>NC_091712.1:17515000-20015000 GCF_041296265.1 Equus caballus | reverse complement strand
GTCTCTCTCTCTCATCACTCACACCGGGGAAAATCATCTGCTGTCTCGTGGGGAAGCCCCGGGGAGAAGGAAGCAGGCTGCCATGTTATGAGCACCCTCAGGCAGCCTGTGGAGTGGTCCATACAGTGAAGAAATGAGGCCCCCTTCAACAGCCTGTGAGTGAGCTTGGCAGGGGGTGTCCCCCAGTCAGCCTTGAGATGATTGCAGCCTGTGAGAGACCCCAACCTAGAATCACCCCACTAAGCTGTTCCTGGATTCCTGAACCATAGAAACTGTGAGATAACCAGTGTTTGCTGTTTTAAGCCACTAAGTCTGAGGTAATTTTTTATGCAGCAACAAATAACTATTAAGGCAGTAAGAATTTAATTACCAGTTTAGTCAATAGTTCCACAAATATTTACTGAGCAGTTATGCTGGGCACCGTTCTCGGCATTGGGGATACCACAGAGAACAGAGGAAACAGTTCTGTTCTCATGGAGCTCATATCCTAATGTACCGTGTAACTTTCCTCTTATCTCTGAGTGTTTGTCTGAGCCAGGTTCAGCTTCAGACAGTAATGACTCCAGCACATTTAAGCAGAAAGGGATTACACATGGAATTGGGTCTACAAAATCATTGCAAAGGCTGGAGGAGCAGACTCTGGCTGAGCTTTCAGAGCTAACCACAAGACCAACACCACAGAACTAGCACCGTGAGGAAACTGTCTCCTCAGTTACCATCAGGAATCCAGAGGATCCGGGAGCTGCTGCCCTGCTTCAGGTTCCAAGACTGCACTGCTTTTGCTGTGCTCCAACCACACAAGAGATGCCCTCACTCTGCCTCTCTGCTACTCCTGCCTCAGAAAAATCAAATGCCCCCATGAAGCAGCAGAAACACAGCATCTGTGTCTTCTACCTTCCACGTATTGTGTGTGTGTGGCTGCTCGGTGGGGGCTGGGTACATGTGGAACCCAAGCTGTACACGAGATGGGAGATAACGGTCTCCTCTTGACTAGTCTCTGGAGTAAGTCCCACTCGAAGAAGTGGGATGGGGGCAGAGTGAGCCAAGCTACAAGATCTCCTACACTATGACTGACAGGGGTTGACAAATAGGCGTGGGTGAGAATGCTGCTGCAAAAGAAGCAGCAGGAGAGATCCACTGTGTTGGTCACCATCATGTGAAGAGAACTCAAAATGGGGAGCTAAGATATATTGAGTAGCTACTGCGTGGCTGGTACTAGACTATGAATTTTGTATTGTTATTTTATTTAATACTCACAACAACCCTGCAAGATAGGTACTATTACCCCATTTTCAGATGGGGAAACAGGCTCAGCCAGATTAAATCACCTGGGCAAGGTCCCACAATAGAGAGAGGTGAAAAAAACATTTTGAACCAGGCATTTCCTTCAAAGCCCAGGAAAAGAGACACTGCATTCTTGGTGCCACACAACATAATGATAGTTGGTAAGACTGTTTGTTGGTGTTATTTTGGTCGCTGTTGTGGACTGAATGTTTGAATCCCCCAAAATCCATATGTTGAAGCCCTAACCCCCAATGTGATTGTTTTTGGAGATAGGGCCTTTACAGAAGTAATTAGGATGAAATGAGGGGGGCCATTGAATGAAGGGGGTCAAAGGCACAAACTTCCATTTATAAGATAAACAAGTGCTGGGTGATGCACAGCATGGCGACTGCAGTTAACACTGCTATATGGTATATTTGAAAGCTGTTAAGACAGTAGATCCTAAGGGTTCTCATCACAAGGGAAGTAACGTGTTTTTTGTATCTATAGGAGATGATGGATGTTAACTAAGCTTATTGTGGTAATCATTGCACAATATATGTAAGTTGAGACATTATGCTGTACACCTTAAACTTATACAGTGCTGTATGTCAACTATATCTCAATAAAACTGGAAAAAAAGATTAAATGAGGTCATAAGGTTAGGGCCCTGATCTGACAGGACGTGTACTTATAAGAAGATTCTAGAAAGCGCTCTCTTGAGCGCATGCTCTCTCTCTCTCTCTTTCACTTTCTCTCTCTCTCTCCTGAGAAAAGGCCATGTGAGGCCATAGTGAGAAGGCAACCCTCTACAAGCCAGGAAGAGAGCCCTTACCAGACATCGATTCTGCCAGAACCTTGATCTTGAATTCTAGCCTCCACAACTGTGAGAAAATAAATTTCTGTTGTTTAAGCCCCCCGATCTATGATTATCTTTTAAGACAGCCTGAGCAGACTAATATAGTCCCATAGGTATTATTTGTAAAAATTAGAAGAATAAAAGCATGAACTCCTTAGCCATGTTTGAATCCCAGCTCCACTACCTACTGGCTCGGTGACCTTAGGCAAGTTCCCTCTGTGCCTATCAGGGAAAAATAATAGACCTACTCACAGCATTATTATAAAGATTAAATGAGTTAATATTTGTAAAGCACAGTGCCTGGATCATAGCAAATGCTATGTAAGTGTGTGACACATAAGAAATGGCTAAGTCACATTCTATTGGTCAGGAAAACAGGGGCCACCTAAGTAGTTTGAGTAAGAAGTTTATTACTGGGAACTAAAGACTTAACACAACTTCCGAAGATACAGAAACAGTAGAAGGCATGGATCACAAAGAATCTCCCACCAATCCTTCAGCACTGACGCAGGTGATTCTCAGAGTACAACCAAAAACCACAGACGAACACCCACACCAGGTGTCTGCATCTGCAGATGGCCACTGGCTTCTGGGGAAGAAGTTCCCGGCTTATCTTCTGTCCACCAGGGCCTCTCAGGTGCTGCCCAGTGCACCGGGGAGACTGGAAAGTGTGGGTTTCAGGCTGTCCGCAGCCCCTGGGAGAGCTCAGGAAGGCTGGGCTGGCATCAGGGATGAATTGATTGGGTTTCCCTTGCAACTGATTAGAAGTAGGAGGTTTTACTTAACTTCTATTCATCTTCACATGTGCTTTGCCACCAATTGTTATTCAAACGTTGGAAGAGACCTTCTGTCCATAGCTATACTATCAATTCCTTGATGCAAGGAAGAAGGTTATACTTCTTTTACCTTCCCTTTTTGCCTCAATAAAATTTCGGGCACATAACACACTATGGCTCCTCAAGAAATTTGTATTTATTGAAAAAAATTAATAAAAACCTTTATAACAAAAAGGACTAGGGGCAATACAATTCAAGCAACAAAAAAGCAGCCTGAAATTATTTTAGATGAGATTTGCATTTTTAAAAGTCTGCTTTTATTTTTTCCAGTAATAGTGGAATTTATTATTAGAATGCAGTTATTTAAAAAAAAAAAAAAAAACTACGCACGGCATGTCATAAAGACACAGGAGCCAGCCTGATGGTGCATCCAAAGGCCAGATCCAGGACAATTTGAGCACCAAAATAATTGTGTTAATAAATTATAAGCCAAGGGGGAAAATAGTAATCTGTGAGTCCATACTGACAATAATGCCCAATAACCAATAATAAACAGATAAATAACTGGGGATAAAGGAGGACAGTTGCTGAAGGCACCCATATCAATGTGAAGGGCGTGCTGGAGCTGGACTCTCACAGTAAAGCCTGGGTCAGGCCAGAAGCATCAGTGGATGATCAGTCTAGGTATTTTGAGGAAGAGCTTGGTGTCTTCCTTGAGATTGCTTATTAGCTGCAAGAGGGAAGAAAACAGCAATTATACAGTGGAAAATTGGACAACACTTGACTGGGGTGACCTAAATCAACATTACCAATGAAGAACAGACGAATATCATGTGCCTCCAGAAGTGACACCTTGAGAAGGGTAGGTCACCTATGTAGTATTTTGGCCAAGAATTGCATCTAATAATGAGGAAACACTAGCCACACCCAAAGTGAGGAATAGTCTATTAAAAAAAAGGGGGGGGGGGGGCAAGGGAACTCTATTTTTCACAAACATCAAGAAAAGCTATAGAAATGTTCTAGATCAAAGGAGACTAAAGAGACATGACAACCAAATGCAATACCTGACCCTCGACTGAACTGACCCTAGACTGGATGGGAAAAAAATTCTATAAAAGACATATTGATTTAACTAACAAAATTGGACTACTGATACCAGTGATAGGTTAGATCAGATAAAAGCATTATATGGTGTTAACTGATGGACACCTGTGCTCCTGGCAAAAGTATAAATGCAAAGTGATGGTTTGGAAAGGGCTGCCCCTATCAGCTTTGAGGGCAAGGCTCCTGTCTGACCTCTCTTATCTTCAGGGCCCAGCACACTGCTCATTGTAGAGCAGGTGCTCAGTGGATTTTACTGTGTGTGGATGAGTGGATAGATAACCAGGGGATAACATGTCTCTCAGAGCCCTTCCACCCCTGGCCAAGCTCTGAGCAGTGCTATGGCTTCTAGGTTGCATGACCGCCTCCGTAAATTCATTCTCGTACACCTAGAACAAGGGGAATTGGCTTGTCTCACCTCTTTCCTTCTGGTTCTTCCAATGGCTCTTCCACTTGATAGGGCCTTGCGCTAGAGATTTTAGGTCATTCACAACTGGAACACTTTTCCACATGTTTAAGTCAACAGACCTAATTCATCAATATAATTCACATATATATTTCTTTATTTTTAGGTCTTCCTCCTTCTAAGGAATGATATTTGACCCTGAATTAAAAAATTATGTTTGGTCCTAAATAATGCAAGCAAAACAAAATAGTTAAATAATGATTTAGTCCAGGTACTTTGAGAGACAGATGCTGAGAAGAGATTAAATGTGTAAGAGATTTATTGGGGAAAACATCTGTGAGGGAAAATGGGGATGGAGGAGGAGGAGGCAGGAAGAGCCATCAGACCATAAGGCAGGTCTGATACCCATGAAGGAGAGAGGCAAGGAGGGAAGGAGAGGAGAAAGGAGGGAGGAAAGAAAGAAGGAAGAAGGGAATGGAGGAAAGCCACTGACTACCGTGTGGTTCTAAGAAAGTTTCATCAAGGTCAAAAGGGAGTCTTCGAGCCAAAGACACCCATTAGAGGAGGCCCTGTCTCCCAGGAATGGGCCTCTGTGGTATTCCTGCCATGCTCAGTCAGGGGCTGGGAGCAGCCAGGTGGTTGGAAGCGTGGCCTTGCAACTAGGGCTGGAGGTCGATTATGCTTCCTGCAGTAGGAGATCTGGGAGGCATATTCTCAGGGCTGCAACAGATAATAATTTGCATAATTTAGGCTGAGCTACCCCCTGATTTTACCTGAAACAGTGGTATGATCCAAGGCAAGTTTGGGATTCAGGCCTTAATCATCCACCTGGACCCTGGTCTCAGTTCCACTGAACTCTGAAGAGAGAGTTGTAGTCAGAGCATGCTAGATGAAGATTGAGAAAAGGCATCCATGTCTTGCTGAAAATGTTAAGCTACAGCTCTGCAGCAAAAATAACTTCTGCTTTCATTTCAAAAGAGAGTAGGCATATGACTTTCCTTCTGCCTCAGAAAGACACTGATGTAAGATGTTGGATGTTGGATGACTGTTTGACTCCTCAAAGCTAGTGGCTGTTACTCCAAAGCCTTACTTTATTTTTATAGACTGATTTATAGACCAAGAAAGCTTCAAATTTGCCCTTGCTGCCAAATGAGAAGGTCACCTTATGGTGGGCCATCTTCACCCCCATGCCCTAGGCCTGCTAGACTATCTCCTCCTAGGAACACTGAGGCCTTCAGTCACACTGACATCAACTAGACAAAGAAAGTTGGCTTTTGCCCCATAAGGTGACGGTTTAGGAAGCTAGTGTTCTCCAGAGGGCTTCTTTGCAGAGCCCCCTCTGCCAAATCCCTCATTTGGGGAACACTGTAAAAATGTCAGGATAGATAATGCTAGGATCTAGTGCAGACAAGCACAGTCCTTGGAGGTGACGAAATCTGGGCTTGAACCTGAGCTCTACCACACTGCTGTCAGCAAAGACAGGTGACTGGTGGATGTCCAAATCCCGGGCCGTTGGAAAAGCTCCAGAAAGAAAGGGAGGTCCAGGAGTAGCTATTGGATGCTTAGTCACACAACAGTGACATTCAGAGGGGCAGTTCACTCACCAGGGCTAGACGGAATTGAGGAAATGGAGGAGAATCCAGTTTGCAGGGGGTGGGGGCAGTGTAGTGCAGGGAGAAAAGTGGCCGTCAAGTTTCTGACCTACCAAAGCAGAAGGGAAGGACTCAGGTGCACAAGTATAAATGAGTAATCACTTTCCTGAAAATACTGGAGTGCAGGGATCAGATGCTATCAGGAGTTACAGCCTGCTCCAACATTGGGCTGATGATCTGCTGACCTCGGTTTCCTTATCCACCACATGCAGGGGATCGGAATTATTCCAGGGTCTGAGCTGGAACTTTGCTACTTTTCAGACAGAGGCTAAGCAGCCCTAGACGCAAACTCCTACAGTGCAGAATTAGAAAGACCATAACGTTGAGAAGCTAGAAGTATAACGTTATGTGTTCACACTTTAAGATTATCATTTCTGTGATAGCACTACATGATAGAAATAAAAATTTCACAAACAAATTGAACATCAATTTACTCAAAATATAAGAGATTTTTAAAAGAAAGAACACACTGAGGACTCCATTATCAACAAGGGACTAAAATAGGGTATGGAATCACTGCAAATTGGCCTGGACCCACGTGTCATCAATACCACTGAGAAATTCTCAGGTTTCCTTACTTTTTGACAACATGATGAGAGGGGACAGTCTTTTCAGATTAATGACACACTGGCTGCCAGCACCGCACACAACCAAGAGCTAAGTTAGTGCTATGTCGAGGCAGATGTTGCATATTTAGAAGAAAGCATAGATCAGAAGAAGAAAATAGAATTAGAGAGGAGGGTTCTGCTATTTTCTTATTCCTTTACAGGTACTTGAGCCTCTATTTGGTAAATTTCATAGTTAGAGGCATTTCCAGATTATTTCTTTAAAAGTATCTAATTCTCTCTTCAGTAATATTCATAGGGAGAAGAGCGTCTAGTCTTAGAAATCTATGGTAAGTTTAATGATCTTTATTTTTCTTTGAGTTTTTTCCCAAAATATGGATCACGAGGTGTATAATGTAGCAATCCTCTAATTCTTGTAAAAGGAAAGAATAAGGCTTTATTTTTAACTTACCCTTAACTTAAATACATAGAGAAATTAGTAGATTTTACAGCTAAGACTAAGTCTAGAGAATTCAGGACTTAAGAGAAATTACACTGCCCCTGTGTTCCATACTTTTTACCCTTTCTCCTACCATGTAAAAAAATTAATTATGGAGGAATAATCTGGTTAAAATAAGTTATAGAGCGGAGTGTTGATGGGGAAAGAAAACAGAGAAGGGAAGGAGGCTTTGAGAGATGAGTGAGAAAGAAAAGCAGCCACGGCTTTAGCACAGAGATTGTGAGCCCACATTACACACTATTTTATTTACATGTGTCTATTATTGCCTACAGCACTGTTTCAGTAACAGCTTACTATGCTACATCCCTCTCCCTAACTCACCACCTTCAAGAGTCCAATGCTCGGTGTCTGTGATAGTTTAATTTGGGCTTCACAGTGTTCAGGTGATCATTTTGGTATGATTTACCCAAATCAGCTCTGTGCACAACCTTTTCTTTCCTAATAAATCTGCCTGTTTCCAAGGCTACCTCTTACTGTCACCAACCACCAGTCTTGCTGATAGTTAAGACAATGAATTGTTTTTAATGAGGTAGGGATCAAGAAAGCCTGTTCCTAGGGCTGACCTGGTGGCATACTGGTTAAGTTTGCCCACTCTGCTTCAGTGGCCTGGGGTTCAAAGGTTTGGATCCTGGGCGTGGACCTACATACTGCTCATCAAGCCATGCTGAGGCAGCATCCCACATACAAAAGAGAGGAAGACTGGTATACATGTTAGCTCAGGACCAATCTTCCTCACCAAAAAAACCCACCCTGTTTCTAGCTGTGTTATCTTACACAAACCATTTAATCTGTGTGATTCAGATTCTTCAATATTAAAATGAAGAAGTGGGACTAGGTATGTTTGTCTAGATATTTAAAAGTTACCCTTTTAATTAACAAAAATTAATTTTATTTAATTAATTTTAATTAATACTTGTTAACAAAGCAAGCATTTGTTACAGGTTGATATTTCCATTTGGAGCTAGGCTAATGAAAATAATTCATAACTGTAGGTACATTAAAAGATTTAATAACTGCTACTTCTGCAGAGAGAAGTAAAATATATTTATTAGAAGTGGATATTTCCATTTTGGAGTAGGCTGATGAGGATACTTAACCATTGTGGACTCATTTAGGTTCAATTCAGAGTCAATGTATTTTGATCCTACTCTGCCATTAGTCACTTTTGTTATTTATACAAGTTGTTTATGAAACGCATATCTATAATCAGCCAACCTTTTCAGATCATTGTCTTTTAATAGGTAAGCTTTTTATAAAATTTAGGAAAATTATTGCAAAGTGTTTAATAATGATTAAGGCTCTTTTTTAGTTACTATATCTTAACTGTGACAAGAGAAATATAAAATATTAAGCGAGAATTAATTTAGATATACTATCTGAATTATTTTTATTTAGATCATATTTATGAATTAAGAAGCTAAGTCAAGATAAACTTTCAGACAGCTAAAAAAGCAAAGATAGAAAATATGACTAAGAAATTAAGAGGCATGTAGGATTAATCCAAGAGGACTAATTAAATTCCAGGAAGAGAGAAGAGGTAAAAGAGAGAAGAGAAAAAAAAGAAATGAGAGGTAGTAGCCAAAGAAATAACAGAGAAAATCTCCCCAAGCTAAGATTGATAGGGCCATCATGTGCCAACAAAATAAATTTTAACAAGACTGATACTTAGCCACACCCTCCTGAAATTTTACAGGAATGACAAAGAGCTCTTAGGAGCTTCCTGACATAGACAAAACAAAACAAACATTGGGTCAGAAGGCATAGAATCCATGCTTTCAAAGTTCTGAGACAGTGACTTTTGTATTCCAATTTTTATTGTACTTATCATATGTATTTCAGTTCTTGGGTCCATCTTCTCCTAAGCTTGTCACTTGTAAAACACCTATATTTTCTCATACGTATATCTTCTCAGCCGAAAAGTTGGAGTGGCTTTTAAATTTATTAACTTCCTGGCCAAGAAGATTCTTTAAACATAAAAACATACACATTAAAACAAGGAGCTAGGTATTGATTACATAAAAGCACGTGACTGTATTTTTCTTCATTTCCCAAAACTTTGACTGACAGTCAGAATTTGAATATATTTCTTAAAAATTCATTCTTTTTATTGGTATAAACCATTCCAAATTGGCAAGATAAAGAAGACATACAGGCTCACTTTGTGCTAATTATGGGCTTTAAACAAAGTCCCTAGGCCCTACTGCACACATAAAGCTCAGGCAACAACAAAATGCAAGTGTTTAATGTCTTAAGTAACCTATTTTTTACTAAAATTGAGGATGAAGCTCAATAGTAAAGTAAAGGACATCCTCGGGGGGTGCGAGGGAGGGAAGCCAGGAAGGAAGGAACGAAGGAGAGAGAGAGAGAAAATGAAAAACAAAAAAATAAGGATAAGAAAGCATGAGTCCAGAGAAGTATGCACTAAAGCAGCCGCTATCTTGAACGCATCTGCTCATTTCTGTAGGTAAGGAGGACAGCAGCTACAGCAGAGGGCCCACACAAGGTGGAAAGTCAGGTCAGAGACCCCACATAAAGTCAAAACCCTGACAGAAGACCCCACAGTGGATGAACTAGAAAATGATCCATCTCTAGATAAAGAATACACATATGCTAAAAATTTATTTGTTGTTTTCTTGAAATTCAAATTTAACTAGTGTCCTGTATTTTTATGTGTTAAATATGCGAAGCCTACCCCTCGAGTAAGACAGTAATAGAACTTGTCTCTTTTAAAGATTTTATTTTTTCCTTTTTCTCCCCAAAGCCCCCCAGTACATAGTTATATATTCTTCATTGTGGGTCCTTCTAGTTGTGGCATGTGGCATGCTGCCTCAGCGTGGCTCGCCAAGCAGTGCCATTGCCGCAACTAGGATTTGAACCAACTAAACACTGGGCCGCCTGCAGCGGAGCGCCTGAACTTAACCGCTTGACCACGGGGCGAGCCCCTAGAACTTGCCTCTTTTAGCAGTGGCTCTGGCTGGAGGCAGGTAGGTGGAAAAGTTTCCCTGAGAATTCCTAACAAGCAGGTCCTCTTACAGTTTTCGGGTACAAATTCATGCTACTTATGTGCCCCGAGGCACCTAGAAGAAACAAAGGAAAATCTATTCTGGAGGAACCCAACTTAAACACAGGCTTCAAAGAATAAGGTGATAAAATTTACAGCGAACATTAACTTACACTCAGAAAACAGAAAACACATGAGGACACAAGCCACCATGAGTGAGAGTCAGCAGAAATAATAAATAATAGAATCAGACTTGCAAAGACTAAAGGTGTTTAACTTTCCAGATTTGGAATGTAAAATAAGTAAGCTTAATTTGCTTAAATAAATAAAAGAGGGTATCAGATGTATGACTATGAAACAAGAGACCTAAAAACTAACCAGACATTAAAAATAAAAGTACTATACAGGACTTCTAGAATTTTTTTCTTTTCTTTCTTTCTTTTTTTTGCTGACGAAGATTCTCCCTTAGCTAACATCTGCTGCCAATCTTCTTTTTGTATGTGAGCTGCCACCACAGCATGGCCACTGACAGACAAGTGGTGTAGGTCCACACCTAGGAACTGAACCTGAGTTGCCAAAGCAGAGTGCACTGAACTTAACCACAAGGCCATCAGGGCTGGCCTTAGAAACGAAAATTTTGATAAATAAACTTAGAGATATAGTAGATTGGCTATGCAATAATTACAGTTAAAGAGAGATAATGGGATAGAAAATGTGAGAGGGAGATTAAGAGACATGGCATTAGAATAATATGCATGTAATTGGAGTTCCAGAAGGAAGTAAGAAAGAGAATAGGGGAAGAAAATACTTAAAGATATAATGGCTAAGAATTTCCCAGAATTTAAGAAAGACTCAAATAATCAGATTTAAGAAGAAAGTCAAGAAGAAATAAAAAGAAAGGAGGCGAAAACAGATACCTTCCTTTCCTGGATTTTCCTTCCTTTCTGAGCACCCCAGAATACTGTACCATCTGTTGAAATACAGATTTAAGATTTTTTGGCAACAGCTAATATGATCCCTAAACACCACTAACTGTTAGTTTCACATAGTAAATCTAGCCTAAGTTTTGCATTTTAGTCCATATTTATTTTAAGCTGATTTTGGTTAATGATTATCTAAAAAGGTTTTTAAAGGAAGTATATCTTCCCAATTATGTAAAAATTATATATATGGACTTAGATGGCAAATAAATACATTTTAGTACAAGGCAAGTTCCTTTGTCAGTACTTACCCAGATAAGGAGAAGAATATGTGTTTCTCTTCACCTGTTGACTATAATGTTCATGTAAAGATTAGGAATAGTAATTTTATATTTTAGGCGTCTGCTCTTTCATCAAGGGAAAATTATTTTCCACTTGCAACCCATGGGCTACAATAATAGGGATAATGACAATGTTTGATGAAGATGATGATAGGTAACATTTATTGAATTACAGTGGTAAGCACTAGAACAGGAGTCAGCCAGCTTTTCTTTAAAAGGGTCAGATGGCAAATATGTTAGACTTTGGAAGCCATAAGGTCTTTGTCTCAACTACTCAACTCTGCTGCTGTAGCACGAAAGCAGCTAAAGACAATAGGTAAAGGAATGAGCATGGCCGTGTTCCAATAAAACTTTATTTACAAAAACAGGCGGCCAGGGTCAGGACTCGGCCTGCGGGCTGTACTTTGCTGGCTGTGGACTGTACACTGAGGATATTTGAATTCCAATGAATTACCCAATTGTAGCTAGGTTTTGTAATTCTTTCTCTTGCTTTAAATAGTATTATTCTTTAAAATACGTAATAAATTAATATAAGAATAAAGATATATTAGATTTTAGTATTCAAAAAACTTCATTCTCATATGTGTGTTTGCTAAAGCCCTGTAACAACATTTTCTATTTGAACAATAATAATTGGTATCTACTCTTTAGCAATAGTGTTAACTTCTGCTTTATAATAAATCACTCCCAGAATGAGGTGACTTAAAGCAGAGTTGCATTGTTCCCTCACAACTCTGTGCATCAGCAATTTGGGTCTGTCTCCTCCACGTGGGGTCAGCTGTACTGGCCCACTCTATGTATACGGGCCTCACTTGAAGCGGCTGGATTAGCTGGGATGGCTGGGTCCTCCCTCCACAGGCTCTTTCCTCTTCTAGGAGACTAGCCTAGTCTTTTTCTGAGTAACAGTGGGTAGAGTCCTCAACAGCAAGAGAGGACAAACCCTTCTGTACAATCGTCAAGCCTTTGCTTGCATTGTATTTGCTAATATCTCATTGGCCAAAGCAAAGCACGTGGTCAAGTCCAGCTTTAAGGAGTGCCGCAAATAGACTCCGCCTCCTGATGGGAGGAGCTGCAAAGTCGCCGTGCAAAGGGGCATGCATACAATAGAAAGAAGCAACAGCTGCTTTTTGCTGTCAACAAGGTGGGGGAGTAGCTACCAAACTGAGAGGTAGAGGAAACTAAGCAGGAGCAGCTCAAAGAACAGGTTTGGGGGCTGAGTGGGCTTCATTCATTCATTACTAAACCTTTATTGAAGACCCAGATAGTTAGCCTGCAGAGCTCACACTCTGCTCCTGGGATGTCCTTGGGATCTCGTAAGCATGCTGTCTCACTCCAGCTCCATTTTATTGTCAGTTAGGGCATATAAATTAGTTTACTCTAGTCCAGGCAAACTGTTAGGTACAAGTTGTGTATAAAGGAGAAGAATAAGCGTGTGTTGCTTAAAGCCCTTTGACTCGTGTTCCCACACAGAGCTGTCATTTTAATTGTTTCCAGTTTCCATTCTAGTTCACTTATTTCCACTGCCAGGCCAAGAGCAGGCCCGTTTATTTAGTTAGTTTACATCTATACCCTGACTTCTGCTAAGAAGATTTAAAGCAGCTGCTAAATTTCTTTTTCTCAGTTCCCTTGGGTACTTAGGAAGCACATTCCTTTCCATCTGAGCCCTAAGTGTGGCCTTCTAGTCCAAGTAGAAAATGCATTCTTGATAGCCAGATAACCCCTACCCAGTTTGACACTGATCTTTCAGAATGTTCTTAACTCCAGTTCCCTTTTCCTGGGAATACAGAGCCAGGCTTCTCTCCCCTGTGCTGTGCCTGCTCTAAAGCCCTCACGTCCACGCAGAAAGCACGGTTTCCATAAAAGCTTAAAGTACTTTTGATTCTTCTCAACTTTCACCAGCCCATCGCAGTGACACAAGGCTCATACTCTGATTTTCTTAGAAACCATTGTCTTCTGCATTAAACATTATCATATGCCTACTACCCAATTACCAGGATATACTCCCAAATCTGCAGTAATTTTCAAATAGAATTTGCAAAGTCTACAGCTCTCCTTTTTAAGAATTTTGTTATTCTCAATAAATATCAACATTTTTAGCAAAAAATTTTCTAAACATATGACCTTCTTTACATTTTTGCTGTTCTGTGACAAAAATACACACTAAATTAAAAAAAATACATAACTACAAAAAATACTAAAAAATAAAGCCTAAATTGACCTATTTTTATTCTTTCTCAAGTCTTAGTCCTGATATAGTCATTCATTTTTAAAAGTTTCCACGCTTGCTATTTCTGATAGAAAAAAAATGGATTTACAAAATAGAGTAGAGCTTGGCCACAGTTGAGACACACCGTTAATATGGGAAGGGAGTTACAGGGTGACTCCTAAAGCAAAGAAAAATGCTCTTTTGAGAAAACACAGAGTAGGAAGATTGTATCACAATCTATTTTTTTTTCTATCTACCTCTTCCTACTTTTGACTTTATCACAATCCTAGAGTTGTAGACAAAAATCTAGGAGCATACTACTCTTAGGTTTTGCGTATTTGTCTAATAAGCTATTCATTTTCAAAGTGGACTATAATTTCGGGACTGCATGGACTTTTCAAGATTTCAGTAAGCAGTAATTATACTGCTGCAAGTTGTTGGTCAAGAGCAGTCCCTTTTGCTTAAGCTCATCGAAGAAAAATTTGAAACCCAAACAGCTAAACCTAAGTAAGATTCTGTTTTAGCTAAATTTGAGGGAGAACATGATGGATGGTCACAAAGTACTTCTCAACAGATGTGCTTTGGCGAATTTCCTGGTGGGTCACCAGCAGGCCATAGGGGTGGGTGACCTCTGGTTTGCTCAACTGGGCTCCCCTGGGAGTTGGCTCCCTGTTTTTTTTTTTTTGGAAAAGCTTTGAGTGCTGAAGAAGACAAAGGGAGGAACAGGTCCCTGGTCACTGTTGTCATCTCTGTTCACCAGGCTCCTGCCCAAGCTCACCACGGCTGCTGCTGGCAGCACCACAGCCTTCTGGAGCTCCTGTTCTGATGACGCAGGGAAGCTACGTTTGGTAGGAACTGGTTCTCCTGGCTTTCTGGGATCTGAATGAGCCCTAAGTCCCTGGAGGGGGCTTGGCATAGAGTTTGTTTCTAGGTTATAGTGAGTTACAGAGAACTCACTGGGACCGATTCAAGTCACGGTGAAGGCAAGGGAAGGGTGAGGAAGGATATGTGTTAGCAGGAGTGAGGCTGCAGGAGGAGGAAGTGGCCCAAGACTTGAACCCAAGCTTCTCACTGTATTCTCCCTTTTTTCCCTTTACACTGTCTCTCCATCCTTTATTTCTTTTTTCTATCTACCTCTTCTTACTTTTGTTATTAACTACTCACAATTTCGTGTTTCTTTTCCCCATTGTACTTCCTTTAGTATAATCAGTCACATACTTTTTAAAGACCTCTCTCTACTCAGTTTTTGTTCCTCTGATAAATACTGGCACAGAAACAGCAATAATTAAGAAATAAGCGGTATTTCTAAATTCATATATTCTTTTATAGAATACATTTAATTTATATTTTAATTTAGCATATGTAACTAAGAAATTTGACTAAGATATTAGACTTTTAAATTTCTTTTCCTAAAAGTTTACTCACCAAGAGCCTTGTGTCGATTGTCAGTGAGACATCGGAAGGCTGGTTCCAGGGAGGCGGTCATTGTTGTTTGGCTATCCTGCTGGCATCGCAATCTCTTTAGTGAGAACTCTCTATTTGCGTAACTTTTGGAGGAGGTGGCCGCTTTCCTTTATGGGAACAAAAGGCTGTAGGCTGGGGAAGGAGCAGAGACGGCGGGCGTGGAGCCTATGCTTGAGGATTGGACAGTCAGACGCTCTTTGAAACTTTGAATTTTGAATCAGTGAAGCACTGTTATGAAAACAGTTACAAGTTGACAAAACGTTGTCACTGCTGCATGAATTTTGCTGGGAACTTGTGTCCTGACCCTTGAGAGCAAATTGGTTCCTGTTCTTTGTCCAAGCTGGGGGACCCAGCTTTCCAGCAATTCTCTAAGCTTTTCCAATAACTTCCACTTTGCTTAATATAGTCAGAGCTGGTTTTTGTTGTTTGCAACAAAAAAATCCTAGCTAAAATGCAAATTGCTACTTCTGATTCCATTACCAAAAACAAAGTATCTCCAGGTCATATTGCCAAAAATGCTCTAGGTATGCCAATTCCACAGTGCTTTCTGAAGTGGTGGAGTGGATCATTAATCGCTCCTGATACTTAGGGAAATATTTAATATTTCTAAATCAATTTTCATATTTAAAGCAAAACTTTACAAAATTCAGAAAAAAATTAGAAAGAATAAAAACAAAAATGTTCTTACCAGCTAAATGCAACTATCGTGAAAATTATTTGCAAAGTGATCCCAAAATCAAAAAAGCATTAAGCAAATATTCCTGTCAATTTATCTATCCATATCTCTATTTAAACATGAATCAGAAGTTTTTTCACTTTTCTTCTTTGTTACTTGGTCTTTTTCTATTTGTATCCTGTTATGGATGTACCAGATCTTCATTGATGTTGTGGTATGTCAGTTCAGCCACAGACGTTTCTGTGATATTATCTGCTAAAGCATGGTATTTTGTTTGGTTTGTTCATTTTGCAGGAAAATAAAGCCGTGAGTATGTTCAGGCCATATTGTCTTTTACATCTCATTCATAGTGGATGATAAACACCTAAACTGCCCAATGTGATATGAAGCTTTTGAAGCTAAACAGTCTTGGATTCAAATTCTAGTTCCTCACTTTTACTAGCTTTGTGATCTGAGGCATATTATGTGATCTTTATGCTCCTTAGATTCCCTATTTGCACAAAGAGGATGAGAATATCTACCTTCAAGGTCAATGTGAAGATTAAAGATATGAACAATGCCTAGCATAATGACGAAGCTATCCATTGTGTGTCGAACCTCTACTATCCATGTCTCATCTGTATTCAGTAGGCATAAACTGTAGGCAATATAGTTATAAAAGAAAGATCAGCAGTCAACCCCATAGTTTTTCTCCCCTTACCTGTTGCTTTAA
The DNA here is from genome assembly GCF_041296265.1 of Equus caballus. Classification (NCBI taxonomy): domain Eukaryota; kingdom Metazoa; phylum Chordata; class Mammalia; order Perissodactyla; family Equidae; genus Equus; species Equus caballus. The sequence goes on along the minus strand of NC_091712.1, from coordinate 19,998,558 downwards.
ATCAGTAATTAACTTGTTTTCTAAGCACCTCTTTGAGACCAAAGAAAGCTATGAACCCTCTCTCCAGAAAACAAAAATCACAGCACAAGCCCAATTTTTGCATAAAATTTAATGGGATTCTGAGACATCTTAAAGCCACTCCATGGACTTCATATTAAGAACTCCTGCTTTAAATCAGGTAGCTTCCTTTTAAGTTGCTTGTGTGAAAGACAGTGTTCACAAATACCCATGTATAACCATACAGTTGGGATGGGGCTATAGAAATAGTTCTGGCCAGAGCACTACGAGGGGAAGGACATACGACACTTTCAGTTCAAGGCGATAATGGGCAGGTGTCAGTTCTCTTTTCTCTCTCCCATCAGTGGTGCTGGAAGTAAAGGACTTTAAGATGGCAGAGTTGTAAAATGTAAGCATCCCAGGTCCCAGAATTGTAGGAGAGCCACCGAGAGAGCCACCTGACTCACACTAGATTATGCTGTGATGGAGAAATAAACTTTTGTCATGCTACTTCACTGGGAAGTCAAGTCACCTGCTGAGGCAGCTAATGTGGCTTAACCTACCTAATACATCTCCTCTATTGACATATAACCTCATTTGACTTGGATTAATCTGCACCATGTCCATGTTAAATCAAATCTGTATATTAATAATTACAGGAATATTCCTTTTTCTAGAAAGATACTTTGTGATGCAAGAAAGAACGAAAGCCAGATAGGGAACCAATATTTTAAAAGGAAATAATTCAGTTCTACCACACAGTTGCGTACCACCTGGCCAGCAGACAACACTAATCTAAGTCTGAAGCCCTGCCAATGGAGTCATATGTCCCTACTGGGTTGGGCTGCAAGGACATGCACCTGCAAGGACATGCACCTGCCTGTATGTGCCAAGGGTACTCCCTGCTGCAATGAGTTTAATGCAGTGCCCTAAAGCACATAATACAGGCCAAAGGTGAGCTTAAAATAATATTCCTACAGACGTCATCTCAAAATGGTAATGAAGCTTGATTAATTAGGAAATATTGGACATCTACATGAGTGCAATTATCATAATATTTCCTTAAACACTGCATGAAAAACTGGGTACCTGGTAATTTTATCCTAAATTGGATTAAACTATAGCCCTCATGACTGCCTTGACCTGTCTTCCAAGAATTCAAACTGAATAAAATACCTGCATATGCATGTTTGGAAGGTTTTGCAGAAGTGGATCCTATGAGGTTTTGAGGGAACGTTAAAGTCAGTCAGAAGAGAATGTTGACAGGGATACTGACTGCTAGCTGCAGGATCCAGAGAAATCCTACTTTAACAAGAAATAATTGCAGAAAGTATTAGAAACCTCTAGAGTTCTACACCACACTCTTACTTACAAGCAAAGTTTGCTTTAGCAAAGACTCCTAAATGGTGCAATCTCTCTAATATTTAGGAGGACAAAAAGGCCTCTGAGAAACCACTTGTAGGCTTTGATTCAAAGACAGATAATAATAAAGTAATAATATTAATAATAATAATAGCAGTGATGAACTTCCTTTTTTGTAGAAATGTTGCTAGTTTATGTAGTTCCTAATATTATGAAAAAAAAAACAAAACCATTCATTCACAAGAAAAGAGTAACTGGGGCCAGCCCTGATGGCCTAGGGGTTAAAGTTTGGTACACTCTGCTTCAGTGGCCCGGGTTTGATCCCAGGCACAGAACCACACCACTCATCTGTCAGTCGCCAGGCTGTGGCAGCAGCTCACATAGAAGAACCGGAAGGACCTACAACTAGACTATGCAACTAAGTACTGGGGCTTTGGAGAGGGAAAAAAATTAAAAAGAGAGAGGAAGATTGGCAACAGATGTTAGCTCAGGGTGAATCTTTCTCAGCAATAAAAACCCCAAAAAACAAAGAGTAACTTGATAAAAAGTAGATAAAATTATAAACATTTTTCAAAATAAGAATTGGCTTTTCTATTTAAAAAAAGTTGCTTACCATTCTTTTCAGCTTTTGCACTGTTTTGCAAAAAAGAAGCTTGCAGAGGAAAGTCTGCATTACAAACTGATCTAGATAAACCAGGGATCTGAACAGGTGAGGCCTGAGCAACTATTCTGAGCTTAGCGTATTGTAGCACTTTAACTCCCGGGCCGGTGGAGTTGCCTCCTATGTTATGTTGGATAACTGGTGCTTCTGTTTTGGGGTAACTTCCTGGCACAACAGAGTGCTTCCCTTTTCAATCCAGCCTGCTCTATTGTAATATTACCAGGTTTCAAAAGAAAAGTAAAGGCTAAAATGGGCATCCACAAGCAATATTCCATCAGTGTAAAATTTTAATCTGTGAGTAAATGAGCATACATACAAGTAGACAATGCCATGCAAGTTACATTGAATATTGTGGTTTTGTGAGTAGGGATTGGCTGGTATCTTTGGGTCACCTGTGCTGTATGTCTGATTATCTATTTCACAAGACCTATAGTGTTACGATTCTGATGGTAGTTTAAGTTATGTGGATAATAATTCCTCACATAGTGTTTTTTAAAATTGTGGTAAAATATACATAATTCTACCATTTAAACCTTTTGTGTGTGTGTGAGGAATGTTCACCCTGAGCTAACATCTGTTGCCAATCTTCCTCTCTCTTTTTTTTTCCCCTCCCCAAAGCCGAATACTCAGTTGTATATTCTAGTTGTAAGTCCTTGTAGTTCTATGTTAGCTGCTGCCACAACATGGCTACTGACAGACAAGTGGTGTGGTTTCAGACCTGGGAACCGAACCTGGGCGGCAGAAGTGGAGTGCGCTGAACTTTAAACCCTAGGCCATCTGGGCTGGCTCAGAATTTCCATCCTTTACAAGGCTGAATAATATTCCATTGTATTATATATACCATATCTTATCTGTTTATCTGTCAATAGACAGATTGCTTCCACCTTTTGGCTATTGTGAATAATTCTTCTGTGAATATTGGTGTACAAATATTTGTTCAAGTCTCTGCTTTCATTGGGGCATATATACCCAAGAGCAGAGTTGCTGGATCTTATGATAATTTCATTTTTAATTTTTTGAGGAATCGCCGTACTTTTCTCCATAGTGGCTGCACCATTTTACACTCCTACCAACAACGCACAAGAGTCGCAGTTTCTCCATATCCTCATCAACACTTATCTTCTGTCTTTTTGGTTTTTTAAAATAATAGCCATCCTAGTGGGTGTGAAGTGGTATTTCACTGTGGTTTTGATTTGCATTTCCTTAATGATTAGTGATGTTGAGCACCTTTTCATGTGCTGATTGGCCATTTGTATATCGTCTTTGGAGAAATGTCTATTCAAGTCCTTTGTCTAATTTTTCACCAGGTTGTTTTTGTGTTGTTGAGTCGTAGGGAGTTCTTTATATATTTAGATATCAGTACCTTATCAGATATATGATCTCACATAGTGTTTTAAGGGGTAATTTAATCAGCAATGATGACTGACTAGCAGTAGAAGACTAGGGATGGACACAAGCTTTGTGTAAATGAAAGGAAGGAATAAGTAGAGACTAGAAATGCCCCACAAATACCAAAGTAAAGGGGTTTGATCTTTCACTCTTAGGCCGAGTTATCCTTTCTTTTTGTCCCCCTTAATGTGGGGAGATGGAGTTACCGCAAGTTTTGCCCTATTTTTCTCAGACCCCTACAACCACATCAAAGACCCACCCCAGGCAGATCAATGATTTGCTTTAGAGCAGTGTTTCTCAAACTTCCCTCACTTAACAACTTTTGCCATACTCACATAATATGTAACATTTTTTCTAATACTTTTCTTTAAATAAACTCAATTTTAAAATTAAATTTATCTTAAAAGGAAACTTTGAAGTCAATGGAAAAGCAGAATCAGGTGCCTTCTAACTACAGCCGATTACAAACACAAGTTACTCCTTTGTCACCCAGGACAGCCCTTGCTGGTGGCCCTAGACAAGCATGCCCTCTCCCTAACAGGGAGCCCAATCACATGGGCCAGCATGCTGGCACAGGGCTATTTACTGGACAGAGGGTGTTGTTCGATGGACAGTTCATACTTGTGCACAGATTTGTGCCCAGGGAGTAGAAATGGGCTGATGGTGGCATAGTACCATCTCAATTGGTTTTCTATACTATACTTTGGGAAACACTGTTCTAGCCTAGAGAACAATTCTTGAGATTTTATTCTTGGGTGGGGGAAAGCCACAGGTTCCCCCAGGGTATGCTCTGTATATGTGAGGGAAATGGAAAAGGGTAATAGAAGCCCAACTAACCCAGCTGTCAGTTGTCTGAAGGTAATTATTTAACTTGGTAGTTCTCCAACTTTGCTCCAAAGAGCTTTTGTTCACGTGGGTTTTATCTGTTGATATTTACTATACTAGAAATGAAAAATGAGAAAATTTTAAAATATTAATTCATTCAAAATAATAAACTACATAACATAATATATTTTATGAAAAATATTTTTCAAAACCAAAAAAGAGTGACTGTTTAAATTTTTATAAATCTCTTTAATATCTGGCTTAACGGAACTCAGCTGTATTCTCATATCTGCTTCCGCATGCAGTCTTTTGCAACATCACACGTCATGTAGCCTCAGGAAAACTGCACTGTACACTCAGGAAAGAGAGTGAAAAAGTCAAATAACATTTTACTATTAAGAAAAGTTGTGACTTCATAGATATTCTGAAAGGGTCTTGACTGCTCCAAGATCACACTTGCAAACCCTGCTTTAATTTACGTAGAGGTAGCATGGTGGAGCAGGTCAGAGGGAGATCCTACAGCCAAACCGCCCCAGCTCCACTGCTTTTATCATCTATGTGACTTTGTCAACTAAGTTAACTCCTTTGTGCCCAAGTTGTCTTATCTGTAAAGTGAAGATAATAATGAGGTGATAAACGTAAGGGTAGATAACTATGAAATTAAGTAGACATTGAAAGAGAGGTACATGGAGGTCTCAGTCTAGTCTTGAACTGGAAGTTTATTATTACATTTCTTAGTTTATATGTGAAGCTGAACATTTTTGGTATGTTTATCAGCCATTTGTATTTCTTCTTCTGATTAATCTATTAATAGATTTTATCTACTTTTCTGGTGTCTTTTTACTAATTTTAGGAGCTTTTTTTTTTTTTTTAAAGGATTGGCACCTGGGCTAACAACTGTTGCCAAACTATTTTTTTCTGCTTTATTTCCCCAACGACCCCCCACCCCCCCCAACCCGGGGACATAGTTGTATATCTTAGTTGCAGATCCCTTTAGTTGCGGGATATGGGACGCCGCCTCAACGTGGCCTGACAAGCGGTGCCATGTGCGCGCCCAGGATCCCAACCCTGGGCTGCCGCAGCGGAGTGCGCGAACTTAACCACTCGGCCATGGAGCCGGCCCCTAGGAGCTCTTTTTATAGCATACATATAAAATTCTTGATTCTTTTATGTATTGCAATTACTTTCTCCAAATCCATAATTTGTCTTTTGTTTTTGGTTCCTTTTTCATCATCTTAAGTTTTAAATGTGTATGTGTCAAATCTGAGTCTTTTTCTCCATGGCTTCTGGGTTTTATATCCTGTTACTCTTAGGTCAAAACTATTCCACATTTTATTTTAGTAGTTTATACTTCAATTTCTAATATTTACAGATGTAACACACTAAGAATTTATTTTGGAGTATGATTTGAAGAAAGGATCTAATTTTATTTTCTTCATAATGGGTAGCCAATTGTTTCAACATCATTTCTTGAATAGTGCATTAATTTGCTACTGATTTAGAATGTCTCCTTTATAACACACTGATTTGTTATAATCACATCGATCTATTTTTGGACTCTCTATTTCATTCCACATAGTATTTGTCTCTTTCAATATTCATAATATATATTTTAAATTACTTTAGCTTTACAGTAAATTTTAATGTAGAGTATGAAATATCCCATTATTCTCTTTTCTCATAATTTTGAATTTTTCATGAATTCATTTCTCAAGATAAATTTTAGAATGAACTTACCAAATGCAAGCCTCACCTCCCCAAAGCTGTGATTGTGACTGGAATTGTGCTACATTTATACATTAATTTGGAAGCACTGTGCTCCTTTACAATATTAAGTTATCCCATCCAGGAAATTAAAGGGTTTTCAATTTAGTCAAATTGTTTTATGTCCTTCAGTAAATTCCTAAGGTATTCCCAGCATATGTCTTGATACCTCTTTTAAAACGTATCCTTGTGTATTAAATAGGATATTCTGGAAAGATCTGTATGTGATTATCTACCTCAATCAAGATAATAACTATAAGGCAGATAGTGAATTTTCGTCTGCCAATATTTTTGTCTTAAAAAACAAAAGTTAAGGTACTCAAAGTTTATATGAAGAACAAAATGCATCAAGAATCAAAGATAATTTTTTACTGGGTAACGTGGGTGAACTGATTATCTACTAAACTTGTCTGATCCATTACATTTGTCTTCTTAAGCAAGATAAAGTGAGTCAAAAGTAGAATTTATTCCTCTACTTGGGCCTTGGAAGAGAAAAGTCAGTAAGAAATAAGCACCCCAATTCTAATGCACTGAATCTCAACCACGGCATCAGAATCACTTGGACGGCTTATTAAAACAGAATTTGCATCTTAAGTTCTCAGGAGATGCTGATGCTGTTAGTCTAATAATTACACTTTGAGAACCACTGTTCTAATGTAATAACCTTGGGAGAGAAAGTCCAGTAGCCTTGCTGAGATGGATGAAGGAAGTGATGGTACAGAACATTATAAGTCAGGTCTCTGATCACGGTAAGAATTATGATGTTTGGTATTATATTCATTTAAAGCTATGATTTTTTTTCTCTGGGTTTAGGTTTTATTCAGATTCTGTATATTTTCATATGAAATGTTCTAGTTTTTCAATTTGTATACAATGGGTAATCTCAACTTTGGCTTCTGGTATGATCCAAAAATTGTGTAGTAGTGTTTAAAAAATTAGTAAGTTAAGTTTTTTTTATTCACTTGTTTATTCATTAATCAAATATTTATTGAGCATCAACTATGAGCCACATGCTTGTGATATATCAGTGAGCAAAAGAGACAAAGATTCCTACCCTTTGGGAGTTTACCTTGGTGGCCAGGAGATAGGCAATAAACAATAAACACAATAAGTAAATTATATAGCATGCTAGAAGGTGATAAGTGTTGTAGGTAAAACAAAGAGCAGAGAAAGGGGAATCATGGGTGCAGGTGGAGGGGCTGCAATTTTAAATATGGGTGAAGATGGGGAAAAGGGTGAGGGGCAGTGAAACAATGACAGGATCACTATATTGGAATTCCCAATGACTCTGAAGAATTGTTGGGAACGAGGTATCTAGAGGAGGTTAGCTGGATAGATAGGAGGTGATGGTCAGAGGTGGGGTTTGCAGTTACTGGCTAATGAGGGGATAACCTAGGGAGTGGCTTAGGTAGAGTGAAGAAGAGGTGTTCAAGAAGATGGGAGTCAAGGTGTAATATACATCGATGTGCATATTAAAATCATCAAAAATTAAGGCAAGAGTGTTGGAGAGACTAACAATGAACTACAAGTTAAAATCATCAAGAAATAAAGGTAACCTTTGTTGACATCAGGTTTTATTGTGCTGAGGTCTTAAGAGTAGCTGTTAAGATTTCTACCTGTTGCAATTCACTAAGGGTTTCCATGTGGCCAAACTTGATCACTATTTGGAAATGCTCCTTGGACATAAGACAATACGAGTTCCTACTTAGAAGAGACAAAATTCTAATTATTTTTCATTAGGTTCTTCTCAGTGAGTATGGAGAGATTAGTTAGGAGGTCATTGTACAGCCAAAGATGGTGGCTTGGATGAGGCTGATGGTAGTAGAGATGAAAGGAACCAGATGGAGTGAGATAGTTAGGAAATTGAATCAACAGGATCTAATGATGAATTGGATATGGTGTGTAAAGGACAGAAGCAACATGGATGACTTCCAGGTTTCTATAAAAAGGTGGATAATGGTCTAGCAGTATCATTAAGAACATAGACTTTGAAAAGTCAGGATGTTTTTGCTCAAAGTTAGCCTTACTTACAAGGTGCATGAAAGCCACAGGTTGTTTTGCCTCTCAATTTTCTCACTGCCAAAAGCAGATAATATATGAGGTTCTTGAGAGGATTACGTGAATTAATGGATGTAAAACACTTATTTCAGCTATAACACATAGTGAGACCTCAATGGGTATGAGCTATTTTTAGTCTTTACTGATAGGAAGCATTCGAAGATGACCCAATTTGAAAGGCAAGGTAATGAGCTCAGTTTTGTATGTTCCAAAGATGCATTTGAAGCCTTCATGTGGAGGTGTTAGGTAAGTAAACAGCTGGATATGTAAGTAGTTGGATATCCAGGCCTGGAACTCAGAAAGATCCTGGTTAGAGACACAAATTAGAGTCATCTTTGTATAGGTGGTAATGATACCTAGAAGCCATGGGAGTGGAAATTAGTGAGGAGAGGGACTGATCCTTTTTTTTTTAATCGAGGTAAAATTCACACGACATAAAATTCACCATTTTAGTGTACAATTCAGTGACTTCTAGTACATTCACAATGTTTGCAACCATCACCACTACGTAAATTTGAACATTTTCATCACTCAACAAAGAAACCCATATACATTAAGCAGTAACTCTCTAATTCTATGTCCCCATAGCCCCTAGTAACTACTAATCTGCTTTCTATCTCTTTGGCTTTGCCTACTCTAAACATTTCACATAAATGGAATCATATGACATGTGGCTTTGTGTGTCTGGCTTCTTTCATTTGGCAGGTTTTTCAAGGTTGATCCATGTTGTACCATGTATCAGTACTTCATTCCTACTTATGGCTAAATAATATTCCATTGTATGGATATAACACAATTTGTTTATCCATTGATATGTTGATGGACACTTTGGTTGTTTCCACGTTTTGGTTATTATTTGGCTTTAAACATTCATGTACAAGTTTTTGTTTACCTGTTTTCAGTTCTCTGGAGTATGTATTTAGGAGCAGAATTGCTGGGTCATACAGTAATCCTATGTTTAAATGTCTGAGAAACCACCAAACTGTTTTCCACAGTGGCTGCACCATCTTACATTCCCACCAGCAATTTATGAGGGTTCCAATTTCTCCACAACCTTCCCAACACTTGTTTTATAATTATAGCCACCTCAGCGGGTGTGAAAGGGTATCTCATTGTGGTTTTGATTTGTATTTCCCTAATGAATTAAGATGTCGAGCATCTTTTCATATATGTGTTGGCCATAAGAATATCTTCCTTGGAGAAATGTCTGTTCTTTTGCTGGCTTTTAAATTGGGTTGTCTTTTTATCGATGACCTCTAAGAGTTATTTATATATTCGAGATAATAGACCCTCAACAGACATATGACTTGAAAATATCTTCTCCCACTCAACGGACTGTCCTTTTCTTGATAGTGTCCTTTGATGCACAGTAGTTTTAAATGTTGATGAAGTCCATTTACTTATTTTTCATTTTGTTACTTGTGTTTTTTATGTCATATCTAAGAATCCATTTCTATATCCAAAGTCATGTAGATTTACCCCAGTATTTTCTTCTATTTGTATAGTTTTCCTCTTACATGTATGTCTTTTTCTTTTCTTTTCTTTTTTTTTTTGCTGAAGAAGATTCACCCTGAGCTAACATCCATGCCAATCTTCCTCTATTTTTTAGTACATAGGCTCCCAGCACAGCATGGCCACTAACAGTGGTGCAGGTCCACACTCCAGAACTGAACCTGGGCTGATGAAGCAGAGCATGCCTAAACTTAACCACTAAGTAACTGGGGCTGGCCCACATTTAGGTCTTTGGTTCACTTTCAGTTAATGTTTTTATATGGTCTTAGGTAAGAGTCCAAACTCATTCTTTTGCATGTGAATATCCAGTTTTCTCAGAAGCACTTCTTAAAAAATACTATTCTTTCCACAGTGATCTGTCTTGACCACTTGTAAAAAATCAATTGATCATAAACGTATGGGTTTATTTCTGGGCTCTCAATTCAATTACATTGACATGTATTTATCCTTCTGCCAGTACCACACTGTGTTCATTACTATAGCTTTGTAGTAAGTTTTGAAAATCAGGAAGTAGTTGTTCTCCGATTTTCTTCTTTTTCAAGATTGTTTTTAGGTCTCTTACAATTCCACATGAATTTTAGGATCAACGCATCAATTTCAGCAAAAAAGGCAGTTGGAATTTTGATAGGGATTGCAATGAATCTGTAGATCAATTTGGGGAGTATTGACATTTTAACAATATTGTCTTCCAATATATGAACACGGAATGTGTTTTCATTAATTAGGTCTTTTTGAATTTCTTTAAACAATGTTTTGTAGTTCTCAGTCTACAAGTCTTACACCTAAACTTATTTCTAAGTATTTTATTCTCCTTGATGCTATTTTAAGTGGAATTGTGTTCTTAATTTCATTTTTGGAAAGTTCATTGCAAGTGTATAGAAAGACAACTGATTTTTGTTTGTTGAACCTACATCTTTTGACTTTGCTAAATTTCTTAGCTCTAATAGCTTTCTCTTTTTTTGTAGATTCAAGTTGGTCATGGTATGTAATCCTTTTAATGTGCTGCTGGATTCATTTTTGCTGAGGACCTTTGTATCTTTATGCATTAAGGATACTGGTTTAGGGGCTGGCGCTGTGGCTGAGTGGTTGGGTTCATGCACTCCACTTCAGTGGCCCAGGGTTTCACCAGTTCAGATCCTGGGTGTGGACCTAGCACTGCTCATCAAGCCATGCTGAGGCGGCATCCCACATGCCACAACTAGAAAGACCCACAACTAAAATATACAACTATATACTGGGGGGCTTTCAGGAGAAGGAAAATTTTTAAAAATCTTTAAAAAAAGGATATTGGTTTATAGTTTTATTTTCTTGTGATGTCTTTATTTCTTGCAATGGCTTTATTATCAGGGTAATGCTGGCCTCATAGAATGAGTGTTCCCTCTCTCTATTTTTTGTAAGAGTTTGAGAAGGACGGGTGTTGTTTTTTAAATGTTTGATAGAAGCCACCAGTGAAGCCATATGGTTCTCGGCTTCGCTTTGTTGGAAGGTTTTTGATTACTGATTCAATCTCTTTACTTGTACTGTTTAGTCTATTTTGTTTCTTCTTGAGTCAGTTTTGGTAGTTTATTTCTAAAAATTTATACATTTCATCTAAGTCATCAAATTGATTAGCATACAAATTTTAATAGTGTTCTGTTTATTTCTATAAAGTTGGTAGTAATGTCCCCACTTTATTCCTAATTTTAGTAATTTAAATCTTCTTTTCTTGGTCATTCTATTTAAAGGTTTGTTAATTTTATTGACTTTTTTCAAAGAACTAACTTTTGGTTTCATTCATTCTACTGTTTTCTATTGTTTATTTCACTTATCTCTGCTCTAATATTTATTGTTTCCTTCCTTCTGCTAGCTTTGGGTTTACTTTGCTTTTCTTTTTCTAGTTCCTTAAGATGGTGGGTTAGGTAACTGATTCTAGATCTTCCTTTTAAATGTAGGCATTTACAGCTATAAATTTCCCTGAGCATTGCTTTTGCTGCATTCTCTAAGTTTTAGTATATTTTCTTTTTCATTCATCTCAAAATATTTTTCAATTTCTCTTTTGACCCACTGGTGGCTTAAGGGCGTGCTATTTCTAGTTTCCTTCCAATGTGGTCAGAGAATATACTTGCTACGATTTCAATCTTTAAAACCTATTGTGACTTGTTTTGTGGACTAATATATACTCTATACTGGAGACTGTTCCATGTGCACTTGAGATATGTTGGAATATTTTTTCCCTCCTTTCACTTTCAACCCATTTGTGCCTTTGGTTCTAAAGTGAGTCTCTTGTAGACAGGATGTAGTTAGAACATTAAAAAAAAATCCATTCTGCCAATCTTTCTTCCTGTTAATTGGAGTTTAATGAATTTACATCTGACGTAATTAGTGATAAGGACTTACTTTGCCATTTGCTATTTGTTTTCCATATGTTGTGTATCTTTTGTGTTGCTCAATTCCTCCACTACCGCCTTCTTTTTGTTAGATACATTACCTTTGATTCCCTTCTCATTTGCTTTACTACATAATTTTTACTTATTTTCTTAATACTTGCCCTAGGGATTATAATTAATAATTTACAACAATCTAGTTTGGATAAAAATTGAATTAGTTTCATTAGTATAAAAAATATTAAAATATTTGTTCCTATGCTTCATCCTCTCCCTCTTACATTATCACAAATTACATCTTTATACATTGTGTGTCCAATGACATAGGTTTATAATTATTGTTTTTGTAGTTGTCTTTTAGATCATACAGGAAAAAAAGGAAGAATTGCTAACCCAAAATACATTATCTCTGACTTTTATATCTACCAACACAGTTACCTTTAACAGTGTTTATTTCTTTGTGTGGATTCAAGTTATGTCTAATGTCCTTTCACTTCAGGCTGAAGGACTCCCTTTAGTATTTCTAATAGGGCAGGTCTACTAGTGACAAACTTTCTCAGTTTTTCTCTGAGAATGTCTTAATTTCTCCTTCATTTTTGAAGGACAGTTTTGCTGGACACAGATTTCTTGCCTGACAGTTTTTTCTTTCAGCACTTTGAATATGTCATGCCACTGCCTCCTGGCTTCCATAGTTTCAGGTGAGAAATCAGCTGTTAGTCTTATTGAGGCTCCTTTGTATTTGAGGACTTGCTTCTCTCTTATTGCTTTCAGGATTCTCTCTTTTGTCATTGACTTTTGACAGTTTGATTATAATGTGTCTTGGTGTGGGTCTCTTTGAGTTTATTTTACTTGGAGTTTGTTGAGCTTCTTGGACATCTAGATTCATATCTTTCACCAAATTTGGGAAGTTTTCCACCATTATTTCTTCAAATATTCTTTCTGCCCCTTTCTCTCTCTCCTCTCCTTCTGGGACACCTGTTATGTGTATATTGGTACACTTCATGTTGTCCCACAAATCTCTTAGGCTCTGTTGAGTTTTCCTTCTTTCCTTTCTGCTCTTCAGATTGAGTAATTTTAACTGACCTATCTTGAAGTCTGTTAATTCTTTCTTCTGACTGCTCACATCTGCTGTTGAACCCTTCTAGTGAATTTTTAGTTTCAGTCATTCTACTTTCAACTCCAGAATTTCTATTTGGTTCCTTTTTCTAATTTCAATCTCTTTACTGATATTCTCAATTTGGTGAGACATTGCTCTCTTGACTTCTTTGTTCATGGTTTCCTTTACCTCTTCCAGCATATTTAAAAGAACTAATGGAAAGTCTTTGTCCAATAAGTTCAATGTTTGTGTGTCCTTGGGGACAGTTTCTATTGATTTCTCTTTTTCCTGAGTATGGGCCATATTTTCTTGTTTTGTATTTTTTTTTTGGCCTGTCTCATAACATTATGTTGCAAACTGTATATTTTGATTATTATAACGTGGCAAGTCTGGAAATCAGATTCTCCTCCCTCTCTAGATTTTGTTGTTTCTGCTTATTGTGGTTGCTGTTGTTTGTGTAATGACTTTCCTGAACTAACTTTGTAAAGTCTACATTCCTTGTGTGTGGCCACTGAAGTCTCCGTTCTGTTGGCTTAGTGGTGAGCTAGTGATTCAACAAAGATTTCCTTAAATGCCCAAAACCAAGAAATGAAGGGGAAAACTTCCAGTCTTTGCCAGTGGGCTCTGTGTATGTGTTGGGGCACACCTTCAATATTCAGCTGGGGGGGCCGGCCCTGTGGCCCACTGGTCAAGTTTGCACGCTCTGTTTTGGTTGCCCGGGGTTTTGCCAGTTCGGATTCTGGGCGTGGACATGGCACCACTCATCAGGCCATGCTGAGGAGGCATCCCACATGCCACAACTGGAAGGACCCACAACTGAAATATACAACTATGTACTGGGCGGGATTTGGGGAGGAAAAAAGCAATTGAAAAAAAAAGATTGGCAACAGTTGTTAGCCCAAGTGCCAATCTTTGAAAAAACAACAACATTCAGCTGGACAATTTACAAATCCACTTTAGCCTTCACTTCCTATTTGAGCAGTCTGAAACTTAGCCAGAGTGATCGTTTGGGGCCTTTTCAGGTGTTTTCTGAGCATTTGGCCCACCCTGAATGTGCATGTGGCCTCTTAGATTCTCAGAAATACGTGCAAAGTATCTTACTCCTCAGCCTTCATGCCAGGCTTTTTGGTGTGTCTACTGTTTGCCCCAACTGTTATTTCTCTCTCCAGGTGGCAGCAGCTAATAAACTTGCCCTTAAACGTTTTTGACAAATGGCTCCTGGGTATTCACCTGTCTGCCTCAAGAGTTCCGAGTTAGGTGAAATAGGGGCAAGCCCTTTGCACCAGGCACCAGTCCTTCAGGGAGCCACCAGACAGGTCAAAACAAACCATCGTAATTCTTTGAGGACAAAGTCCATTCTGCTCCCTCTGGCACCAGGAATCCACACCTGAAATGCAGGTTGTTGTCTTCAAAATTGCTGAACTGGGGATGAGGAAATGGGGCCATGGTAAGTTTAAATGACACAAAGCTCTCCTATTGAGACTCAACAACCTTTTTCTTGATTCAGTGTTTGCCTGGTTACTGTAACCTTTCACCAGTTTCCAAAATTCACATAAATTTGATTCTGACAATTTCTGCCAATTTATTTGCTGCTTATGTGGAACGATGTGTCCTTGGAGTTCCTTACTTGCCATTTTTGCTAACATCACCTCCACAGCACTGATTCTTGAAGAACCTCAACATTTGGTAGTGGAGTAGAAGAGGATGAGTCAGCAAAAATGAATGAGAGGAGCTGTCGGAGAGGTAGAAAGAAAACAAGGAATGTGAGGTGTTACAGAAGCCAAGAGAGAAGGGTAATGCAAACACAGTAGCTATCAATGTCAAACATTCTAAGACCAAGTAGGAAAACGACTGAAAAATGTTCAGTGGACACAGGTACACAGAAGTCATTTGTGACCTTAAGACTATTTTTCAGGGGGGTGATACTGGCATTTTGAACAGGACAATTCTTAAATGTAAAGGATTGTCCTACACTTTGCAGTATATTAGGCATCCTTAACCTCCCACAACTAAACACCAGAAGCACCTCTCACCCTCAAGTTATAATTAAAAAAATATACAAGTCAAAACCAAAAAAATACTGCCACACATTCCCCAATTCCCCCTGGAGAATCAGCACTACCTCTTGAAGAACCACTGCCTTAGGAAAATCTATTTTGGTGATGTTATGAGGGCAGATGTCAGACTACAGTGACCTGAAATATGAACATAGAAGAATGAAATGAGTGAAGTGCCAGAGGCAAGTTTGGCTGAAGTGAGAAATATGACAGAGCAGTAATTGTGGTCAAGGAAGGGTTTTTTTTGCCATAGGATTCACACATGTTTAAAACAAATGGAAATGATCTAGATGAAAGGGAGAGTTTGAGTAAACAAAGAAAAACATCACTGACAGTGTAAAGTAACTGAAGGGGTGGAAGGAAAACGTGAAGGAAATGACCTCAGAGAGGCTTAACTCCTGTTTTGAAACAGTGACTTTAGTACAATGCAGTAGCATCCTAACTCATTTCCCTGCTTCCTTCCTTGCCATATAAACTATTCTCAATGTAGTAGCCAGTGCCATGTGTCTGCTCATAATTCTCCAATAGGTTCTCATCTCACTCAGACTAAAAGCCAACCTTCTCATAATGGCCTATTACATCCTTCATTATCTACTCCCCCACCCCCTTCCTTTAACCTATCTGACCTCATTTCTTAATACTTTCCCCCTCAGTCACTACATTTCACCCACACAGCTTTCCTTACTGTTCGGAACACATCAGGTACACTTCTGCCTTAGTACATTTGCTCTTGCTGTTCCCTTTGCCAGGAACACTCCTTGCCAGACCCATACAGCTTACTTCCTCATCATGTTGAAGTCTTTGCTCAAATGTCATCTGCTCAATGACCACTCTATTTAAAATATTACTCCTTAATCTGGTATTTCCTATCACCCTCCACTCTTCTCCACAGCACTTATTACTTTCTAATTTACCATATCACTTATTTTATCCCTATTTTATCACTTTTCCCACTAGAATATAAGCTCCAGGAGGGGAGAGATTTTTGTTTGTCTTGTTCATTGATGTATCCCTGGCACATAGACGGTACTCAATAAATTGTTCAATAAATGGAAGGATAAGTTAAGTGTAGGTATATTTGTATATTTGGAAGCAGGAATTTCCATTTGATGGCTTCAGTTTAGGAGGAAAGAGGTGATATTATCTGCTGAGAGGGAAGGGGAGGTAGTAAAGTGCGGGGGATAGGTTTGAAGAGAGTAGAAATCTGAAAAACTTGTTGGAGTAGGTGAGAAAGTTGAAGAGAGAAATGTAAGATTGCCTGGCTGTCCTAAGGGACCCTTTGATTTTGGTGATCATGAGATTTTAGTAGAATGTCTATTCTAATTGTTCAACTGTCTTCAGCAGTGTACAACTGCTCAGAGGTACTGAAAAAGTGAAGTCGGGGTAATTCAGGCTGAAGTTTTGCCAGACAGAGGCAAAGGGTTTAGGGCATATTTATCAATCTTGGCTGCACTTTAGTATCTATCACTTAGAGAAACTTTAAAAAACGGCCAGTTTGTAAATCCAGAACTTCCCTCTACTGCTAATGTATGAGTCACTAAGGATCCCAGGATCTGATGATTACATTATTTCCATTATTATCCATGATTAGGATACACCATATACTGATACGGTGCTGTCCTGGAGGTCTTTACTCCTCTTTTCTAAGCAGTAATTTTTGTTGCAGTTTTTCTATTTTTCCACATAATTGAACGAAAGCCTCACATCACAAATCTAAGAACACAAAGGGTCTCCTTTTAGTTACATATTGTAGTTAGTTAAAATATAAACTCTGTAAGAGCAGAAATCAAGTAAACTTGCTTAATATTATGTTCCTAAGACATGACACACAGATGTTTCATAATACTTTTTTTGAATGAATGAATGATAACCAGTAGTAGTGGCAGTGGACATATATCAGTCAGGTGCTGCTAAATTATTCATATAATTTCATTTACTTTTTACAAACAGCCCTATACCCTATCACAACAACTTTAGAGGAAGAGATGAGGAAGCATATCTCTGAGACTTTAGTAATCTGCCCAGTCACACTGTTAGTCAGTCAATAACGTAGCCAGAGCACTACATTATGTCACTCTGATTCCAAAACCCATGCTTTTAATCACTGTACTATGTTGAGTCTGAGAGGAAGGCAAAGATAGAAATGAAGAGGTAGGTAAAAATTTCAGGCAATACATCCTTATTTTGTGTCGCTTTAGAAATTCTAGCAAAATCTTAAATTCCTTTTACAATAGATGCTTGAAGACTTCACTTCTATAGTCTTCCTCAAGCCTCTATTGTAAAATTTTTACCTATCTCTTCATTTCTTTTTTCACCTACACTCTATGGGTTGATAGTTCTCCCCCTCTACTGGTTGAAATATGGGACTTTTGCTCAATTACAAACTTGAGATGGCTCACCAGAAAGAAATGCGAATGGTCTGCTTAAGATTTGCTATATATGCAAATTTATGTAATTTTTCAAATGTTATTTGTTATAATACAATATTTTTTTCTGTATTAGAAATAACCCAGCTTTTCCCCATTTTATGTGTGACAGCATGATTGGATTTATAATTTTATTGTTCTTTTAGAAAGCAAGCAGAAATAAACTCACAAGCCTTTTCCTTTTGAGAATTACAATATTTTACTATTTTCTTTGAATATTTTTCTGTAGGCAAATATCCTTTCATTCAGCAAATATTTATCTGATTTGTCACAGAGCTTTCATTTTAGTGGGAGATAACCCGCTAGATAAACAAAATATATAACATAGCAAACAGTGTAAGAGAAATAGAGCAGGATAAGGGAGAGAGATGGTGGTGGCATGCTATTTATATAGTTTTCAGAGGAAAGATCTTTTTGATAAGGTGAAATCTGAGTAGAGACCTAAAGAAGTGCTGGTGTGAGTCAAGTAGGTACCAAGAGGCAGAGTATCCCAGGCAGGATAGTAGTGGAAAGGTCCTGAGACAGACATATTTGATATGTCAGAGAAAAAGGGATGGAGCAGTGGGAAGAGAATGAGCAAGTACAGTCACTCGATGTAAAGCTGGAGGTAATGTGGGCGGGGGCAGTTTACAGAGGGCATTGTAGACCATGGTAAGAACTTGGGCTTTTATTCTGAGTGAGATAGGAAGCCACTGGTGGGTTTTAACATGGGAATGATATTGACTTTTAAGGAGATCACTGTGACCGCTGTGTGAGTAGACCATGTGGAAGTAAGTGCCAAACTGGGAGATCAGTAGGAGGCCTATGCTATGATCTAGGCATAAGAAGATGGTGGCTTGGACCAAAGAGAATGTGATGGAACAGAGATCAGACTCTAGGTATATTCTGAAGATAACACTGGTGGGATTTGCTGGTGGAGTGGATGTAAGGTATGAAAGAGTCAAGGATGACTCCGAAGTTTTTAGCCTCAGCTGGAAGAATGGAGTTGCCATTTCATGAAACAGGGAAGATCTGATCAGGATTTATTTGGTGGGAAAAATTAGAGTGTGGTTTGGGATATATTAAGTTTGTGGTGCCTGTTAGACATTCAAGCAGTGCTATAAAGTAGGCAGTTCAGTGTGACTCTAGTGTTTAGGGAAAAGGTGTTGGCTGGAGATTCAAATGTGGGTTTCATTTAGCCAGAGATCTGGATGGGACTGCCTAGGGAGAGAGAACAGAGTAGAGAAGCAGTCCAAGTTGTGAGATTTGCATCCTGGGCACTCCAGCATTCAGAGGCTGGAAACTGAGAAGAAACCAGCAAGGACACTAAGGAACAGCAAGAGTGAGATACAGAATGGAATCCTGCTGGGCAAGATAAGGAGCTTCAGGAAGAGAGTAAGTAAGCACCTGTGTCAAGTGCTGCTGACAGGTGAAGTGAGATGAAGACTAAGGAAAAAAAATGGATTTGAGAACATGGAGGCTACTCATGATTTTGAGCAGTTTCAGTGGAATGTGGGGATCAAGCCTGATTCATAGGTTCAAGAGACAGAACTGGAGATGACGTTTTCCCATACAGGAGAGCAGATCAAAATAACGAGGCAGTATTTGGAGGGAGATTCAAGTCAAGAGATTTTTTTTAAAGAAGGTAGCTGTTAAAACATAAGTTGACAGAAGTGACCCAACTGAAAGGGGAAAAATTCATAATGAAAGCAGTCAATTCCAAGAGTAAAATGGAACTCAATGCAAAAGTGGCAAGTTTGGTCTTAGATGGGAATTTTAACAGTTTATCTATAGTTAGCGGAATATAGCAGTGTATCCAGATGTAGCAAGGTTGGTAGGTGCCGTTGTGGGAGTAGGTGGGAGCTGTTACTGATTTCTTCTATTTTCTTATATAAGAAACAAGATGATGACTTACTAGTGAGGAGTGGGGATGCAGAGTCAGGTCTAGAAGATGTTTAACAAGGCAGGGGAAAGGGATGCGGGGAATTAGCCTGAGGGGGTGAGGAACACAGCTCACTTCAGAGCACAGCTGTGTGTTTTCTCCAGCGAAGTTCAACCGCTCTCCTGCAAGCATACCATGAATTAACCAGGGTTCTGGTTTAGGTAGGTAAGATGGAGGAAGAGAGAAGGAAAGGATTGAAGGTATCTGCAAAGGCGAATTTATAACACATAACGGAATCTAAGGGAAGCAAAATCTTTAAAAAATGGCTATAACATTTAGATGTGTCCTTTAGTACATAGCTGATTCTCATTATCTGAAGTAGTTATGTTCTATAAAGTCACCATGAACCCTTAACTGCTCCTAGGGAAAATACAGCGTTAGGTGCCCGAGACTCTATTCGCAACATTTTCATCAATACAGAACTCCATTTTGTGTGTTTTTGTTTGAACACCTCATTTAATATATACTGTGGATTCATTAACACTGAACTCATCACCAAGAGCACTAGTGATTAGCCTGAAGGAAGCTTATCGAGGACAGTGTTTTCTCCACAAGGCACATCACAGCCTTCTTGTGCTTAAGAATATCAGACAGCACTTCAGCACTATGCTTGGGGGGGGGGGGGGGGGGCACTTAAAACTGCAAAACCACCAATAAAAAGCACAAAAAAGGTGAAAAACATAACACTATATATAGCGTGAAAAGCACATTTGTTTACAGTATGAGCGCTGAAACAATAAGGCAGAGTCTCCCCTTGTTTAACCTTAGCTGGGAATGTGCATGTCAGGCAAGTTAAATTTTTTGCCACTCTGGGCCCGTGCATGAATGCTGCGCATATTGATTTTGGGGTTACAAATAAATTTTAGTAAGTAGGCCAATTCGCAAATATGGAATTTGTGAAGAATGAAGACTGTACATTGCTTGGAATTGTTTCCTCCACAGCTCAGCCCAGTCTGCTGTTGACCAAATGGTACCAATTTCAGCAGACATCTGATTATCAAACAAGAAATTAGTAGTAAACTTTGCTGCTAGTTTTCAAGAAGTTTCTGCATAAGATTTATATATTACTTTTTATAGTTTTCCAAGCTGATGTCTCCTGTTTTCAATGTATTTGTTATGAAAGTGTCAGAAGATGCACACAAGCCAGTAGGGTTTTTTTTACCTCGTTTCAGTCACACTGGCAGTTTTTCCTTAGTTACCGACAACTTAAGAGCACTAAGTAAGCTTTTCCTGGTCTCCCAAATCGCAATAACCTTACTATTAGGCAGGTAGATGTGACAAATAAGGGTATGTAATTATTTTTTTCAATCAGTTGTGATTTCAGGGTGTTTTCTCTCACATCATTCTATCTCTTCATTAGATCCAACAATAATATAACTTGTTGAAAACCAACTAAGTCACTTTTTAATACTAGTTTTTGGAGTAGTCTTATTTCTAGGTATTTGTTTCCTATTTTGCTGTTTTATTCTACGTAAATAGTCGTATATTTATGTTTATTACAATCCTTTTCATTAAGCTAATGCTGCCTCAGGAAGAATTTAGAGCAGGGAATTAAGAAAGGCCGGGACGCCACCACCCTCAGAGAAAGCTAAATTTTCTGGACTTTTCCCTCCCAACGCGCCAACGCTGCTGGTGGGCCTGTGGCGCTACACAACACTCCACGGGCAGCGATGTCGGGGAGCAGCCCCTAGGCCTTTATTCCCATGGAGAACTTCCAGGGGGAATTTCCCGTCACCAGAGGACTCCAGCGAGAAGAGGAACTAGAAGAGAGAAAAACGGGAAATAAAGCAGACGGTGGGCAGGGCAGGGATGGGGTGGCAAACATTAAGCAGGGAGGACGGGCTCAGCGCGTCCTCCCAGCCCCCGCCCCGAGGCCCCCGGCCCAGCGCGGTCGGCTCCGCGGCCCCGAGCGGCGCCCTCCTCGGGCTGGACTCCGCCCTGCCCGTGCGGACGCCCGGCCTCCCCGCACTGTGTCTGACCCCCGGAGATGCCCCGCTCCGGTGTCTCCCCTCCGCGGACAGCTCGCTCTCTGGCCGCTCGGGGAGGGACTTACTTCTAAGATGCCCACGGCAGGCCCCGCCGACGGCCGGCCGGGCGCGCAGCGTCCGGGTGCGGGCAGGTGCCCAGGCCCGGATTCCGCCCCACGGTGCCCGAGGGAGTTCGGTGGTACCCGTCCGCCCGCCCAGGGGCTTCCGACCACCCAGCCGGCGCCCGAAGGGGCGGGGGCGGCGGCCCGAGAGCGCCCCCGGCGCCCTCCCACCCCCCGCGCCGCTGAGCGCACGCGCAGCACCGCCGCCTCCCTATTTAGTCCGCGATGGCTTCTCTCGCGCCCCACCGTCCTCCTCCCGAAGGCGGCTCCCTCCCCGCGCACCCCGGGGCCCCTCGGACCGGCCTCGAGCAGGTCCCCGAGCAGGACTGTCCCTAAAGGGGAACGGCGGTGGGCGGACGTGCGCGTGAGGAAAGAAGCGGCAACCGGAAAGAGCGGACGGGTCGCGAGGAGGCGAGCCAGGCCTCGGAGGAAGAGGAAGACCGGGCCGAGCCGAGGTTTGCCGAAGGCGGCGTTCCGGAGCCGCGCGGGGCGGGGAGGGCGGCAGAGGGTGGGAGAGGAGGGGCGCGGCGGAAACTGCCGAGGGTTTCCGAAGGCCGCCGCGGCCGAGTTGCCCGGATGTAGTTGGTGGAGCGGCAGCGGCGGCACCAGCGGCGGCGGTGGCGGCGGCGGCAGGAGGAGGAGGAGAAGGAGCAGGCAGCGGCGGCGGCGGGGGGAGGAGGGGAGGAGGCGGCGGAGCAGGAGGTGGAGAAGGTGGAGGAGGCAGTCGCTCTCCGCGGGGCCGAGCCGGACGCGTCTTCTTGCCCCCCTCCCCCCGGCTCGCCGCTGCCGCCGTGTAGTTGGCGCCGCTGGCCGGGCTGAGAGTGAGCGCGGTGTGGACGGAGGGAGATGGCCCGGGAGCGCCGGCGCCAGTAACGGGGAGGTGCTGAGAGTCGCCGAGGGCCGCCGGGCCCTGGTGCCGGTGCTGCCGCCCGCCCGCCGCCTGCGCGCCCGCCCGCCCGCCCCTCGCGGCCGCTCTCCCCTCCCCCGACACACACTCACAGGCCGGGCATTGATGGTAATGTATGCGAGGAAACAGCAGAGACTCAGTGATGGGTAAATCGTCTTCTCCTTTCGGGCCGGGCCGCGGCGGGCGGGGGGCGGCGGCGGCGGCGGCGGCGGGGGGGCTGTTCCTCCGGAGCTGGTGCTGCCGAGCCGCCATTTTTGTTGTTAACCCTGCTCGGGCTCGGGCGGGGAGGAGGAGCCGCCGCGCGGGCGGGCGGGCGGGCGAGGACGGCGGGTGCGGAGGGCGCGCGGGCCGGTGCGCGGGGCTGCGCCCGCGCGGGGCCTCCCTGAGCTGCGCGCGCGTGTGCGTGTCTGTGTGTGTGTGCGCGCGCTCTTGTGGGCTCGCCGCCGGGCCGGACGGTAGGTCTCCCGCGGGGAGGGGCGCGGGGCGGCCCGTTTTCTTCCTCCCCCCCGAGATGTCTCATGTCGCCGTCTCTCTTCCTGTTTTTCAGCTGTCACGACCGGAGGGGGGACTCGCAGCCTTACCAGGTACCAGCCGAGGCCGGGGTGGGGTGGATGGGGGACGGCGGGGGAAGGGAGGAACTGCTACTCGAGCGCAGGCTTCAGAAGTCGGTGCAGGCCCTTCAGTGCAACAGATCCCAAACTAGCGCCGCGGGGCCCCTGAAAATCGTGTGTTAGGGTCCTTGAGCGCTCTCCAGCGAGGTTTAGTGACTTGTTTTGACAGGTGACTGGAGGGAGTTCGGTTTTTTTAAGAAAGAAAACGTTCTCGGCCAGGAAAGACCTGCCTTGATTACTTAGGCGTGAAGGAATCGATGGGATGAGGTGATAGGTGCCTTCTGAACCATATTTGTTTATTGTATTGGAGAACTAAAATTTACTGTGAAGGAATTAAAATTATAGCTGAAAGTTGACGTAAAGGTATTAAGATTAGATGAATGGTCTGGGAAGAAACAACTAATGCATTCGCAACTCTGACGTGTGTTGTAAACCACTATGTCTTCCCCTTTTAATTGTTTTTGGTGCAAATAATTGCCCTGCTAGTGAAAGACAATGCTTTTGTTTCTGTAAGAATCGAGATTTTCGGATACTTAGGTAATTCATTTTAATGTAGACGGTGCCAGGTATGTTGGTTCCTTTTTGTTACAGCGGTTGCTGCGTGGAAACTTTTTAAACATTATGATAGAGGTAGCCCCTGTTTTCAGGGGGAAAGATTTCATAAATGGTTGGTAACTAACTATCAGATGACACTAGAAATAAATAGTTTCAACATCTAATCACTTAAAGGATAAGAGAGCAGGTTTCTAAGCTGACACTTTTGTTACTGGCTGGCATGAGTTGTTGAAGCTCAAGTTAAAAACCTTGGGTCCCTGAGATGTAAAAAATAAAAAACATTGTTCATTACATTTGGGTAGTCAAAAATTTGACGCTACTGAATCTGCCCCTCTAAACCATAATTAACCACATTGTAAAAGACTAGTATATCATGTTTGTCCTACATGTGTTTTAGAGTGAAACTAAATCGTTATTGTGAGGGAGTTGCAGTATGTTTTGTTAGAAACATTGGGCAACATTTTTATACCTTAAAATTATATCCCACACTTGCAAGAGTAGCTTAGTTCGGTCTGAAGTGCTTTATTTCAGTCAAATTGGAGAGAATGATGCTTTCTTTTTTTGTAGGTTTGCAGAAACATGCTTATGGTTATTTACGCTTGGGGCTGTGCATTTTAGTTGTAGAGCAGAAATAGATTACAGTAGTACTCAATTGCTAATTTTATTTAGATTAACCTTTTTAATTCCTGGGAAAATTTATTGGGGAATTGGTGTACAAAGATGTCTGATTTCTTGTATTTACAGCGTACTTACTGGAGTGGTTTTTTTTCCTTTTCCTTTTCTTTTTTACATGTGGTATTATGATTTGTGTGAGGAGTTTTATAATAACTCTTGGGCATTTAGGACTTCTCCGAATAACTTAAAGGCAGAATTGAATATGGAAATTTTATTGATAGAAATTCATAAAACTTAAAGTTAGTACATCAGATTTTATGATAAAATTAATTTAGGAAGTTAAGTTTAAAGTTTCAATTCTTTCTCTCTCTTTTTGGGGGGGTGATGTTTTACAGGCACTTAAATATTCATCGAAGAGTCACCCCAGTAGCGGTGATCACAGACATGAAAAAATGCGAGACGCTGCAGATCCTTCACCACCAAATAAAATGTTGCGGAGATCTGATAGTCCTGAAAACAAATATAGTGACAGCACAGGTCACAGTAAGGCCAAAAATGTGCATATTCACAGAGTTAGAGAGAGGGATGGTGGTGAGTAGCCTTTTTTTGAAACTTTCACCTATCTTTATTTTTAATAGTAGCTCTATATAAAACAATAGGTGGTAATATTTCCAGCTTGCGGACATTACCATATGGTTATGTCATCAAAGTAATTTTATTTTTATCAAGTTATCTGATTCCTAAACAAATGTAGAAATGAGGTGCAGACCTGAACATCTGAAAATGGACTTCAATGTTTGATAACTAGAAATGCATTAATAATGTAGTCTACCAAATGCTTTATTAATGATGAGAGAAATACAGGACATTTTTCTAAGAAGGGAGCTTTAATCTTTTCAAATAAAGATTTCAGTTTGTTTGGCTTAGTTTATTTTGAGATCCTTGTTGCTACTTGAGTTTATTTTTTAAGGAGTTCAGATGTGTTTCCTAATGATAAATTATGAATTTAAAAACAGTATTTTTTTGAGACAATTCACAGGTTAAAAAAAATTTGATATTCAGAAAATTTCTTTTAGATTTTTGTTGTAAACATTTAAAATATTCTGTATTCTCCAGGATGTTGTTAATAATGTAAGTTCTATAACGTGTTCATTGAAATATTCAACTTTTTAAAAGTTACTCTCATTTCTTTTGAACACTGCTGTTACCCTTCAGTTGTTACCTTACCTCAAGCTCTTTGTGGCAGGAGGCTGAGATCAAGTAAACTCAAACTGTTTTCTAACTTAATTTGCCCCAAATTTACCAAAATATCAGATTTCATGTCTCAAGCATTCATTGAGGAACAGACCAATTTCACTAAGATAGTTAAGACCATTTATATTTTTTCCCACTCTAAGATTTTACATTGCTCAATAGATAACATGTTTGAGATAAATATACAATATTAATTGTGCTTTTATAATCTGAGGAAACTAGTACCATGTGGCTTTCTGCTTCTGATTGTCAACCAGCTTCTCAATACTTTGCTTACTTTAAGAAACTGTCCTGCATCTTCTGGGCCTCTTTTTTGCCTCTGATAGAAATCAGCTTTACTCAGTTTGATCAGATAGTGAGAAACATTGACGTCTGTACAGAATTCCTGGATTAAGGGAATTAATAATGATCAGACTATTGCATTAAGATGAAATAATTTAGATGGTTATTGGATGGGAGGACAAAATATTTCTCTGTTGAATATAGCTATTGCTTTGTGCTACTTATGCAGATAAAGCATACATTTGTTTGTAAGTAACAGTAGCAGGTGGGTTTGGTTATTAAAGTGTTGAGTTCTTTGATGGCAAAATTAAACTATTAATAGTTTTAGTTTGTGGGTAAATTTTCTATAGTGTTATGTGTAGTCTGAGGTTATACTGTCATCAATCACTCTTTTATAGTGATTTCATTTCAAATGTTAGCTCTAGGAAGGCAGGTACTGCTGGTACTATATTTTAATTTTAAAATTTCGGGGATTGTGACCAAATAGGATGTGGCATCTTGTCTCCTTATAGATAAGTATCTTAGATTCTCTTCTAGTGATTACATTTCAGTTAATGGGTCATCCATCCCCAAATCCAGGAAGACATCAGTGGGGTGCTCTAGGAAACTTGTAAATGCTTTGATACATTTACAGTGAAACAGGCCTGATAAATTCTTTTACAGGTGAAATAATCTCAGGCACATTCTGTTGCTTATTCATTCAACAAACATTGGGCATCCACTGTATGTCAACAATTGTGTGGTGTTTATGAAAGGAAAGATAAGATGTGATCCTGGCCTTGAAGCTATACTTAAAGGTTTTTACTCTTGAGAGCTAGTGGTGTTTTAGCTGCTTACTTTTTCTCTACTCCTTTTTTTCTTCATTTTGATTTTGATTTTACTTCCCATGGGAACTCCAGATACCTCTTGTTGGCTTTTAGTTTCCTTTTTATTTGCATCTGCTTGCTGATGTTTCTTTAGCTCCATTTTTAAGAAACTTCTTATTTTTCTGATCTAGTCATTTGCTAAGTTAGGCCTCACTTTCTTTGCTTTTTAGCTGCTTGTCTATCTTCCTCTGGAGCCTTTTAACTAATGCTATAACTCCATCCCTATCTGTACCATCCCTAAGATACCTGGCTGCCATAACACCACCATAATATATATTTCCATTCTGGAGTTTAGAGGGTTTTGATGTTAATTCTGTCTGTTAAAGATGGTAATTCTTCCCTCATTTAATACTTACATATTTAGTCGTTAGACTTTGACTCCGGGTGCTTTGTTTACTGCTAATATGTCTTTGAAAGTAAGCTTTTTAAACTGCATACGAGTAACTATCACAGGCATTTGTACTACCTTAGATTTTTATCTTTAAATAAATTTAAATGTGTTCCCTTAGATTTTTATGTTTAAATATGAAACTATATAGGTAAATATGCTTACATAGAGAGAGTCAAAACCATTATCCAAAGTCAAATGCAAGTGAGTTGGATTATCTGTGCACTTAGCATGTGTAAGTAACAACTTAATGTAAGAACAGGTTACTATATTGTTTATTGAGCTACATAATTTCAAATGTTATATTTTTAATTTTAGAATTAAAAAAAATTAATGACTAGTAAATATCTAAGAACTTAAGAGCCTGTGTGCTATTATTTGTAACTTGTGTTTTACAAAAGCAAGTTAAACGAATGTGAAACTGTAAGATGTGTTGATGTTTTTCTCAGGATTGGGCTTCGCTGGTATCTATCCACATCACAACATATTTTTTTCAGTAATTACTAGATTTCTTTCATAGCACCTTGCATTTCCTTGAAAAGCGCCAGTTCAGAAATAATGTATAAAAGGACTTTAAGATATGCTGTAAAAAGTGGGAAAGTAGGGATTGAGAGGGATTGTCACTCCTGGAAATCTTTAGTTAAGAAAAGACTTAATGCAACATAGCATTTACAGTTAAGAGTTAGGGATTTTATCCCTTAGAGGTTAGTAAAGGGAATGTAGATTATTGTAAATTGAGGGAAATTATGTGAGAGTATAACTTACTAAAAAGGTTCTTGGTGAAATAGTTATTTTTATGTATCCTGTGATCTGTCTGCAGAACATATAATCTTTTGTTTAAATATAACCAAAAGCAAAAATCTTAAGGTATAATTATTAGATTTGTGTTTTGTATCTAAGACCTGTTTTCAAAGGTGCAGCTGATGTCCATACCTCACAAGTATGAGCATAGAGTGCAGCTTGAGTTTATACTTCTGTGCAATTTTAAAACTTTCCATTTGATTAAAATATGTTTTTCTGGAGGACTGGTTCTAAATGATGATTTTACCAAGTAACTTTAAGAATGATGATAGTACAGATGAATTTAGGAATGAAGCGTATCTTTACATAGATTCTGTAAAGCTGTTCCACAAAACTTCAACCTCTTGAGGGTTGTCCCCTTTTTCTCATCATCCCTCTCAGAATTAACTATAATAAGATATATTTGGAATACTTGTTAGAAATATCTTTTTTGGGGAAATAACTTAGCTCAATTGGTTAAATGAAAAGTATTCTTTATTGGTTCCCCGATTTGTGAGACTTAGTGAATTTGCAGAACTTTGTAGTTAGCATCCAGATATCTTGGGTACAAAGGAAAATTGCCCTTAGTGGTTTAGTAACCATTATTGCTAAAGATTTTCAAGTTTTTAGCTGTGTACTAAAAGTTTTTAGCTTGTTTTGTCATTTAGCTGTATCTGGAGAAATTTGGAAGTGTATTTTCATACAGAAGTTACTGTAATTAACATTTGAAGGAATTGTTCAGTAGGGACCATTTGGAGACAATTGATGTTTTCATAGTTTTTAAAAAAAATAACAGTAATATTTCAGTCTTTCGCAGTGGATAATAGACTGTGATACTTGTACAACGTGGCCTGTGGATGTTCAGATAATGTTATGTTTTGAATAAAATGGAATATGCTTTGTGTATGTAATCTTAGAAAGTACTGTGTAAATGAACAGTCTTATTTGATCCTCACATTGACCTTGGAAGGTAAATAGAACAGATAGTATCCTTGTTTTAGTTTCACAAATGAGGGAAATTTTACTTATATAAAATTGAACAAACAGTGACAGAGTTGAGTGTGGACATTAGGCCATTTTCTACTTTCTAAGTTGTATACACTGTCAGAGATGAACCCTTTAGGCACGTTGAAAGCTTGTTTGGTAGGTGTTTACTATAACGCAAATTAGTTTAAAGGTAATTTTGCTTGTATCCTCTTAGTGCCTTCACCTGACTTTCCCCAGTGGTTACAGCTTACCTAATTATAGTGCAGTAGCAAAGGCATTGACATTGGTACAGTGTATGTGTGTAGTTCTAGACCAAATTATCACGTCAGTGTTTTACTGTTGAAGATAAGTTTCAACATAAAAGCTTGCCAAAGTTTTCTCTAGGAAGAAGCCAGTTTTCTCAAGTTAAGCCCTCATATTCAGAGATTTGTTTTCAAAGCAGCTTGGAAATTTCATACAGAGTCTAAAATTTGCTAATATTTATATTTCAATACGATTAACTAATGTTAAGTATTTTTATGTCTATAGGACATAAATATTACCTGTTTTTATTGATCCATGCTTTCTAGTATGATAGTAGAGTAGGCAGACGTGTTTGCACTGGATTTCCGTACATCAGTTTTTAAAAAAAGACCACAGGAAATAGGTATTCCCTTTCAAGAAAGAATAAGTTTGGCAGATTAGCAGTCTTCATATTTCATCTCTTCAGTATTTTTTCCTTAATTTTAGAAAACATATATGCTCTCAACCTTAGTACGTGTATTTGAACACATACCGTGTCATTTGTCTTATAGTCATCACATTTTAACATTTTTGTTCTTTTTACAGAAATGGTTATTATGTATTGTTTATGATGTAATGGTATCTCTGTTTTGCAGTCAAAAATATTTTGGAATGGTTCACTTTGATCTTTCAAAGCAGTCTTAATTGAACTGGTCTTTAGTTATGCAAGGTGTATTTAAAGTTCTTGGCATAACATAGGATTTTTGGTCCGTAATTCACAGAAAATTTACATATTCTAGGTTTTCTCTCTGTTAAGCATTTTTTGTTGTCTTATGCTATTGTGCAGAATAGTTTTGGTGTATGTAGTGTATCATTTTGTTATGCTGAAAAGAGGGGCAATGGCAATGAGTTGGGACATCTTTATAGGGTTTCTGTAACTGGGACCACATCTGTGACTGGATTCTGCTTCTGGGACCCTATACTGAGTACTGGAGATACTATTTGTCAGTCATTTCGAAACCAGTTACTTAGGGCATGAAAATATATCCTATGAAGAGTCTACTTTTTATGTTTTGTATGATGCTTCATAATTTCCAAAGCTCTTTTATGTTCTTTCTCATCTGATCCCATAACAGCCCTTTGAAATAGGCTGATCAGGATTGTTGCTGCCTTACTGATGAAAGTATAATCCAATTAAAGTATTTAGCCTACTATTAATTGTTGACTCTGGAAAGCAAGTTTGTTTGCTGTATGTAAAACCTTCTACCTACCTTCAGATTTTTCCCCAGGCATAACCTCTTCTTAGTAGTACTTCAGATACAACCACTGTAGTCCTGGCTACCTGCTTCTCTTACCTGGACTCTGCAAGAGTCTCCTGAATGATGTCCCTGCATCGTTTCTGCTTCACACAGTTATTTCCCCACACAGTAGCCAGGCTCCATTTAAAATGGAGTGGCCCATTTAAAATGTCACTCAGTCCACATCTCTCCCATGCTCAAAACCCTCCAGTGACTGTTACTAAGGCCTAGAAAAGACCCTGTGTAATCTGGTGTCTGAGTATTTCTTTAGCCTCTTCACCTATCACTCTTCCCTTTGTTTGTGGTACTCTGTCCATACTGGCCCTAAAGGAAGAAGTTTCTGCTTGTCTCAAGGGTTCTGCACGTTATGCTCCTTCTGTCTGGGATGTTCATCTTTCTGTATGTCCTCCTGGTGTACTCTTTCAATAATGTGTTTTCTTAAATGTCACCCTCTCATAGAGGTCTGCCTACCTATCCTGATCACTCTGAAACAGCCATCCCCATCATTGTTTATCCTTTCCCTTACTTTGTTTCTTGTACTTAATGTGATTTGATGTTATTTGCTTGTAGTCATTCTGCTGTAACATGACATATGTTCCTGAAAGTCACCATGCTATGCAAAATTTTACCGCAGGATTTATGGGGAAAATGTGGTTAGGGGCACGGTATTCAAAAACGTTTCCAGTGGCACATTAAAAAAAGAATAGGAACCCAATAAAAATCGTAGCATAACATATTAAATGGTTAAGGAGTATATTAACAATATAGTAAACATGGTGCTTTACCTTGACAAAGACTTGAAATTAGCTTGTGGAAGTGGGCATCTGATGGAAGGGTTGCAGCTTGTGAGTTGTGAAGTAATGGAAGGAGAGTTATCTGAAACAACCCTCAAAGTTGTAACAGCAATTGTGGAGGGATATGACTCCTAATTCTATGGTGAACTGAAGTAGCTGGCAGATGTTTGAGGTGTGTGTGCATCTGTGTGCTTTGTGAATTCTTTTGTATAGCTTGGTTCAGCTGGATGCAGCTGGTGTTTATCACAGGTGAAATTGCTCATAAATGAGTGGGAAATTTGTATTATGCTCAGATAGTTTCCTGATATGTCAATAGTGCTCAAACAAATTTGCATTTTCAGAACAAGTATTACAGCATAGCTGACTGTATGTTAGTTTGTTTGCTTGTCTTCAGTGGAATACGGGCTCCACTAGAACAGGGAGTGAGTTTATTTTGTTAATGATTTTATTCCCTTGTATCCCTGTTGTCTAGAACAATGCTTTACACTTTGTAGCATTTTGGTAAACAGGTAGATAAAAGAATATTGGGATTGTCATTGTGATTTAAGGGACATGAAATTGCACTTTTCCAGAACAGTGTTTCTCAAACTTGAATGTGTATACTAATTACCTGGGGATCTTGTTAAAATGCATATTCTAGTTCAGCAATTCTGGGATGGGGCCCAAGGGTTCACCTCTTTAACAAGATCCCAGTTAGTGCCCATGTTGCTGGCTGCATGTGAGTAACAAGGTTCTAGGGCAGGACTGGCCAGTGAATGTAATGTGAGCCGCAAGTGCAAATCACATCTGTGGCTTTCTGGTAGCCATATTGAAGTAAAGGTGGAATGAAATTAATTTCAGTGTATTTTATATAACCTAATATATCTAAAGCATTATCATTTCAGTATGTACTTGTTACTTTAAAAACTGATGATCCTTTATGATCCTTTTTTTGTATAAAGTCTTTGAAATTCAGTATTTTATACTTACAGAACATTTTAGTTTGGACTAGCTGCATTTCGTATGTGTACTTGCCACATTTGGTTAGTGGCCACTGAATTGCACGGCACAGTTCTGGAGAATATGATCGTGCTGTTGGTCTGTCCAGCTTTATACATAATTCCTCTTTCTCTAAAGTTTTCTGTGTGCCTAATTTCTGAAGTACCATATTTATGCAAAACAAGATTGGAGTTAATGGGTCCTTGAACTATATAATGCTTCTTGTACTAAAATGTTTCCTTGTTAGTACACATTTATTATAGAAAAATTACGAAATGCTGATAAAGGGGGCAAAATAAAATTGCCTCAAATTCTGTCATTTGGAGTTAATCGGTAGTTTTCATAGGACACATTCTTATGCCAATAAGAATAAGGGATTCTTATAAATAGCCTTTCCAGAATTATTAGAGTGGGTTCATAGTATGTTATGCCTATTTTTTTTTGGCTTGTATTTAGTATTTGCATAGAGGATTCAACAGACACTTGCTGTTGACAATACCAATCTGAGAGGACTAAGAGTTCCTTGTAGTTATTGCTTAGGGAATCTTAATACTTAGTTTATCTCTTAACTAAATGGATAAAGTCTTTTTTCAGGTTTGTATTTAAATTCAGGCTCTGATACTTGTAGCTTGGTGACCTTAGGCACACTACTTAATCTGAATTTTTGTGTCCACTCCCCTAGGATTGTTGTGGGGTTAATTGAAATTATGTAGCCAAAACACTTAAAGTATTTAGCTAAGTGCCTGGACTCTGTAACACAGTAAATTATTAGATTTATTTTTTATAAATTATTTTTTATATTTATCTTATTACTATGACTAATTACAAGTTAGTGTCAGATCAGCAGCCCTAGGTCTCAAACTACTCCTTCCTTCTTCCTTTAGAGTTGGGGGTGAAAATACTGGGTATTTCACTTGCCAACTGTGAGGAGTCTGGCAAATGAAAGCTACATGAAGGAGGCTGCGGGGCAATTCTAACTTGGTACGTGCTCATACTCAGGACTTTGTAGTTCAGAGATTTTTAGGGTAAGTGTAAGAGCTCAAAAACCAAAACACGGATTTAGGGTAATTTGCCCAGATTTGGCTGCTTGTAAGAATTGCCTGAGAAGCTTTTAACACTACAAGTTCCCTGACTCCATGTGAATTGCCGTGAACAGAGCAATAGGGGATGGAGCCTGGAAAACTGAATTTTTAAATAAACACTGGTTTAATTTAGGTATTGTTAACTACAGAACTAGGGAGAGTGCACACAAGAAGAGGAGGAATTCTGAAGTGGGCATTAAGGAATGTGAATTTTATCATTAGGAATCTACAAGTTAGAGTGGTTATTTGCCAAATCATACGTTGTGTTTTCTTGCGTTTTAAAAAGTGCTCAGGGGGGAAAAGTTTTCTTCTCTGTCACCTTCTTTCCTGATTCACAGATAGTAGTACGCTTTGTATGCAGTTACACGTTAAATAGCTAACTTAGTATCTTTGGGCAAATATATCTAATGCCCCCGGTAGAACTAATGCTGGACAGCAGAGAAGCTTCTAACCAGTATTAGCAAGTGGCCAGGCCGGTAAGATATGTATGAGTAGTATCTGGAGCCACCGCTGTTGCTCTAGATAAAACTGTCTTCAGCACTCCATATCTACACCCGCGCCCCTCCGCCCCCCCACCCCATTCCTGTGCCATCAAGCTGTCTGAGACAGTACAGTGGTAAACTTAATTTAGTTTTTATCTTTTTTGAAAAATAGCCTTCGTCCGGCTTGGTATACTCAGGCTGACTTCAGATGTTAGCAGACAGTTTTCTTAAGATTGACCCTTAGGAGTAATTGCATTTTAAAAGAAGCTAAGATGAGTATGGTTGATATATGTAGATAGAATTAGTCTTCCAGTTTAATCTTGTAATGGGGAAAAGCTAGGGAAGTTGGAACACAGTATGATAGGCTGTTAGAAGTACTGTTCTCTCCTGCCTCCAGCCTTTTCTGTGGCTTTGGTCAGGTTTCTGTTTCTGCTGCCTATTGGCGCCTTCTCAGGAGTTTTAAAGTTTTTCGTATTTAATACTGTACGTAGATACCTGAGTCTCATTTATCATGGGACATTTAAATTATAAAGAATATTAAGAGTTAAGTCACAAGGCTGTACTTTCTGTAACTATAGACTTACCTTAATTTTATGTTTTTGTGTAATTATGATAGTTCCTTTTTTATGTAACTGTTAAATGTCAGTGTTAATTATTTTGGAAAAGTAGAACAAAGTACTTGGCTACTCAGAATCTCCCCTTTTTTTGATTTGGGCCAGTGTATTTATTATTACCGTGACAAGGAGTGGTGGAGTCCCTGATACAGTCGTGCACCTCATAACGACGTTTCAGTCAACAATGAACCCCATATATGATAGTGGCCCCGTAAGATTAGTACCATATAGCCTGGTGTGTAGTAGGCTATACCATCTAGGTTTGTGTAAGTACACTCTGATGTTTGCACAGTAACAGTATAGCCTTATAACAACGACAAATTTCCCGGAACATATCCCCATGGTTAAACAATGCGTGACCGTGCTGATTCATAATTTAGGGATGTTCTTGATCTTTGGGAAGAACAGGTTTCAAAATGTAGCACTCATTTTAGTATTTAAACATTAAACTATTATTTTTAGTGCACACATAGGGAATTGGAAAACTTATTTTACTGTTTAATTTAGTATATTAGTTGATTTTCATTTTCATTGTACTTGCCTGGAAAGAGTTAAACATGGGCAGTCTAGAGCAGCAGAACTGTTGGGTGCTGTTACTCCTTGCTGTTTAATTTGACTTTGTCAGCATCATATTATTAGCAAGGTTAGGGGATTATGCACCGTTCACTACTTTTTTCCCCTTTATGTCTTTGCACATTGGCACGTTATACATTTGAAATTGTCCTTTTGTTTGCTGGTTTTGGGCACATTCGCTAACCTTTGGTTATATAAAGCCATGTTATTAACACTGCTTTTGTATTGTAGATTTGAGGTGATCATGATTTGGATTAAGATGGCGGAAGTAGAATTTAAAGAGGATTGCAGTTGATATGAATACTTGGAGGGAAAACAGATTCTGGTGTCAGAGTGGTTAGAAATGCTGAGGAATCCTCAAGCTTGAACTTCATATACTAGGAGAATCCAAGAGAAATGGGGGTATGGGAGCCTAGATAGTTAAGATTTTGGACATGTGTTTGTCATTGGGTGACCTCTTTTATTGCTGTTATAATCTTGTTTGAAATTTTGCTGTATGGGAACCATAATAAAACTTCACTAACGTGGAAACTCCTGATTTTTGGTTTGATAATGTGGAATGGGTTAAGTTGAAAAGTCTTAAGTTTTCTATGTTAAAACAAAGGTTTACTTAATTTTTATAAATAAGGTTGGTAGGAGAGTATCCAAAGAGAAAACAAACTTTTATAACATTGAATGCATGTCCAGGGTAGTCGTTATATATAGTTCCTGCTAATTGCATATTATATTTCTTTATTAAAATTACACGAGCAGCATTTATGAAAGGTAGAGTGTGCATTTCTGCTGCAGTCCCTCACTGTAGCTTTATATTAGCTTAAATCATGAAATTGCTGTTTTTCTAGGTAAAAAAAAATCATCATAATCATCAATTACGTGTGGTTCAGCCTAAGCTATTAAAGATTTATACCATATTCTCCTTCTTATTAGGGAAGTTCCCTTGTGGTTCAAAAACATCTAGGATATCCTTAAAGGTATTTTCTTGTCTGGATAATTTTTTTTTTTAACTTAAGGTTGTTATTGTTAATGCCATGGAATTGATTCTGGCTTACAGCCACCCTGTGTACTGCAGAGGAGAACCCTGCCCGGTCTTTCTGCGCCATCCTCTCACCTTCTGGCGCTCCATTAGACATGCTCTGTTTCTGTTCACAGGGTTTTCATGGCCAGTTTTTTTGGAAGTGGGTGGCCAGGACCTTCTTCTTAGTCCGTCTTAGTCTGGAAGCTCTGCTGAAACATATGCACCATGGGTGACCCTGCTGGTATTGGAAATACTGGTGGCAGAGCTTTCAGCATCATAGCCACACACAGCTGCCACAGTATGACAACTGATAGATGGGTAGTGTGGTTCCCTGACTGGGAAACGAACCTGGGGCCTTAGCTTCGAATCTTAACCACTAGATCACCAGGGCTGGATCTTGCCAAAGATGGGCATCCAGAAATGTTCATTGTGTCATCCTTGTTCCTAACTTTAATGGGCATACCTCTGGAGTTTTACCTTTAAAGAATGCTGCTTTTAGTTATCTGGTAGATATTTTACCAAGTTAAGGCACTTCCCTTCTTTTCCTAGTTTGGCAAGAGTATTTATCAGGAATGGGTGTGGAATCTCATGCTTTTTCTGCAACTGTGAAGAGAAATGTGATGTATGTTTTTTTTCCAATTTACTGATGTAATAAATTATAACAGTTTTCTTATCATTGAACATTTTTAATGTTGAAAAACCTTTTCTTAGTCATAATATTCATAATTTTGATGTGCTAATATTTTATTTAACTTGTTTTTTCATGTCCATAAATGAGAAGCATTATTTAGAGTGGATTAGAAAGACTTCTTTTTCTGTGCCCTGAACCAGCTTAAATAATATAGGATTATCTATTTCTTAAAGCTGTGGTTGAATTCTGTTTTAAAACTCTCTGGTATTGGTGACCTACTGAGGGGTACAAGTTTGGCTCTTTTCCTACTTTTATGGTTATTGGTTTCCGTATCTCTTTTAGAAAATTTATTGATATAATGTTTAAAATTTGTGTTCAAATCTGTCAACAGTTTGACTCTTTTTCTAATATGGTACCTTCCTCCACTTTTTAAGAATCAAACTTAACCAAGGACTCATTTCTTGTATTGGTATTTTTAAAGATGCTACCAAGAAACAACTGTCTTGTCTATTTCATTTATTTCAGCTTTTATTGGATTCTTATTTGGCCCTAATTTCTTCAGGTGAATACTTAGTTTAGGCTGACTCTTTGTTGTTTACTGAAAATATTTAAATATGTGAATTTTCTAAACTTTGCTGCTCTGTTCATATTGCATAGGTTTTGATGCATAATTATAGAGTGATTTTGTTTTTATTCAAGCCTAAATGTGATTTCAGTTATGGTTTTTCTGTTTTTTAGCCCAGGAGTATTTAGAAGTGTGTTTTAAACTTTCTAAATGAATTTTGTAGATCAGTATTTTTTTGAATTATTATTATTACTTGGCTGTCTGTTAAATTCTAAAGTTCATTGGCCTTTTGGAATTAAGATTTTTTTCCCCTTATCTCAGAATGCTTTGTTAATTATTGCAAATACTTTTTGGATGTTTGAAAATAATGTATTTTCTTTTTGGTACAAAGCTTTGTCAGATCAAGTTCTTTATGTAATACATAACTGTACCGTTAATCCTTTGTATTCTCAATTTTTACTTGATCTATTTTCTGACTGATGAGAAAGTTTTTCAATATGATAGTTGATTTCATTCTCATTTTTTAAAGCGTTTTTGCTTTATGTGTTTTATTTTTATGTTTTCATAAAGATTCATAATTTATTTTTTTATGAGTAGTAATCTGAGGCTTTGCGTGCCCAGACACATCTTCATTTTGTCCTTAAACATGAAGAATGATCTTTTGGCTAGATTAAAAAATCATTTTTCCTTAAATCTTTATTTCTTTTTTTTTGGAAGATACTTCTAAATTGATGATTCCCATTCACTTTTGCAGATGACAAGTCTGATATCAAACCTAGTTCTTATTTATAGGTAGCTTATCCATTATGATGTGTCTCTCGTACTTTACTCTCCCACCCCCACTTGAGAGCCTTTAGGTGGGTTTTTTGGTTTGTTTTTTTTTTTTCCCCTTAAGATTTAAAGCTTCTCCAGTCTCTCCTTATAAGTGTGGTCTTTTTTCATACTTCTGCTTACAGCTGTTTTAGTCTGAAGATAGTTCCTAGAGTCATTCTCTCCTTCCTGTTCCTACTGCTCTTCCCCCTTTTTTAAATTGTTTCTGACTCTTCTTTTGTAACTCATGTTAGATGTCTTTTGATTCTATTCTCCCTCTATCTTGCCTGGCAAATAGTAGATATTTGGATACTTTTTGAGTGAGAATACATTACGCAGTTTTTTTAATAGTTTCCTGTAGTTTTATGAATCTGAGTCAGTAGAAATACTCAGAATTTAGTTGTATTTTAGATTCTTTTATGTCAAATATGTTTTCTCAGAAGATTTTCTTTTTGAGTTTGGCGCATCTCTTCCACGTTATTGACTTCCTCACATATGTCCTCAGATGTGTTTGTAGTTGTCCATATTTGTGAGGGAGAGTCTAGGTTAACCACTGTCTAGTAGAACGTTTGCATGGTTGAAAATGTTTGATATCTGAGGTGTCCAATATGGTTTCCATTAGCCACACGTGCCTGTTGAACATTTGAAATGTGGCTAGTGCAACTAAGAAACTCAAGTTTTAATGTTTTTTAATTTAAATATAGCCCATTTCTGTTATGCTACTTCTCACTATTGAGATTTCTCTTGGAATTGCTAATAATCTCTTGGTTACCAAGTTCACTGAATACCTTTCAGTCCTCATCTTACTTGACTTAAGCCCTTTGAAGTGATTTCTCCTTCCTTATTGAGTTTTTTGAGTTTTCATAATGTTGATTTTCCTTTCTGTGCTACTGTTTTCATCTCATTCCTGAGCTCTGAGTCTCATTCACCTGCACTGAGAAGTTAGTATTCCCTGAGGTCTTCCGTCCTTGCTGCTTCTCATTCTTCAAGTCCTAGCCTTTAGTTCCCAGGCCCACATATCTTTTGCTTATTAGGTGTGTTTCTTATGTTCCATAGATACCTTTCTCAAATCTGTTCCTAACTTGATTATTCCCTGTCCTGGTTAATGCTCTGGAAGTCATCTTTGATTCCTTTTCCTTTTCTTTCCTCTTGTGTTTAGGGGGAGTTCTAGACCTCATTGTCCTCTTCTTAACTATTACAGTATCCTTTTAAGAGATCTGTTCTCTCATTCTTTATGCATTGCTGTCTGAGTGAAAATTTTAGACAGTAAATTTAAACGTTATTTCCTTCATTAACCCTTAAAGCCTGAATTTTGTAGGTCTTCATTATGTGGTATTGACAACGTGTTTGTCCAAATAGGAGTTTTCCTCCCTACATCCTCATACACTTATCTGGGAAATCTTCCTGTCTGGTATACACTGAAATGAAAACAATTTTGTTCATGCTGGAAAGCTGGCATCTCAAAATAGATTTTCTGCTTGTAAATATAGCTTGAAAATTTGAAGAATTTAAAATCATCTGAGTCACCATTGCCAAACTTCTCTCTTTTCTCAGCCATCCTTTCCTCTCTCTACACTACAGTCATGTAAAACCACTTACCCAGTTCTAGAATATCAAATGCTCTTGTCCCTCTGTATATGTTTTCACAGCCAAAACTGTCCTCTCTCCACTCCTACCCTACCTCTTTTTCTTGGCAAACTTCTTAATCCCTCAGGATCCCAGTTCTTTATTGTAGGAAGCCGTGTTTGAATCTATTTCTATTACAGCTCTTTTACAGCAAATTGTAATTGTTTACATATGTGGTTTGCTTGTTCTACTGTGAACTAGAAGGCAGAGACAATGTTTTAATTTTTATTGTATCAGGGCCTGGCATATAAATGTCGGTGCCCAGCAATGTTAAATTAATGTCTCATGCCATTTGACATATCTAGTACGTGTCAGAAACAAGTGAGTGGTAGTAACTTTCAGAGAATTAATTGGTTTCAATTGAAAGTTAATTTTTCAGATTCAGTTAAGAGCAAAATAATAAAAATTTACTATTCTGGAATTCCTAAAATGGTTGGATAGAAGTTGCATTTGTACTATTTATGAAGGAAGCAAGTAGTTTATTCAGACTTTCAGGAAACAATATACACTTTTAGTTATAAACTTTAAAAAAATTGTGTACATAATTGGTATGTTAATTCCAACACTTTATTAGCAATCTTAAGTGGCCTTGATTGTTGACTAGTATCAATTGCTCTATTGTAATCCTATAAAATCCTATATGTAATTTGAATAACAAAATGGCATTTAAAATTCTACAGGCTTTTTATTAAGTTTTCACTGTTCCTTTCCTAAATCATCATTTCT
This sequence comes from Equus caballus, assembly GCF_041296265.1. Classification (NCBI taxonomy): domain Eukaryota; kingdom Metazoa; phylum Chordata; class Mammalia; order Perissodactyla; family Equidae; genus Equus; species Equus caballus. The sequence goes on along the minus strand of NC_091712.1, from coordinate 19,958,377 downwards.
CAAATTATCTTAAATTCGTGCCCCACTAGTTAAGGAGATTTTATAGTTTTACTTTCTGTAGTATATTAGGTTGGGTTTTTGGTTTTGGGGTTTCTTTTGGTGGTTGTTGTTCTGTTGTCCAAATATAACCTTATATTTGAATATTCAGTAAGGTTTTTCAAGCTTATTGAAATTAAGAATTTCCCTAGAAGTTCTCACATCAAGCGCTCCATTTCCTTTACCCTTGAGAATCACTGCTCTACTTATTTTTAATTAGTGATTCATTGTGTTGTGATTTCATTCCTAAAAGTGACTAAAATGTTAACTGGAGATCATTTTGTGTCAGAGGAAGAAAAGAATGCATCTGTAACATGGCATACTTTAGCCCTTGAACTCATGCATTTTGACGGTAAAACTGTGACTTTTAAAAGTAAATTTATTGAAAGAATATACACTGTTTTAATCCAGCAGTGGCTCAGTTGAAATCTTTGAGGCTGAATTCACATCTTGCTGAAAATTCAGGAGCCACACTAATGAATCATTCTTAATTTCTCTTCAATCCCATTTTGTTTTTGGTCTGAAACACTATTAGCAAACTTTCCTTCATCTTATTTACCAGTACTTTCATGAAATTATTCATTGTTAATAGTCGAACCCATCTTCAATGATTAAAGAATTAGCTTAAGGTATTTGATTGAATATATTCTAGGCTCAGAAACGGTTTCTCAAAGAGGAGTAATAAATGTTCTGAGAACTGACATCCTTGGAGACTCCTTGAGGTGAATGCTTTGAAGATTCCTATTAGGTTTTTATGTATGAGATTCTAGTGTGTGTTTCTTTTCTTTTTTTTCTTTTTTTTCTTTCTTTCTTTCTTTCTTTCTTTCTTTCTTTTTTTGGTGAAGAAGATTTGCCCTGACCTAATATCTGTTGCCAATCATCCTCTTTTTTTGCCTGAGAATGATTAGCCCTGAGCTAACATCGTGCCAATCTTCCTGTTTTTTGTATATGGGATACCCCCACAGCATGTCTGACAAGTGGAGTAGGTACACACCCAGCATCCAAAACTGCAAACCTGGGCCACGGAAGTGTGGAGTGTGCAAAACTTTAACAACTTAGCCATGGGTCCAGCACCTCTAATGTTTATTTTTAAAACATCACATTATTTGTCACCTTTCTAATTTTTTCTCTCTGTTTATTCTTAAGGATATGTGTGGTTTTTAAAAGCTATTTTCTGGCTTTAAAAAGCACTAATTTATTTGCAGATTGGAATAGTATATCGTATTGTGATGTTTCCTCTGTCTAGGCTCAGAATTGATCAGATCAGGTGGGAAAATTCAGCTGTTTTGGTCAGAGTGGTACGTAAGTTTTGGTTTATTCGCCCTGTCTCTTTATGACATATTAGATATTCTCTATAATTCTTTCAGTGGCATTAAGATTGGTATCAATGGAGGAAGGCAGGGAAGCATATGGGGACCTTCTGTTTTGTTTTGTACAGTGTTATTTCAGAAGACTTTTTATTGGTTGGCCTTTGGGCTTTTAATATACTGATCAAAGCATCATGTTAAGGAACTACTACCAAAAAAAATTTTAAACCTAAAAACAGAAAATGTTGATTCACAGAGCCACAACTCTGAATATTGACTGGATTCTAATTGTAACAAAGTTTCTTTTTGGATTAGAAATCTTTTAAGATGGTGTGCTGCTAGAGGTAGATCATTGTTGACTTGATGGCAGGAATTAAGGTGAGAAAACAAAGTGGGAAATGTAAAGTGGAACCAGTCTTGAGATCTGGATGTTGTAGTTTTTGTTTTGCTGCTTATTAGCTTTTTGACCTTGGGCAAATCATATAACTTCTTGGCTGCACCTTTTTTTCCTTCATGTTTTTTCAACAAGGTTGAATTGATGATCTCCAAGGTTCTTTCCAAATAAATGGCTCAGTAGGAGAACCTTCTGAATTTTGTGCTTTAACTTATACTTTCACGTATTTGCTGAGTGTCCTGCCATTCCATGGTCACTAAAATTCACTCCCTGCTAGAAGTATAGTATAGTATGGATGGCTTCTTTTGTTTGTGTATGGGATATTCCCCACCAATGTTCATTTAGTATTTTCACCACTATATAGAGAAGGGTAGAATAGCATTGTAGTGTTCTCTGTATTTATTAAGTTTAAATTGAGAAATAAGGTTGGAATTTTTCAAGACTGTTATATACAAAGTCCTGAAGTTTTTACTGTATGTACTGTATATATTGTAAAAATCAGTTTTATTTATATAAAAAGTGATTTAGTTTGTAACCTTGTCAGTACAGCTTCTAATTTATTAAGTCTTAAGATGCCCACCAAATACAGTATTCATTTTTTGCTTTAAGTCAGGAAATACTCAGTTGGACTCTCAAGATACTGAATATTAAACATTTTAAACTTAATCCATTAGTCAAATACCAGTTGTTGTGGGTTTACTTTTAAAAAAAAGTGAAGGAGATACTAATTTCACATTCCAGAAATTCTTGTGTATTCTTTGAAGTTTGAATGTACATCCTTTTCTGTTTTTTACTTAATAGATAAGATACTTGTTGCATTATAAAACAAAGGCATTCTGCAATTATATAGTGCTATTTAAGATTGAGGGAAGGGTCGTTACTGGTTTCAAGTTTCAAGTACATAAGTAGAGTGTAAATGTTGGTACCTAAATTTGGCAGTTTATTTTTGGTGAAAGTGGATTTTTCAGAATGCATGCATCTGGCCTGAGTAAATATTCGTTTGTAATGTTGTGAAGGTTTCTGTAGCTGTAGAATGGAATGAGTGCTGAGGTTTGGGTGAAACATCCTGGTTTTCCGTTTACTGGTTGTATGACCTTAGGTTCTCTTTGCATCTTGTTTTCCTTTGCTTTACTTATTAGCTCTTGACTCATAATGCCGTTATTTTCTCTTAATATCCACTTAGTGAGTCTCTTAGATCTTGCCTTTGAAACAGCACTTGAATCTATTCATTTTTTCTGGCTCAGACAATGACCCTCTTTTGCCTGAATTAAAAAGGAGCATATTGCTCCTTTCCTCCCCGCAGTTCATTCTCTGCATCGTGGCCAGAATCACCTGTTAAGAAAAGCATATTTGCTCATTCTGATGTAAAAATCTTTCAGTGTCTTCCGGATGCCCTTAAGTTAAACTAAAAATGTTTCAAAAAACAGCTTGCTGCATCTCTGTTTTTCTAGCTCTCCTAAATGCTTCAGTTCTTTGAAGATAAAAGAGTTCTGTCACACATGAGTACTGCTCACATGCTGTTTCCTTCTAGAATACTCTCCTCCAGCCACTTTTGCCTGGTTAATTTCTTCCTATTTTTCAGTCTTCAACTTCGAAGTTACTTCCTCTAATCTCCAATCCCAGTCTAGATTAGTTAGCACATTTACTATCACATAGAACACTTTATTTATGGTGATTATATTGTAGTGTCCACAACTGAGCCTTTCATTTTCCTCATACCTGCTTTTCCCACTGTCTTCTGCATTTTGTTAAATAGAAACTACAGCCTCCCGGCTGCTCAGGCCTATAATCTTGAGTCTCCTGACTAGTCTTTCTGCTTTCCTGCCTTCCAGCTCTTCAGTTTATTCTCAATGCAGCGATCCTATCAAGTCACTCCTTTGCTCAACACCCTCTCACATGTCCTTACAGTGACCCACAGGCCCTATATGATTTGTTACTCTTCCCATTGTTACCTCTCTGACCTTATGTCTCTAGATTCTACTCATTTGCTAATAAGCCTTAGCCACATTGGTGTTCTTAGAGTTCTTTGAGCATTTCAGGCACATTCCTGCCTCACAGTCTCTATCTTTGCTCTTCCTTCTTAGTGGATATCTCACATATCTTCTATCATTTAGGTAGTTTGAAAATTATATATGAAATGTGTGATTGAGAGTTATTACTACAGGGGCTGGCCCAGTGGCGCAACAGTTAAGTTTGCATGTTCCACCCAGGGTTCGCCGGTTTGGATCCTGGGTGCAGACCTACGCACTGCTTATCAAGCCACGCTATGGGAGGCATTCCACAGAGAAAGATGGTCACGAATATTGGCTCAGGGCCAATCTTCCTCAGCAAAAAAGAGGAGGACTGGTGACAGGTGTTAGCTCAGGGCTGACCTTCCTCTAAAAAATAAAAAAAAGAGTAATTGCTAGAGAGTAATAACATATTTAATGAATTGAATGGAATAATCTGAAGAATTATAGTGATCTCTGTGGTCCTTGGTTCTTGCCCAGGGCAGCAACAGATTGTTCAAGTGCTTGGTTTCTCGTGAATCTTTTCTCCTACCAAAGGACTGAATATCTAATTTTAAAGAATGAACCCAGTGTGGTTATTTGGGGTCTATAGAGGGATTTTTTTTTTTAATATAAAAAGTGAACATACACTATAAAATTTACTGCCGGTAAGCTTAATTGATCTTGTCAGTTCTTCAGAGTGTACTTCAGTGTGTTTTGGAGAAATCTATATCCATTATATTTTAGAGAAAGATTCTGGCTGTTTTTTTCATGGTCAAAAACTTTTACCATTGTTTCTCAAAGAGTAGTTCATGGACCACTTGCCTCAGAACCTCTGGGTGAGGAGACCTGGATGCCTGCATATTTAATCTGCTTCCAGAAGTCATGTTTGGTATACATAAAAGTTTGACAACCACCACTTTGTGCTATATGAATGATAGAGTTATAATGGAATAGAGGAACTAAGAATTCCATGACATGATTAGTGGCAGAAAGTCTGAGATAGACTAGTTTAAAATTTTTTTAACTTAAAAAAAGTAATTTAAGTATGTTTAAAACTTCAAGAAACTGCAACTTAAAATTTTGATGCTAAGAGAACATGGGTTCTTTAAGTCTGCAGAAGTAGCGTTCATTTTTTCTGGAAGCAAGTTTGACGTACTTTGGGACTAAATAAGGATCCGGTTGGAGTTTTTGGTACTCACGCACATTCTAATTCTTAGTGACATTTTGTCACTTGGGGATTGTACTAGAGAACCTCGGGAATATCCTTTGATTCAAACCACAGAAACATGCATCAATATTGTAAAAATTTTCACAAATCCCTGCTTTCTTGAGAAATGCCTCTTTTATCTTAGTGCTTTGGTTGCATAAAAAAATTCCAAGTATTTGTTAGAATAATTGTGAACTGTTTTACATTAGCACTCAGTTTTTAGCCGGGATGTGAATGGATTATTTTGGGTTGTGGAAGGCTATGTTTTTCCTGCCTGCTAGCAATAATTTTGCTAAATGAAAATTTTGCCACTTTAATCCATGTAATGTATAGCAGTTTTAAGATGCAGAGTGTCCTAAACATTTGGGACTGGTAGTTGCATGCTTTGGTTACATTTCTGAAAAGGCTGCTTAAGTCAAGATTATTTAACTTGAAACAGTCTTTTTCTCATAAAAACCTCTAGTATGGGTGGTTATACCCTGAGGTGTTTAGAAATTAACTTGAGTACTTGTACAATCAACTAAAACTGTTAGACATAATTTAATGCATTTTTAATGCCAGTAAACATCACACATTGAGGCAGTATAACAGTATTATAAAACTGTATTAATGTTATATAGTATTACCACTTATGTAAGGGATATGAGATTTAGCAAGCTCAGTCTTTAGATTTACCTCTGTGAAATTATTTTGCTTCATTTTTTTTCTACTGCCACTTTACTTTGTTCTCTAATGTTATGTGTAGCAATCTACTTTTATGAATGTAAATTATAAAAAGTTTTATGTAATTGAACCAACCTGTTTAAGAATTTTCCATTCTTCTCCTTACTCTTCATTATTGCATTTCATTGTATCGAAGACTACAATTATTGATATTAATGAAAGCAAGTAAAATAATACTGAGTTTGCTTCAGAATCAATAAAATCTAGTGCACTCAGGATGTTCAAGGAATCCCGAGGTGGGATTATCCTGGGGAATAAAGACACTCTGCAAAGAGTGGAACATAATTTTTGTACACTGTAGGCTTTATAGTTGATATCAATTGGCAGGCACCCAGAAGTCAGAGATTGACTAGAAGTGAAAGGTTAGAAGATAGCAGAAAATTGTAGAATGAAGACTGTATAGTAGCACATTGGTACAAGTAAGTCAAGATGAACTTGTTGACATAGCAAATGGAAATGTCTAAGGTAAGAAAACATGAGGGGGAGCATGATACCTTCCATGAGATGTTGATTAAGACACACAAATAATCGAGCACCTACTGTGTGCCAGGTACTCTGGATCTTGCAGGCAACAAGACAGTTAAATCTGCCCTCAAGAAACTGACACTCTTTGGAGAGAGAGATAATAAGTTAATAATACTTAAGAGTTAGAGAAAAGTGCTGCCACATAGGAAAATAGCTGAATAAGAGGAAATAAGATAATCTCGGGAACTAAGGGTTGCTATGTAGAAATGTTGGAAGTAGGGTTGCTATATAGAAATGAGGAAGGCAGGCGTATGAATATGGGGTGAAGGAAGTATATTTCGGGCAGAGAACAGTAAATATCAAGACCTGATGAGGAGTGTGTTTGAACAAGATAGCCGCCAGTGTTTTTAGAGTGAGGAAGTGATATAAGATGATCTCAGAGAGGTTAGCAAGGGCCAGATCATGCGGGACCTTGTAGGCTTTGGAAAGGATTTAGTCTTTGACTCTGAATAAGATGAAAGGCCATTGGAGGATATTGAGTGACTTCAGTCTGTGTGAATAACACAAGCAGGGAGATGACTTAGGACACTCTTGGGTTAGCTGAAAGTGAGACACTGGTGGCTCGGGTTAGGATGTGTCAACCTACACAAACCAACCAGTTTAAGAGGCAAAGCATTTATTTGAGATCAAAGAATTGCGATTTAGGGAGCACAGATTCAGGTAGAAACCCAAAAAGTGTTCTGATTACAGGAGAGGGCCTCAGGGTTTTTAAGGGGAAAAGGGAAGATGACGAGGTAAGTTATATTAAAGAGAAGTTCATTGGTACTAGGTGAGGTAAGCCTAGGCTTATACTTCATTGATTGGTTAGTGATTCGGTCGTCTGCAAATCCAGTTTCATCGGTCCTTAGAAGCAGGATATTCTTGTTCTTACTGACTTCTTGAATTGGTGGTGTTTTGGTCTAGTTTGGAAGATAAAAGAAACGAGAAGTGCAAGACAATTCCTCTGAAACGGCTGCTTCAGCTCTATTTTAATATGGCTCCACTCGTGTCATCTTTCACAGATGCTACAGTAGAAGTAGTGTGATTCTGGATGTATTTTGAAAGAATCAACTGATGAACTGGAAACTAAGAATGACTCCAAGATTTTTAGCCTATGTATTTGTAAGCTGGAATTGTCATTTATTGAGGTGAAGACTATAGAAGAAAAGGTTCGGGGTGTGGAGAGAATTTGGAGTTTTGTGTTTTTTGGGTTGTCTTAGGTTTGAGAATCCTGTTTAGGCACCAGTTGGAGAGTAGGCACATGGCTGAGTCTGAAGTTTAAGGAAGAGATTGGCTGGAGTCATCATTATATAGAATGAATTTAAAATAATGAGACTAGATTTCACCCAGACTGTGTAGAAAATGATTAAAGACCAGGAGTCTGCAGAGTTTCTGTAAAGGGCTAGATAGTAAATATTTTTGTCTTTGCAGCTGTAGTCTCTTGTAGTTACTCATCTATGCCAGTATGGTGTAAATGCAGCCATAGACATTGTGTAAAGAAATGAGTGTGGTCTGACTTGACCAGCAGGAAGCTTACCCCCCTCCCCTGCTACAGACAGAGAAAAGAAAAGGATAGCTGCAAATTGATCCTCTGGTACTTTGATGTTTAGAAATCAGGAACGTGAGGAGGAACTAGCAAAGGAGATTGAGAAGGCGCAGCCAGTGGAGAAGGAACCTAGAGAGAATATCTCCTGGAAACCAGGTGGAGAAAGTGTTTACTTTGAATATGTGTGATCACTTGTGTCTAGATCTGCTAGTACGTTGGATAGTGTGAGAACTGAGAATTGGTGACCTAGAGCACGTTGAGCTTATTGAGAGCAGTTTCGGTGGACCTGGGGGAGTGAAGACCTGATTGGAGTGGGTTTAAGAGAGTAGGAAGTGTAGAGGTGAAGACAGTGACTAACAAACTCTTTATAGAGAAGTTTTGCTATAAAAGGAGAACAGAGAACAAAACTATGGCTGGAGTAGGATGTGGGTTAAAGGAAAGGGTTCCTTTTTCTTTTTTTAAGAGGTGGGGGCCTTTGAAGCATATTGATATGCTAATAGAACCAATCTAGTACAGGAAAAAATTGCAGAGGGTCAGTTGCTGGAGTAATGTTGAGATTTAGTCTACAAATGGAAAGGTTGGCCTTAGAATGGAACATTAACAGGTCATTGATAATAAGATGGCAGCTTATTACTATTATGGGGTATATACTGATAATTAAGTAAATTGCAAATAGTAATAGCTGGCGAGATCACTGTAGCACCATTTTTTAAGTTAAACATGGGGAGGTTTATTTGAAACTTAAAGTTGCTAAATAGGTCTCCTTAATGTTTTCAGAATGCAGCCTTTGGTGCCATAGGTGTTGTACAAAAGTATCTTGCAGGGCACTGTTAGCAGCAGGGAAAGAGAGACCAATTCTGCTCTTACCTGTTTCATGTATCTGTTCTGGGTAAGATTTCATTTTGGAAAGAGTTTCTTTTTTTATAGGTTTTGAAAACCACTTTTCAAAGTATTTTAGTTTATATACCGTTAATATGAAATGATAGATATCAAAGAAAAAAACTGCAATACAAGATGATCTCCTGTAGCTCTCCAGAACTATATACTCCCTGCTCAATTTAAAAAATAAAACATTACAGATAAACGGGAGCCCCTTGTGTCCTGCCCTTTTCCAATCACATTATCCTCTGGGCACCCCACCCTCACCCCGACCCCTTTCCCAGAACTCTCCTGATTTTGATGTTTGTTATTCCCGTGAATTTGTTTGTTTTGATTTTGTGTTTATATAAAATGCACTTTTATAGATTTTCTTTTGACTAGAATTTAGCTTGAAATGAAAAGTTCACTTTTAAACAGTGTTTTTAAAAAAGGATAGTTTAAAACAATTTAGGGTGTGTGGATATGTGTGTTTTAATGGGATTTGACCCTAAAGGGGAAAACAAGAATTACAGAACTTTTAAGTTTTTTCATTAGATGGGATGGTAGGTGAAATATTATGGCTGCTTTTTCTAAACTCTTGAATCAGAATCTTTTTATGGGGGGGAGGGAAGGGTTCGGGTTAAAGGGTAGGGGGGTGGAGAGCCAGGAACTGATTGTGATACACCATATACTGCAGGCATTTGAGATGAGTTCTGTTTTCTAATAGGTTTTCTGAATATTTTTTCCCCCAGTTTCTTAAGGGCAATGACATTAATTGGCAATCTGATTCAAACAGAGTGATCTCACCATTTACAGCATGCCTTTTAGTCTGGGACACCTTGTCCTTGCACTAGTAGATGCTGAATAACATGGTGATTTAGTGAGCAGATACTGTTAGGGTTAATAGTTTTTTCTGAATTTGAATATAGTTTAAGAATATACTTTTAGGAGATAAGAAAGGTAACAAAATTAATAAAATTGACAATATTTAGGCATTTTATTCTATCCCTTATTTTGAGGAGTTAATCTAATTAAATATTGGCTATCCTCTACCAAATGTCAATTACATAAATAGTGGTGCATTAATGGCGTTGTGGCACAATGAAAACGTAAAATTAGCCTTAAGGCGAGCACTCTAACCTGTGTTTGTCTTCCACTTATTAACTCTGTAGCCTTGGGCTCATTATTTAAAATGTTTCTGCTTTTTTGAACTGTGAAATATGTGTTTTTACTGCCCCCTCAAAGATTTGCTTGATAATTAAATGCAATAATGTGCCTGAAATCTGTAACAATCTCTACCATGTACAAGGTAATGAAAATGTTCTTTTTTTTTTTTTTTCTGTTTCATGATACTGAGTAAAAATCTATTTGGACTTAAGCACAGAGAACCATATTATTCTTTGTGTTACTCTTTTCAAGTATTCTGACTCTCTTTCCCTATATTTGGGATGATTAGTAATACCTAATATATCTATCCTTTCATAATTTTGACTTTTGGCCAAGCTTAATGATTGTGTTCTATGAGGTAAAGCAAATGAGATTTTAGAGCTAAAAAAAGGAAAAAGGGTGAAGGTTAAATGTGGCACTGCTTTTTTTATTGAAAATATTTCTAAAAATTTAACTCTTAAAATGCTGTATTTTGTGACACTAATCAGTTAGGTTTGGGAATTTTACAGTGAATCTTGACTCATGAAGCGTCTTAAGTCTGGTTACTTTCAGCTTTCAAATTCATGGCAATTTAGTGATAGCAACACAAGAGACGACTGTGTTTTCAAGGAGAACTATACTAAAATATTATTTGAGGAGAGACTTTGTGAAACAACATCAAATCCAGAGTGTTAAAAAAAAATAGAAAAGAAAAATCGAGGAACAAGAACAATGAGAAAGAGTGTAGTGTGGAGTTCACTGACATGATTGGCTGTTGTTGGTATGTTGTCTCTAGAAGGCAAAATGGTTTATTTGGAGAAAGTTTTGATGCTGACTTTAGTCATGGTGATGGAATGAGAGAAAAGCCGTGGAGGTCAGATGAGTGAGTAGGAGTGATTAAACATACATTAGTGGAGATTAGGAAATTTTGTGGGGATGGTGATGAGCAATTATGAAAGCACACCTCCAGCAAGAATGACTGTGTGATTAGGGGCAATGAGAGAGCACAGCCATAACACACTCGTCAACGGGCAGGAGAAAAGAGAGAGCAGTTACGCTTTGGTTAAATCCCAGCTGTTTGTTTTTAGCTGGTTTACTTTCTTAAAAAAACTTTTTTTTTATTTTTGAGATAATTGTAGATTTGCTTGCAATTGTAAAAAATACTACAGAGAGATCCACTATACCCTTTATCTAGTTTGGCCCAATGGTAAGATCTTACATAACTAGTATACTGTCACTACCAGGAAATTAACATTGATGTAGTCCACTGGACCCGTTCATATTTCGTCCTGTTCCTCTGTCATCCTATCTAATCGCATTCTTCTGTAAGTCATTACACAGATACCTGAATTTTTTTAAGGAAAGGCATTTGATTATTGGATGCTAGTTTAATGTTTTAATATTTGTGTCTAATGTGGAGTGATAGTAAATGTACTAGATTTGCTCTTCATTTTGCTCAGAAAATAATATAATCAACTCTTCTTGATAACCTGTACTTTCATATTTGGTCGGTATATTTGGTAGGACAACTATACTATTTGTTTGGTATATTGAAGGTAATTTATTTTTAACCTGTCAAACTCTTGAGCTATTACATATTTCCACAGAGGTACATTTTACTGCTGCTCTGTTTTTAAGACATTTAAAAGTTATTGAGTATTCAAAAAGTAGTGACACAACCTAGAATCTGACATTTATAGCAAAGTGCCATACGTATTACACTGCCCTTGCCAAAAAAATTTAGAATCGAATAAAGTACAGTCAATGGTAAAATTACTGGATGTTATTTAATCTGCCTTTGAAGATTTAGGAGACTTGAAGAAGTTGCAGTATATGTTGTAGCTATGGCATACCTGTGGTTCCTAAACCTGGCTATCTATCAGAATCACCTGGGAAGTTCAAACAAACCTGAAAATCCTCAGATTATTGAAAGTGGTGGGATGGGAGTAGGAGTCTTAACTGTTTAAAAAGCACCTTAGTTCTTTTGATACATGGTTAACTTTGGGAAACTAAGCTCCAGGGAAGAAATGAGTTCTATCTCATTCTCTTAATATCTTGCACCATCTTTGGCATACAGTAAATGTTTAGTAAATTAAATATTGTTAAATGAGTTCTCTGGAGGGGGGATGGAATGTTATCAACCACTTTTATAAAATAAAATTAGAACACAGGGAAAGTTTAAAGAGTATATTTTGAGAAAATTAACGTTTGCTGTATAATGTCAGTCATTTGGCACAAAACAGTTTTCAAAATAAACACTTGGTAATAAGTCGCTGTTGATCCCAGATATTAAGCAGATGTGTTTAGCTGCATTCACTGCTCACTGCCAGTCTTCAAAGTACAGCTTGCTTCTCCATTTGCCAATTTATTTTCATTTTTCTTATGGTTGTGTTAGTCTGTTAATCCACTAACCCCACATGCCTCAAGTTATGAGTGCTTTGATTTTTGAATTCTTGAATATTTGAGAATGTCCTCCTATTGTTCTTACTCGTAAATGACATCCTGGTTAGAAAAATAATTCTCTGGGTCACATCCGTTTTTTTCTCTTAGCAGAAGACATTACTACATTGTCTTCTGGCATTTAGTGTTTCTATGGAAAAGTCTGAGGTCAGGCCTTTTTTGTTTGTTTTATAAGTGACATACTTCTGCTGCCAGGATGCTTTAAGAATTCTTTATGCTTAAAATTCAGCAACTTCATCAGGATAAGAGGATATGTGTCAGTTTCTGTTAGTAGTTTTTTTTTTTTGATTGGCACCTGAGCTAACAACTGTTGTCAGTCATCTTTTTTTTTTTTCTGCTTTTTTTTCCTCCCCCAGTCCCCCCAGTACATAGTTGTGGGTCTGTCTAGTTGTGGCATGTAGGATGCCGCCTCATTGTGGCCTGATGAGCGGTGCCACGTCCGTGCCCAGGATCCGAACCAGCGAAACCCTGGGCCCCCAAAGCAGAGCAGGCAAACTTAACCACTCATGGGCCGGCCCCTCTGTTGGTTTTTTATTACTATTTCTTGGTACATGGTGAGCCCACTTCAGTCTCCAGATTGGGATGTTTCTTTATTTCAGGAAAGCTTTCTTTTATTATACTCTTGAATGTCCACCTTGTTTTCTGTTCTCTTCTACAGAGCCTCCAGTTTTATGTATGTTGTCTTCATCTTTCTTTTGTATTTGGCTTCTTAGCTCTAAGTGCTATCATCTCTGGCCTTTTGTCCTGTATGCTTGGTGGTATTTCTTAGGTCTGTGTTCCTTATGGTTTGACATTGCTTTCAGCAATGTTGGTTCTTTCATCCCTTCTAACATGGTTTTTATTTCTTTGATAATTTCATCTTTTCTCTAAGTCCTTCTTATTTATTCCAGCTCCCTCCCCCTTTTGTATCCTCTTATCTCATTTTGTTTTATTTTGTTTTAAAGAATTCATATTCTATTTACTCTTTTGAGATAGAACAGAATTTGTCTAAAAAGTTACTGGTTTCCTGAGATTTCTTTCAAAGTGTTTTCTTCTCCTGTTTATGTTATATGCCCCTCCTTCGATCTCTGCAGTCTCTGTGTGGCATGGTTTCTGTGTCCTTGTCTTGAGTGAAGTTATTCTCTTGGGCCTTTAAAATACGTATGTACATATAGTGTGATTAGATTCTCTTCGAGTTTGTTTCTTGTTCTCCTGGACACTATTTTAATTGTATCCTTAGAAGTTGCTGGTTTATAATCTCAGTCCAGATTAGGGAAAGAGGCGTGGGAGGTGTCTGTTAGAAGGAGGGGGCATAATGTGGGAAGGTAGTAGTTCATTCTGTTTTCTCTGAACTTCCACTGTATTTGATTAATTCTCTTTCCAGAGATCACATTTGGGGGTCCAGGCAAAGGTTTAGAGTGGCAGGACTCTACTCTGGTTCAGGTAGTTTCTCTACTTAATTGGGCCAAAAAAGTCAACTTACTAGGCCAAGCGATCCTTCTCTCCCACCTCTTGTGCCTGCTGTAGTTTTCAAAATATGTATTCTAAGGATGTTGACTTTTAGTGTTTTTCTGCACTTGAGTGTGAATTTAATTGTCTCTTGAAGTCATTTGTCAGTACCAGTTTATTGGGTTGTGACTCTTCCCTTGTTGGATTTTATTAAATTTCGTTTTTTTTTTTTTTAGTTAATTTTGATAGGTTTTATAGAGAGCAAATGTAGAAACATTCTTATGTTGTCATCTTTCTGAAAATCTGCTTTTAATCTAATTTTTATCAAATTTTTGTCCTATCTGAAACATTTGTTTGTTAAAATATATTTATCATTTCATGGCTTTTAAAATCAATTTGGAAATAGTCTCAAGATGACTTTAACATGGTTCTTTTCAGTGTTAGATATTGCTAATTCATTTTTATATGTGGTGAGAATTCGAACGCCTAGATGAATGCTAGAGAACATAAATGTTCCTCTGATTACGTGTTATGAGATAGGCATGCAATGTGGAGTATAATGTTGCTGTTAAAGATGATGTAGAACCACATTTATTGATGAGGGAATATTAAGTAGAAAAATCTATATATAAATTAGTATGATTCCATCTATGGGTATTATATGTACATGTAGAAAAAAGCCTTTGAGGGTAGAGTTATCTTTCCTGATGTTTTCTCTATAGCTTCTGGTTATAGTTTAATACCTGTTCTTTATTTTAGAAAATCAGATAAACAGTTACTGCAATTGCAAAAAAATATTAAGAAAAAGACTCTTAATTAGGAATATTGTTCTTGGTGTTAAAAGGTATTGCTTGGTGATAAATGATCATTATGTAAAATCATCCCTGTTTGAAGTTTATCTTTTTCATATTAAGGAGACATCCATTTATTGCTACAGTTAGTTAATGCTTTGTTAGAAGTCTGAATTTTATCAAATGTTCTCAATATCTGTTGATAGTATATTTTTTAAAAGTTAACTTTCAAGATTATAAATCTTGCAAGTCTTGCAATATTCAGCCATTGTACATTCCTGGACTGCGATGTATATATAGTTGTGAATTCTCTTAATTCTGTTATTGCTCTATGGTTCTTGTTATCTCTGTCAGGATTTTCCAGTTGGCTACTTCTGTGCTTGGTCTGTTTCTGGAACAGATTATACGCTACTGGAATTAGTTTTTCCTTGAAAGTTTGAAACAGTTCCTCAATAAACCTATGTAATCTAAGTCTGATTGGACAAGGAGGAGGGTGGTAAGGAAAAGAAGGATTGGGACTGAAGGGAACGTGAAAGATAGGTAGTATTCTTTGTCCGAAGCATGTTGCCATAAAATTGGTGTGTAGGTTAAACATTATCAGCAAATAGGATCTGTTGGAGGTTCTCTTTCCCTAATTACTCTGAACTTCGGTTTTTATTTTTAGCATATTTCAAAGTAAGTAACATTTACATCTGCTACTGTGTATAAAATTGGGTTAGGCAATGTGGCAGTGTTTACTTTTCTGTTTAATAGACAGCCATTTCACAGTTAGAGCACACCTAGACACAACCTGTCCAATGTTAGATTACCAGCAGCTCTATCCAAAAGTGCAACTCTTACTGTCTCAGCACAAAAGCAGGATGACTAAGCAGCAGAAACAGATGGAGTTTTAGAATACTGCTGTTTGTGTGCATCTCCTTTAAGAGACGCACAAGAGCAATATGAAAGTTGTCTTATCTTCAAGAGAAAACAATGTTTTCCTTGAGGTAACACTGCTGTAATATGCTGCTGTTTTTCTTTGTAATACCTCATAATTTTGGGGAATGCACTTTTCCAATTTATATTATGTTGTACAGGTAATAGAATGGAGGGTAGAGTAATTTTTATTAGTAATATTAAGTTACGCATTCTCAGTGAGTGTTGCAGATAATGAGTGTCGTCTTAAAACTTTTTTGCTGTTATCATATTAGTTATATTTAACAGGTGAAGTTTATATACTTGCATATGACACACAGGATTTGTTATCACTACTCAGCCTTTTGACAGCTAATCTCTAGAGATTTTCTCTTTCTTTTTTAAATGATGCTGTATGGAGCCTGAAGGTTCCAAGAATGTGACTGGGCTAGTTGATCCTTCATCTTCCACTACCCCGTTGCAATAAGAGTGGCTCCCATTTTAAGTATGTGGCTTCCATTCATGCATTTATTTTATTTTAGAGTCTACTGACAGAACCAAGCACTGTTGTAATCACAGGGATTATAGCCATGGCATGACAGGCAAGGTCCCTGTGCTCGAGGAGTTTCCCTCCTAGTGGAAGAGACAGACAATGTAAAACAAACAGGATAATTTCGTATTGTGATTTGGGCTATAAAGGAAATAGTGATTTGAAATGGTAATGGCAGAGAGCTGGGCAGGTGATAGGAGGTGGGCAGGGAGAGGCTTTTTTCAGGGGTAACTTGTGAATTGTCACCTGAAGGATGAGCAACAAACCAAGTAAGGAAAGAATTCTATAGCTTAAAGTTGGGGGGAAATATTAGACAACCATTTCTCTAGAAAGAATCCTCTTCTTTAGTCTTTTGTGTTATCCTGAAGATATATGCTTTTAGTCTACTTTTTCGTGATGTACCCAGTACTGTTCACAAGCATCAAAAAAAAAAAAAAAAATACAAGCAAAAATTAGGTTTTTATTTATTTTGAGAGTTCCTTGTCCAGAGGATAAAATCTGTTTTTTCCTTAATTTGGCTTCCAAGGCCCTTGAGTAGTCTTTAGCTTAACTTAGCTTTATACCCCTTTTATCTTGTATATACAGGAACCTCATGTTTCTGTCAGACTAATTTTACTCATTGCTCTCAGAACCCTTGTCACCCTGTGCTTTCCTACTTTTATGCTATTGCTCATATTGTGTCCCTTGAATGAAGTTTATTCTCCATTTCATTGTACCCAGTTAAATTTCTTCTCCCTTTAGATGATCCTTGTAATTTCTCTTACTATCTTAATGTAACTGAGATTTTAAGTATAGCACATACTTAAAGATTCCT
This sequence comes from Equus caballus, assembly GCF_041296265.1. Taxonomy (NCBI): domain Eukaryota; kingdom Metazoa; phylum Chordata; class Mammalia; order Perissodactyla; family Equidae; genus Equus; species Equus caballus. Next base: position 19,941,728 of record NC_091712.1, on the reverse strand, counting down.
TTGCATTCATTTTTCACCCATTCTTAAATTGAGGATACCATGAGGCATCCACAGTTGAAATCAGCTGCTACTTGCTTGATTGATTAGTCAGGAGGTAAAATTACCTAGAGGCATGCTAGGACCTGCCTCTCTTTCTCCTTTTTTGCTGTACTGTATCTCTACAGGCATCAGCTTGGGAAAAGGATAATACTCAGTTTTTCAACTGTATTGTCCTACTCATCCTTTTAGAGTCTTATGATAATTTGATAAATTTTCCTAAAACTGCCTCTGTTATTTTTCATACTAACCTATATATTTTTTCTCTGAAAGGAATGCTTTCTTTCCTTAGACTAGCCACTTTGCTCCCTATGTTTTCCTGCTTTTAAATTGGCAATGTGAGAGGTAGTCTTAATTACACTGCATAAACATAGCTGGTAGGGAGAGATGTGTGCTATGATAGGGGGCTGGTAGGGAGAGATGTGTTTAGATTGGGAGGTCAGGGAGGGCTTTTCTCAGGTTGTGGCATTTAAGCTGAGACCTGAAGGATGACCAAGAAATAGGCAGGCAGTGAGGGGGAGATAGAATGTTTGAGGGATGTAGAGTAGGGAACAGCTGGGCATAGAGTCAAAGAACAGAAAGAGGCCAGTATAGTTGAAGTGTAGTGAGCAAGGTCGAGTGCTGCAGGATGAGGCTGGAAAGGTAAGTGAGGCCAGAGAAGTTTGAATGCCTCCCTCTGTACTCATTAAAATTAAAAACATGAATCTGAGATAACATGTTTAAAAGATTACTTTGACTATTCTGTAGAGAGCATTTTGAAATAGAGGCCAGCATGAAAATGGGACAGCAGTTTACATACTATGGTGAACCCAGTGAATTTCTACTGGAGTCAGAATGAGATCCTTACTCCAGGATTAATTCTGCATTGCCCTGAAATGCTAGCTGACTATTTGCTCTGTGTGGTACTGAACCAAGTGCCTGAGATCACTGAAGAGTCCAGAGTTATGTGTGAATAATTTTTCTAAGCAAATAGAAGCATAGACACTGAGTCCTGAGGGCATAGGCAATTAAAAGGCTCTAGGCTTCTTTTGTTACTTTGTTAATAAAGCTCTCACCAAGAGCTAACAGAACGGAGGATAAAAATCCTGCTCTCAAATCTTCACTAATCCATTAGTAGAAAATCACATGGCAGAGGTCAAAAGAGGTTACTAACATTCATAAGCATAGCATTTCAGACTTAGTTGTGGTCTTTGCAGTCCTCCATACTCAGCCAGTACCTTATTTAACAAGTGAAGATAACCATAGAAGTTAGATGACCTCTTCATTTTTATTTAGTAAGGTAGAGGTAAAATCTGGGCTGAAGCTCAGATTGCCTGATTGAGTGCTCTTTTCACTAAATGAGTGGTTCTCAACTTGGTTAGACCCAACCTCCCCACCCTTTAAAAGATATTTTAAATGACTAATTTAAAAAGTTGAGGTACAGTTCACAGACCATGCAGTTATCTCCCTCCCTCCCTGAAACATATATTTTAGCAGTTACTCCATTTTCTTCGCCTCCCTGCCCACTCCCCAATTGCTGATGGACTTTCTGTCTTGATAATTTTCCTTTTATGGACATTTCATATACGCTGATTATATAACATGTGGTCTCCTGTGACTGGCGTCTTTCATTTAGCATAGTGTTTTCAAGGTTCATCCGTGTTGTATCATGTATCACATGTATCAGTACTTAATTCCTTTTTTCCCCCAGATTAAAATTTCTTTTTTTTCCCCCCTGGGGAAGATTGACCCTGAGCTAACATCTGTTGCCAATCTTCCTCTCTCTCTCTCTCTCTCTCCTTTTTTATCCTACCCAAAGCCCCAGTACATAGTTGTATATTTTGGTTGTAGGTCCTTCTAGTTCTTCTGTGTGAGCCATCACCACAGTATGGCTGCTGACAGATGAGTGGTGTGGTTCCGCACTTGGGGACCAAACCTGCGCCACTGGAGCGGAGCATACTGAACTTAAACCACTAGGCCATTAAGGCTGGCTCTAAAGTTTCTTTACTTCAGTAATTCTCAGAGCCTTTAAAGTACATTGACATTTTCTATGAGAGATTATTATGTACAGCTTTCTCCAGATTTACATGACCATGCACCATTTTTTATTCAGAGCATCTCATAGAGTTAGAGTTTGTGAAATGATGAATTAGGGACCTCTGTCTAAACTACACAAGTCAAAGTCACATGTAAGGTATGGTGGACCTTTACTTGGTAAGTTTTATTGATGTATAATTTACCTGCCATACAGTTCACCCATTTAAAGTGTGTGATTCACTGGTTTTTAATAAATTCACAGTTCTGCACCCATCACCACAACCAATTTTAGAACATTTTCATCACTCGAAAAGAAACCCCTGGCTATCATCCCCCAACCTTCTCCACCGTTTTGCTCCCAGCCCTAGACAACCATTAATCTCCTTTCTGTCTCTCTAGATTTGCCTATTATGAATGTTTCATATAAGTAGAATCCTACAATATGTAGTCTTTTGTGGCTGGTTTATTTCACTTAGCATAATATTTTCAAGGTTCATCCATATTACGGCATGTAGCAGTACTTGTTCCCTTTTAATCCCGGAAAGTATTCCATTGTGTAGATATGCCATGTTTGATTTATCCATTAATCAGTTAACGGACATTTGGTTTGTTTCCATCTTTTGGCTGTTCAGAATAATGTGCTGTGGACATTTGTGGACATGTTTTCATTTCTGTTGGGATGTATACCTAGAAGTAGAATTGCTGGATCAAATGATAACTCTGTTTAACCCTTTCAGGAACTGCCAGACTGTTTTCCAAAGCTGCTGAGTATTTTGCATTCACAGCAGCAATGTGTATGAGGATTCCAGTTTCTCTGCATTGTGTATGAGGATTCCAGTTTCTCTGCATCCTCATCAACACTTGTTAGTCTGTTGTTTTTTTTTTTTTTCACTGTAGCTATCATAATGTGAAGTGCCATTTCGTTGGTGGTGTAATTTGAATTTCCTTCATGGCTGATGTTTGTAGAGCATCTTTACATGTGCTTTTTGGACATTTGTCTGTCGTCTTTGGAGAAATGTTTGAGGTGTTCTGCTTATTTTAAAACTGGTTTATCTTTTGTATTGAGTTTTGAGAGTTCTACTAGTAGAAGTAGATAAAAATCCTTTGGACATGATTTGCAAATATGTTCTCCCATTTTCTGGATTGTCTTCTCACTTTCTTGATGGTGTCCTGTCCTGTGAAACACAAAAGTTTGTAACTTTTACAGAGTCTAATTTATCTGTTTTTTCTTTTTTTGCTTGTACTGTTGGTGGTGATTTATGCCTATAGTTTCTTGTAAGAGTTTTACAGTTTCAGCTCTTACACTTAGGTCTGTGGTTCGTTTTGAATTAGTTTCTGTGTATGGTGTGAAGAACGGGTCCGACTCAACTTGACTCTTCTGTGTGTGCACCTTCCCTTAAGTATTTTGTGAAATGTCCATTTCTAGCCTGTCTGTAAACGTAAATATTACATGCTACCTTTACATGTAAGAGTAGGAAAAATATGAGTAGTTCTGAAGGAAATAGTGTAATACGTAATTTTCACAAAGTAGTTTGTATCACTGTGCTCAAAGTATTTAGCGTATTCATTTGAGATAGGAAAGCAATACTGTTTTTAAAACTAGCTTTATTAATGAAATTCAGTGAGAGCCACATCCTTCATTTAATAGTTTTTCGTCCTAACTCTAGCAAAGTAATCTTGATATCATTTGCTTGTAATAGATGAAAGTGTAGCATTATTGTATACTATTATTGGTGGTGATGAGATTTTTCCAAGTAGTATACATCTTGGTAAAAGTTTGAAACAAAACTAAGTACGGTACAGTTTACACAGCAATTATATTCCAAGAAAATTCAGCATAATTTATGTTAAGCAGAATTAGGTTTTCGGCTCAGCTAATTTAAGCTGATTTTTTCAGACATGGGACAGTTCTTTCAGAAAAGTTCTATGCACAGTAGCCATCCCTGGTCCCATTTCACTAAGTCTCAGTGGGCAGCTTCATCTAGGGCAGTGCTGTTCAGTGAGCCACGAATGCAATTTTAAATTTTCTAGTAGCTAACTTCTGGAATTAATTTTAGTAATATATACTATTTAATCCAATATACCAAAAATAGATCATCATGTAATCAGTATAAAATATTAATGTGGTATTTTACATTCTTTTTGTACTAAGTCTTTAAATTCAGTGTGTATTTTACACACATAGCAAATCTCAATTTAGAGTAACCACGTTTCAAGTACTCAATAGCTATATGTGACTAAGTGGCTGTCATTTGGATAGCATGTATGTAGAGAGAATGACTCAACTACAGGCTACTGTCAAATGCAAGCCTATTGTCACATCATCTCATGTTTCCCCCCTCCCCAAGAGACATAGTCTGGTTAGCTACAACTTTTGCTTTTTTACCACCAGTTAGTTCATACACAATTGGTAAATTGGAGAATGACATCAATATAAACTGAAGTTGTGTTGGTTCATGTGTGAAATTGTTTTTTTCTGGACAAGGAGAATCAGAATAGCAGGAGTAGGGTTATAACCTTCAAATAGAAAGGACAAAGCCCTCAACCAGCTGTTACACTGGCAAGACCCCCAAAGAAAAGTCAAGTCTCTTCCCCTAGCCTTGCGTGGCTCTGTGGCCAGTTGCACCTTCTCCACTTCTCGTTTTAACTGTAGCCTCAGTGCTCAGAGCTTTACTCCCATGTTCTCAGCCCCAGCAAGCCACATTTCTGTCCTAATGTTTTTTTGCATTTTTAACATCCCCTGAAACAATCCACAACCATGCTGAGCTGCTTCCTGTGCTGTCCAAGTTTGTGTTAGTGCTCTGGGTGTAAGAAAGTTGCATAATTTTGAGTGATTTGCTCCTACTCTTTTTTTTCTCATAAGATTTGTTTCTAGTGTGCCATTTTGCAGAATTCAGGGTTTTTCAGGAAGACATCCGTCTTGTGGCAAAAATACCCATTGCAGATTTATGGCTTTCTTTGTGAAATCCCCTTATTTTTAATTGTTTGTGGTCTCTGGTTTTGGAGTGATTAGAGGAGGAACAAAGACAATGGAAGGGAATATACAGAATTAAGTATGGCCCAGATACTGACCACACCAGAACCATCTTGAGAGTGTTTATTAAAAATTCAGATCTTGGAGTCCCATTCCATATACTGTGAATCAGAATCTCTGTGAGATGCAACCTAGAAGTCGACATTTTTTAATTTAATGGAAGTTCGTGATCCACTGCCAAACCTTATTCAGTCATACCTATTATCTGCTTTAATTAGTTTGAAAACAAGCTTGGGGTGGTATATGTCCTTGAAATCTTTCATTTAGTATTATAGATATACCTTATCTGTTCCTTCTAGTTATTTGTAAAGGGCATTAAGATTTAATCTCTAAGTCTAAGGATCTGGTAGTGAATTTTCATGGTTGTCATGTCTGAATAAGGACATAAATGCCGTAATATTTTGCCCCTGAGTAGAGTGAAAACTGTTGTTTCACCTTTTGGAAAGCTGGTTGCATTTCCCAGCTTTGTTTGATCATATAGAACTGTATATACTTCCTGCTTTCCCTCTTATTTCCAAGTTCCCTTATCTAAATGAGAGGCAGTCTAATTGCTTCATGCTGAGCAATCTTGCTGAGTCAGGTGTGTTTCACTACATTTTTTGGCCTGTTTCCCAGAGTACTCTTCTAGGGTTCTGTCTTTCTCAGATTGTAGGTTATGTCCTCCTCACCCTTACAGTCTGGCTTCTCAAGTTTTGATGGATGCCGAGTAGGGGTTATTCTGCCTTTTAAATATTGAAGATTCTGTCACGGAAAAGGTTATCTTGCATTGTTATATTAACTACTTAGATTAGCATCTAGCCCAGTTGGCACACTTTTTCTTAAAGAGCTGGATAATAAATATTTTCATCTTGTAAGCCACACAGTCATTGTCACAATTAAAAAGCAAAAGTAGCCATAGATAATACTTAAATGATTGGCTGCAGCTGTGTTCTCATAAAACTGTGTTAATAAAAACATACCCAGCAGGTTGTAGGTGGCTGACCCTTGGATTCTAGTCTGATACCAGCATCCAATCATGTTGTTACATCTCCGTTTCATATCTGCCTTTGGTTAAGCACTGGCAGGAGAACTTTGCTCGCCCTCTAGATTCTTCAGGCTGCAAGCATAAACATATAACCCCTTTATTCCCACCACTCCCCCCCAAAAAAAACCCCAAGTAATTCTTAATAGCACCCCTTTCTTAGAAACCTTTAAAACTTGCTTCATCAATCCTAATTTTAATTTCTCAAGGTTGGTTTAAATGTGTGTCATTTAAAACCAGTTTTATCCCACTTATCTATAAATACTATTTTTCTCAAGGTGCTGTTTTTTTTCTCTTTGAAGTAGTGAGTGTTTTTCTTGGTAATGTACAGAGAGCACAAAGGGCGGTCAACCATAGAAACAGCTTTTGCTTTCATTACTTTGTTGGGCCAAACAGCATCCATGAGATTATCTCTCACCAGTATTTACGTTATCTTCCTTAGTGCACTTGAATAATCGCTAGATTGAGCATAAACCTTCTGAGTTCAAGCTTTATGCACGACTCTCCTCTGCTCCGGATATGTTACCACCCGCAAATCACTTACTCTTTTGCTCAGCCTTAGACTCTACATTACACTACTAATATAAAAAACTTATGTTCTTATCCTGAAACACACAGGTTCATCATGGGGTAGAATACAAAACTTCACGTGAGTTTTTAAGATAAGATAGATTTCAAAGAAACATTGTGTTGTAGCACTTCCTGTAGGTATGGCTCTGGAAAGTCATAACCAGCACCACCATCATTACTGTGACCCTGGGGATGATAGTATGAATGGTAGCTTTCATTATAGAGAGTTAGCTTTGTTGAGCTTTCTGTAGTCATGTTATTCAGGGGCAAATCTGCCCTCCCTTTACTTCTTAAGCACATTCTTCTGGCTGGAATCTAAAGTTCTGTTGGCCTGCTTTACCGTAACATGCTTTCTATAAAACCTCTTTCACTTAGTTTTGGATTCTATTTAAGAATGTTTTTAGTCTTTGACTAAAATATTGTATCTTAATCTTGTTCCTCACTTCCTTTTTTTTTTTTTTGGTGAGAAAGATTGGCCCTGAGCTAACATCTCTGCCAGTCTTTTTTTCTTCTTCTTCTTCTTCTCCCCAAAGCTACCCAGTACATAGTTGTATATCCTAGTCATAGGTCATTCTGGCTTTGCTATGAGGGACACTGCCTCAGCATGGCTTGATGAGTGGTGTCATGTCTGCACCCAAGGATCTGAACCAGCAAAACCCTCAGCTGCCGAGGTGGAGTGTGCAAACATAACCATTTAGCCACAGGGCCCTCCCCTAAAAAAGTTTTTGTCACATCTGAAAAGTGCAAATTTCAGCATAGATCTAAAGTTTTCTTTAAAATTTGGAGTTTATTTTTTCTTTGTTTCTGAGTGTGTTGGAGTCCTCAGCCCACCCCTGGATTCAGTGGTTCTCTAAGAGGACTTGCAGGTCTTTGAATCTGCTTCTAGCTTCCCTTGTAAGCCAGCCCCTAGCCAACGTTATATCTTCGCCATTGCCTTTTCTCTTTCCATACACTTACTTCATTCTGACTCATATTGGTTATTTACTATATGCAAGGTGAAGTTAGAGTCCCCGTCTTTCACCTCTAATGGAAGAGACTCCCAAATCCACTTCTGAATTCTTAGTTCTACATAAATCTGCTGACCATTTCCACTTGGATATCTAAAACCTTATAGTCATCTTCTGTCTGTCCCAGTTCACCTTTCTTATCCATCTAGTTTTCCCTGTTGATTGAAATAGTTTCAGTTCAGTTTTTTAAGTTTCAGTTGTTAGTTTTGCTAAGTGGTCTAGATTAATTATTTCATAGAATGTGGAATGCTTATTTATTTCTGCTCATAACAACTCTGGTTCTGACTTCTAACTAACTGCTGGACCACTGGAGCATTTAAATTGCTCTTCCCACTTCCAGTTTTTGTTCATTATAGTGTAGCCTCCATACCATTGCTAGCTAAGTTAAAAAAAAAAAAAAAAAAAAAAAAAGTTGGGGCTGGCCCCGTGGCCGAGCGGTTAAGTTCGCGCGCTCCGCTGCAGGCGGCCCAGTGTTTTGTTAGTTCGAATCCTGGGCGCGGACATGGCACTGCTCATCAGACCACGCTGAGGCAGCGTCCCACATGCCACAACTAGAGGAACCCACAACGAAGAATACACAACTATGTACCGGGGGACTTTGGGGAGAAAAAGGAAAAAATAAAATCTTTAAAAAAAAAAAAAAAAGTTGAATTATGTTATCTTGATGCTGAAAAATATGTGAAATGAAATTGAAATACTAACAATTAGACTTTTGTGGTGAACCTTTTTGTATTGTTAAAGTATTTTTGCAAAGTTAGATTTTTATACCTTGGCTTTTCTTAAGACAGTAAAAACTATTATCCCTGATGGTCTCTGAAATGCATAGGATATTCATAAAATTTGAGTCGCTTTAAAGCAAGTTTTAGGTAGAGTTGGGCTGTTATTAGGAGACTTGACATCATTTTCTTTGTCTTAAAAGCGAACACCTTCCCTGAGACTTAACTTTTTGAGAAGTTGATACTGTTTTAATTGAAAAATTGGCAAAACTATTAAAAAACAAGGGGTGGAGACTATTCAAGAAATAGAAAAATAATTGCAAAAACATAGGATCATTGTGACTTTTAGTTCTGTATCAGTTGAATTTTTGTGGCATTTTTCTCTGTGTACGTTGTGTTTCTGTCTTTCCCTAAAAAACTTTTATTCTAAAAACACCTACAAGTTGCTAGAAATGATATAGATGAGGTTTTGCTTATCTATTATAATTAACATAGTTCCATAGGTTTTCTTTTTTATGTTATAAATAACATAATTCCATGAAATTCCATGTTTCATAGGTTGTCATTCATGTAGTACGTGTGCTCTCTAAGCCATATCTTTAGTAGACTTAGAAATACTTTATATAAGTAGTATGAATATGTATATATTTCTGATGCTCATGTGAAAAATGATGTTTTAGGGATATACAGTGATCTGTAGTATGATAGAAACCAGTTTAAATTAAACATGAAATATAACTTATAATTCACTTTGCTCTTTATTTTTTTAAGGGACCAGTTACTCTCCACAAGAAAACTCACACAACCACAGTGCTCTTCATAGTTCAAATTCACATTCTTCTAATCCAAGCAATAATCCAAGCAAAACTTCAGATGCAGTAAGTATATAAACTTAAAAAGTATGTAAATTTTGGAATTTATTGTGAAAAAAACCCTCACAACAAGTCTTGTTAAATCTAATGTCTTTTCTTTAAAAAAGCTTTTAACCAAATTTGACCTTTTCTTAATGTATTTGAACTAATGAGCTAACCTTATTATAGAACTGAGGTTAGGCAGAAGATACCATCTTGGTATTCATCAGAGCAAAATTTTACCATAGGAATAACTGAGATATAAAGTGAAACTGCTGTAGTTACTTAAAGTGGTTTAACTTGAGCTTGCTCTTTCCATTGCATATAAGCTTCCTCGAGCATATAGTTATTGAGCACTCTGCTAGACCCAAGTGATAGAAGGTCCCTGTCCTCAAGGGCATGAAACCCAATTAGGAATTTTAGATATTTCTAAAATGAAGTAACTGTTAATGAAGTAGCTGCTATTACTTAGTTTGAGTTTTTTTAAGTCAAGGTTCAAATGAAAGTTCTGATACATTTATTTATTCAGCAAGAATTTAATAGGGTTTCAATTTGCCAAGCATATGCTAGGTTGTAGATACATAGAACTAGCAAAATGTGGCCCATCTTAAAGGAGCTTTTGGGCCTGTGGTGGAGTCTGAAAAGTAAAGAAAACAGTGCATGTTAAAGTTGCTTTTGGGAGCTTCAAGAGTGGGCCTCCCACCTTGGATGAGGAAGGTATGAAAGTATACGTAATGATACCCAACAGCTTGGATATGACTTAGCCAGTTGAGGAGGTCTACAATTTGTGCAGCATGTAAAGGAACAGCACCTGCAAAGACATGGAAGTGTGAAAAAGCATAGCATGTTCGGAGAACTTGCAAGGATTTTCATAGTGTGGAAAAATGGCAGGAGGTCAAGTTATAGGGATAAGTGGGGACCAGACGACAAAGAGTTGTATATCTTGCCAAGGAATATGAATTTTATATAAAGGCAATGGAGAGCTATTGAAGGATGAAGTTGGTGAAGTAACATCATATTTGCATTTTAAAAAATTATGTTAGATAGCAATGTGGAAAATACGTTATAGGAAGGAAAGAACAACTAGAAGGCTAGGGAAGTGTAGGTTGAATCCAACAGATTTTGCCTTGGATATTTGGGTGATCATCATACCTTAATTGGCATTGAAAACCCTCAGAGTTTATTGTTTCTTGTCCCTTGTTGAAGCAGTGTGGATAGTATATTTACATAGAAAATTGAGACATCAATAATAACATTATCATAAAAATAAATTTAGCGTAGTTTTAAAGATAGCGTTAATCAAGGTCTAGAGTACACAGAAAATTTCATATACAGAATTGGTTAAGCAGATACTGCAGGTATTAAGGACTGGAAAAACAAAAGGGAACACTGAGGTAACACATATATGGTGATTACCCCTTAGGGCTGGGAAATAAAAGGAAGAGTTTGGGATTATCAGAACCTAAGAGCTTAGATGAGGAACCCTACAGAGCTGGTGATAGTACTTCTGAGTGGTATGATGATGCTAGTTCTGGTCTGGAGTGGATAGCAGAGAGCTGGAAACTGAAACCAACTGTGGCTGCTAGGCTTCTCCTTTCCCTGCCTTCCAGTCTTCCTCTAATGCCTACTGTGTATTGACAGAATCTAACAGAAGGTCACCTGGCTAAATAGAATGTAATTTGCATTATTCCAGCCCTGCATCAGGAAACAGAATATAGAAGGGTAGTGTTGAGGCTGATACAACAGCTTGATAAACCTTCACAGGTGTTACCATCAAACTCCTTGTGATGAGTCATGTTCAATAAAACATGTACTCAAGATTTTAGAATGAATATCTCTGTTTTTGTGAAAAATGGACCCATTAAAATGGCGCTAACGTGAAGCTCCATTTATCACTGACAGTTCACATTTGGTATTTGTCTGCTGAAAAAATTCCTTATTCAAGGAAAACAGATTCTGATTATTTTGATTTTCAAGAAATGGATTAACATAGTAAAATCAGAAAGAACAAATAATAAGCATCAGATAAGCTTGAAAGACCGAAACCATAAAGGGTGTCAGGGGATTTCATTATGTGACTGGAAACTGAAGATCATTACCAGAATGGATTAAATGTTAGGTGTTTTCAGAATTGGTTTCCCTGTCTGTAGATTTCAACTGTTGTGTGTAATTAACCTCCAAGTAGTGGTCTCTTTCATTATTCTGTATTCACTGGGCATGACACATCATATGTCATTTACAAACTAATTTAATCTTACCTGGGAAGTCGGCTTTTGAACATTTCTGAAGGTTACTTGTAAACTGACTTTTTCTTTGTCTTAAAATCACTTCCAGTAGAATTTTTTAGGTAGTAAGTAAAACATAAAAGTCCCTTTCATCTAATATTTTCATAATGAAAGAATAAATAGATGAATATCAGGTAACCAAGGTTAAGACGTTATTTTAGCCCAGGTTAAAATAGGGAATAGCTTTTTTAAAAAGTGAGTTTTTTTCTCTTTGAGGTTTTCACATTTTAAATCTTTCTTGGGAAATCAGTAATAATATTAGAGTTATCTACACCGACATTTGGTTGTATGGGTGATTTATATTTATGTATATTTATCAAGTGAACTGTTGAAAGGTGAGTTGAAATTACCATATTTTTTCAGTATTAACGTTAAGACATTCACATGTAGTTCCCTGCTAAGTCCTATGATGAACATTTATTGTTGTTTAACACAGAGCCTTGCTCATGGTAAATATTTAGGAAAAGCTTCTTGAATGCCTCCTTTTTCCTAATCTAAGTCATGATAGGACTTAGAGATGTTACGTAGACTGTTTTAGATTAGTTATTCGTATTTGTGGGTTTTTTTTTTTTAGAGGCCTCTGAATTGAGTGTCTTCATTTAGGAAAAAATATTTTATTTCTACTTACAGACATTATAATTGGAATCTTTCCTTCTAAGTATCCTTCGCCAATTTTGATTTGCTTGGAAGTGCTTTAAATTCAGTCCTAGATAAGTTTGCATTTATATTCCAGTTCCTTTTGTTATCAATTAAATCTTTTGCATGTTTTGTAGCCAAGTTTGAGGCCCTTAGAATCTGTTCTTTGTAAGCAGTCTTGCCTGAAGATATTCTATTTAATTTTAAAAAAATAGAAATTTATCAGAGAACTCTTAGGATGCCATGAAATTTTTTGTTACAGCGAATGCCATCTTTGATGCTGTTATTTAATGAACTATTCTTTATTAATAATTCATAAATTAATTCCAGGATTGTTTCTTTTCCATAGTTTAACTTAGAAAAGAAGTAATGGGACTCCGTATTTCAGGGAGAGAGTGGAAAAGTAGATGCTTTTTTTTTTTAAGAAGAGAAAAGCAGCATTCATATAAGAGTTTTAAAAGACATTTTGAATTGAAGGAGAGCAGATAGGTGCCTCAGTAACTGTTTAGTGCTGTTCTTTTGGAGCAACCATTTTCATACTTTTTAGTCTCAAGACCTCTCTATTCATGAAAATTGGGAGCTTTTGTTTATGTGGACTCTGTCATCAGCATTTACCATATTAAAAATTAAAACTGATAAATTTGAAAAATAATTCATTTAAAAATCAGTTATAAACCCATTACATGTTAGCATATGCAGTCTATTTTTATGAAAAATAACTATTTCTAAAAACATCAGTTTCTCTTTAATGCTCGACTCAATAGAAGGTACTTATAATTTCATATCTGCTCTGCAGTCAGTCTTTGTGATATCAAATCTGTACAGCTTCTGAGAAAACCCCACTGTGTTCTTGTGATAGCTTGAGGAGAAAAAAGACAAAATTGTCTTACTATTATTATGAAAATAGTTTTGATCATGTGAAATGGTCTCGGGATCCTTCAAGGGTTCCTGGACAACAGTTGGAGAGTTGCTGCCTTAGAGCATGTGTTGGCGACTACATCAAGCCCAGTTTAGAAACCTTGAAATGTTTGCAGGCCTTTTGTTTGTTCTTAGTTTTAGATATTCTTTTTTTAAAATCAAGAAATTGAACACCTGAGGATCTAATGTATAATACGGTAACAATAATTGATAACACTGTATTATATAGTTGAAATTTGCTAACAGAGTAGGACTTACATGTTCTCACCAAAAAGAAGGTAAGTATGTGAGATGATGGATGTGTTAATTAACTAGATGAGTGGAATACTATCACAGTGTATTTGTATATCAACTGATCACTATGTACATTTTAAATATCTTATTTGTCAATTATACCTCAGTAAAACTGACAAAACCGTGAAGAGAAATTTAACACTTCCTGTTGCACATCAGCATTTAAAAAATTACCCCATTGCTTAAACGGGTTCCCCCGCCATAACCTTTTTTGAGGATGGAAGCGGGGTGGAGAAGATAAGCTAAAGTTACTGGTGTGTGATTGTAATCTTGTGCTCTGGAACACATTTCATTAAGTAAGACGTTAACTTGTACTGACCCAGGATTTGATAAGCAAAATTAGTGCAGTGTTGTAGACCCATGCTGTTCAGAGTTCTGATGTGTGAACTTCTAACTATCCTGGAGGTTGTGCCAAAATGTAAATTGTGTTGTTAAATACACTGTTTGGTTGAGCTGAATTTCTTCGTTTTCATAAAGCAAGACTTTGTGGCGAGGGAAGCAGTGTGTTGAATACATATTCTGATGCAAACTCCTTACCTCTTCTAGGACAGGTAACAAGAGCATTGGTCTTGACCACTCTGCTCTACTCTTGATGTCTTCTGTCTGCCTGCTTCAAATCTTATTCTGTCTTCAGACCTGTCCAGTAATCCCATATAACCCCTTGCCAAGTAAACCAAATCTTCTAGATACATCCACAGAAGGTCTCAGTTTGCATAATAATATAGGTTTAGGGAGTGGTTGGTGATAGAGAAGAACTTTGTGAATTTGGGCTTCTCGAAATGGGTCCCTGCAGCTTGGTGTAGCCTACTTCTGGAAACTAGGGGGATTGAGAATTAACTCTCCATTGATTTTAGAGGTTTGGAGGCAGAGGACTGATTTCCAATAGCTTCATTTTCTTGGGACGTAAACCCGAGAGCATAAACATATGGCAGAATCTGTAGTATTTCTTTAGCTACCCTCAAAATTATAACGACGTTTCCAGAGTTGGTGTTGATTTAGTGTATTAAATAATGGGCATCTGGAAACCTGAGTTTTGATCCTTTCTTCTGCCATTAACTAGTTTTGTGACCTGTGGACAACTCGTAAGTTCTGTTCTCTCAGCTCATTTACTACTTGGTAAAATTAAAACTGAGTAGCCAGGGCATAAGAGTTCTTTTCCTCAAGTTTTTTTTTTGTTTATTTTTGGGTTTTTTTTTTTTTTTGGTAGATATACACTCTGGTGAACCCAGAAGAAAGACTACCAGAGTATAGCATTGTTTCATTTTAATCTCAAAGCTCTTTTGAAAAAATAGTGCCCTTCATCTAGAAGTATACTTGGGATTCTACCAGTTTTCCTGGGACCTGTGCAGGCACTTAAACTTGACCCTTTTTGAGATGAGTGCCATGAAAACTGAGACTTGCAGATTTTTCTAATTTTATTATAATTTTATAGTGCCTATAAAATACCTTAAGGAGACTGTATCTGAGAACTTGTGAAGACCAGTTTTAGTTACAGGAAAAATGAGTGATGCTGCTGATCCTATATGTTTTGTGAGATAAGGTTTAGTTAATACTTGACCCATCTCATGGATTTTGAATGTGAAACAAATTTATAGTTTTTAATTAGCTTTGTGTTTACAATAAAAAAAGTTTTTGTGCATTTTTCCACCAAGTAGCAGTAAATACAGGCAGGTTGTTGTTTGTTACACTGTTTGTGATTACTTTTGTGCCTTAGAGAGTTTGGAAGTGATGTGCTCTCATACCGTCGAGTCACTTGAGAGTGGGTTCCCAGCAACCCCTCCCCACGTGACTGGATTTCAGCAGTTAAAATTAGGATAATGGGGAACTTTCGTAATGCTTTTCTAAATTCAAGATGCTAATTTTGCATTTTTCTTCCTGTGCCTAATTAATATTTATTACTCTGTTTAATTTGATGTTTTATAGGGTTTTCCATTGTTATCTTTGAAAGTTTTTTAGACCAAGGTTGTCTAAGATATATATGCAGATAATTGCATCCTAGGTCGGGGCACCTTTATCTCATAAGTCTTTTGCCATATGTATGCTTTGAAAGCCGTTGATATTCTTGATATTTTATATCAAGTGGTTAGATAGTATTAACATTTTCTAATTTTTAAAAATATATTTTTAAGCCTTATGATTCTGCAGATGACTGGTCTGAGCATATTAGCTCTTCTGGGAAAAAATACTACTACAATTGTCGAACAGAAGTTTCACAGTGGGAAAAACCGAAAGAGTGGCTTGAAAGGTATTTACTCTTAATATAATTGAATAATATTTCTTGTTCTTGATTTACAGGTTAACACCTTAGAACATTAAACATTCTAAGTTTAATTGCAGTGGTTGGCCCATTGTCTGTCTTTTCCATAATTTCTCTTTACCTTAAAAAACAAAAGATGAAAAAAAATACAGGACAGATAAGTAACTGTCCACAAGGGCCTTGTGAACAGTCTGTATATTTTTAATTAAAAAATTTATATTAGTCTACATTTATGCATGTCCCTTATAATAATTTATAAGAGAAATTTTTATATTTCTTGTCAGACAATAGTATGTTTCCATTATATATGTAGAATTAATATTACAGAGGTTTGGTTGTAGGGTTAATGGCATATAAATAATTGGTAAAGTGTTGCCTTCAGTGAGAAACATTCATGTTTGCTCCATCCCATCTCCCACACCAGTTAAATGATATGACCATGTTCCCTTCTTCTGAGCGTTTGGCTGAAAGTGTTATATGTAGACTCATTGTACCTCATTTAATTTTTATGGGTTTATCTATTTTTGATTTTTAGAGAACAGAGGCAAAAAGAAGCAAACAAGCTGGCAGTTAATAGCTTCCCAAAAGATAGAGATTACAGAAGAGAGGTGATGCAAGCAACAGCCACTAGTGGGTTTGCCAGTGGAAGTAAGTATTTAATGTTTTTCTTTGAAACAGTATAAGGTTTGATTCATTTTTGTAGTTCATTTGCTTTACAAATCAATATGCATAGCCATTGACATGTGTCAACTAAAATAAGTAGAAATATATAGGGTTTCTTTTATGTTGGGTCTGTCCCCCCACCTTTCACCATTTGTTTGCTAAGATGGGAAAGGGTACACGATGGAGTGGTACACATGTGTTCATCGCTACCCATAATGGCTATAATGCAGTTGAGTTGGTGAAAAATAAAATTTCATGTTGGGGGTTGACTTCTTTTGTTTTTTGGAGAGGAAGGTTGTCCCTAAGCTAACATCTGTTGCCAGTCTTCTCTGTTTTGTATATGGGATGCTGCCACAGCATGGCTTGATCAGTGGTGTGTAGGTCTGTGCCTGGGATCTGAACCTGTGCCCCCTGGGCAGCCAAAGTGGAGCACAGAAATTTGACCACTCTGCCCCCTGGCTGGCCCCTGGATTGACTTCATTCTAAAACAAGAGCTTTCTTCCTGCCCCCCCCCCCCCCCCGAATTATGTCCTGTTAAACTACTGGACACTGAAATCCCATCCAAAACTCCCTGGGTGCCAATCTAATAATTGAATTGTAGCCATGCACAGATAGGGACATCAAAGTACCTGTTGGTGTTTTGTGTTAGCAGTGAGAAACTTGTTTATCCTTATATTCGAAAACTGATTTCACCATGATCATAGATCTGTGTAACATCTCCATGCTGTGTGCACACCTGAATGTTCTTCTGAGGCTAGATTTTGTCCAAGTGGGACAATATGGGTAGCATACGTTTGTGTTTTAATTCAAATTAAATTTGAACTTGAAACTTTTACTAAACGTATTCTATTCCCAGTGGCTTCCTTTGTCCAGGATAAAATTTAGATGTCACATAGAGTTCTTAGACTCTTTATCAAATTATGAAATTTTGAGAACAATTTTAAGATGTGTTCTTGGAATTCTTAGGCTTAAGTGTTGGAATTCTCCTCCTCTAACTCAAAAAGTAGAGAATGTATTTGGTCTCAGCAGAGGATATTGATTTATATTAGTGAAATGGTACTTAATTCTTAGAAAACAAAATCTTTTAAAGTACTGAAGTCATAAAATTAAGAATATTGTATTTTGAGACAGAAGACTTAAGTTCTAGTCCCATTTCACTTAATATCTTAAGTAACTGACTTTGGCAAACTATTAAAGATGAGATACTGGTTTTACTCTCCAAGTTAGAAAAAAAAGAAAAGAATGCCACCCAGCTTGTGGGCCTCCTGAACAAATTGGGGGAGGAGTAGCAAGAAAAAATAGCAAATGGGTGTAAAAATAATTTTTTTTTAGTTCTTAGGCCAGGCCTCTCCACTTATTGGCTAATAGTTCTGAGAGAGGAAAAAGATCACAGCCTAGTATGTCTACTTTATTCTTTCCCACATAACCTATCATTTAAGTCACCTCTCTATTGGAGTAGAGTAAATGATGGGGGGGAATTAGAAATCTTATAGAAATACTGATGGAAGTAAAAATATTATTTTTGTCTTTTTAATAAGCCATCTTGAAGGAAATAAAATCAGAATTGTGTTTTTAAATTATTTGTACATCTTTTTCTTTCAAAAACAAAGAAAAAAATAGGTGAGTTTTTTTCTTTGTGATTTCAAAAGCAAGGGATATTTGTTATTGAAAAGGTAAGAAGAAGGAAAAATTTTTAATCTCATGACCCAGAACATTTGCAGACTTACACTTTTTTCTATCTGTACATAAATGTGTATAAAAATTACATATTTATGTATTTTACACCAAAAATGAGAGATACTACTGTTTTTAACCTTTGTTTTGTTCAGTAATATTTCAAGGATATGCTTCCCTGTTAGTTTATAATTCTGCACTTGTTATATTGACTGCATGGTATTTCATTTTTTCCATGTGCCTTCATTTATAAATAATTCTCTATCCATGGATACTTGGGTGTTTTAGCCTTTTCTTACTGTAAACAATGCTGTGATTCCTATTTCTGCGCACTTAGCTGATTACTTCCTTAGCTGAATTTCTAGAAGTGCAGATGGTGAGTCAGTGCATCTGTCATTGTGTTGAAATGTAGTCATGTATCACACTTTTTGAGTTTTAAGTAATGTTTGAGAAAGTACCTTAGCTATATTGCTGCTTTTTTTTTTAAATTGGTCAACCGAGCTATACTTGTTGTGGTAGTAATAAAGTCACTAAGCCATTTAAGTGCTTCACTTTGTGTATTCAAAAAATGTTGGCAGAGTTTTCCCATATGTTTAGTACCTTGGTGTTCATATAGGGTAAACCTTAAGGTTTGTGGTTCCTAACTGCCAACAAAAGAAGAGTGTGTGTGTGTGTGTGTGTGTGTCTGTCTGTCTGTCTGTCTGTCTGTAGGGGACGTGGGAGGATTGGAAGGATTTTATATGTAAAGAGTTAAAGGTAGGAAAACAGATTTTAGAGAGACAACCAAAAATGTCTCCAGACATTTGCTAAATATCCTTGTTGGTGGCGGGGGTGGGGGGAGGTATGCAGATAGTCGCCGCTTTAACTGTGTTCTCTCTAGAGTTGCCAAGGAATAGAAGGCTGCTGGAGCTATAGCTTCCTCAGTTCCTCTAATGCTGCTGCTGGAGTTTTTCTCCAAAACTTAGGAATGTTAGAAGTAGTATCATCATTCATTTTCATGGGAATACATTTACTTGATACATTTTGATTGTAGTCATACAGAACTGGAAGAGTGTTTTCTTGGTTGAGGAAATAAAAGTTCTAGGTAATCAAGTGACAGGATTGGTGGGAATTGGGCATGGTATTATTTCTGTTATATTTGACCCTAAAAGCTTCTGTTGTAGTAGTATTCTTAAGTTTTATGTGCATGCACTGTGATAGTTTACTGATGAGTTAATATCGTGCAACAGGTGTTTGCATTCTGCTGTGATAGCTCAGTCTATTTGTTCATTTTTCTGATAATATATGTGTAGTTTATAACACTAAATTTCATTTAAGTCTAAGAGCTTGTGTTGGGATATGAGTGAAGTTTTTTTGGCAGTGCCCAGTACCTTTTGTCATGGTGTAACATGTAGGAGTTGTGCACTGACAACTTGAAAACTGACTTGTAGACTTAAGCTTACTTCCTTCTTTGTGCTGTCTTGGTCTCTAGACTTGGAGGAAGCATGAATTGGAAAAAACAACACAATATTCATCAGGGAGGGTATCCTTTGGTAATACCATTATGTACCATGTACTTGAATCTTAAGATGTTTCTCTATTTGGAAATTGCTCTAATTCTTTAGTGACTGATTAGAGTATTGTAATGTAAGCTAGCGATTTTTTTATATATATAAATTTTATTACTGTGATTTTTCAAATTTTTCTTCTTTTGTAATCTTTTTGTGTAAGCAGAAGTACTTATTTCTGAGTTTAAAATATTTTTGTGGCTTTAAATTGGAAGAGGACCTGTTTTTAATAGAACTGATAATAGCAAGTAGATTTTTCTGACTTTGCTGCAGATGTAGGACTTCTATTTTCAGATAGCATTATCTATAACTTGATTTTTATAACAGTGATGTTTGTTAGCATTATTTAAAACATGAATTGATTTACTTATTGAATGCACAGTTCATCATAAATTCAGCCATCCCACAATGAGTTTATTTAATCCCTAGCACATAGAGCCCACTAATCAGCTGCTTGAGTATCCAGAAAAATCAGGCTGGTAAAGCTACTCTTCCTTTGCAGTTGAACCACTGTGGATAATTCAGTCACTTATTAGAACCTGTGGTCCATATTTTAAAAGAATGAACCATTTACGTTTTCTATTTTTAAAATATTTAAAAGTTTTTTATTTGAGTAAAAGGTTATAACTCCATATATTGATTTTTTTTTTTTTAATGTTTTGTTTGGACTACGGTGTGGTGCTAAAGAATCCCCAAAGACTTGTAGCCCACTTGAAATCTGAGTATAGATTAATATTTATAGCTGAGCTAAAATTCCTCTTCCAGTATTTGGATGTTTATATGCTAGAGCCAAAACTGCAGACTCTAACTGGTCTTGCAGTTTTATGAAAAGATAGAGGTACAAGTATGTTGGTAAATTAGCTGATGTTAAAGACAGGATTCTAACGTAATCTTTTTTCTTCCTCCTTCTGTCATTCCAACATCTCTTTTTTCGAACTGTGAACTAAAGTGGAAGACAAGCATTCCAGTGATGCCAGTAGTTTGCTCCCACAGAATATTTTGTCTCAGACAAGCAGACACAATGACAGAGACTACAGACTGCCAAGAGCAGAGACTCACAGTAGTTCTACGCCAGTACAGCACCCCATCAAACCAGTGGTTCATCCAACTGCTACCCCAAGCACTGTTCCTTCTAGTCCATTTACGCTACAGTCTGATCACCAGCCAAAGAAATCATTTGATGCTAATGGAGCATCTACTTTATCAAAACTGCCTACACCCACATCTTCTGTCCCTGCACAGAAAACAGAAAGAAAAGGTATGCCATTATTACTAGATGCTGCACGTTGAACTATAGTTTCTGATTATATTACATTATTTTCATTAGCTTAAATAAGACTTAATTATAAATTCTTTTTAAAAGTTTTTTAGAATGTTACTGCATAGATTTAGGTCTAGAGTTAGCCATATTTAGCTTTTTATTTTAATTTTTAATTATGAAGCCTCAGAACTGTTTTTTGCGTTTGACACTTTCAAGTCGAGTGCTTAATTTTAACAGTTAGTAATGGTTTAAATAACTTATCAAAGCCAAATGACTGTCCCTTCATATTTGTATGAAGTAATTTTTGGTTTTAGTGATAATTGTCTTGATGGTTTAGGTTAGAAATTGTTTCAGTTTTCTATTAATTAAAATTTAATATGAATAGAGACATTTTAAAACTTGTCATTTCTACATAACATGCAGCTACTGGTTTCAGTTTTTGAATTAGAAAACTGAGTTATGGGTCACAAGATAAAAAGTCTTAATGTCTGAAGAGAAGAAGTTAAACTTTGCAATCCAAATTGTGTTTATTCGACTCAGTGCTAATAACATGTTAAGCATGTTCAAAGAAGTTACAGAAAAATTGTGACAGCTACTTGGGAGGTGACACGTAATGGAAGTAGAGTGATGGGATAAGTGTATTTGCATAGACCTTTCACAATCCCAAAGTTACACTTTAATAGTATGTTTTAAGACACTAAAGAAATTAAAAGGCAGTAAGTAAATACATTGTGGGTAGACTCATTAGCAGACTAATTAGCAGATTGGCATCAGTAAATGTTAAGGAACTTTTAAGTGTCCTGTGTGTTTAGAAGATGCTCCTTGGACCTGATGAGTCTTTAAGCTTTTAATCTATTGTCTCATTAATTATTTCATGTTGATTTAATTTATTGACAAAGGGTTCAAATAATTGGGTTTCTTTTGCTTCTATTTTTCTCTCCTTTTATTTGAATTTCCCTTGTAAGAATTATTACACATTACTAAACCATACTTTTATCGTATGGTGCATGATACATTAAACATTAAACAAGTTCCAAATGTTGTCAGACTCCCCAAAGATGGTTTGTACAAAATTTGTATGTACAAGTTGTATTTACCCTGCTGCAGAATTAAAATACAAAGAGTATTCTTGGGAGATGAAATCCGAATTAATGTAGTAATTGTTAAGGTGGTAGTGCTTTCTAAAGGGTCTTATGGTTTTCAGTTCTTACAATGTTATTTTGATTCTTTAGTCTCAGAAAAATGTTTTAAAAATATCTGTCAGTTAAAAAAAACACCCTATGGCCTTTTAAAGGTCTTTATTTCGTTTCACCTCTTGTTCATGTCACACTTTTTAGCTCTGACCTCCCTTTTAAAAGCCTTTTCCTTCTCTGGTTTCTGGAATACTGCTACTCTTAGATTTTCTAGTTGTCTTTTCATCTTGCCCTTTAAATATCAGTAGGTTCAGTCTTTTACTATTTCTTCTTGCTCAACATGTCTTTTGCTGGTCAGTCATTCTTGTGACTACCTTGTCTGCATAAGTAACTCCCAAATCTTCATTCCTAATTCACGCATACACCTGCTTCCCTTCTGTAAGCACTTGTTATGTCTCCTCAGAATACAGTATGTCCCAATCCCTTTTCCCACAGTTTATTCTTAGGTTCTCAGCACGTGACAGCACTATCCCCCTAGCTATTCTTTGCTCTTCTGCCTTCTTGCCCACCTACCCCATCCACCCATCGACAAATCTTAGATTCTTCCTTCTATATCTTATTTGTGTATATCCTTTCTCTTGTTCCTGCCACTGCTATTATTGAAACTCAGGTCCATCTCTCTTGAAATAAGCTTTTGATTACTGCTCTGCTTCCTTGTGCCCAGGCTATCCACTTAGGGTGGCATCATTATAAAATTTAAATTAGATTGTGTCACTTCCTTGCTTAAAATTTTCTGATGGTTTTCCATTATCCAAAAGATAAAGTCCATACTTATATTTCTTAGTAAGATTATAGTAGGCACTTCACAACCTGGTTGCAGTCTGTCTTACTAGCTTGATCTCCAACATTCCATTCTTTCTTCCCTGTAATTCATCTGTTATAAAATTGTACATTTCTTAGGGCATGTTATGTTCTTTCATGTTGTGAGCCTTTGCTGAAAAGGACATGTTCTTTCCCACATTCCCATTCTCTTGAACTCAGTACTCTTTCTTTCAGAGCCAGTACTCTTTCTGTAAGTCCTTGGGTTCTCAGTGTCAGTTAACGTCTCCCAGTCTGTGTTT
Source organism: Equus caballus (assembly GCF_041296265.1). Taxonomy (NCBI): domain Eukaryota; kingdom Metazoa; phylum Chordata; class Mammalia; order Perissodactyla; family Equidae; genus Equus; species Equus caballus. The sequence goes on along the minus strand of NC_091712.1, from coordinate 19,918,688 downwards.
TCCAAACACTCGGTCTCTTATAGCACTTAGCGCATTGTAATTTTAGTTCCTTCCATTAGACTGTGTCCTGTTTAGGGTTAGATGTTATGTTTTACTTTATCTTGTTCTTTGTTCCCCCTCTTCCCTCTCCCTCCATGCTTCAAGCACCATTCTTGACAAACTTAATTAAAAAATAACTGCTTACTAGGTTTGATGCTAAGTGTTTATATACGTTTTCATTTATTTCCTTAAAACAGCACTTTGAGGGAAGGTATTATCTCTTAGAGATGAAGAGCCTGAACATTGCCACAGTTTAAACGCATGGTATTAGAGGCAGCTTTCCACAAAATTGTAGGTAGTGAAAGACACAACAGATTGGATTCTGGTTATTCAGAATTCCTGACAAGTCATAGGTGATTCAAGTGTAAATTCTGCAAAGTATGTTTGCTAATGACAAACTTTGTATGAAAATTTTATATATGATTTTAAACTTATAGGAAGAAATTCAGTTACCTTGGAATTGCCTATTTATATGGGGAAAATTTTACAGTATTTCCGAATATGTCTCTGGGCATGTAAATTGAAGACGATATTATTTCCTTAAGTAAATTGTACAACAATTTGGATCTTTTCAGATTGTTTTCCAGTTAGTCTAAATTTGTGAAGCATCCATTGATTTGAAATACATATATTTTTCTCAATGGAGACATCCACTTTATTTAAATTAAACTTACTGTTTACTCTTCTCATCAACATAGTGATTTGCTTGTTTGGATTTTCCTTAACAAATAATTTTAGTAAGAGGTTGATGGTTCAAATAAGATTGGTCTCTTGAGCTAATAGTATAGCAGAACTGTATCTAAGGATGTCAACAGTAGGATACGGTGTTAAATAATACAAGAGCAGGATCTTTGTTTTCTTAACCACTGCTCTATCCCTAGTGCTTAAAAAAGTAATAGTCATCAGTAAATATTTGTTGTAGATGGATGAATAACTGAAAGAAGGGTAGTGAGTATGTTGAGGGTTGGGAAAGCACCTGCATTGGTCATGGTTTAAAAATGTACTTGGAGAAAAAGAAGAATGTTATGTGTGTTGTGCATCTAATTAAAGGGTACCAGCAGTAGATTTAGATCTGTTTACTGCCAGTGTGTCTTTCAAGAAAAAGAACCTAACAAATCGAAGTATATGATTGCTTGAGGGACAGAAAGTGTGGAGAAGCTGTGAAGCTCTGGTTTTGCAGCGAACGATCCTGATGTTAGGTAGGGCAAAACAAGAGGGTCAGGTACCTCCTTTTAGATCTGTATCTGTTTGTGTTAGGGTAACATTTGAACTTCTCTGGGCAAGATTAGTTTATTGGACAACCATATAATAAAATAACAGAAACTCTGATGTGCAAAAATATCTAAAACGGATTTTTATTGTTGGTACCCCTTTGACCATTCTAAACTGGACCTAACTCCACCCTCCCTTTCAGATTTGTGAAATGACAAAATAGGCAAGAGATATGGGTGCTTGTTCTTTCCTTTGCCAAATAAATGCCAGAGTCAGAAGAGTTTAATGACCTTAATTAACAAGTTTCTTATTTAGTATTTTAGAGTTATGATTTATTAGCGTAGATAAGCTTGAAAAGTAAACAAAACCACATAAGCAGACCTATTCAGTGATGTTAAGCCAGCTCTCAGAAGATTAGCATGTCTAAATATTCACATAGTTATGCTGGTTCCATAGTCTTAATCTACTGGGAGGGAGATTAGTCATTCATTAATATGAGGTGTGAGTTTGTCACTTGGAATAAATTTCTCTTTTGTATTTTGATGGTATTTGTAGACTGGGTGAAATTTGAATGAACCTGAAGGCTTTTCAGTATGTGTTAAGGCAGTAGCTTTTTATAGCCAACAGAAGGTTAGTAACTGGCTGTGGTGGGCCTCATTCATCCCTCTGTTGCTTTACTTTAAAATAATTTTTAGGATTACTAAACATTCATGAAAAAAGAGAAGATTGGCCATAGATTGACTCGTTTTATTTAATGACTGAATACATTACTGAAGGAATTTAGTCTGGTCTAGTCAATAAACACCCATTACAATGACTGTTACAAAAACAACAGTGGAAAATAACAAGTGGTTTTGAGGACTTGGAGAAGTTGGAGCCCTTGTGCATTGCTGGTAGGAGTGTAGAATGGCAGCTGCTGTGGAGTATGGTTTGGCAGTCCCTCAATAATTGAAATATAGAATTAGCATAGGATCCAGCAGTTACACACCTAGGTATGTAACCAAAAGAATCGAAAGCCAGGGAATCAAACAAGTATTTATATTTCTACAGCAGTGTTTATAGCAGCATTATTCACCATAGCCAAAAGGTGGAAACAATCCAGGTGTCCATCAACAGATAAAGAATAAAATGTGGTATATATACACGCAATATTACCCAGCCTTAAAGAGGAATGAAATTCTGATACATACTGCAACATGAATGAACCTTGAAAACCTTATCTAAGTTAAATAAGCCAGACACAAAAGGGCAAATACTGTATGATTCCACTTACGTGAGGTACCCCAGCATGGGCAGATTCATAGAGAAAGTTGAATAGTAGTTACTGGGAAGATGGGGAGCTATTGTTTAACTGGGTGGAGAGTTTCTGTTTGGAAGGATGAAAAAATTCTGGAGGTGGGTAGTGGTGATAGTTGCACAACAATGTGAATATACTTAATGCCACTGAATTGTAAGCCTAGAAATGGTTAAAACGGTAAATTTTTTATTATGTATATTTTATTAGCATAGAAAATATCAAGAGAAAAATTAGCAAAACATGGGAAATTAGATTAATCTAAAATGAGATTTTTTTTCACCCTTAGGATTAGTGACAATTAACAGTTGAATTCAGGGAGACAGTTGGTGAAGTCTGTAAGTTGGTATTACAGAGGTCACTTTAGTAAAATCTATGAAAAGTTTTGAAATAGGCTTATCCTTTGTATGCATTACCATGAAGATTTTCTCAGTTGAATAAAAAAGCAAGTTGCAAAAATATATCTTTGTTATAAAATTTCAACATTTTATTTATGTGTATTTCTAAATGCTTAGAAAAAGTTCTGTATGGATACATGATTAGAAATATTCATGAATTATAAAATTAAAAGTAAGTTAAAATGAAAGTCACAGATTATATACCATGTGTTGTCACCTAGCAATCTTATGTTTGTTTCTACTACACTTGTATACCTTGTTTTTCTTTATAATTTCTCCATGTTGTACTCTTCTTTGTAACACCACTACTACCCAGTGGAACAAGCAGGCTGCTGTTGTGGTATCAGTAGTCAGAGTTTTGTTCACATGTGCTGTTCAGTATTAATACAGCAGCTGTCAGAACATCATGGGAAATTAATGATTAGAAATGCAATTAGTACCTTTTACTCTCTAAGTGCACTGTCTTTTTAGATCTTCTTATAGATCGAAAAGGAGTTATTTGGCATACCAGAAAAATTGTAGGTCAGAAACAAATTTTGACTTTGGTATATGCTGTCGGATATTTTGAAAGGGTGCCTATAATTAGAAGAAGTGAATGATAGTACTTTAAACCTTTAAAAAGTTAGGTTTTAGTAATAGATTTCTATATGAAGTCTAGTCTTTGGTAGTTTACTCCCTCTACTGGCAAAAATTGGAAATATAAATGAATAACATAATTAAAAGCATAAAGGAAGAGAAAAAGGTTTTATCAAAACAAATATACACAATTTAAATTAAAATCAAAGGGTAACCTACTTATTTTATGGCTCATATTAAAGTAAAGAATTGGTTAGAGATCTATAAGTCATAGAAATATCGGGTAGGAAAGTGACTTAGTTCATTTAAGTTTAAAATAGCCTGGCAAGAGATCACTAAATATCCTTAAAAAGATCCTAGGTGCAAACACACACACACACACACACGATTAAAATGCTAGCGCTAAAACCAGATACCATTCTACTGCCAAAGACTAATTGTGAAAAAATGCTTAAAGTAACCTGGGTTTCTTGAATGCTTGGGAAAGTTTGCATTTAAGGAATGAGACTAGAGGTTGATATTCTTAAAAAGCAGAAGAGCCTATTGAAATGGCTTCGTAATGTAAAACACTATATTACTTCTCTTATGTAAACTCATTATTTGTCTTTAGCTATTTTCAAGGATCCAGATATTTCTTTTGTTTCATTTGATAAAAATCTGTACAGGGGCTGGCCCAGTGGTGCAGTGGTTAACTTCACACGTTCCTCTTCTCGGCGGCCTGGGGTTCTCCGGTTCGGATCCCAGGTGCGGACATGGCACCGCTTGGCAAAAGCCATGCGGTGGTAGGCGTCCCACAAGTAAAGTAGAGGAAGATGGGCGTGGATGTTAGCACAGGGCCAGTCTTCCTCAGCAAAAAGAGGAAGATTGGCAGCAGTTAGCTCAGGGCTAATCTTCCTTAAAAAAAAAAAATCTGTACGAACATGTGATTAGGTGTATTAACCTCACATCCTAACAGATTACATTCTAGATTAAAAGGTTTTAGACAAATAGAACTGCTAATGAAAATTAAATATCTGTGTAGAAAAGACACTCAGTGATTGTGTACTTGTTTCAAACAGTAGCTTTGTTGCCTTTGTGTGGGGGCGGGAAAAAGTGGTTGATTATTTTATAAGATTATTTAAAATAAGTCCAAATGAGTTAAATTTGTCTCAAAGACTGTATAATGTTACTCAGCTTTATGAAAATAGCATGAAGTGAGCCATTTATTGTCTGCTTTGTCAATTATTTATGGAGACCTTCGACTCTCCTCCCTGTTAGCCAACGTTTTGAGACTAGAGGTTAAGTGAAAGAGCACATTCACATGCACCTGGGCTTTTATTGCAGAATCAGGCATCCAGTCAACAAATACGTGTTGATGCCATCTTGGTGCCAAGTCTCATTTTGTACCAGGGCTACAGTGATAGAACAAAATTCATCTCCTGCAGGAGTTCATTTTCTCATAGAAGGGAGAGATGGTAAACTACATAATAGAAGATTCTGGGTAAGATAAATAGATCTGTGTTAGGGCTCACTGAACACAGGAGGAGCACCTAACCGATACTTTGCTTTTATAATATTTTAGTGATGAAACTAAGATTACCTTTCAAGATAGCATTTTATATTTATATTAATTATTAAATAAGTCAGTTATTTTCCATTTTGCTTGTAGATTGAGGCAAATAATATTAAAACATGCTTTGGATGGGCTTTTGTATGGTTGTCTTTTAGGGAGAGGGGATGAATGGAGCTATTTTTTACTAGTGAAAATAGCATGCTGAATACCTGCCAGAAAGTGTAGGTTAGCTTTTCTGTCTTTGATCTTACCCTTTCTCCATTCAGTCCTCCATGTTTGTGCTGTGTTTTTAATTTTGTTTTGGTTGTGTTTCATTTTGTTTTTAAACTTAAAAGGAATCTTGGGAAGTTCTCTGATCTGTTTTTTCATAACCAGCAAGGGGTGCCAGAATCACCCATAGAGCTCTTTCTTACAAGTTCAACATATGCTTGGGTCTCCCCAGGTTCATTAGATCTGGGATGGAGCCCTGGTATCTGTTTTTTGTTTTTTGTGTTTTTTTTTTTTTTTTTTTTTTTTTGAGGAAGATTAGCCCTGAGCTAACTACTGCTAATCCTCCTCTTTTTGCTGAGGAAGACTGGCCCTGAGCTAATATCCATGCCCATCTTCCTCCACTTTATACGTGGGATGCCTACCACAGCATGGCTTTTGCCAAGTGGTGTCATGTCCACACCCGGGATCTGAACCAGCGAACTGCAGGCTGCCGAGAAGGGGAACTTGCACACATAACCACTGCGCCACTTGGCCAGCCTGTTGTGTTTTTTTTTTTAATTTTCAGGTGATTGTGATAGCATTTCTTTTTGAAAACTCATACTCAAAATCAGACTTTTCTTTTTTTTTAAGATTTTATTTTTTTCCTTTTTTCTCCCCAAAGCCTCCCAGTACATAGTTGTATATTTTAGTTGTGGGTCCTTCTAGTTGTGGCATGTGGGACACTGCCTCAGCGTGGCTTGATGAGCAGTGCCATGTCTGCGCCCAGGATTCGAATCAACGAAACACTGGGCCGCCTGCAGCGGAGCGCGCAAACCCAACCACTCGGCTGCAGAGCCAGCCCCTCAAAATCAGACTTTTTAATAGAGAAATTCTGGCTTTCAGAAATGTCACTTGCTCGAAGGTCCCATAAGTATTAAGTAGTATCAACTGGTTGCCTTGCTCTTCATCCATCGTCTCTCACAAAGCTCTCAGAAGAAATCTCTCCGTATTAAAATCACAACTTAAGGATGTTTAGTTTTTGTGACTTTATTTCTGTATGGTAATATGTATTAGTTTCCTTATTTTGGAATGTTTCCTTTTCTTGCATTAAAAGCAACATTGAAGAATTTTCAAGCCTGTATTAATTTTTCAAATCTGTGGATAGATTTAGCAGCACCAAAACAAATTTGAAAACAACTCACACCTTCTTTTCCAACTCCTGTCATTGAAAGCAGGCAAAAACCACAGTAAAAGTAATAATGGAGTAAGGATCATTGCAGAGGGATCTAAGTACTAATTTAATTGTTCATGCAGGATGTAAAAATACAGAACTTGATTCATTCTAATCATAAATCAAGACGCCCCTAAGCTGAATCTTAAGGGATATGATCTGGAGAAAACTGCTCCTGTAGTCTATAATTGCCCCATACAATGTAATAACTGACAGCAGGTTTTCACAAGGAAAATCTTAGTTCATTCAAGTTTATACTTGTCTGTGAATCCAAAACAGCAAAGCTGAAAATGATAGGTGGTCTCTTAGACTTATGGACCGTCTTTTAAAATGTATGCATTAGGAGAATTAAAGTATCTGCCTTATAAAAATTAAAATGTCTTAGGCCTTCTGAGTTCATCATAATTGATCAGCACATCCTTGAAATGAACTTAAAGCAGCTATGAGGTCCATGTTGTAAGAGCTATTTCCCCTAGTTCTTTGGACTCTTACAGGAGTGGTGTAAAAAGGCTGATAGAGGTGTCCCTTTTCAATAAGCTTGCTTAGTAATTCCCAGCATCTCTGGGACCATGAAGGTTAATGAATATTTAGTTCCTAGAATTGAAAATGAACATCTAGTTATTAGGTAGCAGTGTAATATTCAAATGCAGTGTTCCTAAAACTTCTATACATCATAATAGCAGTTTTAATTCAGTGATATAACATATATATGAGCTTGAAAATCTTCAAGAAATGAGTATGTATGGAAAATTAAAGATACTTTAGCAAATTTTCATATTTAGTCTTTAGGTCAATATTGTGAGAGAAGATGTATGAACATCTTGAATAGTCCAGTCTTAATGTCGTTACCATGGGACCTCTGTTTCTAATTCTCTCTTACCTCCATTAAAGTCACTGTATTAGTGAAGTCCCATGGTATGAAGATACCAATTTGTGTTCATTTTCCTGTTGGTGGACATTTGGTTTGTTTCTAGTTTTTGCTAAAATAAGCAAAATACTGTTATAAAAATTGTCGAATGTTTCTTCTGATTTATGTAAATCAGAGTTTCTCTAAGGGTGTGTACCTAAGGAGAATTACTGGGTCATGAAGCGTGTGCATCTACAGTTTTTCTAGATAACGCCAACTTATTTTTCCAGTGTGATTAGATCGTTTTAGTCTCTACTAGAAATGTTAAGTGTTCCCATTACTGCTTGCTAACATTTGATGTTGTCAGACTTTATTTATTTAAGATTTTATTGTTCCTTTTTCTCCCAAAGCCCCCTGGTACATAGTTGTGTATTTTTAGTTGTGGGTCCTTCTGGTTGTGGCATGTGGGATGCCACCTCAGTATGGCCTGATGAGCGGTGCCATGTCTGCACCCAGAATCCGAACCAGCGAAACCCTGGGCCACCCAAGCAGAGTGCAGGAACTTAACCACTTGGCCACGAGGCTGGCCCGTGTCAGACTTAAATTATTGTCAATCTGGTGAGCGGGAAAGGCTATCCTGTTGCTTTAATTTGCATTTTCATGATTATCAGTGAAGTTGAGTGTCTTTCAGTTTGTTTAACCATTCAGGTTTCTCCTTCTGTAAAATGTCTTTTCATTTCATGTCTTCTGCTCGCTTTTCTATGAATGTCCTTTTTGATTTACAGGAGTGCCTTAAAATATTTTGGTTACCAATACTTTAGGTTTAATTTTTGGTTTTTGTAATTTTCTGCATCCTGATGTCAAAGATACCTTCCTCTGTTTCCCTCTTCTAGTTCTAAAGACTTAAATATATTTAAAAAAAAAAAAAAAAGGTTAGTCTACCATTAATTGGTTTTGTTTTAAATAAATGTTTTATATCTTTAAGGCACGTCACCAGCCATGTTTTTTTCTTCAGGAATTTTGTGGCTGTTACTAGCCTTTCCTTCTTTCAAATAAGTTGCAGAATCAGCCTGTCAAATGCTACCAAAAATGCTATTGGGGTTTTGATTGCACTTGTATTGACTCTTTATAAATAATTTACAATCACAGCTTTCAGGTAATAGAATTTTCATGCATATTTTACACATTTTTAATTTTTTTAAAATAGTGAGGCTGGGGATTTTGTGGGGGTTTTTTTTGCAATTAAAAATGTCATTTTTAGTGCTAATAATCTTTAAATGATAAAAAGCTCATTGCCTTATATATTTAATTACAAAAGGAAAAGATGTAATTCTAAAGCTTAATAGTTAAGGATAGGAAGTTCAAAGTAGGAGTCTCCTCTTATCAATATCCTTAGCCCATATGGGGTTGCTCACTGTGGTACCTATCCTGATTTGTATTAAAGTCACTGTCATGTTGTTTTTGTGGTCATAAACACTTTCACCTTATTGTATCAGACATATAAGTTAAATTCTGGAGAATTGTCCTTTTATCCTAACAGAAGCTTCTTGATTGTGTGGTTAGTACATAACTGTGTTTTGAGACAGCATTACTAATAAACAGTATGGTAATTTTGAAATCAGACATGGATGGGATTGAATTATTCCTTTACCAGGTCTTGTGACTTGAAACAAGTTATGTAATCTTTCTTCTTCAATTTTCTCACCTATGAAATAGGGATATAAAAATGCATACCTCATTATTTCTAGTCAGATACTTACTGAGCAGCCCCCTCTGTGTGCTATTTTGTAGAGATTAAATGAGATTACTTGAGTTAGGTGCCTGGTACATGGAAGTTGCTTGTTTGGTGTTGGTTCCAGTTTCCTCTTTTCAAGTAATTTTTTCAGCCGTGTTATTTCCTTTTTATCTAGAATCTACGTCAGGAGACAAATCTGTATCACATTCTTGCACAACTCCTTCCACGTCTTCTGCCTCTGGACTGAATCCCACATCTGCACCTCCAACATCTGCTTCAGCAATCCCTGTTTCTCCTGTTCCACAGTCACCAATACCTCCATTACTTCAGGACCCAAATCTTCTTAGACAGTTGCTTCCTGCTTTGCAAGCCACACTGCAACTTAATAATTCTAATGTGGACATATCCAAAATAAATGAAGGTAAATTTTCATAGTAACAAGTTTTAAAAATCCATGTGCATTTTGCAAAATTATGTAACTAGTAACTAAATCCTCAGTTTAGGAACAGTCTTTGTTTCATTTTGAAGTGCCCATTTGAACTTCATTCTTTGAAATTTATATTCCCCACAGTTTAAGGCCTTTGGTGTTGTAATCAAGTTAGCAATAGCCTGGATTTTCTATATAGTTTTCAAGACTTACTATGTACCTGGTAGTTACTGAAGATAAACTGTTCTGCCTGCTTAATGTTTGTGGTGATTTTTTTTAAGTAAAAATGAAGCAAAGAACGTTTGCTAAAACCGATATAAAAAAATTGATATCCGCCATATTTCAAAAAAAACCTTCTGGTATGGGTAATTAATTATTTGGAATATTAAAAATATGCTAGTTACTAAAAGAGTAGGAATTCGGGTAGTCCCTTCTTAGAATACTTGGAAAAAATTTGAGAAGGGAGGTAATAGATAACATTTTGTTATTTTTCCTAGTTTATTGCATTGTTAATTCCAACCTTGCATTTCAGTATGCTACTAAAGTATTTAGGCAGCCACCTCAAAGAAGTCTGAATAAAAGTGGATGTAGTTTTAATTCGTAAAACATTCAGATTCAACCATTAAATACGAAGAGCGTTGCAAAATTTTCTGTTTGTGTACACTTTGATATAATATATTTGATAGTGTTAAGTCGTTAAGTTCTTCAAGCATTGTCCTAAAAATGGAGCTATCTCAGGCTACTTGGTCATTAGTCTTCTATTCTTATTGTCCTCAACTTTTCTGTATTTTGATTTTATTCTCTAAGATAGCAGTGCCATTCTTTCATTTGTTAACGTTTTACTAGGCAAAGTGGGGCAACAAACTGAAGAAACGGTAGCGTAGGAAAATGTCAATAATCAAAGATCTTATGCTTCAAAAATACATGATATTCCTAAGTATTCAGCTTTTTTAATATCCATTTTATAAGATTGTTGGGGTGGGTGCTGATGTAGGGCATGGTTAGCTTGTCTCATAAACCAGCTACATGAAATAGCTACCATTTATCCAGTTAATTCCGTGTCATGTATTCCACACTTTATATGGATAGGTTTGTGGTATAATCAGAAGTTCCAGTGAACACACTTTACTGTTTTTTAAAGAGTCTCATCGAGGAGTTTTTTTTAACTGAACACCTAAAGTTTAGTGTAAAGAATACAGTTTTTGTTTATTATAAACTCATTAAATTTCTTTTCCTCTGCCTCAGATCATTTCACATGTCTAGACCTATTATGTTACGCCTTTCTTCTTGACTTTGATTTTGAGAGTTCTGGGTTCAAACACCGCACTTTCGGGTGGGTGGTTCTTGAGTTTTCGAGTTGGTGCTAATGCCATGCATGCCTCTGTGTTTTATTTGAATTTAAGATATGAAATGTTTTTAGTTCTTACAGCAGCTGTGACACAAGCCTCACTGCAGTCTATAATCCATAAGTTTCTCACTGCTGGACCATCTGCTTTCAACATAACGTCTTTGATCTCTCAAGCTGCGCAACTCTCCACACAAGGTATTCATATTCTTAGGCATCTCTAGAATTGTATCTTGATTTTGGGGAAGGGAATTAATAACAAGTTTTTAAAAAGAGTTTGAAGACATTAGCTACAATAATGACTTTATTTTATGTTTGATTTTTAACATTATTTTATTCCATGGTATTTTCATTTACCTTTTCTTTTTAGATGAACAAGCTTTGAAATTTATCTTACAGTATTGTCATCAAATCTGTATTAGTGTATATACATATAATTCAGAATTTAAGTTGTTAGTAAGATATTTTACTCCAAAGCTGAAAGTAAACTATGATATGCCTTCAATCTTTGTGAAACATTGAATATATTTTAGGAGTGAAAATTTGGTTCAAGTTGATGTTAGATAGTTTTTGACTAGAAAAACTAGTCAGAAATGCTCAAGAGTCCTGCCTTGAGTTAGCTATCCTTCCTCTCCGTGAAACTATCCAGTGGAAAGAGATACACTTAGGAACAAAAGGGAAATGAAAAGGGTCATTTTGACTTGTTCCCCAGCCCCAATTCAGAAAGCTGATAAAATGAGCAGGAATACGTGGTCTAAAATTGAAGTATAATTGTGAAAAGACTCTTATAACCCTCTGGTTAGCCTCATGAGGCAGGAGACTAAGGGGCATAACGGGACCTAAATGTAGAATAAGAAAGAAGAAATGAGGATGGTGAGGATGCCTTCATGTGAGAATAGGTTCAGGCTTACCTTCTTGCTCCAGCCTTAGAAAGAGAGAGGGGGCCTGCACTGGGTTTGCTAATTTATCTCTGTCCCACAGCTCGTTTATTTAGTGTGGCCCCAGTGAGTACCTCATTCTGACTTTTTCAGATAAGTTTTCTCTTTGGGGGACATGGGACATGTAGACAGATGCAAAGATCTCCCCCACATATATTACAGAGGTTTTGGATTTATTTGAAATTAATTACTTCACTCTTTTACAGCCCAGCCATCTAATCAGTCTCCAATGTCTTTAACATCTGATGCATCATCCCCAAGATCGTATGTGTCTCCAAGAATAAGCACACCTCAAACTAACACAGTCCCTATCAAACCTTTGATTAGTACTCCTCCCGTTTCATCACAGCCAAAGGTATGTCGCCTTTGAGGGAAATTTGGAAAAGAAACCACTTACTTTTGGAAAAACAAGTTAATAATGTTTTAGAATTTAGAATTTAGAGTCTGTATTGTAGGAAGACCCTTTTTGAGAATGAAATAGTGGTGGAGTGAATGACAGTGAGTGTGAACAGATGCAGGTTAGAATCTCAGTTAATTGGGAGATGGAGGAGGGAGTTACATCTGTACCACTTTTATGCACTGATTCTATTCTCTTTATTGGCGTTGGGGTTTCTAACATGGACAGCGGGATAAAGAAGGATATACTAATTGAGTCTTAATATTTGTAGAGTTTTCAAACTGTAAGAGATAATGAGAGGACATGTTTCCCAGTGACTTTTTTCCCATGCTTTTATTTCAGAAATGAGCCTGTTTCTCTGCTAACAACTTTATATGTATTTAACTTTGACATCATGAGAATCAACCACTATTTGCCTCATTTAACAGATAAGAAAACTAAACTTTTGGTTAAATCTAGTTTGTCTGGTGGAGTCAGAATTTGAGACCTAGGTCTTTCTGAAACAGAACCCATTTTACTAAGCTGTACTACCTGTGTTTATCCAAGCAAAATCTTCCATGGATGGCTCCTCAGAGCAGAGTTAGAAGACTGCTGGTGTCTTCTTACTGGTCTGTGAACAGGACTTTACAGTGCTGCAGTCAAATTTTGTATTACATCATTTGAGTTTGGCCCACAAATTCATGGGCAAAACCCGATCATACCCATTTTTTGCTTTGTAGCATACCACCAGTAAAACATTGAGATTTGTCTGTATTTACTCAATGGTAAATATAGGAGGAAATTTTTTTTAGTTGTTGTAAAATAGTGGGCTGTTTCAGACTTTCTGCTGAAGAGTTCCTTATTCAAATAAAATCGTAGGCAGATGCCTAAAAATAAAAATGCCTTGAAACATAGCTTGAAATTGATGGTAGGCCAGCTTTTAGGTCTTCCTATTGGCTCATTTCTTCCCTACTTCAACCATTTATTATACATGCTTCAGGGTCGATCTAGATTGATTTTTTTTAAATTCTGAGTTACTCTTGTTAGAGCTTTTTATTCAGTTCCGTGTTGTTTACCTGTATTTTGATGGGAGAAAAATTAAAATGTGAGTTTCAGCAAAAGAGACCCTATTCTTAGAGCTCAAAACTTAGCATCAGGGTGGTATCTTAAGAGTACAATAAATGATGACTAAAAGTGAACTAAGTGGTAGTGTTAGTTTTACAGTCATTTATAAAATTAGCATTTCAAATCCCTGAAGCAGATGGCTATCAGTTTTACATCCAAAAACCTTTTGTAGTCATTTTTAAAAATAAGTGGACATTTGATCTTATGTAGAACTTATAAAAATGTTTTTTATAAAAGAACATGTTCTTTTATATTCAGAAGTAGCAGGCCTATCCACATTTGTTTGAGAGAATATTAATCATCCAGAAAAAACCCCAAACAAAAAACTCTGCCGCCGGAGGATGTGACTTAATCACAGCTGGCTTTATCTGCCTTTGTGCCTTACTTTGAGACTTAAAATCGCTTGTTTTCTCTCTGCGGCATCTGACTATCAATAGTGTATGTATCCCCACTGGCAGTCATAGACCTCTTGGTCTGCCTCTCTAGGGTAACATCTCTATGAAAACCATTCAAGTTGAATTTTATGTAGGCTCATTCTTTGATAGAGCAGTCTATACATTTCTCTACTTATGTGGTTGGGATTCAAGCAGCTGTATTTGCATGATATAGTAACATTTATTATTATTGATAGAGAAGTAACAGTAAATCAGAAGAGGTATTATAGTGTATTGTAAAGAAAACTGGGCTCAAAATCAGGAGAACTGGGTGTTTTGGGGTTTTGTTTTTAAGATTTTATTTTTCCTTTTTCTCCCCAAAGCCTTCCGGTACATAGTTGTGTATTTTTAGTTGTGGGTCCTTCTAGTTGTGGCATGTGGGATGCCACCTCAGCGTGGCCTGACGAGCGGTGCCATGTCCGCGCCCAAGATCCGAACCGGCGAAACCCTGGGCCGTCAAAGCAGAGCGCGCCAAATTAACCACTCAGCCACAGGCCCGGCCCCAAGGAGAACTGTTTTCTTATGCTGGTGTGCTCAGAAAGTAATTTGGTGCCCCTGGGCCATTGTATGAAGAAACTAGATCTAAGTCTCAGATCTTGACTCTCTTCCCAGTACACCACCTTTGGAAACTCATTTGATTCTACTTTTTTAAATGTCTAGATTTTACAGTGTTTTTAAGATTATTAACTACATTTGGAGAGGTATGTGGATTTGGGATATGTAAATGACAGTTTACATGATTAAATATGTCTGTATCACGAATATTAATCTTATTATGAAACAGAATTAGGACGACTCGTTAGCTTAAAAATCACTGAAGAATATAAATAATTGGAAAGTTTCATTGATAGAACTTTTGCTTTTATCTGGTTTCCATGCTGTTTGCCCTGTGTGATAAATAGAAGCCCATCTCACTAGATTTTGAAATTTCAGGTCAGTACTCCAGTAGTCAAGCAAGGACCAGTTTCACAATCAGCCACACAGCAGCCTGTAACTGCTGACAAGCAGCAAGGTCATGAACCTGTCTCTCCTCGAAGTCTTCAGCGCTCAAAGTAGGTTGATACTCTGTGTTGAGATAACATTATTTTTTCCTTAATATGGCATGCTGCATTGTTCGAATATTAAAATATGTGTGTATAATAGAATTTGGTCTTGGAAGAATCCATGGATAGCCTAATTTAGTTTTGTGTTATAAAATCTACAAGGACAGATCTCATCTACAAGTAGATTATTGTCTCTAGGAGTGAAGCTTGGGTTATTTTGAAGAAAGTGTCTCTTTCTTTAGAATTTCACTTAGTGAAATATGGGAGTAACAAAGTATATGATACTTGCATAAAGAGGGCACATGATTTTATAATACTTTGTTGTAAATGACATCATTTTTAACCTCATAGCAGTTTTAGATTTGAGTATATTGACAAAGTCAAAGATCTCATGCCTAAAACATGGGCCAGTATTTTCCAACTGGTATGTGTCAGCTTTCCTGGTAGCTTCAACTCTGACCCTATACGGATTGCTTGTCAGTTAGAGCTGTATTTTGTTGTCCCTGTTCTTTATTAATTAACGATACAACTTCAAATGATTTTCATTTGATTGATTTTCCTATTTTTATTTCTTGCTATGAGGTGGCAAAATAATTCAACTGTTGTTTTTATTGTTGTTTTCTAAACAAGCATTTCAGAACTTACACATCCAAATGAGAGTTGTTCCCTTCAAAATAATCACCTTGGGAAGCTGTCTACTTACTCCAGCAATGTTGCCATTGCTCAGAACACTTTTGGGAAATTCTTCTTTTAAATTGTCTTTAGAGGCTGCAGTATTATTTTAAATATCCTCAGTGATGAAAACTCTTCATCCTTTGGGAGATTTAGTTTTTGGAAATAACTGAAATTCATTCAGAGCCAAGTCTGGTGAAGCAGGTAGGAAATCAACTTGGGTGATTAAATTTTTGGTTCTCACTACCATATTCCCCAAACCCTAGCCCAAACCATACAGTTTTAAAAGAAGATAACCAATTTCAGAGTGTTACTTTTTTGGTGTTATTTTGCCACTAAACTCATTCATTGCTATCCTATGATATGCCTGTGTTTTGCTTCACATTACTTCATCCTCTGATTCAGTACTTTGTTCTGTTGTTTAAACAAAGACAACATATTTTTCCCTTCCTTATCTACATGTATTTAAGATATAATATTCAGATGTGCCGTATATCTACAATTGTTAAAATGTGACCTTTTCTTAGTTACATTCTTATTAGTGTTTGCAGTATTCAAAATCAGCAGGTTCTGCTCTCACATTTGGAGAGTACTGTTATTTGAATTTGACTCTGACATTAGTATTTAAAGGTGTCTTTTTTTTCCCCCAAAAGTGTATTGACGAATGTATGATAAAAATATACTTTGGATTTTAAATTCTATTTATTTGATGTTAAAATAAATTTTTCTTAGGAATTTGGGTATCTTTAAACTATTAGAAAGTATTGACAATTTCTAGGATACTCAGAAACTACTTTTAAACATACTACACATACAATTGTGTTTTCTCTTCCAGTAGCCAGAGAAGCCCATCACCTGGTCCAAATCATACTTCTAGTAGTAATGCATCAAATGCAGCAGTTGTACCACAGAATTCATCTGCCCGACCTACGTGTTCATTAACACCTACGCTAGCAGCACACTTCAATGAAAATCTCATCAAACATGTTCAAGGATGGCCTGCTGATCATGCGGAGAAGCAGGTATGTTACATGATTCACAGCAGATGCTTTACCTTCAGATGACTAGCAAAATATATCTTAATTCTACTGTTAGAAAATCTAATCTGGACCACTGAATTCAACCTATATTTAAAACCACTAATTTCTAATTAGATTATAGTCATTTTATAAAATATTTGATAGGTACTTCTAGGGTATTTATGAGGTAACTTTTTGTGGTTTCACATAAAATATTTTAATGTAATTATTGTTATACCTACCATTATCAAGTGCTTAGCATTTAACTCTGTGCTAAGGGCTTTATGTTAATTTTCTCCACTTCTTAAAACTGCTAACCAATGCAATAATGAGTTTTCCCATTTACCAATGAGGCCCTTAAGACCAAATACATGATACCAAATTCACCCAGTTGATACAGTGATGTGGCTGAAAGCCAGTGTGCTTTTTCCATTCAGCCTGCCACTCTGGTACTTTTAGAATCTGTTAGTACTGTTAATCTTATGACTCTCCCACTAGACTAGCTACTAGAAGTTAGGAAGCATTTTTGCTATGGGCTGAGGGACCTTAGGATATTCCAGTTACTGCCATTGGCTTCTCCTGTTTATCAGATAACTGTCTTGTCTGAAGTGTTCTGTAAGTTTACAGAGATAGGTTGTGTATCTCATGATAATGTGAATACAGTGAGGCCCTTTTATCAGTGTTATACCTGAACTTGCTTTGGCTGACCCAGCTGCCACCCTACCCCCACCTACCCCCTGACATCCCCCCTCCCCTGAAGATTGGCTCTGAGCTAACATATGTGCCAGTCTTCCTCTTTTGCTTTTTTTTTTTTTAAAGATTGGTAACCTAGCTAACATCTGTACCTAGTCCTCCATTTTTTTTTTCCCCTCTTCTTCTTCTCCCCAAAGCCCCCAAGTACATAGTTGTATATTCTATTTGTAGGTCGTCTGGCTCTGCTATGTGGGACGCCACCTCAGCATGGCTTAAGGAGGTGCTAGGTCCATACCAGGATGCAAACTGGCAAAACCCTGGGCTGCTGAAGCAGAGCATGTGTCTTTAACCACTCGGCCATGGGGCCAGCCCCAGTCTTTATCTATTTCATATGTGGGATGCCACCACAACATGGCTTGATGAGCGGTGTGTAGGTCTGTGCCAGGGATCCAAACCCACGAACCCCAGGCTGCCAAAGTGGAGCGTGCAAACTTAACCACTGTGCCACTGGGCCAGCCCCCCAGCATCTTTTATTAACTACACATCATTAGTCCTCCTGTCCTAGTGCTGTACTTTTCTGAGATTGGAAATAATATTTTAAGAAACCTAAAGGGGAAATCTTAAGTACCTTCCACCATTAGAGACAGTTTTTTAAAAGAACAACTCGCAGGGGGCTGGCCCCGTGGCCGAGTGGTTAAGTTCGCACGCTCCGCTGCAGGCGGCCCAGTGTTTCGTCAGTTCGAATTCTGGCCGCGGACATGGCACTACTCATCAGACCACGCTGAGGCAGCGTCCTGCATGCCACAACTAGAAGAACCCACAACGAAGAATACACAACTATGTACCCCGGGGGGCTTTGGGGAGAAAAAGGAAAAAATAAAATCTTTAAAAAAAAAGAACAACTCGCAGTAGATTCACCCCATTTTTGTGGACTTAAAGGGAAAAAGATGATTCTGTAATCTTTGTGTAAAGTTCTACTCAGAAATTTAATGTTTTATTTTTTGTATGTGAATGTGACATATTTTGTGTGATTTTCATTTCTTTATTATAGGCATCGAGATTGCGAGAAGAAGCCCATAACATGGGAAGTGTTCACATGTCAGAAATTTGTACTGAGTTAAAAAATTTAAGATCTCTAGTCCGAGTATGTGAAATTCAAGCAACTTTGCGAGAGCAAAGGTAAGCTTTTTGGTGAAATAAATTTTTATGTTTCTTAGCATTATATATATATATATATATATATATCTATCTATATATATATATCTATATCTATATCTTAAATTGAACTGAAAAATCAAATTTTATTTCTGAAATTTGAAGTTCTTTTTAGTATATTGTATCATATTCCAAAATGCTATCTAACTTTGTTTCCATAATTTAATAATATTCCTGGTGAATGGCATCTAGATTTTTTCTCTTAACCCATGTTAAATGCTTCATTGGATTTTTTTCTTATAACTCTTTAAGATACAGTAATATTTGAGAAGTGAATTGCTGATATCAACTCATTATAAAGGGTCCCCTCTTGAATTGAGGGTAGCACTCTACTGGTGAGGGTACTTATTTTAGTTAAAATTTCAAATTACTGTCTACATTGTTCTTGTGTCACTGGTATCTTGGAAATTGCAGTAGGGATTTAATTGTCCCAACAGTTCTAATGATGTATATCTTAGTGTTTTCTTATTGTTTGTATCTGAACTCTTATTGTCTCATAATTCTTAATCTGTTATAACTTAGGTAGGATATCTACACCCTGATAAATCATATAGATATTTTTTTAAGTGCCTATTACAGTATGAGGACAAACTTCAGTGGCTTCACGTCCTGTCTGTATAAGTCATTGGGTCATAGGTGGAGTTAATCTTGTTTTGAAACCACAAATATTTAGTATAACCAAGTTGGGATTTATAGTGAACTTGGAAAAGAAAATTTTTATTTCAATTACTAAAATATCTAGAGGTACTTTTTGAATATCAACTAGGAAGTTTTTACTCTAGGATTGCTCTGGAAGTAGTTCTTTTTTTAAAAAAAAAAAAAGTTATTTATTTATTTATTTTTGAGGAAGATTAGCCCTGAGCCAGCATCTGTTGCCAACCCTCCTCTTTTTGCTGAGGAAAATTGGCCCTGAGCTAACATCCATGCCCATCTTCCTCTACTTTATATGTGGGACGCCTGCCCACAGCATGGCTTGCCAAGCTGTGCCATGTCCACACCTGGGATCCAAACCGGTGAACCCCAGGCTGCCGGAACAGAACATGCGCACTTAACCACTGCGCCACTGGGCCAGCCCCTGGAAGTAGTTCTAACAAGCATAAAAGTTCATTTTGGCTTGCTAAACAGATGTTTTGACTTTTAGGAAATTATGTTGTTATTTATTGCAATTTATTGAAACAGTATACACGATATCAAGCTAATATATGATTATGCCTAATTCACTGCTACAGGCAATAAATGGCATAGTTCACAGAAGAGAGGGGTCAGAAAAGGAGTGATTTTCTGAAGTTTATGGAAATCTAGTTAGCTATGGATTTTGTGTTTTATCTTTTGTTTTAAATATACTTGTCAGTTGGACTTTGACTTGGCTCCATTTTTATGAACCTACATTTATATTGACAAGAGTTGTTCAAAACACTGAGCTGCTTGCATCTGGTTAATCCTAGATTTACTGTATTGTGGCCCAGAAAACATGTAATGTAGGTTTATCTCATGTTTAATATCTGCTGCTTTGTGTGTGTGTGTGTGTGTGATGATACAGTGAAGCACTACATATATTCAATGATTATTTTGTCTTAACTGTAGACTAATCAGTTTTTAATTGTTTTGTCTTAACTAGTAGTTATTCATAAGATACTGTCATTAAAAATTTGGTTTTTCTGTAACGTTTATATGACAACACAGGTTCTAATGCCTTCTTTTATTTTTCAGGATACTATTTTTGAGACAACAAATTAAGGAACTTGAAAAGCTAAAAAATCAGAATTCCTTCATGGTGTGAAGATGTGAATAATTGCACATGGTTTTGAGTACAGGAACTGTAAATCTATTGCCCAATCTTAACATTTTTGAGCTGCATTTAAGTAGACTTTGGACCGTTAAGCTGGGCAAAGGAAATGACAAGGGGACGGGGTCTGTGAGAGTCAATTCAGGGGAAAGATACAAGATTGATTTGTAAAACCCTTGAAATGTAGATTTCTTGTAGATGTATTCTTCACGTTGTAAATATGTTTTGTAGAGTGAAGCCATGGGAAGCCATGTGTAACAGAGCTTAGACATCCAAAACTAATCAATGCTGAGGTGGCTAAATACCTAGCCTTTTACATGTAAACCTGTCTGCAAAATTAGCTTTTTTTAAAAAAAAAAAATTTGGGGGGTTAATTTATCATTCAGAAATCTTGCATTTTCAAAAATTCAGTGCAAGCGCCAGGCGATCTGTGTCTAAGGATACGATTTTGAACCATATCGGCAGTGTACAAAATATCATGAAACAACTGTTTTCACACTTGCACCTGATCAAGAGCAGTGCTTCTCCATTTGTTTTGCAGAGAAATGTTTTTCATTTCCTGTGTGTTCCATTTCCCTCTGAAATCCTCGATCTGATTTGTCCATTTTTTAAAGCTCCTCTTTTTCTCCCTTCTTAAGGCACTGTTGCTATGGCACTTTTCTATAACCTTTCATTCCTCTGTACAGTAGCTTCAACTTGCAGTGATTGAGCATAACCCACTGTTTGTATAAATTATTGAAATCCATTTGCACCCTCTTAGAATGGACTGAAAAGTACTGCTGGGCATGTGTGCTGAAAGTACATGGATTGCTCGCTTATGAGGAAATGGCCCAATGAACATGGTTGTGGGAGGGGAAAGAGGAAACAAAGCTAGTCAGATGTGAATTGTATCTGTTGTAATAAACATGTTAAAACAAACAAAAATTGTTATTTTTCTTTTCCTTCGGTCAATGCATATTAGAATTTGAACTACCTGGGGATTCTTTATCAGAACTATTCTTGTTGACTATTTATACTTAATTGAAATAATTCCTTAAGGGAGGTTTTGTTTAAAGCATATTAACAGGAAATTGTGTATAAGATATTTAATGAAATATGAAATTCAACAAGAATGATTGAGTCACTTCCCAAGTGGTTGTCGTTCGTTAAGCCTTGGTTACCTGTCTCGCTGTTACGACATTTCGTTTTGAAGGGTGCTTGTGTTGTAGCTAACTGTTCGAGTCTGGTGCTGACTCCTGTTCTTAGCCATCACAAAACGCTCAGTTTGTGTAATTGGAGCTTCCTGCTGTTGTCTGGAAATGGCGGGAAAGCTCAGCTTTGTATATTGTTTCCTAAAGTATATTAAAATAAAAAAAGAAACTATTGCTACTATAAAATTACCTTGGCTTTTTTTTTCTTTGCTAAAATATTGGTCACATGGCCTTAGCATGACACTGCCAGTATTATATCAAATAACAAGGGTTTCTTTATGCAGAAAAATCTTTTAATTTGAAAATCTTACCTGAGTTAGAGACTTTTTTTTCCTGTTGAGGCAGATGTATTCATGTGCTTTCAGAACTGCCAGCACCAAGGGCTTATTTTGTGATGATAGACATTAATGTGATTACATTATGGAATACTAAACTTCTGAAATTGCTCTTGTGCTTTAAGCATATTTAAAGTATAGAAGATAATGCTCAGGCTTTTTAATTTTAAAAAGTAAACTGTAAGCAATAGTATGGATATTTTCTAAAATACAAAAAATGTTCCAGTTTAATTGAGAGGAATTAAAATCTTATACTGGCAACTGATTTTTTTTTTATTGTAACTTGAGAGTACTTTCAAAATGTAAGAAAAGACATGTCATAAATTATCGTCATGAAATGTTCATACCTGTGAGATTGTTAACATTTGCTGGACTTGGTTAGTGCATGTAAATGAAACTGAAGAACTATGTTAAGCCAGATGCAGTCCTCTGTCTTTCCGGGAAAGAAGTGAGCAATTTGTGATGTAGTATGCAAATATTTTCTGATCAGATAGCAGCTTGACTTGGTCAGACAACAGCTTGACTTGTGATTTAAGGTAAATTTGAATTTGACTTGCTAATAGTTTATTGATCTATGTCACCTTATTCCTTTGCTTTAACAAATGTTTACATTCCTAAATGAATTGCTCACGTATATATAGGAGAAGATTCCTAATTTGAAATTTCTTGGTGAATTTTTAAACAAAATTAAAAGTTTTTGGAAATATTTTTACAATATTTGATTCACTTATTATTCTTTAGTAAATCATATTAAATATTTCACTTTAATACAGACATGGGTGTCCAGCTACTAACGTTTTTGAGTTAACCAGGGGATATTTATTAAAATCGGCATAATCTCTGAGACTGTCTAGTTGGCCTGTTGCCTTGGCTTTGAACACCTATCTCATTTTGGTGGGCACCTTGGTTCAGTTCATTTGCAAACAAATATGAATAGCCCTTCGGAAACCTCGGGGTTTTGATTTTTGTTTTAAAAAGGACATTAGTAGTATTACATTCAGACCTTAAAAACTGATACTGTAATAAAATATATTTTGTGAAGGTAAGCCTGTTAGTATTTCCCCTGAAGAACCAGCTTCCTTTTTTCCCTTTGTTTTCTGTTTAACTAGTTTGATTAACTTTTAATTTTAAAACTTGGACTATAACCAGATTTTAAGCACCTTGAAAACTGCATGCTTCCACCCTTTTTAAAGACATGCTTCTTTTAATAATCCAAATGAATGGTTTTATCCTCTAAATTTTATATATGTTTCACACTTGTAAAATCTTGAAAAGGAGGTGCTTAAAACTGCGGAGAATGAACTGTTAGCCCATTTCAAGAGCAATCTATTCTGTTTAAACACAGCCTTAGCTTCAAGAGATTATTTCAAAGGGGAGGAGGCAGGGCGTGAAGGAGTTCACTCTGCAAACCAGAGCTCTTGTAGTTCAGAATTTAAAGCTACTGTACTTAGATACAGGGTTTGAATATACAGATTGCTTTTCAATATCTGTAAATATGGCTATATTCTTGTATTTGTACTGGAGTGTACAAAATGACACTAAAAAGTAATAAATATGTTTTGACTATATTGTGCAGTTATTTCAGAACAGTCTCTTTTGAAAGCCTTAGAATGCATAATTTGCATTTGCATTTATATTCAAGGAAACTAAAAATACCAGATTACTGTTAAAATTTTAATGGTAGTCATGTTTCAATAGTCTCAACATTTTTTTTTTTTTAAAGATTGGCCTGCGCTAACAACTGTTGCCAATCTTCTTTTTTCTTTCTGCTTTTTGTCCCTAAATCCCCCCAGTACATAGTTGTATATTTTAGTTGTGAGTCCTAGCTGTGGTATGTGGGACGCCGACTCAGCGTGGCCTGATGAGCGGTGCCATGTCCGCACCCAGGATCCCAACCAGCGAAACTTGGGGCCGCTGAAGCGGAGCGCGCGAACTTAACCACTCTACCGCAGCACCGGCCCCAATAGTCTCAACATCTTAATTGAACTATTGCAATGAAAATTTTGGCTTAAAGTTGGGATTCTTTAGACTGTCATAATTTACTGTATCCTTTTTCTTTTTCCCTGATGTCTGACTTTGGGGGTGCCCCAGATTGCAGTCTGCCTAGATTGATCTCATCCAGGCCCTTGGCTTCTAAGAGTCTCACTCTTAGTTCATTTTTATCCGAATTATCTCCAGTCCTGATCTCTTTCTTGAGCTCCCAACAATGGTCAGTTTAGGTACTTAACCTTAACATGACAATTCGGTGGAAAAGAAATCTTGGTTTATGCTTCAGACTTTATTGTCCAGTGTTCCCATTTTCAATAATTGACACCATCATTCCCCCCCAGTTGCTTGAGACCCGAACAGAGGAGTTATCCTTTATTTTTTTCTCTTATGACTCTGTATTTAATCCATCATCAAGACCCACAAGCTCTGCCTTCAAAGTTTTGTTTTTGAATCTGAGAGCTCACTACCTCCCGTGTTACCACTCCAGTCCAATCCACGGTCATCTTTGAACCAGACCACTGCCGTACCACCTAACTTGCCGTCTGTTGTTCTCACCACCACCACACATACACAATCTGTTCACATACAGCTGCCAGGGTGAAATGTAAACCACACCACATCGTTCTGTTCGTGATCCTCCAGCGGTTTCACACTCAGAACAAAATCCGAAGCTCCTACTGTGGCTAGTGTGTTCAGGCCCCTGAATATCACAATCTTGTTGCATCTACTAGTTTTCTCCCTTGTTCACTACAATCCCACTAAAGGGTTTTTTGCATTTTCTCTCTGCTGGAAAGCTCTGTTGTTGGAGACTTGGACAGTTTGCTGTCCATTCAGTTTCTTATCAAAGGTCACCTCAAAGAGACCTTTTCCTCATCTCCCATCTAAGAGAAGACCATCGCTATTTCTTCACTCTAGGTTTCTTCGAAAGAACAGTGTCTGATACATAAGTACTCCATAAATATTTGTTGGATAAATTATGAATGTTAAAGGGCTATGGACAGAATCAATTAAAATTTACAAAGATTACTGAAAGTTTTTTCTTCATGGTTTGATTTTAGTCTACTCACCTTGGGAGATAGGAAAGGAACAGCAACCAGCTTTTTTTCTTTTAAGAAATTATTAGTTTACTAGTGGTTACCAAAACCTAACTCCAAACCTGTTTTAATTGTTAGCACTATGAAATGTGGTCTCTCTCAGCGAGATTAATCAACTGAACCAGTAATAATTAGAGCTGCCTGTGAACGCATTTGAGAACTAAATACGCAAATGAGAAGCAAGATGCTACTTCTGCTGTGATGAGTTTGGGGAGATGTACCGGCAGGAACTGGCCCTAGCTTCTGAAGGGCATGACTGAGTGAGGCCTGGGAGTTGGGGACTGTGCTAGGATGCTTCAAGAGGCCCATCTCTTGGGTTCAGGTGACACCTTCACATCCAACCAGACATTTGGCTTTTTAGGACAACAGTGTAGACAGGCAACACTTGGATCACATTCTAAGATGTGTCACTAATAGCACATCTGTACTACACATAATCTGTCCTATAGGAGAATGGCAGGGATGTGAGAATTCCCTGCCTTTGTGAAAGAGGTAAGAAGATTGACTGGACAGGTACTTGATGCCATTGTATGTACTTCATAAACAGGCATCTTTGTCCTTTTTTAAGGTGCCTAATGTTAATTGCCTAATTTGGTAACCCTGTGTGTGTGTTAGGATCACAATAAGTTTTCTTTCCTTCTCAGTAGTTCTGGGGTTATTACCTTGGATGAGAAAAGCAGAATGCAAGGACAATAATTTTTATCTCTGTGTATTGTATATCCACATCACCTAGAAAAATCAGCACGTAGAGGGTGCTCAAATATTTTTCCATGAATGAGTGAATGAAGTAGACATTAAAATATTTGCTCTGTAAGATTGCTCAATTTTGTATTTAATATTTTTTCAAAAATGTTTTTATTTAAAAAATAAAAAACATGATTAAAGAGGAGAACTTGAGCAGTCAGTCTAAGCTTTCAAGTCAATAAGCCTCTTGCTTAAATTTCACTTTTTTTTTTTCATTTTGATGCCTTGACATTTTATCATCTTTATGAGTTAAAACTGTTGAAGTGATAGAAACATTTTTGGTGAGAGCTCAAATATGTAAAATTCTAATGCAGAATCTGTGACTACAGCTCTCTCTACCTGTTTGACAAGCATAAGAATTCTAAAGACGCTGTATAAAATGCTGATAATGCATAGCAGGAGAAGACAGCTGATGAAATAGCCCCCAATGCTTAATAAAACACAAGTATTTAAAGAGCCAAAACATTCCTCCACAAATAGCAAAACAAAGAAGCACAAAACTGTGCTATACTCTTTGAAAGGTGATGGCTGGAGAGAAAGGAAGATAGAAAATTTGATATAGTTTAGCACATCTAATCACCCCTGAATTAATCAGGGTCCAAGCAGAAAATGGAAGCCAGTTTAGGTATTTCAAAAGGTGGGAATTTGAAACTGGTGGAGGATAAAACCAAAGCAGGCCTGACTGGAGGAAATGACAAAAGGAGAGAGCTGGGAGTATGGACAGAGGGTCAGCATGAAGGCAGCTGGATCCAAGGGCAAGACAAAGCCACTAAGATGCCATCGGAAGCAGAGAGGGGGAGAAACCCAGGCCGCCCCCTGCCTCCTCTAGTTCTCCCTACACTGGCAGAACTTTCCCGGAAGGAAGCAAGAGGGCTGGAGAGCTTGGGATAGTTCCTGCAATACTGAGAAGGGAAGAAAAGGGAGAAAAATGAACCCAAAAGTAAAAGCAAATAGCCAATACAACCTCTAACCCCACTAGCAGAAGAAGGGAAGAGAGAAGTATGCCAGTTTGAACAACGTTTCCCGACAAAAGACAATGGAGCAATGTCTATGAAGTTCTGAAAAATGTCTAAAACATGTTTTGTGACCCAAATATTTTACTTAGTAAATTGTTCAAATATAAAGAGACTCCCAAACATGAAAGGGTCAGACTATTATTGCACTCATGAGACCTTGAAGAAAACAATAACTGACAAAATCTAACCAAGAGATGAATGGAGACTGTTGATAAAAGCACTGTTTGGTGATATGGAAGCAATTTACATATGCAACTACACAACGATGGGAAATATGGTATGTTAGTGTAGTAAAATGTGGCAATGTTGAAATAATAAAATGAGACACGGTGAGAAGATGGGAGGAAATAGAAGTGCGTTCATTTTTTTCTCAGCAGGGAAGTCTAGTGTTCACTGATCAAGAAATACAAAGGTACTAGGTACTAGGTCTACAAAAACAAGACCAGGTTCCTGCTCTAGTGAAGCTAACATTTAAGTGAAGGCAAAACAATAATTTGAAAAAGTAAATGCATAAAAAATTCATAATAGATAATGCACAATAAACACAGATATAGATTGTGAAGAAAATAAACCAAGGTAGTAGTAAATTAGAGACCCACAAGGGAGTGAGTGTTAGGGATTTTAGACCATATAGTTAAGAAAAGCCTCCTTGAACTCATCACCTTTGAGCTGAGATCTGAGGAATGAGAAGCAGGACGGCTATGTGAAGTTCAATATATCATGCTCAATGACCAAACACCAGAAGCAATCCCATAAAATTCAAGAAGAAAAGAAGACTTTCGTCTCCTCTGTTATTTTCAATACTCTTTAGGAAGTACTAGCCAATGCAATTAGATGGGAAAAGGAAAGCAGCTATAAATGTGTAAAGGAGGAAGGCAAGTTATGATTATTTTCAGTGATATGTATCTGGAAAATAAAAAGAAAATATTAAAGAGAACTCAGAGTTAATTACTAGTATAATATGCAAACATCAGTAGCTTTGTTACATAGAAAATAAAATATAAGTAAAGATTTAATTTACTATAGCAATAAAATTAAGACGTATAGCATAGTCTCTTCGATAAATGGTGTTGGGGAAACTGGATCTTTATATGCAAAATAATGAAATCGACCCTTATTTTACACCACTCACAAAAATTAATTTGAAATGGATTAAAAACTTAAATATAAGACCTGAAACTGTAAAACTCCTAGAAGAAAACATAGGAAAGAAGTTCCTTGACATTGGTTTTGGCGATGGTTTTTTGGATACGACATTGAAAGCACAAGCAACAAAAGCAAAAATCAGCAAGTGGAACTACATCAAATGAAAAAGCTTTTGCTCGGGGGGAAAATCAACAAAATGGAAAGGCAATCTGGAATGAAAGAAAATATTTACAAATCATAGATGTGACAAGAAATTAGTATCTAAAATATATGAGGAACTCATACAACTCAATAGCAAAAAAAAAAAAAAAAAAAAAATCCAATTAAAAAATGGGCAAAGGACCTGAATAGACTTTTTTACTAAGAAGATATACAAATGGCCAAAACGTATGTGAAAAGATACTCAACATCACTAATCATGTGAGAAATGAAAATCAAAACCACAATGAGATGCCACCTCACACCTGTGAGAATGGCTATCATCGTACAAACAAGAGATAAGTGTTGGCAAGGATGTGGAAGAAAGGGAACCCTGCGCACTGTTGATGGGAATGTAAATTGGTGCTGTGACTACAGAAAACAGTATGGAGGTTCCTCAAAAAATTAAAAGTAGAGCTGCCATATGATCCAGTGATCTTACTTCTGGGTATATATCTGAAGGAAATGAAATCACTGTCTCAAAGAGATATCTGTACCCCATGTCCACTCCAGCATTATTCACAATAGCCAAGATGTGGAAACAACACAAGAGCCTATCAATGAAGGAATGGATAAAGAAAAGGTATATATACAATAGAATATTATTCGGCCATTCAAAAAAAGTAGGAACTCCTGCCATTTGCAACTACTTGGATGGA
Organism: Equus caballus; assembly: GCF_041296265.1. NCBI lineage: Eukaryota > Metazoa > Chordata > Mammalia > Perissodactyla > Equidae > Equus > Equus caballus. The sequence continues at coordinate 19,890,171 of NC_091712.1, read as the reverse complement.
CCATTGTGCCAAGTGAAACAAGTCAAAGAAAGACAAATACTGCATGATCTCACTTACATGTGGAATCTAAAACAGCCGAACTCATAGAAACAGAGTAGGTGGATGGTTACCAGGGGCTGGGGGTGGGAGAAATGGGGAGACATTGGTCAAACGGTACAAACTTCCAGTTATAAGATGAACAAATTCTGGGAATCTAATGTACTGCATGATCAATATAGTTAATACTGTAGTGTATATTTGAAAATTGCTAAGAGAGTAAATGTTCTAACTACAAAAAAACTTAATCATGTGAAGTGATGGATATGTTAACTAATCTTATGGTAATTATTTTGCAATATATACATGTATCAAATCATGTTCTACACCTTAAACTTACAAAATGTTATATGTCAAGTATTTCTCAGTAAAGCTGGGGGGAGAAAAGACATATATAGGGTCTATGTGAAAAAACCTTAAAGCTTTTCTGTGGGATACAGAATACAGCTTAAATAGCAAACATTCATATTCTTGATAGGAAAACTCAATTTTAAAAAGTGTCAACATCCTCAATATATTCAATGTAATTCCAATAAAATACCAACAAGATTTTGGGGGGAGAATTTGATAGAATGATACCTATGTTCACCTGGAAAAATAAATGTACAGATTATTAGGAAAATTCTTTTTTAAAAGGCTCAAGTCCACTCAGGATGGCAATTCGAGATGGCGACATAGGAAGATCCTGAACTCACCTCCTCCCGCAGACACACTGAGCCTACAGCTACATGTGGAACAATTTCCTCTTAAGAAAACTTAAAGGCTGGCTGAGTAACGCCTATACATCAGACGACGAGAAGAAAACCACCCAGAGGTTGGTAGGAGAGGCTGAGACACAATCTCACCATAAACCACACTCCCAGCAAGGCGTCCCACAACTGACAGGGAACTTGGAACCAGAGCTTCTCCCTGAGGACAAGGGGTTCGGACCCCACACGAGGCATCCCAGCTTTTAAGATGTACACTTGAGAGATGAGCCCCCAAAGCATCTGGCTTTGAAAACCAGTGGAGCTCATGGCTAGAGACCCACAAGACTCTAGCTATTTGAGAAGCCATTGGTAAAGGGCTTTGCCACTCAGAATCACTCGCCCCAGGGCCCAGCTCAGAGGCAGCCCATCGTGCCCAGACTTAAAGTGAAGGAGGCTTACCTGCTTATATTAAAGCGTCTGCCTGAGAGGCAGGCATGTAATTTAACACACACATTTAGGAGCCTGCTGGAACACTCTCCCAGGAAGGGGACTGGCGGGTGTCATATTTGTGGTTTCCCTTTGCCATGCTCCAGAGTACCAGTGTCTCCTGGAGGGGAGCTTTTCCACACATCTGAAGGCTTATTTTTGCAGTTGCCACCTAGCGGATGCCTCTTGATGGCCCGGCTCTGGAGGCCAGGGGAGCTTGCATTCCTGGTTCTATGGGACTGTCATAATTGGTGTCATCCAGAAAGGAGCTCTTCCCCCTGTCTGGTGCATTGATTTTTGCACTTGTGGGCCCCACAGGACTATAACCAATGGAGAAAGAGGTCTTCAGCAGCCACCATCCCCAGGGCATGGCAAGAGACAACAGGCCCAAACTCAGCCTTTCTCTGAAGGAGGCCTTTTAGATGATCATCATGACTTCAGCCTGAGGGGCAGGCTTCTGATTAGGCACTCGTGGCATCGTAGGACTGACTGTAATCCTTTCCAGAGACCTCCTAGGGCGTAGGGCAGTGCTATCTTTGCACTCACACTTTGCTGCCCTCCAGAGCACCAGTGTCTCCTGGAAGAGAGATTTACATGTGTCTGGTGCCGTGGTTTCTATGTCTGGTGCCCTGGTTTTTGTGGCTGCTGCTCATGGGATGCCCCTTGATTGCCTGGCTCTGGTGGCCAGGGGGTTTGCATACTGGGTCCCACAGGACTGTGGAAATTGGAGAGACAGTTCTTGGCAGGCTCCCAGGGCACTGCCCAGACAGTGGACCGAAGCTCATTCCCCAGTCTTTCTGCAAAGGACTCCTCTGCTTGTCCTGGAGCTTCAGCCTGAGGGGCAGGCATTAAGTTTGGCACACATTTAGTGGCCTCCGGAGCTGCTCTCAGTGAATGTAGGCTGTGGACACCATCTTGGCACTCTCCCTCTTCCTTGCTCCAGCTTGCCTGTATCACTTGGAAAGGAGCTTATACTTTCAGCTGGAGCCCTGATTTCTGTGACTTCTGCTCCAGGAATACCTACAGATTTCCTGGCTTTGGTGGCTGTTGAGGCTTATGCTTGCAGTCCCATAGGAAAATATATAATAGTATACTTTTAAAAGTTGATGCCTGAGAGTCTGGCTTCCAGTCAGCCTGAATCTGGGTGCTGAGATCCTCCCCTGGGACAGTGACAGGTCTTGGCACACCCTCAACTACTGGGAGCTATTAAAAACATAATAGCCTGCATGGAAAAGCACAGAGGTTTGAGAGAGAACCAGGAGCTGAGGCAGGGTTGAATGACAAGGTTCAACTCCTACACGAGGCCACTCCTTCAAGACTGGGAGAGGTAGTTGTTTTATAAATTGTATAGACACCAACATGGAGAGGGAAGCAAAATGAAAAAAAAAAAAAAGAATATGTTGCAAATGAAAAAAAAGATAAAAGTTCAGAAAAAACACGTAATGAAACAGAGATAAGTAATTCACCTGATAAAGAGTTCAAAGTAATGGTCAAAAAAATGCTCACCAAACTCGGGAGAAGATGGATGAACATAGTGAGAACTTCAATGAAAGGTTGAAAAATATAAGAAAGTGTCAAATAGGGGCTGGCCACATGGCCAAGTGGTTAAGTTCGTGCGCTCCGCTGCACGCGGCCCAGTGTTTCGTTGGTTCGAATCCTGGGCGCGGACATGGCACTGCTCATCAAACGACGCTGAGGCAGCGTCCAACATGCCACAACTAGAAGGACCCACAATGAAGAACATACAACTATGTACTGGGGGGCTTTGGGAAGAAAAAGGAAAACAATAAAATCTTTAAAAAAAAAGTCACAGAGCTGAAGAATACAATAACTGAACTGAAAAACACACTAGGGGGCCTCAGATGAGATAAAGCAGAAGAAAGGACCAGTCAACTCAAAGACAAGGCAGTGGAACTCAACCAATCAGAATAGCAAAAAGAAAAAAGAATTTAAAAAAAATGAAGATAGCTTAAGGGACCTATGGGACAACATCAAACAGACTAACATTTGTATCATAGGGCTTACAGTAGGAAAAGAGAGAAAGGGGCAGAAATCTTATTTGAAGAAATAACAGCTAAAAACTTCTCTAACCTGGGAGAAGGAAACAGACATCCAGATCCAGGAAGCCCAGAGAGATCCAAATAAAAGGACCCCAAAGAGACCCACATCAAGACACATTATAATTAAAATGTCAAACTTTTGAGACAAGGAGAGAATCCTAAAAGCAGCAAGAGAAACCAATTTGTTATGTACAAGGCAACCCCCATAACACTAACAGCAGATTTTTCAGCAGAAGCAAAGAGTTTTTCAGACAAGCAAAAGGTAAAGGACTTCATCAGTAAGCCAGTCCTTACAATAAATGTTAAAGGGACTTCTTTAAACTGAAAAGAAAGGGCACTAGTTGATAACAAAAACACATGTAAAGGAATAAATCTCACTGGAAAGGTAAATTTATAGTAAAGGTAGGGATTAATCATTTATAAAGCTAGTATGAAGGTTAAAAGACAAAAGTAGGAAAAACAGCTATGATTACAATAATTAGTTAAGGGATAAAAGAGAAAAAGATGTAAAATGTGATGTCAAGAACGTAAAATGCGTGGGGGGAGAGTAATAATGTGCAGCTTTACAATAGGATGAAGCTTAAGTTGTTATCAACTTAAAACAAACTGTTATAGATATAAGTTGTTATATGTAAACCTCATGGTAACCACAAAGCAAAAACCTATAGTAAATACCTGAAAGACAAAGAGAAAGGAATCTAAGCATAGCACTAAGGAAAGTCATCAAATCACAAAGGAAGAGAGGAAGAGAAGAAGAAAGGAACAGAGAGGGACTATAAAACAGCCAGAAAACGATTAACAAAATGGCAATAAGCACGTACCTATCAATAATTACTTTAAATGTAAATGGATTGAAGTCTCCAATCAAAAGACATAGAATGGCAGAATGGATTAAAAAACAAGACCCATCTATATGCTGCCTGCAAGAGACTCACTTTAGATGGAAGGACACACATAGACTGAAAGGGAAGGGATGGAAAAAGATATTCTATGCCAATGAAAACCAAAGGAAAGCTGTAGCAGCTATACTTACATCAGACAAAATAGAGTTTAAAACAAAGACTGTAATAAGAGACAAAGAAGGGTCAGTCCAGCAAGAAGATATAACATTTGTAAACATATATGTGCCCAACATAGGAGCATCTAAATATATAAAGCAAATATTAACAGACCTAAAGGCAGAAATAGACAGGAATACAATAACAGTAGGGGACTTTAATATCCCACTTATATCAATGGATAGATCATCCAGACAGAAAATCAATAAGGAAACATTGGCCTTAAATAATATGCTAGAGCAGATGGACTCACTGCATATTTACAGAACATTCCATTCAAAAGCAAGAGAATACATGTTTTTCTCAAATGCACATGGAACATTTTCCAAAATAAATCATGCTACGTCACAAAACGAGTCTTAATAAATTTAAGAGGGTTGAAATCATATCAAACATCTTTTCTGACCACAGTGGTATGAAACTAGAAATTAATTACATGAAGGAAACTGGAGAATTCATAAATAGGTGGAGATTAAACAATATATTACTGAAAAACCAATAGGTCAAAGAAGAAATCAAAAGAGATATTAAAAAATACCTTGAGACAAATGAAAACGGAAACGCAACATACCAAGATGTATGGGATGCAGCAAAAGCAGTTCTCAGAGGGAAGTTCATAGTGATAAATGCCTAACTGAAGAAGCAAGAAAAATCTCAAATTACAACTCAAGGAACTAGAAAAAGAAGAACTGCTAAGCCTAAAGTTAGCAGAAGGGAAGAAATAACAAATGTTGGAGCAGAAATAAATGAAATAGAGACTTAAAAGACAATAGAAAAGATCAATGAAACCAAGAGCTGGTTCTTTGAAAAGATAAACAAAACTGATAAGCCGTTAGCTAGACTCACCACAAAAAAAGAGAGAGAATCAAATAAATAAAATTGGAAACGAAAGAGGAGATGTAACAACTGATATATAGAAATAAAAAGGATTATAAGACTACCATGAACAATTACACACCAACAAATTGGACAACTTAGAAGAAATGGATAAGTTTCTAGAAACATACAACCTACCAAAACTGAATCATGATGAAATACAAAATCTGAACAGACTGATTACTAGTAAGGAGATTGAATCAATAATAAAAACCTTCCAACAAACAAAAGTCCAGGACCAGGTAGCTTCACTGGTAAATTCTACCAAAGCTTCAAAGAATTAATACCAACCCTTCTCAAACTCTTCTAAAAAATAGAAGAGGGAACTCATCTAAACTCATTTTATAAGACCAGCATTACCCTGATACCAAAACCAGACAAGGATGCCAGAAGAAAAGAAAATTACAAGCCAATATCCCTAATGAACATCAGTGCGGAAATCCTCAACAAAATATTAGTAAACCATATTCAACACTACATTAAAAGGATCACACACCATGATCAAGTGGGATTTATTCCAGGGATGAGGATGGTTCAACATCCACAGATAAGTCAACGTGTACACCACGTTAACAAAATGAAGGATAAAAATCATACGATCATCTCAATAGATGCAGAAAAAGCATTGACAAAATTCAACATCCATTTATGATAAAAACTCTGACAAAAGCAGGTATAGAGGGAATGTACCTCAACATAATAAAGCCCACATGTGACAAGCCCAGAGCTAACATCACACTTAATGGTGAAAACCTGAAAGATTTTCTTCTAAGATCAGGAAAACGACAAGGATGCCCACTCTCACCACTTTTATTCAACATAGTATTGGAAATCCTAGTCACAGCAATTAAGCAAGAAAAAGAAATAAAAGGCATCCAAATTGGAAAGGAAGAAGTAAAACTGTCACTATTTGCAGATGACATGATATGATATATAGAAAACTGTAAAGATGTCATCAAAAAACTGTTAGAACTAATTTAAAAATTCAGTAAAGTTACAAAATCAATGAACAAAAATCTGTTGTGTTTTTATACACTAATAATCCATACTACTCAAAGCAATATACAGATTCAGTGTAATCCCTATCAAAATTCTAATGGCTTATTTCACAGAAATAGAACAAAAAATCTTAAAATTTGTTTGAAACTATAAAAGACCCCAAATAGACAAAGCAATCTGGTGAAGGGAGAACAAAGCTGGAGGCGTCGTGCTTGCTGATTTCAAACTACATTACAAAGCTATAGTAATTAAAACAGTTTGGCATTGACATAAAAACAGACACATAGATCAATGGAATAGAACAGAGAGCTTGGAAATAAACCCACAAACATATGGTCAATTAATTTACAACAAAGGAGCCAAGAATATACAATGGGGAAAGGATAGTCTCTTCAATAAATGGTGTTGGGAAAATTGGACAGCCACATGCAAAAGAATGAAACTGGACTACTATCTTATACCATACACAAAGATTAACTCAAAATGGATTGGAGACTTGAAATATAAGACCATAAAACTCCTGGAAGAAAACATAGGCAGTAAGCTCCTTGGCGTAGGACTTGGCGATGACTTTTTTAATTTGACATGAAAAGCAAAGGCAACAAAAGCAAAAATAAACAAATGAGACTATGCGAATCTAGAAAGCTTCTGCTCAGCAAAGGAAACCATCAACAAAATCAAAAGACAACTTCCTGAATGGGAGAAAATATTTGTAAATCATATATCTGATAAGGGGCTAACAACCAAAATATATAAAGAACTTATACAACTCAATAGCAAAAAAACAAGCCATCAGTTATAAAATGGGTGGAAGATCTGAATAGATATTTTTCCAAAGAAGATATACAAATAGCCAATAGGTAACATCGTTACTCATCAGGGAACTGCAAATCAAAGCCACAATGAGATATCACCTCACACCTGTTAGAACGGTTATTATCAAAAAGACTAGAAATAACAAGTGTTGATGAGGACGTGGAGAAAGGGGAGCACTTGTGCACTGTTAGTGGGAATGTAAAGTGGTGCAGCCACTATGGAAAACAGTATGGAGGTTCCTCAGAAAGTAAAAGTAGAACTACCATATGATCCAGCAATTCCACCTTTGGTATTTATCTGAAACAAAAAGAAAACTAACTCAAAAAGATATATGCACTCCATGTTCATTGCTGTCTTATTTATAATAGCCAAGACATAGAAACAACCTAAGTGTCCATCAATGAATGAATGGATAAAGAAATTGTGGCATACACATACACAATAGGATATTATTCAGCCATAAAAAGACGAAATCTTGTCAATTTACAATCATATGGGTGGACCTTGACAGCATTATGCTAAGTGAAATAAGTCAGGCAGAGAAAAACAAATACTCTATGACCTCTCTTATATGTGGAATCTGAAAAAAAAAATGTAGAACTGACCTTATAGATACAGAAAACAGACTGGCGGCTGCCAGAGATGGGGGAGGTGGGTGTGGTGGGAAATGGAGGAACCGTTTTTGCTTTTGTTTTTTTGTTTAAATAAATTGAATAAAAATATTAAAAAGAAAGAAAGAAAAAATAGTAATAAGATAATTAGAGAAACTTGAATACTAACTATATTTGAAAATAGTAAGCAATTATTGTTAATATTTTTAGATATGATTATGATATTTGGATTATGTTTTTTAAAAAGAGTCATTACTTTTGGATGTATACATACTGAAATATTTATGGAGGGATTAAATAGTGGCTGGGATTTATAAATAATAAATAATCTGGTAGGAGGTGGTGGTGTGGGGATATAAATGGAAAAGATTATACATGAGCTGATAAATGTTGAAACTGAGTAATGGGAGCAGGGGTTTATCATATAAAATATCAGAGATATCCTATCTATCTACTTTTGTAAATGTTAAACTTTTTCCAAAATAAAATATTTTTAAAACCAGGGGAAAAAAACCCTGAGATACATGGGATAAAACATCCTTTTGTTGCTGGATGTTGTGTCTGCTGTGATGGCAGGAACTTTGCAGCCTTCTTCTGACGCTCACTGAGAACGGCAGAGCAAGATGGAAAGTGCCTGTCTGTATCCTCGATGCTGCTTGAGCTGTGAGTTCATCAGTCCTGGGAACAACTCATCTTCTCTTCTTGTTATGTGAGATAACAAGGTTTCCTTATTTTCAGTTGGGTGTTCTGTGACTTATAGGCAAAAACATCCTAATTGTTATGAGGAATAATAAAAAATTTGTATGACTGAAAAAAAATGGCCAATGGGAGGTATCTTAAACATATATTAAAACATATCACTATAATGTCTTATGTATTATAGGCATTAATATTACATAAAATGCACAAATTGTATAACGAGTACACAAGGTAACAGAACACAACAAGTAGTCCAGAAGAAACTGGAAAATACAAATACGAATTTAGGATGTGATAAAGGTAACATTTCAAATCGATGTAGAAATAGTGAGTATACAAAACTGGGGGAAAGTGGCCAGCAACTTTAAGAGTCATAAATCTGGATCTGAATCTTTCTATTGATGAAGCAAACATTTAAATGTTAAAAATTTAAATATAAAAATTGTAGAAGAAATCATGGGAGGATTTACTTATAATCTTGGATAGGGAAAGCATTTCTAAGCCAGATACAAAACCTAGACGCCATAAAGTAAGATTATTTTTACTACATAGGAACTAAGAACTTCTCTATGGAAAAGACAAAACAAAGTTTAAAAATCCTAAACAAACTCAACATACCAAAAACAACCTGGGGAAAAATTTGCCATGCATGAAAAATTGAACAGATCTTCACAAAAAGTACCTACAAATCTGAAAGAGGAACAGGAGCAACTCAAAAACTGCAGCAGGATGTAAATAAGCAGCTCCCAGAAGAAGGAATATAAATAAATAATAAAATTCAGGAGAATAGCTTCATTACACCACTTATTGGGCCTTTTGTAAAACATCCGAGTGCCTGGCACATAGTAAGCACTCAATAAATACTTCTGGAATGCATGAGAGAATGAAATGCAGATCAAAGCAATAAGATGTCAATTTCCAACTATCAGAATTACAAAAATCATAAAATTTGATAAAACTCAATATTGTTAAATACATGGGAAACAGGCACTCATTTGGTAATATCTTTAAATTTTTAAAAGCACTTACCCCAAGATGCAGCAAGTTCACTGCTACATGGATATAGTCACAAAAGTAGGTCAAGATATATACTAGAATGATCATTATAGCATTGTTTATATTAGCAACAACAAAAAAGAGAAGTAAACTAAACATCTATGAAGAGGAGAGTAGTAATTAACATTGATACATTCCCATCACGCTATCGACATTCACATCGAATGCTATGCAGACATCAGACGGAATGTTGTAGATCTGTATGTACTGTATATACTGTTAAAAAAAAGACTCCAGGGGCTGGCCCATTGGTATAGTGGTTAAGTTGCCTGCCATGCTTCAGCTGCCTGGGGTTCGCCAATTTGGATCCTGGGCGCAGACCTGCCATACCACTCATCAAGCCATCCTGTGGCAGCGTCCCACAGAGAAGGACTAGCAGGACTTACAACTAGCATATACAACTATGTACTGGTGCTTTGGGGAGAAAAAACAAAAAGAGGAAGATTGGCAACAGATGTTAGTTCAGGGACAATCTTCCTCACACACACACGCACAAAAACCAAAACTCCAAAATGGACTCACTTATGCTAAGCCCCACACCACCAAACTGCGACTTAATTGCAGTTTCAGCCTTGACCAGAAATGGAATCTTAAGCAATGAGGAATCACCTGGTCAGCACCAGTGAGGTCACGTGTCAAACAGAGCCCTGCCGTCCCCTGATGGAAAGTGACCTTGCCACAAGCAATCTGCCTTTTGCCTGTGTAACTTCCTTGTTCCTCTCCCTTCTGCCTGTACGACCCTTCCATTCTGCACAGCTCCCTTCTAACCACTAGACAGGATGCTGCCCAATTCATGAATGGTTGAATAAAGCCAATAAGATCTTTAAAATTTACTCAGTTGAATTTTTTAGCAGTACTAATAAAGAAAGATCTCCAAGATTTTTATTAAGTAAAAGATGCAAGATGCAAAACAGTGAGTAGAGTATGAATTCATCTGAGCAATTATTTAAAAAGCAGATGCATAAAGATATACACATATACAGAAAGAAGCATACACACAGAATATATTTGGAATATATGCATAAATTAATAGTGGCTAACTTTGAAGAGAGTGACTAGGAGTGAAGGAAGAAAGAGAGACTTATTTTCATTTAATATGATTCTGTATGCTTTGCATTTTCTCCTTGGTCTTAAGGGGTGTCCTAGAGCCAAGCTCAAGACAGCTGATTGTGCAATTGTGCGCATTTATTCCCAACCCTGCGTTTAGTGACCTCATGTAGGCAGCTTGAAATTGGCCGTGGTGGTAACACTTACCCCATGGAAATGGGGTAACCTTCAAATCAGGCTTCACTCCCCAAAACCTGCTGTTAAATAGTTATCCACACACCTCTGCATATACTACTAGTATTGTCACAGTAAAACATGTTTCGTTAACAAAAGTGTGAACAAATCCTCCAGCCACAGTCTCCCATGTACTGGAGACGGACGTGACTGAAAGAAAAGACAGCAGACAGGCAGATCCTTTCTCAGCCAGGACCAGCCTCGAGGGGAAGTGAAAAGGGTGGGCCCTGCAAAATAGGACTTCCAAATCCTGTTCTTAAAGCAAGGCGAGTTACCTTAGTGAAATCTCACGGCAGGCCTGGAGGAAAAGGATTCAGATCAGAGGAGAGAGAGGCTTGCTTACACAGAGCCCTGCCCCTGCCTTTGTGTCCCTCAGGGGTATTTCCAATTATGAGAAGAAGATGCAAAAATCTTCACACCTTCGCTCTAGCTAAATATGTGCCCACGACAAGAAGTTTTCAGTGACTAACTTCAGAAATGACGGCCATCTCTGGTTCACAGGGTCGGTCAGTGTGGTCAGGCTCTTTTCAAATTTTCCCTTTCCCTTGTCCCCCAGCGCCGCTCCCCTCAAAAGGTATCAACTTACACTTTGGGCACTTCAACTGAGTCTCTCAACCTATTGTGATTTTCCATTCTGTTTTTGATTCCTTTTGCTAGGATCCAGCATTTCCTGCTTTAGCATAAAAACGGGAAAGCAAGATCAGCTGCTATTGAGGACAAAGCAGAGCCTGTGAGGGGAAATGTGTCCAATATTTAGAGGAAAGGATGGAACTGCTCCTGGTAACAGCCAGAAAAGGGAAACTGTGATCAATGGACCAGTCAACTCAAACCCCAGAGCCTCTGCTGCAGGCCAGTGGTGATGGCTCGGTGGCCAGTCATCACAAGGACCCCTCGCCCTGCGTTCTCTGTCTTCCAGGTAATCACTGATGTTGATCATAACATGAAGCTCTTCTGTTTAAGGCTGTGCAAGATTTACTGTATTTCATCTGATTGGAGTCTCCAAGCTTGTCAAGCGGGGGAAAGCTACTTAACTCCAAGAAGGCTTGATGCTACCCTTGAGGATGTTGGCTGGAATCCAATCCAAAACAATCAGTTTGCCCATAAGCAATACACAGACCCCGGAAGGCCCTCTCACATGAAGGGCACTCATGGTCTGCATTCCTGAGTTTGGGTAGTTGACATTTGGCCCAGGCCTCTCCTCTCTCCTCACGTCCCAGTGATGCCTGTGACTTTTTATTTTGAAATATATCAAACATACAGAAAGTTGAAAGAAGTGTACCATGAACCCTGGTATACTTCCCATCTAGATTCAAGAACAATGTCCTTTCCCGCCACCATCCTCTGTTTGAGGGTGAAAGCCAGTTGCAGACACTGGCACTTACTCCTACGCTCTCTAGTGTGGCTCTCCTAAGAAGCAGGCGCTTACACTACATAACCGTAACACTACTTATGGCAAGTGCAGGTACAATTCGGAGGAATTTGGAGGTTAAGGAAAATTAGAGAAATATCCATGCAGAGGTCAAAGCAGGGCTGATTCAGCTTTCTGCTGGATAAGTGGGCTTTTAGAATCACTCTTCACAAGCATACTCGAAAGTTTTACAATGAGCATATTCTTTTGCAGTCAGAAAAAAACAAAAACCGAAACCAAAAAGAAATACGCGAAGTGTTTGAAGCTGCGTCAGAGTAGGTCTCAACAGTGTGGCCGCCAGCTCTTCATGGGCCGGGCCATCCCACTGCTGACACCAGGTGGCGGTGTTGGGCTGCATTCAGCCAGATAGTCCAAACTGGAGGGAAGCTCCCCAAGAAATTTTAGGGATGGGCCTGGAGGAGAAAGGTTATGCTTTCAAAGGAAATGTTACAACTGCAAGCAGCCCCTGAAGAGATAGGAAGGGGGGAAATGACAGAGAACTTATTTTAATGAACACACTTCTTTTGGGGGGATATTTTGAGCACTGTCTCAGGAGTCGGACCTACCGAATTCAAACCCAGGCTCTGTCCCTTCAGAGTTGACTTGCCGCTGACAATCAACTTGATCTGGGGACGGACTGTTTTTTTTTTTTAATCATATGTAGGACTGCTGGGAGGGATGAGCTTGACAATGCACGGACAGCCCTGAGCACAGTGCTGAAATGACACGAGCACGCACGCCATGCTGGCTCTCGTTATGATTATTCATCTCTCTCCATGATTGAGTCACTGTTGGTTTTATCCTCTTGAAAACCTCTTCCGCCTCTGCTCTAGTCAAACTGTTTTCCAGACTTACCCCTGTTGGGTGGACAGTGGACTCTTTTGCAGGGCTAGGCAGGTGGACAGCACCCATGTGTTCAGAGCAGGACTGTGTCACAGGCTTCTGCATCCACCCAGCCCTCAGAGAGCCTGTCCTGCAGTAAAGTGACTGGATGGACAAGGTTCTGATTTGGGTCCAGAAAATAGTAGCACAAAGCACCCTGGAAGGAACCGTGGCTGGAGAGATTCAAGCCCTCTCCTTCTTCAAAAAGCTCCCATCTGAGTGTACTCACTAGCTGCTTCGCCCCACGTGGCAGTGTCAGCCACTCCTAAGTGGTAGGGTGGAAAGGACCCAAAGGTCTCTAGGTGGCTCATCCCAGCCCACAAGCTGTCCCAGAGCCCTCCCCCCAGCTCTCATGACTCAACCCCACTTTCTAGCCAACTTATCATTCCTTCCAATGGCATGCCCCGGACCTTCCCACCTTTCCTCCGGCTTTCTGCGGCGCCTGGGGATGCCCTCCTCTCCCTCCATGCATCTGCACCCAGCATCCTTAAGTAGCTGTACAAATGCCACTTCTTACCCAAATCTCCTCTGCTGTCACTAGCTGCTTCCCCTGCCTGGACTTTGTTTCCCCCTGATCCTTAGGTGGCTGGTCCTTCTCACCATCCGGATCTGCAGTGGCACCTTCTCAGGGGGCCGTCCCTTCCCGCTCCTTCAGGACCCTATTACTCTGGAAACATTCTTCATGGTGTTTGTCACTCTCTAAGTTTACGTTAATTTATTTGTAAGCCTCAGAGAAGCTGTCTCTTTTTGATGTATTTGTGACTTCCCTCCCACCACTTGAGTGACAAGCTCCACAAGGGTGGGGGCTGTGTCTGCCTTGTTTTCTTTACTGAGGTGTCCCCAGAGGCTAGAATAGGACCTGGCACGTATGTGCTTAAGAAAGGTTTGTTGAATGAATAAACGCCCCACCCTCAACCTGGAAGCAATCACACCCTTGGGCAAATTCCCTCAGCCCTTGATTGGAAGCTCTCTAACTGTTCCGTTTGAACTCATAGTTCTGAGCCGTCTGGATGGCAAGCAGTGCCCACTGCTGCTCTCAGATTTGCATCCTTTGGAGAGCCTGCTTCGTGTGTAGTAGTCGCTGGGTTGTCTCGGCTATTTCTTTGGCTGCACGTTTATCATTTGATGTTTAAATTATAAAGTTAGAGTGTTCAGAGCTGGTGAACATCCCCGAAGTCACTGTTCTGACAAGCCTATGGACAAACTGGAGATGAGCAGTCTAGGGTGGCGCCTAGGACCTAAGAAAGGAACAGAGGCATAAACTGAGCGACATGGAACCTGCAGGAAGGATATGCTGGGCTGTGTCAGGAAGCAGCCTGCCCACCCTATTTTAGCCACTCTGAAAAATCTGAAAGCTTGTGGCTGGCAGAGACCTACTAACTCCCCCACCCCAACATGCAAGCAGGCTTGACTGCAAAATGTGCCAGCACCAACGTGCCATAGACTGGTTTGGAGGAGAAAGAAACTGGCTAGTCAGAAATAGGGGAACAGTGGCTGGAGAAAAGTGGGCCATCTGAGGAGCATTCCACTGGCAAGTGGGTGGGACAGGGTCAGGAGTCAAGGTGGACAATAGCCCAAAGTGGACACCGATCCAGCTACACAGGAAGATGCCAGCCAGGGGCTGATAGCAGAACTGATCCTCAGGGGTGGGGTCTGGATGAACGGGGAAAGATGGCTAATCATGGGCGAGGAGACAGAGTCTAGTTCAACAACCGTGACCACCGTGAGTCCTAGACTGGACCATGAAGGTTCCTCCTGGTTGGCATCTGGAGAAGCACAACCCCACCTGCTCTGCCCTCCTCAGGAATTCTAGAGAAAGAAAAGCAATCAACCCAACTGGATGGAGGGGTGGTTTTGGGGTCTAACAGCGAGGGACTGATAAAGGGTCACAAAAACAAAGGTAGGTTTTTCTTTTATTTAACAATCTTGTTTTGTGTGTCTGGCGGCACGCAGGAACCCCCGCCCAGCGCGGTCCTCAGCACACCTGGACGGGGAAACCTCGAGTGCCCCTCAGGACTCGTGGACCTGTAGGCGCAGGTGAGATGGCCTCTCATGGTCACTCCTGGAGTTTCCTTGATGCCTGCCCTCGCCTACCTAAGGCAGGCCCCCATCCCCGGAACCTCACCCCATCACTTTCTAGAGGAGCCACCCCAACAGGCTAACATCACTGCTCCTCCAAGCTCCTCAAGGGCTCCTGGGTGAGAGGAGGTGATGCTTCACTGTGCTCTGCGTCCTCTGATACGGAGCCTCATGGAAGAGGCTGCATCCAGGGAGCTCTCCCACCCTTTCTCGTATCTTCTTCCATCTTTGATTTAAACCGGTGATGCCAGGTTAGTCTCAGTTGTGCAGTGATCTCTAGAGATTCCGATGCACCCACGAATTCGTAGGAAGGGTGTTTTCACCAGGGACTCCGGGAGTCACGGGCAGGGTGGCTGCGGTGCCCAAGGGACAAGCTGGGACGTCTACTGGTAAAGAGAGACATTCTTTTTGCCCATTCACTCAGCAAATATTAATTGAGCATCTACTCATGTTCTGGAAAATGCCCTAGGTGCTTGGGATATATCAGTGAACAAAGATGCCCCTGTCCCCACGCAATGTGCACCCTCGCATGGGGAGACAGACAACAAACGGTCATCATGATAGATAAGTAAATTACACGGTGAGTGAGAAGATGATAAGTGATATAAATAAAGAAAAAGCAGAGCAGGACAAGAAAATCCAGATGTGCCGGTGGTGGGAGAACTGATTGCTGTTTAAATAGAATGGTCAGGGGGCTGGCCCCGTGGCCGAGTGGTTAAGTTCTCGTGCTCCGCTGCAGGCGGCCCAGTGTTTCGTTGGTTCAAATGCTGGGCACGGACATGGCACTGCTCATCAAACCACGCTGAGGCAGCGTCCCACATGCCACAACTAGAAGGACCCACAACGAAGAATGTACAACTATGTACTGGGGGGCTTTGGGGAGAAAAAGGAAAAAAATTAAAAAAAATCTTTAAAAAAAATTAAAAATAAAATAAAATAAAATAAAATAATAAATAAATAGAATGGTCAGGGTTGACATCATCGACAGGTGACATGGAAGCCAGGACTTCAAGGAGATGAATGAGTTGTCCACATCTGGGGGAACATCAAGCAGAGAAACAGCTGGAGCAAAGGCCCCCAGGCTAGAGCATGCCTACTGTGTGATGGGTGGACTGACTGTCAGGGGAACTGGCAGGAGATGAGTTTGGATAGGTAATGGTGTCCAGATCCCAGGGGGCCTTGTAGGCATTGAAAGAACTTTGGCTTTTACTCTGAGTGAAATGGGCCCATTGGAGGGTCTTGGTCAGAGCAGTGACGTGATCTGACTTACATTTTGAGCGGCTGTGTGCTGAGAAAGACTGAATGGGGTGGTGGTGAGGGGAGAAGCAAGATACCTTTCAGGAGGCGACTGCAATGGTCCAGGCGGGAGATGCTGGGGGCTTGGACCAGGCTGTGGCAGCAACAGCAGTGACAAGAGGTAGGATTCTGGGAAGATTGTGAAAGCAGCCCAACAGCGTTGCCTGATGAACTGGATGTATGGTGTGAGAGAAGGAGAGGCGTCAAGGGTGACGCCAAGGCTTTTGAAAGAATAAAGTTCCCAATGAGTGAGATAGGACGGTTGCCCCAGTTCTTCATAGGACACGGCACAGCTTTGTGCACTGAAGCCCATGAATGACAGTGTCACTTTCGGCACCTTGCAGCACTGGGAGCGATAGCAGGCAGCACCCAGGAAGGGGCCCAGGGATCCAGCAGAAGGACCCCATTGCCACCCCTCGCCCAGGAGCCCTTGAGGAGCTCAGAGGAGCAGTGATGTTAGCCTGTTGGGGTGGCTCCTCTAGAAAGTGACGGGGTGAGGGGCTGGGTGCTACTGGCCCAGTACCCGGGGTCCTGGCCAGACAGGTGTCTCCTAAGCCATCAGACCACTGGCCTGAGCTGATGTCCTTCCCCTACTTAGAGAAATGTCTGAATCCAGCTCATCTTGTCTTGGCTTCCAGTGGAATTAACGAGTTTAATTATGAGAGAAAGTAGTTTTCCTTTTTTTTCTTCCTGAGGAAGATTCACCCTGAGCTAACATCTGCACCAATCTTCCTTTATTTTGAATGTGGGTCTCCGCCACAGCATGGCTGCTGATGAGTGGTGTAGGTCTGTGCCCAAGAGCCAAACCTGGGCCACCAAAGCAGAGCAGGCCAAACTTAACCACTAGCTTTTTTCTTTGTACCCTTTGCTCCAATGACTTAACTTAGAGTCAAAGGATCTGGTTCTTTCCCTGGTTGGACCAAGCCAACCTTGTCAGAAGGGTCAGGGTAGCATTGCGGAAAAAGAAACGGGGATTCCAGGGGGAAGGGCCTCTTCTGGAGGGGTCCTGGACAAAGGCGGTGAGTCACACACAGCTTCTAATTAGGGCAGCCCATAGATGCTCATTAAAAAGACAGAAAGGTGGGAAGGAAGTTGTGGGACAAATAAAGCCACTAGACCCCAGGAAGTGCATCCGAATGCCTGCCACAGCTCCTTCTCTCCTCCCCACTCTCCACCCCTCTCTGCCTCTGCAACCACTGCTCCCCCTTCCTCCTCCTAGTAATACGCTCACATCCACTGGGGAGGGGATCATTCAAGCAATTAGCTCTAAAGTGTGAAAACTGATGATATTTCCATAACACAAATTGATAGACTGTGCTGGGGACCTATTCTGAACTCAGAGCTTTGTGCTTCTTCTTTTTCTAGGGAGCAGCTCTTCCTGACCCCTCACCTCTAGCCGTTCTTCCAGGAGTTAAACAAGTAGGCTGCAGGAGCACTTTTTCTTCTGGGGAAGGAGGCCCCATTATGGGTTCCAGGTGCTCCCTGAGGGAGTTGGGGTGGTTAAATGGGCACAGGCCTCCCGACTCTTCCCGGCTCTGGGGGGTGAGTTCTGCTGCATTGGCCCCTCTTGCTGCAAACATCGGTGGATGAAGGCCCCTCAGCCATGGGTTGGGGGTGCCGAGCAGGCAGCTTCTCTCACTGTCAACCTCAAGCTCTTCTCCTCGTGCAGAGTGTCCAGGGCGGAGTGGACGTGGATGAAGCTGGCAGAGAAAGGCCTAGACGCAGGCTCTGTCCCTCCTGCTCCATCCCCTGCAGGCCCTCCCAGGCCCTGCCCACCGCTCTGGAGACTCCGTGTGGAACTTCAGGTTGCGGCCCTGCAGCTGCCTCTGCAGCCGGGGAGCTCGCTCCTCACCTGCGCTGTGAGCAGAAGAGGCAGTCTCTGGGGTGGACACGGTGCAGAGGCTGCTTCACACGGAAGTTAAGGTCTGGGCATCTCTTCTTGGCAGGGAAGGCACTGAGGCAGCTATGAAGCCTTCCGACCCCAGCTAGTGCACCAAGAAGCAAGACAGATGGAATTAGTGTTGTTCACAAGTGCTGTTCACTCTCAAGCTTTGCACAAGTCCTGCCCCTCACAGCTCTAAAAAATCCCAGTCATCAAGGCAGGTGGAGCGGGGGAAGAAGGGTAGCCCACACAACAGGAGCTCAGAATTGCTAAGGGGGAGGCAGGGCTGACAAGTTAGCAGAGGGTTGTCAGTTTTCTGTCCTGGTCAGACCCTTACCAGACAGTGTGGCATCTGGCGCTGAACTCTGCAAGAAGGGAACGGTACCCAGCGCTAGAGGAAAGCGCACAGGGCAGCCACAGCGGGGACCAAACCTTGGAAAGGAACTGGGATGTTAGTGTAACAAAAAAGCTTGGTCCGTGTCTTCCTATGGTCTTCAGATACACGAAAGGGCCTACCAGAGGGATGCGCTCACCTGTTCTTTGCCTCAACTAAGGATGATCCAAGGGGAAATGTAATATTACTTCTACAATGGCACTGTGATTAGAAACTGTTTGTGCCTGGTGACACTTCAACAGAACTGCTGTCAGGGCTCTATGTATCTTTCCTCCAGAGGCTCAGCCCCTTCGCAGAGCCTTGTAGGCACCGGATGAATACTAGCTCAAGCCTCAGTTGTGAAGTCCTTGTTCTGGCAGCCCTTGCATTGACGTCAGATGAGGTCTGCTCAAGCAAAGCTGCAGGATCAGGTCTTGGGAGGGTTTATTTATCTTGAAAACCGAATCAGGGTTGGACCTAAAACCAAAAAACTGTGACGTATCTAGACTTGAGCTGGGAAAAAGTCCTTACAGTTTTCGGCGCTTTATTGTGGCATCTCCTCATTTAGAGTTTATTTAGGATAGTGATGTTCAAAGTTCTTGGACTTTGTAGGAACCTACTGTATTTCATGGCCTCTATTCAGCAGCCTTGCAGAAATCTGTATCAAAGCAGGCCTGCAGCTTTTGTATTGAGGGCTGCCTTCTGCTCTGTGTTCCTGTAGCCCCAGCAGGTTGCCTGGAGAAACCGCCTCCCTGGAGTTCGAGGTGGGGCTCTGCAATAAGCTTGTAGAGCTTCAGCCATTCAGTGAGATCATCTCCCTTGTTGGGACAGGATTAAAACTTCAGAAATACTCAAAATAAAGAGTAGAATGAGCTATGCTGGGCATCTAGATTTTAAATTAAAAGACTATAGTCTATATTTCTCTATAAGCATTGCTTTGGCTGCATTCTACAAACAATGATATATTGTACTTTTATTATCATTTAGTTTGAAATCTTCTCTAATTTCCCTTATAATTTCTTCTTTGACCCAGAAGTCTGATGCTTACCACTTTTTTTTCTAAAGATTGGCCTTGAGCTAAGATCTCTTGCCAATCTTTTTTTTTTAATATCACTACCATGTCCCATGTACAATTCCCAGATGTATATCTCTAGCCTGGGTCTCTCCTCTAAACTCCAGACTTCTAAACTCAATTGCCTACTCAACATCTATATTTGGATAGATAATAGACATCTCACACTTAACATGTCAAACTCAAGCTCCTGGCAGTCCTCTCTCAATGGTCCCTCTCTAGGACAAAGGCAACTCTATCCTTCCAGCCAAACCTCAGGGTCTTACTTGACTCTTCTCCTTCTTTCATACCCCACATTCAATACATGCATATCCTGTCGGTTGTATCTTCAAAATATATACAGAATCCACTACTTCTCACTACCTCCACCTCTACCATCCTCGACTCAGTGCCATCATCTCCCGCTTGTGCCATAGCAATAAGCTCCAATTGGTCTCCTTACAGTTTATTCTCAATACAGCAGCCAGAGGACTATTTTTAGAAGCTGTTAAGTCATATCACTCCTCCTTTAAAAACCCGAAATGTCCCTCATTTTCTCAGAGTAAAAGCCAAAAGGTTTACGATGACCTATAAGATCGCTCCCCATTTTTTTTCTGTCCTCTTCTCCTACTCTTTCTCTTGTTCACTCCCTTCTAGCCACCTGGTCCTCCTTTCTGTTCCTCTAACTCACTGTTTCTCAACTTTTAAAAAAAATATTGCTCCCACCAACGGCAAAAGAGAAATGCCTTTTTAGACACTTTTTTCCTAATCAAGCCCCCCCACCCCGTGATATTTTAATGCCACGAATACACTATATGCTGTATTTATCTACTATCTCTATATGTGCTTTATATATTAAAAGAGTAAGATTTTTTTTCATCCTCCAAGAATGAATTTTCACCCCCTTAGGACAGTATCTCCCTGTTGAGAATGTGAGGATGCAGGCTTTCACTATTGGGCAGGCTTCTACTTCTTGGCCCTTAAACTTACTGCACCTTCTGCCCAGAACACTCTTCCCACATATAGCTGTCTCACTCCATCCCTCACCTCCTCCAGGTCTTACTAAAACAGTCACTTCCTCAGAGTGGCATCCATTGGTCACTATTTAAAAGAGCAGCTCCATGATTCAGGCCTTGCCATCCTCCTTCCCGGATCTATTCTTTTCCCTAGCACTTATGACCATCCGGCACTGCTATACCTCACTCAGCTATTTTTTGTTGTCTGTCTCCCTTCATGAAAATGTAAGTTCCAGGAGATATGTGTGCTCACGGATGTATCCCAGCCTCTAGCCCCGTTCCCGGCACATGGCACATGCTCTATTAATATCTGTTGGGTGCGAGCACGCCATGCTCACAGGCGCGTGCCTGCCTTCATTTGTGTGGCTCCATCTGCAGCAGGTCCTCTTTTCCCCTTTGTAGCTACCACATCCTGTCCTTGCTTTAAAGCCCAAGTCAAGTATCACCTTCTCCCTGGCCCCTTTCCTGGTTTTATGTCCTCAAGAATATTATAAAGTTGTCGTACTCCACACTCTTGGCAGGAGTTATAGAATTGGAATTAATTATTGAACACTGAACTCCTTTTCTCCTTGGCCTAATCTGCCTCAAAACATTCAGGAACCTGCCTAGGTACTCACTATTAACACAGTGTTTTAGCTCCAAGAGATGCTTGGTTATTCCTGAAATTGTGTACATTTGTTTATGTGTCATCACAAGACTCAGGGGCTTATGGGTTGAATGTGTAATGCAAACAAAGGAGAGAAAACCATTTAGTCTTCAGGCTGATTAACACTTTCAGTATGCTTTGGGTAGGTTCAATTGGCCTTGTGCTACTGGAAGTAAAACATATATTTTTTGCAGGTTTTCATTGCATTAGATCATGTTGTTTTAACCCAGGGGCCTCAGGAAGTGCATAGTAAATTGGAACACTCAATCAAATAAAAGTATGCTTACACTGAGTTATAGTTGGTTGTGCCACGAATGCTAAAGTTCAAGTTGACATTCCAGCCTGAGCTCATAATGTTATTAGTGAGGAGTCTGTAGCAAGAGGGAGGAACAGAGAGGGTATCAGGCTTCAACACACATGTTGTGACTTTCATGACTTGAAAAGAAAATGAGCCTTGTGATAACCTAACTCTTTTGTGTTTATTCATTTTCTCACGTGTTCAAAGGTCAGCTCTGGGTAGGACAGCAAATGTCCACACTTTGCCAGAACACCATTTGCTTGATAGTCCTCATCTAGCGGAATAGAAGTGCCCAGGGCAATAGCTACCCGCCCCCCCCCCCCGCCCCCCCCCCACACACACATCACCTCTCTCCAGTGCTGATGGACTAAGAATGGGGATGCACTGGCCTGTAGGAGGAGTGAGGGCCCTATAGCCTAATGGCCTTGCATCCTTGCCAAATGGTAGCATTGGCATTATCTGTATGATATTTGTCAGCAACCCAGCAAACATGAGCAGAGTCTGGAGCATCTCAGTTTCAACAGTAGGTAACATCAAAATGTTGCCTATGGAACAAACCAAGTCCCAGCAATATAATGGCATTGTGGGAGCTGGACTTCTCCGAGACAGCTATGGTGGCCTGTGGGCATAATTATGAGTTGGGGAAGTCTGTATTCAGCATCTTCCCCGTTCTTCCTTTGTTCTCATTCTCCTGTTCACAGTCCTGCCTCAGATATCAGCCCCTTAGAACATTAGTAGCTTATCTTTACAGCTTACAAAATGGTTTCTCACGTGATATTTTAGTCAATCCTCATAATGTCCGGTGGGTTGGTGGGGAGGGTAGGAATTATCACCATGATCTCCACTTGGTACATGAGAAAATGGAGCTGGAAGTGGAGAAGACACTGAAGCGGGGAACATTTTGGGGCATCCCTTCTAAGATCCTATAACCTGGGCAACACATAGCTCCTGGCCAAGAACCTCAAATTCCGAGCTTCTCCCTTACCAGGCAACCAAAGTACTAAGGATAGCCAACTGTAGTGAGAACTGACTCTGCTAGGCGTTGTGCCATGGGTTTTACATATAATATCTCATCTTTTCCTCTCAATAGCCTCGTGAAATAGTTATTTTATTCTTGCTTTAAAAATAAGAAAGTAGAGGCTTAGGAAGACTTGAAGATTTCAAGAGCAAGGATATTACAAACAAATAGCTCCCTTAAATCCTTTGTTATTTAAAAAAGAAGACTTTAAGAGTCAAGCCTCAGTCACAACATGGCCAGGGTGCAAGTGGAGCACTGAGTTCAGAGTGTGTCCTTCACACCCCAGTCCACTGCCTCCCAGGGCCCTCGAGGAGAAATGCTTTAGGTGGATATAGGGCCAGGAGGTTTATGGGCAGAAAAGCATCGTTTTTGGACCACTAACTCAGAAGCCAGTGATTTGTATCCCAAACCCATATAATAGTTGAAAAAGCAGCATGACCCTTACTGAAGTGAGGCAACCAAATTTAGGTGAGAAGGTAGTTGGTTGAATGTGTAAAATCCAAGCCAGGAAGATCAGGGGAGAGACCAACTGACTACTCCAGGTGACTCTCAGTTTGCTAAAAATCATTTTGCCAACTCGTTAAAGACTTTTGAAAAGACTCACTTTTGCTCCTTCCCCGACTGCTAGCGCTGTTCACCTCCCTGCCATCCATCAATCCAGCCTCTGCCTTTTCTCTGCTCCATCACTGCTGCCCTCAGGCCCATCTCTTTCCACCTGGTGCTGGAGACTAACTACCCAACTTCACGTAGGCCAGAGGACCACCACCATTTTCCCTTCCCTCTCTCCTTAGAATCTTGTCTCAGAGCATCAGGCTTGGGTGGAACTAGGTTTTGATTATAAGACCAGAAAGCCCAGCTCTCTCAGCACTGTGTGGCTTGGGAGATTGTCACTGGTCAGAACATACTCCCCCTGCTCCGCCCCCACCTCTCAGCATCACTAATGAGGGATGCTGTGCCCTGCTTTGGGGTGAGACTCTCAGGATGAATGAGCAAGGTTTTTAATCTCTTGCAAAACCTCTATTCCAAGAGTCAACGTTTCACAATACAACCAGCACAGGTGAGTCATTATAAGATAGTCCATTTGTCCTCAAGGAGAAACATTTAAGATGATAGGTGATTTTTTGTTGTAGTTGTTCTTTTATCCTAATAAATAAGCCTGAATTTCCTGTAGATGCGCTGGAACATTCAGCATGAGAGACTTTTCACAGGCAGGACTCCCTGAAGGGATAACAGAGAAAGAGGCTGACACACTGCTTAAGGAACGTTATTAATGATGTTAAACTTATTGATACTGAAGGGGTGTGCACAGAGGGGGATGGCCTTGTTCTGTCTCTTTGCAGCCATCACTTTATATTACCTGTCTGCCAAATATCTCCAAGGACTTGCTGTTAACCGCATTAACTGAAGACAGAAGGAAATCAAGAAAGTGATCAGAGATTTAAAAAATCCAAACCAGGAAGGAATTATTGAAATTCACCTATGACAATCCTATCCAGGGAGTTCTTCTTTTGTACATCGGGCCGTGCAGAAAAATTATTTGCTACCACTAATGGTGATGACTGAAATACAGTGCAAATTAACGCACTGTTTCACTAGATTTGCCACATTCTAACGCAAGAGTGAAGGCTGCCAGCTCAGGTTTCTACTGGGTTGTGACAACTGAGCCAGAGAAAATGACTTTCGGAATAACATGGCTTTGCATGTGTTAAACTAATTAGCACCTCAAAGAAATAATTATTGGGTTAGAAACAGTGCCCCAGTTACCCAGAAGAGTACACTGCAGGGCAGCTTGGTAAGGTATGAAGAACACAGAAGACTCAAAAGCCCCTGGTGAGCCCCGAGTCCCCACCGCACTGCTTTGCAGCTGTGCGACTCTGATGAAACACGGGGTGGCCTGGAACGGTAGTTTCCTCCTCTGAAGACGAGGATGATACCATCTTCCCTATCTGCATCATGGGATTGTCAGGAGGAACAGATGAGGTAAAGCAAAGCTCTTCGAAAAGCGTAAAGCACTATATAAATATTCGTTATCGTTATATACGTCTCCATGAGCCTAACCTTAGGAAAGAGGTTATAGGTTATTTAGGATCCTGTCAGTTGGTGTAGGTCTAGGTGTCTGTCCGGAGGAGGCTGTCCCTTTCGCTGGCAGAGCAGGTTTACAATCGCTCGGCAATCTTTCGTGTCTTTTGGGTACCAGGGGCAGGAGTGGGGAGGGCACCTGGTGCCTCCTGTGTGGCTCTAGGTCAAAGGCTCCCAAAGCGTGGTCCTCAGTCAGCAGCATCAGTGCCACCCGGGGACTTATTAGAAATGCAAATTCTCAGGCCCCACCTCAGACCTCCTGAATCAGAGATTCTAGGGGCAGAGCCCATTAACCTGTTTTAACAATTGCTCTGGATGATTCTGACGCATGACAAAGTTTGAGAACCATGGAACCGGGTCTCGCGGAGCCTCTGCAGAAACCAAGAACAAGGGCCCTGCTTTAACAGCCTGTTACTCATCCTCTGTGATATGAGCAGGCGGTACAAGGAGGCTTAGAATTCCAGAGTCAGGAGGGACTCGAGAAGCTATTTTCAGGTGGGCTTATTTTGTAGCTGAGACTTGTGCAACCCCAAGGGGCCATCTGATCCAGACTCAGCAAAGAGCTGCTGTCAAGGTGACTCTCCGCCCAGCACTCCCCTCCTACATCCTAGTGCCTCGCTTGCATCCAGATCACAAAGTCCCAAGCAATTGCTACTCAGAGAAAGAGGTACAGCTTGGAGGAGCAAGGTCTGGTGGAGAAGCCGGATTTGGTTAGACTCACTTACCTCTAACCCAGAGGGCAGAGCCCCAGAGGAAGTCACGGCTACTCTCCTTGTTCTTGGGCTGAAAGATGAAGTTATCTCCAGGTTCTTAGTGATTGGTGGGTCTCCCATCCATCGTGCTCAAAACGGAAGTCATATATGGATCTCGGGAGCCCTGAGGTGTCCCTTCCATGGAACCCGCTTTCCTGATTGGTGTGAGGATCCTCGTTGGTGTGAAGGCTATAATTCCTAGCTGCTTCTGTTCATGCACCTAACGAGTGCTGAAGGTCAGGGTCAGGGGATTCCCAGAGAGCATTTTCCACTGGAGAAGGAGCCTGCAAATAGAATCAAGCATCAGGGACAATGATCACTGACAGCTACCCAGACAGGCTGGTTCCTGCAAGGAAAGCTGGAATGCAAGAGAGACCCACAGTCCATTCCCACACATCCTTACTCCAGGCTCAGAAGACCTGAGAGAGGTATGGGAAAGCAATGAATCAGGCAACTCATAAACAGCCCTGAT
The DNA here is from genome assembly GCF_041296265.1 of Equus caballus. Classification (NCBI taxonomy): domain Eukaryota; kingdom Metazoa; phylum Chordata; class Mammalia; order Perissodactyla; family Equidae; genus Equus; species Equus caballus. Next base: position 19,864,252 of record NC_091712.1, on the reverse strand, counting down.
TCTCAGCAGTAAAAGTTCTCTTTCTCCTCTCTCTCTTCTCCTCTCCTTTTCTCCTCTCCTTCAAATGACTTCATCTGTCAAGAGGTTACTTTACTTTATGATATTGCCAACCTGTTTCTATGGAAACTTAGCTCAGAAACACTAACAATTTCTTTTCATATCTTTGTTCAAGGAGAAACCGGCCATTATTTGCCAATGAATGTGATGGCCCTTCATAGCTTCCCACCTGTGAAATGGGCCAGCAGGCAGTGCCCTGAGCCCAGGGTCTTGGTGCCGCTGCAGTGACCCTGGGGAGCCATCCAACCTCCTCTTGGTTTCCTCAGCTGTAAAGTCAGAAACAGACGTGATCATTTCCATGATTTAATTTAAAAAGTGGCTGACGTGGCATCACATAGCTCTTAGTACCCAGAGCTGTTTGATTAATTTGATCAGTCTAGCATGGTGGTGACTCACGTGGACTTGGAGACTGAGTTATCCTGTTAGTCTCTCGGCTTTGATGTTGACCTGACTAAGAGGCAGATTTTCATGTCACATGGAGGTGTGTGCAGCCCCAGACTGCATCCATACAACGCTGGTGCTTAGCGATGGGCGAAATAGCAGTCACCCACCCTTTGGTGTTACGTGGACCAAGAGAGGAGAGTATCTTTGTTTAATTCATCTGTTTAGTGGTTTTCTGTTTGTTTGCTTCCTAAAGTTGGAGTTGGCCAAAACAGTTTGTGGATTTGTAGACACAATGCACACACTGAGAATTTAGAGAGGAGGAGCAATGTCATGTGGTGCTTCTGGTCATAACATATTTCCATTAAAAAATATTAAAAACCAAAGAACGAACCAGGGTGGCCCAGAAGATGAACTCCTCCCTGGGAAGAGCCACAGACTCTCAAGCAAGAGCGTCTTATGTAGAACAATGTTCACTGTTTTCCTCCACAGCATACCTGGACCCGCTACCGCCACCTTCTCCTGGCCTTGCGCACAGAGGGGAGCTTGTTCATTATTGTCTGAAGCCCTAAGAAGATTCTGGGAACAAGGCTTACAGCCCTCCTACTGAGGTCACCGCATGACAGTGAGACGCGGTCATTAAAACAGTGGGTCTAAATTTTCCAGAGAATGACCTTGCTTCTCGTGTCAACGGCGAACTCCCCGCGCCGTCCTCCCAGCCGGGCGCTGCTTCCCGCTCACCACGAGAGGGCGACAAAGACACGCCACCGGCCGCTCCCTCCGCGGGAGGATGCGCGCCCCGAACACACGTGGAGAAAGCGCCCGGCCGCCAAGACGAACGCGTTTTACTCTCCAGAAAATAAAAGTGATGATAGGTGTGAAAGTTCCAGTGTTGGCTTAGGAAAAAAGGGTTACCCTGGCGGGGTTTTTTTTTTTTTTTACATAATTATTTTCTAGAGCATGAACAAATTATTTTAAATAGCTTTAATGACGCATGTGTAAGAATTCAAACGTGCGATTAAAGAGGGCCAGGTGTTTGGGAGCAGAGGCGCTATTCCGAGCGCTGCTACTGTTGCTTCGGGCCCTGTGACGTGCGGGACATTTAGGAAGGACGCTGAAGAGGACGATGCTTTCAAAAGAAGGAAAGCCGCTAGGCTGGGTTATGGTGATTCTGTTCCTGGTTCTGGAGCGTCCAGTTCCAGGTGCCCCGCAAGGGGAACTTACCAAGGAATTTAAAATAGTGTGTTAGTAAAAGCTGGGAAAATAAACCGCAACTACACCATGAAGAAAGATATGGGACATGAGTGGGTTGTCTGTCTCTTCCTCCTCCTCTCTCCCTCCTCCTTCCTCTGCCATTTTTGTTTTTGGTCTGAAATTATGGTATGATATGAACTGATTTATGAGGAAGGTTGCTAGAACCAGCCAAGCAGAATTTGTCTTTATTCCCACTGAGAGTTAAATCCGTCCAGTTGTCGACTGAAAGAAGATTGGACATGAGGCATTGTTTGGATGCCTATCAGGAAAGAGAAAGAAGCGCCTTTTGGTAACACGCAGTACAAGTTTGGGAGATGCTGTATCAATTTAAAATGGTTTTGAGATTTTTCTTCTCGGTCTTGTGTGGATCGCAAACTTGAATTAAGATCTGAGGTGTCAGCTGACTGCACGTGGGCCACCGCCCTTTGCAGCCCTGGCTATAATTCCCTGCCAATGAACTAGTCCTGCTAGGTTAGTGAGGGCTGGGTCCTAGGATTGTGACTGGCCCACGCGATGCTCTTTCTGTGAATTAGAAAAAGGCACCGCCTCCCAACAGTCCTGGCCAGCTTCAGGGGTACAGCCTGTTCTGAGAGTGACCGCTGACCTTCAGCCGTCACTGACCCCCTCAGCTGGACATCCTTGGTCATGCCCAGCTCAGGACAGTGTGAGTTTACCCTTAGGTCCTCACCCCTAGTTCCAGTGTGCAGCCTTTTTCCTATTTCTGGAAAATTACACAACATTGTCATCTATGATATTAAAGGAGATGATAACTGGAAGCTGTAGCCATAATTATAGCATTTCAGTGTTGAAAGGGACTTTAAAGTGTCACTTGCTCCAACAATTAGTTCATGTGTCCATCACCGGACTTCCTCTTGTGCCTGGGAACCACAGCCTCTCCAAACAGCATTAATGCTAGAGAGTTCTTCCTTATTTTAAGCTTTATTTAAGTGAGCTGGTGCCCACTGGTCCTTGTGCCCTCTGTAATTATACAGGCAAATCTCCTCTTTATCACTGAAAGTCTTCCCTTCACGTTTACCATGAAGCGTGGTATTAAATGCATTTGTCAGTTTGATCACACACACTGTGTCATCAAAGAATCAAAGTCTGCATTGAGCTCCGCATTGTAGAATGGTCTGATGGGTGTCTCCAGGAGAACGGTCACCATTTTGTGTTGGACTTTCTACCGTGTATCGGCACCAAGCTGCCCTCCCGAAGACTTGTCGTATTATTCACATCTGTTTTTAAGGGACAGAGCTCCTAAAAGATTGATAAGGCCATATGGCTGTTTTTTTGAAGGCCTTCTTAAAGCATTTCTTGAAAAGTAGTAACTCCACTTGATTTGACTTGATAGGGGAGGTAATGTCACTTGCTGTTTTGGACCCTGCTTTCATTTTGGGGGCTGTCTTTCACGGAATCTGGAAATGATCTTAGAGCTCATTCTACTCGTCATATCTGATAGATGACAAAACAGGTCTAGAGAGGCTTAGCGCTGTTTGCACTGAATCACACAGTGGTCAGGGGCTGAGCTCCAAGTGACTTGTGGACACCCCCTGTCCCTGGGGTGGGGGGCGGGGGACCACCCTGCTGCCTCTTCACTGTGTTTGGTGTTGGGGCCAGGGGACTGGGCAGGGAGCAGTACACCCTGCCACCTGCTCCAGCCACACAAGTTTCACCCTTCTTTTCTGTATTTTCCAAGTTTTCTACAATGATGCATCACTTTTGTTATACAAAATATATATATATATATATGTAGATTTTAAAAACACACCTCACTCATGGTCCCTACATTCCTTTGGCCCCCCCTCCAGAGCTGTAGGGTGCCAGTCAGGAGAGTTGCCATTCCATTAGCCCTGACCTCTTAACATTAAATGATCCAGGGACCCACTCTGGTCAGCAGTTGAACAACAATAAAGCCCTTTTCTATCCTGTCCACCATGGTCACTCACTCCCTTGCTCCCACGGGGCTTATTTTGAAGATCCCACTTAAGTTCCCCGAGTTAAGGGAAAAGGGAAAGGCGTAGGGTGGCGGTAAGACGGACAGCCATAGCCTGAAGGGCAGGGACGCGGTGGCACAAGCATGGGGCTACCTTCCGGGTTAGGGGGAATCTGTCCAGATCAGAAGGGTTTGCCCCCTTTTGTGACTTTGGGACAAGTCAGTGTCAGTCAACTAGTCACAAGTGAGGGAGGCGGCGGGCGAGGCAGAGCAGCGGGGCGGGCGGCGCAGGTGCGTCTGTCTGTCTGTCCGTCGGGGCCCGGGCGGCGCGCCCCTGAACTTGGCGGGCGCGGGCGGAGCGAGCGCGGCGCGGGCGCGTCCGGGTCAGGGCTGCCTGATGTAAAACAGAGCGGAGCGCCCTGGCGCCTCGGCACCATTACCTTCAATTAGAATAATTGGTGCCTCTCCGGCGTTTGCTTTTCCCCCGGGGGATCCCTCGCTCCTTCTCATTCTTTCTGCGCCTCGCTCGCTGTCTGCCCGTCCGTCCGCCTGGGTCCGCCTCCCGGCCTCGCTCTGCCCTGCATCCATCTGTTCTTTGCCTACGTTCTCCCTGCCCGAGGCCTCCCCAGAACGGACACTGAGATCCCATTGATGGGCCGAAATGGCCCTGCTGCTGCTGCTTTCTCTCTTTCCAGGGAAACTTAGAGGGACCTGCTTTTGCATTTACTTTATACTTAAACTAGTATCTCCAGGTCCTTCTCTGTTTCCATTCCAATAAACCGGGAACCAGTAAAAATGGGTGGGGCCTGGAGTTAACTTTCCCCAAACTTCCTGGAATCTGTTAATATGGAAGATTCAGTCTTGGCTACTCCCTATCCCTCTATCCCTCTCTCTTCATCTCCTGACTCGTGCTGGACTTTGGCTGTGTGATGGAAACAAAAAGATTGTAGACCTGAAGAGGTTTGGTTGTAGCTCCAGACCTCACCTCTGACAAAAAAAAGGGGAGCGGGGGCTCTTTTCTCTGCTTGTTCTGCATCTATCAGGAGCCGGAACTCAGCTATTTCCAGAAAAACTGCTGATCTTCACGGCATGAATTGAAGAAATTAGGAAAAAAGGAATGTCACCACCCTTCCCCAGCCTCCCCCTCCATTTCTACAAACTTTTGTTAAAGTTGGGCAGTCACCTAAAAGAAGGGTGGCAGGATTGTAAGCATTTTGAGGGCGGGAGCCTCTTCAGTAGTCTCACTGATCACCTTCATAAAAGAGTGTATGCTTTATGAGCGCAGTTCACGGCAAGTGCATCCAAAATCCATCCGGATTTTATTGGAAAGTGCTTCCCTCTGACAGTGAGTAAGGAACATCAGACTTCTTTGAAAACTGCGTTGAATTGGAGCTGGTAATCCAAAGGAGTCCTCTTACAAGGTGGAAGTTACTTCCTGTGTTTCCCAGAAGACTAGAGGTATGAATTATGGCTCCTTGTGAGCAGCTAAACTTCTTGCATAATGGTAAGTTAGCCAACCAATTTGTCTGGCTGATTCTTGGACTATCACCAGTCATGGGAGCTAACCTATGTTGGCAAGGCTCATGCTGTGTTTAGAGAGATATCATCACCCCAGCAAGGCTGGATTGGCAGTGGCATCATTTCAAATCATTTCGTTGCTTCAAATCCTCAGCTCCGGGCAGAAGAAAATCCTGAAACCAGCTGGGAAGTCCTGAAGCTACCATAAATATATTCAGATGCTTCAAAAAATAGATTTGAATAAATTCTTTGTTTCTAAGGAAAATCATTTAACATTTCTGTAGGGTTTCACAGTTGACAAAACTTCACGAGATGATCTCAGGTTACTCTTGTAGCCTCCCTGAGCCAGCTGGGCCACCTACTGCTATAGTCCTCATTTTAAAGAGGAAACTGAGGCAGAGGGGGGACAATCGATTTGTCCGTGATAACACACTGAATAGTGGCACGTGATAACAATTCAGGTCTTCAGCCTCCTAGTTTAGTGTTGTGTCCTTGTCTACAAAGTTATATTGTTTCCATTCAAAACTCACTCAGTGACATTAATTCATTAAACAATAAAACTTATTCAGGACTACACTGTGAAAGGCTTCAGAGGGAATAGAAAGAATGATAGAGATGTTTTCTGATCTTTAAGGGTGCATAGTCTCCTTGAGTAGCCAGATAGAAAAGGAAAGTTTGGTAACCCTGGAAACAATGTTGCTTCTTTTTATAGTCCTGTGATTGTACGAGGAACAGCTAAGTGGCATGGGGTGAGGCAGAGAGGGTGGAACTCTAAGGAAGCAAGTGACTGCTTTGACTTTTTGGGTTTTTTTTTGAGGAAGATTAGCTCTGAGCTGACATCTGCCAATCCTCCTCTTTTTGCCGAGGAAGACTGGCCCTGAGCTAACATCCGTGGCCATCTTCCTCTACTTTATATGTGGGACGCCTACCACAGCATGGTGTGCCAAGTGGTGCCATGTCTGCACCCGGGATCTGAACCGGCGAACCCCGGACCACCAAAGTGGAACGTGCACACTTAACTGCTGCACCACCGGGCCGGCCCCTTGGTTGTTTCTAAGTTGACAGGTTTTGCTCGTGTGTTACAGATGGACTGGTAAGCCCTCTCATTTGCTCTCAGACATGCAGGCACTCGGCCTCCCGTATCCAAACTACATGTGTGGAAAAAGCCAAGTGTTGTTCCCTCCAAATACCTATCTTTCTCAGGAAACTGGTAAAAAAGCTCTTTTAGTCACCATGGTCAACTCAAAAAAGGTATTCAAGATTGTTGTTTATTAAAAATAATCCAAGAGTTTAAAGCGGTCCTGGACTCTGGAAAGGCTGTGATCTTTAGTCCGTATAAGATGGGCCGTCTTCATTTGGTTACATTGTTTACTTTTGATGACAACAAACACTCAAACTCGCTTACACTAAATTAATAATTAAAAGGAATGAGCTTAACTCCACTCACTAATACGTTCTTATAGGTGAGTTAAATGATAACTTTGTATGTGTGTATCATATATGTATATGTCATATGTAAATCATATACATATGTCCTATATATATGGTGCTGGCCTGCCCACGTCTCCTGGTCTTCCTGGCCCACAGCCTTGATGAGGATCAGCGGCCATGTTTTATATCAGCCAGGACCCTACCCTACCATAGCTGAACGGGCCATAAACTGACCATTTTGAGATGGTCTCTCCATAAGCTGGGTAACTGGCGTGTCAGAGTCACTTAGGAACTTGGAATTGGGAAATCGAAGGCTGAGGTAGTTTGCAATAGCAGCAGAAGGCAAAGGCATCTCTTGAGCATCGCCTCTGTGTGCAGGGGGCTTATGGTTGGATAAAAGCAAGCGGAAGTTATGAGAGGGCGAAAAATATAAATAAGGAAAGGATGCCAGCTCACTAGCAGGAAGCAAAGACGACCCTGAGAAAGAGAGACTCTAGTCTAGTTTCCGGTTCCAGGGAGGCTGGCATCCGGGGAAGAGAAGTCATGCTTATAAATGACCAATTAGCTGTATCCTTACAATAAGCCTATTGTGTCCGCACAAGAAACCCGTCCTAAATTAACTAATCTTGAGTGGGTCTCACTTCCTTTTAATTAAACAAGTCTGACTGAACAATGTATTATAAATGTGCATATCTTAAATGATGCCTTTGAAACAATAGGCTAAAAATATAAGTAAGTGATACTAAACTATGAATGGGACAGTGGACGGTTATTTGTGTTTAAACAAATTCACAGCAGAATAGGAGGTTGCTTGGTAGGTGACCAAATGGAACAAAGGAAGATTATTGAATATGGGGTAAAAATGCATTGTCAGTTCTCCCCTTAATATCAAGAATAAGAAGAATTCTGTTCACTGATGATCTCCCTCCACGCAACCGTGTAGCTCTCTCCGTAACTTCTGCCCATAGAATAAATTTCACTGAAATGCATTAAGTATTAGAAGATGTGCTCTGTTGGCCGGCATTTCATTTCGTGGGTTGAACTCATATATCAAATAACGTGTATCTTGGTACTTTGTAAATGGTAAAACAAATACTCTATAGCTAATTATTTCCTCAGAAATTATGATGAGATAAAAACAATGGCAGTGACAAAAACATGATGGCAAGTATAAGTAATTTCAAAGTTCTACTGCAAAAGACGTCATTCTGTTCTATTAATGAGATTTCACTTTGGAAGGTCAGTATTAGAAGAGAATGGCTTTAGGATGAGAAGTCATTTTCGGGCCACCAAAGGAGGAGGAGAGGGCAGTGGAAGACAAGGGTGGGTTTCGGCCAAGGGAAAGGACGCAAGGTATCAGCCACTTTCAAGCAAAAGTCTAGACGTTTGGTTATCTAATGAAAATATTAACGTTTCTGAAGTTCAATGGTTTGTACATGAATATTTGAAAAAAATCCTGAAAAACACAAGTGAAGTATTGTCAGTTAGGGAGATAGAACTCAAAGATGGTACTCATTGCATTACTGAACAACATTCGACGATGATCTTTTAGGTAGGAATTTGTTTAAGGTAATTTCTCTGCTTTAAAAGATTAATTTACCATTTTAGTTAAAAGAACAAAAGGAGGGGGCCGGCCCCGTGGCCGAGTGGTTAAGTTTGCGCGCTCTGCTGCAGGCGGCCCAGTGTTTCATCAGTTCGAATCCTGGGCGCGGACATGGCACTGCTCATCGAGTCACGCTGAGGCAGTGTCCCACATCCACAACTAGAAGGACCCACAACTAAGAGTATACAACTGTGTACTGGGGGGCTTTGGGGAGAAAAAGGAAAAAATAAAAAAATCTAAAAGAAGAAAAAGAATCAAACTGGTTTTTGACGTCAGGTACGCAAAACTAGCAGGCTATTGAATCATTTCTAAAAGTTCTACTGGCTGAATTGGGGGTCACATTCACATAACCCAATAGGATGAAGACTGCAGCTTGTGGTCAAGGATCCTACAGAAATACTTGATACAATTTGGTTACAAATAATACCCACTGTTAAGTTCATAAAGTCATGTTCTTTAACCAGAGATGTTTCTTACTGTATTCTAAACTTAGTTGCTTTAAAAATTCTTGGGAAAACCTTAACCCGACAGATAAGTCTACGGTTTATTTGTAAGACCCGATAGCATTTGCCAGTCTGTGGGAGGATGGGCATTTTGGACTGTGAGCTTTGGTCTTCTCCTTTCTTCCTAGGTCCTACCACACCACCTCCTGGACTCTGCAGTTAGTCCTTTATCTCCTTTTCCATTTTGGAGGAAAAAAAGAAAAAAACACTTCACTAGGCAGCCATTCCTTTGGGCTGGGCTCATCTCTCACCTTTGACCTTATTCCAGTGAAGGTAAATTTTAGATCTGAACTCCTAACTTCTCCTGAGAACAAAAATGCTGCTACTGGGAATTCAAAGTGTTTCCTAACCTCTGTGGTCATCAGTTGGTAGCAGAATTTGTATAATAGGCAGAAATGTTAGATTCTATCACTAGACGGTAAGAGTTGTTTGTCTGCCAGCGGGGAACTTGAACACAACTGCTTTTCTCTGAACAAAATGTACCAAGAGTTATTTTTCATTTGTATTGTGCAAAGAGAAGCATTGCTGAAAATGGGGATCACATATAACTTTGGGAAACAATGGCTTTATTTGGGTGAGCAGAGATTGATGGAGTACTTACAGCTTTGTTAACACAATGGGTTGAGACATAAAAACTGTTGTTTTTACTATTTATGTAATAAAGCTTAAAAAGTTATTCTGTAGTGTAGGACAACCATAAAAATGTATCATAGTGATGTGCTGTGATTATATAGTATCTATTGCCCATGGATACATCGTATCTAGAACACTGTTTGAAGGTACTAAAATAAAACTATTATAATGCTTAATTATTTCAGTTTGTTAAGTGTAGAACTAGCTTTCTGTTCTTGCGTAGAGATAGCTGGTTCCCAGCTCGTATTTTCAGAATTTTCTTCATAAGAGTAAAAAGAATTTTGGTCATTCTTGGTTTAAATTTCCACAAGACACTAGATTTTGCTATTTTCCCCTCTACTCATCAACCTACATGTAGGAAAGGAATAACTGAATTATGCACAAAATCCAAAGAAAATTCTGTAGAGAAGCAATTTTCCTTAACAGTCTGAAATTGAATTAAAATTGTTGTCTATTCTTTCAACTATTGGTTTGGCCTTATAATTGACATATTATCCCTAAACCAACTTTGATTTTCCACATTGATTCAAACACTCTCATTCACTTAGTTGAAAAGTCCATGTCTGCTCCAAAACCATTAGATAAAGTGCAGACTTGTTTCTCTTAAAACTAATTTCTAGCCATTTAAGAAGTCTGCCCATTAAACTAATAATAAAAACAAGAGTTGAAATCATTGTCTGAAGAACGTATCACAAGTTCTTATTCTGAATTGTGTTTGGAACAAAAAAGTGTACATCCTAGAATGATAAAAGCCAATATTAATTCAATAAACTACAAGTATCGTAGCTCAGACCTTTGGGCAGAAAGTGAAAGAAGCTTAAGTAAAAAGGGGAACTTGTTAAGCTTACTGTGTTAACCTCAATATGGAACCGAAGGACAGGGAGGGAGGCCAAGTGACTGGAAATCCATTTGGACTTCCATCTTTGCCACTCTGCACATCTTTGTCGTTTTCTTTTTCTTTGCAGACAGGTGGGCTCTGAGTTTGTGTGACCTCTAGAGACTGACCAGCATCTCTGTCCAAAGATCCAGAAGAGAGAACCCAATTGGCCCACCTGGGGTCATGTGACTAGCTATGGTCATAGAGGCAGAGTACTGTGGTCTGGCTGCCAGTACCCACTCCAGTGAAAGGAGACAATTTCTGAACTGGGCTGGGAAGACACTCAGAAAGTATTTACTACAATACAACTTTCATCAACATATCCCCTACACGGTCTTCCATTAAAGTGTTTATCTGCATCACAGGTAAATATAGCTGTTTTCTAGTGCCTCTCTGCCCACTCCTTGCGTCACATTTTCTGCTCCAGCAACAAAGAGTTGCTTGTAGTCCCAGCTTACCACCCACATCCCCCAATGCAATCAGTGAATTTCATGCCTACGTTCCTGGGCCCTCTGTGCTTGTAATGTTCCTCTTGCAACTCCCTATTCATTAGGCATCATGCCTGACAGTCACTGCTTCCTTCCGGACTTCTTTATCTTCCTGGGCTAGTTATCTCTTCTTTCTTTATGCGTCATAACATTGTGCACATTAATCTCTGTCATCATCCAGCTCCATTGTTTGTGATTTACTCTGTAGGCTCAGACATCTTTATAACCCCAGCCACTGTGAGCCTGGCCTACAGTGGGCGCTGCAAAATAGTTGAATGAATAAACTCCAAGTTTCCTTTTAGCTAATAATTGACTCTCTAGAGTTAAAAGATAGCGTGTGATTACATCAAAAGTATTGTCTGCCTGAACCCCTTAGAATAGTTAACTTGTCAAAGAACGAGACGTCAGGAAGTTCTAATCAGACGGCTGCGACTCACTGTCAGCCACCGCTTGAGAATCGCCTGCTGTTTACCCGGTGCCCTAACCGGTTTAATTTCCTCTTAAAACTTCTGCTGGGCTTGCCCTCCCCTCCTTTTAGATGCAGTTTTGATCTGGTGAAGTAATGGGCAGAGCAACAGTTTATGAAATTATTTTATTTTTTCTGCATATAAACGTTATTTTTCAAAGGCAATTTCATTAACTACATCCTGCAGTTCTGTGGACTTTCAACAACTTTAATTTACAAGATTCTCCTTGCTTTTCAGTCTTGAGACATACGTGTTTTTTTCTTAGTCTTAAAACTCACTCTGCACTCTAGTCCTAAAGGGTTTGACTTTCCATCTCCCATCGCAGCGTTAAATGCGCTTTTCCCCCAACCCTCTGTTGACACTTTAAGGGGTAGGGAAATGTTAAAGGGTTGATTTTTGTTAATCTCAGGTTTTGGGGGGAGGGGATAAAAGAGCAATCCCTCAGATAAGTTTTAAGCTGAACGTCCCTCCAAAAAAATAAAAAGCAACAGCAAAACCTCCAGGATCGCCTTTGGGTGCGTCGGGGCCGGCAGCCCCCCAGGTCCTAATAAATGAATTAGCATCTCAGGGAGGAGATCACTGCGGGGCTGATATTGATCAGGGTCAGCCGGTGTGTTTGCCTGCGATTGTTTGGGGGGTGGTTAATTGAGTGTCAGTCTCGGCCTGTGTCGTCTCGCTGGCGCCGGGTGCTTTTGGATTTGCTAATTTTCGTTAAGTGTCTCTAGCCGGCTACTCGTCCCCGGTCTACCCAGGAGAACTCAGCGGCTCCTACTGATCAACAGTCTGTCTGTCTGGGCTTTATTGATCACAGGGCGGGCGGCGCGAGGCGGATGCGCTCAGAGGGAGCGGGGGGAGAAGGCTGAAAGCAGAGCCCCGCGCCCGGCCGCCCCCCTTCCCGGCTCCGGACTGGACGCCCCCCCTCGGCCACGCGCGAGCCAGCGGGGCTCGGCAGGGGCGCCGCGCCGAGGGCGCACGCGGGGGACCGCCGCCCGGCCCGGGGGCTCCCAGAGCGCGCGCGCGGCGGGCGAGGGCGGCCACGCGGGGCTGTCGCGCGCCTCGGAGAACAAAACGGCAGCCACGGGCTGGGGACGCCGGCTCGAGGCCGAGTCGTGAGGGTCACGGAGGCGGGCGCCGGAGACAGACCCAGAGGCCGCGCTCGCCCCGCTCCTCCCGAAGGTCACGGACGCGCGGGCCTCCGCGAGGGGGAGCGCGGGAGACGGCAGCCGCCCGGCCCACAGGTCCCGACGCCGGCGCCGCGGGGAGCCGCCGGGCAGGTCCCTCCTCGCCCGCGCCGGGGCCCGCCCCCTGGCTGCGGCGCTGATGGACTGGAGCCGGGCGGCCAATCGGACGGCGCGGGCGCGGCCGGGGCGGGGCCGGGGGCGGGGCGGCGCCGGGCCGGCTCCCGGCGCGGGGCGCTATTTACGGCGCGGAGCCGGGCAGGCAGCGGCGGGCGCAGGCTGGAGCTCGCGGCTGGCGGTCGCTGCGCGCGCTCCAGAGCCTCTGCCTGCGCCGAGCGGCCGGCCGAGAGCCCTCCCGGGACTGCGGCGCCGAGTGGAGCGCGGGGCCGGCGGCCACAGAGCCGGCCCGCGGAAGTCCTCGTCCTCCCGGGCGCGCCCTCCAGCCGCGCTCCATGCGCCGGCCGCGGCCCGGCCCCCCGCCCCGTCGCTGACGGCGCCCGCCGCCCCGGGCAGCACTCATGCTCGGCGCGCGCCGGGAGTCGTAGGCTGCAGCTGCGCCGCGGCTCCGGGAGCCGGCGGGGGCGTCAATGGATCGCCATTCCAGCTACATCTTCATCTGGCTGCAGCTCGAACTGTGTGCCATGGCCGTGCTGCTCACCAAAGGTGGGTGCCCGCCGGCCGGGCGCGGGCTCCGGGGAGGGGCGCGGGGCTCCCGGGCGTCCGCCGCCGCCGCGGGCCTTTGAAGCCGGCTGCCAAGGCTTTGTGAGCGCCGGGCGAGCTTTCCTCCCGCGCTGGAGCCCGCAGGTCACGACAAGTTGCCTGTTCTTCGGAGTCGCGGCGGTGGCTTCGCGGCCGTCCCCTCGGTTGTCCCGGGCCCGGCGCGTGGAGGTGGCGTCAGACCTCGGAGCAAGTGGTTGTCAGTGTTTTGCACATCTGTCTGTAGTGAACTTGGGCACGCTCGCCGCCGGGGAGCAGGGACTGAGGACTGGCTGGGACCCGGGCGGGGGCGGCCGCAGACCCCTGCCCCCAGGGGCCCCGTGCCCGAGAGTGTGTGTGTCTCTCTGTCTTGGGATAGATTTCTGTATTTGAGCGTGTCTCTGTTTGAATGTGTCCGTGAGTCTGTCTTTGTGTGTGTGTCTGAGTGGCTTTGTGAGCCAGCGAGTGTAGGTCCGAGGTGCATGTGTCTGTGCAGGAGCGTGTGTTGCGCGGCCTCTCGGTGCCTGGGAGGAGCAGGCTCCGTCAGCGGTCCCAGTTCCCACTGACCTCATATTCTACAAACGCTACTCAAAAAAAAAAAAAACAAAAGAAAAACGCAGCGGTCAGTTTCCTTTTTTCCCAGCAGGCTGCACCTTTTAGATCGAAATAACTCGAACTCCCTCTAGGTTTCGAGGTTCCCTCCCCTCCCCTGCCATGAATTCTACCTACTGTTCTGTGAACAGATAAATTAAAAAAAAAAAAAATAGGAAGTGTTATTTAGCTTTTGCACTCCCCACTTTTCTCTAATTGCCATGTAGCAGGCATGAGGTTAAAGGATAAGCCAGCCCGGCAAGGCTGATGTGCTACAGTGTTTATTTATTTTGGAAGGAAGGGTGTAATTAACCCTAAATAACAGCCCTCGCAGCCTGCAGAGCCGAGCCTCCTGGCCCTATCAAAGGCCGGCAGAACCGGGAGGGAGACGCTGACATGAAGTCACAGATACCGAAACTATGCGCCTGATAATGATATAATTAGGGGATCAGAGATTTCTGACTGCTGTGGACTTCAAAAGCTTTCAAAGCAGCCAGCAGCCTCTCCTGTAGCCATCTTGACTAAAGCAGACATTTTTGTTTAATCGCTACATACAGTAACGAGAGAGGGGGGGAAACAGAAGAGCATTGTTCACTGTTTCAAAATACCAGTCCCCTCTCTGGCCTTTTGCGTGCCACAGGAAGAAACTTTATGAAACGACAGAAATATAGTTTTAATACAGTAACACAAAAGTCCATTCAACTTGCTCAAATGTGGCTCCAATTAAAAAAAATGTTAGAACTTTCCTAGTTACCTGTCAAAATTTTATTGGACTGTTTTAGGTCATTGAAAATACAGGATTTTAAATAGGCTCCCATAAATATTTAAGCAGCACTTTACTTGTATTCCGTTTTCTTTTTCTGCACTAGGTCTGAGTGACGAGGGTCAAAATTGACTCTTAGTCAGTTTTATTACTTTAAATCTGTATATGGACTTTGTCAGACTAGCGATAGGAAGTTATCATCGCATCCATGTAAGACCCGTGAGCATCAAGCTTGGAAAGAGGAGAAACGAGCCTCTGCATAGCAGGATTCCAACTTGAAGGTCTTACTGGAGAAGGGGCTAGGGCCCAGACGCAGGACAGCCAGTGCAGATTTAGGATGGGAGCAAGACCTCCACCTTTGGGTGGTTCAACTCGAGATTGCCCAAGATCGGTGTTCAGTTGGCTGGTGTTTTTTTTTTAGAACCGAAGCGTTAGCAAGCAGCCTCTGGTGAAACTGAGCATACCGTACGGTGGCCTGGAATTTGAACAGATAATTAAGTGAGACACCTTACTCAGGCATTCACGGAGAGGACGAGGAAAGGGGAGGGTGGGAAGAGGTTTGTAAGGGGGCAAGCCGCAGTGTGTTTAATTTCAGAGCGGAGGTTTCAGTAACTAGACAGAACTTCAGGCTGGGAAGCTGGGAAGAGGTGTGTGCATTGGTTCGAGTTCCAGTAGCTTTAGCTGTGGCATGTGACAGTCACTGGAGTCCACCGTGTCAGATAGCAAATTAGTGATAACTCTGAGACCCAGATGATTCCGACTGGAAATTGATGTTGAAAGCCTCAGATCTTGCATTGCCACAAAGTGTTAATAATGACTTGCAACTCACAAAATAAGTTTTATAAAGGAAACTTTTAATCACTTCCTGTAGAAAAATTTGAGGTTTCCTTAAGGATTTTTCATTCAACCAGCAGAGGATTTTCAGTTTCGGTGTTTCCCCTTTTAGACCCCATGTTGAATTCCATGTAAAACTGGGGAGTTAGGGAGATGTTAGCCCCGGCGTTTACACCCTCCCCCTGCCCCCAGTTTTACAACTTTCCATTTGGGCTGAAAGAAATTGACTTTGGCAAGCAAACCTCTAATTGTAAACTGCCTAGTTCCTGTTTTACAATATACTGACTGAAAGTTCCTCTGCATGAAAAGATCTTTATAGGCAAAGTTTGCCTTTTCTAGAGAGGTTGCAAATAGCTGCCCAGTTTCATAGTTTTAAAACCTCCTGACCGGAGCAATTTCTAGATTGTTGTGTTTCTAGTTAATAACTTTATAAGGTGTTAGCGCAGGCTCTTAAATCTTGGCACAGCCCTTCAAGGTAATAAACAATTCTGTAGTTCCGGTCAAATATTTATCCTGACAAAATAAAAAATCCTAGCATTTTTATATTGTATGGTCATGGAGGATTAAAATGAATAAACGATGTAATTTGCCTTACAGTAGGAGAAATTGTGATTATTTTTCTTCAGAAATAAAAGTTATTATTTTTAATTACTTGCTAACTCATCAGAAATCTAAATTGAACAGTGATTCCCTGCTATCTAGATTAAAACATTTGTAAAATTACTTTTTGCTGGATTGAAATTGAAGCCCTGGCTTGCACAAAGGGCTTTCCAGGCTACAGGGCGCGCTCACCTGGCATTCTAAAAGTTAGTGCCTTGGAACTGGGGATTTAGAAATTGCTTAAGGAGATGCTTTATCTGGTCTCTGAAGCAGTTTGATGCCGTTTCTCCTTGTTTTCAGGTGAAATCAGATGCTACTGTGATGCTGCCCACTGCGTGGCAACTGGCTACATGTGTAAATCTGAGCTGAGCGCCTGCTTCTCCAGACTTCTTGATCCTCAGAACACAAATTCCCCGCTCACCCATGGCTGCCTGGACTCTCTCGCAAGCACAGCAGACATCTGCCAAGCCAAACAGGCACACAACCACTCTGGCCCCACCATGCCCACATTGGAATGCTGTCATGAAGACATGTGCAATTACAGAGGCCTGCATGACGTTCTCTCTCCTCCCAAGGGAGACACCTCAGGTAGGGAGAAGCCCTTTCTAACCAGAATGCTTGCCTGATCTATAGGCTTGTGACAGCCACGACTTTGTATGTCTGCTATTGATTTTGTTGTTAACGTAATTAGAGACACCAGAGGGAGAAGCATGGCTGGATGCAAAGATGCATCTCTCCTGAGTAGCTTTTATGGCTGCCTGAGCATTAGATGTCTGTCTACATAATAGGTTTTGCCTGTTTTTTCAACATTTTGAAGACATTAAAAGACCATTACTACTCAGTAGTGACAGTCTGTAAACAAATGTTTTTGTAGCTTCTTTACACTGTTTTGCAACATTTATTTTCAATATATCGTTGCTTTCCTGGTAAATTCTTTTTAATGGAGTGCCATACGTAAAATGCGTAGACGATCCTGAATTTCTACAAGAAGAGACTAGCATAGTTTGATCATTTCGTTTGTATTCCTTTAGGACAACGAAACAGGCATCAGCATGACGGTAGCAGAAACCTCATCACCAAAGTGCAGGAGCTGACGTCTTCCAAAGAGCTGTGGTTCCGGGCAGCCGTGATCGCCGTTCCCATCGCCGGGGGCCTGATTTTAGTGTTGCTCATTATGTTAGCCTTGAGGATGCTTCGAAGTGAAAACAAGAGACTGCACGATCAGCGGCAGCAGATGCTCTCCCGTTTGCACTACAGCTTTCACGGACACCATTCCAAGAAGGGGCAGGTGGCCAAGTTAGACTTGGAGTGCATGGTGCCAGTGAGTGGCCATGAGAACTGCTGTCTGACCTGTGATAAGATGAGACAAGCAGACCTCAGCAACGATAAGATCCTGTCGCTCGTTCACTGGGGCATGTACAGTGGGCACGGGAAGCTGGAATTCGTATGACGGAGTCTTATCTGAGCTGGACTTCTTGGACGCTTGAAGGCCTCTGAGTTCTGCTGGACAGGAGCACTTTATCTGAAGAAAAACAAACTCGTGTAATCATCTTTGAGAGACACAATGACCTCTGCAAATAGAATCTTGGATATTTCTTCTGAAGGATTATTTGCACAGACTTAAACACAGTCAAATCTGTTATTTGCTTTAAAATTATTAAAAGCAAAGAGAAGACTACGTACACACTGTTACCAGGGTTATTTGCATCTGAGCGAGCTGGAATCGAGTACTTAATAAACTAAAATGTGCTCTATGGAAGCTCCTACAGCTTGATTTATTGTAAAGATTAAAAAATATATATATATATTTTGTCTGAAATTTAGTGGTGTCCTGTCATAAATTAAAACCTAAGTGGGAAGTGTAAGAAACTACATGTTGATTATACAAGTGGAGATCTGTTGCTCATGGTAGGGTCTTGACTATAGCATTTGGCTTGATGATGATTTTTTTAAAAAGAAGACCAAGATCTCGTTTATTCTTACATGTGTAATTTTCGTACTGCGTGGAGAATTTCTAAATGTGGACTGCCCACCATTCAGTGTCCTGCCCACATCTTTTGTTAGGATCATTCTGGTTTTTAGCTTTCATTTAAGAGAAATCTTAAAACTTATTTATACCACATCAGATATGATCGATGAATTTTTGAAATCTCCTTAGCAAAGGTAATTAATATTTATCAACTTCATCTAGTTGCTCTGGAGTACCTTTTTTAAATGTGTCTACCTCCAATCAAAAAAAAAAAAACCCTACTAAACGAAACTTCTTTTTGTAGTTAAAGTTATTCTCTGTCTACTTTTACTGCTGATTAATTCATCAGTTTATCTCAAACCAAATTAAATATTTGGGATCCAAATTAGCCAAATTTTATTGTACCATGCTCCTAGTTTTCAAACCTTCTTTCGACAGTGTTATTCTAACATTTTTTTTTTACTTTTCAATTTTTAGAAAGGTTTTCAATAGTGAACATATATCAATTGAGATTTAAATAACACAACTTTCTCCCCCAAATTATCCTTTTATTAATAGAACCAAGTAGAACATTGACTTTAGCTACAAACTAATACACTAACAGTGTTCCTCCTCCTGTGGGACTTTCTGTCTGGCGATACTGCCCAGCCTGAATTTAAACCCGTGCCACATTTGTGTACTTTTCCCTCAAAATGAGTCTTTGTTATCTTAAATATGAGAATAATTTGCCATGTAGGGTTATCTTCTTGATTCTTTTGTATATTTGAAACTTTTGCTTAAAAATTAACCTATAGTCTACATAGTTGAATACGGGGTTTTCTTTGATGAGTGTTAAAGGATTTTTTTTTTGCATATTTTCTGGAATATTTTATGAGAAGCTTAATTTGGGTCCCTTAGGACAGATGCAGTAGCCAAGGTCATGGAAGAATCTGAGTTGAAATGACTGGTCTAAAAATGAATACCTAGATTATTTAATAATTAATAGACCACAACCCCAAACAAATTAGGCTATGGAATAAATACGCATCTTAATAAATAACGGCATTTGTATTGTGCTTTTTGAGATTGACAGTTCTCGCATGCATGACTTCTGATTTATATAAGGTGTGTCAATTTTTGAGGGAGGCAAAGAATTGTTGGACCTACTATTCAAACCTGTCGAGGGAAGAGAATTGATCAAAATTGCCAGTTGGTGAAATTTCACCCTCACCTCCGCTTTCCAGCTCTAGATCGAATGACAGGAGTTCTGTAGCTTGAAGATTGAAAGACTTGCTCCTTGTGCCCTTCTCATTTCATAGAGACCATCAGGCAAGCTCAGTGATCCTTGAAGCGGCCGGCCTTTATATCAGCTCCGTGTAGTTAATTTTCCTGCTCTGCTGTTATTCCTGTTTATCCCATTTCTTCCAAGAACCAGTTCACTAAGAACTCAACAATTCATTAGGAAATGAAAACAATGAAGCATTTAAAGTTGTATGCTTTGAAACACTTTGAAATTAGTAAACCCCATCCTCCAGGAAAGGCCTGGGTCTGCGGTGGTGATAAAATGACAGAAGTTGAATGAAGATGAATGAAAAGTGTTTGCACTTGGTTCTGTTTTCCCTGACCTGCCTTTTGTTCTTTCTCCTGTAAATTCATAAGAGCTGTTTACCCCTCCCTGTTGGATGGGGTGAGGGCTCTGTGCCCACGCTGTCAGACTGAGTTTTGTAGGGCTCAAGCTCTAGCCAACGTTACAGACTGGCCCTGTCTCTTTTCCTAATAACGAATCCTCTCCTTTTGATACCCTCTCGTTCATTTAGTATTTGCATGTGTCCTTGCCACCAATCCTAAAGTCAGATCTGCACATGACTTGGCCTTTCGACGAAAATACTGCAGGTTTCTCAAATTTGATTTTTACTAAGAACTAAATATAGAGTCTGCTTTTGCTTCCCTGTGAGAGCGCAGGAGTTGCCAAGAGCGGAGATAAAGGACCCTTCATGAAATCACTACCTACCTGACGCGGTGATGTAAGAGTGGGGATGACTGGTGTGTTTGTTTTTCCCTCGTGGAGATGTTTACTGTTACTTTGAGGTGTCAGTACAAGGCTGGGCTAACCAGGAACAGCCCTTGTTTAATATTGACATAGAACTCCCCAGAAAAGTAACTTTCCTTTCTGAGTGGAAATTTGCCCAAACCAGAGACAAATGAGACCAAATTTGCCATGATGTTTCTGTATCTACACCCCTCACATTCTACCCCTTTTGAAAAAATTGATCTGTACGTGGTTATGTCTTTTATGTTATTTTTCCTCATTTTGAATCGCTCAGAGGCTTCCTAGAAATTGACTGGTGTGTCTCTAATTTCTGCTGAACTGATTTTATTAAAAACACTGCACCATAGGGGGTTTGACCTTCTAAAATACCAAACATGTCTGCTTTAGAAAATCACAAAGCTCTCCTCTGAACAGCTTGTAAATCTGGTTTCAATATGGGTTGATTATAGGCTAAAAGCTTGAAAGCAGTGGCATCTAGTATCACAGTCTGGAACGAGCCTTTTTGGGGCCAGGACAGCTTTTTCTCCTTATAACATCTAATTGGTCCTCTTCTCTGTCTCTTAGCCCAATTAACTTTAAACCTCCAAACGTTACGTGGTGTCATGAGGATGACGTCAACCAAGGTGGTGATCAAGTACACTGTGGGGTCTCGCAGCCTGGGCTCTCGGGTTGTCGTTGTCCCCAGTAGCTGTGTGAACGTGGGCATACTGCTTCAGCTCTTTGAGTACTTGGGATTGTTGCCTATAAATTGGAGGCAATAATAATACTTTATATGATTATTGTGAGGCGGCACAGTAGCTATTCCTATTAATGCATGCAAGAGTTTTGGATGAATTAGAACAGTCCAATAGTCCTCAAAATTTGAGAATTTGTGCCTATTATTTATACAGTGAATATTTTTACTTGACTTTTTAATATTTCAGATCTTTGCACATTTGAGCTTTGCAGGCCCTTCAGTCACCTGCAGACTGGATTTAACATTTTTAATATTTGGTTTCAATTTGCTGCTTTTAGCCTCTCCTACCTATAAATTAGGATGGTTTGTAATTGTTTCCTTTTGGAATGATCTAGATGGCTACTGATAAGAACATTTTAATTTTAGACACCTATTTTGTTTTTCAGTATTTGGCAGAATGAAGTTCTCGTAGAGTTTCAGCTGCTCCGGATGGTTCATTCATTGAGAAAATCAAGAGAGCCAAGTTAGGTGACAGAGAAAGTTTCAGAATTGCTGGAACAGTTTGTGTCTGACTGATGCTTTCTGAACAAGTGCTACTATCAATTACCATTTGCCCCATGGGTGTTCTCAACAAAATACAATAGTTCCAAGACTCGTTCTGGGGACTTTGTGAATTTTTTGGGGGGGAGAGGTACTACTTAGTGAAGCAGCCATTTAATTTCCCTAGATGAAGTGAATTTAGTTGCTCTGTGGGTCTCAGTTACAATGGAGAAAGTAACCACTCCAGACACCAGTTCACTCCCTTCCCTCTACCGAATTCATCCTGCCATGTTGCCCTCACTGTGCTCACTTAAAAAGGCAGATTCTTCATCTGAGAATTTGAGATCCAATGAAATAGTGAAATTAGATGCTCTTCCAAATGTTGACAACTCCTAATGTGGGTACAGTTTTAGACTCTGAACACATCCTTGTTAATTTGCTGACACTGCACTGTCCTGTAGCATGGTGGTGAAATTCACTTATCTGCCATTCCAGAAATTTGGAGATGGAACTGGGAATGTGGCAGAGCTGATTTTAACCAGATTGGGGTTTATTTCTTGCATCAAGGCAGGACTTTTCGGGTGGATCTACTTTCTAGAGTTTCAAAGTATTTATTACTAGGGAAGGCCTACCAGTCACGTTTCTGCAAACTTTCCCCATTCTATGAATATGAATGGGGTAAATGGAAATGCATTGATAAGCAATCTTGGGAGTTACTTTGGGTAAGTAGTTAGATAATATCTCAAGGCATTTGTCATTCCTCGAGATTAGTAGGGGATTCACCCACCTAGTAGCCTCGAGCCAGATGGCCTTTTAAGGGTTATTTCGGGTTGTATTTAGCTACTTATATCTTACAGATTAGATTGATGTTGGACTAAACCTGAGCAGAATCCTGGAAAGATGAGTTGATAACCATCTTATTGCATGCCATATGTATATATATATGTCATACGAGCCAAACAGTCTTTGGAATCCTGGAATAATTTTACATTTAACAATTTTCAAGGCAGTAAGTAGACGCTGGAATTTGTGAGGTCAGCAATTTGTTTTTAGACATGTGAAGACTAAGTTAGTTGTGATGAATTAATAAAGTCAGAGGCTGTTGTGTAAATTCACTCTGAAAGATCTCGCATTACAAACCTAATGGAACAAAAATTGTTTTAGCCGTTAAAACCAAGAGAAATACAGAAAGCTCTTTATCCCTGGTCTCTTCCCCTTGGATTTTTCCCCAGGGAACTGATGAGGACAGTGGAAAAACACCACACTTCTAAAAGCAGTTTCTTACTTTTCAAGTGTTAGAGGTTCACTCACTTTAGTGGACGTGATACCATAGACTTTATTCACAGTTGCCTTGGTAAATGAGGTATTTCTCACCTGGCTTTAGAGATCAAACTGTGAACTCCCAGTGGGGAGGAGGTAGGATCAATAACCTTTGTACTTTTCCACAGTCCAAGGAAAGGAGAGGATGAGATGAAGGACAGATTAAGGTCTCTTTGTTATCAGGCATCTGAATTCGAACTGACAGTAAATAAATACTGTCTTTCTCTTAGTTTCTCTACCCTAAACTATTGTTTCACAGATTTATAATTTTCCTATGGGAAAATTATAAATATGCTTCCTATGGGAAGCCTCAAGGAAAACAAATTGCTAGTGAAGGGAGTCGAGGAGAAACCATTCAAATGGATCTGAAAATTAATGAAGCATTGACAGTCAACCGGCTCTGCCCACCTTTTAAATTTGAGGCAGTCTCCAGGCTAATTTAAGGATGCTAATTCTCACCAGGAAGTGTATCATCATTCCCCATTAAACCAGGAGTTGTACTTTCATTTTAATATTTTAACATATCCAAAGTTTTCCTCAAACATTGTTTCTCCAGGGAGTTAGGAACAAGCCAGTGAGAGTTTTGTTGGGTAAAGAATCTGGTATCACCAGGCTGATGCAGTATTTCATTCAGTGGCTTGTGCCACCCACACTGGGGCAACTTTGGCAAATTCTCTTTTCTTCTCCTGGAAGTAAACCTCTGACTAGAGGCTATAATAAAAGCAACAAATAGCTTGCTGCATCTTTCATTCAAAGATACACCAAAAGTTATAAATTACCGTCCCTCAACAAACACTTAGTATCTTCATTAAAAGATTACCTTTTACCTCAAAACTCACGTAGCTCTTATGCATCCATTTACAGTTTATTTAGACAATTTAGACTTTTATATTTGTTTCTTATATTATTATATAGTGTACTCAAGAAAATTACTTATGCATAGATAAATTTAAATAACCAAAGGTAAATTTAGAAAAAAATGTGTGTGCAAGGGGTGCTCATTCACGCCTTTCCAATCCTTACCTTGTTTCTAGTTTCTCAAATTCCTTTTATTTCTTTAAAAATATTTTGTATATACATATACTTATATTTTCTGTGAGCCCTAACTCAAACCAACGTCAACCTGCTTCTGGTAATGTTTGTTAAAATTACAAATAAAGTGTGGGAAAGAAGCCCTGTCTCTTTAAAAGCAGCACGGTAGTCAACATTTTCAAAGGCAAAGTTCTTTGCCTGAAAGAGGAAAAAGCATTCTCTCGGCAGGAGCCGGGTTGCAAGCACCCCACGCTCCCCTCGGGCTCGGGCTCCCCGGGCCTGCTCGCGTCTGGCTGCCGAGTTCCCAGGCTGACAAGCAGGGGCCGAGCTGCCCTCGGAGGCTGGCTGGACGGGCTGTCGTCCATCTGGGATCGCTAAATGTCAAGGGTCGTTTTCCCAGCCTGACGCCTGATTGTGAAGCAGGTTACGAGGTCCATCCTTCAAGGGACTGGACGGTGACAAACATATAGGTGGACAATAAAACCCGACCTCCTTAACCATCTTGTTTGACAATGGGAAGCTGTTTGTTGGCATTTGTATGCAAATTGGGGCGAGTAGCTAACAGGTTGCTTTGAAATGCTCAATTTGTTTATCCCAACGTGGGCAGCCGACCTTTTCTTCCAGGGCAGAAGATTTATGGAGCTCTTTTTCATGGCTCTCAGCAATGAATTAGGTCCAGCAGGCTCCCCAGCATTTTCATTAACTCGAGCTGGGCTTCGGGAGCGGAAGTGCCCTGCCGTCCCCGGACTGACCCAGACGGGGGTGACCTGCTGGAAAGCCGCTGGCTCCCAGCGCTCTTGAGTTCCTCTGCGCTCTCTTGGCGAGGGCCAGGCCACCAAAACAGCAAACAACCGGGAGGAAAAAAGTTCCTCTCTTCAGAATATCCATCACATAAATACCTCGTCTGGAAAAAAATAAATTGGCCGTTTCCTTTGGCTTCATCTTTATACCTATTCTGGGAAAATGCACCTCCCTCCTAGGGCTGAAGAAGAAAATCTGCTGATGAGTCTCTCACTAGTTGGGTCTTTGTATGAACCTGTTTTAGTCAAGAGCATTTGTTGAAAGAGCTCATCCTAACGTTTTCATAGTCTTTATAGCAGCTATGCATGTGCATGGTTTTGGCTTCCGAGGGACCTGGGTTCGAGTCCAGAGCTGGCTTGTTACTAGTCGTGTGACCTCAGGCTCATTAACCTCTCAGTTTCCTCATTACACAATGAGGATAATAATAGCATCAGCCCTTTGGTTTGTTGAGAGGATTGAATGAGATAATGCAAATAAAGATATAGCTCAATTCCTCGCAAAGTCATAAATGTTAGTCATTACTGCTAGGTAGAGTTCCTTCATAAACCCTCACAATGCTTAGAAAAGACACGTGGGGGTCAGGGGTCACCATGCCTACTTGACAACCTGGAGAGCCAGAAGGAATAGATTCAAAGATCCAGTGATGTTTAAATGTTTTTTATCTGTGAGTGTCCAGTTTAATTTGTCCAGTTTAACCTTCCATGTTTATATTTTGCTCAAGACAGTAAGAAAGTACTTAGTTTTGATGTAAAATACTGAAACTACAATATTCCTTGCAGGAAAATGTTACTTATTAGGAACAATTATAGTGTTCGCCATCAGCACGGAGCAGTTTGTGGTAACACTCTCCCAAATCAGGAAGGCCTGTTATCTGCTCCCTCTTACAGCAAATACCTGTTTTTGCACATCCTGTTAATGAATACACACCTGTCAGCTCTGCTGACTTAGTTGACAGAGGGCCAAGCCACACTTCACTGCGTTGAGCACAGGTGGCACAAGCCCTTGGCACTGGCCTCTGTTTTGCTGCTTGGGGGTCCAGGTGAATGGTTGGTGAACGTCACCCCCACAGGAAGGGAAGTAGTGTCTTAAAATTTTGTTCCAGACCACACCTGTATTCCATAAACTGAGTGGGGACTGTTCTCATGAGAATCTGTGATTCTAAGAAATCTGTTGGACTAAAAACTACAATACAGCTTTGGTAATAGGAGTTCCCATTGTAAATCTACCAATTTGTCATTTATTGTTCCTTATGAAGGCTGTTGTGTATCTTTTAGTGTTCCCGCAAGTCAGCCTCCTGTGTATGTGACTTGAGAAACTGACACACCAGTGGGACATCCCCGAGCCCAGGAATTTATGTGTGTCCCACATCTGCACAAAATCTTCAAGCAGTCACCAGCCACTTCCTGCGGGCACTTGCTGAGTGAGACCCAGAAGGCAGTTCCAGCACATTTCTCACTAGCTGACCAGCTCCTGAATCTTTTTACCCATTCTGGGTCTTGCCCCTTCCCCGTTTCTTATGACCCCCTTGGACGTGGGTTTTATTGCTGAGGACAGTGTTCTACCCCCACTCTCCCACTAGGCTTGAGGTCTCTTGCCTGTCTATGACTCTCCACAGCTCAGGCCATCTCTCTGGGTTCTGCGTCAGGCTGGTTCTGTCCCCTTTTGCTCTGACTTCATGTCCTTTTGCTCTTTCCATCATGTATTTGGGTTTTGCTTTTCTGCCCAGGCTGTTTGTCTTCCAATGGCTTGCTTGGACACAGACCTTTGACTCCGGCTTTAATTGGGAAGCAATCTTGTATTA
Organism: Equus caballus; assembly: GCF_041296265.1. Taxonomy (NCBI): domain Eukaryota; kingdom Metazoa; phylum Chordata; class Mammalia; order Perissodactyla; family Equidae; genus Equus; species Equus caballus. The sequence continues at coordinate 19,838,277 of NC_091712.1, read as the reverse complement.
ACTTTGGTGCCATGATGTCAGGCTGGCAGGCCAATCCTGGACCAGGCCTGAGTAATCCTGTCTGCCTGGGCCTGGAGCACTGGACTCTTGCTTGCTTAGTTATAAACTTGGCTACACACCAAAGCATCACCTTTAACTCACCTCATTGATCTCCCAAGACACACATAACCCTACGTTTCCTGGTGGGTATTCCTTACCCAATAATAATGTCAGATTGGAACCTATGGACTTAGGGGGTATGAGGCAAACTGGAGAGCTCACTGCCAAGACGGTGGTTGAGGGGGGAGGCCACCACCCCATAGGATTGAGAATACACTGGCAATTTCTCTGGTGTCCACATAGCCCCTGAGCTCTGAGTTCATCATCACTTTAGAAGGCAATATTCATTCCCCGAGGCCCTTGTCTGACAGCTTTCACTGAATTCTGATATAATTGATTTGGTTCTCTGATGAAACTGAGTAGGTGACATTCGCAGTCGACTCCAGTCTATTAACTTGAGTGGAAAATGGAGAAGAAGGTCTTCTCCAGACCCCCCCAGGGAGGCCTCTCTAAGAAGTCAAGGTGGTGGGCCTGGTGGAGCTGTGAGGAAGGCAAGGCACGTGAACCTCACCTTGTGCCACCTGTGACAAGGGAGGGAGCCTGTCAGAGCTTCCCCGTAGAGCAACATGCTCCAGCTTGGCACAACACTTCTCTGAACTGACAGGTGCGGGAGGGGCCATCTAGGTCTCAGTATCGGGAGATGTCACAGGCATTCTGGCCAAACTGGTGCCCATGGCAGGCAGCTGTTCAGGCTGGCACCCACTTGCTAACCTGGCTAGAGGCTCCACCTGGGCTGTCTGAGTGGCTGAGCCCTGCTCCCTGGCCACGCCTAGTGGGGATGTGGACCCCCTGAAGGCTCACTGGGCTTCTGTCGCAGGAGCCTTGTTCCCTGTGCCCAGGTGGGACCCAAGCAGCGCTGGTCTCGGGTTGCGCTAGTAGCTCTGGTGGTACCTGCCGAGGAGCTGCAGAGAGTTCCTGTGCGTCCTGGAAGTTCCTTGTGTAGCCTGTAGCACAATGCCTGGCACAGCACAGGTGATCAATAACAGCGACCACAGCTCCAGCTGTTCTTCCGCTGGCATGTTACTTGTGGCTCCAGTTCACTGCACAGTTGGCTACTGTACAACTACAGTGAAGTCAGTTTTTGAAAAAGACGCAATTTGTTCAAAGATTCTATACCGTCCGGTGAGATTTAGCTAATCACGCCATCTTCTACCTTCATCTTTTTCATTTGTAAAATGAGAATCACAATGCCACTGTTTTTCTCCTACTTCAAATGTAGTCATGCTAGTAAGGTCCTGTCGATCTCCCTGGGAAAAGTACTATGAAATAAGAATTATTATTAAAATATTATTTTGAAATAAAGGTAAGCTTTTTCTCATGTGTTTCCATACTTTTATTTCTTCTAGACTTTTACTTCCATTGCTGTCTCAATATGGATTTTGAATCATTTCTCCTTTCTCTGACATTTATAATTAAATCATAAAGTTTGCTTTAAGAAGACAGAAAATGGTGTATACCACAGTTATATCCTTAAAGCCATCTTTCCTTTTTGCAATCAATTACAAGCACTACCCATTTGGAATATTGTTTGTAATTGAATTTACATTTACAATAAACCTCAGGCTTAGAACGTGGGCTGGAGTGAGGAGCAAGAAAAGTCCAAACAGCATAATTAACAAAAGCAGTGGCACCATTGTTATGTACAGTTTGAAACAAACATGCTGATTTTTCTTAGAGTGTCCTGAATAAAAATGAAACAAAACAAAACAAAAAGTTCGACAAAAAAAAAGAAAGAAAATGACAAACCAAAACAAAAAACCTCAGAAACAGTTGTGCTTAAAAATAACCCTGACCTTTGTACTTTTCCCTACTTAAGACAGATATTATATAACAATGAAATTGTTGTTTTTGAAAATTTTCTACACTTAGCTGAAATGTTAAGATTAGTAGACTGTCTTGGTTAGGAACAACAAGAAGAAATATTTATGCTTCTTGTTGACCTGCACCTAAATGTTTAATACTTAAATGGTGCTTGAATATTGCAAATTTGGGTCTTCTCCCATCTACCCCACAGCTGGCTAAGTGACTCGCCTGCGACAATGCTGTGAACAGGGACTTCTGCCCAAGACCACATTACTGGGTCACATTCCCCCCAACAGATACTGAAAACTTGTGATGAAAATAAAATCAAGTTCACAAAGTTTTATTTCTGAAGGGAAACCTTGCACTGGCACTTTGTCTGCCATAGAGACTCTAGCTTTGAGAAAGAGAAGACCACGTTAAACTCAAGTCACACAGTTTCTGCCAAGTCCTCCCCTGCCCCCCATCCCTCCCAGCGGAACCAGAAAAGAATTCTCTGCCAACCTTATTTCTGGGGTTTGGGGGAGGAGTAGAAGTTTTTCTCTTCTTTCCAGGTTTAATTATTTGAGGACGAGCCATGTTTTATCTGTTGCTGTGGCAGCTATGGGGAAATGATTTTTATTCTCCTTTCTCCCTTACTGTGGGAGATAAGGGGAGGTCACTGTTAGCTTTCCTTTTTCTGGTTCTCGAGAGGGATGAGGAAGGGAGTAAAAATGCAATCTCACCCGCTCTCTTACTTCTAGCTGCTTCTTACCTTCTTACAAACCAGCCTCCTAACCAAAAGAAGCAGAAATCCATTGATTCTGGTGACCTTTTGAGGTTTATATTAGTGAACCTTTCTGAAAGACATTTTTTTTTGAATAAGTAATTTTTCCCTTGGAAACATAGTAATTGTAGGAAAAAAATGATGTGTTGAATTCACTCTTTTACTAGTTTTTGATGTTTAATTCTTAGCTAGGAACAGAGGGATCCTGGTGCAATTTCAGTGAATAGTATTGCGATATATTTTGTAAAGTCATAAAATGTCAAACTGTATGCGAATTGTATTTCTAAAGCTTCAATAGCACTCAGAAACTAATTGTACCGGCAGCGTCTTTTTTAGCAAAAGAGACTCAAACAACTTTCTTCACAGTCATGCTTTGACAACTTCATTCCCTTTATTTATAACACTATCCTAAAGCAATTTCCTTTCAGAAAACAGTCAATGAACACAACATAGTGGGAACTGTTTACGTGACTGAATTCATGGAAGACTAACCTTCTGGTTCCAGCATAATCAAAAAGTCCAGAGACATTCAGCCTCTCATGGAATGATAAACATTTCATATTTTAGAACTCAAGCAAGCAGCATGATGGGAATTGTGAGGCACTGATAAAATTCTAGAATCAGAAAGGTAAGACATCAGGTCTCATGGAATGCTCAGCTTGAGTCTAGCATACAAAGGGTCACCAGAAGGAGTAGCATATAAAAAGTCAATGGTTAACTTTTCCAAGTTTTGCTTAAAAATGTATAAGAGAAGGAGAAAGAGAAAATTCTTGGGTGGTTATATCATCACATTAAGAGGTGCTCTGGATAGAGAATGAGAAGAAAGTTTTAACTATTTTCAAGAACGCTTCATGTGCTATGCAGAACTGACTCATTTTGATTTTCTGTGTTCTGTGGTTGCATATGTACCCAGAGAAAAAGAGAGAGAGAGAGATGAAATGAAAATAAACAAAGAGAATGAGGGGGAAGAAAGAAAACAAAGCAATATTAGAAGACTAGGAGAAAATTAAATTTTTTTTCCTGGGTGTGGAAAAGGGACACAAACAGAAAAGGTTAACATTTAATAGAGCTTGCCCCGGGGTCACACGTGGACTTCCAGGCAGCAGTTAGATCTGGTACCCAGAGCCTCGAGAGCTCAGACTACGGTGTAAGGAAATGCAGGGTTGCCAGCAACAGTTCTCGGTTTGCACCTATTTGGAGCAAAGTTAGACCCTGGCCCTTCCTGGACTGTTGGGTTCCTCATCAATTTTTATAACTCCCTCCATTTTCCTTGTTCCTGCTGGCAAAACTCTAGGACAAGATGACGTGAAGTGTAGTCTGTGGTTGGGGCTGGTCCACAAAGTGTTTTGTACTGGTTTATGACAAAATAAGCACAAAAATTGAGAGTAAGCATCTAGAAACTTTTATAGCAATTTGATGGAGTAATTTTATGTCTGTTGAATCTAATATGACAATAGGTCTTTATTTTGTATATCTTTGGTTTTAATTTCATTTAAGCTAGTCATTTATTTTTATTGTGTTTTACAAAATATCATTCTGTGATAGACTGGGAAAAATTTGGTCTTATGTCACAGATAGTCTGAGAAGCACTGCTCTGGAGAACCAGGAGATGGTGTTTTGGGGGAAAAAGTATCACTTCTTTAAATGTGGATGGAGTTTATGAAGAGGACGAGGGTCAAATATTTTTCACCCTGAAGAGCATGTGAGAAGCAATGACCTCTAGTTCGTGGCTTTCTTTAGAGCAACAATTCTCAAACTTATTTGCCTCAGGATTCCCTATACACTTAAAAAGAAATTCAATTTCCTAGTGTTCATTGCTAGTATATAGAAATATAATTGGTTTTTAAAATATTTTCTTTGTATTCTGTGACCTGGCTAACCTCACGTATTTGGTCTAGTAGTTTTTTTGTAGATTCTTTGTGATTTTCCACATAGAGTCATATTACCTGGGAGGAGAGGAAATTTTATTTCTTTCTTTTCAATCTGTATTAAATTTTTCCTTTTTCTTGCCTTATTTTCCTGACTAGGGCCTCCATTATCACGTTGGATAGGAGGGAACAAGTCAAGCAGACATCCTTGACTTGTTCCCAATCTTAGGGAGAAAACATTAAGTTTTTCACCATTAAGTATGATAACAGCTGTGGGTTTAGCAGAAAGCACTTTATGAGACTGAGGAAGGTCCTTTCAATTCCTAATTTGCAGAGTTTTTTTTTATCCCAGATAGATGTTGGATTCTGTCAAAGGCTTCCTCTGCATCTACAGAGATGATCATATGGTTTTTCCTCTTTAGTCTGTTGATGAGGTGAATCACATTGGTTTTTGAATGTTGAATCAGCCTTGCATGCCCAGGATAAACTCCACTTATCAAATGTATCGTCATTTTTACGTGTTACTGAATTGAATTTGCTAGTATTTTGTTGAGGATTTTGCATTTATGTTTATAACGTATGCTGCTCAGTGGTTACCTTTCCCCGTGATTTTTTTTTCCTGTTTTGGCATCTGGGTCATGCTGGGAAGTTGGGAATGTTGCTTCCCCCTCTATATTATGAAAAAGCTTGTGTAGAATTGGTATTATTTATTCCTTAAACATGTTCTGTAAAATTTTCCAGTAAGGCAATTTGGGTTTGGAGTTTTCTTTATTGGAAGGCTTTTAACACAAATCAATCACTTAAATAGATATAGGACTATTCACGTTACCCATTTCTTCTTGAGTGAGCTTTGGCAGTTTGTGCCTTTCAAGGAACTTGCCCATTGCATTTAAGTTGTTAAATTTATAGGGCATAGGGTTATTTGCAATATTGCCTTATTATCCCTTTAATTTCTGTAGGATCTGTAGTGAAGTTCTCCTCTTTTATTTCTCATATTAGTAACTTGTGTCTTCCCTTTTTTTCCTCTCCTTCAGTCTGACTAGAGGCTTATCAGTTTTATTGACAAAATAGTAGCTTTGGCTTCACTGATTTTCTCTATATTTTTCCATTTCATTAATTCTCTTCTATTATTTCCTTCCTTCTGTTTGCATTAGATTTAATTTAGTTTTCTTTTTCTAGCTTCTTAAGGTGGAAGCTTATATAATTGATCTAAGACTTTTCTTCTTTTCTAATGTAAGCATTCCACACATTTTTATATGCTATATTTTTATTTCAATTTAATCCAAACTTTTTTCTAATTTTCCTTGTGATTTCTTCACTGATTCATGGATTATTTAGAAGTGTACTGTTTAATCTTCAAATATTTGGATATTTTACAGATTTTTAAAGCTCATTTTTTGTTTAATTCCATTATGGTCTGAGAACATACTTTGTATAATTTCAAATTTAAAAATTTGTTAAAAAAATTTTTCACAACCAGAAGGACCTACAACAATATACAACCGTGTACTGGACAGCTTTGGGGAGAAGAAAAAAAATAAGAAGATTAGCAACACACGTTAGCTGAGGCGCCAATCCTAAAAAAAAAAATTTGTGGCCCAGAATATGTTCTCTAATAGTGAATGTTGGGTGTTAGGACTTGAAAATAACATGTATTAGACCAAAGGTAGGGGTTCTGGTCCAAGATGGTGACATAGGAGGCTCTTGAACTCATCTCCACCCAAGACATACCAAATCTACAGCTACAGATGGAACAATTCCCTCTGAAAGAAATCCAGAAAAGAGATGAGCAACTCCTACACATCAGGCGAATGAGAACATGCTCACATTGAAATAGGTCTTGGTACACCCTCCACTACTGGGACCCACTAAGAACAGCTTGGACAATCACAAAAGTTTGAGAGACAACCAAGAGCTTTGGCTGGGCTGAATAATAAGATTCATCTACATGAGGCCATTCCATCAAGATTGGGAGAGGTAAATGTTTTATCTAATGTGCAGAAACCAACACAGAGTGTCAAAGAAAATGAAGAAACAGAGGAATATGTTCCAAACAAAATGACAAGAGAACACTCCAGAAACAGACCTTAATGAAACAGAGATTAGTGATTTACATAATAAAGAAATCAAAATAATGGTCATAAGGATGCTCATCAAAGTCAGCAGAATAATTCATAAACAAGCGGGAATTTCAACAAAGACATAGAAAATATAAGAAAGTACCAAATAAAAATTACAGAGCTGAAGAATACAATAACTGAGCCAAAAAATTCAGTAGAGGAATTCAACATAAGACTAGATCAAGAGGAAGAAAGCATCAGCAAACTCAAAAGACAGGGTAGTGGAATTCATCCAATCGAAGGAGCAAATGAAAAAAGGTAAAGCATAGCTTAAAGGACTTATGAGACACCATTAAGTAAACCAATATTCTCATCGTAGGGGTCGCAGAAGAAGAAGAAAGAGAGAAGGGGACAGAAAACAAAGAAATAATGCCTGAAAACTTTCCTAATCTGAGGAAGAAACAGACATCCAGATTCAGGAAACCCAGAGAGTTCCAAAGAAGATAAATCCAAGAGACTCACAGCAAGGCACATTATAATTGAATTGTCAAAAGACAAAGAGAGAGAGAGAATCTTAAAAGCCGCAAGGGAAAAGCAACTTGTTATGTACAAGGGAACCCCCCATAAGACTGTTAGCAGATTTTTCAGAAGAAACTTTGCAGGCCAAAATACGATATATTCAAAGTGTATTCTACCTGGAAAAGTTGTCCTTCAGAATTGAAGGAGAAACAAAAAGTTTTCCAGACAAGCAGATGCTGAAGGAGTTCATTACCAGTGGACTGGCTTTATGAGAAGTGTTAAAGCTACTTCTTCAAATTGAAATGGAAGGTTGCTAATTAGTAACAGGAAAACATATAAAGTATAGATCTCACTGGTAAAGGTAAATACATAGTTAAATTCAGAATACTCTAGTCTTGTAATGCTGGTGGGTAAACCATTTATAAATCTAGTATAAAGGTTACAGATGAAACTATTAAAAATAACTACAAATACAATAATTTGATAATAGACAATGTAAAAAGATGTAAATTGTAACATGAAACACATAAAATATGAGGGGGACAGTAAAAGTGTAGAGCTTTAGTATGTGTTGTAAATTAAGTTGTTTTCAGCTTAAAATAGGTTATTATAAATATAAGATGTTTTATGTAATCCTCATGGTAACTACAAAGCGAAACCTATAACAGATAAACAAAAAATAAAGTGAAAGAAATCTAAGCATACTACTACAAAAAAATCATCAAATCACAATGGAAGAGAGCAAGAGAAGAAAGGAGCAAATAAATTACAGTCAGAAAACAATGAACAAAATGGCAATAGTAAGTCCATACCTATCAATAATCACTTTAAGTGTAAAAGTACTAAATTGTCCAAAGACATAGAATGGCTGAATGGATAAAAAACAAATCCCAACTATATGCTACCTGCAAGAAACTCACTTCGGATGTAAGGACATGCACAGACAGAAAGTGAGGGGACAGAAAAGGTTATTCCATGCAAATAGAAACCAAAAGAAAGCAGGGGTAGCTATACTTATATCAGAGAAAATAGACTTTAAGACAAAGACTGTAATATGAGACAAAGAAAGTCATTATATAATGATAGAGGGGTGGAATCGGACAAGAGGATATAACATTTGTAAATATTTATGCACCAAACAGAGGAGCGCTCTAATATATAAAGCAAATATTTACAGACCTGAAGGGAGAAATAGATAGCAATATAATAATAGTAGGGGACCTCAATGTCCACTTTCAACAATGCATAGATCATCCAGAGAGAAAATCAGTAGGGAAATATTGGACTTAAACAACATGTTAGACCAGATGGATTTAATAGATATTTATATAACATTCTATTCAACTGCAGCAGAATACATATTCTTCTTAAGCATACAAAGAAAATTCTCAAGGATAGATCATATTAGGCCATAAAACAAGTCTTAATAAATTGAAGAAGATTGAAATCAATCAAGCATGTTTTCTAACCACAACGATATAAAACTAGAAATTAATTACAAGAAGAAAACGGGAAAATTCACAAATATATGGAGATTAAACAACACACTACTGAATAGCCAATGGATCAAAGGTGAAATCAAAAGAGAAATCAAAAAATATCTTGAGACAAATGAAAATGGAAATACAATATACCAAAACTTATGGGATGAATCAAAAGCAGTTTTAAGAGGGACGTTCATAGCGATAAATGCCTACCTCAAGAAACAAGAAAAGTCTCAAATGAACAAGCTAACTTTACACCTTAAGGAACTAGAAAAAGAAGAACAACTAAGCCTAAAATTAGTAGAAGGAAAGAAATATAAAAAAATTAGAGCAGAGATAAATGAAATAGAGACCAAAATGATAATAGAAAACATCAACAAAACTAACAGTTGGTTTTTCAAAGAGATAAGCAGAATAGACAAACTTTTAGCTAGACTTACCAAGAAAAAAAAGAGAAGATTCACATGAATAAAATTAAAATTAGAAAAAGAGAAGATATTACAACTGATACCACACAAATACAAAGGATCATGAGACTACATGAACAATTATATGCGAACAAATTGGAGAATCTAGAAGAAATGGATAAATTCCTAGAAACATACAACCTACCAAGACTGAATCAGGAAGAAATAGAAAATCTGAGCAGACTAATTACTAATAAGGAGATTGAATCAGTAATCGTAAATATCCCCAAAAACCAAAGTCCAGGATCAGATGGCTTCACTGGTGAATTCTACCAAACTTTTAAAGAATAATTAATACCAATCCTTCTCAAAGTCTCCCAAAAAATAGAAGAGGAGGGAACATTTTCAAACTCATTTTACAAAGTCAGCATTACCTTCATTCCAAAACCAGACAAGGACACTACAAGAAAAGAAAATTATAGGTCAATATCCCCAATAGAGGTAAAAATCCTCAACAAAATATTAGCAAACCAAATTCAACGGTACATTAAGAGATCATATGCCATGATCAGATGGGATGTATTCTAGGAGGCAAGGATGGTTTAACATCCACAAATCAATCAATGTGGCAAAATGAAGGATAAAAATCATGATCATCTCAATAGATGCAAAAAAAATTTGACAATTCATCATCCATTCATGATGTTTCAACAAACTGAATATAGACAGAATGTACCTCAACCTAATAAAGGTGACGTATGACAAGCCCACAGCTAATATCATAATCAACAGTGAAAAGTTGAAAGATTTTCCTCTAAGATCAGAACAAGACAAGGATACCCACTCTAGCCACATTTATTCAACATAATGTTGGAAGTCTTAGCCAGAGCAATTAGATGGGGAAAAGAAATAAAAAGCATCCAATCAGAAAGGAAGAATTAAAAGTGTCACTATTTGCAGATGACATGATATCATGTATATAAAAAACTCTAAAGACTCCACCAAAAAACTGTTAGAACTAATACATGAATTCAGTAAAGGTGCAGGATGAAAATCAATATACAAAATCTGTTGCATTTCTATATAATAATAAAGAACTATTGGAAAAAGAAATTAAGAAAACCATCCCATTTACAATTGCATCAAAAGAATGAAATACTTAGGAAAAATATAACCATGAAGGTGAAAGATCTGTACACTGAAAACTATGTCATTGTTGAAAGAAATTGAAGAAGACACAAATAAATGGAAAGATATTTTGCGTTCTTGGATTGGAAGAGTTAATGTTGTTAAAATGTCCATATTACCCAAAGCCACCTACAGATTCAATAAAATCACTATCAAAATTCCAATGGCATTTTTCACAGAAATAGAACAAACAATCCTAAAATTTGAATGAAATCACAAAACACTCCAAACAGCTAAAGCAATCTTGAGAAAGAAGAACAAAGCAGGAGGCATCACACTTCTTGATTTCAAACTATACTACAAAGCTATAGTCACCAAAATAGCATGGTGTTGGCATAAAAAAGACACATAGATCATTGAAACAGAATAGAAAATCTAGAAAGAAACTCGTGCATGTATGGCCAATTAATTTATGATAAAGGAGCCAAGAATACACAATGAGGAAAGGATAGTTTCTTCAGTGAATGGTGTTGAGAAAACTGGACAGCCACATACAAAAGAATGAAACTGGATCCTTATTTTACACCATATGTAAATATTAACTGAAAATGAATTAAAGATTAGAGCATAAGACCTGAAACCATAGAATTCCCAGAAGAAAATGTAGGTGGTTCGCTCTTTGATATTGGTCTTGGCAATGATTTTTTGGATTTGACACCAAAAGCAAAGGCAACAGAAGCAAAAATAAATAAGTAGGACTATATCACACTAAAAAGCTCCCTCAGAGCAAAGGAAACCATCAGCAAAATGAAAAGGCAACCTACAGAATTGGAGAAAATATGTGTGAATCATATATCTGACAATGGGTTAATGTCCAAAATATATAAAGAATCCATACAACTCAATAGTAAAACAAACAATCCAATTAAAAAATGGACAGAGGAACTGAATAGATATTTTTGCAAAGAAGACACACAAATGGCCAACAGGTACATGAAAAGGTGCTTGACGTCGCTAATCATCAGGGAAATGCAAATCAAAACATGTTACCTCACACCTATTAGAATGGCTATCAACAAAAAGACAAGAGATAACAAGCATTAGCGAGGATGTGGAGAAAGGGGAACACTTGTGCACTGTTGGTGGGCGTGTAAGTTGGTGTAGCCACTATGGAAAACAGTATGGAGATTCCATGAAAAATTTAAAATAGAACTACCATATGATCCAGCGATCCCACTTTTGGGTATATATCCAAAGGAAATAAAAAAAGGATATCTAAGAGATATGTGCACTCCCATGTCATTGCAGCACTATTCACAAGGGCCAAGATATGGAAACAACCTAAGTGTTTACCAAGGAATAAATGGATAAAGAAGATATGGTGTATATATGAAATGGAATATTATTCCACACCAAGGAGTATTATTCAGCCATAAGAAAGAAGGAAATCCTGCCATTTGCAACAACACAGATGGATCTTGAGGACTTTATGTTAAATGAAATAAATCAGGTGGAGAAAGATAAACACTGCATAGTATCACTTATATGTGGAATCTAAAAAAAAAATGTCAAATGTGGAAACAGAGAGTAGAAAAGTGATTGTCAAGGTCTGGGGGAAATAGAGACAGTTTGGTAAAAGGGTACAAACTTTCAACTATAATATGAATAATTTCTGAGGATCTAATGTAAAACATAGTGACTATAGTTGATAATACTCTATTGTATAATGGAAATTTGCTAAGAGGATAAAATTTAATTTTTATCACCAAAAAAACCCCAAAAACAAAAACGACCACCAACAAGATAAATACATGAGGTGATATAGGTGACTAAGGGGGGAATCCTTTCACACTATATACGTATATCAAATCACAACAATGTACACTTTAGATGGCTTATAATTTTATGTGTCAATTATACTTCAATATAACTGAAAAAAGGAAAAAGAAAATAATGTGTATTCTACTGTTTTTGAGTGGAGTGTTTAAAAATATTAGCTAGGTGAAATTGGTTGATAGTCTTGTTCCGGCTTCTATATCCTTACTGATTTTCTATTTGTTCTATCAATTTCTTAGAGAAGAGTGTTGAAGTCTCCAACTATAATTACGGATTTGTCTATTTTCCTTTTCTGTTCTGTCAGTTTTTGCCTTATGCATTTTGAATATCCATTATTAAATGCGTACCTATTTGGGATTTTTAAATCTTTTTTGATAGTTAAGCACTTTATCATTTCTAATATCTCTTTTCCCTGGTAATATTCCTTGTTTTGAGATGTGTTTTTCCTAATACAGCTGTCCCAGCTTTCTTTCGATTAGAGTTTGTGTGATGTATCTTTTTCCATTCTCTTATTTTAAAACTATTTATATCTTAATATAAGGCAGCATGTAATTGGGTTACTTTCTATCCAGTCAGATACTCTCTTAATTGTTATGCTCAGATATTATACATTTAAAATAGTTATTGATATAGTTAGATTAAAATCTGTCATCTTTCTAGACACTTCTATTTAGTCCATTTATTCTTTATTTTTTCCTTTTTCTGAAGATTTTTGGATTAATTAAGCATTATTGTGATGCCATTTTATCACCACTATTGGCTTATTATTTATTCCTTAATTTTGTTGTTGTTTTTTAGTAGTTGCTCCAGGCTTTACTACTTAACATGTAGTGTAAGCATATTACAACTGTGTACTTCCAATTCCTCCTTTTGTGCTATTATTATACATTTTGTTTTCTATGTTCTATAAACACAGAATACGCTACTATTATTTTTCTTTGAACAGTCAGTTATATCTTAGAGCCATTAAAAATAAAAGAAAAATAAATTTCATGCTTTCCTTCACTTATGCCATTTCCAGTACTTTTCATTTCTTTGTGTAGCTGTGTTTCTATTTGTTATCATATTCCTTCTGTTCTAAGAACTTCTTTTTAAAAGATTTTTTGTCATGCAAGTGTGCTGGCGCTAAAAAGTCTTCATTTTGCCTTTAATTTTGAAGGAGTTTTTGCAGATATAGAATTCTGAGTTGCCGGTTTTTTTCTTTCAGTTCTTTAAAGATGTCATTTCTTTGTCTTTTTTGGCTGACACAGTTTCTGAAAAGTCTGCTGTATTTCTGCCGTATTGTCTTTGTTCCTCTTTCTGCAATGCGTCTTTTTCTTTGGCTCCCTTGAATAGGTTTGGTTTCTGTCTTTTGTTTTCAGCATTTTGAATATGGCCCATGTGTATAGAATCCTTTTCAAGTGTTTATTAATTTCTGCAAAGTCTTGTGCATCATCTCTTCAATTATTTTTATGCCATTCTCTCTTGTTCTGAGATTTCAGTTTACTCGGATATTAAACCATTTGATACTGTTCCACAGCTCTCTGATGCTTTGTTCTTTTCTTTTCTTCTCCTCTTTGTGTTTCAATTTAGATAAGTTCTATTGACCTATCTTTAAGTTCACCAGGTTTTTTTCTTGGCTTTGTTGCTTCTACTGCTGTGCCCATAAAGGCATTCCTCATCGCTGTTTCTGTGTTTCCATTTCTAGCATTTGCATTCCATCATTTCCTATATTTTCCGTCTTTCTGCTGAAACTAGCCTTCCTGCTCTACCTGTTGTCTATCCTTCCCATCAAAGCCATAATATATTAATCATAGTTTTTTTAAATTTGCTTCCTGATAGCTCTAACATTTATGTCATGTCTACAGATTCACAAATTTTGACAGTTTGCTGATTTTTCTGCCTTCTTTTTATACCTCATACTTTTTTCCTTTTAAAAAACAAGACACCTTGTTTAAGACAGTAGAGGCTGAGGTGAGTGGAAATAAGCACTTTTGGGTGTGCCTTTAGTGTGTATTTCAGAAACTGGTACCTGGGTCTCGGCGATGGGTCCTTCCCGGTGATCCGACCCCTGACCTTCCCCGGTGGTAGAAAATTTCTAATGGTCTGGACCGAAAATATATTTCTGCCAGGGTTAGAGGAATTTTTCTCTTCTCTTTCCGTCACTTTGATGGGTCTTCAGCAGTGCCCTAAGGATGACAGAGATTTCTCTCCTTCCTATAGCAGTTTACGGCTTTTGTTCCATAGGGAAGATAGAGAAGAAGGATCGAGTTGGGGCTTTGTACCTTTCCTTCTGCTGCTGCTGTTCCCACTGGCCTGAACCACGAGCCTTTCTCAGGACTCCTGTCCTGCCCCGGTCTTTCCTGCGAGCCCTCAGTGAAGTCTGTGGAGAAGAGCCTGTGAGTAGGTGCGAAGTCCCTTAGTATCTGAGGCTCCCAGGAGTTCTGTATGCTCACACTAACCTGCAGTTGGCCTTTAGCAATTCATTAGCCACTTTAACTGAGTTCTCCTTAACAGGCTGTGTGGCGCCTGGCAGCCTCTGCCCCAGGTAATCACATGTTCATCTTCTCTCTCCCCAGGAGGCTCAGTTTTCCCTTAGATTTCAGGTTAGTTAGTGGCCCTGAAACCTCATCTTTCTGGTAGGTTTGAGAAAGTTGTGAACTCACAGCTTGCCTAATTGCAATTTGTTGTTGTTGTATGTGAGGGAGCAATGCTCTTTCCAGCTTTCTATATCCTAAGCAGAAGCCTGAACTTTGCTATACAAATACCTTTGAAAAGTATTAAAGACCAAAAAGAGCTTTAATTAATGTGGGTTAATCTATAGATATTTATCATATTACAAATTTGTGAGAAATTAAAAAAATATTTATTACCATATTTAAAAATAACAATTATATATCCATTACGTGCTACTATAGATAATCTATTTTTAACAAAAAGTCACTGTATTTTCCAAAACAAAAAATTAGTGAGAATTGTGATAGTGTTGTACATTTTTGAGAGTCTCTTTAATGTATGGATTGAGAGAAGATGGCTATATTCTCATACGCGCTTCTGCGTTCAATCTGTTGCAATGTCATCCATCATGTAGTCTCTGGAATACTCCACTTTACGCTAGTGAGAAATGAGAGTAAAAAAGACAGACCATTTATTATGAGAAGAACCCCAGGAAGGGTCTTGGAGACTTGTAGGTCCCCAGACCAGACCACACTTGGAGAACGTCTGCCTTACAGCATCTGCTCAGACAGCGCTAGAAAGTGTACCCAATCAGACAACGAAGCTTGTATATCCTCCAATACATGTGTATTTGTTCATAAATTATAGATATGACGACCATCACTCTGTGTATTGGACATATTAGTGAAGCAATTCCTTATTGTTAACCTAAAAAGAAAATTAAATAGAAATCATAATTTCCTCCTGCCATCCAATGTACCCCTGCCCCTAATTTGGAGAGCACTGCTTTACAGGAGCAGCATGAGACGGTGAAACTCTGCATACCTCCTGTGGGTCATGAGAGCTGTGTTAGTCAGAGTTCTTCAGAGAACCAGTGGGGTATCTATCTATCTACCTACCTATATAAAGAGACTTATAGGAATTGGCTCACAAGATTAAAGAGGCGGAGAATTCCCACAATCTCCCGTCTGCAAGCTGGAGAACCAATGGTGTAAGTCCCCGTCCGAGGGCAGGAGAAGACCAAGGTCCCAGAGCAGGCAGTCAGGCAGAGAGCACAAATTCACTCTTTTTCCACCCTTTTGCTCTATTCAGGCCTCACAGACTGATGATGCCCACTTGCACAGGGAGGATAATCTTCTTTAATCAGTCTATCGCTTCAAACACTAGTCTCATTCGGAAACACCCTCACAGACACACCCAGAAATAATGTTTAACCGAATATCTGGGACCCTGTGACCTAGTCAAGTTGTCACATAACATTAACCATCACAAGGGCAAAATAAATTCCAGATTCTAACTGCTGCTGGATGGGGCTCCTAAGAGGGAGCTTGTTCTGATCAGGTCTGGTTCAAAATGGCCAGTGGCCAGCAGAGAGAGCCCCGGCTGCTCTGGGCAAGGCAACGACTGACAGAATGGGACACAAATGTGCTCCGGATTCAATCCAGTTCTACACAAAATCATCTGTACTAAAGAGAGGTTAAAAATGCCTATCATGTTTAAACTTTCTTTCTTTTTTTTTTAGAACAGGTTAAAGAACTTATCAGCCATCTCTAAGGCTCCTGGTTGACGTCCAGTGGGGATTTGTGGTAACTCTTCTACATGTCACGTTCCACCTTCTCATCCAAGCTTCAAATCAGCAGGTTTGATGAGTGTAGTTTAGACATCGGGATTTTGTGGTTCTGACTTTTGGTCTCGTTCTCTTTCAGAGAAGCCACATCTGTGTACTCAGCTTCGAAGTCCTATGATCATGAAGGAGACTCAGGGGGCCTTGGGTTTGCTTCTTCTGGGTTTTGTTCTTCAGTCTCTCAGACTTTCAACGGACTCTGTCAAACCAATTCCAGAAAAACTGGAGTTTGGTAAAGGCGGTATCTTACTCACTGCTTCAAATGCAAGGGTTCACTGTTTCCTCTGCAAATCTGGACGCTGCTCGTGACGCACTCTGAGAGGCCGACCTGCTGTGTGAGCCGGACACTGTTCTCCTGTAATTGCTTATTTCCTTTATCCAGGAAGAGCACGCTGCTCAGGACTGCAGATATTCTCCATTTGTTGGGTCCCTTCTTCTCGCTCTGTGAGTTGCTCTAGAAGTGTCCTTTTCTCTAGAAGCAGGATATCATTCTGGGTGGTGATCTGGTCCTGGAATGTGTTCTCCTTTTCTATTTGTTGTTGCCTTTAAACAGGTTTGAACAAAGCTTCACGACGAAGAAAGAGATAGGATGTGTCTTCCTGGAGGTGGGGGTGTTGCAGTAGCACCTTAAAAGCAGCATCTCAACAGAAGTCAGCTGAGGGTACCAGGCGATGAGGAAGCTCCCCTCGCTGATGAGGAGAGGGCTGCATTCGCTTCCTGTGAGCAATCCTAGATCATCCCACGTGGATGCTTACCTCAGGCAAAAAAACAACAAAACAAACCACAACCTCCAAACAGGGCTGTCAAAATCACGTCCACTTTACTCCAGACTTTCAGTACCAAAGTCAGAAAAGAAAGGCACTCAGGCGCAGGATCCTCACAGGGGGGCCTGAGGCCTTTGGCATTCTTTAAGGGAGCAGCTCTTCTAACAGAAGTGCTGCCTGAAGAAGAGAGAAGAAGAATTTGCAAAAGAGAAAATGAATCAGACAGTTGACCATGAGCTTGATGGGAATGTAGCTATCTTCCTTTTTTTCCAAGCCTAGGATTGAAAAAGCAGTCATGGGAATAAACAATCCATCACTGGAGTTGACAGGGTGGAGGTAATTTAGGGAGGGGAGTGAGCACAAAGCCAGATGCCTCAGCACAAATAATAAATTGTTTGCCCTTGCTATCATCTAAATGGTGAATAAGAAAGGATCCGGGATAAGACAACCTCTGAAATGGTTAGGCGAAATTAGTGCTGATGTTTCCATTCAAGTAGTAGTAATAATGACAATAACGGAATGTTTAGAGAATGCATTTCATGCCTGGGATTCCACTGGGCTTTAAAATAGGAAGATCTGATTCATACCTACTACCATGAGAATGAATTAATCTCTAGCTCTCAGGGGGGATGTGAGGGACTTCTCACAGGAGCTTAGATTCATCTGATTATAGAGCTAGGCGTAGCTAGAGGTAACTAGACCAATGCCCTTTCCTGATAGGCCAGAGAGGTCGAGTGACAGGCCCAAGGTCACACAACTACTTAGTGGAATTACTAGGACTAGAACTCAATTGTGTTTCCTTTGAATCCCAGCTGTCACTTTCTAACTATGTGCCTTTAGGAAAGTCACCTAACCTCTCTGAGCCTCAGTTTCATTATCTATAAAATGTAAGTAATAGTAGCGCCTACATCAAAGGGCTGTTGGGAGGATTAAATGAGTTAATTATGCTTAGAACAGTTCCTGGCACATAGTAGATACTACATACATGCTAACTGTTACAGGTGATTATGATTATTTTTTTTGTGTGAGGATGATTGGCCCTGAGCTGACCTCTGCTGCCAATCTTGCTCTTTTTGCTTGAGGAACACTGTTGCTGAGCTAACATCTATCAATCTTCCTCTACTTTGTATGCGGGATGCTGCCACAGCATGGCTTGATGAGTGGTGTGCAGGTCTGCACCTGGGATCTGAACCCCTGGACCCCAGACCACTGAAGTGGAGTGCACGAACTTAACCACTACGCCGCCAGGCCGACTCCCGATTATTCTTTTTATGGATAACTTCCTTTAAAAAAAGACTAAGGTGACCTCTTCTCATTTGCCACAGTTTTAAAACCATCAATTGAGATGGAAATGGCAGGTAGATAAGACACTGAATCCCTATTAATAAAAGTTCTAGGGCAAAAGCTAACATTTTGGTCTACCACCAGTTACACTTAATGTAGATACGTTCTATTCTTTCTTGAAAGTGAGTTTTAATGCTGGTGGAGGATAGAGGAAGGGTTGAGGTGGGATGGATATTGGAGATACCCCAATTCGTAGAAAAGGGCTCAGAATTCAAGGGCAGATGTGCTGGAAGATGTTACCGTCTTCACAATTTAGCCTAACATAGGTGCTGTTGGAAACCAAAATACTCCACCATCAAGTGACAGTAGCCCATAACTGTTTTGAATTCTGTAACAACCATGGACAAGCCATTTCTTGTGGGTCTGGGTACTCTCTATAAATGCTATTCTTCCAAACCAAATCTCACTTGAATAATTTATCTCCCTCCCTCCACCCTCTGCCCAAGGTAATTTATCAAATGAAATATGTAATTTATGGGAAAGAATTCTGTGACACGTAAAGCACTATATAAATGTTTTGGTAATACTATGGTGATAATCGATATTTTTCATAGGGGTGTGAGTGTGACTTGCTTGGGTTACTGAGCTATCTATTCAGGGATGAGAAATAAAATAGCCACATACCTCAGGTTTTTGGGGGAGATGTGTGAGAAGGGAAGAGGAAGGTTGCTTTTTGTCATGTTGCTTTTGGAAGGAACTCTGAAGAATTATAATTTCTACACTGAAGACTCAGTGAACGAATGAAAGGATGTCTTCTTTCAACTGAGGCACAAGGGCAGGTAA
The DNA here is from genome assembly GCF_041296265.1 of Equus caballus. Lineage (NCBI taxonomy): Eukaryota > Metazoa > Chordata > Mammalia > Perissodactyla > Equidae > Equus > Equus caballus. Next base: position 19,819,140 of record NC_091712.1, on the reverse strand, counting down.
ATTAAGCTGAGCAAAGTAGACAGGAGACTGCTCAGTCAGAGACGCCAATACGGAGAGGACCAGCGTGGCCTCATGAGTCAGGGAAGCCTAGGTTTGCTCGTTGGACAAGTTGCTTCATCTCTTCGAGGCTCATATCCACCATCTCAGCGGGTGAAATGAGAAAAAATATGCACTGTGTTTGCACGATTCCTTGCACAGAGTAGCTACTCAACAAGTAGCTATTACTATTACTACTGAGGCAGAGTTCATACGTCTTTTCGACATAACTCAGAGTTCAGTGATCGCAGATAGACCCTGTTAGCCAACATACTACTTTAGTCTCTTGTGAAGAAATCTCATCCTCCAGTTTATTTTACTTTTTTTCTTCCCTTAAGGGTTGAAGCACTGACTGGTGGGAATTTTGGTGAGTGAATAATTTTGAGTCCATTTGGCACAAGGAAAGCTCTGATGATGGCTTTGAATCTTGTTCTGTGCGAACCCACAGTGGCAGCGACGTGCTGTCATGATAAAAGCCAAGAAGCATGGTGCATTCCATTAAGGGAAACAGGCATTAACTTTCCTCCCCAGCCTGGTCACTCGGGACATTAATCAGCCCATAAAAATGGGATTAAGTCAACTCTCAATTTAGTTCTGTAGCTCACCTTTAAAATGTAACCACTCTTTGTGTTTTTATATCTGGTGATCACATTTTAGATGTAATGAAAGAGCAAGGATGTTTTCCCACACGTTTTCATGGGGATTCGTGACTCCAGTTGGAACCCTCCCTGAAGACATAGTGAACAGTTATTCAATCCTGGGAATGGCTTTGGAGGAGCCATTTCAGCTGAGTATAGAAAGCGAGTTTACTAAAAACTGTATAAATGAGAGACCGGAGCAACCCCCCAGCATATAGTCATGTATTTCATCCTTTATTGCCTAAGGAATATGTTATAATATCATGAGCCTGTCAGCTTGAAACTTTGCTCTTGCTCTGGGTCCCCCAAGGCAAACAGATGGATTTTTAAATCCTTCCTCTTAAAGTCTTACTGGATTGCAAAGCTTTTGCTGAAATGTGGAGCCTGAAATGTTCCCAAGTTCTAAAGCATCCTCCTCGGCTTTGAAGGAGCTGCCCTGACTGCCCTAGCAGTTTGCGTTTTTTCTTTTTCACTTTTCCTTCTCTAGGGTACCGTGCTGGAAGGGAGCGCAGGGGTCATGTCAGGCCAGAGTGTCTAGCGCTCGTCTGTAGTTACAGAGGAAAATGAAGGCTATGGTGAGTTTTCCCAAGAAACCACATTTATTCAATTTAAAGGACCAATCTTTACTCTGAGATTTTGTTCTTCCTCCCTTTTTGATGTAAAATACCTCCTTTTATTACATGATTTTTTAAAAGTATCTTTTTGAGATAAAATAAATGTTTTCCAAAGAAACCTTTCTTTTTGAAATTTTGCTGTAAAATCTAAGAGTTTGGGAACCAATGGTTTAGCGTGATCCCTCCATTTGGCAGCTAGGCGTCTAAGGCCAAGGCCGTTGCACTGCCCCAAGGTTGCTGAGGGAGTGGGTAGCGGACATGTGTCAGCGCCAGGCTTCTGCCTTCTAGCCTGGTGGCTTTTCCTCCATCAGGCTGTCGTTCAGGAGTTGACAGAGAAGGTCTGGCTAAGTGGACAAGGGGAACTGTGCATCTAGCTCCTGGCAGTGAGAAAGGTCCTCAGAGTACTCCAAAGGGGCCGTCTGTGTAACATGATTCTGATAGTGGTTGTGTCAAAAACAGAGCGAGGCTCCCATGCAGATGAGGCCGCAGTGGCTCACAGTCAAGGGTTCTGGAACGCTCAGGACTGTAAATGTCTCCTCTCCTAGCCTGCACTGCCCATGAGCACAACCTCAGACACTGCTTCCTTTGGATCAGGCCTGGCCCTCTCTAGTTTCCCATCTTTTCTGTTTGCAAGAGCAAATATTCCTGGGACGTGTATCCATAAACCCAAATTGGTCATTAACAATTTCAGAATGAACAAGTTTGTTATTTTCTTCATTGGAGACCAGCTAAGAGCTGGAATTCTGATGGGGGGCGGAAAAGATAATTTCAGGCCCAGAGGAGTTCAGAATGGGAAATGAAAAGCAGATCCAGATCGGATGGTCAGATCACGGAGGGAAGGCGGAGTGGACAGAGATGGTGCAAAGGCTCTGGCGCCAGGGAGAGAAGGTGTCCAGAGGCGAGGAGGTTCACGGGATGGGCGGGTGGATGGGCAAAGCAGACAGACTTGGCCCTTTTGTCTGGACTCGTTTGTCTGGCAGGAAGGACTCCACCGAGGACGAGGGGTCCCTGAGAGCTGTGCTTGAGCCAGAGACTTCCAGGGTGCTTGATTCTATCCCAAAGGGACCCCCAAGTCCATCAGCGTACAGCAGGGGGCTTAGGACACATCTTTGCTGCATTGTCAAATGTTCTTTATCTTGAAAGACATCCGGAAGGCAATCCCAGAGTACCTTATGAGTAAATCCTGATCGAAGAAGCCAGGGCCCACCCGTGTGTCCTTAATTCGAGCGGCTGTCTTTGCCTTTTGGGAGTGAAGACAGAGGTGAGAGAGAAGGGCAACACCATCTGTGGTGAGGTTTGCTTTAACGCTCGACGCTAGCACCAGGATGCTCGAGGGTAAAGCTTCTCCGTGAGAATGATGGAGTCCCCTAATATTATAAAAGCAGTTCTCCAGAAGTAGAACTTTTGCAAGTCTGAAACAGGGACTTTTAAGGCCACCCAGCAGGTTCCATGTTCCAGTCCTTGCGACTACCATAGGAGAGGGCTTTAGTTGGTGTCGAAAGAGAAGCTTTTGCCAACTCTAGCATCTCAAGGTGCCTGTAAACAACTCCAAGGTGAGGAGTGCCACTGGGCAGAGATTCCATGCTACAGCTATTCCTCAACGGATAAAAGGTTTTTTCTTATTACAAAAGTATTACACGAGCATCTGAGCAAAATTAGAAATTACAGATAAATAAAAAGAAGAAAATTTAAAAAACACTGTAATTGCAACACCCGGAAACCTTCCCATCCAGAGATGACCGCTGTTAACACCTTGATATTTGTCCTTCCAGATCTTTTTTTATGCATGCACAAACACACATGCATAGACGCACACACACATGAACACACACACACACTTTTAAAGAAAGCAACATGGTTACACATTATATAAGCTGTTTGGAAAGCTGTTTTTTCAGTGATCAATGTGTTATACATATCTTTCTGTGTAAAATATGATAGATCTAGAGGAAACAGGGGCACGTTTGAATTTACAGAATTGGTAATTATATAGATTGAATATTTGAGTGCCCCTCCCAATTTCATATGTTGAAATCCTGACCCTGAAGGTGACGGTATTAGGAGGTGGAGTCCTTGAGAGGTGATTGGGTCCTGAGGGTGGAGCCCTCATGGGCACAATTAGTGCCCTCATACAAGAGGCCCAGGAAAGCTCCCTGCCCCTTTCGGCTGTGTGAGGTTACAGCAAAAAGACAGCTGTCTAGGAAGTGTGCTCTCATCAGACACCAAATCTGCCGACACCGTGATCTTGGACTTCCCTGTCTCTAGAACTGTGAGAAATAAATGTTCATTGTTGATAAGCCACTTAGTTTGTGGTATTTTTTTATAGCAGACGGAATAGACTAAGGCAATCTTGTAGTGGACCAACACATCTTATAGAAGCAAGATCCCCAGTGTTAAGGTATTTTGTTAGCCGATAGCACCAACTCTAGCACAAGGCAATGCTGCTGCTCACCTCTGCAGCCATTGCCAGAAGAGCCCGCATTTGAAGGGCAAGGCCTCTGGGGGCGGGAGACCTAGGCTGAAGTCCCAGCTCCACCAGTCCCCAGCTCTGTGGCCTTGGGGTTGGTCCCCATCACGAAAGCTACCGTTTATTACTATTTATTAGCCACGATGTGCCAGGCACCTGGCTAGATTCTTTTTCGCATTATTCCCACTTCTCTCGATAGCCACATATTTAGAAGTAAGGAAACAGAGGACACTGACCACGGTCACCCAGCTAGTAAGCGGTAAGTCTATGTGAGGCCTGTCTGGTGCTGAAGGCCATGGGCCCACCACTGTGTCACGCTGCCTTTGGAGTGCCAGTCTGCTTATCTGTAAAAAGGCAACTCTAATGACAACAACTGACTTATACACTTGTGGTCAGGTTCAAATGAAATAATGCCTGTGAAAGCGTGTTATCAATCATCCAGAAGATTATGACCAGCTATAGTTATTATGAAGAAAGAGAGATAGATATTGAAAGCTATGATTCACCCAGAAAATGCATCCAGGTTTGAAAGCAAAAGTGAAAAGCTGGCAGGCTGGGGCCCGACCGAGGCAGCTCGCCGACACTTGAGATCGGCTTGCACGGTGCTTAATGCTTCTCAGCGAACATTTAAAAATCAAGAGATTTCATGTATAAATTTGAATTTCCAGCATTTCTGTTAAATGTGTAAGATCTGCAGGCTCTGGGTCCATCTCCTGCAGGGCCCTGCTCCCTGAGGCTGAGTAGCGACTTTCTCTTCCAAGAAGGACATGTGATGTAGGGTCTCCCAGGAGGTCTCCCCCACATCCACCACGGCTGGCTTCACCTGTTCACACTGCGTTACAGGCGTCTGCAGGCAGCTGAGTGTGAGATCTGATTCTGAAAGAACGATGTGTGTGTGTGTGTGTGCTCACCTGAGGGTGGGGAGGGTGCTTTTGAAGTGGTGTGGGGAGTCCGGCCACTTCTCATAAAGTATTGTGAGGCTCGAGCTTGAACTGAACTGAAATTCTGCTGAGTTTGTTCATAGCCTGAGACAAAATGATCCCATCTCAGATCAAACAGCAAGGGCTCTGAGGTCCAAGCAGAATTTCTAAGAGGGCTGTAGGCTCCTCAAGCATCTTTTGGTTCCCACTTAAATCCCCAAGGTGTAAGGAAAGGATCCCAGATGCAAGGCATTGATATTGCTTTGCAAGCATGAATTAAGAGCCTTTATATGACTTCCCAGTGCTCTGGCTGCTGAGGGCAATGAAGAGGCGCCTGTCTCCCTCTCCCCACTCCCTCCACCCTTTTATACTGTGCCATGCAGCACATCTTTATTCTGGATTGATCAGGAGCAGGGTCTATCTGGGTTTGCAGGTGAACAGGACCCAGAGAAGCACGCTGCCCACGTGAGGAGGAATTGCAGAGTCCCCGTGAGGGGGGAGATGTCCGGAGCCAGCAACAACCCCAAGGGGTGAAATGCTGCCTGGGCTTTGAGTTGGCTGAGTGGGTCACAAGGTAAAAGAGAAAGGCCTCTGACCAGAAAGTTCAGACAAACCCAGAACGGCTTTTCAGTCAGCACTTCCTTAGAACAGCATGAATGGACAGACTTTGATCTCATCTGATGGCAGATTTTTAATGTAAAATTCTTACGCATCTAGGGAAAGCTCTCTAGGCGATGTGGTGACAAAAGATGGAATACTTACTAATCTTCAGCCTGCATGGTTTATTTCCTTCCAGAAACTACTGTTATCATCCAGACTGCTAGACCAGTACTTTCCCACTAGTTTATTCTAGATAGAGGGCTATTTTTTGTTTTAAAGGAATGCTGCTTAGAAGGATCATCAAAAGGTCATCAAATCTCTTGTTTATTGACTGGTTTCGCAGGTCAAGTTTCTTGCTAGTAGATGTGGGACTCCAAAAGAGAGCAAGGCTTTCAGCCCAGCCCTCGGCTGGAGGAGTGAAATTCATGCAGTTGGTTGAAGGGAAAGGGTGGTTCTCCTTTAAGTGGAAGGAGGCGTGTGGGAGCAGAATTTAATCCCTTACAGTTCCCAAAGTATTTTTTTTAATAGAACTGAAATCCTTCAGAAATGGTCCAAGATCCAAATAATGTTCTTATCTGCAGTTTTCTTTGGACACCATTCAGCAGTAGATATAGACGTCCAAACACATATCCAGCCCTGTTTTAGGGAGCTATATATGGGGAGACCGTTGCCAGTTGGTAACACACACTGTTCCTCTGGCTCCCTTTTCGTTCTTCCAGTTGAAAACTTTTTTATTCACAAACTTGACCTTAAAAACGCAAAGTTCGAGGATGCCAATTCAAATTTGATTTTGAACAAAGCACACCAAAATTCTCTTTGATCATTCTTTATCTTTCCCCTGAAGACCGGACTTTGGCATGGAGTATCCGAGAATGGAAGGTCATCAGGCTGCTCCAGTCCCATAGTCTGAACTCAGCAGCCAAGATAGTGTTTCATGAAGCCCCCTTACCTGAGCCGGTGCATCTAACTGAAGCATTTAGCCTACAGTATGGGCTGGTCCTTAACAGCATCCAAATGGTTATTCTTTCTAGTTTTATTAAAGGAGCCGATCCTTCTCATAAGTTTTCCATTAATGGGATTATAAATTGATATAATTTTAAGTCCAAGAATGCAGAACTGGTATGTGGTAAACGTAAACATGTGTTTGGTGTTAGATGTAAACTAGTGTAGCCAAAGTGGGCAAGTGTTGTAAACTTCAAACATGAAACAGATGGAAGGTAATTAGTGGCATGAAAGTGATGACAACAGCAGTGAACTGTAGCAATGAAATGAATTGTTAGTTTAGGCAGGAATCACTGTGGCCCTGGTGGATTTATCACGTTTCTAGCTGCTGTATGAACTTGATGTTACCCTTCTCCAGGAGAACACAAGAATTGCCTTTTTTATTCCAAGGCAGGAAGTACAACTTGGAAGCCTGCGAATCACAGCACTTGTTTTCTAAGTCTGAAAAAAATGGATTGGCACTGCCTATTGCAGAAATGGATTAACTAGTTGGTGAGCAATTTTAAAATTTAATTTCATCTCATTCTCTAATCTTAGGAGCAAGCTTTTAGACTACTTCACGAGAAGTTTGGTTGGACAGTGGGTAAAGTCTGTACGGTAGGGCTCTTCCCAGCCATGTGGAAGGGTCTTTTTACTCTCTGTGCGGTCAACAGTGGCATATTTTAAGGAGTGCTTTTAGCTTTGGAGCGCAAGTTTCACAGTTGAGTAAAACTAAAGTGAAAGAACTCTTGCTATAATTTTCTGATGCCCAGAAAGTAACATTTTAAGCAAAAAGTCTTGGATTTTTGGGGGGAAGAACTATGGGATTTTCCTCCTGAGGGACCAACTGAGAAGAACGACACTTTCTGACTTAGCATTTTTTGTGCTGAGAAATTGCTATGGTACTGTTTGGCAGCCAAACGATCATTTTAAAGAATTAGTTTTGACATAGTGGGATCTTAATCAAACAACTCTGATGCCATCAGTGCAGACCAGATTCAAGTTTTAAGAATCACACTTTGTCATAGCTGAGAGCTTAATTCATTTTTGCTTGGATGCATATAAAAATGTGCTCTTTCCAGCCTAGTGGCACAGTGGTTAAGTTTGCACATTCCACTTTGGTGGCCCGGGGTTCGCTGGTTCCGGTACTGGATGTGGATCTATGCACCTCTTGTCAAGCAGGCATTCCACATATAAAATAGAGGAAGATGGGCATGGGTGTAAGGTCAGGGCCAGTCTTCCTCAGCAAAAAAAAAAAAAAAAAAAAAGGAGGATTGGCAGCAGATGTTAGCTCAGGGCTAGTCCCCTAAAAAAAAAAAAGGAAAAAAAATGTGCCCTTTGTCTATATGTCCAGCTCTTGAAGACATTGAAGGAAGATGGCTGTTTAGTAATGAAGATGAAGATGAAGATGAAGAAGAGCCTGCAAATGCTAAGGAGGAAGCAAGTGATGGATAATATCAACTTGTTATTGGCTGGACAGAGGCCCAAACCAGGAAAGGCATGGAGTTCAAACCACCTGTATTTCAATGTGCAGCTCCTTCCGGGGATGATGAAAGTGCTATTGATGAAGTGGTCCTCCTTTGCTCTATGACACTTGGATTTAGAGGTTAGGCAGCTGTCACATCCAACCAGAGACCCTTCAACCCTCTACCTCTAGGTATAACATTCTTAAGCCTCATTAAATTATGCGCGTTCACTGCTCCTTCCACCGTCGCCAGTTTCCAACTTTGAAACAGTTAAGGCAGGCCTCTCGGGAACAAAATTTCTTCCGTTTTTTCAGATGCTTGTGTCTGTCTTAAGCTTTGGACTTGGAGTTAAATGGCCTGCTAATACTAACTTTTAGGAAAGTGAAATGCACTGGGTCTTGGAAAATGGGGATAATAGTCTTGGTCTTTCCTACCTCCTGAGTTGCTCAATGAAATGATAGACACGAAAGTGCTTTGTCAGTACTATTCTTACTGTGAGTTTATGCTGTTGCCTCCGTTTGGAATGCTCTTCTCTCCTACTCTACCAAGCCATCTCCTATAGAGGCTTCAAGACCCTGTGAAAATGTCCCCTCCTCTGCCAAGCTTCTTGACTCCTCACTGCAGAAAGGCGTCCTCTCCTGGACTTTGAGGGCATTCTGTTCTATTTCTGTTAACCAACCATGTTGTATTGTCATTGTCTACATGTTCACCTCTACCATTTGACTTTGAGCTCCTTGAGCAGAGGGACAGTGTCTTATTCACCTTGTGTCCCCATCTTCCAACATCACAGCTGGCTGTATTGAATGCTTAAGAAAAGTTTGTTTAATTGATGCACTGAGGACATTAAATGGGCGATCTCTGATCGACGTGCTTGGGTGGAGGATTCTGGATCACAGAACTCTAGTACAGCCTTCTGTACTGAACACACAGCATTCTGTTTCATTTTCTGTGTCAGAAGATGGCCAAGAAGCAAAGAAGAACAGAGTCTCACGTGGTCACGGTGAGATCCAGGCTACTTGGAGCAAATCTCTTCCAAGGCTTCCTTGGAGTTGAAGGAAGGACAACCCCTTTAGCCACCAGCTTCATGCTGCACACAGAGAGACTCAGCTTTCACTCTGTCACACTTAAGTTAAGTAACATATGTGACAGCGCTCCAGAAACTGCAAAGCACCAGACAACTGCAAGGTGTCCTTCTGTGTGTGCTTCCTCCCCAACTCAGTGGTGAACTTCTCAGGGACTAGAATCATGATTTAAACTTCTCTGTACCCCCTTCAATGTGGAAGAAGGACTTGATGATCCATCCTTATGTAATGAACAAATAAGTCCTTACTTTGGCCATTATAATTTTCCTTTATTTTTGGCCACCATAACGTGCAAGGGTGACATCAAATTCATGTTGCTGACCCCGCTGACCCCTTTCTGCGCTTTTCTCCTTGTCAGTCAATGGATTAATAGAATTTCATTTATAGAGAGTGGCTGTGGGTGCAACTTTGGTGAATATTTATAGTCCAGAAGTCATTGGACCCTTATGTGTCCCTTCTCTGTATCAGTCTAAAAAATTATCATCATTTAATTAAAAAGCAAGGGTATTTATTTGAGAGCCTCTGCCATTGGTTCCAAGTGCAGAAAATGCTGGGAATTTATCTTTATTTTTTATTTCTGGGCATGTTATATTTCCTTGGATGAAAAGCAAATGGTGAGTAGTGCTTTCCGTTATTACTCAATATATACTCATTGATTTGTTTTGAATTTAATTAATACACACTATCTGTTGCACTTCTACTGCATATAAATTGCAAGCTGTGAGGGGCGTGCAAAGAATAGATATGGTGTTGTAAAGGAGTTTAAAACATGATTTTGGAGATTAAGATACAATACAAATAAAACATAACTTTTAATAAAAATCTATGCATGATTTGTAGATACATAAATCTCTGTGTAAATACATATACACACACATATATAACATGAGATACATTAAACGCTCTGCGATTTCAGAAAAGAGAATCTCTGAGAGAAAGTAATAACCCTCGGGTTCTAACAGCAACAGGGTTGCTTGTGTGAGGTTTCTTATTTGAAGATGTACAACATTGTACATCTATTTATATGTAGACGATAAGAGAGAGGTAGGGACAACGAGGAGGAGGGAGAAAGCGTGATGTTTGAATTTAATCATAGGCTGCTGAGTCAAATTTCCCGAGCTTAAATCCCACTTCTAAGTGGACCTTTGCGCATTTTTTAATCTCTCTAAATCTCAGTTTTCCTTTCTGTGAAATGCAAACAAGAAGAGAGTCTTCTTCATAATATTATTGAAAATATTAAATAAGATAATTGTCAAGCGCTGGACACACGCCTTACGCTCACTGAGTTTTGCGTGTTCATATCTAATATTTGCGGTGGCACTTTGGAGTCAGGCAGTGTTCAGAGTTTTACACGCATTGTCTCATTCGGTCCCCCCAGCAGACCTTGAGCAGGTACTCTTCCTGCTTCGCAGATGAACCAACACAGGTGACTGCCTTGCACGGTGCTGCCCATGGGAGCAGGTGCTCAATAAAGTATTCATTTGTTCATTAACTGAAGGGTGCAAATTAAATGAGTTACATTTCTACGGTGCTTAGAACAAGTGCTTAGCACAAAGTGAGAGCTTCAGGAATGTTTGCTGTTCTTGTGCCTTCTGGCGTCCCGGTGCCTTCCCCGCCTGGGAGGTGGGGCAGAGAACCTGGGGGAGCCCTGCGGTGGAGGAAGGCTCTGGGTCTGGGCAAAGAGCTGCCATTGTTGTCTAATGACAGTTTTCCTGGTCAGGGCTGCAGATGCTGGGAAGCAGCCCCGCCCTTGTAATTAACCGTTTGGCTGCTGAGCCCAGGGTGGCTTTGAAAGACGCCCAGGTGACAGTGGGGTGCCTGTGGTCCCAGACTGTGGAATTACACTGAGTCAAGAGCTAAATGGCCTCTCACATCTACTCATTTTCTCTAAAATTACATGTGATTAGGAATATAATTACCACTCCTTACTCTTTCCCCCCAAAATACTATTTTTCTTTGCTCGCACAGGGCTTTGATAGGGACAGAACGCGCCAAGGCTGTGCTCAGGGGTGGGGAAGGCCGAGGATGTGCTGGAGAAGAGAAGCCAGGCCGGGGCACGACGATGAAGCCCACCCTTTACGGCACTGGCGAGCTTGGAAGTTCAAAAACAAAAATCCAGGGGCAAGAGTGGTAATTAGGAAATGTATGCAAATGCTTTGATTATGGATATCGTACCTGCCCAGGGTTCCTAGGGGAGCCTGAAATGATATGTGTGCTTACATTAGAATTATAAAGCTCAGCTGTTGATCTTTTTATTTTTGGAATGTCTATCCCTCTAATTACTTTACAGTCCAAATGATTAAAAAAAGGAGCAGAGAGCAACAGATGAGCCCAAATTGCTGTGTTTAAAGGAAGCGGGGCTGTCTGTTTGCGTGGGGCTCTCCCTGTAATGAGAGCCACTGCTGGGAGCTGTTTAGACAAACTCCTAAAGGGCTCGGCGCTCCGGAGCCATCCGGGCTTCCAAATGCAAGGGTTAGCTGTGCTGGGGCAGCGTCTGGCGGGAACCTAGCGGCGGGGAGGAAGCGCGGAGCTGTGTTTTGAATTAATGGGTTCAGCTTCATTTTGAGTACAAGTGGGAGGCTATTTTAGAAAAACCTTCCCAGGCCAGCCGGCACTGATGTGGCAAACTCAGCCTCCGAGCAGACAGTCTCGAAATAGAAACGTCTCCGCGTCTCGATGGCGCACGCCTGGGCCTCCCCTTCAAAGAGCGCGGCCCCGCACGACCCTTTTGTCCCTAGGCCCCGCAGCCCTTTGTGATGTGCCCGCCTCGCTCCCAACCGAGCTGGATGGAGGCGTCCCATCCGCAGCAGCTGAAAGGAGGTGCCCAGAGGGAGCGAGATCCCCCGGAAACGTGATAAGGGGAAGGATGCGAGACGGCTGCGGTCGGTCGACATGAGCGTCCAGCGCCTCGCTCCCCAGGTGCGTTCCCCGAGCGCCTCATCCCCGCTGCTCATGCCGGTGCCAGGCGTAAACATGACGTGGTAAAAGGTGGCTTCAAAGCCGCGGATGGTGGCGTCCCTTTGCTGCAGACCATGCTCCTCCAGGCAACAGCCGCGTGGGGTCAACGTTCATTTCCGCTGAGGAGCCTCTGGGGCGAGGGGACTACAGGGAAGCCCACCCAGGAGGGGCTCTGAAGAATCTGTGTTATTAAAGATAGCTTAGCCCGCACAGATTTCCTCGCGTCTCTTAGCGACTGAAGAGAAGTTAGAGCAAAGGCATTTCGCTTTTGCATTGATTTCTTAATTAAAAAATATCTTTCTTTTCCTTTGGCCCAGGTCAAATGACCTTGGAATTTCTTGTCAAAATACTAGGAGATTTTTCAGAGCGTTGAAATCACTTTTCTCAGGTAACTTGAAAGAGACCCCCACTTCTTGATGACTAAAAGGATAGATGGGATCCTTATTTGTGAAATCTTTAATGTTTTTAACTTGTTCTGGAAAAGGAGTAGCAGATGAAGTCAAGGCAACCTGGCTGCTAAATTAATTTTCCAAGTTGATGCACTTGGCCACATTTCTACAATTATAGGTTTCTCTTTGATGCTCGCAGAATTAATTTCTTCCCCGTGTAAAGCATCGCCACGTTTTATTTTTATTTATTTGTTTGTTTGTTTATTTATTTATTATTAAGTGGAATGTTTTGACCTAGCAAACAAAATCCAAATGAGCGATATTCTCCACATAAGGTTTAATGGACTCTCTGTAAATATTAATCCATATTCTCAACTTGCATGAGTCAATGCATAAATCCTTCCATTTCCCCCCGTGTGACACAATGCTTTTGGTAGTTATATGGTATCATGCTTTGCAAAGGGCAGTCATATTTAATATTTTAGCCTCCTACCTTCCTCTTTAATCTTCTTGAAAAGGTAGTTTGTGTGTTTAATTCTGATTTATGGATGGCCAAGAGACGGACAAAATTGTCTGGGCGCTTGCCTTACCTTCACTTATGCGGGTGGAAATGGGGTTTGACTGCACTGATTGTGTCTAGCTTGGTGTTTATTTCCACCGACCTGTGTTGCCAACCCTGGCGGAGGCCGGGACCTGAGCTGGTTAGACCTGAGGTCCGTCGCAGCTCATCATGTAGCAGGTGTCCTCGTCAGCCTGGCAGCCTGTCAGTGACAGATGTGGTGGCAGGACTCACGTTCTAACCAAGGAAGAATCTGGCAGCCCTGCACACTAGGTTGTTGAATATTCAGCATAAGAAAAAGTTAACCTTTTAAGATGGTGGCCTTATCTCCTGTGATCAGGCAGAAATTTAATTAATGAATTTTCGTAGAATACCAGACAATAGAAAATTTGAAGCTGAATTTGATTAATATACTTAATTTTAAGACTGAGTATAACTTTTTCTCTCCTTCTCCCTATCCTGCTCCAAAACCGAATTAACAACAACAGTGCTTTAAGAGATAGTAAGAAGAAAAGAGATTAAGACGTTAAGTTGGGAGCTTTAGACTTTGGACATTTGAGAAGCCTACGAAATGGACCAAAAGCTGCTTCTGTTGTCTGGTTTCCTTCCGACTTGGCCTTCTGTGGAGAAGCACTTTCTTCTGTTTTGTGGTAGATTTTGAATTAAAAAAAATTCTCAATAGGCGAGCGATCTCCCATTTTCTGGGAACAGCTTTGATCCGTATTTGCATATTGCAGAGGGACAAACCTGCCCCTTTCCAGTTCTCTCCGACTCCCCTTAAGATCCTTAACCCTTAAGTGCGTTTAAAGATCCTCTTAAACCGGGCCACCAGAGGCCTTCCCTCTGGAGTGTGAGGTCTTTGTCGTAAGGAAACAGAAATAGATTGTGGTCAAAATGCGCTCAGGTAAATCCGTCATAAAAAGCAGTTCAGTCAGACGTTTGTGGACTGCGGCAGTGTGCAGGATTTGACATCAGGTGAAGAAGCCAAGAGGCAGGCCTAGGAGTGGTGAGCCAGCGCTGCAGTCCAAACCAGGCCTCCATGGACCGGCGTCTCAGGGCCAATTCCACAGGAAATGCTTTTTCTTGTGCCACATATTGTAGTTGGAAGACAATTTCAGGTTTTTTTTCCCCAGGGCGGCACATTAATATGAGGATATTTGGAATCCTTCATGAGGGAGCACGATTTCAGAAATAATGAAACAATAAGCACGAATCTGGTATTAATAATCTGCGGGTTTTAAATTTTATGCCATTAAAAGATGTAAGGATTAGTAATTTCATGTATCCTACAAAGTAGAACACGCCTAAGGACACACGGCTAAATGATTCACGTGGAGCTCGAACATCTGACATGAGACGCTCAGGCACACGGGTTGAGTTCGTGGTGCTCACAGGCTCCATTACGATAATAAGTCATTAATTTGAGCCCCACAAAGCCAGATTTGAGAATGAATCAGGTTGAAAAGATGTGCGGCTGAAGCTTACATCTGTACATTTGACAGACTTTGCTAAGAAAACTGAGAATCGCCCATAGCTGACGAAAGGGTGATCAAAGAGAACACACACCACTTGAAAAGCGCCAGATGCAGATAAACCATCGCGAGGCTCCGTGTAATTCACGTAACCTTGGCATCAGAGCAGGCTTCCCATGGCCCGACAGAGCAACATTTTATTAGCTGCAGTATACTCTAGGAAGGATGCAAGAGCTGCCTTTCTGGTCAGGTATCTTCTCTCCAGAGTCTCTGAGTGAACTCAGATCTTTCTCTACCCATTCATCTTTTATAAAGGTCACAACTGGAATAAAACTATGCGAAGAGATCTTTTAATGCAGGTGCTCAAGTTAAGGTGCTCCGTGGTCTTGGTTCAAGAGAGAAGGTTTTCTTTCCACAAGCAGACCAACCACTTCTGCGAGAGACCCTCCAGGCTGCAGCTGTCCAGCTCGTCCTCAGCGTCCGCCAACCCTTCTCTCCACAGCGTTGGCCTTTGCAAGTGCCTCTCTGATTGCGAAGGATGAAGGTGATGAATGTGGCTGCGACATTTCAGATCTTGTACTTCAATCAATTTACCCATAGGTCAGCCAGAACATTCTCTGATCCCACCAGAGGGAGGAGGGGAGGGGTGCCTGGGCCCTGATATCCCGGGCCACATCACCCGGTGGCCTGGCAGGTGGGGTGTTTTCGCGGCCTCCTCCCCAGAGGTAATTTGTCATTGTGTCTATTCTTGTTCTCAAGAAATGTGAGTGCCTTAGTGAAAAGCTGCTGCACAAATGCACACGGGTCTGTGTGCTTTCAGTGTGAGACTGGGGACACACCAAAGCCACTGAGTGGCCGGTGGAATAGAAAAGTGTTCCGTGTAGCACAGAGAAGCCAGAAACTCAGTTTCTAGCAAGACTTCTGAAATTCAGAACAAATTTCTCTTCCCTCCTATTGCATAAATGGGATTCCAAAGTGCTTCTGAATTAAGAGGGGTCAGTCATCTGCTCGTTTGCTTTGCAATGCCGGTATTTCATTGGGAAGGCTCTTGTCATATCATATATCCATGTAGATCTTTCCAGTGAATTAATTGTGCAAATTCCTGCTCTGCTAGAGAAATAAATACTTCTGCAAAACATTTACCTTGCCTAATAGTCTAATCTTATGCCAACATAGCAGTAACACCTGCCAAACAGAAAAACCCTGATAATCCTGCATTAAATTACATTAATATTATTTTTTGCAGGCCAGCAGGATTGTCCAGAGGAGCAGTGATAACAAGATTTGTGCGGCTGGGTAGACTCCGTAGAAGATAACTCTAGAATAACATTCTGTGTTTATTTCAAATGAAAGGGCACTACACAATTTAAACAAAAGCAAAATTCAGAGTGGAAAATAGGAATATCTTGTAGATTCCTGGGTGGGTATTATTAGCCCCCTCTTATGGATGAGAAAACTGAGATTCAGAAATTTTAGGTGACTCAGCTAGTAAGCAGGAGAACTAAGCTTAACATCTAGATATTTTCATTCTGACTTCAATACTATTATTATTATTATTATTTTTTTGGTGAGGAAGATTGACCCTGAGCTAACATTTGTTGCCAATCCTCCTCTTTTTGCTTGAGGAAGATTGGCCCTGAGCTAACATCTGTGCCAATCTTCCTCTATTTTGTACGTGGGAACCCACCACAGCGTGGCTTGGTGCAAGGTGTGTAGGTCCGCACCCGGGATCTGAACCTGTGGACCCCAGTTGCCCAAGTGGAGCACACAAACTTAACCACTAGGCGACCGGGCCAGTCCCCCTGACTTCAATATTATTTTTACTACATTACTACTAATAGGGAACACGTTAGAATGAGTTGGTGTTGCTTTGTGAGTTTCCAGTTAAGACTTTTCAGAATAAAATCTGTGTCATAGAATGAAACATGGAGTTGGCCCACAGGGACGCCTCTCCACGGCCCTTTCCCTTACAGACCTCTGGAATGTGATCTGCCTGAAGGAGGACCATCTCTGATGTGTGCACATTAAAAAAAAAAAAGAAAGAAAGAAAGAAAAAAGTCAAAGGCAAGGTCAGGTAGTAAATAGAGAGCAGAGCTGATGGAAGGGGAAGGTGCCTTTGCAAACACTCCCTGAGGCCTCCGCTTGGAGAGTCCGTGGGGTTGCTCTGTTCAGCCTGGAGGGTCTGAAACGTGCAAGGGTGTGCGGACTTCTAAGAATGTGGGTTTTGAGTTAAAATAGAAACTTTTCCTTACATTCTGACTCACAGGGGATTAGAAAGTAGTGGATGGATTAGACGAAAATGCTTCAGTTAAGAATTTAATCCTGTTAGGCAACAGTAAGTCACTTTTCTTAAAGGCTCTCTTGCCAAAAAGTAGAAAGAAAAAAAAACGGTGCATCTCCAGTTTGTGAGATAATTGTTTCTGAAGAGCTGCTTGCCTAAGGCCTCTTGAATGCTGCGTTTTCTCCCCGTTTGCATGACTTTCTCTTCTCAAGAGAACAATGGATTTTCTATTGGGGTGTGAGCTGTGCCATTAGCATAGGGCTTCCCAGCTGGCTGTTCCAGCTTGTTGTCTGTGTCCAAGGCAGGAGCTGGAGTAGACGGGAGGAGCAGTGAGGGACCGTGGCTTCCATTCCTTTTGTCAGAGTTCAGTTATGCAGGGAAGGAAGACAGAAAATGAAACCAAATAGTTAAATCGATTTTTATTTTGTAGACTTGAAAGCCCATTCAAACTCTTCCAGTCCCTTCTTGCTTTACAAGACTCTCCTTAACGGTTGAGAACTTTGCTTACAATCTGTTTTGTTTTGCCCTTTCTGTTGTACAGTCATGCGTCACTTAACGACGAGGATACTGCCTGAGAAATGCGTCGATAGGCCATTTCGTCGCTGTGCGCACGTCAGAGTGACTTACACAAACCTAGATGGTATAGCCTACTACACACCTAGGCTATATGGTACTAGTCTTATGGGACCACGGTCATATATGCAGTCCTTTGTTGACTGAAGCATCATTATGCGGCCAGAGGATCACATATTACTTCAGTGACTTTCAACACCAGAAAAATCCGGAAATTTATGTAAAAATTATCATTATATGCCTAGAGCCCTTGTCTTGCTGATAGGGCTTTCTACAGCAAGTCTGAGGACAGATTTCAGAGAAAATCAATCCAACTTTCAACCTAAGGAGGCCAGTGGTTGCATCTCCTGTTACCTACTGAGCCCAATATCAAATCCTAGAGAGTTGCACCCAGTCTTAGATACAATGCCTCTTTCCAAGCTGTTAAGGATCTAGTTGCAGAGACAAGACATAAATGACTCTGCATAGACTGACCATAAAGGCCATATTTAATACCAGGTTACAAAGACCGTTCAAAGTTAATAACCAAATGTACTATGCCAAAAGACCTTTATCCTTTTGTCATGTTGTCCTATTATGTTGGACAAGAGAATTTGAGAGGTTTTCCCTTGGATCTACTGCCATGGGGAAAAAATATTATGCTTGCTATTCACTTGGTGCAGTGGTTAATTTTATATGTCAGTTTGACTGGGCTGAGTGATGCCAAGAGGGCTGGTAAAACATTATATCTGGGTGTGTCTGTAAAGGTATTCGTAGAAGAGGTTAGCATTTGAATCGGGAGACGTGTAGAAGATGGCCCGCACCAACAGGGTGGGCATCATTCCATTCACTGAGGGCCTGACGAGAACAAAAAGGCAGAGAAAGGGCCAATTGCTCTCTCTGCGTGAGCTGGGACGTCCATGGTCTCCTGCCCTCAGACGTCAGTGCTCTTGAGTTTGAACTGGATCCACACCATCGTCTTTCCTGAGTCTCCAGCTTGCAAATGGTAGATCATGGGACTTCTCAGACTCCATAATCTCGCGAGCCAATCTCTCATAATAAATATCTTTCTATATATCTGCGTATATCTTATTGGTTCTGTTTCTCTGGAGAAACTATACTTAGTTAACAAAGAGTATATGTGTATACCAGGGCGGTCGGGAGGCACATACTCCAAGATGATGCTAGATATTTTGGGGCTAAATAAGGAAGGAACTAATATTTGAGTTTTACCTGGGGAACACTTACAAGATATATAAACAATATTCACAGGTTGGGGTAAAAATAATATTTCCCTTTCATTGGCAAGCATACATACAACTCTGGATCCTCAACTGCCCAAATTAGCAGGCAATCGAGTGTTTCCCTTATCATTCATTCAGCAAATGTTTTTGCATGTCTTCTGAGTCAGGCACGCTGGGACTTGCAACCCAATATGCCGAAGGATCCCCAGGGATGCTCGCTCACACTGGACTACCATCCCAGTCACATTTGCCTTTTGCTAGAAGAGCAAACACTTAGACACATCACTTGAGGCTGGTGGACTCCACAGCCATGAGTGTGGAGGTAGGTTGGTCCAGAGGTGGGCCACCAGAGGCTAGCCACCAACATGGTACTGTTGCTGTTGTTGCCTTGGGCACTATGTGTCTGCATCTGGAAAGTCCCCACATCACCTAGATGCTGAAATCCATGGGCTCCTCCCACAAAGTGAGTAGAATGTTGCTCTTTCTGGGTTATCTTTGGCTAAATGGGGGAGAAAGAAGGAGAAAGCCCAGAAACAGCTTACTCGGATGTCCAAAAGTGTCCAGATAATTATCATAGTGGTACCCTTGCCTTCAGCACCACGGATACATCTATTTATTTATCCATCCATCTATCCATCCATCCATCCAATTTGTTCAGTCATTTGTCCATTCACTTTCTTATATTTTTACTAAGTACCAGAAATAGTTCTAGGCAGTCGGGACACCATACACAAGTCAGACCCGGTCTCTGCCCTTAGGAAATGACATTCTAGAGGAGGGAGGTAGAAAACAAATAAGCAAATGCAGTAAATGGTATGTCTAAGACCTGTGAATGAAAACAGGCAGGGAAGGGTAGACTGACTGCTGTTATATTGGTGAAGATTAGCTGAGCGGGTGTGTGTGGAGAGGTGAAGGTGCTATTTGACGGGGGGCGGTCAGAAGAGGCCTCACTGATAAACTGATATTTGATCAGAGAGCTGAAGGGTGTGAGGGAGAGAGGCGCTGTCTGGAGGAAACAATTCCAGGCAGGAGGGATCACAAGAGCAGAGGCACTGGATGGGAGTGTGCCAGGGGGCCAGTGTTCAGAGCTTAGGGAGCACGGGGGAGAGGAGCAGGACACACAATTAGTGTGTGTCGTGTGTATATATGTGTATGTGTGATTGGGGTCGTTTAGCAAAGGTCCTCTAGGCCTTCTAAGGACTTGGGTGTTTACTCTGAGTGAGATGGGAAGTCACTGGAGAGTTTTGAGCAGAGAAATAACATGACCGACATGTTATACAAGGACCACTCTGGCTGCCATGTTGAGAACAGACTTCAGAGGACAGTGGTGGAGATAGAGAGATTGGTGAGGATTATGATAATCCAGGTGAGATATGAAGAGGCTTGGACCAGTGTGGCTATGATGGAGATAGCGAGAAGTGGTTGGATTCTCATATATTCTTAAGGTAGAGAAGAAAAGATTTACTGACAGATTGGTTGTGAGTATGAGAAAAAAAAGAAGTGGAAGGAAGCTGGGCTGGCCATCCCATTAAATGTGGCCTCAAGGGAGGCATTCCCCCTGAAAAAGTGGGTTTCTGTTGTCAAGCCCAGGTGGCAGCAGCATGGTGTCCAAGAATAGGACAAGACTGTCCCTTTCCTTACTATTGACCCCCTTCAAGGAAACGAAGACAGCCTGGGGTCTCAGCTCAACAACTGTTCTTCCTATCTATCTGTTATCTATTTATCTATCTACCGTCTATCTTATAATTTAATTTTTGAATATGTAATACATTCACACCCAACAGGTAAAGAAAAAAGGGTATTTTTTCCTATGAACAGCTCTTTGATATATTTACTAGTTCTATGATTTTTTCCTTTTAAATTTATTGCTGCTTTTACCTTTACTAATTCCTTTTGTCTGCTTTTTCCTGAGGCAGACGTCTTATTTATTTCAATTTTTCTTGTAAGTAGTTAAGGCTATCTGCTTCCCTCTGAGTGCTGTTTTGGATGTGCTCTGTGGGTACCATATGGCGTCATTAAAGCACTTTAGAGTCACTTACATGACCTATTCTCCAGGCATAAGCCTGTCACCAGGGTGGCAGGTGAGGACAGTGTTGAAGACTTATAGACCCAGGGTGAATGCTCATCACTGTTTCTCAGCGCTTAACAAGAGAGAGACTTACCTTGGCATTTCATCTCCCCCTACCCTCAGGAAGAATTCTCAGGGACCTGATTATCCTGTACTCTTGTGTAACCAGGCTTTGGTTGGTACTTTCAAGTCCATCAGACATGTTTTAATGATTTCAAACTACAAAGGGAAGAGATCCCTTTTCCTTCAAAGGGTCTCCCTGTTTCTATGGGGTAAATTGGTAGATGGGCAGAGGAATACTGTCTGCCTCCACCCAGCAGGACTCTTCGTCCAAATCCCAATGAATTGGGGGTGTGGCTGCTAAGAACCCTCCCCCGCCCAGAGTTGGTACCCACAGTTCTTCTTGTACCTACATGATTTCATGCAAGCTTCATGATGATTTTGCAAGATAGTCATTTTTATCCCTACTTTTACTTACAAACACAGGTGCTTAGGAAGGTGAAATACCTTACATGAATTTACACACTAAGTGGCAGAGACGGGATTCAAACTCAGGTCTACCCTTGAATCCAGACCTCTTCCACCCGACTATGTTGGCTCCCCCCGAATTTCAATATTCATGCTTTGATTATATAGTTGTGTCAGGAAGTTGTGTCATCCTTTCCAAATTGTTTTTCAAGATAATCAAAGCTTAGCCATTTAAGCACCAACAATTTGGAAACCATTGTAGATATAAATACTTCCAGAATGTGTTGTATATTTTTCTAGCTTCTTAGAGCACATTGAACAAATTTCGAATTTTGCTTGATGATTCGCATCATCTTTATGAACCTCAATTATTATGTAATGCCATAATATAGGGAGTTTAAGTGTCTTGCCCCAGGCTAGACAGCTGTTAAGTGGGGAAGCCATTCAAATGCAGGCAGTCTGGCTCCAGAGCCCATGTTCTTAGTAACTATGCTATGATGCCTCACCAAGGGCTCAAAAGTGTCAGAGTTTGCTGTGGGCTGGATATGACTTGTCCCAATTTGGTTGGTTTCTCTGGTAAAGAGCAAGGAGGTAGGACCTGAAGACATCAAACAATCATAACAGAAGGAGCAATGAGGGTGCACTTTGCTGGCATTTCAAACTAGAGAAATGCCAGGTCATAGTCGAAGTCCAGAAAGAACCAGGTCAGAGTTAGAGATTGTGTTTCATTAAGAAACAAAAAGTGGATATTAAGGAATCGATGAATAAGAGCTTGAGATAAAAGTCATATGTTAGAATTTCTTTGGGGGACCAATAAATAGCACCTCTCTGTCCTGCTCAAAGTTCTCAAAAAACTGAGAGACCCAGAGGAGCAGATGAGGTCACAATATTCCTTTATTTTTCTTGAAGACTGAGTTAGAAGCCATAGCTCATTGTGAAAACCAAATGGACCTGCAAAGTAATTCCGAGATTCAACACACTTATCCCCAAGTTGTGTAGGCATGGACCAGCTAAGACTGAGCATCTGGAGGAACAGAGAGTCCTGGTGCCTGCAGTTAAGTTCACTCCCAAGGGAGAAAAGGGTAGAGCTGAGCCAAGAATGCCCAGTGTAGTCTCTCCACCTTCTCTCGGACAAAGTGAGTAAGAGGTAGAGAGAAGCCAGAAATTACATTAATGGAAGTCCTTTCACGTGGAAAGAAACATCAGAAGTCCCACTAACATTATCGTGAATAGATTTTAAATGTGCATCCAGCAACTTTTCAGCCATAGCATGTTCGACTAGAATTGATAACACTTGTCTGCCCTATCTTGAGAGTAGAGGTCAGGAAATGCTAATGGAAGAGAAAGGAATTAAACTAGGATTTCAAAGATAGGTTGGATTTAAATAAGTAGAGAGGGCAAGAATGTTATTCCAGGCAGGAGGAAAGGATTTGAGCCAAGAAATATTCATTCCATATTTCGGGGACAAATATGTGAGTTGACTAATTTGAAGGGGTTTTGGAAAGATAAGTTTGTGCAAACCTTCCTGCCGAAGAAGTTGCAGCTCTCCAGAGGTCCCATGTGGAATTGGTCCTATAACCCAGTTTTCTATCAAAAAACCCGACAGCTAGATAAATGTCCTGCACCTCTATGCTAGTCATTTGCTTGTTTGCTATCGCATCTGTTTTCTGCCCTTCCCTTGCTCTGCTCTATATTACAGGGAACTGCATTTTCCAGGATTCCTCAGCCGACTTTTGGCTGGGTTTGGCTAATAGGAAGCACTGGAATGAGATTGGAGGGTAAGAAGTAGGGAGAATCCAGCATATTTTTTGCTCACTCTCTCTCCTCCAGGTGACACCTCCAGCAGTAACTGTATCTCTTCTGGGCTCCTACTTCTGATAGACTCTAGTGTGAATTCTAGACTCTGCTCACACTGCCTCCTTCATGCTAATCTCTTGACTGCCTCACTCTCTTCTGGATCCTCAGACCCTCCAACACTTGTGTAACCACTTTTCTGTATTAAATTTCCTCTGTTTGAAACATCTAGAATAGTTTTCACTTTCTTGGCTGAACCCTGACTGATCCAGCACTCATGATTCCACTCAAATTCAACACGATTTATGATGTTGTGACATATTACTCAAGCTCTGCTTCCCGATGCAGAGCTGCCAAGTGGGATTCCAGCGTGGGGAAGAGCATGTGAAGATTTGCTGCTTGCAATGATTACTTTGCTAACATGTGGAGAAGGACAGTGGATGCTGAGACTAAGGAAGGAGGCCTTGTTTGGGGACAATGACAATAGTCCAGGAGAGAGATGACGAAGCTCGAAGCCAGGTAGATGATGTAGTGCCAATGTGGGCGTGGAGAGGCAAGGACATGAGGGATGCTAAAGAGCTAGAAGAGGCAGGACCAGGTCCCTGACTGCATGTGGGTGTGTTAGGAAAATGCAGGAGACCGGAATGATTCCCAGGTTTCTCCCGGGTGACTGGGAGACAAATGGCTTAAGTCATCAGCGTAGGTGACGCTGAAGCCATGGGTGTAGGTGAAGTCTTCTGGAAGTGTGAAGAGACGAGGGCTAAAGGCAGAACACCAGGAGCATTAACATGTAAGGGAAGGCAGAGGACGGGGTCGGAGCAGCCAAAGAGCTCAGAGGAGAACCAGGAAAGAGTGACACAGAAACCACAGGAGAGCAGGTTTCAAGAAGGGAACAGTCAGTGCTGCCCAACGCTGCACAGTGACCCAGTGGGACCAGTCAACAGAATTGACAATTAGGAGGATGAGTACAGGCATTGGGAAGTGGCAGGTGTGGAGGCTGGAATTTGAGTAAGTTTATGCCTGATGACTCAACACAGACACACAGACACACACGTGCGTGCACACACACCCATGAGAAATCACTTCTCAGAGTTTTATTTTTAGGCAAGAAAGGTGGTATCTATTATATATCATCTGACTGTCTAAAGGAAAAGAATGAGCCAACCTAGAGTTGCCTTTTCATTTCCTGCTCTCTGTTCCTGTCTCCTACCCTCCACTCGTATAACACAGGGGGCCCCCCAAGAGACCAGGAGAGCCTCCAGGGGCCAGGCCTCTGGTCCCAGGCTGCAGGGAATCCCTGTAAGGTTTAATGGATGAAGCTAAAGCTGTTTGGCTAGAAATCATTGTCTCCTTTTCTGATGAAGGATGCTCTGGCAAGTTCAGCGGGCTATATCCCTGTCCCTAAGGGTTCCAAGAGTTGTTTTGACTTTAATTTTTGACCTACTACAACAGCACTGCTGGACCAGGGCCATCCAGGTGACAGCACTTCCTGGCATCGCCTGAGAAGATGCTGCTGCTGTCCAGACAGACACACAGGAGGTTCATTGATGTCACTGCTGACATGGTTTTCAGTGTCACTTGACAAGACCGTAGGCTCATGTTGTCCTGGGTGTGGTGAGGTGTGGTGGGCATGAGGAGTTTGTAAGGGGCTAGTAAAGGGGCAAACAGTGAGTAAAGTCTCCTGGCTTCAAGTCAATGCAACTATCTGAAAGGACATTGTTTTGAGCCCCTCTTCCTGCTACATTGCCCCTTGGTCCACCGAGCAGAGGGACCAAGAGATAGAGCAGAGTCCATCTGATGGAATGGGGGGTTCACTCTGGGGTCATACTAGGATCTCTGGCCTTTGGCAGGTCTAAGGGGTTGTATCCCCAGGAAGCCCCCAGAGGGCCTGTCGTAGATTCCTCCTGCAGCAGTGGTCAGGGTTCTTGCCTGAGTACACACTGGGCTCGCCTAGGGAACTCTGACAGCACCAAGTCCTGCCCCTCAAGCCCTGCACCACTCCCCTCTGCCCTTGAGTTGTGATTCTGTTGGTCTGGGACAGGCCTGGACATCAGAGTTTTCAAAAAGCTTCCCTAGTGACTCTAATGTGCAGCCAAGGTGAATTGTTGAATTCTAGATGATTCCTTTGGACTCTCAGAGACCAGGAACCTTTAGCACTTGGCTTTGTGACACAGCCTTGTGTGGGTTTGTTTAATTGGCTCCTCTTTGCCTGACAACTGATTGCGATCAGCTGCTCTGATAGATGTTTAGAGGAGGGTGGAGGGGGCTTGTGGGGTGGGGGGGGGGGGGCATTTTATTGTCAGAATGGAGGTGGAGTGGGCTGCTGTAGCAGCAGTTAGCCAGCTGCCTGAGGATTTAAGGGAGACGCAGTGAGCACTGAGGGCAGTGTCAGTGAGGGGCCTTGGAGACCAAGGTCCAAGACCTCATAGTTTTTCCCCGTGGGGCCATAAAGGTGGCCTCCACAGGGTGTAGCACTTATCAGACTGTGCCTCCACCTCAGAGATTCCCAGTGTCCAAGAGGAGAAAGCTGACCTTGATGAGGCAGTCAGGTGACCATTCCCTTCCGCCTGCCCCTTAGGCACAGCCACCACTTGGCTGGGGGCCTCCGCTGCTGGGGGTGCTATAGGGAGATGTCAGAGGGTAGCCAGGATAGCGAAGGAAGGGTACAAAAGGAATAGTTCATGAACTTGAACCTCGACTGTAAGAGCTGGTCAGGACCTGACAGATCATCCAGCCCAGTTCCTCCATCTGTCAAACCCTGGCGTCATTGGTAATTCCCTGGAAAATCACCAGCAGGTAAATGAAGGAGGGAAGAAAAGAACAAAGACTTCCAGGCTCCGGGGATGGGCAAACTCTGCCAGGAGGTAAGTTCAGTATAAAATCAGGTTATGACAGTAGTTCTTTCTTTAGCACTTAAAAAAAGGTTTTATCCGATTACTGTCTAAAAGAAACAAAGGCAAGTCCTGGAGGAGCTATTTCCTTGCCCCATAAGGCCAGCTAGTCCCTCATTCATGCTTTGGAGGCATATAGAATCATTCACTCGCTGAATAGTTCTTGAGTACCTGCCATGGTTGAGGCACTGCTGTAGATGCTGGAAAAGAGTGGTGAACACAGCAGCAAGGATCCTGGCAGCCGGGAGCATAGCATCTACAGGGCAAGACAGATGGCGAACAAACACTTATCCAACAGTGCTCAGTGGTATGGAGACCACAGAGCCAGGAGGCAGCTGGAGAAGGCTGGTGTGTAGCAGTGGGGTTGCTATTTTAAACAGAGTGATGGGGAAGGGGTTTACTAGCAGAGGGATTCTGAGCAGAGACCTGGAGGATGCAAGGGAACAAAGTACATGAACAGCTGGGGGAGGGGTAGCAGGCAGAGGGAACAGCATGTGCAAAGGCCCTGAGTGGGAGTGTTCTGAGTCTGCTGGACATAGCAAGGAGGCCAGTGGCTGGAGAGAGTGATGAAGGGGACAGTGGTGGGTGGGGAGGCCAGCGAGGGAGTGGAAATCCTGAGCTCATCGGGCCTGGTGTAGTAAAGAATTAACTTTACCCAAAGAGAGGTCTAGCCTTTGCTCTTGACTCCTGGAAGGTGGTCTGTAAGGCCTTGGGTTGAATATCTTTCTACCTGGGGTCTTGGGTCTCACTGGATAGTCCAACAATATGATTTAGGATGGGGGCTTTGGGTTGCATGATATCAGCTTGATCTCTGGAGGGGCTGAAGACTAAAGGTCAGCCATGCGAGCAGTCAATCACGTCTATGTGATTGAGCCCCAATCACAGCTCTAGACCCCAAGTCTCGGGTGAGCTTCTCTGGGTGACAATACTCTATGCATATTGTCACACATCATTGCTGGGAGAAGTTAGCACTGTATACGGCTCCACTGGGAGAGGACAAGTGGAAGCTCTGTGTGTTGAACTCTCCAGGCCTCTGCCCCACACCCCTCTTCTCTTGGCTGATGTAATCGGTAGCCTCCTGCTGTAAGAAACTGTAACCATGAGGGTAACAGCCGTCAGTGAGTTCTGTGAGTTCTAATGAATTATTGAGCCTGAGGGTGTTCTTGCGTGTCAGAAGTAAGGGTAGCCTTGGGTCTGCTCCCGAACTTGACAGGCCTGTAGGATGTTTTATGGACTTTGGCACCTGCTCCATATGAGGTGGGGTCCATTGAAGGCTTTTGAGCAGAGGAGTGACATGATCTGATTTACGTTTTCATGATATTGCACAAGCTGCTGTGCTGAAAGTAGGCTGAAGGGGAGGTGATGGTAGAGATGATGAGAACGTTTAGCTGGATATAAAATACAGTCCAAGGGAATGATGGTGGTGCTTTGGACCAGAGTGGCAAGAATTATATTTGAGTATATTTGGAAGGTAGAGCTAATAGGATTTGCTGATAGAAAGGGCATGAGAGAGAAAGAGAAGCTGAGGATGACTCCAGGTTTTGGGCATAAGCAGTTGGAAGAGAGCAGGCAGCATTTGTACAGTAGGAGGCAGACAGACAGGGAGTGGGACAAATGTAATATCAATTGGATATTTCTATGAACTTCCTACTTAAGCCGTTGTTCAATGACTGCAGAGCTGACAGACACCATAGGCACTGCCTTACCCTCAGGAAAGTGGGGGGAAATATATATATATACATGCCTACATCCATGACTGCATACATGCATATATATGCGTGTGTGTCTATCTAGAAGATGTTTCCTCTAGTTGAAAAGTCAGAGTTGTGACTTCATCCTAGTGGTAGTTATTTATCCTCACAGGTGACAAGAAGTGGACATGAAATCCTAGAAAAGTGGTCAGAAAAGGGACCAGGGGCTAGCTTTTCCAACACCTGTCTGGCCTCAGATGTGAATGGAGCCCCTGCACGCCTCCTGATGTAGCAAGTGAGGAACTTCTCTGTGTGGTGCACACTCCACGTGTGGGAAGGGAGCTGCGGCTGTGGGTACAAAACAGCAGGAGAAGTAAAGTCCTGTTTACGTTGTGGATAGAGATACATGACACAGAGGAAAAAAACAAACCAAAAGCAACTTTCCCAATTGCCAAATGATATATAGGTAATAGTCTATCCTGATAATAAAAACCATTACAAATATGTATTACATGAAGATATCTAAGTCCAAAATGATATCCTTTCTTATAAGGTCTCATTAGAACAAAATAAGAGTTGGGTGGTTTCTCTCTGTCTCTCTGTGGCAGGGGTTCAGTTGGCGGTGTGGCTGTCCCCCACACTCGCTCAGTGTGCAGCTGTGGACAGGAGGGAGACTGAAGGCGTGATCAGAGGTGTGCAAAGTCAGCGCAGTGCATTTGGTATGAGGTCGGAAGGAGCACGTGATATGTGGCATGACCACAGGTGAGCTTGGATCCAGGGGAAGGGCATAGCTGGAGAAAAGTGGGGAAGGACGGGGAGGATGGGAAGCCTTGAATGTAACTGCCAGGGGACTCTCAAAGTTAAGAAAAGTAGAAATACAAAGAAAAGGTCGAGGGTTTGAAAAGATGGCAGGGGGAGCTGCACGTTGTTGTGCCGGCAAATGATGTGATGACGTTGGTATTAGAGAAAGACTAGTCAAGTTTCTATTTCCACCATCTAAAATATGCAAAGGTTGAGAAACCCATGTAGTATTTGCTCATCATCTCATAAGGGAGAAGACTGAATTTATTAAATGCACGTGGCTTTTCTTGTTAGTGGCAAGAACTCGAGTGCACTGTGCACTCTGTGAGGTCATAAAGCGAAGAAAGTGCAATTACACAATGAAAAGGGGCAAGCACACTGCATAAAGATGTAGATGAGCTAAAGCTACATGGAAGAGATGGGACAGCATGCCATGGGGGGAGCAGCCCAGCAGGGGAGCCAGGCAGCTGTCTCCTGAGTAAGAGATAAGGAGGGATATCCTCTCCTCTCCCCTTCTTCCCCTCCTCTGCCTTCCCCTCCCTTCCTGGCCCCTCTTCTTTTCTTTTCTCCTCCCTTCTCTTCCCTCCCTCACTCCCTTATTCCTTCACTTTCTTCCTTCTTTCCTTCCATCCAAATAAGTGGGGACTACTCTTTTTCAGGATTTTGAGAACAGAAAATTTTTTTGGTCGGGACTCTCTCTCTCTCAGAATGTGACAAAATGAAAACTCAATCAGAGGTACAAGGAGAATGCTAATAGACTAGTATCTTAGCCTGGGTTTTCCAGGAAGCAGATATGGCGACGCAGTCAAGGCTCAAGTGCGAGTACTCTATTTACCGGAGAGTATGAACTAGGAGCAGAAGGGAAGGACAGGGATGTGAAGCAAGGAAGGAAGGAGAGCCAGTAACAAAAATACGTTACGGAGCTGGGCATAGCTGCTTTGCCTGATCCTGTAGGGCTGCCTGAGATGTGTCTTGAAACCTTCAGCCTAGGAAAAGAAAGGGAGGATGCATTTATTCACTAGCTGCATTCCCCTCATGGTCAAAGGTTTGCCCCACAGGGCATTAATTGTCATTTCCCCAACTCCCAGTTACAAACGTCAAGCTGGTTCCCACATGTCACCCACGATGCTGGCAGTGGGGACCTTAGCCTGGGTGCCATCAGGTAGTACCTGCTGGTCAGATTCTACACAGAACTAGTCTCAACTAGTTTGCAGTGATTGCAAAAAGAAACAGGTGGGGCTGAGAGGATGTGGAGTGGTGCTGAAGGGGCACCTTGACCAATGCGAGGTGTCTGATACAAGTAAGGACTTCAGGAAACCTCTCTTCTTGGAAACACTACACTGATGGAAAGCTAGTCTGTGGCTTCCCTCCCAGTCTATTGGTAACACCTGTGGTCTACTAGAAAGTAATGCCTGTGACAGACACAGATAGCTTTTGTCTGTCATGAGCCGTTCATGGCAAAAGACTTTACTTGACACGATTGGAGGTCTTTGTGGTTCTTCCTCTGTGAGAGGGCCAGAGTGTGGCTGACATTTGGCTTTAGTGAAGGAAAAACAGTTGTTCAATCACCTTGAAAGCTGGCAAAGAATCGCAATGAGCCAAAGGACTTCAGTGAAGCATGAACTGGCATAATTTGGGAATGGCAGTTTCCTATTTCTCTCTTTTAAACTCATGAGGAAAGACCTGGCTCTAAGTAAGAAATTTCCCTGTTGAATCACTTTAGAAAAATGGACCTAGAGAAACAAGAGGTAAACAAACCATTCCCAATATTTTTTACTTGTTCCCCTCCAACTGAATCACACAATTCAAAGTAGGTTAAAATAAACATCTGAAGTCAGACAGGGAGATGTCAGACAAGGGCAGAATGAGCTAGTGCCTTGTGGCTCATATTTGGAAACCATCTGATCCCGCTAATTCCTCCTTCATTTCCACCTATACCTCAGCGTTCTTGAGACAATGGGCAGGAGCAGGTGCCTTATTCCTAAACAACTTGGAGGGTCTGCCCCAGAGGCTGTGGTGAAGCTTTCTGTATCCCTGAGGTGGCTCTGTCCTCACACTTTGCAGCAGGACAGTTACTGAGCTGTTCTCGGGATGATTTTTAGGCTGTGTGTATCTACACCCAGAAGGCTGACATCTCGTAAGTGCATATGGTTTTTGTTCAAATGAATACACAGTTGACATATGCTTGGCTAGAAGTTGTAATGATAAATTTAACTCTACTGCTTGAACTGTACTTTTTATTTGGGTCAAGCTTACTAAATGTGTATTGGAATTTTGTGCTACAAGAACCTGCAGCTTGGTTCCCAAATCAGCCATGTTCATCGACATATGTAGGTAAATCTACGTGTCTGTACAGGCTCATGTGCTACAAAGTGATTAAGGAGTTTTCTTTCATTATGTTGTTTACCCCCAAGTCTGATAACAATATCCCATTTTTTTCCGTTTCTGCAGCTACTTTCTTGACTGGAAAACATGGGATGCCTCAGAATGCTCCATATCTTTGTAAGATGCTTATTTTGCCTGCAAAAGAAAGTCATGTGTCTGGAATAATAACATGAAATGATATGAGCAGTGGAGATTCAAGAAATTACTCTTCAAAAAAAGTCTATAGACATGGTCTCAGGAAAGCTAAATGCCAAGCATTAGCATGAAGAGGCTTCAGGAAAGGTGTCAATTTTTAACTTTTGTAATAAGCTATTATTTTTAAACCATATGATACTTATACATATAGAAAACTTCAGAGCTGTGGAATCTAACAGAAAATTTACAGCAACAAAAAGAGTGTTTAATGAAGAAAAGGCAGCTGAATTTTAGTAAGAAAGCTTCATGCTGTTTTCACTCATCTGCCTAACATCCTCCATTTCCCAGCATGGTGGCAGCCATGGGACAGAGGCTATTGTTCCTGATGTGGCTTGCTGGTGTAGGAGCCTAATGAAAACCTTGTTCTTAAAATACTTTGGTTGTATGTTTTGATCTGTCTGGTAGTTCTCTGATGGACTGGCACAGAGGTTGACCTTTGTTTTGTTGACCTTGGGCTGGAGTGGTTTTCAGGACAGCAGCAGAATTTGTTGAAAAATTCAACTCCAGCTATATGCAATAAGATGAACGAATGTCAAAAAGAATATTTAGTGAAAAAAAAAGGTTTAAAAGATATACTACTTGTAACCACCTGGGGTAAGGGATGGTGGGTGGGGCAAGCATCAGACAGAAAACAAAAGATAGAAAAGAGGAGGCTGAGAAGGAGGTTTATTTGAGGAATAAGGGCTTGGAAGGGCTCTCATGTATAACTGGAGAAGTTGGAGTGAAATGTGTATACAAAGGATTGAATGCATGCTCAGAAAAGACCTGAGAGGATGCTATGTTTGCCTGTGCTGGATCTGTGGGCTTCACGCAAGCAAGAGGTGAAGGCTAATTGTAGGTGGCCTAGCTTAGTGTTGAAGGAATGATCCAGTTAAGAGCCAGGCTGCAAGACCAGGGAAACTGGATTTTTTTTTTTGGCTCCAAGTATTAAAGAAAATCTCTGTCATGTCACTCATTGACTGCTAAGATAATGGAACAGAGACTTCAGTGACAACACGTGACAAGGAATACAATCTTTACAAAAATAGTTTGGAAAAGTCACTAAACAAGTGGATGCATGTAGCCATTGGCAATCAACAACAGCAAATCCTGGGGAGACAGAAAATCTGATTTCCAGAGTCACCACATTATACTATTCAAAATATCCAGTTTTCAAAAAAAGAAGATTACAAGGCATGTAAAGAAACAGGAAAGTATGGCCTATTCACAGGAAAAAAAATTGACAAACTTTCACTAGAGGAAGCCCAAGTATTGGAATTACTAGACAAAGAGTTTAACTAAACTGTCTTAAATATGATCAAAGACCTAAAGAAAACCAGAAGAATGATGTATGAACAAATAGAAAATATCAATAAAGAGATGGAAATTATAAAACAGAACCAAATAGAAATCCTGGAGCTGAAAGTGCAATAGCTGAAATGAAAAATTCAATAGAGGGGTTCAGCAGGAGATTTGAACAGGCAGAATAAATAATTAGAAAATTTGAAGATAAGATCATTTGAATTATCCAGTCAGAAGAGAAAGAAAAAAGCATGAAGAAAAATGAAGAGGCCAAGCAATCTCTGGAACACCATCAAGTGTACCAACATAACACATTATGGTAGTCCCAGAAGGAGAAGAGGGAGAGAAAGGGGCAAGAAGGATGTTTGAAGAAATAATGGCAAACAACTTCACACATTTGATGAAAGAAATGAACCTGCAATCCAAGAAGTTCATTGAAGTCCAAGGAAGATCAACTCAAAGAGATCCACACCAAGATAGTTATAATCAAACTGTCAATCCCGAAGGCAGAGAGAATCTTGAAAACAGCAAGACAGAATCAGTTCATCACATACAAGGGATTCTCCATAAGATTAACACCCAATTTCTCATCAGAAACCACAAGGCCAGAAGGCAGTGGGATGACATATTTAAAATGCTGAAAAGAAAAAAAGTCAACTAAGAATTCTATATCCAGCAAAACTATCCATAAAAAAACTGAGAGACAATTGAAGACATTCCCCGAGAATCCTGAGAAATTTTGTGGCTACCAGACCTGCCCTATAAGAAATGCCATAGAGAGTTCTTCAGGCTGAAATAAAAGGACACTAGACAGTGACTTGAAGCCATGTGGATAAACGAAGAACTCTGGTAGGTAAATATAAAGGATAGTAGTATTGCAGTTTTGATTTGTAACTCCTCTATTTATTTCCTATATTATTTAAAAGAGAAATGCATAAAATAGCACCTATAAATTGATGGCAATGGATACACAATATACAAATACATAAATTGTAACAATAACAACATTAAAAGAGCAGCAGGGCTGTATAGGAGCAGAATTTTCATATGCTATTGAAGCTAAGTTGGTATTAATTCAAACTAGATTGTTATAAATTTAGAATGCTAAGTGTAGTAGAAACTAAGAAAATAACTAAAAAATATTTAGAAAAGGGAATGATGGAATCAAAAAGATGCATTAGAAAAAAAACCAATCAAATACAAAAGAAGGCAGTATTGGAAGAATTAATGAACAAAAGTAAATAAGACACATAGAAAACAGAAAAAGAGAAAAAGTCCTTTCTTATCAGTAATCACTTTAAATATAAATGGATTAAACTCACCAATTAAAAGACAGACTGGCAGAATGGCTAAGAATGATCTAATTATATGTTGTCTACAAGAGACTCACTTTAGATCCAAAATCACAGACAAGTTGAAAGTGGAAGACTGGAAAAAGATATTCCATGCAAATAGGAAGCAAAAGAGAGCAGGGGTAGCTATACTAATATCAAACAAAAGAGATATTAAGTAAAATCTGTTTTGAGAGACAAAAAGGCCATTATTTATTACTAAAAGTTTCAATTCATCAAGAAGATATAGCAATTATAAACATAAAAGCACAAAACAACAGAGCCCCCAAATATACAAAGCAAACCTTGACAGAACTGATGGGAGAAACAGAAGTTCTACAGTAATAGGTGGAAACTTCAATACTTCACGTTCAATAATGGATATAATATCCAGACAGAAAATCAATAAGTAAATAGAAGATTTGGTAAACATCAACTAGACCTATCAGCATATACAGAACACTCTACCCAACAACAGCAAAATACACATTCTTCTCAAGTACACACGCAACATCCTCCACGATAGACCATATGTCTACCCTGGAGAATGTTGAAAAAAATTGAAGTATCTTCTCTGACCACAATGGAATGAAGCTAGAAATCAATAACAGAAGGAAAGCTGAAAAATTCACAAGTATGTGGAAATTCAACAACGTACTCTTAAGGAACCAAAGAGTCAAATGAGAAATCACAAGGGAAGTCAGAAAATACTTTAGATGAATGAAAATGATAGCACAACATACCAAAATTTATAAGATGCTGCAAAAGCAGTGCATAGTGGGAAATTTATAGCTATAAACATCTAAATTATGAAAGAAAAAAAGATCTTAAATCAGTCACATAACTGCCCCTCAAAAAACTAGAAAAAGAAGAACAAACCAGATCCAAAGCTAGCGAAAGAAATGAAACAATAAAGATTAGAGAAAAACAAAGTAGAGAATAGAAAAACAACAGAATCAATAGACCCAAAAGTTGGTTCTTTGAAAAGATTAATTAAACTGACAAACCTTTAGTTAGTCTAAGAAAAAGAGGGAAGAGGCAAATAACTAAAATCAGAAATGAAAGAGGAACATTTTTATTGGCCTTACAGAAATAATAAAGGAATATAAGAGAATACTGTGAACAATTGTATGCCAACAGATAGGATAATCCAGATGAAATAGACAAATTCCTAGAAACACAAAAATTACCGAAACTAACTCAAGAAAAAAGAGAAAATCTGAACTGAGCTATAAGAAGTAAAGGGATTGAATCAGTAATCATAAAGCTCCCTAAAAAGAAACTTCCAGGGCCAGATGGCTTCACTGATGAAGTCTACCAGGCATTTAAAGAAGAATTAGCACCAATACTTCTCAAACTCTTCCAAAAGAATTGAAGAGGATGAGATATTCCTAACTCATTCTCTGCAGCCAGCATTACATTGATACCAAACCCAGACAAAGACGTCACAAGAAAAGAAAACTACAGACCAATGTCCCTTATGAATATAGATGCAAAAATGCTCAACGAAATACCAGCAAACCAAATTCAGCAGCATATTAAAAAGGATTATTTACCATGGCCAACTGGAATTTATCCTAGGAATGTAAGGTCACTTCAACACAGGAAAATCAATCAATGTAATACACCACATTAATGGAATGAAGGGAAAAAAAACACATGATCATCACAATCAATGCAAAAATCACTTGACAAAATCCAAGATCCTTCCATGATAAAAACACTCAGAAACCTAGATATAGAAGGGAACTTCCTTAACATGATAAAGAGAATTTATGAAAAACCTACAGTGAAAGACTGAAAGCTTTCTTTCTAAAGTTGTAAATAGGAGAAGGATGCCTACTCCACCTCTGTGTTTGATATTGCACTGGAAGTTCTGGCCAGAAAAATTAGGCAAGAATAAGAAAGGCGTCCAAATCAGAAGAGGAGAAGTAAAACTATCTTTATTTGCAGATAAACATATAGAAAATCCTATATATAGAAAATCCCAAAACAACTACTGGAGCTTATAAATAAATTCAGCAAAGTCACATGGTACAAAATTAACACACAAAAATGAGATGTATTTCTATACACCAGCAATGAACACTCCCAAAAGGAAATTAAGAAAATTCTATTACAATAGTATCCAAAAGGATAAAATGCTTAGGAATCTAAGGAGGAGAAAGATTTGTACACTAGAAAAGTATAAAACATTGCTAAAAAAAAATTAAAGAAAACCTAAATAAATGCAAAGGCATTTTCTATTCATGGGTTGGAAGACTTAATATTGTTAAGATGGCAATACTACCCAAAGCCATCTGGGGAGTCAGTGGAATCCCCATCAAAATTCCAAAGGCCTTCTTTTATTTTCAGAAATGGAAAAACCAATTCTCTAATTCATACGGAATTGTAAGGGACACTGAACAGCCAAGACAATCTTGAAACAGAAGAACAAATTTGGAAGACTCACATTTCCCTATTTCAAGTCCTATTACAAAGCTATAGTAGTCAAACAGTGTGGTACTGGCATAAGGATAGACGTATAGACCAATGAAATAGAGTTGAGAGTCCAGAAATGAACCCACAGATATATGGCCCATTGATTTTCAAGAAGGGTGCCCAGACCATTCAATGGGGAAAGAATAATCTCTTCTACAAGCGTTACAGGGACAACTGGATATCCACATATAAAAGAATTAATTTGGACCCCTAACTCACATCATATGTAAAAATTAACTCAAAATAGATTAATGACCAAAATATAAAAGTCAAAACTATAAAACTCTTAGAAGAAGACATAGAGGTAAATCTTCCTGACTTTATTTGGTAATGGATTCTTAGATATGACACCACAAGCACAAGCACCAAAAATAAAAATAGATAAATTGGACTTCACCAAAATTAAAAACTTTTTTGCATCAAAGGATGTTATCAAGAAAGTGAAAAGACAACTCACAAAATGGGAGAAAATATTTGCCAATCATATGCCAGAAAAGGGACTTGTATCCAAAATACATAAAGAACTCTTAGAACTCAACTGCAAAAAAGACAAAAACAACGAATGTAAAAAATGGGTGGAGGACTTGAATAGTATTTTCCCAATTAAAATATGCAAATAGCCAGCAAACATGTGAAAAGACGTTCAACATCATTAGTTGTTAGGGAAATGCAAATCAAACTCACAATGAGATACCACCTCACCCCCACTAGGATGTCCATAATTTAAAAAATGAAAAATAACAAGTGTTCTTGAGGATGTGGTGAAATTAGAATCCTCATACATTGCTGGTGGGAATGTAAAATGGTCCAGTTGCTATGGAAAACAATTTGGCGATTCCTCAAAAACCTAAATGGAATTGTCCATATGGCCCAGCAATTCCACTCCTAGGTACCCAAAGTACTTAAAAGTGGAGACTCAAATACTTGCACGTGTGCCTTCATAGCTGCAATATTCACAATAGCCAAAGGTGGAAACAATCAAATGCCCACCAATGAATGAATGAACAAATTGTGGTATATACATACAATGGAATATAATTCAGCCATAAAAAGGAAATACTACTACATGCTACAACATGGATGAACCTCAAAACCATTATCCCATGAGAAAGAGGCCAGACATAAAAAGTCACATGTTTTATGTTTCCATTTATATGAAATATGTAGAATAGTAAATCCATAGAAACAGAAGGCAGCTTGGCGGTAGCCAGGGACCACAGAGAGAGATGAACTTAGTGAGTGTGGACTCTGGGATGATGAAAAAATTTTGGAACCAATAGAGGTGGTGCTTGTACAATATTGTGAATGAACTTAATGCCACTGAATTATTCATCTTAAAATAGTTGATTTTATGCTATTTGAATTTTACCTCAAGAAAAAAAAGAATATTAGCACACTTACCTAAGTTGAAAAACAGGCAAAAATAGTTTGTGAAGTCAGAAGTTAGGGTAGTGGTTTCCTGGGGAGAGAATGGACAGGGTAGTGTTTGAGAAGAGGGATGAGGACAGGCTCGGGTATGTTCAGATCAAAGTCATCTCCTGCTGGCACCTTGTCTGTGTCCATTAGGGCTTGTCTGTTGGAGGACTTCAAGTCTGCTTGAGCCTTGACTCATCTTGAACCTGTTGAGAGCAGGGGGTCATGTAATGCCCGCCCAAATGACGTCACACTGTGGTGTGACCAATCCATAGGAGAGATTTATCAATCACATTCTGTACTCAATTGAAAAGTGTCTTTGAGAAGCCAATGTTATTTGGAGGGAACTTCTTTTGTGCCCTGTGTCTTCCCCTCACACATGCACTGAGAGAGACTAATGTGGCTCTCCCTTGCTCTGTAAGCTTGTGGATTCAGCCTCATTATGAATTCAATTACGGTCTTTGGTTATTCTTTGACACTCGTAATGTTCTATTTCTTGATCTGGATGGCGCTTACACAGGTGTGTTCACTTTGTGATACTTCATTGAGCTGTATGAACTTAGGAATTGTGCACTTTTCTGTGTATCGGTTAGCCTTCCATATATAAGTTTATTCAAAAAAACCCAGAAACTGTAAAACACAAACAGACTTCAGATCTCCTGAAAACCTGGGCAACCAGACTCCTAACCTATTGCTTGTTTCTTTATGCCTCAAGTTGCAAGGTGGTTCTTTGCAAACCACTAAGAAAATAGAAGACAATGGCCCTTTGCCTTTGGTTCATGTCACTGTCTTCCTTGCCCACCCTATTGATTTTTCTTCTCTTTGGTTAATATGGACTGAATTGGTTTTTAGCACAGATGATTAATTAATTAAATCATTTAACCAATTTTCTTTAAACCTATTTTTGTCCTGGGCATTTAGGTGGGACCAGACATTCAAAGAATGTTAAGAATTGGATGGAATGGTGATAATTTTAGCACTGATGCTTATTTGGAGTGAGGAAGAAAAACATCTTAAGACATCACTTGCTGCAAAATATTTGCCTCATGACAGGCAAGTTATAGTTCCCTTCTGTTTGTCAATCTTGAGAGTTATGCCTTTGATTTAGACAATAAAAACAAGGGCGTTGTCTCTGGAAGTTTAGTTTAACGTAGCATGTGGATCAGGGGATGGAGGAAGGAAAAGAGAAGTTAGAAGAGAAATTAAGTTACCTCTAGCTTTCGTCTCTTAGAGCACTTCACAGAGATTATGACTTTGCTTGAGAAGATGAGATAACAATGGTTATTCTTAGGCAGGTACAGAGCAGAAAGAAGTGTGGGAGGGACAAGTTCTGAGTGGCAGGGTGGCAGAAAGGACAGCAACAAGAGCTGCCCATGAATGATGGATGTGACAAATGTGACTTAAGGATGTAGTCCAGGACAGAGCCACTTACAGCTCTGAGTGAACCCAGCTCAGGAACTACTGAAAAGTTTGGAGTTTAGCAGGGAAGAAGTCAAAAAAGAGAGGGAGAGGGAGCTGGCAGAACAAAGAAGAAAAGGAAGACAGGGAGAAAAAGTAGACAGAGCACAGCGTTTCTCTCTCTATGCTGCAGGCTTTCCTGAGTTGACAGAGCATTGGGCTGACCTTGCTGTAGTTATTGCAAACTTGGTACATGGAGAGGGTTCAGACTGGGTCTGTTCCAAGCCACAGCAATACCATAAGGGGATAATTCCAATGAGTTCTGATGTTTACAAATTGATGTTTTGCTTTTTTAAATGATTAGAGTCTTGAAAATTGGAGTTTTTCATTTGGGTGGGATCATTTGAATTATAAATTGATATGGGGAGTAGGTTTACTTTAGTTTTCTGCTGTAAGGAGATGCGAGCTTAGCTGCATCAATGCCTACTAGCTGAAGACCTCCAGGAACACATCTGAAGCTGAACAAATGGGGTTTGTTGACTCACTGAAATGAGGAAGAACATACACCATGGAAAACTGTGGCGTGTCTGTAGGAGGATGTTAGAAAGGACATTCTAAGATTTGGTTTGTGTCAGGTGATTTAGGAAAGGATTCAAGGAGATGGGGCTTTGTTCTGAATTGGATGCTGTTAGTAAGTGGAACCAACTATAATTGGGCATCTTAATAAACGTTATCTAGGAGGCAGGAGGAGGAAAGCCATGAGAGAGCTGTGAGTGGTAAAGAACACCAGACACCCATATTAGACAGGATGGAGGGGAGGATTTGGAACTTTGTGGCTTAGACAATGTTCACATTTTGTCTGTGTTCAGACGTGATATGGGGTGGTCCTACTCTTGCCTTCATCCTTCATAGTCACAGAGTGGCCTTGTCTGATGTTGATGTTTTGTGAAATTGCTTATATGCAACAGGACAATGCCAAGACCTAATTGTGAATATCAGTGCAGCTTCTAGCAACACCAAATCCTGGCTGACAGTATGAGGCCAGCTCCTAGATATCAGGGACCACTTTTCTCTTTCTCAACTAGCAGAATATAGCTGTAAATAGAGATTTTAAAATCAGGTGATTTAGGGGCCGGCTCAGTGATGCAGCGGTTAAGTGCGCACATTCTGCTTCGGCGGCCTGGGGTTTGCTGGTTTGCATCCCCGGTGCAGACATGGCACCGCTTGGCAAGCCATCCTGTGGTAGGTGTCCCACATTAAAGTAGAGGAAGATGGGCATGTATGTTAGCTCAGGGCCAGTCTTCCTCAGCAAAAAGAGGAGGATTGGCAGCAGATGTTAGCTCAGGGCTAATCTTCCTCAAAAAAAAAAAAACACACAAACAAACAAAAAACGCACTGGGTTAAAAAAAGAAAAAAAATCAGGTGATTTATTAGTTAGGACTAAGTTTGTCACATTAAACAAACATTCCCAAATAACAATGGCTTAAACAATAAAGATGTTTATCTCTCTTTCATATTTAAAATAGTTCTGGAAGTAGTTCTTGCATAGCTGGAAGGTAACTCCATGATTACCAGGGACCTGGGTTCCTGCTCTCTCAGTGCTCTGTCTTCCTTAGCTTTTGTTTCTTGGATTTATGGTCTAAGATGGCTGCTCGAGTTCCAGCCATCACACTAAAATTCTATTCAGCAGAAAGAAGAAGGAAAGAAGATCCACTGGCTCCCTTTTAGGAAACTTTCTGGAAGTACCATTCAACGCAGCTACTCACACTTCATTTGCCAGCACTTGATTACAGAGCAACGATGTTTGTGAAGTGAAATCATTCAGTTTAGTGGCAATGGGTTCACTGGATAACTGGGGTTTTTTTAATTAAAAGAAAAGTCATAATTGGCTATTGGGGGGCTGTAAGTACGTGGAGTTGGGATAATACGACTGCCATGTTGAGTTCTAGGAAAGGCCATTCTGCTGTGGCTTTTGTTGTATGCAAATACCGGTCTCTCTGGCGAAACAGAAAGCAGCTAATTTTGTTCAAGGATGCCTCCTGTTTGGTTTCTTTTGTAACAATCTCGAGAGTTCAAGTTTCCAGAGGGAACTCTCTTTTCAGTCGTTGGAAGCTTTGTAGCTTGATTGAAAAGAACGCTGTGATTCAGCCGCCACGTTGCTAGGTTGCCTAACAATTTACCTCTAGCAGCAGGGAAGAAATAGTTGTGAGGTTGGAAATATTTAACTTAAAAATGGATAAAAATCATTTTGCAAATTTATTTTTAAGAATAACTAAATTCCTTTGCGTAGAGGAGCTATAAAATTACTGTGTGTTCTTTTGTTTTTTTAAAAGGAGGTAATAAATAAGGTGAATAAAATTGTAAACAAAAAGTTCACCTTGGCACTCTAACTACATGCAGACCTCTGGGCTGGAAATGTGAGAAAATTGTAAAGAATTTGGAAAGGTTCAAAGGCTCAGGTTATTAAAGTTTTAATAATCTTCTCTTCTGTAGGGTCACCCCCTGCTAGTCTTTCAATGTAGTAGAAAAACAAAATATGGACAGAATTCT
This sequence comes from Equus caballus, assembly GCF_041296265.1. Lineage (NCBI taxonomy): Eukaryota > Metazoa > Chordata > Mammalia > Perissodactyla > Equidae > Equus > Equus caballus. Next base: position 19,778,134 of record NC_091712.1, on the reverse strand, counting down.
AGTTAATTAGAGCTGAATCTTCCTTTGAAAACCTATAGAAGTCGCTTGGGATTTGTACAGAGGCTGAGAGATGGGAGCCATGGGTCTGAAAATGTGCAACGTTATTTTCATTTAAGGAATTTGGAGGATTTTTGTTAGAATTTAATAAAATAGCATATATTTTTCTTAAAAAAAAAACCAACCCTATCGCTTACTGCATATAATTGATTAGAAAACACTATTTTGTAAGAATTGTCTATGAAAATAATCTCACTTAGCAATTCAACTGTTTCTCATTCATCAGAGCACAACAAAATATTTATTGCCCACAGTGATATGCTGATAAAGAAATGACATGTCTTGAGTTGATTACCATTTTAATTAAAGAAACAGCACCGCCTCATACTTGAAATATGGTGGAAATTGAAAAAAATGATTTCTTTTCTGGATAAAATACATTTTATTTTTGCCATAGACTTGTAATGTCAGTGTTGCTATTTTCCTGTTCGAAATTAATTTTCTTTTAAAGGCATCTTAAAAGTATATAGCATACCAATATATAACGCAGCACATATTTTACTAGATGTTGTATAAGACTATACTTAGTGTAGGAAATTTTTATGATAGGCGTGTACATATATATGTATGAGAGTATGCGTATATGAAGTCACTTGTGTATATTTGAAATATGCAGACACAAGGAATACTTTAAACTGTGCTACATCAAGGATGGCGAAAAAATTTTACTCATTAGGATCCAGCCATGAGCATTGAAATATGATTTGCAAAAGATGAAGTTTGGAGTTGTTTTAATAGGCTAAGTGGTTCCAAATGCAAGTTCAGATCGCAGACTCCCAGACTCTTTGCGGGACTAATTGACTTTGCTGTAGAGTTTTGGCAAAGCTCTTATTATTTTTACTACATTTTCCTTTTTAATAATGTAAAACTGAACTAACTTCTAAAATTCAAGTTCCCCTTTATGAGTTTGTTAGCCCTTCCTTCACCAAATTAATGACTGACTCGGCAAGGCAGCCAAGAATGCTTACCGCTCTGGGCATTTGTTAATTGGTTGTTCGTTGGACTATATATGAGGGAAAATTATTGCTCCTATAAACCAAAGAGTGTAAAGGAAAAGTAGTGATATAAATATGGAACTGGAATAGGCAGGGAAAGCTAGTGATGTAAAAGTTCTGTTTTTCTGCTAGATGGTTCCCCGAGGATGACTTCAAATTCTGAAAATAAAATGCAGCAGACCAGATCGTAACGTCAGAATTCATTTTGGCAACTCTTGGAAAAGAAGATTCATTGTTTTGGTTGGTTTGTAAAGCTCTAATGGTAAACTTCTGTTGTTTTCTAAAGAAAAGGTGGGCCCTTAGAGCACATAATAAATAGTAACATCGATTTCACCTTGAAAATTGCTACCAAAGTAGTTTGACCCTCTGGACTGGGAGAGTGATTTGGAAGAAATGAAAATTCCAAGACTCTGGAATTTTTGACACTTCAAGAATGTGAGGTGTACATTCATTCCACTTCTCTAGGCCGGACATTCCTTGGAAACTTCCCCTGGAATATCCTGGGGAAAAACCTCAGACTTTAAGACAGAACCCCTAGCTCATTTTCTCATTGTCTACTTCCGTCCCGGTGCACGCTTCTCTCCTAATTCTCCTTATAAATGCCAATCAGACACTGTTTTAACTCATGTTTTAAGCTAGGGAATGAATCCAGGGGTTTGGCTCATGTTGCAAAGGTTTCCAACAGTATCAGGTAATTCACTGTTAGCTGGGCTCCGTTCAGAATGGTAACCCAGGCCTGAAAGGCTGCACGACTCATTACCAATTCCCAATTCCCAGGGCCATCCGGTTCCCTGGCAGAAAGGCTTCCGATGAATTTGCGTTGCAAATTGAAAACATGCTGTCAACAGCAACAAGTCCAAAAGATGTTTACCTTAATTTTTCCAAGGCAGGCTTTTCCATGTGGATGTTTTTGTTTAAGCAGCAGCCATCTGGGTTCCCTTCTACTTCTAGCATTGGTGGTGTTGTGACAAAAGGGTTATCGCAATCTTATGATGGAGAGAGAAAATGAAGTGGCTCTAGGAAGACTCACTGGGATTCTTGTCCATGCTGTGCTCGTGCCTTTTGCAGTGGCACCTGCAACAAAACTTTGCATTGGGCGTGGGGTGGCAGATGTTGAGGCTGACACAGAGCCATTCAATTTTCCTAAGGATGTAGGCACCTAGGCGATCATCCTGTTGGAGGCTTTCTGTGCAGATCAGTAAACTGAGGTCCAGATTTGTTACGTCACTTCCACAAAGACCCTCGGGGAGTTAGCATCATGGTTGAGTCTAGAAGTTAGGGTTTCCCGGGTGCCCCACGTTTTCCTGTAGTTTATGGCTCTGGGCTGAATAGTTGCTAATGATCTATGTGCATAAAATAAAGTATTAGACAGAAATTAATTTATAAGTTTGCATCAAAACTGAGAACACTGGGACAGACACAGGCCTCAAAGGAATGATATTTAATCTTCAAACCTTGTTTGTCAGTTGCTACCCATTAATTGTCAAAAAGGACTGTTGGCAGGGGCCCATCAGTTCAGCAAGAGTGAAGGCGTGTTTTCACCGGGGGTTAAAGTAATGTCCCGATGAGCCTGCTCCATGGGAGGTCCATCTGGCGGAGCAGAAGCCGGACTATAGAAGTGTGGGTAACACAGGCAGTCCGAGCCAAGCTTAGGGATACTGAGGAGCCTCTAGTCTTTCTTTAAAGGCTTGTTTTAAATTTGGAGTCTCTTTTTCACCCATCAATTAGAATTGAGTGTATTTACTTAGATTATATGTCATCAAATCACAAGTCCTCCTCAGAGATCAGACAAGCATTTGGAGCAAGTGTGAAAAAGAAACTTAACCCATTGTGAACTTTGGGTGAAAAACACCAATGTTTCTATGGCTGCCAAGGGGAAGGGGACCTGGCTTTGGCCAGAGCAGGAAATGGAAGTCCCATTCAAAGTAGGCTGATTCCACAGAGGCTTTCCAGAGTCCATAAGCCAAAGGAGTTTTGCTAAACGGGTCTCTCAGCCTAGCACAATAGGTGATGAAACTCAGCACTCGGAGAGCGTCCTATGGAGTCAGAGAGAAATAAGCACCACACAGAATGTTCCCAAGAGGCAGGAAATGAGAAACTTGAGAAGCGCAGACCTGACTGGAGACAGACTCCAGAGAAAACGAGAGAGTGGAGAGGGGACTTCAAGGAAAAGCTGAGGGGCATAAAGTGGCTGAGCTGGGGCCGGGGGCTTCTTTGTTCCATCAGAGTCGAATGCTCTGGTCACCCTGTCTGGCCTAACTTCAGCTTCCCCAGAGAGCTCATCTGACCATGACCTTACAGAAGAAGAGGACGTGTGCACCACTGTTTCACGTTCACTTTGTGGCTCTAGCCAGTCACTTAAAACCTTTGGTTCCTTGTTTGTTTCCTGTTTATGGAAAGCAGTGAAGTCCTGCACATCACCAAGCAAGTGTCTTTCCAAAGGATTTCCCACGGCAGGTAATTGGGAGGCAGCGAGGGGAGGTGTTGAGTTTAGAGTCAAACAGATTTGGGACCATCACATAGAAGACATTCTATCTGTTGGTTATTTTGAGCATTTCATTTTTTTGGATTAAAAAAATTCAATCTTTTTATTTAAAAAGCCCAAATGGGATAGCAAAATATTGACCTGAAAGACCCTACTCAGGACTAACTTAGAATCACAATTTGATTCTTCGTAGGAAACTGACCCAGGACATTTTTACTGGAGGTGACAAAATTGCATGAGTAGGAAATGTGCGGACTTCTAGGTGATGTTTATTCCCCACCAAGTTTGCACGTCATAAAATCTGACCTGGGCCACTCGATGAAGTGTGGCTCTCGGGAAAGAGAAATTCACTAGTTCCATCCTCAAGAGGATGCTTGTTATCTAGAACAAACACTGAAGGAAAGTTATCACCTGAGAGAACTGAGCCTAGATTTGACCTCTAGTTCACTCAGTCAGCTGTAACATATCAGTATCAGGTGGCTCAGGACTAACCAGGATTGGGAAACTTGGAGACTTTTTCCTTTTGGAGACCGATGGATTTGAAAGTCAGGGTGCAGGTGTTGTTGGAGTTAGGCTCAGGGTTTCCAGAATTCTGTTTCTTAGCTTTCATCAGCAAGTTGGGCCTTGAGTCAGGACCATGGGCCTTGGCCATGTTATCACTGGGGTGCTAGTTGGATCAGCGTCAAAAGATGTTAGAAGGAGTGAGTGTCAGATCCCGGGATAAAGTCATTTAGGTTAATGACCTTCTCAGAATGGTCAATAGGAAGGAGAAAGTGGGAAAGAGAGTCATGTTAAGGATGCCTTGAACAAGGGAGTGAGGGCAGAGTTCAGTAAACACTGAGGGAAAGCATAGCTTGTGAACGTCCAAGGCAACCTCTGCTTTGTCCTGGCTTTGCTGCTGTTGTGGGTGTACTTTGGCATAAATCAAACAGCTAACTGACTTTCAATAATTCTGTGAACGTACCTGGTGGTGAACCTGTCAAGACCCACACCCAGCAGTTAATTTCCTACCACCCTTAATTACAAGTAATTATTGTAAAGTTTTTTTGTTTTTTTTGTTTTGAGGAAGATTAGCCCTGAGCTAACTACTGCCAGTCCTCCTCTTTTTTTGCTGAGGAAGCCTGGCCCTGAGCTAACATCCATGCCCATCTTCCTCTACTTTATATGTGGGATGCCTGCCACAGCATGGCTTTTGCCAAGCGGTGCCATGTGCGCCCCTGGGATCCGAAGGGGGAATGCTGGCCCCCCCCCTCCCCGGCCCCCAAGCGAACGTGGGAACTTAACCCATGCGCCACTGGCTGGCCCCTTATTGTAAAGTTTACGGAAATGAGATGTGACATCCTTTGGAGTCTGCAGCTGCCTTAGTTCTATTTTTAAGACTAGTTACACTGGTAGTTACTATCTAACATGGCCTTTGGAAAGTTCTGTACCAAAGCCCAGGGTTGAGCTTTCTACAAGGCAAAGCTTGGAGACCCCTGTTCTAAGTAGTTCTCCATTTTAACTGAGCTCAGGGACAGTGGCTCACAGGGACATGATTGAGCATTTATATCTGGCTCTTCTAAAAAGCACTCAAAGTGGTAGTAACGTGATATAAAAGGGGCCACTTTGAGGACTGTTCCGGTTTTCTGAGGACATGGAAATTGGTGATCTATGGAGGTGAAAAGTGGGACGCTGAAAACAAACAAGACTCCAGGCTCCTTCCTCATGTTCCTGGCTGGCTCTGCCATAGAGCTGCTGGCACGTTTTATTTTGGGGACAAAGGACAGCACTGTTTAATCCTCCTGTCCATGCCAAACTCCAAAGGGGATAATTACATTCTGCCTCCTGAAATTCCCTTTGCAATTTCATCTGGGCGAAGCGCTCTCAACTGCCCGGGTGTTGCTGCACGCTGGGAAACAGCCTCCACGTTTTATCCCCAGTGAGGTATCTCAATCGCGGCCGGCGTTGGTGCCGGACAGTTTGATTTTGGCCCCAGCATATGCCTCAGACTGGGGCCTCTTGCAGTAAAACGTGTTGTGCAGGGCGCCAGACAGCAGCTCGCTGGAGCATTATGTGTCTCTGACTGTCCCCGTGCACAGCTGGTCTAATTGTGCCTGAGGAGTAGTCAACTGGCTAATTTTGTTTTTAAGAACAGGAACTATTGTAGAGCAGTTTTTTGACTGGTAAACTTACTACAAGATAATGGTTTTGTGTTAGGGGCAAAAACACAGTTCAGATATAATGTTTTGACCCCACTAAAATCATTTAAACTAACTGGAATTCTATATGTAAGGCCTAAAATAACTCAGTTTGGTTTCCTGACAAGTAATTATTCTTGTCTAAATAGCATTGATATTAACGTCATTGTAAATGGGTTAAAAAATTCTTAGGAAAAGATTGAATGTGTTTGTTTAAATTCCTAGGACAGATCTTCATAATAGAAGGAAAATGAACTAAGCTTGTTAGAATGAAACACAAGTGAAAATGTTAGATCACCTCTGAATTTTTGGAGAAATAGATACTAAGTTGATAATTCCAGTTCCCTAAGCGAACTAGGAGACCCCGGACAAGATGCTGGTTTTAATAATGGTATTTCAAGCTGTTCCTAACCTTAATTGTAGTAAGGAATGAAACTGTAGCCATGGAGTGGTGTGTTTAAAACCCACCAAGAGGTTTCAGCATGAGAGCGGAACCAACGAAAGGAGGGAATCATTAACCACAGAGTGACTGAAGTGGTTTAATAATTATGTTATTTCAAGGGAAAAAAGGATCTGCCTAAAGTAAAAGGGGAAGAGAAGGATTGATAAATAGACCGTATTTCTATCCGAGGTAGTCAGCTAGTGGGACTGGTAGTGGGAAAGGTCTATTAGCTAATTGATCTACTAGACGGGTAGAGAACTCCAGCTGGAGATCAAAGAAAGTTCACCGCTACAAAGGCAAGCGGCAGCCTTGGACCAGATGTTTTCCTTCCAGCTCTGTCATGCCTGATCACTGGAGAGTATGGCTGAATCTGGCCATAGGCCTTGTCCATCCAAGCACTGATATGAAAAGCAGGGGTTATGTGTGTGCACACACATGCACACACGTGTGAACACACATGCTTAAAAAGAGCAGCTTCAAAGTCAAAAAGGTTCAGAATTTAAGATTAGTTTGGGAATAAGGAATTATTTTTTGATTTATATTTGGCAAAGTGAAGGGGACCAAAAAATGTGTCAACTGTCAAGTTTAAAAAAGTTTCCGGTACATTAATTATTCTACAATTGCATTTATAATAACTTATGCTAATGCATTATAATACATATCTCTTACAATAAAAACAAGGATTTTTGAATAATGGATGAAAGTACAAAGATTCAATTATTCCTGTTAGCTTATGTGTTTTCTTTTATGTTTAGAATAAAAGAGTTAAAAATCCAAACATGATTTTTCTTTTAGTTACTACCCTAGGATTGTTTGTTTATATATGTCACACATCTTCTCCTTTCCAATTCTGGCTATGTATTCTGGTTCTGGTTTGTTTACATCTGGATAAGGTATTATTTATGATGAGACAAAGTATTTGGTTTAGAAGTTTCTTTGAAATATATGTGGATTTATCTATAATTCTTTTCTATGAACTTTCAAAGGTCCCTACAGTATTAGACATTTTGAAAAATGAGATGTCTAGAATTACCTTGATGTGGTTGGTTTGGTCTGATCTATGGCCTTTCTTAAAATACTATATTGCTTCCTCAGTTGATCAAAAATATCACCAAAAGTCATTAGTTCATATGATTGGTAGACATATTGGGGTTCAGGGATATTCAGATTGAAACTTCATTGATCTCAGGCAATTAAATTCCCTATAAAAGGAAAATTTCCATAAAATGTTTGAATGTTTGCAATTTCATGGTGCCTGAAATTCTCAAATGATAACCTCATTTTTTTTAAGCCAAACTCTTTTGTTTCTATTAAAATTAAGCTTCTGAAATTTCCCATTATCTCAGTGTGTGTGTATGTATTTAACAGAAGTACTTATTGGATGATGTATTTATCATATATGTATTTATCAGATAATTTCCTGAAAATATAATTTGATTGGGTGGAAGGAGGGAAAGGTAAAGATGGCTCCCCCAAGACAATTTCTGTAAACTTTAAACTTTGCTGAGTGTCTTCTGGTTCAAGATGGCAGACTGAGCATATGCATCAACCTTCACCCTTTTTCAAGGTCCCATTGAAATGACTGACATGATTAACTGTCCATTGTCTGTCCATCTATAAGTCTATCTAATGAAACCACAACAGTGCTGAACATCAATAAAGGAACCACAGAGTGTGAATAAATGCTAGTAGATAGAAAGCAGATGGACTTGCACAAAAAGCAAACAAAAAACAGAGAAGGGGATTCCAGAAATATGGGAGGGCTGGAGAAGCTTCTAGCTTGGAGTTATCAAGCAAAAAGGACCAGGAATGGGTCGTGGAGGTGGGCCTTTCCCCTCCTTCCTCTTCCTTCTCTACTCCATTTCTCAATTTCAAAACAAACAGGCAAATTGTGTCAGCTGGATAAAACCAAGAAACTTCTGAAGACTGATGAGTAAGGCAGGTGGGTGCTGGGCCTAAAGAAGCAAGCTAGAGGTAATCCTGGGCTTCCATAGCAGATACCAGCGTAGGAAGCTTTGCTCAGGTGTCTGTGCCAAAGTTCCTCATGCCCTGAGCAATCCTGGGAGTCTCCAGATGGATGGCTCTGGACAGTAGGGAATTCTGCCTGTCAATACTCCCACTCACTGGGTGTCTGCACTCCCTCATTTAACAAACAGTCCTGAGAAACTTAGGTTGCCTGTGCCTGTCAGCCTTGTCCTTCAGTCATAGATAGAACACGAGATATTTGACGATACCAGTTTCATTTAAGGGAAGGAATAACATGAACACATAGAACAACTGATTGTTGTTTAACTGATTGTTAAAATGAGAAATTCAACAGCTGAATTGAAAAATATATTGGACATGACTAAAGAAAAATCTCAAAAGAAAAATAAAGGAAATCTTCTAGTACGTAGAGCAAAAAAACAAAGATGTATGAGAGAAAAGTTAGCAACTATGATGGATAGAACGAGAGGTTTAATATCTGCCTCATAGGAAAGAAATAGAAAACAGAGAAAATGGATAAATCAAATAAATAGTAGAGGGAAATCACCTTATATAAAGGAAGACATATTAAAAAGTCCCACCAAATACTAAAAAAGGTAAATTAAAAAAAAGGTACACACACACAAAACATGGTGATACTTGAGGTGTACAAAGATAAAGAAAAAATTCAAAAAAGTATTCAGAGAGAAAAAGCAAGCTTATTATAGATGCTTAATAATCAAACTGACATCAGCAACATAGGACAACAGAGCAGAGCCCTTGAAGTTCTCATCAGCAAGAAAAGAATGGAGCAGTGTCTCAACATCCTGATATGTAATGATTTTAAATAAAGGCAGGCGAACTTTTTCTGTCAGGAGCAAGATAGTCAATGTTTTACATTTTGTGGGTCAAGCGGTCTCTGTTGCAGCTATCCAGCTCTGCCATTGTAGCATGAAAGCAGCCATAAATAATATACAAATGAACGAGCATTGCTGTGTTCTGAGAAAGCTTTATTTACAAAAACAGGCAGTGGGCTGGATTTGAGCAGTGGGCCGTAGTTTGCTGACCCCTGCTTTTGAACAGAGAATTCTGTACCCAGCTAAACCATCCACCAAAGATGAAGGCAAAACAAAGACACTTTCCGGCAAGCAAAAAAGGCAGTAAGTTTCATAAACTATGCACCGGACATGAAAAAACTCAAGAAGTTTTGTTTGAGCAAAACAAAAAAAGAATGAACGACAACGATGAGGTAGAAGAAACAGTGGCAGCTGAGTATGACCTAGAAGTTTGGGACATTCTCCTTTGGCAGTGGTTTATGACATGGGATTCACTACGTTTCCTTCTCTATGGGCTCGATCACATTATTTAATTCTGCCTGGAATAATATCTATATAATTATAATGCTGTAAGTACTGTACTGTGGGATTAAACTTTTAGAACCAATCAATGGAAAAGCCACTGATGACATTTTCATAATCACTAAATAATGTAAATACATAAACTTTGACAACATAAAAATATAATATAAGTGGGGCTGGTTCTGGTGGCCTAGTGGTTAAGTTCGATGCCCTCCACTTCAGCGGCCTGGGTTCAGTCCCCACGCGCGGACCTAACACCACTCATTGGTGGCCATGCTATGGTGGTGACCCACATACAAAGTAGAGGAAGACTGGCACAGATGTTAGCTCAGGGTGAATTTTCCTCAGCTAAATAAATAAATAACTAAAAAATATATATATAACTAACAAAATTGGATGATTGAGGCAAGAGGTGAGGTGGGAAGTTGTGAAGGTGCACAAAATTTCCTACCTTTGGTAAAGAGAGAGTGGAATCAGGAAACACAAGTGGATATACACGGTTTAGAGTTACAACGGCCATTATCAGAAGAGTTAAAAAGCAACGGCAGTTAGTTCTGCTGAATGAAAGTGAGGGTGGGCACAGGAAAGGTGGCCGAATAGAACTTTTACTTCTTTCTTTATAGTGCACATTTTCTATCCCATACAAATATTACCTTAATTTACAAAAGAATACTTCAAAAAATTCTATGGAAAATCCATTTAAGGCTAGGGACTTTATTACATGAAGTTAAAGCTTAAAGGTTATTAAACAAAAAATATTTTAATCTGTCATGTGTCATAAAGTCAATTTATCCAAAACATTGTTATAATTTTCACTGGACAAGTTAACTTAAAAGAAAATTGACAAGCTTTATAAATATTTTTCTGAATCACTCTAACCTTTGTTAATTAAAACTTTTTTACACTGAGAATATTACCTATCTCTAATAAGGTAGAGTTTTGCTCTAGCTATGCTCAGAACACTTCCTATGTAAGAATTAGAGAGATGGGCAAACTACAGCCCAAGGGCTGGTCATCTGGTTTTGTAAAGTTTTATTAGAACACAGTGACATCTATTTATTTATGTATTTTCTATGGCTGTTTTTGTATATAGCTGGCAATTCCAAAATATTTACTATCTGGCCCTTTAGGAAAAAGTTTGCTGACTCCTTTAGTGTATCAGTCACCTGGAAACCTTGCTAAACCCCTGATTGCTGGGCCGCATCCTCAGGGCTTCCGATTCAGTAAGTCTGGGGTGGGAGTGGAGAATTTGTATTTCTAACAAGTTCCACGGGCTGCTGATGCTACTGGTCCACACTCATACTTTGAGTAGCAAGGGTGTAGACAAACCTGGATCTGAATTTTGGCTTCACCCATTGCCGATCTGTATGAGCTTGGGCAAGTTACTTCATTTTTATATTTCTGGGTTTGTTCATCTGTGATGTAAGGGTTGTTACAGATCCTATCTTTTTGGATTGTTGTAAGGATTCCATGAGATAATGCATGCAAAGCGCTTAGCATGGTACCTAGCACATAGTGAGGAGTCAATGAAATGTGTACTATAATTATGATAAAAGCACACCTTGCTGAGGGATGACTGGGTATGAGAAACAAGGATCGAATGTCAGTTGCTGGGAAAATGGGATTTGAATCATTTCCCCAAGTCTTGAAATCTCATTCTTTGCATAAAAATTTTCCCTAGATGTTGGACCAGCAGAAAAAATAAATGACTGGCTTTAAATCATGTTCCTTGGAATGAAGTACAAATTGAAAAGGATCACAAAGGGAAAGTTATGGAAGTGCTTTCACATTTATTGCTCTCTTGTTTAGAGTACAGGTCTTCCTAGACTTATGATGGGGTTCTGTCCTAGATAAACCCATTAAGTGTTGAAAATATCGTAGGTTGAAAATGCATTTAATATCCCTAACCTACATCCTACCTTAGCCTAGTGTGACTAAAATGTGCTCAGAACACTTACATTAGCCTGCAGTTGGGCAAAATCATATGAGACAAAGCCTATCTTATAATAAAGGGTTGACTCTCTCGTGTAATTGATTGACTACTGAACTGAAAGTCACAAACAGAATGACTGTCTGGGTACAGAATGGCTGTCAGTGTGTTGGGTTGTTCACCTCGTGACTGCATGACTGACTGGGAGCTATCCTCACTGCCCAGCATCACAGGGGAGGACCATACCACATATTGCTAGCCCACGGAAACATCAAAATTCAAAGTGGGGTTCCTACAGAATGCATATCACTTTTCCACCATCATAACGTCGAAAAATTAACTTGAACCATGGTAAGTCAGGGACCATCTTTAATTTCAAGTTTAAAAAGAAATGTACGATTTTCCACATATGAGGGTATGTGGTGATCAATGGGAGGCAGGGAGGGGTAAGCAGGGACACACACATGAAAGAAGATGGAAAATGAACATTTTTGTTCTCAAGGAATTTATAACGTAATTTCAGATAAGATAGACCCTCATGAAATAGCTATATGAAATGCCAGGCAGAGTCTAGCTAGGAACCAAAATGAGGGGTACAGGTACTATGTACTATCAGGTTATCGACACCAGGCTGCAAGAGTTGGGGACCACTTGAAGATCAGATGGGATTGTGGGGGGGATCTCCCCCAAGTAGTGGGAGAAATGGCTTTAAAAAGGTATGAAGGTGAGAAAATGAACACAGAATGGTTTAAATTTAACTAGGGGTTGAGAAAATCAGTCACTGTTGAAAATAATGCAGGCAAGTAACTCTTAAGAAGAGCAAATTCCATTTTCCAAGAATGCGTGTTGTGACACATTTTAAAAAATATTTTGCAGGTGGCACTGAAAGTGCTCAAGTAGTCTAAAGTTCAATAATGAGTGATAGAGGTCTGGGTCAAAAAAAAATCCTGCTCGCTTTGAAAACTCAGTCAACAGATTCAATCTACTCTATGCAGAATGGAAAACGCTTCCGACCTTGGAGTCATCAGAGGGGACGAGTTGGAACAAGATGGGAATTTTCCTCATCTTTTCCTCTCAAGGAGAAAGACTGAGACAGACCACATTTGCGGCCAGAGACCAAGATGTGCGGGGAAATTTGATTTTGGCTCTTGGATCTTGGAGAGGGCAATTATTCATCGGTTGGGCTGCCGTTAGAGAGAGGAGATTTTCTGAGTAGGCACAGGAATGGCTGAGGAGCGCATTTTGATAGGGCCATTGACCTCCTCGTGCCAGGATCTGCTTACAACGATCAGTGCACAATGAGGAAAACTGTTCTCAGTAGCATGGGGCGGGGAGCGACTCCCTGTCTGGAATCTGGGATCTGGGGGCAGTCTAAGCTTGCTCAAGTTTGCTTCACCATGAAAGCGGTGGGGGTTGTCTTTTTGATACAGAGCGAGACCCGCCACTGGTAATCTCTGCCTGTAACAGAATCACAATTACGTCAGATGATAATACTGAAGTGACTGATGATTGTGACCTCATTAAAAGAGAAGGGAGACTACCTCCTGCTGATTAGAGGGATAGCAGCCATGGCTTAGTCATCTTGAAGACAGGCATGGTTGAGTCTGTCACTCATTTATCTCCTTCTGGTTTTTAAATTGCCAGAAGAGGAGATTTATGGAAAATCTCTGTGATTCCTCCTTCTCCCTGGGAGATAGTCTGGTCCACAGCCCCACTTTGCAGCACCCACTCCTGGTTAATGGCCTTAGCAGCAGGCAGGGTTACTGCAAACCTTGTTTCTTGGAGCCGTCTTTCATTGTAAAGAAAATATTGTACAGTTTTAGTGCATTTTGCTCTCCCTGTGTTGTGTAAATTAACTTTGATTTTAGATATTTTTGTAAGTGACAGACTGCGATGACTTAGGATAAAAACCGCAAAAGTGTTTCAATGTCAACTCCTCGACTGTGTGTAACTTTCGTGTGAAGTGACTGCGGGTGAGTCCACCAGGTTCCTGCTAGCCTGGAAGGTCCCTCCCTCATCCTGGGACTGGCTGACTCCCCTGCCGCCCAACCAAAGCTATTGCCTGTCCTTGGCAACTTTTGTGGCTCTTTATTATTTTTACTGACATCTCTGCCAATAGAATAGATAACGAGGGATGTCTGTCTAATCAGGTGTTTATCAAAGACCATCACTTACCCTGGGACCTCATTTACATTGTCCGTGTCTCATTTAAGTTCCTCAGAGACAGACTGCTACGTCTGTCAAGTTGTACCAAGGCGCAGAAGAATCCACGCTTTTTCTCCATAAAGGCAGCCTGGTGTTGTGGGCACACTGGTTGGGAATTATAAATATTTTTTATAGATACACACATACATATATATATAAATATATATTTTTATATATTATATATTTATATATGATTGTCTATATGTATATATAAAATTACATTTATATAATATATAGAAAACAATTTTATATTTGTATATTTAATATAAAATTATGCATATATACTTGCATATATATAAATATAAGTTGTCATTAAATAAGTATATGCCCTTCAACAAGTCACTTTTTCCAAAAAAAGCCACTTCAGGATGAGGGCCCTGTGGCCTAGTGGTTAGGTTGGCACACTCTGCTCCTGCAGCCCGGGTTCGCTGGTTGGGCTCCTGGGTGTGGAGGTACACCACTTGTCAGCCATGCTGCGGGAGCGACCCACGTATAAAGTGAAGGAAGATCGGCACAGGTGTTAGCTCAGGGCGAATCTTCCTCAGCAAAACAACAACAACAAGAACAACACTCCAAATTTCTATTTATGTTGCAGTCCACTCTAATATCTAAGTCAACAAGAGTCGAGATTTGAAAGAAGCTGGTCCTTTTCCATTTTGAACTTGTGGGGATTACTTTCTTCCCTTAGTGGAGCCCTTTGGAAGTACTTGTTGAGAGAGAGCTCAGCTGGGGCAGAACACCGGCTCTGGGGGCCTCTTCGGCAGGGACGGTTGACGGAGGGAGTTTGGGCCGCAGGGGCTGCCACCTGGAAAAGAGGGGCCGCCCCACAGAGGCCCCTCCCAAGACTCTTTCTACTAGAAGGTGGAGGCCCCTGGCTGCAGGCGTGGCCGTGCCCCTCGTTTCCACTGCTCCATGTTTCTCTAGTTCAGGGAGGGGCCTTGGTGTAGACGACAGTGACAGGCTGAAAATTTGAGGTGACTTTCCTTGGTCGTGTAGCCAAATGGGCCCCAAAGATGCTTGTTTATGATTAAAGTGAAAGCAAGACAGAACAAAACCCAGCCACTGTTCTCCTGAGCGTTCATGTGAATTAGATCAGACAAATCACAGACAAAGGAAAGCAACAGGTGATACTAAAATGTCATTTAAGAAGAGCGGTGCCATCAAAATGGCGGAGCAGGAGTTTTCTACCGCCTTACCCCAACGAACACTGATGTTGACCATCATCCGCGGATAAGAGCACCTTTGTGGGAATCCCAGAGACCCGCGAACTTCCAGCACACTGTGGGAGCAAAACAAAACCTGAGATTGGACGCAATGAAGAGGACCAGTGTCACTTTTCCTGTGACTCCTCCCCCAGCGCACAGCCCAGAGCCAACAGAGCCCCTTTCGCCAGCGATTTCTCCCCAAGGGGGAGGTGAGAGCGTGGGCGTGAGCGTCTGGCTTCCCCAACTGTAGGGCAGCCTGCCCACTTCTCTCTCTCCCCGCATCCAGAACGCCGGGTGTGCTGCACGACCGGTGGGGGTGTGGAGGGGCCTGGGAGAAGGCAGCCCGGGCTCTCGGAGGGCTTCAAAAGGACAATTCTACCAGCCACTTTGCGGACTCCATCAGGAAGCCCACCCACAAGCTGCTGGGGACAGCTTGCCTGCGGATCTCCCCAGACGGCCCACGGACACCCCAGTGCTGCACACATCTCACTCCCCACACCCCCACCCCCTGGCCGGTGCTGTGGGTGCGCACCCGACCCCCACCCAAGGTTGGTGAGTCTTCGCAGATGGCTAGTGAGCGGGATTGAGAGAAAGTATGCAAACTTCAGCATTCAATGGGACCTGGAGAAAGCAAAAGGGAGGCTGCCCGCACCGGCCTGGCTCTGCAGCATCCAGAGAAGGCAGACAACCTTAAGAATTCCCTCCCAAGAAGGAACAAGAAGTGTGGAGCACACGTGGCCACAGAAACGGTCTGAGAACGCCTCAGTCCCTCACAGGGTGACCCAAGGTGTGTGTTTCTCTCCTGAAGCCAGTCGCTTGATGGAGGAGGTGACTGCTTCTTCAGGGGTGAAGACAGCAAGGCAAGACTTCAAGAAACATGAAAAAACAAGGAAACGGGACACCAAGGGTTGAAGTCATTCAGTTTAGCGAGAGCGTGATAAACCTATACATCTCTGAATCTTGAAGCAAAATCAGATAGACCAGAAGCCAAATCCATGCCTTCTGCTTTCCCTCCAAGGCCTCCATTCCCACCTCCATCACAGTGTTTAGTGGAGGCAGAAAGCTGTAGTGTATGGCGGTTCACAAGCTGAAATAACCTAAAGGATGATCTCACATAACAAAATTTGGCTGAACTTAATACAAAGTCAGAGTAGAATCTGCATTGATGACTTTTGTAATAAAAGTTTTTTAAACTAATCAGTAAGGAAAAAATTTTCGGTGACTTGCATTAGTGGACTAAGTTTACTTAATGTTTTTTCAAAACATTTCGAAAATGTCTAAAACATGTGTTTTAATAAAACTTTTCAGTTGGGAACATTGGTGAACCTTAGCCCCTTTTTTTACAACTTAAACTAGACTACTTAGACTAAACCAGAGCTTGGCAAACTATGGCTGGTAGACCAAATCTGGTTTACCACCTGATTTATACAGCCCCTGAACTAAGAGTGATTATTACATTTTAACTGATGGAGAAAAATCAAAAGAATGTTTTGTGACGTGTGAAAATTAAATGAAATTCAAATTTCCATAAATAAAATGTTATTGGAACACACACACATGCAAATAAATGCCATTTGAGGAAATTTGACAACATTCATTAAAATTTAATGCAACAATTCCGCGTTTTCTTACAAATGTTCTCACACGTAGGTGTACAGATTTACATACAGGGCTATTCCTTATAGCATTATTTGTAATGGAAAACACAGAAAACGGCCTAAATGTTTATAAATTGTGAGTCATTCATACAAATAAACACTATGTGGACAGTAAAAAGAATGGGAGTGGATCTGTATATACTGTTGTGCAATAATCCCCAGGTGTATCAGTTTTCTATTGTTGTAGTAACAAATGACCACAAATTTAGTGGCATAGAACAAACAACTTTGTTATGTTATAGATGTGGAGGTCAGAAGTCACTGGGCTAAAGTCAGGGTGTTGGCAGGCTGATTCCTTCCAGAGGCTCTAGGAAGAAACCATTTCTATGCCTTTCCCAGCTTCTAGAGGCCGCCCACATTCCATGGCTTGTAGCTCCTTCCTCCATCTTTAAAGCTGGCAGCATTGCGTCTTCAGATCTTTGACTCTCTGACCTCTGCTCCCATCGTCATATCTTCCTCTGCCTCCCTCCTATAAGGACCCTTGTGGTTACATTGGGCCCACCTGCATAATCCAGGATAATCCAGAATAATCTCTTCTCAAGATCCTTCATTCAGTCACATCTACAAAGTTCTGTTTGCCACATAAGGTTTACAGTTCTGGGAATTAGCATATGAGCATCTTTAGGGGAAGATTATTCAATCTTCCAAACTAGTATATACTTTTAGACAAACACAGAAAGGTACATAATGGCACGAATAGAATGATACCATTAACAAAAATGGGATAGTTATCTAATCTATATTCTTAGGTATGTGTACAATATCTCTGGAAAGAGCCAGGAACCTGGGAACAGTGATTTTGGGGCTAGATTGGGGTCATAAATGGGAAGAAAATTGGCCCTTTGTTACTTTTTCCTTTTTAAATAGAGTAGGCGTCTACTATATACAAGTTAGTCCATGGTTCTGGCCTCTTTCTTACCAAACCTTCACAAGAGTTTCAGTTGGTTTATCTTTTGATCACTTGCCTATGATGTTAGAAAGAGAGAACGTGAAAGACAGCCAGAGAAGCCAGGTTTAACAATAATCCGTGAACTAGTTTCCAGCAACAGGATAGCTGACCATTGACCTGCCCTTCGCGGCTGAGCCTTGCTGTGACATCCTGCCTCCTTTCCACCCTGCGAATCCTCGGGACAGTAAGTGCTCTCCGCCCCTTCGCCTAAATCCTCTTGGAAAAGGCTCTTTGCAAAGATTCACCAGAAGGCAAAGAACGCTCTCCCGGAGCTGTGAGATAGCACTGCTTTCTGAAATTCTTTGAGGAGACAAAGGTGAAGTTTTTTCTAGTTTGCATCCCATTTTAAAGTCTATTTCTCAGAGAATAGACTCTGAAATATCATTTCGGAGCTACGAGGGCTTCAAAATCATCAGGTTTAAACTTCTCCTTTGAAAAATGAGGAAACTGAGATTGAGATGGATGAGATGAACTCATCTTTTTTTTTTTTTTTTGAGGAAGATTAGCCCTGAGCTAACATTAGCCGCAGATCCTCTTCTTTTTGCTGAGGAAGACTACCCCTGAGCTAACATCCGTGCCCATCTTCCTCTAGTTTATATGTGGGACGCCTGCCACAGCATGGCTTGCCAAGTAGTGCCATGTCTGCACCCGGGATCTGAACTGGTGAACTCTGGGCTGCTGAAGTGGAACGTGTGCACTTAACCGCTGTGCCACCGGGCTGGCCCTGAGATGAACTCATCTTCGGTAACAAATGAAATACAATAAATACTCATTGCAGATTGACAAGATGCCAGGCCTCGTGCTGGGCTGCAAGGATGCTAAGAGGGAGCCTGCTCACAGGGAGCTTCCAGGCTAGCTGGCACGCGGAGACTCGGTTACAAATTGCTGCCGAGTGGAGTGGGCAAAGTGACCTGGTTCAAGAGGTCGAATTCCTGGGTCAATAAATGGCAAGTCTTGCACAGCACGCAGGAATTTGTACTGGCTTTGCAGGCAACGTGCATCTCTGTCACGTATTCCTTTTTTACTTTTGTTTTTTTACAACCCTTTAAACATGCAAAAACTGTTCTTAACTGGCAGGCCGGATTTGGGCCACAGGTCATGGTTTGCTGACCACTATAGGCAATGGGAAGCCATTGGAGACTGTTAAGCAGTAAAAGACATGAGCAGACTTGAGCGTCGGAAAGAACGCTCTGGTGGCAGGCAGTGTGGCAGAGAGATTGGGGGGTGTAGGGAGGGCTAGGCGGGAGGGAATAGATCAAAAAAGACCTCCAAGGGGGCTAATCATGATAGTCTAGGGAGAAATAATGAGGGCCAAGACTGGGGTGGTGGCAGTGACGTCACTTACTTCTTGACAGCAGGGCTGAATGCATGCATGCAGGAGTGAGGAGCCTGCCTTTATGGGTAAGGCGTTACCTTTCGCTCCTTCTCCTTCCCACCAGCTCCATGGGGCATTCTTCTTGTCCACTTGGGGTGAGGGTGACAAGTGGTGGAAGGACGCCATCAGCTTTGGCCCCCTCTGTCCAGGCACAGCTTCACCCTGGGGGCAGCACAAGCCCTCTGAGCAGGACCCCCTTTTCCCATGGGCCCAACCTGTGGGGCTCTCCCTCCAGCTAGTGGCAGCCCAAGGGAGGCAGGAGGCAGGGCCCAGATCTCCCGCCTCCTCCTCAGGCTCCACATTCAGATTTGCTGACTCCTTTCCTCTGGAATCAAAGAGTCTTCTTTTCTCTTTAAAGTAGCCTTTGCACAGAATATCTCACTGCATCTGCCAGCTCCCTGGCTAGGCGTTTATTCCAACTTTATTCTAATTGCCTGGAGAGCCAGGCAGCTCAAGTGTTCCATTTTTCATTCAATTTCTTTTGTTTACAACCAAGAACAGGTTCCTGTTTCAGGTGTTGAAGATAGGGTGAAATCAAGGGACTCTGGGTAGGGTTTGCCACGACTTCTCCTTAGCTCAGCGCTGAGTACATCGTCCCTGCTTGTGGGAACAGGGCTGCTCCCAACAGACAGTTGGTGTACATGCTCTTTGCATGTTTTTTGTCACTTAGATTTCTGATGCTCTTTATCAGCTGGTTTCCCCTCATCCCCGCTGCCATCTGTCCCTGCCTTATCTGTCAGTCCCCTTTCTCTGTGAGTGCCTCTTTCATCTCTTCTGCATTATCTTCCTCCCGCCAGGACAGGAATACCTTTTTCAAGATTGTCTTGCAGTTCCCAGGGTAGGATTTATGCCCTTTTCACTTTGTTTTCTCCTCAAATACTTTATTGCACTGTCTTGAATTACTTCTTTAAAAGGGAGTTGCACATTCTGGCGCATTCTGATTAGTATATGTTTTTAAACACTTCAAAAATTTGTGACAACAGACTAAGTACTCTGCTTTCTTTCTTTCTGCTACTTTGGTACAGATTTGCTGTTGACTTTGGAGACAGAAATGGCTTCCCCTCAGCTGTGCTGGGTCAGGGGCGGGTCTCGTTGTGTTGTGTCTGTCCTTGTTTCTGTGTGTTATGTATAGGGGGCCTGAGCACCCTCATTTATACAACGCTGAGTCATGTTTTCCACAGAGAATGTTTTCTCCTTGAGCCATAGCTGCATTAGTCAGTGGCTCTGTTGTCTGGGCTTTTCTTTATTTTCTTTCTTGTTTGTATGCTTTGTAATCACTTCCGTCTTCTGTTGATCATTTTATGAATCTGTCCAAACAGTGGAGTCAGATATTTATTCTTGGACCTTAAGTCTTCATCTGAGATAGTACAGATATGGTCACAGCCCTCTTGAGTTCGCCAGGTGAGTTCCAAATTAGACCATTTTGGTCTGTGGTCTTCATGAGAAGCCACAGTAGAATGGTGCTGAAGCAGAAGCAGCCATGATAAGGATGGTGGTCCTAATAGTTTTAGCTAACATTTATCCAGTGTTTACCATATGTCAGGTACAGTGCTGAGCTTTTCATCTGTGTCACTTCATTTAGTCCCCACAGCAGGCCTCGGAGTTACAGACTTTTATCATGTCATTTTACAAATGAGGGAACAGCCTTAGAGCGATTAATGGATTTACCCAGGGCTGGATGATGGCACCAGCATTCAAGGTACTTATCAGACCATTTGTCACCAATTTGGGCCAGCATACCTACAGAAGCATTTTATTTAGGCATCATCAAAGGATTTGTCAGGGCATGTGAATATTCATTACAATGCTTGAGGTTGTTCTGTTTTGTATTCTCACCACTCACTGCTCCCAAGGAGTGTGGTTCAGGAATTCCACTGTTTCTGGGATTCAGCTTCCCTTAACGTAAGGAGACAATGTACTTCCTAAAATGGACCCTAAGGTACAACCAGCCATCGAGGCTGACATCTTCATCAGAAGTGCCTGGGACCCACAATACTTTTAGGGGCCTGCAACAATGCTTTAATTTTTTTAAAATTGGAAGAAAAAAAAGAACTTTTAGGTCAAAGAAAATGTTTTAATATATAATGCTAATATATTTGTCTTTATATCAATGCAATCATATAATTTTTTATTTTTTTTATGAAACAAGAGGCCAATGAAAGCAAAAGTGCCCAGGGCCCATGAAAGTCATAATACAGCTCTGCCAGCAATGACCTTGTGCAGAGCTGACAGAGGGCTCTGGGCCTCCTCACTTTCACACCTGCTCTCGGTCTCTTCCTCTGAGAGTGGAAGGAATAGAGGGCTCTGGATTCAGACCATCTGACTGGATCACTGAAATCGGGCAAGTTACTTTGCTCCTCTGAGCTTCACTTCCTCACTAGTAGGAGGGGGTTCATGGCAATGTGAGGATGGAAGGGATATTGTAGGTGGGATTGTTAGCCCAGAATAAGGGTGCAGGAATTGTTCATCAACTGTCTTTGCCACCCTTCCTGTTTCTCCCAGTCATCCTCTAGTTGCAGAGGTGGCCGCAAGCAGTATCTGAAATTCAGAACACATACAAAAGCAGTATGTAAAAGAGAGGGGATGAATAACCAAACAGGACATTAGTAGAGCCACCCGATTAAGAAAGTACTTTATTTTCAGACACCGTTGACCTCATGCCCATGTATTTTTGCCTCCAGACTTTCGAACGCTGTGCGGGGTAGTGGTTTAGGATTGAGTATGTGGGTCTGGAATCAGAGTGCCTGGCTTTGAATTTTGATTCCATCACTGACCAGCTCTGGGACCTTGGGAAGTGGGGGGAGCTCTCTAGGCTGCAGTTTTCGCATCCGTGTGGTGGGAGTATTCATTGCAAAAGCCCTTACCGAGTTGTTCTGAGGATGACAGCAAGAAGAGCTTCTAGAATAGAGCCCAGCATGTGGTGAGAGCTCAATAAATATCGGTTATATTGTCGCTATTATTGTGATTGACCAAGAAAATCAGCTGTTTTCAGAGACGAGGCTCCCATCCCTTTCTCCCTGTGTTTATCTGGGGATTCTTTGCTTTCTACATCTGGTCATTTACCCATCACATGTAAGACACCACTCTCTGGTCGTTTGTTTTAAATTAGACTGTTGTTAGATTAGATTGTTTTAAAAAGACTGTCCCTTTGGAGAGTCTAAAGATGAGTGCTTTTATGCAGCACAATGCCAGTGCAACACCCATGGGCAATCCCTCTGCCTGGCTCTGAGATGCAGCCATAGAACAAGATTATGGCTGACGCAAGCAAAGAGGATTTAATGGAAGATATGGCTGTGGAGGGTGGGGGAGGAGGAAACATCAGGGAACAGAGATCACAGAATCCATGGGATTTGCTCCCTGGAAATGGTCAGGATCCACAGGTGCTTCAAAGGACCTTCAAAGAAGCAGGAAGATGAGTAACTATCTTATAACTAGCACAGCCCGGTCAGCCGTTGCCTCGTTTCCCCGACTGTCCCTGCTATAATAGCCTGGCATCATTCCTCTATCCCTGCTCATGATTCAGTCTCAGGAGCAGGTTGGCTGAGCCTGGGTCATCACCAGTGCTCTGCATCTGCCAGGTGTGCTAGGGAAAGTAAACATCCGCTCTGTCAGCTCCTGGCTCCAAAGTGGGAGGCCACACATGTGGCTCACCCTGTCCTAAGTCTGTGCGCCCCGGAGAAGGGGAGTGGATGCTCAGGTCTCCAAAAGACAGCTGCCAACACCATCATGTTGTGGCGAATTTACACCAGAGACACTGGGTTTCTCCTCCTCGTTGAATCTGCGGGGCAGAGGGCTTGTGCATCTTCTTGCTGTTGGTTGCTTCCGCCACTTCATTAACTGATTTTGGTGATAACTTAAGGAACTGTGTGCCCCATCCCAGGCCTTCCAACCCTTCCTGACACATGTAGGTTGACCCCAGATCTGCAAGGCCTTCTGGGAGTTGCCCAGGAGCACTTCACTTCCCAATCGTTTGTTCCATAATCTTCACGTGCACGAAGCATATCCATTATATTTAACCCAGGTGCCTTCTGTTGGAGCTTAAGACAGTTCCTTTTTCTAGATTCATTGAAGATCACCCCCTCTCCTTGTTCTAAATCAATCTCTGTACACAACACATTTTCTGGTTGCTTCAGAGTGAAGACTGGATCTAAGGGATGGAACCAGAGGAGCTGTGGTTTGTGCAGGAGGAGAGTGGAGGAGACGGCTCTCCTTCCCCACAGATGTGGAGCCGGGTCAGGCAGGAGAAGGCTTCAGGTGGCCCTGCCTGTCTCCCCTTGCAACTCCACAGCAAGCCCTGGGTTGTGGGGGGCGCTGGGGGCCCTGGAAGCAGAGCCCAGGCTCTCTCTGACCCGTCCTCATCGCTGCCGAAAGGTTTGGTCTGGAGCCTAATGATTAGAGGCTGTTTTGCCGGCGATTTTTCTTTTCCAGGGAAGAACTCCAAGCTAAGGAGAAAGTGTGAATACTAGCTTTGTTTGGATATGGTAATTTTCAGTGAAAATCACAGTATTTCTTCTTAGTTTTGCACCCTTGGTTCCTTCAGCTCCAGAACAGTCACTGCCAAAGTTTCAGGCGTTTTCCAGGATGGCTAAGCACCTGGGCACCCCAGGGTGGGAATCTAAGAAACAGCTCTGTGAGCTCCAGCTTAGAAGACCAGAAAAAAGCCATCCTTGAGCCCTGCGAACTTCACGGTTCTTGGCAAGTATACAGGGGTTTTCTTGAGGTTTGAATTTAAAATCCGTTTTTTTATAGAACAATATAATTTTCAAGCAAGAGGAGGATTTCAGAGCTCATCAAATCCAACGTCCATTTCATAGATGTGAAATAGAAACCCAGAGCGATTAAATTACTTGTTCAAGGTCATACATCGAATGACTCCCAGAGCAGGACTTGAAACCTGGATCTACTAATGCCCAACCTGGTGTTTTTCACGTGGAGACATTTATATAATGACACTAAGATTGTCCCTTCTTTGTCTTGTTCATTGGATAATTTATTGATCTCTAAACTTTTTTTTTTTTGGCTACTCCCTATGTGCCTATCTCTGTTCCAGACATCAGATAGTCTACCCTCTTTGAGATGTCACATACTATTAGTTATATTTAGGGTGCCTCTGGTTTTATTGGTAAATAGAAGCACTGGAACCATAGTCTTTCCTAACTAGAACTTTTTAAGATGAAAAAGTATAATTTAAAAAAAGCTTAAGTTTTTAGTCCTCCTTCTTTTAGGACCTGTACAATTTTCGATGGGGACTTTCTGTCCTGTTTACTGAGATATATAAAACGTGCTCAAGTGCAAAGTGGCACTTGAGTTGTCAAGGTCTTTGCTGCATGCCCTCTGAATGGCACATTGTCTCAAGGGCTCCATGAAATGCTTGAGGGTCAGGCTGCCAACTGGTGACTCCTTTGCCTGAAGCTTCTCCCTTCCACCTGCCTACTTTCCGGGGCTGCCCCAGATCCCAAAAGCGTGTCAGTCATGTGCTGGGTCTAATCTTCTTCCATTCTGAATTTAGGGAAACAAATAGAAGCAGAAGGCATAGGGTCCGCAGACAAGGGCAATAATTTGGGTGGTGTCATAGTTAGGGAACTGGGTTTTACTAAGAGTTAAAAGGTGATGTCTGGGGCTCACTGAGTACTTACAATCACATAGACTTGGCCTAAAGGCCTTTTTCTGGCCTGGCTGCTGTATCCTAAGGCATTTGATAATGGAGCCATCTGGGACTTCGGGTTGCTGGGGTTGGCTCCTCGGATGTAGAGGTGTATGAGAAACCAGCTGAAGGGCTCATGAATGGATTTCAGGAATTTCCAGGAATACGTATTCAATATGCCACTTTTTGTTGAAAAGTGAATAAATATAGCATGTGGGAATGAATGAAGCACTTAGCAGAGCGTTTCTTCATTGGCAGAGAGTTTTAGCCCATGTGTGCTTGGAGCCTTGGGGACATGTGGAAACAAGGAACGCTTTGTTAGGAATTGAGAACACGCTAGGATGCTTTTTGTGTATCGCACAAGCCACAGCATCATCACTCTGCATTTAACACATAGATTGTTTTATTTCCAGGATTTTTCTTTTTTTTTTTTTTAACTTGACATAGCCCTTTGACTTGATTTTAGACCTCAATTTCATGGCCAAAGCATACATCCTGGAGGAATAGTTACCTTTTCTTTACTTAAAACAAGGACAACAAGAGTATACTGGCTCATTCTTGTATTTATAACGTGACATTTCCACATCTGCCTTGTGAATTTCTTTCTTAGTCAAGCGGTCATAAAGACGGGGAAAAGATAAAAACGAAAAGAAACAGGAGTAATTTAAGTAAAGAATAACTTCCTTTTTCTTAGGTTTTGCTTGAAACCAGGTATCATATTTATATAAATACTGTGGAAAATATTTAACCTATTCATAAAGGTTAAGTAACTAACTGATAAGCTTTGTAGCGAAAGTATGTCTAAATGCTTGCATTAAACTCAAACTGTGCCAGGCAATTTTTCAAACACATAACCATTAGGAAACTGAAAAGAAGTCTAAGGAACAGAAAGAATTTCTGGTGAACAAATACAGTCGTTCATTGTGGAAACTGATGTTACTTTATACATCAGAGGGCGCAAAGTGAGTCAAAAAGTCAAAATAACAGGATTTAGAAGAAAGCATTAATGATACAATTTAGTCTTCAGTAAAGAGTAAGACAAATTCCTTCAGCTGCTGGCTGGAGGAAGTCAAAGGGGCAAGATGTTTTAGCTGAGTCTCTTTCTCTGTAAATAATTCGCAAAATGATGAGAGAAGCAAGGTTGAGAGGTCTGGGGCTGCAAACAGAACTTCTGGAAGATTGGAAAAACCGTTTAGAAGGATAAAATTTAGGCAATAATGCATTTGTAGATTTCCCCTTTGAACAGAATGACCATATAATTTATCCTCCAACCAGGACCCTGTGACAGTGGAAGTGGACAGTTTTAAGAACTATGCCAGGACAGCAGGCATAACCCAGGATTGTCATAGGAAGTCGAGCACATGTGGTTGCCCTTTCTCAGAAATATTTTTATAGCTAACACTTTAAATGCAAAGAGTTCAAGAAGCCATCATCTTTTGTTTTTGTTTCTTTGTGGGGCGTGTGGGATCTTATGTACATTTTCAAGGACTTGTGCTATTTCTGTTGCATTAAAGAGAAAAATGATCATAAAATAATGAGACAATAAAATGTATAACTGAAAAGTGAAAATCCCATGCACTTTCACCAAGAAGTGTAAGACCACATACAACCCATCCTCCAGAGGCAACCATTATTGCCTTTTATCTACCAATTAAAATTTTCTATTCTTTTTATATGTGTATCTCCCTCTGTCTCTCTATATGGCATCCTACTATACAGGTTGATTTTGGTCACTTTAATATTGATAATTTGTTAATATTATTAATATCTTTCCATTCAATAAATATTTTATAGTTTTTAGTGACTGCATACTATTCCATTAGTTCAAAAATACCATAATTTACTTAACCAGTTCCCTATTTGTGGGTATTTGTTTCCAATGTAATATAAACAACACTACATTAAATGTTTGGGGAATGCATATTTCTTTTTAATAGTCATGTGATCATTTCCTTAGAATTTATTCCTAGAAGTGAAATTGCAGGATTACAGAGCATTTGTATGCATTTTTTTTTTCCTTTTTCTCCCCAAGCCCCCCAGTACATAGTTGTATATTCTTCGTGTGGGTCCTTCTAGTTGTGGTATGTGGGATGCTGCCTCGGGTGGTTTGATGAGCAGTGCCATGTCTGCGCCCAGGATTTGAACCAACGAAACACTGGGCCACCTGCAGCGGAGCGCATGAACTTAACTACTCAGCCACGGGGCCAGCCCCCATTTATATGTATTTTAAATATATATATATTTCTTTTTTTTTCAAGTGACAATAATCAATTTTCCCTTTAGGAAGCTTTTATAAATTTACCCATCTACCCACACAGTATGAGAATTCACCATATCAGGGCTAACATTGAATATTAATAATTAAAACTTTTTTTTTGCCAATCTGAAGGGTACAAAAGAGGATCTTGATTTAATATCCATTTCTGTGATTACTAGTGACATCTTTTTTTTTTTTTTTTAAGATTGGCACCTGGGCTAACAACTGTTGCCAATCTTTTTTTTTTTTTCCTGCTTTATCTCCCCAAATGCCCCCTCTACACAGTTGTATATCTTAGTTGCACATCCTTCTAGTTGTGGGATGTGGGACACCGCCTCAACGTGGCCTGACGAGCGGTGCCATGTTCGCGCCCAGGATCCGAACCCTGGGCCACCGCAGCAGAGCGTGCGAACTTAACCACTCGGCCACGGAGCCGACCCCTAGTGACATCTTTTTAAATGTTTATTGTCCATTGGTATTTCTTATGTGAGTTGCTTATACCTGTTACAGGAATATCAGATTTTTACAGGTCTTAAAAAAAAATACAGTCCTCGAAGTCAGTTCTTGTTCTTACATTCTGTTTGTTAGCATCACTATGCATTCAGTTGCCCAGGATATAGATCTCAGAGCTGGCTTTCACTTGTCTCAACTTCTACATCCACTCAATAAACCCAGTCTGGTTTATTTAATTTCTGAATGTTTCTGAAATAGGTTCCTCTTTTCCATTTCTAACACCGCTGAGCTAGTTCAGGACCTTCTCTTGCTTTATCTTAGAGGGCTCCTAACTGCTGACAAAAGGCCATAGACGCTGATGCATGCTGGAGATAGGGACCTGAGGCCACAGTCTGCGGTTCCCCAAGTCCCATAAAACTCATTATTATTTCCCTTGCTGGAAGATTACTTATTCATCTTTGTATCCCTAGTGCCCAATGCACAGTAGGTATTTGATAAACAAAGGATGAAATTATCTTTCTCATCTCCTGTCTCTCTCCTTGCCAATGAATCTTCTCTGTTGCTGTCAGAATTATTTCTCCAAAACACAAATATGATTATGGTACTCTCCTCTTAAGAATTGTTGCTGGTGCCCCATGGTCTATAGCAGAGTTTCTCAATCTTGGTACTGCTTACATTTACCCCAGATAATTCTTTGGTGTGGGGGACTGTCCTGTGAATTGCAGGATGTTTAGCGGCATCCTTGGCCTCTACCTACAGATGTTGGTAGCACCTCCTCTCCCCCTACCTTGGTGTAACAACCAGAAATGCCTCCAGACATTGACAAATGTTCCCTCTGGGGTGAGGGGTGGTGTGCAAATTCGCCCCTGGTTGAGAACCACTGGCCTATGGGAAAAAGTCAAACTTAGCATGTCATTCATGCTCTGGCCTAGCCACCTTTTCAACCTCATTTATTGCCTCTCCTGAACTTCCTTGAATGTGCCACATACCTTAGCACTTGTATGACTTCTCGTGTGCTGTGCCTTTAGCACTTTATTAGTGAGGAAGACCAACTGTCACAACAAAGAGACAAATGTACATTGGATCGGACATAATAGAAGTTTATTTTTGCTCGCCTAACAGCGTTGTGTGTTTGAACATGTTGGTGAAATAGCCTTCCTCCCTTTAGTCGCTCAGGAATCCAGACTGGCTGAGGCCCTGCCATCTTTAATAGACAGCTTCCGAGGTGGTCCTGGGGATCATGTCCACTCTACCTGATGAAAAGAGAGAAGAGCTTTGAGGAGTACCTGAAGGAGACCTTTATGGCCAGGACTGAAAATGAGACACATTCTTTCTACTCTCATTCTTTTGGCTGGAACTCAGCCACATGGCCACCCTTAATTGTAAAGGAGGCTGAGAAATATAGCCTAGCTGTGTTCTTAGGAAAAAGCAGATCGTGGATTTTCATGATCAGCTAGCACTCTCTGCCGCAATCAGCTCATCAATTCAACAAAATTCTGGTTATCCTTTAAGGCCTAGCTCAAACGCCACTCCTAGAATTATAAATTCTGATCTCCCCATTACAACCTCTTGAATGCACTTTGCTTTTACTGGTGCACGTTGTAATATCATTAGTGTGGCATAAAATCCTTTTTTCTCATTAATATCTAGGATAGTTCCTGGTACATGGTGGGTATATATTTGTTGAAAAAAAATGAGTGGGTACTATTTAATTATATATTATTTCATGGGAATGCCTCATGGACTCAATGAGGGTTTTTTTTTGTTTTTGTTTTTTTCTGGTCTCTGTTCTAGGACTCTCCACTGATACAAAGGTGAGACAAGATTATGTGCAATTTCTTACAAGACACTCAGCACCACATGAGGCCTAGGAAAAACGGAATGAAGGTCTTCTCTCTCCTGGGTCTCCTCTCCCAGTCTCCCCAAGCCTCCAGTCCTCAGCCACCCCACCCTCCGTGCCGTCCACAGATGATCTTTCCACAGGCTTCTCTACACCAGACCACCTCCCCTCCCAGCCCAATTCCTGTGGGCTCTGTGACTTAATCCTCCCACCAGAGATTTGCATTTAAAAAGGGGTGATTGTTAATCCTGAGGAATCATTGACTGATTAGTTTATATTGGGAAAGAACTTCGGATCTTGATTCTGAAAAGGGCTACCGCATTTTATTTATTTTTTAAATCTACATTTGCAATTTAACATTTTCCCAGGAAATAAAAAGTAATCGTTTAAATGGAGAAAAATGCCTACCACATATAAATTCTGGAAAAGTTTTTACAAATGGGAATTTGGTGCCTTAGAAATGAACAATCTTCTTTTGAACCCAGGCTATCTAATTGCCAAGGTAAACAGGAGGAGAGCCTCATGTGCCTATGATGCCTGGTGTTCTTATTAACTAAAATGGGGTAAGAATGAGAGCATTTCTGCAGCGAACGTTCAGGGGATTGGAGCACCCATTTAAGGCTGTAACCAGGCCAGAATTTCCTTTTTGAGGCCAAGCAGAATCTGGTCCAAAAACATGAACACAACAGGAATGTGTCTGGTCATTTTTCTCAAATCCACCAGAGGGTTCCCACTGAATTTTCTGACAAACTCAGCCTATATACTGCATCCACAAGACAAGGGAGCATTTATGTAGAATGTTTTTTTTTTCCTAGTTACTTTGACAATTCCAACCCTCACTTTCTCCTCTGCTCGGATCGACATCTGAGAAGCGAGACCACAACTGCATACCATTTTATAGATCCGCCTGATTAAAACCAGCTCTCCCTATAGGTCACATCGCGGAGGAGACACACGGTTTTTGTCAAGAGACCGGCTACCAGCAGAAAGGGTTTTGATGCTATTGCTAGTAAGAAATTAGTAACTGGATCCTTGGTCTGTTTTAAGCCAACTTTATAATTATACTGTTTCAGTGGTAAACCAGACCCTTGAGCCAAGGGTAATTTAGAAATTCTAGAATTATATTCTTTTTCCCCCCCTTTCTTTAATGTTCATCTCTGCTGCCTCTCCATCTCCTTCCTTCAAACATATAATTTTCCTCCATTCCTTCCTCACCCCTGGCTCCTTGTTTCTGTGACCTTTTGTCACAAAAGGACAAATGCATCTTGTTCCTCCTCATCCTGAGACAGCATGGGCAACAATCAAGGCTGTGTATGCACAGATCTAATTCTGGAACGTGTTTCTGCTCTGCCAGGGCGCCCCTGATCTGGCCCACCGGCTTGACTCTGTGATGGGAGGTTAACACAGGGCCTTTTCCTGGCTTGAGATGTCTGTGCGTCTAGGAGTTAGTCTCTCTTTTCTAAGACGGGGACCACATTAGAGATTACTTTCTCAAATTCTTGAGCGCTTCCCGATTCTGTAAACTTTTTGTACTCAGAGCTCTTTTGATATGGAAAGATTTATCAAATATTAAAAACTAAAACCAGTGCTTCCCTGGGGGAAATTTTCTAGTCTCACTTGAGTTTTACATCATGTTCCCTTGTCCCAATTTTCCTTCTTTGTGCTCCCCTCCTCTTTTTTTGGTGCAATTGTTCCCTTTCTTTTTAAGCTATATTTTGTAATGGTTAAAAAAATCTCTCTTAAGTATACCTTGAAAGCCTAAATTTTCATTTCAGCTGAAAATCGTCCAAACCATATGCATTTCAGTTGAACCCTCCTCCAGGTGGCCTCTCTCTGCCCAAGCCTCCTTTTTATACCTGATCAAACTTCTTTAGAATATGGCTGGAATTATATTGATTCCTCTAAGATCTTTAAGAGGTCACCATCACCAAATTCCAGATTGTTCTCTTCCATGGTGCATGGGCCGGAGTTGTTTCAAAGTACCAAACTTCATAGCGTTTCTCCTCCAGAATTGCTCTGTCTTCTTTTTCTGTGTTTCTTCCTTTGACTCTTTCTCAGCTTGCCTTTGCTGTCCTCCCAGGGAGCCTGGTCAGCCACTTAGTCTGTCTCTCTGTAGCTGTGTCTGTTTTTCTCTCTCTCATGAGCACTAATCCTCTGCTGAGGAATGAGGCTGGAGGGGTAGCTGCCACATGGTTGCCCGTGGTACGGGGGGCAGCTGCAGTTTCCCCTGGAGACAGCTGTTTTCCATTTCAGGAGTCTCAACATTGTGGCTTTGTTGATTGTCTTTTCACCTCTAGGTTTGGTCTCACTCATTGCTAAAACAAAATTAACCATTTTCACTAAGCCCTTCAGGGCCACTGCTGTAGCCCTGTCAGTGGCAAGCCCTCCGTGTGAGCATCTTGCCACACAGATGCCATTGGAGTCCCCGGCAGGCACACACTCCCACCCAGGGGAGAAATTATGGCAATTTCACTAAGGCCCACTGGTGAGGAAAATTGGTTGATCGAGTTATTACTAAATGGCTTTTCAAATCTTCTCATTATTCTGGGAGAAGGGGGGTTGTTCTGTAGATTGTCAGTGCCTGGTCCCTTCCAGCAGATAAAGCCTAACACGCAGGAATCCTGTGACCGGAGAGGCTTGGAGGCTTGGAAACAAACCCCACGGCCTAACTCAGCAGGGCTGCCCCTCAGTGCCGAATGCGACCACTTCTTGCCTGTTCTAAGTGAAAACATCCCAGGATGGGAAAGCGTGTTCTGAGAGTGGAATGCTTTGTAGTGACTTGTACTTGCAGGGCAGCATGGCGTGTTAATAAATGAGAGTGCTACTTAAAAGTCCACCCCTTTCTGTGCCCAGGCTGCGTCTCCTCAGGGAGCCCAATGATAAAGATCATTAATATTTTTCCTGTAAGTAACTGAATCAAAGGGAGGCTTTGCTATCTCCATTGTCTGGATGCCAAATTAGGTTGTACACTTATTAACTCTTTGATAGTCTCACTTACCATAGACCTTTTCCACATACACACATATATATAGTTACAAGCATACACAGATGTACACATAATAGAAATATACAGGGAGATTACAAATATAGAGTTTCTCATCTATTTATAAATATAAATGAAATCTCCCATGTATTTCCATTTGCCTACTTATTTAACCCGGCTCTCCAAAACTTGTGTGGTTGGGAGTATGTCACGTAATGTCTCTGCGTCTCCATTTGCCCGTCTGCAGAACGAAGGAGTTGGGCTAGCTCATGTCCTCGGTGGGGAGGTGCTTCCACTGTATTCCACCGCCTGCCTCCAGCACAGCTCTGGGCATGTGATGGGCTCTCAGTGCAAAACAGTGTGCTAATGTCTAATAGGAACCACCCTGTGCCTAAGGTTCTCGAATCCTAACATTCTGTGATTTTAATACTTTTAGGTAGTTCTGTCAGAAAGTTACCGGCGGTGCGAAGAGGGAAACAGTCATCAGAGCAGCGTGCCCGTGTGTTCTGAGAGACGCGATACTGTGAATAACACCTCACCTGGCTGCATAAACAAGACTGGTCAGAGGAAGTTTCTCTCTTGGAGACCTTGATTGGCCTGCTCGGTTAAAGGCAGGAGACAGACCTAATCCAGCTTGACTTTATCAAGAGTTTTGACTCAGTCTTGGGTAACATACTTATCACTAAACCTCAGTTAGCTCCTTTTGCCTCAAACCCAGATTGCAAATTTATTCCTTATAGGATACATCTTGCACAGTGCTGCCGCTTTAAACCTCTTAAATGTCACTCTCTTCCTCAAAAACTAGGAGTGGCCTCTCAATTGCCTTTTGGATGATTTCCAAGGCCTTCAGCATGGCATTCAGCTTCACTGGGTTTTCAGCCACCTTTTCCTTCCAACTTGATTTCTGGGGGTCTCCCAGAGACCCATGTCTTGCATAAGAAGAGTCTTCTAATTGCTTTATTTCTCCCTGTGGCACCCCACCCCACCCCATGTTTGCTCTTGTCCCAGAGCTGCTGTGTGGCAAACCTGGAACACTTCCTGCCACAAAGCCAATGCCCCCTCCCTCCATCCTAACCCTTCTTTAAAGCCCAGATCAGACCTGCCTCCTCCGTTGAGGTCTCCGTGGTGGGCCTTTGACAGAGGGAACCCACCTTCCTGCGATTTTCCAAGTCACTTGTAGTCTGCAGGATGCTGTCTTGTGCTTTTCTCTACTAGCCCAGTCACTTCACAGAGCTCCTGGAGGAGTCTGATGGAACTCGAGGGTGTCTGAGACCCCAAAGGGGTGTTGAAAGGCTGGAGACCATGGTGGCTGGGAGAGTTTAGAAGAAGTAGATACTTCATTTGAAGGAGACAAAGTAGAAGGTAATTTCACAAGGATCCAAGTATGTGATTAAGTGTCAAGTCTGCACGTCCACTAACAGAGTGTAGACAACCATAAATGGGTGTGCAACTCCCTCCACGGCGTGTGTCTTTAAGGTCAGCCAGGATGGCCCAGGAGAGGGTCTGAGCATGCCCCGCCCCCATGGTCCATTGTAGCCCAAAGACTTCATGCTGTTACCGTAAGTCAGACAGCTATTTGACTGGATAAAGTGAAAACTTAAAAAAATAAATTATAAACATGCTGGTATTTAGAAATCATTTTCCTAATCTCATGAAAAATTTCCTATGTTTCTCTTATTCAAGTCAGGAAATGACAGCAATATTAAAAGTTGCTTAATTAATAGATCTGGTATGAATACATGGTTGTTTACGGAATTTGTTATAAAAACAGATAGATGTGGAAATACTTTGACAAAGTCAAGAAGTCCTTAAAAAAGAGAGAGATTATTATTAGAAATCACCTTTTCTGAGTTGGGTTTTCTCTCACTTAACCAGCAGGTGAATGTCAGTCTCCTAACGATGGGTTAGTTCAGCCCCAATGAATGATTCCCCAGCGCCCTCCCTCTGCTTACCTCTAGTCAAGACTCACTGAACTAAATCTTCCACCTCTGGCAGGGGTCCTCCTGACTCATCTTTTACTGGGTTCTTGGGTAAAGTTTTTCTCCAACTCAGTTACTTTGTTTCCTTTTTATAGGGAGCCCTTCTCTGAGATCAAAGACGATCTATAGCAATTTATGAGAAACAAAGGAAGTGAGGGAGAAATGCTAAGCTATTTTAAGGAGTGTTCTAAAGTTGTGCATCTCTCGGAATATCTGGCCTCTACTGTGTCTGTGAGAGCTGAGACAAGGCACAGCCCTTAGGTGTGGGGAGAGGGCCAGTGAGCCGCTCTCTAGCATGCTAGTCTTCATCCGCAGTCTTGAGAGTCTGGTCAGAGGTCCTCAATGGTGGTCTCCTGAGTGTCTTTTGAATAATGCAGATGCCTGGGCCTTAATGATTCAACAGGTCTCCAGTGGGTCCTAGCCTTCCATATTTTAAAAGCCTTACAGGTGTAAGCCTGAGGCTCAAACAGCATCGACAATCATTGATCTAGGCTCCTGATGTTGCACAGTCTCTTTACTGTGGCCCTCTTCCCTACAAACGCACTGACATTTTTCAGAGGGCTCCGAGACAAGAATTCAGTTAATCCCAACCCCACTGCTGAAGAACAAAGGGCAACTTTACAAAAATGAGAAGGCTTCAGAAATAAGACGGCACAAATTAAATTATTTTGGAAACGATCTTGCCTTCTTGTACAAGTTTCAGAGGGATTTTGAGAGAAACAGACACACACATCCACACACGCACAGAATCAGGGAGCTGAGTAAACAGGAAGGAAAAGATTGACTTTTATTGCTTGCTTGCCAGCTTAAAGTTAAAATCTTTTTACCTTTATATTTTTGACTCGCCCTTTTTTCCCCTTCGAACTGTATCGAACTATTTTTAGGAGGGATGGGTGGCTGTTTTGGGGGGACGATGAAAAGCATGACATCACCACGCTATTTTGGCCGAGTAGGAGCAGCATGCCAGGTTAGGGCGGATGAGGTTTGGTTCTGGGTATGTAGGAGCTGAATTGCTCTTTTTCTAATTTGGCTTCACTCGGGGCTTCGGCTCTTCACTGGGGACGGGAAGGATAATATTTATTCAAAGCTAATTTGTAAACTTCATTTTCAGTTGAAGGAAGGTCTGGGATCCAATCTGCGATTCTGTTCCTACAGGCGGCAACCCGGAGACTCGTGAGCATTTCAAAGCGGATCGGGTTCCAGGCTGCTTCTCACGGGCTCCGGCTCCCCACCCCCACCTGCCTGCTCCAGTTTAGGTCAACCGGGGGCTATCAGTTTGGAAAGCAAATCCCCAACCTGAACTTTTTTTGCCTCTGATAAGGGCTTTATGGCAAAAATGTAACTTAGTCATTTATTTAGAATTTGCGTGGAACCTTTTTCTCCATCTGTATTGTTGTCAGCAACTCGTATTTCCCCAGAGAGGTTTTGAAATGTTCCCTGTGAATGTTAATATGTTTATAACATTTCTCAAATGGGACTCGTCACTCCTCATAAACATTCAGCTTTGTGAGAGGCATCGCTCCCACTGTCCCTCCCTGGAGACGAAAGCACAGTGTTGTGTGTATTCCGTGTGAGGCTGCCGAGTATGTCTGTCATGTTGCCTTCTAAATGAACTCAGATATCGTTTTATTGTTAAAAGAAGCATTTTACCAAACTCTGATGTTCCTAACCTATTTATGGGTCTCTGATAGATGGTTATTTTTTGGCAGGCTTGAGATAAGCCCGGGTCAAGGAAACAGCTTGCACTCGTCTTTTTAAGCCTGGCTCGTCCTTGCCATATCATTCCATTATTTCCTTTCCTGTTATCTTCAAACAGCCCCTCAAAGGAGAGCTTGACAAGAACAGGAAGGTTGGCAAAGGTCTGGCCAGGAGGTTGTTTTTCTTCGCGTCCTAAAATGGACGCTTTCCTCCCCCTCCCCCACCCCCACCCCCACCCCCCTTTCTTCTTTATTACCCACTCCCGGTGCCTCTCCAAAGCTGATGGAAAAAAAGGTTAAGAACTCCTTTCCCTCTTTAAAGAAGGGGCTCTAAGAGGTTTCTAATCAGCTCACTGTCAGCCTGTTTCCTCTGATCAGCTTAAATAGGTCCACTTGTAGTTCACAGCTGCCAAAACCAGCCTTCAGATGGAAAGCGCGGGGCTTCTGAGAGCATTTACGAACTTCCACCCAAGATTATCCAGGAGGCCGAAATCGAGGGAGAGGCCTGTTCCACAAACCCTTTCTTCTTGATTAAATTAGCCTTTCCCACTAACAGGAGGAGGAGTTCCCATTCCACAAGCTGATTTCTTTTCTCTTTCTACCTCCCTCCTCCCCACCATTAAAATGTAAACTTGATTCCTGTGTCCTTAGCGGGAGCGTGGCTTTTGTGACCCAGGCTCCCTGTAAGCCGGTCGTAAACATCTTGGTACAAATGAACTTTGTAACCTCTCATGGATGGTTTTCCGTCTAGCTTTATACATGAACAACAAAACAAAACAAAAGTTAAGACACGTTATCTCTGGCTGCACAGACATGTGGGGGCAGGAAGCTGGTTTCTGTGCTGTGTCCGCTCAGGTCCTTTTCTGAAATTTTCCTGCTCTGTCTTCAGAAAAGAACGGCTTTGTTAACCATTAGCCACTGACAAGAGTGTGTCCATTTCAGCAAAATTAATAAGAGATAGCATTTTTCTTCCTTCTAAATGGCCCATGTCGGTAATTAACATCGCCTTTCATTACTCAACTTGAAAGCCGCCTTTGCGGCCCCCTGACCTCGCCCTGGCTTTGTTAAACTGGGGCCTCCAGCCTGTGAGAGACCTAAACGCAGAAGGAGCCCCGAGACCCTGGCCAGAAGCCTTGAAAGACTCATTCGACAAATATTTATTGACTGCCTACTGTGTGGGGCTACCAAGTTGAATCAGACAAGACTCTTGCGGAACGGAAACCGGGAGAAAACATAAAAAGGGGTTTGTTTAAGATAGCCCTAATAGGGCAGAAACTGGTGATTGCCACAGGACAAGAGCAGATCCGGTGTGGCGGGGGGAGCACAGCCAGGGGATGGCAGAGGTGGAAGTCCGTGCAAGTTTTATGGAGGAGGCAACATTTGAGGGGATCATTAAAATGTTGGGATTCATTGCAAAAAAAGGATGTAAAGGTTCAAATGAGTTTTCCTCCCTCTTTTTTTAGAGAAAGGGGAAAAGAATACTTTCATGGAGGATTTAAGTTGAGCGTTCAAAAGAGGATTTTTCTTTTCCTTTTTGGCGGGTTGTTTCCATGTATATTTAGTCAATGAATAGTTAGCTGTTGACATTTTAATAATGGCACTAGATTTGAGTTTAGCCAACTCCCCAAGAAAAATATTTTCCTGTCATTTTTTCCCCGATCAGGTCTGTGCCCCAGGAGGATTCATGGTCACAGAGGTGGAAATGTCACTTTGGGGTGAGTTAAGTTAGACTTCACATTCTTCGTGTCTTTAACCATGAACTTCACGTTTGAAAGAGCCACCAAGAAAAACTCAAATGCCCTGTAAGAGGGTATGAGTTGAAAGAATTACGGTCAATGTGTCATGCGGTCTAATTGCAACCATGATGGTGAGGATTTTTAATGGTTTGTGAAAACACAAAAGTGGCGTGTTCACATTCTTGTGAAGAGCATGAATAAATTGAAAAGTGCAGACTAGAAAACTAAACCCTAAAATGTTAATAGTGGCTAATGGTGGGTGCTGGAAAAACTGCTGATTTGAATTTTTCTTCCCTATGATCTTCAGTCTTTTCTAAAACGTCTACTGTGTACATGTACTACTTTTGTAGTCAGGTGAAATGTTATTGAAGAATAAAGATGCTGAGGGAGAAAAGGATTTCTTTATGACGGTGAGAGTTTAAATATGGATGATTATGAAGATGGAGGGGGACTTCCCCCCTCCCATGCCACCTTGGACGTCATCAGTTTTAAAAAAAGGAAAAACCACACCACCCAGCAATCAGCACCAAACACGGGAGTCTGTTTTAAGTAACAATGACTGTCATTCAATAAACTCCATGGGAGAGTTCTCTTTTAGCTACTTTGGTGCAAAATTTGTTAGTTGATTCTTTTAGAAACTTTTATAGTGAAAGAATCATTTTTCTCGCTGTCTCTGGCGGAATTTGGCTCCAGTAGTTTCTGGTTTCAGAATTATTCAAGGGTCAAAAATCTGTTGCAAAGGTTCTCCTGATTCCCTTTTTTTGTAAATCCTTTGTCATTGTCCTCTTGCTCAAGCCTAATGATATAAAATCTAAAGACCAGTTATTCATCTAGTGGCAGCCTTTGTACGGGCACAACAGTAAACCTCTTTATTTTTATCTATTATTTTGGAGTTTTCTTTTACTCAAATTACATAAATCAGATAAGCTCATTTATTTCACAATTGGTGGTAAGTGGGCAAAATATCTCAAATTGTGATGCAGTTGTCTGCAGGGTTGGGAGCAGAGGAAATGGCTTCTGCTTTCATTCAAATCCTGTCCCTCAGCATTTGCAATAGAAAAGCTAAGCTGGGGGGTGTGGGGTGTGGATGGCAGGGTGCAGATGGGGAAGGGAATGCAGAGAGATGGAAAAAATGCAAACCTGTAGTTTAGGACACCGGCTCCCAGCTCCTTTTGGCATTTTCTGCCGTTTATGCCTCACAATATAAAG
Source organism: Equus caballus (assembly GCF_041296265.1). Classification (NCBI taxonomy): domain Eukaryota; kingdom Metazoa; phylum Chordata; class Mammalia; order Perissodactyla; family Equidae; genus Equus; species Equus caballus. The sequence continues at coordinate 19,739,535 of NC_091712.1, read as the reverse complement.
ACCCGCCAAATTACAGCAACAACCCCGGAGGGGGCCCCTCCCCCAGACCTGAATTGTTTTTTGACGTCTGAGTCACTCAAAATCGTGGGGCCGTAACATAAACAGAGTGAGGAAAAATGTTTGCCATGAGCACGCAACTTTTAAAACTGTTTTGGGCCTCAAGAGAAGGGTCCTCCCCCTTTGCTCCTTACAGACACTCAGAAAAGCAAAAAAAAAAAAAAAAAAAAAAGAAGAAACTCAAGAAAATGCTGTCTCCGTGATGACAGGATTCAGGGCCCGTGTGTCCTCTGTGGCTTGACAAGAACTTAGCTGCTGGCTGAGAAGCCAGAGTTGACTTGGGGAAAGAGGACAGCCCCGGGGCAGAAAGGCCGGTGGTTGGTACAGAACAGCACGGTCTCCTGCGCCTGGGCTGGGGGCAGGAGGGAGCAGAGCTCACTGGCCTTGTCCTCCAGAGTCTTGGGATGTGAAGGGAAGATCCCCCTAAATCCAGTTTTCTATGAACTAGTGTCCTAGATGGTTAGAAATATTTTCTCTTTTTTCCTTGCCTTGCTTCCCAGGACATGACGCAATTTATAGCAAATACAAATTAAAAACATAAATGAAAGGGAACACTAGACCAGGTAGGTGGGGAGAAAAGAATAGGGACAATGCACAGTCGCTGTGGTTGACTGAGCACGTCCATGCTGGACCTTTGGGCATCCAATCTAGAAAAAAGGCCGGGGGGCGGGGGGATATATGCAGTTGTGTACTTTTGGTTCTTTGGGAGGAAGAAGCACATGACCACAGGGAAAGCGAAGCTTTTCCTACCACTCAGTAGTGAAGAAATTTCTCCCATGTGATTCTATATAGAAGACGTCAGAAATGGGGTGGAAAATAGACTCAAGAAGTTTTTCTAAGCACTTTGCTTTTCCTTTAAACTTTCTGGCCTATGTGTCCATCTAGTCTTGCTTATTAAAATCTATTCACTGATATTTCATCCTGGCTCTTGTCATATAGAGATTAAGACAATGTTAAGCTAATTAAACAAGGAGGCCATTCGACTGAGGTGACTCTAGAGCCTTAGCAACCCTGGTGAGCAAACCAGAACTTAAGCCTGTAAATGCGTCGGGGTTAAGAAATTGAAACCTAGGGACAGCCAATCACAGACAGCCCACCGAGGGTTTTCCAGATAAGGCGACTGCTTAAGCTATAGCCAATCAAATAGTTTCCTTGTTTTGCTTCTGCATCTTCTCCATAAGTGTTTCCTCCAGCTCCTGTTGGTGGATTGCTCCTAACCACTTCTGCTTTGGCGCTGCCTGATTTGAATTGATTTTTGCTCAAATAAAGTCTTAAAATTTTTAATATGCCTCAGTTTATCTTTTAACAATGCTAAAATCGATAATCTGCCTGTACACCTACAGTAGACATTGAGGATTGCACAGAGCCCCACATAGTGAGCATTTAACAAATATTTGCTGAATGAATAGATGAAAAAATTAGTAATCCAATGTGCTATCCATAAACCATTAAAAGATGTCATGAAAATATTTTAATTACAATAGTAAAAAAAAAATCTAGAAATAAACCTAAAATGAAGAAAACTATTAAATTTTATTGAAGAACAAAAGAAAACTTGAATAAACAGACACACACCATAATGGATGGTACACTCAAAATGGTGAAGGCGTCAGTTTTTCTGAAGATAATCCGTTAATTCAATGCAGTCCAAAGAAAAATTACAAGGAGATATTTTATGAAACTTAACAAGCTGATCTGAAAGTTTATAGAGAATAGAAAATGCACAGATTAATCAAAAGATTCTTGAGAGTTAACAGTGACAGGAGATCTATCCTACTTTATATCAAAACATTTTAAAATGGTAGTAATTAAAACAGTGTGTTCTTAACACAAGAATAGAGAAATAGATCAATGGAACAAAAGAGACTTTAAATGGATCCATGTGTGTTTACATAGGAATTTAGTATATAAAATAAAGATAACACTTCAAATTATGAAGAAGCGATGACCTATCCAATAAATAGTGTCAGGGCAATAAGAAGAAAAGGAAATTTCAATCTCACTATAAACATAAAAACATATTTCATGTGATTAAAGAGCTAAATCTAGAGAAAAACTGTAAAAGTATTAGCAAAAAACAGCAAAACTATTTTTGTAAATTTTAGATGAGTATCGTCTTTTTAAGCAAGCTACGAAATACAGAAACCATACAGGATAAAGGTTTTTTTTAAAGCTACATTAAAAATCTTAAGCTTTAATATAGTGAAATATATAAAACATGAGCAACAATCTGGGGTATTTTCAAGCTACACAGTAAATGAAGATTATTGTCCACAATATATAAAGTGTTCATACAAATAAATAAGAAAAAGAAAAAAAGTAGAAAGATGGGCAAAAATATAGTCAAGTCACTGACTCAAATAAAAGTGACCAATTTACACATGAAAAGTTAGTAAATAGTGAACAAAGATCAAAGTAATGATGATAGATCATGTTTCACCCATTAGATTGGAAATTTAAAAAAATTCTGTTTCTTTCAATGTTGAGGGAGTATAAAATGGTATAGTCTTTTGGAGGTGAATTTGACAGTGTATATCAATAGTAAAAATGTCCATATTCTTTGAACTGTCACTTCCGATTCTGTTTCTACCTGAAAGAACTCTTTGCACATGTGTACAAAGAAGCATTGATAAAGATTTACAAGGCAACGTTGTTTATAATAGCAAAAAGTTAGAAACCGTTTAAACGTCCATCGTTAGGGAAATAAATTGTGATACATCCAATATTACATAACACGCTGTAGCAGTAAACGAGAATAAGGGAGACTTACAGCGCTGATGTGGAAAGATTTATGATATATTACCACGTGAAAAGTACGGTCAAAACAATACATACAGTTTAATCTTATATATATACTTCCTGTGTATGTGTGCATGTGTCTGTGTGCGCATGGACGCACGTGTGTGACTCCATGGAAAAAAGTCGAGAAGTTACACACCAGACTCTGGCTGTGGCTTCCATGGGGGAGGCGTTGTGACTAGGGATGGGAGGGAAGAAGTAAAGATGGCTGTTTTTCGTACTCAGTATAATGCTGTATTGTATGAACATTGAAAAGAATATAGTCATTCTTAGTTAAGTAATCAAACATTGTTTTAAGAAAGTAACATTATCAATAGCAGGCACGTTTTTCATAGAGAAGACATTTTATCCAAACTTAAGTAATGTAAAAGGCCTCAGGAGTTCTTAGTTATCAGGGTAAATGGGGTCCTTTTTTGCCTTCTTTTCTGCAAGGATTTATTTCCTTTAAATATCACAACCTCTGGTCTCCATCACCCTCCAGTCCTGGGGCCTTCTCCTTTCCTAATAAGGGCAAGAAGGCTCCCAGGAGATATATTCGCAATCTCCGAAGTAATGGAAAGATCAGAGGCCTGAGGATAGCTTTAAATCCTCTGCCCGCAACTCCCTTTTGCTGGTGGATTTGCTTCCTCACTCCCCAAGCTGATGTTTTAAAACCTTACGTTTTTCCCTCTCCCGTGCTGTCCTCAGGGTGATGTAATTGTACAAAGCGGTCAGCGAGGGGAAGGATTTGGGTAACTCATGCCAGGACAGTTCGTTGCTTCGTGATTGAAAGCTGGCTGGTTGGATTTCGTTCTCCTTCAAAGGTAATGACCACATTTCCTAAAAAAAAAAAAAAGAAAGAAAACCCACAGAGAGTTACATTTGGTGGCCTGGTGCATAAATCAATATGCAACAAACCTCCCCCTCCCCAAAATGTGTAATGCTCACAAAATGAGACACATTTGTGGGCCTCTTGGGTATCTTTGTTTGAATGACCCTCTTTTTTTCCTCCTGACCTGTACTCTCCACACTGTATATCAAGATCCAGAGGCTTTGATTTTTTTCCCCCTTTAGGAAATTCATTTGTGTTTCATTCATTCCATGCAAAGCCTGCTTCTGTGTCCTAAGCCGAAGAAAGAGCTTAGTGTCTAAAAAATAGCCCGTGAGCAAGACAGCCCCCAAACCAACTCCCATCTCTTCTTCCAGCCAAGGAGTGTTTCTCTTACAGCTTACAAACAGTCCTTCAAGAACAAAGAATGACCTGATCTGATATCTGGGAAAGTCACGCTTGCCTTCCAGTCTGTGAAAATGCTTACCCAGCACCCTTTCAAATGAATTTTAAGTTAACACTTTTGCTGGAGTCAGTGTGTGTGTGTGTAACAGGGAAACTTCCTTTAAACACATTGAAATACCTGTCATACCTGTCATAGTTTTAGGTGATTTGTGTACAGATACATTATGATGCCAATTGCATATCACAGAGAAAAACATTTTCATTCCATGAGAGTAAGACCTAAGCAGGAGGTGTTGCTTGCTCTTTCGTCTGACTCAGATTTTTCTTCCCTTTTAGGATTTACTACTCTTGCATTCTGTGTCATTCTGCAGGGTCAGTCAGTTAGGCACCTGCAACACCACTCCCAGCACAGGGTGACATGTGACCCATCGGGCCAGACAGAAACCTTTTTCAGAGACTGATAGGGATGCTGAGGGGGAGTGGTCTCTGCAAGGGAGATAAAATTCCAGAGCTGCTGGCGGTCATCTTTCTTACCACGTGGGTAGAATCTGCCTTGGAATGACGTCAACACAGAGGAAAGCAGAGCCAAGAGATAAATACAGTAGTCCCCCCTTATCTGTGGTTTTGCTTTCTGCAGTTTCAGTTACCTGCTGTCAACCGTGGTCCAAAAATATTAAATGGAAAATTCCAGAAATAAACAATTCGTAGGTTTTAAATTGCCAGCTGTTCTGAGTAGGGTGATGAAATCTCGCACCATCCTGTTCAGTACTGCCCAGGACGTGAATCATCTCTTTGTCCAGTGGATCCAGGCCACGTACACCGTCCTCCAGTTAGTCACTTAGTAGCTCTCTCAGTTATCAGATCAACTGTGGCGGTATCACAGTGCTTGTGTCCAAGCAACCTTTATTTTACTTAGTAATGGCCCCAAAGCGCAAGAGTCATGGTGCTGGCAATCTGGATATGCCAAAGAGAAGTTATTGTTGTTAATCTCTTTCTGTGCCTAATTTATAAATTAAACTTTGTTATAGGTATGTATATATAGGGAAAAACATAGTAGATCTAGGGGTTGGTACTATCCACCATTTCAGGCATCCACTGGGGATCTTGAAACGTATCCTCCATGAATAAGGGGGGGACTACTATAGATGGATGGATGGGTGGAAAGAAGGATGGATGGATGGATGGATGGATGGATGGATGGATAGATGGTGGATGGACAGCTGGATGGGTGGAGAATGGATAGATACATAGACAGACAGATATTTGATGATGTAATTTGAACTTGCAGCCAATCATACTTGAAAAGTCAACTCTCCCACTTCCCAGCTATATGAGGTATAAATTTCTTTTTATGCTTAAGCTAGTTTGAGTCAGATTTATATTGTTTTCAACTTAAAGAACTCTCATGAATGCAGGAGATTTTGTATATTTACTATTCATTCTATTGATTGGAGGGAAATGTTGCATTCTATTTCAGAGCTGATTCATACACAGTAGATACACAGCATATTTAAAAGACAGCACCACGGAATAGAATGAACCTGCAATCAAGGGGTCCCATTATTTATTTTTTTGTTTCTATTTTAACAAACAGACTGATTCCAATGAAGAGAGACCCATTCGAATAAGCCTAAGGAAAAGGACTTGATTGATGGGCTTTACTGATCTTCCAGAGCCCTATTTTAGGAAGTAGGGCTAGACCTCATGGGATCTGGAACTGAATATTGGGCAGTCCGGAACTGAGGTCCCTCTCCAGGGTCACATAAGCTTTTATTCCAGTGGCTGTGGCCAAAACCCAGTGTCCTTACCTCCTTCCTGGGGTCCCACTGGATCATGGGTCCCTTTTGCATGGTCCGTCTCACTTCACTTCCAGTGCTGCAAATCTAGGAAGCGCCAAAGTGATGCTGTATCGTTCACAGCCTCATCTGGCCAAAGCCATGCTGTTCCTATGGGGCAGTGGGGCCGTCTGCTCTGTTTCAGTGGTGGCAGCTCCGTCCACCTGGAAGCTCGGGCCCTTGGAGTCATACTGACTCCTGACTTTCACATTACACACTCGATCCAGAAAATCCTGCTGGCTCTCCCTCTAAATATACCCAGAGTTCCACCTGTCCCCATGCCACTGATGCAACCACCCTAGTCCGCAGTACCAGCATCTCTCACTGTGTTGCTGTAACCGCCTCCTAGCCCATCTCCCTGCTTCTGCCCTGGCCTCCCCACAGTCAGAAAGCGCCTTTGATGAAACATCAGGTCTTGTCACTCCTCTGCTTAGACCTGTTAGTGACTTCCAAGGCCTTTGTGACCTCTCCTTCTACTCTCCTTCTTGCTCCCTCTGCTGTTTCTCTGTTCTTTGAGGCATCTCTGACCTCAGGGCCTCTGCAGCTGTATTCCCTCTGCCTGGAATCTTCTTGCCCCAGATTTCCATGTGGCTAGCTCTTCCCTTTCTTTAGGTCTTTAGAGACAAAAGTCACCTTCCTGGGCCACCCTATTTTAGGGTCTCCTCATTCTTCCTCTTTTCACTTTTTTCCAGGCGAATGAGGTGATGATGACTTAGATGGAGGGGAGTAGATGGATTTTAAAATTATTTAGTAGACTCAATATCTGTAATGGCAGCCTTTTACAGCTTTGCTATTGTACCGGTGGAATGTCCCTGGGGACTCAATCCTGCGTTTCCCCTGTTCAGCAGGCTTCTGAAGGACAGTGCAGAGGAGGAAGCCATCCTGGGTGGATGGTTGAACATGAAGGCTGTGAGATGAGAGACTCGGTGATATCCAGAGGGTTGCAAATAAGTTTGCTGATCTAGAGGGACGAGTATGTTCCCTATTAGACAGTAAATGGGGGTAACGAAAGTACGAACTGGCACATGAACATTGAAAGCTTTCATCAGGAATTTTATGTCGGAAGCCGCCTGTGGAATTCTGAGAAGCTGTTGGCGTGATGGGGATGACATTGAAGTAGGGTAAGGAAATACTGAAGACAGGAGGGGCTGGAGCCTCCGGCTACTGGTTTAGACTTAATGGGATGAAGGACCTTTTAGAAATTGATTGGCAGAAGAGAGAATAAATAAACCGAGCAATTTTGTTGAGGAGTAAATGACAGAAGTGATGCGAAGAAAGAAGAATTGAATAATGACTTGAAACTGAAAACTGAAAGGGAAGAAAATGGATTATTAATGCTTACTGGGAAGTTGAAAAATAGTCTCTGTTTATTAGGGACGACTTGCTGGAGAGCAGTCATGGGCTTCCTTAAGAGCCAGAACTGCCTTCCAGGTATCAAGCGATTGTCCAGGATTCAGTAACTGCACCAAAGGATCTAAATAAGGGAGATGGATCAGGTAAGAAATTCTGCCTGACAAGATGGCTCCTTACTGGATGGAGGCAAACTGACCTCAGTGGATTTCTCTTGGGCCAGAAAAATCAAGTGACACAGCTCTAGAGCTCAGGGTGTGCTCTGATCAGCACCAAGCCAGCACTGGTTCAGCTCTCCCTGAGGCCTGACAGCCACATCAGACTTGGAAGTGTTGTAATTCTCGTGTCTCCTCTGCTGCTGAGATGCCTTTCAATCCCTGTCTGTTCTTAATGTCAAGTCCTGTCACTGAAGATGAGCTGTGTGTCTCGTCCTTGCAACATCAAATGGTAGATCAGGAGGTGACCTTTTCTATGTTTCATAAGCTTAGTGATAGTTTGTAGACATTGCAAAGTATGGATTTGGAAGAGAGAGACCAGACATGAACAACGAGGGATACAGGAAAATGGGGAGTCCTTTGAATATGGATGGTTATTGATGAAACAGTGGCAAATGCTTTTCCATCCGAAAGTGGGAAACTCAGCTGAGTTTTTGAGTGAGAGGGGTGTGGTCAAGTTGAAAGAGTGCTGGATCCCAGAAGACCTAAGCTTTCCTACTCAGGAGACGTGTGACCTTTTGCTTGGCCCCTGTTTCAATTTGATTCTGAGTTTATGGAGTCCTTCTATGGACAAGACCCTGCTTTGTCCAGCTCTGAGGATACAAAATGAGTCAGGCATGGCCTCTTCCCTCTTGAGCCCAGCAGAGTGGAGCGAGCTTCCGAGACAAGTACACAACTAACTCTACTTCAGGTAGAGCAGGACTAGGATGCATGTTCTGGCTATAATTCAGTGCTATTGGATGTCTACAATGCCTGGTGGATCTTGAAATGTTTCTCCAGCTCCATGCAGATTTGCAGCTTTTGCTTTTCTCTGCTTGAAGCAAGGGTTATCTTCATCTGCTTTCAATTCCCCTTCGGTGTGCCCAGGGGATTGGTTCTAGGACCCCCCAAGGATACCAAAATCTGCAGATGCTCAAGTCCCTTATATAAAATGGCATAGTATTTGCATATAACCCAGGCACATCCTCCTGTATACTTTAAATCATCTCTAGATGACTCATAATACCCAATACAATGTAAATGCTATGCAAATAGTGGTTATGTTGTATTGTTTAGGGAATGATGACAAGGAGAAAAAAGTCTGTACATGTTCAGTACAGACACAAGGATGGTACGCCTTTCTATCTGCGGTTGGTTGAATCTGTGGATGTGGAACCATGGATACTGGTAAGGTAGGAGGGCCAACCAGGCAGAAGGCCCAGGGCTGGGAGTCTGTGAGATATGGAGAACCTCTCTTTGCATGCAGGCTAACAGAACTAGTGAAAGATACACAGGGAGTTGCAAAGGGGAAAGGAGAGGATGTGGACAATGCTGGTGTCCCTTTTAGCTGGGGCTGGTCTTAATCAGTGAAAGAAACTTCATCAACAGTGCTGGAATTCTCTCTCAACTTAATGTATTTAAAATGTTTTACAACTTCCCTTTGCCCTCTCCTCTTCCAGGCTCCCTCTTACCTCCTTATCTATTCTTTCCAGGACTTAAAAAGTGAGACAAACAAACCTCAAAGATATAGGGTTTCCTTCCCCTTTCCTCCCCTTGCCAGCTGGGAGCTCATTTCTTAGCATGCTCCCTCCGTGGGATTCTCTTTGCATCTGCTTCTAGCTTCCTCTCTCTTTCTCTGTCTCCCTCCTGCTCTCTGTGTCTGACTCCCTCTGTTCTTCTCTTTCTCTCCTCCGTTAGTCTTTGTCTCTATTTCCATCTCCCTCCTTTCCTGTGACTCTGTTACAGTAAGACTCAAGATGTGCAAGCCCACCTTATTTTGTCTCTGAAATTTGCAGACAGCAAGAGAAATAAACTGTTTTCATGTCATTTCCATTTCCGTACTTCTCTGTTTCTTCTCAAACACACACTTTACAGAGCAAGAAAACGTTTGATTCTAAGTTTGTTTTGATTTTCAACCCTGGGTAGCATGTGTAACTTTTTTTCTTGAGGAGTCGCTGACAGCTTCATTCAGTTCTCAACCCATCCAAATGCCTTCCTGAAGCATGGGTGCTAGGGTTTCTCCTGAGATCACCAGTTTTCAAGGGAGGGGAGGATGCTCCTTTCATGGACTAGACTGATGGGACGGATTCTCTGCCTTTGGCTTTTCTAGGTTACAACATCGTAGTTTTTGTTTACCAATGGGGGGGTTGCGGGCGGGGCTGGGGGATGACAACAATGGGAGTATAGTTCCTTTCCTTAACCAAAAGCTGTTTGACTGAATGTTGTCCATCTGGGCAGTCAGTTGGATGTATTCATCCATCCATTCATTCACTGTTTCAATAGTAATTTATTCAGTGACTCCTAAGGGGCAGGCTCTGGGCTATGGGGAGAGGTCCCCACTCGCATGGAGTACCTTCTTGTCTATGAGACAAATAATCAAATCAAAAAATAAACAAACAAGATGATTTTACATGTGCCTTGAAAACAATAAAAGATGTTGATATGATCCAGAGTGGGCAGTGGGCAGGCCTATTTAGAGGGGAGGGGCAGGAGGCCTCTTTGCAAAGGAAAAAGCAAATACTTCAAGCCTCCAATGAGAAGGAAGACTGTTTACATACATTCACATGGGTGAGGGGTGGATGGTAGAGAAAACCAGGAGTCCTTGGAAAAAAAACGTTTCCAGATGGAGTTAAAATGAATTTCACTCAAATTTCTTTGCTTTACCAATTTCCATCCTCTTCCTCTTCCTCTTCTCATTTCCTCCTCCTTCCTTCTCCTGGTCCCTCTTTTTTCTTCTCCTTCACTCTCTACCTCACATTCTTCCTACTAATTACTCAAAGTGCTCTTTCTCTGTCATTGACTCTCAAGTCTGACCCACTCTGAAAGAACTCAATACCCGAATCTGTTTAAGAGGCAGCTTGAGGGTACTGGGGTCTCCGACTTCCCTGACCCTCAGTTGATCAGCAGTTCTCAAACTCCAGTGCATCAGAATCACCCGGAGAGCTTTTTGAAACAAAGATTGCTGGCCCCACTCCCAGAGTTTTCGATTTGATGGGTCTGGGTAGGGCTTGAGAGTTTGTATTGCTAACAGGCTCCCAGCTGCTGCTGCTGCTGCTGCTTCTGCTGTGGGATCCCACTTTGAGAACCACTGGGTTACATTCCCCAGTTGTCTGAGCAAGCAGGTCCAGCTGGCTGAGGCCTGAGGGCAGATGCGCAGCCCACTGTTCCCTGAGCTAAGAGTGCACAGGCCGGTCTTCTGCTCCCTGGCCAACTGTCCCACTGTTGGGATGTCCCCAGGCTCTGCTGGAGGGATGTCAGGGCATCTCCTTGTGTTTATTTTGACCTTAGATCCAATTTTCCATCGATCTGATCTCTCCTGCTTTTTATCTTCCAGAAATTTCTCCACGTTCCTGGTACATTTTTAGCACTCTTGCATGTTTTTAAAAGCTGTTGGGATCTTGCTGTTGTTATTTCGGTGTGGCTTTTGGAGAGCTGAGAGGTAAATATGCGGGCACTGTCTACCATTTTGAAGTGGAAGTCCATATACTACTTTGAAATTTTGCTTAGGTTAAATGAAAGCTTTAGGAAATACAAATACAAATTAATTCCTTCTGTAAAGGAGGCATGCTCTCCTAGTGCTTTAAGAAATTTCTTCTGTGGTCAGTCAGAAACTGGCCAATTTAGTGACTGTATTTTCTCTTATAAGCCCTTGAATTTCTTTTTTAAATCCTTTGGGCTATAGGAGAAGAGCAGGAAAAGGCAAGAAGTGGAAAAAAGTGAAGAAGATGCCATAGTTCATGATTCTTTGTAAGCAACTAACCTGTTTTATTTTTCCTATTTTGAGCAAAGAGAATTACCATCAAGGTTTACTATTTGTGATCTTTCAATGGTGACATCACCTTGACTACATTTTAAGAGGAATTTTCTTGGAAAACTGTCTGTATTTGAAGGACTCCCTTTGAAACCGGAGCTTCAGATCTAAGCTGGAGAACTGGACCCGGAGAAGCTGGGGAAGAACCAGGTAGCCTGGGGCCACTGGCCTGAGGAGGCGGAGCAGGCCTCTTACGAGGGGGCAACACAAACTAATGGTAATTCTCAACGCTGACCCCGAAAGGCCAGACCTCTGTTTCACTTCACGTGGACAGAAAGTTGGTTTCTGTTCAGAGATCAGTTGTCTTTTCGTCTTCTGCTTCCTTCCCGAGGACTCTCAAAATACACAGCTTGAGGAAGACACCACAGTGGGACTGCATGTCTGCTGGAGCGAGTTTTCCCTCCAGGTCAGGGTGACGTGATTTTCAAGATTATGGGATTAAAAAAAACCTCACAGCATCTGTCTGTCAACATTTTGGAGAAACTTTTACATGTCTGTGTCTTTAATTGGCCTGAAAATATGTTGAGTGTTAAAATTGTTTTGGTAGTGTTTTCAACTAAGATCAGAGAACTACATATACCTCTGAGAAGTTTATTTTGGGTCTCCAACTGGCCAATAATTAGCCTGAACGACTTCAGCTAAGAGACACTTGAGTAATGGAGAGAAAATTAAAAAAAAAAAAAAGCAAAATATAGAGCATGGAGATAAAGGGAAAGCTGAAGAAATAAGTGGCATTTCACCATTTAATAATGTTGGTGGGTAGGTTGTGATCAAGCTATAGATTGTGTCTACCCAATGAATGACTTTGAGTTCATCTGTTACTTAACTAGCTCAGTATGCTGGAGTCCTCAGTGCTTAGGTGGATGTGACTATATCAAGAAAAACTAGTTTTAAGGGCAAATATAATTTATTAGAGAGTTTCAACATATTGGCAGAAGTTTCAATTAAACAGGAAATTACTATTTTAAATTTGTAGGTATCTAATCACATATAAAGCCAAAATTGACTGCTTTAAGGAGAAATGGATAATGTTTTAAACCATACCTCTCTCAGTAATTGATAGATACAGTGAAAAAATCATCAAGGACATGATTTGAACAGCACAATTAACGATATTTGTCTACTGAGAAATATACATACATATATGTATGTGTTCATATTTATGTGTGTGTGTAAACCTGTACCCAGCTATTAGAAAATACACGTTCTTTTTTAAGCATGCACGGACTAATTAAAAATTGAGTACTTATATAGGTCATAAAACAAGTTTACAAATTTCAAAGTTCCTAACCACAAAACAAATGAACTGGAAATTAACAGCAAAAAGCTGAACTTAAAATAAACCTCATACACTTGGAAATTAAACAGCAAAGAACTATGGCTCAAAGAATAAATCACTATAAAAATTAGAATATAGTTAAAGCTGAATGATAACAAACACAAGAATACTATATATTAAAACTTGGCAGATATAGCTAAAGTAGTATCTTAGAGTGAAATTTGTAGCCTTAAATGCTTATATTAAAAAAGAAGAAAGGCTGATAAGAAATGAGCTATCTTAAAAAGATAGAAAAAAGAAATAGAATAAGCGCAAAAATAATAGAGGAAACAATTAGCAGAAATAAATGAAATAGAAAATGAAACCATAAAATTATCAAAGTCAAGTTGCTTAAAAGGACAAATTTCTAGTAAGACAGATCAAGAAAAAAAGAGAATCCACAAACAATATCAGGATGATATCAGCTCATAAGTCTGGATGCAGCAGAGATTAAATTTTAGGGGAATATTATGATCAAGTGGATGTCAAATACTTAAAAACTTAGGTGAAATTGAAAAATTCCTAGAAAAGCATAAATTATTAAAGCTGACTTAAGAAGTAATAAACACGTGAAGGATCCAATAATTTTTAAAGAATTTGAGTCAGTAGTTAAAAGTCTTTCCACAAAATAAACACCAGTTCCAGATGTTTTTATGGATAGTTTCTACTATATATTTAAGGAATAGATAGTTCCAAGCTTATGCAAATTCTTTCAAAAAATACAACAAGAGAGAGTACTTCCCATTCAAATTAGGAGACTAATAAAACCTTAATTCCAAAAACAGACAAGGACATTTAGTAGAAGGAAAATCACAGACCAATCTCCGCCATAAATCTATAGGCAAGAATCCTAAATACAGTATTAGAAACCTAGAGTCAGCAATGATCAAGTACAGTTTATTTCTGGAATGATTGATTTAACATTATAAAATGTATTATTTAATTCATCATATTTATAGTTTAAAGGAGAAAAATCTTGTGATCACAGTAGATTCAGATAAGCATTTGATGAAATTCATCAACAATCCATGATAAAACCTTAGCAAGCTAGGCTTAGGATGGAACTTCCTTTATTTACAGCAAACGTTTTGCTAGGAGAGAATTATGAAACGCAATCCCTTTAAAATTAGAGATGAAACAGGAGTGGCTGCTCTTACCACTGCTAATCGACATTGCTCTGGAGTAAGAGAAGTGTAGTAAGACAAGCAGAAAAAGTGTTAGGATGAGAAAAGAAAAAATGAAATATCACTATTTGGAGATGATATGATTTTCTATATAGAAAACAAAAGAATCCACAAATTAGGAGGAATCACATGCCCTCACACACACTCTCGTATCAGTCAAGGTTTCTAAAGGAAACAGGTGGCATCTTCAACGCAGACTTTATGACTGGAAAGATGAGGGTAGGGTGAAGGGAAACCAGCAAAGATGGTCGTCGACCCCTCTGGTGAGCAGAACCTGGAGAGAGAATTGCGGCTGCAGGAGGGGTTGGGAGGGTGAGGTTAGGGGGACAGTGAGGGTGAGGAATAACACCCAATCTCACTGTCTTCCCGTCCTCTGTTCTGGCTATTGCTTCCTATTTCCAACCCTCCTGGGAGTGAGGACGCAGGGACCTGCACATCAAGTCTACAGAGTTTGTCTCCTGGGCATAGGGCACAACAGGAAGTGTGGAGGGCGCAGTTGAAGGTGGGAGAATGCCCAGGGCACATGCCACAAATGCTGTGCGGGTCCTTTATGTAGAAATGTATGCAATTGTGTTCAGTTATAATAAAGAAAACTAAAGAATGGGGAGAGAACCACGTTCATGGTAGAAAGACTTATAGTAAAACATATCAATTCTTCCCCAACTGATTATACCTTTAATGCAATTTTAATAAAAATTCCAAAAGGATATTTTTTGCAGAACTTGATTAGCAGATTCTAAAATTTAAAGGGAAGGGTAAATTGATAGGACATACCAAGACATTCTTAAGAAGAACCAGGCAGGACGTATAACTCTATAAGATATCAAGTCTTATAAAGTTTTAGAAATTAAGAGTGTCTGTTAACACAGGGAGACCAAAGGAATAGAATAGAGAGCCTTGACAGATGCCTAGCAAACATAGAAATCTGACAGATGATGGAGCTGACACCTGCAGGTCAGTGTGGAAATAATGGATATTCAACAAGTGGTGCCAGGATGGGTTATGCGTATGGGAAAAATCATAAAAGCAGTCTTACAGTTCATATTCAAATGACAATAATGAAGCCAGAGGGCAAGGTTAAATTAAAATTCAAATTGTGAAAGGCAAAATTTTAAAATACTTATAAGAAAATATAGAAGAATATCTACATGATCCTGAAGATAGAGCAGGATTTCTTATACAAGCACAAGGAGAAGAAGCTAGAAAGGAGAAGATTGATGAAGTCAACCGCGATAAAATTAAGGCCCTCTGTCCTTCAAAAGACACCAATGAGAGAGTGAAAAAGCAAGTCATAAGCTGGGATATTTCAATACACAGCTAACAGAGGATTAGTATTCTGAAGATGTGTTCAAACGTTTACAAATTAATAAGGAAACAATAAACACCCAAATAAAAAAAGAGGCAGAAAGTATGACAAGGTCAGACACAGAAGAGGACGTGAGAGACTAATAAACACGTGAAAAATGCTCAACCTTGTTGGTCGCCGGGACAATCTGCAATGAACTATCATCATATGCCCTTCAGCTCGGCCCAGATGAAACCATCTCACAACACCAGGTGGTGGCAGGCATGTGGAACGAAGGAACTTTCAAACACTGCTGCCTCTGTGCAAGTTGGTGAAACCATTTTAGAAAACAATTTATTAGGAATTAGGTCGAACACATGCATATCCTATAAGCCAGTAATTCGGCCACTTTTGACTTACAAACATGACAGTTTCATGTGGTTCAATGCAACACATATCCTAAGAAACTCTGGCACTTTTTGATTGGGAGACGAGCATAAGATTATTCATAGCAACATTGCTGTGATAGATCTAAAAAGAAAACACACGAAACCTAGATGTCCACTGACAGCAGGATGGATAAGTATATTGGTATATGTTAAGTTATAGAAGAATTTCTATCAGTGGAAATAAAGAGCCCGTACTCAACACAGATCAAGTCAGAAATATTGTGTATGCAAAAACCAGAACAAAACAAACAAAGCAAAAAACAAAATGGCAGAGGAACGACTCAAAACTAGGCAAAACTCAACGGTATGTTATACAGAGATACCTTCACATCTGATACAATTTATAAAGAGAATCAGGGAAGGATTTATATGAAACTCAGCTGTTTACTCTTAGAAGGCAGAGGGGACTGTGTCTGGGTGGAGGCATTCCTGGGGCTTCAGGGTAAACAGTCATATCTGTTTCTTAAGCTGGGTGATGAGTACATGGGCATTTGTTTTATTCATTTTTTAAATTATAATTCTTTAAAATGTACGTATATGTTGTATGTATTCTTTTGTATATAGCATGTATACAAAACAAAAAGTTAAAAAAATAAAGCTTAAGAGAAGAAAAAAGTGCATCCAGTCTAACTTCCTTTTCCTATTATAGCTCTTGAAATGACTCTCCTGTCTGAGTCTTGTTTTCTTTGTGTTATATCGCGTGGTATTTTATTACTCTTTACATGATTTGCAAACCATTTTTCTTTCCCAGTGCCTAGAACTGGTCTGTGACATAGTTGGCACTCAATAAATATCTTTTATTATTGATTGAAATGACGAGTTAGCCAAATGAGAAAAATTTCAGTCTCCCTAATAATTAAAGAACACTGCAAGTCAAAACAATATGTCATTTTTACCTAGCAAGTTGACAAAACTTAAAAAAGAATCAGTCTTTGGAAGCGTATGAGAAATTACATACTGTTGGTGGGAATGTAAAATATAAGTGGTAGCTAATTTGGCAATAAGTTTGGCAAGTCCTAAAAATTATTCGTTCTTTGATGTAGAAGGTGTACTGTAAGAATTTATGATCATAAAACCATCATAGATGTGTTTGACAATTTCCATTTAGCACAATACTTTATATAGCATAAAAGGCATAGGTTAACAATGACGGTTTGTTTAAATAAGCTAGGAAACATTTATACATATAATGAAATAGTATATAACCATTAAAATTGTGTAAAATTGATGATGAAGTAGAACATTATTGATATGCTATTTAATAAAACTCAGGTTAAAACACTATAAAATAATTCTGTGTTTTAAAAATATCCATATTTATATATAGACAAAGGACAGGAAAAATATTCACATTCCCTGGTCCATTACAGGTGCTAAATAAATAAATGAATAATAAAGGAATACAGGAATGAGTGACATACACCAAAATTCTAGCATTGGTTACCTCTGTGTGCTAGGGTTAGGGGTGATAATAATTTTCTCCTTTTTGCATATACGCATTTCCTAAAATTTTCTGTTATATTCATGTATTTCTGTTGAAAGATGAAAAGATCCAAATAATTAATCAAAATTAAAGGCTAGTATCTATATACAACTGTCTTGTTTTGTATCTCAACTAGTACAACATTATCACATATGAGCTTACTGAATGTCTTTGAAGTCTAGGTTGACATTAAGATCTTTTTCTTCCCAATCTTAAATGCTTGTTTATTCAACATCCTGCAGGTTTGAAACCTTTTAAAAGAAATGATTATGTATTCATACCCAGATCCTGAAAGTGCTCACTTTAAGGTTACTATTTGGCCAAAATTTAACTAGCTGGCCCAACGTGTGCTCACTCTTGTGGGGCTGCCAAACGCATCCGCAGAGGGAGGGTCAGGAGACAGTCACAGGCTCAAAGATCCAGCTCTGGATTTCCACCCAGAGGCTGAAAATGGCACCTAGGACTGAGAGTTTCAACACAGGACCCCGCAGGATGTGGGTCTCAATTAGCAATTGGATGCTGCCTAATATTGGTTAGAAAACTTCGTTTAAGAGTCTAAACTTTCTTAAACTCCCTAACCTTGATATCTTTAAAACAACGTGGGTAGACCTTTCCAGGTCTGATTTCTGTTAATGTGGCGATTGTTGTTTTCAAACATAGTCATGGCAAGACTTGAAGAAATGTGTGATTCTTGTTGAGAATTGTGTTATTAGAAACATTTCTGCGCCATTGAAAACACAGATCCAGGAAATGTAGTAAATCATTCTGGGTCTCAAGGTCAGTTCATTTTCTACAACGTCCTGTGTACACCCTTGGGTGCTGCCTGCCTTCTGGAATTTTTGTGGGTTTGAGGCAGGACCAAGTATTTCCACACCACCCACAGGTTTCATGCTCATTAGTTGCATTATAATTTGAGTCTTCCAGCAATTTACCCAGGAAGAGAAGGAGAAGACAGGGGCTCCGTGATGCTCAAGATTATGGGTTGTCTTGAGTGATAGGAATTTACAAACCTGAAAGGGCATTATTGTTGTGTGGTTCGCTAAATTATGCTGAAGGTTGGAGAGCTATCAAAAGCTTCCGCCTTGAAAGGGTTGCACTTGTACTAAAAATATCTCAGAAAACTTGACTTTCCTTTGATGCTTTTAGTATATCCTCCCTGGGTCTTAGAACGAATCTCTAACCTGAAAGCCACACTCAAGTAGACTCTTGAAGTCCAGCGATAAATTTAGATTGGTGCCCTACAACCCCCTTTCGGAATATCTGTGCATTTTCTGTTATTTGCATAGGCATGGAGTTATTTTCGACTTTAAGGAAAGAGAGCTGTCATAGACAGCCTGGGTAAAACGCAAGCTGAAAAACACATCTGTCTTATGTGAAATACTAAAAACTTTAGCCCTCAAACAGCACCCGCGGTGAGTCCGTCATAGTAACTGGCTTTCATGAGCATCGGGAAGATATACTAGGAGTCTCATAGGATCCTGGTGATCCATGATGATAATTTCCAGGATGAAAACTGCATGGACATGGAGAGGGGAGAACTTTCCAGTGAGTTTTGCTTAAAGAATCTAACACGTAACAGATTATCTGAGCCTAGTAAAACATGTTGAAGTATAGTTCCTCCGGCGTCGTCTCCTGTCTTTGCAGCTCTACAGGGGATTTAATTAAAGCCAGTTCATTAGACTACTGGGTGGGGCCTGCTGGAGAACGTCTGATGGGGAAGCAGTGGATATGAGAAGGCTGGCAATGTGGAAATCTACAGGCAATTAACTTTAGACGCCAAAAGCACCCGTGCTTAGGAATTAACAAATGCATATTTCTACTCACGGGCGTCCTGTGCAGCCAGCAGTGGTGGATTGCACAGTCCACTTTCCTTTTCCAAGTCCGAGGCCATGTTTTGCTTCTAGTGGCCCCTGATGGTCCATCCAAATGGTAGGAGTCCAGGTTTTGCCTGTAGGCAGATATTTGCAGCCACATCTGGCTTTGCTTTGCCATATTGTTAGCCCCCCCTTTCCCTGCTACATTTGTTTTCTTTTTATTAAATTTCCCGTCTGGATCCTTGCGTCTGCATTTCTAATGTCAACAACTGCTTTTATCACAGATAATAACTTCCTTTTACAAAAAGGCTGTATCATCCTACATGCATTTCAAATTACATTTTATGAACAAACACTGAACTATAGTATTTGGCAGTATGCACAATTGAGTATAGTCATAGGAATCTAAATCTAAATTGCGAGAGCCAAGAACTAAGTTGGTTGCAGTTTGCTTAATAATCTATTCCTTGAGAGTGTTGTTACTTCTCACCAGAACTTAATTAAGTTCACATGGGTATGTTTATGAAGTAAATTATGCGGTATGCTCAAACATGCTGTAAAAACAATTATCAAAACACCAGCAATTCTTTAACACTCCAGAGTTTTCACAACCAAGATCATGAAATGTTCCCAAATTGGTTGTTTATTAATAGACAGGCTGAAATAAAATTATGAAAAAATGGCTGAGGAAGAAGAAGAAAAACTCCACCTTTGCTGTCTTCATGGCACAGGAATAAGCAAGCTCCCAGGTGTCTGTAAGTTTGCTGATTTATCAGCCTCTCGTGGTGCAGAAGTGGGGACATTTGGAAGGGTCCCAAGTTCAGGTTCTAGACTCTGTTGCTGACTTGTGTGGGTTATTCAAATCTGTCTGGTCCTTGTTGACCACTTGAATAAATATAGAAGACAATTAGGAAGCTACTGGCCAAAATGAGATTAAAATGAATTTCTTGTTCCTATTACTAAAGATATTGAGTGTTTATTTACTCTATACTTATTTAATCTAATGAATTAGCTTATAGCCTCATAGCCATGTGACGCTGCCCATATCCCACACTGAAAACCGAGCAGATGATAGAGTTAAATCGCAAACTTAAATGAGGAGCTTCTGGGGTTTCTAGTTTTGAGATGTGGCCCAACAGAATGATGACGATCATGCAGGGAAAGCACACAAGCCGTCTCTGTGTGGAAACAGAATTGGCAGAACAGATTACATATTTTAATCTCAGATTTATATAATAATGTTTCAAGAGCAGACTTCTGTTTTCATTGCTTTCTTGATGGTGTGCGATTCATGGGAAAAAAATGTCTGCGTATGTGACCCCAGCCTCAAGCATCAGTCTTATTTAAGAGGGAATGGAGCTTGGAGGGGTTGCACTGTGGACGTGAGAATTTAAACTTCAACGGCTATCAGGTTAGTTCTCAAACTGGTTTAAGTGGGATCCATGTTTAATTTTAGAGTCTCAGAAATAAGAACTGGTTGTATCATCCAATGATACATTTTTGCTTGCCCATCCTGCATCCCGGAGCAACTCAGGCCATAATGGCTGAAATTTTTTTTTTACAGATTGGCACTTGAGCTAACAACTGTTGTCAATCTTTTTTTTTTTTCTTCTCCCCAAAGCCCCACAGTGCATAGTTGTATATTCTAGTTGTGAGTGCCTCTGGTTGTGCTATGTAGGATGCTGCCTCAGCATGGCCTGATGAGTGGAGCCATGTCCAGGCCCAGGATCCAAACCGGGGAAACCTGGGGCCGCAGAAGCGGAGTGTGTGAACTTAACCACTGGGCCACAGGGCCAGCCCCTGCAGTCTCGATTGCTTTTGTTGATTGTTCTGGGTAGATCTTTACTGGTGCAGTCTGTTGGCTATTTACAAGAGGGTTGTCCTGTGTATACTTTATCTCTATGCTTTTAAAGAAACGAAGACAGAGCAGTGATAGAATCTGGATGGATGTTTACTCACCCAGAGCTCGATCCCTGAAGAACGAATATCTTTGCTCTGTTTATGGCATATGTGGGCACATTCTTATCTCTGTTTAGATTCTGCTATATTCTATAAAATAACTTAAACAGCCTTTCTTGAACTCATTCCACACAGAGTTCCAAGTTGGATGTTGAAACAGACACAAACTAAATAAAGATGTAGCTCCTGCCTTCAAGTTATTTACCCCCAGTGGGAAACGGCAAAATGAGCATATGTGAAATACATAGAAAACACATATACCTACTAAACTACATATGTAAATATTGTTGGGTGCTGGACTGGAAAATCTGAGGCTATCAAGTGGATCATGAAGGGAATTTGGTAGAAGGAAAGCACATAATTTGTGGATTAAAACAAAAATACTATGAGGATGATATTGAGTGAAGCCTGGAAGTTCAGGGTTCACCTTGGAATAAATCAGTTGTTTAACCAAAGTTTCATTCTGATTTTTGGAATTACTGATTGAATTCTACTTAATATTGTATTATGCTGTGGTTTCCAGGAGCCTGGTTGTTGCAGTGGTGGTGCAGTATCATGCTGGGATGAATCCATCTGAGCTTGGAACTTCTTGTCCTAGTACTGGGGAATCACAGGGAGCACTGAGTCTTGAGTCTTGGGGTGAGTTTTGGGGTGACATAAGATTTTCCAAAAAAGAAGCTGGAATGTTGAACTATCAGCCTGATGTGGACGAGTGTCAGTTTCTAGGCTTGGAAGCCAATAGGCTTAGAAAGACAAAGTGAGAGAGAAAAGCCACTGGCGTTGGTGGCCAGAAAGCCAGGAATGAGAGGGTACAGGTGTCACTCCAATAGCAGATCACGATGGTCATTTCTCTTAGTGTCACCAGTTTCCATAAATTACAAATTAGGGTTTATGTTAACATGATTTTTCATACACCTTGCAGTGAGTAAGGAATTCAAACTGTGTTGAGATCAATGCAAACGTACAATGTGTTTATTAAGCTAGAATCTTCTGCCCTCAGAGAAATGACAGTCTACGTGGAAATATACAACATATCAATATGAAAATTAATTTTGAGGTATCAGGATAACTGAGTAGCCAAGTATTCAATTAAATCAGGTACATGGTGAGGTGACATGAGAGTAGGTTTAGCATCACACACCTTCCTCAGCGGCCTACCTCCCAGGGTTGTTGCAAGGATCAAAGGAGAGGATTCATTCCATTTCAATAAATAGTTTTGTTGAAACTCAGGTGCACCCAGGAGTGTGTGCATTGGTGGAGTTAGAGAGATCAACAAGGCATGAAGCGCTCTTGAGCTTCACAGGGCAGGCAGACACTTAAAGGATTATTGTTCCAGGTTAGGAGCAAGTGATCAGGAGGAAGTGACAGACTCTGTCTGGAGGAAATAATGTGTTTTAAGACACTTTACAAAAGCACGTATGAAAGGCTATTAATGCGGGGAGCTGCCAACTTGGGTTGGTTCTATCAGATTATTTTATAATAGCAGAAATGATTCTTATCAGGAAGCATACGGGAAATTTCCAGCTAAGAAGATGCCTACCTTCTGATAGGTATTTATGAAGAATCTATAGAAACACATCATGGGGTACCCCATATTTTAGATCAGGATCTGACCCTCACTATTGTTAACCTATGAACTACCTTTAAGGAAATTTACAGGAAATCTATCCTTTCTAAATAAATGTGGCACAGCATTTGAGTCTCTTGCAGTGTGCCCTTCAGTTTGGTCTAGGGCGAAAATTAAGAATTTGAAGATTGTTTCCTGAATTAGAAGATCTGAAGCAAGACCTGGGTAGTAGGAAGGAACCAACATTTGTATTGTCATCTACACACTCACAGACACACACAGAGACAACTTCAGACACACACACACACACATTCCTTGCTGAGTTGTCAGCCCATTAGTGAAACAGTGTCATATAATATTACATGAGTCCTTTGGTTAATCATTCAACAAGAAGATTTATTAACTTAGAGAACAGTTGATCAACTACAGCCTTGTTGATTCCATTTGTGTTCACAATTCCACCACAGACCACTGAGCATTCGTGGTTGACGGTTAGAGAGTGTTCAGCTTTATGTTCCAGAGGCCACGTTAGGTGCAGGGTTAAGGCTCTTCTGGAGGCAGCATGAGAGCTGGGATTAGTGTCTCCCATCCTGTGTGGGGATAATGGAGAAGCTGTTGGTGGTGAAGATGCTCTGACTGGCAGAGAGGCAGCGATAGTGAAAAAGCTGAATCGGAATTTGATGTTGTTCCTGAGCTCCCCCGCTGGGCCAGGATGTGGGTTAAATTTGCTCTCCTGTGTTATGAAAAAAAGGCAGAAGGAGGCCAAGCAGGGAGATGGAGCCATCTCCTCTGATCTCTCGAGGAGCTGCTGTCATCTCATCAGCCTCATTTAATTATAGTGGCAGAAACTGAGCCTCAGCCAAAATAAGCGGTGCACCTATTGTGAGCAGAGCTTCTCAGAGAAAATGTGGAACGACTTACCCACTGACTGCCGGCACCTGGGGCCTTTATAGACCACGTCTGCTAAATCTGAGGCTCGTCTATCAGAGTCTGTGGGGCCTTGCTCCTGCAAGCACTTTTTGGGTGCACATTCTGCTTCTTTTCCTGAATGAGGGGATGGGGGAGCTGGTCTCCACTCTAGAATCAAAGTTATCTCAACTATATCTGGGCTTAGGTGGATTTGTCCTGCCCTTTGTGTTTGTGGAACACTGTCTGACTGACCATGGCCCTGCTGTGTAAGATTACTTTTCCAATCCTCTGGGGGGGGGTTTGACTTAAAGTTAAGAGAAGTCAAGTGAAGAGAGCTCACAATTATTGCTAGTAAGAGTGGGGATTGGACCTTTCCTTGCCTGCAGGTTCAAGTTCAATGTAAGACTCTCTGAGCCCTTTCTCTGGGCTACGCCCCCTGCCATGTGCTGTGGGTTCCAAAGGGAGCGCTCGGCCCTCTGGGGATCCACATCCCAAGAGGCAAGACACATGCCTAAGTCCTGAGTCCAAAGTTAACCCTAGGAAATCTGTTCCCTCCCCTCAAACGTTGGGATTTAAAAAAATCTTCCATATCGTGCATTATGCATGCATGTCGGAATTATCCCTAATGATTAACGGATTTAAGAAATATAACTTTCTGGTAGATTTCTAATACATTTTTACAGATCCACTGAGAGACTATTTTTATTCCGTAAAACGAGTTTTAAAGTGACAGTTACTCTTTCATTCAAAAGTTGGAAAAAATCAATGCCTTGGGTATCCTCTGTCAGGCCCTGGGCAGAGATCGTTGGGTTAAGATGGAGCTTATTTACCCGCTTTCCCACGTGTGCATTTTTTTGCTGTAATGATTAAGTAATTTTTCACGACTTGGCAGCTCCACGTTGGTTGGCTGTGGGCAGGAAAGCATTTGTCATTGGGTGTCTCCGGGTGCACCTCCTGCCCTTGCGTGCTGTTGAGTGGTGGAAGGAAGTCCTCCGTATTAGAGGCCAGCGTGAACCGTGGCCCGCTTCTTTACAGATCTACTGTAACTTTGTTTTGCTTGAATCTCTGAGGTTAGTCAAAGCAAATATACATACAATCTTGAGATGGCTGTGTGTAAACCAAAACATCTTTTGTCAAAATTGCTGATAATACCTTCCTTCACACAAAAGCCTTAAAGAAAACTAGCTACTGATATTGATGGAGGGCATTTCTTAAAAGCTTAAGAGGAATTACAGGACTTTTGTGCTATCTCCATTGATCACTTATCCTGTAACGCGTGGGCTGGGGTCCCTCTTCTGTGCCAACTTAAGTGCATGGTAGGGTAGTTTGCTGCAAAGAGACACATTGGTGTGAACACAGTAACTGTGCCTTGTGTTTGTTAATACCGGAATATTCTAAAATAAGCATTAGTTTCCTTAGTCCGCTAGGTATTGCGTGTGGTGTCATGAAGTGAAAATATTTGGCTTCAAATGAATTCTCTATATGTATATGAATCGAATTATTAGGCAAAGTTATAGAGTGTTTAGCACTATTGGGGATGATATTAGACAAAACTTTAAAAATCACACTGATAATTGCTTTCTTATTAAAAAAATAACTTTAGGCTTGGTAACATAATACCTGTATTTCCATAATGGATTGCTCATATTTTAGGATATAGAGGAATTTGGTCTACATTAAAAGAAAGGCCGACCACCAACTATTCTAGAAATGGTATAAATAGATTGTTTTTAATGGGTAGCTTCAGTATTTGGTTTTTTATTTTAATAAGTACCATCCCCTCCATATCAATGTTAATTACAACAGTCTGAGCCATATTGTAGAAGACAAAGTCATTCTTTGTAAGCCTGAGGCTCTGTTAATAAAAGCAAGGTCACCTTCTCCTAGGTGGGCAGCAGTGGACTCTCGGAGGTACAGCTGGACTTGAGGACCCCTGTTCTCATCCCCAGTGAGTCCCTTTTTTCCTGGAGATTTCTTCCTAATTGCTCCCGACAATTTCTACTGCTGCCAGGAAAGACATGGCTCCTTCTTTGTCGTAATTTTGTAGGCTCCTGCTGAGTTAGCCCTCTGCAGGATACACCATTCTTCCTTTGTTTCCCTGTTCCATTTGCTCATGTTTCAATTACAGCAATTTTACAGTTAATCCATTAACAGAAAGAGGCCTCTCTTCCTCAGGTCTTGGGGGTCCAGAGAATGATGCCAAATGTTCCTTCTCTGTTCTGACGAGGTCATCTTTCATTCTGAACATTATCCACTTTGGACTGACATTCAAAAGCTCCTTCTCACCTCAGTTCCCACCCTTTTTCTCTTTTCTTCTTTTTTTTTAAATATTTTTTTTTTTCTGAGGAAGATTCGCCCTGAGCTAACATCTGTTGCCAATCTTCCTCTATTTTGTATGCGGGTCGCTGCCACAGCATGGCTGCTGATGAGTGCCTGGCAACCGAACATGGGCTGCTGAAGTGCAGTGCACTGAACTTAACTGTTAGGCCACAGGGCCAGTCCATGCCCCTTTTCTCTTTACCTGCCTGTCTTTCCTCCATCATTTTGCTGCTGCTCCTTGTGGCTGAGACCTGTTCTTGGCTCCATTGCAAGATGGTTATAGTCTTCCAATTGGAACACTAAAAAAGAAAGAAAGAAAGAAAATTCCACAACGTTTTTCTTTTGTTAACATTGTAATCTGCAACAGAATAACTTTGGTGCAATATTATGCCAAATGACTCACTCTCTTCTGGGAAGAGAAGAGAGGGAATAAATAATACATATAATAAATAATAAACATAAAAATAAGTAAATTATATAGAATGGAGGAAGGTCATGAGTTCTGTGCAAGAAAAATAAAACAGAGAAAAGAAAGAAAAGGGAAAGTGTAGTAAAAGATAAGCACAATTGAAGAGTGTGAAGGAGGGGTTGAGGAAGTTGCAGGTTTGAAAAGGGTGATGAGACCTGGCTCATGAGAATATCAGATCTGAATTCCTAGAAAAGGACTCCCTAGAAAGGGAAGAGGGAGTGAGACATGTGGATCTTGGAGGGAATGGTGCTCAGACAGAGAGAGAAGGAGCATGAATGGTGGAGGAGCAGGAGGAAGTCCCTGTGGCTTGAGTTGGGACAAGTAGGAACTGAGGTCAGAGCAGTAACAGAAGCTCTGATCACATAGAATAGCACCTTATAAGGGGCAAGGTGGAAGTAGGGAGATCTTTTGGGAGGCTAGAGCAGTGATCCAGGCAAGAGATGATGGTATTTGGATCAGAATGATAGCTGTGAAGGTAGAGAGAAGTTGTCAGATTCTGGAGATATTTCGACGAAAGAGACAATGGAAGTTCCTGATGGATTGGATGTAGGAGGGAAAAGAAAGAGAGGAGTCAAGGATGAGTCCAAGAAGACTTGAGTTTTATGCCAGAGGAACTGGAAGGGTGGAATTGCGGTCAACTAATGTGAGAAAGGTTGTGGCTGCAGCAGGTTTGGTGGGGAAAGCCAGTTCAGCTGTGGACACGTGAGTTTGAGATGTGTATTTGTTACTCAAGTGAAAATGACAAGTAGACTATTGGATATATAGTTCTGGAGTTCAGGATGGAGCACAGGACTGGAGTTACTCATTTGGGAGTTGTCGCCATGTGGATGGTATATTTAAAGCCAGGAAATTGGATGAGATCTCCAAGGGAGTAAGTAGAGACAGAGATGAAAAGAGGACCAATTACTGAGCTCTGGGGCTCTTCAGGGCTTAGAGGTCAAGAGGGGCAGAAGACTGCCATGATTGGTCATGAGGAGATCTAAGTGTGGCCACAGAAGTGAGTGGCTGTTTATGTGAGGATGGAGATCAAGATGACTAGGGGGGAGGAGTTCAATGGAATGGGAGGGTGGGGTGTTGGAAAGATTATACCATTGTAGTGAAAATGCTAAGAAAAGACAGGAGAAGTGTTGGAGAGCATGCCAACGAGCCAGGAGCTGATATTATTGAAAAAGGTGGGGAAGAATGAGGGGCAGGGGTGATATACAATGACATGATTTAAAGTAGAAGGGAGGGAGAAGGATCTGGAAGAGGATGGGGAGGGTCCCTCCCTTACCACCAGGTCTAGTGTGTGAGGGCTTTTCATGAAAAAGAGCCATCGTGTGAGAGGGGAGATGAGGTGGTATTCTCAGGAAAGTGTCAATTTTTGTCAGAAAAAGAGAGAGCAAGGAATATTTGGAGATTAGATTGGGGATATAGGGAATTTTGCTGTTACTGGACAATGAATTCCAGGAGGCACTTGGAAGGGTTTCAGGAATTGGGAATAGATGGGAGAACAATGCAAAGCACTTAGCCCAGCGTCTGCAATCTAGTGAGCTCTCAATAAATGTTAGCTTTTATTAGTTTTGTCACGAAGTGCTGAATTATTGAGGAAAAGGATATATCAGAAAAGGATCAATAGCAATACTTCTAACTTCCAATCTGCACTTTCCCTTTCCATTCACTCAATGTTATCAAAACCTGTGCTAGCTCAAAGGATTACAAAAACTGTCTTCTGAGCTAAATGGCTTCCTAAAAGAGCTGGGGGCTATAAAACTCAGGCAAAATTGGACTTTTCAACAATGCATATATATTGACTTGCAATAATAATATTAGAATGTTTGAAAACTCACACGTTTCCCACCAGGGTGAGGTAAAATGGCTTCATTTTTGCATTTCCCCTTGAGTGATCATAATTCATTTCTTAAAATCTTACAACTCTACAAGGTGTTGGAGGAATGCACAGGTAAGGGGGACAGTGTCTGTTCCGGGCCTCTTATAGCATCCTCCTTTTGTAGCAAACTATGTCATACTCTAGTTAATGTTACAAGAAATGGAATATCTCTCCAGAAATCTTTTCATATCTTAGACTCAGCGATCCTGGACCCAGAATCTGATCTGGTACATTTTACTTGAGTAAACCCTCAACCTCAAAATGAATAAGAGGGAACTCTTTTGGATTTAAAACATGGGTCGAAAGATATTCTGGGGGTGGGGGTGGGGGGCAATTAAGCCTGTCTCTATTCAGTAGAATTTCTTAGACATTTTCAAATCTCTATGACAACTGAGGTATTTTCTTTCCCTAATTATGATTTCGGATGGCATGCAGATATCCCAGCTAATGTTTCACGGAAGAGGACATCTCTCAATTTCACAGCTCAGTGATGCAAAGGGTCGCGTCCTAGTCACAGGAGCAGTGACGTCCTCTGGAAAGGGACCTCACACTTCGTCTTGCTGAATTCTCTACAGCCCTGGGCCCTGCTCCCCATTTCCTCCTTCTTCAACCTTTCTTCTCTCTTGGCTTTTGTGACATTGGTCTTTCTCTATTCTACTCTTGTTTCTTAATTTTCTATCTTATTTTCCTCCATTGGGCTTATTCTTCTTTGTAGCTCTGAAATTATTTAATGAATCCATTTAGTTATTGTTGTGGGCTGAATAGTCTCCTCCCCTGAATTCATCTGTTGAAGTCCTAGCCCCCAGTGCCTCAGAATGTGACTGTATTTGGAGATGAGGTCTTTAAAGAAGGTAGTAAATTGAAATGAGGTCACATGGGTGGGCTCTAATCCAGCATGACTGGTGTCCTTATTAGAAGAGGTGATTGGGACACAGACACACACAGAGGGAAGACCATGCGAAGACACAGGGAGACGATGGCCACCTACAAGCCAAGGAGAGAAGCCTCAGAAGAAACCAACCCTTCCAGCACCTTGATCTCAGACTTCTAGCCTTGAGAACTATGAGAAAATATGTTTCTGTTGTTTAAGTCACTCAGCTTGTGGTACTTGGTGATGGCAGCCCTAGCAAACGAATACAGTCCTTCATTTGAGGAATATGTGTAGGGTCCTGAAGAAAAGACCCATGAGACATGGTTCACGGACAAAATAAGTGTGTCATCTCCTGGAAGGAGACAGATGTGAAGGAGAGGGGTGTAATTCAGAGATGCTTGCTGCCTTGGAAACAGAGAAAAAGGCCACTTCTCAGCTCCACCCTCCCAGCCGCTCAAGGCAAACTCTTGGAGGCATCCTTGACTCCTCTTCTGCTGTTACATCCACATTTGATCAATCAGGAAATCAATTTGGCTCAAATGGTTTAAAAATATATCCCGAATGTGACCGCATCTCCCCCTTCCACTGCTGTCACCCTGGTGTCAGCCCATCCCCTCTCGTCTGGACCAGGACAAGCCTCCTAACTGGTCACTCTGCCTCCATGTCCATCAGCCCATCCTCAGCACCATAACGTGGAGACTTTCAAGTTCAAGGCCAATCATGTCACCTCCTCTACTCAATGCCCTGCAGGGGCTTCCACTTCCGTCACAGTAGAAGATTCGAGTCCACTCCTGCCCCATTGTTCCCTGCACCCACCCCCCAACTCCAGCTCCGTGCTAGTCCTTAATATACCAGGCCCACTCCTGCCTCAGGACTTTTCTTAGCTGTTCTTCTGCTGGAATTCTCCCACTTCTTCCCACGTGTGTTTAGCCAAATCCCTCATTTCCTTTAAGTCTTTGCTCACATGTCACCTTCTCAATGAGCTCTGTCCTGACCACCCTATTTCATTTGACAACCTGACCCCTCACCCACTGGCCCTGCTCCCCTTCACAATTCTCCCATTCTCCCATGATTTGCTTTTCTTCCTCCCAGGGCACTTAAAATCTAACATGCTTCATATTTTATGTATTTACTGTCTTCCTCTTTCCCTACCACCACTTGAGAATATAGACTCCACGGGGTAAAAGCTTGGGGATGCTTGTCTGTCTTGTTCACGGAGGGCTGACCGAGGGCTGGATGGGGCTGGGTACGTGTCTGTGAATTTTGTGACTAGTGGAACTGGATCCCATCTGTCAAGGGGAAACATGCAGAGGGAGCTGCTTCTGCAAAAGTCTGACAGCCCTGCAGGCGTGGAGGGGCTGGATCCTGTGGGAGCATGTGGAGTGGGTAGTGGAGAGAAGCGAGTGAGGCTGGGGGGTGGGCAGGGCCATGTCCTGGAAGGAGCTCAGAGCAAGATGGAGGATTTGGATTTTATCTTGAAGGCAGAGCCTCCGGAGGATGTTTTGGAAGGAAGCAACAGGAATGGATTAGCTGGTTGGGATGCTTATCCTGGTGGCAGATGGAATGAGACAAGGCAGGGAGGTTGGTAGGAGGCTGCTGCGGGAATTCTGGCAAATGAAGATGAGGGACAATGAGGCGGGGCGATGGAGGGCCCGGCTGTGGACGCTGCTCCCAAAGGCGCCATTTTGAAACCCAGGCTGTCAGGGCTCCTGAGCTTTATGCCTTCTGGGGTTTTCCTTCACCCCACAGGGTAAATTTCAATCTCCTTAGCGTGGCCTTCATGATTTGGCTGCCTTCTCCCTAGGTCTCCTCTTCCTGGACTCTGGAATCCAGTGAACAAACAGATCAAATCAAACCATCCAACAAAAAACCCCAACTAACATTTACGGAGAACTCATTGAGTCCAAGGCACGTGTCCGCATTTGCACACTTGTCTTACTTCAATCTGTAGAGTGGCCTGCTCAGCCCAGGGCTCTTCCTGTTGTCCATTCTGGGATATCTGCATGGTGGGGACAGTCTCTGCACAGAGCGGTTATGGAATGTGCCCGTGGTCACAAAGCCAGTCAGTGGCAGAGCTCGAATTCAAAGTCAGGTTTGTTGATACCAAAAGCCTTGTACTTCTCAGAAACCGTGAATTACTTCACATCTCTGATTCTTGTGTTTACCCTTATATTCTTACCACGCTAGATTGTAATAGATTTATTTATGTATTTACCTTTCCTTCTGGAACGTGAACTCCTTGAGGCCAAGGGAGTGTCTTATTTGTAGGGGGACCTTACATCCCAGATTTCCCAGGATGGTCCCGGCATACACCTGTTGTAAGCTCCCTCTTCCACTGTAAAAAGTGTCCTGCTTTGGGTGGTGAACAATATGGCTGCCTCCTTGTTCATCTTTGTTCTCTCAGAGCACACATAGTTCCTGGTGTATGGTAGGCGCTCAGTAAATGTTCTTGACTGAAGGTGCTGAGCTCTTTGATTCTGTGAAGATGGTGTAGGGACCGTATCCTGATTTTAGTTGTTGATATCTGAGTAGGAAAAGAGGGTGGGAAAAGATTCTGACTTCTTTATCTGACAGAACTCACTCAAGTCAAAATCTCATCAGTCAGCCCCTACAGCCCTGTGTCAGCCGCTGAAATGGCCACTTGAATCTCTCTTTAAGAAAGAACCTGTGATCAGCAGCGAAGAGCTGTTAGAGCCCTCAGCATCTTCACCTTTCAAGCCATGCCGTGCATGTCCTGGACAACTGCCAGGCAATGACTGATGGTGGCATGGCGGGAGTTCTGGAGTCCAGCCCCTTCTGCCCAATGAAGGCCTCCAATGGGCCATCTTTGGCTGAGAAATTATCAGCTCTGCATGGTGGGCTGGGTGCTTCCTGCCCAATCCTGCTCCCCTTTTCCTCTCACAGGTGTCAGATCTGCATCATGATCTGAAAGCTTCTGCTGCCCAAGTCTGATCATACCGTTTGTCTTTCACAGATGTTCCCCCACACAAGAAATCTCTTGCACTCCTAACTTCATGGTGTCTGCTTCCGGAAGGACCCAACCTGATACAGCTGGTACTAGGCGTGGTCTGGTGAAGAGGGAAGATGGCATTTGGGACTGGATCACTCACTCGACTGGCAATGAGGATCCTATCCCAGTGTTACATGGAACACGGATGATCTCTGGCATAAGGTAGAGATGCAATGGCTACAACTTTCACTGTTGCTGAGTTGGGAGAATGTTCAGCAGAGGAAGCAGCCCCGGCTGGAGAGAGGATTCAGGCATTTGAGAAGATGGGGAGATGAAAGATACACAAGGACCATGGGGTCAGCTGGTTGTTGCTAAGTTCTGTTGATGCCCTAAGGTGGGCTAGTGAGAAGCTGAAGGCAGTTAGAGAACAAGTGAAAACCAAGTGTGCAAGCCAGAGGGCCTCTTGGAGAGAGGCCGGTTACTGCACTCAGGATAGAAAAAGCAGAAGACCAAACTCAGGATTTAATGGACTCGCCTAGTTTCAAAGACGACTGAACTGTTATGGCAAAGTCAGGCCCTGGTTGGGAAAATGTGGGACCCTTACCCATGGGGTGGGAACATATGGATGGACACCTCCAAATGTTTTGGCTCCCCAGACCCCTCTGAACCCTCAGAGCCTGCAGATGTGGTCACCCTTCCCTATTACAAGCTAGGACTCCCCTTGTGTAGAAGGATACCACAGTGTCCTGTCCCCACACAGTGAGAAGGGTCTTTTCAGGATCCCTGCGTCCTGATATTAGAAAGAGATGGTACCCTTCCTCCTTTCAACTGCAAAAATTAGCCAACAGAACCTGGTGGGAATTGGATTCTGAGGATATTTGATCAAGGGGGCTGGAACATAAGACTGGCTGAGGGAGGACTTATGGATTGGGAGCACTCTCTCAGGATATGAGGTTTAACACCCTGGTGAAGACCCCACGGATGGCACAAACTTGCTGCTTGGCTGGTTCCTAAAAGACTAGAGAAACGCCCATGCTGAGCAGAGTTGGAGAGTCTAAAATGCCATGGCAGAGAGTGTAGGCTGCGGTTAAAATGCTCAGGGAAGTGGACGTGCCAGAGAGGATGCATTATGTGACCAGAAGACCCCCAAAGGATTAGGCTGCGTGGGAAGGCCAGGCGGTCAGGAGATTGGGTGGCGGCTCCCCTCTGCAGGCTATGACTGAGGGTGGGAAGGGCTGTGACTGAGCTGAGCCAACGGATAGCAGTGATGTTGGGGTGAAACATGGGAATCTAGTGAGAATGCTTCTTAATTAACTAATCAAAAGAAAGCAAGAGTGTCCAGGAGGCTGAGGGGGGTTGCTCTGTCAAACATTTCCAAGCCCCTATTTAGTTCTGGAACTTTAGGCAGTTTTTAGACCTGGAACCCACTGACTGAAAATGTGGCCAGGTTCCCGGGAGGAAGGACCCAGCACCACCACAGTGGGTCTACGACACAATGATTCCCTTGTCCTTCTCCAAAGGCCATTTAATCAGATGACTTTACTCTGGAGAAAAATCCCCAAACATTTTGAGGGTTATTGGATACAGGTGCGGAGCAAGCATTGCTATCTTGGAGGCTTAAAGTGTCATTATAAGCCCATTGTTAGAATGATGGCATATGGGACCCAGGTAATAAATGGAGTTCTGGCCAAAGTCCAGCTTATAGTGGCCCATGGACCTCCTGTCCCCCGTGGTTGTTTCTCCAGACTCTGAATTTATAATCGGTCTTCACATACTTGGCAGTTTGAATAATCCTGCCATTGGGTCTTTGGATAACCTTTGGTCATGGTGGGGAAGGCCAAGTAGAAGTAGCTAAACTTGTTTCTTTTGGCCAAAACACTAAAAGTCAAACAATATCACATCCAGGGGTTATATTAACCACGTCTTCCATTTTCTGCCTTCTGATGCTTTGATATCTGGGACCTTGCTGGACCCTGGAGGAACTGTCCCTCCCAGGGCTGGCCAATCCCTAGAAATAGCAAACAACTCTTTTCAAAAGCAAACCAACCAATCCAGAACGCACACGTCCAACTACCTCCCTTATCAGGTTCTCACGTTCCAGATGAGTATCGACCTGCCATAATCACTCCAGAGCCCACGCAACTAGGGGCAGCTCCTACCTCCCAGAGCTTGTTGAAATTATTCAAACTGGCCAGTCCTGAGCTGCTTGCCCTGCCTCACTCATTCCTTTTCATGGAAACTACAATATATTCAACTAATTAGTGGGCCTGGTCACAGCTGCTGTGTCTGATGGGGTGTCTTTGCTAGAGCAGAACAATATGGCCTCAAGTACCTTGTGTTCAACCACTGATCCAGCAGACGCTTTTGTTCTGTCCCAATCAGGAAAGAGGATAAAAACAGGTAATAACCACATGGAACAGCTAACAATGTGCAGTGACTGTTTCGCCCCCAGGCTGTGTTAACCGTCCTACACACTGTCATAATATAGTCTGGAGAGTTCTGGACCACATAGTTATCCTTGAAAACAACACATTGATCCATAGACATAAAAAACATGATCATGCTGACTAGCTGGGATAAGCAAGAGGTTGCTAGAATGCTAGAGGACTTGGTCAGAGACATGTGCTCCACCGGCTGAGAGAGAAACTCTTAAAGATTCAGGGATCTGCCACTTCAGTAAAGTTTTTAACCATCCACAGGTCAGACACATGTTGTCCTTCTCTCTGTCTCTGTCTCTCTCCCTACACCTATCTATCTGTCTGTCTATCATCTATCTATCTATCTATCTATCTATCTATCTCTATAATTATATATATATATATCTCTCTCTCCAGTGGTTCTGTTTCTCTGGAGAACCCTGACTAATACACAGCCTATATGGCCAGCTGAAGGAAGAAGAAATCTAAGCTTGGTTTCTGAATGGGTTGGCTCAGCATGTGGGTGAAAGCTGAAAACAGATAGTGGCAAGGGAAAATTTTCCTAATGGACAGAGTTTTGGGCAGTATATTTTTTCATCCACCTTGTGTGGAAGGAGAAGTGTCCTGAGGTGAGAATATACACAGACTCACGGGCAAAAGTCTAGAAAGACAAACACTGGAAAATCAGAGACAAGAAAGTCTTGAGGGTAAAGCAGATAGATGGACATAGGAGAGGGGGTATAAAGTTTGGAGAGCTTTGTATCACATGTTGACAGCCACCAGAAAGCATCCACCATGGAAGGGACACTGAACAGTAAACTAGACAAAGTGACACGGCCAGTTGACATTAGCCTGCCTTTGTCATCGGCCACTCTAGAAGTGGCACAACAGCCACATGGCTGGGAGAGAAGAGGAGTACTGGTGGCAGTCCTGAGACCAACTGCAGTGACAGGGGCTGCAGTTTGTCCCGCTAACTCCTTCTTTTAAGTTTCCCCTCAGAAAGAGCCCCCCTGGAGTTTTGGAGGAGTGTTCCAAGAATGGGTATGGAAAAGCAAATCCTGGAGCCACAGGGATGGACTGTGGTAGGCATTGGGGTTCACTGCTCAGATCCTCGTTCAGGAAAGAACGTTGCCAATGACTGAGTGCAGTGGCGGTACTGCGGCCACGTCTGTCCAATGCAGGACTCCTCTAATAGGTAATCTTTGCTCCAGAGCTCCCCATCAGCTTGGCTAAATGTTTGTGAGGCCCACTGTGATCTGAGGCTCTTTCTTTCCCATCTTGTTTCTTACTGTCTTGCCTTTTACAGGTGTCAGATCTGAACCACGGTCTGAACCAGGGGCCATGTTCATTTCTCCTTGTACGTTTTTCACAAACATTACCCCCCTGCCCCAGTCTCTTGCCCTTCTAACTCCACCTCACTGTCTGCTCTCCTTGGGACCCACAGATACAATGCTCTAGTCAGCTGGTGTAGTCTGTTTAGCCGCAGATGAAGGCAGTAGGATGCAGTAAATGGCGAGCCGAGGCATGCTAACACATGGAAATATTTAAGCCCATTTAAAAAGTTGATTCACAAAGTAGTACCAGATTTTCTTATTACAGTTTTTCTATTCAGGGGCTATTACAGTTAAAATATTCTGGAAGTTGAACAGGAAAACTAAATTGAAGATAAATCTAAGTTAATTACAGATGCAAAATTTTTGTTTTAAATGTAAGCATCTACCCCATTTCCTTTACCCAGAGTTAGGTTAGTTCTGTGAATTGCACACAAACTTTTCTTGTTTATTATGGAATTTGATTTTTTATTTCTAAAGCAGCTAAATTCAGGGGCAGCAAAACCAAACTGGTCTCACATTTAGGTTAAGCACCTTCTGTGGCCGAGCCACTTCCTCTTCAATGCTTGATAGTCACCGAAAATGCAGGATGGTAGTGGATAAGCTCCTTGACTTCCCTTCCCATCCTCTCTTGCCTTTCTGATTTCCTAGGACTATCTGTGACACGTGATCTCAAACATTCAGTGGGTTCAGACAATGGCATTAAAAGTGGCTGCCACTCTTTTCTATATTCGAGATCCTTGATGGTAGCTCACGTCTTTAGCCTCCCGGAAGAAGTCACGTGGTTCCTTACAATGCTTGAGACGAGAGGGAGATTGGGCAGCTTCTCTTTCTGACACTTACTGGATGAAATCAGTTTTCCAAAATAACTTTTATACAAACAACATAATCGTTTACCTAAGATCCTTTCCTTGGCTTCCCATCATCCAATTTACTTTTTCCTTTTAAGGCTTCAAGCCATAGTGTCTTAGTCTGTTCAGGCTGCTGTAACAAAACACCACAGACTGGGTTGCTATAAATAACAGAAATTTATTTCTCACAGTCTGGAGGCTAGAAGTCTGAGGTCAGAGTGCCAGTTTCGTTGGGTGAGGGCCCTCTTCCAGGTCACAGACTTCTTGTTGCATCCTTATGTGACGGAAGGACTAGGGAGCAGGGTGGAGTCTCTTTCATAAGAGCGCTAATCCTGCTCATGCGGCTCCACCCTCGTGACCCAACCACCTCTCAAGGGCCCCGCCTCCAAATACCATCACCTTGAGGGTTGGGTTTTCAAAGCATGATTTCGAGGGGACACAAACATTCAGACCATAGCACATGGACTTTGAAATTTATCATTTCTTCACTCATCAATCTTTTTCCTTTTTCTTTAGTGATCTGTTTTCTCAGACTTTATATTCCAGCCACGCCAACATCTTCAACATCCCCTGCCTTTTTTCTTCTCCTGATGCTGATTATTACCAGACTGTTTTCCAGTCCTTGATTTATCAATATCTCTTTCAATCTTCAGATTCCTTCTTAAGACTCATTTCCTCCTAAAGGTCTATTTCAACTGCCTCCAAATGATTTCTTCTTCTGTAGTCATTAGCTTAATGCTTCCTTATCCATGAGCTTGTTTGTACAAGTGTAATGATACATGCAGTCGGTAGGAGCATTATGCCCGTACTTGAGAGAAGCAGCTGGCAAAGTCGCCAATTTCTTCTGTTTTAAGTAACTACAGTCAAACTACCCTGCCTTCACCACTGTCCCAGGTGTGGATGAATAAATGAGAGTATGCTTGAAAATCACCATCTTCTATCTGTAGATTGAGGGAATAGTTTGGCCTCTTGGTGAGTGTTATACAGTTGTTTTCTGTCAGGAATAGGGCTTTATTTAAGTTAAGAAATAACTATACTAAGTAACCAGAGCTCTGAGCCAAAGACTCGCTAATGATTACTTCTTCTGTGCTGAAGTATTAGCTGCTGTTTCTCCTGTGGTTGGAACACACCTACGAGAACACACACAAGGAACCCTCTGAAGCTTCATTTGCACCAAGCTGTTTGTACGCGCCTGCTTACTTATCTTTCCACTAAGCCAGACCTCTGGCATCCTTTGTTACCTTTTTGTTCCTAGTTCCTGGTACTGTCTGCCACAGACCGAATATTTGTGTCCCCTCCAATTCATGTTGAAATATAACCCCCAATGGGATGCCTTTGGAGGTGGGACTTTTGGGAAGTGATCAGGTCATGAGAGCACAGTCCTCATGAATGGGATTTGTGCCCTTAGGAAAGAGGCTCCAGAAAACTCCCTCACCCCTCTGCCGTGAGGACACAGCCGGAGGAGGGTCCTCACCAGACACTGAATCTGTCAGCGCCTTGATCTTGGACTTCCCAGCCTCCAGCACTGTGAGGAATAAATTAATGTTGTTTATAAGCTACTACTCAGTGTATAGTATTTTTGTTATAGCAGACCAAACCAACTGAGGCCTTGTTGAAATTTGGTGTTTATTTCTAAATTTTAAATTTTTGACTTTGTTCCATGTAACGCTCTCTCATTCCTCACACTAGAATTGTGTGAAAGTCAGCTGGAAGGTTAACCGTAATGAAGGAAACCTGGATATCAGTATATTACTCACAGCCACAACATCTGCCTCTCGGGAACAGAAGGCAAAAGTTTTAAAGGTTCTGCCAACTGCAATTAGACGAAATGATCAGTTATTCATAAGACAGTTAGGTGACGATGGTTCAGAGCTGGCCTCTGTCTGACTGCAGTGCCCTCGTGTCCTTTGCGCACTTGTTCTTTCAATAAAGAGATCACAATCGAGTGCTTTTAGCGTAAGTGCTAACTATGCTCTGTCTTGTTGTCTATTGTAATAATCATTGCATTGGGCAAGGATTAAATTGGATTTGTGTGTTGTGACCTATTTCAGAGCAGAAGAGGAAATGTTTTGGTCTTCCCGAGAATCACCACTCTGTGAGCCTCTTAAAACTCTGGTAGACAAAGTGCTGGAGAACATTGCATAGCGGGCTGCTGCAACTGGGGACCGCCTCTTCACTGTCTAGAGTGTAAAGTGGATCTGTATTTTGCAGCCTTTAGGCTCCAGACCTCTTTTAAATTTCAATCCCCAAATCCTAATGAGACTACGTAATCTTTTGTTTTCATAAGTACAGAGAATCTGTTCCAAAACTTTTAGATTTCACAGACTAGTCAATTTCCAAAGAATAGTTTGAATACTTGCTTATAAGGTTTTCAAT
This sequence comes from Equus caballus, assembly GCF_041296265.1. NCBI lineage: Eukaryota > Metazoa > Chordata > Mammalia > Perissodactyla > Equidae > Equus > Equus caballus. The sequence continues at coordinate 19,700,854 of NC_091712.1, read as the reverse complement.
TTAAAAAAATTTTTTTTTGGCCAGGTAAGAACAGTTAAAAAAAAGACCATCAGCAAATCTATATTTTTTTCTAGAAATATTTATTGAGGTAGACATTATTCACTCCTTCCTTGCTGGCAAAACCCCAGTTTTGTTTGGGAGTCCACCCCTCTCCCGTGTGAGTCAAAGTTAAACCTTGACCAGTCTAGGGCTCTAAGTCAACCTACTTGACAGTGAGTGGTTCAAGGACAGGCATGCGATCCTATGCTGGACAATGATGTGCGCGGGTCAGGGGCTGTTGGAGGACACACTGGTCCTTTTCTATTTCCTCTTCTCCAGCCAGAACCATTCTCTGTCTTTCTGTGCTCCAGGAGGCAGGCCTTTAAGGATTGCCCCACAAAGGCTTCCCTGCCTGCTGGTTTCCACTAGGTTGGGCTAATGAGGGCACTGCTCAGAGCTGACTATTTATTACTTTCCCAATGCTACTCCCCTGCTCCTGGCTGAGATCTTTCCAGCAGCTACCTTCCTCTGAGACACAGGCCCTGTTGGACAACCTTTTTTCCTCAGCAACAGCTCTCTTTAAAGGGGTGGGAACTTCATTTCTTCTTTTTGTCTCTTCAGGACCAGAGGTAGTAATGGCTGCCTGCTATTACTGATCCTTGGCATGTCACCAAGTCTTGTTGGTTTGTCCCTCTAACTCTGCCCATGGTTTTTAAAAAGTCCCTCCATCTAATTCACTTCACTTATATTCTGTGAGTGTGCCAGCTCTTCCCTGCCCAAACCCTGACTGATATAGGGGGCTTTTGGGAACAATTCTTAAAAAGAGACACAGAGGGGGCCAGCCTCATGGCCTAGTGGTTAAGTTTGGCACACTCCACTTCAGCAGCCTTGGTTCAGTTCCCAGGCACAGGCCTACACTGCTTGTCTGCAGCCATGCTGTGGCGGAGACCCACATACCAAATAGAGGAAGATTGGCAGTTAGCTCAGGGCGAATCTTCCTCAGCAAAAAGAGGAAGTTGGCACAGATGTTAGCTCAGGGTGAATCTTCCTCAGAAAAAAAAAAAAGAGACATAGAGGAAGACCCAATTTCTCTTGTACTGGAGGTTGTTGTGTCAGCAGGTGGCCCCAGGACATTTGTGGCTGCCATCTTGAAAAAGGAGGGGAGGTAGTCTGAGGGAAACCAGCAAGCTGTGGATAGCAGAGCAGGAAGACAGAAGGAGCTGTGTCCTGGAGGCTGCTATGCCTTGGAATGAACCAGTTCTAGAGATGCTCTGCAATGGGACAGTGTACTGTATGAGCTAAGACATTTCCTTATTATTTATGCCACTTTGAGTTGTGGTCTTTGTTCCACAAGGCTGAAAGTTTTCTGGACTCTGATAAAGCAAGTGAACAGGGTTGCAATAACAAAATAATGGGGCAGGTGTGGGGAAATCTACTTAAGCAGGGGGAACATTTAAAATGACTGGAACAATGGAAAGAGATGATGAGCAATGTTCATCAGGAGACCAACAGGTGGGAAAACTACCACTACTATTTCAAAAAGAAAAGGGGGCATTTTAACTCTAAACGTGTGGAAAAAACAGAAACTGGGACTAAATGGTAGGCTAGAAATTTAAATAGAATATTGGAGATATTGGTCTTATTTTTCTTAGCGTTTGGTGAGCACTGGTATGGATAGTGTTTTTATCCAGGGTTTATCTACAAGACACTTCTCTGGTAAAGAAGTAACTGAGCGCTCATTGCTGCATGCCTTATGTCACAGGGAGGCGTTTCTCCCATTTCAGACCTGGGGTAAAGTCAGAAGCTTGATGGTGGCCTCCTGTCCCTGTAAAACTGACCATGGGAAGCACGTCCAGCTTCCCTGGAGTGGCCCTCAGCGCTGCAGCCCACTCTTCTCTCTCTCTCGCCCTGCTCTTGGCTGCTCTGCTGTGGCCCTGCTCACAGCCTGGCTTCCCTCCAGCCCTGGCCCTCTAGGCTGGCCTGCTCTGTGCTCTCTGACACGTGACCTGGGGCTGCGATTTCCCTTCTCCCTCCTCCTTACCCTTCCAGCTGGTTTTGCCCCCCTGGGATTCTCTAGAGCGGGGCCTTCTACCATCCTTGAACCTCCATTGCCATGGTTTTTGTCTTGTTAAGCCCTTCCTTTCAGAAAAATATTGTAATTTTTAAAAACCAATCTTCTTAAGATGATTTTACTTTCAAACACTCTTGTGGATGGCATTATTTTCCTAGGTTGTACGTGCTCTAATAGCTGACATAACGGGTTAAATTTCCCTTCTTTAGACCTCCATTTTTTGGTCCCTCATTATTTCTTTTTACTTCTCTGACTCACTGCCTTCTCAATTCTGACTCCCTCTAACCCATCCCTACCCGCTCTCGGGAGGAAAGTAGGAGGAGAAATAAGAAAATAGAAGGAGAAAGAGGGGCTAGAATGATTATTTCCCAGTGAAAGTAGGAGAAACTCAAGATAGGAGAGAAGATATGAGAGGCCTGGTGTGTTCGTGCTACTGTTAACCTGACGTGAGAGGGCAGAGAGAGGGCAGGGTCTGTTGTTTTTCCTTGGGTGAGCTATTTGCATGAGTGATGCTGGATCTGGAGGCGATGGATGAAAATTATCCTATGAAAATTATAGAATAATCCCCTGATTTACCCAACCTAGTGGGTAAGTCAGGGAAAATGATCAATTTATCCCTTGAAAATAAATTCTTTCCGTTGGAAGACAGTAAAAGGCATCAGAAGACACTGAATAAGTGCTTTCTGATGGTGTGGGTGCGGGCCAGGAGCCACTGAAGTCTGGAGGCCTTTCCAGCTGTATGGTTGGAGGGATCTTAAACGAGAACACATGTGCCGAGAATCCACAGATTCAGAGATTTTCATGTAGGGGAAGACGTTAAAGGGGGTGATGCTAAAATGAGAGACTCGCTCCTTGCAGCGTGTAAGGCAAAACGAGGGACAGCACTGAGGGCTCCAGGCAAAAAGGTCCTGGGCTTGCCTGGAGTCCCTCTTTTTTTCCTGGCTTTGGGAATTTAGGAAATTCACTTAGCCACTCTGAGCTTTCAGTGTCTTTATCCACAACAGGGAAATAATTAGTTCTGTTCTGCCCTCCTCTCAGGGCGGACAGGGTCAGGTGATTCAGAATGACAGCATGTTGTGAAGTGGAGCTTTCTACACACACACGGGGTACAATTGAGGTTCTATTATGTGCGTGACACAGTTAGAAGGTGACCATGGATGGTGAACTCCACTGCTCAGCGCCTCCTGCAGGGGCGGGCTGCAACAAGCTGCAATCTTTCCCCGCAGTAGCTTCATTGGCTGGAAGAACTCCCTTAACCAAGGCATGTGCCTGGCACCGTGCTGGAAAGTGAGGGGAGGCAGGAAGACAGCTCACCAGCCCTTTATAAAGAGAGGCCTGCTTTTACTCTCAGTCTTAAGAGAGGACACTGAGTTTAATCCGTTTGATAATATAGCTACCTGGCATTTCAAAATCAAACATTTTACCGTTTGTTTAAGAAGCCTATAAGTAGGCATGGGTTTGATTCACGTTCTGTCAGCTCTTCCTCCCAAGCATTTATTTGTTAATCCGCCCACTTCTCTCCATCACCACCTGCTTTATTCCAGGCCTGCATCACCTCCCATGTTGATCATGACATCAGCCTCTTTCCCCCGGCAAGCTACTGCCCACACCCACCCGGAATCTTCTCCAGGACTCCAGTCTGATTATGTCACTTCCCTGCTTAACACCTTCCAAAATCTCCCCATTGGCTTCAGGATAAAGCCAAAATTCCTGCCATGGCATACAAAGTCCCTACTTACCTCTCCAGCCACGCAGCTCACTACGTTCCAATCCACACGCAGGCCACCCTGAATGCTCACAGCCCCCAGTCCTTCTACACCCTGGCTCATCTCGGATGGTCATGTATGCCTTTTTCTCTGCCCTGCTCTACTTGGCCAAATGCTACTCCTCCCTCCCTAGTGAGTTCAGACTTCCTGCGTCCCCAGGGCTGGCTGGCTTGCTCCTTTGTGCTCCCAGAGCATGCTCGCCCTATTTTCCCCCTTCACCCTCAGATGACGGCCTCACACCATGCTTCTTAGAGGAATGGGAACTCTCTTGACTTCCTACCAGATCTATAATCCAGCCACCTTGTCTCTTCCATCTTTCCTCCAGTTACAGTTGTCAAAGTGTCCCTCCCCGGTCAAAGGTGGACTCCTCTGCTCATGCTCTGGATGTCATCCTCTCACCTTCTCAAGGACTCCTGCTTTTATTCTCCCTTCTGTCTCTAACCTTATCAATCCCTTCCTTGCTACTGGGTCATTCCCATCAGCATACAAACATTCTTAGTGTTTTTCTTGATCTTTTCCAGGATCTCCAGCTGCCATTCTATTTCTCTGCCTTTGATGCCTACAATGCTTGGAAGAGTTGTCTGGGCATGCTGTCTTATGGCCTCACCTTTTCTCCATGCCCGTCAGGCTCCCCCCAGTGCTGTTGGACTGCAGCGGCCCTGTCCCAGGTAAGGAGTGACCTCCACTTTGCACACTCAGCCTCAGTTTTCTGCCTTTACCAGGCTCCTCCCCCTGCAGCTGGCACCATCTTGCCTGGGCTGCCTTCTCTTTCCATTCCCCTCACTGGCCAACCCATCTATTCCTGAGCCTGTTCTCTTGCCACAATCTCTGCGGGTGGTCTCAACTTGAACCATAGCTTTAAAAACATTTATTTGCTGGTGATTCCTGAATTATAGCCTCAGCTCAGACTGCTTCTCTGAACTCCAGACTCGTGTATCCAACTGCCTACTCCATGCTCCCATGGAGCTGGTTCACAAGCGTCTCAAATTTAATATGTCCCAGAATGAACTCTTCAGTCCTGCCACTCCGATCTCTTGCTCCCCTGTCTTCCCCATCTCAATAAATCCCACTGCTTCACCCACCCAGTTGGTCCATCCTGAAGCTGGATGACCTAGTTGTCTCTTCTTTTCGCTTACTCTCAGGGTCTATTTGTCAGAAATTCCTGTCTAGTCCATTTCCAAAACATATCCTTAGTCTGTCCGCTTAGCCTCACCTCGACTCTCACTGTAGTCCAGGCTGCCTTCAGCTTCGTGAGTGGTCCCTTGCTTCCACTTGAGGAAGGCAGCTCTAATCTATTCCCATACAGCATCCAGGGAACGTGTGATGCTGCATAAAACCTTCCATGGCTCCCCATTGTACAGCTACTTGATCTGGCCCTGCCTGTCTTGATCACACACAACCTGTGGCTGGCTCCCCTCATGTCTGCTCAGGTTACTGATGGATCCTCAGTCTCCTGTCACTGCCCCTGGCACAGAGATTATGCAAATAAACATTTGCTTTGGCTGTTAAATGTATTTCTATGTGCCAGATCCTGGAGTAACTAAGATGAACCGGAGGAAGCCTCTCCCAGACAGGAGCTCTGAGTCTAGGGCAGGACACAGATGTGTACACAGAGAATACTTACTAGTCCATGTAACAGGTGTGATCACGAGGGGAAGCAGCTCTGGGGGCAGAAGAGGCTTAGGAAAGGCTGCCAAGGAAAGGGCACATTTGAAGTGAGTTGATGAACCTCTACAGAAAGCTAAAGCCGCGCATACAAACAATAACTTTAGAAAACAGAACAAAATATCACAAAAAAAGCTAAAACATTAATATTGGTGGCCTCTGGCTTTTAGCCTAGTGAAAGTTTTTTGTCTATTTTGATATTTCTAAATATTCCATCATGAATCTATTTTTTATGATAAAAAAGTTTAAAAATAACTTGGCGGGAAATAGTTCTTTGACGCACACGCACACACAAAATAAAACAAAACACAATAAACAAAAAAGGCCCTCCTATGTAACCGCTTGAGTAACGCAAACACACACACACACACATATGCACACACACTTACTGGAATTGTAACGCAAGAGAGACTGGGGTGTCCCACTGTGAGTTTTCTCATTTGTTTCTGGAAGTCGCTAGAGGTACTGGAAATAAAACGTCTTGAAATAAATTTTTCCAAAACAAGAAAAAAAATGTAGGAGAAAAAGGATGAGAAATGTTGAAATCGTTTTACTCAGTTTATGAGTTGAGTGGGTAGTGGGCAAGGGCTAGGAGGAGAAAAGCAAATAGGAGTTTCTTGTGATATTCCACTTGTAAAAGTCAGTGGATATTTTTACAGGTACCAGCTAGTCCTTCCTGAAAACCCTCTAATGGGGACAGGCTGTGAAGAGGCAGGAGGAAAGATAAATGCTTTTCTGGAGAATAATTTTAGTGCAGTGTGGAAAAAGTGAAGAGAAAAAAATTAAAGATCGAATGGAAAATCCATCCACACGCCAACCCACACCACAGAAGCGGTGAGGGCCATGTGTCCTAATTAGCCCCTATCCCAGGCAGAGGCCTCTCTCTGGGCAGCTGCCCCCTCCCCTTGTGGCAGGCAGCCTGGGGGAGAGGGTTCGTTTATATTACATGCCCTGAGAGTGGGCTATCATTTTGGGGAGCAGAAGAATTGAAAAGTATAAAAAACTAAGACCACCAAGCTGTGACCTTTTCCCCTTACTCAACAATGCAAGTATATTTTCCTCTAATGGGTATTTAGATGTTTCTGAATGGAGCATTCAGAACGTAGGCATTATTGGGGCCAGGCGGACTGCTTCAATTTCTGAACCCTCTCCAACTCAGCAGCTTTTTCTACCTTTGTCAACCTTCTTGTACTAACAACGAAGGGCACATGCACCTCACTAAGACATGGGTCTCCTCCTTCTGTCTTTCCTCTGTGCTGAGATGGTCACTATTCAGTGCTCTTCTGAAGTTGAGAATTTTCCATGTTCCTCATAGCAAGCTTTAGTGTTTCCAATTGCCCTGACTTAGGATCTCCAGTATCCACCCAGCCATGGGAAGCTAAAGAGGGAACGGTGCTGAAATGAGATAAACCCTGTTAGTAGGTGGGGACGCACAACTTTCTCTCCCCTCCCCTTTGCTCACACAACTTCTTCGCTCTCCCCGGGGGTTTCACAGTCAGAGAATCTGAAATGACAGGATATTCTGAAGATTTGCTGAGGGCTCTCTACTTGGACCTCCTCAACAACCTAAGAGAAATATGGGGAGCTATAACTTCCCCTCCTGAAACCAGGTCTCTGGATGACACAGTCCTGCTCCAACAAGGGCGGAATGGCTAAAGACAACCGTCACATCCCATATCTGGGGCTTTGCCATTTTAAGCACTGAGGCATTTTTCTTGACCTTTCACTCTCACACAGGCAATCAGTAAGTTCTAATGGTTGACTTTAAGACACTAAGACAGTAGGATCTACTGGAGTAATTGCATATGCAGCTTAGAACAGGAGAAAATCCCGAAGGATCTGGCATAACAGAGGCGGTCTCTGGTCTGGTCTTAATCCACCTGCCGCAGTGTGTCCCAAAGCCCCTTTTTGTTGGAGATTGTCCAGGCAATAATTGGGAATGTTTACTCCTCTTGTCTTCAATCCCCTGCCTAAGGGTTTGTCCATTTCTTCATTTTAATTGTCCTTTGAGAGGTTTAATCAGGTCTGGTTAGAGTTAGAATTAAGTTGGAACCTGGCTTGGAGGAGTTTTATTTTTTTCACTTTGGCTATAATTAAAAGTGGTAGAAGGGGGTTAAGGGAGTGCAGACAAGGCTGCTACTTTGTCCCCTCGTTGCCAAGAACATGGCTTTAATAAAGCAGTGATTTGAGATTATTGCTTTTGAAACCGTGAACTCAGATAAGCTTCCCTGCACAAAGCTGGCATGAGCCTCAGCTGACTTAGGGTGACCAACCGTCTTCGTCGCCCAGGACGGTCACGGTTTTAAACGGAAAGACTTGAGTCCTGGAAAACCCCTCAGTCCTGGGAAAATTGGGACGGTTGGTCACCTACTTGAAATTAAAGTTTGAATGAATCAAAACAGCTTGACAACTGAGGAGACACATTTGGTGTCTGGTTTTAGTTTTCTTTGTGTGTGGGGCAAATGCTGCTCACACTCGTTTCCCTGAAGGGCGCTGGGGTGGAGTAGGCGAGAAGAGCTGGAGAAAGGGAGTATAGATGGGATGTTTTTTGGCAATGAGACTTCATGCTTTCAAGGCAGCTTATTCTCAATAGCGGCCAAATTTAGATAATGAGTGAGACATGATAGCAACAGAGCTTGGGCCTAAGGTAAAAAGAAGCTCTTTCTGCTAAAAAAGAATGCGATGGAGAATGAGTCTTAGTGTAAAGAATCTTCCTGAATTCTTGGGCTCTTAGATACTTTTTTCCTTGTATGTCCACTACATTCCATACCCTGTTCCATATCAGCAAACATAAAAATTTCAATTTATGTATGTGCATAAAAACTCTTGGTGAGGAGAGACGTGTCTTTTCATTTTGGTGTTTCCAGCACCAGGCCCTGTGCCTAGTACTGAGTGAGCTCTTAATACATTCACAAATGAACGGTCAAAGGAATATGGAACGTTCCCACCTTCTCTTTCAAATCCATTGTGGAGGGAGAGATGAACATTTGCCTTGTGGGTTTTATTTTTTCTCTCCTTTTTCTCCACAGATACCATTAAACGGAAACGCAATTATTTGTCTTTTCTTTGCTGAATTAAAAAAATTATTTTCCTCTGGCAAGGTATGGGGAAGTAAGGTGGGTGGTAACGATGAGGGCATCCTCTCAGGTCAAAAGGAATACCAGTTCTGCCTTCCCGGAAGGGGAGATGCCGCAGGTGTGCATCCGTCAGGCAAACCCACTGGCCTCCACTTCCCTCACCAGATGAGTTGATTCTCATCTTCATGTGAAAGTGAAGAGACATTGTCCCATCTCCCCCAAGTGCTCTTGATAACTGTCCACCCGGCTGCCACGGCATCTAGCTGCCCCATGAGGACGCCATCCCTGATCTGCCTCCGGGACCCTGGAAAGGGTGTAAGGAGAAAGAGGGTATGGAGCCCTCTTGCGCCTCAGTGGGAAACTGAGGTGAGCACGTAGAGTCTCTTCCTTCTCCCCTCCCCCTTCCCCTCTGCCTTCTCCCCTCCCCCTTCCTTCTTTTCTCCTTCTCTCCCTCTCTTCTTCCCTCCCTCCTTCCTTCCTCTTTTTTTCTTCTTTTAAATTTCAATAGAAATATATGCTTTGTATCCAGAAAGGCTCAAACTCTGAGAACGTGGAAGAATCTCTTTCTCCAGAGGAGCCACCTTTGGCCCTGTGGCACTGGATGCGCATGCTCCCTGTCTGTCTGGGTCTCTGGAAGACTAAAGCTGGCTCCAGGGCAGTGGTCAGCCTCAGCAACGAAACTGCCTCTTGCGCCCCTGCATTGTGTTTGCGCCTCTCCCAGGCTTGGGCCGCCTTTCTGCATCTGCTTTTCAGCTCCGTGCGGCCTCCACACCCAGAAGTCTTCCTTCGCTTTTGCCGGCTTCCTGCCTCCTCTGAGGGCTGCTCCCTGATAGGCCGGGAGTAGGCCCCCCATCCTTCTGGATTTCTGCCTGCAGACTCTGAGGCTTCCAGGGAATACTGTTCACAACCATTTTTCGTCCACGACGGTGAAATGGAATCCAAGCAGGGTCCTCTTTACCTGTATTTCTCCCCACCTTTACCTCATCAAGGGTGGTTTATTGCCCGCTAAACTCTGTTAGGAATGTAAAACTGAGATATTTTAGGGTTTCTAAATAGAGAGATTTTTCCTGAGGGCAAAAGGGGCAAGATTTGTAGACTTGTTTTTTGAGTCTTTGGCACCACGGAGTCCAGACTGAACCCTTAAGAACTCTTAAGCTGGAGTTCAACATATTTAAGGGGAGATAGAAAGGATTTCGATCCAAAGATGAACATGAAGTTAAATAATCTGGTTTATAAAATAATAATTCATTCTCAGATTGACGTCTCTACCTTGTTGTCTCCCCACATAGCTTCTCTCCTGCCTTCACCGGCCAGTGAGCATCTTTGATTCTCCTTCCTGGAAGGACCCCCAAGCTTTGATAGATTACATACTCAAAGCAGAGAATAAAAGACTGAAGCTCATAAAGACAGAGGTGTTCTTTCTCATTCCTGTCTCAGGGGAATCACCAGAGTTCCATTTGATTTCCAAGGCCCTTCCTCCCCAGACCTGGAATGTCCACTCCCTTCAGGGAGAAGCCCACTTGTACCCTGAGCTTATACCCATGTCCTCAGTAGGACAAGCATCAGACTGCAGCGGAGCAGCTTAATCACACACAAAATGTGCATGCCCCCCCTTAAAGGAGGGGTGACCTGTTGCAATACAACCCTTTTCCAGTTTCTAGAATGCTGGGTATAGATTTTTTAATAGAAATCTGGAAATGGAGAAATTAAATTGCTGTCCTTGAGTGACTCTATGTTGCCTAGAAGTTAGTTTACCCTTTCTTTGATAAAATACTATAGATGATATGCCCTTGAAGGGTTACAGAGATTTTTAGACTCTGAGGAGACAGTTGCCATCTGCCCTGGTGAGGCTGTTTCCATGTTGATTAATTTCTTGATAAATTATGAAAACATGGTACCAGCCAATGAGCTCAACACCAAAACAAAATGATGAGGCCCTGGCTGCCCTTGACCTGGGAATTTCTGAGGAGGTCTGTTCTCAAGATGATGCTCATTTGTTTTAAGCTGACCTAAAGATAGTAAAAATATACTTCAAATATTAGGCTGCCATTGCATCACTGATCAAAAGGAGAAAGGAGTTGTTTTTAATGTTTCATCTGGTTTATACCATGGTGGTTTTGCAGATCTGCTCAGACCAGTTATTGGGTATCCTTAGTCCACACTCCAGAAACTGGAAGCATCTGATGCCTGAAAACAGAACCACAAAGCTCTGGGACCTGGACTGAATCCGACACCAGAACAGATTGCAGCCATAATAAGACAAAAGTTCATTAAGCCAGACGTGTTTGAAATATGGTGACTCCCGGTGGAACTACAATGAAGAGAGATCAGACAAAAGCAGTCAGTGTCTCTATTGTAAATCAAAACTGCAGTTTATGAGGAGACTTGGGACATAGTTGAAGTAATAGGTTCATTATTCTGGCTAATCCCCACTTTGAACTATGAAATAAGGTTAAAGTGTTAGGATTGTTTGTAGTCATGAATTAGCAGATATTGAGTTTCCAAGAAACTTGTAGGGACATGTTTTATTTTCCCCACTAAAAAATTCAGTTATTTCTTAAATGTGGTTAATCTCAATATCTTTCCCATAGAAGCAATTGATGATTATATAGCAATGGAGAACAGCTGATTTTAGGAATACATCTGTGGCTCAGAAATAGAGCATGAAGTTAGCTACAGGATGTACAATCTAGAAATGGGAGCTACCGTGGACCCTGACTGGAATCAGGTAGTACTTGGCCTGGAAGTGACCCCAAAATGAGTGTCATTGAAGTTTTCACTACGTCTTGAAATAAAAGTGTTTCTTAATGATTATCTAAAAATTTAATGAAAATCTTAATTTATTAAAATATTTGACAAGTGAGTAGTTTTTGTAATGATTTGATGGGATTAAGGCAGGAAAAACGTTGCCTAATTGGACTTTCCTTTAAAGAATCTTTAGAATTAAAATAATAATGATAATAATAATGTAACATATTGGCAGAAGATACTTTAAAATGAACTTGAAATGACCAACTTTAAGGACTTTCTTGGTAGTCTTATGATCTTGGACATGGGCTTATTACAAAATCATTCTTCTGATTATTATAGGGAAATTGGAACTTCAAATATCAGACATTCTAAATTTTAAGATTTCTTTTTATAGGTTTCTGTGATAAATTAACATAGCCCTACTTAAAATAATTGGTTATTAAATATACCACTAGGTTGTGCAATAATAATACAAGTAATATCATTTTTAATAATTCAGAGGACTCTTGCCAAAAATATTTAGTTTTACTTACACAAAACCCTATAAGGTTAGCAGTGCAGACGTATTCCCTTTTTACAGAAAATTTAAGAAATGCAAGCATTTTACCTGCCTAAAGCTGGGAACTACTGGGACCAGGATCAGTTCTTCTGACCCCTGGATTCATGCTCACTATCATTTGGGGATTCTGGTTTTAGGTTCCTCTTGAATGAGACCTAAAGCATTAAAAATATTCTTAGCCTAGTTCCAGGTTACAAATGAACACATCATTATTCTTTGGCGTTTCCCAGCGACTGAATGCAACATCATTCTTCATTTTAATCTGTAATTCATTTTAACCTATAAATTCCAGGCACCATTTTGTGTTCTGTCTGTGGAATTGTCTGATTCATTTCATTTGTAATAAATTTCAATCCGAAGGAATTCACATGTTGGTTCTATGAACATTGAATAGTTTATCAGTCACCCTCATTAACTGAGCATAAACTGAAAACAGATAAAGTTGACAACGAATTGAAAACGAATTTAATGTATTTAAAAAGCTTTTACAATCATAGAGTGTCATTGTGAAAAGGCCTTTTTGGGAATTATTTTTTCATTTAAAGAGGTGTTGTCTAATAGGCAGTGGGGTATTTGCGAGTTTGGGGGGAAGGGAAGGAGGAGATCTTAACCTGGGAATCATCAGCCTGGGGTCAGTGTCATCGAGGGCGTGAGTATGAATGGAGAAGGTAAGAGGAGTCGAGAACCCTAGGCTAGCTCATGACCATGGAGAGCAGCGGTCCTCTCACTGGCTGCACAGTAGAATCACCTTCAAGATTTAAAAACACATAGTGGTATCAGGGCCTCCTCCCCAAGGCTCCTGCTCAGTTATCTGGTGTAGACCTAGGCATCAGAGTTTTGTAGACACTCCCCAAGTGGTTCTAATGTGCAGGTGGTGTTTGAGAAGCCCTGTTTCTGAAGTTAAGAAGAGGAAGGGGAGCCCTCAAAGGGGACTGAGAAATAGGAAAAGAAATGAAGAAGAATGGCATCTTGGAAGCCAAATGCAGAAAGTGTTCAGAAAAGATGGATTGTTCAACTGTGCCAAGCACTGCTGATGCAACAAATAAGATGAGAACACTGACTGTCCATTTTGTCAGTGTGGAGGTCATTGTTGACCTTGATAAGGGCAGTTTCTGTGGAGTGGTTGGCTGAGAGTCTAAATGGAGTAGATTCATGAGAGCATGGGAAAGGAGAATTTAGATAATTCTTTAAAGAAGTTTTGTTATGAAGGGGAACAGAAATATGAGGATATACTTGGAAGGAGTTTGAAGTTAAGGGAGTTTTTGTTTTAAGATGGCAAAAATTGCAGCATGTTTGTATGCTGATGGCAATGATCCGGTTGAGAGGGGGAAATAATGAATGAAGAAGAAACAGAGGACAGCTATAGGAGATCCACGGCACAAGATGTGGGGCCTCAGAGAGGAGAAAGGGCAACTCACCTGTTGAGACAGGAAGAAGTCAGCATAGATAAGAACCAAAGCAATTGAGTTGATGGTGGGAGAGCCTCCCACAGTTTTCTGCAGCAAGGCAATTGGTTGTGAGTGAGCAGAGGGCAGGAGGAATTGGATGTCTGAAAAGAGAAAACACTTGAAAGAGTCACTCCTGAGAGATGGGAAATGTGGTAAGATTGGCGGGCAGCTTTAAGGACTCATTTGAGGTGTGTGGTCTTAGATTTAAGTGAGACCAGTGAATGTGGTTGACTGGTTTTACTCAACTTGTCCCACTTCTCTGGGCATAGGTGTACAGGAGGCAAAGAGTTGAATAGTTGGGTTTTTCTAGGTACGTGTGGTGAAGAGAAAAAGGGAAAAAGAAGCTGAGAGTGTATACAAGGGAATATGTAAAATAATGGACGATGGAATCTGAGCTGCAGAAGGAGAATTGTGAGGATATGAGGGAGGCAATGGACAGTGAAAAGATGATGGGGTCAGTGGAGTGAGGCGCCAGTGGGACAGAGGAGTTCCTGGAATGAGGTAATGAAGGGAGGTGATTTGGAAATATAGGTGGTGTTTAGAAAGCGAAATGCTTAAAATTAAGATTATGGAAGAAGTCCAGCTTCTTATACTGACATTCTAAGATGTACGATGCTGGGAGTTGATAGCTGAGGTGGGTTGGAAGACAAGTTTCATTGGAGATGAGAAGGTTAAGGAAATGAGAAGATATGGTATTGGAGGAATTGTTTCCCTAGATGTGAAAATCCCCATGAATGATGACAGGAGAAATGGGGAAGAGACAGACAGTGATCTGGGACCTTAAATCTCTAAGAAGTGCTAGGGAATGGGTGAAGGGCTGTAGATATCTGCCACAAGGAGGACAGTATATCTGATGCACTCACAGGTCTGGCCTGATGCCAAGCTCTTCAAAGGAGCAGGGCACTTTCATGGAGAAGGGGTCACAAGGGTCTGGAAGCAGCGCTAAGGAGGTAGAAAGAGACTTCGCCTAGCTCTCAGGCCAGAGCGGCAAGGGATGTGAGAGAAGAACGACAAAACAGGCTTGGATTTGAACATGGAGGTGAAGGCAAAATTTAGACAAGAGGTGGAGGAGACAGAATTTTGCCATTGCTAGACCAGAAGTTTTGGAAGACAAAGTGGGAGTATTTGTGGGATCTAGGATGGGTGTGATATTGGGGTAGAGTAGGAGGTGTACAGATCTGTATGGGGACAAGAGTCTGGGGGATGAGAAATGACCCTGGACCTTGTGGTCACCAAGAAAAAAGGTGTCATCGGGCACAGTGGGATCAGTTCTGACTTTTCATAGCTGGATATTCAATTCCACTTAGAGCATGTTTCTGGCACTCATGTCTTAGAATGTGGCCATGAAGCAGTGACGGTTGGAGAGACAGGGTTTCCAAGACCATGAGGAACGCTTTGTGACCTCTGTCTTGCCAAGGGTAGTACCGCGGCTAGAAAAAGCTTAATATTACCTTAGAGCTCTCTGGACCTTTTGAAAGTGTTTTTGATTCTTTCCTTCAGATAAATTTTCAGAGACAGAATTGTTAGGTGAAGGTCTTTGATATCGTCATTGCTAATGTGGTAGGCTTTCCAATTTCCATTCTACTTCAGATGATTAGCCTAAGCCAATCATAGCGACTGCACAGCTGGTGCCAGTGACTGCTTTAGGAGTAGGCCAGTGACCTGATCCTTGTCAGTGAATATGAGAGGACATCCAATACATGAGTGGGGAGCTGGCTTGAGGGAGACTTCAGGGAAAAATTCTAAATTCCTTACAAACCGTTTAAGAAATAGGTGATTCCTCTTCTTTCTCTAGATGCTTTTGGTTGTGAGGCCTGGCACAGTCTCAGCCAGCTTATCTCCATCCTGAGGTCAATGCCAATACACAGAGGAGAACCAAGTGGAGAGAAATGCAGAGAAGTGGACCTGGAGCCCTGACATATCACCCCCAGGACATGCTCTGTCTTTGGACTTCTTGCTATGTGAGATAATACATTTCCTTATTGTTAAGACTACTTTTAGTTGGGATTTCCTGCTACTTGCAGCTGAAAACAAAACTGATCCCAATAAGTACCAAAAGACTGCTCTTTAGAATGTTGTGTATTCCCTACACCCACCCCTTAAAAAATCACTTTATCATAAATCTAAATGCCATTTGGTAATGAGCGTGTATGTAATTAAGACTTTTTGTCAAAATTAGTCTGATCGACTTTCAGGATTGTTATGGACTGAATGTTTGTGCTTCCCCAAATTCATATGTTGGAATCCTAACCCCCAAGGTGATGGTGTTAGGGGGTGGGGACTTTAGGAGGTGACTAGTTCATTAGGGTGGAACCCACATGAATGAGATTAATGTCCTTATAAGAGACCCCAGAGAGCTTTCTGCCAGGTGAGGATACAGTGAGGAAATAACCATCTATGGACCAGGAAAAAGGGTCCTCAGCAGACACTGAATTTGCTGCCACTCTGATCTTGGACTTCCCAACCTCCACAACTGTGAGAACAAATGTTTGTTGTTTAAGCCACCGGTTTACAATACTTTGTTATAGCAGCCCGAACTAACTAAGACAAGAGTCTTGCGTATATTTAAGGGGCCCAATAAATGTTTGCTGGATGAAAATGTCTGATGCAGTGGATGTGGTCACTGGAGGAGGTTTGCTCTGTGGCCTCAGCCCCAGGGTGGAGGCTGGCTGTGTGAAGGCCCTAACGGTGAAGACAGTGTCACTCTCTGATGTACCACATGTTGAAGTTGGGTCTTCAATGTCTCTTGAATCTTTTCCTTCCTTTTCATTCTCACTGTGACTGCCTTTGTTTACCTCCTTGTAATATCTTCCCTGGACTCCAGCCAAGACATTCTAACGTGCTGTACTCAAACTTGTCACCCTCCTGCTCAAGACAGAGCTTTACCCCTCAGGGCTCTCTGCTTATCCATTAAATCCCTTCCAACAGGGCGATCATTTCCTCATAAACATAAGCAACGTGGTCAGCTCATTCTTCTGGTTCTCCTGGTATTCCCGACTTCTCTGAATCTTTGGGTTGTATGAGCTTTAGGCCTTTTAGATGGACACAGTCCACACTCGATACTATTTGATAACTGAACGACTAAAGCAATCCATCAGTTTATACATTGCTGCCTGAAAAAAAAACCCTTTCTTAACTGCTTTGGGACAGAAGTTGAAAGCTGGAGGCCTGGGGGTTGAACACACCTGCAGGCATGTCTTCTAAAACATATTTTGAACAGGATGCCAACATTAAGAAATTGGGAGATTTTACATTAGATAATCTGGCTTTCTGTCTTCTCTTGGCATCACGGGCTGGTTCCTGTGAGAGCCGGTTGGGGCCCTCCCAGCTTCCTCCCCTTGGTAGGTCTCAGTTTGCCTCCTCCCTCAGCCGGCCTTCATGTTACCTGCTTGGCGTGTTCGCTCCAGCTCAAGAGAGCTCCTGCACTTCCAGTTCTCGCTTCGATGTGCTCATGGGCGAGGCTTCCACGTGTGGAATGTGTTAGAAGTCATTTGGGGAACCATGATCTGCCCTTTGGTGCCCATGTGCCTCCTCGTTTCCCATGGTACGCCAGCATTTGGGAACCTAGTTTCTGATTTGAGCTCAGCCTTATTTTGAGAATTCATCTTACTTTTCTGAGTGTCAAAGTCCTCATTTATAAAGATAAATGGTCTGGACAGAAGATCTGTGAGGTCCTTGATTGTCTGTGATTACCGTGAATTTATTCTGAAATGTCTCTGAGTGTGATATGTCCTCTAGCTGAAGGATCCAGAACCAGCGGGGTGGTGACCCCAGCAGGAGCCTTGCCTGTTGTGGGGATAACAGCATGTCGCTCTCCTGTCAAACCCCAGCACCCAGTCAATGACTATGTGGTAAAGGGCATTTCTGAAATACTGGACGAGCTCCCTCGGCTTATGGCTCCATGTAAGCTGTAAAACACACACTCAACACTTGATACTTTTCATTAAGATTAAAGAACTCTCCAGTGCAAGTGACAGAGTATGTTGATATATGATTATAGTCATAACTCTGTGCTTTTCTGTCTTCAGAAGAATTTTTCCCAGTCGTGGCTTTAACCTGACATCCAGACAACAAAGCTCCCTGATTACATTTAATAAGAAAATTTAATCACCCCCTTATTGAGTATTTTTGCTGCAGCCTTGGATTAACCTTTAACAAATGAAGCTTTAGTTGCCAAACAGACTCAAGAATGTTCCCCCTGTGATGAATGTGTCTAAGTCTGTGTGTGCTCGAGGACGCTGGGGCCTGGGAGAGTCACACGGAGGCTGGAACGACCCCTAGGAAGCCAGCTCTACTGGATTGACGATGCCAAGATACTAGGAGTGATTTCCAGGGCCCAGAGACCCCTAACTGCCCTCTGCTATTAAACTACAAAATATAGAAGAAACGCATTTCTCTAGATATTTAAATATTAGATGCCTCAAACCAGCAGAATCGTCCCCGAAAGATTTCTTTATCAATGGTCACCTATTTAGAGATTGAATGATGGCTTTCTGTGGGTCACAGCAGTTGGAGCTGGGGTGGGATGATGGGGTGATTGGGCAGCTGGTGTTGTCATGGAAACTAATCCACATAATATGGACAGAGAAAAATGGATCAAAAATGTCCCTATTTTATGTCATGACTATCTCATAAACGTTATGAAACAATGCTTGTTTACTATTTAACAGAAGATAGTCCAGATATACAAGCTTGTGGAGAATTTGAAAGAAAACCTGTAGAAAGAATAGGCAACACCACAGAATCTTTCCAAATGGCTCTTCCATCACTCTTTCCTCTGTTTTTTTTAGATGATGTTACAACCAACCCTGCCATACTGCTCCCTGTAGAGCAATAGGAATTTTGACTTGCTATCATTTTTATAATGATGATCTTGAAGATTTTTTAAGGAAATGAACGTGTAAAGCAAATTTGTATTTTTTTGTGGTTAAATTGGATAAAAATAACATTTGAATTATGTTTAGTCTCTAATATTTAGAATTTAATGCTATGAATTTTTTTTTTTATTTTCAAGTAAGCCTAGAATTTTATGATTGACAATGACAGTAAGTACTTATTACATGCTTCAGTGTATTTGCATACTACATGATGTATTTTTATGATTAAGTAAAAAAGTTTTCTAGTATATCTACAAGGTATATATATTATAGATAAAATATGTATATTATGTATACTAAACACTTATTTGTTCTAATAAAAACCTTATATCCCTTATTATGTACTAGATCTTATGTGCTAAAAGTTCTTTTTTGCACCACTGTATCTGTTTGAAATCAAGATCTTTGGCTTCCAGATATGTTTTTGATTGAGAACAGATGCGCCCCTGGACATTCTGGGTAAATCATTTCTGACTGTGCTTCTCTAGACTCTGCACCCAGATGCCTTTTTCTGCTCCCTCGGGGAGGTGACTGGTGAGTCTTAGGGAGCAGCCAGCATAAAAGTCTCAAAGACTGGGGAGGACAAGTTATGGGTCAACAGAACAGGGCTCCAGCAAGGCCTGCCCTGACAGGCTGAGCAGACACTGAGGAGAGAGGGCCTGGGCCCTCGAGGAGGGGGCACTTCTGTCTCTGTCCTTGTCATGGAAGCGAGGCGACTATTGCTGAGACTGGAGGGCCCTGGAACAGAGTGTCCCTTTAGCTTCCACTTTCAGTATCCACATTACCAGCTCGGGGAAAATCTGTGGATCTGCTTCTGCATGAGGTGCAGAGACCTAGAAGACGTTGCCCAAATCCTGTTTTTTTCTATCAAGCACTGGCACATCCTGTGGTAGGAATGAGAGGACTACATGGGGATGCGACTGGTCAGGCATCCTAGGGGAAAAGAAAAGTAAGATCAGTGGAGGTAAACACTAAGAAAGCACCTTTGTTTCTTGAGCGCTCAGTGTTCTGTAGAAGATGGAAGTAAAATGGGCACGCATTCTGGACTCCAATCTTCTCTGCCCAGGACTTTGTGACTATCATCGTGGCATCTGTGACTGCGTCTGTGTCCATTTAGGGACCACATAAGGGCAACACCTCCAGCACTTACTTCATGTAGGAAAGTGAGTGGGGTGTCTGTCCATGAGTCTCTCCATCTCTTCCTCCACTCAGGGGTGCGTGGGGGGACCACCCATGGCCTCCTCCCAGTAACTGCAGTCTCCCCCACTCTGCGCTAGCTGTTTCAGGTCACATACGTTGACACCAGAGATCCTTCTCTTTTTTTCCCTCTCCTTTTTTGACTTTAGAACAATCTTTCATCCCTTGTATAAGGATCCAAAAGGCCAGATGTCAGGAATGAAGAGGGCTTTTGAGAGTTCCGATGCGTGAGGGAGAAAAGCTTCACCATCTCCTGCATAAAAGGAAATGTGTTCTGAAGTCATCGGGCCACTTATCTTTGATTCCTTGGGGCATTGTCACAGGACTGTGGGAGTTTAAGCCAGCCAGCGCCCTCTGAAGTTATTAAATGAAGCAGGCCCATCCTCACTGAGACTCACACTGTTAGCACTTCTTTTCCTCCAGTATCCAGCCTGGGGCTGCCTCTTCAGAGTGAGTAGTGGCTGCACAGAGCATGGACCAGTCCTTAGCAACCTATTCGGGAGCCCCGTGGGGGTGCCGGGAGCCCCGAGGTGCACTGATGCACTGCAGGTCGGCGGGTAGAGGGAGCACCGTGGCGCCCCTGGCCCAGCCCAGCTCCTCCCGAGCTCCCTCCCAGCCGGCCTGCTGTTTAATAAACTGCCAAGTAAAGAAAGCGCAGGGGGAGAACCAGGCATCTGACTGGAGCAGAAGGTATTCACAGGTTGCCAGAGGGATTTGGTCAGGAGTGTTGGGCTTGAGGTGGCTGCAGGAGGAAGAAGGAAGGAAAACGGGAGGTCCAAGCGGACACCACACAGTGATTGAGCGGCCAATATTTCTTTGCGTCAGACTCTTGCCTTGTTGGCATGCACACTCGACCTTCCGTAACAGGTTAAGGTTCGGGATTCCAGAGACTCAGCCTCAGGGCACGTGTGAAGAATACCCACAGCTCGATTGACGAGGCCAATGCTGCAGTTTTATTTCAATTTTCTTCAGTGTGAGACAGGCCGCACATGTGAATGGAAATGCTTTATCCATTAGTTACGCATTTACGTGCTAATGATGCAAGTTTGAAATGCAGTCTGGTTGAAGCAAAGGAAATATTAAAATACAGAAAAAATTGTCAATAATTATATATATATACATATACATGTATATTTATAGATAGATAGGTCTACACTTCCGAAACCAGCTGCATTGTTACAGATTAGTCGTATAAATGGTCAAGGACAGTTAAGCTTAATTAATGTGAACTCAGGCCCTTAAGTTAATAAACTCTCCCACGGGGGCTGTGAGTTGAGGGTGAAAGGAAGTTGTTTATTTAATAGCTAATTTGATGGCTAATGCTTTCTTACTATATCATTTTCTAGATTTTGCATACTAAGAATGAAGTGTTGCTTTGATCTCTTTTTAATCAAGAAGTTTTAAAACAATTTTTGTTTTCTAAAACTAAAAGAGTAATTACTACACCTTTTATGGGAGGCTGGAGGGTTTTTTTCTTTTTTTAGCTGAACTGTTATAGCATTTTTCTTGTGCCTCAAACCCGAAAAGCAAATACATTCCTGTTGGATTATCAACTCTTTCACTGAGTCATATTCTGATTTTGAGATCTTACTCAGCTAAGATGAACAAAGGCTGCATAAAGAGGGCCATGAGAGGCCAGGTTCCCGCCCCAAGGCTGTTTTGAGTGGTAAGTGCAGAGCTGGGAGACTGCCCTCACTGACTTTGACGTCTGTGCTTCATATCTGGAAGAATTAAGAAGCTTCTTGAGGTACCTAATTTCCTACAGGGAGGGAGCTTAAAATCAGAAATGTGGGGGATTTAAATGTATTGATTAAAAATCCAGTTGTGAGAGAACAAGGAAGAATGTTGGAGAATTCTCTTCATCATCATGTAACCATCAGTATAAAATGTTTTTATAATACTTTACTGAGGTAAATTTAAATACAGTAAAGTGAACAAATCTAAGTATAAAGCTCAATGACTATACACACACACACACATATATGTTTACAGCCACGTGACCACCACACAGACGAAGATTTACAACCTTTCTGTCACTCTGGAAAGCTGCCTTTTTCATTTAAGATTCCCACCCCAATTTGACCACTATTTTGATGTCTTTCACCATAGCTTAGTTCGGTCTGTTTTTCAACTTTAGATAAAAGGAATTGCACATTATGCTTTCTTTTGTGTGTCTGGCTACTTTCACTTGATGTAAATGGTTGTAAATTTACGTACCTGTTGAATTCCTTTTTTTTCTTTGTGTGCAGTTCTATGAGTTTTAACACATACCTAGATTCCTGTCATCACCGCCACACTCAGGATGCAGACGAGTTCTGTCAACCTTCATCTCCCTTTAGAGTCAAATACCCCACCCCCTCCCCCTGGCAGCCAATGGTCTGTTGTCCATTCTTATAGTTTTGCCATTTCCCAAAAAGTCATATAAATCATTCATACAGAAATTTTGATACTGGAATCTTTGACTTAGCGTAATGCATTTGAGCGTCTTCCACGTGTAGCACACTTGGTTCCCTTTTCTTCCTCAGTACTGTTCCTTCCTATGACTATAGCACAGTTTCATTCTGCTGTTACCATTTTTTGTCTTTATGAATAAAGTTGCTATGAACATTTCACTACAAGTTTTTTGTGGCCATACAGACTCATTTCTCTTTGGCGTATCTCTAAGACTGGAATTGCTAAATCATGATGTAACTATAAGTTTAACTTTATTAACAACTGCTAACCAGTTTTCCAAACTGATTATACCATTTTCCACTCTCACCAGCAATATACAAAAGTTCCAGCTACTCCATGTCCTCAACAAAACTTGGTATTACGAGTCTTTTTAATTGTGTCACTCTGGTGGGGATCTTTTGACATCTCACTGTGGTTTAATTTAAATTTTCCTCATGACTAATAATGTTGAGTACCTTTCCATGTGCTTATTGGCCATTCTTATATGTTTTATGATTATCTTTTTATTATTGATTTGTAGGAATTCTTCATGTATTTTCCATATAAATCTTTTGTCAAGTAAATGTACCATGAATATTTTCTCCCAGCCTGTAGATTGCCTTTTCAATCTCTTAATGTCATTGATGAGCAAAAGCTTTAAATTTTGATGAGGTCTATTTTATTGTATTTTTTCACTTATGATTAGTACTTTTGGCATCTTCACCAAGAAATCTTTGCCACAGTTCCCAAACACATCGTTCTATGATTTCTTCCAAAAGCTTTATTAGTTTTAGTGCTCACATTTAGGTATTAGATCCATGTCCATTGAGAATTAATTTTCTTGTGTGTTCAGTACAGTACAGAAGTAATAAAGAGATCCATTTGCTCCAATACTCTATTGAAAAGAGTTTTATTTCCTCTATTGAATTTCATTGGTGCCGTTGTTGAAAATCAAGTGATCACATACGTTTGGGTCTGTTTTTGGACGTTTTGTTCTGTACCACTGATCTACTTATCTATTCTTATGTCAGTTCCACATGCTTTTAATTACTAAAGCTTTGTAGTATGTCTTGAAATCTGGCTATGTAGAGTCCTCCTCCTCCTCCCCCTATTCACTTTCTTCCGTGTTCTCTGTCTTCTTTCTTCTTCTTCAGGATTGTTTTGGCCGTTTGGATCTTTTGCATTCATAATCACCTTGTTTATTAAAAAAAAAAATACTGCAAGGATTTTGACAGAGATTGCTCTGAATCTATAGATCAACTTGGGCCGACCTGACATGTTAAAAATATTGAGTCTTTCTACTCACAAATATGATAATTCTCTCTATTTATTTAGGTCTTTTTAAAATTCTCTCAGCAGTGTTTTGTAGTATTCAGTGTAGAGGACTTGCATATCTTTCATTGATTTTGTTCCTAGGTATTTGAAGATATTGTAAATGATACTTTTTTATTGTGACAAAATATAGATAGCATAAAATTTACCATTTTAACCATTTTTAAATGTACAGTTCAGTGGCATTAGGTACATGCATATCGTTGTGCAACCGTCACCGCTATCCATCTCCAGAACTTTTTCATTATCCTAAATAGAAGCTCTGTGCCCATTAAGCAGTAACTCCCCACTCTCTACCCCCAGCCTCTGGTAACCACCATTCTACTTTCTGTCTGTATGAATTTGACTACTCTAGGGACCTCATATAAGTGGACTCATGCAATTTTTGTCCTTTTGTGCTGCCTTATATCACTTAGCACAATGTTTTCAATGTCCATCCATCTCGTAGTGTGTATCATAATTCCATTCCTTTTTAAGGCTAAATATACTCCATTGTATGTATATACCACATTTTGTTTCTGCACTGATCTATCAATGGACATTTAGGTTATTTCCATCTTTTGTCTAGTGTGAATAATGCTGCCATGAAAATTGGTGTATGAATATCTGCTCGAGTCCCTGTTTTCAATTCTTTTGTTTATATACCAGAAGTGGAATTACTGGATCATATGGTAATTTTATGTTTAATTTTTTGAGGATGATATTTTAAAATTTTATTTTTCAATTTTTTGCTGTATTTGAACTGAAATGGATTTGTGGATGTTGACTTTATAACCCATGATTTTGCTAAATTCACTCACCACTTCTAATATTTTGTAGATTCCTTTAGATTTTCTACATAGACAACCATGTCATTTTTTTTCTTTGCTGAGGAAAATTAGCCCTGAACTAATATCTGTTGCCAATCTTCCTCCTTTTATTGCTTGAGGAAGATTAGCCCTGAGCTAACATCTGTGCCAATCTTCCTCTACTTTTTTTATATCTGGGTCACTGCCACAGCATGGCTGGCAGAGGTGTAGGTCTGCACCCAGGATCCAAACCTGTGAACCCAGGCTGCTGGAGCAGTGTGCACGGAACTTAACCACTGTGCCATGGGGCTGGCCCCCAACCATGTCATCTTTGAATAAAAACAATTTAAGCTTCTCTTTGCTAAAATTTGTGGGGTTTTTTTCCTTTTTGCCTTATTTTACTAGCTAGGACCTCCAGTGCAATAATGCATGAGTTATTTCCTGACCCAAAGTCTCAGACAGTGGAAGCATCATCTCCTTTTTCTCTGGTGTTCTTTAGAAATAGAATAAAAAGATGAAACATGTATAAGGGCTGGGCACAGGGCCAGGCACCTAGTAGGGGAAAAACAAATGTTAGTTCCTTCCTCTTGCTTCATCGTCCTTCCCTCTTTGATCTTACTTCTAAATGATATACCTGGGTATTTGTAGCTGTGGCTAGATCGAGAGCTGTCAGATAGTGGAGACAGGTGAGTCTTGGGTCAAAGCCGAGGTCTTTCCGAGGTGTTGGAGTGGAGAACATAAGCAAGTTCAGGATCTGGAAGGTGAGCTGAACTGGCGTCCTGAGATATAAGCCTTGCTGGCGGACATGGGCGAGAGAAGTCCAAGTGATGGGTAGTTGTCGATGTTAGGCAACAGGTGAGCCACAGAGATCAGCTGAGAACAGTGGTTCCATTCCATCCAACAAACATTTTTAGAGTCCCTCTATGTGTAACTAAATGCTCTAAGATTTCCGAGTTAGGAACAGCCTAGCCTGTGACAAGGATAATTGATGTTTGATTGCTGACCTTGGGCAAGGACAATCAATCTCTGCTCTGGCTTCAGAAACACGTTGGGCAGACAAGGCTCACAGTGATAACTGTGTTGGGGGCTGGGGGGTGATAAATTTCTGCATGTGCTGATAATGGTAACCCAAGACAGGGCGCCCGGGAGACCCATAGTTTAAATGCTCCATCTGGGTGGGCTCTCCCCATTAGTGTCTGTCTCTCTCTGGGGCTAGGTTTCCTTGGTTCCATGTGTTTCTGTAACAGAATTCTCTCAACTCAGCTGTAGTCAACAGACGTCTTAAACTAGAGTTTGGGTTGGAAGGGATGTGCTGTTATAGTTCGGGGCCATGTGGCACTTGGCAATCATATTATTAAGTTCCATTATTTTGACTTGTGTACTCCCTCCTGCCTGTGAAGCAGCCATTGACTTCCAGGCATTACAGAATATTATGCACCCAAAAGAAAAGAGGTCAGTTTTCTTTTCTTTTTTTTTTTCCTTACTAGGTCAACAATTAACCACTTTGGTGGAGTGGAGCTGAAGTAATCCCATCAGGCATTGGCACTGGGTTTCTGGGAGCACCAGGTCCAACAACCTCTTTATTAGTGTGTTTGCCTAGGAACTGGGGCAAGAGAATCTCGAGCATTGGTTTATTTTGTGTTTCCACCTAAGAGTCATTTTGTAAATACTAGAGATTTTGCAGGGAAAAAACCCCGCATTTTCACTGAGCGATTAATCTAATAAACCAGAGATATTTGAATGAGTGGAGGTTACAGTTGGATTCTCTGAACTCTTTGCATGCAGAACTTTTTATCCAGAAGCCATCTCCAAAATTTGGGAATTTGTTTCTGGTAAGAAACCTAGTATTCAGACTAACATGGCATCATCATTATAACGAACCCCACAGTTGTGTGCCTGCTGGAACTAAAGAGTGTGTTCTTCTTTTCTATGTACACCTGCAGGGGGCTAGCACCTATGAATGGGGTCCACTGCATAGGGACCTCTGGGCCCAAAGGCCGCCCTGGTAGTAAGGCTGGCATTGTTTTTTGAGGACAAGGAACTATTTGCAATATCTGATTTAGGAAACAATAAGCTAAATTTAAGATTTGAAAATGAAATGGAAAGAAAAGCATTTTGCAAACAACTTTAAGTTTTGGGAGGAGAAACCCCAAATCCCCCAGGCCCTCTCTTGCAGAGGCCCAGTAAGACCCTCCCAGCATCCCGGGGGTGAGGCCTGGGCCCTGGGAGCCCCGCCGCGGGGCTCTGGGCCTGGGCTTTGGGAGTGCCCATCCTGTCCTGGAAACACACGCTCGGCTCCGTGGTGACGCCAGCGCACAGGCTTTGCCCGCTGAGCCAGCGATTCCGGGAGCTGCCTCAACATTCTGCATCTAGCTTGGGCCGCACCAGTGAGGCCTGGAGAGGGTTTCCAGGGGCACTTCCATTTCAGCTTGTTTCTATTTTAAGGCCTGGAGACAATTAAAGACCAGTGTCTGGTGCCAGTATTTTTTCTTTTCCACAGTTCACGCTATTCTTAGACACAGTTGAGCCAGTGGCGGTGGAGGCTGAGGCTCTGGAATCTTTTCCTTCGTGTGGCAACAACTTATTTTTCCTGTGGAAGCTCAGTGGTGCTTTTCTTGGGCTCAGCAGTGCGGCTGATGCGGCTTGGATGGCGTGTTCCCTGGGAGCACACACACACTAAACCCCTTGGAAAAGAAGCAGGGGGACGGGGAAGGGGTGGCAGGCAGAGAGGAGAAGCAGGACTCACGTTCCATAGGCAGCTGCTTTATTTATCGCTCCTCCAATGGCTTTTGTTCAACTCTCCTGAACTCTTGTGGAAGTTCAAATATGGGAACTGGAGTGATAAAAATGCTGATTGTGTTTTTACAATTATTTTTAACTGTCTGTGAAGCTAAGGCTGCATTATGGCAAAATGGGTTGCTTTGAACATGGTCATATGAAATTTAAAAAAATTCATTCAGCCAGATTTTGTTGAGCATTCACTATATATGATACAAGATGTTTAAGGTACAGTTTTCATCTTCAAGGAGAAGAAATAAGACTTGCACATGGATTTCTATAATAAAAATAACCAGGGAGCATTATTACCTGAAAGCATATATTAGGAAGGCCATTTACATGTTGAACTAGGAACATTCCAGAATGATTCAACATGAAGTAACGTTTGCTTTTGTATATCTTTGAAATTCTCCATAATAAAAATTAAAAACTAAAAGAACAAAAGAAAAAAAAATGATATATATTTTGAAATAATTAAAATTAAACAGGAAAAAAAATCCCTATGGAGCACAGCCTGAATGATACTTTAAATGAATATTTATCATCTTAATTGCATATGTGAGAAAGTGAGAAAGACTGAAAACTCACGAGCTAAGTGCTCAACACAATATGGTAAAAAAATAACCACAGAGTAAGCGGAAGGAAAGCAGAAGGAAGGAAATCATAAAGATAAGGGTTGCAATTAATGAGCTAGAAAACAAAGTAATAATACAGAAAATCAACCAAACTTAAAGCTAGTTCCTTGAAAAAAGTGATAAAGTGGTCTCTGGTGAGAATGACCAAGGACAGGAGGAGGGAAGGCGTGGAAGAGAAACAGGACATAACTAAGGATGCAGATTTACAAACCTATCAGAGAACATTATGGATAAGTTCCCGACAGCATGTTTGGAAGCTTAGAGAAATCGGACAATTTCCTAGAAAAATATCAATTACAAAAACTGATGAAACAAAAAGATTGAGTAGACCTGTAACCACAAAAGAAGTGAATCAAGTTAATAATCTACAGCTTTCACCCGGCCCCTCCCCCTTCAGAAAACAAGCCAGACACAGCCAGAGATTACAAAACCTTCAAAGAACAGATAAGCACTGCTTTGTATAAACTTTTCAAAGAATGGAAAAAGGACAACTGCCCCAATCATTTTATATGTATGACCTTGATAAAAAAACTGAACAAGTAAGGTAAAACAGAGCAAAATTGTAGGCCATTGACAGTTGTGAATATGAATGCAGTGATCTGAAAGAAAATACTAGCAAGCTAAATCTATCAAAATATTAAAAAAAATATTTTTGCCCAATTACTGTTTATCCCAATGTTGCAGGATGGCTTACATTAGGAAATCTTTTAATGTAATTTACCACTTTGTTTAGTTAAAGATGTACAACTGTTACTACACGTTGCTTAAAGTTTCATGTCTGTGTAAAATATGAAAGATGGTTATTATCTGTCTCTGGTGATGGAGGTGGAAGAAGGAAATGAGATGCTTCAAATGCCCCTAAAATGTTTTATTTCTTAAAAAAGAAAAAAATAACTGAAGCAAAGATTCAGTTCAGGCTAAAGTGTCATTGAATCAGTGGATGAGTCCATTGGTAATGGTCATTTTTTTCTCTCTTTTTTCTGAATTGTTGAAATATTGTACAATTAAACATTTTTTATTTAAGAAAAAAGAAAAAAAGGCAAAGTCCAAAACTTACATAAATAATCACCTGCACCGTTCTATTCATATTTTCCACTTTTATTCACTTACGCACTAGAGAATGTTCAGTTTATAATTTATTTTTCTTGTAAGACTAAGATACTACAGGGAATGTCTTCTTGGTTTTGGTCTTCCATGAAATGTTTGATAGCTTTTGTGATTAATATTTTAGAATTCTTGTTTTCCACCTACGAAAAAAATGAGGTAATATAGATGTTTGAAATAGAAAAAAGATTAATCCTCCCATCAATGGCCACCATAACTCTATGCCAGACTCAAACTTTCCACTCTCTCTGTGCATTTTCCCTTCCTCTAACGTCCCAAGGTCATCAAAGTGCATCGGAGGTTGGAGTTTACAGCTCTCTGCTTTCTGATCCCTCCTGAGATTTCATCTGCTTTGTTTCTTTTTTATTCCCAACACCCCGTTCCCTCCTTTCCTAACTGTGTCCAACAGGAAGGACTCACTGGTCACAGATACTAGAATATGTGACGTAATTGTTGAGGTGAAGTTTCAGGCAAGTACATTTGCAATAGTAGCACTTACATATATATGAGTGTTATGTAAAAAGGGAAATTAGCACTTAGAGGAACGTGGCAAGTGGT
Organism: Equus caballus; assembly: GCF_041296265.1. NCBI lineage: Eukaryota > Metazoa > Chordata > Mammalia > Perissodactyla > Equidae > Equus > Equus caballus. The sequence goes on along the minus strand of NC_091712.1, from coordinate 19,671,836 downwards.
AGGATGGTATAAAAATGACAAGTGTACAGGATGCATGGAGCCGGAGCACCCATCTCTTTGCCTAGAGAAATGAAGGAAGATAACATGAAAGAAGAGACATTTAAGCTGAAGAATGAATAAAGTTGAGCAGGCAAGATGGCACGGAAGAAGTGGCCTGTCAGAGTTGCAGTGGAAATAACAAGGGTTAAGGCAAGAAAACAAAACAAAACAAAACAATGGTTTGATCAGGATACTGTAAGTAGTTTGGTTTGTATCCCTCCAATTAGGAGACCTCAGTCCTCTCCCAGGAACCCATTCTCTGTCTGCCTTTTCACTAAATAATTCTTTTTATTGAGCCCAAATCTGTTTTTCTGAAGCTCCCTGGATCTAGCTGTCAAGACCACAATGAACAAGTTCCTTCCGCTGGTGCTGTTTGAAGATTGCCCTCTCTTTCGGCTCCACTCGCACACCAGCTTCTCTTCTCCAGGCCACACAACCCCAGGGTCTTCAACGTTTTCTCAGATGCTGTGTTTTCTCATTGTATCTGAATGCTTTCCAGTTTGCTATTTCCCTTTGCAGCATATGCTTTGAAAACATGACACCCTGAAATTAACAGAATACTGCAGGTACTGGAGTGACAAAGAATGGGATGCCCGCCACCACTCTTCCAGATTTTAAATATCTGTAATCAGAGCCGGAGATTGTTTTAGTTCTTAGCTCAGCGACAGCACACTGGTCTGAACTGAGAGTCTACTGTCAATACACGCATCTGTCGATTTTTCTTTATTTATTTACATGTGATATCCGTGCTAGGCCATAGCGAGCTCATATGGTGCGGGCATGTGAATTGGGGAAAGTCATCCTGTCTGGCTGGATCCTCCTGTTAGGAGAAAGCCATCCTCTTTGGGCTGCTGTCGGCAGTGGTCAGAGCTTGGCAAGCACAGCAGGGCTGCATTTGGGCCCCTGCTGGCTCCCTCCAGCGAGTTTTTGCAAAGCCCAGGCTTCCCGATGGAGTGCAGTGCACCGTGGCACCTTCTTAGTTTTTGTAAAATTTTCTTCCTCTCTCCCTCCTACACTCTCTTCTATCCTTTCTCCTTTCCTTCTCTCCCTTCTTGCTTTCAAATAAAAGGTCTTAACATCTCTGGTCATTGTATTTCATTTTGTTATGGTACGTCCAGTCCGTTTTTCAGTCTTTCAGTTTTTTCTTCTCATTTGCATATATTTGCATCTCTTCTGCCTCCTGTTCTCAGTCCTTGAGGAACCTCCCTTCTTTTTGTCCTTGTGAATTTTCTGTTTCTGACCTTCTCCTCTTTAAGTGACATTTGAGTAAATATCTTTCGAGCTGAGAACTTAACGAGGGTCAAGAAAATTGACTTTTTATAAAAACTTATGCCTGTTTTCCTGCAGAGATTAACAGGAAAATTCTAAAAATGAAAAGCTCCAATGTGATAAGAGACCTCAGTTTAACAAATACCTCAGTGTTCTCACAGATACTGTTCGAGTCTCTAGGTCCCAACTGCCGTGCTTGGGGGACACTCCACTGGACTTGAGCTTTCTCCCTTAACTTTTCCTGGTTGTTGTCATCCTACCTCTCTGTTCACAGTGTGTGGCCTCGATGGTACCCAGCAACGTCTGGGTGGACAGTGGGTGATTCAGATTGAGCAGTGAGTTAACGAACGGCTCTGAGGCCTGCCAGGAGCAGACACTGGGCTAGATGCTTCCTCCTATGCTCTGTCGTCTAATATTCGGATCAACCCCGTGAATTATTACTCCCATTTTACAGAGAAATAAACTGAGACTCAAAGAGGTGTGTGACCTATCCAGCTTCTACCTGGCGGGTCTCCTGGGTCCAGGTGCAAGCTTATTCTCACTAGTTGAAATATTTGGTCAATTTAAGTGCATTTTTGACCAACTCTTGAGGCTTCGGTGTCCAAAACTGGAAAAAAGTGGTCATATTGTGAATACTAACAATGATGGTAGATAAAGTCATCCATCATAGTCACAGTCTCAATACCATTTGAAGAGTTCTTTATTATTTTTGACAGTTGCTAATATTTTGAGTACAGTGTTAAAAGAACGAGGAAAGAGCTTTCTGAAGGTGAAAGCTTAGAGAAGACATCGGAGTGTCCAGGAAGATGGTTACACCTTTACGTCTGGAGTTTTAAGAAAATCTCTTCTCTTGAGGTGGGCTCATTTGAGTCCAGTTCCGACCAGTGACAAGAAGATGGACTCAGATTCTCACAAGCCCTTACTGCTCTATGAGACGAATCCTCCTCCAGCTTCAAAAAAAGAACGCTCTGGAGGGAGTCAGACTCCAGCGCAACCGCCAAACGCTTCAGGAGCGGGGGGGGGGGGGGGCGTGCAGCACTTCCTCTGTGTCTTTCCTTTCACTTGGGTGAGTGTCCTAGTGCTGTATTTAGACTGCCTCCGCATGTGATAGTCTTCTCAATTTACAAATGTTAACGAACTTTCTGTCCAACAGTTATTAATGTGACTTCATCCAGCTTTGGCCAAAACTAAAACTGATGATAAGCTGCTGACTAAGACCTTTCTGTCTGTGCCCCCTCCCGTGAGAACGTTGCCAGGCAAAGTTTTCCAGCTGACAGGTTTGTGAGTAATTAGTGGGTCAGTGGGATATTTTCTGGTGTGGCCTTGGGGTCCTGGGTCCCCTTTACTCTGGCTTCTTAGGATGAATGAGAGAGGAACCATCCTTAACCTTTGGGCTGATGGTGTGACTTTTGCTCAGTGAAACAGAGGACACTCTCAACCAAGGTCAGAGGTGGGCCACCCATGTGGGTCAAGAGGGCAGCCAGAGAAGGGATACCTTAATTAGATAAATCTGTCAATTTTTCATATTTCAAATTTCCTAGCTATTGATTCAGGTGAGGTCTGCTCCTCTCCTCCTCAGCTCATTCACGTCAGGTCCTCTCAATCATGGCCGGGTCTCTCTGCATTCGTTGAGATACTGTGCCAGATACTAAAAATGCTGGGGAGAATAAGACGTACGCCGGCCCTTGAGGAGCTTACCTTCTTAGACGGACTAGCACTGAGGTGGAGGCCATCTCAGCCGCTACTAACTTTATTCTTAATATGTTTTTCTTACATCTTAGTTCAGATTCCAGCTTTCTGGGCAAGACTTCCCGGATTGACCTCCGCTGGGCTTGAACCTACGTGTTGTTCGCGTTGTTCTTGGGCAGTTGGACCTGGCACTTCATCCATCCTGCATGGTTTGGAGGAAGACCAGGGAGGGCAAAGGAACCCGGGTCTGCTCCCTGATCCCACATCTTCTCAGTCGTGTGAGCTTGCCCAACTCTTATCCTCTGTCCCTTCACCGTGAAAGGAGGGGAATACGTGTACCTCACAGAGAAGCCATGAGTATCAAGCAAGATCATGTATATAAGATAATGTACCGTACGTTATCTGCCTTATAGTAGTCACTCATTAAATATTAGTTTGTTCCTTTTTTTCATATATCTATTTCTTCATCTATTAAAGGGTTAATTTAACATCTCTAATTTCTCGTCTGCCTCCAAGATGCTGAGATTCTGATATATTGTTATTTGGTTATCATAAAAATAGTTATCTCATGTGTATGTTCTGTTTCTTGAGCACTATTATAAGTTTCTTGGGAGTTGCTGTAATTTGGCATCCCTCGCTGTGCTCAAGGCAGTGGAGGGCTCCCTGTGCACCCAGTGGCTGTCATTCATCTATGTGCCATTCTCTCTCCTGTCTATTTGCCTCGTTTTCCATCATGAAACACAGACACCTCGAGAAAACTTCCTGACTGTGCCCCTTGGGCGCCTGGCACACTGTTGTACAAAGGAGCGTTTGATAAACAGCAAGAGTGGATGGGAACCACAAAGCTATCCTCCACCATAGGTTCGTGCCTTCTTTAAGCATTATCTCTAGAATTACTTGTATTCAGAATAATTAATGTTCCATAGAAACCTTCAGTTAAAGTGTTCCTCCAATGTTCGATTTTGATAATAACATGATTCCAAGTTGTCGTCATTTTTATGCATTTGGTATGCTCTTGAAGAGTGTACCCAGGCACTGTTGAAACTCAAGTACTTGCCATAATTGAATTTCAAATCTTATCTCCTTATTATAATCTGATATGTATTCCTACTGTGCTTTGGCTCCGCATATAATATAAATCACATTTCTGAAATCCAAATGCTGCCTCGAGGGACGTTCTGCTCTTGTTAATGAACAGTTTGTGTATACTGAACTCTTCTGAAAAACTTTAATCAAATGGTCCTTGAGCCTCTTACTCTTTGAAAACTCATTACAGTGCCTGCTAAATACAAAACAAACAGCAAATCCTGTGTTATTAGAAATTCTCCCCGAGGCTGAGCTAGTTGAATATTTTAAAAATGACACTCACTCTGCCATCACTCAGAGAACTTAGTTCTATCAGTAAACACATACTCACTGACTGTTTTCCCAGACAGCACATATGATGAAGGTATGACAGCATTTCCTTGTTTGTGCTCAAATAGTAAAAGTACCACCTCTTTAAATGAGATCTCATAGCCTGTTAGCAGTTTAGTTAATAAGTAGTTAGTTTCAACCTTTTCAAGCTCTTGACACCTGATTTAAGGAGGCCCTTGGCCCCCGGGAGGCTCAGGATCTACCTGGAGACTTTCAAAACAATCTACGGTTAGGAACCTCTAAGGAGAGCGCTGCCACGTATGAGCTTTTGTTCTTTCTTTTTAAACGAATAACTAAAAGTTCTTTTTTTCCCTAAAGATTGGCACCTGAGCTAACAGCTGTTGCCAATCTTCTTTTTTCTTTTTTTTTCTTCTTCTCCCCAAAGCCCCCAGTACATAGTTGTGTACTCTAGTTGTGAGTGCCTCTCTGCTGTGTGGGGCGCTGCCTCAGCATGGCTTGATGAGCGGTGCCATGTGTGCACCCAGGATCTGAACTGGCCACACCCTGGGCCACCAAAGCAGAGTGTGTGAATTTAACCACTCGGCCACGGGGCCAGCCCTTAAAAGTTTTTTGAGAAATAATCAACCATATATTACATCTCTAAATTGCCTTTAAATCACTCAGCTTGTGTCAAGGACTGATTCCGAATTCTTTGGTTTCTAATGGCTGTAATTGATAGCTTGAAGAGATTGTGGTTCTCTGTGTGTGTGTGTGTATATACTATATATTATAATAAATAATTTTGTTATTTAAAGCTTCTGGCCTAGTCTGAGATGTTAAGAATTAATTCATGCAATCTAATTAAGCGTGCTTAACTCCAGGTTCCTGAAAAAAGAAGGGAGGCCTATTTATGAGATAAAAGAACGAAAAGTCTGGAATCACCCCAACCTTCTGTCCTTGCTGCGCTCATGAGCCGAGTGTTCTTCCCCAGGACAGAGCAGGCTCAGGACTCTGGGAGTTCACGCCCATTGGCTCATGACCTGCCTGTTCTGGGCACCCTTGGTTTCAGATCCTTTGTTTGGTCTTATAAGAAAAATTTTCAGGGTTGAATAAGTTGCCTCAGTTACTAAATGTTGAAGTTAAAATTTTAAAAACACAAAGCCTGCCTCAGATCCCCGATCTCAACCATTTCGTCATATGTAATAGACAACATATTCCAATTGAAAACATTTTCATAACGCAATCGGAATTCCCCTTGACCCCCAGCACGTATCAGTTCCTCTCCCAGAGGCAACTTCTCTTAGGAGTTTTTCAAATCTTTGTTTTTATGCATTTGTGGTATATGTCTATAAACATGATTTCCTACGGTGGGATTTAAAATATACAAACTATCTCACATTGTACGTCTTAACCTGTAACTTGTTTTTTTAATGTAACAATGTATTTTAGAGATTTTTCCAGTTCAACACAAAGGCTGGGCTTTATTTCTTTTAAACGGTTGCCTAGTATCCTATGTTGTGGATATACCCTAGCACATTTCCCTCCTGACAGATGGTGATTAGACTTTTTAAATAAAATAAAAGAGCTGCAATGAGCATCCTTGTGTAGGCCCCCTTTGCAGACTTCTCTTTATTTCTAAGAGGATACAATGCTAACGTTCTGTGGCATCATTCCTAACACACTGACTGGCTACTTCACCTTTTCTTCTCCTCCAACATAAGAGAAATTCAATTAGAACTTTTGAAAATTGTCTGTGCAGATGATGTTTGTTTTTTTTTTTAAAACAAATTCTTACCCTTTATGTCCAGGGGTTCATAGGACGGCAGAGCACATCTGAGCCAACATGGGGCCCATGACATGGCCAAGTGAAGGTGAGTCCCTTGCCCTTGGCCAAATGCTCACTCGTTTCTTCTCCTTAGAGGAGAAATGGCTTGGGAAAGAATTTCCTCCAGTATGCCAGCTTTGGCCTCCCCTGAACACTGTCCAGTGACCTTTCTCCTGTGTGAACCACCTTAGCTGGGGAGAAAAACCCTCCTGTACATATATCTTGTATATATTTTACATATGCAAGGGAAACTGATTTCTGGACTTTTCCATCCAATTTGTGAATGGTTCGGTAACAGCATCAGTAGATTTTGCCACCTGTGAGTTCACTAAAATGTGTAGACAAACCCCTGGCTTTCTTTGAAATCACATTTCCGTGGAGAATCATGTCATTCTACTCCATGTCTTCACACCAGAAAATTCTCCAAATTTTCAACTTTCATTAAAATTTTCTCTCTTCCAACAAACAGTTTTTCACACTGGCTGGATCACTGACTAAAGCGGTTCCCTGAAGTGCTTTTTCTTGTGTTGATGTGAAGGATAACCTGGACTCCTTTACATTCTACATCTGAGCTAACTGCAAGGTTTAGCTTCTACTCTTAATTTATCTCAAAGTCTTTGTTAAGACCCTTGACTTTCTTAGGTATCATCACCCCTTTAATGATCACTAACACTGCTATTACTGACTCCCTAAAAATTAACTAATTTGGCTATTTCTCCTCTGTCTTAATTAGAACAGTTTTATTCCTTTCATTCCACTCCTAGGGCTTTGCCACGCTATCGTAGATTTGGTCATTTTTTAAGAGAGTCATAGAATTTGAGAGCTGGGCATACTTTCAACTGTCATTTAATTTACATAAGGAGACTGCGTGTTTAAGTGAATATCCTGATGATGGACTAGAACTCAGAGCATCTCATTCAAGTTCAGTGCTGTTCCACTCCACTTATGTTGACCTGCGTTTCTGAGCCAGAACTTGATGAACAGTTTCCATGGAGGGAGGTCTGAGTTCTTCTGGCCAGTGGCTGGGGTATTTTGGGGGGGGGGGGAAGGGAATGGGAGAGTTTGTGGGGATTACAACACATTGCAAACCCTAAACAAACGTAAAAGGCTCCTATAGGTTTTAGTGGTTGGTGGGTCTCGAGCGTGTCTAGAGCAGGACTGACCAGGTCTGGATTTCTAGGTCTCTCGCACTCCTTACACACTTTGGAATTAGGAACTGTGGGGCTCTTCCGCCCAAGACAACCCCAGAGGGGCACCAAGAACCTCAACTGGCCCTTGGGGGCAGGCGGTGGGGAATGTGGTTCCCCTGGCCAAGGGGTTTAAGGAAGTGTTTAGTTGTGGCTCTGTCGAATGTGGTTGGGCACGTTGCGGCTCTAAGGAGGAGAGGTCCTTGCAGCCGTCATTGTCTGAGCAGGACAGGCTCCCAGCATCTCTCTAACTCACAGAGACAAGTGGCATGACTTTGTGCTGTCAAAATCTTTGTGAGCATTCCAGACAAATAAAGCCCCCTGACAGGGGACCTGCATTGGTGACCACACTCCGAGATGATGGAAGGCAAGTTCGTGGCACATGGCTTACGGTGGAGCCCCGAGAGGTGGGACCCAGGAAGGGGGCAGGAAGCAATCAGGTTGCCTTCGGCATGGGCTTCCCCTCGTATGTCTTTCCTTTCTCTTCTCTGTGTTCCTCCTCTTCTTTCTCTTCGCCGAAATATTAGAAGGGCGTGGCATCTTTGGGGCTCTTTTTGTCCCCACCTCCTCCATTCTACCTGTACCTGTTGACTCACTCTGGAGAGTTCTTTCATTGGCTTCTGGTGCAACCTGGCTGGCTCAACACTGTAAAGTCGGGCTGTTCTTACAGGACGTGCCCACTGATAGCCAGGCGGTAGATGCCGGCATTGCCCTGCTGACTAAAGAGGAGCGGGGCTGTGGGCACTGGTGCCAGGAGGCACGTTTGCTCTTACTAGTGGGAAGGACTGGTGGGCAAGGAGTCCTGAGAAACGCAAGCGAGAAAGTAGGAGGCAATCCGAGGAACCGGTCACTACTGCTGGTCCTCATTTAGACTTTGTCTGGAATCCTCAGGACTGTTCTCTCAGAACGTGGGTTCTAAGAAGCACCACAAGTAGGCAATGCGTTGCCGACAACTCTTAATGCTAAGTTTAGGAGGCAATGCAGCATTCTAGAGAAAAAGAAAAATGGTGTATATACGTGATTATATACATGGCATATATAGATATATATACACAAACATATGGCTCCTATGTGTATATATACATGCCTCCAATAACTTTGTTTTTAATTTGTTCCGGAGGTCGCATGTATGTGAGCATTTTTTAGTCAATATTGAGAATATTATAACCTCATTGAAAGACGTGTTTTCCTCCAGAATGACCACAAGAGGAAACTATTAATGATACGATTTTGAGGCTATTGTGCGTTCTCGGCGTGCTTCCCTAATGATCAGCATTTGTTCTCCAGGCCACAATTCCCTCCACCACTTCTGGGCGGGGGAAGAAGAGCTTTCTCCATATCACACAGCAGTGTTTTGGGGTGAAAATGTGGGCTAAAATTAAATGTTTCTCTAATTAATGTTAAACCAAAACTCTGATTGTGCAAAGTGTTTCCTTTTGAGACGGCTCCAGATTGTTCATTATTGAGTCCATTTGCTGCCACTCTTTGGCCCTGGGATGCTCTTTTCTTCAGTTTCTCTTTCTCACTGAGCTCTAATGTGCAGGATATAAGGTATCCTGTATTCACCAGTTAGGGCTTTTGAGGTAAAATTTAAAAATGAAACGTGGCTTCTCTGAGACTCTGGGAAATTGAATATATTGATTTGACTTTACCATGTGGTAAAAGATTTGATTTATGTACCTTTTAATCTTCAAATCTTGGCACTGAATAAAGGTGACAAGAGAAACGGGCTCTGAAAGGACAGTTTGCTTTGGTAAGACACACCGGCCAGGGCGTTTTCGCATCCACTTCTGGGCTGTGTCAGGATAAAGGGCCCGTGGAACAGGTCATGACGGCACCTGTGGCCGAGAGCAACGCCCAGGAAAGAAGGCAGAGAAAGGGTCTGCTCAGGTCTGTGGTTTGTGGGGGCACAAGGAAGGAAAGCCATCCTGCCCCCAAGTTTTCTCCTACCAAGTCCCACAGGGTGTGAAATGCTGAAATTTGAGATCCGCTCTTCTGGGTTAAGCACCTCTTTCCCTGGGTCTTTACCAAAGGGGAAAAAAATCCAGATATTGAAATATATTGTCACTAACACTTTGCTGTGAATGTATTTCTCAGCCTTAGTGACTGAAAACATCACAGAAAGTACTTACAACTTTTTCAGTGAGGCTAAGGCAGTCCTGTTTTTGCAAATCAAATCTAATTGGAACACAGCTGTGGCCATTCGTTTACATATTGTCTATGGCTGCTTCTGCACTGCAGTACAGGGCTGAGCAGTGAGAGAGGCCACATCGCTCACAGCGTCTAAAAGATTACTGTCTGGCCCTTTACAGGAAACTATGCTGACCTTTGGTCCAAAGTTGGGATGTCTAATTCAGTAACCACTAGCCACAGGTGGCTAGTCAAATGTAAATTTTGTAAAATTAAATACAATTAAAAGTCCACTTCCTCATTTGCACCGGCCACATTTCAGGTGCTTATTAGCCCCCTGTGGCTAGTGGCTCCATATTGGGCAGTGGAGATATAGAGCATCTCCTTCAATGCAGAAAGTTCTGTTGCAACTTATATATTAATTAAGAAGTTATATAGTAACGTACATGAACCCTTTATATTAATCCACTCACACCTCAAACATATCAAGTTCTTTGATCTCTATCACTTTTTAAATCCCAAACAAAAATCACCTTAGGGAAAGATCGTTAAGCGTGTTGCCTCTCTCTGGGTGGTACAGTATACCTCGTTCTATGAATCCATACAGAATATCCTCCACAGTATTTGTGATCCAATTTGTAAAAGTGATTATTTTCTTCTTATACAAGAGTCTAAAAGCTGTAGGCATTCTAATAATTTCCACGTATTTCATGACTCCTGCGTTCACCATCCCTTGCTGGCCCCTTGGTAGGAGATACAGACTCCCTGGACAATGGACTGGACTTCTCTTGCTCAGAAGGAAGGTCACTCCGCACCACAGCTTGAGGTCCTTGGCTGCCATGTAAGAAGAGAGCACCAAACTCTTCCAGAGGGAGCGCTGGAGACGTGGCTGCTGCTAGGAGTGAGCTGCTCTCCTGTGCAAAGATTTTGGAGGCTGGGGGAATCATTGCCCCAGGCTCGGCAGAGGGTTGTCTCTCTTTGAAATGACATGATGTATTGAGAACGGGTAAAGAAGCAGGTGGGACCTGAGGACTCCCCTTCTGACCTGATCTGAGAATCATTTCTGTATCAGTTAGGGCCAAAGTCTAAGCTGCTGCTCAAAGGGATCCAATGGGGCAGTGACTTAAAATACAGAGAAATTTATTTCTTTCATATGACAGTCCAAGGTGAATGTTCCAGATGCAGGCTGCTCTGTTCCACAGTTGTTTAAGGACATAGGTTCCTTCCAAGTTTTTGATCTGTCCTCTGCCATCCTCCTACTCCTTGGAAGAATTGTCATCTACATGGTTGAAGCTGGTTATAGGCATAGCCAAGTTTCCACTTGCGAGAAAGAAAAAAAAAACTATGGAGGAGGCATGCCCACTCCCTGAAGGCCTGATCCGAGCAGTGTAAGACATGGCTCTGCTCACGGTCCACTGGACAGGACGATGACACCTAACTACAAGGGTGGCTGGGAAGTGTAGTCTTGACTTGTGCTCAGGAAGAAGTGGAAAATGGATTTTGGTAGACTGCTGGAACTCTCCACTACACAGTCATGCGTCGCTTAATGACAGGGATGCTGTCTGAGAAATGCATCGTTAGGCGATTTTGTTGTGCGACTATCATAGCGTGTACTTACACAAATGTAGATGGTATAGCTCGCTGCACACCTAGGCCATATGGTACTAACCTTATGGGACCACCATTGTATATGCGGTCCGTTGTTGAATGAAACATCGTTATGTGGCGTGTGACTGTACTTTTCTTCTCTCAGTTCTTTATGTTTTTTCCTTTCAAACATCAAGACTCCACCAAGAAATTATATTTTTTCTCTGCTTCCCTTCCATTTTTACCTCCCTCTCTACATTCAAAAAAAAAAAAAAAAAGAATGAAAGAGAATTAGTTTTTTCAACCTATTTATTATTGTTTCAAAAATGACAAACCCTCAAACACATATACTGGATTGAAAGTACATTACATTTCTGTAGGAAATGAACCCTTTCCATATAAATGCTAAACTCTCCACAACAGGAGATATTTAGTGCTTTCCTGGAGCAGGGTTGGTGTGGAACATTGACCCCTCTCATCATATCTTCAACAGCCGGAAACATAGATACAACTGGAATGTTCTTCAGAGCCAATCAGCTGCGTGCAGGCTCGGAGTTCCTCATTACTTTGTTCCCTTCATTCCACTAGAGCAGCTCCAAGTCATGACAACCAGCGGGATAATTGACGTGAAAATGCTCAACCCCAAGTGCCCAAGCTTCCCCCAAACAATTGCTGGATTGTTCTGGGAACTGTTGATGCAACAAACCTCATGCTGAGAAGTTTGCCTCGTAATTAGCAAGCAGCAGCTGTCAAGCCCATCAAATGGTTTTATGTGATGAAGTGAATGAGACAAAGCAGTTTCTTCTTCTTCTCTGGCAGGGAAGACAGTCGGTTTTTGAGTGGAGCTGACACTTCTGTAAAGGAAACTAAGTGAATTTGGCTTCCATTTCACACTCGAGCATTCCAGACTGATATTGAATCTATGAGGCTCATCTCTTGAGCCTGGTCCCCTGGCAGTTGGCTGATGGGGCGGCCAAGTCTTGATGAAGCTCAGGAAGAGGAAGTAAAGGCTGTGGGTTGTAAGCCCCTTCTGCTCTATGCCTGGACAACCCTTAGTGACCTCTGGGAATTCTCAAAATGGAGAATGTTTTGCACTTCTTCAACACCGAAAGGAAGTTCAATATGTGATAGTTTTAACCTTGACATTGTCTTTTTATATTTGGGGAAATTTGAAATGATGTAGGGTGAACTCAAAGTTACTCAGTGCTAGAAGCACACCAGTCACTATAGAACTGTGATGGAAGTAAACGTAAATTGTATCTTATCTTTTATCTGCATTTAATGAAAACATACAGTTGTAAAGAGACACTGTGGAGTTATGGGGAAAGCAGCAGATGAGGAGAAACTGGGTAGAAGTTGTTTAATTTCTGTGGATCTTGGCTGGCTCACCTGTAACTTGGAAACATTCCATAATCTTTAGAATCTTATCCAACTCCAAATATATATGGATTGATGGATGGTGTCCTTCACCAAATATTGTAATATGTAGTTATGTTCTTAAAGTGGCTGTAGGTAAAATCTCTCTTTTATATACATATATTAATATTTATATGTTTGCACATGTATTTACATGAAATATGATAGCACTCTGTGGACACCCTGATGCATTAGATACTTTCCCATATACTCCTATGTACCAGTTAGAAATAGATATGAGTTCAAAACGTGACTCGCATGTTCCTGTGTTGAATGAGAATGGAAATACAGTTACTTAGCATTATATATAGAGAGATATTCAAATAGTCACTGTTATTAATATCATCATGACTGTGAATGACGCCTGGAACCCTATTAACGAGGTGTCTAAACAGTGGAAATTCTGTTTGCACTTGTTGGGTGCTAAAGGAACTGTGATGGGAAATCTTTTAAAATAGAAAAATTCCCATTTGCTTTAACTCTCACTATAGCTTTAATTCTTAAAAAGCCTTCAGCCAAGTGTGTCATTATAGAATTGGGGAAATGTATACAGTGCGTAAGTATACATGGTTTACTGTGTTTTCCAAACGATGCCCTCTCTTGGAGGGCTTTCAACTGTAACCAGGTGAAGTGAAATCTAACCGCTGACATCAATAGGACATGCGCACCTGTGACGTGAATTGAATATGAATATATATTTGGGAATTGTGTTTACATTTCCTTCCATTTCAGATTATCTCATAGAACAAAAGAGCAGCTGCTGCATGGCCTCGGAGATAATGTAGTGAAGAAGAATGTCTTATTTGATTTAGAGTACGACCCAATCTGCAGGTTAGAGAAATAAAATGTTACTTTTCAATTACTGCACGTTTTATAATCTAACCTATTAAGAATCTTAATGCCAGAGATGGGAACACGTTAATGCAGACAGTTAGGAAGCAAGCCCTTCTATTATGTTTTTGCCTTTATTCTCCCCATTGTATTCCTAACTTACATCACCGCACCTGGCGTATAGAAAGAATTCCACAAATATTTGTTCAGTGAATAAAGAAACAAATGCATGAATAAGGGAAGAGTTTCCTCTAAGGTCTTTGTGAAACTCAGAGTTACTTTTTGATAAAACTGTCTGAGACCAAAGATGAAGAACTTCTAATCTATCCGGGGCCTAAGGGAATGAAATGTTTTATCATCAGCTAAACATCGCCCAGGAATGCTTCCAGTCATGAGTGAGGTTCAGATTCACCTACTTGGACATTGTAGAGACAGCAAGCAAGACAGTGCTGGGAGCTGCATTTCAGCTCTGCTTCCCTCCGAGTCAGAGTTTAATATCTCTATTGCGACTGAACGACATTTGTTTGTTCGTCAATTGTTTCAAAATATTTGCTGAACACCCACCATGTGCCAGGCACAGGGCTAAGTTCCAGAGATCCAGAAATGGATGATAGAGGTCTTGCACTTCTACTGAGGAGTTCTACGTGCGTCAGGGGAAAGGAACACATAAAGAGACCCAGTGGTGAGCAGACTAAATTTGGAACTCAGCTTTGTCGTTTTCTAACCAAGTGGCTGTGACTAAATGCTGATTTGGTTTCTTTGTCTACAACGTGGGAGACAGCATCCCTGGGTATTGCTACCCAATTGCATATTTGAACCCTGATCTCTTGGAATCGTGTGTCTGCTGTGTCCCTTCTGTTGGGTGGGGCTGCTTCAAGTGGGTTGAGAGGACAATTCTCTTTTGCCACAATCTTAGGGTCCCTTGTTGGAGCAGACTGGCTCCCCATCACCTCCTCTGCCCGAAGGACTCCAGGCTGGCTTTCTGCTCATTTGTGTATTGCTACATCTTGTCGCTTTACATGGGGCTTCTCTCCTTCTCCTCCCACTGTGAAAACAGAACAGAACCCTGGTGCTACTTCCTTAGCCTTCTGTACTTGAAGCAAATTTACACCTTGGAAATTTCCAAGATTCTTTTCTCTAGTGGCCGGAAACAAAAGTGCAGGAGGCTTGTGTGGGCACGCGTGTGTCTTGAAGAGTTGGATGTGAGCGCAGGCTTCCTTTTGGGTTGTATCTTGGGTCTTTCCCTGCGGCTTCAATTTTTTTTAAGACACAATGTTTTTGTTGTTGTTACGTTGTACAAAGGAGAAAATTTCAAGTGTATTTCAGAGTGAAGTAAGACACAAAAGGAGTGTCCTGGGTGAAGAGCATTATAGAGCGTGCGGCTGAGTGGGTGCGAAGAGGAGTCATGAGAGGATGGGTTCACTCAGTGCTCTCACTAAGAATATTGCCTTTAAGGGATGAGGTTGATAAGTGTGCTAGTGTAAAAAAAGACTGCGAATTTCTTGACACGACTCCCATTAAGAGGTGGACTCTGAGTCCTCTCCTCTTAAATCTGGGTGGGCTGACAACGTACTTGTGGCCAATAGTGTGCTGCGTGATTTTCACAGCTAGGCTGGAAAGGGTGGTGCTGCTTTCCCTTTGTTGACAGGACACTCGCTATTGGAGCTCTGAGCTGGCCATTCTGCGAGGAAGCCCAGGCCACATGGAGAGGGCACATGTAAGAGCTCTGGGTGAGGTGCCAGCTGGCAGCCGGCATCAACCACCAGATGTGTGAGTGAAGGTAGCACCGGAAGATTCCCGTGTCCAGCTGTTCAGTGATCTGTTGCTGTAGCATTTTTGCAGTCGAGGTTCTAGATATTGCCGAGCAGACATAAGCAATTTTCACTGTACTCTAACCAAACCCCTGACCCACAAAATTTGTGAGCATAAAGAAATGGATGCTTTAAGCTGTTAGGTTTTTGGGTAATTTGATATGCAGCAATAGTAACCGGAACAATGGGGCATAGGAATAAGGATGTGGAGTGGTAGGGGTGATAGCTGGCATGAGGTGTTACCTTTGCTTTTCCTTGGCACCACATATTCTGCCACGGATGTTTTTGTCCTGAACAAACACTGGGGCAAAGTAGGAAAATTGAGGATAAGAGTCCAGAAGGGCCTTAGCATCAGTTTCAAGGGGAAGGAGAAGGAGAAAGAGAGGAAGTTCCTGCGGCCAACAGCTTCAGGTCCCATTTTTAGGCAACGCAACACAAATCCAGTGTAAACAAATCAGTAGGTACCTCCACAAAGGTTCCTTTATAAGAACCAAAGTTTCAGGGATGAGGATTCTGTTTTTGCATACGCAGAGATATATCAGTTTCCTAGTCAAGATTTTTCAAAAGGAATGTTTCTATATGGACTGTGGGGATGGTTATTCTCTTGAGTAGCTGACAGCAGAGAGGAATGACACAGATGAAATAGAACCAAGGGTACTCTGTCCAGGCCAAGTTAGGTCCATGAAACCATAGTAGGGAGGGTGGCTATCGTCCCAACCCAGAGGAGGCCCCACCATTGAGAGTTAGGGACCGCTGCTCCAGAACCCTCCATCCTGAGGTACAAAGTGGTTCTCACAAGGCATTGAGATACTGTGCTACACAAATAAAGAGTGCATGGAGATTTGGTGCTCACTATACCCAGCATGAAGTTTTCCCCTAGGATATAATTTATAGATTAATCCTTTTTTAAAAAATAAATAAAAAGATCTCAACTAGGGGAGAAAGGCTTCCAACCCAGTAGGTTTCTTGAATCGTTCTTATGAATAGACTGTTTTTCTAATTTCTTCCCTAAGTTTGTGTATGATATATTATTACACCAGAATGTGAAACCAGCCAAATGAGCCCCAGGAAAGAAACATTGCTCCAAAGTAAATATAGGAACTCGGTTAATACCACACGATCAGATATCTTACAAATAAGACACACAATTAAAATATCATCATATATGAGATTGGGAGTTACAGATCGTATGAGATAGTCCCACCATACTGAACTGGAAATCTGATATACTTATTGAGCCTTGAGAAGAATTCTGGGAAAATGGAACTTTAAATCTGTTTAGGGAGGAGAGAATGATTTTGTAGAAATATGCCTGAAAACTAGGGGACACAGAGGAACAAATGCAGGTCATAAATCTTTAATGTAAACGTTTAGCAAACTATCGTAGCTGCAGAAAGAGACACAACTTCTGTGGACATGAGGCAATTCTCAAATTTTAGTTTGCACCAGTCAGCACGGAACTGTCAGGTTAAATTCTATTAAAGCATACATGTATTTAAAAGAATCTTCTCGTAGAAAAGAAATTCAAAGTGAGACAGTGGTCTACTTATTTTAAGCAAATGAAACTCCACTAAATGAAAGCATTAAGGATGAGGAGGTATTCTTTTAAAACTTATTATAATGTGATTTTTACCTTGCAAAGTACATCGTTTAACAGATGCGTGAATAAGTTTACCTTTTAGTAGCGTCAGAAAAATAAGTAAAGGGCAGGAAAAAGGAAACCACAGACCAAGAGACAAATAATACAAACTCTAAGAGACTGTCTTATGATTACATAGCTTAAAATAAGTCATTGCCCAGGATTGGAAACATTTTTATTGCAAAAACTTTTTATATTGTGACATTATTTTACTTTAATGAGGCAGCTTAGACAATTTGGGATATATATTTAAACAAAAAGTTAGGAAGAGACTGTCTTCCCATAAATGAGGAGTATTAGGCACAAAGGAGATTCAAAGATTTCCCTAGAAAATTCAGCCTAACTTTTTTTTTCTTTTTTGCTGGCGGAAAGTTAATGCAAATCTCTCCTTTTATGGTAGTGATGAACTTTATTCTGTGCTTGGCGTAGATGGGACCCTGCTTTCCTGGCATTGTGCATTTTTACATTTTTAAGGGACATTTCCTTCTCTAGGGTCTTACAAATGATTGACGCTAGTCCAGCAAATTTGCAGACCCTGGTCTTAAAGGATCAAAGACTGAAATGGAGCTAATTTCCTACAATGATTCTACAGCCTGAGGAGTTAACTAAGGAAGAAAAGGCTGCCTATTGCCATTTATTGAACTAATTAAAAATAAAAACATAGCTTTCAATAAAAAGTATATCTCAGAGCATGATACTAATTAGTTGTTTTGAGGGTTTTTTTTTTTGCCTTGAAAAAAAATGTAACCTTATCCTTCTCTTTTGAAGGTTACCAATGCTCAGTAAATTTTGTTAATTGGTTTATTAACTTTTCCAATCCTGGGATAATTCCTGTCCAGACTTTCTTTTATAGGTTCACATTCACATCCTTTTGTAACCTCTGATCTTAGATTGGATTTTCTTACTACAGACCAACAAAAAGAGGACACTCTGTGTTGGAAGAGAGCTTGGAAGGTTATTTAGTCTCATCTCTGCCTTTAAGCAAATGTATTCTAAGCCAATAAATGAAGATGTACAAAAAACAGCTGGGGAGGTGGTTGAGTTTAGACCAAGGGTGGCTAGTGAGGTCATGATGGGGTAAAATCTTATTGTCTACCTTCACTGTGTAGAAATTCAATATTCATCTCTTTCAACAGTAATCATGCTGTAGGGAGAGGGCACAAACCCACGATGCAGAGTTCCATCAGAATAACGATTACTAGAATTACTTTAATCTTGGGAGTACATTTCAAGTGACTTTGATTGTAGGCTCTTGACCTACAACAGCTGTGCTTTGAGGCCTTATAGGCCTTATATTCACCTTTTATAGGAGTTCATACAAGATGTTTGGGTTAGGAGATGTCATAGCTGGCCAGGTCCGTTAAATCTTCTTATGTTCTCTTTTGACATGTCGTTGTCTGAGGGCCTTACCGGTCTTGGTGGAGTGCATGGCCTTGTATAAGAAAACCACAGCTCTTTGAGTAAAGAACTCTCTCTAATTTTGCCTCGTTCAAGGTTTCTAAGTGGAACACTTTTTCATAAACATCTTCAGTTCTAACCAAGTACCCCTGGACTCAGAAGTGAGGATTTCCTAAATATTTGTAAGGGGGAGAGAAAATCATGCGGCAGATTTTATCTGGCTCATTGAGTATTTTTGAAGTCTTGGGTAAGACTGGACATTTTGTAGGCTTTCCTTTGTGTGTCAGAGAAATTTTCAACAAGGCAGGCAGCTAGATAAAAGAGAAACCCGGGCCTATTTGGAGATGAAAGTCTTCAAACTAGGGCATGCCAAATTCATCGGAGAATATTGCCTCAAAGGAAATATTTGCATTCTTTTGAAAATTCATTATATAAGGCCATTGTGTGATTAGGCCAGTTGTGTGATTATTGAGAAACAACTAAAAATAACAAATGAATGCCTCATCAAAGGCATGATAATGCTGGATGATCTTTTCTATTGAAATCGTGAGTCGTATATATCCTAAGTGCCTGGATTCCCTGTGAAAAGACACAATCTGTACCCATAAGTTTCTACCTAGGAAAGCTCCCGAGCAACTATGGTGTAAAGGAAAGTTGAGGCTTTTAAAGTTTTTATTCTTGGAAACATGGAAAATATTTTACATCTGAACTTCAGAAGAAAGATCTGCTTTTCTGCTCTGTTCTTGGCCCTCCAGATTGGTCCTGCCCTTTGATAAATGGCAGTTACCTTGTTAACCAACACTGAGCAGATCCGGCCACTGATTTGCTTGAGCTCCGCTCTGGGCAGGAAGCGTTTTTTCCCCGAGGCCAGATCTCATTTTCATGACTGAATTTTGTGAGATCTTGAGGCACTAAATCAGTGGCTTTTATTCAGTCAGCCCTGAAAGGAAGGCAGTTATCAAAAGGAGCACAGGCGAAGGCAGGTGACAGCAGATGAAGCTCTGTGATTATGGTCCAAAGGACCAGCGGGCTCTGAGGTCTGATGATGCTTCTCTGACGTACCCCAGATCTTCCTCTTCTAGTTCAGTTTGGTGCCAGCCTGGGCCTGTCATCAGAATATGGTGAGTAAGTTTGTTCTTGAAACAGAAAAGTAAGTGAAAATACTTACGTCCCAGTTACCTAGTCAAAATGCACATGAGCCAAAAATAATTGCCAACACTAAAAAGAAAAAATAAAGTCAGCTCAGGAAGACGTAAATATCATGTGCCACTAGCAAGTAGAACTTCTACGATCAGACATGGCATACTTTAAGAAATGTGTTCTGTGGGCATCAGAATTAGCCACCCGAAAATGTGTCTTTTTGGCATAAGGATTATTTTGGGCTGGTTACTTTTAAGAACTGCAGACAAGGGACAAGCTCTGAAAACAAGAAGGAAGAAGTTGCCCTTTGTAAGAGACATTTACATTAGTGAGGAAACTCTCCATGTGTAAAGTTATCTCCCTCTCTGTACCAGGAAGAAGGGGATGACCTTATCTCTAGAAACTCTTATTAATATGGAAGGCCAGGACTTAAATCTGCACAATAACCCTGCTCTTGTTTACTGTGTTTTTCTGGCAATCTCTCATAACTGACTCCCGCCACCCCCAACATCCTCCTTTGTCTTTAGCTGAAGATGATGTTTAAGGGGGCAGCTTCGGCCATTCTGGCTGAGTTACCCAGTTTTCCTGGGTTTCTCCCATGTATACATGTTATAAAGCTCTGTTTGATTTTCTCCTGTTATTCTGTCTCATGTCAATTTAACTTGT
The DNA here is from genome assembly GCF_041296265.1 of Equus caballus. Taxonomy (NCBI): domain Eukaryota; kingdom Metazoa; phylum Chordata; class Mammalia; order Perissodactyla; family Equidae; genus Equus; species Equus caballus. Next base: position 19,651,853 of record NC_091712.1, on the reverse strand, counting down.
AGCCAAGCCAGAAAGACCTAGAATGGGTAGAGGATTTCTCTCCCTCCCCTGCAGTTCCCTCTTGTCTCCACCTGTCCTGCCTCATAAAACAAAGAAGTCAAACATAGGCAGAGTTTTCAAAATGTAGGAAGGGTCCTTTGATTAAAATATACAAAGAAATCCATGTCATAATAAAAATAAGATAATGAAAATAGAAAGACCATTTCCTCCAAGCAGTCATCCTAGACTGGCAAGGATAGCATTGAATTTTTTCCCCTATCATTGCATGTCTGCTATTTAATGCTGAAAGTTATAGCAAAGCCTAAGAAAATGTATTACAGGGGCCTGGATTTCAAAGCTTCAGGAAGCTCTGTTCCTCAAATAGCAGAGGAGGGGCATCGAAGCATTTTCAAATGCCAGATCCAATCAGACCCAATATATCTAAACGGGTAATCAGATTTCCCTATCAAAACAAGGCTAAGGTTTTTTCCTTGTACAGAAATACTTTTTCAAATGTAACAGAGGAATTCACAAAGAGTCGTGTATAGATCAAGTGTTTGTAAGTGCAATCACGTTTTAAATGTCTTTGCTTTTTAAAATGAATTCTGTGATGACTCCTTCCTACAGAGAAGGATTATTTTCTAATGTGCAAAACTCCCACTAAAACATGTAAGTATTGGGGGTTTTATGTTCAGAAGAAGGCTCCTCTGAACCAAAGCTTTACCAAATGGGTAACTCTCTCTCTGATTCCTTTCTGTTAATTCCTTGCATTTAATTCAGTTTAATGCTGGTTTCAGTTTTGATTATGTTTAAGGCAAGTCTCCACTTAGTGAGACGTGAGGCAGTGGAGGCTGTGCCTTGAAGTTGCTTATGAACCAAAGGAAGCATGACATTTAGCTTCTGTGTTTGCTTCATGCGTGAGTTTCTGTATCTGTCTGTGATAAATTCACACACCTTTCGGGGACAAATCTGGAGACTCTTTATTATTGAAGAAAAGAGATACACACATGATTCAATCATTAGAACAAATGTATCCAAATATACAGATGAATTAATCTCGTCTAGACTGATAACCATGGAGCTATGTGCATTCCAGGAGTTGGAAATCAGGATAATTAGTTCAAAAGCCAATAAGACTCAGATCACTGGGAACCAGAAGACACTCGTGCATATTTCTCAAGCATACAATTGCAACTTGCAGCTTGCTGAAGGGCCCTTTGGAAACGTTTCCTTATAAAACCAGCGGCCAGTCTGTCATTCCCAGAGTGCACTGGATGAGGCTGGGGAGGACAGGAAGCAGGGCCTTCTCTGCCTTGGGGAATCTGGGCGTGATGCCAGCCTCAGGGATCCGGGCCACTGGGATCTCTTTGGGAGGAAGCAGCAAGCCACCACCCACTTTGCCTCCAAAGAGTGTGAGCCATGGAAGGTCCAGGTCCGGGGCCAAGCCCACAGAGTTCTGATGCTGTGGAGAGAGGCTCCAAATCAACCAGAGCTGATAAGTGTAGTGGAAGCCATTTTTATTTACTCCCTGCATATTCATACCCGCAGCTGAGAGAGGAGTTTGTCCTTTCAAGGGACCCTGGGTAGAATGCATTCCGTTCAATGGAAACTTTAACAAAAAAATCAAGATCCCCATGGTAGGTATTGGTCATTGGTTTCCAGTTACTCAACCTTTTTACAAGTCTTAAGGATCCTACAAACTTTGAAAGTTGTAGTAAAATATTTATAGAGCAAGTCAAAGAAAAATATAAAACAGTAGTCTATGTGAAATTTTGACATGACTAGAATTCCTTTCTACCTTTCTTGCTTTTTGATTTGTAAGCCTGTAGGTACCTGGCCTGGTGACATATCAACTCACTTCACCCCATAGGCCTGGAGCGGTGTGATTTCCACAGCCACTATGTTATTTCATTTCTCTTCTTCCTGGTGTTTACTTTAGAAATTCAAGAGATGATTTTCATGAAAAATGACAGTCCAACTCACACCAGTGCCACAGCTGCAATCTCTCAGGTCATCACCCCTTCTGAATTTTCCTGGGAAAGGGCTTTGGACCCGCTTCTCCACTCTGCATGAGAAATCCTAGAACAGCAATTGGTGTTTCAGGTTTTTAGGGCAGATATAAAATGGAGGCCTGACTAGTAAAATCTGCCACCCAAAGGCCCAGGATACTGCTTATTCAAGCAGTCCCAGGATCCTGGGGGAACTCCAGCTGGAGCAGTCACCTCTTACCTCCGGACCTTCGCTTCCTGGGCCAGTACTGAGGATCCTTCCCCTCCCAGCCAGGGTGCGGGGTCTTTAATGGTAGGGTGCTGTTCAACAGCTGCTGTAACCCCGCTCAACAGTGAGGACTGGTCTTGAGCAAGGTAATGCGGGGTTCATAAACATTCATGGGGCAGGAAAACGCTATTGCATATAAATGTGTGCAATATTATTCCAGGAAAAACACATGAATGTTTTGGAAGTCATAAGGGATTTCCTAAATAACTATGGTGCATGGCAGCCAAGAGGTTTTTGCTCAAAGAAAGCCCAAGATCATAACTGAAAGTGTGTTATGAGGCAAGGAAAGGTCAAGAACCAGGGGCAAAAGTAATGTCTTGTTTGGTCTTGCTACCATAACTCTAGGGGTCAAATTAAGTTCATGTCCCTTTATGCAGAAGTATGCTTATAAAGTAACGGGGTAGGTGCCTCAAGAAACGAATACAGCTAAATAAATGTGGTCTTCAAATTAGCCGTGGTGAAAACTCTAATTACCATGACATATGTTTGCTTAAACTTTTTTTGAAGCACTTTGCTCAACCCCTCCTACTCCCTAAATTTTTTATTTTTTAGTGTTTTTCCCGTAGATTGTAATATGCACTACTCCTCTGAGACTCTTGAGGTTTTGTACATGTTACTATTGTAAATATTCCCATTTAACACTATAATTAGTTATTTTCTGGGTTTGTGCCCCATATAGGAATGCATCCTGGCACAGAGTAAAAATGTAAAAAAGGGTGTTGGGTGAAGAGCCTTCAGAGGTAGTTTATGACCCACACCAGAAATCCTGCCTGATATTTCAGAGTTACATTTTGTTTTATACCAAAGTAGTGTCACCCAGCTTGACCAGCTGTATTACCAGTTTTGTTTTTAAATGATTTTTCATTGATTTTAAGAATCCAATGCACCTTCTGGGTATAAAGATTTATAACTATTGAGACTATTTTAAAAGAATGTGCTCTTGGCTCTGGAGGCAATTCCAAAGGAGGAATTTCCAAAGTATTTTGAGCCATGACTGCATCATTGTGTAGTGATGCCCAGTGGAAAAATACTTTTTTAAAGCAGTGGAACTGTTCTTTAGAAGTTACTCTGGATTACTAGAGGCCGAGAAATCAACGCAGTATTGTGGCCGATTTTCTTTATATGGGGAAACATCAGCAGACCATGCACTTTAGTTGATCCGAGAACAATCATTGTGTAATGAAAGTCATCATCAGTCTGACTCTAGAGGTTGTAGGCTGAGATGTGATGTGTTCTATTTAATGTAAACTGACTCCAGCAGGATATTGTCCTGGCAGACTCTCTGAATACGGATTTAGATTTTAGTAATTGTCCCTGAAATTGTTCTAGGAAGATGTGTGTTTGTGTGTGCGTGCGCGTATCCTTGCGTATGTATAAACACATGCACATTTTGTCACATTATTTGGTTAAGGACACTGCAAACCCAGAAAGTAGCCTGACCTTGTATTCACTTGACATTGGGGGAAAGACTGGGAAGAGAAATGGAACCAGGTTAGGCAGGTGCTATCGGGGTTAGAGCCCAGCTGTAGTGTTAGTAAGACCAGTGGATGGAAATGAACCATTGTTTGGGGCCATGGAGGCTGCACTGCAGCCCGTGGGTGGTTTGTGGGTTCTTCTTGTAGAAGGGCAAGTTCCCTTTGCCAGGAATTTTGGGGTGAAAATAAGCAGGCCTGCCACTGAAGTCTGGAGCTGTGAGGCTAGAGCTGGATTCAGGGTTAGGAAAAAGACCTGGAGACCAGCTAAGAGGAGGCTGAGCCGGCTCGGTCACATAAGACGTAGCCAAGAGTGACGCAGAAGGCCTGAGGCTGGCTTTTGGAGCTGGGAACCTCTGGGGTAACCACTTTTAATAAGCATGTAAATGTTTCCCTGAGTTGTAGCTGTGTCAACCCCACGCCTTCAGTAAAATTTTATTAAACATTCTGACTGCTCCTCGTTGTACATTAGGGGATGAAAGGCAGAGCTGGTGTCTGCCCTCAGAGTGCCTTGCTGTGGGGAGGGCAGAGCAGCCTGGAGAAGCCAAGTTTGAGCCCGCTCAAGGTGACTTGCAGAGCCTGGGGTCAGGGTGGCTGGAGGGATGACAAGTGGCACCTGCGATAGATGGATGGCACAGCCAGCATCTCCCAGGACTTGTCTAAACTGTCCATGGAGGAGAACGAGGGAGAAAGTAACTCTCAAGTAGTGGGATTGGGCCTCAAAGTCATGGCAATTTGGATAATTAAGGAAACATGACCTTTTTGGTCATTATAGGTAGACGAGGTCTGGGAACATACTGATTCTAAGTGGAATAAGAGTTCAGTCAGCCATCCAAGGGGACTGCTTTGAAGGAGACAGCATTACCATGTCTACAAGATACCCCATATCTAAAGAAAAAGAGACAAACTTAAGCATCGAAACTATTAAGTTCCATATTTGACGTGTATTCAGAGGTTCTCATGATGCAGGTGAAATAGGCACAATTTAACGGAAATGTTTCGTTTTTGGTGGCTTGTTTGATACTCTCTGCTATCACCTGTTTCCTCTGCTCTTAATGTTCCTCACTTCCCCAAGTCTAGTCCATCAGCAAGTCTTTTATGGGCCAAAGATGTCTCAGATCTGTCCCTTCTCTCCATTGCTGTTGCATCATTCTTTTCCAAGTCACCACTCGCTCTCCTTGGCCTCTGGTGAATGTCCCCTAACAGCACTGTCCTCTCAGGGCAGCAGAGAGATGTGAGTCAGATCATGACATTTCCCGCTGAGAACTCTCCGCGGCTCCCCATGGACTTAAGAAAAGGAACCCAAACAACCCATGCTCTTCCATTTCCAGAAGATTCTATGCAACCCCTCCCCTCCACAGGATCCCTACATCTTCCCTTTGTTCCATCTTATAGACCCTTAGCTGCTATTGCGTTTTCCTGTCAGGCACTTGCATCAGCTCTTTCCACTCATTGGAATGGTTCTTTCTTGGGCTTTTGGCAAAGGTGGCTCCTTCTCCTCAATCAAATGTCAGCTTAATGTCACCTTTCTCAGAAAGGTCTTCCTTGAACACCCTGTCCAGTGTCTCCTTCCATCCCAGTTCCCTTCTATCACATCACTTTGCTTATTCAAGGAACTTGGCATAACCTCAGTTCATTCATTCATTTTTATCTGTTTGTTTGTCTCCTATTTGTAAGCTCCACGTGGGCCAGAGCTTGCCTGTTCTGTTTACTATGGTGTCCCTAACTCCTATCACATGGTAGGTTCATTAAATAAATGCTAAATATATTACGTAGTGAATATATACAAGGACATTGGAAAGGCACAACGGTGAAGTCCATTACAAAATAAAAAGCTTGACTGAGCAAGTGTATACACAGGGTCAAGAAGGGTGGGTAAAACATAGAGCCTAGGAGACTGGGCTCTGGAAGGAGATAGACTCACACACACACACCAGCTCTTCATTTCAGGCTCAAGTTGTCCACTGCAATCCATTCAGAGTCCACTTTGGGTGGCATTAGGAAGTGGCCCCTCTGCCTTAGTCAACAGGCCCAAACTGCTCCTCAATGGTCAAGGTAGATCTTTATTCTCCATTTCTCTCCTCTGGGGCTCTGCTTCTCTGGACTATCAGGAAAACTCTCCCTTGAGCCTCCACTGTCCTCCAATGTCTTTAACCCTTCTGGTCCGCACTCAGTCCTCCCACCCACTGCCACTCATTGTTCTGTCTCTTCCTGTTGACGGCCCTGTAGGGAAGATAGGGGTGAAGGACAGCAGCTCTCCAGTCTGGGCTCAGGCTCAATCTACACGGCCTTCAGACTTTTCCAAGTGCCAGGGATGACTTCTAGAAAAACTCTTGAGTGTGACTATACTCAGAGTCTCTTTGTCCACTTTAAGTTGTATTACAAAAGACTCCCTAGTGTGACCATCAAGAGGGAAAGATGCATCCCACTACACTGACATAAACACAGAAGTCTCTCAAAGATGACAACTGCTTCTTCATCTTTTTTCAAATCTATGCAAACGTTGACCACTCATGAGACGCTTCATAAATATGATCTGACGTGCAACTTCACTGCGTCTCCAGGGTACCTGGCAGGGCTGAGGGATTTCTGGCAGGGCAGTTTCCTCTTCCCCATGGCCCCAGGGAACCAACTTGCTACAATTAGTTTATGTTTTTGGTAGAATGGAGTGGGACGTATTGTCAGCAATTTTCTAGCACATGCATTCCCAACCAAGGAGAAATCCGTGTATCATCTTATTGGTTTGATTGCGTTATGAAATCAGAAAATTGTCTGGGCTACTTATACTGATTATTTAAAAATAAAAGACAATTCAAACAGTTTTAATTTGCAAGACACTCTGAGAAAACTATATCCTAGGAAGGGATTAGGAAGCAGGTCTGGAATTATGCCTGGTTCCTGTCGGACAGCCCATCCCTGAGATGCTGGATGAAGCATATGGGACGAGGTGGGTGGAGGGACTTGTTAATGGTGATGTCACACTCATGGCCTCGTATGTTCTTATGTCCTGATTCCCAGGAACACCAACTTCATAAAAATATTCCTCTCACTCAAACCACCCATTAACCTTTCTAAGTTGGCTAATCATTAATGTCATTAGCTTCAGGATAGGATGACAACTCCCCGAGAGGGTATGGCACCCACAAGGGGGTGGGTTGTAAGAACTCTGCAAACCAGCCTGCTGTCCTCAGGCTGTCTGGGTGTGGAGATAATGGTTTTACCCCCTCCATCAATGCCTTTTATTGCAGTCATAATTATGCATCTGTTCAGTTAGCACCTGCCCTACTAGTGGGGAGAGAGAACCCAAATAACAAGGTCAAGTTTACCAGACTTACACAATGCGGACATCACCAAGAACATGGGTGACCTCGTGTTTAGGAACCAAAGTCTCCTTGGGCTAGGGAGCAGCCCAGGCACAGTTTCTCAGGGTCTGTTCTGATTTCCTTTATCCTTGGCTTGGTTCGATCAGGTTAACCTTTTATGAGATTGCCATTTCCATAGGTCAAAAATGGCCAAATATCAGCAATTTCATAGGGTTCAACCCAATATTTTGAGAATTTTGCTCTCAATTTTTCTAGAGCAGAAAGTCACAAGTTGAAGGTAACAAGCAAGGAGAATAAACTCAAGTGAGAGAGACCTCAAAGTTAGGGGCAGTACATTTTGGTTCTAACTTGCTCTGGAGAAGACTGCATGGCTGTTGTACACTTTTTTTTTTTTTCTTTTAAAGATTGGCACCTGAGCTAACAACTGTTGCCAATCTTTTTTTTTTTTCTGCTTTTTCTCCCCAAATCCCCCCAGTACATGGTTACCTATTTTCTTTCAGTTGTGGCTCCTTCTAGTTGTGGCATGTGGGACACCGCCTCAGCATGGCCTGATGAGTGGTGCCATGTCCGTGCCCAGGATCCAAACCGCTGAAACCCGGGGCACTGAAGCGGAGCGCTCAAACTTAGCCAGTCGGCCACGGGGCCAGCCCCTGTTGTACACTCTTGCATTAAAATTATTTGCATGTGGATTTTGAACTATTTCCACTTCTGGGGTCGAGACATTTAAGGTAATGAGTTCGTGAAGTTTCATGTCATTATAGTGCCTGAAAATAGTTTTCATGGTATTTTCATTAAGTTATGAGGGATGAAAAGGTTGTATTTACAAAAGGAATGATTGTAGTCTCAGAGGTCATGTGGGACATTGCAAATAACGAAGGATGGCTGCAGTTAGGAAGTCTGGTTTGAATTAATGGTAGGTGTATTTCAAGACAGCAGGAGTCACGACCGTCCCAGATGTTCAGTGATGGGTAAGTGAAGTGAGAAAGAAAGAAGAACATTGCTTATCTACCATGTGACAGGTCTTTACGTATATTTTTCTTTCCATCCTCATAAAAATCCATTGGGACGGGTAATATTATCACCATGGGTAATAGATGCCCTGAGCAGTGTTAAATAAAGTGTCAAGGTCCATATCACTTGATATGCTTCGTTGCCTGTTGAGTTCCAAAATTTATGCCCAGGCCAGTCTTATTCAAAGCCTCATCATCTTCTTACACCTAGAAAGACCAGATGACCTGGTTCCTGAGATGCTCTATGTTTATTCCTTTGGTCCTGGCATACTCAGAAGTGTCCCCGTTTGGGACTATGTACACTGCTGGCACTTTCCTACCTCCCTGGTCCACTGAGCATGTATTTAAGGAGGCTTCCTCCAGCAGAGAGCACTGTGGTTTCGGCTTGTATTACCATTTGCCTCCAGGTACTGCTGCTCCAGGGGTCCTGCCTCCAGGCATTGCTCTTCTGAAGAGAGCCTGGAACTCAACAGGCAACTAAGCATATTCTTTAATAGTATTTCTGATGGCCTTGTTAGCTGCATTTTCTTATCGTAAATCCAGGATAAGAAAGATTTCTAAGTCACTTTGGTATAAGACAAAATGGAACAGTCCCGGAACCTTCAACCACCAAATTCTTTTTGCGTCATGTGATTGCTGTAGGTTGATGAGCCATTAAATCAAGTAACAATTATGCCGGGCGCTTGAGAGGGAGGATGGTACACGGTTTTGATGCTGGCTTTTACTGCTGGGCTGATTCTCGGAGTGATCCTGTTTTAATCAGCTTTCATGGTAAGGGGCATGGGTAAATACTGTTTCACATGTACACACAAGTACTGAACTCAGAAATAAGGAGGACTAATGCAGTAATGCAATACATATTAATCTGTTTGCGTACTTATTCTGCACCTGTCACAGCCTATAAACCCCAGCAACCCGGAGGCTGCTAATTCTACCCTGTTGCTGGACACACAACGTAGAGAAATGACAAAGGGGGTGCATGGAAACTTAGCTTGTCCGCAGATGGTAAGTGGATCCACTATTGCTCACAATGGATTGTCCGCTCGATCTATTGGAGCTATAGTCAGCTGTGTGCATAGAATATCCTCAGGAAGGGCAAATAAGCATACTAAAGTAGCATTCACTGTACATTTACTCACTGAATGACTAGCTGTGACAGGCTCCAGTAGATTCCATTTCAGTTCAGCCAGCGAGTACAGGGCTTCTGCATGATGGGAGTTCAACAAACGTTTGAATGACAACCGTTTGCTGGGTTCCCATCCCTATGTTAGCCAGAGAAGAAGTATAAGGTACTTACACTGTTTTTAGGGAGATGACGGACATAAATGAAATAATTAGACATGTGGCATTTAGAAAGCAAATCTAGAAAGGTTAAATGAAGTGAACTGAAGGTAATCAAGGGCCAAGTTAATCATTGGAGACCCCAAAATGGTATTTGTCCAGTTGGCTCTCCTTTGGGGGACATGTTTCATGGAGCTGAGCTGCAGAGCAGAAAGGGCATGGAAGGTGGAGTCTGTCTGGTGACCTAGAGTTAGTCATTCAGTGGCTCAGCATATTGCTTTCCTCCTTTTCATAATAAAGCTAACAATATCCACATTAAAGGATCGTCGTAGAGATTCGCGATAAGGTAGGGAAGACTGTGTCCGATGCCTGGCACAAAACAGGAGTCAGCAAGCACACGGTACACGGTAGCTACTACCATGGTCACCGTGGAGGAGGACTGGAAATGGGTCTCAGACAGTGAGGAGAATTTCAAGCTTTGAAAGGGTAAAGGCATCCTCCGTGCTGATGTGGAGAGCTCTTCATTGTTTATTTTTACAGCTGCATAGTTTTCCATTCTATGAATATTCTACAGCTTATTTAAGTTTATTTGGTTATTTCCATTTTCTATGAACAATACAATGCATTAGTTTCCTGGGGCAGCCTTAACAAGTTACCACAAATTAGGTGCCTTTAGACAACAGGAATTGATTCTTTCACGTTTCTGGAGGCTAGTCCCAAATCAAGGTGTTAGCAGGGCCATGCTCCCTCTGAACACTCTAGGAGACAATCTGTTTCATGTCTTTCTCAGCTTCCAGTGTAGCCAGCATTCCTCAGTGCTCCTTGGCTTGTGGACTCATCCTGCACATCTCTGCCTCCACTGTCACATGGGATTCTCCCTGTGTGTGTCGTATCTTTTCTTCTCTGCTTATAAGAACACTAGCCGTATTGGATTAAGGACCCACCCTTTGCCAGCATGACCTCATCGTAACTTAAATAATTATGTCTGCAACTATGTTATTCCCAAATAAGGTCACGTTCTGAGGCTCTGGGGGGACATGGACTTTAGGGGGACACTATTTGACCCAGTCCATATGGCTATAAACATTCCTGCACCTGCCTCCTGGTGCACCTGTGCAAGGTGCCTCTGAGACACCCATCGGTGTGGATGTTCTTCCACTGGGATCACTGGGTCATAAGGTCAGGGCATCTTTAGCTTTGCAGGATTAAGCCAACTTGCTTTTCCAGTGAGTTGTGCCAAATTACTCTCCTGCAAGCAGCGTGTGAAGCTCTGGTTGCTGTCAGAGTTAAAACAAATGTGGCCAACCCAGTGTTTGTAAAGTGGCCCATCTGAATGGCTCATTTGCGTATCCCTGATTAATCTTCCTCATTTGTTTCTCCTTTGTAAAATATCTATTCATATCTTTTGCCTCTTTGCTTGGGTTTGCTTGTCTTAACCTTAACTTTCCGGAGGAATTCTGTCACTTATAGGTTTTCACTCACTTTATGGGATCTTTTGATGAAAAGTTCTTAATTAATGTTGCAAAACTTATCAGTCCTTTTCTTTAATGTTGGGAATTTTTGTGTCTGAAGAATCCTCTCCCCTATAAAGATCTTTCTCCTTATGTCCTTCTGACATTTGAAAGTTTTGTCTTTCACACCGAAGTCCATAGGACACCAGGAGGTGACTTTTGTGAATGGTGTGACGTTGGGATCCAAACTGATTTTTTTCCATATGGGTAATTAATTATCTCTGCAGCGTTTTTCCTTTCCCCACTGATCTCCAATGTCACATTTGTCATTTTAACAAATATCCATATGTGTAAATCTGTTTGGGTTCTCTAGTCATTTGTCATCTGGCTGCTCATTCGAGTTGTCAAATTTTTGCCATGATGAATGGTTTGTGTTAGCAACAATTTTGCATGTAGCTATTTGGCTCATCTCTGTTTGCTATTTATTTCCTTAAAATAAATTTCTAGATGCGATTTTGCTACATCAGAGAGGAAGCGCATTTTGTTTCTGTTCTTTTTTCCTCATGTCTGGACCCTTCTTCACTTGTGGCCTCCATGCACATGTCTTCACTTCCTTCAGGCTCTGACTGCCCACACCAGGGCAGCGCACCCGCTGCGTGGACAGCCTCCGCACCCCTCGCAGTCTCCCCCAGCCCACCCTGGGCCACCACAGCTCCTCCCGGGCCCTTTCCCCACCCCATGTACCCTGTTCTGCACCATCTGTGGCTTTAAGATAAAATCGTTCAGGAAGGAAAGAAAAGAGGAAAGAAAAGAACAATAGGAGAAGCTTAGGTGCATGTTAAAGGCTTTATTTAATGATGTATTGAGAAATCACTCTCACAAAGGCTTTCCCCAGTCCCACTTCCACCACCCGGGTATGAGAAGGCCGCTTTGACCTGAGGGAAGCTCCGTGAAGGCCAGGGGTCCGTCCTGCTCATTGCTGTATCCACAGCACAGCCCAGGCACATGGTCCATGCTCCGTAAATATCTGTCGAACAAATGACTCTGCTTCTCATTTTTTCACCAGCTAGTTTTCGTCATTGAAAAAAAGAGAATCCAGTTTGTCAATCTATGATGGCACCATCTCTAGTCCAGGTAGCATTCCACTGTAGGGTGGAGCAGCGCCCCAGGTCTGTGAGGTCTCCAGGCGTCTCCCAAACCTTGCCTGCAGTAATGCCCTCCTGTGGTCCGGCACCTGGCTCTGAGAGCTGAATTCCTGCAGTGATTTCCAGCAGAACACGCCAAACAGACTTGTCTTCACAGATCTGCTTCCCAAGGGAGTTGTAAGACCAAATTGTGCCCAGCATGTAACTGGTGACACAACGAGACAACCAGGAACAGATCATCTTTGTACCATTGTGGGTATGAACATGAGCTTCGTCATCTAACAGATTCTGGGTTCAATGCTGGCTGTATTATTTGTCAACTAAGAAATCTTGAGTTTGACCTCCTCCACCCTCAACCACAATTTTCTCATTTGCGTAACCTGGATAGTAATACCTGGTTCCCGGAGTTCTTGGGAGGGGTAAATGAGAGAGAAGGCATATAAAATGCTTAGTACAGATCCTAGCACATAATAATAGCTACACCTACAGCTCGTTAGGCACTAATAATTATTAGCCTGACAGGGAGGGACACTGGCTTCAGAGAGCTTAGAAGTTCTGCTTACATCCAGTTTCTTTATTAACTGAGTGGAAATGGAGAGTCACTTCCAGGACTGGGGAACGAAATAAAAGCCTTATTTTTAATTTGATTAAATAAGCTGCCTCTTGGAGTTGTTGTTGCTGTTACTATGGGTTTTGATTCCTATAAATTTCTTCTGCCTTGCCTGGACTGGTGCACCAGGAGGCCAGTAATGACTTCACAAAGACAAGTGGTGGGATGGGGGGCAGGCACTAGAGACTAACCAGCTCCCCCGAGGCGGGCTGTGCCCGGGAAAGCCCCAGTCATCGGTGGTCCACCTCCCCTCCTGTGTGGTTTTGCCTTAAAGCACAGTTCATCAAAAGCCCCGATCCTGGACCTCTTGACACACTGCCAGATGATAATAAGGTACGGAGAACACAAACGAGCTCAAAGACATCGCTTATTAAAGCTGAGATGTACCTAAGAAGAAATAAACCCAATAAATGCTCTCCTTGAATGGTAACAAAGAAGCTATAAGAAGTTATAGGAGACTTTGTGAGCTGTAATATCCTCAGGAGGAATTTAAAAAACTATTTTTTTTTTTTACAATCTTTCATCTTGGACTGAAAGAAATAAAAGTTCTCCTTCAATGTGACCCAATACCGACGAGCAATTCATGAGCACTGCCCTCTTTCTCTCTGCCTTCAAGTAAACAGAGAGATAAGAAATTTTTTTATTAGTAGAAAAGTGATACGACTTCTAGGAAATCTTGGGTACTTGTTGCTTTGAAGACTTGGCTGATGAAAAACTCTCTTTGTTCATCAAAGACTGATTTAGCGTTTCCTCCACAGCGCTGACAAGGACTGTGACCCCTTCCTGGAGGTGTAAGAATTAGCAATGCTGGGCATCATGTCAGTGGCTAAGCGTCTCAAAAGACCTTTAAGGCTAACAATTAATTCTCGAAGCTCTCCTCACACTGTGTACAGATGTAACAGATGTTCCTGAAGGTTCCGAAGGAAAAGATGGAGGAAGGAATGGCACGCAGTTCTGAAAATGCTCTTCCACGCTCTCTGCCTGCAGGTCCTCTCGAAGCTCCTGCCTCCTGGATCCGCTTCTTTCCTCTCCTCCGACTGCTTCTCACATCCTCTTTCCCACATCGTTCTGGGAGCTTCGCATTCTCCTCCCTCTGTGATGCAGAGCAACTGTGAGCCCTTCTACCAGAACTCTCCGCTTTGACTCAGAGTCCAGGGTCCAAGCAGGAGACAGGAACCACACTTGTGATTTTAACAGAGAGAATTTAATATAAACAATTGCGAACTAGAACAAGGTTATTAACTAGTTAACTGGAATGGCAGAGTACTTTCAGGTGTCCCAGCGGTAGCAATTGCAGGGAGCAGCTACCGCCTCTAGAACGGGAAGAACAAAGAGAAGGATGAGCTTGGAGGAGGGGTCTAAGGAGCTGAGACCCAGACATCTGCCGAAGCTGGTGTCTCTGAGACTTTGGTGTCATGAAGCTGGTTCTGCAAATGCTGGAAAAACTGTCAGCTGCGTTCAGGAACTGCCTCAGCTGTGGTGAGATGGTGTTGCTAGGGTGAAGCCCCTAGGAGCGGGAAACAGGCAGGAAGGAACGAGTTCCCTCCTCCCCCCAGCTCTCCAGTCTCCCTCTTGAGTCTCCTCTTGGTGGAATCTAACACAGAGCAGATGGCCAAACAGAAATGCAGCATCCAGCCCCGCATCATACAGCAGAGTACAGAAGGGGGATGTGGAGCCGAGAGACACAGCCTGATAGCTGGTGCACGTGCCCAAAGCCATTCGGGTGCTCAGCAAAATCACGGGGCTTCCCTTCAGCTTGGGCCACCTTCCTAGCACGCATTTGTGGTTATCAATAACAGCAACCACAAAATGCCGTCACACCATAATTTGAGAGAAGCAAACTTTTAGAATCCAGGTGTCCGTCTGGTTGCTCATAATCAGCCTCCTTCTCTGCTGCCCGTCCACCTCTCTCACTGTGATTAGAATTAGCTTCCACAACCACTCATTCCATCGCATCACTTCCCATTACTTCTAATACTCAAGTCTAAACTCTAGAGGATATTTATAATCCAGTCTTACCTCTCACTTTCTACTTGCTGTCCCCACTCTCCATTCTACCTCAGATCCACATTCCTCACCGTCTACCTGGTAACAGGAGTGCTTTCTTCCTTCCAATTCTTCCTCCTCCTTCTCCCCAGCCCCACACATTTTCCTTTATTTTTTTAATTCATTTGTTCTTCAATTAATCTGGATCAAGGACTTGTTTGGAATTGAATAAAAGACAGAAGACTTCTCCCAGAAAGATACATGTGGGCACTACATTGCCATGTAACCCTGTGGGCCCAGAGACACGCTGTGGATCTCTGCACGGACCCTTCAGGGGTCGCTCATTCTCCCATTAGGATCTCCCTTCAGAACTTCGGGGCCTAGAAGTCCCCTCTCTCCACAGAGCCGGCCCAACCACCAGCTCCTTGGATCGTCTTCTTTGATGCTGCCTTCCATTTCACAATTGGTCCCTTTATTTATTTATTTACTTACTTATTTTTAAAGACCATTTCACTTTTTTTTTCCCCTTGAGGAAGATTGGCCCTGAGCTAACATTTATTGCCAATCTTCCTCTTTTTTTTTTCTCCCCAAAGCCCCAGTACATAGTTGTATATCCTAGCTGTAAATCATTCCAGTTCTTCTCTGTGGGGCGCCACCTCAGCATGGCCTGATGAGCGGTGCTAGGTCCGTGCCCAGGATCCGAACTGGCGAACCCTGAGCCACCAAAGTGGAGTGCATGAACTTAACCACTCAGCCATGGGGCCGGCCCCATCCCTTTACTATGCCTGCATGTAATCGTTGGGTTTTATTGACTAACAGCTTCATGTATTGCTGTTGCAACTCCTCAGTGAATGTAAACCCTTTGTGTGTAGGGACCATCCTTTCCTCTCTCTCTCTCCCCCTCCTTCCTTCCTTCCCTCCCTCCCTTTGTCTCTCTCCCTCCCTTTCTCTCTCTGCATCACACAATACTTGCTTTCACAATAAGAAGCAACAAATAAAACATATTTATCCACATGATCTAAGTTTCTGTACCCTCTTGCAAGTGATAAAACTACATTTATTTAAAAATATCCCACCATTCCTACTTTTTGCTAATCAGACAGGCCCCTCTCCAAGTTCATAGTGAGTTAATAGGTTTTATAGTATTTCAGAAAGGCACACAGTGGCGATTTTTGTCATCCTGTGTGATGTACCTTTTTCTCAATGCCAAAATGATACACAAGAAGCTGGTTTCTGAGTCAAGGGCCCGGCATCCGAGAGCGGCAGCAAAGCCTTGCCACGCTCGGTTTTGCTCCTGCGTCTGTTCGAAGCCTTTCTCCTCGGCGCAAGGGTGGACTGTCTCCCCGGCTCCGTCTCTATCTGAAGCCCCGCTCTGGGGTCTGCCCCAGAGGGCTCCTCCCATACGCCCCTCCCTGACTACGTGCTCCCGGCTGCCTCTGGCCCCCGTCAGCCACCCCAGCGCCAGCCCAGCCCCTGCCCTTCTGCCCGCCATGGGGTGCCGCTTGGGCAGGCCTGTTGTGCCCGGGGGGAGGGAAGACAGCAGCTTTGAAGAGAGCGCCTTAGCAGGCAAGAGACCACCTGGAAGACTCCAAGGGCGGGGACCAGACGGCGTAGTACAGAGGCAGCGACAGGGACGGCGTTGCATCTAATCCTCCCTCCGTTTGGCGCCGGTGGTCTTTCCCTGGGACAGAAACGTGGCTGCTCTCGATTGCGGAGGCAGGGCAGTGTGAGAGCGGGGAGGGCAGGAGAAGGGAGTGTGGGAGGTAGGCCTCCTCTGCCCCGCCAGAAGCCAGAGCCGCAGCTCTGTGTGAGCCTTCTGCTGAGCGTTCTTCACAGTGATTTCAAGTATGATTCCCATGTAGTGACAAGGTTTTCTGAGACTCAGAGAGGTTATAACAGTAGCTTCCCTAAGATCATACAGCCAGTAAGTGGTAAAGCGAGGCTTCAAATGCTTGACAGTGTGTCTCCGGTGATGAAGATGGGAGTTACATGGAAGCCATGCTGCAGCTTTCCCCTCCCCCAATCTCTCATCTGTGAAGGACGAATGACGTCAGTAAAAAGAGAACAGCACTCCGTCCTGCAGATTGAAGCCACCCTCAGAAGCTTTCTTAACAGTGTCCCAGAAAGCCCTTACCAATTAAACGGAGTTGGCACGTGAGATGACATTTATTTGCCATCCTTGCCACCAGCCATCCTGTTTTGCACGTGGAGGAATGGCGTCGTCGAGTTTGAGGAGCCAGGAAGCAGAAGCCAGTGTTGTCCAGCATGCCTTTTCTCCCATAGTTGTTAGGCCTGTGCTCTTTTGGGAGGGATATGAGGCTTGTTCTGGTGCTCCAGATCAAAGCGGAGGAACTGGCGGAGAGGGAGGTGGGACGGGTGACCGGGGAACCACGAAGGAGAGCGTTCCCTGGCTCCCAGAGGGAGCTGCCGCCGCCCAGCTCTTGGGCTCCGGACAGCCCGGGTTCCCTTCAGGGAAAGCTGATGCCAGTCAGGCCGGGTGAGCCGGCTCCCCGGGCCACCTAAAGGCAGACTGGGAGGAGGGAGAACAGATTCCGGCAAGGACCAACGACTGGCCCTTCGACTAAAACGCGCCAGCCCCCGGTGGGCTCCCAGAAAGGTCCTGCGGAGGTCCCGGGGAGCGCTCCAGGGGTCCCTGCAGTTTGCGTCCTTCGGGGCTGGGGACTGCGGCTGTGGAGCAGGGGTGCCCCAGGCCACCGCGCGCACCGCGTGTCCCCGCCGTCTCCTCCCCTAGCCGCGGCTGCGTCCGAGCGCACGTGCCGGTGCAGCCCGCGTGTGATGCGCGGCCAGGCGGTAGCTGGCAGGGGAGCCGCAGGGCAAGGCGAACACAGCGCTAGTGTGTCGGCTCCGCTAAGAGAAACAGGGCGGCTGCGCCGGGCTCGGCTGCGCACCGAGCGAGCGGGAGGAGCCGCGGCCCGTAACCCGAGGTTTCCGCACAGCGAGTGGAGGCAGAGGGAGCAACAGACCCGCGTATTCATGAGCTCCTGTCACAGAGAGGTCGTTGCAAGGCCTTTACCCAACCACCGTTTCGTTTCAGGAAATGCTGTCTGACTCCAAAGTTAGCACAGCGAAGCTGTCGCCGACACCTGGACGTGTAAATCAGGGCCACTCGGAGAAGGCGAGGAGCGTGCCCGCCAGCGCCTGGGTTCCCCGTCTGACTGCTTACTGTGGTGGAGACGGGCTGTCTTGAGGTTCGAGGTGCAGAAGGAGAGGAGAAACGCCAGAAATGGGGGCTGTGTGGCTTCCCCAAGCCAACTGGGTGCAGAGACTGGGCCTCAGGAGTCAATAAGCTGGGGACCCGGATGTTCCAGTGTCCCGGAGGAGCAGGAGTGGAGACACACATTTGAAGGAGTCCGATGGACTCTGTCACCTGCCCTTGTGATTAGACCTGAGTTGTTTATAGTCCCCCGTTTGCTCTGCAAGCCCTGGGTAAGGTGATTCAGGCCGGCGGGATGCAAATATGCGTGGCAGGATGTGTGTGTCTGCGTTGGGAGGATTGTTCAATGACTCCATTCATTCGGTGATTCTCTTGGAAGCCAGATATTGTAAATAAATAACTCAAGTTCCCCCCATATTCCAGTAGTCAAGGGGGGATTGCTTGCTTACTTATTTTGTGTATCTGGCGCCCACCTAGAGAGAAAGGTGGAGAGCGAACATGGAGGCCTGGGAGAGGATGAGACGTGAGGAATTGGTGTGCCATCCTGCCCCACCATGGCCGCCGGGGAGGCAGTGTGCAATATGCCCCCCTCGGGGAGCTCCTTGGTCTGACAGGACAGTGTCGCTGTGTGACTTAGAATAACCTTGATGAGATTCTGCTGATACCCTCTACTTCGAATGAAAGTGATTGGTTAGTTTACAGGTCCTTATGGAAGGGCGGCCATATGGGGAAGTCGTCCTTGTGTCTCCTGTTGCCCTCAGTGTCTTCCTAGCTGTATAAGCCGGATTCCGAACTTTTCCAGGCCTTAGTTGGCTGATCAATATATACATATGTATATACACACACACGTATATACATTCATATCACACACACAAACCAGTTGCAACTATTATTAAGTGAAATCACTGATGGATTAAAGATCAAGAAATTTATCCATGCTTGTGTAATGCAAGCACATTATTGATGTTTGTTGGGAATTGTGACTATAGCTGATTAAGATGAATGATAGAAGTCCAAGTCTCTAATGATCAGCATTTCTAAATGTCCTTTTTTTATTTTGGGAAATTAGCCCGTGGCCAGTAGACTTATAGAGTGTGAGTAAAACATGAGCCTTGTAAATCCTACCCTTGAACTTGCAGGGCAAAGGCATTTGCTCTCATGCTTGGGAGGAGTAAACCCGGTGCTTATAGGCATGGACTTTGGAGTCAGATAAACCTGAGTTTAAATTCTGTTTCTACTGCTAATAGCTGTGTGACCTGGGGCAAGTAACTTAACCTGTCTGAACCTAAATTTCCTTACCTATGAAATGGGGATAATAACACTCAGCTTGTGGGTGTTTGTGACTGGATAGTGTCCTCTGGATGGTACTATGGTTCACTGTGGGTCTTCGCCACCACAGGGATCAAGTTGGCCCCTTGAGGATGATGGAATAGAAACATGCCAAAAACTCAGGTTCCTGATGACATTGTTGAGCCATTGAGTTACTGAATTAACAACCTTGAAACCACTCACCTTCCAGACTTCTCGATATAAGACATAGTATGACCCCTTATTGGTTCAAGCCAATGGAATTGGTGTTACTTGCAGCAAAAAGCTTCCTAATTAATACAACCAAAAGCAGAATGACTTCATCTTAAGTAAAATTTATGACCTTTCTACAATCAAACACACAAACTATGTAGAAAGTTTTGCTAAATATGGTAAAATTTGGACCAAATCCAAGGAGGATGCTTAGGTAACATTTAGGAGTTGACAGCTGACGGGAGTCTCAAAGGATGCCCTTCTGAGGGGGGGGGCTCACGAAGGCAGCCATCCTCACTCTGTGTCAGGAAGCCCTCAGAAGGTCTGAATCAGGAGAGTGCCACAGCTGGAAGTTTTCAGGGTGTTTTGCTCCTGCATCATGTGAGCGGCGAGAATGGGCTGGAGGGAGTGAAGATTCCTGTTAAGGATGTTCCCCAAAAGGCGGTGGCAGTAGTCCAGTGAGAAGTGAAGCGGGTTTGAATTGTTCTATGTCAGTGGGAAGGAGATTTGAGGGTTTGGTGCATTGAGCAAGAATGTAATCGGAATTTTAGAATGAATACCAGGAAGTAATGTATCACAGAAGCCAAGGGAGGAGAGAAGAGAATGTCAAGAAGGAAGTGATCACCACCACCAATGATAATGTCGGGGACCGAATAGTGGGGCTTGCCATGGGCCAGGCACTGGTGGCCCTTTTACATATATTATTCTATTTAATCCTCACAAGAAAACCGTGACATAGGTCCTCATATTGTCCCCGTTTTCTGATGAAGGAACCTACATGTCAGAGAGTTCAAAGCTCTCTGCTCATCAGAGTGGACCCAGGATGTAGGGTCTGATTGCTCCTGAAGCCGATATGCAGTGACGCAGAATGGCAAGCAGGAAAGAAAGCCATTGGACTTGGCAATTAGGAAGTCATGGGTGAGAGAAGTTTCAGGCAAAGGATGTGTTGAAGTATGAAAGGAAAGTGAGAGAGGGCAGTTGGTAAAGGGATCCATCTTTGAAGAAGTCTAGGCCTGGAGATAAAGTGTTTAAGCCTAGAGAGAAGAGAGGGTCATAAAAAGATATTTTTCCCATTGGGTGTCATGAGAATTGCTACTGTATTTATTAGTCATAACTATAGTGGTTTGGGAATTGCATGTAGAAAGAGTTCGCCCTGATGCCACTTAGAAATCAAGATCTTTTTAACCCCCAAAGCAATTTTTCTCTCACTTCATATCGAATCAAAGATAAAATATCCAGCAATTCTAAGAGTGGTTAGGCTGGGAAGTCAAGACAGCTGCTGGTCAGTAGAACTTGGAATGACAGCACCCCCCGCCCCCAAAGATGTTGAATGACCATCCTGTGTTTAACCGAACAATTATCTAATCAAATTGATAATCTCTGCTCAACACTAGCCCAGTGATGATTTACACGTCCGAGATTGCTGTTCTGGGCTAGATTGTTTTGGGCAACACCTTCTAGTTGAATCTGACTCTGGGCTTATTAGGAGAGGATTCTGGCTGGGTTGCTGGCTTTGTGAGCCAATCACAAATGCCAAAATTGCTGGCAAATTGCTTTAGGTGTGAATGCCAGCTCTCTTCTGGGGCTTCTGAGAGGTTGGAATCCTTTTGGTACTCCCAGGTCTGCTGCTGACCCTCAGGAGACTGTCCAGTCGGGAATGGGAAAAGGGGAGGGCTGGTCGCTTGACCTTCCTAGGATGAGATTAAGGAGAGAGGCTGGAGACTGAATTATTACAACTGCTGGTTTGGAGACGGTTAATTGAATCTGATGGTCATGAAAATGATTCTATGTCCTGTGTGCTACCAGGACAGGAACCTATGTGCTTCTGTAACCCTCCTTCTCCCTAGTCTGGAAACACTCCACGAAGAAGTAGAGGGCAAGTTGAGGGCATACTTTCCAATTAAACAGGAGGTTTCAACATGATGATGTAAATAACTAAATAATTATACTCCCCCAAGGCATTGTTAAACTTGTCCTTTAAGGAGAAGGCAGAACTTTTAGTTTCTTTGTCGATGAAACAAATTTTGTTTTAGCAGACAAGCTTCTTGAGTCCAGAGACCAGGTTTTGGGGATCTTTTATAACTATAGTAATCATTATTGCTGTTTATGAAATATTTCCAGTTCTCTCCCCTGCTGGGCACATGTAGGATTCTACTTCCTGCTCCCTGTGGGTGAGTGGGGCCCTGAGACTAGTCTGGCCAATGAGTGATAATCGAAAATGACACGTGTCACTTCTGTGCTGGAGGATTTCGTCTCCTGTTTGAGATCCTCCAGAGCTTTCTTTTCTTTCTGGCATGGCAACCAGTAATATTCAAGCTGGTGGCTGCTTTATCCACTGGGATACCTGGATTTTTATGAGAACAGACCCCCACCGCAAACCGACTCCCCAAGCCTCTAGCTAACTCCCAATAAGCATGTGGTAGGAGTGAGAAATAAACTTTCGTATCGTTAAGCCACCAAAATTTTGGAATTTTTTGTTGCTACAGCATAATCCTACCTAGTAAAATGTAAGACCCAACCTATATTTCAAGCGTATATTACATCTGTGTTATGTGGTACGCTCTTATGGCCCTAGACTATTAGCACTTGAAGGCAGACGTGGCAGGTGGGAGAAGGTGCAAACACCTGGAATGGATAAGAGAAATGTTGGGAACAGAGGCCACCAATGCCTTCAGCTTGTCCCATCTTCCCATTGCTGTCCAGCAAGTCCAGTAGCAAAGGTGGTGATGAAAGGTATGGGGGTTCTGGAAGGCAGGGAAAGACAGGATGTGTGGGGGGCACCAAGTGGAGAGGGGGATTAAGAAAAAAGTTGCACTTTTTTTTTTTTCTTTTCCATCGTAAACTTAGCATGTCTTTCCCTCTCCTTGTGGCTCTTTTTAAAATTATGAGGCACCGAGCATTTTAAATGGGCTCTCTGTTATGTCATAAATATTCAGACTGGGGATGGTAATTGTTCGCTGTGATTAATTCTGCTTACTCGGGAAAGTTGTGCAAGGTTTTCACTGGAGGGTATGTCTTTTATGTTTTAATGTTACTTGTGTATAATGCAATTTGTCCTCAACTCCAGTTGAGACAGTGGAGTTAGGTTAAGGGCTTTTGGGGTCCTTTTTCTTATGACAATGTTTGGAAATACTTAAATTGGATGGTTTGTAATACGCCTCCCTGGGCTTAGATGAAGGTAATTGATGGGGCTCAGGGCCAAAAGTTCCTACTGGCCGTTCCAGTTGTGTTGGTCTGGGGTTAATGGACAAAAGCGCCATGTTGAAAGTTACAGCATTTTCCTTCGCTTCCATTTTAATGATTCCTGCCTGCCAGTGTTTTCTCTTTGAAGAGCAATTTAATAAACAGTCACTGGTGTTTCATGTTGAGGGCAAGATTTGTAATGGCATTCATCTCCCCAGGAGTTCTTCCTCGGCATGTGATTGGGTCAAGCCCTTTGCAATGAATATGGGTTAAGTGCTGGTGGCTCTGAATGTACCATGGGTCGCCCCTGCTCAGGATGAAAATGGGCTGAGCATGGGGGTTAGGGGACGATTTTCAGGAGGATTCTGGACTCTCCTTAAATTTCTCCTACTTTAAAAACGTTTTCCAAGGAAGTCAAATCTGAGCCTGCAGTTACACTGAAGACACTTAAAAGGAGCTCTAAAGGGGGCAGTGGGCACACAAAGTTCTGGAATGTGAACTTTAGCCAGCTCTGTATTTCCAGGTAAGAAGGAAGTTGAACAGCCAAGGGTTTCCATTGTTGAAGATGACAATGGAAGCTCTTAGGCTTGACAAGGAAGATTATCATCAAATGGTGCTTGTTAAGCACCCACATGGGAAGACAGTGTTCTGGGTGCTACATAAAGCAAGCCCAGGCAAGGAGTTGGGTTGCATGCATCTATTTTTGATTAAAATCACATGTAAAGTTATACAGCTAATTAGGGTGGGCCTCAGGCTTCAGTGAAGGTGCTATGCAGGTCTGGGTAGGGCTGGGCCTGGGCATCCACACTGAGAAATGAGGAGCTTGACGGTTTTCCGGCTTCTTCTGTTCTGTAATTCACAACAGCAGTGCTCTAGAAACAGCTCGCTGGAGAGGGCCGAGCCCCTGAGGGAAACTGTGACATGACGTGAGACTGGGTGGAAAGGACAGCTGTCATTTGTCTACATGAGTGGTGCCATAGGGACCCACACAGCTTGTCTCAAAGACCATTGCAATGACAATTTCTGTAGGATCAGAGTTTGGCAAGATCCCAAATGTGGCAAGCTGGTTTAATTATTCTTTTTTCTCTTGATGTGCCAGGGTTGAAGAGAAAGTGGTAACTAAACATCACTATTTTGGGCTCCTTTGAGAGCAGAGGGTGTGACTTTTAGCAGCGGGGAGGGCTGGCTGTGGCCAATATGCAGAGACTTCCGGGAAGAGGTGGGGATGGGCGCACTGTGGTGGTAATTCACCCACATGGTTGACAGTGGCCATTCCTGTGGCTAGGTCTCTATATGTTATAAGTATGCTATAAGTCTCTATATCATGTTTATCTTAAAAAATTCCCACAACAACCAGAAGATATTCTAAGCTTTAGCCAGTGATATGCTTATTCTGTAATAATATAAAACTTATAACAGAGTAATTGCAAAATAATTAGTGTGGCCCCTTGCAGGTGGTGTAAATGAGATTTGACTTGTGGATATAAAAGCAGAGGTGGCCGGTGCATGTTGGGGTAGCTGCCAATGATCTCCTGAAATAGCTTCAGAGTCAGCCTTGAGGTTGTGCAGACAACCCATCTCTTACCCAGGCTGCGCATCACCTAGAGGCTGGCACTTTCTCTGGCTTAGCCAGAGAAATACATATTAGATGTAGAATAAGGAATTAGGATCAGGTCAACCTAACCTTCCCCATTCTCTAACCTCCATCCACTCATTCATTTTTATACCTAATAGGACACATTGAGATTATCCTCCAAGACTCCAATTAAGTAGAAGAAGAGGAATGGTTTTCCCTCTCTATTTTTCTGGGGAAGAATTAATTCTAATTCTAGTGGATTCTTCTATAGCAATATTGTGTGATAAGTTCATGAGCCACCTGTGATATATGGAAGACATGATTGTTGAATAACAAAGTTTTTATTAGAGTCATAAAGGGCTGAGTTTTCATGGCAAACATGATGTCGTTGGGCCCAGTATAGTGTAGTGGCTGAGAGATGGTTCCAGAACTATTCACCCGGGTTCCGATCCTAGCTCTGCCATTTACTAGCTGTGTGACCTTAAGAAAATTGCCGGACTTCTTTATGCCTCCATTTCGGCATCTGTGAAATGGGCATGACATTAGAACGTACCATCGTTTGTGATGAGGGCTAAGTTATTGAAAAGATTAATGAGTATAATATGCACTAAACACTGGCACAGTATCTGCACTTGCAAATTAGTGCTGCTATTGTTCCTTCTTAATCCAGAACCTCAAGTAGATAGACTTCCTTTCCTCCCTCTCAGCCCTATTGGCTAAAGTCAACTACAACATAGAGTAATCTGCATTCTGCCTGAAGGAGTTGCATTTACCAGGTTTACTAACAAAATGATCAGTAAAAAGCCTGATGCCATTCATGAAAACAAACAAGCAAGCAAATAAACACATGTTTGTGGAGAAGCCCCGTGCGTGTCCTCTTCCTCCAGGACAGACTTCCTATTCTACATCAGGTTAATAAAGTTAACGGGGAAAAAAGGTGGATCTCCATATTCGTCTAGTGAATTGGAAAAGGCATGAGTTATTCAGGTTTATTGAACAAACTACTAGCTTTTAAATACAGTTATGCATCTGAAACCGCAGAAAAACTGCATGAAAATACCAGCATCTGAGCATCAACCCTGCATGTGTCTGCAATGCAGCCTGGCATCTGTAACATGTTCTCCAGATGATTCTGAGGCACACCCAGCTGAGAACCACTGATCTGAGCCATCCTAAGCCTAACAAATGAGGACAGAGCCCACACTGGGTTAGTTAGCAGACACGAAAAAATACCATGAAAGGAAGGACTCGCTTTCACATTGAAATAAATTCTTCCTGTTAGTATATCTCATTACAAAATTAATGATTTTCCTCTATCTTTGGAGAGGGATATTTGACAAAAGGAATTTTAAAGAAATTGGGTATTGATGGAAATCAAAGTCTTGGTTAGGCATTATATACATGACTCCTTATCAATCTGGGTTCACATGTTAATTTCATTAGAAGTCAAAGCGTCCCAGCGCAGTACAACACACTCAATAAATATTCATTGAAGAGGAGCACCGGAAACAATGCAGGTAAGCTTGCAGTTGCACTGAGCTTGAACTTTCAGAAACACTTTTCCACCGGGTGCCCGGGCCCCCCACCTTGCACTGCTCCAGGGGGCTGTTTGCTTAGTGTAGAGTGGGGACTGCCCTGATCAAGAAGGACTTGCTGGCCCTGCAGGAAGGGGCCACGTGCTCCTGGTCCCCACTCAGCACATCCCTGCCCTCACCCCGCTGGAGTTAAAAGTCCAGCAGGGTTGCTCACCATCTCTCACTCACCTGCTCCTCTCCCACCCTCCTTCCCATCCTCCGGCCTCATAAACCAGTAGGAAACAAATCTGCACCACACACTGTCTCATTTCACAGCTCCAAGTTCATCGACATACAGTTATTAGGAAAGTTCAGTCAATCAAAAGATAACTCCTTGACCCTGGAGATGAATAGGATAGGTTTATGTCATTAAACCTGACAACTAAGAGACTCTTCATGAGGGGCACTTCTTTAGGAGGTGACGCCTCTGTCGGTGTGAGAGTCCTGGCTCCTTGTAGGGTTCTTCCGGCGCCTTCTGGGCAGGTCGTCCCAGTTAGTTGGAGGCCGCCACCCTCATTAGGTCATGTTTACTGAAGGTGCTTGTTTTCTGTCTCTCCATTCAGTCGGTTACAGGACACCGACAGAACAAAGCGTGTTGTAACTGACCACCAATGGAGCTGGCTCTGTTCGGGGATTATGGTTGCCTTGGCAACCAGCTTTGCTGAACTCACCACAGCAAACATGGAATGAATGGCTGGGTCAACACCCCAGATAAAAAGAGGGTTATGCAACTGTTTGCTGAACACTTGGCAGGATTTTTTTCTGGACATTTCCCAGAATATTCCCATATTCATAAATTCCAAATGAAGAATTCTAATTTAGACCCATAACAAGTATTTCCATTGTTTGCAGCAAAGAGCTGCTGCTTTTGGAAATATAAATTAAGCCTGCACAAGACTTGAACTGGGTGTTGCATCAGTTTCGGTAACGGCTAGAAAGCCCGTTTGACGATAAGCTTTCCCTAGACAGGAAACCAGGGAGGCCACTCATGTATTTGTAATGATCTCCACAAATAATTTCTTCTTCTTAGATTCCAAACTTCAGTCATTAAATGATTTTACTCTCATGGCAGCTAAATAGAGTCTCGAAAATGAATTTTAAAATTCAGAAACAGGCTTTTGAAAAAAAATTCAGAGACAGGACGGAGCCTCCCTTTGTGGAAAAGCAGATTGGCAAACAGGACAATTTATTTAAGACAGGGAGGACAAAGGAGCAAGGTTGTGGCATCTTCTAGTTGCCCAAACCATTTCATTCTATGCAAACAATTAAATGGTAATATAATCCAGGTTTCCAGAGTAGTTTATGTTTATTTCTGTCTCTCACTAGAAGAAAAATATCTCGCAGAGTAAGATAGTAACAGTTGTTATGACTTGTACCTGGCTGGTTGACATGGTTTTCCTCAGGCTCTTTCTTCTATTTTCCCCATTTGTGAATTTCTCATACTCTCTGAGTTTTGACTCCTTTTTCTTCCCAGTTGCATCTGCTCTGGCATTTTGTACAAAGTAGGCACTAAGAGCTGGTTGTTGTCTTCTTAAACAGCTCATTTCAGATGCCTAAGTTGAGATCTTTCTTCCTTGTCTCCTATTTGTTCTTCAATGTGACATCTTCAAGGTGACGTGTGTCACTGGCCACATTTCTTTAAACTCAATTTGTGCCACCCTCAATAGCAATCACTTTGTTCTGTCTTTAACATCCACCTGGGAGAGGGGGACCAATGAAATATCTTGAAGACTTCTTTTATTTTCACTTCTTTTTTATTGCTCATGGCTCAGGTAAATTATTTTAGATTGAGTGATTGTTAGGTGTAGCAAGGTCTTAATAGCCAAATAATTTCAAGGCGTCTTACTTTTTTTCTTTTTTCCTTTTTCTCTTCAAAGCCCCCTGGTACATAGTTGTTTATTTTTAGTTGTGGGTCCTTCCAGTTGTGGCATGTGGGACGCTGCCTCAACGTGACCTGATGAGCAGTGCCATGTCCATGCCCAGGATTCGAACCAGCGAAACCCTGGGCTGCTGAAGCAGAGCATGCAAACTTAACCACTCGGCCGGGGGGCTGACCCCTCAAGGCGTCTTACTTTTTATTGTGCTATTATTTCCCATTTTTATCTTGTATGCATTGTTCTTTCTGGAAAATTCTGGAGAAAAATAATGAACATGATTGCGAAAGAATGTGTTTTATTCTGAAGTAAACATTTTAAATAGCACTTAATATTATTTTTAACTTTTTATCTTTCAACAATTATAGATTCACAGGAAGTTCCACAGAAATGTACAGGAAGATCTGGGGTCCCTGCACCCCGTCTCCCTCAAAGTTAGCAACTTGCATGACCATACTATAATATCAAAACCAGGAATCCACATTGGTACAATCCACAGAGTTTATTAGAATATCACCAATTACACGTGCACTTGTGTATGTGTGTATGTATAGTTCTGTAAACTTAGCTTTGTGAGTTTTTTGTAGCTTTGTGTAACTAACACCACAAACAGAATACATAATTGTAACATCACCACAAGGCTCCTTTCACAGTCGCTTCCACTCCCTCCTCACCTCTGGGCCAACACTAATCTGATCTCATCTCTGTAAATTAATTGATTTCACTATTACATGAATGGAATCATGAAGTATGTATCTTTTGGAGATTGACTTTTCCACTCACTCAGCATAATTTCCTTAAAATTCGTCCAGCTTGTTGCATGTATCAATAGTCCATTCCTTTTCATTGCTGAGTAGTATTCCCTGATATTGAGGTACTACTATTTGTTTAACCATTCACCCATTGAAGGACATTTAGATCATTTCCACTGTTTGACTCTTACAAATAAAGTTGCTATGAATATTGTACAATTCTGTATGAAAATAAGTTTTTTTTTCTCTGGGATATTTACCCAAGAGTGCAATTGCTGGGTTGCACGGTGTCGATTTTTAGTTTTAAAAGACATTGCAAACTATTTTCCAGTGTGGTTGTACCATTTACATTCCCACCAGCAATGTATGAGTAATGTAGTTTCTGCATATCCTTGCCAGCATTTGATGTTGTGACCTATTTTTTTTTATTTTACCCATTTTAATAGATATATAGTGATATATTATTGTGATTAATTTGAGTTTCCCTAATGGCCAGTGATGTTGAACATCTTTTTATGGGCCTATTTGCTATCTATATATCCTCTTCAGTGAAAAATCTGTACATGTCTTTTGTCCATTTTGTAATTGGAATTTTTTTTTTCCTGAGGAAGATGTTTCCTCAGGATGCTGAGCTAACATCTGTGCTAATTTTCCTCTATTTTGTATGTGGGTCCCCACCACAACATGGCCACTGAGGAGTGGCATAGGTCCACATCTGGGAACCAAACCCAGGCCACCAAACTGGAGCACACTGAACTTAGCCACTAGGCCACACTGCCAGCCCCTTTATAATTGGATTTTTTTAAATGTTGAATTTTCAGAGTTCTTTCTGTATTTTATATACAAGTCTTCTGTTGGATATGTGATTTGCAAATATTTTCTCCAGGTCTGTAATTTTTCTTTTCATCTTTTTAACAGGGTCATTCACAGAGAAAAGTTTTAAAATTTCTATGTGGTCCAATTTGTGAAATTTTCTTTTTATGGATCACGCTTTTGGTGTCAAGTCTAATAAATCTTTGCCTAGTTATATGTCCTAAAGATTTTCTCCTTTTTTTCCTAAAAGTTTTATAATTTTACAATTTATGTTTAACTCCATGATGCCTTTTGAGTTAATTTTTATATAAGGAATGAGATTTAAGTTGAGGTTTATGTTTTTCCCTCTGTGGATGTCCAACTTCCCAGTACCATATTTTTTAAATGGTGCCTTTCTTTTGAATTTCTTTTGCTCTTTTCAAAAATTAAATGGGCATATTTGTGTGAGTCTATTTCTGGGTTTTCTGCTCTGTTCTGGTCAATGTAACTACCACTCCACCAGTACCACAGTGTCTTGATTATTGTAATTGTACAGAAAGCCTCCATATCAGGAAGAGTGATTCCTCTTCCCTTATTCTTTGTTTTCAAAAGTGTTTAGGCTATCTTACGGCCTTTCCCTTTCCATAGAAGTTTTAAAATAAACTTGTCTATTTTGTAAATTCTTTTCTGAGATTTTGACATGAATTGAATTATATTTATAGATCCATTTGGGGAGAACTGAAAACTTTACTATGTTGAGTCTTCTGATCCGTGAACATGGTATGTCTCTCCAATTATTTAGGTTTTGTATGATTTTTTTTAAATGAAAATTTGTAATTTTCAGCATAAAGGTCCTTTATATGTTTTGTTAGATTTATACCTAAATATGTAAGTTGTTTTGGAGCAATTACAAATGGTATTTTACTTTTTATTTTGGTTTAAACTTGTCCATTGTTGGTATACAGAAATAAAGTTGATTTTTCTGTGTTGATCTTGTATCCTGTGACTTTAATGAGCTCATTCATTTGTTCTAGAAGTCTTTTGCAGATTTCTTGAGGTCTTCCAATAATCTCATCTGCAATAGAGGAAGTTTTATTTTTCCCATTCCAATCTACATGCCTTCTTTCTTTTTTGTGCCTTATTCAATGGTGAAAGCAGATATCCTTGCCTTGTTCTTGATCTTGGAGGTAAAACATTCAGTCTTTCACCGATATGCTAGCTGTAGGAATTTTGTAGATGCTCTTTATGAGGCTGACAAGGTTCCCCTTTATTCCTATTTTGTTGAGAGTTTTTATCATAACTGGATGTTAAATTTTGTCAAAGACACTTTTTGTGTCAATTGATATGAACATGTAGTTTTTCTTCTTTAACTTGTTAATCTTGTTAATATGGTAATATGTTGATACATTGATCACTTTTCAAATATTGAACCAGCTTTGCATACCTGAAAGAAATCCCGTTTGGTTGTAATATAGTATTCTTTTTATACATTGCCAGGTTTGATTTGCTAAGATTTTGTGGAGGATTTTTATTTAAACTTATAAGATAAATTGATCTGTAGTTTTCCCTTTTTGTCCTTCTTGTATTTGTTTGATTTTTGTATCAGGGTAATACTGACCTCATAAAATGAGTTGGGAAGTGTTCCCTCCTAGTCAGTTTTCTGGTGGACATAGTATAAAATTGGTACGAATTCTTCTTTTAATGTTTGGTAAAAGTTTTCAGTGAAACTATTTTTCAGGAGATTTGAAATTACAAATTCAGTTTCTTTTATTGTTATAGGACTATTCAAATTATCTGCTTCTTCTGGGCTAAGATACGATAGTTTGTATTTTTTGAGGAATTGGTCTATTTCTTCTAAATTGTTGAATTTATGATCATAAAGTTGTTCATGGTATTCCTTTATTATCCTTTTAATGGTTGCAATGTGGTTTCCCTGTTTCATTACTGATATTGGTCATTTGTGTCTTCTCTCTTTTTATCTTTATCTGTCTTGCTAGAAATCAGGTTTTTCCCAAAGGGCTAGCTTTTTATTTCATTAATTTTCTCTATTGTTTTAAATTTCGTTTATTTCTGTCTTATTTTTACTACATCCTCTCCTCTGTTTGCTTTGGGTTTATTTTGCTCTTCTTCTTCTAGTTTCTTGAGATTAGAACTTAGACTCTTGGTTTGATCTTTCCTGTTTTCTAATGTAAGCATTTAGGGTTATAAATTTCCCTCTTGGCACTGTTAGATGTAGTTCCAAAATTTTGATATGTTGTATTTTCACTCAGTTCTATGCACTGTAAAAAACTTCTTTTGAGAATTTGTCTTTGAGCCATGGATTATTTACAAGTGTATTGTTTAATTTACATATGTTTTAAGATTTTTCTGTTGTCTTTCCATTATTGATTTTTAGTTTAATTCTCTTGTGGTCAGGAATATACTCTGTATTATTTCAATTCTTTTACATTTATTAAATTTGTGTTATAAGTCATGATATGGTCTATCTTGGTGAATGTTCCATGAACTCTTGAAAATAATTTGTATTCTGCTGTTGTGGGTGGAATGTTCTGTAAATGTCATTTAGAGCCTGTTGGTTGATAGTATTATTGAGTTTTGTTTTCTTATGAGTGTTCTGCCTAGTAGTTCTATCAGTTGGTGAGAGTGGAGTGTTGAAGTCTCCGACTATAACTGAGGATTTGTCTATTTCTCCTTTCAGATCTATTAGTTTTTGTTTCATGTATTTTAAAACTCTGTTGTTTGGTGCATATAAATTTTTGATTGCTGTATATTGTTGGTGGATTGATTCTTTTATCATTATTTAATGTTCTTCTTTGTAACTAGTAATTTTCTTTGCTCTGAAGTCTGCTTTATCTGATATTAATATGGCTAGTCCTATTTTTTTGATCGATGCTTGTATCTTTTTCCATCTTTTTACTTACAGTCTACCTATGTTGTTACATTTGAAATGCAGTTCTTGTAGACACCATGTAGTTATTCATGTTTTTAAAAATTCTCTCTGTCAATTGCTGTCTTTTAATTGATGTATTTTGATGATTTACATTTAAAGTAATTATTGATGTTAGGACTTAAGCCTGCCATTTTATTTTTTATTTTCTGTTTGTTCCCTCTGCTTCTCCTTCCTCTATTTCCTTTTATTATTGTGGACTACTTGAACGTTTTTTAGAATTCAATTTTGATTTATTTGTAATGTTTTTGAGTATCTCACTGGTATAATTTTCTTAGTGACATTACAATATATAAATGTAACTTATCACAGCTTACTGATATTGAGGATTTACCACTTAGAGTAAAGCATGGAAACCTTGCTTCCATTTAGGTCTCTTTACTCTCCCCACTTTTTAAAATCTGTTTTAAAATATAATCATCTTCAGTATTTGCTCTACAAACCTTAAACACCATATAAGATCGTGATGTGTTACAATTTTTGCTTCAACAATAAAATATGATTTAAGAATTTCACAAGGCAAAGAATAGTCTATCATATTTACTCCTAAGTTTTACCCATTTGGATGTTCTTTTTTCCCTTATGAAGGTCTCAGTCTTCTGCTGCTATTTCTTTCTATTTGGGTGTTCTCGTTAACCATTCTTTACGGGTAGGTCTGCTAGTGACAAGTTCTATTAGTTTCCCTTCATTTGAGAATGTTTTTGTTTCCTCTTTGTTTCTAAAAGATGGTTTTGCCAGGTAAAGGAATCACAATTGACAGTTCTTACCTTTTAGCACTTGAAAAATATTATGCCACTTCCTTCTGGCCTCCATGGTCTCAAATGAGAAATCTACTTTCGTTCAGATTGCTTTCCTTCTATAGGTAAGACATCACTTCTCTCTGAATGTTATTCAGATATTTTTCTTTGTCTTTTGTTTTCAGAAGTTTAATTGTGATGTGTTTTGGTGGCAATTTCTTTGGGGTTATGCTATTTGGGTTTGCTCAACTTCTCGGCTCTATTGATTTAAGTTTTTCGCCAAATTTGGGAAGTTTTTAGCCATTATTTCTTCAGTTCCACATTTATTTCACAGTTCCTTTTCAGTTCCACATTCCTCTTGTTCTGATACTTCAATGATATAAAATTTTTAACTTTTATTTTTGTCCCATGAGTTAAAAGGATGGGTTCATTAAAATTTCTAGTTTATTTTCTTTTTGAATACACTCTATTGATCTGTCTTTGGCTTCACTGATTCTATCCTATGTTATCTCATCTTTACCACTGAGTCCATCCAGTGAATTTTGTCTCTCAGCTGTGGTATTTTTCAGTTCTATAATTTCCACTTGGTTCTTTTTGAAAACTTTTACATTTCTTTGCTAAGCTTTTCTATTTTTTTCAAAATTTTCAAGAAAATTTATAATTGTTTGTAGAATCATTTCTACAATGGTTACTTTTAAATCCTTGCCAGATAATCCTATCATCTGATTCATCTCTGCATTGGTGTCAGTTGATTGTCTTTTATCATTCAAGTTGTGTTTTCCATGATTCTCCATATGACAAGTGATTTTGATTGTATCCTGGATATCCTGAATATTATGTTTAGAGACCCTTAAATTTATTTCAGCTCCTAATAAGCCATCACTCTGTTTAGATTTAGGTCCTGGCTTATTTTTGCAAGTTATAGTTTCAATGAATATTTAGTTTTCAGAGCCCCTACATTGTTACTCTGGTTGATTTCATTCTTGTGGCTCTGCTCAGCTCTTCTTACTCAGTTCCTGTAGAGCTGCCCGAATAAGTGGATAGATGGTTCGAGAAGCACTGGGCTTTGGTTGTTGCTGCAGCTGATTGAGCCTGCCACTGCCTCTGGAATGGATTGGCGTGAATCTCTCCACTAGGTCTCTGCTAGGCAAGCTGCCCCTTTCCTAGTTCTTTGGCCAGAGAAAGCAAGGTTTTTACTTGTCTATACCTGTGGGTGATTCGAGGTTGCAGGTCTGTTCAATGCCCAGTCTGTGATATTTGGGCCACAGAAAGAAACCACAAGAGACTCACTATGATGTTGCTCCTGAAGGCTTGAGGTCTTGAGCCAGAGTATCTTCTTATTCCACCTCTTGGAACTGTTTTATTATTGTCTGATGAAATAGATCCAGGATATTTAGTTATATTTACAGGAGAAGAGCAGGGAAAAGTGAGTCTATGGCATCTTGTCCCTGACCTGGACAGAACTTAGTAGTTTTTAAATAAAGGGGAAAAAAACCTCTTCCCTCTAATGCGAATAATTTATTTTGTTTACTGAAAAGCCAGGAAATAAAGATAAGCAAAAAGGAGAAAATAAAAGTAAGCACCAATATTCTTACAGTTACATAGATTTTTACCACTTTTTTTCCCTTCCTGATCTCCTTCTGTGCATATGCAGTTATTTGAAAGTTATCAAGTTTTATACTTACTTTTACACTAATATGTCTTACATATATTTATAGGTCAGTATATAATCTTTTATTTGTACTAAGCACTTTTAGTTTGCACAGAAGACACACAGCTAGGTTACTTAAGTGGTGAAAGCTAAGATTAAGATATGGAGGAATTGAGAAAGCTGTCTTTGTAGTTCTTCAGATGTTCTGGGGACCAGACTTGAAGAAAAATTGGAACAGTGGCTCATCTTCAGGATATAAGGCCAGCTCAAGGGACCTCCACCTCTGGTGATTTGGTTATTTTATCCCCTTGACACAGAGATCCCTTATTCCCTGCTACTTTCTGCTCTCTTACTGTTCCTAAGAGAAAGAATCTGTTTGGTTAAGTTTTTACATCATTTAATATGGAGCATGTGTGTCGGGCAGAGTCTTAAGCCAAGCCACGTGATAGAAAGCTAGCCTCCAAAATGATCATCTTATACAAGTTCATCTTGGTCTCTCACAGCTCAAGACCAAGGCTAGTATGTTGTGACTGGAGTAGCAAGTTACATATAACCCAATATATGACACTTCACACGAAAAAGAACTACCTGTGGTCAATTTTCCCATACAGGAGTTATGCAAAGGGAGACACATAGAAAGACTCAGACCTGTATATTCCAAATGCATAGAACATTTGGGTTGATTTCAATTTTTTTATGCTTATTAATTATACTGCAGTAAACAGCCCTGTGGCTAATCTTTGTACTAGTCTTTCATAACCTCAGTGACATAGGTGACTTCTGCAGCTCATTATAATAACAATACAAATCACGATTGCTATTATGCCACATAGACCCACAGTAACTGTCAGTTAAAGAAATTCACTCATTTTGCTGTATTTTTGTAGAATTCTTATGCCTGAATATCATATTATAAATAATTAAATATATCTCAGTGGAACGGAAGACCATTAGAATCAAAGTGATATATCCAAAGGCAGATGATTAGATTGGTGAAAATTCTAGGGGTGCTTTCCAGGTTTGGCGACTTCTTGTCCAAGTGTTGCCACTATACCACGCTGCCTTTCTCTTAGAAAAAAGTATTCTCAGAAGAGCCAGAGTATAATACTGTATAAAAATCCTTCCTATGTGTACATTTCAGGAAGGCTTTCAATAACAAAGGTGAAACAAAAAATAGAGTTTTTCTAGTTGACTCTCAAGTAAACAGGAACGAAATTGGACAATTCCATTGCCAAGTATTTTGGTAAATTGAAGATATCCTATAAATAATGATATTTACTTGGTGTCTGCTGTATACAAGTCTATTACTCACAGCTGCTTAAGTCTCTAGGAGGTTGTAGGATTCTCCATGTGCTGCGTCATTAACTTTGCTGGTCATATATATCCAGGAGCCCTCAGGGATCTCATGATGACAGATTCCTCTTTTATTTACCCTGAAGTATCTACGTTTTGGGAATCTCTGGTACATTACTTTAGGCATTCAAGCTTGACAAATGCAACATATTATTGATATTTCCACATTTTAAATTTGTGTTTAAGGTATACATCCTGAAATAAAGAGAAATAAGAATTTTCTATACATGAGCATATAGTAATAAGAATCAAATAGTTTTGCCAAAATTTACCTCTGAGAGCTGAAGCTATTATTGATGACATTTTCACTTCTCATTCAAGTGTTTTGTATTCCAGAGTTTCATCTACTGGATGGTGGGAGAAAGTGAGAAACAGCAATGCATCTGGGCACAGTAAATAATCAACAGAACATTTGTTAGAGATAGGAGAAGCGATGGGCGAGGAGAAACTAATATTTTCTGAGCATCTAGTGTGTGTCAGTTACTTTAACTTGCTATCTCCCTCACTTCTCAAAACAACCCTTTGGTTCAGCTATTTTCCCATCTGTCCTTTGCATAAATGATGAAACTGAGCTTTTGAGAGGCTTGGTGATTTCTGAAAGTTCCTTCGCTAATAAGTCACAGAGAGGGGACTAAAGTCAAGGTCTGTGTGTCTCTAAAACTTGCATCTTTCTGTCCACAATACAAAACTGATTCCTGAAAGTCTTAGGATTAAAACAGACTGAGTTCTGGGGCTCAAGGATCTCTCTTTCAACTGATCGAGTATGAATCCACCATAGGCTTCTCCTCAGTTGAATTCTGATCAGTCCACCTTTAAAGTGCACGCAGGTTGGAAATTTGAGTCTTTAGTGTCAGGAGAGCACCACAACCTGGGACTTGTTGGGTTTGTTGCAAGACTCAAAGCTAATGTGCCTCTAAATCCCTCAAAGGCACATTAGTGGGTAATTACAACAAATAAAGGCTAATGGGAGAACCACATCTGTTTTGTTGATTTGGCTTAGGGAAGAATTCTGGGTTAGGAGATTTAGCCAAATTGCTTGACCCTCTTTAGCCACCCCTCACCCCAATCCAAAGCATACCTGCACGGGGCCCATTGTCTAATGGAAAGATCTCTTGACCTCCTGTGTGCATTGGAAAAGCGCAAGCAGCCACGTACTGATTCTTGTCCTGTTTCTGACACAGTGACCTGGCTGATGACTTTAGAAAGGCCACGCACTTTCCTGACCTTGGAAAGGCCATAGAATGTGCCTAGGAGGAGGAATGCCATGAAGAGATTTTTATCTCTGCTGTCTCCCAAGGGATCCAAAGTGTTTTCCAAATGAACTGACAAAAATCCATTTGAGAGAGCGCTTTTTTCTGCTTTAAATGCTCCCAAGGTATCTGTAGTCCAGGTGCTAATGGTGTGAAACTTTCCAGGTGGTCAAGCCTTTATTTTTTGAGAAGTTAGTGTAACAGAACTTCCACTTGGGACATAGAGAGCCCGTTATTAATTTTTTAATGCATGAAGTAATTGAAAACCTGTTCTTATAAGCTTTCCCTATTATGTGATGTAATTCATATCTCTCTGTGGTAGAGACAATGCTACATGTTCACTAAATTCCATTTAATCTTTGTCTTCCTGAGAACATGTGCATTTCCTAGCCTCTCTTCCAGTTAGGTTGGACCATGTGACTGGTTCTCCCCAATGGGGTATAGGCGTAGGAGTTGTAATCCATTCCCAGATCTGATCTTAGAAATATTACATCCAAACACATAACCTGCTCTTCCCCTGACTCAGCAACCATGGAAGCCATATGTTGAGTTCATTTCATTAAAAGAAGGACACAGCCTGAATCTCTGAACTACCAGGCAGAGGAGAGATGCCCTGCA
Organism: Equus caballus; assembly: GCF_041296265.1. Taxonomy (NCBI): domain Eukaryota; kingdom Metazoa; phylum Chordata; class Mammalia; order Perissodactyla; family Equidae; genus Equus; species Equus caballus. The sequence goes on along the minus strand of NC_091712.1, from coordinate 19,614,316 downwards.
GAGTCATCTGCCCCATCAGACTTTATGTGAATGAGAATCAAACCTTTCTTTGTGTTAAGCCACTGAGATTTCTGGGTTTATTGATACCATGGATAGCCAAGCCTATTCCGAATAATACATTCTCCTTTTCATATGTCCTTATACTTTGTGCTTCAACTTGAGTTGCACAGAATCTTGGCTTTTTATTGAGAGCTTAAAGTCCTTAGTCCAACCATCCACCTCATGCTTGACTCTCTTCTGCCAGATTTCTTCTACCAGTCAAGCGCATTTCATCTCCTCTTATAACAGCCATTTAGAGCAACACTGACTTTACATATTCTCTTTATGTTGAGCTATATATTAAATGGTGTCTGCTGTACACATGGGCCATTAAACCAGGCTTCGACCCAGCACTTCCCTCACCAACTAACCACATTTCAGAAACCCACAGAAGAAAGCCACAAGTCTAAAGGGATGTTATGGGCGTTTGAACAGGATTCCTAAATTAATATCACCATGCTTGGGCTTGTCCTCTCCACCAGTGCCCCAACACTTTGCAGACATTAAAGTGCTCTCTACTTCTCCTCGTTCTAACTCCCCACTCACCATTTTGGACTCTGGCACTCTGGCACTGTTTTGGTTTTTCCCTCTGATGGCACCATCTTATATTGTCTCTAAAGAGGATCCCACCTTAACTCCCACTGCTGTCCTGGCATCTTTGTAGTGCTCTGGTCAGACAGTCCAGCTCTGTGCTCCTCAGCCTCCCTGACTAGAAGTTGGAAAAATTTAGGGTTAGAATAGGCAACTCATTTTATATGATATCTAAAAGTCAAGTCTAATGAGATCATGACAAAAGAGATCTGTCGGGTTAAACATTAGAGGCACCCCGTCCTGAGAAAACCTTTTTTTTTTTTTTTTTGTGAGGAGGATTTGCCCTGAGCTAGCATCTACTGCCAATCCTCCTCTTTTTTTTTTGTTTTTGTTTTTTGCTTGAGGAAGATTAGCCTAGAGCTAACGTCTGTGCCAATCTTCCTCTATTTTGTGTGTGGGATGCCTGCACAACATGGCTGATGAGTGGAGTAGATCTGCTCCCAGGATCTGAACCTGCGAACACAGACTGCTGAAGCAGAGCACATGGCACTTTAACCACTCAGCCATGGGGCTGGACCCCTGATAAAACCTTTTTAAAGATAATTGTGCAGAATTTTAGGAAATTTTGATTTACTTCTCAGAGGTCACCTCATCTGAGAGGTTGTTTATGAATGAGAAAATTCCTTATTATAAGGATTTCATTCCTCATCAAATGAATCTATAAATTCAATGTAATACTAATGAAAACCCCAAAAGTAACTTCTATGTTAGAAAAGTTATCTATGTATTTAGTAAAAATAAAATAAAATAAAATGTCATCTGTACTCAATCTAATTGCAAAAACAAATTCCACATTGACTAAACTTCTAAATGTGAAGAAAAGAGAAATGTAAAAGCATTAGAAGAAAATATAGACAACTATGTCTCTGATGTTTAGAGCAGGGAAAGCATTCTTAAGTGGAATTCATGAAGCCATAAAGCAAAAGCATAATAAATTTGTCTGTATCAAACAAATAAAACAATAATAAACAAAAAATCTTTGGTATGATAAAATACATTACATATTAACAAAGTTAAAGAGGCAAGCAAGAGCATAGCCAAAAATATTTGCAATATAGACAAAAGACAAAATATTACTTTAAAGAACTTCCACATATTAATAAAAAAAGAACAAAATGAGTATAAAAATGAGCAAAGGAAGAGATAAGGCCACTCAAGGAAGTTCCTGAAACCTGAAAGCCAATGTACAATGAGAAGATGATTAGACTAACTGGCTTTACCATTTTTCAAGTGATTTGGTAAAAGTTGCAAAGTGGCTCACATATAAAATGAGAGGATATAGAAAATGATGAGAGTAAGTTGATACAGCCTTTTAGGAGAACAGTTTGGCATTATCAATAAATAAGTGCATACCCAAGACCGAGCAATTCTACTCCTCAGTATCTACTGTAAGACATTTTTGCAGCTTTGCTCAAGGAATCATGAACAAGGACATTCACTGCAGCATGGTTTATACTAACAAATGATCAACAGCAATCAAAATAGCCACTAATTGGGAACTGTTGGAATAAACTAATATTATGAAAATGTCTCCAAGCTGTCGTGGAGTGTAAAATGTAAGGTGAAGAGCAGTAAGTAATAAGAAACAATGTATATGCCTTGTGCCCAGTCCTCTGGGTTCAAAGTTGTGGCTTTGACCTGCCATCATGGGGACCACACTGCCACTGACCTGAGCCCCACCTTTTGGGTCCCAAGCTGTGGCTTTGACCTACTACCTCTGGTCAAGCTGCTCCTATTCCATGCTTCTCCCTCTGGGACCTAAGTCTCAGCTTTGGCCTGCCACCACTGATGTGAAGCTGTTTTGCACCCCGTCTCCTGGGCCGAGGCTACTGCTGCACGCTGTCATCCTTGTACTGCTGTACTCCCCACCACCACAGCCTCCCCCAGCTGAGTCACTGTGGTGAGACCCAGAGACCCAGACCACGGTTCCATGGAAGATCTGTACATGACCGTACCTCAGACACTGGTTCCACCTCCACAGCAAGTGTACCCATGCACCATGACCCCAACACTGCCGCCACTCTGACTGCCAGCACATTAGACCTGGCACCATAAGGGATCTCCTTGGATAGTGCTTCCCCCATGGAGGAAAAAGGAGAACAGAGGACCCCAGCAGCCTTTGACACTGAGGACCATAATAGCCCTAGCTACCATGGCCATTTGTAGGATCTCTACAGTCTTGGCCACAGAAGACTCCTACAGTATTCACCAACACTGTCCTCAGCTGACAGGGCTTCACAGAGACTGGAGACTATGCCACTGTGCCTTCTCCAAAACCAGAGATGCTGCAACCCAGCCATCTGGCACCCTTGCAACTACTTTCAGGTGAAAGTCTTTCTCCCTGTTCGAAAGCCTGCAGAAGTTGATGACTGCTCCCTCAAATGTGCAGCCATCAATGCAAAGACACTAGAAACATGAAAAAATACCACCAAAGATACACAATAGTTTTCCATTAACTGATGCTAAAGAAATGGAGATCTGTGAGTTACCTGGAAAAGAATTCAAAATAATTATTTTAAGAAAGCTCAGCAAATTCAAGAGAACACAGACAACTCAATGAACTCAGGGAAACAATGCATGAAGAAAATGGAAGTTCAACAAAGAGACAGAAATTGTAAAAAAGAACTAAGAAATTCTGGAAGTGAAGAACACAATGAATGACATGAAAAATGCAATAGAGTGCTTCAACATCAGGCTCAATCAAGCAGAAGAAAGAATTTGTGAACTTAAAGACAGATCTCTTGATATTACTCAGAGGAGAAAAAATAAGAATAAAAAAGAGTGAAGAAAGTTTATGTGAATTATGAGATATCACCAACAGAAGTAATATTTGCATTATGGGAGGAGAAGAGAGAGAGAAAGGGGCAGAAAGCTTATTTAAAGAAATAATGGCTGAAAATTTCCCAAATCTATGGAGATACATGACCATCCAGGTACATGAAGCTCAAAGATCCCCAAACTGATTCAACCCCAAAAGATCTTCACTGAGACACATTACAATGAAACTCTCAAAATTCAAAAAAAAAACAAAGGAAAAAAGAAGGGGAGAACTTTGAAAGCAGCAAGAGAATAAAGGCTAGTCACATATGAGGGAACCATGATAAGGCTATCAGCAGGCTTCTTATCAGCAATTGTGCAGACTAAGAGAGAGTGAGATGATATATTCAAAGGGCTCAAAGAAAAAAAATTACGAAGTGGAATACTTTCCCTGGTAAATGCCCTTCAGAAAGGAAGGAGATATAAAGGTTTTTCCCAGACAAACAAAGGTGAGGAAATTTATCACCATGAGACCTGCCTTACAAGAAATGCTAAAGGGAGTTCTTTGAACTTAAATGAAAGGACACTAATTAGTACCATGAAAACATATTAAAGTATAAAATTCACTGGTAAAGATAAATACACAGTAAAATTAAAAATACTCAATTTGCAATGGTGGTGTATAAATCACTTTGAACTCTAGCATACAAGTTAAAAGACAAAAGTGTTAAAAATAACTATAGCTACATATTTTGTTAATGGACATATAATATAAAAACATGTAAATTTTGACATCAACAACACAAAAAGTGGGGAGAGGTAAGTAAACATGTAGAACTTTTAAATGAAATTGAAGTTGTTATCAGCTTAAAAGAGACTTTTATAATTACAAGATGTATGATGAAAACCTCATGGTAATCACAAAGCAAAAACCTATAATAGATACACAAATAATAAGGAGGAAAGAATAAAAGCATACCACTACAAAAAAAGTCATCAATTTACAAGGAAAGATAGGAAGAAAGGAAGAAAGGAACTACAAAGCAATTAGAAAACAATTAATGAAATGGTGATAGTAAGTCCTTACCAATCAATAATTACTCTAAATGTTAACGATTTAAATTTCTAATTAAAGTATACAGAGCAGCTGAATGGATATGAAAAGAAGACCTGACTATATGCTGCCTATAAGACACTCACTTAAGTTTCAAAGACATTCATAGGATGAAAGTGAAGGGATGAAAAAAGATATTTCAAGCAAATGGAAACCAAAAGAGAGCAGAGGTAACTATACTTAAATCAGGCAAGAGAGCCTTTAAGTCAAAAGCTGTAACAGGCGACAAAGAAGGTCATTATATAGTGATAAAGGGGTAAATTCATCAAGAAGATATGAAAGTTGTAACCCAATATTGGAACACATAAATGTATTAAACAAGTATTAACATATCTGAGGGCATAAATAGACAGCAATGTCACAATAGTAGGGAGTTTCAGTGCCCAACTTTCAACAACGGATAGATCATACAGGCAGAAAGTCAATAAAGAAATAGCAAACTTGAGGGGCTGGCCCAGTGGCGCAGTGGTGAAGTTCGCACATTGCGCTTCTCAGAAGCCCATGGTTTGCCGGTTCAGATCCTGGGTGAGGACGTGGCACCACTTGGCAAAAGCCATGCTGTGGTAGGCGTCCCATGTATAAAGTAGAGGAAGATGGGCATGGATGTTAGCTCAGGGCCAGTCTTCCTCAGCAAAAAGAGGAGGATTGATAGTAGTTAGCTCAGGGCTAATCTTCCTAAAAAAAAAAAAAGAAAGAAATAGTAAACTTGAACTACACTATAGACCAAATGGACCTAACAGATATAGACAGAACATTGCAGCGAAAAGCAGTGGAATACACCTTCTTCTCAAGCACTCATGCAACATTCTTTAGGATAGATCATATGTTAGCCACAAAACAAGTCTTAACAAATTTAAGAAGATTGAAATCATATCAAGTATCTTTTCTAATCACAACAGTATGAAAGTAGAAGTCAATAAAGGAGGAAAGCTGGAAAATTCAAAATATGTGGCAATTAAACAACACATTCCCGAGCAACCAATGGGTCAAAGAAGGAATCAAAAGGGAAATAAGACAATATCTTGAGAAAAATAAAATGTAATCATAACATACCAAAACTTACAGGATGCACAAAAGCAATTCTAAGATGGAAGTTTATAGTAATAAATGTCTATATTGAGAAAAAGGAAGAACTCAAACAATCTAATCTTATATCTCAAGGAACTAGAAAAGAACAGCAAACTAAACCCAAAGTTAGCAGAAGGAAGGAAATAATAAAAATTAGAGCAGAAATGAATGAAATAGACACTAGAAAGATAATAGAAAAGATCAATGAAACTAAGAGTTGCTCTCTTGAAAAGATAAATAAAATTGACAAGCCTTTAGCTAGACTAACAAAAAGAGAGAGAAGATGCAAATAAAATTATAAATGAAAGAGGAGACATTACAACTGATACCACAGATATACAAAGGATCATAAGAGACTACTATGAAAATTACATGCCAACATTAGATAATTTAGGAGAAATGGATTAATTCCTAGAAACTTACAACTTATCAACACTGAATCATGAAGCAATAGAAAATGTGAACAGGCCAATAGCAAACAAGGAGATTGAATCACTAATCAAAAGTCTCCCAACAACTGAGCCCAGGACCAGATGGCTTCACTGGGAGTTCTTCCAAACATTTAAAGAAGAATTAATACTAATCCTTCCAAACTCTTCCAAAAAATTGAAGAGGAAGGAACACTTCCAAATTTCTTTTATGAGTCCAGTTTTACAGTGATACTGAAGACAGATGAGGATGCTATAAGAAAACGAAATTACCAGTATCCCTCATGAACACAGACGCAAAAATACTCAACAAAATACGAGTAAAATGGAATTCAAGAGCACGTTAAAAGGATCATACACCATGATCAAGTGGGATTTACCCTTGGGATACAAGAACAGCTCAACATATGCAAATGAATATATATGATGTACCACATGAACAGAATGAAAGATAAAAATCAGATGATCATTTCAACAGATGCAGAAATAGCATTTGACAAAATTCAACATTCTTTCATGATAAAAACTCTTAACAAATTAGTTACAGATGAAATGTACCTCAACACAATAAAGATCATATTTTGAAAGCCCACAGTTAATATTATATTCAATAGTGAAAAGTTAAAAGCCTTTCCTCTAGATCAGAAACAAGACAAGGGTGCCCACTCTTCTACTCAATATAGTACTAGAAGTGCTAGCCACAGTGATTAGGCAAGAAAAAAGAAATAAAAGCCATCCAAATTGAAAAGTAAGAAGTAAATGGTATCTGTTTGCAGATGACATTATCTTATATAGAAAACCCTAATGACTCTACCAAAAAACTGATAGAACTAGTAAACAAATTCATTAAAGTTGCAGGATACAAAATCAACACAAAAATCAGTTTCATTTCTATATACTAACAACAAACCCTCTGAAAGAGAAGTTAAGAAAGCAATCCCATTACAATAGCATCAAAAACAATAAAATACTTAGGAATAAATCTAACCAAGCAGATGAAAGATCCATACATTGAAAACCACAAGACGATGAAAGAAATTGAAGAAGACACAAATAAATAGAATGGTATCCTGCATTCATGGACTGGAAGAATTAACATTGTCAAAATGTCCCCACTAACCAAAGTGATCTACAAATTCAATGCAAACTCTATCAAAATTCCAATGGCATTTTTTGCAGAAATTGGAAAAACAACCCTAAAATTTGAGTAGAACCACAAAGGTCTCAAATAACAAAAGCAATCTTGAGAAAGAACAAAACTGGAACCATCACACTTCCTAATATCAAACCATATTAACAAGCTATAGTAATCAAAACAGTATGGTACTGACATAAAACAGGCACGTAGACCAGTGGAACAGAACAGGGGGCCCAGAAATAAACCCATGCTTATATGGGCAATTAATTTTCAAAAAAGGAGCCAAGAATATACACTCGGGAAAGGATAATCTCCAATAAATGGTGTTAGAAAAACTGGATATTCACATGCAAAAGAGTGAAACTGGACCCTTGTCTTACACTACTCACAAAAATTAACTGAAAATGGATTAAGGATTTAAATGTAAAACCTGAAACCATAAAACTCTGAGAAGAAAACATGGCAGTAAGCTCCTTGACATTGGTGTTGGCAATAACTTTTTGAATAAGACACCAAAAGCACAGGCAATAAAAGCAAAAATCAATACTTGGGACTTCATCAAACTAAGAAGCTTCTGTGCAGCAAAAGAAACAATCAATAAAGTGAAAAGGCAACTTACTGAGTGGGTTGAACCATATATATGCTAAGGGGTTGATATCAAAAATATATAAAGAACTCATACAACTCAATAGCAAAAAAACAAATAATTCAACTAAAAAGTGGGCAGAGGACCTGAGTTGGTATTTTTCCAAAGAAGACATTCAAATGGCCAACAGGTACATGAAAAGATGCTCAGCATCACTAATCATCAGGAAAATGCAAATCAAAACCACAATGAGATATCACCTCACACCTTTTAGGATGGCTATTATTAAAAAGGCAAGAGGTTGCAAGTGTTGACAAGGATGTGGGGAAGAAAGAACCTTTATACACTGTTGGTGGGAATGTAAATTGGTGCAGCCACTATGGACAACAGTATGGAGGTTCCTCAAAAAATTAAAAATAAAACTATCATATGACCCAGCTATCCCACTCCTGGGTATATTCAAAGGAAGGGAAATCAATATCTTGAAGATATATCTGCACTCCCATGTTCATTGCAGCGTTATTCACAATAGCCAAGGTATGGAAACAACCTAAATGTCCTTTGATGGATGAATGCATAAAGGAAGTACACACACACACACATGCACACACACACACACACAGGAATATTATTCAGCCATAAAAAGGAAGGAAATCCTGCCTCTTGTGACAACAAGGATGAAACCTGAGGGCATTATGTTAAGTGAAATAAGCCTGACAGAGAAAAACAAATACTGCATGGTATCACTTATATGTGGAATCGAAAAACACCCAGCCAATTTCATAGAAACATAAAATAGAAGGGAAGTTACCAGGGGCTGAAGGGAAGGGGAAATGGGGTGTGTAGGTCAAAGGGCACAAACTTTGACTTACACGATGAATAAGTTCTGAGGATCTAAGGTACAGCATGGTGACTATAGTTAGTAATACAGTATTGTATACTTGAAATTTGCTGAGAGTAGATCTTAAGTGTCCTCACCATGGGAAAAAAAGTTAATAATGTGAGGTGATGGATGGATTAATTATCTTGGTCTTGGTAATCAATCCATAATGTCTATGTATATCAAATCATCACATCGCACATTTTATATAGAATTATATTTGCCAGTATTCCTCACTAAAGTTGAGGAAAAAAAGAAGTAAAAAAAAGGAACCATTTATGTAAAACAAAACAGCAAAACATAAAGCATTATTGTATGTTTCTATAGACTTATATGTAAATATGTAAATGTATGGAAAAGGATAGAAAGGACAATTACCAAATTGATTATGGTGGTTACCTCTGGAAAGGGGACTGAGATGAGGTTGGAGTGATCACAAGAACTTACCTTTGTCTGTATTCTTTGCCTTTCTGTGAAATATAGTCATGTAATCGCGCCTTTATATTTTGTAGAGTTAAATAAAGGTCAATTCAAAAACTTTACTGGAAGTTTGATGAGTATGGTGTGTGACTTGATCGAGGCAAACTGCTGCCCTTGGTAAGGACAGTACTTAGTAAATACTGTCTTGCCTTCTGAGTTTTAGCTCAAAACACATAAATAAAGGGGAAAGGAGACAATGATGAAAATTTGGCATTTTGTTATTGTTTCACTCTCCCAGGTACTTAACATTAGTAGGTGCTGAGAGTGGGTGCTGTGCTGTACTAGAAACCCTCTTAGCCAATATAATTGGAACTGTTAGTGGGACAGTTATTAAAAATAATGATAAAGTTATGAAGCAGGAAAACGTTAAAAATGTTACATACGTACCTTAAAACCATGTTAAATACAGCTATGCACCACATAATCATGTTTTGGTCAACAACGGGTGGCATATATGATGGTGGTCCCATAAGATTAGTACCATACAGCCTAGGTGTGCAGTAGGCCATGCCATCTAGTTTTGTGTAAGTGCTCTCTATGATGTTCACACAAAGATGAAATCGTCTAACGACTCATTTCTCAGAACATATCCCCATCGTTAAGCGAGGCATGAGTGTACATATATTTATTTGCCAAGCTTTGATGCAGGACTGAGGGCTTTGCTCCAATCTACTCTACTTGGGGTTTCCTATCCTCTTCTAGCAGAACTCACGTCTGTAAAACATCATGCTTCATCTCCAGTTTTGCTTTCTTTAAGCTACAACAAAACTGAGGACACTTGCAAAACAACCAGAGTGTAGACTCCTTGTCGATTTCTGTTCTTCTACCCAATCATCTTCAATTGTCTATCTCTCACCTGATTTGACAACAATATTGGTTTTGGCAATTCACTTTTATCTAACTTTCCAAAACACTCCACCCAGTTTTATAGAGAGCACCTTCTTTTGATATTTATTTTCATCAATTTACTTAACACAAAATTAAATCACATAACTGTGCCAATACAACTGTTGTAAAAGGTATTCGCTAACTGAGTAAGAAAACAACTCAACGGTTGGGAAGAGAAGAGGCCAGGTGTCATCACCAGCATCCGGGAGCTGAGGCCACTGTTGTGTTTGTGTTACAGAGGGAATGCAGAGACCAAGTTTGTCTCCAGAGTTGATCAAACAGGTTGGCTGGGAAAACTTCTACAGTGTTTGCTGACATTATGGCCAGTCCTGGGAATGCTTGAATCCACCAGTCCAGGGGTTTCTGAGGGGGATATACATATGAAAGAGTCACTCTCTTCTTACCAGCAGCATAGCTCACTGGTGAAGAAAAGTTGTCATTAAGAGCCACATTTTAGGATCTCTCCATCTCTCCAGATCTGCCTGGCAAGCTTCCTAACACAGGAGCCCAGGCCAGGGACCAGCACACATTCAGGCATGGACAAGGAAGAAGGGCTGCAGGGCCTCCAAGTGGGCCTTGAGTCCCTTACAACCCAGATGCATGGACGAGGATCACTGGGGAAGTCCGGAGCCAACTAGTTTGCAGAGTAGATTTACCAACCCAACTGCACTTGAGTCAGAAGCGGAACAGGAGAAAATGTGGTTGTGGTTACTACTTGTTTTTGTTAGTTATTTATTTTTAATAATATGATGAACACCTGTGATTCCAATGCCCATACCCAAAGCCTCAAGGATTGCCTGTGACTTGCATCTTCCTACGCGTTCTTCCTCTCTCTCAGCCCGGCCTCCCCATCCAAGCTCAGCCAGCATTCTGGGCCTACACTTATCATTCCCTTAACTTATTTTTCTTTGTTTTAAATATATGTATGCCTCTGCTCTTGCTTAAACGACGTAAAAAAAACACCTTTCTTATTACTTGCCCTGTTATGCCAGCCATGAAAGCCTAAGAGAGGGCTGCCATACAAGATCCAGCAGAAGCCTATAAATACTTGTTATCCAAGAGAGGCCAGTGCTTCAGAGGGGGTGGGAGAAGGCTAGTTTCTCACAGAGAAATTGTAAATTGCTAACTAAGTTTCCTTTTGGTCTGGAGAATCCGTGATCTTTTTTCACCTATCTTTAGTTTCTTTTGGTCCTGCCAAGGGTTTTAACCCAGTGGCTGAGTTGCCCTATGGGAAGGACCAAGAGTGTGCCTGTGGTTGTATTGGACCAACTGTTTAACTGCAGCCTCCAGAGCAGAGGGGACATTTTCCCACCGGGGGACATGGTATGACTGTCATCCTCATGATACATGGGGAGACCACAACAAGTTGATTATTCTAGAGGCTCGCAACAAACTTAGGAAAATTTTTTTGACATGAATCTGACCATATCTCAAATATATGAGATTACTTCTACTAATAAAAATGACTAAAGGAAACAATTTAGGTGATACAAACTTTACTTAACACTTCATAAGTGGACAGCCTCCATTCAGAGAACTGCAAATGAAGCAGAAGGCAGGAGACTTTTAAGGAATAAAGAATTAAGAACAAGGAAGAGAAAAACCAGAAGAAATCTGATTGGCTGGGGCCACACAGTCAACCTTGTTTGGGGTGAGAAGGCGCAGAGCTGGCTTGGCGTCTGGGGACTGGCTGACTGGATTTACTGCGTTTCTGGTCAAGCAGAGAGTTTTCAGGGACATGAAAGTTATCTAGGTTTTGATTTGCCGATGTGACACCAAGGGCAGGAGTGGCTCCATCTTGGGTCTAGAAATTTATTTTAACACTTCTGTCTTCACTTCCCTCTTTCTATATTGTCCTTTGTTTTCTTAAAGGGAAAAACATCCCCACTCCTTCTATCTGTGCTCTCAGATGCTTATGCCATAGGCTGCTCTAGACGGAGGTTAAGATCTCCGAAGCTCCTCCTGGTGTCCTGTGAGACAGCCAGTGTCATTTTCAGTTTGGAAAGGAAGAGAAGATGAGGAAGCTGCGGTGCCCAGAGCAGTCCTCGAGCCTCGGCCTCAGTACCTGGCCTGAGGGGAGTTGATTTGTCCATCTGTCTTGCAGGAGCCTGAGTCTATCTGCAGTGTGAAAACTCTAAGGTGGACTCTTGCCATTCAGATGTCTGGAGTCTGACTGTCGCCACCGCTCACACAGCTGGCTCCTCGGGCTTAGATCACAATCGATGGTGGAGAAAAATGCTTAATGGGAATGACTCAGCAGGGGCTGATGATAAATTGAGAAAACTCAGTCTGCATACCTCGATAAGGAAAATGTCAGCTCGACTGGTCAGGACTATCGTCCGAAGGAATAGCTCATCCACCCACAACCCATGCACACACATAATTAGGTGATTTCTATACTAGGCACTTGGCTGGGCACGAGGGGTGAGATTGAAAAGTAAGACATCTTCTCTTTTCACAAGGAACCTACTCTCAACCTGGAAGGACAGAACAAAACGCACCAATGAGAGTCATTCAGATTGAGTGGGATAAGTATCTCAAGAGACATGAATGTAGGGCTGCAGGGGTTTCGAGGAGAAAGACACGGGTGTTCACTGAGCACCCACCACTGCTGGCCGCTGTCCTGACATGGGTAGTTTCAGACCTCAGCCCCTGCTCGGCTCGATGGCATCCTTCAGGAATCTTATCGCCACTACAAAGCAAACAGAGAGGACAAGATAAGCTCTTGTTTCTCATTAGTTCTTCCCATGACTAGGCCCTTATGTCATTTTTCAGGAGACTGAATTTGAACTTTGAAATATAAAAATGTAAAAAATCCCCATAAATTTTTGTGCTCACGGCCTTTTATGTTTTATTGCTGATGACTTTCACATGTGTATTTAATGAGATGGAAATAATCTTTTTAAAAATGTTGGAAATGAGGGAATCACAGTGGGTGAACAGGAAAACCTTTGGATGGGACTTTTTTTTTCATTTTTCAGTTACTTTGCTGCTGTAGATTTAGACAAGTCCAAGCACGACACTGACATACGGTGACTGATAGAGAATTTTCCATTGCAATCTAAAGGGCCCAGTGATGTAACTCTGATACTAAAGTCCTTAAACCCAACCGAAAGGAGAACTGAATAACCATCAATTGGATGAGAGCAGAGGTTCTGGAAGTGGTTCCCTATCTTGGCTGCTTTAAAAAATGCAAGTGCACCCGGCCACACCTCCAGCCAATTATACCAAAATCTGTCACAGTGGATTCAGCCTTCAGCAACTTTTAAGGCTCGAGGTGATTCCAATGTGCACTCAATGTTGAGGAATACCTCTCCAGAAGTGACGTTTAAACTCGAATCCCCTGTATGCTGTTCAAATACAAATTCAGATTCAACAGGGCAGGGCTTGAGTTTCTGCATTTCTGACAAACTCCAAGGAGATGCTAGTGCTGCTGGTCTGTGGACCACACTTCGAGTAGCCAGGGTGAAAGTGAAAGGTTTTTTGGAGTGAGATGCAGACCCCTGGGGGTTGGGGGAGTGTTTGCCAAAAAGCAGATTCCTGGGCCCCACACCAGACCCCCTCATTCGAATCTCTTGGCGTGGGCTAAGACTAATCAACTGGGGAGCTTTTTGTAAAAAATGCTCATGCTCATGTCCAACCATCCCATCCTCCCTCTTTCCATATTCTAACTTGATTGGTTTAGGCAGAGGCCCAGGCACTTTTAATTCCTTAAGCTGTGCTTGTAATTCTAGAGTACAGGCAGGGCTGAGAACCACGGACTAGGGCGATGGTTCCCAAACTCTTCTGACCATTGGAAGCACCTGGAAAACTTCAAAAACTCTTGGTGCCTGTGGGCCACCCCCAGAGACTGGGATCTCATGGGGCTTGGGTGTGAACTAGACTCCGGAGTGTTGACAAGTTTCCCAGGAGATTCCAATGTACAGACAAGCTTGGGAACCACTGGGTTAGAGTATCCACATTTGAACACATTGTCCAGGCATTTCTCATGTGTGTTAAGGCTTGAGAGCCTCTGCTCTGGAAGGGAAGTCAGCATCAACTCTCTTGTTAGTATAAGGGGAAATTGCCTGCAAGGACTCCAGCGATAATTCGATGCACAACCTTAGAACTATGACTAAATCTTCAAACATGTTTGATTCACTGGAGGTAGGAGGATGCAAGTAAGCAATAGAAAGACAAGGTCAATGGAAAAATAATACATATGCTCTGACCCTTGCGAGGGGATTTACTCCAATATGCTCGTACAGCACAGCCGTTGAACTGCAAGGAGTTATTGATATGATCCAAGAGTAATACAGAAAATATCTGATTGTAAGTAGGCGCTTTTATTCCTTTCTGAGTTACCTTTTCAAACACCAGATTGGAAGATAATGACCTTCAATGGTTACAGGTATTTGTTTTAGTGAAGAGTTCTGTTTTGAAGGAGAAAAATAAGGCCATAAAAACTGTAGTATACATCTATTGTTTACAACTGCCCAGCAGACCTTGCACACTTCTTCTGGAAAAGCACACTCTTTTTTGAACCAATTATTTTGCATAGGGGTTAAAAGATTACACTTGAGTTATATGTCTGGCCTCGGGCCATAGAACCTGAACTCTTTCCCTCAACCCCAGACCCCAGCCAGGCTGCTTAGAGTCCGTCTGTAGGATTTCTCAAACCCGAGCTGGTTTCTCTGTAATCATACAGTGACATGCTGTGGCCATCTCCTGTGGTTTGGAGGGGACCTGCCTGCAGCAGGCAGCAATTAGGCCAACTCAGTGAGAGACGCGGGGTGAGCCTGGGAAGGGAGACACCCTAGTACCTATCTCTGAGGTCCCTGCAGACACTTGGTTATATTCGGTCTCACCTTCAGTTCTGTGAGCCGTCCTAGCGCCATTCCAATATATCATCTTTTTTGCCTTAAGAGAGTTTGTATAAGGTTTCTGTCACACACATGCCTGAGTAATGCCCACTTCAATATGGCACCTTCCCTTAGTATATGGCTCTAGATGTGCAGGAGGAGGCACCAACTTCCCCAGGTAACCTCAAAAAACTGGCAAGTCTTGATTACTGAAAATATGGAACCAGGTCATTGCAGGGCATAGGAAAAATTTTTTTCCACTGGAGATGGAAAAGGGGCAAGTCGCTAGAAGCAAAGGAGGGATTCAAAACGGGAGAAAGGAGAAAAAACCCTTGTGTGGATACCAACAGGGAGAAGTAAGTCTGCGGGTTTCCTGTGATGCCTACAAAAGCCATGGGGTTGCATAATTTGGGACCAGAATTATTCAAACTTGTGCAGCTTGCCACATGCTGGCCTTTGTTGGGCTTTTAAGGCAATTAGTATCAAAATTTATACCACACCTTGCAATTTACAGGATGTTTTCAGAGATATTATGTCATTCTCCAGATGAGGAAAGTTGCTCAGAAGGTGACTAGGCTCCCCCAAGAGTCCAACTCCAAAGGGTTAGAACCAAGACCTGCATCCAGGATTTCCAAGTCTAATCCTGTGGTCTTTATCAATGCACCACTGTGTCTGCCTCCAGGGAATATATAAGATCACTGGGGAGGCAACAGCAACTCAACCTACTGGGGAGACATTTCTTCACTTTGATAATGAAAGCCAATAAGAAAATAGGAATTCCTGCCACTGTTAAGTGACAGATGTGCGTTAGACAACAGAAGTGGGAAGTGACTGTGATAGTAATCTCTAAATGAGTGTTTGTCTCAATAAATCAGTTCACCTAAATTGTGTAAGGTCAATGAGCAGCTTTACAACACGGAAGACCACAAAACAAGGAAATTAGGAATCTGAATCCTAATCCAGTGTCATTGTTAGCTGCTTGTCTCAACCACGGACAAGTTTCTCAATCTTCTTGGGCCTCAGTTTCTTCATCTGTAAAATGAAAGGGTTGGACAAGATGCTCTCCGAGGGCTCTCCCAGCCCTGTAATTCCATGTTATTTACTAGAATGCTCGTAGCAGGTATGCTACACTGTGGTTTATAGTTCACTATAATTACAGGGTTCAGAGTAGGAAAGAATACTGAATCCTAAATCAGTCCAACGTCTAATTCCTGTTCAGTCATGTCAGGCCAGATTGTTTTTATATACACGAAATTTATGGCACTGCCCCCTTTGAGAGGAGGAGGTGAGGAAACTTCAGGTAACCTGTCCAGGTGAAGAGGCCAGAAAGCTATAAATAATCACGAGAGTAAGAACCAACTAGGACACCTACTTTTCAAAGCGTGCTTACAGTAAATCCTTAAGATAGATGGGACAAGTGGTCGCTTTTTTAATTTTAAATCACTTTTTGCCAAATGAGGAAAGTGAGGCACAGACAGGTTTATAGGATTTGACCAAGATCTCCTTATAACAGAGCCAGGACTAAGAGCCAGGTTTCTTGACTCGGATTCTAGAATTCCTTCCAATAGTCATGAAGAGTGTGTTTCCCTTGGGGAGTCATATACCATTACAGTCTCATTAGCAAAATGTTCCTTTCTGATGACTAGGAAAAGGAATTGGCAAGTATCACCCTTGTTGACAGGTGTTAGAGAGAGATATATCATTAGGGTGCAAAGGCCACTTTGGAATGTTCTTTCTCACTTTTTCAATGTTTGCAGAGGTAAAAGATGTATGCATCTTAGGGTCTTCATCACAAGAGCTGTAATAAAAAGAGAACTTGGTTGGATTTAGATAGACCTATCATTATTTCAAATTGCATCTGGCCAAAAAGAAATGGGGTTTTTAGAATGTCGTCATCTGTTCTATCCCTTCATTACGAGGCTTGGTTGTAACTCCTGCTGACTCTTTCATCTAAGCACACTTGCAATTTCGCTTTACATGACTCATCTTAAACTATTATCACGTTCATTGTAATAACGCTAGTTGACAACACTTTAAATAGTTGGCTTCCCATGATAAAAGGCAATTAATTTTTATATTGCATCTTTAACACAAAGCATTGAGACAAAGTCTTTAAATATCAAACCAAAGTAGGCAATGGTTTTGAGGGTATGAGAATTGGATTCAGACAATATCAGAAAAGTCAAAATGTAGAAATAATGAAAAGAGAGAGATTAGGATGAATGTTGTTAAGCACCGGAATGGGATATTGAGTAAGGTTGCCCAGGTATTTCTTTCAGCTTTGAGATGCTGAGTGGTCTGGTGGTTTTTATGACAAGGGAGTCACTGTATCTGAGGTTTATTTCCCCTTCTAATTTTCTGGAAAAGGGATTTAAAAATGACAAGACCTAGCTTACAGGAATATTAATAAAAGGAGTCTGTAAAAGACAAAGAGTAGGGATTATAAATCATCCTGGGTAGAGGGGGATTAAAAAAGAGATGTTTCAAGCCCAATCCAGGGAGAACTGGGTTCTTGCTGCCTCGGGCGGTCTTGGTGGTGGCACAGTGCTTCCCTAGAGCCCAGGGTGGATGATGAGTGCAGAGGTGGAGGCAGATAGAGACATGCAGGGGGTAATTACAGCGAACAGACTGAAAGGCGTGTTTGCTAACCTCAGAGATTTCCAAAAAGGGAGGGAAGAAGTTAGGGAAGGTTGGAGAAGAAGGAGATTGCACTCTGGACTCCGTTTTAGAGGAGACGCGTCGTCCCAACATTGGTGTCGGTGCTATTAGACGGGGTCAGGATAAAACTGTGGCAGAAGCCCTTGTCTTTTCAGCTACATCCCTACTCTACTGACTTGTTAGCAGCCTCGCCCTTCTCCCTTCAAACTTCTAGTGCCCGTGAAGTTTCTCAGACCAAAGACGATTCCATGAGCTCCACAGTTTCATGACAAGATTTGCATTGAACTCTCTCTAGTTTTCCCATCTGCTTCCAGGAAAGCATTCATTATCAGCTGTTTTCATTTTAAATGTAAGGTAAATATAAGAGAACATGTTCCCTCACTCAGGGGTAGGTATTTGCAATTTCATTTCATAGTTAGAGACAGCGGGTAAAAGTTATGTCTGTTGTGACCTTCTTAGAGTCCCTTAGATGATGTAACCAGAGGATGACCCATTCTACCTGGAGTAGGAAGGACTCTGTTGCATAGCACAGTTGCTTCAAGCTGCTATACCTTGCCTCCTCCGACAGTGCCAGCTGCCCTGGCACATGCTCTCTCTTTGAGGACAAAGTCCCAACCACCCTCCCACTCAACGTTACTCTTTGCTGTGT
Organism: Equus caballus; assembly: GCF_041296265.1. Lineage (NCBI taxonomy): Eukaryota > Metazoa > Chordata > Mammalia > Perissodactyla > Equidae > Equus > Equus caballus. The sequence goes on along the minus strand of NC_091712.1, from coordinate 19,596,199 downwards.
CCTCGCCTGGGCTCTCCCAACATTGACTTGGCTACTTGCATTTGACTCTGTTCTTGGCTTGCCTATCCAACCTCACCCTGAGATCCTCCTGGCCGGGACTTTGACTTCCTCTAAGCCTCTTCTTCTTCCCTATCCCAGCAGGGGCTTCTAGCCAGCCTGTGGCAACGTCTTCTCTCTGCCCACCTGGACCCCAGGGGCTTCCTACCCGCTGGGCTCCACGCTGTGGGCAGGGCTCCAGCAGCCACCCTGATGCCAGTGGCAGTGCTCAGAGTGCAGAGGAAGCAGTTTCATGAACCTCAGTCAATTCGTGGACAAAAGCAGTGGTTTTCAGAAAGTTTTTGGAGCCGTAGGATCCTCTCTTCAAATGAAATCTAATGTAGAAGCCTTCATTTGTAAACTATGAAGAGAGTTGATCTATTACAGTTAAAATGTGGGGCTGGAGTCTCACCTGCTTACCCCTCTCACTGTCCCTCCCACCCCCTGTGGCCATGAGAAGCAGGGCTTTGAAACCCTTTGACTGGAGGACTCTCAGCCCTTTTATCACATTACACACTGTCCTTACCCAGTTCCACCCATGCCCATGCATCAGCTGCCAGTACACACTGCTGCTTTCTAAATCACCATCTCCTGATCTATTCTGACTTTTAGTTGCACATTTCCAGTTTCTTACTAGAATTTACCCAACAAAGGTCCATATGTTCCTCACCATGTCTGAAACTTCATCCTCCCTGCCATGTCCACTCCCCCATTTACATCTTCTATTTCTTACTTCCCATGTAAATTGATGGGATTTCAAGGAAGTTTGAGATTACCGTAGAGTACTTCTGTAATCTCAACTCATGCATCGGTAATTGGTGACCAATTCCTATGATTCTACCACCGAACTCTCTCTTGGATCTGTAACCTACTCTCTATCTCCACGGCCACTGCCTGGGTCGGTCTTTCGTCATCTTGGGTAGAGATCCTGACATCGATATCCCAATTTAGTGCCTGCCCTGAGCCATTCCTGACTGCAATAAAGAGGAATGCTTCACAGAAGTGAGACCTGGATCCCCCATTGAAGAAGGGGTAGGATAGTCATAGGATTTCCCTTGGGCTATAACCATGATCTTGCTATATTCTTAAAGTATGAAGCTCACTTGAGAAAGTTTCTCATGTAAACGTCCATTGAGGGTAATGCAAATACAGCCCAATCACTGATCTGCCTTTTGCGCCTTCTCTTCTAATAGGATGGCTTTTTCCTTATGCACGGGTGTAGTGCTGTGGAACAGCTGTTCTAGTGAATGAGGAATTCCCATGGGCAATTCACCACCAGTGCCCCGTCATTCACAGAAGACAATCTGACTGTGTTTCTCATTGTGCTTCACGACTCACCCACTGCAGGAGAAAACTAACACACAGAAGTGATTGTTCCGTCTCCCATAGGAAGGGGCTTTATTATGACAGAAAAGTTATTTTCTTTTCTGTGGTTTCTTAAGGTTGTCTAATTGGGTAACCCCCTGCTGACCCTGGCCACGGTAGTTTCTATATTGACATCTTTGTTCCACTACTTGCACACCGAAGCCAGAGACAGTAATTCAAACCAACACAGAGCATGAGATAATGGGGCTAGATAAACTGCTGGTATTTAAAAGGCAATGACCCCTTAAGTTCACTGGAGTTCTTTCCCATTAAGAATTTTTCTCACCTGCGTATAAGAGATGGGGTGTGTGTTACCGTCCCCTGTCTGCTCTGGATGTGGGCCGAATTGATCTGCCAGACTTTGCGGGCTTGAACCTGGGTTGCTTTGGAATTCATTCACATTCCTCATACACATGGATAACAACTCAAAAGTAGCACGACCATTTTAAGTTTTCTGTTTTGATAAAAATTTAAAATATGGGAACATACGAAGGACAATGTAACAAAAACCTATATTCCTACCATCTAGAGCTACTAACTTGGCAAATTTTGTCTTATTTGCTTGCAGTGTTTTTAAGGGTATAAACTATTAGAGATAAGGTTAAAATCCCCTTTAGCCTCCAACCATAGGTCCACACCCACTCCCAGTCCCCTCCCCAGAGGCCACTGTCATTACAAGGTGGGGTGTGTCCGTGCAGCCCATTCATTTATTTTCTTCTGCAGATATGGAATTTATTTATCTCGTTTTTATTCTTTTAGAGGCAATACAATTTTAATATGCATATTATATTTATATTTTTCCTTCAAAACCTGAAATGTATGGATGTCTATATCCTCCTTCACAAGGTATTGTAATTAGCACGCTCTGGTACCTTGGAGCTTTCTCCTCTCAACCCCATGTGATCACCCACATCTTAGTTCAAGCTTATCTAATCACACTGACATTTCTTTCCTTTCTTCCCTTCCTTCTTTTTCTCCTTTCTGTCTTTGTCTTCTGTTACTTCTTTTGTATTTATCTATTAAAAGGTATTCAATTAGGTTTACTATCATGTTTTTAATATTTCTTTTCTCACCATTGCTCCTTGCAATATTTCTTCATTATGGGTTTGGTTGTCTTCTTGTGGAGGTATATTCTTTAGTGGTTGTTCCAGTAAACATCTGAGAGAGTATATTTTCCATGTCCTTATGTCTCTGAAAATGCTTTCATTTTGTCCTCATTCTTAAAGCAAATTTAGTGCAGGCATAGAATTCCAAGTTCATAGTAATTTTGCCTCACCCCTTTTAAGATTTTACTCAGTTTTCTTCTGGCATTTAAAAACAAATTATTATTCATGAGAAGTCTGCTATTGATGGTTCTTTTGTGGGCAACCTAATTGTTTCTCTCACAGCTTCTAGTGCTTTCTCCTTCTCCTCAAATTTCTGCATTTTAGTATGGTATATCTAGATATTTGTTTATTAATCCCTAGTCGATATTTTTATTCTGACTCATATCTTTCTTTTTTCCAAGAAATTTCCACAGTGTTTAAATTTGCATATTTTCTCTCCTTTAGTTTTTCTGTACTCTCCTTTCTTTTTGGAAATCTGTTGATCAAATTCTCTTGCTATTCTCCATGTGTTTTAAATGATTTTTAAAACAATTTCCATGTCTTTATCTCTCTGTGCTGTGTTCTAGGACATTTTCTCAGTTTTGAATTCTAATTCACTAATCTTTACTTTAGCTGTGTTTAGTTCATGAATTAATGCATTTGTATTTTTCCTACATAACAATGATTATTTCTTGCTTTTGAGTACAACTAATTTTTTTCTTCTTTGGAATAATTTAATGTTTTTCTAAAATGTCTATGTATTTGACATAGGAGGCGTTTCTATACATCAACAGCAGAAGGAGGGAGGTTTAGTGTATACTCAATCCACAATCTTGATTGCTTTTTTGGGTTATAGTAAATTTTACCCTTTCCTGAATTATTGTGTCTAGTATTGTTGCAATGACCATATTTTCCAAACTAAATACCAAGTTTCATGGTCTGAGAAAAGACTTGTTTTATATGTTGTCAATTTATTTAAATGAAAAGTCTTACAAAACTATGCAAACAAATCATATTTAACAATTTGTTGAAAATAATAAAATTACATGAACCATAATAATCCCACCAAAACCCAGACTGGAAAAGTCACTATGAGTAGAGTAAACATTTCTGAATCTTTGTTTATGACTCAAGCAGCTACAAGGCCTAGAAGATTCTTTCTCGTTCTGTTAAGTCTCTAGATGTAGGAAGTAGAGATAAAATGAATATGCACGAAGTAAACATATTTTATAGAGTTTCTTTAAAAATCTCAGAGTAAACTGTTTTTTTATGATTTGCTTCTTTCTGATCAAAGTATGGCCTAGCAAAACATTTCAGTTATTTGAAATTTCTCTGTGGACTGATGGCAATTATAGTGGTGGATTTTGTTTGTATTTGAGAACTGATCACATTTATAAACATACAGACTATATCCATTGTGAAATTCATGTCCCTTTATTAAAAGAAAGTTTACAAAACATTTCTTCATCGTTGCCTCAAAATCATTTTCATATTGTGGCCAAGGCTAGAAGTCAGTAGCGTAAATAGTTAAACAAAGGAAAAGGTAATCCTTTTTTGTAAATGGGGAAAAGGATTGGATTTTCTTTGTTACTTTCCATACTCATGTTTGAAAACTTTTGGTTATGAAGTCAGGAAATTGTATTACACTTAAGAGCCAATATCATCTATAAATCTTCCTATGTCTTCTTGGTTATTAATTAATGTGCTAATGATGCCAAGAAGTTTCTTAGTGGAACTTGTGGTCTAAAGTGGCTGTTCTGGAAAAAAAAAAAAACCTTGGCCAGATTCCCTTTATAGACCCACAGACTTTAGTGCTTACCATACAATTAGTGATTTGTTCTCATTTTTTAAAAACTAATGAAACTGGTAATTTGTGATTCATATCAGTTATACTGAAGGAAATCACAGTACAAATCTATGTGCACCTTCTCAAAAGACAAAAATTGCAAACAAACGAAACAGTACGTATAATGCTTTCAAAATTCCTGGGAGATCAAGCTCTTTTGAAATTAAAAGTATTTATTGTTTAGTGTTGCTACAAATGAGGCACCTGTCTATTAAACCTGCTTCAAACAATGCGTTACAGTTATAACTGGCGACACTGCCAATCATGTATGTCCTGGGAGAGGTCATGGGGAGGCTCCTAACACCCCCTACGCCCGACATAATGAGCTGGTTGTACGTCAGACTCTCTAGATGTCTCCTCACAAAAAGCTGTGTCTGGAGCAGAGATCTGCTTAGCCGTCTGAAAAAAGAAGAAAACCCACAGAGAGTGACACCAATGTGGGTAATATCTAAATCTTCATTCTTACTCTATTTCAATGTAGAGAATAAATGCGCGGTAGAATAGTCTTTTAAAAGAATTAAAATTAGGCAGGAATCCCTGCTGATATTGCCAGTGGCCTAAATCATTAGTCCCTGAGTTTAACTCTAAGGCACCTTAGTCACTACGATTTAACAGGTTTTGATATCTGCCGTCATCTCGCCAGATCTCTTGAGTTTCCACATCTGTGAAGATCTGTCTGCTGCATTGCTGTTTTCTTTCCAGATTCCTGCCTGGGAACATTTAGAATCAATATCCAGGAATACACCATTTCTATGGGATGTTGGTGTTTTCCTCTTACTTGAAGGTAAGGGAAATCGAGCTAGACACATGAAATATGAGAGACAAAAATGCCTTGAAATATATTGAGTAACAATCCTTTAAGACTGTCTAGTGTTTTCTGTACATAACTCTATGTATCCTTGCCAATGTTTCTGAATTTGGGAGCAAGAAGTTTCAATTCCTTTGCACTCATATCCCAAAGCTGAAGTATCCAGAAAAGAAACAACTTCTAAGAAAGATACCAGAAGTCAGAGAAGGAGCTAGATAATGAAATCAGGTTTCAAACACTCTACAACCAGAGGGAAAGTTGGAGAAGAGCTCCTATGCAAAAAGACGACAGTGACAATGCTATTTGCAGTATCTGAAAGCAGATTAAATTTAAAGCTGTTTAGTGTGAAAAGCAGGCACATAGAAAATTTGAATTTCTTGTAGGGGAAGAGAGTTACAGAAAAGTATTGGAGTTACTCACGCAGCCTTGACAATAATGTACATACCAAAAGCTCCTGCCATAAATTTTATGGCATTTTTCATCTAAATGGAATCTCCCTCACTAGACTATATCACCAGATTTGAACTTCCTGGATGCATATTTTTAATATTTTTGAAAACATAGGGTTGGTGCAAACTGATACTTTTGTGCTGCCGGTCCCTGGTGCAGCTGAATAACCAAGGACACCGCTGCCACTTCCCTGCGCTAAACCCTTGACCTTGACCAGGGCACCCGAGAGGAGGCAAGCGTTAAGAACATCAGCCTTCGAGCTTTACCCAACACCCACCCACTCCAGTGCCCATGAGTCTCCACCTCCCACAGCATAATACCTTCATTTATTAAATATGTGCCTGGAAAGTTTCCCCAAGAGCCACATTCACTTACGTCCACATTTTACAGTGGTAGGTTGTAGAGATGGTGAGAGAATACACAACTGACCCGCCTTGATGAGGTCTTTGAAAAACATTCCCAGTCTTACATCTCATTTTCAATGTAGACTTCGGGAATAAGGGAGAAGAATTAGGAAATCAATGGGATTAGCTAAATTCACTGCCCTCTTATTCCTTATTTTTGTAACACTTAAGGGTTTTTTGTCTCATTAAGAACCTGGCTGAGCACTATATTAAGCAGTCCCATGTTCCAGATAGGAATAACAGGTTCTATTTCAATTTTTGGCTCATTTGTTTTAAATGTTTCTTCAGCAACACAAGAATGAGCATCAAATCGCCTCCCCCGAGGGGTGAAGGAACTGGCTTCAGGAGAAATTGTGCTAAAACCGCCTTTGTTTTAAGCACGTAAAAATCCTTAGATCCCGCTGTATTCTAATCATTGCGCAGAATTGGGGAGGCTCCTCCAGATTTTTATCAATATTGCCTTCTTTTCCATCTCCTTCTATTGCACTAGCCTGTAGCAACAAGCCAACAAACACAACAACAAACAAAGCAGCCTAACACTGAAACATAGAGCTCCTTCTCAGACAACCCGTGCGCCAGGAGAAGGGGGAACAGAGAGATGAAGCAGAAGGGGACACTGAGAGTTAGAAGTCATGACTTTATACATTCTGTTGCCTGGTTCCATTCAATGAGCATTGGTTTCCTTTAATCCTGGGAAGGGAATTTATGCTATTTTTTTTCAGACTAGGTTAACTCTCTCTAAACACAGTGAAATAATTCAGACACTGCTATTTCAAAGACCTCAGGAGATATAGGGAAGAAAGTAAGGAAGAAAAGAGTGACCCACAATCTAAAGCCTTGCATTTCCTATAGAAAAGCTGCACAGTGTGCCTTGCAGCAGCTGAAGGCCGATCTCCACCCCAAGAAGAAACTCTCTTCTCCCTGGAGTGTATGAGGGGAAGCTGTGCGGAGTCCTCCAGCATGAGCTCATGTCACTGCCGTTGCGGCTTCTGTATCCAAGACACCTGGATTCGTTTCGGAGAGCTGCTGTAACCGGCTACCCCACATGTGGCAGCTTAAAACAACACAAATTTATTTTTGCATAGTTCTGCAGGCAAGAAGTCCAAAATCAGTTGAAATTGGTCTAAATCAAGGTGTTGACAGGGCTGCACTCCCTCCAGAAGGCCTATGCCTTGTCACTTCCAGCTTCTGGTGGCTGCCGGCCTTCCTTGACTGATGGCCACATCACTCCAACCTCTGCCTCCGTGGTCACACCGCCTTCTCCTCTTCTGTCTGAAATCTCCCTCTGCCTCCCTCTTATAATACTTGTAATTGCATTCAGGGCCCACCCAGATACTCCAGAATAATCTCTCCATTTAAGATCCTTAACTTTATCACAAGGTCAAAGTCTTTGTCACATCAGCTAACTCTCACAGGTTCCGGGGATCAGGGAGTGCATTTCTTGGGTGGCCATTAGTCAGCTGAGCATAACACCCACTGTTTCCTGGCGCTCAGATTTTTGGGAAGTGGACTAGTTCGTCATCTCTCTGAAGAGTAGTTAATTCTCATAATGATGAACCCATTTTAGCAGTTGTAGTTCTCAGGTCAGATTGAGCAATTACATCACGGGATGATCTGTCCTAGGGTTTCTAAGACTAGGACCAGATCTGGAGAAGGTGTGTTAATGATACTTACTTCGAGTCTCCGTTTAATCTCCTGGGTGTGCAAGAGCACACTGCGGACTTTGAAGGACTCACAATTATAGGATGTTTCCTTTTGTTTGGAACTTAGTCTGCCCATGGTGCTAAGAAACATGCATGAGAAAGTATACTCAATCTGGCATGGGGAGGTAGAGGAAAGGTAAATGAGGAGTGGAAAATGGGAGACAGCAACAAGAGATGGCATTTGGACCTGGCTCTGAAGGATGGGCCTCTTTTAGGAAACCCATCATTCATGACCATTTCTCCCACTCAAGGCTGATTCAAAGGATCCGTCTCACGTTCTTTGGTATCTGTCTTTGCTTTTCTCTGTCTTAATCCTTCTCGCATCATTTCTCATAGTCTGTTTACCTGGCTGTCTCCCCAATGAGGCTAAAGACAAGGATTTGTCTTGCTTGTTCACTCGGAGATCCCCAGCATGTAGCATGGTGCCTGCCATACAGGAGAAGTTCAACAAATGTGTTGGATTGAAAGAATGAGCGGAGAGGAGAAAGTAGGAAATTCTGGGCAGAGGGTTGGCACAAGAAAATGCTTGGAGGCAGGGCTATTTCGTGCAAGTCAATATGGTGAGAGTCATAAGGAGGAAACCACGGCAGTGTGACTAACTTGGCTCATGGCATGGTTTAGTGGAAAGGAAGAGAGGAGATGGCTGCCCTCACCGTGGCTGGTAGTATTCCCGTGGCTGTTCTTGGCAGGTGTGAAGGAGGTGGTGGGCCGTTCCTGGCAGAGCGCACTCCGCTCATGCTGATGCGACACGCAGTGTGGCAGAGGGGATAAGAGTGTGGGCCTTGCAGCTCAAGTCCTGGCTCTGCCACCTGTGTGAACTTGGGCACGTCACTTAGACTCCCTAAGTCTCCTGAGACTCCTGCAGCAGCTCTGACCTGCTGATAACGAGACTAGTCATGGAGAGAGAGCAGCCCAATGTCGGGGTTGTGGGTAGTGCTATGATTAGTGTGCTCATCAATCATGTCTGTTAGGCTCCCCTCGGGGGGGGGGTCCTCGTCACACCATGTAACTGGGTGCACCTCAGTCAGCAGTTGTGACTGATGCTGACATGTGAGCTGTCTCTTCGCCCCTGGTCACCATGAGCAACTAGTGGCCTGTGTGACTCTGTCAGGTCACACAGTGCAACCTTGATGAGAAACCTAGGGACTCCAGAAGGCAAAGCTTAATGTCTCCGAGGCCCTCTGTGCAAGCATAAGCAGAAATCTGGCCTTTCCTAAGCACTGAGTTTTGGCTCTGGGTCCATAGTCCAGCTTGCAAAGCGCTTGTCTTGTAGCCTTGAGAAGCCCAGCAAAGGGGCACTGGGAGCTTTGAAGCATCCTACTTCTGCTTGAAAACAGGGGTCGAATGGTGCCAGATCTGATGTTAGAGCCAGACTGTGTCTTTGGACCTGTCTCTCAAAGGAGTGAGACCAAGTATCAGAGCCAATGGGATTTTTTCCTGGTGTTAAATGGAATTAATTATAAATAATGCAGAAGTCTCTCACCATTGTTTTTCCTGGTGTCTGCCTTACATGCTGAGGTATGGAGCTTGAATAAAAATTTTGGAGAAATGCTAGCTGGTTTCGAGGTCTTCACCCTCATGGTGAAGGTTGCATAGCAGGTTTCTTCCTTATCAAGAAGGTTAAAGGTCAGAAGGAGCAGTGCATTTCAAATTACTTGATGGACTGGGTAAAACCCATTTACCAGTTGGAGTATTTTTTTAATAGGTGAGGCGCTCACCAGAGCTCTAATTAAAAATCAATGTGATATATAATTAAATTCTAGTGATCACATATGCACCAGCTTGTCTCTTTAGCTTTTAGCCAGAGGCAGAGGAGGAATGCTGTTATTGATCAGCTCAAGAGCCCTCCGAGGCTGTCAATGTGAGATGTCTCGTCTGAGGGCCGGGTGGCTGCTCAGAGCCCCGCGGTTTCCAAGCACCGAGCTTGAAGGACACTCCACGGACTCCAGCAAAGGGTCCTGTGTTCCCTGATCATTTATGTGCTCTGTCCAGAAGGCAGGGACCCGGTGCACAGTCTCCACCCTGCCTCCCATCTCTCTGAGCAGTGAGCCCCAAAGAGGAGGCTTTAAAAGAAGAGAGGACGCAGATCAGTGTCGTTCAGACTCACAGTGTCATTTCAGCCTCCCTGTTCCAATTCCACGACTGCAAGTCCCCCTCAGTATTTTCAGTGAGGTCTGTCAGGTACGAAATGTCAGCTGAGTCACAGTGACCAAGGGTCACAGTGGTTACAGACTTCTGTGAAGGCAGCTGAGGCCCTCAGGTAGTTCAGCCCAGTCCTAGGATCCATCCTACCCCTTTGATGTGGAAAAGTATTATTGCTATTTTCCGATTTCTTTAAACACAGAGATGTCGGCGTTGTTTTGCATGCATTCGTGGCAACATCCCAGGCAATTTACTAGCACAAGCTCACATGTGTGAAGGGTATATTCCTTCTCAAGACTTCCACCCTTTTGATTTTTCTCCTCTCGTCTGACCCTTGTCAGCGTGGTGGAGTGAGGCAGGGAAGTGTTATTTGTATTCCCACTTTGCATATGAGCGTTTCCTCGTCCGAAGCATGGAGGGTGAAAGGATTCTCCAGGTTCATCCAGGCTAACAGCCTTCTGGAGTGGACTGGGGGTCTTCCTGTCCACGTCCTGCATCACCCTTCTGCTGAGTGACCACCGTGGACCCTCTTGTCCCTGCCAGGGCCTCCCAATCTCCAGAGGTCTTCTTCTCTCTTTTTGGAATGAATTTAGTCAATATATTATTTATTTATGACTTTTCCTCCTTTTTATTTACATTTTTATTATACAAATATTAATATATTTTTGTTGTAAAGGATTTAAATTGTGTATAAGATTAGAGAGCATGACATGAAAGGGCCATTTCAGGGCTTGGAACACATTCACTCTCACTGCCTTCCTGAGCCGCTAGGGGGTGCCCTCCTCCCCTCCTCCTCACCCCCTCTGCCTCCCCCCCCTTAACCCTCATCCCCCTCCTCTCCTTCCCTCTCCCCACCTCCCCTACTTCCTCCTTATCTCCCTCTCCCGTCCCCCTCCTCGCCTTCCTTCTCTTCTCCCCTTCCTTTCCCCTCCTCTTTACCTTCTCCTCTTCTCTCCTTCTTTTTTTCTCTCTCTCCTTCCCCCACTGCTCTCTCTTTCTCTCTCTCTCCCCCCCTCTGTATATTTAAATAAAACAGGGATACTATTTTGCAGGAAGAAAATAGTAGTCTGAAAAGCCTCGCTTGGTGGAAAACAAGCATTTTGTCAAATTCTTTCCTGTATATAAAGCAAAATGACTGAAGGCCTTCGATTTCAGAATGTTCCTGTAGCGTAAAGCTGGGGCTAAAGTTAGGAAGGAGGTGAATATGACACAGACGAAGGACAAGAGCAGTTTGATGGTTCACCACCCTAGGCTTTGTGGGGAGACATAGGGAACAAGACAAAGAAAGCCCCGCATGTCACCTTTGTCCCCTAGGCAATCCACCAACACATCTTCTCAGCAGTATCTTCATAATATATCCAAAATCCGACCCCCTTTGACCACCTCACAACTAACATGCTGGTCCAAGCTTTGAGTCTCTCCCCTGGGTTACTGTAATGGCCTCAGTGGTATGCCAGAGCCAGCTTGTTAAAACTCAGGACCTGCTTGTTAAATCTCCAGGAACTTTGCAAATCAGTTGGTAAGTACAGCCAAGATTAAAAATTAAATAATGTCCATTAACAGATGAATGGATAAAGAAAACGTGGTACACATATAAAATGGAATATTATTCAGCCATAAGAAGAAGGAAATCCTGCCATTTGCAACAACATGGATGGACCTTATGCTAAGTGAAATAAGTCAGACAGAGAAAGACAAATACTGTATGATCTCATTTATATGTGGGATCTAAAAACATTGAACTCGTAAAAACAGAGAGTAGATTCGTGGTTGCCAGAACCTGGGAAGGGGGAAATGGGATGTTGGTCAAAGAATACAAACTTTCAGCTCTAAGAGGATTAAGTTCTGGGGATCTGATGTACAGCATGGCCACTGTAGTTAATAATACTGTATTGTATACTTGAAGGTGGCTAAGAAAGTAGATCTTAAATGTTCTCACCACAACAGCAACAACAAAATGGTAATTATGTGAGGTGATGGAGGTGTTAACTAAACTTATTGTGGTAAACATTTTGTGATATATACATGTATCAAATCATCACATTATACACCTCAAACTTATGTATGTTATATGTCAATAAAGCTGGAAAAATTAAATAGCATAAACTTATCATCAAGTTATATTAAAAACCAAGGTAATGCATAATCAAAAAGTTATTACTTCCTCATTTTGTTCTATTTTACTATTATCTAAACTCTTGAGGTTATTGGTATCTATTGTCTTTGTGTGCTGCAAATACCATATCATGGTGGCCACTTAGCAACTCTTTCTACTCTGCTTTCAGTCTTATTGGCAGCTTGAAACCAGCTATGGCGGGAGTATTGACGCCATGAAAACCAGCAAACGCTACAAATCAGTAGCAGTCGACACTTGACGAACCCTTACTGTGGACACTTCACTCTGAATGAACAAAGTCCCCGTCTTCTTAAGTAGGAACTCAGCAGACCTGACGTCATCTCACCATTCCCAACATCTCCTATCGTCTCCCATCTGGGTCAGTTAATCCTGGTTAAATGTTACCCTTAAAAGCCCAGCCAAAGTCTCATCTCCATCATGAAACTTTCCTTCTGTTTTTTTTTTTTTTATCTAATCTCCTCCTTTTCAGACTCTTTTCATTCCATAGATTGGACTTAACTAAACTGTTTCTACATGTTTGGTGGCACTGTAAATTCTTGGGACAGAGGCAGTACACATTAGGTGCTAAATAGGGCACACCAATTGATTCAGGTCTAGGGACCTGGCCAGGAGAGAAGATTGTTGCCAAGAGCAGTGAAAATAGGTATTAAATAACATAATTATCATATGTGTCCTCACTATCATCCAATGGAGCTTACATTTTTGCTTTGTCCTTTGTTTCGCTCATTCACATAACGGTCTTTGAGGTAAGCAACGTTATCTCCACTTTGCACATGAGGAAGTTAAGAAATTTGCTCAGGGTCAGATAGCTAGTAGCAGGCAGAGCCAAGACTTAAATTGTACTCTTTCTAAGAGAAGGCATTTTCAGCAGACTTATTGGGGGGAAATGTCTGAGGTCTCCATGAAAAGCTGATTTTTCCCGGGAACATTAAATGGTATTGGAGAATGCTCACTGTGGTACCACGGGAGCCCTGCCATTGAACACCCTTGTTTTCCAGATAAAGAGACTGTGAAAGGAAGTGTAATGACTTTCCCAGAGTCACAAAGTCTACGTAGGCTTTCTGCGTTCCAGACATTTGTAACAAGAGGAGTAAGTGCTATCTTGTTGGGGTGGCCTGTTCGAAGCAACTTGCCTTGGTTTCTCAGTAGGGGTCTCAAGTCAGGGGCAAATGACACCAAGGTAATCAGAGCCCTTCTTGCCATGGGTGGCTATGACAAACAGTGACATGTATCATCCTCTCCACAACTTACACAGAGATTCACGGGGACTTCAGGAGCGCGGACTGAAATACGGGCTTAGAAGGCCCGCTTCTTCCGGGTCTGAGTTACTCTGAAGCCATCACGGTGGTCTCAATATCAAGTAACACAAGTCGACCCAGAACCATGTTGGACTCATTAGATCTTACATTTTGCATCTCTTCTGATAAATTTAAATTATGCATTAGAATAGCAGCAAAAAGGTACATGGCTGTTGAGACGGATGGATTTAAATTTTAACCTTGGCTCTGGCTCTTTCTGGCTATTGCCCTGAGGCTCATTATTTTGCTTCTCTCAGCCTCAGTTTCTTCATTTGCACGGCGGGGATAATGCTGGGATTAAATGAGATGAAGTACATAAAGAGCCTACTAAAGTGCCTGACGCACGGTCAGTGTGAATCAAGTCTAGGTTTTCTTCCAGAAGTACAGGTCAGGGCCCCTCGGCAGGGATTTACCAGCCCCACCTGATGTCATTCTTCCCACCAGTTTCAAACTGGGCTGCTCGCCTGTGGCCAGGGAGTGCGTTCCAAAGCATTCCTGTGTGCCAGCTCAGGCCTCGGGGCGTCTGTGAAGTTGCAGTTCCTTTCATGGAGCTCATGTGTGTGACAGGGTGTGTCCAGCTCTTAAAGCACTTTGATGAAAATGCCTTTGTGCTAAAAGCTCTATAAATATAAGGAGCAGACCTGGGCGTGGTGTTTCCAGCACACTCCCAGTGTTAGCCGCCATCAAAGGCTCAGGTCACAGAAAAGTTGGAAATGGAGGTGGTTTGCCAATTCAGAGCTTCTCCAAAGCAGAGGTGGCTTTTTCCTTTTCAGCTTCCATTTCTTGACTCGCTTTGCTTGATTGTACAAGGCCCATCTTGCCTTTTTTGTATCTCCAGAGCTACAAAAACCTCATTTCAAGTATCTTTTGAAAAAACTGCCAATTGCATGCTCTCTACCCACCTCTACCCCACCCAACCCACCCACCATCCAACACCACCCAACAGCGCCCCCTGGTGGACAGCAGAAAGCTTCTATGACCTCACACCTCATCTCTTTCCTTATCCTTCAGTAGGAATGTACCATTCATTCATTCATTCAGTAACTTTTTGTTGGTTAACTACCATGCACCAGGCATTGTAGACACTGGAGATACCAATATGAACAGATATAGCTCCTGTCAAGGAGCCACAGCTCATTGAGGAAACAGATAGACAAATAAGTGATTATAATTTAAAACGATTGGCCCATAACACAGAGGTATATACAAGGTCCCAGGGAAGGAACCAGAAGCACACTTATCTTGAAGTGAGGAAACTAAAGCTTCAGGTCCTGCTCATTTGCATGGACCGCTTCTGGGGCCCTTGCAAGGTGTTGAATTTTATACTTTCATAAAATGTGTGAAAGTAAGCTATTTTAAAGGAACCAGTTAAAATTACTTTTCTTCTATACTGACCTTCTCTCTGTCATGTTTCTCCTTGTGTCAGGTGGTGTGGAAGCAGCCAAGGGCATTTTTGTAACTGACTAAAGGAAGGTTGAACTTGGGGTGCGTTTTGTTCGGGTTTAGTGAGCTGTGCTTACGTGGTTCATAGTCAAGTTATCGATAGCCTGCCTTGTGCAGAAACGACTTCACCCCCTATCATGACTTACCAGCCCTGTGATGTACAGCTTCCTGATCAGAGGTTATAGCACAATTTGAACATATCTTCTAACCCCTGGCACCAGAACTATGTGAGTATTGACGTAAGAGAAATGCGATTTAAATGTATGGAGCCAGAAGCTAGTCTGGAAGATTCTTCAAATCATCAAACTTGTCGTCCTGTAAGCAGAGGAGAAACTTGAGAGAAGTTTCCCCAGCTTTGATAGCAATCTTAAAATTTTTATGCCATTTCCAATGCTGAGCTGTGAAACTGAAAGAAATGTTTTCAAACAATCTGTAATATAAACCAAATTACCATCAACTATGTTAGAGGAAAGAGAATGGCTCTTTCTAGTCTCTGTACAGAGAAAAGAAGACAGCCAGCCCTGATGGTCTAGTTGTCAAAGTTCGGCGCTGTCACGGCTTCAGTGGCCAGGGTTTGTTTCCCCATCACAGAACCACATCACCCCTCTGTCACTTGCCATGCTGTGGTGGCAGCTCACATAGAAGAACTAGAAGGATTGACAACTAGAATATACAACTGTGTTCTGGGGCTTTGGGGAGAAAAAAAAGAGGAAGATTAGCAATAGATGTTAGCTCAGGGTGAATCTTTCCCTGCAAAAAAAAAAAAAAAGAAAAGAAAAGAAAATAGAAGGTATGAAAACGTCCTAAGAGGAAGTGATCAGAGAGTATGCAGCTAAAAAGTAGAGGAAAAAATTGTTACAGAGGTACGTAAGGCAATCACTATTACAAAAATAGTGTAGCATTTGTGATATTTGTCAGATGTAGATAACATAATCTCTCATGATTGTTTTCTCTTTCTAAACGAACATTTACTTTCACACCGAATTTTCTCTTTGAATTTTGTATTCTTTTCTGTAAAGAGGGCTCCCACACTGTATTAGCTTCAGATCCTTCAAAGCTTGAAGCAGGACCCAGAAGAGCCCCTGAGTTTGCCCAGGGGAGACCTGTGCGGCTTCACAGAGGGGCAGTGGGTGAGCAGGGAGATGGAAGACGTCTGTGAGCCCGCCTAGTGGAAAGCGGTGAGGGGACTTTTCAGGCGCGACAAGGTGAGAGGCATGTGAGATCATTTCCATACAGCAAAGGGGGACATTGTGACTGGGGCACTGGAGGCTAGAGAGGCCGGGGGCCAGGTCATGAGGCACGGCTTCCGCAGTACCAAGAGGTTAAGCGATGGAGACCCACCTGAGGGTTGAGGCAGGGAACAGACAGGTGCAGGTTTGGGAGTTCTCTAACTTTCCTCTGTCCTTGTCACTAGTAGCTTTTAGTTAATTCTACCTTTTTCAGTCTTTCCCATCTCCATGTACACGTTCCTTTTAATCTTCTTGCTTTCTCGTACTTTTGGTTAATTCACGAAAATATTTCCGTCTGCCCTCCTGTCTATTCTGTGCACATAAATTCTTATTTCTCTCTTCCCAATTCATTCGTGAAATAGGAAGGACTGCAATCATCAGATGAAATAAAACAGTATTGATGAGCCCCCACTGTCTTAGTGTATTTGGTCTGCTATAACAGAATACCAGAGACCGAGTAGCTGATAAACAATGGAAATTTACTACTCACAGTTCTGGAGGCCAGAAATCTAAGACCGGGGTGCCAGCGAGGCTGAGTGAGGGCTCGCTTCCGGGTTCATAGCAGCACCCTCTTGCTGTGTCCTCACAAGGTGGAAGGGGCTGGGGATCTTCCTGGAGCCTCTTTCACAAGGCACTAATCCCCTTCATGAGGCTTCCACCCGCATCACTTAAGCACCTCCCAAAGGTCCCTCCTACTAATACCATTACTCTTTGGGGTTTAGGATTTCACCATACGATTTTGGGGGGAAATAAACATTTAGATAATAGCCCTCACTATGTGTTAGATGCTGAGTAATTAGCTGATAATGAAACCAGTGAAGACCCTGCCCTCACGGAGTCCATGCTCTAGTGGGAAGTTCAGCTAAACAAGCTGCCAGACATCTGATTTTTAAAAAACTCTGGAAGAGAAGCCATACATCACAATTTGTTTATCCTTTCATCCACTGATAGACATTTGGGCTGTTTCCACCTTTTGGCTGTTGTGAATAGTACCGCTAGGAACCTTCATGTGCACGCATTTGTTTGGTTACCAGTTTTCAGTTCACTTGGGTACATATCTGGAAGGGGAATTACTGTCACTTTTTTTTTGTTTTGTTTTTGATGCTTTATTGTTCTCTCTCTGAAATCTTTGATTTGTCACTTATTCCCTTTGCTTCTCCAGTCTTTCCATTTCTACTGCCTCCTTCTCCCTGATGTAAGAGCACACTGAAATACCCAACCTGAAATAAACATTAAATATCTCGAAAGAAAGTTACTATGATTTTTGCATACAGAATACCTCAGTTCAATCAGTTATAGAAAATCTTTACAAAAGAATCATAAAAATATGATGAAAACTGAGGAGAAATAAAACCTCATCAAATGTAGTTACAGGACACTATGCCTCCTCAGTCTCATTTCTAGAACCATCACTACTGTGGTTGGTCATTGCCACTGCTATGTTGCTTGTTTTTATCATATTCATGGATTCATGAAAACAAAAGTTTCACAGATTGGGGCCAACTTGTCTACCTTTCTGTAAGTTGATTTATTTCTTGGTTTAGGGAGTTTGGAAGTGTAGCTAGATTGCTTTCAAAGGCTGCTTCACGAGCTGGAGAGATCTGAAGTTGGGTAGATGAGAGGTGATGAGCCAGCTCCTGCGAAGGCCCTGAGGCCGTGTGGCGGGAGGGAGCAGGTCTGGGGAGTCACAGACTGTATTCCTGGACGACCAGCCAAGGGCATTCTGCACGCTGCAGAATTTGAAAATATCTTATCAGCAATGTCCAGTCGCTTTCTAAGGTTTCTTTCAGCTTTAAAGGCCCGAGATTCTAAATATAGCGCTGGCTTTGTCACGTGATCAGATACAGAAGTGGCACCGGTCCTATCGGCGTTTCTTACTCTGAGTCTAAGCACAAGAGATTTGTTGAAATATAAATTTGCTGATACACATATTTCCGTTTCTTAAAAGTGCGTTTATTTCACTTCCCTTTGAACTTGGAAGCCGTACATATTTCAAGTGGAGTGTTTGGGAAAGACTGTCTCACAAGAGGCCCTGGCTTTAGCGACTTAAGAGGCTTCTTCAGTGGAAACTCCATGCAGTTCTTACCGGATACTTTTTCAGGTCCCTAAATAGAGAGAGCAAAATGTCTTAAAGTTTTTATAAAACTCTTAAGATGGTATTCTATCTGTTTGGTGAAACTGTACCATCTCATGGAAATATTACATTCTTTGCATTCTCTTCTTATTCAATCTCAGAGATAGTTGCTTCGCTATGAGTGACTTGTTATGTTTTTTTCACTTTATAATTTCTTTGACTTTTCTGTATTTGGATGGAGTGACCACATCCGTGATTTTTTAAGACGCATGCTCCAGGCTTAGGATGCTTAATGGATTCCAGTAAGAGGTGAATATTTATCCAGTGAGGCTTGCCCATGCCGCTTGTGTCACTTGCGAAGCCAGGCTCATTTCTGCAGAGCCTCCACATGTGTTCGCTCACCTTCCCTGAAGTGGGTCTGTCGTGCCTTGTTTCAATCCGTCTATGCAATCTGGCTGGGGTGGTCTTCCTGCAGTTTGTGATTCTTTCTTCCTGAGCAGGTGTCTTCTGTTTGTACCTACTTGGAGACACTGGGCTTCACTGATTAATTCTTTCAGTGTTTCCATTACCTCTTGATGTTCTGACTCTAAAAGGGACTTGCTCAAACCGTGTCTCCAGGATAAACGGCATGAAGGTCTCAGTCACTTAAACGCTTCCTGCCTGTGTGCATCTTCAGGCACTGACAACACCTGCCTGACGAATGTGCTGTTCTCACCGGGCCAGTGGTTTCCGGATCTTCAATGGTCATCTTGTGTACCAATTAAACCACAGAGATTTTTTAAAAACATATATTTGCTTTGGTATTTCATTACATGGATTGAGCAACTTGGGTGTATTGATGTTAGAGTTGTGGTGGCTTCTCTACAGAAGGAGGGGAAAAATTCTACATTTTCTTTTTTTTAAAGGTAATTTTTTTGGTTTTTTTTGGTGAGGAGGGTTGGCCTTGAGCTAACATCTGTTGCCAATCTTCCTCTTTTTTTTTTCTCTCCAAAGCCCCAGTACATAGTTGTGTATCTTAGTTGTAAGTCATTGTACCTCTCCTATGTGGGAGGCTGCTACAGCATGGCCTGACGAGCGTGTGTAGGTCCGTGCCCAGGTTCCAAACCGGTGAACCCCAGGCTGCTGTGGTGGAGCACACAAACTTAACCACTTGGCCATGACGCCGGCCCCTACATTTTCTTCTTATTTAATCCTAGTAAGATTTTTTTTTTTTTTTAATAAAGGCAAATAGTTTATAACCTGTGAGAATCGAGTCCTCAGGTGTTGTGCATCTTGGCGGCACTGCAGCCCTGGATGTGTTTCTTCATCCTGAGAGCATTTGCAAGTACATATTTCATTTGAAAGTATTTTCAATTTTTACCCCCAAATAATGTGCATTGTGTAAATGTTCCCTTCCTCAAGTATTTGTTTACTCAACAAATATTTATTGATGGTCTATTCTGTGCAAAGTACTGTGCTTGCCCTGGGCAACCAGACATCTATAGTCGGCCCTTGTGTCCTTAGAGAGCATGCAAAGTTGCTAAAAGGCAAAAAAAAAAAAAACAAAAAAAAAAACAGAAAAGTGTAATTGAGAGGCTATTTGCATACAAACACCTAGCCTCAATGTTGGCAAATTTAATAATGGTGCCCTCAAGTTAATAGTAAACATCTTTCCAGCCCCGAAGGCTTTATGTCTCTGCTGAGGCTGGATAAATGATTTTAGCACAAATTATTGGATTAGAAGAAATTCATTTATGGTGTTTCCATGGCTTATAACAAAAATGTGAGTGCCGCTAGAATACTTTTTACTAGTTTAAACTCAGAAAAACCTCTGAGCCTTTTCCTTTTTTTTCTTTTAAAGATTTTAATTTTTCCTTTTTCTCCCCAAAGCCCCCCAGTACATAGTTGTATATTCTTCGTTGTGGGTCCTTCTAGTTGTAGCATGTGGGATGCTGCCTCAGCGTGGTTTGATGAGCAGTGCCATGTCCGCGCCCAGGATTCGAACCAATGAAACACTGGGCCGCCTGCAGCGGAGCGCACGGACTTAACCACTCGGCCACGGGGCCAGCCCCTCTGAGCCTTTTCCTTTGAGTAAAGAAGTGAATTTTCTTTTAGTTGCTTTAGGACCTTGAAGACACAGACTAAGAGAAACCAGGGGCTACCGTTGTGAAGTTAGCGAGCACAATGCGATGTTGGTGGGGCTGTGCGGTAAATGGCCACATCATGCCACTAGGGAGACCAGAGAGACGGCGCTGACATTAGGAGGAATGTGGTAAAAATCACTTCTCAGGTCCCTGTGGACCTGAGCCTTTATATTTCCATTCATCTCAGGGGTACCAAGGAAGGCATTTTTTAGTTCAAATTTCTGGCCAGTCCCATCACCAGGAGAAGCATAGCACATGATGCAGGACGATGAAGCTGTTCTCTGTGTTTCACCTTTGCTCCTAGTGATTTTTTTAGCTTGGTTTCAGGTCCTCGGCTGTGCGAGGACACTGCCTGCTATGGTCTGGATTTCTCGCCTCAAAATTCATATTGAAATACTAACCTGCAAGGTGATGGTGTTAGGACATGGGAGGTGATTAGGTCATGAGGGTGGAGCCCTCAGGAATGGGATTAGTGCCCTTATAAAAGAGGCTCCAGAGAGCTCTCTCGCCCTTCCACCACGTGAGGTTGCAGATGGAAGATGCCGGCTAGGAAACAGGAAACAGAAAGCGGGCTCTCACCAGACACTGACTGGCAGTCTCATTCATCTTAGACTTCCAGCCTCCAGCCGCTGTGGGAAATCAATGTCCATTGTTTATAAGCCCTGTCCCCCTCCCCGCCCCGCCGACTGCCTCCCAGTCTATGGTCTACAGTATTCTGTTAGAGCAGCTTGCACAGATTAAGGCATCACCTAGCTGGATTTGAGGACTGATGTGTGCCTGTCTGGATTTCACATGTGCACGCCAATTTGGCTGTTTGGATTAACTGAGCCATCGTTTAGGCTAAGTAAGTGGTTCATCAGGTAAAACGTTTTGAGCAGATTCTCATGTGGAGACTGTTGGCTCCATGGAGAAATGTCCTAGGTGTTGGAGTCCAGATTGAATTTACTGTGTGGTAGGGGAAGGGAACTTTGGGAGGGGAGAAAAGCTCTCGTATTAAGAAAGGATGGAAAAAATGTCAATGCTGTCAGAAATGCAGGCTCTGAGCAAGTAAGAAAGTAAGCTAACAGAGAAGGCACTCTCTCAGCCCTTCCGACATCCTAGGACAGGGGGAATCTCAGACCGTGTGGACTCCACACGTTCTGGATCCGCCTGTTGAAACACTAATGCTGTCTGAGCTCTTGATTTGGCAACACAGAAACACACCTTGTGGGCTATAGCCTGGCTGCCTGAGGACACATCTTTCTAACGAGGCTTATGTAGAGCAAGACGGGATCTGCGAGAAGGCTGCTCCAGGGCCAGAGGTCACTGGTCTTCTTGAGGTCTTCAGTGCTGCTCCACTCTTAGAGAGGAGTGGAGAGCATGTCGGCCCTGATCTGTCTCCAGCGCATCCCCGCCCTGTTGTGCACATTTTCCCTTCCCCATCCTAGGACCCCTTACTCAACGCTCTATGGGATATTTCCATAACTAAATCCAAGGCTAAAACATTTCTTACCCCTTTCATCTCTAATGGGTACTTTTTATTACTGCCACACAGCTGTGACTGAGAACTTGACTCCTGGGTTGAACGCATATTTTGATCTTCTAATGGGTAAAATATTTTATTTGCCTATTGACACAAAATGCCTGAAGAAATCTTTGCTCATCCTCTGAAGAGTTATTCCTAATTAAAACGGGAGCACTGGGGCCGGCCCAGTGGCATAGTGGTTAAGTTCGCACGTTCTGCTTCGGCGGCCCAGGGTTTGCTGGTTCGGATTCCGGGCACGGACCTGCACACCGCTCATCAGGCCATGCTGTGGCAGGTGTCCCACGTATAAAATGGAGGAGGGTGGGCACAGATGTTAGCTCAGGGCCAATCTTCCTCAAAACAACCCAAAAAACAGGAACACTGAAAGAAGGGGCTTCATCATTTTCTGTTTACAGAAAAAGACCTCACTGAATATCCACAAGTGTAAAAAACTTTGCATTTTAAACATCAAAACCTTAAGCACTTGCCTTTTTCTCATCACAAAACAATATTTTTATGATATTTCTGTATATTTCTTTTTTTACAATTACACAATTAATTAGCACATTTCACAAACATTTTCCACATCATTAAATATTTTCCTATGACTATATTTTTAATGGTTTTATTATATTTTCCATGTCTGTACTATAATCCACTTACTTTCCCATTATTACAAATTCATGCTGTTTCTAATTTCTCTTTTTTAGCAATATCATGATGTACACTTTTCCCAGAAATGTAGAATAGCACCCATTTCCCTAAAAAATCATCTATAGAGGGTATAATCATATAAATAATTTTAAAATCAGTTTAATAGGTAAAGAAGGCATCTTAGTTTTGCTTAAATAATTGCTTAATAGTAGCTTAAATTTGTACCTTTTTGATAACTTGTAGGGCTGACTATATTTTCAAATGTTTACTGGTCATTTGTGTATGTTTGTGAATTTCCCCTTTTACTCTTTGTCTATTTGGGGAAGGAGAGTCAATTTTTTCCCCATTAATTATAAGAAGTTTTAAAATTATACTATAGATGCAACATGTTGCAAATACATTTACTATTTTGTCATTTTTCCTTAAACTATATTTACAGTGTGTTTGACATATAGAAAATTTTAACTTAAATGTTGTCAGAACTGTTCTGGTATCCTGGAAGAAATAAAGTAAGTGTAAGCCACTGTCTTTGTCTTTCAAGAACCTGCAACCCACCTGTGGAAATAAGATATAAACGTATGTGAAATAAACCATGCAATATTTAAGGCATCAGCTTTTCACAAAGAAGAGGAGTAGGCACTAGGGGATGGGGCTGTTGGCTGCTCAGAGTTTGAAAAGCCCATTGGATGCTGCTGGTCATCACTGGCCCCTCCCTGGTTGATAACCACAGGTTTAAATATCAGGCTGAACAAGATCAAGCATCTCCGGGCGGTGTGTGATGAATGGCACACACGGGTGATAATGCACTCGGCTGACCCTCCTGATAGTGTTGAGTTGTTTTCTCTCTTCTGGTCAACCGACTGCAGATTTGTGCCAGCACCTTCGATAATATCAGTGATGTAAGTTGTGTTTATCTCTGGTCTGTGAAAACTTAGAAAAGTATCCACAAAAATTTTGGGGAGAATGAGAATGGACATTAACTTTGGTTATTTTCTTTTTGTAGTTTTCGAATTATATTGTGTTGTGCATTAAGAGCCAAGACCTTGCTTGTTTTTGTGTCTCTCTCAGCACTTTTCAGAGTACCCGGCACATTCGTCAGAATTTGCAGTATGTTTTAAAGATTCCGAGCCAATGAGACCTCACTATGTGGTGTGCGTGTGTGTGTGTGTGTGTGTGTGTGTGTGTGCGTCTATAGGCACAGGGAGAGGAGACTAGGATTAAATGAGCTGGTTGCAGAAACCAGGAACAGAAACTCTGGGAGGAAGCTGCCTGAGCTGACTCAGGCCGGTCTGCGTGGGATGCTGAGGCCCTCTCTGGAGACATCCCTCCGGATGGTAGGCAAAGCAGCAGAGACGTGCAGATAACAAGAGCTTCTCTATGCAGGTGGACTCAAGCCAGCGGGGTGCTGGTAAATGTTTAACAGCTGGCTCCCTGGGGGAACAGAGTCCTGATGCGAAGCAGCTGCCGATTTCTCTGGTGTAAAGACCCCCGCTGTCGTCCACTGTAAGCTACTACTGTGAAGTCATTGACTGTGGAGCTGGAAAGAGACATGCACCGTGGGCTCTTGTGAGCCAGTGGGGGCTGACGGCGTTTTGTTTCAGTGCAATCCATCCATTCGTGGCAGGACCACAACCACTTCTCGAGGCAGGAGCCAGAGGGGTAGAATCCAGCAGCCCAGAGGAGGCCACTAGCACAAAGTGCACAGTGTGCTGGGGCACCAGCCCCCAGGCTAGCCCCCAGGCTAGAGGCAGCAGGACCTGGTGCTAAGCTGCGAAGCTGGGGCAGAAGTTCAGTCAAGACAGCGGAATAGGAGGAAGATCTCCCTCAGAGAGGCTGAGGGGTGCCAGCACCCGTCCCTGGCCAACTTCCAAACTGCTGTCATAACCCAGGGGTTGAGGTCCTGGGAGCTGAGGATGTCCTTTTTCTCCTGGTCAGACCTGGCTCAGGCTCAGACGAGGGGGCACGGCTGATAGAGAACACCAGGGACTCCAAAACCAGGGCCAGACGGATCACTGGCTTCAGTGAGCACCCAGTGAGTGGAGCTGACGTCTTCGTTTACCCACATACGTGGAAGAGAGTGCCCCTATTATTTCAGTATTCGGACCTCACGGGGAGTGACATCACATCGTTTACCTGTTGACAGATATTTTAGGTGAAAAAGAGGGATAAGGCCTTGCTGTCATGGGACTTGCATTCTTGTGGAAGAGACAGATGACAAACAATTTATAGCAGGATGGATAGAGATGTCCTCAGATGGAGATGAGGCTATGAAAGGCTAAGTCGTGACAGAGTGGCCACAGGAGATGGGCTGCTTTAGACAGGGTAGCCAGGTTCTTTCTAAGAAGACAGCACTGAGATCTGAAAGATGAGAAGGGAACAGTCATTCAAAGAGCTGGGGGTAAAGGCAGAAGATAAAGCAAGTGCCAAGGTCCTGAGGCAGGAAGAGGCAGGGAGAAGCTGAACATGTTTGAGGAAAAGGTAGGAGGGTGGAGTGCTGAAGTGTGTAGGGGGAGGTACAAGATGAAATCAGAGCGGTGGGTGGGCCCCTGATCTTGTAGGGCCTTACAGGTCAAAATGGCAGGGAGGGGTGGATTTGATTCTCAGTGAAATGGAAGGTCATCTATATCCTTGTTACTCAAAGTGGGGACCATGCACCAGGACGACAGCGTCACCCAGGAGAGCTGCCCCGTGTCCTGACTCTGAATCAGAATTTGTTTTAACAAGATCCCAGATGGTTCATATGACTGCCTTAGTCAGCTTGGGGCCACAATGAAATACCACAGACTGGGTGGCTGAAAGAAATGTATTTTCTCAAAGCTGTGGAGGCTGGAAGTCAGAGATCAGGGTGCAGCATGGTTGGGTTCTGGGCAGGGCCCTCTTCCTGGCTTGCAGGCAGCCGCCTGCTTGCTCTGTCCTACATGGTGGTGGGGGGAGAGGGAGAGAAGACGGAGGGAGAGAGAGAACGGAAGAGAGACAGGAAAACAGACAGAGAAAGAGGAAGAGAGAGAGAGGATCTTTCTCTCCCCCTCTTCTTATAAGGTCACGGTCCTATTGGATCAGGGCCCCACCTTTATGACCTCATTTAGCCTAAAACACCTGCTAAAGACTCCATCTCCAGATACAGTCACTTTGGGGGTTAGGGCTTCAAAATACAGATTTGGGGGGCGGTGCAGGGAGGCTCATTCGGTCTGCAGCACGCACACTGCCTGTGAGCAGCACTGATCTAACGTTAGTAATCCTCAGCATTTAGCGTGGATAGGAGTCACCTGGAGAGCTTGACGATGCCCCTGTATTCTCCGGCACCCAGGGACTCTCACTCAGCTGATCTAAAACTGATTCAATAGGTCTGCCCCCAAATGTGAATTTCTAACAAGCCCCTCAGCCATGCTGCTACTGGTCCATACTCTGGGCACTGAATTGGACTATCTATCTGGGTAACCAATTTTCAAAGATCTAAAATATCATAAAATAATCTAAACTAAATCTTTTTAAGAAATGACTCAGCAGTTCTGAAGACTTTTCGTATTTCAATGCCTTAGAGAGTTTTCAATGTCTTCTATTTTAAAAAATAATAGGTATATTTCAATCTTTTTATTTTAACTTATTTGTTGTTATTCTGGCTAAAGGGAGTTTCCCTTATCTACTTTCCTCTGATACCCTGAAAGCTATCAAAGCATTTTGTCAACCCTCAAATCTACTTCAGGGAGAATAGTAAACAAAAAATTAAATACGGAGAAGAGCAAATTCAAGATATGGCGAAATCAGTGCCTTGTATGAAGCAAGGAGCAGGCAGAGGGGTTTGTTCACAGAATTCTGTCTACGTAAGGGAGTGTCAGAGGGAGTGATGGAGGCTTCCTGCATTTTTTGAATTAAGCAATGAATTTTGCGAGTTCATTAATGCACAGACACGAAGTTACCCTTTTAATATTAAGAGTCTGCAAAAATCAGCAGTGTCTTGGGTCTCAGGTTTCTGAAACTGCGGTTATTGAACCAAACGAGGATGCTTACGTATCAGGCATGGTTGCTCCCGGTGATCTGCAGCAGCTAACTTAGTCCTTCAAACCCTGAATGTTGTAAAGTTTAGCAACAATGCAATAATGAATCATAAAAGCTGTAGTTTCCATTATACCACCATTTTACCTAATTATTTCTGGTATAAACCCCAGTGGAAACAATGCTTATTTTGTTATGAAACTCCCACCAGAAACATTGGACCTCAGACTAGAAGGAAATTTTGGCAAAGACTCCCCAGTAGAAACTGTGGCATGTGTATTCCCACATACATAAATTGAAGAATTAATACAAAATATCATGCCAAGAGCACATTATGTAAAACTTGTGCCTTTTCTTTTAGAAATAAATTTGTTTTCAGAATAACTGATTTCCCCTCCAAGACTCAGAAAGATTATGTCACTAACTGGAAGATACAACTCATTTCAAAATTCACCTAAAGAAATGTTTTGGTGCAAAGACACTGTATTTGCAATTAGTAAAGACCTTTCCTTGATGTAAATAACAAAGATGAGGATGTCATCGACAAGTTCACTTTAATGAACTCTGTGTTCCCAGAGTGAAACATAGAGTTTTGAAAGTGATTGGGAGCAGAGATGGTGCTGTAAACATAACAGGAAGGTGTTTTTTTTTTTATTAAACGTTTTATTTTGAGATGGTCGTGGATTCACACGCAATTGTAAACAATGACACGGAGAGATCCCATACATACTTTTTCCCAGTTTCCCTCATTGGTAACATTTTGCAAAACTACAGTACAATGTCACAACCAGGATATTGACATCAATACCGTCAAGATGCAGAACACTTCCATCACCGTGAGGATCTCTCATATTCTCTTTTTAAGCCACACCCACTTACTGCCTCCACTTCACCTTAACCCCTGGCAACCACTGATGTGTTCTCCATTTCTAAAATCTGATCATTTCAAGAATGTTATATAAATGGAATCGTTAAGTATGTAACCTTTTGAAACTGACTTTTTTTCCACTCAGCATAATTCTCTAGAGATTCATCCAGGTTGTTTTGTATATCAAAAGTTCACTACTTTTTATTGCTGAGTAATCCTCCATGGTTCGGATGCAGTTTGTTTAACTGCTCAGTCATTGAAAGTCATCTGGGTTTTTTCTAGTTTTTGGCCATTTTGAATAAAGCTGCTCTAAACATTGGTGTCCAGGTTTTTGTGCGCCCACAAGTCTTCATTTCTCTGCGACAAACGCCTAGGAGTATAACTGCTAAGTCCTGTTGTAGTTGCACGTTTAGATTTTTAAGAAACTACCAAACTGTTTTTCAGAGTGGCTGCACCATTTTATATCCTGACAGCAGTGTGACCCCGTTTCCCTGCATCTTCGCCAGCATTGGGTGTTTTGACTATGTTTTGTTTTAGCCATTCTGATGGGGGAACATAGCTCATCGTGGTTTCACTTTGAGTTTCCCTAAGGGCTGATGATGCTGAACATCTTCTCAGAGACCTGTTTGCCATCCGTGTATCTTCTTCAGTGAATCTGTGTGTGTGTTTTATGTTCTAATGGAATTGTTTGCTCTTTGACTTGAGGCTTAGACGTTCTTTGCACATTCTGGATCCTAGTCCTTTGTCTGATATGTGGTTGGCAAATATTTTCTCCCACTCTGTAGCTTGTCTTTTCACCTTCTTAACCAGGTCTTTCACGGAGCAAAAGTTTTTAGTTTTGATGAAGCACAGGTTGTCAACTTTTTATTTTATGAATCGCACATTTAGTGTTAAGCCCAAGAACGCTTTGTTTGGTTCTAGACCCTGAAGATGTTTTCCCCCAAATTTTATAGTTTTATATTTAAATCTATGATCCATTTTGAGTTAACTTTTGTATAAAATGTTAGATTTAGGTTTGAGGTTCATATTTTTCCCTACGGGTGTCCAATTGCTTCCAGCTTCATTTGTTGTAAAGTTTATTCTTCCCCCATTGAATTACTTTTGCACATTTGTCAAAACCCACTTGGGCATATTTGTGTGGGTCTTTTTCTGGGTTCTCTATTCTTTTCCTTTGTTCTATGTGTCTATCCCTCTGCCAATACCACACAGCTATACAGTAAGTCTTGAAAGTGGGTAGACTGATCCCTCCTATTTTTTTCTTCTTTTCAAAGTTGTTTTGGCTATTCTAGTTCCTTTGCCTTTCTGTATAAATTTTAGAGTAATTTTGTCTATGTCTACAAAAAAATCTTGTTCTGATTTTGATAGAAGTGGCATTAAATCTGTAAATCAATTTGGGGAGAACTGACATCTTTACTATGTTGGGACTTTCAGGCCATAGACACAAAATCTCTACATTTATTTAGATCTTTGATTTCTCTCATCAGCATTGTGTAGTTTTCAGCA
Source organism: Equus caballus (assembly GCF_041296265.1). Taxonomy (NCBI): domain Eukaryota; kingdom Metazoa; phylum Chordata; class Mammalia; order Perissodactyla; family Equidae; genus Equus; species Equus caballus. The sequence continues at coordinate 19,567,534 of NC_091712.1, read as the reverse complement.
TATGAAAGTATACAAGTTTTGTTAGATTTATATCTATTTCATATTTTTGAGCAACTGTAAATGGTATTGTATTTTTAATTTCCATGTCCACATGTTCATTGCTAATATATAGAAATATGAATTTTTGTGCTTATCTTTTATCCTGTGAGCTTGCTGATGTCATGTATGAGTTCTAGGAGGTTCCTTTTTTTGCAGATCCTATGGGATTTTCTATGCAGACGATCATGTCATCTGCCAGTAGAGGTGGTTTGATTTTTTTTCCAATCTGCATCTTCATTAATTTCTTTTTCTTGCCTTCATATATGACTAGAGCTTCTAGCACTATGTTGAGTGAAAGTAACAGAGTAGACATCTTTTCCTCACTTCCCATCCCAGGAGGAAGCAGTCAGTCCTTCCCAATTAAGTATAACACACGGAGATTTTTGTCAAGCTGAGGGAGTTTCCTCTCTAAGATTTTTGTTTTTATTAACAAATTCAGCAATTCAGATTATATGAACATTACAGGAGTTTTGCTTTCCCTTTAAACTGTTTTCTCTTTGATATGGTTACAATCGTATTTTTTGAGTTTACAAAAGGACTTCTGTCATCTTTTCCTACTGAAAGGATGCCCCGTTGTTGTCTTATCTTTCCTGGATTTGTTATGGAGCACACTCCTCACGTAGAGGAGATGTTTGCTGTCAACCTTAAGCTGACTCACCAAGAATGAAATCAGTCTCAGGTCATAATGTAGCTAGAGAAGGACCCTCTTCTTTATGGCATTGGGTGTGACACAGGAAAGTTGTTGGAAAACTACAGAGAAAGGGCCTAAGTTCTCTCAGTCTTGGCCGGCTCTGCCTCTTCTGGCCCAGGCCTGCCGGGCACTTCAGGCTGTTCCACAGGGTCGGCAATAGTTTTCTTTCTAACTCTGATTCCTTTGTGGCACTTGGCATAGGAGAGTTCAGGCAAAGGCTCTGTTCTTTTCGGATCGTGCCCGACCACTCCCAGAGCCCTAGTTCCTTCCACCTCAGGGCTTCTCACCCAGCCTGCCCAGCGGGAGCTGCAGGACCGGCAGGCAGGCCGTATTGCTTTCTTTTCCTTCCTTCTCAGATTCCCCAGGCCCGTGGGTTTCTGAGTGTATCTCTACTGCTTGCCCACTAAGCCTCACCCATTACAAACTCTCCTGGGTTTTAGATATTTGCTTTAAAGGGAGGAGTGTCACTCCCAGGCTGTAACTATCACCAACCACAAGATGAAATGAAAATCTGGCAAATGACACAGCTCAGCCCTCTAGACGTGAAGTAAGATGGGCTCTCGCTTGTTCATTTGCCTGCTTTGATTATGCAAGTGGATTCTCTACACGGATCAAAACTCTTTGATAACTTCCAGTCCCTTTTCTTGCCCTGGTCTGTGCTGACGTAACTGACGTCCCTGAGGTCTCATTTTGTTCTCCTTTTCCGTGTTGTCTCTTTGAGAGGTGAAACTCCACGTGGCACTGCCACCCAGGATCACCATACGGGAAGAGTAGTTCGTAGCTGCACAGCGTTCTGGAAGCACCTTTGTGCCCCCTTTAACTGCACGATGCCCTTGGTTGACTTCCGGCATTTTTTAATGACTTTCCTCTGAGAAGCTCAAAGCACTTCACGGTGTTATTCTGCCACTGGCCAATTTCATAAGATGCAACATATACCAGGGTTGACAGTCATTCCATGGATGGTTCTGCGTTTTATTGACAAGTGTTTTATATACTTTTGAATAGACACAATCCAATGAGCTTTCGCCCACAGACCCTCTGGGTCCTCCTTGCTCTGAGAGGAGCACTTATATTTGTGGCTTTGGTTACAGTATTTCCCCAGTTGCTCAAAGTGGCATTTAAAAGACATTAACAAAGACCCGTAACTCTCCAGAACTGGGTAGAAATGTAAGGGGAGTGGTCAGTCTTGCTCAGTGAGTAAAGCTGGAAAGGAAGCTGGACGTGAGTCACCGTGATAGTCTTACTACAACTGCGCCGTGGGGTTCAGTCTTTACCAACTTCGTTTCAACCAGGCGGTGTCTGTTCCAGGGTGGGCAAGTTCCCATACGGTTTTGCATGGACTGTATCCTGAAAGAAGCTTATGGAAACTTAGTTTGAGTTTTGTGGGATTAGAAGGAAAATACCTCTGAATTGTCTCCAGCATAAATTGCTGCCTAAGAAAAGGATTAAGACTAAAAATAGCCCAACTTTAAAGGAAGGAGGATTCCTAGAGCTCGAGGCAAGGCGATGGCAGCACAACATTCCTCACCGCTGCGGCCAAGCTGACCGTAGACAGTGACATTGACCCACCTGCCAGATCCTTGTGTGGTTGGCATTTAGTAAGTTAAGCAAGAATGATGTTAGTTTTTGACTGAGTTCATCCCTTTAGGAGAGCAGAGGGAGGAGTGACCCCCCAGACAAAGGCCAGTGGATCCATCCACGAGGCCTGTCCATTGATCCATGTTCCTTTTACCAACAGCAAAAACCACGTACTCACCAGAGGTGCACATAAACGAGATTCTTACGGGCTTACTTCTGTCTGTCTGTCAGATTTTCCCATTTCTGGAAAAACAGCAGCTAATGGGAATTTCTAGTGTTGAAAAGTGGGATAAGTTGGTATAGCCACAGCTCAAGTACAGATATAACTGATAAGTTTTGAAGATAAAATTCAGGAGAGACAGACACTTAGCAAAGGAAGTGTGAAAAGAAAAGAAATAATAAGTCTAATCATCAATATACGCTAAGCATCGAAATGTACATCTGTCTTCTGTGAAAACTAGAAATGATCTTTGCATGTTCCATCCCCTTTCTAGGAATAAAATGGCACCATCTAGAGTCTACCCATTTCTCAGCACAAACGGCCTCGCCCCTGTATGCTGACCCTGATCACTCTTACCCAGAGGAGGCAGATTCTGGACCACGAATTGACTCTATCATAGCCTGCTTTTGGCACAGAGTGATAGATATCTATATTTTTGTGTTCATATCTTATTTTTTTATCTATGTTGTATACTTCCTAAGAGCAAGGTCAACATCCTTCAGTTCTTCCTAGTGTGGTACTTTGCACTGGGTAAGTGCTAGTGAATGTTTCAACTGATGATGGCTGGAATAAAAATAAATGGAGACAAAGCTGAGAATTTAAAGAAAAAGAAAAAGTGCTCAACTCTATCATTTATAAAGTTGAATATTAAATGCGATGTGTTGGAGTTATAATATTGCTTACACTCTGGCCCTGTGTGGACTGTGTTCTAGAACGCAGCCACATAGCAGTATAAAAATACCCCCACTCCTCTCTTTCATTAGGAGGAACATTGTTGTACGCTTGCAAGTTTGTGTATGTGCCAAGTTATAGGATCGATTTAAATGTACTGATCATATCTTGAGTAGCCAAAGAGTAATTGGGGAAGGCAAGATTGGTTTTATAGCAAATGATTACAGGAAATCTTACCTGAATCTTTTCAGGTTATCGTTCTACTATGCAATGTTTCACTGGCTAATTGTTACTGAGACAATGAAGGAGTCAGTTCCAAAACAGTCAATTACTTAGTCCAATTTGGATAATAAAAACATTCTATGAGTTGAAATATAGTTTACTTTGAAAGGAAATCATGCCTCCTTGGAGGCTGTTAAATGGTTTGGGGAAAATGGTTCTACTATTCGCCTCTTTGTTGCAACATTATATGTTGGAAAAATACGCTTAATTACATTTGGTTGGCTCTAAAGATTTTCTGGTGAAACTGCTAAGATATTAACAAGGAAAAACCTTGGGGTGAGAGTTGTACACAGGAGGAGCCTGGCTCCCAGGCAGGAGGTAGGATGCACCGAACGAGCACCCCAAAGTGTGGCAGGGCAGAACTGAGAGCCTCAACCTCCGGACTTGGAATCCGAGCGTCCTTCCATTTCTTTATGCAGCAAAACTGCAAATAATCAAACAGTGACTGAGGATCCCTCATAGAGTTTATGTAATGTATCTTATGTTAGGATGCACAAGTGCTGAGGCCTTTGGAAATTTCTGAATTGTAAACTGCTTTTTTTTTTAATTTGATTAATTTGACTCCTGATTTTTAGCAATAAAAATGCATACTACCCAACAGTCATCCTAGGCGACCATAACATTTGTACTTCACTTAAAAAGGCTTTTTGGTTGCTTTTACAAGGGCCTGCAAATAAGTCATTGTCATAAAACAATGGGTTTGGGAGGCCTCAATGTTCTCAAAAGGTTTCCTTTGCCACTATTGTCTTCTCTGCCGGGCTTTTAAGGCAAACTCCCTCTCCTCACGTCGCCCTGTCACTCACCCAGCAGCTGAGAGGGAGGGTGTGCCTGAGACATCAAGATGCTGAATGTGATGGTCCAATTATTTTTGCTTTTTAGAAAAGTTTAAATAATTCTCTCTCTCTTCTTTTAATTTGCTGTTTCCTCCAACTCCTACGCGCGCGCGCACACACACACCCCCCCACACCCACACACACAAACGCGCACGCGCACATGCCTGATCCCCATTTTGACGCTGGACCTGAGCCTCAGCCTGCTGCTCCTTCAGATCTGACGCGTTGCATCGGAAGGATCTGGAGCTGCCTGTGCCTTTCATCCGCATGCCGCATCCGCTGGTGCCCAGGGCCGTGCTTGCTCCTGAGGAGCCATGTCTTCAAGAGACCTGTTGGAGGAATCAGAAGAGCTCTTCTAAGCATGGAGGACGTTATCCAAGCCTCTGCTCTCAGTTTCCATAAAGGGGCCCAGCAGTGCTGCTCCCCACCCGGGGAGTCCCCGAGACTCATTCCATCCTGATGCAAAAGAAGTGTCAAACTGTCAAACCAAGATGTCATGCAAATCTTTGCAAGATGTCACACCTGCATATGTCTTTAAAGCCTGTCTCTGAAAGAACAGAAAGAGTTTCAAATAAACTGTATTTTTAGTAACATGATGACATTGGAAGCAATGTAACATTCAAGGAGTTTATACTATTACTGACTTCTCTGGATCACACCTTTATAAGATTACCTGTGTCAACTTAAAAAGCAAATTTGTCTGTTATTTCATCTCTAAATGAGTTTATTCAGGAATAGCCAAAAGAATTGCAATTTGGCATGTGCCTGCTGGAGAAGCATAGGCGAATCTGGAAAAGAAAGGAGGAAGCTGCTTTCATAGAGGAAAGGGGAGTGGGAGGGGCTGTTCTAAATGAAAGTCCATTGGGGGAAAGTAACAGTTCAGGGAGCAAAGGCTTCTCATTGGCTGAGCTGCAGCAGTTCTCATTGGATGCGCTGTTGCCAGGTAGGGAGGGAAGTCTTCCTTCAGTAGTAAAGTAGGTTTACTTCTTGTCCAAGATGCAAATGACGGTCTCTTCTTGTTTGGTGTAATTGAGGATGTGTGATAGGCCATGAGGGCTCCCCCTACAGGCCATCCCGTCTCCCATTTAGTTTGGGTTCCTTTTATTAGTTTCCACCTGTAGTCCCTTTCATACTCCTGAGCACAAAGTAGATACTAAATTTAACATTGTTGGAACTGAACTACTTAAAAAGCGGAAATGTTGTGCTCTATATACAGAATATGGTGGCCTGCTACATTTCAAAATTATATAATATCAAGTGATAATTGAGGGTCAGCCTGGTGGCGCAGTGGTTAAGTGCACATCTTCTGCTTCAGTGGCCCTGGGTTTGCAGGTTCGGATCCCGGGTGTGGACATGGCACCGCTTAGCAAGCCATGCTAGCCATACATGTAGGCATCCCACATGTAAAGTAGAGGAAGATGGGCATGGATGTTAGCTCAGGGCCAGTCTTCCTCAGCAAAAAGAGGAGGATTGGCAGCAGATGTTAGCTCAGGGCTAATCTTCCTCAAAAAAAAAAAAGTGATAATTGCAAAATACTATGCTCTGTGGGATATGGATTGAACCAAATGGCACCAGTTCATCCTGTATCTCTGCACTTTACAAGTTGCCTTTGCAGTTTTCCCATCAAGAGGTGGAATATATTTCTAACTTGGTGGTTAAAAGGATGTTAGCACACTTGTAATAAGCAGATTTTTTTTAAAAGGTGCTTGCATGTTTCTGCTTCTTGGTCCTCTGCCCTCACATGGAGAACATGCCCAAGCTGGAAAATGAGTCAGCTCACCCTAGTTGTCCCAACTGAGGCCATCCTAGACCAGCTGACAGCCAGCTCACCCCCCAGATACAGGGGAGAGCTCAGCCAAGATCACCAGAGCCGCCTAGCCAACTTTGAGTGAGTGTCAGTGTATGAGCAAGCCCAGCATAGTCCAGAAAGAGTGCCCAGCTGACCCACAGAATCACGAGCAAAATAAATTCCTATCATTTTACACCACTGAGTTTCAGGGTTTTTATCACCTAGTTTTGTGGTTGCAACAGATTATCAATTAAATATTAAACAATGTAATCTTTTTTGATTCATAAACCACTTCAGAGTTTTAATCAGAGTACTGTAATGAAAATTAACTATCCTTGTCCAGTTACGGACAAACTTTCCTTATAAAAGGAAAGGATGGGGACTGAGGGGAATCTGCACAGACCCTGTTATTATAATGGCTGAATATTTATTTCGAGGCAAATATTTGGCTATGTGGTGTGATAGCATAAGGGGTGTTACAAGAAATATATTTGAATTGTGGTCCAGTGCAAAAATGTACAATTGTTCTATATTCCAAGTTACGTAAAAATAAACAACAAAAGCAAAACCAAGATCACTCTTTGGTTTTCTATCCTTTGTCTTTTTCTTATAAAATTATGGAACTTGGATTATTTAAATTATACTTAAATGGATTTTGGATAAGTATAAATTAATGGTTTACATTTACATATTTAATATATAAAGTATCATAGTTCTTTGTTTGCAAGGAATAGACACTGACTCTTTCTCTGGCTTGATTAGAAAAGGAATGTATTAGAAGCTACTGAGGAGCCCACAGATCCTCGGGAAGACTAGAGGCCCAGCATGGAAATAAACAGAAACTAAAGCATCTTTTAGGATTGAAAAGGGAAATGAATGGAAAAAACAGGAATTTTTAAAACAGACTGTCCCTGACATACAATGGTTCAACTTATGATTCTTTGACTTTATGATGGTGTAAAATTAGTATGAATTCAGTAGAAACCATACTTCGAATTTTGAATTGTGACCATTTCCTGGGCCAGCGCTATGCGCTCGGATCCTCCCCCGTGATGCTGGGCAGCAGCGCCACAGCTCCCAGTCAGCCCCGAGATCACAAGGTGAACAACTGATGAGCTGACAACAGTTCAGTACCCAGAGGACCATCTTGTTATCCTGTTTGTCACTTTCAGTACAGTATTCAATCAATTACATGAGATATGCAACACTTTCTTACAAAATAGGCTTTGTGTTAGATTTTGCCTAACTGCAAGCTCATGTAAGTGTTCTGAGCACATTTAAGGTAGATGAGGCTAAGCTAGGATGTTGGGTAGGTTAAGTGTATTAAATGCATTTTCCACTTAGGATATTTTCAATTTGCGATGGATTTATCGTGGCGTAACCCCATCGTAAGTGGAGGAAGATCTATATACGGCTTCAGTTTTAGTGTTCCTCTGCAATCCCTTCCTTAGTTCCCTCATGCCAGGAGGAAGCAAGGTCGCTTTGAGGCCTGTTGAGTGATGGAAAAGCTGATTGGGGAGTTGTCAAAAAACAACTGGGCAAGGGAATCTGTGCCAGCAGTCCCTAGGATTAGAGCACAGGAAGCCCCAAATCTAAATTCCCTGGTCCATGATGGTGACGCTCATGACTACCTGGGAGGCCCACACTGTCGTTCACCCACAGGCACAGCTGTGTATGCAATGGCTTCAGGATGGAGAGGTGGGGACCCAGCACTGAGGAGCTGTGGACTCTGGTGAGTTTCTTAGCCAATCCGAGCCCCAGTTTCCTTACCTGTAAAATGAGGATTAAAAGGGTATCTGCCTCACAGGGTCGTTGTCGAAAACCTTTTGTAAGCAACCATTCAATGAAAGCGAGCTGAGCTCTGCTTGGGGGAACCTGGTGTTGTTTGCTGTGGACAAAGCGTGAAGACCGAGGCAGGTGATGAGTCAAAGACCATGGGCTTTAGGCCAGACATGCTTGGCTTCCAGTCTTGATTCTGTGCCAACACAATGTGTGACCTTGGGCAATGTTCTTACCCTCTCTGAGCCCAGGTTTCTCATTTGTAAACCGAGGTGATGCTGCCCTTGGAGGCTTGTCGGGAGGACTGAACATCTGTGGCGTGCTCAGCCGTGTCCGGAAGTTAGTGGGGGTCCAAGAGGCACAGTCCCTTCCCTTGCCTTAAAGGGGGCTGGAGGTCCTTCCCCATCCTATAGCCCTTGATGGAAAAATGGAACCAGGTACAGAATTCAAGATGATAATTTGATTATATTCTTGCTCTCAGGAAGGCACGTCAGCTGATAACAAGACCAGGCTAGTTCCATCTGCCGGAGAAGACTTTGCACCCGCAGCAGGGCCCTGCTCCCAAGATCACCTCAGGACAGCAAAGTCTAAGAAGGCTGAGTCACCAAGCAGCCGCTCCCACCGCTGTCATCCCAGCAGGCGACTTTCCTCTCTTCCTCCTCCTCCTTCTCCACTTTCTCCTAATGCTACCATTAATTTCACTGACGGTGCCACGGGGAGAAACGTAATTTCATGTCTGTGTTTCACATTTTCCCTTCCATTTCAGAGATGTATTTCTTTGTCCAGTAGGTGCCATAGTACACAGAGAGCGAGGTGTTCCTGTGGGTCCCTGAACTTTGTATACACACAGTGAGCCCACCAGGCTAGACACATTTCTGACTTTTTGCAATAATGTTCTTGGCCAAACCTTTTCAACTTCTGGCTGTATTCTTACTCTGTCCTTACAATTAAGAGGATCTGGGAAGGGTGTGTTGAACAGGGAGCCTGATAGCTTTCATTAAGAGAGAAGAAAAGGAAGAAAGGGAGGGAGGGAGACAGGGAGGGAGGAAAGGAGGAAAGAAGGAAGGGTATGAAACTCATGGAACATACCAGGATTCAAGTTCAAGTTTCCCAAATCAAAATTCATGTTCCGAAGACATAATGTTGGATCACCTCCAATCTGTATACATACAGGAGTGTCCCTGAGTCTACACAGAGGCCACGTTTTGTAGGAAAATTTCACCTCCCCACCTGTTTTCTCAGGCTCTCACAGGCATGCTTTCACTCTCTTGGACTAGAATGGAGATGCTATATCCTCTAGAGTGAGATTTCTTAGAGAGAAGAGTTTAAAAACTTGGCAGCCATTCATGTGAAAGTGAAGAGCTCTATTTGGGGCAAAGCTATTGAGTGAAAAGATAACAGAACTTGGGAAATATGGTTCAGCGTAATATCTGCAATGCATTCACAGCCAGAGCACAGGTTCTTTCTTTAAGTGAAAACAAAACAGTAATTTGCTAAAATGATGGTGTTTCTCCCTACATGCTTCAGATGGAAGGCGTCCCACAGGGCCGTGTGCTGTGTGGTGCATGGTGATATTTCTGTTTCTGCTTACTCTTTGAATGGTTCATTGCTAAGGTTTCTCTTGCCCTGCTTTGTCAGGAAGCAGGGAAGTCTCTGGGCAAAAGATGCAATGGTTTAGTTGATTCTCCTTCTTGAGTGACTCAGGCGACAAACTGATACTTTAACTTATTTAGAAAATGTGTTCAATGTGGGAATATAATGGAGTTTCCAAAACAAGCAAACTAGAGGTCCTGAGTTCATGGAGCTTGCAGCTATTCTGGCGGAGCAGCCTTCAACCAAAGAACCACACATACAGATGCACAATTACAACCGGTAAAAAGAGGGGTACAGCACAGTGCAAGTCCTATTGGTGTCCAAGGTGGGGGAACATATGATGTGGTTTGCCAAGGATCATCCCAATTTCCACCCGTATCCCAGCATAATTAATCACAGTGCCTAATTTCACTCTCAAAAGTGTCCTAGTTTGGAAGAGAAACCATAAGGCCACTCTAATAATAGAAAACTTGACCTGCTCAGGAAGATCAAGAAGTCTTCCCTGAAGAAGTGATTAAGGTGTTGAGATCTGTAGGAATAGGAATTAACCAGCCAAGGGGGGTGCGGTAAAAGAATATTCCAAGCAGAGGACACAGCACTTACAGGCCCTATCAAGACAACAAGCACAGAACATTGTAGGAGCTGAACGTGTAGTGTTGTTGGAGCGCAGAGAACAAGGAAGTGCAGTCCTGAAACGAGTTCGTCCAGGCTGTTGGGGCCCGACCATGCAGAGCCTTAGAAACCAGGTGAAAGGTTTGGGGTTTTACTGTAAGACCAACACGAAGCCAAAGAAGTGTTCAAGCAAGGGAGTTACATGGTCAGATTGAGTTTCCAAAAAATCTCTCTGGCTGCACATGGAGAGGAGAATAGATGGACATGAGTGGAGAGGAGACCAGGGCAGAGATAGAGACGTGGGAAAATTCAAGAGTTAAATTCGAGAGGAAAAGGTGACCTACTAAGCGATGGTTTGCCTTTTGGAGCTAGGGAGAGGGGCTTTCAAAAATGCCTCTGAAGTTTCTAGTCTACATAATGGGTTCATTTAGAGAGACAGGAAACACTGAAAGAGTACTAGGCTTAGCAGAAGCCAAATGAGTTTGATTTTATACATATTGAGTTTAAAGTTTGAGATTCCCACTTGGATTTATCAAGTAGGCAGCTAGATATGCGGATCTGGAGTCCAGAGTAGAGGCTTAGGCTCGAGATGAGTTTGTGCATCATTTGTGTAGTTTGTGTTTGATAGATGCATGGGAGAGAATGTCTGGAGGGAGAAGTGGCCCCAGCATGGAGCCTTGGGGAATTCCAACACTAAAAATGTGGCAGAGGAAACTGAGACAGTAACGGGACTATGAAGAGCAGCAAAGTGGCAGGAAGCAACCAGCAAAGTGAAGCACCTTTAAGCCGTGGAAAAAAGTAAGGCAGGAGGGCTGTGAACGATGCTGAGTGATCAAGAGGCATGGCTAGCGTGACAGGCTTAGAGCAAAGCATGGTGAGCAATAGCCTTCGCTGAGCCCCTCCTAGAGAAGGAATGCAGAGTACACACAGTTAGCCATGTACCAGGAAAACATACAGCAATAGAGAGGACAAGGAGAGAGCGAACTGAAAGTAATTCATTAAAGCTTTCTCCAGGATCTAGACTGTTCTTAACCATAAGGATTTTATGCACAACGGAAACAAAGCAAAGCTTGAGCTCCCCATTGGTCTGTTCAGCCTGCCCTGTCCACCTGGAGGCGGAAGAGGGAGTGGGGGATGAAATGCATTAGAAATTTCATTGCCTTAATCAGGAGAGTCGTGTGAGTCTGACTTAAACCTGGGGTTCTCTGCATGCTAGTTGATAGGCAAGTATTGGTACAGCCCAATATCCATGTCACCTTTGAGCTTGTCATCGCTATACCTAATGCAAATCACACACCCTGTGACTGAAATACATTCTCTGTGCCACTTAGACACATGACAGTGATTGTGGTACTCACTGCAGGACTCATGTCTTTGGGAGGACAACACAGAAATAATTGTTTATCACTCACCCAGGAAACCAGAGATCGACCACATCCAGATCTGATTGCTCCTTTGTGGAAACCCAAACGAAAAGAAACACGGACGGGTATGCACACTCACAGTCAAAGGGGGCCTTGCTTTGGCAACACGTGTTCCTGAAATGTTGTGTGTTCATCAAAGTTTTGTAAACCAATTTCTGTATTTTTCTTTGACTCTATATTCTCATTTCAGAGATGATTTGTCCTGATTTATTTTCAAATGGCAATGTTTCTTAACATTTTTGGCTAAAAGTGACTTTCTTTGTTCCTTCTTTCTCCTCTGCTTCCCTCACCCCAATTTTTTGTCAAGAATTTAATGATCTAAAAACACTTAAGGCCATTAGGAAGTTACCATAGGAGAAAAATCCTTTCACAATATTATTAATTCATGGCTCTGCTGGGGCCCTGAGGTCCAGCACGTGATAGAGGACAACATTCTGGAGACAGACGTCTGGACCAGAGGACCTCTGTCTTCGGGGCCCTGCAAAGTTTATGACGCAGAATAGAAATGCGACTTCTCATCTGCTTTGATTACTGTCTGAAATTTTTCCTTCTAGGCCTGGGCTCACGCTGGAATTAAAAAGGGAAATTCTCAAAGATACACACACCCTGTATTATAGTCACAAACGTTGGAAGAGGGTGAAAGGGAAAGAGGAGTCAGGAAGTAGCAAAGTTAGATTGAAACTTGAGTCCTAATTCGCCATTTCACGCCTTGGCAATGTAGTTGATACAACAATAATGTACCGGGGGGCTTCCAACCATGGGTGGGAGGGCTACAAATTGTGCGTTAGTTCCTTTTCCTTTGTACCCAGAACGGAAAACTGGCCCCAGCTCAAAGGCAGTTGGCACAGCAAAAGAACTAAAGAGAGTGTCAGCGTGGACCTGAAATGAGTGCATATAGTAACTGAATTTTTTTTTCAGTAGATTTTCTGAGCATTTTAAACAAAATTAAGGGAGCAGTAATCAAAGACAAGAGAAATATCTAGGTAAGTTCCTTTTTCAAATGGAAAAGAATATGAGGCTATCAGACGTGGGGTTCCTATTCACAGGTGGCATTTTGGGGCTCAATCTCTGCCCAGCTTCTCCTGCCAAAGCGAAGAGCTGTTTTGAGCAATCACGTTGCAACGAAGGTAGAAGAACATGATTTACATGGAGACTTTACTGCTCTCAGGCCCTTTGGATATTGTCCATCAGTTGCCTGAAAAGATGCTCAAACTAATTCTGGGTGTTTTCCCTTCAGTCTTCTTGGAGCATGTTGAAGATGACTGGAAATTTCTTGACACTTCTAACAAGAGATGGAGTTTTTGTTTCCCTCCCTTGAAGCTGGGCAGGCTCTGTGACAACTTTGACAAATAGAGTACAGAGGAAGTGATGCTGCGCTAATTTGCTGGCCCAGGTCTTACTCTGTCTCTTACAGTCCTGAGCTGCCATACAAGAAGCCCAACTATTGCAGCAGAGACTATGCAGAGAGGCGTGGACCCCACGTGGAGAAGGAGAGGGGCCCGCTGAGCCCCCCTGCCTGACTTTCTTGCCAACGCACCAGGCATATGTGTGAAGTCATCTTGGACCCTCCAGCCCAGCCTAACTGCCACCAAAACTACCTACTGCCCCCCATCAATGCCACATGGAATGGAAGAAATGCCTAGCTGAGCCCTGCAGAATATCTGACCCATAGATAGTAAGGATGAATACAATGATGTTTGTCAAGAAGCAGGTCTCTGATAAGAACCTTTGAACCATAGGGAAAAAAAAAAAGGTTTCCTATTTTAGGAACTCCTTTCCAAGACGCATGACTCATTTATAGCCACCTGCAGATTGCAATCTACAGCACAGATTCCAGGCAGCAGTGGGGCATCTAAATTTGATTAGGCAGACAAAAAATTCCTGTATTAAATTCTTATCTGGTTTTGAAAACTTTCTCCTAGACGCCTTGAGAACAGATGCCATTCATTCCTGTTGACCTTTGCTCTACTGATTATGATCGCATTCCCTGCCAGAAAGCGCCGTAGATTAGAACAAGTCATCGTTTTTAATAGGCTATTTCAGGAGCAATATATTAGATTTGTAGAAACCTCATTCCAGAACATCAAGGGCAATTTTATTGAGGAAATGTAAGAACTAAGCTCTTCTACCTCTGCAAGAACTTAAAGGTATTGGATGGCTGAACCTACAAATTGATCCGATACACGTCATACTTGCAGATATTACTCTTCTGTCGAAAATGAATCAATAATTTCACTCAGATTTTGCTCTGTGCACAGTGTGCTCTCTACAGAGGGACCAACGCCTGTTTCTCTAAAATGGTCCCATAATGGAATGTTCTGGTTATTCAAGTATTCAAATATTTTAGTTAATTAAGAATTCCTATCCATACCATACAGCATTCTCCAATTTCAAAGAATTTTAAGTAAATGAAATACTTTATAACTTCCTCTGAAAACGGCTTTTTTCTCATCTAATGATTCAGAAGGTCCTTGCATTTCCACGGCACCCGAGGGCGCTGTTAGGAGCCTGACACCGTAGATTAAGTTCAAGAAACTGGGAAATCTGCTAAGCCTATTCCAATTGCAGATTCCAGAGCTCTTGTGCAGAATTCATCCCTCAGAGTGAGTTGCTCGTTTGTCATTTCTCTTTTGTTTTTATAAACGTAGAGCTGGGAGAAAATCCACCTGCTCGCTTGCACTTTCTTGGTGTTCTAATTTGGCGTAAACGAGCATTTCTTTTACATAGATATGTACCCAGTCCTTGGAAATCATGTTTCTGCTAAGCTCCTGGAAATGGTATGAACAGGCGCTCCCAGGGAAACAAGCAGGAAAACCACACGGGCAGCAGGTAGAGGAAGACAAAGAGAGAGCCGCAGAAGGCCAGCCACCCGCTGCATCCCACCATGCCTGCTCCAGCGCAGCAGGGCGGTGGCTAGTTCGTTGATCTTTACTCAGAGACCCCAGACACGTTTCTCAAACGTCAAACTGAAGGTCTCTACCTTCAGTGCACTTACTTGGCTGGAACTGAGGAGTTACCCTTGGGATTGCGTAATCTTGCTGTCCCTTCATCGTCTCCAGTGGAAACAGAGGCGGAGGCATAAGGAGGGCAGAGCGGCTGTGCTGCTGCTTCTGCAGGACGCAGCCTCTCAGGTCAAGCGGAGCTCAGGAGGCAGAGCCACAGAAGGGAAGCCTGAGTTGAATATTTGTCATCACCCAGATTATAAATCAGCGCCATGACGGAGGGGATGAATATAGCTCCCTCCAGCCTCCTCCTGCCGGGAGAGGTCTGTGCGGCCCTCTCCTAATGACCTTGGCCCCAGCGTGAGGGGACTCTCACAGCACCCTAAACAGCCTTGGAGGCCAGCCCTGGGCGGGCCATTGCCCCAAACACTCCACAGCCAGTTCCAGGTGGCTGAACTGCTCTGCTTTAGAGACGTAACCTCCGTGGTTGGCATAAGTAACCCCCAATTTCCAACCAGCCTGCACCCTCCACTTGCAAACTGGCTTTGAAGCATGTGAAATCTTTTCTTGAGTATATATTATTTGTAGAAAAAAAATAATTATCAAGCCAAAAGCTCCTTGTGCCTTTCAAGCATCTGCAAACATGAGGCTTGGTGAATGTCTGAATGGAGGGAGAATGAATGAATGGCTATGCCATTTGCTGAATCATCAATGTCAGTTCCTCGTTGTGAACCCACAAACAGCTGCCAATAGGGGAAGGCAGGCCATATATGAGTGAGTGAGTAGGTAAATGTCATATGATTATTTAGGTCTACGAGACGATTGAGTGAATTAGATCTAAAGACGCTGCATTTTCCCAGGCCAAACTTTCTGAACACGAGAAGGCTTTTGGGTTGCCAGGTACATACTTTCATTCATTATTCATTCAACAAATATTGATGGAACATGTACCATATGCCTGGCTCTATGGTAAGCGCTGAGGCTGAAGCATCAAACTGGACAGACATGGTCCCTGCCCACATGGAGCTTACACCAGGCGGGGAAGCCGGTAGATGTATTATTGCACAAGTTGTTGATTAGCACGTGACAAGAATGATCAGGGAGACGTGCAGGGTCCAGTGAAAACATAAAATAGGAGATCGAACCCAGAAAGGTGGTAGATGACGGCTAATTTCCCTGTGACAGAGACTCTGAAATCCGCAGGGGTTAGCAGGGTGGAGGGAGAAAAAGGTGTTCTAGGCAGAGGAACAGAAGTGGGCGGGCCCCAGAGTTAGACGGAGCCTGGCCCGTCAGAGGAGCTGAGAGGAAGCCAACTGGTCAGCGAAGTGGGAGAGGTAAACCGAGATCACCAGGGGCCTTACGGAATATTTTAAAGATTTGGGATTTTGTGCTAATGAACTGGGGAATCCCTAAGGGTTTAAGTAGTGACGTGAAGTGATCAGATACAGGTTTTCAACAGATTGTGTGGCTGCCCTGTGGCGAATGTACTGGAAGGAACGGGATGGACACAGAGCACAGATAGGAGGCTACGACAGGATCCAGGAGAGAGAGGCTGGCGCGTTTGCCCGCAGGCTGGAGGTGAGGCCAGAAAGGCCCTGTGATGCTCCATCCCTCTGCCCGCAACCTGCTCACCACACAGCTTCCACACATTCCTGAGATGGAAAGCCATCCTCAGAGAGCAGGGCGGGCAGAGACAGGCGTCAAAAGCTGGGTCATCCCAGCACGTTTGTCTTGTACCGCATCAGGCACTGTTTATAGCACTTGAGGGTACAGAGGGAACAAAATCAAAACCTAAACAACACTCTAAGGGCAAGCGGCTTAACGGCTGTGTCCTCGATGTCCTGACCCTCCACCACTTCTCTGTCCCACCTGATGTACCTAAGGAAGCGCTGATGCAATCTGTACCACTTTTCCTGCTTTTCCTTTATGCAGCGTGTTCCTTCTCTCCTCTTCTATGATGCAGTCTAAGGATTTAGTACCAATTTCATTCTACTTTTCTGAAAAAAAAAAAAAAGATTTGGGAAATGAAATGCTAAACGTTGAAAATGTGTCAGAAACATCCCCTTCTCCGTCGAGAACCGCCTCCTCCTCTGTGCTCCAGGTTTGAGATGTGGTTATTGAGCATTTGCTCTCGCCGGCACTGTCCTAAGTGCTTTGCAGATGTTAGCTTTCTTAATATTTGTCTTCATAGCCTCAGTAAGTACTGTTATTATCTCCATTTTAGAGATAAGAAAACTGAGGCAGAGAGCAATTAAGTTGCTTGCTGAGGGCTACACGGCTAGTGAGTGACAGAGGACTATGCTGCCTCTTTAGGTGAAGAGGTATATACAATTCCTTCTTCTTCTTTTTTTTTTTTGGTGAGGAAGATTGGCCCTGAGCTAACATCTGTTGCTGATCCTCCTCTTTTTGCTTGAGGAAGATTGTCCCTGAGCTAACATCTGTGCCAGTCTTCCTCTATTTTATATGTGGGATGCCACCACAGTGTGGCTTGACCAGTGGTGCTAGGTCCAGGCCCGGGATTGAAACCCGGGAACCCTGGGCCGCCAAAGCAAAGTGAGCAAACTTAACCACTACGCTGCAGGGCTGGCCCGTGTACAATTCCTTTTTTCATCCCTGTCCTTACTAGGCCACTGTCCTCAAACCTAAACAAGCAAATCTAAAAATTAAACAGTCACAACCAGAAACCCAGCCCCAGTGGAATAAAGTCTCCAGGAGATTCTGCGAGCGCATTTTGCCACGTTCCATCTGGCTTGCAGGCCTATGGCTGCTGACTTCTCTGTCGGGGGCCTGGTTTCCTTTGTGGGAGCCACACTTCCCCATGGTGGACACTGTGTGTCATTGGGAATGAGGATAAGTTGCTCAGATGGTACGTAGACAGAGAATGTCCCTTCCTTCCTTCAGCCCACTGGCTGGTCCTTCTGAGGATGAAGTTTATAAACCATGAGTGAACCTGAAATTCTGGCTGACCAGACTTTGAGAAACTTCCCATCTGTTTTGTGTTTAAAATGGGCTTTTCATTTGTGGAGAAGTTTCAAATCTGGGATTCCGTTAATGCTAGAGATGGAAATATTCCCCAAGCTAAGATCATTCAGATGGGATTCCTTGGAGAATGTATTGAATTTGGTACCTAATCCATAATCTGTTTGCCCCATGAATGGGCATGCATAATCCTGCCTGGTCCTTCTCCTGGCCCACGGCCTCCTTGACAATCAAATAAGGAAAAGATTGGTGGGGGCGAGGGGCAGTGGCCAAGCAGGGAAGGAGACAGGCTGAGGAGAGGAGAACGGTGAGCGAGGAAAGCATCCCAATATATCGGGATGTGGCTCCATGTTCGTGGAGTGTTAGGATACCATCTACGCTGTCCGCAGCCTCAGGCTGATTTATCTTTTGTTAAACCGCCATGGCCCCACAGAGGGCTCGGCCATGAAACAGATCTGCTTGGTCACTTATTAAGGTGGGGTGGGGCCATCTTTCTATTACTTGCATTTCTCCTGCAATCTCCGTGGTCCCCTCCCAATGACGGTTTTGAGAGAGAGAAATTCCCATGTCCAAAGTCAGAAAAACAAAACATGCCCCAAATCACATGGACAAGCCACGTTCATCGCTGTCATTAGAGAGCGTTTGTAGGCTGGAGGGCTTGAAGGCAGTCTGTTTGTATTCAGAGGAAAGCATCTGTAATACAGAAATCTCCGTGGAGAGCATGGGTCACCAGCTGGGTTCTGTCCCCACCAAAGAAGACGCAAGAGGAAGCGCGCTCAAATGGCAACATGAAGGACATGAGTTAAGCATGATATAAATAGACAGTAAAAGCAAAGCCCGTGTAGAGGGGAAAGAATCTGGCAGTTCACTCAGACCCCAGGGCACGGAACCCAGAAATTTGTTTTAAGTTTATTCTGAAAATACCTCTGTGTCTCTTAAAATGACAATAATTTCATTTTGGTGCACCAAACAGTGATCTTTCTGCCCCCTTCTGGAATTTGGACCTCTGGGCCATTATTCTACTCAGTCCTGGAGCCTGGGTCACCCATTCACCTCTGGAGGCAGATGCAAGAAGCAGCACGAGAGCAGGGCGCAGGTGGTGGTGAGGTGGGACTGATGGAGGCGGGAGTGGTGGATATGGGGATGCTGGTGGAGGGAAGGCCTCTGGCCCCGTGGGGCTGCTTAGAGACATGGTAACTTCTGAGACAAGAATAAATTTATCTTCTCTTCCCCAATCTCACTGCAAAGGGTTGTAATTTGGGGTATGAGATTGATTGAACCAAAATATATTTCGGAATGCTTCCAATCCTCAGATACAAAGACAGTCAGGTCAAGGGAGCAGCTTTATTTTGACAAAAGATATGGGGAGGATTTCAGGGTTGGCTTCAGACTGACATCACGTCCTCTCATCCTTGCCTCAGAGATGTGTGAGCGCGCGTGTGTGTGTGTACAAGGGGAAGGTATTTGCAAAGCTGATTGCCTGTTTCACAAGAGTCATCTTAGTTAATTTCATGATAGAAATGAAAGAGATATCTAGCACGTGCCTGACCATTTAATCTCACTCCTTTCTTCATGAGGATGAAAGGCAGAGACGCCAATAGGACCTGCCCTGAATGTGTTTTCTGAGGGGCTAAGTGATGGAGGTTGGAGTCCCCATATGGTAACATCACCTCCTCCTTCTAGAATTCTCTGAGGCTTTTCCCTCTAACAATGAAGAAATGAAATCTCACCATCAGAGCACTCAGCCTTTTATTTCATTTTCTTACCTGAAAGAGAACTTGGAACACCTTGTTGGACTCAGTTCTCCTCGATTGTGACATTAGGGACTGAGAAAATAATGATAAGTGCAATTTTTCAAAGTATAATTGCCACTGCTGACAGAAGTCAAATTTATAACACCAGGAAAGCCTGGTTTTAATTCCTGTCATCTTCCTGGGATAGTGGGTGGCTTGGTTAGTAAAGCTGATCTCTCCCTTCTGGCATCGGATTGCATTCCCAAGCTGAAACACGTCTGCATTTAATTTGGATGTGCTCGTGTATTCTGGGTCTGTGCTATCCAGTGAGAAATGGGGCTTAACTTTGGCACTGCCGCACTGGCCGAGGAGCATTGTAACTCGCTACGGGTCTCCTAAGACTTGAGGGTTTTAAGCCGTTGGTTTTCAAAAGTTTAGTCTGATTGTGCGAATGCCAAACAGAGAGTGGGGGCGGTGGTGGGGGATATAGTATTTTACAAAGAGTCATAAAAATAGAGTTACATTTAGCCAGGCAATTCTCTCTTTGCTTACATATCTAGGAGATAAGCCAGAAACCTAGAGAAGGCTCAGTATGATTACTGATAGTGAACACCTCAAAAATATCTCCTCTCTTAGTTTCTTTCTGCCAGTTGAAGACAAGGGAATTTATATGCAGAGGTGGATGTTTCTAGAGGGCTCAAAATTCTTGGTGTGAATTAATGCAATTTATCATATGGACAGGGCTAAGAATAAAAGTCGTATGATCATCTCCAATAATGGTCAAAAAATACATTAGAGAAAATTGATCAACATTCCATGTTAAAACATAGGAACTGAGAAAACTTTCTTAACATGGCATAGCAAAATATATATACCTCAGCCTAAAGCCTGCGTCTTACTTAGCATGGAGACACTAGAAGCTTTTTCACTAAGTCAAGAACAAGGCAAGAATGACCATTACTCACCATTACTATTTAAGCCTGTACTGGAGATGTTGTTAGCTAATGCAACTGGACAAGAGAAAGTAACTAGGGGCATAAGAATTGGAAAGGAAGAAGTAAAACTATTCCTCTTTGCTGGTGATCTGTTTATATATGTGAAAAACCTAAAGGAATCAATGGGAAAAAAATCTCCTCTGAAAGTTTTAGTACAGAGACAGGATATAAAATTCACCTACGTAAATTAAAATCATACATACACACTAACTAGTTAGAAAAAATAGTAGAAGAGAAACCACATTTAAAGTAGCAAAAATGCAAAATACCTAAGCTTAAATTGAATAAGAAATGTGCAAACTATATGAGGAAATCTATAAAACACTCTTGAAAACCACAAATGTAAACTTGAATGAATAATAAAATGTATCACGTTTGTTCATACCAAGATCCAGCACATGTAGACTCTCCCTATGTTAATTTACATATTTAATGTCGTCCAAAGAAAACTACCATCAGCTTTTTTTGCTGGAGCTAGACAAATTGATTTCAAAGCCCACTTAGAAGGATTGACAAATGAGAAAAAGAAGAGGAGGAGTGTGGAGACTAGCCCCACAAGACATTAAAATATTTTTAAAGCCTCTTTAATTATAACAGGTGGTATTATGTATGAACAGACAGACTGATGGAACCAGATGGAAAATCTGGAAGTAGGTACAAGAGTCTACGGAAATTTAGTATATGATAAAGGTAGAATGTCAACAGCGGAGGGCAAGAAAGACTTTTTAATATAGTGACAGCTGGATAGGCGAATGGGAAAATATGAAATTTAGATCTTTCCTCACACCATACACTAAGATAAATTCCAAAAGGATCAGAGACCTAAATGCAAAAAGTAAAACCGTTTGAGTACTAAAATAAATATGCCTGAA
Organism: Equus caballus; assembly: GCF_041296265.1. Lineage (NCBI taxonomy): Eukaryota > Metazoa > Chordata > Mammalia > Perissodactyla > Equidae > Equus > Equus caballus. Next base: position 19,546,501 of record NC_091712.1, on the reverse strand, counting down.
CTACTTTAAATCCTTGAATTAAGAAAACCTTCCTAACTATACTCAAGATCAAGCAGCAATACAAAAGAAGATAAATAAATTTGAGCACATTAGAATAAAAATAAACTTTGTGCAGCTAAAAGCAAATGAACAAAACAGCAGCAGCAACAACAGCAAAACTACAGTAAAGTGAAAAGACAAAAGACTAAACAGGAAAAATATTTGCAACTTATATTACAGAAAAGGGCTAATATTCCTAATACAGAGAGTTTCTAAAAACTGATAAGAACAGCAATAACATGATAGAAAAATGGCAAAAGATATAAACAGTTTACTGAAAGAGAAATGCGAATTTCTCTTAAAAATATAAAAGATACCCAGCCTTGATCATAATAAGATAAATGCAAATTAAAACTACACATAAATAACACTTTCACCTATCAGATTGGCAAAACTCCAAAAGTGTGGCAACATATTTCTATTGGCAAGACTGGGGAAATAGTCACTTCATAATTGCTGCTGGGAAAGCAAATAATATAATCCTAACAGAGGAAAATCAGCAATATATACAAAAATTATGCATTTACCCTTTGACCTAAAAACCCATTTCTAGAACTCTATCCCAAGGATACACTGGCAAAAATATGAAATAACGTTTATGGTCATTGTAATACAATTTGTAATATCCAGTGATTGGAAATATCCAATGTCCATCAATAGGAGATGTGAATAAACTATGGCACATCCTTAAAATGGAGCACGATGTAGCTATTAAAAGGAGCAAGGAAGATCTCTGTAAATTACTGTAAAGTGATCAGTAGGATATGTTGCTAAGTGAAAAAAACCCGAGGTGCAGAAGAATGTGTACAGAATGCCACTTTTGTGATAGAAAAGGAGGTAAATATGGAGATGTACTTGCCTACATTTCCAAAAATAGAAGGGTAAAGCAAAATCTTTTAAAATTGTTTTCTATGGAAGAAGGAGATAGGGATGAGAGAAAGGTGGCAGCTGGAACTCAATGTTTTGATTTTGGAACCATGTAAATATTTGACATAATTGAACAAAATTTTAATGAAATTTAAACAAGCAATCTCAATTAAAAGCCAAACTGAAATAAATAAATCAGAGTGATGTCATCAAGATGGCAGGACAGGAAGCCTAGCGCTCATTCCTCTATAGAAATACCTATATAACAAGATATTGGTACCAAAATACTTGAAGAGAAATTCAAAATCCAGCTAAGAAGTAGAAGCAACTCCAGAGGAGCATGGATGAGAGCATCCGTCTGGGTAAGAAGAGCAATTGCCCTTTACCTGTGTCAGTCCTTCCACCAAACTGGCTTAGCACAGAGCCAAGAAGCTCACTTTGGTCCATGGTTTCTCCCTCAGAGGGTAAGCAAGATTGGGGTGCACAGCCGGTCACCTGTCCTCCTGGACTCTCAGGTGTCCTCTGTGGGAGTGGTTTCTATCTCACCACACCAAGTGCTGAAAGAGCTGCAGATCCTGGTGCCCTGGGACAGCTAGGAAAAAGGAAAGGGAAGGGCATGACCTTACAGTCAGCACTGTTCTGGGAATAGGGACAGAACTGAGGGCTTCTCTCCACAGGGGAGTGAAGGAATAAAAGGGGCAAGTCAGAGTGCCTTCCATGGAGATGATCTCTATCTCACCTCATACTGCAGAGTAACAGCAGCTCAATCCCCGGGACAATTAGCAGCAAAGAAAAGCAGCGAGCATCCTCTTATAGCTAGCACTACTATGTATAATTGGAAAAAAGCACAGAGCCGAGGCTTTTCCTCCAGAAAAGAGAGAAGGAAGTAAAGGGGGCCGTGTCTCCAGCCTTACAGCATACTCCCCAAGGGGAGGGTCTCTATCTTGCCTCATATCGAGCACTGCTGACTCATGAAGGTCTCCTCCAGTCAAAACCAGTCCATAAAGATCACAAGAGATAGCTGCTTCTTTGAATGTGCAGACAACAAAGCAAACCTATGAGGAATGTGAAGAATCAAGAAAACGTGATGCAGTAAAAGGGAGAAAACAAATCTGTGGTAACCAACCCAAAAGAAATAGAGATCTGTACATTGCCTGACAAAAATATCAAAATAATCTTCTTAAAGAAGCAGAGTAAGCTAGAAGAGAACACAGATAGCTAAACAAATGAAATCAGGAAAATGATACATGAAAAATGAGAATATTAACAAAGAGACAGAAATGACAAGAAAGAACCAAATGGAGATACTGGAGCTGAAGAACCCACGTACTGAACTGCAAAATTCACTAGGGTGGCTCAAAATCAGATTTGATAGAGCATAAGAAAGAATTGGAAAACTTTAAATAATTTTACATATTTTACTATTAAATAATTACTTTAAATATAAATGGACTAAATTCCCCTATCACAAGACATAGAGTGGCCAATGGATTTTAAAAAACCCAACCACATGCTGCCTACCAGAGACTCACGTTAGCTTTAAGAACACACATAGGCTGAAAGTGAAGGATTGGAAAAAGATATTCTATGCAAATGTAACCAAGAGAGCACAGAAGTGACCATTCTTAATCAGACAAAATTGAATTTAAGTCAAAGACTGTAACAAAAGATGAAGAAAGTCATTACATAATGATAAAGAAGTTAATTCATCAAGAGGATATAACAATTATAGATATATATGCACCCAACATTGGAGCTCTTAAAAAAAAATATATGGCATAAATATTAACAGATCTTAAGGAGAATTAGACAACAATACAATAATAGTAAGGGACTTCAATATCCCACTTTCACAATGGATAGATCATTTAGACAGAAAATCAATAAGAAAATAATGGATTTGAACTACATATTTGGCCAAACGGGCCTAACAGACATATACGGACATATACGGAACATTCCATCCAACAGCAGCAGAATACACATTCTTCTCAAGTACTCACAAAACATTATCCAGGATAGATCCTATATTAGGCTGCAAAACAAATTTTAACAAATTTAAGAAGATTGAAAACATATCAAGTATCTTTTCCAACCATAATGGTATGCAACTAGAAATCACTAACGGGAGAGAGGAAATCTGCAAAATTTGCAAATATGTGGAGATTGAACAACACATTCCTGAACAACCAATGGGTCAAAAAAGAAACCAAAAAGGAAATAAAAAAATATCTTGAGAGAAACAAAAATGGAAACACAACATACCACAACTTATGGGATGCAGCAAAAGCAGTCATAAGCGAGAAGTTTATAGTAGTAAATGTCTACACTAAGAAAAAAGAAAAATTTCAAATGAACACCTAACTTGACACTTTGAGAAACTAGAAAAAGACAAAGAAACTAAGCCAAAAGTTAGCAGAAGGAAGGAAATAATGAAGATTAGAGCAGAAATAAATGAAGTAGAGACTAGAAAAACAATAGAAAAGATCAAACAACCTGAGTTGGTTTTTTGAAAAGACAAACAAAATTGACAAACCTTTACCTAAACTAAGAAAAAAGAGAGAAGACACAAATACATAAAATTCTACACAATAGATGAAATCTTATGACTAATACCACAGAAATACAAAGGATCATGAGACCACTATAAACTATGTCAAATTGGATAACCCAGAGGAAATGGACAAATTCCTAGAAAACATACAACCCACCAAGACTGAATCATGAAGAAATAGAAATTCCAAACAGACCAGTAACAAGTAAGGAGATTGAATTGGTAATCAAATATCTCCCAAGAAATGAGCCCAGGACTAGATGGCCCAATGGTGAATTTTACCAAACATTGAAAGAAGAATTTCAAAGTCAATCCTTCTCAAATTCTTCAAAAAATTGAAGAGGTGGGAACACTTCCAACTTCATTTTATGAGGCCAGCATCAACCTGATAACAAACCCAGATAAGGACACTACAAGAAAAGAAAATCATAGGCCAATATTTCTGATGAACACTGGTTCAAAAATTCTCAACAAAATGCTAGCAAACAGAGTTCAACAGCACATAAAAGAATCATACACCACGATCAAGCAGAATTTCTCCCTGGGATGCAGTGGCAGTTTGACATACACAAATCAACAGCTGTGGCACACCACATTAACAGAATGAAGGATAAATATCACATTATCTTCTCAATATATGCAGAAAAAGTATTTGATGAAATACAACATCCTTTCATGATAAACACTCTCAACAAATTAGGTATAGAAGGAAAGTACCGCAACATAGCAGAGGCCATATGTGACAAGCCCACAGCTAACGTCATACTCGATGGTGAAAAGATGAAAGCTTTCCCTCTAAGATCAGTAACAAGACATGGATGCCCACTCTCACCACTTCTATTCAGCACAGTACTGGAAGTCCTAGTCAGAGCAATTAGGCAAGAAAAAGAAATAAAAACCATCCAAATCAGAAAGGAAGAAGGAATATCTCTGTTTGCAGATGACACGATCTTATAGATAGAAAATCCTAAAGACTCCAGCAAAAATGTTAAAACTAACAAATAAATGCAGTAAATTTGCAGGCTACAGAATCAAGATACAAAACCAGTTGCCTTTCTATACACTAATACAAACTATCTGAAAAAGAAAACAATCCCATTTACGGTAGCATATAAAACAATAAAATACTTAGGAATAAATGTAACCAGGAGGTGAAAGATCTGTACACTGAAAACTACAAGACATTGATGAAAGAAATTGAAAATGACACAAATAAATGGAAAGGTATTCCATGTTTATGGATTGGAAAAATTAATATTATTAAAATGTCCAAACTACCCAAAGAGATTACAGATTCAATACAGTCCCTATCAAATTTCCAATGGCACTTTTCACAGAAATAGAAAAAAATCCTAAATTTCATATGGAACTACAAGAGACCCTGAATGGCCAAAGCAATGTAGAGCAAAACAAAACAAAAATGAAAACAAAAACAAAACACTGGAGGCATCGCTCTTCCTGATTTCAAAAAGTACTACAAAGCTACAGTAATCAAAAAAAGTATGATACTAGCATTAAAATAGACATATAGACAAATGGAATGGAATAGAGAGCTCAGAAGTAGATCCATGTTTCTCAAGTCAAGTTATCTTTGACAAGGGTGCCAAGAACTGGGAAAGGATAGTCTCTTCAATAAATAGTGTTGGAAAAACTGAATATCCACATGCAGCAGAAGGAACCAGGCCTTTACATCACACCATATACAAAAATCTACTCAAAGTAGATTAAAGACTTAAACGTAAGACTTGAAAAAGTAAAGCTACCTGAGGAAAACATAGGGAAAAAGATTCTTGACAATATTTTTTTTGGATCTGACCCTAAAAGCACGGGCAATAAAAGCAAAAATAGGCAAACGGGATTGCATCAACCTAAAAAGTTTCTGCACAGCAAAGGAAACAATCAACAAAGTGAAGAGGCAACTTAAGAAATGGGAGAAGATGTTTGCAGACTATGTATCTGATAAGGGGTTAATATCCAAAACATATAAGGATATTAGACAATTCAATAGCAAAAAACAAACACAAAAACCTGATTAAATATGAGCAAAGGACCTGAATAGACATTTCTCAAAAGAAGACATACAAATGAAAAGGTGCTTAACAGCACTAATCATTAGAAAAATGCAAATTAAACCCACTATGAGATATGATGTCACACTTGTGAGAATGGCTACTTTCAAAAAGACAAAATACACTAAGTGTTTGATAAAAGGAAACTTTGTTCATTGTTGGTGGAAATGTAAATTGCTGTAGCCATTAGGAAAAAAGTATGGAGGTTCCTAAAAAAATTAAAAATAGAACTATCATGGGGCTGGCCCCATGGCATAGTAGTTAAGTTTGGCGTTCTCCACTTTGGTGGTCCAAATTTGCAAGTTCAGATCCTGGGCATGATCCTACACCACTCGTCAGCCATGCTGTGGCAGCAACCCACATGTAAAGTGGAGGAAGATTGGCATAGATGTAAGCTCAGGACTAATCTTCCTCAAGCAAAAAAAAGAGGAAGATGGGCAACATATGATGGCTCAGGTGAATCTTCCTCAGCAAAAAAAAAAAAAAAAAAAAAAATAGAACTATCATATGATCCAGCAATTCCATTTCTGGGTATATATCTAAAGGAAATGAAATTAGCGTCTTGAAGAGATATCTGCATTCCCATGTTTGTTGCAGCATTATTTACAATAGCCAGTATATAGAAACAACCTAAACGTCCCGGACAGGTGAATGGATAAAGAAAATATGGTGTGTATACACCATACACAGTGGAATATTATTCAGCCTTAAAAAAGAATGAAATCCTGTCATTTGTGACGACATGGATAAACCTGGAGGACATTATGCTAAGTGAAATAAGTCAGACAGAGAAAGACAAATAGTGCATGATCTCACCTATATAATGGAACCTAAAAAGTCGGACTCTACAGAAGCAGAGAACAGAATGGTGGTTACCAGGAGCAGGGACTGGGGAAGACAGGGAAATGCTGGTCGAAGGGTACAAAGTTTCGATTACGCAGGATAAATAGATTCTAGAGATCTAATGTACAGCCTGGTGACTATAGGTAATTATACTTTATTGTATACTTGAAATTTGAGAGAGTAGATCTTAATTGTTCCCATAAAAAAAAAAGGTGATGTTAATTAGCTTGATTGTGGTCATCATTGTGTCCTTGTCACAATGTATATGTATATCAAAAACATCATGTTGCACACCTTAAGTATGTATGATTTTTAGACACAATTTTTATCAATTATACCTTGATAAAGCTGGAAAAATAAAATAACAAACTCTAGTAAGTCTAGGAAGTATAGCCATGTTTCAAGAAACTTTAAAATAAAGTATTTGAATATATATTCCTAGTGGAATATAGCCAAAGAATAAAAACAAACCACGAAGAAATCTTAAACTGCATTCAATAGTCTTATTATTAGCATTATCATTGATATCATTATTTTGAAACTATTACATATAGTTTCAAAGTATTACATATAAATTGTAGGATAAAGCAGATGAGTCATTTTATTAGTGTTATTAGAAACCAAGATTTTCAACAAAATAGAAAGGATTGCAAATGAAAGAACAGCCCAGTATCAATGAGCACCCCTCCAGCTCAGATTGTGAACTCTAAGAACCATTTCTTCCTAGGAGGAGGAAAGGTTGATTCTGGATCTGGGGCAGAAAATGTACACCTTGAGCCTGGTGCATCTTAAGTTATTTATCAAGGTCTGTAGGAATCTTGTCAAAAGGACAAAAGAGAAAAAAAACAGAGGAGCCAACTTGAAGGAGCTCTTGCTGGCTGAAGACTGTGTAATCTGAGCATCAAAAAGGATAACTACAAAGGGTTGAAACACATCCAATATAAAGATCCGTGTGTCATAATGATGTGCTAAAAAGAAAAGTCAATGGTCACCTTTGGAGGTTGTTAGGACATCAACTCGTTCTGAAAATTCATATAAGAAAAAAAGTTAAGTACTTATCTTGCCTTTCCTGTGAGGATTATCTTTCAAAGTAACCAAATAGTTAATGGAAGAATTTTCTTCTTTGGAGAAGTATTACCATGAATAGATGCAGAAGGATTGCTGGAATTAGAAAAATCACTAATAGATCACTGATAGAATTAGAAAAATTGCAGTGCTAATGAAATAATGGATCTAATCAACAATCAGCAATGGCAACTAAAATCACTAGGTGAAATACTGATGGGCACATTCTATAATAGATGGATTGACTGACCCCTGACCCACTGATGTATCTTAGCACCTCTGCAGTTGGGATACCCAGGTTATGTGCATGCTGATGTAATGCATTAAGAAGTACCCAGCAGCACCTATGGAGTATCAGTAGCTAAAACATTGACCTCAAATATAGTTGAGGCTTTAACTCTAACAGTTTGCAAAATTATGGGGGTAAAAACATGGTAAACAATACCACAAGGATGAGGGAAACTCCTACTAGACAATCTAATTTCTTCAACAAATAAATGGCATGGAAATAAAAGGAGAGACTACTATAGATTTAAAAGACTTAAGAGACATAGCAATTAAGTGCAAGGCATACTCTCATTTGGATTCTGATTTGAACAAACCAACTGTAAAAAGGCATTTTAAACAACCAGGAAAATTTGAACATGACTGATTATTAAGGAACTACCGTCAATTTTGTGGAGTATGGCAATAGTGTTATATTTTTAAAATCCTTATCTGTTAGGGGTATATACAGAAATATTTGCGGAAATGATACAATACTTGGGATTTGATTTAGAATACTGCAACAAAAAGTTGGAGGGGCAATGAAGTAAGCAGGACGGAATATAGATATGTGTTGAAGCTAGGTGATATGTACACAGGCATTCATTACACCATTTCTCCTATTTTTCTCTCTTGACTTTTATTGTGTTGGAATATTTCCATATAAAAATGTTTTTAAAAAATCTTGGTGTCAAAAAGAGTCAGTCATTATGAAAATGCCACGTAACACCTTAAGTGAAACCTAATAGTAAGAAAAAGAATTTGGATCCTCCAAATTCAAGAAAAGACTGATTGCTCTTTGACCATAGTCCCAAGCTATGAATTAGTAACCTCCGAAATGGATCTTAAACTCTTCCCACTCAATCAGCGACCATTGCCTTCGGTATCTATACTTCCGTAAGTCAGCTAATCAGAACAGCCTCCATCCACCAGCAAGGCTTCCACAGCCAAAGACCAACCCATCCCCAAACTTCGATCTCTGAAAGTGCCCTAGTTGCTGAGCCCCATGCTTACCCAACCCTAGATAAGATCACCAGTTGGCTTTGTTCCATGGCACTGTGACTTAGAAGGACAACAGCAAGCGATAAATTCAGGTGTTTGTTTCAGATGATGAGTGGTGGCCTCTTCTTTCGACAAAAGAATTAACCCCTTCAAAATAATTTTTGAACGTCTGCTAAAATCTGCAAGACCGAATGTTGGGGCCTTGAATCCATGTTTGTAATCCGCTCAAGTTGCACTGGCCTTTTGAAGGCAGATTCTAGATGAGGCCCAGCCATCGAAAATGAACTTCCATCTCCCTCTTTACTGAGCAGAGGGAATCAACCCAATTAATAAAACTTGACAGTATCAAAGAAGGGTTGGGAAAAAGAGGGATAGAGCAAAGTGATATTTTATAAAACACTTCTTAAATATGGTTTGTGGACATTGCAGATTATCTTCCAGCCGAAACACACTGATAATCAATAAATGTGTTCAAAGGGTCATTTGCATTATGTACTTTTAAATAAATTTTAATGTGTCTGTCATAAAAGGAAAAAAGCTCAGGCTACTCTCTTAAAATGTGCATTCCACCTGTAATTTTCATACTGAGTGAATCAAAAAAACGTGTTCCAAAACACGTTGTTTGATGTGTGACTATTCTTGAGTGAGATCTATAGTTTACAGAAGTGCATGGGGAAATGTGGAAACTCCAAAGGAATTATTCTCTGATCTATGATCTGAGTAATACTTTTCATCTGAGACCGCAAAAGGAGAAGATGATATATATAAAAACAAATGATGTGGAGGAAGTTTGGATTAATTTATTCAAGATATAAGTTATAAAAGCGGTTTTTTAAAACTCCTTTTATGGAAGTTATCATTAGTATATTTGTTCAGGAGTCAGCATCATCTGTACCTTATCAAGCTGTGAAGACTTTCAATGCCGTGGACTGGGGAGTTATTATTAACGAATGTCAGACAGTGCAGAACTTGGCTGCCATTCTTTACGGACTAAGAAATGACTTCATAGATTTCTCTGGTGACACCGATTACGTTGTTCTTAGTCTGTCAAACTGATATAAAAACTCACCACCATCTTGAAATGATCAAATATTAAATACTCGACTATCTGTAATTTGAGGACATTGCTGAAAAATCAAGCCCTTTGTAAACGAATTCAGTTTAAGAGAAATAATATTTGGGAAGTTGTGTCTGAATATCTTTGAAAATTGAGGTGTACTGGTGGATAAAGCATTCAGCATTTTCTTCTGTGGTCTCATTTTTGGAAGTTTCCATGTAGATAACCTTTCAAGTACCTCTCTACCTTTACCAAAGTGCCACAGCACTTTTCCTTTTTATTTTTTAAGTTGTGACGTTCTCATAATTTGTTGAATGATAGGTAGAGAATTCTAGTATCAATTAGAACAAGGAATAAGTATGGGTAGAGTACAGTTACTGAGACAACCAAGCCAAACAAATGTTCCAAAAGATAATCCTAATGTCACAGTGAAAAGAAAAAACCATTTAGGGGTCAAGAATCTCCATAAATAGGTCCTGGCCAGAGCAATTCGGCAGGAAAAAGAAATAAAAGGAATCCAAATAGGTAACGAAGAAGTAAAACTCTCGTTGTTTGCAGACGACATGATCTTATACATAGAAAACCCCAAAGAATCCACAGAAAAACTATTAGAAATAATCAACAACTACAGCAAAGTAGCAGGGTATAAAATTAACGTGCATAAATCAGTAGCATTTCTATACACTAACAATAAACTAACAGAAAAAGAACTCAAGAACTCTATCCCATTCACAATCGCAACAAAAAGAATAAAATACCTTGGGATAAACTTAACCAAGGAAGTGAAGGATCTATACAATGAAAACTACAAGACTTTCTTGAAAGAAATAGGCGATGACATAAAGAGATGGAAAAACATTCCTTGTACATGGATTGGAAGAATAAACATAGTTAAAATGTCCATACTACCTAAAGCAATATACAGATTCAATGCTATCCCAATCAAAATCCCAAGAACATTCTTCACAGAAATTGAACAAACAATCCTAAAATTCATATGGGGGAACAAAAGACCGCGAATTGCTAAAGCAATCCTGAGCAAGAAAAACAAAGCCGGCGGAATCACAATCCCCGATTTCAAAACATACTACAAAGCTACAGTGATCAAAACAGCATGGTACTGGTACAAAAACAGGTCCACAGATCAATGGAACAGAATTGAAAGCCCAGAGATAAAACCACACATCTATGGACAGCTAATCTTCGACAAAGGAGCAGAGGGCCTACAATGGAGAAAAGAAAGTCTCTTCAACAAATGGTGCTGGGAAAACTGGACAGCCACATGCAAAAGATTGAAAATTGACCATTCTTTTTCACCACACACCAAAATAAACTCAAAATGGATCAAAGACCTAAAGATTAGGCCTGAGACAATAAGTCTTTTGGAAGAGAATATAGGCAGTACACTCTTTGACATCAGTTTCAAAAGAATCTTTTCGGACACTGTAACTCCTCAGTTGAGGGAAACAATAGAAAGAATAAACAAATGGGACTTCATCAGACTAAAGAGCTTCTTCAAGGCAAGGGAAAACAGAATTGAAACAAAAAAACAGCTCACTAATTGGGAAAAAATATTTACAAGCCACTTATCCGACAAAGGGTTAATCTCCATAATATACAAAGAACTCACACTGCTTAACAACAAAAAAACAAACAACCCGATCAAAAAATGGGCAGAGGACATGAATAGACATTTCTCAAAAGAAGATATGAATATGGCCAATAGACACATGAAAAGATGTTCATCATCGCTAATCATCAGGGAAATGCAAATCAAAACTACACTAAGATATCACCTTACCCCCGTTAGATTGGCAAAAACATCCAAAACCAAGAACAACAAATGTTGGAGAGGTTGTGGAGAAAGAGGAACCCTCATACACTGTTGGTGGGAATGCAAACTGGTACAGCCACTATGGAAAACAGTATGGAGATTTCTCAAAAAGTTAAAAATAGAAATACCCTATGACCCAGCCATCCCATTACTGGGTATCTATCCTAAGAACCTGATAACAGATATCTCAAGAGTCCGTTGCACCCCTATGTTCATCGCAGCATTATTTACAATAGCCAAGACGTGGAACCAGCCTACATGCCCAGAAACTGATGATTGGATAAAGAAGATGTGGTATATATACACAATGGAATACTACTCAGCCATAAAAAAAGACGAAATTGGCCCATTCACAACAACGTGGATGGACCTCGAGGGCATTATGTTAAGCGAAATAAGTCAGTCAGAGAAAGACGATCTCTATATGACTCCACTCATAGGTGGAAATTAGCATATTGAGAAGGAGATCTGATTGGTGGTTACCAGGGAAAAGGGGGGGGAGGGTACGGAGGGGGAAGTGGTGTACCCACAACATGACTAACAAAAATGTACAACTGAAATCTCACAAGCTTGTAATCTATCATAACATTAATAAAAAAAATAAAAAAATAAAAAAAAAAAAAGAATCTCCATAAATATGTGCATTTTTTGGAAAGAGAGTCTTTAGCCTATCAGACTTTCAAAGTGGTCCTTGACTGTACAGTAAGATGCAGGCCAAGTATGCAATGCCAACCTTTGCATGGAATCTAAACATGTCAGCCAACTATCCAGGTATTTGTCTGCACAAGTCAAATCAACGACTGTTTGACAACTTAACCAATTTTCTACTTTTATCTGGATATGCCAAACACTTATTTTTTTAATTGAGGTATACTTGACATATAACTTTAGATTAGTTTTGGGTGTACAACATAATGATTCAATATATGTATGTACTGTAAAATGATCACAATAAGTGTAGTCGACGTTTGTCACCACACATAGTTACAAAAATGTTTTTTCTTGGGGCCAGTTCCGTGGCTGAGGGGTTAAGTTCGCAGGCTCCGCTGCGGCGGCCCAGGGTTTGGATCCCTGGGCGCGGACATGGCACCGCTCGTCAGGCCATGTTGAGGCGGCGTCCCACATCCCACAACTAGAAGGACCTGCAACTAAGATATACAACTATGTACGGGGGGCTTTGGGGAGATAAAGCAGAAAAAAAAAAAAAAAGAAGATTGGCAATGGTTGTTAGCTCAGGTGCCAATCTTTGAAAAAAAAAATTTCTTTTCTTGTGAGAACTTTTAAGATTTACTCTCTTAGCAACTTTCAAATATGCAATACAGTATTATTAACTATCGTCACCATGCTATACATTACATCGCCAGGACTTATTTATGTTATAGCTCGAAGTATGTACCTGTTAACCCTTTTTATCTATTTTGTTCTAGATGGAACCCCACCCTATCCCCCACCTCTGGCAACCACCAATCTGTTCTCTCTACCTGTGAGCTTGGTTTTGCTGCTGTTTGTTTGTTTTTTTTTTTTCAGATTCCATGTGTAAATGAGATCATACGGCGTTTCAAGGACTTTTATTATTATCCTCATTTCCTGGATGAGGAAATCGAGGTGTCGAGTGGTTCAGTAATTCCTACAAGCTTGAGCTGGGATCTAGTTTGGGCAGGCTGATTCCAGAGCCCCCTCTTTCTGAACCACCGCGCAGTTTCGTATGCCCTGAGATTAGCTTAACTTCAGGTTAACATTTCAAGAGTTAACTCATGAAATTTCTTACACTTAGGGAAAATAAATAGTAATTTCAACTGAAACTAATTTCTTATTTGATGTCTGTCTCCTTCTATGTGTCCTCATTACGTCCGTTCATCCAACATTAGTTAATTGTGGTTTATTGGTCTGTTTTCCTTCTGGCTTGTAAGCCCCTTAGTGCAGGGGTTGTGTCTTATGCTTCGCTATACTCCTAGCACTTAGCACAAAGCTCTGCAGGTAGCAAGTTCTAAATTCGCTGAATGAATGACTGCATTTTATTTTCCTTCCTTGCTGTGCATGAAGGTGGATAATCTTTGAATTATTATGGCCTCATCTAGATTTGGGGTTGGTTCTAGATTGTATTTAAATATTGGCCAACGAGGATGGGGCTGGATCAAGGAAAATAGGCCCATCCTGAAAGCCAGATACCTACAGCCAATACCGTGAATCACTTTCCCATCAGAGTGTAATCTGACAATGGTAAGCGAGAGGTTATGTACTATGATTCTCAGAATTTTATCTTAACTCTATAACTCTAGCCGTTATCTTATACCTAATTAGGGGGACGACAGGATAACAAAACAAACCAACAAAGAACCTAAAGCTTGTGCCTTTTCTAGGCACTCAGAGCAAGGGCTTAGAGGTTCACGAGCTCCCTACCCACGGTATGCAAGAATCAGCTGCGGGTACCAGGGAGTGCGGCTCCGAGTACTCTGGTTAAGAAACACCGCTTTGGGGGATCTATGTAATCTGCTGGTAATAACATCTACCCCTGTGTTGCACAATCAAAACATCTGTATCAGAGCCCCCGCCAGCCAATTCAGTAATCGTTGGGATGTTTCCCTCCATTTCTGCTCCACAAGATCCTTGAGAACAGAAAAGTGTGTGTTCTTTCATTTTTTGCCCATAGCACCTAGTATGAAGCTTTACAAATTGAAGTTTCTCAACAAAAAGGGAAAGAATAAATAGCCTAGAAACTGTAAAAGCTATAGTCTTCTGTAATCATGTAGAATCTTCTGGAATAGTTTAATTCTTTATTATCATGTGTCCATGTTTCTTAGTACATAAAACAGGGCTAATGTTACATACTCTGGGTGGAGGGGTAATGAAAAAGTAAATGTTTATCTCCTTCAGAGACTAATTGTAGGAATAAGTTTTTAAATTATGCTTTTCTTCCTGGATTCATTAGCTTCACATTTTAATTATGAAAAATAAAAGACTAAGTATTTTTCTGACCAACTAGCTTGTCCAATGGTAGGAAAAATGTGGCTTGAGTCTGTCAAAGTGGTCCTTGGAGAATTTCTCCTCTAAAATTCCTAAAACTTTGAATTTTCTAGGTGCTCTCATGCGTGCTTCCAATGAAATCTATTACTGGAAACTCACAGGACTGGAAAGAATTTGAGCTGCGTGAACAAGGCCACCAGCACCGGACAGACAAACCGGAGCTTGGGTTTTAGCCTTAGTTCAGTTATTAACTCGAAGGTGATCTTAAGCCCGTCATTTAATCTCCGCAGAGCTCCGTTTCATCAGTCTGTAAAGTGAGAGGACTGGTTCAGATGACCTTGAGCACTCTTTCAGCTCGCACAATCTATAAATCTTTACCTAGTTCATTTCCTCTTCTGAGCAGGGACAGCTCGCTGTAGCCTGACAGTCTCATGAGAAGCAATCCTTCTGGATTAAAGTGCGTGTACTGGATTTCTCTGTATGCACCTCAGATCTGTTCCCACCTTTTCCACCCTATTCTTTGTCCCCGAGGTTGACCTTTAAAGATTGTATCACCAGGCTCCATTGCCCTCTGGCTTTTGGTTAGGTTCAGCCCCTTGGGAGGCACCAGCAGATCAGAAGGTGGGAGGAAGGGAAGGTCAAGGTTTCTATTATCTGGTCGTAGACTCTACTGGAGCCTCTGAGGGCAGGAACTGTGCTTCTCTGTTCCTCTGCTGAAGGTCACAATTCCAATTAGGGACCTTCTGCTGTGACTACAGCTCTGGGACTTGCTCCTGCTTTTGCCTCTTTAGGTCTAGGGGTGACAGTGGCTTCCTGCTGTTGCTCCCCCCGGGTGCTTCACCATTTCCTGTGGTTGGTTTCTCTTAATCCTGCCCTCATCTTTGTGAAGAGGTCATTCATCAAACTCTCTTTCCCCCTTTCGTATTTTGAGAGGGAGGTAATTAAGCTATGTGTGCACAGTTAGTCAAGAGTGGTTCTAAGCATTTTCCAGTTGGAATTTTTTATTAAGCTGATTTAGACACTCAACACAAACAGGAATTTATTGAACACTTTGACAGACATGGATCCATGGACCTGATAGAATTTACCTACCCTTTTGAAATCCTGATAATTATGTCACAAGGTAAATAGACAATTTTGACCAGTGTTTCATCTTTCTTAAACCCTGCAGTGGAAATGATTCCTAGATTCACTGACAAGTCCTGGGGAGATTAGGGTTGAAGATACATCTGTTTATAAAAGTGCATTCTACTTGGTTTACACTGTGTATAATTTCTTTAATTAGATATTCTCCTTGGAAGGTAGAGCATATATTTTCTGAAAAATACCACCAGTATGTACTAGAGGAATGAGAACTCTGCAGTGTGGTTGACCAGCTGACTAATCTCATAAGTCAAAAATAGACTATTGGTATGTTAATGGCAAATTTTCTCCAAAAGAAATTCAATGCAACTCGCCTTAGTCCAACTCTATGTACCATGGAAGAACTGTAAGGACAAGTAACACAGAGAAGATTTTAAGGACCCCCTAGAACTTTAGCACATTGAGATTTCTTTTGGAGTAAGATTAAAAGCAGAATTAGCAAGTAATTCTCCAAAAGAACAGGAGAAATCTAATTGTTTGCCTGATACATTAAGATTTGAACAAGTCTTAAAGGCAGGATAAAAATTCACAGGTAGAGTCGAGGAGGAAGAAAATGATTTCAAAGCAAAAAGAGAAGCACATGCAAAGGCACTGAGGTATGGAATGACTTTGTCCATTCAGAGTCAACAAGAAGAATGGTTCCATTAAAGAGGTCAAGATAGAGATGTAGCTGGGGACAGACCAGAAAGGTCTGTATATTCCATGCTAAGGACTTTGTATTTCATCCTATATACCAGTTACTTACTATTATGAGTTAAATTGTGTCTCCCCAAAAGGTATGTTGAAGTTCTAGCCCCCAGCACCTCTGAATGTGACCCGACTTGGAAATAGAGTCTTTGCAGATGTAATCAAGCAAAGATGGGGTCATTAGGTGGGCCCTAATTCCATATGACTGGTGTCCTTATAGGAAGGGGAAACGCCATGTAAAGACAGAGACAAAGACTGGAGTGATGCAGCTGTAAGCCAAGGAATGCCAGGGATTGATGGTTACCACCAGAAGCTAGGAAGTGGCCAGGAAGGATTCTCCTAAGAGTCACAGAGGGAGGCCATGATTTTGGCCTTACAGACTTCAGAACCGTGAGGGAATAAATTTCTATTGTTTTAAACCACTTGGTTTGCATACTTTATTATGACTGCCTAGGACACCGATATACTTACATAGGTACCTCTGAAGATAAGGACTGTTATGTAAATGAGTGAAGGGGCCAAGGGCAAAACAGTAGGGAGTAGAGGTGACTGTGGCAAACTGCAGAACTCATGCTCATCATCATATTAAAATATTTTTAAATTACAGCTTGCACAGACAGAAAGAATCTGTGGACCAAATTAGACCCATAGGCTCCCAGGAGTGTGACTCTTACTACATAATGGGAAGACTCCAAAGAGTTCTAAGCTGAAGGATGATATGAATTGTGCATTGTAGAAAAATTTCTCTGGTGGCAACGAGGAGGAGGAACTAAGGGAGCACAGTCAGGAGAAGTTGGTGGCAACCAGTGAGGTGGTCCAGGCGTAGACCAAGACAAGGACCACGGATGTGGAGAGGATGGGCTATAGAATTGATAGTACACAGTTTTCAAAAGAAGGAAGTGGAGGAGTTGGGTTGGGGGGCACTGAATGGATGGTAATGTGAATGAATTAGCTGTTGCCATGGTTACGCTTTATGAGAAACCAGCTTGAAACTCAGTGTCTGGAAACAACAACTATTTATTCTCATGGATTCAAAGGTTGGCTGTGGCTTGGCTGATCTGGGCTAGGCTTAGCCAAATGGCTCCACTTCAGGATGGGGCAGCTGGAACAGCTCTGCTTCTCACTGAAAGTCTATGGTTTGGATGGAGTAGTGCTGCTTGACACGTCCCTCATCCTGCTGCACCGAGCAAGCCAGGCAGACATCCTTCTGATGGCAGCCGCAGAGGTACAAGAGAGCAGGAAGAAACACACAGAGCCTCTTCGGATCAGGCTCAGAATGGGTACGCTGTCTGCTCTAGCCATTTCCAGGGCCCAAGCAAGTCACGTGACTGTGTCCAAAGTCAAGGGGCAGGGAAGCGAATTCCTCCCACCATGAGGCTATGGCAATGGTGTGCATGCAGGAGGGGTAAAAAATTGAGGGCAATAACTCAATTTACAATAGTCTGCCATCTGGCTACAATTATTCACATCTCTCCCCCACACAAAATTCACTCACTAGCCTCCCAGTACCCCTGAAGTCTCATCAAATCATGGCATCAGGCTCAAAGTCCAAGATTTCATCATCTAGATCCAGTCCAGACGTGATTCTTGTTAATTCAAAGACCTATGAACTAATAGACAACTTACCTACCCCATACATGCCCAAAATATAATGATTATAGAAGGAGTATGATGACCACAACAAACTCTCTCGTCAGAAAAAGGGAAGAAACAGACATCGATAGCCCTGGCCTACAGCAATTTTGAAATCTCACGCAGCAAATGTGGCCAGCAACTCCTGCCCTTGGTAGGAAATGTTTCTTGATCGGATCTGGGTTCTGTTCCCCGAGAGTGGCTTCTTAGGTTTTTATTCTTCCTGGATCTTGGTTCTCCATTCTAGGATTTTCTTGGCCATTTCTGAAGAGGACCTTGGAAATATGCCCATTTTGATGACTGAGCAGCTCTCCAAGACTGCTACCTTTCCTGTAGATGGTGAGAGGCCCAGAAGTCTCTATACATTTTGCTAAGTCGAGGTCTCTTTTAATATCGGCTGGCAATTCTTTCTTGTAGATCTTTATTCATCTGCAGCTGAAAGTAATTGTTTCATACTTTTAATACTTCAAAAAGCTTTCTTGTCCTAGTTCATACATTCATTAAGTACCTTGTTTGTCTTCCAAGTTATCATAGGTAACAGTCCTACTAAATGCTTTACCACCGCATGTAAGAAGTCACCATTGTTTCAGCCTCCTGTAACAATTTCTTCACTTCCTGCCACCCAGCCCTAAGTCAATAGTACCTGTAATGAGTTTTTCTCACTGGAGCACTCCTTTCCCAGAACCGGCTTCTACATTGTTTAGCTTTTGCTACAAAAACATCACTCTAAAACTCAGTGGCTTCACACAACAATCATTTATCCCCATAGATCTGAGAGTTGGCTGGCATATGGCTGATCAGGCTGCACTTGGCTAGAAACAATGAGGCCACGGCTAAGATGTGGATACACGATGTGTACGATTCACCATGATTTGTGAAGAAGAGGAAGAGCAGCCTTGAGGGGAAAGGCCAAGAGTTCAATTTTGGATACACTGATCCTGTGATGCCTGTGGGAACTGAAGCGGAAAAGACATGGGACTGGAATCCAGGAGAATAGTCTTGGCTGGAGAGTGAGAGAGAGAGAGAAAATCACAGAGTCATTAGATGGTAAATTTTGACTAAGGCCATGGGAAAAGATGACTGCCCAAGGTGACCCTATAAAGTGACAAAAGGCTCTAATATGAAACCTTAGGATACACCGATATATGAGAGGAATGGAAAGGAAGAGAAGCTCACAAAGAAAGCTTTGATGGAACAGACATACAGGAGAGCATAGTGTCATGGAAGCCAAAGGAGAAGAGTGTCCTTATTGGGGGAGTGAATGACACTCCCAAATACCACAGAGTGGTCAAGTTATATAAAACCAGAAGAGTGTTTTGGATTTGAAAATTAGGAGATCATTGGCGGAGAGACCAAATAATTTATCTTCAAATCAAGACACATGTGAGAGTGAACAGAAGTGTTATTAATAATTACAGCAGAGCAACACATGTTCTTAGGCAAACAAAGACATATGGTCACATTAGTCCCTGGGGATCTCTGCCAGACTGTTTCTACAGGGTAAGTGGAGTGTAGGCTTGATGTGCAGTGAGCAGGAGTGATATGGAGCAGGGAAGAGCTGAAACAGCCAGAGCAGATTTCTTTCTCGGAGCTTGCTTGGATAAGGAAGTGGGAGGAGAGGGCAACAGGCTTTGAACAGTTTGAATATTCTTCTAACAGGGGAATCCTCACACAGCTTCTCAGATTGTGTGTTCAAATGTAACTGACCGTGAGATTTTCTAAGAGGATTTAGAAAGTAGAACTAGCTAGTGAAACCACGCCCACATTTTTTTTTAAGCAACATAGGAAGATCTGTGCTATCAGAGTAAATAAGGCTGGGATAATTTCTTCAGCAAGAACAAAACTACACTCGTATACACGGCCTTGAAATATTCTATTGTCAGAGGACCCTAGCGTTATAGCAATATGCACTGTGGAAAACCCAAGATAAATAAGGACAATATCGTACAGGTGAGTCTCAAATTGTGTAGAGAGTATTAAAACAATTCAGAATATCACGTATAGCTGCAAGTAGCATCATACTTCTTCACTCTTTGTCCCTGCTAACTTTCCCTCCAAGTCCCTCCCCACCCTCCCATCATGCCCAATCTACTGTTAACAATTATTCTAAAACCAGACTGATGGCACCGGTCCCAGTCTAACAAACCCTCTTTGTCAGCCACATCAGCTGGCTCAGGAGCTCATGTGAGCAGGCATCAGGAGTAATTTCATGATAATCTAGGGCGAGTTTTCTCTTTCCCACCCGGGCCAGAGAGTGACAGCGCCAGTTTCATTGACTTCAGGAGCCAGCATGGGCGTAGGAGCGGGCTTTATCTGTGTGGTCAGGTTTCTTCGACTGGGCTCTGTAGGGGCAAAACAAAATCCCGCTCTCAGGCAGCACATTGAATGATTCTGAGCCTCACTTGATCTCAAACCCTATCAGCATATTTATGCACATTTTCGTTCTCTTTTTAGAAGCCTTTCAGTTCACTAACAACTCATAGACTAGCATTACATTTTGGCGAAGCAGAATGTGAGAAACCAAGTTATGGCTGAAAAAGAATCTTTTCTTTTAGGACATAAACGATAACTGACCGAACAATGACAATGGTGAAAGCACTTCACCTATAAAACAGTCCTGAAGACGAGGGCCAACTTACTCTAAATGTTTCTTAATTTCATTGAAATTTCAGAACAGTTTAAAAAAATTAAAAGACAGAGTTTTAAAGGCAAGTGACATAAATTGATTCCTCATATTATGGCAGGTTGTGGACCATTGTTCCTACTCTTTTTGAGTGAGGAGTGGAACATGGTCATCAGCTCTGGGATCTCTGCATTGGCTTGGATTCGCTGCATAGCACAAAGGCTGAGTTAGAGTTGCCTTTGAAGTCCCAGCTTCACCTTTTTTTTTTTCCTTCTTAGGAAGATTAGCCCTGAGCTAACTGCCGCCAATCCTCCTCTTTTTGCTGAGGAAGACTGGCCCTGAGCTAACATCCGTGCCCATCTTCCTCTACTTTATATGTGGGACGCTTACCACAGCATGGCTTGCCAAGCCGTGCCATGTCCGCATCCAGGATCCGAACCGGCAAACCCTGGGCTGCTGAGAAGCAGAACGTGCTCACTTAACCATTGCGCCACCTGGCCGGCCCCCCAGCTCCACCTTTTATTAGCTATGTTACTTTGGATAAGTTAACTAAACTTTCCGTGTTTTATTTTTCCTCGTCTAGAAACAGGGAGAAATCATGATGGCTGCCCAATAGGACTCTGTTGTAAATATTAAAGGAGGTTGTGTTTATAAAATAGGTAGGTACAGGACCTACCTATCATAATACAAAAAGTTCAGTAAATATTAACTATATTATTGTTTCTCTTGTCTCGGACCCTGACTCAGGAGCCCCAGAAACCAACTGCAAAAGGACTCTAGAAAACTCTAGTATTTGGAGTGGACTGTTGCAATTCTCAAACCTCAGATCTGAACAATGGGGTATGTACTCAGGACCACTGATGGCTCATTATGCATAAATGTTCAAGCTCAGGGAGCCACCAGCATTAGGGGATTAGGGGGGTTCACTTCAGAACAGGACTTCCTCCTCCCTCAGCCGGGTTCAGGTCTGCCCTTGAACAGTATTGGGATTTAGGTTAAGTGTCCGACTCAGGTTGGAACTCTCCAAATTATTGGTCTCATCTTCCATCCACAGCCCTTGAACCTTTGCCTTCTCAAGTCTTAGCCCTACCAGAACTGTGCTTACTGAAGCCCTGCCTTTTCACCTGGCCTCCCAGCTCTGGCCTGCAGCTTGTCTCCTAACAATGCTTATTCCTAGCCTGCCACTCATCCCCCACGAGACAGCTTCCTCCACCGGTTGGGACATTTTATCATTAATGATAAGGGCTCAAGTGGCATATTATCACTAAGTGATATACAAATTTTATCCTCTGCACACCAATCCTGCTAGTAGGCTTTCTGTGGCTTGTTTATTGTACTGTGTCTGTGTCATACTTTCTTGAAAACACAATAAATATAGAGTGACAACAGAAAAGTCAGTCTCAACATAACTCTTGATTATGACTTTTAGGATATGTTGTACAACTATTTATTATAAAGGAAAATCTTAGAAGCTTTTTTGTTTTTTTTTTAAAAAACCAGTCAATTATTATAGTTGAAGAAGAAATTGTAGAAAGAAAACTTTCTTTGTAAGTTCCAATAGAACAAACACATTACACTTTACGGGAATTCTAAAACGGGGAACAGTATCAAGAGACCTTCTCTCACCTCTGAGCACGTTACACAGTGCTTAAAAAGTCACTTTTAAAGTGTGAGTTTATATGTACACATTTTATGGAAACAATTTTGTATAGGATGGCCTAGAAGTTTTGAGCATGTTTAGACCTCTTTACCTGGAAATTCCAATTCCAGGGCGTTATCCCACAAGAAATATTTATCGAGTGCCTACTATCCATCAATAACTTTTCTAGGCATTGGAGATACATCAAAGAATGGCATTTGTCAGCCTCCTCTCTGAGCTTACATTCCCGCACGCGGACACAGACAATAAACAGTGAACATAAGGAATAAAGAAACTAGAGAGTGGGTCGGAGGGCTCAGCGCTTTGGGAAAACAGCAGAACAGGTAGGTGGGATCAGCAAGGTGGAGACAGCAAAGAGCAGGTTACGGCATAAATACGGATCCACGGCATTATTTTTAATAGCATTCCATTACTTGAAAGTGCCATAATTTGTTATCCACTTTAGTTTATTCCCAGTTCACTGTCGTAAATAAAGCTTCAATGACCATCCCTATCTGTATGTATATGTGTTATATTTATGTGTGTACATATACAACATCTGCCTGTCTGATTGTTCTCTTAGAATAAATTTCTGGAAGTTAAGTTATTAAGTCAAATACTACAAACAGTTTAAGGCTTACCTTGTAAAAAGTCTGAACCAATTTACACTTCTTCCAGCACTTACACTTTTTCCTCTTGCCCAATTTCATCATTAACAAATGATATCAACTAAATTTTCATGATACGTTCCATAATATCAGAAGAAAACCAAAAAACAACATATTTGATGTAACACAAACACATATTTGATGTAGCACACTAGATTACACACACACTCGACAGGATGTTGATATATCAGCATTTTAACAGTTTTTCTTTTTTAAGTATGATACTATGGGTGATTTTTGCTTCTTCATACTGTTTCATATTTTCTAGTTTTTCTACACTCCATATGAATTTCCCTTTTGTAATAGTTTTTTTACTACTAATAAAGATAAATCAATTTTAAATAAATAAATAATATTGGGAAGCTTTGTCAAAGTTTATCCCAGTTTCCTAGATCGGCAGGTGCTATTTCTTCATTTCCTTGTTAACCTTCTGAAACGGTTAAGGTATCTGAAAACACAAACTAACAACTCTTTCTGTCCTCTTCTGGCCAGACTGCCTGGCTGTTTGTTGAGGACACATCCGAATAAGGCTTGTTCCCTAAGATTTAGGAATGATTCTTCCTAAAAGACCAGGCTTAGCTCAATTTAAAACATTGTTTTATTTGTGATGGGGGGGGGGGGTCCCGCTCCTCAATCTGCCTACCCAAGGGGCCCATCCCCTCACCCAAAAGCATTCTTTCAGGGGATCAAATCTGTCAAAAGTGACCAAGTCAGCTATTTATTTATTTAATTTATGTAACAAATGTACACTGATGGACTGTTCTAAATGCTGAGGGTTCAGAAATGAATAAAACAGGCAAAAAAACCTTCCTGCTCTCATGGAGCTTCTATTCTAGTAGAGGAGACTGCGCAATAAATAAGATAAATAAGGACATCACTGGTAGGTCAGACAGTGACATGTGCTAAGGAGAAGAAATAAAGCAGAAAAGGAGGGTATGAAATGGAGGAGCGTGAGGGATGCTGTATTTGAGGTGGGCTGACCAGGTGAGGCAGCCCCACTGGAAGCTGTGATGTTTTCGGTGGGAATGGAGGCATAATTCTCGCTTGACCTTGAGACATTTTGACATCAGGAGAATGACTGGGTTGCTGGACTATGGTTAGTATCACCAGAGATGTCCACTTGGGATCTGGTCCTCGGTTTTTTTAGGACACTTGGGAGCTGAAGTGAAGGGTGGGAAATGAACAAACTGGGAAAGCCAGCTGCAGGATGTCCGAGAAGCTGGAGAGGAGAAATCATGAGAGATAACGAGAGAATTTCCCTGAAGCTGGGAGCCATGGCAGGGAGTCTCTGTTGTAACTAAGCTGATTTGCCTCTGCTTGACTTTCCCTCCTTTCTCTCTGCTTTGTAGTTCTTTGGCTTCTCTCCAACTGTGTTCGAGAAACCCTCCAAAATAAATAACCAAGACTCCTACATGTTTAGAAAATGTACAAGGTAAGAATTTTTTATTGAAAGGCGATTTTGTGTCCTTGTAGCCACCACTTGTTGGCAAATACTGTGATTTTTTTTTAACGTTGCAAACAAATAATATTTTAAAGTGGCAGCACATTTTACGCACAGAGAAAAAATGTTAATATGAAAGAACCCTTAGCATTAAGAGCATTTCTTTCTTACAGTAATTTACAAATCCTAATTACTACACAAGTCCCAGGCTTCGTGACTTTGTTCATTCCTCCTACTCTTACTTAAAGACGTGGTTTATACAGTGCTCACAGCCTGTCCTCTTCGTGCTTGCAAAGCAATGTGCCAGTTCCCTGTGAACTAATCACATCTGTTATACCTACAACGAAGATTAACAATGCAGGGCAGAGAAAGGACGCAGATGGTTTATTAGTAAATAAACGACATGCTTTTTTGATAATATAAAGGTATTTTTTTACCCCCAAATCTCCAAAAGCTTTTAAACTTTGAATTATGGTCAAGTTTCTATTTTCTAGTGCAAGGGCAAAAAGGCATGAAGTGCCCAAACTGGCAAATAATCCCAAACTCATGTTTACTTGCTTTGGGATATATTTTTGTATGAACATTCGAATGTCATTATATCTGATGTTCGGCATTAGTAAATCCAATAAAAATATGATTTAGGATGCTGGGAGGGTGTATAGCGTGTTTCTCCATTTTGATTCTATCTCAGTCTCTACCTGTAACTCCTCACCACCAAGACTTTGTGTCTTTGAAGCTACTTCAGCTAGCGTTCCCTCGACCTTTCCCTGGAGGGTAACAGTGCACGGAATGTTGGAAGTACTCAATAAAGGGGGAATGGCTGGGCAGATTGAAAGCTAAAGAGTTAAAGAAGTCTGAAGGTTAAATTATAGTAAATGTAATATTGAGATGAAGGGATGGACTAAATAGAAGAAGTGCTAACTCTTGGTGGAAAGAGGCGTGCTTCTCCCTCTTCAGGAAAACAAACTATCAAGTTCTGCCACACCACTCCATTCCTCGTTACCTCGTTACCTGGCTGACAGGAGCTGGTACGTATGTAACGCCTGCCGTTAAGAGGAAACAGGGAAGAGAGACTCAGGAAGCAAGTCTGAGCTGTATTTATACTCTCAACTGAAATATTTAAAGAGAATGTCTACAATTACTGGAAATTGGATTGGAAACCTGGTCATTTAGCCCATTTCGATCCTTCCTTTGTTGGCGAGCGTCAATGGCCCGTATACGAAGCTCTTGGACCGTGACTCGTCTGTCCGTGTTTGTGGATGGATCCCTGCCATCGTGTCACTGGCAGAACAAAAGGCAACCCGCTCCAGATCAAATGCAGAGTGGTGCGCGCTCTGGCACCGGCCAGCAGCCAGAATTACTCAAGGTCCGGGACGTGGAGTGACCTACTTAAAACTTTTTCTCTTGCTTTTGAAATTCCTTGCCCTGCCTGATGCCAGCGGGCACAGGAAATGCAAGGGCTTCTGTCCAGACTGCTTTAGAAATTGCCTTTGAAGGGCCCTAAACCATCCTGGTGTTCCTGTGTCTGTAGCAAAGCTTGCTTCTCTTTGGTTCCACTCACATTTGGGGCTGCAGTAGGGACTGGGTTATCCGGAGATTTCTTGGCTCCCTAAACCTTTTTTCTCCTCCTTGGGGACAGGAGGCTTCTCCCATCCCTGTTTTAGATCACGCCTTCTCTCCAAGTGCACGTGACAAGGTGACTCTTTCCTGTCCAGCCCAAACCCTGGTTGCTTAAGTGAATACGTTTAGTTTTATATGGACCCTACTCTCCTCCAGAAATCACTGGCTAGGAACAGGTTTGTCTGGTGTAGCATGGAGTTGCCAGGTCCCTGCTGGCCATTCTGCTGGGGTAATGAGGGTGGAGGGTTGACAATTTGACCTTATTCAAGTTTCACTGGGAGAAGAGGAAGGTTGGCTCAGAAAGGAAAGCATAAAAGCACACCATTTCCAATTGTCCTGAAGAGACAAGAAAATCGTCTTGTCTTTTTTTCCTTTTTACACTTCAAGCTTCTTTGATATGTAGGTGAATACATATGTATACACATGTATATGTATAGATATATATATATATACACGTGTTTATGGGCAAGTGTATGTGTGTGTGTATCTATATCTTTATCTATGTGAGGAAGAACTCGCAAAAGAGTTAGGAGCTGACGTATACTTGGTTGTTACTTTTAGCTGTTGTTATTATTTTCATATTTAGTTGATGTGCTGGTAATCTTTTCCCCACCTCCACCTGTCCAGATCCTATACCCCCTTTAGCATCCTTGTGATTAAACAAGATCCTCCATGAAATTTAAGTGCTCCCTGTAGAAAAAACAAGGTGTATGTGTGTGTGTGTGCACGTGTGCGTATACATTTGAAATTGCATGGAACCCTTCAGGCACTCCCACTTATCTCTCTGTGCATTGCATAGTGCCTTGATAAATTCCAAGTGTTGTACTTTATGCTTCTGTGTACCCCCCAGGGCCTGTGTCTGTCTTATACAAAATGAATGTCCAATAAATAGGAGATGAATTCATTGAGCGTGAAGGTGTAGGTGGCAGCTGGAGTAACAGAGACTCAACTAGTCACCCCAGTGGACTCTCTGTTGTGTGTCTAGCTAGAGTTGTGTTCTTACTCAGCTGTCCCTAATGAGTGGTTGCCCAACTCTGGTCGCACATTAGTGTAACTTTCCAAAAAATACAACAAAAATCTGTGTCCAGGAGCTACCTCAGGCCTGGGCATTTCTATTATAATCAAACAAGCAAATAAACAGACAAGAGATTCTAACACGTAGCCAGGGCCTCGAACCTCAGCATTAGAGAACTGGTCTACAGCAGCAATTCCTAAACATTTATACTCATGGGATCACTTGGGGATTAAAGTGTAGACTGACAACAGTAGTTCCGAGGTGGGGCCTGAGAGTCTGTATTACTAACAAACTCCCAGGCGATGTTGGTTCTTCTGGTCTGCAGACCAGAAGGCCTATCCCCTGAAAATTTGCCATGTGAATTTATGGTTTTAACAAACACCCTAGGCAATTCCTGTTGTTAGACACATCTTGGAAATGTTGGATTTTAGCTATGTTTTGCAACACTGGGTGTTCACTAAATATCACCTGGTTGCTTTGGTAAGCTAGCCCCCTCCCCACTGCAGGGCCCATTATGGCTTCCAGGGGTAGCAGGGTGAGGGCATCCACACTTCAAAGATCCAGAGGTCATTTATGCGCGCACCCAAGGTTGAGCACCCCAAAGGTGACCGCAGTGCTTCCAACACTGTGGGGGACAAGAGTGTCCCAGGGTGGCATGAAGGGTTAATGCAGCCTGCAGACAGAGAGAAGGTTGGCATCTGGGGAACAATTAACTTTGTTGCTGCAACTTACTGCATTCTGTAACATGGAAGGGTTGTTTCAGCACCCCTTCTTCATTAGGGTAATTTCACACAGGACCATTCCACTGCAGCTTAAACAGGAGAAAGAGAAGTGGGTTCCATATCTGTCTGTTTATTTACCTGTGTCTTTCCAATTCTTTCCCCCTTTGTGTATAAATAAAGATGTTAAAAGACCCACAGTGACTGACAAAGGTTGGCCTGGTCTCAATGTCTCCTGCTATGAAAAGTCTACTTTTGTCTGATCAAGCAGCTTCTCATGAACTTCCTACCCCAACGTGATGTCCGGGTTAGGTGACGCCCACCTGCCAGTGCTGAGGGTCTTCCAGTAGGATGGCTTCAGAATGTGCTAGAAATGCATACAGGTGAGCATTTCTTTCCAACGGAGCCAAGTGGACTTTGGCTTCGGTGGAAACAGTGACCATTCCATTTTGTAGCTGAAACAAGTGACCTCTCTGAAGCCCTAAGTCTGAAAGCAGGAGGAGGAGCAAAATTATGAGTCTCAAAAGCATTTCCTCATTTCCCATTTCTAACCATAGAAATAATAAAATTATGGACTCATTGTCCCTTGATTAGTTATACTATTAGAATTTCTCAACTTGATAAAAATACAGTTTTTCACCAGGAGAGGCATCATTGACATTTGTTGAGATTTTCGAAGGTACTCACAAAAGCACTGGAATGTCCTATTGTTTGATCTTATTTGAACTCTACTGATAGTCTGATAGCCCGAATTTGGTTTCGGTTCGCACTAGGACAAGCTCGACAATGAGAGAGACACAACAACAGAATGGCTATAGCATTTCAAAACGGGAGCTTTTCTCACATAGATGATGCTTAACTGGAAGCTAGCTAACCATCCCTCCGAGATGAAGATGCACTGTATCTGTGGTTTCTAAACCTGGCCATTCATCAAAACCACATGGAGAATTAGGAAAACAGATTCTTGTAACATTATAGAGCTACGGACTCAGATTTCAGGACGGAGTCAACAAATTGGAATTTTTTTCCAAATGATCTCAAACCCACTACCGGTCTGTATTCCTGCATAAAGGAATAGACCCTGGAACATCCTCATGACTCTGAGAGTCTAGGATGCACTGGATATTTTTGTATTTATGTGATAAGTGCTTTGTAAACCTGAGAGTGTAATGTAAACACAAGGCATTGTTAATAATCACCAACCACCCCCATGTTTTCACATTGTGTCCATGTGGGGCTGACCTTACAACCCAGGAGGAGAAATCAAGATGAATTCTAAAGAAAGGCGTTCCTGTGAGTGGTGAAGCTGGGTTTCACTGAAGTTTAGGTTGCTGTGGAAATAGGGACAGGAAATCTGAAGCAGAGCTTGAAGGGCTCAGTAGCTATGAGGGGTTGGAGGAAGATGATAACCCAAAATTGGGGCAAAAACAAAGAATATGAACCAGGAAAAGAAGATGGACAGAAGCCAGGCAAGTGGAAAACAACCTGTAGGCACACATCTCAGACAGTAGCGAGCGAGCTGGGAGACCCACACCCAACAAACAGGAAGCAGGAGGCCCATAGGAGATCCACAGGAGCTTGAGGAACAGGACAAGCAAACAAGGGAACTGCTCAAAGTACCAGAAAGAGGCCCTTTGATTACAGAGGCAACGCTTCCGCAAGGAGGGCTCTTCTCCCCAAATGCAGTTGGCGGGGGCTGTGGGAGAGTTTGCCGGAGAGGGAGCCCAGGTCAGAAGAAAGTACCCCCAGGCAGGCTGTTTCTGAAGCTGGTGGACCCTGCTGACCAGAAGGTCACTAGGGCTGCTGTCTCTTCAGGTCTGGGGGGTATGAAATCCACACCCGAAAGATTTGGGAAGAATCTGAGCTCCTCAGGAAAATGTGCCATCGCCTGGAGTTGCTATCCCTGGGCGATGTAACCTTGAGCCAACTGCATGCCCTTGAGCAAACTGCTTCCTCTCTCCAGGTTCAGTTTTCTCTTCTTAAAGATGAAACTGTGGGAAGGACAGGTGACCTCTAAGGTCTCTGTAATTCTAGGTACGTCAGCAGTGATGCTGCAGACAGCATTTCACAGCCAGATGCTGGCTCTGCCAGTGTCACCTCCACACCTAGGTGGGGACAGCACATCTGGCATCCAGCCAGGCTGAGCAAAGGGAGGGAGGCCGGCACCGCCCTGAGAGCCAAGCAGCCAGTTCATAGGAGCGTTGGACTCCTGACATCTCATGGTGCCATATTGAACACTCTCATCTATGCTACAGATAGCACACAGATGATCAAGCAGGCCGCTATCAGAGCAACAGTATGGATCTCTTCTTTCTTGGTAAACAGGCTACGTGGAAAGAGCACGTACCCTAGTTTCAGCTTTGTCAACTTAGAATCTTATGCTTGCTGGGCCTCCATTCCTTATTAGGTTGAATCCCCTGAAATTGCTAGTGTTTGGTTCTTGATCTGCAAAGACAATGATTTCATATGATTCAACTTAATATGAAGAAAACGAGTTGACCTGACCAGCAGAACCGTAGAGAAGTTTCATTTCTGTTTTGAGTTTTAATAAGTATTTATTGAGTATCTACACTGGCTCAGGCCCTGTACTAGGTTCTGAATACACAACAGTGAGCGAGAGAGTCTCGAGAACCAGCCTCACAGAGCTTACCGTCTCCTGGAGCACAGCTTCAGAGATCTTTTGAAAAGTCAAAATTAAGTCTGATGATTTAAATGCTCCTAAAGCATTATATAAATTGCATCTTCACAGGTGAAGAGGGAGAAACCTACCACCTGAAGAAGGATTATTAAACTTCATTCAGTGTCTAATGAAAAGATAATTAATACCCTTGTGCGAACATACAATTCAGAGAAGAATCTGAGAATGAGCCAGCAACATCGTTGATGAATTTACTCAAAAGCGGAGATAATGAGACATCTTTGCAATTCAGCTATTTGAGAGAATGAAGGTTGCAGATGCTGTATTTTACTTACCTCATGATGTGGTCAGTCAGGCAAATAGGAGAAAATTATGGCATTGTAAAACATGTGGCATGCGTAGCAGGAAGTGTTTTGAAGTTTATATTGCTTTTAAAAAAAATAACAAATTTAAGCAAAAAATGTAGCTTTCATATTGACAGATCCAACACAATGTCAGGAAAAAAACTCACAGGAATATTGGCCTTGATAAAAACTTAATGAAATGAACTTAACTAGTCATTTGTTGAGAGCATCTTTAAAACTGTTGCTTAAGGACATAGAAATGAGCAGTTTTATTAAAGCCTGGTCTTTATACTTCAGACTTTGCAGCGTGATTTGTAATGCTATGGAGAGTGGATAAGTTTCAAATTTTATAGGTTGAATCACATGAAATTGGAGGTTTAAACTATTTTTAACCTATAAAATCAATAATTTTATACAGATCAAACTAATACCTAATATGCAAGTTCATGGGTTATTCATAGAAAGAAAGGTGATGGTATAAATTCCACACGAGAATCCCTTTGATCAATAAGGAAATCTCATTTATGAAATAGCTCTTAAATAAATGATGAGCATATAAGATGTTGCTAATATTTTTTAATAAGATGAATGAACTCTATTAACAATGCTAGCTCGCAATGTGCTAACAACTTCAGAGTTGAACATGAAATTGAAATTGAAGTTTTGGACCCACCATGCAAAACAGAATAAATTTCACTCTTCTGAAGTTGAGCGTCTGAGACAAATAGACACCAAACTATGTTTTCTGTTGTTTGTTAATTAGATCACTGAAAAATCTCATTGCATTACAGGATACATTTGAATAATTTTTTCTGCCCCAAATGAACATAAAAAATAGTTGCATGGTCTATCCACTGACAGTGTCTAAACTAAACACTAACTATAGCAGAAGGAATTTTGCAGCTGAAAGTAATAGAAAACCCAGTGAACAGTATCTCAAATTATAAGGACATTTCTCTTTTCACGTAACTGAGAGTCTCAACCTAGATGTCTCAACCCTGTCATCAAAGACCCAGCTGCCTTCATTCCTTCTGCCTCCTGAATGTGTTGTCCAGGTTCCTGGGCTGAGTGGCACATGAGTTGCAAAAGCTCCCATGCTTGCAAAGTTCAGTGGTCATGAGTACCCCCAACAGGGTCTTGCTGACATCAGTTCTCAGATGTCCTTCAGCAGACATCCCCTTGGGTCTCACTGATGGAAGCACTTCAGTGTCAAGGGGGTCAGATCACCTTGATTCACTGGGATGAGCCAACTTTACCCTTGGGGGCTGAGGAAGATTCCAGCCTTCCCTGAAGGACCTGACCACTTACCCGAGGGTGAGTAAAATAGAGGTTCTGTCAGCGAGGAAGAAATGGTAGAATGCGTGCTGGGGAGGCTGCCAAGAGAGTGGGCTTTCATGCCAAAGTCAATAATAAATCAAAGTGCATCATAAAAAAAAGCTACAAGTGAATTAAAATCTGCCCTACCTTGGATTTTCCACACCCTGGCACCTCTGGATTAAGATCTGATTTCACCTGGAGTCCAGGTCACGATGTGCTCTTACGTCACGGAGCAAATATGTCCCCCACCTTCACTCAGAACTATAAGCTGAATTTTAGTTTAGTGAATCTAATTTTCCCATTGATTTATTTTATAAAAAGACTCTCCCACTCTTTCCTACGGTCTGAACTTAAAACAGTCTACGGAAACGTGATTAAGAAACTGATCAGATTCATAAAACATTGGGCCAATTAACAATCCGTCCTTCTGGAAATGCTGCGTAACTGTGAATACTATTCCTCACCCACCATCTGTCCTCTGTCAGCTTGTCACTTTTGTCCAAACTTCACAGGTCTGTGATACGTCTGACTCAGGACTTACCGTTTCTGTCCTTAACTCCCCTTCTCTCCTTTTGTCTGAGCATGGAGAAGATCTTGTCACAGTGTCACGATGACCCTCCGTATTATACCACCTGATGGAATAAGGAAGTTTGGACTGCGTAGGAGCTGGAGAAGTCAGAGGTTCATTCATGTCTAAACGATCTTTTGCCTGAAGGATCTGGGTCTTATAAAATTAATTTTGTGCTCTAATTTATCACCTGTCAGGCTAGGAATCTGTGAACCAAGTAAAACAAAAGTTACATGTCATATAAAATGGTGCGTGTGGCCGCTACAGAGTGGCGTTTGCAGCGAACAGCAAGCACACAGCCTCTGCTCCCACTTGCCACAGCTAGCGAGGGGACAGGACTTTTAACAGTGGGGCTTGGGGAGTAACCAACCGAATAACTTTTGCATAATTAATGGGGAGAAGGTTAGACTAAAATGTGATGTCTTCCCTCCAAAGATCAGGAAGATTTAAAAACCCTTCCCATTATTTAATACAAAGAAGGCTGCCTTCTATAGGAGGCAGAATGCGTTTGCTATGGAGTAAAGGAATCCCCAGAATTTCAGCATTTTAGCAACAAATAGAAAGATTTTAGCCAAATCCGTGGATACTGAGTTAAATAACATATGTCTAGATTTTAAGACTGAATTCTAGTTGTGAGAACCAAGAACTCTATGGAATTAATATATCATCTGCAGTTAAAGGAAGGGACGTTAAGATGAAGATGCATATCAATGGAGGGAATAGATCTGTGTGGGACAGTCACAGAGGCAGACCCACGGCTGAAAACAATATCGGGATGCTGACATAAGACAAGAACATGGTCCAGACCTAGGCGAGGCCTTTCCCTACTCATTCTGCAGCGTTAATAGTTAACAAGTAGAGTGTAGCTGCAGCTCTATATTGCCTGTGGTTACTTAGTAAATGGCACATAGTTCATTCTGTATATGGTTTAGTTCTTCTAAGCCATTTTTTTGTATTTTCCTTTCAAAATCTTAAGTGTAAAAAAATGACAAAATAAAACAAAACAACTTTTTTAGAGTTGCTGAAATTGGTTGATCCAAATGAATTTTGTGCTTGTGAGCCTGGACCCTGGGGGTGCCAACAAACTACTTGACATTAAATGGGGCGTGTATAGGGCCTGCTCTCATTTGTTTCTGCTGTCGGGTTACATGCACAAATTTATGAACTGACCAAGCCGTGCAGGGGGTCCGCAGAGATGGGATGCTCCCCTTTAAAGAATTGCTTAAAGAAACTGCTTCTATATCAGTCAAATAAAAAAAAAGTTAAGAAAACGATCATGTCTAATTTTTTCCCTTGAGACACTATATGTTAACTCATTGCCTCCGTTTTCATGCCAGGTGGATATAAAGCTTTTCACAAGGTGATTCGTGGCTGTCTGACATCCTTTCTCTCTCTCCATTCCCCATCCACGTCTTCAGTTATCCACATTCTATCTTTTCTGTCTTTCCAACTGAGAGAGACCAACGATGCCTTAATGTCTCTTCTTTAGCCACGTCTGCACTCCAGATTCCAGAAAACTCATGCTGCCCTGTCATGGACAAAACGTTTTTTCTCAAGCTCAACATTGTTATTTCTATCCAAACAAAATGAAGATGAATTTTACCACTTTTAGGAAAAGAACAGATAATACAGATAATACAATATATAAAGAACAGAAATTCTTACAGTTAAAATGGACTTTAGAGGGGCTGGCCCCGTAGGCGAGTGGTTAAGTTCGCGCGCTCCGCTGCAGGCGGCCCAGTGTTTCATTAGTTCGAATCCTGGGCGCGGACATGGTACTGCTCATCAGACCACGCTGAGGCAGTGTCCCACATGCCACAACTAGAAGAACCCACAACGAAGAATACACAACTATGTACCGGGGGGCTTTGGGGAGAAAAAGGAAAAAATAAAATCTTTTAAAAAAAAAAAAATGGACTTTAGAGACAAGTGGCAAATGGGAGAAAACATTTTTTTATATATAGCCAAAGATATTTTAATTATATGAAGAGTTAGCAAAGATAAGCTAACCCAAGGAACAAATGGGCAGAGGGTATGTCCAGCAATTCTGGACAAAATATAAAAACCCAATGAATGTATATTTAATGTTGTAAACCTCATTATCAATCAATGGAGTACAAATTAAAGAATGATAGCATTCTTACATAATAGACTGTCAAAGTCTGAAAAGGCTTGTCATCCCCAGGTGGGCAGGAGTGTGATGAGATGGGCATGTCACATACGATGCTGCCAGCCTACGTGCGTACGAGACTTCCCAAGGGCATTTTGGCGGTTCTTCTCAAAACTTGAAACATGTTTAGCCTTTGAAGTAGGAGCACTTCCAGGATTTGATCCTAAGGAAATAATTAGAGAACTGTGCAGAATTTTTATATGCCAGGATGTTCCCTGTAGCGTTATTTGTAATGTTAAAAAAAAGTGGAACCACTAAGTGCACAACATTAGAGTTAAATAGATTGGGGTATATCCATGGGATGAAAGAGAACGCCAACCAGAAATCTTCTTATTCAGTCTCCCTTGCACCCCACTTCTAGAGGCGCCTGGTGCCGTCATTATCTGAGTGGGCGGGGCCTCTTTGGTGCAGATATGGCCGTCTCTGTGTGTCCTCAGCGAGCCTGGGGTTCCGTGTTCTTTGGTCTGTGAAGTCAGTTACCAGACATTCATGTACTTTTCAGCTTGCAAAACTCAGTTGTTATCGTCTCTTTTTCCATTCTTTTTTCCATGTGGGCCTGTAGAAAATTCCCTTCTGTCCTGTTGGTGGTGTTTGGGAAGCAGCAGAGTTAAATGTATATTTTCAATCCATCATATTTATTTATTTAATATGCTTATTTATTCATTATTTATTTTTTTTTGAGGAAGATTAGCCCTGAGCTAACTGCTGCCAATGCTCCTCTTTTTTTGCTGAGGAAGACTGGCCCTGAGCTAACATCCATGCCCATCTTCCTCTACTTTATATGTGGGATGCCTACCATCGCATAGCTTGCCAAGCGGTTCCATGTCTGCACCCAGGATCTGAACCGGCAAACCTCGGGCTGCCAAAGCGGATGTGGGAACTTAACTGCTGCGCCACCGGGCCGGCCCCCCAGCCATCACATTTAAATAGAAGTTCAGATATTAAGATTTTTGAAAAGTTGGTTGGCGGAGGCTGCTTGCAAGTTTTCAAGGAGAGGGACTTTAGTTTGTTCATTTGTATATTTAGTTGCAGTAGATGTTCTGGAGCCTTCCGTGGGCCAAGCTGCATGGTGTGCTGTGGTGGGAAAGAGGAAAGAAAGACTTCCTTCCCGTTCTGAATTATACATTTCAGGGCAATTAGTAGGATTTTGGGTTTTTTTGTGTTTTGTTTACAGCTCTCTCTGTTTACAAAGGATTCTCAGATGAGTCACTGGAAATTGGGGTCTGAGAGGAAATCCAGGTGATAGAGACCATGACTCCTGCTGATTCTATCTGGCTCCTCTTTCCCTTAGGATTCTCCAGTTTTCCTAGTTTCCCAGACATGGCTAGTCATGTCTGAATCCCAAGAGTGGACATAATTTAGGCTAAGGCTGGGATTCCCACTACAATTATTTATTTAGAAGGAGACTTTCAGATCATTTAACCAACTTCCTCATTTTACAGGAAAGCAATTTGAGGTCTAGAAAGTTTAAACGACTTAGTTAAGGTCACAAGGCTAAGTGAGGGCTAGGATCTCATGACTGGAGCTGTAACCAAGGAAGTATAACACAAACTTGATATTCCTTAAGAAAATGACATTAAGGAAACAAGGAATGCCATCTCACTGCACAACACAGGAAAGGCAAATTTGCTCAGCTGATCCTGACTGTACGGAGGTCATGCCGTGAAATGTGACCTTCACATCTTAGCCACATCTTTCTACCCAGCGATGAAAGCTTAAGACAAAATAACACACAATTGCCAAAGGCTGAAAGTTTCGGTTCACAACAATGCTAGAGAAATGGAGGCTTTTTAAGCATACTAGTCCAGGGTATTTTTGCTTCCTCAAATCCAGTCCCCTCCGAGCGTCCCCATCTCCTCAGTCTTTCTGTTCTCCCACTGTTACTCATTTATAGTAGCTATTCTTTGCATTTCTCTATTCGTTTCTCTTCCTCCAGCAGTAGCTTGGCTTTTCGTTTTGGAATCCACCCCTGCTACACTCAGCCCACGTGGTCTGGGGAGAGGATGTGGCTCAGGCTCCTCTGGCCACAGTGATTGGTTAAGGGGTGGGCATTTGATCTCAACTATTACAATCAGAGGATTACTAAGCACTTCCCCTAGTGAAAGTAGGGCCAAGAAATGAAGACATAGAAACATCATGCTGATGACTTTATTTCAACTCTGGAGCAAGCCATACCTGAAGCCATATACTTCTACGTTATAAGGTAACACATGCTCATAAGTTTATCCTCCCTCCCTTTTTTCTTTTCTTAATCCAGCGTCAGTGGGGCAGAATGATTTCTGTCACTTGTAAACAAAGGAATCCTAACTGTTAAACTATTGGAACAAACACACTTGCATATACACTCATTTCTTAGGAACCAATATAATTCTAAGGGACAATTGCAAACTGTTTGCAAATTAAAAAAGAGAATATTTCCCTAAGCACATAATATCCGTGGGTGTCTGCCTACAATGGGGATAGAGCTTCAGATTATGAGACTGAGAATACCAACTTCACTTTGTTCACCTTCCAGCTTCTGAATCTCGCCCAAATGCCTACAAGTGTGTAGGAAATGTGGCCTGTCAATTGAGTACTCAACCAATAGGACCACCTGCTCCACCCATGGTCACTCCATGATGTTTCAAAGGTATAACCCAAAGCAGTGAAATGACAGTCTTTTTATAGAATGTCTAGTCACAGTCTCAACCTGGTTCTCACGCCACTTTCTTCAAGAGGAGACAGCTTAGCAGAAAATGCTTATTATGCCCAGCACCCAACAACATACCCCTCACCCAGTCTTCGGGTAGGAAGCAGTTATATTCAAGCACAGCACTAGCCAAACAATTTCTAAAAACCTAGAATTTTTAAACCTTCAAACATTAGTATATCTATCCCAGAATGTTTAAAGAGCTGACCAGTGATGGGACAAGTTCATACCACCCTTTGTGAGAAGAGCCAGCATCCAGAAGACCTACAATGGCCAGGGAAGCCGCCCAGCCACAAAGCGAGGAAGAGAGGGCTCCAAATTCCATAGACCCCTTAGCCTGACTGTCTACTTGGGAAATACTGAAAGATTCAGCAAACTCCAGTGTAAGCTGTTTCTTTAAACACTATCATACGGTAAATAATACACACGTGGAGAGGCCCCGAGCTAAATTCCAAAATGTACATTGTCTCATTAATTGAGAACTCCTCGGGTTTGGATTAAAAAGATGTCATTCTTTCACGGTTGTTCTGGCAGCCAGATATGGAGTGAAGACAAGTCCCATGTGTGTCTTTGGAACATCTGCAGTGACAGACACGTGACACAAATGAGATCCTTTAGGAGATTAATTCTCTTCCATTTATTCACACTTTTATTTTCTAAAAACAACCTCATCCTAGCACACTTAGAAACATGACCACGGAATTCTTCTACTACTTTTATAGAAACACAGTTAGCAGAAGTGAATGGGGTCAGCCTTTCCTCCCCCAGGTGGAACTGAGGCAAAGGGCGCCTACCTCCTCACAGTTGTGGAAGTTCAAAGCTCTTGATTTGGGCACAGAATTAATGCCGAAGGCGATGGTTCTCAGCGTGCTGTTCCAAGACCAGGAGCATTGCCTCACCTGGGAGCTTGCGAGAAATGCAAATTCCTGGGACCCCCAGACCTGCGTGCGAAGTCCGAATCTGTGGGGGTGGGGCCAGCAGGCAGTGTTTGAACAGGCTTCCAGGGCATTCTGATGCAGCCAGCATTTGAGGACCACTGTCCTGGAAGCAGGCCATCAGCCCCTGAGCTTTTAAAGGGATTCTTTCTGAGAGGACGGTCTGGGCTGTTCAGGCGAGTGCAGGTGGGTCAGCTGAAGCCCTGTAGCCTTGATTCAGAGGTGAAGTCAGTGAAGTTCCAGATTTCCTGGAATGGACGGGAGTGTTGTTCATGATCAGAGCTTCCAGAGTTCAAGTAAATTGACATTTTTCTGAACATTTTCTAGAAAAAAAGAAAAACCTATAAAGTTTTTAAAAAGACTGAATCTAGTATTTTCTTCAGTTCATCACTTAGTTACTGGGCATTGATTGTGTGTTGGTAGGTATTTACAGCTCTAAGTAATTCTTCGTGCTGTGGCATTTCTGTCCTGAGCTGGGGCCCCGTGCTGTGGGGCAGAGAGGGCCCTGACTTTCAGTGGCACCTGCAGAGCGAGTGCACAGACACTTAGAGGACTCGGCAGGGGCCTTCCATCTTTCCTGGGCACCCGCACCATTCCCAGAGAGCAAGAGGCAGGATTAGGGAAGACTTTAACAATAGTGTCTCCACTCCTGTTTCTTAAATTGTGAACCTTGGGCCACCTAAATTCCTGTGGGGTGTTTGTTAAATGCAGGTTCCTAGGCCCCACCCTAAGAATGCTGAGGCAGAATCTCCAGGGCTGGGTTGTGGGATTCTTATTTAATAAGCATCCCATGTTTCTCCTAGGTGCAGTTACATTCGATAACCATCAATCTATGCCATCTGACTTTGCTTCTCTTTTAGATTTTTTTTTTGGTGAGGAAGATTGGCCCTGAGCTAATATCTATTGCCAACCTTCTTTTTGCTTGACGAAGGCTGCCACTGAGCTAACATCTGTGCCAGTTTTCCTCTGTTTTGTATGTGGGACATCACCACAGCATGGCTTGATGAGCGGTGTGTATGTCTGAGTCCAGGATGCAAACCCACGAATCCTGGGCCACTGAAGTGGAGTGTGAGAACTTAACAACTATGCCACCGGGCTGACCCCCTCTTTTAGATTTTGATTAGAACATACAATCTGTTTTACTAGGTGGAATTTGGGCTATAGAAAGAATATAAACTTGAGAATGAGTCTAATCTGGCTTCAAATTCCCAATGTAGCAGTGATCAGAGGCTAGACTTCTGGCAAGATGATGAACTTGTTTGAACCTCAATTTTCTCACCTGTAAAATATGATGATTATAATATCCATAGTGCAGGAGTGCAGAGATGTTATTTAATAACACTTTCTAAGGAATTCATCTGTTTCCTAACTTGAGAAGATGCTTTTCTGAAAAATCTCCTTCCAAAATACTTTTCTCCAAGTGGAGGGAGGAAGGAAGGAAAGAAGGCCTTACAGTATCCGATCTAATACTCACAACTTCCCCCGGGGGGCAGGTGTTTGTATCACCTAGAATTTACAGAGGAGGCTGCTAAGAACCAAAGAAATAAAAGAAACAAATTTCTCAGCTTCCAAACCTCAGGGTTTCCCCAGTTCCTCAAGGGGCAATCCTGGCTTTCATCAAATCCCGCTACCATATAACCCTGTGGAGATTTGAAATCGCCTGAGATGTGGAGCTTGGCCAGCACACCACAGGGAATCAGCCTCTGAGGTCTGAGCAGACGCGGCCCCAGAGTGGAAAGGCCGCCCAGTGTTAGGGTCTCTGCACCGCCTCCCCAGACCTCAGGGCTTTACGGTGCAAGGGATGGCTCAGCGCAGGACCACCGCTAGCCAAGTAAACCACGTTCCGATCACCATGCTGCGTGTTGTCTAAAAAAAGAGACCGAAAAACCTGTCTGCCTGTGCGGCGACAGAAGTCCTGGTTCAACTTTTAATGGCCTTAGTCATTCTATAGGAGTTATGGTGATTAGACTTTGTTTTGAATGTCAAACTTGATTCCAGTCTTAGATATGGCACCAGGACAAGCCCATTAAAACTTGACTCTGTGTGTGTTGCAAGAACTGGAATTGGCATTTTGAGGCCTGAGAGAGCCGAAGATCAAATCAAGGGCCCAGGGCAGAGATGACGTCCCACACACTGGATGCCGAAAACAGTCCTGGGAAAGATCTCAGTCCTTGGTCGGAATGTCAAGTCCATTTAGGGCAAAATACACCAACCACTTCCCATGCAAACTTCTGCAAAGACACTGTTCACAGACTGCCGAGCGTCTAAGAATTCAAAACGGACGCACTCAATGCAAACCAGGATTCCAGATCCTTCTTGACTTGTTGGAGAAGCCATGGAAAATAAACAATCCCGGATAATCTAATATTGCAACAAAATTAGTTGTATCTTTTCCTTTCACACAACGTCAAGGCACAGATGACAAGCTTTTCCTTTCCCTGTGGAAAAGTCAAATAATTTAAAAATTCCCCAAGATATCAGTTTCTTATTGCACAAGGGCCTTCCACAGATTTGGCTGGTCTTTGCAGAGAGTACATACAAAGCGATCATATTTCATATGTGGATGTGGCCATCATTATGTCAGGGTGTGTGCATAATCACTCTAAAGGTAACAGTTTCCATGGAATAATTGACTAATAGCAATGAACGAAGACAAGGAGACGTCCTCGTAATGTAATTTTTATTGCCCCTTTCCTTCACTCACTGACTTGATAGAAAACTCTCTGTCTAATCTCACAGCACAGCTCCTGGTGGAGACCTCTCATGGAGGATTTGGCTCTGTGCTCTTATCTGTAACCCTAGGGCACCCCCTCCCCACCATAGCTGGTCTAGTCAGATGGAATCCAATTTAGGAAAACAGCTTCTGGAGGATTTCTTTCTGGCTCCCTTCTCAGAGCCATGGGGAGCTGGGAGATTCCGGCTGCCGTGGCCCACCATTTGGGGGAAATCCTTGACAAATCATCTCTAAGCAAGGGAAGGAGCATCTCAGTGATTTAGGGGGCTTTCCAGAGTGTCTAAAACCTGCCTGGAGTTACAGAAAATGTGAAGGCCGGGAAGAGCCTGCTGAGAATTATTGAGCGTGAGGTAAAGAATGAACCCTTGCCATGTTAACATCCATCATGAAAGCAAATGGGATGATTTATGTTTTCCAGAAACGGCTTTTTGGAAAAACTTGATGTTCAGCAGTCCCGGGCCCTAACTGATGTTTGTCTTGCATTGTAAAATATCATCCCAGAGAAACATCAGTACACGACTTAACAGAGAAACAGTATGTATTTAGAAGCTCTATGTGCGCGTGTGTAAAAAGCTGGAGTGATAGCAGACTCCTTGCTGGGTTAAGGGCACCGACTCAGAAGCCAGCTGTTTGGGATGTGCCTTAGGCTCAGGCTTGACTTGAAAGAGGAGTTTTGCCGAATATCCCTTCGGTTTCAGCTTGCCTGTGCCCCCTCAGAGATGCATTTACTGTTCATCTTAGCTGGTCCTCTCTCAACTCTCTATTTATTTTCATAGCAGATCAGAAACTTTTTATTTTATTTATCTTTTTAATTGTTTCTTTCTCTGGAATGCAAGCTAGCCCTCTGAAAACAGGAACTGCAGACGGTCTTGTTCACAGTTTTATCCCCAAGACCTATCAGAATACCTGCTTCCTACAGAGTAGGGGCTCAATAAATATTTCTTGAATTAATGGTCAAAATGCGGCTGACTCTTTCGGGTAGGATGTAAAAAGAGTACCTCCATAACCGCATGTGCCTCTCTAACAGTGTGTCTTGAAAGGAAAACTGAAAATGGAAGGACACTACATAATCTATTTTCTAAAGGGAAGATTCGATCAGCTAACAATAAGGAGTGAAGCTTAAGTTAACATATTTGTTTAAATTTGATTATTTAGGATACAGGGATAGACTTGAGAGTGAAGTCTTCACATTATCTCTTTGGGGTGGATGTGTCGTGTCATGGAAAGATCATGGGAATATATCTAGTGAACCTGTGCCGCACCGGGCCTGGCATGCGTGGCGTGTCCATTCAGAATGCAGGTGGTGTGGCATGATGGCTTTGCAAAGCTGCCCCATCCCAATAAGAGAGGGAGTTGTTAATGTTAGGGGTTTAGAGCAGAAAGAAACCATGCATTGCCTTTCAGGGTCTCTCTCTCCTAGAGGACGTGTGAGCCAGGGGCAACCAAGCGTGATGAGCTGGTCCCGAGGCAGTGCCCAACACGGAACCGAGGAAAAGCAATTCGTCATTAAGCCAATAGTGTGCATCAGGCATTTTACACCCTTATCATAATTCATCTCCATGATGATACCTGGAGATAGGCACTATCTCCATTACTCAAGGGAGAAACTGAGTCAGTGCCATCTGCCCAAGGCCTCTCGGGACTAAGTGAAGGGTCTCTGACTCCAGAACTTCGACTTGAGATCAGGACAAAGACAAAGAGTGATCCTCTTTCCTGGGTGGTAGGCAGAATGAGTGGGGGATCCACACCATTCGATGACCAGGGAACGGGGCATCTCTGCAGAGTGGCTGAGGTGTTCGTTAGTCCATCCTGAAGAGCGGGTTTGATACTGAGCATTCGGGGAGTGTGTAGAGAGTTCCGGCACCGGACCGGAAACTCGCATTTTCTAATCTGTAAAATGGACACGGCCGTACCTGGTTCATGGTGTTCTTATGAGGCTCAAACTAACACAGTAGGAGCAAAAGCGCTTTGAAAAGCATTGTGTCTTACCCAAAGGAAGATTATTCTTTTTCTTCCATCTAAATAATTTTCTAAGTTAAAATGAAGACAAAAATAATTAAATTTCCACCCATTATCCTTGCAGGGGATCAAAGGTTGGCTTCTGTAGTTTTAAATTTGAAAAGAGCCACATTCTCATCTAGTCCCTTTTTATTTGCACTTTCTGATTGTGTAATGAATACATGCCAGCAATTTCTTCACATTAGGGCTGGATTTTTTTCCCTTCTGGTGGCCTCTTATGGGCTAATTGTGTTTAAGGGGGAAGATCAGATGTTTAGAAAGCTCGTTGGGCCAGACTCATTAGTAGGCCCTTCTGATTCTATTGTATCCCATAGAAGAGTTATAAGTATGTCATTGCCCCTCCCCATCTCGCTTTCAAAAAACTTTTGACAAAGACCAAGCCGCAAGTACATATTATAGATCATCAAAAGCCGGCACCAATTTGGCTAATGGTGTGCACTTTGTTTTCAAATTCTGTTAATA
Source organism: Equus caballus (assembly GCF_041296265.1). Taxonomy (NCBI): domain Eukaryota; kingdom Metazoa; phylum Chordata; class Mammalia; order Perissodactyla; family Equidae; genus Equus; species Equus caballus. The sequence continues at coordinate 19,502,880 of NC_091712.1, read as the reverse complement.
CTTTAAGCACTTAACTGGAGCCTGTGTTCATTCCGAGCTCCAGCCTGTGGTTTCCAGGCAGAAGCAGCCCACCTGACATTTAGTGCCCCTGTCTGTGAGTTGATAAGGCCGTCTGGAGTTTCTAAACTCCTTTAAGTGCTAAATGTCAAGCTGGAATGGGGTGCCTCCTGCTGAACAATGTGTGTTGTTTTAAAATGATTACTTAATATGAAGAGGTTTCCAAGCGCACTAATGCGAGGGGTATTTAAACAAGGTAATGGGGTATCTTTAAAATGCCTTTTTAGCTGGCAACTTAATAATCTCCCTCTTGTTCAAATATTATTTACACCATGATACATCTGATACTCTCCGAAAGCTAAACAAGCCATTCAGGAAAATGGGATTGAGCTGTGACAAGCCGAATAGAAGCCCCACAAGGTCTCGAGCTCATGCTTCATGTATGGTAAGATACACCCTCATGTCCCCTTTGTCAGTCCTGCTCAGGAGACAGCGAGGAATTTTACGTGTAGATAAACGGGAAAATGAGACACATTCAATTGCATCTGTTAGGCAACACTCTGAACATGTAAAGGGCAATTTCTGCATAAAATTCATTTCTTTCTTTCTCTACCTAATGCTCTGGAAATGAGCTAGAGCAATGATCACCTACATGAGAATGGTCCATTTGATGCAAAAAAACAAAAACAAAATTGTAGTGTGGAGAGAAGCCCAGGAACAATTCTGCTCCTGAAGCCTGGGAGATGTTCAGGGAAGGGCTGCACTCCTTGGGGGCCTTGCCCAGGCCTGGAGCCACCATCATGTGGAACTGTTGGACAGTTGCCACGTTACCACCCTGTTATGGTGGTCACCTCATACGTCTAGAGGCAGTGACAATAATCCCGCCAAATATGTGTTCTTTCCTATTTTCCCTTTGAACTGTATTCATTCTCTATGACTCAGTCATTCCTATTCTTTTACTCCTTGACTTTAAAAAGTCTCTAATTAGGAAAAGAAAGAGGTCTGTGAATAATAAGGATAGAATATCAGAGTCTAAGACCTATTTATTGTGCACATAGTTCAGGAGATGCTTCAGTTCTGAACTTAAATTAACAATTAATTTCCCATAACACACAAATAGATATATAATTCAGTTTCAGAGGAGAAACGAAGAGTTTCATGATACTCATTCTCTGGCTGTGGCTTCCCAGCATGTGAGATGTAAGTGAAAAAGCTCTTCCCTCTCCTGGGTGTTTCGAAAAGTCTGCGTGTTTGATGCTCTGTAGGCAAAGGCTCTGCTCATTAATGGTGTGAGGAGGAGAGGTGCGGAAGGAGAAAGAGCCATGAGCCAGAGACAGGCAATAGGCCTCGGGCCTGGGTTCCCAAAAGCTTGGCTTGTGACCTCGAGCAAATCTCAGGGCATTTGTTTTCTTATCTGTCAAATAAGGATAATAGGATTATACACACACACTCCATCCAGTTGCTGGGTGTCACTGAGAGAGCAAAAGTGGGGTAAAGGAGAGCACTTTCCTTCAAGACTGAAGATGCATGGTTGCTTTGAGTGGGTCGGCAGGTTGTGAAGACGAAGCGCTCTTGGGCACACCCAGGAGCACCTGTCTTCCTGGGAGTGGGCCACGGTGAATGTTAGTTAGTTAGTTCATGGTGGGAGCTGCTGCCTGGGGCCTGGGGACCTGGTGTCAGTAACAGCTATCTCAGGAGGATTTCCCTTCAGAGTTGGGGTCCTTTCATACATCGTATCTCACCTGAGATGCCGAATCATGGCCCTCCAGCCAAAGCAAACAGACGACCCGCACCATTTTCATGGGCCCGGTGGGCCTAGTCTCACTGCGGGAACAGAGTGTGAGCCCATACACCTCCAGGGCTGTCAACCTGAGTCTCTTCCTTCACTCCCATGACGAGAGGAACTGCAAGTGACTTGTAGCATGAAGCCCATTCTTCCAGCTACTCAGGTCAGTGCTCTGGGTTACCCTCCAGGCTCAGCAAGGGAAGGGACATACCTGAGATTGTGTGGAGCAGAGTGCTGGTTTTGTGGCCAAGACTAGGGTCTGGGTCTCCTAGCTTCCAGGCTTCTGCTCTTTCCAGCTGAATATATAGCTCACTGGAGCCACTCTAGCAAGGGTTTGAAGTCCCTATGGCCTTAATTTCATCATCGGGAAGCTAGGATTAACACTGAATTGGTAATGGGAGGAAAAGCAGCGTTCTGTCAGGAAAGAGGGCAATTTTCTACTCTTTGGCACTTAGAAGAGGCCTCCAGCGATGCCTGGCAGTCTTTGAAAATCCTTCCCAGCTGCTGGCATGAGAATTTTCCCAGCCTGTGTGGAAGTCATTGATCTTGGGGGACTGTGAAAGCAGCTTCGACAGTCCTGATGGCAGCAGATCTGCTTCTAGCATGTAAAGCAGGCAGGAGCAAACCCTATGCATTGTCTTCCCTTGGTGGGAGCTGCAGCCACTAATCTCAGGGGACCTGGGGGCCTGGTGTCAGCCTCTGGCTCCTTCTACCCTAAAGATGCACAGTGACTGCTCTTGGTTTTGTAGGGTCTGCTGTCTGTGGCTGTGTCTTTCCCCATCTACACCTGGGCCCACGCCAGTGCCCATGTCAGGAGGCAGCAGGCCAGGCTGGACTCTCTGTGCTGCTGCCCACAGCTGGGTGCCACCCCTTGAAGTTTGGCGGCAGTTGCCCAGGCAATATTCCTCCCGTCCACTCTCCTTGGGCCCCCGACTCCTCATCAGGCAGCAGCTACTCTAGTTCCCTGTGGTCAGTCCCTCACAGCTAGGGCCTGCCTGGCCCGGCCCAACCCCATCCAGCTGTGTCCAGGCCAGCTCAGGGGCCTGGGAATGTAGGTGGTCCGCATGCCAGGATCACCATAGAAGGGTCCGGGTCACCATTTAAGGGCACATGAGATAGCAAAGTGACCCTGCTCAGCTTGTTGAAGCACATTTCTATGGAAAACATTAACATAGGGATGGTTTTTCACATTAAGATTCAAGAAAACATGCTATGAATGTGGGTCAAAATCCCTGGACCATTGATTCATTGCTCTGACGAGTCCACTTGGCCCTGAAAGTTGTTTTGCCCTCCTTTGGGCAAACAGCTCTAAGTCTAAGTAGGATAAGCGTCACTTTCCATTCATTCTATCTCCTTGGTGTCAGCCTATGCACCAGAGAGGCACAATGTCTCTTTTATAATTTTCTCCAGTGGCCCACTGCTGCCAGCAAGAAAAATTATAGTCTCCCCTGTCGCTAAATCCAAAAGTCTGGTCCAGTGACCTTTGCTTGGAGACTAAATTTCTCACCACTGCACCAAAAACTCCAGCAAAGGGCTTTGATCCTGAAAAGCATTAAAAGAAAACAACACACAACACAAACAAACAAGGCATCCCAGCCCAGCCCGAGGAAGGGAGTTTCGTTTCATGTGGCTTCCTTTGCGCCTACATGCTGTGACAGGTTCAGGATGTCTCCAACTGCAGAACACTGAGATTTGATGTTTGAAGAGAGTCAAGCCGACCGCCCAGCACAGAGCTGTATTCAGAGTCCATTGCAGGGCCCCAAGCCTTGCCTGGCAGCCTGCCTTACCACCTCAACTGCCACGGCGGGCAGCTGCCTTTTTTTTGAACTTATCCTTGCAGCATGGTCCCTGCAGCACATTCAAATGACTGTCCCAGAGCAGAGCTAAGTGAGGATGGGTGAGGTGTGTGCTGGCAGGACAGAGCCCTGTGGGTGCACATGGATGTCCCTCACTCCTCTGCGGCTGCAGTGATCTGTGTGCCCCTCAGAGTCTTTCCCCTCCAGTCCCCTCTCTCTCAGGGTCTGTTCCCTGCAGGGACTGGAGCCCACTTGATCAAGGGTTGCCAGGAGCATGAGCCAAGAGTGGCAAGGAAAAGTCAAGGTTCCACCAAATTTTACAATCCTGCAGTTGGGGGAAATTTTGAACTCGTGTCTGAGTTCTATGACAAGTGTGTGTGGCAGGAAATGTGTAAATTTTCACTAAAACATTGGACACAAGCTATACTACTTAGATTCACATATTAGAGAGTGACATCCCAAAGGGAAGAGAGACATTTGTCTCTACTTATAACCCTGTCTGCGCTGTTGTCTTGGGGTGCCTCAGACGTGGTAGGTGTTGGTGTAAACTGTCGCATTGGATAAGTGCCCACTGCAGGGCATCTGCAGTGCCCACAGGACCAGGCACACTTTCTTTCACAAACACAAACTAGACACTCAAATATTTGAGGGGACTCTTCAGAGGAAGAAGGTCCTACCTGAGCAGATGGAGACATGAGTCAATGAGACGTGGGTTATTATTGTTGATGTTTCTCCACTTGAATCCACAGACCCCCATGACCTAGGGAAGTGCCAGTTACAAAAATTTTATCTTGAGTTGATGGCCCTGCCAGTGAGCTGTGAGAAGCCGTGATCCAAACTGGACCAACAGATTAGACATTTACACTCAGTCCCAGAGTACAGATGAGAGTAAAAGGACATTAAAATGAGACTCTACTGCAGAGGCCACACAGGCCCTTGACAGAGGAATTGAGGCCAAGCATCCCCACATCCTAGGAGACTGTAACACTGCATCAGGAAAACCAAACACCAGCCTATGAAAGACAAGGAACTAAAGAGCTGGCAGAGGAAGATCGGTCCAGAGAAGAGTGCTGGATGCTAATGAATATCCCCAACGTGGGGAGAGGAAGGAGTATTTCCCCCTTAAATCAAGGCAAATGATGGGGGGGCTTCAAGAGAACTCTTCGGAGTTGGACACATGGCTTCTGGACTTTGGAGGACGGGTATTTGACTTTTTCCACTGGTCAGTCGTGAGGGACCATAGTTTTCATGGCCAACAGCACCGAGAAAGGTTTCACCGGAATGTGAGTTCATTTCCATCAACAGCATGACAAAAACACGCCATGAGTCCACTGGATCCAAGGGACAGAGGTGGCTTGGAGGTACCTTGAAAAGACCCTGACTTAGAAGGGAATTCTATTGGAGGGGTGAAGGGACTTTGGAGAGGGGTGGAGAGCCAGAGCGTGCGGCCACCTGCATCAGGACCCACAGAGGGCAGCTCCCAGGCAGAGAAAGGGCACACTCCACACATCTGCTCCTGATGGGCCCCAAGGCCCCAGGAGAACTGCATGTGAGATTGTCCTTAACCGAATCCTTTTGCTATTGGCCTGGCCATTCAAAGGGTCAGAAACAGAGTTTGACAGAAGGAGAAGGAATGAAAGATCAACCGCAAAGACTAAAAGAAAGCCAGCCACCCCGACCTGCTCCACTGAGGCTTTATGAGGGAAGCACTTGAACTTCAAGTGAAGCTTGGGGTTTTCATTATTATACAAGTCTGACTGTTTTAATTGCTGAAATGAGATTGTTCGTGGGACTAAAAGGGCTTGAAAAGCTTTGAGATCGGCCTGAGATTTCATCTAGGGCCATTTAAGAACGAATCCTCAGGGTGACTTTAATGGAGAAAGGGGGGAAAGAATTCCTCTTTTTTTTCTTTTTGCACCTATTAAGTTCAGCTCATTCAATAAAATACTCAGACTGTGAAAAGAAATCCCCTCACTAAATCCTAACAGTGATCATCCTGACCAAGGAAAGAAAACGAGGTGGCTGTATGAGTCTGCTCAGGCTGCCATGACAGAGAACCTCGGGCTGGAGGGCTGAAACAACAGAAATTTATTTTCTCACAGTTCTGAAGGCTAGAAGTCCAAGGTCAAGGTGTCAGTAGAGTTGGTTTCCTCTGAGGCCTCTCTCCTTGGCTCGTAGATGGCCGTTTTCCCCCTGCGTCTTCACCTGGTCCTCCCTGTGTGTGTGTCTATGTCTAAATTTCCTCTTCTTGCAGCGACACCGGTCATATTGGATTGGGGCCCACTCTAATGAGTTCATTTTAACTGTTACCTCTTTAAAGACCCCGTCTCTAAATATAGTTACTCTCTCCAGCCCTACTCCCATTAAAATTGTTGAGAACTTTAATATTCCTCCAATTATAATTTTTTGAAAATTTAAAAAGACTACTCTTAGGAAAATACAGAATGAACACATATCAAAAATTTATTAATTCATTAATGAAGAAATCAATAAGATGATAAAGCCGATTCCAAGAGCGCTTTGAGGATCTGTCCATTTATAAATGTTTTGAAAAAAAGTTACAGTAGGATTGCTGGGTTAGACACAAAACTGGTTAATGTCCCAAATGGCCATAAAACTATAATCTTTGGGGTTATCTCTTCCCTACACAGAAATCCACAAGTTAACATGTAACTTTACGGTGCCTGGATTCGAATCAAATAATACATGGTAAGTCAAACACAGGTACATTCTCCTAGATAATTAAATGATCTGCAGGTGGGGTTGTGAAACATGCTCCAGTATGACATTGAAGAGACCTGTCACCCTCATTCACCTTATTTCCGTTTTTGATAATGTTCCTGAAGATTCGCCATGGATGATTCCTTCCATCACTGGGGCCTCTCAGTTCCCTGTTATCATCTCCTCTGACGACTTTTGTTCTCTATTTCACCCTTTCTCTATCTCTTTGCCCAACTATTCGTGTCTCCCAGACCATATCATAACCAATTACTGCAACCCCTCCATTATCTCAATTGCAAGCATCCCACTTCCCTGCCACCGTCTCCTATTTTTCCGGCTCACTCCCTCTCATTTCCTACATCCAACAATTTTTCAGCTCCAATGGGACGCATAATCCATTGATCCCATCACCTTTGCAAAGTGAGGACTGAAAATGGCCGCTGGACTCGGCAACTCTGAGGCCATGGAGGGTGGAGGACAGAGCAGATTTAGTGGAGTAATAGGTCAAATGTGTGGTGACAGCTGTTTGACAGAAGAACAGGAGGACAGAAATCAGAGACAATAAAATATATGACTCCAGAGGTTTTTGCTGCAAAGAAAAGGGGAGAAATGAGACGGTAGCTAGGAGGGGAAGGGAGATCAAGAAGTCCAGAAACATCGTTATATTTGTACATTGACAGGGATTCCCCAATAGGGAGGGAAAACTGGTGATGCAGATGAGATACTGCTGCGGCCATGTTCTTGAGTCCACGGTACTGCCAGAGTTGATGTATGAAAACACTATGTTTTGTTTTCAATTTTCACTTGCCTTTCAGAACGTGATACTCTTGGTTTTCCTCTTGCCTTTTGGTTTTCCTTTGTCGGTGAACATTCCAGACATATTCCCACCTCAGGGTCTTTGTACTTGTTCCTCTGCTCCAAGTGTTCTTCCCCAGGCAGCACGGGGATCTCCCCCTCAGCCTCCATTACTTGAAGGTCACCTTCTTAGTGAGGCTTTCTGTGGCCACTTATCCAAGATCCCAGCCCCCCGCTCCCCACACTTCCTAATCTGCTTCCATGTTTTATTTTTTACCTAATACTTCGCTCCATCTAACACACTATCTATCTTATGAATTTAGAGTGCCACGCTTATCTTGTTTAGGTCTGACTCCAAGAATGTAAAATATTTAACTATCTTACATAGGCTTTGCGAAGATCAAATGAAGGAGATCTTTGTAAAATTTAAAGACAGAAGATTTGTTTTGACAGCTGCTGGAATATTGGGGGAACCTCAGAAAGATCAAATCAGCCAATGGACTTTTTTTTTTTTTTTTTTACTTTTTCTTAAAAAAAAAGAATTAGTAAGTAACTGAACTCCTTTCAAACATATTCATCTAAGGAGACGCAGACTTCTTTCATTGTGCTGGGTCTTTAAAATCCTCCCAGATTTCAGATTAGCAGGCGTAAGACTCTTCTGTCCAAACTCTTTTGGGAACAAAGTATAATCCCTGTGGCTCTTTTCCTTTTTGAAATCACATTCTAGACAAGAAATTGGCTTCCAAATTATTTCAGGCAATTCTAGAATCATCTTTCTATGGCTTCAAAAACCCTATTCAGTGCTCATAAACTCAGTCCCTGGATATTTAAACTCCACAAGGAAAATTTGCTTCAAATTGGCTATGTCTGTTTATGTAACATGTCCATCTAGGAATGGGTTTCTCTGCCTTCTGAGTTTGTTTTGGGGTATGGATGTGAGATTCTGGCTGGGTCCTCTACAGCAAGCCTATTTTCCAGTGCCATTTTTATTGGCCGAAACTTTATTATGCCAATCTAGACGGACTGATGAAATTATTTTGAAAATACTCTTGAAAGGTAATCAATAATACAGGTCTGACTTGATGGAGATCAGTTTTCTCACTCCCCATCTGGCAATCCAGACTGTCAATCATAACTGGAAAACGGTAAATGTTTTTTGTACTGGTAAGAGAAGGCTGAGCAACAGAAAAGCAATAAAAAGTTGGACTTCAGGCAGGAGAAGCAAACATCTTTTCACTCAAATATCAGAATGAGGGGCAGAGATCCCATGGAAAACTGAAAGAGTGCCTTTATGAGCACGATGTGATCCCTGAAGGAGGCGGCTGCCTGGCCTGTTCCAGGTTGAACTAGAAACCACGCTTTCCCAGTTTCTCATCTGCTTGTTTCTGATGTCAGAGGCCATCTCCTGGAGCTCTTGCAGATGTGGCGTGAGTTGGATGTACAATGACTCAAACAACCAATCGACTTAGTGAAATGTAGTTGTGCGAGATTTTTTTGCCCAAAGAACCTTTTGGTTGACTGCATTTTTCAATTTTCAGCTGACTGTGCCAGGAGTGATTTTTCTGAGAGGTTGTAACAGCAATTTTCTGATGAAGGGAGACAGTCCTTTGGTTGAGCTTCATTAGAACCCACTAATAAGGTGTTCGAGGAATTCTCCAGGTTTTCTCTAACTTTGCCACCAAATAGAAGATTACTAATACACCATTTGTGAGTAACATGTTCACCCACTAGACTCCAAAGATCATACATCCGTATCTCTTATGGTTCTTCATAAACAACAGAAAGCAATGCTGGTTAACTTAAATAAAAGGAAATTCAGGTCCTGCTCCCACAGTCCAGCAGAGGCTGGGGGCCCAGGATTGGGAGCATACAGAAACCAAAGGAACTCCAGAGGGACAAGAAGCAGGAAGTAGAACAGTCTCATGACCCAGACAGTCTGGTCAGGAGGTCACCACTACAATAAATGGCCTCCCACAATTCTCTTTTTGCTTCTGTCACTCTCAAGGTCTGAAATCATAAGAGACTCCATTGCTACACACTGAAATGTGCTGGTATGGGGGGAAGAGGGATGTTGACAAGAAGGTTGGACCTCTCAGATTTTGATAATGGAAGAAGTACTTTACCGTCAATATTCGACCCCATGGAGGATAGATGAATCCCCAAGAAAATCAAAGTGCTGTAGGAAAATGAGTGGATACTGGCAGCCAAATATAATGCTTTCTGTTACAGTATACTACAGGACCAAACTCTGAGGGTACACATCACTTATATTGTTAAACCAGAACTATAAGCTTATATACATTAATTTCTATGTAATGCCCTACAGATGAATAACGAATGCATTTTAAAATCTTAACTGTATTGGTAATCTACTGCTGTATAACAAAAATAACCCAAAACTTAGTGGCTACAAGCAACACACGTTTATGACCCCACAGTTTCTTGGGCCAGCTGTCCTGGCATGCCTTAGCAGGGTCCTATGCTTCTGGGCCTCTCACGAGCCTGCAGTCAAGGTATAGGTAGGGACTGGGGTCTCATTTGAAGGCTCCACTGGAGAAGGATCTGCTTCCAAGTTCACTTACCTGGTTGTTGGTGGGATTCAGTTCCTTGAGGACTGAGGGAACTAAGTCCCTCCAGCCTTACTGGTTGTTGACTGGAGGCCGTCTCCAGTTCTTTGCCATGTGGGCCTCTCCAACATGTCAACTTGCTTCATCAAAGCTAGCGAGAGAGTGCTAGGAAGAGGGAAATCACGGTCTTTTGTAATATCATCACAAAAGTCATGGTCCCTCAATGGTGCTGTATTCTATTGGGTAGAAGGAAGTTACCCAAAGAGAGGATTATCAAGGATGTGAATCCCAGGGATCCTTCAGGGCCATCTTAGAGGCTGCCTACCACATAAACACAATGATTACGTTATATTAAGTTGTAGTAAGCAGATGGACTTCTCTCAATAAATTGATTATTTGTTCTGGGTTTGTGCAGACAGAGCATAGGTGCGAATCCCACATCAGCAACAGGAGTCAGGAGTCAGTCTCCAGCAGCAGGAACAGGTAGATCCAAGAACGATAAGGTGAAGTTTGACCAGAACAATGACTCCACTCAGAGTCTCAGCCTCTGCTGGCCCCTAGAACCACCAAGGAGTTCAGCCCACAGAGCTACTGAAGCCATGCGACTCCAGGGTCTTGCCTGGAAACTTGAGGCCAGCTCTGTCCTCTGAATCTCATATTTCCTCCATGGTTGTTCAAGTAGAACATGAGCTCTTTCAGTTATCTCATCTCTCCTGTACCTTTATACTCACAGATTCTGTTCTTCCTCTCCCATGCCCCCTTCCTGCCTCCCCACTCCTATATCTCTCTTCTTTGTAAATCTAAGCTCCATGGTAGACAAATTATTATCGTCGTCTCCTCCCAGACACCTGTTGTGTCTGGAATGTTCTTCTCTCCCCAGAGTAGCTCATCCTGCTTCTCTCAGCTCAATTGTCATTGCCACAGGGACACTTCCCCTGACCTGTCAGGCCAGGTTATATTCTCATGTTTGATATATGGAGCCACACAGCACACTAGAGTTTTTCTCATACTACTTGTCACAGCTATACCACCTGCTTGGTCATTTTTTGGCTTAATGAATATTTTCCCTAGGCTATAAATCCATGAGAGCAGAAACTATACATTTCTTATTGATCATTGCTTCGTCGTCTAGCACAGTGGCCTCAGAGAGCACAGGTGGATGGAGCATTGTCTTTTTTCTTTTATTAAACAAATATTTTAAAGCATTCCCTTCCTTTTCTTGAATTTCAGAAGCTCCCTCTTTTCTAAGGGCTCACTTGCCCAGCAAACCACTGGGGGGGAAGGTAATTATCCACCTGAGAGCCCAGAAACCAGTAGGGTTCCTTTTGCTCTCCAGATCTGCTTCCAAACCATCACTCATCCACCCTCATGTAAAGATCACTATTGCTTCGAAACTTACGTTACCCAGCCACAACACCCTTCTGAATGCCCCGCAGCTGTAATCTTTGGACTTCTTAGTTATTTTCTCATATTCATCCAACTCTTTAGCACTTTGTCTGCGATGTCTTCCCCTGCACTCCCAAGGGCCTCAGTAATTTCGAGCACTTCTATATTCCTTTAGGCAGTAGGGGCCAACACCTCAGGAGAGAAAGATAAAGCAGATCTGCAGAGGTTCCGCGCACTCTCCATCACCTCAGCATCACAGGTCCCTGACCTCTCCTACTTCAACAACTGCCGTCTTCCCTCCAATTCCGCCGACACCACCCATGGCCACACTGGACATTCTTAGCACCTGGGACTGTTCTGTGGCTGAAAGCTTAAACTCCGGTCTTCCTTCCAGTCTGATCAACAGACTTTTGTGCTTCTAGTCTGCTCGCTTCCTGACCTTCACACTCTTTCTTCTTCGATCCCATCAAGATATCCGCTCTCTTTCACCTTTATTGCTGCAGAAATTCTTTTCAATTTTTCTCCATCCCTTCCATTGTTCATCACTTAGTGGGGGCTCTGCAGTCAGACACCATCAGTTTGAATCTAGATGACACTGCTTACAGCGGTGTGACTTGAAACAAGTTACTTGGGATCTCTGAGTTACTATTTCTTCATCTGAAAATGAGGATAGAAATATTATTTATTATTAGAATTATCGAGGATTAAATGAAACTAATAAATGCAAAGAGTGTAGCAGAATGACCAACAAATAATAAGTGTGCAATAAAGTGTGTTGTTACTGGTCATAATGGTGGTGGTAGTCAGTTCCTCACCAGTATGCTCTATCCCCTTCCTCCTCATGCCTGCTGTACCAGTCCATGCTCTGTATCCCACCCCTCCCTCTTTTCAAGGCTTTGCTCCAACAAAAATCTCTTTCAACTAGGTTCTTTCTATTGCCTCTGTGCATATAAGGCAGTCCAATCTTACCCAAATACGCAAACAAGAAATTTTCCTCAATTCTATATCTCCTTTATTTTTCTTCTTTATTTCTGAACCAAAATTCTTGAAAAACGCCATCATGGTCCTGATTATTCTATTGAAACTGCTTGTACTGAAATCACCACCCCTTTCCCAGCTTCCGGATGCGGCAGCCTTTCCTAAGCCGGAAAGTAGTTCCACTTACCAGCATCTCTCAGGACAATGGAGACCCACGCTCCCTATGCCCATGACACTCAGATTGTTCTTCCCCGGACAGAGAGGATCTGCTCCAAAGTGATGGTGGCTCTCTCAGTGGAGAAGCCTAGAAACAGCTGACACCTTTTCAAGAAGACAGATTCACACACACGCACCCTGCACACAATCTTCTTCCCTCAGCCCCCAAAGCCCCACGGCAGCATACACCATCGGGCTGCCTTTTGATCACTGCTTCCACCTGCCAGCCCATCTCTTGATATTGACTTTAACTCAACTTGCTGTGTGTGTGTCTGTGTGCGTGTGTGTGTTTGCAGGTGGGCAGGAGGGCAAGGACGGAAACCAGCCTTCTGTAGTCAGGCTGCTCTCAATTACCCATGAAGGTGGCATAGCCACGCCCCTCATGTTGGAATCTTACTTAGCCCCTCTTGAAATCTTTCCCAGATGCCCTGGCCTACACTTATCTCTAAAATCACGGCAAGGGAAGGAGGCACCTGGGTCAGAAGCTGACTGCCGTGTGTCAGATTTATTACTTTGTGTTCAGGTAGACAGTGAGCCCTTTGAGAAAGGGACCATGGGCTCTGCTTTTCACCCCTCCGTCCCTAGCACTCTGTGCAGAACATAGTAGGAATTTAATTAAAATTTGTTGATAGATTAATTGCATCCGTTACCTGCTTCTGTTGTGAAAGCAGAAGCTTGTCTCTCTGAGGCCTTCCACTCCTGCTTTAAATGTCACCCCAGCTAAACAGTGAAAGAGGAGGCCAGAAGTCTGAGCCACGTGAGCCTGCCCCCTGCCATGGTCAAGGCTAGAGAGGATAGAGTTTTGTCCATTCTCTTCCCTAGATCTGTGCTCTCTGGCCTGAACTGGAGCTAGTTCATCCCTCTTGTGGTCCTCGCTTCTCTCAGCCTCAGGCACAAATGCTCTCCCCTATGCCTCCAGACACTGTGGTTTCTGCCTTCAGTCAAGTTTCCTCTCCTGCTTTTCCTGTCTTAACCCTGTAGGGAGTGACAGCCAGGAGCAGGAGCTCCCCCTCACCAGACACAAAGCAGAGACACCGGCATGGGAACCAGGATCCCTGAGACCTGGCCCTGGGGTCCATACCAGGCTCAGAGGCTTGCTCCTGCCCACCGATGACCAAGCCTCTGGATCTGCTCTGAGGATGTGGGAACTGGATCCGACCTAAATTCCCTCATCTCTACTGGTCGTAAGTCACCTGGGATTCTTGGAATTCATTCAGATCCATGACCCCAGTTCTAGAGATTTGGGTCCAGTGGGTCCAGTGGATCAGGGGTGTGTCCTGGGGTGTGTGTAGATAACAAACATACCTTATCAGCTAAGTTTGGGAATACTGGTTTAGACCACTCTGAAGGCTCCTGTAGCTTTGGAAGGCTTCTGCACCAGTGCCTTGAAAAAGGGCTTCCAAACAGCAGTCTTTGTGTACCACTGTCCCCATTTTGCCTCATTTGTATATCCTGTGGACTTAATAGCATGTTTTTCTTTAAATTATCCTGCATTAAAAAAAAAAATCTTCTTTAGTCTATTATCTGTAAAAACCACTGCTTTGGGGGGTTATTTTCCCCTCATCTAGGTTAATACGCATATATAATTCAAATTTAATTTGTTCACCCCTATACCAACAAAAATCGTTTCAAACATCACCCCACCAGGATATGGACTACACAAGAGTTAAAAACAAAATGGAACAGTTCTAAGAACAGTTAATTTAGTCGGCATCCCCTAAGTGGACATTTAAACCCTTTGCACCCTGCAATCGGAATACCACAGCTCAAAAACGCTGGGCTGGGGCGAGAGCGTGCTAGGGGCGGTGAGGTCTGGGAAGTTTCCAGAAGCTTTGTGTTCTGTGCTCCTGACCCTTATCTCCAGAATTAAATTGCTGAGCACGAATGAGCCTGACACAGAAAAGCTCTGTTTAATCACAACCCCTCGCCAAGTTCCTGGTGGTGGAACGTTGGGAAAAGAGGAATGCACACCAAACGTGGCATCAGACACCCGTGTGCCTGGTATTGTCGCATCCCTGTCTCCTTCCTACTTCACACACACGCACACACACACACATGCACACAGAGGCCTGTTTTTAAAAGGAATCTCAGTTAAGGTAAGCATGATACCTTAAAAGCAAGCCTTATCTTCACTCTCCATCAGGCTCCCTTGAAAGAGCATGCTGTCTGGCGGGTCGTTCTCTAGGAATCTGTTTTCTTTGTGGCAGCTGCTGAACCTAATGAATCAAGCGAATAAACTATTTTGACAGCATCTGCTTCTTTTATTCTCCCCTCTCTCCAATCCCGGGCCCAGTCTAAAAGGCTCAGACACCAGGCCCTCCCACCCCCACGCTGAAGGCAGACAGCCTCTGTGAGTCTTTAATGGTGCCATTCTTCAGCAAACCAGAAGGCCTCGGCGGGGCCCAGAGCCAGAGGAGGAATCAAGTGCTGCTCTCCAATCGGCCCATTGACGAAGGCCTTCTCAGAACTGGGGCACGCCCTCCCCGCCGGGTGCAGAGCCCCTGGCAGGGCCGGCTGCCCCCAGACATGTCCTCCCATTGTTTGTCATCGTCTCTGGCAGTCGACCATTTGTTCTCTTGAGGCTTTTAGTCTTCAGTGTTTTAATCTTTCAGAGTTTTCTGTCTAAAGCTCAACCCCCAGAGAAATGTAGTAACACCTCAACCTAACCCCTGGCAGGGTGAGTCGGGATCCCGCTAAGTCATAGCGACTGAAGAGATGGGGCTACCTGGAGGCCAGGGTTCAGGAAAAGGAGAGAGGTCAAGGGGTACGGTGAGGAGGGACGGGAGGGCACACAGGCCTCCCCTGGCTCACAGGTTGGCCGACCTGTGTTAGGTAAGCACCGCTTAGCAGCGCCCCGCGAAGGGGAAGTCTGTGTGAGGCTGGCCCGGGGTCTGTAGGAAAGGAGGAGCTGCTGACTTCCCAAGCTTCTGTGACTATTTTTTAAATGTGGAGAAAATGCAAAGGTTCAGTCATCGTTATCGGGGTGGACTCTTTGATTCCTACAAGATAGTAAGACAAGTAATATATAGTATTTATATTCCATAGAGGAACTTACAGACTGGGAATGGAAAAGACAGGTATGAAAGAGAAAAAAAAGAAAAGAAGGAAGGAAGGGAGAGAGAGAAAGAAAGACAGAAAGAAAGAAAAACACATCTTAACTCAAGGTTCCTACTCAGCTGTGCCATGGTCAAGCAGAGCTGTCCTGGAGTTCAGATCAGAGGAGAGGACTCTTCCTTCTATCCCGGGGGGGTTGGATGGGAGAAAGCTTTCAGGGAGACCAATGGATTTGTTCTATCTATCTATCTATCTATCTATCTATCTATCTATCTGTCTGTCTATCTACCTACCTACCAATCTATATCTATATCTAACTATTTATCTCTCTCTCTTCAATTATCTATCATCTGTCTTTCTATCTTTCAGTTATGTATCACCTATCTATCTTGCAATAATCTGTCTATCATCTATATCTATCTATCTATGTATCTATGTATCTATCTAACTATCTATCCCTCTGGGTACCTCTGATTATGTCCTTTTCTCACTCCCTAAAGTCAGTATCTTCCCAGTAAAGCCCTGCCTTTGGTAACCTTAAGTTAATTAAACAGCGAGACTGAGGTGGTGGCTCTAATGCCTTAGCCACCAGCATAAGCAAACCAAAACCCAAGCCTATAAATGCCTTGGGGTTAAGAAATCAAAATCTAAGGACAGCCAATCACAAACAAAAAAAAGCCAATGAGGCTTTTCCAAATAAGGCAACCACTTGAGCTATAGCCAATCGAACAAAGTCTTCGCTTTGCATCCACATCTTCTCTATAAAATTCTCTTCTAGCTCCTGTTGGTGGAGCCCTCCTAACCAATTCCGGTTTTGCAATGCCTGATTTGAGTCGATTTTTGCTCAAAGGACCTCTTAAAATTTCTCATATGCCTCAATTTATCTTTTAACAGTATCTTCTTCTCTATCTGGACCTGGCTGCTAGACCCTACTCCATCCTGATTTCCAGTATTTTCTCATGTGTGGCACTCCAACCAAGTGGGCCCACTGTTTTTTGCCATGTCCTGCACTCTCCTCTTTTATAACCACCTCTCATTTCTGATTTGCCAAAAATCCTCCCCAGCTTGTTGACAAACCAGCTCATTCGCCAACTCCACCTTGAAGTCTTCCCCAAAATCCCCAGCTAGTAGAATTCAGTTGTTGCACTTTAAACTTTTTTTTTAAAAAAATCACTGTGTGATGTATGTTTTCCCTCCCAGACCAAAAGCTTTTTGAGAGAAGGGGTTATGCTATTCCTGCTTTTGTGTATCCTTGTAACCTGCTCAAAATACAATGCCTAGCAGAATGCCCTGTGTATAATGGGCATAGCGATCCTGACTTGTGTTCACTGAAAAGGACTTCTGTCAGCATTTCCCCTCATAACACAACAATCTGGTGCAGCACATGACAATTAAAGCAATAACATCCCCAGGGTAAGGGCTTTTTCCTCTGCCTTGTACTTGTCTGGACATCCACGGGAGGAGGTTCTGAAGTATGGCATGTTACTGATTCTGAAATAATAGCACATTTGTGCCCTGACTGAGCAGCGTCCACCTTTGTCTATCACCATTCTATTCGTCACAAAGTAGTTAAGCCAAGATCATGTCCCTGGACCCTGAGAAGTCAGTAGGCTTGGAGTAGGAGCAGAGTTTGCCCTTGAGGAGGAGACATGACGCACAGACGGAGGAGAGCTGAGAGTAAGCTGGAAGGCAACTACCAACGCTCCACTTGGGAAGCTTTTAAAGACAATTGTGGAATGAACAAAGGCTTGGAAACGGTGAGGTCCATCAGGCCCTAGCGTTGGTAGGAGGCAGAAGAGGAGATGCAAGATCAGGTGCAGAGGTGTTTTTGTGTGGGGTTCACATCCTAGTGTTATAATGGCACTCAAAACGAAAGTAGAGTTCAGAGGAATCAGCTTCACAGCCACTGTGGTTAGAGTTCACCTGTTGGGCCTGGTGGACAATGGATGTGGGTGGCCCCTCCCACTCCCAAGGAAGAGCGGCACAATGATAGAGCTGGGCATCTGGGCAGAGCTGCCAAGGTTTTCTAAAGCATTTTGTGGACCATGAATGCTCTGGGTGAGGTACTTCAGAGCTCCTTGACCTGCTACTTGATTGACTGAATGAACCCAGTGGACTGATAGCTCCAACCTCAGAGGTAAGCAAGAGTTTCTCTCAGTTGGAACACAGAGGGCCTCAGTCTAGGTGCTTATTTTGAATCAGGATACTAACTAAGTAACCAGGACCCTAACCAGGAACTAAAAGTACATATATTAGTCAGCTAGGGCCGCCATGACAAACTACCACAGGCAGGCTGGCTTAAACAACCGGAATTTATTTTCTCACAGTCCTGGAGGCTGGAAGTCCAAGGTCAAAGTGTCAGCAGGGTTGGTTTCTTCTGAGGTCTCTCTCCTCAAATTGTAGGTGGCTTCCTTCTTGCTGTGTCCTCACATGGCCTTTTTGTTTTTGCATGTGCCCCTGCTGTCTTTCTGTATGTCCTAATCTCTTCTCATACAGACCCCGGTCAGAGTGCATTAGGGCCCACCCTAATGGCCTCATTTTAACTTATTTGTCTCTTTAAGGCCCCATCTCCAAATACAGTCACATTCTGAGGTACTGGGGGTTCAGGCTTCACCACATGAACTCTATAGAGAAGATTATGGAGGACATCAGGTGTGCCATCATTTTCTCTCAGACACGTCTTCAGTGGCCTGCTTCTCCGTAAGGAGCACCTCGCCCGGACTGTCTCCTGGTGTGCCCACGCTCAACTCTCCCTTGTCATGGACCCTTCGTCGTGATTTTGGAAAAGCTCCAGTCTCCTTGATTTGCAGCAGGAAAAACACAGTGCAAGATAAATATTGTGTATATTTAGCATGACATATAAATACTTTATAGAATCTAAAGGTAAATAATGTATATATTTGAAGTGTCAGCGTAAATGTTTTCTAGGCTGCAGTGTGACTGGCAAGTGTGGAAGCTGTATCCTGGGAGCTTTGCACAGGGGCAAGGCCCAAGGAAACCAGAGGAGGACAACCTGCTTATGACACGTCAGAAAGCAGCTCTTTTCCCCTGCTGTCTGCTTTGAACACACAACCTAGTCTCAAGTGAATTATCCACAGCAACTTAGGACCAGCTCCTCTAGCTTGAGAGATTGCTGGAAAGAGAACAGGACTGGGTCAAGAGCAGCATGTAAACCCCTAAATGATGAGATGAGATTGTATTTATTGGTTTGTTTATTGTGTCTCACCTACGGAATGTGAGTTCCAGGAAGGCTGATTTTTGTCCGTCTTGAGTATCATCATGTCCCCAGGGCCTAACAGCGTGGACACACACGAGGCGGTCAATGATTATTTCGTAAAAGAAAAAATGGTGAGATTTGATGCCAACTGAATACTGGTGTCACGACACAAGTTTCAAAAAACTGCAACCCCAGCCCCACCCGGAAAGGGCCAAAACTTTTAACCCATAAGTCACATAAAGCTTGATTGTGGGTTATTCACGCCGATTTTAGGAACAAGCTGAAGTTAGTGGTGTGAGAGCATGTTGTTGCCATTTGCTCGGCATTAGAAGAAGGTATTTTGGATTATAGGGTCCCAGGGTGCATGACACTCTAGGGGAGAGCTGACTGGGAGGGCTTGGGAGCAGAGAGGCACCTGGCAGGTGGGGAGAGAGGAGGAGAAAAGCCAGAGGGGACGGGAGGGACGTGGGAAGATACTAGATGATCTTTACCACCTTCCCAGGTTCACCCAAGAAGGGTCCTTCACAAGGATAACCGTGAGTGTTTAAAAATTAAATGTAACCAACTATTAATTATTCCAGGACTAGTTACCCAGAATTTTTAGTCCATTCAGAATGCAACCAGTAATAGCATTAATAGCAAACACTTCCGTAGTACTTGCCAAGAGCCAGGCGCTGTTCGAGTTGCTTTACATATGTTAATTCATTTCATCTCTGGAAGTCTCCCAGTAGTAGTAGAAAGTAGGGGTGAAATGTGAAGGGAGAGTATCTGCCACCTAGACAGACTCTGCTTGGAAACGCGTCCACCTCTCACAGAATCGCAGAGCCTGAGGAATGAATATGCCCAAGAGAGCCCAGGACAGCACGTCTACCTGACAGATTTGCGGAGAGGGCAGTTCCACGGAGCCACTGTCACGAGGCTGTCCCCCGGTGCGTTAGTCACACGTGAGGCCGGCGGCAGATCTCTTGTCAGTCTGCAGAACATGGTGACTATCAACTGGCTTTGTTAGCCGGGGAGATGTGCGGTGGAGAGGAAACAAAGGGAGAAAATAGAAAGAAATCCTGTTTTTCCTTTCTGATATTATTGTTGGAACAGCACAAAGCAACGGAGCAGTCAATTCCCAGCTCTTTGGGGCCTTGTTTTTTTCTCAATTTAAAATCGAAGCCGTAAGTTCGCTGCACCAGAGCGCCAGCAGAGACCCGTGCTGCCTTATATCGTGTCCAACAGACACAAGTTTCTTCCCATGTTCTGCCCAATGAGGTTCTGAGACGGTTTTGAAATGCCATTGTCCAAACTGCAGTGTGCCTATCACCTATCACACAAGCCACACTGCTGTCGGGGGTGTCCCCAACACCTGTGACCCTTGATCCCTGGCTCCTGAATGTTGTCAACGAGGCCACAAGAAGCTAGACATCTCACAGAATGGGCAGAGAGGCACATTGTGGAACAGTGTTTAGTTCTTGATGCCAGAGAACGAGGTGGGACCACTGGAGACCACAATTTACACATCAGGCACTTCTCCAAGGTCAGCTGTTGGGAAAGAAGACACACTGAGCACTGTTTCTGCTGGTTCTGTGACCAGGTGCTCAAGTTCTGCCATGGAGTCAAGACAAATGGAGCCCATTTCATCCTCCTTCCACATTTATAGCCATAGCCTGGACTGGGTTCCGTGTCACCTTGCTCCATGTTCAAATCGTT
The DNA here is from genome assembly GCF_041296265.1 of Equus caballus. Classification (NCBI taxonomy): domain Eukaryota; kingdom Metazoa; phylum Chordata; class Mammalia; order Perissodactyla; family Equidae; genus Equus; species Equus caballus. Next base: position 19,482,669 of record NC_091712.1, on the reverse strand, counting down.
CACTCTTGAGAGGCGCTAACTCAGGTGGGGCCCAGGCACCTACGGTCCTTTCCACATCACTGCCAGATGACCCCAGAGTCTGTAGCTGGAACAGAGCTGGGCTCTGTTAATTATCTTGAGCCCCAAGAAACATTGAACTCAATTTTGCTGAACTACACTTGCAGATCAATGCATTTTAGTGACACTTTTCAATACAACGGAATTGAACACAAAGTGTTTTATGTTCGATTTTGTTCGTTTTCTCTTTTTTTTTGGTGTTATTTCTTGTTTTGTCATATTTTGGTTGGTTTTGTTTCATCTCTTAGGCAGAAAATTCAAGGAATAAGAAGATTCCCTTTAGTTTGGATAAATAAACATTAAATGAGTGACTACTGTTTGCTGGACTTATGTTGCCTCTACGGATTGTGAAATGGATAAAACATCCTGTCAACACTTCCTATGTAGTAAGTCTAGGGAAAATACACATATAGGGAGCAATAGAAGCAAAGGCAAGAGGTTCCCAACTCAGACAGAGGGCATAGGGAGGGTAACACCAAGATTACAGTTGATTAAGTTTCCACATTTGTATTTTTAATGTACTATCTCTTATAGAACATCCAGCAAAACCCAGATTTAGACTTAAACAGAGCTGGGTTCAAACGAAAGCTCTGCTTCTTACCATCTGTATTAGTCAGGGTAAGATAACTACTGTAACAAATAGCCCCCACATCTCAATGTCTTAATGGAATAAATGATTATTTCTTGCTCAGCACAGTACAAATCAGTGGACAGTCCACATGATCATTCATGATTCTAATATGACTTCTCCAATTCTAGGGCCTCATCTTCCTCAGGATTCAGTTGTATGGGGGGGTGGAAGGGGGGTGTGGAATGGAAAGACAGACAGTGGAGAAGATGCACTTGCTTTTAAGCTGTCAGTCCAGAAGTGAACCACGTCATTTCTGCTCACTTTCCATTGGTGAGAACAAGTCACGTGACCTGCCTAGGGACCAGGAGACTGGGAAGTGCCGTCTAGCCCCGGGCCCGGGAAGAGTATGTGGCTGTGTGTTAGCAATCTCTGCTGCACTAGCAATGTTGCAGCGGTTGAGTCACCAAACCACCATGAACACTGGACACTGGCTGAGACCACAACTTCCATCTTCCAGGTAAAGCACGGACTTATATCTTGCACACCTGCATGCTTCTTCATTACCTGGGAGCATTTCATCATCTTTCATCACATTCACAACAGTCAACTGGTCAACAAGCATATTGCTGGGCCCTGTGTCGGTCTGGAAATACAGGTGTGGTCCCTGTCCTGATAGAGACGGACACCCATTGCACCCTCAGAAGAGACCGTAATACAGTGCATGGCTTTCTTGATATTCTAATTTTGAAAAATCCTTTAGAGTAAATTGTATGTACATTAAGAGGGAGTAAAGTATTTACCCATTTCTTTAAGTAGATTAATCCATGATTGCCTCTAACCTTTGAATCTCACGTATTTTCTTGGAGCATTGAAGTGCTTCTCTTTTCTCATGCCTGAGGATAGCAAAAGACAGGTCATGAGGAATGAGCTTGCCTTGCCGTTTTGCTTTTAGAGTGTGAGGTCGCCCAATATAAAATACTCCAGATACATTTCCTGGTACAACATACCTTGAAAATTATATGCTTTCAACTCAAAGCATAATTGGATACAAGAAACTAATGTTCATGCTGTTTTATAACTTTTCTCATAGCCTGAGGCCTTTGGTGCCCCCTCAGCCCCCTCCTCGAGTGCACAACTGTTTCAGAAAAGAGATTAAACCTCAAAAGAATCCTAGTGTAATCTCTGAGCGGCTATGAATTTGTCAGGAAAACCCTGTCTCCACAGCAGGCTGGATACTGTTACTCTGCACCACATTCGTCATTGAATCCGGACTGGCAGTGTTTTTACAGACAGTTGGGATAAAAAAAAGAAAGATAAAATTTATGGATGTCCCAGGGTCCTGGCTGCAATCTGACAATGCTAATCTTTGGTGTTACCGGTGTGGAAGCTACAGACTGTCCCTTTGGAAACTGAAAACGAGAACATTTAAAAGAAATCAAAGAGCAAATATCAAACAAGGAATACCTCTTCCATCATCTATTCTGTTGTCTGGGTAATCCTCCGTGCTTTAGTCTGAGAGATCACTGGAGATTCTGGGGGCCTTTCAGGAGATTATCTGTATCAGCGAGGGCTTTGAAGTAAGGGCTGCTGGCATCTCATTACTGACAGAGATCAAAAACCGAAGCTGGAGTGCAGTCCCCGGCCTGGTGGGCCTCATTCACACATCACAGAAGCACTGAATTATCAAAGTCCGCGAGAATCTTTACGTGCTACCTGCTTGGCCACAAATAGCCCTTCCCACCTCCTGCTGCCTTTCTGTCTTTCTCCTGTTTTTTTTTTCAGCTTGAACTGATTCCCTCTGCTTTTCCTAAATCGAGGAAGTCTTAAAGGTTGTGATGGCAGGTCTCTTCTAAGTGAAGAACATATTTTCAACACTTTTGGAAAAGAAAAAATTGAAGGCTCCATGGGGTTGAACAGTTTAAGTGGAAAATGTGCTTTTGATGGAAAAATCTTTTAGCAACAGGTCATTCTGAGGTTCATTGGTGCCATGGTGGATTCAGGCTTAGGGTGAAATTGTTTTACTTATGGTCTGAACCTGGCGTTGAATGGGCCCACAGAGTACGAAGCTTTACCTCTTGGTGTTTGTGAATCTACACTGTTAATTAACACAGTCTCCTACCTCCAATGCTGTGTCGTGGTGGGAAGTTTCCTGGGATGATAAGAAAAGATAGATGGAAATCTAAGCAGCTGTCTTGATTGTTACTTAGATTTTCCAGAAAACTTTCTACCCCTGGGGTCAGGTTGTCATGGAACGATGCCGCAGGCCATTGTGAGAAGTCTTTCTCCTCTTTTGGCTTTTTTCTTCTTTCCCTCTCTGCCTGTGCCTGCTATTCTCTTGCAAAACATCAATATTATTGCTCTTGTACTTGGATCAAATTCACTCAATAAAATGCCAACCCTGAATTAATCCATTCACCTTCGCACTTCCATACCTCTGCTGTTGGATAAATCCTGCCCCATGACGGTTGGGTGCTGCTGGAGAAAGTTACATAACTATATTTTCACAGTCTCCAACACCAGTTCGGTCTTGCGAGCCTTCTGTGTTTCTCCAGTCAACTCTCTGCTATTCCCCACTTACAAAAACTTTCCTCTCTCCTTAAGGTCTCTTTTCACCACCTCTCCCAACACTCTAGGCTAATTAACTTGTTTCCTCATCTTGGTGAAAACAGATGTCATTGGGCAGGAACTCCCCTAAATTCTAACCCACTCCATCTCTCCCACCTTTAAATTTCCCCACACTGTACCCACCTTTGTTCCCTCTCTCAAGTCCCAATAGGATACACGTCCTTCCTCTTGACCATGGCCAATCCATCTAGTTCCTCAAGACTCCGCCCCTTTCATACTCCTTAAGAGCCTCAACTCATGTTTATCCTCCTCCTGCATTTGTAGCTTCTCCCATCCAAATGGCTCTCTCTCACTTGCATTTATACATGTTCAGCTGTCTCTCATCTGAAAAGCAAACAGACCCATCCTCTGACCTCATGTTTTCCTCCAGCCACTGCCTTTTGATTCTGATTTTCTTCTCAGTCAAGATTCTTAAGGAGTTGTCTGAACTGACTGCCTCCTTTTCCTCATCTTCCATTTGCTCCTTGTCCTATCACAGTTTTGTTTCTGCTACCGCCATTCCATCAAAACTCTTCTCCTCAAGAACAGCAACAACTGTCTGTCTTACCATTAAGTCCAATGGCCACTTTAGTTTTTATCTGACTTGTCCTTTCATTGGCATTCAGGATAATTAACAGTTCTTTCTTTCCTTGGCTTTCATGGATGTCAAGTTTTCTTCATTTTTCTTTTATCTCTCTGGCTGTACCCCAGAGAAGTGCTTACCACATAGTAGGTGCTTAATAAATGTTTGAAGAGAATCTGCACTCATTTCCCTTTTATTTCTGTCTCCTATTCTTTTTTCTCTCCTTTTTTATTCTCTCCTGCTGTGCCACGGGGCAGTTATATTCCTTCTCTCTCGTGGGAAAAGGGGTGGAATTATTGATCCTTACTCTGCCTCACATGAGAAAACCCACTGGTCTGAATATCCACAGGAACTCCATCGAAGGGAACTAGATACCAGGTGCTGACCTATGATCATGGAACCACCTAGAAGGAAAGGAAGCCATTGAGACCAAATGTGTGACCCAGATCACAATCATTCAGGAAGTGAGAAGGCATTTTGGCAACATACTATAAACTCCTCAAAACCAGGGGCTATATCTGCTTTCTTCTTTGAAGTTCTTCAAAATACTTGTTATTTCTGAACCATTTCTAATGGCTGAAAACCCCTCAACATGTGACTCTATCTGACAATTGTGAAATGCAACCTCAAGCTTAATTTTGGGAAAGTCAACATTTGGTTTCTATTAACAGAACCTGGATGCCTGTGGCAAGATGGAGGCAGGCACGTAGTTTGTACAGCTCTCCCTCTGTTCTGTAACATTATTCTGGCATTTTTGTACACTAATTGCCCATGGTCATGGGGAAAGAGACAACACAAATAAGTCAACTAAAAATATATCCAAATTATTAAGGACCTACTTTGTGCCAAGAATCATGCTAGATGCTTTGCATATATCAGTCTAACCCTCACACCTATAAGGTACACATTGTTATACCCATTTTACAAGTGACAAAACTGAGCTTGGAGAGGAGATTTGCCCAAGGTCACGCAGGTAGCAAATCAGGGAGCCAAGATCTGAGCCCCTCCTTTGGCCCCACCATCATTCCATGGCCCCAGGGACCTCCAAATGTTACTCCCATCAAGGTCAGTACTGACAATAATGTTGATGAACCCACCAGGTACAATATCTAGGTCCAGTAATTAACCAGAGGTGCTGATGCATTTATGCTAAACCAGAACAGATGTCGCCTCCTGCATTTCCCTGTTCCTCTCTGTGGAGGGTGTTAGAGAGCAACTGAACGAGTAAATGGAGGTGGAAGAAGAGAAGAGGGTCTCATTGTAGATCCTCATTAAGTCATTCAACACAACCGTTTGTTGAACAAGGTATTTACTAGCTACTTGGGAGATTCAAAGATGAATAAAATCCTATTCCTACCTTCAGGGAGCTTACAATTTAGAAGAGGGGATAAACAAGTGTCACAAACCACAAAACTATGAGGAAGGACGTGATACATGCCAAAGAGAAGTTGGAAGGGCTCTGCAGTGAGGAGAGTGAGCGGTATTAGGGAGCTCGAGGTCAGGGTTATATCACCAAGAATGGATGCTGCCAGGATCATAGAACATTCGCTGTCTTTGGGGGAATGTAGACCCCTGTAGGAGCAAACCACAGAAGGAGAGATGGAAGTAGTGGAAAAGAAAGTGGGCAGGGAGAAAGAAACGTTGAGCATGAAGTTAAACTATATTTTGCAATATTTCTAAAATATTTCTTTTCTCTCTCTCCCTCTCTGTGCCTGGAAAAGGAGGGCCATTAAGGAAAGTGGGAGAGAGAACACAAATGTGAAGATCTGGTTCACAGTAAACCTTTGGCCACAGAAATCATCTGACCCAGACAAGGGATCTCCCTCCTTCGGTTGACCGCCACGGGGGCAGGGCCATCAGGAATGTGCCACCAGGAGGAAAGGAGCCTGGTTTGAGTAGCTCCATGGCCAGATTTCAGCTGAGATGGCCCCGAGGGTGCCTGAGAAACAGGAGCATGAGGAGACGATAAGCAAATGGCTTGGCGTTTTTTTCACCCACTTCTCCTGTCGCTGAGCTTAACAGCCAGGCCTTCCTGTCCCAGTGTATACACTTTCCGAGGGTCTAGCAGGGGAGGGGGCTTATTAAACTGTGATTGGATCTGAAGTGTATGCAGTTTCTATTGTGAGGTTGTCGGGACGATGATGGTGAACAAAGACGAAGATAACGGCATCCGGAGCATTTGCTGAAGCATGAAGTGGGCCCCAAATATCCATATTGATTGCACCCCTGTCAGATTTGTGCCACTTTCTTATGTCAGTGAGTCACTTCTGCTCATTGAACCATAAACCCCAGACAAAGTGCGTGCCCCTGAGTCTCCAGGGAGCCCTGATTTGCCTGCCTGCAGGGACGTTTTGGGGAGGGGGAACCCAGATACATGGGGCACCAACAGCAGTGGGAGGAAATGCATTTGCCACATTTGGCCTTGACGTGCGGTTCCTAGGACTAGTGGGAAAATATTTAAGGGGGAGAAGAGGGGGTTCCCTTGAGGGTACATTTGAAATTGGAGTGTTTCTTATGGAGGGAGTGCTTATTTTTGTTCCCACTGTGTAGGATTTTGAAGGGAAAAGTAGAGCTACAACCAAAGGTTGATGCGTTTGTTGGCTCATAACTGGGCCCAGTAGATAATGGGCCAGTTCTAAAATTGTCCTTTTGCTCACTGCCTCTTTCCCAAAAGAGAGCTGCAAGTTTTGTTGCTGTGTTGTGTTTGTGTTTGAAACACTGATTGCTCTGGGAGGCTCACACAGCCAAATGCGGTTGTTCATGCCCAACACTCCTCTCTGGGGAAGAATGACTTTTGTCAAACTGTGAACTGTCTTATAAATAAGGTGGATTTATGAATACAGAATTGGATCCTCAAAGCCTCTGCTCGAATTGTGGTCAGACTAATGTGGAGGGTACTTGGACCGAAGTCCAGTCTCATGCCGAGTTTCTGGCGCGATAGCAGTCTTTCCTGCTTCCCTGAGATGTCTTCAGGCTCGGCTGTGGTCATACCTCCCAGACTGAGAGCTGACCGTGCCCTTTCCCCACTACATCTAGCTTCTCTGGGTCTCCCTGTAAAGTTCGAATCGGTGCCTTCATCGGGGGTTAAGGAGTCAAGGACTTCACATGTTAGGGAGGCAAAACCAGATTGTTGGACGGAAGAAGAAGGGAGGGCAAATATACTTGACCCTCAGAGGTCATGGCTGTGGTGAGGGGAGCCAACTTGCTCCAGGAAAGGAAGATGCCCTGGGTGAGGCTGAGTAGCTATAGGTATAACCCTTAGTATTTCAGGTTCTCAAAGAGTAACAAATGGCTGCATGCAGAAAGCACAGGTTATAATGGGGTACCAAAATCCTTGTACTTCAAAATGCGTAGGTTTATGTGTGTATCAACGAGAATAATATTGGATTAATTTCTGAACAGCGTATAATCATTCACTCAAGAAATAGTTATTGGATGTCTATTGAATTCCAGGTACTGTTTTGTGCCATGAGGATACAAGACAGAATAAAACAAAAATTCTTCCCTTGTTGGGGCAAGACATGGGAATAAACAAATAATGAATTATGATATTTTGTATAGCATCCGGTGATAAGTTATATGGAGAAAACGAAAACAGAGTGAGGTATAGAGCGTTCTAGGGGCAGCGGAGGGCTTAAAATTTTAAATAGGATGGTTGGGGCAAGACTCACAGAGAAGGAGGCATTTGACAAAGATCTAGTGGAGAAGAGGGCTACAGCCATGCAGCTCTTTGGGGAAAGGGCTTTCTAGATGTTCGTTCATAATAAAATGCATTTTAAAATACCCAACAAAATTGCACATTTTTCATCAGTGGCCCCCAGTCTAAAGACCTCACCTATCTATTTGAGGCCACAGTATTTTGAGACAGAGGAGCCAGGCTCACCCTGAGTAGGGTGAGTTTCTCTAGGCAAAAGACATCCTTCCTCAGGGAGCAATCAGGAAGTTTCTGAGTGGTGAGGGACACGACAGAGCAATTGCATATCCTCAAACAAAACCACCAACACTACAAGTAATAAAATTGAATGATGAAGACGGGGAAGGGGGTCCCACCAAATGGTCAACTTTTAGATCCGATTCTTTTCTCCTGTCATCCAATTTTTGATAACGTTGAATTCAATTCAGATATAAGGTATTATTAAATCTGTGCACAAATGGCTGCTGGTATCACAGCAAAGGGCACATGTTCTCTAAGACACTTGAATGCAAAACAGAGGAAAGAACACATCAGTAGCCCAGGTTTTGTCTCTGAGGAGAGGCCGATAGAATTAACTCCAGGGAGCTACCTCTGTAGTCAGCCAATGTTAACAGACTTCATCCTCTGCTACAAAAACATATGGAACTTAGTCTCTTTCTGGCTTTCATCATCACAAGAAAGGAGGACACATTGTCTCCTTTCTGCTGCCCCAGGTCCCACAGCATCTAGCATAAGAGGAATGACACGCAGCACCGTGACTATTCTCAGATGCCTTTAGCATTCATTTCGCTGCCCTCATCCTGACAACCATCAATTAAAGAGATGCTGGCACCCCTCAGCTACCCAATGTTAGCAACCCACACAGAGTGCCCAGAGGTAAAAACTAATGTGATGAGAATCCACGGCAGCTGAAAACCCACATAAAAGCCTTTTTTAAGGAGAGACAGGAGAGCTATCTAGTCTGAGGCTGTGGAGATTATCAGGGACATTTTGTGTGAGGAATTGTGAGCGGTGAAGGTGGAAGGAGATTTGCGAGAAGAACCAGTCCAAGGTGCCTCCAATTCTAGCCCTCATTCCCACTCCAGCTGTGTCACTTTGGTAATTTACTAACCCTTTATTTACCTCAGTTTCCTCATCTGTAAAACAGACTGTGAAAATAGGGCCTGCTTCATCAGATTGTTATGATAAATTAGTGAGTGAGTGCTTGTAAAGCACTTACAATAGTGCCTGGATATAGTAAGCACTTAATAGCAGTAGCTCTTTTCATCATTCTCAAGGAACTTGAAAGATCTCCAGCTCTGCTCTTTGGCTTTCTGTGTATTTCTGAATTTTCTCGACTCTAATCCCAAATTTTGCTAAAGAGTGACTGGCAGATGAAAAGAGAAAAGCAAAATCTCTCTCTAAGGAAGACAGAACTTGAGGCAATATTGGAACCATGTTTTAAGCATACTTTCTTTCTCCTCTGCCTTCCTCCTCCTCCTCCTCTTCCTTCTTAGGCGGGGAGAGGGTAGAGATTGTAATTCTATACATGTTTTAAAGAGTACCAAGCATTAACAGTACTGTTTTGTAGAGTCAGTTTTACTTTAATTTACCCACATATTTATCACACTCATTGTTTTCCACTTCTTCCTGCATCTCCAACCTTCTATTTAGGATTATTTTCTTTCATATCCTCAGTTCTGTATTTTTTAATCCAGTAGATTCTCTGTGCTTCAATTTATATATTTTCTTCTGGTTTATCTTCCACGTCGTTGAGTCTTTCTTCAGATGTGTCTAAAATGCTCTTACACTTATCTGTTGAGTTTATAATCTTGGTTTTATACATTTTAGTTCTAGAATTTCTGTTTGATTCCTTTTCAAATCTTCTCTGCCATTGTTCATATTTTCTAATTCTCTTAAAAAATTTTCAATCTTTTTAATTTTTATCTTCTTGAACATAGTGGGCATATTTATTTTAAAGAATGTATCTGGTAATTCCACCATCTGTAATCTTCCTCGATTTAGATCTGTTTTTCACTATGAGTTTTTTTTTCTTCTTTGGTTTGCATTTATGTATTTTTTGCCTTGTCTCTTTTTTGTGCCTGGATATCTTATATTTTTGGACCAGGCATTGCATTTGAAAAATTGTAGAAATTATATGAGATCTTCTCTTCCAGAAAAATTTTTGCTTCTTCTTCTGGGCACCTGGGTACACTAGTTCTCTTGGATTTGAAGCTGAGCTGCAACCCATAAGAGGACTGATTTTCCCTTTCTCCTGGTGATCTTCCTTTCTGGGTCTCAATCAAAGACTGAAGGATTTGCCAGGGCCTCCCACACTTAATGAGTCTTGGACACCTATCTTTGCCCTTCTAGCCTGTGAAGCTTCTGTATTATTCTTGATTGGGCTTTATTAAATCTTATTTTGGTTAGCTTTTTGACACCTTCAAGGAGATTTTTAAAATAGTTTTTCAGATTTTCTGATTGTCTTCAGGAGACTTCATTCAAATTGTCCCAAGCGTGCTATTATTTTCACTTATTCCACTGAGACATTTTTCTGGGGTTCTGTAAACGGTGTGGCTGAAAGATTTGTATGCAAGTCCCGTCTTTACTTCTAATAAGTAGAACATGACTTTTGGTGAATAACCTCAGCTTTCTGGATTCCATTCCTCTTCTATTTCAGGAAATTAAACTAGATAATCTTCAGTGTCCCTTAAAGGTCCAAAGTTTTATGATTTCTTGCCTCAGGGCTTTCTAAAGAGAAAAGTTCAGTACATTGAGAACAGAGTTCTTTAAACTTGTGGAAGTTTAGACTGACTAAAATTATCAAGCATATCTGCATTACTCTAATTCCACTACGTTTGTTAGGAAGATGTTTCCTGAGATTCAAGCTGGTGGTTGATCTCAATGTCCATACATCTGAGGATGGACAAAGCCTGAAGCCCGCCTGTGTCATCAGAGTCCACAGGAAGTAGGAACGAAGGCAGCTTTTTATAAGGGAATTAGTATAAGAAAGTGTTGGCCAGGTATTGGGGAGTTCAAAGGCAAAAAGGGAACACTAAGCTACCAACTGCTTAGTAGCAGCTGCCACCCTAAACTGGAGGATCAAAGAAAAGAGGACGAAATTACGAAAGCATACAAGCTTGGAGGAAGGACCCATGGACCTAAAACCGAGACCTCTGAGGAAGGGGCCCTGCTGATGCTCGCGCCTGAGGAACTTTGAGGAGAGGCCCCAGAGGCTGGAACATGGCCTTTGACGAGAGTCCCTGTCAGTTCATCAGGCGTCACTGAGGGAGCACAATTAGGGTGTTTCAAGGAGTGCTGGAAAAGCTGCCAACTGGAATCAGCGCCTGCTACGGGAACAAACTGCTTCCCCCCAAGGAAAGACACAAGGAAGGAGTGAGTCTCTTCGCCCTCACTCAGCCTACAGTCTCTCTCTTCTGCCCGCCACTGACAAAGCCCGGCATAGAGCCAGCTGGCAAAGGACAAACATGGCCCCAGAATCACAAAGCTGACTATAAAAGGACAGGTTAAACTTGACAAACAGTATTTGAATAACCAGCACACCATCTTTACACTCTGCACTGTCTCGTCTATTTTGTTATGCTGTTACCATGGGTTATTGGAGTTTTGGGACAATGAGCTGTGTGTATGTCCTGATGTTTACACTGTTTTATTTGGACGTATATTATGTCTATATAAGAAATATAGGTACACTAATACATAGCAAAAGAAAGTGAAACTTCAGAGTAATATTTGAAAAGGACAGCCATTTTAAGAAGCAAAAGCTTATTTCTTTTATTCTTGTTTTTAACCTATCTATATTTTACTATTTGATGGACTAACTTACTTGGCTAGCTCAACAACGCTCATTGCACTGCGTTGTAATATACCGTTAGACGACAATCCCTTCCCCTCTATCCCCAAACTAACAGCATTTGAAACATCGGTTACTGGTACTGGGGCTCTGAAGGCTTTCTTTGATTCAAATACTCTAATGTGAGCCTCTGTCTAAATCGACAGACTCTCGGGGTGCTTCCCTCACATGACCTGGGATTAATCTGGTTTCTTGTAAACAAACAAGCTGCCTTTAACCACAGTTCACTGCATCTCTCCACTTCTTCCTTTCTTTGCCACTGTCTAAGGACCGGCTCAAAAGGTGTTAAAAGCCAACCTTCATTACAGTGAACTCTGCAGCAGTCTCTAACTTATCTTTATTATGATGAAGTTTGTTATACCTGGTGATGTTTGTTGTTAATCAAGCATTTAACTGGACTTGAAAATCCTTATGTTACATTGAGACCCATTGAAACAGTGATGTTTGTGTTATAACAAGTGAGTTTTTTATATATGATGGAGTGCTCAGGGTTTTTCAAAACCGGCCAAAGGTACTAGAGCCCTAAATTCTAGAAATTTATACCTAAAATAATCAGCACAGGGACTAACATCTATGCAGCTAAACATACTTACCCATTTACCATATAGAGCGATCAGCATAGACCAAGACCAAAGCAGAAGTATGATATCAATTAAGCACAGACTGTGCTATCTGTTAGGAATACAATAGGGAGGACTTCAAGGCATGAAATGCTTTATACCAGCAGTTGTCAATCAGGCTTCTTTGATTGCAATAATAGAAAGCCTCCTTAGTAAGTCTAAGCAGACACAGAATTTATTGGAAAATATTTAACAGTTCACAGATTCTCTGCAAGGGCCAGAGAAACAGTCCCGGAAGCAATGCATCCAGGAATAGTGTCCAAAGCACAGGCTAGAACCACTCCAGTGAAAAACGCAGTGGTCTCACTAACCAAAGGGCACAAAGTTTCAGGCGAGCAAGATGCATAAGCTCTAGAGAGCTGCTGTGCGGTGTTGCACCCATGGTCAACAATGATGTACTATACACCGAAAAAATTGTTAGGAGGGTAGATCTCACATTAAGTGTTCTTACCACAATAAAATAAAATTTAAAAAAATAAATAAAAATAAAAGGAGTCCAGGGCACAGACACTGAAAATTGTCCTTTTGATACTGGGCTCTGGTCTCTACCACTAGAAATGCAGCCCGAAGGCGTCTGCTTCCAGGGTGGGTTCTGAGGAGCGTTTCCTTCTGACATAGTCTGAAGCGGCTGCGTTTGATTGGCTGAGCCTAGGCCACTCCCCTGCGCCCCAGCTGCCAGTGAGGCCGAAAAAGCATGTTTCTGCCTGCGTGGTAAGCTGAAGGAGCGAGTCTGGGAGGCAGTGACTCATAAGACAGGGAATTCCCAAACACAACAAGAGTGTTTAAAGGTACTGGCTGCCGAAAAGAATGGAAAATGCCTAAGTCATTTCTCAAAGTGTGACACCTAGCATCTGCATCTTAATATCCAGGGTGCTCACGAAAAATGAAGATTTCTGGGCCCTGCCCCCAAATCTTACGAATTAGAATGTCTGTGGGGGAATCAGCAACTACATTTTCCACAGGCTCCCAGGGCGATCGTGATGAATGTCGCAGAGTGAAAACGCCTCCACAGTTTATGTTTTCAAAAGCACTTTGAAAAATTGTACTTGATTTACTTTTAGAATTGAATAAGAAAAAGCTATAACTGATACCTCAGTCAGAGATCAAAATCTCTGTAATTCTACACAGGAAAGGCTTCTGCTACAGACAAGAGATATGATAAATGTCTGCTCTTCTTTCCAGAGGAGGAGCATCAAAGGAGGAAGAAAGACAGCAGTATGGGGTGTTAGGAGCACGGACTCTGAAGCTACGTTGCTGGAGTTTGAATACATTCTATCTGAATTAGCAGCGTGGGGCAGGCTGTATTTTCCAAAGATGGCCATAACGGTATCTCCCATCTCACATGCTACTCTAGAATGTTTTAAAACTTTGACACTCACCCATCAAGAGATGGAGGCAATTTCTCCTCTTCTTGAATCTGGGTGGGCCTTTGTGACAACTTCAGCCAATTGAATACAGCTGAAGTAACACTTTGTGACTTCTGAGATGAAGTCGTAAAAATGCTGTGCACTTCTGCCTCCCCCTCTGGGGACGTTTGCTCTGGGAATCCAGCCACCATACTATGAAGAAGCCCAAGCAGCACATGGACAGGTTGACATGGAGAGAAACTGAGGCCCCTGGCTCACAGCCCTGGCTGATCTCCCAGGTGACCAACTTGCCAGTCATGTGAGCCATCTTTAACGTGGATCCTCCAGCCCCCAGCTGAGCTGCCCCACTTGATACCACACAGAGCAGAGACAAGTCATTCTTCCTGATCCTTGCCAAAGTTGTACATTAGTGAGAAGAATAAACAATTGCAATTGTTTTAGGTCACTAAATCAGGGTGGCTTCTTACGTAGCAATACATTACTGATTAGGAGATGAGTTAATTAACTTCTTTGTGCCTCAGTTTCTCTGTATGTAAAATAGGGATAATAATTATATTGACCTCATAGAGTTTTAATGCGAATTAAATGTTATTGTACATAAAACACTCAGAAAATAGTCTAACATACAGTAAGTGCTATGTAAGTGTCGGTTTGAGAAAAGGGGTGAGAGTGGGTGGAATGACCAAGAAGGATATAAACAGGCCATCCAGAATTCCTTTAGCTGTAGTAAAATTGCCCCAAATTTCACATGTCTGAGGTAGGGCAATTTGAACTCGCAAGCACTCAAATGGTAACTTTTTTTTAAACATAAAATGAGTTTTACTACTTTTAATTTTACCTATAATTTCAGCTATATTAATTTCAGTAAATACTTATTTAATTAAAAAGAACTATTTATTCTTACCATGAATCATTTACTCTTATCATTTCCAAGTCAGACCTCAGAGTCCAGATTCCTGGTTCTGTTTCAAATCTCTCTTTCCCTTGATTAATGACCTTTGCCAATTACCTTTGTTCTCTCCAAAGACTTAGGAATTTCTCAGTAAACATTTGGAAAACAAATAAAGTTATCAGACATGATATAAATGTTACTTCTTCCTGTTATTCTAGCACATGGTTGTTTACCAGGCAAATAACTTGCTGGAAATAGCAGAACTGAGAGTCAGAAAAATCTGACAGTACAGCTCAACTATGGTAAAACCTCCCCAGGCACTAAGATGTCATAGGATGAGGTGGCAGGAGATGGGCTGTTGCTCAAGGAGACAGCGGGCAGGAAGAGAAGGATCTAGGAAGACAGGGGACCCTTCTAGGGTCACAGTCACATAAACTTCCGTCACCCATCAGACGTCTCTGAGACAGGGGCAGACTGCCTCGTAACACGAATCTCTCTTTTTCCCACGTATCTGAAAATACCTCAAAGCCGTCGTATTTATCTATTGCTGAGTAGAAAATTGTCCAAAAACTTAGTAGCTTAAAGCAACAAACACTTATTATCCCACAGTTTCTGTGGGTCAGGAATTAAGGACAGGCTTAGCTGGGTCACTCCAGGTCTTGGAGGAGGCTGCAGTCAAGCCGTTGCCTGGGGTTATAGTCTCATCTGAAGGCGTGACAGAGGAGGATCTCCTTCCAAGATCACTCACGTGGTTGGTGGCAGGAGGCCTCAAGTCCCCAATGGCTGTCAGCCAGAAGCTCCATTTCCTGAGCAAACGGGTCTCTCCACAGGGCTGCTAACAACATGGCAGCTCCTTTCCACAGAGCAAGTGACCCAAGAACGAGAGAAAGAGACTTAGAAGGAAGCTGAGGTATTTTTATAACCTAACCTTGGATGTGTGACATGCCACCACTGCTGTACTATTCTATCTGCGTCGCTGAACAATCCTGGCCCAATGTGAGGTGTGACTTCACCAGGGCAGGAATGCCAGGGGGCAGGGATCGCTGGGGCCATTTTCAAGACTACTTACCGCAGCCCTCCTTGTGTGAAAGGTTCTTTCCTTTGTGTTCCTTTCTAGTCTTCCCTCAATGTTTGCCTTATTGGAGGTGAGCTAGGGGAGGCAGGAAGCACCCTGGAATTTCACTGCACCCCATGCAACTCATGTCAATGACTCTCTCTCCAGGGGCCACCAGGTACATGGCTCTGAGCTAGACACCATGTGGACTGCAGAGATAAACAGCTGTGGTGCCTGTCCCTACAGAACCGGCACTCTCCTGGGGCAAATAAGTCAGATCATGCATAATTACAAGACAGGACAAAATACAGCAAATCTAAAATGAAGTTGTGTTCACATCAAGAATGTGGTCGAGCGTTATTTACATCATTTAATTTTTAACTACTTAATTGAATGAGGAGGTTAAGCTAGGTGGTCAGGATCCTGCTCAGCTTTCAGTTTTCTAAGGACCATGTGCCTAAGGACTATAAGGGAGTGGAAGGAAACCCAGCCTGGCCTCATGATCAAGAAGCTTCCAGAGTTGGCCAAGATGGCCTTCTGGTCCTCAAGGAACTAGATGATGTCTGGGCCAAAAAGAAAAGAGTTGGGAGTGGGGTGGAGGGGAGCAGTTAATTCTGACGTCTCAGAGGCCAGAATTCACAATTTCATCGCACTTTAATGAAGAATGACCAAAGAAATTACGAAATTTCAAGCAGCTTTCCTTGTGTCTATTTCAAGATAAAGACAGACTTCCATTTCTCCTTTTCCTTTGAAAATTATGCACAACTACGTGTTGTTCCTGTCTATAATGTCATGTCTCTTTTTTCCTGGGATTCTTATTTTCCTCTTTCTTGCAAATTACTTATCCTGAAAAGCCAATTCACTTTATTTAAAATGCTTGTGTTTTGCTCCTGTAAGTGTGGATCATAGTGGGCTTTTGAGCAATATCTTAACAAAATCCGTAAAATTAAATAAAAATCCATCCAACCTGAAAAGTAGGTATGTTGGATGAATAAAAATCATGCTGAATTTGTTCTTTTTCTTTCCACTAAACTTCTATTTTTTAAAAAAATTACAAGTAGTTTTTTTCTTCTTTTTTTTTTGAGGAAGATTAGCCCTGAGCTAACTACTGCCAGTCTTCCTCTTTTTTGCTGAGGAAGACTGGCCCTGAGCTAACATCCATGCCCATCTTCTGCTACTTTATACATGGGACGCCTACCACAGCATGGTTTGCCAAACGGTGCCATGTCCACACCCGGGATCCGAACCTGCGAAACCCGGGCCGCAGAGAAGCGGAACGTGAGAAATTAACTGCTGCGCCATCGGGCAGGCCCCACAAGTAGTTTTTGTAAACCTTTTCTTTCTCATTTTATTATTCCCATGTATGCAGTTTTAGAATCTATTTCTTCACGTCTTTAGAAAGATGGTTTTAAAACCGGTAGCCTTCTGCGGGTCGTGGTCTCTAGATACCTTCGCGGTGGGTGAGAGCCAATGTGCTCTAGACTCTGCTCCCTGGGAACGGAGCAACAGCAGGACCTGGGGTCTTGGTAGAAATGCAGAATTGCAGGTTCCGCCCCAGGCCTACTGAAGCAGAATCTGCATTTTTAACAAGATTCCGGGGTGGTTAGTATGCACGTTAAAGTGGAGAAGCTCTTTTCTAGGAATGTCATTGAGAGCGGAGTAGGTATCACGTGTTTCTTGATGATATGTATGCATCTAGACCAGGCTGGCAGATCCATCTGGTGACTATTGAGACTTTGGGAAATCTCTCTTCCTTCTTTCCTCCCCTCTCCCTTTCTCTTTCTCTCTTACCTGCATTGATTTTATCTTTTTATTTTTCTATGGAAATATTGAAACAATTGAGACTTATTTTTGTTTTTCCTCATCACTTGGAGCTGATCCCTTTCATCTTTGATTCAGCCAATTTCCTTCAAAGCTAAATATTAAACAGATCTGTCTCCTGACAGCTGACCCCAAATCGGGACATGCTGTGGGCCTCCCCTGGGGGTGGAGAGCTGAGCCGACAAAGGTACAGGAGAGACAGGATGGAGCCAGTTCCTGTCCCCTGGGGAAGCCCAAAAGTTGTGTCTCTGCCTTCACATCAGCCAAACAGCCAATAGCCAAACAACCAATAGCTTCTGGAAGGCATTCTTGTAGAAATTCCTTTTTTGCCAGAGGGTGAAAGCCTTGCTAATTGATTTTGTCTGCCTTTCAGATGGACTTCCAGAGACACAGGGTTTGAATTCTAACAGAGAGGTAACATTGTTAGAAGCTCAAGCAAACGTTTCTGTGTACGCCATGTGACCTGGCTTTGCATATTAGTATTTTTTCTTCACCAGCTTGTCATTCTGCTCAGTGAAATAGGAACAGTAAAGTTCATTAGACTGACCATCTTCTAAAAAACTTATTTGTTCCAAAAACCTTTACTTATTCACAGTGAACTAATAAAAGACAGCTAGCTCTTCCCGATGCTTTGAGACATCGGTGGGCCTGCCTCTCATTGAAGAAGTGCGTGGAGAGAGCAGTCTTAAAGATCCCTGGCCAAAGAGAACCCACCTCAGGCTGTTTACTGCCCCCAGGGCTTGTGCCCAAACACGTGTGCTGTTCACCTTCCATCCGATATGCTGTTTGTCAATATACGAAAATATGGAAGAAAGGAGATAGTTAGAGAAAACAGAGATGATGAAACACCAGTTTAGACTTATCATTTCATGCTGAAATGAAAGAGAGAATAATTGACTGCCTTCAGAGTTCCAATTTATATCTTTTTGTTTTTCTACGTCACCTTCATATAGCTTTCTATAATTTACATATTCTTGTATTGGGCCTAAAACCTGTCTGGAACAAGAAAGAATACACATTTCTTCTCTTAATAATTGTCTGTTCAAAATTAATTTTTCCATTTTTTAAAACGTAAAATTATTCTTGAGTTCAATAACCAACAGCTTTGTAACTTTTATTAAAAAGCAAGGGCTCCTCCCAGTGATACTGGTAACTCATGATTATGCAGTGTACTACCTGGGCACCTTTGTTTTATTCGTGGCGTAACAGGTTCATTATCCTTACTAAACACACGCTCAGAATCTAGCGAGTTTTCAGAGACCAACGACGGATGGATGCATTTTAGAGAAACTGCAGTAACTCCTTCAGGCCACTAGGGGCCATTTGACTAAATGATCTTCTCAGTTCAAGAGAGAGTTCCCCGGTGGACCCCTAGGGGGCAGAAGGAGGACCTGCTCCAGCTCCAAAGTCAGGGGTAGGGGCAGGCTCATTATATTCAACAGTTCAGTATTTCTCTAATTTGATTATTGTTCCAAATCTCTTTAAAAGGAGGGAAAAAAAGTGTACTCCTTCAATGTCGACACTAGAACCAACTGCTAGTACAACAGTGATACACGTACAAAAAGAATGCTCTGGCTTATTTATAACAGTGAGCAAAAGTGGGGTAGAAGGAAGATAAGAAAGCTGACGCCTGCTTTGGTCGGGTACCGGCTGCCGACTCCCCACCCTGACAAATAAATGTAGTTCAAATCTCTGCTGCCCGCCCCGCACCAAACCCTCCATCCAGTATGGCCCTTTATCCTGTGTGTAAGATGAGAAGGATTGCTCCAGTTGCTCAGGGAAGGAAAAAAAACCCTGCTATTTTCTTTCTCTTTCCCTGCCTGTGTTTTTTTCTTAAGTAGTTCCATTCCAGGCCGGGCACACAGGCACCATTGCCTTTTCGAAAGTAATTAGCAGATTTTGTAAGACATCATCTTCCTGGTTTTACCGATGCTGAGCACCAGAAAACACTACTGGACACAAGCAGGTACCTACACGGGTCCTGATGCCCAGGTGGCTGCGCGGCTGGCGCGGAGCGGGACCGAGGCGCAGCTGACTGCGGGACGGCCTCCGCTTGCTTTTGATGAGGTTACAAGATGGCTCATCTGTTAACTTGTGGAAATAGCTTTGACGGAAAGCACTGCAAGCTGGTTTGTTGTAATTGGATTTAAGTACTGTTGAATACAAAAGTGAGGCATCCTCCTAGTAATTAAAGTTGTCATCTCCAGGTTTTATACAAAGTTTTAATCTTGCTTGAACTCGAAGATTTGCCTTAAAGCTTAGATGCTTCATCTCACGAGGTTGCTGGCTGCTGGAGTAGAACAGCGAATCCAGTAGCAGGTTGGAATTTTCCTCCATAAAATGCCGAGTTCTCGAAACTCAGTCCTGGTCACTGGCACAGCGTGTTCCCGTCACATAGCGGGATTGCTAAAGAAAGGGTTTCAGAGTTGGTGGACGTTTCCCCTTCCTCTTAGGCACGCTGTGTTGGGGTGTCAGGGTTGGAGTCTTTCTGTGGTTTCGGCTCCCTTAGCCTGGTCTGTGGAGTTTTGTGGGGGGATCAAGTTTGAGCTTTAGGATGTGGACAGGAGGCAGGAGCTTTACCTGTAAATTACAACAAAGCTGATCCCGCAGGGCCTGGTGAGCAGACAAAGTAGCCACGACTGGCCTGGGCCCCGAGCCTGGGCCCTACAGAGCTGGGGCTGAGTTGGGTTCCCTCCCAGGGCCGCTGCAGCTTGGCCTGTGCTTGGATGACAGACATGCTCTTTGCAGCTTCTCCTGAACCGTGGAAACAAACAAGCTTGGCCAGAATGGAGTAAAGGAAACCAAAGATTAAAGAGAATTTTAAGAGAGAGATGAATTAGAGAGTTGGAGAGGCCAATTTTGTCTTTCTCATTGTCTTGTATTTCAAAGCATCATCTCATTTGCTTTCTCCTTTTGGCAGTGGCACCGGGGTGGCTGGTCAAGCAGCTCAGACCTCTACAAGGGCCTCTGGAGGCAGAAGGGCAGTGAGGACTGGTACCAGTGGAGGGGCCTGAGAAGGTGCTCAGGGTTTGTATTTTCTGCAGCCCACGATTCTCCTGGAGAGCTGAAAGTGAAAAACAGGGACACCCACAGAGCCCATAGGTGCCCAGGTTAGTGCTACACACCATCCCCCTCCCCCCACAAACTGCAACCCCACAGATGTCAGGCTCTTCAAGGTCCCTTTGAGCACACCATAAAGTGCCCGTGGCAAGAACATCAATCCCTTTGTCTCTTGAGACAGTCTCCGATATGTTTATGAAATGAGCCCTGGAGACTCCAGTTTCACAACCAACAATGTACCTAAAAATAGAAAAAGTTTTGTTCCAAGATACTTTTGTCTTTAAACAGCAAGATCAACAAAAGATGCCTTCAGGGAACTGGTGGTCCTGCTCTCAAGTCTAATGAGACTCGAGCTGCCTCTCAGGGAAAGCGAGCGATGAGATGTGGCTCCAACACGATTCTCTTCCCCTCACCTCACGCTGACCAACAGTAGGGGTGATGCCCTGAAAGTAAATTGTGAGTTTAAACCATTAAGACCCTATCACCTGGGTCTTGGTGAGACTTTTAATGAACTATCTCCAGGGAAGGCAAGGTCCATGGTATAATTGGTTCGAAAGCTTTCTTTGAAACCCAGAATGCTGGTTGCCAAGCCTCTCTTCCTTTAAATTTTTAAGTCCCTGGAGAATTCCCTGGAAATGTACTCCGGATGTTTCTGACTCATGTATATTTAAGCCCATCCCACTGTTGTTTTCAAAAGACATTTGATGGAAATTCAGAGTGAACTTTTAGCCTTTATCCAATCAAGGACTCCTGTAAATTTGACTCATAAAAGTCAACACGGGTTGATGCGAAGTCTGGCTACTTCTGTCTGATGTTTGCTTACGTTTTTCTTACCAGCCTTGTTAAATTTCCTGAGAAGACAGGACAGAGCAATACTACCCCATACCACGCTGCCTTCAGGGTGAAGCATCCTCCCTCTAAGCTGGCAACTTGGGATCCCACCAGTAACTAGGGAGGTAAGATGGAGTTTCCAGCAAGTAAGCTTAGGAAAGGGAGTAAAAATAATAAAGCAAAAATAAGTATGACTCCCAGGGTCTTGCTGCATTGTAGGAAGTACTTTCCATTGCAGCTGGTGGGTACAGAGACAGCTGGGCCTTGCTGTTATGTCCGTGGGCAACAGATGGCCAAACACAACCCAGATTCACTATAGGATTTTGGAGTCATAAAGACTTGGATTTGGGGCCAGCCCCATGGCCTACTGGTTAAGTTTGGCACACTCCACTTCAGCAGCCCAGGTTCGGTTCTCAGGCACAGACCTATACCATTTGGCAGCAGCCATGCTGTGGCGGTGACCCACATGCAAAATAGAGGAAGATTGACACAGATGTTAGCTCAGGGTGAATCTTCCTCACCAAAAAGAGGAGGATTGGCAACAGATGTTAGCTCAGGGCCAGTCTTCCTCGGTAAAAAAAAAAAGATTTGGATTTGAATCAATTTGTTGTCCCCCTCATCTCATTCTTAACTAGATGTATGACTGTATGAGTTATTGGAACTTTCTGAACCCCTATTTCTTCATTTTTCAAGGGAAGGTAATAATATTTAACTTGTAACTTGTAGCTATTGTTTACTGCGTCCTTACTATGTGCCAGATCTTGTGCTAAGAACTTTATATACATTATTTCATGCGAGCTTTACAATATCCTTACTCTACAGATGGGAGAATGGGACAGTGCACTGTTTCTATAGCTGAGACACAAACACAGCTTTCCTGCTTCAGAGTTCTTCTCCAATTACTGTGAGTATTAAATGCGATGAAAGATGTACAGGGCAGGGCTCATAGTAGGTAGGGAAGAGAACCAAGTTTTACTAAGAACTGGCCTACTATGTGCCATGCCCTATACATACTTCACTTTCCAAGGCAGTCATTGTGCCTGTGCGTGCAGAGCTTTGATGGAATTTGTTTGAAAGTTCCTGCAAAGGATCACAGGGACTAAAGAAACATCCTCCAATTTCCCTGGAAAAGGTTGTCCTCTTCCACCGCACACACAATTTTGAGACAAGTGCATATAGAATGGTGAGTAAGGAAGGAGGCAAGAACCCGACCATTCCTTGAAATAAATGGAGCAAAAGATGGCTCATACTGAGCCCACACTCTTCCCAAAGGGATTTATCTATGCTCCTGTGCAGCACCAACATAGGTTGGAAAATGCAGAAGGAAAAAGATTTTCCTGTGCAGTGTTTTATTTGTGCCAATGACAAGGTTTCCAAAGCTTTTCAAAAACATAGCACTTGAGGGGCTGGCCCTGAGGCCGAGTGGTTGAGTTTATGCACTCTGCTGCGGCGGCCCAGGATTTCGCCGGTTCGGATCCTGGGCACGGATGTGGCACCGCTCGTCAAGCCACGTTGAGGCGGCATCCCACATGCCACAACTAGAAGGACATGCAACTAAGATATACAACCATGTACCGGGGGGATTTGAGGAGATAAAGCAGAAAAAAAAGAAAAAAAAAAAGATTGGCAACAGTTGTTAGCCCAGGTGCCAATCTTTAAAAAACAAAAAAAAAAGGAAAGCCACTTAGAAAGTTCCTGAATGGGCCAGTCAGTATTTAAAAAAACAAAAACCAAAACAAAACATAGCACTTGGCTCTATTCAAAAGAGCTGACAGTAAGTGGGTGCTCTGTCCTGCAAAAGATTCCAGAATCCCCCATGTGGTCTCTATTCGGTCGTCCTGATCCAATTCCCTTTGGTCTGATGGAGAGGAAATGTGGCTGTCTCTAGAGCTGTGTGTTCTAAAAGTCCCTGGACTACCCAGATTTTAAAAAGAAACATGTTTGCAGAATTGAGCTAAGATGCTGAGATAAGAACGGACAGTGTGGTTACATCAGATAAAAATAGGAATAAAAGCACACAGGAAAGTAGGGATACTTTTTCAACAGTTGACTCACACAGGATATAACCCCATAGCCATGCTTATAGTATAGACATGGTAGGACATTGCTTCCTAAGAGATGGTAGTTTCCATCTAGCTGAATCTACTGGAGCAAATATTAATCTCTCTTTTATTTCAGGAGGATGAGAAACATATGACAGAAAAGATATGGAATGATTGAAATGTCCTTTGCTGCTTCCCCAAAGCACGATTAAGCCTAGGATTGACCTCATAACATAATCCTATTAACATTTGTGCTTGACATGACTCATAATAACGATGACAATAGTACCTTCCATTTGTGGAGCATTTATTCTGTGCCAGGAACTGTGCTGGCCCCTTGACATAAATTATTTCATTTAATCTTCTCAGTAATCCTATTGAGAAAATTGAGACTCAGATTTCAAGCGATTTTTGTAAGACTACGTACATAATGCATAGATTTGAATTCCATGTCTCTTTGACTCCAAAATCTGCACTAATCCGCACCTCCTGCCTCTAAAATGGCAATGACACATGCCTGGAAAAGGGACAGGGGAGGAGGGGATGGGGACGGGCATCTGTCCACTCCCTGGTCTATATCAGGTACCTCACACGTGTTTTTGAATGTCCAAGTTTGCATAACTAATAAGTAGGTGAGCTGCTTAACGTCAAGTGCATCTGCTTCTGCAGTTCACTCATGTTCCCTCAACTGGCCTTGCTGCCTGATGTTCTTGAAATTGAGTTACTTCAAGTGAATTTCTTTAAATTAAAATATGTACTAAAGTTAGATTTAGGAACCGCCCAATCTTGAATCTGACCAAAAGCAATATTGGAAACTGAACTTTCAATAGTCATGTTCTGGTTACCTCTTGCTGCATAACAAATTACCCCAAAGTGTAACGGCTTAGGAATAACAAGTTATTATTGTTTTAATCCTGATTCTGTGGGTCAGAAATTCAGGCAGAACATGGCAGGTATGCCTCGGTTCTGTTCCATGATGTCTGAGGCCTCAGCTGGGGAGATCTGATTGCCTGGAGAATGAGACAGCTAAGGGCTGAATAGGCATCTCTCTCTCTCTCTCCCTCTCTCTCACACGCACACACACACACACGCGCACACACACCCTCTCTAAATGGCAAGCTTGGGCTTCCTCACAATATGGCAGTCTCAGGCTAGTTGGACTTATTAAATGGCAGCTCAGAGCTTCAAGAGCAAGTGTGCTAAGAGACAGGAAGTGAAAGCTGCCAATCTCTTAAGGCCTGGACCTAGAAACTGAGTCCATTTTCTGTTTCTGCCATATTTTGTTGGTCAAAGCAGCCACAGAGCCCACCCTAATTCAAAGAGAGAGAACAGTGACCCCATGTCTCGATGGAAGGAGTGCCAAAGAATTCAGGGCCATTTTTAATCCACCGCAGTTAACTTCAAAATTGCTAAACACATTATTGTTGGCCGAATCATTGATATCAATATGACGGGCTACACATTGAACTGTTTTTCCCCCTAGGCATTATGCAAACTTGTCAGTAAATATTAATATTAGTCAATTACTACAGATATAAATCATCATTTGGACTTTCTGGTACCTACTTGTGAAGATCTTAGAATGTATCTTAAGGAAAGAGTAAAGCAACATCTATCGATGACCTACCCTGCCCAAAGCAGCCAGGGAAGGCAGCCTACCTGTACCAGTTCATTTAATCCTCTCAGGTACCTTAATGCACTGTGCCCATTTTACAGATGAGGAAGCCAAGCCTCAAAGAGGCCCAGAGTGGTTTCTAAATATCAACATCCTTGGTACCTCCAAATCTTTCAAACATTCAGGATCATTCTCCTTTTAAAATTTGGATGCAAATTACTCTAGCTCACACCCTCACACCCCCTGTGTAAGAGGAATCCGACGTCTGCATACTCTCAAAGCCTTAGACATCTCTCCATGGCTCTAACTTCCAGTTTCTACCAAATTCTTGACCAGTCAGCTCTTGTCTCCTGTTACTGGTCGCATCTTTTCACCCTACCCCACCCTAAATGTGCATCCGGCTCCCTTTCCACTGAGTCCTTACAGCTCCTGTTAGTACAAGGTCGTTTTGAATGTATCTGAGGTTTGAGGGTAACATCCCACTTGGCAGAGCAATGACTTTTAAATGAATACTAGACGACACTGTTTTTAAAAGTCCCTATGCCATTTCTGTCCCTGGGAATTTCTCACTGGCGGTTAGCCACCGGCTCCTGCCATTGTCCTCTAACCACTTAGTCTCCGACTCCTTAGAGCTCTCACCTTACTCCCTTACTGGCTGCTGCTAGGAACTAATATTCCACCAAATGGTTTATGCCCAGCAGTTAGTTCTTCCCGCATCTTGCCCTGGATCACTGCAGCCCCGTCCTGACCTGGTGAGGTCTCCTTTCACCTCCAGAGAGGTCATCACAGTATTTTCATGCACAATGACACTTCTCTTCCTAATAATTCTCCTGTCATCTTTTATAAAAACAAGAGTTTTCCCCTCTACTTACTACACCAAAATTAAACACAAGCCAGTCTGAGTCGCCCTAGCCTGGGATCCTTTTTCTCTCTTCTGCTGCCTTTGAAAATTGGAACAAGGGCACGGATGACACAATGAGGGCACCAGGGCAAGGGTGGTTCGGCCAGTGTTCATGTGGTGGACGAGGCCTTTGTGTTTAGTTTGAGTTCAAATGAACATTTTTTAAATCTAAAATTCGCTTAGCAAATAAATATGCTTTGCATATAATAGATATTTAATAAATACATGAAAAGTGAATAAAAAGAGTGCTAATGAATAAGGAGCCATAAGGCTGAAGAGTTGAGAAAGCCTCAGAACTTAGTTTCTCCGTTTGGCGACCAGACCAGCAAAACAATGAGTGAAATTCAGCGAGCAAAAACATGGCATTGTGTTAGAGCAGACCAAGCACAGTGGAGGGGGGTCGAGGAAGAATAAATCAATGGCCAAGGAATGAGGCCATAGAGAAGGTAGCAATGTCTACAGAAATTAATATTAGTTGGGCATTTTTAAAAGTTTATTTAATAAATACTTGAAAGAATAAATGCTTTAATAAAGCTTCTGATAATTTACAAAGTGTTGTGAATGTTGCAAAGTTGTAAAGCAATAAGAGATTACCTAAAGAACTCGAAAAATGATTGTTCTTGGAATTTAGACAAAGAAATATTACAATAAGACAGCTCCCGAGACAACTGTTAAAGGAAGAAAACAACGGAATCATTTAATTATATAGGCAATTAAAAGCCAACACATTACTCTTTTTACGAATTCATGTATTCCTTAGAGCTTGGGCCTGGTGTAACATTGCTGTATTAACTTCTGCCGAGTGACTTTGTTACACAAGATGGTGGATCATGGAAATTGTGATGCAAAACCACGCCCCAGCATTAGCTTTCTCAAGAACAGTCCTTGGTTTACACAAAGTACACAGTGTGGGTTGATATGTGGAAAAGAAGTTTTCCCACAATGCCAATTAAGTTAAATTTGGAGGATCCAGTCACTTTTTCCCCCAAGGCTTAGCTTGAGCCCACTGGAAAGCATCTTGATCCTTAGATATGGTGCAGCCCTGCTGGGTGGAAATGATGGTTCTCCTATGACATGAAGCACTACTGAGGTCACCATAGTCCTCTGACCATGCATAAATTTAGCACTTCCCTTTTCTGTGTCAACAAGTCCTGGATAATGATTTTCATTATTTTACTGCATTCTTCTTTTTATTTTTTTTTGAGGAAGATTAGCCCTGAGCTAACATCTGCTGCCAGTCCTCCTCTTTTTTTGCTGAGGAAGACTGGCCCTGAGCTAACATCTGTGCCCATCTTCCTCTACTTTACATGTGCGACGCCTGCCACAGCATGGCTTGACAAGCGGTGCGTAGGTCCACATCCGGGATCCGAACTGGCAAACCCTGGACCACCGAAAGGGAACCTGTGAAATTAACCACTGCACCACCCACTGGCCCAATTTCACTGCATTCTTAAGAGCAAAGGAGATCAAACGAAAAATAGTTCCAGTGACAAGCTATAATAATACAGAAGAAAACTTATTTCCATGTTAAATTAAACATATTTGGGGGTCTCATGTTTCCTGATATGCTATCATGACTACATTAGTACACCTTACTTTTAGAATTCTTAGTCTTCTCAGAAAATCTGTGATATACTAATTGAGAAAGTGAATGCCATTATTTTTTATCACTATGTTTTATTCAAAGCAAATGTAAATCAACACCTATATACATTTAAAAAGTGATGTTAAATCTTGCAGGCAATCTAAATCTAGAATGCATGCTGGCTGGTACCTTGAGATGATTTTAAGAAACACTGAGGTCTTTGTCCCACCTGCAGGGGTGTCAGTGCTTTACTTTCCGTGGGTGTATTTTTAGTATTGTGCTCCCAAATTTTGCTTTGGGGAGAAAAAAGCCTTTTATCATGTTCTGTAAAAGATATAAAGCCCGTTGAACACAGCCCTCTTAAAATTTAGTAACAGCAAAAGCAAGTGTCTTCTGAAACAGTGAAACGCTGCCTTTCATCAGATGCTGAAAACAAGGTAACCCGCTGTGTTTCCTCTTCCCCTAAACAGTCAGGAAGCTCAGAATGAAATTGAATGTTGTTACAGTAACTGTTCTAAAAGCTCCCCTTTTATACGCTGTCTGATTTTCTATTTTAACAGCCTTACTGTGAATGCACATTTTATTGAAACCTGCCTACGATATTTTGTGGAAGAAAGAAGATCATAAGTTAGTCTTTAAGAACAAAACAAAGGCAAAATTCTAATTAAACTACAACGGATGGGTTATTTTAGATGAAAATCCACAGGTCAATCACAAATAGTTCGTCACTGGGGGGAATTGTCTTCACGTGTTTCCTGTGTCCTTGTGCGTAAAAATACCAAATTGAGAAAAGCAGGAAGGCCATCTGGAATTTGACTTCTTGATGAAAATCTACCTTCTGATTTGATTGTCTGTTGAACTTGTTCCCAGCATGGACAGCAGAGAAAACTCCAGCTAAATCTCTTTTTTTTTCCTAAGAGATTCCCAAGCGACAGTGGAGATGAGTTCCTGGTCCCAGACTGGTACCCTAGGTGGATCCTTGCCTTGATGCACATGGTTCTGGGCATGAAAAACCAGGCAAAGGGCTTCTTTAGGCACCTTTTCCAAGAGGTACTTGTTCTAGCTGGCTCCTGGGGGGTACAAAATGTCGTCGAGTCTGACTTTCTGATAATCATTTCAGCCCTTTAATATCTGTATTACAAATTCCAAAGAGCTGAAAAAATATGAAGAAAGCCAACCAAATTGCTCTAAAGCTTTAAAAATAAACATTCGCATTTCAATTATGGGTGAAGCCATGGGAAAGAGAAGAACCTGCAGAAGTATTTAAATTAAACCAGTTCGCCCACCTTGAATCACATTCTTAGGCTGGGGGCACATATAGGTAGAGTTCTTCAACCCCTTGACATTGTGTGGCAAGTAACAACTTTTAAAAAGATCTTATGAATTGTCATTAGAATCTGATGCTGAAGCCCAACATTTCCTTTAAGAAAACAGAGTCAGTGAATCATTCTTTCTACCAAAGAGCCTGGGAAAAAATTAAGAAAGTTTACACAGGAATTTTTGGAATTGATAACCAATCAGAAAACTTCATAAAAAAAAAAAAAACAGTTTGCATTCAGTATGACTTAGAGAACTTTGGAAATTGAATAAACTTGGAGTAAATTTATTTGAAATTCCAGCAATAAATAAAATGGTTAAATTCCACTCATTCCAGCATGGTGCAAGCTGATGGCTGGGGGCCTTATCTCAGAACACAACACCCAAACACATGGAATCCCTGATGGTATCTGTCGCCCTGGAGGGCAGATGGGGGCAGGGGGGCCAAGAGAAGGGAGAAATCTCTAAGTGCCTTATCTTTTACGATTTGTGCTTTCTGCCAAATCTGTTATCTTTTACTTCTATTCAAGCTGGAAATTAAGGAGCAAGTCCTCCCAGATGGCAGGGACTACTGATGTTGGCAATAAATATATGAAGGAAATAAAAATAGAAACAAACAAACAAAAAAACCCAACAAATTAAAACAAGCTCCTGAAATGCACAGCTGCCCTCAGCTCTCTGAACTGACAACAAACTTAGTAATTCAAAGGTAACTTGCCAGATGTTTGAGTTTCTTTTAAAAAGCCTAAATATATATTCATGTTTTTTTAAAAAATAAGAGCATTTGTTCTCAGTAAAGAATCTTCAAGTATATAAAGTAATTTTCAAACACCACATGTTCTTATAATGCTAAATCAACACCATACAAGCAAGAACTCCACCGTTTCCCTGTGCTCTTATTGCGATCTGTAGCCATGATTTCTCTTTGCTGTTAAGAAAGTGTTGGAAAGCTTATCATCTGGCATGAGAAGGAGAGAAATGGCTACTTTCTGTGCCCGAAAATGAATTTCATTTGACTGTCTGCTTCTCTGCCTGTCCATGCCTTTTCCAACCAGACCACTGCTGCCTTCTCAGACAGAGGAGCTGGAAAGAATAGTAAATTACCAGGTACTAGTTGTATCGATTTATTAAATATTAGTAAATGCTAAATCTGCCACTTCTTTCTGTGTTAATCTCTTCTCTTTTTTCCCCAGTGGCGTTAACCACAAAACACAACCTTTTCATCGTAGACCTAAGAGAAGTGCCAAGAAAAATGTGATTCCTTTTATTATAAACAGAAGCATCAAATGCCAGTAAATACATGCTTTATTGTTTGAGTTGAACATTAAGTTCCTTTGGTTTGGAGGACATACGGTTTTACTGGGAACTGATAGCTCTTACCATGGCGGTTTGGACCCCTGGGGTTTGCAGCCCGTGCAGACGCACAGGGATGAGGCCACATGGCTCAAAGTGATACTCAGGCAGCAGGGCCTGTGAGCACATGGTCTTCATAAGCACGGTCAGCACATTTCTATGTGGTATTTGATGGGTACATTCACACATGTCAAGGATAACTAGAGTTTTATGTGCTAGACAACAGTGGTGTGCTGTGCTTTCTCCATTCCGCCTCCAGATCCTCTCTCTGCTCTTCTCTGTGCCCTGAAAGCTGCCTCTGTAGATGGCAGACACTGGGCGTTGGTTGCCCTTTGACTTGTGCGTGATTTCAGCCAATGGCCGCCCTCAGCGGCAGATGGGAAGATGGCTAGCTTCCTCCACCTTAATCCACAGTTCCTATTCGGAGATCCTTTAGCTCTTTGGTTCTATAACCGCCTCTGTCCTCGCTAAGCGGTGGCAATGATTTCCCACTGTTACTAGCCCCAGAGCCGCTTCACCGCCCCTTGTCGGTTTCTCTGCCCACCCCTTAGGATAACATCCTTTCATTAAACTCTTTGCAGTTGCCACTTCTCACTGTTTTTTTTCTGATACATACATGTAGCTGTGTAGGTTAGGAGGGAGATATGTACTTAAAAAATCAATAAATCAGACTTTTTATTCCTATCTCTGGTCCCTCCCTTCCCTCCTTGGTCCAATGTCCTATGCAATATTGAAATATGAGGGTAATTAATAAAGGCTAATAATATCATGTATTGAGTACTTAGGTGCTAGATGTTTTACATATATTAACTCATTTAACCCTTATTACCAGTCTAGAAGGTGAGTGTTATTATTCCATCCCAGGAAACTGGGGCACAGAGGTCTGAAGGAACTTGCCCCCAAGCCCACAGCTAAGCCCCCCCGACACTAGTGCAGGCGTCCTTCACTCCGCGTCAAAACCGCCCAGTGGATTCCTGGGCTCAGAGCAGTTGTCGTTAAATCCAGTCGCCTTCCTTGCTTCTACTCTTCCTCTCTCCCTTTCCGGATTTTCCTGTCTCTTCTGTCTCACTGTCTTGCTCGCTATGCCATTGCTTCACCCCGACTCCCTTCGCCCCCTTTATCTTTTGCCCTCTCATGAGCTGGGTTAGCTCCTGCTGCACGACGCAGAATGAAATAGCAACAACAGATTGTGTTAACAGTAAGAGGTAGCCTTAGGAATTGTGATTATAGAAAAGGCTGGATCGTGAACTCCCTCTAGCATCACCTACCGTTTTCACTGTGTTTCCCGGAGCCTAGCACAGGGCAGGTACTAGCTGACATTCAAGACACATCTATTTAAGGAATGCGGTATACAGCTTAGAAAGCAGGACACACAGACAGCACCTGCAGCGTGAGCTCAGGAGGAAGTCACATGTGTAGAGTGAAGACTGGACGGATATGCGCCCAGAAAGGCTCAGCAGTTGCTTGGAGATGATGGCTTTTCAGGTGTGTATCTGCATCTTTAAACTCTCTTGTATTTTCCCAATTTTTCACACTGGGCATGTGATACTTTTTAGGCATGTAAGTAACCAAAACAAAGCAAAAGGGTTCCATACAATGGCGTTGCCACCCCTGATTCTCTTGGTGTGGCTAGACTCTGACTCCA
This sequence comes from Equus caballus, assembly GCF_041296265.1. Lineage (NCBI taxonomy): Eukaryota > Metazoa > Chordata > Mammalia > Perissodactyla > Equidae > Equus > Equus caballus. The sequence continues at coordinate 19,451,204 of NC_091712.1, read as the reverse complement.
GGTGATTTCCCTCCACCTGATACGCAGCCCTGCCGTGACATCACAGGTGCTGGACCTTGAAGTGCCTGTGAGGTTGTCCAGTCCCACCCAGAGCTGTGGGCGACTTACCCAACTCCGGGCAGAGTGTCTCGGGAAACACAAGCCAAGACCCCTGGTCAGTGGGCTCCTAGTCCAGGGCTCTCTCCATTTCTCTTTGCAGCTACCTAATGAGGAAGAATCGTCTTCAGGTCTTGCTGTGGGTCATTTTTATTTCAACAAATGTTTGGCTGTGATTTCTGTTCTTGAGATTGGGCACTATTGAAAAGACCTCAAAGTGTCTGGCCCCCAAGATCCTAAGGTAAAAGACACCACTTCATGACGCCTCCAGGAACAGTTGCCAATGATTGGCCAGGGATTCTGTTCCATGACAGGTGTCCCATTTCTTCAGGCTGCAGGATGAAGGTAGGCAGAATGCAGGCAGGAAGAGGATGAACTAGCATGAGGTTTGCAAACAGCACAATGTCTGGGCCCCGTGTTTTCCCGCTGATGGCCTCTTACCCACAGAAGCTTCCGTGGAAAGTACGGGACTGCCTTCAGCTGGCCTAATGCAGCTGGGAAACGTACTTAGGGGGTCGCCATATCGTTGCAAACAGCAAGATTTAGTTGAGCATGTAAATAGTTCTTGAAATTGGAATACCAGCAGATGTATCATTTTAAGAAGAATTTTATCCTTTAGAGAGAAGGATCACATAATTTAGAAATGATTGCTTGTTTTAAGACCCTGACCACTGACATCCCTTTCCCAGGATGTGTCTTGGGCACAGAGACTGTAGGAGATGAACAACCGAAGCTTGATTCGAAAGGCTTCGGACCAAAAGCACCTTGGAAACTCAGTGCAGGGACAAGGAAATTACATCCAGAGGCTAATGGTGTCCGAAATTTCATGGAATTGAAAGAAACGAGTCTTCGCCTCTTAATCAAAAAGCTAACTCTCTCTAGCCATAAACGGGAATAGATCTTGCAAATTAGATCTGATGTATCGCTAAACAGGGCTGTTGTTTTCCTCCTGGAGACACTTCCTATTTTCATTTTCTTCTGGGGTAGGGGGTCCTCCTTTCTGACTGTTTGATTCCTGCTCTTCCAGATATCCATTCCCTCTTTTAGCAGAAGCTTTTATCCAAGTTATAATATAGTTTTGAAAATCAGGAAAAGTGTGTTGGACAAAATGAGTTCCATTGGGTAAGAGATTAATTTTAAGTAAGTTTAACAAAAAAGGTAAAATCTTAGTGTTTTGGTTGATTGGATTTACCATGAATCAGGGTTTAAACAAAAATTCTTGTTGGTCTGTTTAGTGCCGTATATTTGTGTAACACATTCTCTGTGCAGGCATTGTGCAGGCTGTGGTGGAAAACAAAGAAGAGGAGGACGAAGTCCTTGTCCTCAGGGTGCTCGTAGGTTAGTGGCTTCTAAAGCCTTCAATTTACTATTGAAAAATTTTCTCACAGAGATAAGCATGCATTACTGCCACGACACACATTATATAATTCAGGATTTCACGTCATCATTCATGACATAAATGCTCATTAAGTCAATCATCTATCCTGAGCTCCAGACTCATGTATCTAGTGCCTGCTTGACATCAGCGCCTGGAACCGAACTGCTGCTTCTCTCACAATTTCCATTTCTCCCACCATTTTGCCTATCACGTTCAGTAGCAACTCCACCTTCCAGTGTCTCAGGCCCACAGCAGTGGACTCCTCTGTTGTTCTTCCTTCAAAACCTTTGCTGAATGCGACAGCTCTGGCCTTTCCACTCCGACCATGCTCGCCTCTTCCCGGCTTATTGCGGTCGGTTCCTGAAGATGTCCTTGGGTCACCCTCGCCGCCAACCCCCCAACACTCTACTCACAACACAACAACCAGAGTGGTCTTGTTAAGAAGTCGGATCATGATTCATTGGCCTCCGTGGCTTCCTATTTGACTTAAAATAAAAGCCAACGTCCTTCGAATGCCCTTTCAATGACCTCTGAGTTGCTGCGTGGTCTGGGCCCCTCATGCTCTCTCATAGTGCATCTCCTGCCACTCTGCCCCCTTCTCCCCTGATCTCCTTGCTGGTCCCTGGAAACACCAAGCTCACCTGAGAGCCTTTACATTTGCTGTTTCCTCTGTCTAGAATGTTCCTTCCCTGGATATGCACACGGCTCACTCTCTTCCTTCAGTGCTCTGCTTAAATGCCACCTCGATAGTCAGACCTTCTCTAACCAATCTACATAAATAGCGCCCCCTACTCCTTGCCTGCTATTCCCATCCCCCTTCTTTGAGTTTATTTTTTGCCTGTAGAGCTTAATAGGCTGATATACTATATGTTTGCTCGTTTATTTGTATATTACCTGTCTTCCTTCCCCTCCCCCATCCCATCCTGCTACTTGAACAGGGGGCAGGGTCTCTGTCTGTTTTGTCCCCTGCTCTGTGCCCTGCACCTAAGCAGTACCTAGCATGTCAAATGTATTGCCTAGTCCCAAGTCTAAGAAAATGTAGAGCTTGGGCTGATTGTGTTCACACCTCCAGAACCCACAAATTCTGTTTCAATTAAGTGCATAGATGGATCTGTTTTCTTCTCTTTGGCTCCTTTCACATCAAGTGGAATTTTGGATTCTGATAATTCGCGAGTGTCATTGCCTAAGATTCTATTTCAACAATTAAAAAATTATGAAATCTACTTAAGAACATAACATTTTGTGCCTTCATTTACCAAAACACTGCCCATGCCCAAAACTTAATCTGCCTGAAGTCCTAAAGGTGATGTGAGCATAAAATAATGAATTAGAGAACAGTGACTTTTCATTCAGTTAGACATCAATAAAAGAAGTATTAAAGCTGAATCTTCTTTCAAGTTCATGATGGTGGGGAGTAGAGTTCAGAGTTCAGACTCTGCAGTCAAACGTGTTCCGTTCTCATTCCATCACATGTCGCAGTGTGAGCTTGGGCACACAGACACATCCACACCTCAGTTTCTCCATCTCTTCAATGGGACTAATCACAATGGGACTGAACTCCCTGAGTGATTACAAGGATTATGTAAGGTAATGGACATGAAGTTCTAAGCATGGCTCTTAGTTATCACTCAACAAATCTTCCTTGTTGTTTTCTTTGGTTGCCATCTCACATTACCTCATGTTTCTACAATGTGGGCTTACCTCTCCTCTTCCAATAGGATTTGAGGTAGCTATGGCTTACAGGAAAACAGTAAAGTTGTGTGACTAAATGGAAATCGGGAAACAACATCGAGGTGAAGTGGGTGCAAATACACTAATGAAGTGGTTGATCTGACGGCCTTGACTGAGCTTCAAGTTAGACTTGGACTTGCTGGCCTCCTAGACTCCAGAGTTGTAACTCTCTTTATTGCAAAGGAAAAAGGATACCAGCTGCTTAAGAGGAGACAAATGCTTAAGAGGACACTAAATTCTAAGAACTTTTAAATTAGAATTCTCTATCTGGAGACTGGGGGTACAATGGGAATTGTATTTAGATTCAGTCCTATTTTACAATAAATGTGGAATGAGGGACCCACATAAGTGATTGAGTTCTAACATCAAAAGAGTGAGTCAGAGAGACCAAAATATTACTTTTATTACTGATGAATATAATAGTGGAGAATGTAGTTTTACCTGCAGACAAGTCAGTTTCATAGACTGAACCCCCAAACCTGAGAGGTTTATCTAGCCAGGCATAGGCAGTGCTTATCTACCACAGGTCCCCTATGTGGGGCCCTGTCCCTTTGAGACACCCACAGGGGCAGCGTGGGACATCTGCTTTCTGTAGACAGGGTCACTGCCAAGAGAAAAGACTGGTCTATGCATACCCAGTTCATTGTCCCAAACTCTGCAGTAAGACAAGCCCCTCCTCCTTCCCTGGAGAGAAAGAATATGACCCCAGGGAGGCTCCCTCCATACACGAGCCAGGGCAGAAGCATTCTTCCTGACAAGTCTCTTCTGGTAACCTCCAATAAAAGCCAACAATATCATACTCCTGAGCGGTCTTGTGGCAGTCTGACTTGATCCAAGGAGAGAATTTAGAGGCCTAGGAATAACTAAATAACACATCCAAGTAATCTTCCCTTTCCATGTGTTTATGGAACGGCTTCTCTACGTCAGGCATAGACATACTGGGAACACTATGGTGAGCAAGTCAACTGACACTGAGCATGCAAGTACATAACTGCAAATGGCGATAGATGCCACAGAGGAAAGGCGCACTGAGAGTGTTCAGTGGGAAACTGCTCCAGTGTGAAGTTCTACACATTCTTTCCTGAGGATATACACTTTGTGCTGAATTTTAAAGGATGCTCAAGAGAGAAGAGAACAGCCTCCACGGAGAGGGTATTTCTTTTTATGTGCAAAGGCTCAGGGGTAAGAGGAGTGTGATATTTTGGAGAAAGTTACAGAGAGCAGAGAGCAGGAGAAAGTGGGGAACAAAGACGCCAGAGAGGTTGGTAGGGGGCCGATCCTGCGAAGTTTTCCAGGCATATGGCATCCCAGTGGCAATTGTTTTAAGCAGAAAGGATAACATGATGAGCCTTGGATGAATGCTGACTAGCAGACCAGCTCCAGCTTCTTATACTCGGGTGAGGCCCCCATGTTGGTGCTTGACGGTAGATCACGCTGCTTTGGGCACCAAATGCCCCAGTGACCTAGCATTCTGCTAGCGGGTTGAGTTGCTTAGGTTGTATTTTTCTTCCCAGATACACTACCTCCCATTTCACGCAGTGGTTCCTGCAGTATTTCAGAGGACACAGCTTTATATAATTTTCAGAACTTGTACAGATATTCAGTCGGATCCCTAAGCATTCACATTTCAGAGAAGTTTTGGACCTGGATCTTTTTTTCAAAATATTACCAGTATTTTATTTTATATTTAGTCCATCTTTGAAAAAATAAAATATGGCTTACAAAAATGTAGAAATTGTAGAATGAAAACATAAAGCATAAGTATGTGACAAAGGATCTCCAAGGATGAGGTGGCAGGTATTTGCCATGGAGCTAAAATTGCAGCCAGGAGCAGCTCCAGCTGTGGGATGGTGGAGGTGGGGTGGGCTCAGGCAGTCCTTTGCGAAGGCTGAGCATCGTGGCCTTCTGCTCTGCCCGCCTCAGTGCTTTGACTGCAAAATGTACCTCTCGCAATTGAAAGCGCTGAGGTGATGGCACTTGGAGAATATATAGAAAAGATAATTTTAACTGTGTCATAATTAGCATTATGCCATTATTTCAGGCAATAATTGAGTCACTTCAGTGAGCACTCTGGGTTCATTCTCATAAAGTATCTCATTAGCACATGGAAAGATATTTTTCTTTCTTTAGTAGGTGGTAATGTATGCAATTAATCTAAAAGAGTTTTAAATCATTAAGGTAAAAAGAATAAGGAATCAGAACTCAAATGTTTTATACTACTTGGAAGTATCTCATCTATCTAGAGTTGAACCCAGTTGATCTTGATTCCTGGGGTAGAATTAGAATACATTTTTTGAAGAGTTTTCATTTTCAACTCACATAGCGAGGCCATAGACTGTAGAATCCCCCAGAATAAATGTCTAACTAAAGGTGAACGAGACACAAGTGATATCAGCTTTAAGGCAGATTTATCTGTGAAATTATAAGGTATAAAAAGTAGCTCTTCATGAAAGCCTCTTGCTCCTTGAGTAAGTGTCTCATTACGCTTTTAGAAGTATCAAAGAAACTACTGGAATTTTTAAAAAGAAGACAAACAGCCAACAACTATTTGTACTCTGTGTCTGTCATTCAGCACACTTCCCATCCTTCCAGGCTTCACATTACCCGCAAATGTGACAAGAACACCTTCTACAAATTCACCCAAGTCACTGATAACGGGGCTAAACAGGGTCGGCCTGAGAACTGAGAATAATCCTCTAAAGAAACTATTCTGCAAGGGAACACCAGTCGGCATCCTTCATGTCCCTTGTTCTCCACCAGCTACTCATGCACCAAATTATTTTAGCTTTCAGTCCATAGGTCTCTATCTTGTCTATGGAACAAGATGACATATATTGTCATGTGCCTTGGGGAAGGTCAGGTTCCCTTCACCCCTTAGCTGACTGCTTGTCTAACAAGCTTGACCAAAGTGGAAATTCAAGTGGTTGAACTTGACCCACCCTCAGTGCACTCTGAGCTCTCCTCATTTTCCAAAATTCACCCTGACCTTGAAGAATTCCCCTAGAATCCAGCCCTGACTGTCTAAGTTAAAGACGACCTTCAATCTGGTGTCTACTTATTTTCCTGTGGGATTAGAAAGTGCAGTTTGTTAGCCACTGACTTTTATTTGACCTTTGACTGTTCGAACCAGGGAGATTTCAGACTCTACGAATCGACCCAGACAAATATCATTATACCGAGTTTATATATCTAATATAAGATTAATCAAAGTTTATCATTCAAAGACCTTTATGGTTTTCCCAGCTTTGTTATGACAAAGGCATGACCGCACACACACACCCCCACCCCTTGGGTAAGGTATAATACATTTTTTCCCATGTATTTTCATATCATGTCTCCTTCCTCATTCTTCAGGAAGAATTTTTCCGTTTCCTTGCCTCTGTCTCCAGGAGCTTTTGATCACCCAAGTTTCCTCATCTATTTCAAACCTTCGCTGAAATCCTTGTGTTGACCTGACTGAGGAGTTCTCTACTCACACATAATTATTCAGCACGGATGTCTCAATCAAGGCCTCAGTTTCTGATCTGTTGTGTTTTATGAGCCACAAGTGTCAGCCAGCTCATCCTTCATTTTCTTTTCTAAGGATCAAAGAATAGTATCAGCTGGTTTTTGTTCCTTTTGCAAAAGGACTTTACTATCACTTCGTTGTCAGAATCCATTCTGAAAAGAAATGTGGGATTTTGTTCTGGTTTTGGTTTGGGTTCTGAGTGATGGCGCTTCTGCTAGATTCCTGTGAATATTATCTATTATTATGCGCAGTTCGATGGACTGGCCAAAATGGACAATTCTGGGTTTCTTTGTTTTTCTGGGTTTGCAACATAAATACCAACTGTAATAACACTAAAAAAACAACAGACGTAAACAGTCTGCTAAGGGTTAATGCGTTTCTGGCTCTTGATGGTCCGAAAGAAGTAGCTTAGTGTGAGTAAGAAGCAGAAAATACTAACGATACCCCATCTGTGTAGACTTGGGAGATGAAATCGCGCATCCTCGACCTTCCGCTGTTCAGGTGCTGCTTATCCTTTGGCTAAAGTAGCCCTGTCGTCCTAAAGCCCTTGCTTGTTTCATCTTTGTGGAATTGGTGGTGTTGGTCCAGTCTAGTCCCAGGATAAACTCCTGAGGTTGCAATGCCAGTTTGGAGAGCAGGACAGCAGCAAATTCCAAGGGAAGCCCTGGGGTTATCGCAAACCCGCATGATGTCACTTTGCCAACTTCAACAGAGCTTGACCTCAGACTGAACTCCACTTTGCCAGGCTGCAGGGAACTAAACCGAGCAGTTGTAACAAGCACAGGCCTTCCCCGCCCAGTGGGAGCCACCTAAACAAACTTATAGCCTGTTCCCAAGAGAACTTTCTGATTGTTTATAAACAGGGTAATGGTGCAGTCCCCCGACTTCTGGCATGGGGGGGTCAAGTTGTGTTGTTATACACACAGAGCACCCTGGGTACCCCCAAACTCTAGGCCTGTACTCACCAAGCGTGGCTTATTCTCTTCTTGGGCCTCCTAGAACCCTGAGACCCAGGCAGAGCAGGGAGTGACCCCAATTTACCAGTGGCTAATGGGAGTCTAACTCTTCTGTTAAATTAATTAAACAAGGAGGCCATTAGACTGAGGTGGCCCTTGGTGCCAGGCAGCCTGCTTTCTCTGTAAAAGTTTCTCCCCAAGCTCCAGATGGTGGAGTGCTCCTAACCACTTCCAGTTTGCCGCTGCCCAATTCTGATTGATTTTTGCCCAAAGAAACACTCAAGAGTTTTAATATGCCTCAGTTTATCTGTTAATGCTTGCTTTTCTCTTGTGGGGGAAAATGTGCCTGGGTGTAGGTTCCAGATCTGATGTCCTAAAATGAGAGCTGCCCTTACCATGGCTCAGGTGCTGGCCCCAGCGGGATGCACCCAATGACACATTAATACCTATTGACTCATTCATCCTCAGGGAGAGTCTCTAGGGCCACCTCTCAAGGGCGTGCTCTGAGAAGCTCCATTCCCAGCTGGGAAAAATCAGGCGCAGGAAGGATGAATCCCTTTCCCAGCAGTGGAGGCAGGGAGTGCACCTGGGTAGCTGGAACACAGGGTCTACAGCTTTACACTCATTCTGCACAAGCACAGGTCACCAGGCAGAAGGGACCTGGTGGCCTGGGAAAGTCTAGGCACGTCCAAATCTTTAAGTCCGCAGGAATGGGAGGAAAACAACAAAAGGGACCACAACAAGGATTCTCAGTAGCATTCAAGCCAGGCTAAGAGGGTTTAGAAGTCGTCCTGTGTCCCATCCCGTCCCGTACAGCGCCCCCCACCCCTTCTAATGCAGCCTGCAGGCAGAATTAAATTATAAAGGCATTCCCACTCAGAGGCTTGGCCCTAATTATGCTAAATTCCTGGTGGCCATCAATCCCAACTCATCTAACTAGAGAAACCAGCCCTTTCAGTGTAAAGAATGCCCTCATTCTTTGCTGCAGTTTACCTGTCTGGGTTGTAAAGTATGGCGCCCACCCTCATCATCGCCCCCCACCCACCCTGCTCTCTCCCTGCAGTATGTTAAGCAACCCCTGCCTGGGAACTGGAGCAGCTGGAATGTTCCATTTGTTCAGGCTGGTCCACTCTCATATCTTCTGTACAAAGAAAGCTGATGTTCCTAAGGTGACTTTGATCCCCTGCAAGGTCCAGCCAATCTCCAATGCCCATCAAAGATTCCATTTTCAATGCAATTTTTGTTTGTAAGGACAAAATTATATTATTGGGTCTTATCGCATTTTGGGGCTTTGAAATGAAATATGTGATACACCAAATACCATAGCCAGATTATTTTCTTAACCACTCTCCCACTAAAGGTTCACCCTTTTAATAGAAATAGCCCCCTCAGGTAGTCAAGCACAAAGGATGCTGCTCATCAGATACCAGGAGAATGATTCCAAATATCGCCTGGGGCAGCCAGGTACCTCAAACTTGAAGGTGCACACAAGTGGCCTGAGGATCTTGCTAAAATGCCGATTCTGATTCAGCAGCCCTGGGGTGGGGCCTGAGAGTCTGCATTTCTAACAGACTCCTGGGCGATGGTTCTGATCAGTGACTACACTTTGAGGAGCAAGACTTTAAAAGTTTCATTTATCTTGAGACTCTAGCTCCTGACCGATGTTGCACAAACTGATGCAACCCAGAACCTTCTGGAGGATATGCTTCTTATTAGTCATGCCCCTGGAAAGAAAACGAACTCGTTCTGGGCTCTTTGGGTGGGAGCGTCTTTTTAGATCTTGATGGTTTTAAATTTCTTATGAATGCTCTCCCATTACTCAGAAAATGTTTCAAGTTGACTGGTTTTCTGTCTTAATATAAGCATCTCCACCTCAAAGGAATGCCCTGTCTCTGAGTTTAGGCGAAATAAGACCTTTTCAGGGCTTTGTGGTTTGGTTATTCCATGTCTCTGCATGTGGGTTACAGGATCACGATGAATAGCGCTGAAACAAACGTCCACTCTATTAAAATTGGAACAATGACAGAACGAGAACTTTAAGCTTTTTGAGGACAGCCACCTCGCCTAACCCCACAAGGGCCCACAGTGTAAGATGCAATACAGCAAGGAGGCAAGAGTCAAGGCTTTGTGGAAACAGAGATCCCCATTCAAATTCTGGTTCTGGAAACCACAGAGTCGTCACAGTGGGCAAGTTACCTAACCTTAGCTTCCTCAACCATAAAGCAAGGGAGGTGAGAGAGGGGCAAGACATGGAAGGGAAAACTTGCACACCTCACGGTCTAGCCTGGGGCAAGCCCTTCATGGACATATCAGGATGTCAGGGCACCAAAGATTGTCAGCTTCTCATGAGGGGAATCTGACTTTTGATGTCCCACAGAAAGCTCCCTCATAGTAAGAAAGCAGAGACTCGGTCATGGATCATTCGATGGAATTCCATTTAGATTTTCTCCGTGGGCATCTCCACCCCTTCGGGAGGTGACGGGAGTACGTGAGATGGCAGACAGCTTGATATTGGCTTCTGCAATATCCACTAGTCGGTGGTGGCTTATCGCACCGTAGAAGAAAAACATGTTGAGAAGATACCTTTTAAATTTTGTTTTTTGGGAAAAGAAAACTACCAATAGGTTTCCCTGTTTAAGTTTCTGGGCTGAGTGCTTCCCCTTTCCTTAGAAAATGTTTCTTGCTTGACTGGTCTTTTCAGTCTCTGTATAAATGTCTCTGCCTCAAAGGAATTGATTAAAGCGGTAGGCTGAGCTTCATTCACCCATCCCTCCAGCTTGGAGTCCTGGGAAAACGCACATTCTGGTTTGACGGAGCTGGGGTGGGGTCTGAAATTCTCAATTTCCATCCAAATCCTGGGATGATGCAGATGCTGCCAGTCCACAGGCCATGTACTTTGAGGAGCCGGACACCAGCAATGGCTCTTGCCAGGCTGAATCGCAGATGCTTTGAGTCATTGCAAAGGACCTCCTCCATTGCACCATCCTCAACTACATGTGCTTCTTCCTGGCTAGGAACACTCAGCTGAGTACCCGGCTTTAATCCCCACGCCCTGTGCCTCCCGGCCCCATGTCCTCCCTGCCTGCCTATTCAGCATTTTGGCTGAGTGTCTCTTGACTGATTTATGGTCTACAGCCCACTCCTCCAGTGTCTCACCGAAGACCCTCCAATCCAGCCTTCAGCCTCCCTGCCAGTGCCCCAGGCCACTCTCTTGAGGGTCTGAAGGCAGATTCATTAGGACTCACCATGGTCACCCCAGCAAGAAGAAATCGAAATGGGCTATCCTCAGCTGGGCTCCTGGAACCAGCTATACATTTTGAACTCTGGAGGAAGAGGCCTGAATTGCACGAGCCTGACGATCACAGAATTTTACAGTTGAAAAGAATCTTAGAGGTAGTCTTAGAGAAAATCATCACTATGTAGGAACTCAAGGTCAATAAGGAAAATGAACACTTACTGAACATTTACTGTGTGCTCTTTAATCTCCACAACAACCCCTTGAAATAAGTATAATTATTATGCCCACTTTACAGGTGATAAAACTGAGGCTTGGAGTGAGTAAGTAACTTGCCCAAGGTCACTCGGCTTACAAGTGATGCAAACCCGGGCTTGTTGGATTCCACACTGCGCTCCTAACTACGCCTGAGCAAGGCTTTCAACCAAGAGAAGCTGAGCAGTTCTCTCTGCAGATATATGAAAATATCCAGGACTAGGATCCATGTCATCTGACTCAGTTCTTTCCCTGCAGCTATATGAAGGCCTTCTCTTAAAGCAAGTCACATGTTTCTCGCCCTGAGTCTTGAATCTGAGTACGATTACAATAATTAAAAAGACTTATTATCTCACAAAGGCTTTATAAGTAAATATACAATAGTACAGAAATAATATGTAAACCATGTGACAACACAGATAAAACGCTTTGTCCTGTTGGTTCCTTTTTGAAAGGACACATCTGATTTCCTATTGTGCCTGAAATTTTTACTTGTGGTGCCCAGTACGGAATATACCATGCCTCGAGGACACAGCATTTTTGGTAACTATTCCCACACAAAGGTTGTATCTACCTAACTTCAAAAGAATTGATTGAAAAATTGTTTCAAGCCAATGAATCAGTTGTTTGATGTTGTATATGACAAAGACCTTCCTGAAACTGACTAATCTTCTAAATAAATTGGACTGGCTTTTTGTATTGTAAATACTACCGCAGTGTCAAGTTCTTCCTTAGGAGCTAAAATTCTAGAGCTGTGGGCTAGCTGTTGATTTGTCCAAGTTAGTAAGGGGATTGGAGTTTAATGGGCTGGAGGCAGGAGCAATTAGGAAAAAAGAATTAGTAAGAGATTATCTGAACTTGTCAGAACCCAGAACAAGAATTGTTGACCAACAAGCTACAACAGCACGTTTCCTGCTGAGTAACACAAGCCTGCTGGAATATCTTGACAGTTGCTTTAGCAGGGCTTGAAGGCTGCAGGGGTGGAGGGGTGAGGGATGGAAATCTGGAAAGACTCTTTATCTATACTTGCAAAAGCTCTCCACCTTTTTCCTTCTCTGCATTGACGTTTCTGCTGGGCGATGGGGTCTCATTAAATTTCTCACTCCCTTAACAATGGTCTTCTTTTAGCTCTCCTATTATCTGCCACCAAACATGGCTGACTTCATGTTTCATTTCACAGGGCCCAAACCTGGCCCTGCAGCCTCTGCCAGCACCTAGCCACAGTGACAGGATGTATTTATCTGTCCCGTGGTGAGAATTCAAGCTAATGGGGTTTACGTTCCAATAAAGCTAAAGAATCCAAAAATCTGAGAATGTGAGAATGGGGCAAGGCCTCTGAGAGCATCTAATCCAGAAGTTTTCTAGCTGTTCTATGATGGTATTGTTGAAGCAGTAAAAATCTTTGTTCAAAATAAACTCTAGTCAGCTACAGTCTGCCAGAGGTCAGACAGGAGATGCTCTTGGTAGATAGAGTCTCATCAGGTCTCTCTCCTGACTCCTGCATCCCTGAGGTTCTTCCAAAAACCCCAACAACTCTCTAGAACACTGTTTGAAAACTTCTAATAACTCAAACTTCAAACCCAGAGAATGTCTCCCCAAGCTTCAGGGGTTCGTCGTGTCAGAGTCTGAATTGCACCTATGTTTCTTGTCACCTAGTCCAGAATTTATAACTGTTTAACTTCCAGCTCTCTTGAAGAAACATCTCTTTTTTGCCCAAGACCAAGGCTGCTCATTTTAGCTACTTAGCAATTTCTTGCTCAGCACAGTACTCAAGAGTGCCTGAGGCCAGCAGGCAGAGTTGATCTATGGAGCCACCTTTGGACCCTTGCGTGCAAACTCTTGGGTTGAGAACTAGCTGTTACACTCTGGTGTATTCATTTGGGTGATGAAACAAGACTTTGCTAGGTCCGTTGTGTGAGAGATACATTTGAACTACTTTGGAACGTATGGAAATTTAGGGGCTTTACTGCGTGTGGACAGAATTCTCCTGCTTGAATTCATGGGTCGTCTGCAGTGGTATTCAGGCAGGTGTTGGACAAGGCTGGCCTGTGCAGGTGGGCCTTTGTTAGCAGTAGGAGGAGGAAATGATGGGACTTACGGCAAGTGTTAACAACAGTGGCTGTAACATCATAGCAAACATTCTGGATGCCAGCAAGAGTGGCCAGACAGTGGAGAAAGAATATGACACACCAGGTCCTGGGATACAGAAAGCCATTGTGCTGATGTCCCAGAACGTTCCTTCACAAGGACCCCACACAGAAGGAGTGTTTCAACACTTTGAACACATTTATAGCACGTTCTGGTTCATGAACATAACTTAATTAAGCTTGACAACAAATGCTCCAAAGTCCCTAGGGCTTAATAAATGATGGTGCTACAGAGGTCTATGTGTGAAAAGCTTGTTTGCTCAAAGCCACTTCTACGTGGAGCCTCTGTGTCCTTCCCTCCCTCATCTGACACAAGGGAGCCCGGCAGACTGGGTGGATTCTTGCTTTAAGGCACCAGATTCATCCCCAGTGTGTCTGAGGGAGCTGATGTCCTCCATCAAGTGTGACAGTTGAGGGTGTGGCCAAGAGACGGGGCTGAGTCAAGTCAGCCCTGGGCAGTGGACTCCATCACAGAAAGCTAAAGTTGGGCCTTGCGCTCTGGGCTTGGCAGGCCCTGTACAAGCTTGCATAAGGTTCCCAGGAGGGAGGCCAGGGCTGCCCTAGTAGAAAATGAGATGGAGAGACAGAAGCCACACAGGCATTCGCTTGTATGGCTCTTAAGTTGGCAATAAATAATAACACACTGTCTACACTGCCAGACCCCAAAAGGGGCTGGCCAGCAAAGGTTCCAACTCTTCAAAATGTCCCGATGGCCTCTCCTTCCAAACTTCAGGAAGCTTTTACACTAAGAGGACTCAGTTCTCCCTTTTTGAAGGCAGCACAAACTCAGCTTCTTCTTAGGAAGAGGCAGGAAATGGGGCATTCTCTAAGGGCACTTTGAGAAGATTGAACATAGAACCTTTTATCAGTGAATGTGTAGACGGCTTTAGCCCACAACCCTCACATTCATCAGAAGCACTTCAGGGAGAGAAAATTAATGATAATCCTAAGTACATAATGACTTGCTGGAGACCAGAAGGCTCCACTCTGACGGTGCGACTGGAGGCCTGCCCCATGGGAATGAAAGATGTCGCCTGTGCGCTTGACCCTGGTCTTGGTTCATGCTTCAGAGTAAAGAGTTGCAAAGTTGGTATAGACTATTTAATCTCCTTCCTAGTAACTGAAAGCAACTCAGATGGGGAGCATTAGTAATAGTGTTGTACTTGGTCATTTAAAAAATCAAAGAAAAAAACCCTCGCTTTCAATATTTCTTCCCAGTTTAAACACAAAACCTCACAGAGCCCTAGGAGAATGTTATGCCCATCACAGACTAACAGGTTATTGTGCAAAAAGAACACAAACATGGGTGCAGACTTCCTGTGAGAGCACACTAGTGCAGTAGTGTGCCTGCAGACAGAAACCTGGCCTAGTGTGTAAGTGAAATTAGTGCTTTGCATTTTCCAGAACATGGATTTTGCAGCCATTACCCAGCAAGGCAGTTTGAAATGGCTTTGGTGTGGACGACCTTATTCCTCGATGCTGACATTGGGAGTGACTGTTTTAATTTTCTTCTGTATACCTAGATACTAGCTTGAGAGGTTGTTGCATGTTAGACTCTTAAGTAAATTTTTGGAAAAACATTCCCATTAAGATGTACATGATACCAGAGTTCATTCCTGAAATCAGAGAGGGAGGGAGAAGAAGCCTGAGGCTCAGTGAAACGGAGGCAGGGGCTTTGTGGAGTCCTTAGAAAGAGGAGACTGGGACAGGTGCAGGGCTGCCCGCTTCTGTTGCAGTGGTCCCCACTGAGGTATTTTGCTACAAAGACAGGACCTTGGGAATAATAAAGCCACAGCCCAGGCTGCCTGAAGCAAACTTCTGTGGCTTGAGCCAATTGACTCACCCCGGCGGCCCCTCCCAGTTCTGCTGGGGAGCTGGGCGAGGCCATTTAATGCTCATCTCTAATTACTTCTGTCTGTTTTCTTGTCATTAGAGTGTAAACAGGTCTATAATGGCCTGAGTCTTCTGTGCTGAGATCAAAGGCAAGTCAGTTGGGTGATGGTGGCGGGTGGGGGGTGGAGTAGGGCCAAGAACAGGATGGTTCTGGCTCTCTGCAGCTCTGCGGCAGGGTTGGGCCTGCCATGCACACTGACACCCATCAGTTCTTTGGAAGTCAAGGCCTCGGTTTGCCCAGTGCCACTCTTGCCAGGGCTCAGGGGTCAGCGTTGTCTGGAGTCTCAGGATGGGGCTAACCCACTCCCTCCAGGGCCAGGGACCTCTGAGGTTGAGAATCAGCACTCCACAAGGAGGGAAGGACACGAGAGCAGTGGAGGGTTGACCTCCTTGTGGCAGAATCCAATGGCGATGTTTGGGAAGTCTGCCCTCGCCCGTAGCTATGAGACGGTTTCTCGAAGAGCAAGAGCAGGGCTGGACTGTCCTCTCTTAAATCATGATTGGGACCAGAGCACCTTTTACAGAGGGTGGCCCGCTTAGGTGCCACATTCGTGACTCTGTGCTGCGCCTCCTTCTCCTTTTAAGACCTCAGCTGCTATGGTACATGGATCCTTCTTCACCTGGTGTCCTTGAGTCTCAGCTACAGAAGGGGAGGAACAATTTTTTCTACCCTCTTAGGTTCCTTAACTGGACCCTGCAAATTAGACTGATGAAAGACAGAGTAATAGGAGAAAAGGTATACAAATTTTAGGTGATGTTAATTTTTTAGTGTTCACATGCACAGAGGACCTCAAAGAAAAGAAATAAAGTCCCAAAGAAGTGGTGAAACTTGGGAGGCTTATATATCATTTTAACAAAGGGTAATAAATTGTGGAGAAGTGACCAAAGGAAAAGGGGTTTGGGCTTCCAGCAGCAGTAAATTGTGGAAAGGTAAATATATGGAGGAAACTAATGGAAGACAAGGATTAGTTAGTAAGGTTTTTGACTATGAAGCCTCATCTCAGTGCCACTCTGTCGCTATTGGTAAAGGTTGTTCTTCCCTTCCTCATATAAGAGTAATGGACACCTTTGCGAGGCGTGTTTATGCCCAGCTTTTAGGCAGATTGTGGAAGGGTGGAGGGCTTTTCCTCTGTGTCCTTTTTCTCAATTGCCTGCAGCTCAAAAAAATTCTTATCCCATAGTGGCATGTTTTGAAGTGGCATAGTCTGATCCCCTTCACTACCCAAAGCTTGTCAAGCCCTCTGATGGGGACCACGAGTCAACCAGCTAGTTCAAGAGCATAACTGGAGTGTAGGCACACGGGTGAGGACTGGAGGCCCCCAAAGGCAAAAGCCATGCCATTTAAAAGGTGGCCATCTCCATGCCATAGTACCTGCATTCTTTAAAAAAAGAATGCTATTTTAAAATTTTTACTGAGATATAGTTTTATACATAAAATAGATACATCTTAAGTGTAGAGTTCTATAGTTTTGACATGTGTGTACCCATGTAAATGACACCCAAAACAAGATTTAGAACATTTCCACCATCCCAGAAGCTTCCACTTGTCCTTCCCAGGCCCCTTCCCTCATCTCAGAGGAGATCACTGTTCTGATTTCTGTTCCTGGCATCCTTTGTCCACCCAGGCAGTGACTCTGATGGTGGAGCTTTCACATCCCATCACAGAACTGGACCTCCACTTCCCCCGTCTCTGCCAGGCCTGATACACCTGGTGTGGGGCAGGGCTGTAGGAAAGTGGATGGCTGAGATAATAAAGTGGGAGGAGAGGAAACTAGAAGAGGGTGATAAAGTACCACTGATCTGCCCTGGGCAGGCGCTAAGCTGGGTTCTGATCAGCCAGGATGGGAGAGAGATCTTGTCTGATTAAGGAGGGAAGTGTGCAGAGAAGAGAGGGCAGATGAGAAAAGAATGTCCCAGCATGGTCTCAGAGAAAGCACAGGGTCTGGGGTTCGGCAGACCTGGCTTTGATGCTCACTCTCTAGCTCTATAACCTTGGGATGCTCCCACCTTCCTCATCAGTTAAACTGGGGGAATAATTTGGAAGCTCTTCATCAAGGATGTAACGAGGTCTAAATGCAATAACGTACGTAAAAGACCTAGCCCAGCGCCCAGCACGGGGTCGGTGCTCAATAGATGGTCGTAGCTTCATTCCCGCTGCCAGGCAATCCCAACTTTTGGCATATCGTTTTCTTTTAAATTGTTTTGGGAAAGAACTTAAAATAGTTAACAGGATGCAGATCTCCTGAGAGCAGAGAAGAGGCTCTCTTGTTTTGCAAGGATACATGAGAGAGACCAGCGCTCTCTTATCATGGAACAAATTACGTAGCAGTCACAGGATGTGCTAATTTGTGTCTCATAAATGAGTGAAATCACATGTTTCCTATTAGTTCTTACTGCCACTATGAGGAAACAACTGACTTAATTTTGTATAACTGCATTAACCGCAGTACATTTCCACTTGGCCAATAAAATGACAAATTATTAAGGATTTATAGGTTCTATTTTTAAATATATAAGAAGTCATTATTAAAGAGTGTTTGTCTGTTACCATGAGCTGGGCTTCCTCTAAACTTTTATTGCCACACAGACCACCAAGTGAAAAACAAAACAAAAGGAAAACTAATGGACATAAGTGTTCACAAACAAAACAAACAAAAGAAAATAAACCCCAATTAAGCAACTTACTAATCAAATAAAACCAGGGATACTGGATTCCTGTGGGTCGACCCATTCTGAAAAAAAGATGGCACAGTCCAGGTTCCAATGCCGAGTGTGAGGCGGACCAGACAAAGCTGGTTGGATACATGGAAAGTTTTCTGGATGGTGGTTTGGTTTAATGTTCAAAATTCAGAGAGAAAAAATGAGCCACTGTGCAGCGGGAGTTGCTGGGTCAACTGCAGTCAGAGAGAATCAGACATAGACACAAAAACACCCACACAAAACCAACTTGGTGGGAGGGTTCCCAAGTAAGAAGAATCAGCCAGGGAACTGGATGGGATGGTCCCTAAATTTCCTTCCAAATCTAGAAACTCCCAGTTCTCTGTCCCGGCCCTCCCAATCCTCAGGGAAGCCAGGCAAACTCAATGAGAGATGGAATTTCATCTCTGATACGAAAACGAAACTTCTGTGAGAAAGAGGCACCTTTCCTTTTCTATAAATTAGGGTGTTAAGAGAAAGGTTTAGAGTACCTCTCTTTCTATTTATGATATAAAAGGTAAAAAGAGGTTGTTATTCTTGCCCTAATAGCCAAAACAAGATGAATCAATGGGAAGAGGAGAAATCTACTACAGGTGGTAAAGAGAAACCCACCAAATTGATAAGAAACTTGTAATGACTGTATGTGAGATAATGTGAAAAATTAGAATGGCAAGCAGCCCCAGCCACAGAGTAAATCTGTACCCACCTATCGACTTTTTAATATAGGTCTTTGCCAAGTTCACGGGCAACATGTTGAAGGTTGGGATCAGAGAGCTGAGAGAGATCCCCCATGAGGCACGAGGGGCCTCTCCCAAGTGCAAGGCAGCTGCCCTCTCAAGGCTGAAGGCAGGGCTAGAGAGCTGGGAGCACACCATCTGAGGGCTGTGGGCTCTCAGGGGCCAAACGGGGGAGGGCAGGCACTCCAGGCTTTGAAATAGCAGAGGACAGAAATTTGAGGGTCGATCCAGGGAGCTCACCAGTGACCCTGGCAGCCAGGCTGTAAGGCAAAGAGAGATCTTCTATGATTTGAGAAACTGACATCTTTGGGTCAAGCTTGAAGAAATCTCTGGACTCTCTCAGTTGCTTAGATTCTAAGATGTGCTGAAGGGAAATACTAACCTCTCTCAAAACATTTGAAGCCAGTGAAGAACTGAATCAAACTAAAACTGAAACAAAGCTTGGACCCAGCCTGACTCCATATCAGATGGACTCAGCCCTCTAATTCTGAAGCCTCCTGGAAGGGACATGACATTTTCTAGAAATATTATTTACTCCTTTTGCTATTGTTCTTTCATATAAAATGTTCGTTATATAACGCAAGTTATGAGACATTTAAAGAGGTACACAAAAAAAGTGGGCCATGGTCAAGAGAAGGAACAGCCAATAGAAACATGCCCAGAGATGGTACAGATAGGAATTTTAAAATAACAGTGATAAGTATGCTAGAGGACATGGTGGAAAAAGTAAACAACATGGAGAAAGAGGTGTGAATTTCAGTAGAGGAATGGAAACAATGAAAAAGAAGCAGAAGAAATGCCAGATTCTACTTATAATGGAGATGGAGTCCCAGGGACTCGATTTACCCTTCTGCATGAAACAACGAAAAATAACAGGAACAATTCATGAAACAATGATTTTAAAGACACTGGACAGTAAGCACCAAAGAACAGTGATTCCTCAGACACAGAAAATAAGAGATGAGTCCTATGAATGCTCCAGTTTTTGCCTGGTAAGAGTTTTCAGGTTGTGACACAGGAAGGGCAACCCAAGTGGAACCCAGAGGACTCCCGAGTTTAGGAGATGGAGCTGAAAGTTCAGGGGAAGGAAGCTGTCTAGACTTGGTATGACAGAGTACCAGAGAAGGAAAAGCTGCATAAAGAAAGAACTCCGGAGGGCCGCAGGGGGTCCTCTGTGCATATTCAGCAGAGTACCAATCAGTGCATGTCTGTGAATTCCTTTGGGGCTGGGGGATAAAAATTACCTGGAAATATTAGAGGGAACAGTAGCTGGTGCCCACACAGTGCTGAAAATGAGCTCCTAACTCAGAGAAGAAAATCTTATAAATTGCGTTGCGTAGTGTACTAGGAAGAGTCTTGTCTCAATAGTGGGAAATAATTAGCCCTAGATTAAAAATTGCTCTCATCCTGCATAAAAAATATCTTAGAAGTAAGACCTGAAAAGTTGAAACTGTTTTCAAGCAACAAAACTGCACCTCAGAATAGAGATCAGGAATATTTATAGGAATAAAAAAATGTCCAAAAAGGTAAAATTCATAATTTATGAAATAAAATATTACCAAGCATGTAAAAAAGCAAGAAAAGATGACACATAATCAAAAGATAAATCAATCCATCAAAATGGACCCAGAACAGATATAGGTGTTAAAATTAGCAGAAAAGGACATTAAAATAGTTATTATACCTATATTCAACAGCTCAAAAGATAAAGTAGAGGCATAGAAGATATAAAAAAAGACCTGTATCAAACTTTTAGAAACAAAAACTACAATGTCTGAAGTGATAATACACTGGGTGTTTGTTTTTTTTAAGATTTTTTTATTTTTTTCCTTTTTCTCCCCAAAGCCCCCTCGTACATAGTTGTATATTCTTAGTTGTGGGTCCTTCTAGTTGTGGCACGTGGGACGCTGCCTCAGCATGGCTCAATGAGCAGTGCCATGTCTGCACCCAGGATTTGAACCGATGAAACACTGGGCCGCCTGCAGCAGAGTGCACAAACTAACCACTTGGCCACGGGGCCGGCCTACACTGGGTGGTTTTAATGACAGATTAGACACGTCAGAGGAAAAGATTAGTAGACTCAAGGACATGCCAGTAGAAACCACTGAAAATGAAATACAAAGAGATAAAAGTAAAAAAATGAAGAGTGTACCAGTGAATGGTAGGAAAATTGTGCATTGACTAATATACATGTAATTGTACTCTCTGAAGAGGAAGAGAGGGTAAGGGACAGAAAAAAATTGTTGAAAAAAATAATAGCAAAACAAAAACCCGAATTGGAGGAAAATGATAAACTCATAGATCCAAGAAGCTCAACAAACTCCAAGGACAAAAAACTTAATGAAAAGTACAAGTCACATCACAATCAAATTGCATAAAACCCATGATAAGGAGAAAATATGAAAAGCAGCCAGAAAAAAAGACAAGTTATACATGGAGAACAAAGGTAGCAATGACAGCACATTTCTTATTGGAAAGAACACCAGGGGGAAGGAAGTGGAGTAGTATCTTTGATTTATAGAAAGGAAAAACAAAATAACACAAAACTGTCAATCTAGAATTCTATACCCAGTGAAAAAATTATTGGAAAGTGATGGCAAATAAAGACTTTTTCAGACACAAAAAACAAAAGAAGTCTGGCCCAGTGGTGCAGCGGTTAAGTGCGCATGTTCTGCTTCGGTGGCCCAGGGTTCGCTGGTTTGGATCCTGGGTGCAGACATGGCACCACTGGGCAAGCCATGCTGTGGTGGGCGTCCCACATATAAAGTAGAGGAAGATGGGCACAGGTGTTAGCTCAGGGCCAGTCTTCCTCAGCAAAAAGAGGAGGATTGGTGGCAGATGTTAGCTCAGGGCTAATCTTCCTCAAAAAAAAAAAAACAAAACCAAAAGAATTAATCACCAGCAGAGTTATTACAAAGGAAATATTCAAGGGAGTCCTTCAGGCCAAAGGAAAATGATATCAGAGGGAAATATATTCTACACAAAGGAAAGAAAAACATCGGAAATGGTAAATCCCGGGAAATATAAAATATTCTTCTTTTTATTTAGATCTCTTGGAAAGTAATTTACTATTTAAATGAAAATAGCAGTAAAGTGAGATTTTAACTCATGAAAGTAAAATGCATGACAATAGAACAAAGGGCAGGAGGGAAGCAAAGGAAGCCTGCTATTGTCAGGTGCAGTGCATGTGAAGTGGCAGGATGTCACTTGAAGATGGACTGTGATAAGTTAGAGATGTATGCTAAAACCCTAAAGCAAGCACTAAAGTAATAAGACACTTGTGACAGCATTTAGGTGGCCCAGCTGGATAATTCAGGACAATCTCCTCATCTCAATATTTTTAACTTAATCACGTCTGCAAATACCCCTTTTCCAAATAAGGTAATAGTTACAGGTTCCAGGATCCAAGAAGTGGCTGTATCTTTGGGGCCACCATTCAGCCCACTACAGTGAGATTCTCATCTTGAGGCTCGACTGCAGAAGGATCTGTGTACAAACTCACAGTTTTGTCGGCAGAGTTCAGTTGTCTGCAGTTGTAAGACTGAGGGCTTCTATTTTTTGATTGACCAGAGGCTCCCCTTAGCTCTCAGAGGCCACCCACAGTTCCTGGCCATCAGGGGTTCCCCAAAATGGCCATTTCCTTCTTCAAAGTCAGCAAGGATGTGAGGCACTCCAGTGAGACAAGTGCTCTAATCTTATGTAATGTAATTGCACACATGGAGTCACATCCGTGCCATCCCCTTCGCCATATTCTGTGGTTAGGAGCAATCACAGGTGCCATCCACATTCAAGGGGAGGGGATCATGCAAGAGTGTGAATACACACGGTGGGGATCATAGAGTCTGTCTGCCACAGTCTGCCCTCTGACCCTCAATGATTCACGTCCCTCCCGTGTGTAAAATACATTCACCACTCCCCCAAGTGCCCAACAGTCTAACCTGATTATAGCAACTGCTCCAAGCCCAGACTGCTGCGTTATCTAAATCAGTGCAGGGGTGGGTGAGGCCCCTTAGGCAGAGTTCCTCTGTCAATCTGTAAAAGAGACAAGTTACGTTCCCCCAACACACCCAACAGACAACGGTGAGGGAGGCAGAGGACAGCAGCCGTAGACATTCCTGCTCGAAAATGGGGAAATGGAAGGTAAAAAGGAGTCATTGGTCCACAGTAATTCTGAAATTTAGCTGGGAAAATGTTGAGTTCTTTGATTAGATTTCAAGGTTTGGGGATAATTCTCCATGGCTCCAGGATCTGTTTTGTGGGATCTTAGTTCCACCTCCTGAGTTATCCTTCCATTCTTTAATGAAAAGTAGCACAATTGTGGTATTGACGTTTATGGTAAGAAGTACATGTTTGGTCTTCGTTCCCATTTCAATCACAGAGCTCCTGAAACCCTTGGAATTTCCAAAGTAATGACAATGATAAAGATGCCTTTTTATGTTAATGAGGTGACCTTTGGAAAGCCCCTAGGTAACCGTAACTGAGCTGTAGGGGCTGGCTGCCAGGGAACCAACCAAATGATTAGAGGGCTGCAACATTTAGTCTCACCCCCTGACCACCTGGGAGGGAAAGGGGCTAGAGACTGAGCTCAAAAACCAACGGCTAATACTTTAATCAATCGTCCTTATGCAATAAAGCTGCCATAAAAACCCAAAAGGAGAGAGTTTGGAGAGCTTCTGGGCTGGCGAACATGTGGAGATCTGGGGAGAATGGCATTCTTGGAGAGGATATGGAAGCTCTGTGCCCTTCCCCCATACCTTGCCCTGTGCATCTCTTTCATCTTGCTGTTCCTGAGTTGTATTCTTTTATAATAAACTGATAATCTAGTCAGTAAAATGTTTCTCTGAGTTCTGTGAGCCCTTCTAGCAAATTAATCAAATCCAAGGAGGGGGTAGTTGGAACCGGCAATCCATAGCCAGTCAGTCAGAAGCACAGGTGACAACCCGGACTTGCAGCTGGCGTCTGAAGGGGAGTGAGGGCAGTCTCACGGGGTGAGCCCTTGACCTGTGGGACCTGGCACTAACTCCAGGCAGACAGTGCAGGAATTGAGTTGAGTTGTGGGACACCCAGCTAGAGTCACAGAATTGCTTGCTGGTTTGGGGAAACCCCAGCCCCACCACATTGGAACAGGGTGTGGAATCATTTGATATGTGCTCGCAGCTGGCTGGTTTTATTGGCCTGCTTCTTACCAGTAGAATTTGGGGTTACAACAGTCTCCTCTCATTTCGTCCTTCTGTATTTTCAGTCCAAGCTGACAGTGCTCCTTCTGAAACAGTTTTGTCAAGAACTTTGTGTGCCTTCCATAGATTTTCCTGGGGTTCACTCCATTAGACAAAAGCTGCACCTACAGATCTTTTTGGAAAAGACCTGTTCTACCATGTACTTCCCCTGTGATGGTTGAGGGACAGTGACCTTAAATTTCATAGAGGGTCTGTGGTTTGAGAAGATCTATAGGCACACTGTTAATCTCTTGAAAAGACTGTGTGGCTGAAAACTCTGACCTTGTGATCTTTCCAAGACTTTAGTAAAAGATCGCACAGTAGCACCCTCAGCTTTTTCTCTCCAGTGCACTTTTCTGAGAGTGTTTGGAAACTGTCTCTGAAGATTAGCATGTTTTGTCGTTTGGAGAGGCTGAGAATTTTCAAAATCATCAAGTCTTGGTTCCTTTTAGTTCAACAGTTTTTCCTCACTTTATCTCTGTCTTTACACATTTTATTCTAAGCAGCAAGAAGAAACCAAGTGGCATCTTCAACACTTTGCTTGGAAATATTCGCAGAGAACCAAGTTCATCGCTCACAAGTTTTGCTTCCCATGTAACTACAGAGGAGAGTTGTGCTAAGCTTTCTGTCAATTTCTAACAAGGATTCTCCTCCCTCCAGTTTCCAGTAACATGTTCTTCACTTCCTTTCATGTCCTCACTGGGAGCATTCCTTAATGTCCAGATTTCTATTAACAGTCTGCCCAAGACATTTTAGGCTTTCCTATCATGTGGTTCAAAATTCTTTGGGTCTCTGCCCACTGCCAAGTTCCAACATCACTTCTACATTTTTAGGTATTCGTTGTATCAGCACTCCATTTCCATTACCAAAATCTGTATCAGTTATCTTATGCAGCATAACAACGTTATCATAAACTTAGCTGCTTCAAACACATTATTTTTAATCTTTCAATTCCTGGGTCAGAAGTCTGGGCATGGTTTAGCTGGCCTTTCTGCAATCAAGGTGTTGGCCAGGGCTAGGTTCTTGTATGGGGAGGGATATGCTTCCAAACTCATGCATTTGGTGGCAGATTTCAGTTCTTTGTGATTGTAAGACTGAAGAATTCTGTTTCTTGATGGCTGTTGGCCAGAAGTTGTCCTCAGCTCCATGAGGCAAGCTGCAGTTTCTTGCCACATGGGGAAGCTACATGGCCATTTGCTTCCTCAAAGCCAGAGAGGGAGTGAAAGACTCCAGTAAGATGACTGCTAAAGTTTTATGTAGTGTAATCACATACACATAATCATATACAGCCCATCACCATTGCTGCATTTTGTCAGTCACAAGCAAGTCATAGTTCATGCCTATAATCAAGAGGAGGAGATGACATGAAAGTGTGAATATCAGGAGGCAGGGATCTCCTGGAGGCCACCTTAGGATCTGTCTGCCACAGTGACCAAGTAGGCTTTATCCTCGCAGTTCAAGGTTGATTTAATATTCAATGATTAATCAATGCAATCCCTCATATTAACAAACTGTAAAGGAAAAACCACTGGATCATATCCATAAATATAGAATACATATTTTACAAAATCTAAAACCCCATCGTAACAAAAATTCTTAGCAATCTGGGACTGAAAATGAACTTTCTCAATCTGATAAAGGGCAGCTACAGAAAAGCCTCCAGCTAACATTGTGCTTAATGGTGAAAGATAGAATGATTTTCCCATAGGATAAGGAGGGAGAGAGAGAGAACGATGTCTCTGAGATCTGTTGGACCAAATCAAACAATCTTATATACACATAATTGGAATCTAGGATGGAAAGGAAAGAGAGAATAAGAGAAATATTTGAAGAGATACAGCAGAAAAGTTTGAAAGATTGATGAAAGATACAATCCACAGATTCAAGAAGCTCAGTACGTTCAATGCAGGATAAACACAAAAAAATAGACACATAGGCATATAGTAGTCAAACTGCTAAAAACCAAAGAGAAAGAGCGAATCTTTAAAGTAGCCAGAGGAAAAAAGATAGAGAATTAGAGCAAAATAAATAATGATACAAATAACCAGTGACTTCTCACCAGGAACAACGGGATCATGAAGAAAATGGAATTATATCTTTAAAGTGTCAAAAGATAAAATAATTGACCTAGAACTCCAAATCCAGGGAAAGTATCCTTCAGTCAAAGAAAGGAAGGTCAAACAAAGACAATTTCACACCAAAAAAGCTGAGAGAATTCATCTTTAACAGACCCACAGTACAAGAAATGTTAACAAAGCTTTTCAGGCTGAAGGGAAATGACACCAAATGAAACAGTGGACCTCCTAGAAAGAATCGAGACCGTCAGAAAGGGTAAATATTAAAGGCTGTGTGTGTGATTAATTTTATATTTATAGTATATGTTAAAATATATCATAAAACAACAAAAGCATAAGATGTGAAGAAGTTAAATTGAATTATATTTTTGTAAGTTTCTTATATCCTACACGAAGTACTATAATATTATGTAAAAATAGACAGTGAACTTAAATACCCCCATCATAATTTCTGGAGCAACTACAAAGAGATATAGTTTAAAAGTCAGTAGTGGGGCCAGCCCAGTGGCCTAGTAGTTAAGTGCACGCACTCCACTTTGGTGGCCCAGGGTTTCAACAGTTCAGGTCCTGGGCACGGATTTACCACTCCTCATCAAGCCATGTTGAGGTGGTGTCCCACATAGCAGAAGTAGAAGGACCAACAACTAAAATATATACAACTATGTACTGGGGGGCTTTGGGGAGAAGAAGAAAAAGAAAAAAAGGAAGATAGGCAACAAATGTTAGCTCAGGGCCAATCTTAAAAAAAAAAGTCAATAGACAAGCTAAAATAGAATACTGAAAACTATTCGTACAGGGAAAACAGAGAGGTGGGACTAGAGGAACAAAAGGATACATGGGATCAATAGAAAACAAACATCAAGATGGTAGGTCTAAAGCCAACTATACCAGTAATAAGCTGTAAATGGTTTTCTTTCCTCCTTCCTTCCTTCCATCTTCTCTGCCTCACTCTCCCTCCCTTCCCCCTTCCTCCTTCCCTCGCTTTCCCTTTCCTTCTCATCTTTTTTTCTTTCATGCTTCCCTCCCAACCTCCTTCCTTTCCTGAATATCCTTTACCAAGTACAGCCCTGCAGTCTGTGCATTAGGTCTTGAAATACGGTGGATCTCCTCTTGCAGTTGCAGCTGGAGTCGGTTTGAATGACTTGTCTGCTCTAGGAAAGAACAAGCCTCACTGGCCGCCGTATTTCTACTGTCTTTCAAGCAGCTAGTTCTGTATGGCACATGTAATGAAGACACAATCAAAGTCAGAATGCATCCAGTCAAGAACAGAATAAGCGCGTATGCAGCCTTGGTCTTTTAAACGGCATTGTGCTGTATCTCTTCAAATATTTCTCTTATTCTCTTTCCTTTCCATCCTGGATCCCCTTCTTCCTCTGAGAACGGACATTATCTTTACAACATTCAGGTCATAATTATGTCAAAAAGAAATGACAGCTATCTCAGCAAAAGCGGTGGACGTAAGAAGAACGTGAGGCGTGTAGAACCTCCTTCTTTTCTCTTGGCTCCTGGCCCCAGCACTAGATTGCCTCCTCTGCCCCGTGTATCACTGAATGAGTCATTTTAGCACTCTTGTTCCCGTAGTGGCATTTCTTGCAGATATTTGTCAGATCCCAGATTGCAATAATTTGAGGAGGTCATATTTTCTTGATGTTAATTCCGACATCTGACATCAATTTAAAATTATAAGATGTATCCAAAAGGTAGCTATTGTCTTTCTAGGAGTGATGGCTGCAGTTCCAGTAGGTGACACAGGGTGTCCCAGTTAGAAAAACATGGCCAATCAATAGACTGGCTGCAGATTTAGCTAACGGGTGTCTTAGAAGAATAGATAGGATTTGGTCACGTGCCCCACATTCCTATGTGAACATGCGAGCACACACAAAACCACTCACGAACTTCTGTAAAAGAGAAGAGAAGGGAAGACTAGTCACCTATATTTTCATTCTAATATTATAGAATACGAGTTTTGGAAATACTATTTTCCAGATACAATTTTGTCTGTTTCAGTTATTACTCAGCTTAGTCAGTAAAACCGAGAATTATTTTATCTGATCTTGCCCAGCTTAGGTATTGAAAGCTTTTCTGAGACTTATTTCCGTGTGTGGCACATGTCAGACAGTGTGTTGAAGTGTTATGACTCCTGCTTTGTCTGAGAGAAAAACATCAGGGGCTGTCCCGGTGGCGCAGCAGTTAAGTGCGCACGTTCCGTTTAGGCAGCCCAGTGTTCGCTGGTTCAGATCCCGCGTGCGGACATGGCACTGCTTGGCACGCCATGCTGTGGTAGGCGTCGCACATATAAAGTAGAGGAAGATGGGCATGGATGTTAGCTCAGGGCCAGTCTTCCTCAGCGAAAAGAGGAGGATTGGCAGCAGTTAGCTCAGGGCTAATCTTCCTCAAAAAAAAAAAAAAAGAAAGAAAAGCAAAACATCAGTGGTCTGAATTATGAGGGGTGAAGGGCATCATGGAGATGAGGCCTGACTCCACTAGAAACTGACTTTGTGATCTTGGACACACCTTTAAACTTCTCTGAGCCTCGGTTTTCTTCCACATAACTTCTGCTCACATTTAATTCCTGTAAGGTGGAAGTAGTCTAACCTTGTCCTAATATTACTAATTTCCTATTCATATTAGAAGGAACTCGTTTTCTGGAAAGGAAGTTCAGTCTGTGTAATTCCAAGCCTCTCTTTAGTCCTTTACTTTCTGGAAAGATGGAATACAAAATATAACAAATTTGGAGAAAAGGCCTGGGCACATACAGCTCAATTTCCTTCCTCCTGGGAGCAAGCCTCTCCCCAGAAAGCACGAGTTCCCATTGGGTCCTCCAGTCCTTGGGCTCACTGAGGAAAGACTACAATACGGGTGGGAGCTTACACCCGTTCAACCCTGCTTTACTGGGAAGATAATTCTGCCTCATTCTGGAGTTCAATGAGTAGATCTGTTGGCTATCACACTAAATGACTTTTTCCAGTTTAGTGATAGCAATAATAACAGCAATATTTTAGACTCATTTAATCTATTATTTGATTTTTTGACATACACAGACCCTGGTGAAATGGAGGGATGCTGATTATTGGGGGTTTCCTCGGAAACTGCAAAATCTGTCTGGTAGAGATTTGTGACGATTTCAGAGAACAAAGAGGTGATGCAGCACAGTGGTTAAAATGGTGGGCTGTGGTACCAGTCTATTTAAGTTTTAATCCTAATTTCAGCGTTTCCTAGCTATGTCCTTAGGCAAGGTATTAAATCTCTGTACCTCAGTGTTCTCATGTGTAAAATGGTACCTATAATCACCTTCAAGGGTGATTTTGGGGATTATGTGAATTAGTATATCCAGCACTTAGAATAGTGCCTAGTACATGGTCAGTACTCAGTAAATGTCAATTACCATTATGAACTATTACAGTTTAGTTACATACAATTCATCAGAGTAAGCATCCAAGAACATAGAGGTATTATTATCAACATTACTGTCACCAATATAGAAGAGATATTTGTGTTATTTAGGATAAGTAGGCAGAGTACATAGATATGCTGTAACAAAAAGACCCAAATATTCAACGACTTAGAGAAGAAGTCTATTTTTCACTTATGTAACAATCCAAAGAAATGAAGACTAACGTGCACCCAAAAATCTATACGTGAATGTTTATAGCAGCTTTATTCATAATGGCCTAAAACTGGAAACAACCCAGATATCTTTCAACGCGTGAATGATTGAACAAACTGTGGTACCTCCATACCATGAATGACTACTGAGTAATAAAAAAGAATGAACTATTGCTGCAATGACCTAGATGAATCTCTGGAGAATTATGCTGAATGAAAAAAAGGTAATTCAAAAAGATTGTATTCAGGGGCTGGCCCGTGGCCGAGTGGTTAAGTTCGTGCGCTCTGCTGCAGGCGGCCCAGTGTTTCGTTGGTTCGAATTCTGGGCGTGGACATGGCACTGCTCATCAAACCATGCTGAGGCAGCACCCCACATGCCACAACTAGAAGGACTCACAACGAAGAATATACAACTATGTACCGGGGGGCTTTGGGGAGAAAAAGGAAAAAAATAAAATCTTTAAAAAAAGAAAGATTGTATTCAATAAGATTCCATTTATATAACATTCTTGAAATGACAAAATTGTAGAAATAGAGGACAGAGGAGTAGTTGCCAGGGGTTAAGGAGGGGCGGGGGTGGAAGGGAAGTGGGTGTGGCCATAAAGGGCAACGTGAGGTGTCCACGTGGTGATGGGAATGTTTTGTATCTTGACCATATGACGTCAGTGTGCTAGCTGTGATATTGTACCATGGTTTTGCAAGATATTACCATAGAGGGGAACTGGGAAAAGGGTACCCTAGGCCTCTTTTATATTATTTCTTACGACTACATGTGAATCTGCAATTATTTCCAAATAAAAAATTTAATTAAAAAATCCCGATTTATTTCCTAAAAACAAACAAACGAAAAGATGGAAAATATAACTTGCACTATTTTATTTTTTAGCTTGCAAAAAGAAGAGTTTTATTTGGCATTAAGGATGAGAGTTAGGAAATGGAAGATCATCACTCCTGGGTTGCTGTTTTTCTGGATTTGGACTGTGAAAGCAAACTTCTTAGAAATAAGAACCCTCCTAAGTAGGAGCCTGGAGTGGAACTGGTGTTCTGAGAAAAGATACTCATCAACTCTTTTCCTGGACCTGAATCTTTCCTGGCTGGTTTAGCAGTTTTCAATTTTTGCCTGTCTTGCTGGGGAGATGTTTTCAATTGTAGATTCAAAGCTCTTGCTCCAGGTGCGCAGATAATCAAACTCGACATTTGTCTATTCTCATCTCAACGCCTAGAGATGACCATCCTATCTTCCGGTGGTGCCGAGTTCTCCAGCGCCTACAGAACAGCTTTCTCCCTAGCCAGGGATGTATATTTGGGATCCCAGAGTGGCACCTTCGTGTCAATGGGGTGAGGATGACTAGCTATGTGGCCTTAGGCAAGTCTTCCAACTTTTCTCTTTCCCCTTTCTCCCTTCCAGACCCATTATCCACCCTCTTCTGCGCCCCGGGAGGCTGACCCCTGTAGACCGCATCACTCGGGCTTCCTTGCCTGCTGACTCCCAAGGAGTCCCTTCCCTGCTTCGTTGGTTGCTATCGCCCTAGGAACGCATGACCCTCCGTGACCACATCCACCCCGGCAGCCACACCTCCACTCTGGGACTCCGATGAGCTTCCTTTGCATCTTCCTTCCCAGGGGCGGTAATGGCTCCCCCTGTTGGTAGTCGCTGGATACTTCATCCGCCGGTGGTGTTTCCCTGATTGGTGCGCACCTCAGTAAACAAGCCGTTTAAGAAAGTCCAGTTGCACCCCTTGAGGGAAACAGTTTTTGTTCGAGTCCTTGCCTGATAGGCTTTTTTAAAGCTATCAAATGGGGGCCACCTTCCGCGGTGTATCTGGGTGTAACTGCGAGGATCACGTGAGCTCGCATGCCGCAGTGTGTTTCAGAAGTGGAAGCATTCACCTGCGGGGCGGGGACACAGTTACGGCTGTGCTGACTCTTAAGGCCTGAGACATCTTCATAACCCTAAGGCATTTTGGAGTTTTCAGTATTTGAAATTTGCACAGTAAATACTTCAATAATTTAGGGAGCAAAAATTAGAGAGTGAAGACAAGACCATTTCCTGTTTTCAAGTATACAGACTCACTACCTCTCTGGAAGATACAGGAGTGTCTAGTTGAATTGTATTAGCTATTTATGGAAATTTCTCCCAGATGCTGGTAACAGGTTGATATACACATACTGCATCTAGCCTTAGTTTTCAGAGTTGCATTAAGTTTTGGTTTATGCCTGGGTTGTGTAGGTATTTCATTGAAAGTTAGGAGAAGATATATTAGAGGTTACTGGCAAGAGTTCATTTTTACCTAAAAACACCTTGAAAGCATAAGCTTTTAAATGGCTGCACACATGTCATAATTTATTTGTTAGAGAATTAGATTGTTTCCAGTTTTGCTCATGATAAACAGTGGATGAGTGACCCTTCTGGTATGTACAGTAGTCTGCACGTCATTCCACCACGCTCGGCACTGCTCAGGTTAGGTCCTGGTGGATACAGCAGCCAACGAAGCAGCTCTCCTCCAGAGATTCTAGCTGGGGAGAGAGACATTAAACAAATAATTGAATAAAAGGGGTAAAGCAGGTAAGGGAGATAGAGGATGAATTGCCTATTTAAATGGGGCAATCCCGGAATGCCTTTCTGATAGGGTGATATTTCAGCAGAGATCTGAATGACACGAAGGAGCAAGCCAGGCACACATGTGGGGGAAGGCATTCCTGGCAGAGGGAACAGCAAACGCAAAGGCCTGGAAACAGGAATGTGCCTGACATGCTTGAGGAACAGCCAAGGAGGTTTCTGGGATTGGAGAGGAATGAGTGAGCAGTAAGATCTGAAGTCAGAGGGAGAACCGGGGGCAAGATCTTGAAGGGTCCTATCCACCACTGGAAGGGCTCTGCCTGGTCCTTACAATGACGAGAGACCCTGGAGGGCTTGGAGTGCAGGAGTGACACGGTAACATTTTCATTTAAAGGCTCTCGTTGGCTGCTGTGTGGAAAATGCTCTAAGGGGGCCGGGGTGGAGTGAGGGTGACCAATCAGAAGGCTTTGGGGGTGATGTGGGGAGAGGTGGTGGTGGCTTGGACTAGTGTCGCCGTGGTGGTCATGAGAAATGGTTGGAGTTGGGCTGTATTTTGAAGGCAGATGTGGTAGAGTTTAATCATGGATTGGACGCGGAGCGTGAAAGAAAGGAGTTAATGATGATTCTGGGTTTTGCCCTGAGTGATGGTGGATGGAGGATAAATAAATGACTGTCTAGTTGGGACAGTAGTTCTCAACCCGGGGTGATCTTGCTCCCCAGGGTGCATTTGACAGATAGTTTTGTTTGTCACAACTGGGGTGAGGGGGTGAGTACTACAGAAATCTAGTGTGTAGAAACCAGAGATGCTGCTAAACCTCCTACAAGGCATAGGGTAGCCCCCCACAATAAGGAATTATCTGGCCCCAAGTGTCCATAGCGCTGAGGCTGAGAAATCCAGAGTTAGGGAGGTTGCTGCTTTTTTCTTTCCTCAGCCCCTTTCTTCGCGTGGCTTTGCTCTCTCCTCTCCAGATGGGTTTCTTTGCTGCTTCTTATACAAGTTAGGAAATGATTGGCCCAGCTCTCCCCTCTCCCTCCCACCAAATGTGACCTTTTTTTTTTTTTAATTGCAGTAACCTTCAGTTAGAGCATTATATAAATTTTGGGTGTACATCATATTTTGATTTCTGTGTAGATCACATCACGTTCACCACCCAAAATCTAATTACAAACCATCACCACACACATGTGCCTAATCACCCCTTTCGCCCTCCTCCCTGCCCCCTTCCCCTCTGGTAACCACCAATCCAATCTCTGTCTCTATGTGTTTGTTTGTTGTTTTTATCTTCTATTTATGAGTGACATCATACACTATTTGACTTTCTCCCTCGGACTTCTTTCGCTTGGCATAATGTCCTCAGGTTCCATCCATGTTGTCACAAGTTGCAAGATTTCATCCTTTTTATGGCTGGGCAGTATTCCATTGTGTATATATACCACATCTTCTTATCCATTTGTCCCTTGATGGACACCTAGGTTGCTTCCAAGTCTTGGCTATTGTGAATAACGCTGCGACGAACATGCACCCCTATGTTCATAACTTGCATTTTTAACTTCTACCTGATTTTCAAAGACAACTCAAAACTGTTTCTTAAAAGAAGAAACTCTTCATTGGAAAGCTTATTCTCCCTGGAAAACTATATACACATTTGCAACAATTCACAACGGTTTGCTCATACTGTTCATTACTTGACCCACCATCTGAGGTCAGTCTAGACTACGTTTACTATGGCAAATGCCATTTTATTCACAGTTGACAGCTCTCCAGACCAGCAATCACATTCTAAAAGGCCAGCAAGTGACCCACTGCCAGTCTCTGGAGAGAAACAGAAGGTGGGGCATTTGCTGCTCTCGACTTTAAAGGTCACTTTGTGGCTCCTGGATCTAGGGTCTTGGAAGGACTGTCTGAGAGATGGTCCATTGGAGAGAAGAAGTTCTGGTATTCTCCAAAGGGCCAAGTCCCAGCACTTGCAACTGGCATGTAAAGATGAATTGGGGGAGAAGGGTCTGGGGCTGACTGGCTGCCCCACTTCCTCTTCTCTTCCTCTAAGTGCCTTCTATAAGTAAGGCGTCATGCGTAACATTCACTGACCCTTCTGAGGCCATTATTCTCTGATCCTCATTGTGTAGATGAAGAAACGTAAGCCTAGGAATGCAAAGGCTGCCCAAGGCCACACGGGCACTGTGAGTCTGATTCACACTGTAATATGTCTATTGCTCTGGCTCTGGCCACTGGTGCTCCAAAGGCTGAGTTAGGAAATCAAAATGAGCTTTCCCTGCGCAGATCTGGTTGGATATAACTCTAATCTGTGTTCTTGACCTCATGCCCCCTTTGCTACATCCGCCTCTGAGTAAACCTCAACCCTGTGCTGATGATCCCAGTCTGGCCACCCGACTTCAGTTCTGGACTCATTCCTTGGAGATTCAGTGCATCATTTTTCATCCAGACCATTGTCCAAGAATCTAAGGCAAAACCTGTCAAGGTGCCTTGAGGACGTTTGTCACTACAGCTTGCAAATCAATCATGTGGGAAAATCCATGAAAGTCATTGCCCTCTCCCCACCAATCCCTTATCCACAGAGTGAATACGGCATCTCCGCTACCCACTTCCAGCATCACCATTCTCTGCTATCCGCTGTTCACAGAGACAATGATAATAGCGAGTATTTAGGGAACGTTGTGGCCATCCTTCACTGCACCCTCTGAGATGGTTTCTATCACTATCTTTATTTAACACATAAGGAAACTGAGGTTTAGAGAGACTGAATAGTATCCCCAGGGTCACGCGGCTACAAAGCACAGAATTCTACTTCTCTGCACTAGCCTACCTCCAACTGATTGCACTGCCAAGCTCTGTCCTGGGCAGCATCTTGACTCTGCTTCACCGTGTGAACTAGTGGATCAGCAGGAAGGATTACTAAATTCTTTTGAGGCAATTATTCCCTCATGGTAGCTAGTTTTCAAGAGTAATGATCATATCATAAAAATATGACACAATAATTAAAAGCTTGGGCTCTGGAATCCAGCCATGTGCATAGTCCCTACTACACTGCTTACAAGTCTGTGACTCTCCCCAGGCACGTTACTTAGCTTTTCTGCATCTCAGTTTCCTTCTCTGCAAATCAGGGCTCCTAATGGTGGCTATCTCTAAAAGCTGCATAAGGAGTTTATAATTGGAGCATTGTCAGCGTCCGTGGAGCACTGAAGGAGTAGTTCATGGAGCATTTCCTTGTTGAGTTTTGTGAAAGGTCAGAAATGGATCGCTCAGTTTTCACAAGCATTCTCCAAACCCTAAGTACCTTTTAATCACACCCCCTTTAACTACTCTCCTTTCCAGACTAAACTGTCCTAATCTTGGAAATCTTGCTTCCTTTGGAGCTGGAATCACAAGTACCAAAGTGGAAACAAAAACACTCTCTTCGGCATTTATGAGGAAAAGTGCTGCAGACTGCTCCTTCTTGGCAGAGCCCTTCCTGTGGAAAGACTGAAAAATTGACGCAGAGAAGTTCAAAGACTCAGAGCCGCTGAATCAAAACAAAATCCCTTAAAATTACGCTGATGGTTCTTCCAGATAAGCAGGTAATTCTTC
This sequence comes from Equus caballus, assembly GCF_041296265.1. Taxonomy (NCBI): domain Eukaryota; kingdom Metazoa; phylum Chordata; class Mammalia; order Perissodactyla; family Equidae; genus Equus; species Equus caballus. The sequence continues at coordinate 19,415,528 of NC_091712.1, read as the reverse complement.
AAGGTAATTTGGAGAGAATTCAACAGTGTTTATTAGAGGTTCACTTAAGAAAGCCAAACATTCAGCCCTAAAAGCAATTTCAAAGCAAAACTCTAAACAGTATTTTAGAATAAGGAGGAAATTATATGCACAATCGTACCTCCCAGGGGTTCTGAAGGATTAATGAGGGAAAAATAGAAGCTCTAGGGAGAAAATCACCAGAAGAATGACAGGAAATATGAGAAATTCACCATAAATGGGACAGGCTGACAAGGCATAATGTCCATAATGTGATTTTTAATAGACGTTAAATAAATACCTGTAGGTAGGTTGACTTTCTGTCCAATGGTATCAGAACACTGGGGAGGCATGATGGAGTGGAGTGACAATCGCTGGAAAGGGAAACTGGTTCAAACACACGTTACTTCTCTTTCCTTCTTTGACTCTAAATGTCAAAGGAGCGTTAGTATTTGTCCTAAAAAGAAATCTTAATAATTTCTTGGGGCTGCAAGTCAGACTATTTTATTTATTGAGAAAATGATACACAGAATATCAGATTTTATGATACTATTTATGATACATCACAGTCAGTGCCCCTACTGGGGGAAAAAAGCCACATTATTCCCCAATTAGGATAGAAAACATTAAAATGTTCAGCATTCTTAATAATAATAAACAGACAATGGGTGAATCTAAGGGCTTTAATAAATGTAAAATATGGATATATTATATTATTCTAAACCGTTATGTGAGTTCTTTAGGGGAAGATTGAAAAGCGGGCTGAACTTCTCTCTTAGGAATACTCTGGGGAAAACACTCTCGAGAATAACTCTCTGATCTTCCTGGAAGTCTTCATTGTTTCAAGGCCTCCCCTCTGCATCTTACTTTTGTACTGATTACCCCCTGAGAGCCATTCTCCTCTTCACGTGGGTCACCATTGTGATTGTGTGTATACTCTTTACCAAGGGCAGTTGTGTGTCACCAGAGGGGTCAAAGCTCTGGACTTAAAGGCCTGAAGCTCCATCTCTGAAATCAGGGATTTGGCATCAATATAGCATAGTCAGGAGCACCCAGACTTTGGAATCAAAGTGATCTGGGTTTGAATCCTGCCTCAACCCTTCACTAGGTAAATGGTCATAGACAAGGTCCTCATTTTCTCATCTCCAGTTCTCCACCAGCACAATGGGGAAAGTAATACTTACTCAGTATGGTTGTTGTGATGAGTAAATGAGATTATTTATCTAAAGCACCTTGCTTATGGTGTCTGTGTCATTGCTGATTTGGTGGTTGTCATTGTTCCAGCCTGGAACACTGAGCCTGTTGAGCTGCTACAAACACCACATTGGCCTTGAGCAATGGAGTAGTGACAGTGTTGTCCTAAAATTGGCATTTTCTCCCAAAAGATGAAGTTCTTTTTCTTCCAGGGCCAAACTTACTGGTTCCTTTTTCACTGACCACTCAATACATGAAACAGTGTTATAATCTCCTTAGTTGTGGAACCACTGTGTTTTGGAGCTTGTCCAAGGTTAACTTGCCCATGTGGTCACCAAATATGAGGACCCCACTACATCAGGAATCGAGTACCTTTCTTTTATGATATACTAAAGGAATTCTCAGAAAGGGACATTTAATCCATATAGACTACAAGTTTAGAGTTTTACAGTGTGAGATGCCTCTTTTTTTAAAGTGCATGTCAGGTTTCTTCAATGAGCTTTCTAAATTGGCCTGGTTGATGTGAAACATTCTTATGACCAAGTGTACTCAGTCACAGGAGTGATAACCCAGCCCTGTATTATTTCTCTGTGGGAGGAATGCTGGGGATCCTGGCTAACCACTCCCCTAGAAGAGAAATGCTCCTCTTGAATTTGTAGTAGTTTTTCCTTTCACTTGATTAAATAAGAAGAAAGTGTAATTAAGAGCTACTTCTTGAATCATTGTCAATTAAGGAACAAGATTCTCAAGAATTAAAAATTCATGACAGATTTCAGCCTGATAGGTAAAGAGAAGATTGCTTGATAATTATGGGCTTATTTGAAAGTTACTTTTCTCCCAGGCTTCAATATCTCATTTTGTTAGAATGCACACTGAATGCTTAAAATCTCTTTCTTTTGGAAAAGACAGAGTTATCTTGTTAAAGGAATAATATTCCCTGTGATAAGGCCCAGCACTGAATGGCTATTCCACTGTTGTTTTTAGCGCCATCGAGTCGATTCCAACTCCTAGTGACCTGTGTACAGTGGAGCCAGTCTTTTTGCCTCATCCTCGCATCTTCCAGAACTATATCAGACAATGTTCCACTGATGTTCATAAGGTTTTCATGGTCAATTTTTTGGAAGTGAGTGGCCAGGTCCTTCTTCCTAGGCTGTCTTAGTCTGGAAGCTCTGCTGAAACCTGTCCACCATGGGTGAAATTTGCTGGTGTTTGAAATACTGGTGGCATAGCTTTCAGCATCCCAGCAACATGCAGCCACCACAGTGTCACAGCAGACGGATGGGTGGTGTGGTTCCCTGACTGGGAAACGAACTGGAGTCATGCGGCAATGAGAGCACCGAATCTTAACCACTAGACCACCAAGGCTAGTGGTTACTCCATAAAGAGATTAAAAAAGGAAGTCAAGGGAAGGTAAGGGAGGGGACACGTGGCTACCAGACTCACCAATTCCACTGGCATTTTTTCACATAAAGTGTTATCATTGTCTTTTGTCTAGGTGAAAATAAGTCTTGGAATTAAGTGCTATCTAAACTCCATTTCTTATTTTGTTACTGCTTCCCTGAGTGGCCATGGAAAACACATTTAGCCTTTTGATTCCTTGGTTTCAACAACCACAAAATGACTTAATAACTTTTACTTTTATAATGGACTTTGTAATAGTCATCTATTGCTGTATGACAAATTGCCCCCAAACTTAGAGGCTTAAAACAACAAGCATTTATAGTCTCATAGTTACTTTGAGTACTTGCTGGGGAATCTAGACATTGCTTGTTCAGATAACTCTGCCTCAAAGTCTCTCAAAAGGCTGTAGTAAAGGTGTTGGCTGGGGCTGCCATTTTATCCAAAGGCTCAGCTGAGAGAGAATCCACTTCTAAGCTCACTTGTGTGGTTGTTGGCATGATTCAATTCCTCCCAGACTATTGGATTGAAGGCCTTAGTTCTTTGCTGGCTGTTGACTGCTGGGGCCACCGTCAGTTCCCTGCCATGTGGGCCTCTCCATAGGGCAGCTCACAACATGGCATCTGGCTTCTATCAGAGTGGATAAATGAAAGAGTAAGATCAGGCTTGCAAGACAGAAGCCACTATGTCTTTATAACTTAATTTCAGAAGTGACATCCTATCACTTTTACCATGTTCTATTTGTTAGAAGCAAATTTCTGGGTCCAGCCACACTCCAGGGGAAGGGATTACACAAGAGCATGAGTATAGGAGACAGGGATGGTTAGGGCCTCTTGGAGGCTGCCTCTCATGGACTTAGTCATACTCACTCTGAGGCATCAGTGGGAACCATGCGCCGAGGTCATGGGAAGTCTCTGAAATCCCACCCTTTCCCTTAAGTAGGATAGCATTTAGTCATTCATTCAAAATCACATTTTAAAAAAAATTTCCTTCCCTCGTTTGGAAACATTTATTATGTATCTGCTGTTTACAATGCAGTGTCGGGAGTGCTTTGAAAAGGCAAAGATAAAGGAGTTAACAATTCTGGTATCATGAAGCACCCTTTGATGGTGGAGTCGTCTGCTTTGCTGACAATGGGATCTGTGTGAAGGCAGAGGTAGAGAGGAGTCTACTCAACCTCCACACCCCCAGCCACTCTCCCGTCAGTTGAAACCTTGGAAAAGGCTTTAGAATGGGAAAGAGATGACCTGCCTACCTTTTACCACTTTTAGGGACGCTTTCTATGAAGTTCCCAACACTCTTCCTGGGTAAATTCTGCAAGGCGCCCATCGTGTTTATTAACTCTCTTTCTCCAGGACCACAGCAGGGGGCTATGGCTCCTATGCACTGGGGAAGGGAGACAATGATTTCTCCTGGCACAATCTGCCATTGCCTACTAACGATTCTTATATTAGTTCATTGTTGTTTAAGCCTAGACTTTTTACTGGACTTTTATTTGTGTCCTTCTGGTCTCCCCAACGAGATGGAAAGTTCTCTAAGAGCCAAAGTTACTTCTTACCCTTCCTTGAATCTAAACAAGTTTCGGTAACATAGAATATGTGCAATAAATGATGTATGCACAGATGCCTCCTTCAGAGGGGGTCTAATTTACACATAGGACCAATTTAGGAAGAATCAACCTGGGATCATCAGTCGAAGGGCTTCTGGAGGCACAACCTTATTTCTATTTGCCCTCATTTGGTTCCTTTCTTTCACTTTGGCTTTCCTTGAGTTTTAGGTTAAATTTTCCTGCTCCTTAGCCTTTTTCTCCATGAAGACATGTATTCCTTTCTGTCGTGCTCTCCCCAAACTCAGCCTCTGCTCATGCAACAGCCCCAGTGTGTGGGGCAATGGGCATGATGGCCTCTCCCAAGAAGCACAGCAAAGAGGGAATATGTACCAGCCCAGGGCGCCCACAGCCCCGTCCAGAAGCACAGATATAGGCTGACTCCTGTGCTCTTTCTTCCTGTACTTTTCAGATTTTTTTCTCTTTAGACACAGGGACACAGGTCTACTATGGTAGTCCTTGGTATTTTAATGCACAAATATCTTTATGCACTTTGGGAATGTGTTTCCTGTTTTGACTTGTTCTCTAAATATATATAATTTTTAAATTATAGGTTTACGTCAGAAGGACAATTTAGTCAAGTATAACTTTCTTCACAAAACATGTCCTGGTTGCAGCACATAAACTGTGGAATGCAAGCAGGCTTGGAGAATGCCCAGATCGACACATCCTCTCCCCCACGCCTCTGCCCTGACATTTTCAAAATGTATCTCTTGTCTTTTCTATTGCAACTAAGTCTATAAAAGGTGCTGCTCTCTAAGCAAAGGCAGTAGGGACCAAAATCTTAGCTGATGTCACCCAAATAGAAAAAAATTTGAAATCCTCTCACAGAGATAGTAAGTTCCTTTAGTGGGAGAATCTTTTAGGTCCAAGTGACTAAAGGGGCACAGACACTTCACCTGAAGTCCCTTAAACCATGTGCTGCTTGGGGTCCTGCGTTTCTACACAATGGCGGAGAGAAAAGGTGACATCTGGAGAGTTAGGCCGTGTTTCTCATCATGTCGTTGTAGTTAATGCAACCCAAAAACGTTTCTTTTTTGCGCACCACTCTGTGTCTGGAGTGTCCATTTGTGAAGTCAAAGGAGGAGTTTTTGACTTGGAATCTAAAGGCACAGGTCTTAACATTGAGAGTGCTCACCTTGAACTGGAAAAACGACCAAATAACTTATATGGATTTGTTATTAAATGTTAAATCAAAGCAGAAACATATATATAGGTTGACGTCTCCACAACACAGACGAAGGATAGACTTCCACTGTGTCATAGAGCGGTTTCCTGGAACCAGATTCTGAGATGGAGATTTGTGTACAAACGATTTATGTGGAGGAGTGCCCCAGGGAACAAGACCTAGAAGAGACGAGGAACGCAGATCTGATTGGGCAAAGGAAGAAGTTGGGCTCCAAGGCAGTAGCGACAGAGGGCTCAGCTGATCCCGCAGGGAGCACCTGAGCTGGGGTGGCCCTTCACAGTTGTCACAAACTGGGCACAAGTGTCAGGTCTTATAATCTCCTCCTCACCTTCCTCATCCCCTTGCCACTGGGCTGCACTAGTGACAAGGGAGAAGGGGAGATGTCTTCAAAACACAGCTCCTTTTACGGTGAGAGTAATCCCCTGATGAGAGGAAGGTGGTTGTGAGCCAATGGCAGCCCCCACTCCCAGCAGCTGAGGGAAAGATTACCTCAGTCCTGGAGCGGGGACCAGGGCGACATCCCACAGAACCCACCACACACTCTGTTTCAAAATGAGAAAACTGGAATCAGACAAAAATCTGGGACCTGAAACAGATAAAATGAATGTTTACGTAATTTTATATTTAATTATTATACATAATATTAAAGAATTAATATATACAAACTAAATTAAAATAACTAAAAAGTAACTCACAAGTAAATAGAAAGGAACCAGAAGAATTCCAGCCATGTAACTTTCTGTTGAACGTAGGCAGATTGAATGCCATCTACTGCAGTCGAAGGAGAGCTTTGACAGTGGGACATTGTAAACAATGGCTGGTAAGGAGAATGATTTCTGAATAATGCGTGTGTGTGTCCTCCCAAGCAATGCTCAACAGGAAGACCCTTTTTTTTCATGCTTAAATTTGGGGAAGTCAGTGAGAAGCAGGTGAGCCAGCAGTGTGCCCAGGATGTTTTACAGAGGGCCTTCATGAGTATCTCACTGATGGCCTGAGTAGGCACATTTAGACACTCGGAATTTCCAGTATCTGCAGTGATTTGTGCCAAACAATTAGAAACAGAAAAAAATCAGCAATAAGAGAATTGATGAGGTCCATGTCATTGGGCAGAATGCTCCTGGATATTTAAAGTTTTGACTTTCAGTAATTGCAGACAGTTAGACTAAGAACTCTGAAATTAGTAAACCAGGCCCAAGACATGTCTTAGGGTAAGAAGCAGAAGCCCATGAGTGCCATGGATCAAGGAGGATGAGGGAAGGGTATTTGGACCCAGCTAAGACAAGCACCATTGGAGGTAATCCCCGGGAAGGAAACCCATGGAAAGTAAGAATTGGTAGTTTCTATCAGAACTGATTTAGTTATCGCCATTTTTACCTAATGTATTTAGTACACTATACGATTTATTTCATAGAGTACTTGCAACTCTTCTCAATGAATCTTTTAGAGTTTTTTCTGAAGTGCCAAGTCAAAAGAAACTTTCTGGGCAGGAGGGTACTGAGAAGTAGGTAAATTCACCCAGCCTTTGTTGTCATGCTTCTGGTGCCCCAATGGGAAGATCAGAGAAGCAGCATCCTTCAGAAAATAATTCTACACAGAATGCCATTCCAATGTGGGTGTGCCACACACCTATTATGTAATAATTTCACACACACCCCTCCAAAAGGAAAAGAAAAAGAAAAGCAGGACTATATATAGGAAGCAATTATAATTTTTATTTAGCTGATCGAAGCCCCAGAAAGTTTCTCTGATCACATCCTGATACAGAATTTTATTTCATTTCCTCCAACGAAAATATGTTTGTACATTGGCCTACAAGCTGCAAAGTAATGAAGACAGCTTTAGAGTTTCAAATTGATTCCACAGTGACAAGTACTCTTGGAAGGAAAAAAACAGAACATTTTACTGAGGGATCAAAGATCAAACACTAGAAACTTGAAATGAGATTTTTCTTCATCACACTTTCTCAGAGGCCAGAGAACATGCAATAGCTGAACTCTCAGCCACTCTACTTGGATGCCAGGTCTCCTAATATTCTCCCTCATGGGTGTTGCCCTACCCTTTCGCTGAACTGAGAAGAACCACCAACTGGACTTGAAAGGACTAAGAGGGAGACCGAATTTCAAAAGCAGGGTCATATGGAGTGAGAGGGCCCTGGACCTGGACTCAGAAGCCCTGGCTCTGGGTTCCAGCTCTACTGCCTGCTGTCCCATGTCCTCTGGCGTCTGCTGGTGTCCTCTGTTTACCGGTTGAAAGGGATGCCAATGCTGGCTGGCCTTGGGGTACGTGTAGGGATGAAATAAAAATGAAACTTGAAGAGGGCTTTGTGAACTGCAGAGCGTAATGCAAAAATGTGAGGTGTCATTATCCATCTGTGTCTTTGTTTCTAAGGATGCTTGCTGAATGAGTCATGATGGATTGAGAAATCTCATGGAGGAATGAAGAGGTAAGAAGTTCCCTCAGCCCCTTAGGATTAGCTTCATCGCGCCCTCTATCTCCTCCCTGACTTGGCTCTTGCAGCCGTCATAATGTAGAGCAATTAAATGTTTGAGCCTGGGGCTGGTGTTCCAACACTTTGACCTGTTGCAATTTTCCTTAGGGATCATATTTCCAGCTTTCTGTTTTACACATGGCGTTCTGACTCTGAAGGGGACGACTGAAGGGCCTCCAGCCTCTGGCTTTCTCTCCCTCCCTGTTAGAACAGGCCTCCAGGTAGGCAACTGTGAGAGGGCACACGGGCACAGAAAGGGGACAGAAAGGGAGCAGGGAGACCCTGAAGACAAAATGCGCACTGTAATCTGTGTCCTCAAAGCTTTAAGGCAGGAGAACTAGTCGCATTATTCTGTGGGCAGGATAGAATTCCAGGAAGCAGGGCAGGCAAAGGAAGTCTGTACAAGTTTTCAGTTCTGATTCAGAACCAAAGGTGAGAAGCCTCCCTTTGATAGATCTGTACCCCTTAACTCCTATCATTTCACATTCATAAAAGTTAGCCACTCACAAACTTCCCTTTCCAGAATCTCTTAAATGCAAAAGCAATTATTATTAGCTCTGCACACTCATATTTCAGGCTGGCAAGGCAGCCTCAGAGGTATAAGAGCTAGAAAAATGTATTTCTGTGTTAATCAAAAGAGAAGAAAGTCTGTTCCTTGGGAGCCTCCCTTCCTCCAGGGTGCCCTGCACTGCCTGCGGTAACTCCATCATGGCAGATTTGTTGGTGACTGGGGGAACCACAGAATGAGTCCAAGACTGGAGGTTGAGTCCTGGACTCTGATCCCAGCTCTATGACATTGGGCCACTTCTCTTTGGCTTGGGTTTCTTCACAGCAGAAAGTGTTAGGTTAGATTCCAACAGTGGTTCTCAACCTTGGGTGCCCATGAGGATCACCTAGGATTCCCAATGCCTGGCACTTCCCTTACCAACTAAGTCAGAAGATCTGGGGGTGGAGCTCAGGCAGGAGGAGTTTTTAAAGCTCTCCAAGTGATTTCAGTGTTAAACCTGTTTGAGAACTGCTAGTTCAGAAGATCAGTGGTTCTCCAGTCTGGCTGTACATGACAATCGCCTAAGGAGCTTTAACAAATACAAAGCCCAGAGTCCAAAGCCAGAACAATTACAATGGAAATCTCTGGGGTTGACCTCAGACACGGTATGCTTTCATATTTCCCCAGGTGATTCTAATGCATAGCTAGGTTCATGGACCTCCACCTTAGATGATCTTCAAGGATGCTCCTCAATCCAAGGTTCTAAGCTTCTATGAGTCTGCACCGGTGGGGCTTTAAGCGTATGTACCACCTTCTCAGGAAAGCAGCTGCTCCACTGTTTCTATCAGCTGGCAAGTTAAGCAACTCTGGCTCTGAGGAATGGGATGATTATTTCCCCCCACATCTATCTTCTCCGGACCTTGACTCTTGACAATTAAGAGGGACCCCTCTCCCTATTTACAATCTATAAAAAGGTCATCCCAGATGTGATCTGAGTCCCATCATAAGTACAAGCCAGGGTTCTCAAGCTTTTTGGTTACACCGAAGCCTTGGAGAACTTCATGAAAGCTATAGACTCTCTCGCAAGAAGAATTCACTTCTGCATTTGCACATCAAATTGAGTATACAATTTTAATGGGTCCCTGAACCCCGGATGCAAAGAAAATTCAATTCCAGTTCAACATGATATAAAAGTAAAAAAATCACATAACTCAGGAAGCTGAAATTGCAACATAGATGGAAAGAGGAGGGACCGAGAGCTAAGAGCCCTGAGTTCTAATCCTGGTTCCTCTTCTAATTAATTGACATTTTGGAGTCACTGAGTCACTTTATGCCTCAGTTTACTCATGTGCAATTAAGAATCATAACACCTACTCTACCATGTTTCTGCCTCACCTTCCACCCTCATAAAGAATTGGCACATTCCCCACCTACAGACACTCTGTCCAAACTGTCTTTGAGACCATAGCACCAAAGTGTGTTTACATATTTGTTAACTTGTTCTGAGTGCTTGTATTGACCAAGAGGTCATGGGGATAATAGCGTGTATGGGTCTTGGAGCCTGGAAGAGACTGGGCTAAGGGATTGCATGCATGTCCTTCTGTTTGGAGTGCAACTTGGCATCTGAGCTTGGAAGGGGCAAGCGGAGATCCATGAACCCACCACGCACCAGCCACAGTCCTCGGTGGCAAAAGGGTGGAACTGGAGCCAAATGTCTGAGAAGTGGTCTCCCAGACTTCACAGTAACTGCCAAATTGGCCGCGGGCTTGGCAGAAGCTATCCAACTGGTGAGCACCAAGTGGTTTGGAGAGAGCAGGAGCCCTGCTTGGTCTCTGAGCATAGGCACCCGGGAGAATCTATGTTCCCAACCTCACAGGAGCTAAGCCATTAGAGCTCTAACCTGACAAGCAGGCCTGTCAGTCCAGGCCAGGAGGGTAGTTTTGATCGCCCCGAGGGGCCCAGGTTTGCTGCCTCACCAGGAGAGCACAGGATTGTCCTACCATTAGCCTTGGGCAGTGCTTGGCCTTGATAGGAGAGAAAGTAGGGAGACTGTTCCTGGCCAATCCCCGCGCTCCCCAATCTCCCCACATCCCCAGCCCACCTTCTCTGACTTCTAGACCATCCTTACAGAAGCATGAGGGGGACGAAAAGAGGAGGATAGCAGTGTCTGTCTTGGGTACTAGGCTTCTGCTTAGGATGCTCACTTTGAGAGGACAGAGAAGCCCCCGATGCCCCAGGAGAGCTTTTCCTCTTGATCAATATTGAGGAAACAATAACAGGAGCCTGTAACCAGACGTGGTGATGTGTGTGTGTATGGGGAGACTATTCTTATGATTCTCAGAGAGCCTGAGGAATCGAGCTCTGGTGGGGCAGAGGAAAAGTGAGGAGAGCAAACGAGCCCAGAGTTTTGACAGAGCTCTGGCTGTAACATGAAATGCACACGCATGCATGCACACATGCATACACACACACATCCTCTCGCTCTCTTGTTGTATCTCAGGAGCCCAGAGGGACTGACAACGGGCTCAGTTCTACAGCTTTGCTTTTCTATCAGGTACACACCACAGATGTATATGCCTACTGATAACTGGGGTCATCTGGCATCTGCCAGATCACTCAACTGGAGGTCCCCAGCCCCCACCCCTTGGGAATCAGAGAAATCCCTATGGGATAGGGAGGGAGTTGTCCAGGGAAGAAAAATGTCAGTCTCCAAGTTCTACACTCCAAGGTGGTCTCTGTTCCTTCTATCCTGGGGGTACTCGGCGGAGCTGTCGCTGATGGCCGTGAGTTTGTCCCAATCACAGGTGAAGTGGCTGGTGGGATGACAGCCTTGGGAGCTACAGCTTCTCATCCTCGGCTACTCTGGGCTTCAAGGAATGACACACCTGCATGTTCACATCCCTCAGGGACATAATTTCTTATCGTTTCATCCTCTTGGAAAGCAGTAACTCCTGGCAATGTACTGTACAAGAGCAGAGCAACGTGGCTTTCTTTTTTGTTTCCTCGCAATTCCTCAGTTGCTGTTGGTGGACTGTTTTGCAACTACTGTTTCCAGCTGGGACAGAGGAATATACACAAGCAGTATATTTTTTTAAATATTTACTTCATTGAAAATAAAGATAGGTATCTCATAGTTTCTTCCCATAAACCAAGTGATTTGTGTTTCCAAGCTGGGCCATTTCTTCCTGTCTTTATAGATCTGACAAATGGATGCTTTTCTACCACAGATTCTTTTTTTTTTTTTTTTTGAGGAAGATTAGCCCTGAGCTAACATCTGCCACCAATCCTCCTCTTTTTGCTGAGGAAGACTGGCCCTGAGCTAACATCCGTGCCCATCTTCCTCTACTTTATATGTGGGACACCACCACAGCATGGCTTGACAAGCAGTGGGTAGGTCCACACCTGGGAGCTGAACTGGTGAACCCCTGGCTGCCGAAGCAGAAAGTGTGAACTTAACCGCTGTGCCACCAGGCCGGCTCCTCTTATTTTTTTAAACCATTTTTTGGAGAGACGCCTTCATTTTCTGCACAAAATTTCCTTCCAGTGCATTTGAATCACAGGGAGAAGACACAAACAACTGTCAATGAGCATAACTGGACATGGCTATCACCATTGGAAGGTCACTTTGAGGTCCCTTCTCTTGATGATTTGGCAAAGTCCAAATTGGACCACTGGCCAGAGGAGACCAAGGGGAATCACTTTTAGACTCCAAAACTCACAAGCTTTCTTGTTTACTCCAACTCGACCCCACAACTCTGTTTTGATGAGGTAGAATACATTTTCACCATCGATGGGGACACTCACCACAATGTTCTTTACAAACCCAGGAAGAAATGGAACGAAGTCCCCACACCCCTCACCACTGAGAAAGCTGTTGTGCGAGGTCACAGGTCTGGACTCCTGCTGGAGTGAAGTGGGGCATGGGCCTCTCTGGGGTCCCTCTCACTGTGATGCGAAGATTGTGTTTCATTCTGTGTCAGCCAGGGTCCAGTCAAGGAGCCAGAAACCATATCAGCTAGTCAAAGAGAGAATTTACTATCAAGAATTGTTAACTATATGTTTTGAAGAACTGAAAAGTTGAACGTAGAACATTTGGATATTAAGGAGAGAGAAACTGGAGGAAGTAACTGCTGCCCTGGGGCTGCGGGCACAAAGGAAGTGGTTGACATTATTAAGACTTAGAGCTTGAAGGAGGGCTCCACGGACCTGCGACTCTGATCTCTGAGAACAGGATACCATCCAGCTGGCTAAGCTGTTTCTCAGGGGATGCACAGAGGCTATCGGTGTTGGGAATACTGCAAATTGGACTCTCCTATGGCTACTGGAAGGGACTGCTGCAGCCAGGGTGAAGCAGTGTGGCTCGGGCAACAGTGACAGGAACAGGAAGCAGAGGAATGAATATGTTCCTTCTTCCTCGTCAAGCTTTTCTCCAGCCCCCCCTGTTGACAGCACTTAGGCAGGCTGCAACTGGCAAAAAGGAAATGTCATTTGCAGCTCCCAGCCCCAGCATCAAAAGCCAAGAATTGACCCTGGGAGACAGTGGTTTAATAACTAGGGCATATGGCTGAGTCTCCATTGCTTTATCGCCATTTGACCAACTCATTTTCCATGATCCATCATTATAAGCTATGGAACTGGACTTTTTTGTTTCCTTGAAAAGGCTAAGCTTAGGCAGAAAGTGGATTTGGAGGAGCCTCATATTTAGGGGATGCCTCTGCCCAGGGCTTCTCAACCTCAGCACTACTGACATCTTGGGCTGGATAATTCCTTGTTGCGAGGGACTGTCCTGTGCATTGTAGGATGCTGAGAAGCATCCCTGGCCTCTACCCACTGGAAGCTTATAACACCTCCATTTCCCCCCACCCCAAGTCAACCCAAAATGATGACCAAAAGAAGTCTCCAGACATTGCCAATGTCCCCTGGGGAGGGAAATCTCCTCCAGTTGAGAATCCGTACTCTAACCTCTCTCAACATTGTTATCCCGGATTTTCTGGCCTGACAATTAAATAGTAAGGATGCCCATGAATTCACATACTCCTTGATAATTGTCAAGGCCCTTTCTCTGCTTTATTTAAACAGCCCCAGGAGGCAAGGAGGGACAGATACTAGTGTGTCTGTAGACAAGCAAACTATGACTCAGAAAGCTTGACCGACTTTCCTCGGAGTACCTGTCGAGGCAGAGCTATGCTGCTCTGCCAGCCTCATCCTCGCACTTTTAGAGGGGAGGGGGGTTTGGACGGCTGACTTGCTGAGAAGGGAATGTCCTCCCCCCTTGAGCTAGCAATAACGTTCTTTTTATTTTTCTTTTTAAGTGTCCAGCTGTTGCCAGGAATACCATATAAAACAGCTTTATGAAGTGAACACAGGCCCCCACAGCTTATACAAGCTGGCTCTGTCAAGGGCACCAGTGTTTTTAATTAATGCTTGTGTCCAGTGTTCCAGTCAAGCCTTACCTGCACCCCGTCTCTTAGGTTTTGACTTCTGGCTAACCTGCACAGGGGCCCTTGTGCCCGTGGCTAATAAATGCTCCTGATGTTTCTCACTGGGTCTGGGAGGGCAGAAATAAAAGTCACTTCCAACTAACTGTGTTCCAGCCTGAACACGGACCATGCGTAGCAGGCACCGGGGAGAAAGCTGCCTTGCCCTGTGCAGTCCAGCCGAGCGGCACTTGCAGACAAGCCCCTCTCCTTGGCTGGGTCCCTTCAGTTTAGATGTGCTCGGCATCAGTCATGGTCACCCTGTGGCCTTTTGGGATCAGCCAAAGGAGTCTCCTCACCATCCTGTAGAAAAATAATTCACACTCCTCCCCACACTAGAGATTTCTGGTACTCTTAAAGGCCAAGGGTGAGAGTGCCATCATTGGACGGGACAAAATAGGAACAGGTAAGAAAATAATTTCTGCACACTTGTGTGTGTGCGTACGTGTGTACGCCTATTTACCCAAGACTTCTCATGTGGAGCTGATAGAAACCAACGTCATGGAGTGCAAACCCTCTGCAAACCCCGTGGTCTGATTGGCTAACTTCTTGACTGATTGATTACTTAGAATAACAGGGCCGTAGAACTCAAAGGAAACTCAAAGATCGTTTTGCCCAACCTTCTCTTTTTACTAATGAAATTGAGATCCAGAGACATTAGGTAGCAAATCAAGTAAATCAAGTCCACAGTCCTCAGCCAATCAGTTGAAATGCTCAGAACTAGGACTCCCCAGGCAAACAGGACTCTTCCCTCATCCCCACACCACGCCTTCCCAGCCACTCTCCATAAGAGCCGTGGCCAGGGTTGACAGCACCAGAATGTGTACCCTGATCCCTTCTTTCCAGAATGAAGGGACTGTTTGGTTAATGCCTGCATGTGTCCACTCCCGTCCCTTATCTCCTCCTTATTTTATCAAGACTGACCATCACTGGCTTCCCACCTCAGAAGATCAGATCCTGGCCACCGGGAGGGGCTGACCCTTGTGTGAGAAAGCATGAATTGCAAGCCAGACTTTATGTTCTTAGTAGAGAAAAAAGCCATGAGAAATATCTAGATATGTTATACAAGTACTTGGAAATATTCAGATAATTTATCATATTTCCACCTATTTATTGATGTTGATCATTTTTAAAATAAAGTCTAAATCTAGATCTATGAAGCTCAGAATTGGTAAGTAAATAGGAAGCTCTGTTTTGGCAAGGACTCTGTCATAATTTTCATGAATTTCTCATGGCACTTAGCATCATGCTGGAATGGCAGTTGAACTGGCATTCTACTGACACGCGTTAATTAAATTAGAATGATGTAAAAATAAAGATACTCCCTTTTTTTTTTTTTTTATTTTATTTATTTTTTTTTTATTAATGTTATGATAGATTACAACCTTGTGAGATTTCAGTTGTACATTTTTGTTAGTCATGTTGTGGGTACACCACTTCCCCCTCCGTACCCTCCCCCCACCCCCCCTTTTCCCTGGTAACCACCAATCAGATCTCCTTCTCAATATACTAATTTCCACCTATGAGTGGAGTCATATAGAGTTCGTCTTTCTCTGACTGACTTATTTCGCTTAACATAATACCCTCGAGGTCCATCCACATTGTTGTGAATGGGCCAATTTCGTCTTTTTTTATGGCTGAGTAGTATTCCATTGTGTATATATACCACATCTTCTTTATCCAATCATTAGTTTCTGGGCATGTAGGCTGGTTCCACGTCTTGGCTATTGTAAATAATGCTGCAATGAACATAGGGGTGCAACGGACTCTTGAGATATCTGATATCAGGTTCTTAGGATAGATACCCAGTAATGGGATGGCTGGGTCATAGGGTATTTCTATTTTTAACTTTTTGAGAAATCTCCATACTGTTTTCCATAGTGGCTGTACCAGTTTGCATTCCCACCAACAGTGTATGAGGGTTCCTCTTTCTCCACAACCTCTCCAACATTTGTCGTTCTTGGTTTTGGATGTTTTTGCCAATCTAACGGGGGTAAGGTGATATCTTAGTGTAGTTTTGATTTGCATTTCCCTGATGATTAGCGATGATGAACATCTTTTCATGTGTCTATTGGCCATATTCATATCTTCTTTTGAGAAATGTCTGTTCATGTCCTCTGCCCATTTTTTGATCGGGTTGTTTGTTTTTTTGTTGTTAAGTAGTGTGAGTTCTTTGTATATTATGGAGATTAACCCTTTGTCGGATAAGTGGCTTGTAAATATTTTTTCCCAATTAGTGAGCTGTTTTTTTGTTTCAATCCTGTTTTCCCTTGCCTTGAAGAAGCTCTTTAGTCTGATGAAGTCCCATTTGTTTATTCTTTCTATTGTTTCCCTCAACTGAGGAGTTACAGTGTCCGAAAAGATTCTTTTGAAACTGATGTCAAAGAGTGTACTGCCTATATTCTCTTCCAAAAGACTTATTGTCTCAGGCCTAATCTTTAGGTCTTTGATCCATTTTGAGTTTATTTTGGTGTGTGGTGAAAAAGAATGGTCAATTTTCAATCTTTTGCATGTGGCTGTCCAGTTTTCCCAGCACCATTTGTTGAAGAGACTTTCTTTTCTCCATTGTAGGCCCTCTGCTCCTTTGTCGAAGATTAGCTGACCATAGATGTGTGGTTTTATCTCTGGGCTTTCAATTCTGTTCCATTGATCTGTGGACCTGTTTTTGTACCAGTACCATGCTGTTTTGATCACTGTAGCTTTGTAGTATGTTTTGAAATCGGGGATTGTGATTCCGCCGGCTTTGTTTTTCTTGCTCAGGATTGCTTTAGCAATTCGCGGTCTTTTGTTGCCCCATATGAATTTTAGGATTGTTTGTTCAATTTCTGTGAAGAATGTTCTTGGGATTCTGATTGGGATAGCATTGAATCTGTATATTGCTTTAGGTAGTATGGACATTTTAACTATGTTTATTCTTCCAATCCATGTGCAAGGGATGTCTTTCCATCTCTTTATGTCATCGCCTATTTCTTTCAAGAGAGTCTTGTAGTTTTCATTGTATAGATCCTTCACTTCCTTGGTTAAGTTTATCCCAAGGTATTTTATTCTTTTCGTTGCGATTGTGAATGGGATAGAGTGCTTGAGTTCTTTTTCTGTTAGTTTATTGTTAGTGTATAGAAATGCTACTGATTTATGCACGTTAATTTTATACCCTGCTACTTTGCTGTAGTTGTTGATTATTTCTAATAGTTTTTCTGTGGATTCTTTGGGGTTTTCTATGTATAAGATCATGTCGTCTGCAAACAACGAGAGTTTTACTTCTTCGTTACCTATTTGGATTCCTTTTATTTCTTTTTCCTGCCGAATTGCTCTGGCCAGCACCTCCAGAACTATGTTGAATAGGAGTGGTGAAAGTGGGCACCCTTGTCTTGTTCCTGTCCTCAGAGGGATGGCTTTCAGCTTTTGTCCATTGAGTATGATGTTGGCTGTGGGTCTATCATATATGGCCTTTATTATGTTGAGGTACTTTCCATCTATACCCATTTTACTGAGGGTTTTTATCATAAATGGGTGTTGGATCTTGTCGAATGCTTTCTCTGCATCTATTGAGATGATCATGTGGTTTTTGGTTTTCATTTTGTTAATGTAGTGTATCACGTTGATTGACTTGCGGATGTTGAACCATCCCTGTGTCCCTGGTATAAATCCCACTTGATCATGGTGTATAATCTTTTTGATGTATTGCTGTAATCGGTTTGCCAAAATTTTGTTGAGGATTTTTGCATCTATGTTCATCAGTGATATCGGCCTGTAGTTCTCCTTCTTTGTGTTGTCCTTGTCAGGTTTGGGGATCAGAGTGATGTTGGCTTCATAGAATGTGTTAGGGAGTTCTCCATCTTTCTCAATTTTCTGGAACAGTTTGAGGAGAATAGGTATTAAGTCTTCTTTGAATGTTTGGTAGAATTCTCCAGAGAAGCCGTCTGGTCCTGGACTCTTGTTTTTGGGGAGGTTTTTGATTACCGTTTCTATTTCCTTACTTGTGATTGGTCTATTCAGATTCTCCATTTCTTCCTGATTCAGTTTGGGGAGATTGTAGGAGTCTAGGAATTTGTCCATTTCTTCCAGGTTGTTCAATTTGTTGGCATATAGTTTTTCATAGTATTCTCTTATGATCTCTTGTATTTCATTGGTATCTGTTGTGATTTCTCCTCTGTCATTCCTGATTTTATTAATTTGCGATTTCTCTCTTCTTTTCTTGGTGAGTCTGGCTAGGGGTTTGTCAATTTTGTTAATTCTTTCGAAGAACCAACTCTTTGTTTCATTGATCCTTTCTATTGTCTTTTTTGTTTCAATATCGTTTATTTCTGCTCTTATTTTTATTATTTCCCTCCTTCTACTGACTCTGGGCCTTGTTTGTTCTTCTTTTTCTAGTTCTGTTAGGTGTCGTTTGAGGTTGCTTACGTGAGCTTTTTCTTGTTTAGTGAGGTGAGCCTGTATTGCGATGAATTTCCCTCTTAGGACTGCTTTTGCTGCATCCCAAATGATTTGGTATGTCGTGTTCTCATTTTCATTTGTCTCCAGATAATATTTGATTTCTTCTTTAATTTCTTCAATGATCCATTGTTTGTTGAGAAGCGTGTTGTTTAGTCTCCACATTTTTGCACCTTTCTCTGCTTTTTTCTTGTAGTTGATTTCTAGTTTAATAGCGTTATGATCAGAAAAGATGCTTGATATTATTTCAACTCTCTTGTATTTATTGATGTTTGCTTTGGTTCCCAAAATATGGTCAATCCTTGAGAATGTTCCATGTGCACTTGAGAAGAATGTGTAACCTGCTGTTTTTGGATGAAGTGTTCTATATATATCTATTAAGTCCATCTGGTCTAATTTTTCATTTAATTCTATTATTTCCTTGTTGATTTTCTGTCTGGATGTTCTGTCCATTGGTGTTAATGGTGTGTTGAGGTCCCCTACTATTATTGTATTGTTGTTGATGTCTTCTTTTAGTTCTATTAAGAGTTGCTTTACAAATTTTGGTGCTCCTGTGTTGGGTGCGTATATATTTATAAGTGTTATGTCTTCTTGGTGGAGAGTCCCTTTTATCATTATATACTGTCCCTCTTTGTCTTTCTTTATCTGTTTTGCTTTGAAATCTACCTTGTCTGATATTAGTATAGCGACACCTGCTTTCTTTTGTTCATTATTAGCTTGGAGTATTGTTCTCCATCCCTTCACTCTGAGTCTGTGTTTGTCTTTGGGGCTGAGGTGTGTTTCCTGGAGGCAGCATATTGTTGGATCTTGTTCTTTGATCCATCCTGCCACTCTGTGTCTTTTGATTGGGGAGTTCAATCCGTTTACATTTAGAGTGATTATTGAGACGTGGGGGCCTACCACTACCATTTTGTGTCTTGTTTTCCGGTTTTCTTCAGTTTCCTTTGTTTCTCGTCCCATGGTTTAATCTGTTCTGATGTAGAGCTGCTACTCTCTGTTGTTGTCCTTCTACTTATCTCCTCTGCTCTTGGTTTTGTAGCCCCTTTCCTTTTTTGGATTTTTCAGGAATGAGGGTTTTCCTGAGGATTTCCTGAAGAGGAGGTTTTGTGGCAATGAACTCCCTTAATTTTTGTTTATCTGGGAAAGTTTTTATTTCTCCATCGTATTTGAAGGATATTTTCGCTGGGTAGAGAATTCTCGGCTGTAGGTTTTTGTCCTTCAGATTTTTGAATATATCATTCCACTCTCTTCTAGCCTGTAAAGTTTCTGCTGAGAAATCTGCTGATAGCCTGATGGGGGTTCCTTTGTAGGTTAGTTTCTTTTGCCTGGCTGTCCTTAATATTTTCTCCTTGTCGTTGACTTTTGCTAGCTTCACTACTATATGCCGTGGAGTTGGTCTTCTTGCATTGATAAAGTTTGGAGATCTATTGGCTTCTGTCACCTGAAGATCCATCTCCCTCACCAGATTTGGGAAGTTCTCAGCCATTATTTCTTTGAATAGGTTTTCTGCCCCTTTCTCCTTCTCTTCTCCCTCTGGTATACCTATAATCCTTACGTTGCATCTCCTAATTGTGTCTGATAATTCTCGGAGAGTTTCTTCATTTCTTTTAAGTCTTGCTTCTCTCTCCTCCTCTGCCTGCAACAATTCTATATTGCCATCTTCCAAATTGCTAATTCTTTCCTCCATATTATCGGCCCTACTGTTCAGAGCATCTAGATTTTTCTTAATCTCCTCTATTGTGTTCTTCATTTCCAGTATTTCTGTTTGGTTCTTCTTTATCGTATCAAACTCTTTTGTGACATAGCTCCTGAACTCGTTGAGTTGTCGGTCAGAATTCTCTCTTAACTCAGTGAGTATTTTAATGATGGCTGTTTTGAAGTCATCATCATTTAGGTTATATATCTCATTTTCTTTGGGATTGTTTTCTGTGTATTTGTTACTTTCTTTCTGTTCTGGAGATTTAATGTATTTTTTCATATTGCTTGATGATGTTGATTTGTGCCTCCGCATGGAGATAGAGTTTAGTTGCTCCTTTCACTTGTTTCAGCTGCTGCGGTGGGGGGAGCAGCTGTTTATACTTCACCAACCAGGAACCCTGTCCGTAGTTGCTAACTGGGCCTGGGCCCCTCTTCGTAGCCACAGTGGCCCTTTGGATTCCCTCCTCTGCCGTGGGGGCCGTCACGGGGGGCTTCAGGCTGCAGGTGCCTACTGTTGTTGCCCACCTAGATGCGCTCTCCCCTTGGGGTCTGCAACGGTGTTATGGGCTTTTCCAGCGGCCAGGGGTGGGATCACTTTTATTTGTCGCTCGGTTGCTGTCGGCACCCACCAAATCTCACTTGTCCTCTATGGGTCGCAGGAGAGCTATTGGCATCTTCTACAGTCTGTGGTTAGTACACCTAGCTATGCTGCTTTTGCCCTGGGGTCTTCCAGCCTTGTGGCTGGCGGCTGGGTGCCTTCTACTGGTGCTGTGCAGAGGCTTTCCCTAAGGCTTCTGTGAGCCTGTAGGGTTTCCCCCTAGGCTACTAAGCTGGGTCTCTGGAACTCTCTCCAGCCCCAGTCCTCTCCGAGATCTCCGGCAATCCCTAGCCTCACCGGGTGGGCAACGGCAGCTGGGGGTCGCCCCGCCCTCTGGGCTTCTCTCCGGGCCTCTGCCGGGAGCTCTGAATGCTCAGCGTGGCCCCTCTGCTACCGGCAGACAGAGAGTTTTGTCTGCTGCCTGGCGGAGCTCCGGCGCTTCCCCTCCGGGTCGCCGGACCCGCCTTTGAAAGTTCCCCCGCCCCGGTCCTCTCCGAGATCTCCGGCAATCCCTAGTCCCACGGGGCGGGCAACAAAGATACTCCCTTTTTAAATGACAGGTTGACATCTAGGGTCAGGTTTTTCCAAAATAATCAGGGGATTTTCCCTCTCTCTTTGTGGCTATCACAGTGCACCAGGAAGGTGGCTCTCGTGATGCAGGGGGCATAGTCCAGGTTGACGAGGGACAGTTGTGACCTCAGACTTTATACACTGTAGAGGATGTTGGTTTACATGAAGTTTCTCAGTGACTCTGAGAGACAACGACGAGCGTTTGATTGGGAGTTCACTTCCTAACTGTGTGACCCAAGGAAACTGCCCAGAGTCTTCCAAAGTGGGGATGGTCTCACGCCAAGGTTGTTGTGAGGATGAAATCAAGCTCAATGTAGAGCACCATGCAAACTGTAGAGTGCTGTCCAAGAGGTGGTTGTTATCAAAGCCATGTGGACACATGTATCCAGGCACGATGCAGTCACATGGTGACAGCTGCGAGTACTTGAATTTAGGAGGTGCCCGTGCAAAACAAACTTCCTAACTCAAATATAAATTTTAGTTAATGAAATCATAAAGAGTAAGTACTAAGTACTAACTAGCTACTGGTGTGTCTGGAATTGTAAAATAAATATTCTTAAAAGTTCGCTTATGAGGACACCAACTTACAACAACAAGAAAAGCGATTAGTTTATAAACGGAAATAAAAGTGTGAAATATAGAAGAAAATTGTGCAAATCCCTAATTCTTGAGAGTTAACCACCTTTACTTTGGCATATTTGTTTCCAGACATTTTTATGATGTTAAAAATATTAAAAAGTAATGGCATAGACGATACAGTTATGCACCACATGGTGACATTTTGGTCAACAACGGACCGTGTATATGACAGTGGTCCCATGAGATTAGTACCATACAGCCTAGGTGTGTAGTCGGCTATAGCATCTAGGTTTGCATAAGTCACTCTATGGTTTTCACATGATGATGAAATCACCTAACAACACATTTCTCAGAAAGTATCCCATTAAGCGACACATGTACATAGGTAAGACAAAGATCATGTATGTGGGACACAGGTGACTAAAGTGAGGGAAATATTGGGCAGGGTACAACTCTTTGCACTTTGGATGAGAAGTGGGTCAGGATTTCCCAGCTCAAAGGTCAGCCAGAAGAGTGACAGGACACCTTTGGTTAATCTTTTAACAGCTGCCAGCAGTTCCTTCTCTAGCCCCCGATTATCCATGTGGGGCCCCTCCGTAGAGTCCCTTCGCTACAACATGGCTTGCCTGCCTCCTTACTGTGAGGACTCTATTTGAGTACCATGAGTACTATGAGAGTACTGCGACTAATCTGTTTTGATACTTTCCCTATTGACTCTTCCTATGTCACTTTTTGGCCAACACGCCAGTCTCCATTTACTCTTTGCAGGTTGAGAAGGCCCTTTGTCAACAGGAACCTTTACCAAGTCCCTGATTCCAGGAGGCTGGAAGAAATGAAGATTTTTCTTAGGCTGGGGCTGAGAAGTAGCTGAACTGGCCCCCTCAGCCCAGCAGAGAGGGGAGAAGCGGGGTCCCAATGGAGGTGCAGGGCAGTGCCTGGGCTCCCGTCAGCTCTGCTGGGGTGGCCTCCTCACTTCATTTGAAAGAGAACCTCAGAACCAAAAACGCATTCCAAAGCCTCAGGTCACTGCCTATTTCCCCACCTACTGGCTGCCTGGAATCATCAATGACTCTGCTTTGCTCTAATTAGTACGGATAAGGAACTTCTAAAGTGTGACCTATTTTTCAGTGTTCCAAATGCACCAGTGTTGAGATTCCATCCTGCTTGCTTGGAAAGAAAGCAAAATAAACAAACCTAGAAAAATAACCCAGACAGTACATTATGGCTAAAACGAAGATAAAGAATAGGGCATTAAGTTAGAAATAATTTCTACCACTTTGAAGTCTAAGAATACAGTTTTGAAAAGACAAAACACAGAACAAACATATGCCTGTATATACACTGTAATATACAATATTTAATTTGCACCAATATATTGTGGGGAAAAAATTCAACAAATGGACATTTCTCCTAAAGTCTGGCAAAAAGCCACCCCTCTGCCCTGATTTGGAAAAGAAGACGGTAAACAACGTGGCGGTGTCTGGTTTTACATTGCAGATTATTTGCAGATATCTAACTTTGATTATAGTTTAGCTCTTTAGATTTTTATCACAGAAACATATTTCAAAGAGCCCTAGCACACAGATGATGGTAGAGAAGCTTGTAAAAACAAACTCTTGGGCTTCTTTAAACCTAAGAAAATCAAAATAAAAACACTGGACAAGCTGAGGAAACCCCCATCGATTCATTTCCCTGGGTTTGGTCTGCGCTGCTGGGCTCTCTGTGTCCCGCAAGCTGAATGTTCGCTCGCTAGGGAGAACTGCGGATTGTAGAAGCAGCGTGAGCACGAGGAAGAGTCAAGTCAGCACCCAGCTCCCAAACGCTCTGGAAAGGGCTGTTCAACCTTGCTCAGTGGCCACAGAGAAACCAACAGAGACAAAGGCCCATTTTCCTCTAACACAATGAGGCGTGGGTCACTCAGAGCTGGGCACAGAGCCTGGGGCAAGCCACAGCCCCCACACTTGTGTACTACAGAGGGGACATGGACATTAAAGGCGGCCTCGAGGAAGACGCGCAGTCACAGAAATGCAATGCTGCCTAAGAGCGGGTGGTAGGGGAGCCACCACAGCAAACCCCTCAGCTTACCAGAACAGCGGGCAGAGCGAGAATGATCTGCGGCATTCCTGTGGGAGGGCCCCTCAGGGGCTGGCTTCCCAGCACCAATGGGTTTACACTGTTTCCTGGGTCTTCCCTTGGGTGAACTCTGACTTCACCCGTTAACACACATGGCCCGAGGACCTATCCTGCTGCCTTCAGCGTGCTAAGCATTTATGAAAAAGAGAAAGGGTAAGAGCGAATTGGGGAGCAGGAGACAACATCAGCTCTTGCTACACTTTGGAACTATCTGAGGCCATTCCAGATGCCCTGTCCCTGATCTTTCTCCCTCTTTGCCCTGCCCTCCCTCCCAAGCCAGTGCTTCGACAGTCTCCCCACCTGTCCTAACAGTGGTCTCTCTGCTTTTCCCTTCCTTGGAGATCTGCGAGCTTTCCAAAGACACCCCCGGGAGTGTAAGGCAGTTGGAGGGCAGGTGCTGGCTCCTGCGAGAAGACGCTTTCTGCTGAGGCTCCCACCCAGTGTCTGTGAAATGACAAGTACAGGGGAGGCCATCCTTGCTGGGAGGAGCCTTGTGATAAGCGTGAAGCTCAGGGGCCGCCCTTAAAGTCCTCCCGGTTTAACGTGGCCTAGGGCACCGTGCA
The DNA here is from genome assembly GCF_041296265.1 of Equus caballus. Classification (NCBI taxonomy): domain Eukaryota; kingdom Metazoa; phylum Chordata; class Mammalia; order Perissodactyla; family Equidae; genus Equus; species Equus caballus. The sequence goes on along the minus strand of NC_091712.1, from coordinate 19,391,120 downwards.
GAAATCTCTGCAGAGATCGGCCATCTGAACCCACACGTGGCTGTTCTCATGGTTGCTAGCCATGTGAATCCATCAAGTCACTTCAGCTGTCTGAGCCTTAGTGTCCTCACTTGTGAAAGGGAGCTACTGGTCCTGCCCTGTATATGTGTGTGGGGTCATGTGTACGACAGTGCAGAAGGACAAGATGTTACGGAAACACTAGATGATATTAGTCACAGGGCTCTCAAAGGCCGGTCCTATCCCAGAGGGTGGAGAGTTTGGCTCGCCTGCTGCTGAAAGAGAGTGAGGCTTCACCACGTGGCCCATCCAAAAGGGCTGGGCAGCAGGGCGAGGGCAGGGCAGGGGCCCAGCAAGCCTGCCACACCCACTTCCTCTCAGCATTTTGAGGGAAAGTGCCTCCATTTTCGGTGCAATCAGCCTGGACTGAAACCCAACTCACTTTGTGCCAAGTTCTGGGGGCTTGAGTTTCCTTTTCTGAGGGCAGTCCTCCCATGAGTCAGTGGGAACTGGATCAGCAGGAGCTTAGTGGTTTGACTTGAGGAGAACCTACAGGAAATAATTTAAGAAGATAATAAGGGGGATTTTTCCTGTCTAGAAATGAGGCCCATGGGTCTTTCCAGATGACATTATTCTCTTATACGCAGCAATAAGCGCAGAAAAAGACTCGGCTGAAACCTCCCAGTACAACTGGCCGCACACAGATCCTCTTGGGGCGTCTGGAGGGAGCATACTGTCCTTGGTTTTGCCCAGGGCCTGGAGGCCCCGCAGAGCAGTGTGATCGTCTCCAGGACTCTTTCCCAGCACCCAGGAATCGAGCGCACTCTGGGCCCTGCCTGAGCCGGCACCGCCCTCATCTCCCATATTCTTCTTTCCCATTAGATTTTCCCAATTGTTCAGAACTCAACTATCTTTGGAACTAAAACTATGAATTAGTTCCCACTGAAGTAGACAGCAATTACTTTGTGTGGCATCCTTCTCTCCAGAAATAAATTTTCATTTTACCAAATGTTTTGACCCACAAAGGTGATTAGGTTCGAAATTCGGCACTCAGAGCTGACTGCCCAGGAACTTTCAGTATTCGTTCAATATCTAGAAAGGAGAATAACAAGCATGATGGAGCAGAGAGTAAAATGTAGTCCAATGTTTTCATTTAACAGGCCCCAAGACCAGTGAATACTGGATGAATGAATGAATACATGAATGAATGGGAAGATGGAGCCGCGGAGGAGGCGCTGGCCCCCAGAGATGGTCTCAGGTTCTAGGCCACACCCCTGACTTCCAGGTGAAGGAGCTGGGGCTTGCAGACTGCAGCCTGCCCACGCAGAACCATGGTCCGCGGCAAAGGCCAGATGTAGGCCGGTGTCTCCGATCCCCAGTGCCTCTGTGGATGGGCGCCCCCCGCTCCCAGCACGTCAGGCCGCTGCGGCCGCAGGGAGAGGGCCCTGCCGGGGTCAGAAGCACGCTTCCTTCCTCCTCTCTGCTGCCGGCACCCTCTGTACAATATTGCCAAGACTTACTTTGAGGCCGGGAGCGCAGCTTTCATCACTCCCACGACTAATATAAGGGAGGCATAATAATATTAGCCTGGGAGAGAAGCCCCTTGGTTTGGTTCTCACGATTCCCATTTCCTCTTCCCTGGCTGTTGTCCTATCTCTGATCAGTGTCCAGTAAACAGAAGAGAGCCTGCTTTATGCCGTCACGGATTAAGTGACAGCGGTTCAGGGCTGCATCTCTCACTCTTTCTTTGAAATGAATCCTCCCTCCCATCCCTGCTTTTTGTCCCACGGGAGGAATGTGGGGGAGGGATTTCTTTTTCACGTCCAAACGCAGAGAGGGGCAGCGCTTTGGCTGCTGGGGGAGGGTGTGCTGGGCGGCCTAGGAGGATTAAAGCAACACTTAACTTTAGAGCGTTTTCATCTTTATCGCTGTGTCTTTTTAGCCATGGAATGATCATCCCAGAGGGAAAGCCGAGGCCTCCAGAGTGGTCCCGGCGAGTCTAATGGGAAAGAAGAATATGGGAGATGAGGGCTGTGCCGGCTCAGGCAGGGCCCAGAGTGCGGTGGATTCCTGGGTGCTGGGAAAGAGAGTCCTGGAGGATGAGGGATGTGGGCAGACCTCTCTCCAGCGAAGCGGTGGGTGTTGCTGTTGATGCATTTTGTATCCTGGTGCCATTTCCTCAAGTCATAACTTGCCTTTGTTATCCCTGATTTCTGAAATACATAATGAATGTGGTTGCAAAAACCAGAACCTTAATTTCCCAAGTATGGGAATAGGAGATTGAGAGCCCACCTGGCTGCTTTTTAGTGCCTGTGGAAAGACAAGCTACGGGAGGGAGCCCTGGACTGTACCGCTTGGCAGGGCTCTGAGCTGCTGCTCACTGAAGCACGTGAAAGCAATTCCTATTTCTGTTTGCAGTTAGAGCTTCAAACCAGACTTGGTAAATTGTACGTTGAGCCCATTCACACAGAGAAATAACTTCCAATGATTGCACTACTTAACCTCAAATGAAAATTCAGTTTGCTCATGGTTTTCCCAGTTATCAACATATGGCACAGACAGTGCTTCCCACAAGGAGAGAGGCAATACTTAAAGATGGAATGTGGGCCAGGACAAAGCAGGGGAGGAGCAGTGAGCTCTGCCCAATGCGTCTCAAAGCCGCTGCCCTTTACACAATGACAGAGCGGGCATGCCTCGAAGAAACTGGTCTTCACTGATAGAAAAGTGTTTTGAATGGGGAAGGTCATGGGTTCTGTATCTCTTGATGGTCAAATCACAGCTGATGGACAGAATTTTTTCTATTAGGCAAGTTCTCATAATGGGAATTGGATATAGGAAGTCAGTTCATTACGGAGCATTTCACTTCATGTGACTTACAAATATGCTTTTGGCTAATAGCGTGGTCCTGACCGGGAAGCAGCCCCTGAAGCAAGTGGCCCAGGGCACGTTGCTTTCCACAGGGGATTGTCAAGCTCATGCAATTTACTTTTCTGGCCTCAACATTTGTTGATTTTTATCTGAGCTTACATGCAATTCAGGATTTGCTCAACGTTTAGTGTTCTTTTTTCACTCCGGTTTTGATAACTCTGTTTATTATGTTCAGGTGCAAAAACAAAATAAGCTTACAAAGATATCTTTGTTGTTGAAATTCCTGCTGAAAACAAATAACTTTAGCTGGCAGCCTGAAACTAGTTCCTAACCACTCCCTCCCACCACCACCACCACCACCACTGCCACCTCTTTCTCATTGAGGTGATCCATATAGAATGTGATGAAAAATAGCAATGTGAAGGCTTTTAGCAACACAGCTGCTCCATTAAAGCAGCAGTCAGCTTGGGGTATAGTTTAGAGAGATTTTGATAAGCTAAAGTGAGTTTAAAGACCAGGAGGGTGAAGGGTGTAGACATCAATTCAGGGGAACAGGCGGAGAGAGGATGCTGGGTCACAGAGAAGTCAAAAGTCTATCATATGGATACATCCTTTGGACCTAACCTGTGTTTCTGCAGGATGCAGGAGCAAGACCACATGGTCAGTGTTATAGGGGCTCAGATTTCTAATGATTAGAACTGTTCAAAAAATGAATAGGCTGCCCTGTAAGGAAGTGATCTTCTCATCAATGAGAGAAGTCAAGAAAAACTAGATAACCTCCTGTCAGGAAGGTAAGAAAAGGCAGTTCCCTTGAATGGCAAGATGTGGCATTCTCCCGTAGGCTCTCAAGAGTGTTGGGGAGTACATGGCCAACGGGAGCAAGTCAGAGGCAGATACACAAGGAGGGAGCTGATGAACACATGGGCCCAAGAGAGGAGACCTGAAACTGTCTCAGATGGAGAGCCTGTCACAGTCGCTCTCCTCCCATAGATTTCTACAAGTCAGCTCCTCCAGGTTGATTTCTACACCCTTCTCATTATGTCTTTGAATTCACTTTAGCTTGTCAAATCTCTTCCCTGGCAGAACCTGAAACGTCTTCTCCAACTGGCTCTCACTGAATGCTCCGTGTTCTGATCCCATGAGGAACAGACTGCCCCCAGGCCCCTAGGGAAGCCATGCGTTAAGGGAAACTTCCTGGAGAACCTGGTCCTATCGCATGCTTGGGGCCCTGGGTCACTCTGGTGCAAAGCTCCAGTGCCGCGATCAGCGGAAACCTCCCTGGCCTGCCCGGTGGTGTGAAAGGAAGCCCTGGTGTGTCTGCGAGTGAGACTCCAAGGAGCCGCTTTGAGACACTCCAACCACATAAAGGCAGACGCTTGGCCCCTTGGGACTCCTAATCCACGTTTCCTACTAATTTACCCTTCGTTCATCAAAATATTATTTTGTAAGAGCTTTTTGATGTCTAAGAAGCCTGATGAGTCTCTTAAGCCTTCCCCACTTTGTACCATGAAGTTGCGAGCTCCCCGCCCTTAATGGTAACAGGAGCCAGAAAGGCTCCGTCTGTGCCGGCAGCCCTGGAGCTATGGGGCAGCCTTGCAAATAGTCCCCTGCCCGGTACTGCAGCCCAGTTGTGAGTTTGCCAGTCGACAGGAAGGCGAGCCACTGTTTTGTACCTTCCTCTTTTGGTCCTGTCTCTGGGGATGGTCCGACTCCATTGGAAATCAGTAAATCACACCATTCATTCACTCACTCAGTCAGCAACTATTTAATTGCACCTACTATGCACCGGGCATTGTCCTGGTGCATTGTCCTAACACATTGGATGTGTTAGGCATCCAAGTATGAAGGATGCTTAGTTCTGGCCCTTGAAGAACTCACATCCTAGTGGAGAAGATAATTGCCTAAATAGACCATTCCAAAAAGGTGGTACGTAAGGCACCAACAGAGAGAGGTTATTAAAGAATTAAGGAGGGGGACCAGCCTGGTGGTGCACGGTTAAGTTCACGTGCTCCGCTTCAGTGGCTCAGAGTTTGCGTGTTCGGATCCCGTGTACGGACCTACACACACCACCCATCAAGCCATGCTGTGGTAGCATCCCACATACAAAATAGAGGAAGTTTGGCACAGATGTTAACTCAGTGACAATCTTCCTCAAGCAAAAAGAAGAAGATTGACAAAAGATGTTAGCTCAGGATCAATCTTCTTGACTAAAAAAAACCACCTTTATTGGAGAAATCTTAGTTCACTAAGTAAAAACATAAAGAAGAAAATAAAGTTGCCCATAACATTACCCAAATAACCAGTTAAACGTTTTGGATATTGGTTTCTCTGATTAAGTCAAACACTGTGTTGAAGTGTATGGAGATGTTTTAAGCTTCATGATAAATAACCTACGGAGGGTCAAAAACTGCCCTAAATTAACCATGAGTTTCTTCATCCAAGCACCGTCATGTACCGCATAATGACGTTTCGGTCAGCAACAGATGGCATACGTGATGTTGGTCCCATAAGATCATAATGGAGCTGGAAAATCCCTATTGCCTAGTGACTTCACACCGTCGTAACATCTTAGTGCAATGCATTACTCACATGTTTGTTGTGATGCTGGTGACAGCTCCATGCATGTTATTGCCCCCGAAGACCTTCCAGTGGGACAAGGTGTGGAGGTGGAAGACGATGATAGTGCTGATCCTGGCCCTGTGTAGGCCTGGGCTACTGGGTATGTTTGTGTCTTAGTTTTTAATAAAAAAGTTTAAAAAGCAAAAAAGTAAATTACAAAAATTAAAAATAGGGAAAAGCTTACAGAATAAGGACATAAAGAAAAAATATTATTTTTGTACAACTGTGCAATGTGTTTGTGTTTTAAGTGTTATTATAAAAGTCAAAAGCTTTAAAAAATTAAGAAGGCTATAAGTGAAAAAGTTACAGTAAGCTAAGGTTAATTTATTATGGAAGAAAGAAAAATATTTTATTTTTTTATAAATTTAGTCTCTCCTGAGTGTCCAGTGTTGATAAAGGCTACAGTAGTGTCCAATTGCCCTCGGCCTTCACAGCGCTCACCACTCACTCGCTGGCTCATCCAGAGCAACTTCCAGTCCTGCAGCCTCCATTCATGGTAGGTACCCTATACGGGTGTACCATTTTTTATCTCTTATGTTGTATTTTTACTGTGCCTTTTCCATGTTTAGATATAATTAGAAACACAAACTCTTACCATTGTGTTACTATCGCCTGCAGTACTCAGAACAGTAACATGCTGGACAGGGTTGTAGCCTAGAAGCAGTAGGGTACACCATACAGCCTAGGTGCGTTGTAAGTACACTCTATGATGTTTCCACGATGATGAAATTGTCTAATTATGCATTTCTCAGAACACATCCCTGCCATGAGGTGACCCATGACTCTAATGACCACCTCATTGGCTTGGACCAGCCCCAGGAGGGCCAGTGCCTTTAGGCAAGGTGGCCTGGTTTAGAAGTTTAGCTCCCTGCATCGAATCTGTTCTTTGCCTACAGGACCCTGCAACCATTCTCCTGCAGCTCCTGATGTCAGGCTTTGAGTTATGGGAGGGTCGTAGCATCCCACCCCAGTTTAAATACTCAAAGTGTTATCAACGCCTCAGAAGGTCCGGGAAAGGAGAACCCTGTTTTCCATCTCAAAGGAAAGAGTCATGAGATTTTCTTGTGATATATGGGAAAGGCAGAAGGCAGGATTTTCTTAGTTTTTCTTAACACTAAAAGGAAAACCAACTTCACTCCTTTCAAAGCATGATAAATTGCTGCATTAACCTTCTTCTCAAAGAAAGAATACCATTTTCCTATGTGCTAGTGTGTTCTCAGTGGTTGGGGTCAAAATTTGAATTAACCTTGCAAATTCACTTTAAAGTTCAGCTTCAATCTTGTTTAAATTCTTTATCGCTCAGAGCTCAATATCACTCAGATACATATCCTGAATAACTCAGAATTGAATATCACTCAATACATATATTTATTCTCCTCTAAAAGTATCAGGGAAATAACTGTGACCAAAGAGAGAAATGAAAAGCAGGTGTTGTGTGACCCTCAATAAGTTTTATAACCTCTCTGAGTCTCAGTTTCCTCACTGTAAAATGGGGATAATAAGAGTATCTACTTGCAGGAGATTGCAAAAATGTCCACAGTCCTTCACTCCTGGGATCCACACTCTTTGCAATGTGACTTTGCAGTGCCTTCCATCAAGGAGTGAAATCTATTTCCCACTGAGCTGAAACTTGGACTTGCTTTGGACAATAAGATATGACAGAAGTGATTATGTGCCAGTTTTAAGCTTAAGCCTTAAGTGGCCTTGGCTGCTTCCACTCTCTCTTAGAACCCTGCCCAGCCGCCACATGCACAAGCCTGGGCTAGCGTGCTCAGGAATGAGAGATCACACACAGCAGAGACAAGCCATCCCAGCTGAGACTATCCTAGACCAGCCAGCGCTCAGTCAAACAGCACCTGAGCACATATGCAAGAATGAGCCCAGGCAAGACCGGAAGAACCGTCTAGTGAATCCTAGCCTGAATTATTGAGCAGTAGAGTTGTGAGCTAAAAAATGATTATTGTTTTACACCATTGAGTTTTGAGGCAGTTTGTCACACAGTAAATGCTAATTGATACACTATAACATACAGTCTTATTGAGAAGTTTAAAAGACCAATATTTGTAAAATATTTACAACTGTTCCTAGTTCTATGTAAACTCTAAATAAGTGTGTGTTTTTATAATTATTATCATTATTAAAATTTTTAAGAAATCCTCCCAGTTCCATGATTTATTTGAAAAGAACAAGAACAAAAGTCTCAAATATTGGCTTCAGTAGAATATTTTGACTTGTATTTCAGCTCAAATCCAACAATGATAAGGAAATTAGTAGATTTATTTGTACCAATATTTTTGTTGTAATACTAATGGTACCTAGCATGACTGGCATCTTTTGACATCTGAACAAGCATTTTTGCTGAATGACAAGGCTTTCACCTTACCAGTACTTATTCTTTTGCCAGGGAAATTATAATTGTTCAAAGTTTTTAAAAACAAGCATCATTTTGATTTGCTTAAACCCCCCTGGTCAGAAGTGTATTATGTTGAGACCAGACATCTCATAAGCAAAATCTACTCATTTCACAGTGTATGCTGGAAATCAGCTGAGTCATCCAGAGTTAAGTTGAATTTAATTTCAGAATTGAAAAATAGTTCTTGTTCTTTTCCATGGTAACAAGTACTTAATGTATATTTCTATTTTAGTGTAATTATTCATGATAGATTATAACAATTACTGTTTTTATGAACATAACTTTCCTACAACTTGTTAGAAGTGATTTTGTATGATTATCTGTATAACAGAGAATCTTAAAAATTGCACACCAGCTCAAGAAATTGCACACCTGGCATTGCTTTTTCATAACTTCTGGAGACCAGTGACATCCTCTCTGCTTCCCTTTCGGAAGTACTTAAGATTACCAAGGTCTGCTAGAATACATTTGCCAAGTCTTCTTTACAATTTTTCTTCATCATCACTGTTAGTAAAGCAAACTTCACTTTATAAATAATAAGACCTTAGAATTGCCTCAAGTTTTTGGTTTACAAAATACTTGTATATATCATGTCATTGTCATTTGAATCCCCCAACTCTCTACAGTGGTAGACGAGATATAAGTGATTATCTCCATTATACAAAGCAAGCAAATGAGAGAGAATTGGTAGACTCAAGTCACTTACTTAGTCAGTGGCATCGTTAGATTCAAGCCCCGACTTTCTGATTCCAAGTGTTGGACAACTTCTGTAGCATGTCTTCTGGCTCTCCATAGTGCCACTGAATGATGAAAAGACGTGGCCAAAGAGCAGTCAGACACGTCTAATTTTGAATCTTGGCTTGTCTGTGTATTAGCTCAGTGACACCGGACAAGTTATCTAACCTTTCTGAACCTCATGTTTTAGATACACAGAAGAGGGATAATATTATATACCTCATGGAATTTTAGTTAAGATTAAATAATCTATTTAAAGTGCTTAGCAGTAGAAGTATTTAATAAATGTTGATTGTTATTATGATTTTGGTATTGTTATTAGGCTAATGCTAGAATGAGGTGGCTAGAATCCTACTTGAGATTTCAGGGTCTGAGATTGTCCTTACAGTTCTTGTGGGGATGCCAATTTCCCCATTCTCTTGATTTGATGCTTGACTAACTGTACAATTCCATCTCAGAGAGGAATGGGCAAATATGAGACTTAACATAGACAGTGTTTACTATCTTCTGTGGCTGGTTTGTGGGGAGTATGGGGAAATTAAGGAAGTAATACCTAGATATTTCCCTCCCAGCTGCTACCGTTTAATTAGATGAAAGAGTGCATCTTCAGTGGAGATATACTGATGACGGAGGGGAATTCAGGGTAAATTTAATCCCTTTTTAGACTCACTCCGAAGGATACTGAGGTTGACAACAACCCATCATAATGCAACCAAAAGATAGCATAATGGGGGTCTCTGAGGTGGGCATGTTCCATTGAAAATTGTTCCGTAGGTTCTCAGCAATGAAAGAAGATAGTGCTCGTGTGTGTCTGTTCGATCTCCTCCCCACTGGCCCCGCTCCTCCTGCACTTACAGAGAACTTAGCTATTGCTATTTATTCTCATCTTAAAAGTTCCTCAGTGGCTTAGAGAATTTCAGCTGGGGCTGCTCGTGAGTTCCTATAGACACTGGTGTGTGGTTGTATGTGTGCGTGTGTGTATTTGTGTTTTTCTCTGCCTAGAATGTTCACCCCATTCCAAACTTGGCTAGTTCCACCTCATTCTTTAAGACCTACTTCAGGCATCACCTTCTCTAGAAGTCTTTCAGAACATTGTCTCTGTCCCCAGGCCTCTTCCCACTCCAGCTGGGGTGAGAGTCTCCCTCCTGGTATTATCATAATTCCTTACGTTTCTCTACCTTGTCCCTCACCACGTGGTGTTACATGGTCTGTTCATGTGTGTTTCCTTAACTGGACTTTGAGATCTTTGTGGGCTGCTGTGTCTTATTCACCTTACTACACCTCCACTAGCAGAGCTGCCTAGAAAAGAGTAGGTGTTCAATAAATAATCTTTAAATGAATAAATTTAGTTGTCCGACTATTTCCTTGTCTGCACTGAGTACTGACAGTTCCCTTTGAGTAGCATGTTTCAACTAACTACTTTAATTTCTATCTCATGTCTTTATGGTCTTTTCAAAAAGAATGTTGTGAATTTCTACCTTTATAGTTCATGTTAATTGCAAACTTTTCTAGCTTTCAAGTGCAACATTTTGACTATTGTTCTTAAGAGATAAAAAAATATGTAAATAAAACAAAAGAATACAGATTAAAACCATATGTATTGATAAACTATGCACATTTATTCCTATCGTTAAATATACAAACATGTGTATTTGGGTGTAGTATATATCATGTGTATAATATATACATATGCATGTGTACCTATATATGTATCTATGTATTTATCTATCAATTTCTCATCAATATTCTGAAACTGATGGCTATAGCTTTTGGTGCTTGAAAAAGTCTCTATGTTCCTGTGGTATATATATATATACAATGGAATACTACTCAGCTGCAAAACAGAACAAAATCATCCCATTTGCAACAACATGGATGGACCTTGAGGGAATTATGTTAAGTGAAATAAGCCAGTTAGAGAAGGATAATCTCTGTATGACTCCACTCATATGAGGAATTTAAAAATGTGGACAAAGAGAACAGATTAGTGGCTACCAGGGGAAAGGTGGGGTGGGGGGTGGGCACAAAGGGTGAAGTGGTGCACCTACAATACGAATGACAAACATTAATGTACAACTGAAATCACACAAGATTGTAACCTATCATTAACTCAATTAAAAAAAAAAGTCTCTATGTCCATTCAGTCTTCTCCTACTGAGTCTTTCGGTGACAGCTGCAGCGGCAAAGTCACTCAAAGGAACGGCTCTTTTGGCATGTCTGCTTTCTTTCCAGTGCTCAGGGTCTCTCCATGAGATTTATCTGTTCGGGCTTCTGAACCTCCAATCTCAGCAGGAGGCCTGCTGGGACACTGTTATTTTCTCTTCTTAGAAAGAAAAAACCAGAAAGACCAACAATGTCTGCTTCTCCGTAGATATTCAAGGCACTTTACATGAGGAAGATGGAGAAAGCTGGAGGACTCTGAGCAATAATAATTCACAGGGTCACATCTGCTGTTCTTCCAGCCACCTTTGCCAGTGGCAGCTGCTTTGGGCGGGAAGCTGCTCTGGGGTCAGACTCACAGTGAGTGAGCTGGGGCCAGGGTGAGAGCTCACCTTTGCTACCCAAGAGGGTCCAGTAAACAAGGTGTTTTCCTAAACCCAAGACCCATCTTCCGCAATTTTAATTAGGCTATTTCCCCAGAAGGCAGAACCCATTGCCATCAGTTTTTGCTTCAATAACCTTTTTGGTTCTCTTCTTGCTATATGTGTATGCACAACACCAAACCTAGTGATTGGCACACTAAAAGTGTTGAATTAAATCAAACGAATGGAATTGCTGAATTTGAGAACCATGAGGAGAGGAAAATGACATCCAACTGAAAATTGTCTTCTTAAAACTTCCTGGACCTGCACTATTTTTTTAAAAGAATGATACAGAAGACAGTCAGTTGGTTAAAAGAAAAACTCTGAAAACAACTTGACTGAAGATTGAATCCCAGGACTTCAACTTGATCAGACGATTGCCCCTGCTTCTCAGAGATAAATCTCATCTTGTGGAATAACAACTCTGAATTTCTTTGAAGACTTGTGTTTTCTATTTTTTTCTTTCAGACCGAAATTTTAAGCTCCCCTCCCCTCTTAGATTTATAACCCTAGAACCAGGTTCGCCTTCCCACCTTCATTCTTTCATCACAATCATCGCTAAGGAAGAGCAATTCTGTGTCTGAAATCATGTGTTTTTATTGCATAAGACTGGGACAATGGAAAGAGAGAGCGTATTTTGCTAAATGATTTCATATTAATTTGTGACCACTTTTTACCTTATCTGTAGTTGTTAACTCCAGATGGACTGCGAGGGTGAGTCAGGATAATGGTCTATTTATCTTGGGGCAGCAGCCTTCTTTGGTTGATCATGACCACCTTCTTTGTCAAATATTCCACAGGTAATTTTTTTTAACTGATAGATACATAAGAATGAGTCTTTGTGTTGAAAATATTGTGGTAACTCCACAAGCCATGACGTGGAACTCTGGAGCTCGTTTGCTTGGTTACAAAACTTCTGAATGCAAAAGCAGCTTGAGATCCTGGTGGATTTTGTTAAGGTTTCAGCTCTGTTTCCCCACAGATGCGCAAGGGAGTAGAAGGATGCCCAGGCACAGATAGAAAAGAGCTAGGATTCATCTGAGCTTTATTCCCGAATAATCCTTCTTCTAAAAAGGTGAGGCTTTTGCAGTTACAAATGTCATAATTGATTCAGAGAAAGATCACCAATAGAGGGTCACTGGATGGAAGTTGTTGGTGAGGGGATAGTCACAGGGTCTCAAAATGCTATCCCTCAGAATATTAATTATTTACAGAGAAGAAAAGTTACCTTCACAATGGAGAAATCTGTTGGATGAGTAATTAAACTTAGCAAATATAGTAATAGAACATACTTCATGTGCTTTCTGACGTGATACACTGAGAAAGATTCAACATTACCCATGTGATATTCTCCCCACAAAATACATAAACTGAATCTAATCAAGAGGAAACAGTCAGACATGCCCAAATTCCATGTCATTCTGCATATCCAAATTCTATGACCTGCCCCAAACCAACTGGCCTGGATTCTTAAAAACTCTCAACATCATGAGAGAAAAAGAAATGCAAGGGAATTTTCTGGATTAAAGGGGAATAAAGAGACATGGTAAATAAATGCAATCAGTCACCTTTGATTGGATCCTGGACCAAAAAAACCTAGAAATTATAAACTATAGATTAGATAATATTATTGATTCAATGTTAGATTCCTTGAGGTAATAATAGTGCGTGATTATGTCGGAGAATGTCCTTAGTCTTAGGAGAGACATGCTGAAGTACTTAGGGGTGAATGATCATAATGCCTGAAAGTTGCTTTTAAATGGTTAAGCACATATGCAAATATACACACCAAACCGCAGACACTTGTGCATCTGAAGAAAGAGGAGATGAGAAAGAAAGAATGTATGCTAAAATGTTGCTAAAAATGTAAGTGAGGGAGTTTAGCTCAGTTGTCAGGATCCCTGTAGAAAGGACCCAGGGTTTAGCAACAGCTTGGCTCCACCGAGAGGTTAAAGGGTCAATACCAGCCCACCATGTGGAGAGAGATGGCTAATATCTTCCTAACTATTTCTTCAAGACCCTCCAAATTTGGCTCATAAAATCGGGCTCCCACAACATCTTAATCTTTCACATACTGATTTTTCTGAGGGAATATTACTTTATTTCATGATGTGGAGCCAGACCGCCAGGTTTGAATCCAGGCTGTCAATTTACTAGCGTGTGGATGTGAGTAAATTTCTTAGTCTTTCCTGATCTCAGAATCCACATTCATCAAAGGAGGATAATAGCACAAGTGTCATTTTGAGGAATCAAGGAGATAAAGAAACATAATGCTCTTGCCGCCGTGCCTTGCACATAGTAAGACAATAAATATTTGTTATTGTTAATATCATTATGATTGTGCGTGCTGCTCAGAGCTTGCCAACAAAATCTGCAATAATGAAAAGGAGCAACAATATGCATTCAGCATGTGTTTTGTCCTGGGCACTGTTGTTCAATGGGCGAGAGCCAAAGACCTTGCTTTCATGGAGCTTGCGTTGTAGCCAACACTTACCGTCAGCCAGGATAATTCTAAACACTTACAGGCATTAACTCAACTAATTCTCAAAACATCTCTGACTCTAGAGGTCTCTTCTCAAACATTCTGCCCAGTGGCTTGGCTTGGTGGAAATTTCTGGGGCTTTTAAAAATAATGGAGCTATCATTGGGGGGTGTGTGTGGGCTGGGGGAAAGTTTGTTTTGCTATATTTTGTTTTCTTTTGCCAACTCTGTGAAAGTGTTTAATGACAAAAACATATTCTGGTTTAGCCAGTGGCTAAAGTTCCAATAGAAATAATGGATGATGTGTACTTATCATTTTCAAGTAAATGATATTCCCTGGGGTGGCATAAGTGCAGGACAGATTAATAGGAACAAGTGGAACAGAAATTAAATTCAACCTCCCTTTTTTATAGACAGATTTTGAGAAGCTTGATTCATAAGGTCCAGGATTTCTCCCAGGTCTTCCCATTCTAGCCAACATCACCATGGTTCTACTGACCGGAGAAGAGAGAGCCCGTGGCATCTGAAGGAGTACAGCGCTTACACCGCCTTCTAAATTCTGAATCTTTTCCCTGGTCCATTCTCGGGTCTCCCTTTAGGAGGGCCTGTGTGATTTCTTTCAGCTCCCTGCCAGCGAGTGTCTGCTCAGCTGCCTGGTTAGAGCGGCACTGTGGTGGCCCAGAATGAGTCACAGGGGAGATTCTGTAAACTTGTCAGCATTCTGTCATCATTCTGTTACTTGTGACTCCAGACCTGAAGATGTGTCTTTCTTGATCATTCTTGATGTGTTGATTAATGCTGTATATCTCTAGACACCTTCCAAGACTATCCCAAGTCATTTTTACTGCCACAAAACCTCAAGACACCTTTCCAAATACATTTCCTTTCATTTTATAAACCCCTGCATATTTCCAGGAAAATATTATCCGTATGTTTCTGTTTTGTGTCCACTTACCTCATCCTACTGTTTAGTAAGAAAAATTGGTGTTATCCAAGAAGACTCATCATCTTTCTTTCCTTTCCATTGGGAGAGAGGATGGCCGCAGTCTTAACCAAGTTCAAGTCTGGCTGCAGACTCAAAGCCACAGGTTTTTAACTTTGCAAATACTATTTTCCTCTTTCCTAATCAAAGAGACCAGGTTGAGGACCCAGGGAAGGCAAAACCATTTTAATAGCAGGATGGACAAAACAGAAGGACCCACAGAAATTAGCCATCACCCAATTTATATTCTGTTGACAATGCTTTCTTGAGTGCTTAAAATGTTTTTATGCTTTAGTTCCAAAATTTAACATCTAGGAAATTATCCTAAGGGCACAGTCAAAGATATACAAATGGATTAATGAACATTGTGATATCATTTTTCACCGTGGAAAAATTTAAATTTATTTGAAAATAAATATCCAACCATGTGTTATCAGTAAAACATATTATGACATGTCCAAAACATGAAAGAATATGCAGCCATTAATGAATATTTAGTAAGTGAATATTTAGTGACATAGGAAAATGTTAATAACATATTAAGTAACAAGGTAAGTTACACAAAAGTGGCGTGTGAATTATTAAAACATTAATGAGAGGAAATAAACTGACGCAGTGCGTCTTTCATTGCTGTCTGTGGGATCTTTGCTCCAGAATAGAGGGGAATTTCCCTCCCCATCCCAAGAGCATAGGCAGAGCTTTCATTTCTGGAGAGCTGGGGTTCTACGCTTAGAGGACCCATAACAAACTTTTGTTTTCAAAAACCTGAGACCTTTGGAAGGAAGAGGATGAAAGCTGTGGGCTTTGAGAAGAAAAGAATGTCAACCATCCTGGAGGAATTGAAGTCCTGGGGACTGAGAAGGGACAACGGGTTGCAAATTTCCAAAGGGAGCTGAAGCCCAGGGTCTTGCTGATGTTCAGCTCCCAGGAGGAGGGAGCCAGGTGACAGGGGTGACTCCTGGGGGCCCTCAAGCATTAGGAGTAAGTGCTGTGGCTTAGCATCATCTCTCTCCCTCTCTCTACTGGATTATTGGCACTAGGACACAAACATGCTTTGGTATCTTTCACCTTTGAACAACCACCTTCCTGAACCTGATATTTCTCCTCACCTGGCTCCCCCTTTCTAAAAGTTAGCCAGTAGCGGGCTGCCTCCACTGCTCGTCCTGCGCACTCTTCAATCCACCGCCATCCAATCCACTGAGGTGATTGCCCTGCACAGAGGTGCAGAGAGCAGTGGGACTGCTCTGGTCGCTGTCACCAGGCTCTCTCTGGTCCTTTTCCTCATTTCTCTCCACCTCTCCGCCTCATTGACAGCAATCAACCACTCAGGCCCTCTAGAAACATCCACTGCTCTTAGCTTCTGGACGCCTCACTCTCCCAGGTTCCTCTGTGTCACTGGGCGTTACTGTCCACCCTCCTTAGATGGCTCTTTATCAGATTCTAAATGTGGCTGTAAAAGGACTCCATCTGCCTCTCTTTTCCTTCCCCCCCTTCTCTCCCTAGATAATATCATCCATTTTCAGACATTTAAATACTATATTTACTCAAGGTCATTTTTATACCTGTGAAGAGCTAGATGTCCTGACTTAGGATCCCTACCCCATATCATATAAAACATATTAAAATGCACCCATGGGTCAAAGTAAATGTACTATTTTTGTTGGGGGGGAGGTGTATATTTTCATTGTATAAACTATATATAACATAAAATTTGCCATTTTAACTATTTTTTAAGTGTACAATTAATTCAGTGGCACTAATAACATTCAAATGTTGTGTAATCATCACCACCATCTTTTTCCAATACATCTTTGTCACCCGAAACAGAAACTCTGTACCCATTGGGAAATAAATCCCTATCTTTCCCTCCTCCCAGCCCCTGGTAAGCTCTAATCTATCTTCTGCCTCTGAATTTGAATATTCTAGATTAAATGTGCTCTTTTGCTGTTAAAAAACCCAGAATTTTCTAATTTTGTTTTTGATGCTGTTTGGATAAAGCATTTAATTCAAATTGGCTCTCATTTTCCAGTCACCAACAAGCATACCCAGGAATTCTCATAACGTCAGAAAATCTAATCTAATCCTCAAAATTAATTTTAAATAATAGATCTTTATTGTATACTAAAACTTGATTAATAAAGATGACGTAATACCGCATTTTTTAGACATTTAATGCATTATTCATTCATTATGATTTTTAATTTCATACTTTGAATTTTTTCTGAAATAATTTTAGATTCACATAAAGTTGCAAAATCAGTACAGAATCCCCAAGTACCCATCCCGCAGGGTCCCCCAGTGATAACATCTTACATAACTATATTCATCATCAGTGATCAAAACTTTTAGTTTCACCGGTGTTCACATATAACAATTGTGTGTTTGTTTACATCAGATTTCATCACACACATATTTCTTGATTCGTGTAACCACCATCACAATCAGGATAGGGAACCGTTCCATCACAACAAAGAAACTCTCTCATGCTGTCCCTGTACAGTCCCACCCTCCCATCTGGTCGCCTAACTCCTGGAAACCACTGATCTGTCCTCTCTCTCTCTAATTATGTCACTTGAGAATATCATATAAGTAGAATCCCACCTTTTGAGACGGATGTTTCACTCAGAGCTTCTTCCCCACCCCTTCCATCTTTCAAGCATCCCGCTTTCCAAGATGATGTGCGTGACTGCATAGAATTGGTGGGAGGGAGAGGGGTATCTCAAAAGGACTAAAATAAGATATCTGCTGTGTGTCGGTGATTTGGTCTACGAACCTAGAAAAATAGGTGACAGATCTAATATTGTGTTGGTGATGAAGATCCATCATGAAAATTTTTCGAATCGTTTGGCGTCTCCAGACTCTTTGCAGAGATGTCTTCAGGAAACAGAAACCATCTTTCTATTTTTGTCTCTGTGCCCACATCCACTTCTTCCACCTTCAACCAAGCCACCATCCCCTCTCACCTTACCGCTCCAATAAGCCTCTGAACTGTTCCCCCTGCGTCTGTTCTTTTCCTCCTAAAATCTGTTCCCAGCAGCAGCTCCTGGCCCCTTTGATCCTCGCGTGATCTCAGCTCTGACAGTACCCCTTTGAGAGACTCTCTCTGACAATCTAACAGCCTCCTTCCCTTGCCCTCCCCAACAAGTAACTACCAAGTCACCCTGTTTTATTTTGTTCACACACTTTGGAAGAATTTCATAGCATTTATCTTGTTGACTTATAGTCATTCATTTTTTTATTTGTTGATGCTTTCTCCCCTTCTATAAAATCACCCTGATAACAATAACTTCCTCCTGTCCCTAGCACCTGGGACACTTGGCACAGTCTACGATCATGGTAAATATTTATTGATTGAATTAATGGCTAAATGAACATTCACGTGGCCAAAAAGCTGCCCCCCAGATGGAGTAACCAGGACAGCTGTCCTTACGACACTCTACAACTGCTCAGAAAATGCAGGAGAAAACTGAGAACTGCCACGGCATCTGGGGATATGCAGACTGGCAGGATAGTGCTGATGACTTTAAAATCCATCAACATGCTGAGTTCAAAACCTCAACACTGTAGAGAATGCTGTTGGACCTTGCATGGCCACAATGGCTAGGATGTTGGCTTTCCCTTGACCTCGTTGGAGAAGAAAGATCTGTCTTGCTGTTGTCTTATTTGATTTCTTTATATGTCTAGTAATCAGCCACTTGTAACCTCTTAAGACACGTGCCAGTGGGAAACACATGGCAAGGAGAGGCAGGTTTCATGCCAGTGCAGTGGAGGAGCTACTCCAAATCAACCAAAGTTCGTAGGTTCACCTGAGGCCCAGAACTCTGTTTGGCTCTACCATCCAGATGGTGAGACCAGCCAGCTCAAATGGATCGAATATTTCCTGTTTCAGCAAGAAATTTCTGTTTTGATCTATAGTAGAGCTGGAGGGAGGGGTTGATATTTAGCATTTGGGACCAAAAAGCAAAACTAATTCATGTTTTGAAGGGGAAAGAGATTTTTCTCAATAAAACAATTAAAAGCTTCTTCCTTCAAAGAAAAGACGTGAAATGAGATTTTTTTGCTCCTAATTGAGAGAAAATGGCCCTCCAAATAAAATATTTCTGTACTAACCTGATAAGATGAGGGCTGGTCTTTGGTGATAATGAAATATTTGGCCACCTAAATAATATCTGATTTCTGAAGGATAAAGCTACTTAAACAAAAGCGTGCTTCCCACGACTGAGCAGGAGTTGTGGTGAAGGCTGAGGGAGTTCTCATTAAGGGTACATAATCTCTGTTCCCAGGGAATCATAGCACATGTGCAACCTAACACAACAGACGAGGCCAGTCTGTCTCATTAGGCATCATTGTCATCTGGAGAACAGTTATGGGAAGATGGCCACCAAGGCGGGGGAGAGTGAGATCCAGAGTGGGAGTTCCTCTTCCTTCACTCTGTACATGAATTCTGTCACCCATCAAATACTGACTGTACCTACTGTGACAGTGAAGGAAACTGGTCCAGATACCATGGAGGATTCCATGATGACTGAGATACAGCTCTGGTCTTCAGAAAACTTACCGTCTAAGAACAGGAGAGAAAAACATGTACAGAACACACGAAGAAAACCACGAGAAAGTAACAGGGAAGATGTTATGAAAGCCTGGAAAAGATGGAGCTTATTTTACCTGGTTGACGTAGGATATAGCTAAACGAGGAGGGGACGTGAGTCTGAAAATTCCTTGTGGAAGAGATGACACCTGCTAGGGACCTCACAAGGGGAACGGGATTTGGCCAGGAGGATCTGAGGCCAAAGGGTAATCTCTTTTAGGTGGAGGCATCCACAACTCATCAGCAGAGGAGCCTCTCCCAGAGAAGGCAGCAGGGGACGTGGAGAAAATTGGTTTGATCTCTTCTGAAAAGAGCAAAGAAGAAGCTGTAGGCAAAGACATGCTTTGATTCATAATCAGTTGTGATAACAGCTTTGATTTACAATGTATAGACCAAGACTGTGCACGAGACTCCAGAGTTCAGTCTAGCAAAACACAGCTCAAGGAGATAAACCAATAAATACCCTCAGGAGGCATGCATTCCAGACTCAGAGTTGCCCCAAACTAGGTGGACTGATGACAACTTGACTGCTTCAACCCTTGGTGACTTTTTCTGAGCTACCTCACTGGCTTCTCCTGAATTATAAATGAGAGAAACTGAAGTTCAACTTTGGGAACATCCTGGAGACCTTAGAGGCAGAAATTCACAGTGGATAAAAGCATGGGCTTTGGAGTCCGTTTGTCCATATTTCAATTGTAGCTCCTCTTCCAACTTGCTTTGTAAAGTTGGACAAATTATTTAACCTTTCTAAGCCCATTTCCACATCTCTAAAAATAGGGATAATAACAGTATATTCTTCATGGGCTTAATGTTTAAAGGTTAAATAAGAACATTTGTGTGAAGACTTTAATCCAATTTTGGCACCTAATGAGTTAGTTACATTATGGATAAGTAACAAGTGGTCCCTACTCAGGAAGTTGATGCTGAGTGTATACGTTATACAACTTGTATGCAACTTACACAAGTTGTTGCTATAAAGAAAAGCCCTGAGAAGGGGGTAAATTATTGACCCAAGAGATCCAAGGCATCAAGGGGTCGTTTGATGACTTAGAATATAGAATAAACCAGCAAAAATTCAATCCAGATCTCTTAGCCTGAGTTTTTCAGTTGAATGAAGAGTCAGGAGAGATGACATTTTAAAGATGAGCTAGAAAATACCATTCAACTAGAAAATTTTAAGTAGAATCCATTCTCTGTCTGTGTCTCTCTCTTCATCAACATTCTGGAAAGTGGCCCCTTCCTCTGTTGAAGTTTTGGGCATAAAAGGGCTCTCCAGGAGTAATCATTTCACTCAACATTGGAAGTAGCCCTTCCAGAATTGCCAACGGAGATCCATTATTTATGTCTTTCAAATAAAACAGAAAGCTTCCAGGGCTCATTTGCCTTGAGGTTTTCCCATGTTGTTTTCATCCAAGATGTCCACTGGATAATCAGGTAGACCATTCATGCATCGGGCTCATAGAAAGTGAACTGCTGAGCCTTCTGCACCTCCTCTCATTATCCTAATATTCTATTTCACGGGAATTTTAACACCTTCATTTAAAACAAGAAGTTAAGCAACTTCACATAAGATATTTTAGAACCTATAAATGTCTCACCCAGCACTCTCCTCAGAGTTCACTTTCTCCTGCCTCTGGGACTAAGATAAAATACACAGTTTATCCAGAAAGGGTCATGCCAAACGGAGACACAGCACTTTGTTTAAAAAGGAGATATCTTATTACTTACAACCCTCACCTTCTGGCCCAGCCTAATGCCATAATTGCTCTCTTAAATTTCCCTTTATTTAACATCATCCATCCTGTCTTCTTCTGTTACCATTATTTAACTAACCAAACAGACCAAATACAATACCAAGAGCTAAAAGAGGCATGAATCCAACTTGTAGAAACCTGCTTTTAATTTAGGATTACAGGGCCAGTTTCCTAGAAATTGCCACATTTTAAAGAAAATGGATTTTCCTTCTTTATGTTGAGATGACTGATCTAATTAAACTCAGTTTAATCTAATAAGAAGTCATGTTAGTGCTGTCTTCAAAATTAACATTCTAGTCCCAGATCCAAACTTTAATCATCGAGTATGTATTCTTGCTAGTCGAAATTAAATTGTTGCATTCCCATCAGAACTTTCTCCAGTCTCATAGAGACCTGTTAGAAGGTATGAAGATGAAAAGATAAAACAAAACTACATTGGCCACCAAGCACACCACTATGAATTATTTTCCCTTCTAAAGAGGGACTGAAATTTTAAAAACTATTGGGAAATTAGGATACTGATTATAAGTGTACGCTCCTGGAAGACAAGTGGCATGATTAATGTTTGCGTGTCTAGCGCTTCACAGCACGTCACACACAGAGCTGGTGCTCAGGAAGTGGACGTGAACTTCAACTTTGAAAATACTAAGCTAAAAGTGTGATTGACCCAAGAGGGACGTCTCTTTTCTGTTTTGCTCTCCATTATACATAGCAGGTCCTCAAGAAACATTTACTGAATGAATAAATGAATGAATGACTCTGAAGCTGATCTGATGCCCCTGATTGGGTCGCTCTATCCATTTCACGTGGAATCTTCAGGCTGTGCAGAAACTCTGGTCCCTAGGGTACTGAACAACAAGTTGTTGAGCCTGACGCTAGAACTGCCTCCCAGAGTTATACCTTGGGGAACCAAGCAGATGACAATTTTATAGTAGATAATTTTGACCGTTAGGAGATCTGAGAATTCTGCCAAGTTTGACTGGTTAGAAATGCAATTAGAAGGCTAGTTTCCCTACCTTGTCCAGTTAATAATAAGGGATAGAAGTCAGCATAGAGATAATTAAAGAAATCTCAGTGAACTGTAGGAAATTTCTACTATAAATATGTCAGACAACTTTAGAACTGTCTATAAATAATTGGAATATGCCCTGAGCCAGGACAAATTGGTAGAGAAGGACATGACTATCTCTGGGGATTTTTTGCAGCTCTGGAGCACAGAAACAACTACTTTCATGATAATATCAGAAAAAAAAAAAGGAGACGAAGGTTTTAGCTACAAGAGTCAATAACACAGCTCCTAAAAGATGCATGTACTTCATGTGTTGATTAGACCAACTGGAAGCAAAAAGCATCTCTCACTGGAGACATCGAAATGAAAAGCCTCTGCCTCAAATCTTTGTATTAATCCCCTAAGTCTGAAAAACACCATCTTTTTTTTTTTTTTTTCAAAGATTGGCACCTGAACTAACATCTGTTGCCAATCTTCTTTTTTTTCTTCTTCTTCTTCTCCCCAAAGCCCCTGTACGTAGCTGTATACTCTAGCTGTAGGTCCTTCTGGTTGTGCCATGTGGGATGCCACCTCAGCATGGCCTGATGAGCAGTACTAAGTCCACACCCAGGATCCGAACTGGCAAAACCCTGGGCCGCTGAAGCAGAGCACGTGAACTTAACCACTCTGCCACGGGGCCGGCCCCATGAAAAACACCATCTTGACTTGATATTGTGATATTGTGGAGAGGTGCTGGAAGTGTTGTGAAGATAAATGAAATTCAGAATCTTCCTTGATTTCAGCAGAGAATACCAACAACAACCACCACAAAATCACGAAATTCAACAATTACTGCAGAAATGAGGTCACTAGACTTCACTCATATATGTTGACTCGTTAGCAACTCACTCTGTTTATGGAAACTGGATTTTAATAACACTAGTTCTTCCTCAAGTTTTGAAATAATTTTTTAAAGATAAAAATTGACTAGCACGTGGAAGATATACATATTCTACCACACATTTATGTGGATTTGTGTGCAAAGACATGCATACCAGAAAAGAAGACCTCCAAAACGCTGGCCTCTAAAATGGAGCTGTGGCTGGGGAGAAACACAATAGACACGGAACTGAGCACATCCAACCGCTTAATGGTTTTCTGACGTGCCTTCAGGCGGGGGAGAATGGCATGTCCAATTGGAAGCGCAGGGAGAATTTTGAAGCAGTCAAAAAAGAAATGAATCCTTCTCTTTCTCGTTTTCTTTTTGAACTCTATAATATAATTTTTCAACGTTGTCCTTTTGAAGTCTGACATTCAGATGAAAATTCCGTGAGGACTATGAGCCACTGGAATGCATTACAAAGGACGGCACGGAATGTCCTTGATGCCGACCCTTAAGAGGGTCGCCGGCGGAATGTTTTGTTCCCTCTCTACCCTCCAGTTCCAACAACCTATGAAAATGAATTTAACTCTGCCTCACTGGCACGAACAGAACAAACCAAAACCAAAACAAACATGTATTTCCTAATTATTTACACTCTTACCCTATAATATAAGAAGCAAGCTCCTGAGGAGCACGGGTACTAGACTCTTCAGCCGGGTTTGTTCCTGCTGTTCTCTACACGCAGCCATTCACGAGCGCGCTGAATCTCCTTGCTCTTCTATCCTTTGGGTGTGCTGGTCCACACACTCCCCAGCCTCGAAGAAGGGGTAGCAACCTCTTTCCTTCTGGGTGGCTGGCTGACCACAGACTTGGGTCTGCATTCTAGTGCGCTGGCTGATGGTCCGTTATGTCATTGGTCCTTGTTCACCTTTGTCTCCCAGTTCCCTTTAGAGCTACCCCAGATCTTCTCTTTTCCCCTCAAGTTTTCTGGAGTTGAAATTCATTTCTGCTGGATAGTGGAACCAAGTCTTAAATGGAGGTCCTGAGGGTCCTCACCTCTGGGTAGGATAACACACCCTCGGGCTCCTCCACTGTCATCCAGGTCATGACCTCCTGCTACAGGTGCAAACAGGCCTCTGGGTGTGAGCTCCCCTCTCTTCTGGCACTCTCTCTACAAACTCACCCACCTCCACTCGCCTGGCCTACTTCCGGGGTCACAAAATGACGCCCGCCTCCTCCTGTTCAAGGTCACACAACTCCCTGGACCCTGGACCTCAGCTTTCCTCCTGGACTTGCTAAACCCTCCTTCCATCCATATTTTCCATCTCGCGTTCTCTCACCCTGTTTCCAACCTCCCCTACTTTCCCCATGACTTATAAAATTGTTCAAATCCATCTCATCTAATTCTCTTAAAAAAATAAGCTCCATTGACTTCACTGCTCTTTCTTTATAGAATCTCCTTCTCACCGAAACTTCATGAAAGCAGAGTTCTGCCCTGTCTTCCTCCTTTTGGCATTTCTCGCTTTCCTCCAGCCATTCCTTCCCACTCCCTGTTTCAGGTCCCCACAAGGCTACTCTTTTCCCTAAGGATGTCAGGGACCTTCAATACTCTTCATATTATTGAACATCTACTTTATTTGACACTGTTGACCGCTCTCTGCTTCTTAAATTGCTTTCTTAGCTCTGCACTAACTTCCTGAACTAAGTTTCTTCTGATTCCTCTCTGTGGATTTCTCTTCCTCTCCCATTCCTTTAAATGATGGTGTTCTCCTGGTTTGGTCCTCGGCTCTCTCTTCATTCCGTACTTTTCTTGGCTGAGCTCACCTAACCTTATAGCTTTGGGAGTTATTCACATGTAAAGGATGCATAATTCCATATTTCTATGCCACATCTCCCCCTGGAGCTTTAGACTGCTATATATGGCCTACTTGTGACATTTTCCTTTCGGTTTGGATTTCAGTGTCAAACTCAGCATGTCCAAAACTCCCCCTTGATTTGTACCGCTTCTATATTTTCTGTTTTAAGTAGTGGCAGCATCATCTCTGGTTGCATTACCTGGCTACAGGTAACTTCGCCCTTCACTTTTCATTCCACCCGCTTTGCGCCTCCATACTGCTAACTAGCCACCTTCTTTGATTAGCCTTCTAAACAAATCTCAAATCCGCTCCTGCTCTTGACAAGTAATACCCTAGCTTAAGTACACATCGTCTCTCTCATGGGTTAGTGCTATGGGCTTCAAAAACACCTTCTTGCGCCCAGTTTTGTCCTCCTTAAATACATCCATCTCACCCCACCAGAAAGATCCATGACTAAAATCTGACCTGTCGTTCACCTCAAGATTACCCACAAGATAAAGTTCGAACTCTTCAGCTGGCTAAATAGAGAAATACAGCTTAGGATTTCCAGTCAGGAAGAGCTGACCAAACTGTCATCAGGAAGGGGTGCACCCAGGTGGTAAAAACCTGATACGTCAGACCAAGTCTACTGGGAATTATAATAAAATTATTTTCCTATGTGCTTATCTCCCAAACTAGATTGCCTTGAGAAAAGACACTGTCCCCAGGGTCTAGCACAATGCCTGGAAAATAGTGAGAATTTAAAAAATGCTTGTTGAAGTGGGTGTGAAGAGGTTTTCCTGGACTTGCTAAGGTTCTGTGGAATTTGCTCCTAGGAATCTGAAGAGAGGAAGGAGGCACGGCGGGTAGGTACTTGAGGTGAAGGGTGAGGGGGAATCTGTGGTGGGAGGAAGTAAAAAGGGATTATGGGTGTCTGGCTCTATGTGCCTCTGATTGGTACAATGGTTTCACCCACACCAACGTAAAAGACAGGGAGAGCCCAAAGGAGAAAGGCTGTTTCAGACCTGCACTTACGCTGCGCTGCAAAGGACAGAATGTATACACTGGCATCTCTCTCTGTCTGTCTTTGGGAGAGCAGACTGTCATCTTTGTAGGCTTGACCTGATATATCAGGTGTTTACCATACAGGTGTCAGTGTTTGGGGAACATGATTAAGCCCAAGAAGTGTCAGCAGAGAAGGAATAGTGAGCTGCCTTGAAATGGGTCCTCCCACGCAATCTGAAGAGGCTCTCCCCAGCGGGAAGTACCTCTCCAATCTCTCCCAGACACTTCCTTCCAGAGGACCAGAAGATACCGCCTCTATCTCTGGGTATACTTAGGCTCTGAAAAGTGCCAGAGAGACCAGCAGCTTTGTCCCTAAAAGGATGTCCTGAGTCCTTTATCACATAAATGGCATTTTTCTGCTTATCTAAATGTAAAGAGCCACCCAGGACTGTCCTTTTGTATTCTTCTTGAGTCCATGGGATACAGTTTAGGAAGTTAAAATTGTACATGAATCCCAGGCATCGCTTTTATTACTTTTATCAAATCTTCCTGTGCTCTTAGGGAAACAATAAAAATAAGCCTTTTTTGAACCTAACTACTTTTAAAAAAAGAAACTTCGTTTGGTTATTATTCTCTGTGTCTAATGAATGAATCTTTCTATTTCTGGAATCCTAATTTTCTGATCATTATTAATATTCTCAAAGGAATTCTCTGGTGTTGCCCACAGGGCCAAATATTTGTGGTGCGTTAGGAAATCATATTGTGTAAAGCTGACTAGATTATCACCATATTATCCAGAACTTCCAAGACGTCATATTTAGGATAATAATTAAGTGTGAGTGCTAGTGTTATGGTGAGGTTTCTTCCTTCAGAGGATCTAATTTCAAAGCGAAAGGAAGGGAACTACCACTTGTATGAAATCTTTCTTCCCCCCTGCTTGTTTGCTTGTTTGCTTACTTTGTTATTTTTTTAAAAGATTTTTTAATTTTTCCTTCTTCTCCCAAAGGCCCCCAGTACAAAGCTGTCTATTTTTAGTTGTAGGTCCTTCCAGCCGTGGCATGTGGGACGCCGCCCCAGCATGGCCCAGTGAGCGGTGCCACGTCTGCGCCCAGGACTCCAACCGGCGAAACCCGGAGCCCACGGAGCAGAGCGCGCGAACCCAACCACTCGGCCACGGGGCCGGCCCCTACTTTGTTATTTTTGACACTGGTATTGTTTTCCCATTTATTTCCATTTATGGTAAGGAGTTACATGTTCCTTGCTCCTGTCATGGCAATTCTTTTTATCTTGATTCCACCAAGTCCTGCCAGATTTCCAAGTTGAAGGTGAGGTTCCAGGAAGACTGATGAGGAATTCAGGAGTTAAAGAAGACTCTCCATCTCACTGTTGGTGAGCCTCACCTGCTGCTTTTACCCTCTTATAATCTAATTGGAAAAACAATCTTATGTTTGTGACCCCATAAATTGTTGTGAGAGTAGAAATTACAGGAAGGAGTTTAGAAGGATATTCACCAGTCATAGCATTATTTATTAAAACAAAAAATCTGGAAACAACTTAAAGAGGGTATCAGTCAAAAAAAGAACAAAGGAATTCCAGGAAGTCATTAAAAGTAATAACATTGTTATGTAAAAAGCCTCATAGTGTAGGAGAAATAAATGATTACAAAAACAGGATATATAGTAAAATTTCTCTTTTGTGGACTTGTGTGTGTCCATTTTAAGAAGTTCATAAGGGTATTCAAAATGTTAGTAGTAGCTATCACTGGAAAGTGGAATGTTAGATATTTTTGAAAAATATCTTTCCATGCTGTCTAAATATTTTATCATAAGCATATTATTTCTTATTTGAGGAAATAAAAGACTAAACTCTGCTATCAAAACTTTGTACGCTCTGTGACAGGGCACCTCGCAGAGCTCTGAGGGACCGCAGGAGAGCCCTCCCCTGAACCTCTGCTCAGAACGTTGATCATTCTTCTCGGCTCCGCCAAACAGCGGAGATGCAGACAAGTCACTATCTTGAACGTGTTCTGCAAGAGAAGAAGCTTCACCGTCTTTGGCTCAGTGCCAGAGAGGATGCAAGGAACCCAGGCTCTGGGAATGGTAGCACCTGCCTTGGAGGTCACAAGACACCCAGGTGAGACCAAGGTCATGGCCAGTCCAAAACACTACTTGAAAAGCTGAGTTCCACTCAATGGGAGAGAGGCGTTTAAGAACCACTGGTGAACAGGTTGACCTGTTCAATCTGGCCTCACCCATCAGTGCAAACGTTGGCTCTCAAACACGCTCAGGCACAAACCCTCTCCGTCAGGGACAGACAACACAGGGTTTACTGGTGTAAATATTGTGTGCATGCTAGACAGCACTTTCAAAACAAAGCAAAATTTGGTTTAAAATAATAAATCCTCCACTGATGTTGATAATGAAGGAGACTAGGTGTTGCCTAATTTCAGAATCTTAAAAGTAATTCTTAGCATGTGGGTGTAGTTATTTTATAATAAATAAATGCTTTGAGCTATTTTTCCTTAGACTCCGTAACAAGGTTTTTGGTTTGGGGTTTGTTTTAACAACAGTAGCATGACACAATTCCCTCAGATTTCCCAGCCAGCAAGAAGAAGTCGCTGACTAAATCTTGACACAGCCCTGGATGCAGAAGGATCTCGCTGGCTGTACCAACTCTGGACACACTGCTCCTTCCCAGGGCTTTGGTTTCCTCATCCTTGGAGATCATCACTGATGTCCATTCCTTCCAGGTGTATAATTCCAAGATCCTTTGACTCCAATCACTCTAGCAGGACAGAGTAGCATTTCAAGTTTCTAGATCAAATAGGCCTTCAACAAGGGTGCAAAGTTGCTGCCTGAAAGGCCTTTGTGGAAGGAGCTGACCTTTCTGGGGAGTAGCATTGGGCAAGCTCTTAGCTGATGGATGAGAAAATAGGAAGGGCACCCAGTGATGAAATGAGGATTGGGGAAGATGACACTCCAGCTTGTGCCGGAACCAGAGACATTGGTCACATTGGGGTAGATGGTGGACAGGAAAGGGAGGGAAAGATTAATTTCATGAGCACTTCCTATGTATAAGATGCATTATCAGTGTTAATGAGAGTTAACATCTACTGAGCACCTACCATATGTCTAGTGCTTTATATATGTGATCCATCACGTCCAGCCAATGGACAATCAGGACAATTAATGCCCATTTAACAGGAGAGAAAACTGAAGCTTAGAGGTCACCCAGCCATCAGTCATGGAACCAGAACTCTAACTCTGGAACCTGAACTCCTGGCCACTAACTAAGCTACAATGCCTCTCATTCACTCTGCTGAGGAGGGCGCCTCCTCTGAGAGGCAGAAGTCATTTGCTTAATTTGTCGCATGGCTAATAAACAGCAGAGTGAGGATTTGAAAGCAGATTTGTCTGACACCAAAATACATGATCCTTGCACTACACGTGCTGCTCCCCCAGATTCCAGCAGTGAAGGGAGATTCAGCCCTCTTAGCAGAGTTGTCTCCACCTGGAGTCTTAGTAACTGGGTCCCGCCTCAAACCCAAAACCTGGTTGAGAAAATAAGAAAGGAGGCATGGGTTCATGTGACTAATAAGCCACACTAACCAAGGCAGCGTTAGCCTAAGCTTTAGAGATTTCAGATACACGTTGTAACTTCTGTGATATTTCCTTTTGAATTTTGTTTTGCTTTTTCTTATGCACCTTTATGTTGCTGACTTCACCAGCCTCCAGGCTAACAAGGAGGGGAACAAAGTGCTGGGCCAAGAGTCAGCAAAAGGTCCAGGCCTGAACCCAAATCCAAAGCAAGGATATTCTCAGCTTATCTCTTTGTGCTAGAAAGATCTCCCTTTTTTTCCCCTGCTCTGTGGAAATCAGTTCTCAGTCACCTTGACTGCCTGCGAGTCTAACTGATGTCACATTACATTGACACCCTACATTGCAATGGCAGCATGTGCTTATGTGGAGTTTATTAGACTTCATCTCTAAATCTCCCCAGTTTTCTCTGATGTCTCTTATGTGCTATGTGTCAGATTCTCAAGTCACTGGCGCCTCTGGCCTCACTTTCTTCTTGCTTGACTCCCAACAGTCAACGTTCACTGTTCTCATCTTCCCTCGAGGAAGCATCACCATCACCACGGGGAAGATGCCTCTGGTGAGAGCGGAAAGGTCTGCTCCTAGGCTGCTCCCTTCCAATGCTTCCTGGCTCCTGGTCCTCTGCAGACTTGGTGGAGAGGTGCAGAGAGCGGCTCATGTTCTAATGTCCTGCCTCTCTTTGCCACCAGGGCTCCGATGGTGTTTGTGTTCAGGGTCTACAAAGGCTCTCAAGAAAAGAGTCCCTTTGGCTCCCAGCCCTCACCCCTGCCTGAGCAAAGGGCAGAATCCATGCCATCCACCTCCATCATCACCGCTCTCCCCCGTCTCTTGTAAACTCTTACATGGAACAACTCTGCTTCCTTCTGCAAACATGAAACAAAAACACCCATCCTTATCGAGAAAAAATGGCAAAGGTGATGTGGTCAGCAGCTTCTGAGAGGGCTCCCAGTGGTCCCCCTTCTTGGTACTCAGGTCCTTGTGTAATCACCTCTCCTTGCGTGAAGGTCAGACCTAGTGAGTTGCTTCTAATGAATAGAATATGACAAAGGTGATGGATGTCACTTCCATGATTAGGTTATGCTATGGACAAATATTTGTGTATCTCGCCTCCAAATTCATATGTTAAATCCTAATGCCCATGTGATGGTGTTTGGAGGTGGCGCCTTTGGGAGGTGATTAGGACCTGAGGGTGGAGCTCTCATGAATAGGACTAATGCCCTTATAAGGAGGCTGGAGAGAGCTCCCTTGCCCCTCCCACCATGTGCACACAGACAAGACGACTGTCAATGAGGAAGCAGGCCCTCACAAGACACTAAATCTGCTGGTGCCTTGATCTTTGACTTCTCAGCCTCTAGCACTGTGAGAAATAAGTTTGTTTATGAGCCACCCAGTCTATGATATTTTGTTACAGAAGCCCAAACGGACTAAGATAGATTACAAAAGCCTGACTTCCATCCTCTATGCCTTCCCTCTTGCCTTCTCTGGCTCACTCTGACGAAGCCAGCTGCCCTGTTATGAGCTGTGCCACCGAGAGGCCCAGGTAGTGAGGACCTGAGAGGGGCCTCCAGCCGACAGCTCATGAGGATCTGAACTGGAAGTGGATCCACCCCAGCTGAGCCTTCAGATGATTGCAGCCTCGGGAGAGGACCCAGCTAAACCACACCGGACTTCCTGAGCCACAGGAGCCGTGAGACAATGAATGGTTTTTGTTTGAAGACACTGAGTTTTGGGGAAATTTGTTACTCAGCAATGTATATCAAAGACAGCAGGAACTGAACCTTCTCTCAGACCCATTAAACTTAGTTTTCTAGTCATGTCCCTTTGGAAAAATCCCAAACTTGCTTGGCTGAGCTGGTAGGAGAGGGGGTTTTCCAATCATAGGCAAATGTCTCTGCGTCTATAGGAGAGCTCTTAGAGGCCTGTGGAATGGTGGCCCAAGGATTTTCATCCAGCCATCCGCACTAGAGGTCTGAAGTTGGGACTGAGAGGGAGCCAACCGATTGTGCACTGAGCAAGCCTGTTGACCTTTCATCTTCTAGGAAAGCGCTTGGAGGGGAGCGCATTTTAAGGCCACAGAAAAGCTTCAGGTTGAAGATGAAAATGGAACTCTCTTGACCCCTTTAGTTACAGGCCAGGTCCCAGCACAGTCATAGTGATAAAATATGCTTGAGAATTTGCTGTATACAGGAATACCAACCTGACACAGAGCAGACACACAATAATACTCGTAGACTAATGTGACAGAGGTAGTGGTAGTAGCAGCAATAATAGTAATAAACATAAACATTTATTCTGTGCCTCTTCTCTTGCCAAATACTGTATCAAGGCATTTCGATTCTTCTTCTCATTAATTCTCACAACCACCCTATGAGGTAAGTATTGCTATCTCCACTTTGCAAGTGAAAAAAACAAAAGCACAGAGTGTTAAGCTACCCAGCACAGCTGAGCAGTGTTCTTGCCAGGCGTCCTGGCCCATGGGTGGGCGGGTCGTGGAAGGAAGGCACGACTCTGAGGACCACTCAGAACAGTATAAAAGCTGAGCCTGTGTGTGTCCAGGTAGTCCGGCTCTTACTCCTCGACCTTCACAACTTCTCACAAGCTTGCTAATGATCTCTGGGCTGGCCTCGCTACGCCCAGGAACGCGCTGCTGTGTTTCTGCAGGTTCTTCACCTTTTGAACAGATTCTGTCTGGTATGCTTCAACAGAGAATTCCTTGCCCTCCTCTCAATCCCCGGGGCATTTGGCTCTCGAGATAAGTGGGCCAGGACCTACCAGCCGCCAGCGCCAGGGTTACCCGCTGAGCAATCTCATTTATTTCAGGTCCCGTCTACACCACTTTCCCATGTCTGGAATATCTAGAAACACATTTAGGAAACTGAGAAACAAAGCCACCTTCTTGAGATAAGGAATATTTCAGAAGGAGCCTAAAAATAAAGTGCAATCGTGATCTGCATCTGCCTGTGTGTCAGACTGGCCTGCCTGAATTTTGTCTGAAAGGCACTGGCTGCAGGATGTCAGGCAAGAAGTAATTTCAACTTCTGAGTCTCCATGTTTATCTCTAACATCACTGTCCCACAGAGTAGGCATCAGCCACTTGAAATGTGCTGTCAATGTAAAATGCATGCTGAACTTCCAAGATGAAGTACAAAAAAATTTAAAATAATATCATTCCTATGTTATCATGAACCACTTATCGGTCAGTGAATCAATATAGCGTCATTACTAATTTTCACATGGATTACATGAAGAAATTATGATATTTCAAATATATCGGACTACATACAATGTATTATTAAAATTTTTTCCTAATGCAATCATGATCTGGATTTAGCCAGCCTGCCCTGTGTGCTTAATACAGAGCGATCGCGGCTTGGCAGGAGCCCATGGGGGCCCAGGGCAACGCTGAGCCCCTGTGCGAAGATGGACGGGTGAGTCCACAGAGGGACAGGGGGACAGAGGGATTTGTGGTCCTGTGGGCACATTTGTCTTCTAAATTCTTTCTGAATTCACCCCAAGTTCATTACTGCTTTGTTATCCTCTGGGCAGAAGGAATTAAAACTTTAAAAAAATTTCCAGTGAAGAAATAGATCAAAGCAGCTACATTGGGTCAGTGGCGTGCAGGATAAATATTATTTCGTGGCTCACATAAATCTTCTGGCTGCCTGGGCAAGACATTGATAAGGCACTTGCATGTCTCTTGTCTCCACCGCACATTCCCTCCACCCTGGGGACCTCTTCTTTTGATTTCTCTGAGGGGCCCCTTGTGATAGTTTAATAACTAGAAGCAAAGGCAATCAGCTGTGGAGGAAGACCTCCTGTTCCAGGCAGACCCAAGATGCTTTTCAGATCCCCGGCCGCCATGGTAACTTCTGGGAGGGCTGGATGTTTGGTATGTTGTTACATTGGAAAGCCATTTCTATTCTCTGCTTGAGTCTGCGTTACCACAGGCCATATAACTTTTTGGCCCCATTACCTCCAAGGTAGTGATTGGAGATGATCTTAGTGTACTTTTTTTCTTCTTTGAGGAAGATTAGCCCTGAGCTAACATCTGCCACCAATCCTCTTCTTTTTCCTGAGGAAGACTGGCCCTGAGCTAACATGCATGCCCATCTTCCTCTACTTTATATGTGGGATGCCAGCCACAGCATGGCTTGATGAGCAGTGCGTAGGTCCACACCCGGGATCCAAACCAGTGAACCCCGGGCCACCAAAGCGGAAAGTGCCAACTTAACTGCTGTACCACCAGGCGCCCCGATCTGAGTGCACTTTTGAAAGTGCCGTGTGAAAAATGGGATCTTCAGAGGAGCCGCCAGCAGCTGGGGGCAGCTAATGCTGGAAGGATCCTGGGCGCTCTGGGCTGAAGGGCCCTTCAGCAGGGAGGCAGCAGACTCGCCAATGTGTGATGATAAAAACAGGTTGCCTTACTAAACAGTCGCCATGTGCCAGGCACGCTTTCAAGGACTTGGCAGACATTGTCTCATTTGATCCTCACAGCAACTCTGTTGGGTATTCCCCCTTGTTCTCCAATTTTTACTGATGAGAAAGTATGTAACTCACCCAAGGTCACACAGCTAGTAAGTGGCAAAGTCAGAAATCAAAATCACATCTGTGATCCCCAAGCCCAGGCTCTGAACCCCTGAGCTCCGGAGCTCAGACGACCAGGCCCCTTGTGCTCTGCTCCTACGCTTTCAGCGACACTGTCAAACTCGAAGAATTTTTCTGGCTTTCTTGACGAAGGAAGTTTTCCAACCAGGCCCTGATACATTTAGACTTTCTATTGCCAACACACGTCTCTCTCAGTTTGAGTTTATTCGGAGGTCATTGTCCATACGATCCAGAGCTGCTGCTACAGTTGTTCTCCATACAGCTCTGGGAGGGTTCCATCCACTTTGATTTTGTTCAGTGCACAACCTGCACAGTGGTATACAGGACCTGGCACAAAGATGGTCAAATGGTCCCTAATTTACTTATCACCAGTTCCTATCCTCCCATCTCATCCAGATGAATACAGAGCAAGGTGCCATGTGTCAAAAATGTCCCATAGCATTGACTTAAATATCCTGGGCTGCTTCTCAACTTATTGAAGATAATTCACTTAATTTCCAAGGGACCCGCTCCGTGGCTTGCTTCTCCCATCTTTCTTTAGGTAAAGTCGTGAGAACGAGAAACTTGTCACAAATGAAATCACTTCTGGGACTGTGACTGTAAGAGAGCCTGTGTGGTTTATGACGTTCATCTACAAGGTCATGGGACTTATATTTTAACATAAAAATTCCTAAACCAACATATATCATTGAGGTTTCTTCAGAACGCATATGTGGATCGCTTGATAATTACTTTCAGGGCTGCCTCATCTTTTTGTTAAATAGCCTCGAGTGATTCAAAAAAACCCTTTTTTTAAAAAAAAAATTGAGGTTATATTTGATTTGGGAAAAAGGTGATCAAGAAAGAGTTTTATCTACCAAAAAAAAGTAAGATGAGAAAATAACGACACTGTTTTTCTTGTGTTAGTTTATAAACAGGCTCATGAAAAATTTCCGAAAGATATTTTCAAATATATTCTGAGGGATGGCATCATCTTGAAACAAATGTGGTTGTTGTAAAGAAAAATAGCCATTGGGTCTATAAAAGTAAGATTTAAAAGAAATATTTTATTTCTTTTTAGTCCCTTCTGTCATGAAAGGTTTGCACTCGGTTCCTGGTGCTCTGCTCCTGATTGCATGCTAAAGAATACAAGGTAAAAATAAATGAAAATAACTGCCCCCAAATGCTAAATTGAACTCTGTGGCTTGGCATAAAATGTAGGGCTTATGTTTAAAAACTTATTTTTAAAAGAAAAGTAATTCAGAGGAGGAGAAACCACTGAAACAGTAGTTCCTCTGCCAACTTTAGCTCCTGACCATCGAGATGCCTGGCAACAAAATGTTCCATAAATTCGACTGCCAAGGCGCAGCCTCGGGCTGCCTCTGCGCTCGCCCGCGCGCACTTGCTCGGAGTATTACTTATTATGGAGAAAGGCCAGCTTGCTGATGTATCTGCCGTGAATTGGCTTCTGAACCCCAGACTTAGGCAGAGGGGCCCCGCCGCCGCCGCACGCCGGCAGGGGCAGGTGCAGGGCTCCTGGAGGAGCCAGCGTGCACGTTCCCAGCAGGGCACCAGGTCCCCGCAGGACCGAGGGCAGAGCTGAGCGTGCGCGGTCACACCCCTCCTGAGTGTACCGATCAGATAAGCCACCCCACTTTCCCGGGGGCCTGGTTAGTGAGGGAGGAAGGCCAGGAGCGTCACAGCCTTGCAGCTCCCTCCACCGGGGTGGAAATATTAGGGGTGCCTCTCTCTGCGTGTTAAACTATTAAGTGGGAAAGAGCACACGGACTCTTCTCTTAGGCTCTCCCCAACTCGCTGACGTCCCATGCCACCCCCTTAACAACACGCCTGCTGCAGAGAAAGTAGCACTAAACGTTAGTTATTACAGCATTATCTTGAGGTCCCTGTTTCTTTCTCTGCAAAATGAGCTTCTTGGACACGCTTTTCTCCAGGGTCCCTCCCAGTTATGGAATTTGAAAACAACTTGCTTTTTGACTACAGTCGTTTATACAATAGCCTGGAGCTGGACTAAATTAAACCTTCTCCCCCTGAGCCAGTTGGCTTGTGTAAACACAGCCTGCTGGGCCCCCTCCCTGCTGTTACTGAGAAGTGGTGCTGGGACATGGAAAAAAATAAGCTGGTCTCCCTGGTGAGGTGCTCCGTGGGTGCATGGGACTGGTCCGGGAGACAACCTTGGGTGTATTTAGAAGGGGAATTAATTGTTTAGAGAGAGAACAGGAAGATTAGTGAACACAAGAGAAAAGAAGAGAAAGGAAAGGAAGAACACAGAACCCAAAACCGAAAAGCAAGTGATTAAGACAATGCAGAAACGGCGATAATCTAACAGAGAAGCGGACCTGCAAGCTGAAGACTCACATTCACGCAGGTAAGCCGTAACAGAAGGTGCCCATCCTCCTGTCCAGGGTGGGCAGCGTCGGAACTTGATCCTTTCTCAGCACCAAACTGTTGTCATTTTTAAAATTAGAATCCTGAGAAAGGAAATGTGCTTGAGGGCTATAGGCAAAAGAACATGATCTTACAGGATGGATTAAAAGTGTGAAAATGAGCCAGCAGGCCCCTCAGTAAAGACATTACTCTAGACCGGTGGTTCTCAAGCGGGTCCAGGGGACATTTGGCAATGCCGGACACACTTTGGTTGTCACAACTGGAACTGGGGTGCAACTGGCATCTAGTGGGTGGAGTCCAGGAATGCTGCTCAACTTCCTCCAATGCACAGGACAGCCCCTCACCCCAAAGAACTTTCCAGTCCAAAATGTCAATGGCGCCAAGGCTGAGAAATCCTGGTCTAGACCGGGGCAGCACAAATGCAAGATGCAGCGCTAAAATGCTGGTGGGTTTTTAGGCTTTTCACTGCCATCAGAAGCAAAACTTTATATGGTGCCAGGGGCCCCTGAAGCTGAGAGCCCGCTGATCAATCTGTTTTCGATCTGACTTCCACATACACAGAGTCAGCCCTTTCAAGTGTTGGTTGGCTCCCCCGAGGGACAATAAAAAACCCGCCAGGTAAGTGTATTCCATGTTTTCAAGCTGAAACGGTTCAGTCTTGAAGCTGCAGATATGTGATCGGTGTTCTCTGAAACCCTTTTCCTATAGAAAGAAGAGGCCGGAGAGTCTTTAGTAAGGAAGTCAGAAGCTGCCTCACTGTACAAGTCAGGCCACACGAGCCTGTCTGGCAAGTCATGGTTCCAAGGCAAGAGGCCCCCTGCCTGGTTGGAAAGTTGGAAAAGGTCCCACCTGCATACCGAATTGCCCCTCGAGAAAAGGTTACAGAAAACTCATCATCCAGGCAGGCAAGGCCCAGATAGAAAAGATTAGTTAGCAATGGGAGAATGGAAAGTTCTAGATAAACTTCAGGCTATTTTGAGATCTAAAGATATTGCCCACAGGAGCTTGAGCATGTGGTTAGACTTTGGATAGGCGAGAGTCCACGTTCCCCAGTGAGATGGTCCGCCACCACCCCAGCTTCTCTCGGAATAACCAGCTGCACCCCAGGCCTTGCGGTTCCCTCTCGTCTGCCCGCCTTCTCCTAGCTCGGATGGCAGGGCCACGCAGAGGTCCCCTGCTGTGCGTCAGGCAGAGAGCCCCACATCCCCAGCGGTCCACCTCTGCAGAGACAGGAGCTGGGCTGGGACCGACTCCACCACCTCAGCAAGGAAGCCTCGCTCAGGAGTGCCACCTACTGGAGGAAGGGAGAAGGGCAGAAAAACAGTCCAAGAATTCAAAGGTGGGCCGGACGGGTGATTCCATTTCTACTTTCCAATTCTGGTCAAAGCTATGCGCCAAAGTGCTTCCTTTAGGCCCCAATTTGACATGGCTGGCTTTACTTTGGCGTTAAAAATTATCCTAGATCAACGGTAAAAAATATTGCTAGAGGACCTGGCCAGGGACTTAGACCAGAGGTAGGAATGAGTGCTCATCTCTGAGGCCCAGCTGGTGGACCTCCTGGGGCTGCCTGGAGGCTGGGGCGAGAGGGAGTCTGAGGATTGTCTGGTGTAATCAAGAAGGCTGGTAGCACATGGCTGCCGGCCTGGCCTGGGAAGGAGTGCCACTATCTGGTCACAGTGTCCACCTCTGACCTGGGTAATGGAGACACAACCAGGCTTGACCACATGTTTCTGTACCACAGAATTTCTGTCTGAAAAGAAGATTCGAATCAATGGTCAACAAGAAGGAATTCAGGGTTCAGAAAGTTAGCATGTTGGTCACCCTTATTAACGTTTCCCATTTCCAATTAGGATTCTGATTTTAAAATGCTGCCTTTAGCAAATTTTAGAACATGGCAGAGCTTAAAGGCTAGCCCTTTGCGGGCCCAATTTACACTCAGTAAAGAAAATGAAGGCACGAAGTAGATGCGTGACATTGAAGCCCTCGTTCACATTTTATCTGGAGAAAAGACTGGGGCTTCCGGCTACTCCTATTAAATCTGCCATCATTCTAATCATTATTTAGTGAGTTCCTTCCATATGCAAAGCACTCTGCTGGGCAAACTGGCTTTCTAGTGTAACCGTCACACGTCATCTGAGGTAGGTAGGTATTGTACCATTTTGTAAACTAAGAACCCGAGGAAGTTCCTAGAAGCCAGTGGCTTGCCCAAGGTAACTCTGTCAGTAGATGATTGAGTTCTTTATAGCCACGCTGTCTCGTCTCCTGCGTATAGAGCCAGACTTCAGAGCGTGAAGGAAGGCAAAGGAATTTCTGCAGGATCTGCTTAACCGAGTGGAGTCATAAGCAAGTTGTAAGTGGTGCTGTTTGTGAGGGACCAGCTTGGAATCTCATGCTTAGAATTCCCGTGTGACAGCAGCATGACAGGACTTCTCCATCGCACAAGATGGCGGGCCACAGAGACAAGGAGGGCGTCAGTGAGTTCGGACAACAGCAGGAGGGAGAGATGTGGGGGTAAGGATTACATAGACCAGGATCCAAGGCTTCTCTTTTCTCTCATTTTATGAGAACATATGGGTGTTGTGGTTCATATATTTGAACCCTCATTAATAAATATTAAGATAGTAAGTGTCCATTTATTAAATGTTAATCACTCATCAGATTTGTAAATTAAACCTCATGCCTGTAACAAATTAAATTAAAATAATTAAGTCAAAAGAGAGAACAGTAGATGGAGGGGAATTGTGTTCTGAAACTTCGTTTTTGGTTTTCTTTCCCCAAAAGAACACCAGGCCAGGATGAACTTCAAATATGAAGCAACGCCACAAATAACGTGCATTCTGTTCTTACCTCCACGCCTTACTGAAACCTCCATTCCCTCTTCCTCCACTAAGTTCCTTCCTTTAACAATCAGGCCACTGTCCCTGAGACTTGGCAAGGGCCTTTGACATAACCAACAGCAAGGGAAATGTTTTAACAGCTCCGCTAATACGGCAACAGAGGTTGATTGTTATCAGACAGACACTTGGGGCAGAGCTGTGTGCTTCCTCAGGCCCACCTGCTCTGCTTGGAGGGCTGCTGACTGCGCGGGCCAAGGCCCCCAAGGCCGAGGATTAACTCTTGGGCTAAAGAGTGGGGACCGCAGCGCGCAGAGATTTGGAGCCCACGACAGTGAGATTTGAGTCCAGATTCTTTTTCCCAGAATCTGTGACCTCTGGCAAATTGCTTAATATTTTTAAAGCCCCATGTGCTTAGCACCTTACCTGGCACATAGTAAGCACTCAATAAATAGTAGTGGTCTTGCTTCCTTTAATTTTTTTTACAATTTGAGTTATTATATATTTTTGTTCATAAATCTTAAATGTAGACTTTGATGAATTTCTAGATATATAAACATGACCCAGATCAAAATATAGAACGTTTCTAACACCTGGAAGGCTCCATCTCGCCTCTTTCTCATTATACCTGCCTTTCCTGATGTCTGTCACCAAGCACATCTTGACAGTTCTTGAACTTTCTGAAAATTTCATAGCTCAGGATATATTCTTTTGGTGTCTGGTTTCTTTCACTCAGCGTTACGTCTCAGTCCGTGTTGCTTTGTGTATCAGGAGGCTGTTCTATTTTATTGAACAGTATTCTGTTGTGTGAATACACTGCAATTTATTTATCCATTTTGCTGTGATGGACATTTGGGTTATTTCCAGTTTGGGGCTGTTACAAACAAGTCTGCTATGAACCTTCTTGTACGTGTCTTATTATTTTTTATAGGCATAGAATATGAAGTCTGCTTCCCTCATTACTGGTAAACCGACTGTTCCAAAACCATTTTTCTCTTCTGCTTTTCTCATCTATCATTTCGGTGAATATATTCAAATACTGACTGCAGCTATTTCTAATTTTTTCCATTTCTGTGTCTCTCACAGAATAATAGATATAAAATAGATACAAAACTATTTATTTAACTTAAAAAAATCCACAATTGTCTGCTCCTTCTTTCCACAAGTATTTCTTTAGACTAAATTATAAGACAAGAAATGTGCTCTAGGAAAGACAGATTAGCCTGATACAACTCTTACTGTCAAAAGCTTCTAATCTACAGGAGGATGTCCACATCCAATAACAGTTATGGGGAACGATGTGCAAAGTGCAATAAGAGAGGTTCAGATAAGATGCCACAGGAGTCCACAGGAGGAATCTGAGGAATCGTCATTCCCAAACAATTCTTCTTCCTGAAGTTCAAACCCCGTAGAAGGTCCATATCACTTGTAAATGCAGTCAAGCGGAATTTAAATCTGTAGACATGTATCAAGAGCCTATGAAGACGGTGTGCAAGACACGTTGCATGTTTAAAGAATTCTAAGACGAAAAGTATTCCCAAAATGACAGGGTTCATTTGGTGCAGAGTCTCCTCCAACCCATTTGCCCAGAAATAAATATTTCCCATTTTATTTTGCCCTTAATGTCAAGTAAAACCCCCATTTACCTCAAGTTCTTCTGAAACCACCGAGGAAGGATAGTTCACTTTCTCCAAGTAACCGGGGAAACTGAGGCACAAAGAAATTGAATGCATTTAACTGAAAGCTTTAAATAAGGGATACATAGGTTAAAAGAACAAACAAGGACACTACAGGTTGCTGAGAGAAGTTTCGCTGAAGCCTTCTCTTCTTGTCTCAGACATAAGGGCTCCCTGTACGCTTTCGGTTCTGTTCCAGCACACGGCGGAGAGGCCGGCCTGTGGTGCGGAAGATGCAAACGAAGCAACAGCAAAAAGTTGGCCGCTGGTTATGAGACGATTCCTTAAATGAGTATTTTTCTGTATTTACCTGCATGTGAAAGTCTCAGAGACTTTCTACTCAAAACATAGGAGACTATCAGACATGGTGCAAAGTGCCACTCCTCCCTCTCTGTCACACCCTATACAAATCAACACTACAGGCCCCCGTGGAGCATCAGGCAGGGGAGACCGCCTAGAAATTGTGAAATAAATATCTTTTAAATATAAATATTTGTTTCAATTTTTTTATTTTTAGACAAATTCACTGCAAATATAAAAATAAACAGTAATAACGATCTAGCCATTCTCACTAAATTGAAGAGTGTAGTTCTGAAGGCTCAGACAATAAAATCCCTCTGTCTGTAGCAAAGCTCCACCCTGCTGTCTGGAGGCTTCTGCCCGGTGTGGGTGTGTGCGGAACGCCCGCCCTCCCTCTGCCCACAGGATTTCCATTGACGTAGGTGGGAACCCTGGCTTCCAAATATATAACCCCAAATAGGTCAGTAAAGGAGGCCTGTCACAAAAGGGAATCTGTCTTTCAAATTCCACTGTGTGACAGCTCCCATGACAGAAAGTCAGAGGAACCCAAATATTAATGCTCTGCTCTGCTTGTTTCAGTGAATAGGCCTTAACTAGAAAAGTCACTTAGCAGCAGTGTCTGTGAGCTTCTATTCACAGCTGTAGTGATGTTTCATCAATAGAAATCCCTTCTACCTTGAACCTTTAAAGATGAAGAGGTTAACGCAGCCCGGACATCACACCAAAGCTGCACGGGGATTCAGAATGGCAAGAAAAATGCAAAATGCGTGTAG
Organism: Equus caballus; assembly: GCF_041296265.1. Taxonomy (NCBI): domain Eukaryota; kingdom Metazoa; phylum Chordata; class Mammalia; order Perissodactyla; family Equidae; genus Equus; species Equus caballus. Next base: position 19,349,221 of record NC_091712.1, on the reverse strand, counting down.
GGCCGATCCAGCTTGCATCTGGGATAGCCTGTGTACCCAGTGCAGCAATCCGTCATAACAAACGCATCCTGGCCCTCGCTAGGTGCCCTGCACTGGGCCGCATGGCAGCTCCTCCACCCGCCGATGTGTCCCACAGGTCTGAAACATCACCTCATTTGAGGGGGTTAAGTTGCGGTCCCCATGAAATGGAAGTGTCTCTAGTAAAAGGGGAAATGAAGCCTGTGGGCCTGTTGCAATTGGACTGCTGGTTAAAGTAGGTTTCCATAGGAGGGAGGCCAGGGCGAGAGGCGGGAATGGCGAGGAAGGGACAAAGTCACACAGAAGGCCCCATGTGGTTGAGATTGGGAGAGGGGCTCTTCAAGGGAATGGTGGGATGAGGGTCCTCTCCTCATCACTTGGCTGAGTGGCTTCAGAAAGGTTTACGAGGCTGAGACTTTTCCTTTTGCTGTGACGCCTACCGCACCATAAACAACGCGATCCATTGTCGCGATCTCACTTGATCCACGCAACCATCCCCGGAGGCAGATATTAACAGCCCGTGCTACGGATTAGGATTTGCAGCCTGACCTGCCCAGTGTGGAACAGGCTGTGAGCGAGGGCACACGTCCTCTCTCACAACACAGCACAGTGACAAGGGGAACACCCAAAGGCCAGGGGTGCTCGGGTCCATAGTGATGGCAAAGCGTGATTGTGTTTAGGCGTCATCCAGCATCAGCTTCAGTCATCTCTGAGAGGAGGCGACAAGGGAGGCTTTGTCCCCACTCCCGTTCTCATCCAGCTGTTGTGGTCCATGCTGACAATGAAGAGCGAGCAGCTAGCATCAGATGCCCTGAAATCAACAGTGAAATAAAAGAGCACCTCTGTGCCCTGCCAACTGGCTGCAGCCAAGCTTCCTCCCAGCCCTTCTTCCGCACCAGTTACGCCATTGAGTGGAACCCAAGAATCCACTCCCCATCACCACGCCCCCAGGAGAGGTCCAAACCTGCCTGTGGAGGCGGGACTGCCCCAAGTTCAGTTAGAAAACCATTTGGGACAGATCGGGAAGGGGATTAGCAGGTGGAGTCGTGTTAGGCCCAGTTCAGCCACTTCTTGGCTGTCACATCAGGCATCTGATTAATACATCTTCTACTTTAATCATTTGTGTAGTACCTTAGGGTTTACAGAGGGGTTTTATTCCATACTCCATTATATCCTCAAAACAATTATGAGAGCTGATTCCTGGTTTTACAATTAAGGAAGTCAAGACTTTGAATGACTGGCTTTGTGTGCCCTAGCCAACGAACATCAACGTCCAGATGGGAAGCCAAGTATTTGGAGGTTTTTTTATTATTAAAATTTTCAACCGTAAGAAGAGTGGAGAGAATAGATCATACTCTCTGTGCCCATCACCCAGCCTTAACAATTGCTAATGTCTTTCCAGATTTGCTTCATCTATTTTCGTTTTGCCAAAGTAGTTTTATAGACACTTAATCGTTTCACTGCAAAGTGCTTGGTGTGCATCTCTTAAAAGATAAGACCACCTGTATCTTCTGACTTCAAACCCAGTGCTCTTCCCACTACTTCTTTTTTTGAAGAAGATTAGCCCTGAGCTAACTGCTGCCAACCCTCCTCTTTTTGCTGAGGAAGACTGGCCCTGAGCTAACATCTTTGCCCATCTTCCTCCACTTTATATGTGGGACACTTACCACAGCATGGCTTGACAAGTGGTACCATGTCTGCACCCAGGATCCGAACCGGCGAAGCCCAGGCCACCAAAGTGCAATGTGTGCCACGGAACCGGCCTCATGCCCACTACTTCTTAACACCCCCATGGAGCTCACTTTCGTCACCCGCACGTGCAGAGCATGTGGTGGACTTGGTGAGCTCTAAGACCCTTCCCATTCTGAAATTTCTGGTTTCTGGTTTTTGCAACCAAAGCCACATTCACCACAATGCTTTTGTGTACTCTTCACTCCTCACCTTTCAAAGGTGTCCCCTCTCCTGCTCCCGACTCAAGGACTTTACAGCTCACCGGCAGGGCAGCTGAGGGAGCCAAGTCATGGTGACTCATACAATCAGAGGGGTTGCCCGGTGTAAACAGGCCAAGTGCATCCCTCAGGTGTCAGCAAAGCTGGGGCACTAGAAGGGCTTGGAAAGGAATGGATGTGAAGAATTACAAACCCAGTATCAAAGTATTTATCTTGAGAAAATAAGAACTTCACTGGTCTTTGTGACACTTATTTTATGGTTTAGTGTGTTTATATTTTGTTAACTCTTGCAATATTTAGAGCATATGAAGGACCACCCTGGCTCCCTGTATAGGGAATTGAGCATTAACTAAGCTGCTGGTTAAGAAAATGGAATTCTATGGGGCCAGCCTGGTGACGTATGGTTAACTTTGTGCACTCTGCTTTCCTGGCCGGGGGTTCACAGGATCAGATCCTGGGCGTGGACCTAGCACCGCTTGTCAAGCCACTCTGTGGTGGCATCCCACATAAAATAGAGGAAGATTGGCACAGACGTTAGCTCAGTGACGATCTTCCTCAAGCAAAAGGAGGAAGATTGGCAATAGATGTTAGCTCAGGGAGAAGGGTTTTCTGAGGCAAGTGGATGGGGTAAGATTCCCTTCCTCACAGCTTGGCTGAGCACCAGCCCTTCAGATGGCTTTCAGAGGGGCTTACAAGGCTGAGATTTTCCTGTTTGCTGTGGTGTCTCCCACATCCCTGAACGAAAGGATGTGTTGTCAAGATCTAACTTGATTCAGGCACCCATCCTACAAGATAGGTGTCAATAGCCCCTTTTGTGGATTAAGAGATTCCCCCGAGAGGATCCTGTGAATGGCCTCCAGGATATCCTGCATATTTCTCCAGTGTGAGTAGTGGCTGTTGTCACAGTGTTTAAGAAAGGGGCTGAGGCTGGCTTCATCCTCACCGTTCCTGAGGCCAGCCCCCTGTCTGCAAGGCCACCTCAATGCCTCTAGCCATCCACACTCCCCCTGGCGGCAGCAGTGAAGGTGCTGCATGATTTGTATGTGGGCACACTCTGGGTGCTTCTCCCAGGGGCTTTCACCCAGAGTCCCCACCTCTGGGGCAGGGGCAAGTCAGAAGTCTGGCCCGCTGCCTCAGCCAGCCGGTCTGGAAAGCTTGCCATGAGTCTGGACCTGTTTCAGCCAACATACTTTATACCATGCAGAGAATCCATACCAGACGCTGTCTCAAAGAATCCAGTCTCAAGAAGCAGTTTATTGATCTGGCAGATGATTAAAAGACAACAGAGATGAGCTCAAGTGATGCTTTGGTTTTTCCATCCTGAAAGTGAATCTGGAATTTCCTTGGGGGACCATTAGCCCGTCTGCTGCTGCAGAAGAGGCAGATGGCTCCTCAGCGCAGTCAAAGGTCGCAGGAGTGTCCCTGTCGACAACTCACAGCTCTGCTCTGTTCTCAGCGGGACACGCTGGGAAGCGACATGTTCCACCTCGGATATGGGGCATGTCAGCAGCTTATTCCAGATCACGCCTGTGCCGAAAGGAGCCTTCATGCCGTCCATCCCACGGCTCTCCCTCTCCTCTCTCTGTTTATGGGATGAGGGAGACGATTACTGGAATGACTGTAAAGTTTTAAGGCTGCTCCAAGAGAAAAGGGAGGAAAAACTGGCTTACACACATCGCCAGGAGCTGACCATTGCCAGCAGTAGGGAGAAGGGACGGAATTTGGGCTGGTGCGCATGAAGTCACCTGGAGTTGTCATTTGAAACAGACATCGCTGCTGCCAAGACTTGGATGACCTAATGTGCTGCGCAGCCCAGTACTTGGCCTTGTCACTAAGCAGACAGGCTACAGTTTGGGGAGAAATTATAGGAGGCTCAGTGCTCAGGCAGCAGATTATTTACAACCTGTTCTTAATGCGAGGGCTTTTACAGCAGTGGGTCCATGGACAAAGTACATATTAAAATGCTAATGTAATCGCTCATGTTGGCAGTGAAACATAACCAGATTGGGTTTCAACAGGACACCTATGGCAATGAAGCATGCTTCAGGCTGATTAGAGAGGGAACAGCTCTTACTGGAACAAATTATACGCCAGCCAGGCCGGCAACAGGAGAACGTAAATAGCAAATGAATCCTGACAATTAATTTCTTCAAGGCAAACTTCCCTTTCCCCTCTTACACACTTCGGACACCATTCTTCGAATGGTCCGTGTCTGCTCTTTTATACAAGGCAGCAACCAGCTCCTGAGCTACCAAAGAAAGCTGATTCTGCTTTGGAACCCTTGAAAAACAACAACAACACAAAGACCTAAATTCCCCTTCCTGCCTCAAAATTTTCTCCGAAACTTGCCAATGGCAAAGATACTCTGTCCCAGAGAAGTGCTCAGACACACGATTCAATTGCACTGCATCGAAAGGGACTTCCTTAGACATTTTTATGGGGGGGACATGTTTATAGATAAAACGAGCTCCCCCTTTCCTCTGCCCACCTCCAACCCCCCAATCCTTGCAGGCCCCTGTTTTTCGTCAGAGATAGTCGTAGTTACAACTCGTTAATCATCCATCACTCAGACAGGCTCTGCCAAGAATGCTGATGGCGCCGGGGCTCCAGGGAGCAGCCCACAGAGGCCGGGCAGGACTGGACGGGTCGTCCTGCAGCTGGGCTGTGAGGCCACCAGCCCAAGAGCCTCCATGTCTCAGGTCTTTTTCACAGACTGAAAGATCCACTGGGCAAGCTCTCAGGCAGTGGGGTCTCTAGTACCTGAATAGTGAGAGCACTCCCAGGCCATCTGAAATGCTGCCCTCATTAAAAACAATCAGGAACAGTCAGCATTCTTCGTCAAAGACATTCAGTGTGCTGGCTTTCGCTCTGGATATGCAGATGAGTTTTGTTCCATCGTTACATCACCAGAACGATTCTATTTCTGGATATCAGCCAGAACCATTTGCGATTTAAATAGTGTGTACACACACACACACACAGAGACACACACACACACTCAGAGGAGGACATGCAGTGTTTACATATTGGCCATAATTTCTGAATCCAACGTTGGGACATCTGGTGTGGTAAACAAGAGTAATATTGTTTATCTGGGAAAAGCATATATATCAAAGAAAAGAGTCAGTGGATGATAAATTGAAATCCAAAGTTCTCCAGATCAGAAATTTCAGCAAGCAAATATTTGCTTCTCTCCAGAAGAGATAGACTAATATCAAATTATCACATTAAGACCCAACAACAGTTTGTAAAGAGAGGAGACTTCAAATATCTTTAAGAAGTCTAGAGAGGCAAAATTTACTGCATTTTAGAGGTGAAAATTCAGACACTATAGAGATGAAATGCTACCCCACGTCACTTGGGGAATTCTCATTCTGTGACACTCCATTTAATACCCGTTCCATGAGCCACCCTGTCAAAGACCCTTATTTCCTTCCTCAGACGCTGACTGTAATGGGCATGGAGTCGAATTCTGGCACATGGCAGAGTTGTTTCCTTTACCAGCTCTCTGTTTTGGGGAGGTGGAGGAGGAGAGAGGGAGAGAACCTCGACAGCAGGGTCGAGGGTGGGGTGGAGAGCCATGTGCAGTGTGTTAGACTGCCCTGGTTAGGGGTCAGGGCTTCTTCTGAACGTAGCTGGCATCTTGCAGACATTCTCTCAGACTAGGAGGGGTTTGTGTGAGTCATGGGATTTTTAAATTTTCAGTTAAGGAAAAGAATTCAGGGATAAATGTAGTTCGACTCTTTTTTTTCTTTTCCCTAGCCATCTTCTTCATCAGCCAGTTTAGTTATGCATTTAGAAAATCACGTGACCCGTGGATGGACTGCAGACTGAAGGAGTGTTTCACCCACCATATCATCCACTCAGCCTTATTAAATGCCATTAAAGTTTGTTTTAAAGAAAGTCACAGAATTCAGGTTATTCAAGTACACAGAAACTCATCTGTAAACAGGAGCATTTACGGAAGATCTTAGGCAAAATATTAAGATAGCTAAAGCTGCCTTCTGAGACAGTAAGTGACTCACAGATGCACAGACATGCCGTGTTAGGCACCGGGAGGTATCCGTTCGAACCACATGATGCCAGGACCACCACCACGACCTACTCTCCCAAGATCCCACGCCTGACTCCAAAGAAGGTCAAATCAGAGGGGAGTGCACGTAAGAGTTTTCAAATGGAACGGCACACAGAAAGCCTCAAGTTGATGAGTAGGGTTTTTTTTTTTTACCAAGGGTTTCAGACAAGTAACTTTCATTAGTGTTAAAGTGAGCTGTCCTAAGGCCAACTGTTAAGCAAGTTGAGTAAATACTCTTAAAGGTAGGAAACAAAGTCCTCTCTCTTTACATTGAAAAAGAAAAAAGAAGAAAGGAAAATTCAACAGCGGGGTCCAGACATGCCACAAGACTCTCTCCACAAATGAAAGGTTTTCTTTAAGAGATAAGGTGAACTCTGGGCGTCTACAATAGTCCCTCTCTGTGAGATAAATGCTGTGGTATTTGTAGAAAATAAAACTCACAGAGAAGCCAAGACTTTTCTTGTCAAAACAAGGTGATTATTTTCTAGCAACCCAGTTCAGTGTCTTTAACCTTGCCTGCCATTAGGGTAAATAAGATAATAAAAGAGGGAGCATGAGATTGAATGAGATAGCTAATGAGTGAGGAGAATGAGAAAAATATTTAAGTAAGTGTGGCGAACTCCTGCTCCGTCCAGATGCTTTTGGTAAAAAGATGCGTTTTTCCATTGCTTCCAATTGTACTGGAGTGACAGAAAAGGATTATATGGAATCGTGTTTTATTTTTATTTATGGTCTAGAGGTGGTGGCTGCTGCATTATGGGTGACTCCTCACTCCATCAGCTGTGTGCTCTGGTTCAGGAGCGGGGGCCCGGCCTGTGCACGGGGCAGAGCGGGTAATGCTGGGAACTCGCTGCCATCTCTTTCTCAGATGTGCTGGCAAGAGGGGCCTTGGCTCGCCTTGTGAAAGTAGCGCCGGAGCAAATCATTAGCACATCTAACCTCAATATTTTGAAATCCAGAAACAACATTGAGTCATGCTGGTTGTACTGTAAAGTTTTATTGCATTTTTTTTAAGAACAGAATCAAAAACAAGCCGGGGATCATGTGAATTATCTCTTTACACGTGTCAAGCCCAGGAATTTGGCACGAGGATCACAATGATGGAATGGAGCCGGGGAGCACCCGGGGCGGGGGTGGGGGGAATATGTTGCTAGAGGAAAATCGCCCTGGCCCCGGGAACGTATGGCACTTCATCAGGCGGGTTCCGCATTGTCTGAACCACATACCTGGCATGGTGTCTGATCTAAGAGAAACTGGGGCTATAAATACCCTTCCTCCTGTACTAAAAATAGAGACTTGTCTAAAGCAAAAGAATCCACAAGGAAAAGTATTGACCGCTGCGACATAAATTGTGTCTTGTAGCGCCTGTGTTGTCCTGGCCATGCTCTCTGTGAGTCTGTGAAGTCCTGGATCTTAGACGGATTTTCAGGAGAAAAATGAATGAATGCACGGAAAAATGAGTGAACTCTCTTCTGGGGAAAGCTCAGTATGTGTTGATTATGAAACTACCCATCAGCTCTTTCTAGATGCTTTCACCAATCTCTAGGTCAACCTTCTCCAGAAACAGTTCACCAATTTCACTTCAAGTGTCAACTTTGTAAAAATGCTTGGTTGCAGGAAAGTTCAGGAATGGGCTTAAAAATTTCTCAGCCTACGGCATCCAAGGCCATGAGAGCAGACCACTTTCCAAGGTTCCCAGGCTGCTCGGGGGGACTTAACTAAAGTAACCATAATTCAGGCTAACACCTCGCATAATGAGGAACACTAAACCGATGAGAAAATCCAATAAAGTGTTTCAGAAGATAAACAAACAGACTTGCAATGCCAGGCACTAAAATAGATTATAAGGCTTCAGTAATTAAACTAATATTGCATTGGAACCAGAGTGGACATAGGAATCAGTGGATCAGAATAGAATGTCGAGAAACAGACCCCCAAATTCAATATTATATAATAAAGGGACCATTTCCACGTAGTGGGAACATAGATTCTTATTAATTTGTACAAGCATAATTGGTTAACTCTTTAAAAAACAAGTTAGAGATCTACCTCATGGCCTACACCAAAAGAAATTCCAAATGGAATAAAAAGATAAGTATCTAACATAAAATCATAAAAGAAGAAAAGGTAGCTGACAGTTTATATAGTTGTTTTCTAAGAAAGGAAGGGTTTTTCTAAGCATGGCGCAAGAGATAGAAACCATAAGGAAGAAAACCAAAGGATGCAAAACAGAACTTCGGGACATCTTACATACAGAGAGAACTACGGGTAAGGAGATGAATAAGAAGTTCATAAAAGAAAATATACACATAGCCAGGGTGTGTGCTTGGCAGATAGTGTTGGCTGACTGCCCCAACCGCCATTTGTGAACCTGTTCTCCCTTGTCCATTCTAACCCTGAAAACTGAGAAAGGTCCATATTCACTTTCCCCACCTGCAGACACAGGTGTCCATGTGCTGTGAATCTGCACAAAGAGCTGGAAGAAGAGGTCTGCATAATTGGCATCTTCGTCACACAACCATAGACCTCCATCTCTTTGGGGTTGGCTACGGTAGCATTACTTTGCGTCAGTGACGCTAGGTGAATAAGTTCTAGAGATCTGTTGAACAACACAGTGCCTGGAGTTAACAGTACAGTATCAGATACTTCAGCATTTTGTTAAGTGGGTAGACCTCACGTTAAGTGTTCTTACCACAAAAAACAAAACAAAATGAAACAAAAACAAAGAGACCCAAGGAAACTCTGGGAGGTGTTGGCTATACCTTGATTATGGGGATGGTACCACGAGTGCTGGCATATGTCCAAACTCATCAAATTGCATGCATTAAATATGTGCAGTTCTTGGTATATCAATTACACCTCTCTAAGCTGCTAAGAAGTAAATACAGTTGACACATAAAATGTTAAAAAAAATCAAAAGAGGTTGTCACCATTTGTTTGTTTCTTCCCATCTTGAATGAGGATGTAAAGCCTGGAGTTGGGACATCCATTTTGTGACTATGAGACAAGATCAAGAGGTTCACAGAGACTTTAGCCTTGACACAGAGAGTCCTCCACAATCACCAGACTCCTGGTTAGATAAGAAAAACTAAGCCTTATTTGTCTAAGGTAACGTAAACCTGGTTCTCTATTACTTGATAGGAAATGAATTCCTAATTGACTGGGAGGATAACAACGGTTAGGAATTATTACACAAACACATCGTGTACATCCAATCCCTTAAAACATAAAAGGAGGGGGGAAAGTATGCATCAGAAGGTATTGGGCAGAACAACATTTTTATTTTATTTTTCAATAATTGTGCTGTTTGGAATAAGATGCTTAAATTCTAGACATACCATTAATTCATAAACAGCCATGACTGAACATTCTGGAGAAATAATCATTTCCTAAACATCTAAAGAGCCCTTAGAATGACCAATTCAGATATCAAACCAACAAAAAATGTTAGAAATGTATTAAAAATGTACATTCAAGAATGTTCATTTTACCATTGTATTGTCAAAATAGAAAGGGAGGAGTTAAAAAAAACTTAGCTGTCTATGTAGAGAAGATTGGTTAATGAATAATCTTAAATATAAAATGAATTAATATGTAGCCAGTATCAAGCATGTTGTAGAAACATATTTATTGATGCAAGAACATTGATGCTATACAATTAAATGACAAAAGCAAACTACAAGACAGAATGCACAGTACCTGATCGTTTTTGTACCTGAAGACTGATAACTGAGACCACATTCATCCTGCTTATCATTGCTTTCTGGACCCTAGTCCAGAGCCTGCAACATAGTAGTGTGTTTGTTAAATTTTTTTGTTAAACGAATTAATGTGTGAAAGAAATGTAAATTATTACTAGTGTTCTTTTCTTTTTTTTTCTTTTTGCTTTGATCATATATCCTTTTCTTTTTTATGTTTTCCATGTATCTTGCATTAAATATGTGTGACTTTTATAATTAGGAAAAAGTTAAAAGACGACTAATGAAATAAACATTTCTTTTCTCCAACACCACTCTTCTCCTTTGTATCCATGCAGAGCACGCATCCCATACTTTCTGTGGACTGGACTTGGTGGTCTTCAGGGCTGTGGGCTGAGCTGGTCTGGGCATGTGCCATCCCCTCCAGGCCACACTGTAGGCGGAGAGCAAGTGCATAGCCTTCTCCTTTGCCTACTCAGCCCTTGCCTTTCCTGGGAATGGCCTGCTGCTCTCCCACTGCTGCTGGTTTCCCATTGAGGGGCCTCCAGAATCCCAGTCTTTCTGTTCACATCCTCCTCTCTCTTCACCTCTTCCACCAATAACCCAAATGGATTTGCTCTGCACCCCATCATCTATGTTCCCTCAATCTGTCTTGTGCTTGGCAAAGTGACAACAGGCTTTGGTGAACAGGTGATTTCTTTCTTCCTTCCCAAGATAATAGCCCTGGTGTATCCTAAATTTAGCAAAAATGGCAGAACTCTGAGGGTGAAGGTCCCCCATAGTGCCCCAAGGCCAGTTTCAGGTCTGGGACATCGGATTGGTCTCAAGTATGAAGGGTGGGCCAGGTCAGTTTGCAGTGTGGCAAATTGTGACAAGCTCACGCCCCTCAACCCCATTTCTTCCATCCCTCCTTTTAAGGCAGCTCCTTTGGATGTACTGGTGGAGAGAAATCTCATTTCCCTCACTGAAGAAGACCTAAGACCTACAGGACAATATCGCTTTTTCCTCTTCTAGATGACAAGTTCAAACATTGCTGGGAAAACCTGCCATTTCAAGCCTGTCCCTCCTCCGGGCCCACCGGCCGTCTTCCTCTCTCCGTCTGCCTCTCCGCCCAGCCTCCCTCCCACTCGACGGTTCCCAGTCACCAGCTAAGTGGTCGGTGTTGAGGATGTATGTCTCAGGAAGATCCTCCTCTCTCGCCATCAGCATCATCGTTTACAACACACCCCACCCGCTCTGTGCTTACATGCAGTGAGCCCCACTGCCATTGCCGTGGTGTCATTTTGGAAATCTTATACCTCAGAGCAGAAGGAAATAAAGGAGATTTTCAGAAAGGAAGGAAAAGAGCAAGACGGAAAGAGGAAGCACAGGGCGAGGGAGCTGGCGGCGGGGTGTGGTGGCCTTGGAATTCTGCACGCGCTCAGCCGAGAGGTGGTAGCTGTGCATTCAAGAATTTCGTAAAAATGGGCCCAAGTCACTGAGAGACGCCCAAACACTCGCCCTTCCCAGGCCCCCCAGCTCGGCAGCATCCAGCCAGACCTAGAAGGGACAGAGAGCTGTAACTGCAGCAGACCCGACTGCCCAGAGGAGAAGAGAGGGAAATGGAGGGAGAGGAAAGCTGAGTTTTCTTTCTCCTACTTTCTCAAATGCTGCCCACAGACCTCCAGTCTTGTGAAAAACCCTGTGGATCCCCATCTTGCCCTGCAAACCTGGGGAAAATTCCCCATTCGTGTGCCCCACCTCCGTTCTCCAGCTCAGGGTCCCGCAGCTGGCCCGTGTGGTACTGATCCAGGTCGCTCCCAGGAGCACAGCAGCTCCTGCCAACAGTCCCCAGTTTTCTCTGCACTGTGCGGTCCCCAGGGAAGGACTCCGGTGAGCTCCGTCCTGAACACAGGCTCAGGAAGATGGGGACCCCTCCAAGAAGCAGAGGCACATGCCATTCCCTCAGCCATCATCTAGTAAGCATCTACTATGTAGGAACATCGTACCGAGGTACGAAGATGAATAAGGCACCACCCTTGCCCTCAAGAGACTGGCAGACTTCAGTGTGCCCAGTCGCCACGTCACAGCTGTCTGGTGACACCAGCCCTTCTTGCTGAGGAAGACGCCAAGGTGCAAGTCCATCAGACAGGCTGCTCACATGCGGGGGCAGTTGACGGTCAGCTCTGTAGGCTCCCTCCTCGCGTCAGCTTTTCGTTAAGTAATGTTAATGGAAGAAGTGGGAAACGCCACAAAGTGCTAAACTTGTTTTTAATTTCCCCTTATGTATTTTTTAAAAATACCTAGTTAGAAACTCACGATGAAAAGCCCACCTTTTTCCACACTTGGACCTGCATGTTTTGTCCCCCCTGAGTCCCCTCTTCCCTCGCACGCTGTTGTGTCCCCTGCTCATGTCAGCAGCTGTGAAAAACAGGTTCTCCCTCTGTTTCCTCTTTTGCTGGGTCTGATTAAGTTGAGTCAAAGAGAGTGAGTTTTTTTTGGCTGATCTAGAAAGCAAAGGAAATAAGGTTGAGAGCAGAGTTTTCAAAAATGAAAATTCTGTGGCAGGTTACAGTGTGCTGAAACTTTGCGGGGTGGTCCCGGGCCGGCTTCTGGACATGAAGTGCGGAGCGGCACAGGGAATCGTGGACTTTTCTGAGTGGTCATATGTGTGTGCCTGTAGGAATTATCACAGCAACCGGTCAACACAGCCACACAGCTTGCACAGAGCGTGAAGGATTACACCCCATATATACATACATTTTACACTTAAATATATGTATGGAAATGTCAAATATTTAATGCATGTCTTTACCACGTGATGAGGACAAAGAGAGAAGTCAACAGCTTGCACTGAGTAATAATGTCCTCTCTCACAGGGGCCCCCTGGCTCTGAAGTAGCCAAGGCAAGCTGACTAGGGTAGGGGTCATCCTGATTTCTTTGCATGACCTCAGAGAGAAAGGAAGCTGCTATGTCCACATCACACGCCCAAAGACCAGCAAATTGAAGGACATGCGTTTTGCACTGTTGTGAAAAGCATTCCTAACTTTTCTGCCCAGCAACAGGAATGGTTATGCTCAGAGGCACCACGCTGAATCTTCCTTCCCTGTGTTTGCACCTACCCTTGAGACTCAAATTTATTTGAAAAATATTCCAGTTGTGAGTGGGAGAACACAGGAACGCTGGAGGACGAGGGAGCAAATTTCACAAATTAAAGACAACAGGGAAAGTGTTTAGAGAACACAAGTAGCCTAATTAGAATGAACTCCTTCCTTGGCTCTGCTTCTAAGGCAATCTGGAGGCTTGGCCGCTTGGTTTGCCAAGTGAAATGTTTCTTTCTGCTCTGCTATTGACCCAGCAAGTTACATGGTGTAGTTTTATTGAAAAAACATGTGCAAAGTGTCTCCAAAGCAGCAACGAGGATGAGCCCACTTGCTCCACTCTCTTCAAAACAAGCAGCAGCAGGGAGCACGTGCTAGTAACTGACAGAATGGCCAGGAGTCCAGGCTCCCTGATCATCAGTGTTCAAAGCAGCAACCAATAGTCGTAAATCATTGAAGTGAGCCAAGGACAGTATTTAGCCTGACTAACCCTCACCGTGTGTGTGTGTTTGTGTGTGTCTTGTTTTTATTCCCTAGTCCTGGGACCCATCTCCATTTCTGTACTTATTTTGTTTACATTTCCAAAATGCAAATTGTGACTTTCCGCCTGGGAACTCTACAAAGCCCTTCCTCACAAACACTGAGGAAACAGGAAACTCACAGATTTCCCACAAAAGTGACTTTCCACTCCTATTAGACACAATAATTTCATAACAGGGTCCCGGAAAATAAAATACTTTTTTTTTTGGCAAAGTGAAATAGGAGACTCTGAGATCCACCTAACGGAATGGGAGAAGTGAGGCTTAAGGATCTCTTTGCTGACTTTTTTAAAAAATGCCTTATAAAGACCCTTGAATCTTGATAGAACTTTATAGAATTTTCTGGAACTTTCTATAAGATATAGTCATGGTATCTTTGATTATATAAAAAAATGACGATTCCATGGATATGTCCTTTTTTCCACAAAACAGATTAGAGATCATTTTTAAAAAGTACTTCCTTCCTAAATAGTCCTCATAGAAAGCTGGTACAAGAGTTCCATCAGGAAAGGATATGTATTAGGAACAGATGGAAACTTCCAGCACTAGTCATCTTTCTCTCCACTCTCCAGAAATCTCTGGTTAGCACATTTGTCAGCTTACACATGGTTAAACACAAAAATTCTACTTTTATTCAGGAAACATGAAGATGTTCCACTGTGGCATTGGGGATTAATACCATTTGTCCATGACTCTAGAACCAGTCCTTCATGTCCCAGAGAATCTTCATCCTTAAATGCGTCATCCTTGTTTTTCAGGTGGGCTGACTTCCAATTAAGACTCTGGTCAGGAAGGTGGGTCTTTAAGAAATGTCACCAGCAATATTACTGCTTCTCTATATGTGAAGCGATTTGAGTTCTTTTGTAATGAAAATCTCTTGCATCCTGCTCCAGCTTGGGACCTCTGATTTACAGTACTGGTCTTCCCTTTAAGGGTAAATCACAGAAGACTTATTTTTAAAAGGATATACTGTATTTGAGAGGGATCAGGTCTAATGAACCATGGTTAAACTTGAACACAAACAGAGAACAGGCCTTGGAGGAAAGGATAGAGGGCAGTCAAATGTCAATAGTGTTTAGGCAAAGACAAAGATTCAAAGAATGTGGCTCTGCTCAGGCTTGTGGGCCTGGACAGAATGCTATTGCAGAGGCAGCCTGGGGCAGCAAGATCATTAATTGGATACTGGATACTTCCAGGTCAGAGGGATGGAATAAGGATGCCCCCAGAGGAAAGATGAGACAGGGAAAATACTGCCTCCTAGATAATTCTACAGGGCCAGGTCTATGTTGTCCACATAAGTACATTGTGTTTGAGATTCTTATTAATTATGATTATCTCCAGACTTGGGGATATCCGACTTGGGAGGATGACTATGATCCCACCACCCTTTATACCAGCATTTAGCACAAATACAATGGTCTGTTTTCTGGGCCTCCTCTCTAGACAGCGTGAAAGAGCAACAGAAATGAAATTTATCATGTACCCTCTGCCATCTCCTTGTTCAAGTTGTATTTCAGAATAACGCGTTCCTCTAGAAATGTGTATTGCTATAAAACATTTGGAGGAAAATATCTGAGATAAAATGACTTTATGCTTCTAGGGAAACAATATTCCTGGCAATTAGTCGAAATCTACCCCCTTTAAAAGAAAATATTGACATGAGAACATCCAATATTTAAAAAAATATGCCTTCTGAAGGAAAATAAGGAAATGACACCAAAGTAAGGCTAAGTGTTTTTGATGGAGACGTTGTCCTATTAGAGTGTTCAGTGAGTCTGAGTTTCTCTTGAAAAATAATAGTATCCATGATGAAAATGTAAGTTCATCACATTTATTTCTCAGTTGGTGAAGTAGTTCCTTGAGAAATGAGATGAAAAATGTATCTTCAGTTTCATAAAATCTACTTCTGGCTTTTTTCAGTTGGTATTTAATTGGCAAGGAAATATTTCCCACAGATGGAAACAGACATCTCAGGATCTTGTTTATAACCCACTGGGACAGGGGATATGGCAGGAGAATGATTTCGGCTTCCTTGGGAACGCAGCAATGAACCAGGATTTGCCAAGTGAGAGGCGCTTGACAGCCATCTGATGCAGGATTCTTAAGGCAGGTCTACAACAAGCTTTGGGGTGAATTCCCCGTGTGTGTTTGCATGTTTAAGTGAATATACATTGTCGGAGGACCATGGTTTTCATCAGATTCTGAAGAGACAACTCCAAAAAGCTTAGGATACATTAGTATAAAGTAAAATAAAAGTGAAAGAGTCAGTCAGAAACAGAAGCATATTTTGGAAAGAACAAATATTGTGGAATTGATAATTATAGTAGAGGAAGGATTCGTTTGCTCTAACATTTTCCTGAGGACCTGGTGCTGAGGTCTGGGGCTGGGCCAAGGCAGGGCCTCATTCCCACGGGGGAGGAGACAGCCACTGAGCGGTCTTCACGTCCCCAAAGGCAAGGCTGACTTGTAAGATTTTACAAATGTATGACGGATAAAAGGCCTAGACTCACTGTGTCCAGAAACTAAGATGAAAGAGTTTAGACACAGGAGAACATGGCGTGAGGAGCAGGCCTGCCGTCAGGAAGAACAGACTTCCGAGGGACTCAGACCAGCACTGCTTCCTACTTCAAGTCTGAAAATAGGTATGGAGGAGAACACATCACAAACAAAAGGAACCCTTTGTAACTGTGTTGAACTCCGTGTCTGCAGGAGGATTTCATCCGGCCTACAGATATCGAAATTAAAACCCTTTGACATCAATGAGATCAAACCCAAGACTGAAGATAATGCAAGGCCCAACCTCACACACTAAGCTCAGCTAGAAGAGAAACGGTGGATTAGGGCTGTCCAGAGAAACAGAACCAAAAGGAGATATGTGTATATATATATATATATATATATACCAAATATATTGGCTTATGCAATCATGGAGGCTGAGAAGTCCTAAGATCTGCAGTCAGCAAACTGGAGATTCAGGAGAGCCCATAGTGTAAGTTCTAGTTTGAAGGCCAGCAGGCCAAGAAGAACAGATGTTTCCGTTCAGGTCTGAAGGCAGGAAAAGACAGTGTTCCAGCTCAAGGCAGTTAGACAAGAGGAGTTCTCTCTCACTCAGGCGTTTTGTTCCATCCAAATCTTCAGTTGATTGGGCGAGGCCCACCCACATTGGAGAGGGTCTGCCGACGCAAATGTTAGTCACAGCCAGAAACACCCTCACAGACACACCCGGAATAATGTTTGATCAAATGCCTGGGCACCTCATGCCCCAGTCAAGTTGACACGTAAAGTTAACCATCTCAAGGAGACTGATTCTTTTTAACAGATACACCAGCTCCTGCACATCAGGAAGCCTGTTATCCTCTTCATAACTTCCAGTTCAGTAGACGTTACAGTTCTAACAATAAGGGCTGGTCTTCCCTGAACACTCACTGCAGGCCGGAAAACATCTGGGCACATCACCCGGACTGACTCGCTCAGCCTTTACCACAACTCTGCGAAGAAGGTTCTCTTATTCTCCTCATCTTACAGAAGAGGAAACCGAGGCACAGAGAGTCCAAGATTGTGCAAGAAGTAAGGGAAGGAGCTGGGTTTCAGATCTAGCCAGGCTTCGTCTTGGTCCCAGGGTCTCGCTTCCAACTACCCCCCATCTTGTCTCCTGCATTTACTCTAATCCTGTGCCACTTCCAAGGCCCAAAATGTTTTTGTCACTTCTTTTTAGAAACACAGTCAGTGTCTGAATGTGCTATTTTGAAATTGACTTGCCATGAAGAAATATATATATACATATATATATATTTTAAAAGCTAAGTGTAATTTGATATCACATCTGCTTATTATGATAGTTGATAGACTGACAATGCTAACTATAACCTAACGGGGTAGATCTTCGAGTGCTTTGCAAATATTCCTTCTAAAAACAATGGCAAAAGAGAGTTTGGTCCGTGATTCGGAGATGCATGTAACTGATATCAAAGTATTCTCCTCCGGCCAAATATGACAGCAGAACAGTTTAACAACAGTGATTCCTGGAATCTCCAGCAAACACAGTGTCGTGATTGCACCTGTGAATCTGCTGCCTGTATTCCAAACCTCCTGCATTAACTGGTTAAAATAATTTAAAAAATCATAACCATGCTAAAGAAAACTATATGAATGGCTCCATGGGCAAGCCATGAAGAACACAGAGTGCACAGCAGTAAGTGGGGTTCAAGATGGAAACACGCATGAAATCAGGGGCTAAGGTGAGGCTCCCCATTTTGGACAGGGTCTCTATGCTGGGCTGCTAAACCACACAGCCTTATGTGGTGGGAGAGATTAGAGGCAGCTGTATGGTCTTGAAGTGAGTAAGCCCTTGCTGGCTTAGGAAAAGGAGCTGTGACATCCCCACAGGACACACCAAAAGAAGAACCAGGGACCTGGGGGACAGAGGCAATAGGTAACTATATAGAGGCATCAGCATGGGGAAGGGAAAAGAAAACATGCATGTGTGTTCACACACACACACGCACACACATGTGCATACACACACACACATGCTTCTCAAGGTGAGCTGGAAAGCTAAAGCAAGAACAAGACATTATGAAACAAACGAAAAACAGAAATACTTGAATCCAGAACAGGGAAGATTACAAAAGACAAACAGTATAACTTAAAAACATATAAACTGAAACTTAAAACTAAAAAAGGGATAATAAATAGGAGATTCGTCATAGGTACAGAATTTGAGAGCTGCCATATTGTACTGAGTGATCCAGAATGATGCCCAGACGGGCAAAGAAACGTGAAGCATGGAAGAGAAGTCAGGCAAGCTGGAGACAGATAGAAACCCTCCCTGATGGACCTAGTAAGAGCTCTGGGAGAAGAGAGCACACCAAGTGGTGGAGTGGCGAGTTTTGAAGAATTGATGGCTGAGCATTTTCCTGAATTGAAGGAAAAAAAGAGTTCTCATATATATAGTGCATGTCAAGTGTGGAAAGGATAAAGAAAAGTAAAACCAGACCTCGATACTTTGTAGTGAAACTGTAGACCATCAAAGAAAAAGAGACAATCTGTAGAGGTTGTCAGAGAGAAATGACAGATGACCTACAAATGAGGAACAGTTGGGGTGATGTATTAGTTTTCTATGCTATGTAAAAAATTAACACAAACTTGGCTGCATAAAACAACATGCATTTCTTATCTCACAGTTTCCGTAGGTCAAAAGTTGGGGCACAGCTTAACTGAGTTCTCTGTGAGGCTGCAGTGAAGGAGTCAGCCAGGGCCAGGGTCTCATTTGCAGGCTCAAGTCGGGAAGGATCCACTTCCAAGCTCCTCAGTTTGTCAGCAGAGTTCATTTCCTCGCAATTGCAAGACTCATGACTACTCGCTTCTGCAAAGCAGCACAGAGCCAAATAATCTACAGCCAGACTGCTGGCAAGGCCAGTTTACGCAACATAACGTATTCCCGGCAGTGACATCCCACCTCCCTTGCTATATTCTATCGGTTAGAAGCAAGTCGCTCACACTCAAAGGAAAGAATGCTATAAGATTATGAACACCAGGAAGCAAGATCATGGAGACCACCTTAAGGCTTGTCTGCAGCAGGTAACAGCAATCATCTCACCAATAAGAGATGCCAGAAGTCAGTGGTGTAATATCCTCAGAGCGCTGGAGAAAGTGGCTCAGTCTGTACCAGGATGAATGATCATTCAATCACGAGAGCCGAATAAAGTCGTTCTCAAACACGTCAAGACTTAGAAAGTTAACCACTCACAGAAGCTTCTGGAATTTTTAAGGAATGTAGTCCTTAGCAAGAAAGATATTAGTAACATATGTTGATATCACTAAGTACTGATAGTAACATATTAATAATTGATTGTGTTTTGTTTTTAAAGAGATAGACCTGAAATTCCAGATGGCAATAACATGAAAATGGAGAGATAAGATGGAAAATATGTAAAGCATGCTGGCTCACTAACAGTGCCTTTGCTGTTTGGGAGGACCCAGGCACTGAGTGACCTAAGGTGACATTAGGAAAATGTGAAAGAGAATACACACATTAAAACCAAATTTTACCTAAAAGTGAAGGATTACAAGCTGTTATATTCAGACCAGTATAAGGGGTAAAAAAGCATGTCCAAAACAACCCCCACCACCAACAACAAAAAGCTGTAACAATTCAACAGATGTCAGGAAGGTATAAAAAAGCCAAAGCAAAAACGTGGTACAAGAAACGTGGTAGGAAGAAGCCCAGATGCGTCAATAGAAACAACAAACGTAAAATGATTGCATTCACCTATTAAAATATGCTGCTTTTGAAAGACAGTTAACACATCTGAGTGAAGTTTAAAAATAAAGTTTTATTTATGTTTTTAATTTTTTTTATTTTTTTATGTTGTGATTTAACGTTTATTTCATAATGACATTTTCTACAGCTAAGTCGTAAGTTTCCAATAAATTGTAAGTTTTTTGAGGGAGAAGAAAATTTTTAAAACTTTTCCTTTTTTTCTTTTATTGCAGTAACATTGGGTTATAACATTATATAGCTTTTGGATGTACATCATAATATATTTCGAATTCTGTGTAGATTACATCATGTTCACCACACAAAAACTAATTATAGTCCATCCCCTCACACGTGAGCCTAAACACCCCTTTTGCCCTCCCCCCACCTTCCCCTATGGTAACCACCAATCCATTCTCTGTTGTTATGTGTGTGTTTGTCGTTGTTTTTATCTTCTTCTTATGAGTGAGATCATATAGTATTTGACTTTCTCTCTCTGACTTATTTCACTTTGCATAATACCCTCAAGTTCCATCCATGTTGTCACAAATGGCCAGTTTTCATCATTTCTTATGGCTGAGTAGTATTCCATTGTGTATATATACCGTATATTCTTTATCCATTCGTCCCTTGATGGGCACCTAGGTTGCTTCCAAGTCTTGGCTATTGTGAATAATGCCGCAATGAACATAGGGGAGCAAGTATCTTTATGCATTTGTGTTTTCAAGTTCTTTGGATAAATACCCAGCAGTGGGATAGCTGGATCATATGGTAGATCTATTCTTAATTTTCTGAGGATACTCCATACTGTTTTCCATAGTGGCTGCACCAGTTTGCACTCCCACCAGCAGTGTACAAGTGTTCCCTTCTCTCCACATCCTCACCAACATTTGTTGTTTCCTGTCTTGTTAATTATAGCCATTCTGACCAGAGTGAGATGATACCTCATTGTAGTTTTGATTTGCATTTCCCTGATAGCTAATGATTTTGAGCATCTTTTCATATGCCTGTTGGCCATCCGTATATCTTTGGAGAAATCTCTGTTCAGATCTTTTGCCCACTTTTTAATTGGGCTGTTGGTTTTTTTGTTGTTGAGATGTGTGAGTTCTTTGTATATTTTGGATATTAACCCCTTATCTGATGTATGGTTTGTAAATATCTTCTCCCAATTGTTGCAGAAGCTTTTTAGTTTGATGCAGTCAAAAGAAAGTTTTAAAATCATGAATTTCAAGGCTCCCTGTTGCTCTAGTCAGTGATTCTCCAACTTCTAATGAATCATCTGAGGTATTTGCTGGAAATGTAGATTCCTGGGCCCTCGCCCAGAAATGTTGATTCAATAGGCCTGGTTTCTAAACCTAGTAATCTGGATGTTTAATCAGTTGGCCAGTTGTTTCTTTTTTTTTTTTTTAAAGATTGGCACCTGAGCTAACATCTGTTGCCAATCTTCTTTTTTTGTCTTCTGCCCAAAGCCCCCCAGTACATAGTTGTATATTTTAGTCGTAGGTCCTTCTGGTTGTGCTATGTGGGATGCCGCCTCAGCATGGCCTGATGAGTGGTGCTAGGTCCATGCCCAAGATCCAAACTGGTGAAATCCCAGCCGCCAAAGCAGAGTGCACAAACTTAACCACTCGGCCATGGGGCCTGGCCAGTTGTTTCTTTTTTTTTTTTTTAAAGATTTTATTTTTCCTTTTTCTCCCCAAAGCCCCCCCTGGTACATAGTTGTGTATTTTTAGTTGTGGGTCCATCTACTTGTGGCATGTGGGATGCTGCCTCAGCATGGCTTGTTGAGTGGTGCCATGTCTGTGCCCAGGATTCGAACCGGCAAAACCCTCGGCTGCTGAAGCGGAGTGCACAAACTTAACTGCTTGGCCATGGGGCCTGGCCAGTTGTTTCTGATGAAGGTGATCTGAGTATCAAACTCTAGAAAATCAGACTCTTCAGCCCTCAGCCATCAAAACCTTCCACCATCAGATAATCTTACTTCTCTCTCAACTTAGTTTTCCATGGTCCCCCAACAAACAATATTTTTCTTTTTGCCATCCCCCACATGTCCATGCTCATTTCCACTGGTGTCTGAGCTTTTTGAAGATGTGAGGACCATCGCATCTATCACGCTGAACCCTTACAACACAGGTATGGTGAGCTGAAATTCGAGGTTCTATCATTCTCTGGCTTGTGAAGAAGTCAAAGAAAGTGTTTAAAAAGTGAATGAGATGAGAGTGGAGGTACAAAGCAGCAAAAAAAAGAAGATGGAGGATTGAAAGAGGAAGGGGCTGCTGAGACGGAGCAGATCGGAGGGAACAGAAGAGAGGGAAGAGCGCCACAGAGAAGGAAGGGGAGAGGAGAGCAGAGAAGTGAGACTCACCTGGTTGATCGCTTCCCAGGCTCCAGCCTTGCGGGGTTAGGTCCAGGGGGCTCAGCAGCCATCGTTTCTGCTGCAGCAAAGATGAAAGTCGGACAAAATAACCCAAGAGTGCTGAACTGTGCCTGCTAGGTCCTTACGGGTTTATTACACTTGACTTTCCTCAGACGTCGAGGAAAGTCTTCAGCTGAAGTCCATTAAACAAATTAAAAAGCAGGAGAAATACAAACATAGATTGATGTAGATAGCAGTTTTACAAGGCAAAGAAAGCAGTTAGCTCTGACAAAGCTCCCGGCTGGTAGTATACTCTTGGATCCCCAGCCCTTAAAAGTCTTAAGATATTGTTCTCTCCAAGATACCCTGCTAGCAGTCGTAGAAGAAAGCGAATAGAATTTTTTCCCCATGAAGACAAGGGATGGTACAAACTAAAGTAAAAATCTATGCACGTTGTTCCTCAGTACGGTTCCTGACACCACACTCCTCGTCCTTTTGTCTCTAAGCAAGGGATTAAGTGATAAATCCAATACTCCCATATATATAATATATTTATATATATATATGTATTTAAAGAATTACATACTGCGCATGTTGTTTGGATCTCACATGAAGGTCCGGTGTATCACATTAAGATACATTTCCTCCAAACGGAAACTTGCATGTTAGAGAATCACTTCAAATTCATGCCTTTTGGTGATTATTAATAGTATCTGAAAAACGAGACATTATGTAATGTTCCAGATCTTTAATAATGCAAGTCAAAGAAAGATTTCTTGCACATCCACGGTGTACAAAGTACCGTGCTCGAGCCTGCGATACACGCAAAGAAGAACAGAAGAGCTACGTTCAGACTATCTTCCTCGCATATGACTTTGTGCGCTTAAAAGTCACTTAAAAATAAAGTCACCCTTGGACTTTGTCTCCAAGGAGAGGAATATCCCCGCGGGGCAAGGACTCTCTGTGCTCCACGAATGTTTTCCCGAGGGGCAGGGGCAAAGACAGCATTAGAGTTTCCATTTCACATTCTGTGGCAGAATCAGAGGGCGAGTCCTTCTCCACCTTGCCCTGAGGTTTTGGAAACCGAGCCTGGTGCCAGCCCGGCTCCAGCAGATTCTCATGCATCCCTCGCTTCCTCTCCAGGACTCTGGGCCGCAGAACGTGGAGCGGGTGACGCCTAAATACAAATTTAGTCCTTGGATTTTCTAAGCCAAGTAAATTCAGCATTTCAAAACATTCTTACATTTTAAAAGGCTCAGGCTTTCCAGATGCTGCAAAATTCTTGACTTCCAAATATCTCCAGCCTTTGCTTCATCCTGAACGTGTATATGCATAATCCCAGACAGCGTATATTTCCAAACAAAGAGGGCAAAAAACAAACCTGAGTCATCGGAACCCATCAAAAGTGAGACGTCTTGTTTTGCAAAAATGTCACGGTATTTTTTTAGCAGGAAAAAATTAAGTTGCACTAATTTTTGAATAGATGAAAGCACATTTTCATCTTTTATGTGTAGTTAATTACAAAGGAGTGTGTCTTTACAACATAAAAGACCAGATTCTCCGTCAGCCCAAGTAAGTATCTTCAATTAATCTCCCAAAAAAGTCTATAATAATCCCAAAACTAGTTGCTGGTCTCTCAACCCCCAAAATCCAATTAAATCTGATTATCCTTTCTAGCAGGACACAGGAAAGGCATCAGCAGTGTAAATCCACAGAAACTCCAAACCCATCATTTTAACGTCTTCTCCCTTGAAATCTTTTACAAGAGCTTCCTTAAAAACAAACTTGGTGATTTGGGCTTCCCTTTCTCATTTTCCCACTGGTTAGTGGAGATGCTATTGACCAGGAAAGTGCATGGATTGTGCAGAAGCCAGAGACGGGAGCTTCAAATGCTCAACAAACCAGGTTACCAATCAAAGGAAAAAAATAAGAAGCAAGAGTGTCCCCAAATCCCCAAATGAAATGAGAAATAATAACCCTCTGGAAGGGCCCATGATTTTTAACCTTTGTGGGATGCTTGGTTGAGTTGATATCTAATAGCATTACCACATCTGGGTTAGCAAGTAGAATTTCCATGCAATCTTGGATCCTCAACTTTTCATATGCAACCTCATTCATGGCACTGACTCTGCCGTGAAAACCCATCCAGATTTTCAACTAGCATTATCTTTTTGTCAAAAATGTCAAGATGTGTGAGGCAAAGTGGAAAATCCTGGATGAGGTACGTGTGGGGAGTGGCTATAAAATGAGGAGCTGGCTAGGTAGGGGTGCCCTATGGAATCACACCGGTGACCCACTGCTCCCTGAACAGAGAGAGGAGAAATGGGGGGGGGCCTCTGAGCACTCAGGGGTCTGGGAGGGGCCTGGGGTTCTGACTAAGAGAGGGTGAAAGACGTGACAACCTCTGAGGGGGACAGAACGCTGTAACCAGGATGGACCGCCGTGAGCAGAAGCACACTTCCCAGTCAACCTGCGTGAAGGGTACTGGGCAGCAGCAGTCACCGGCTGCTCTGGTTTGGAATTCTGCTCAACGATTGCCATGTCCAAAGGGGATGTGATCCCTGCAGTTGTCATTTCACAGTGATGTTGGCTGGTTTGTGTAGAGTTTCATCTCTGGATTAAATGGTAGTTTACTGTTATTCATTTTTAAATGGAGCTTCCATTGACATGTCCTGTTAACTTAATATTTATTAAGCTCTGACTAGGTGCCAGGTATTGGGAGATTCTTCCTAATGGCAAGTCACTTAATCACAAATATTCATTCAACAAGCACGACTGAATGCTTACTTGGAACCAAACTTTATGCTAGTCCTTAAAATGCAACAAGGTAACTCTTCGGACCTCAGCTTTTTAAAATTTTTTTGATTGAAGTATAATTAACATGCAACATTATATTAGTTTCAGGTGTACAACATTATGATTTGATATTTGTATATATTGCAAAATGATCGCCACAATAAGTCTAGTTAACATCTACCACCATACATAGTTAGAGAATTTCTTTTCTTGTGATGATAACTTTCAAGATTTACTCTCTTAGCAACTTTCAAACATACAATATAGTGTTATTAACTATAGTCACCGGGCTGCACATTACATCCCCAGGGCTTATTTATTTTATAGCTGGAAGTTTGTACCTTTTGACCCCTTCACTCATTTGACACACCCCCCCACCTCCTGCCTCACGCAACAACCAATGTGTTCTCTATGTCTGTGAACTTGGTTTGTATTTGTTTGTTTGTGTTAGACTCCACATGTAAGTGAGATCATACAGTATTTGTTTTTCTCTGTCTGACTTATTTCACTTAGCATAATGCCCTCAAGGTCCATCCACATCAACATAAAAGGTAAGATTTCATTCTTTTTTTTTAACGATTGGCACCTGAGCTAACATCTGTTGCCAATGTTTTCTCTCTCTTTTTTTTTCCTTCTCCCCCAAACCCCCCAGTACATAGATGTATATTCTGACTGTAGGTCCTTCTGACTCTGCTGTGTGGGATGCCGCCTCAGCATGTCCTGATGAGCAGTGCTAGATCCACGTCCAGGATCTGAACTGGCAAAAACCTGGGCCACGGATGCAGAGCACACGAACTTAACCCCTCGGCCACAAGGTGGCCCCTCATTCTTTTTTATGGCTGAATAACATTCCATTGTGTGGAATACTCTTTATCCATTCATCCATTGATGGACACTTAGGTTGTCCATATCTTGGCTATTGTAAATAATGCTGCAAGGAAAAGGAGGGTGCGTATATCTTTTCAAATTAGTGTTGTCGTTTTCTTTGGATAAATACCCTCAAGTGAAATTGCTGGATCATATGGTAGTCCTAGTTTTAATTTTTTGAGGAACTTCCATACAGTTTTCCATAGTGGCTGCACCAATTTACATTCCCACCAGCAGTGCACAAACGTTCCCTTTTCTCCACATCCTCACCAACACTCGTTCTTTCGTGTCTTTTTGATAATAGCCGTCCTAACAGTGGAAGGTGATATCTTATTGTGCTCTTATTTGCATTTCCCTGTTTAATAACGTTGAGCACTTTTTCATGTACCTGTCACCCATCTGTATCTCTTCTTTGGAAAAATGTCTATTCAGATCCTCTGCCCATTTTTAAATCAGATTGTTTGGTTTTTTGCTATTGAGTTATATCAGTTCTTTATGTATTTTGGATAATAACCCCTTATCAGATATAAGATTTGCAAATATCTTTTCCCATTCTGCAGGTTGCCTTTTCATTTTGTTGGTGGAGTCCTCAGTTTCTTAAGCTATAAAAGAAGGTACCATACTACCACATTTCTAGAGTTTCTTCCTGTTGAAAAAGATCTCATTTGGACTGGTTTTATTATTTGTTTATAAATAGTTTGTCTTTCATTTATAAACTTCAGGAATCCAGATTCGTTATTGTGATTTTTCCGGAATATAAATTATACAGTGGAAAGGTCACCAGACAACTCAGTTCTCACCATTGGAGACTGCCAGCACTGAGGATGGAGATAAATGTTCACTGGAATTTTAAACACATGCTTACAGATTACTGCAAACCTCAGATATAATAAATAAATGATAGCAAGGGAATCAAGGTCCTTAGAATTATTCCTGTAAAACTTCTTTCCCACTTAATAGTGGCAACATAATCAAGATTCCAGCAGAGATGGGGCTCTCCTTTTGGGAGACATGCTCAAAGCCAGAGATACGTTGGTCAGTACCTCATACCCCAGTTATCTGGTTCATAGTAACAACCATTTTGCCATTGACAGGAGCCAGCGGTTGTAAGCCTGCTAGGTTTCTGATTTTCCTTATTCTGAGAGCACACAGTTGGATTAAATGATGGAAAAAGTCATGCCACACAGACATTTTCCTTTCAAGAAGTTAAGGAGAGTTCAGCCACAGTGCACGTTCTTTCTGCATTTATCTTGGACTTGAAAAAATTGGAAATGGCTATAACACGACATCCTGACATACGAGAGTAAAAATGGGTAAGGTTTGCAAAGACGATGGCAAAGAAAAGAGGTCTACCGATAGGTGGGCGTGTGTGGGGGAAAAAGTATCAAAAATGCAAGTGGAAGAATGGAACTTTAACACACACACACGGATTCTCCCAGAGTTAGAATATGAATGACTGGAATTCTTGGGGTGCCACAAAGTTTAGTAAATGTGTGTTTCATGGAGTAATCAACGTTACCCTACCGCCCTGGACTGTGCCAGGAT
The DNA here is from genome assembly GCF_041296265.1 of Equus caballus. NCBI lineage: Eukaryota > Metazoa > Chordata > Mammalia > Perissodactyla > Equidae > Equus > Equus caballus. Next base: position 19,322,038 of record NC_091712.1, on the reverse strand, counting down.
TTCAGAGTGTTTGGAACACTGGAGAACTCTCATTATGTGCTCAGCAAATGTTAAAAATGTCAAGGACTAGAAACAATAAGAGAGATCCAGTGCAAGATTAGTGTGGCATGAAGGACACATGACGGATTCACATCCCATCCAGGCACGTGCCTCCAGGCAGGGCAGAATGCTCCAGCAGGTAAGCCGACTAACCTTGGCTGAGCAGCCTCTGCAGTAACAATTCTTAGCATTCTGGAAGTCTCAGATTCCTTTGAGAATTTCGAGTCTCAAATTTAGAGTCTATCCCCAGAAAAATGCACATGCATACCCCCATTTTGCATATAATTGCAGGAGATTTTCAGATCTCCCGCAGCCTTGGGCTAAGAACTCTAACCAGACAGTATCTGTAGACTTTTCTGAGGAGTGAATCTTTATGCTGAATGAGCTCACTTTTCTTCATCAAAATAACTACCAAACCTGCCTGTTGCTTTTGCCTAAGCCCTCCTTTTCTTCACCATGGTAATAATAGTCATCATAGCAGTGATCCCTACAAAGGGTGGTGATACTCAGGATATGTTGAGCTTGCACCGGTGCCAGGCACTGCTCTAACAGCTTGCGTGTATCATCCCATCGGTCTTCATAGTGACTCTATTGAAGAAAGCGCTGTTATTATCCCATTTTACAGACAGCACAACTAGGGCACAGAGAAGTTAAAATGACAATTAATAGATTGCAGGGCATGAGTTCAGATCTTGGCTCTCCGATTCCAGACTTTGCATTCTTAACTTTCTAGTTTCTCCTACTCATAAAAATGTTTCTCTCCTATATGTGGCAGTGGAAACTGTAAAAATAAACAAACACAATAAAAAATGATGAACCCAAAAAGTTTTTTTTTTAATTGTTTTATCCTTTTCCCTTATTATTTCAGGGGAAGAACTGTAGGTGTGGCCTAGAATCTTGACTACTGTCCATCCTTTTGTGAGGATGGGCTAAGTTTCTCTCCAATTCCAGCAGCCAGTTGCCACCCATCAGATTCACGGAATGGAGGCCTACGAAACACTTGAAAAGAGTGTGATGTCGACAAAGTATGATATCAAGATGTATGAGTGGGTCTCAAATGACAAGTGGAGACACCCAACCTGTACGGTGGCTTTTAGAACATCTAAAGGGCACAGACCGGTTCCTTATTGTGATAGAGTTGGTACCTCTCCTGTATCTGGATCTTTGAAATAAGCTTCTATGGCAGTGAAGGAGTCATACAAGCCTCAAATAGTGAGGGTGTTAGCGGAATATCCGTAGTGAGGTGGGCCAAGGGTGGTAACATAGAAATGAGGTTTGATTTCCCACAAATCCATCTCCGGGTGGCTTATGAAAGTTTCTTTGGAGTGTTAATCCTGGCGGTCCTGTGTTAGTCATACCAGGGACCTTACACAGCCCACTCACCTTAGAGACGCATTTCCCCGGGGCATCCCTGAAACTCAGCACACGCACCCCAATCCCTGCCATTCCCTACAGTAGTCTCAGGCTTAGCCTGTTCGGTCACTCAACAGGCATAATGGCGCCCCTGCATGTCTATGACACTGGCAGAAATCTGACCACTGGGAGCTTATTGACTTGGGTTAAGGCAGTGACTTTAGGTTTTTAAACAGCTCTGAAACCAAATCTTGTTCAGAGCCCCAGTATTCAAGCTCCCTCCCACGTTCCCTCCCATCAACAAAAGATAAAGCTAGAGAGCTGGTCAGATTGTTCTGGGCATGGGAGTGGGTCTGTCCAACCCCTAGGGGTGGCTCAGACCTCCCGGGCGGGGTGGCTTCCAAGGCACGTCCGTGGGACTTTCAGCCTCTGAAGAGCACAGTTTGGAAATTGCAAAAGCCGCTGAGTTCATTCAGGCTACTACAACAAAAATACGTGGCTCAAACAGGAAACATTTATTTCTCACAGCCCTGGAGACTGAGAAGTTCAAGATGGAAGAATGGGCAGATTCACGTTTGAGGGCTCACTTTCTGGTATAGAGGGCTATCTTCTCGCTGTGACCTCTCAGGGCAGAAGGGCCAAGGGAACCTTCTGGAGTCTCTTTTATAAGGGCACTCATCCCATTCGTGAGGGCTCCGCGCTCAGGACCTAGTCACCTCCCAAAGGTCCCACCACCTAATGCCTGGTGGGCTAGGATTTCAACATATCAATTTGGGAGGGACACATTCAGTCCATCACAGTGGCTGAGGCATTGCATTTTGAGGATGTCGAATTAACATTGCAATTCTCTTGAAAAAGGCTACTTGTTGAGTCAACATCAGTGATTAATTGCCAATCATGAATCCATTGGTCAAGTTGCCCAGCGAAGCCCAAAGAAATGGGCCATCCAGTGTCAGCGCTAATAGAAGACAGGGAGAGGACCAGCTACCTCAAGTTTCCTCACACTTTAATGGGCATTATGATTGCCTGGGGAGCAGTCAAAATGCAGATTCCCAGCCTCCCACACCCTCAGCTCTGATCCATTTTAACACATTTTCAGTTGGTTCCCAAGCTGGTAGTGAACTTAGAAAAATGCTGGTAAAAACGTCTCAGACCCACTTCCATGAAATATTCAGAACAGGGAAATCCATAGAGAAGAACACAGGCCGGTGGTTATCAGGGCTGGGGGAGGGGAATGGGGGAGTGACTGGTTTGTGGATACAGGGTTTCCTCTTGGGAAGATGAAAACGTCCTGGAAACAGATAGTGGTGATGGATGCACAACGTTGTGTATTTAATGCCACTAAACCGTACACTTTAAAATGGTCAGTTTTATGTTATGTGTATTTTATCATAATAAAACAAAACAAAGCATTGCACACATCTGACGTCACTGCTGCTGTGATCACCTTCAGGGTGGCCGAGCCTGAGTTTGACTTGCTCAGTGCTTTTCATCGGTCTCAGCTTCGCGGCTGGTTGCTGCATGTAGGTAAGGGTACAGGTCAGGTGAGCAGCTTGAGTCTTTATTCCTGAGCTATGGCTCTTGTGTCCTTCTCTTATTTTGTAGGGCCCCAGATGAGGGAATTGAGAATAATGTATCCTTTCATTCCTTCCAGTTTACTGCAATAGATGGCAGTTTCGATGGCACAGGATGTCACCAATGTGGTCCCATTTTATAAAAAATTAAGTAAGATTAGATTATATTAGTAGAGTTAATTATATTAGAAGTTAATATGGTTAATTTTATTAAAATGAGGGCTTTTTTTTTTTTTTTTGCAGGGGAAGATTCATCCTAAGCTAACATCTGTTACCAACTTCCTCCTTTTTTTTTCTTCTTTTTCCCCTCAAAGCCCCAGTACATAGTTGTGTATAGTTGTAAGTTCTTCTGGTTCTTCTTTGTGAGCCGCCACCAAAGCCCAGGTACTGACAGACTAGTGGCATGGTTCCATGCCTGTGAACCAAACCCAGGCCGCTGAAGTGGGGCGTGCAGAACTTTAACCACTAGGCCGTCAGGGCTGCCTCAAAAAAAGAGAGGTCTTTAAATAACAGAATCTTCACAATAATTTATAATGAGAAGAGTGATTTCAAAAATCTTTTGTGCCACGTGTTTGCTGGGTTTTTCATTGGAAAAGTAGTTAAAAGTGTTGTCAGATTTAGAGATTAATCATTTTTATTTTACAATAAACAAGTTCAATGTGTGTGTGTGTGTGTGTATTTTCCCAATACCACCAAGCAATTCTCCACTCTCAGCAGACATTGACTGAGTGCCCTACAATTTAACTCAATTCTGACACTATCTACCTGGAGATAGCATCAGACCTCACAGGTTAAGGTCTCAGTCCCACAAGACTGCCCCCACCTTTGGACACCAATCGTGAACCCATGTTGTCACCTGTGTTTCTCACCAACTGGCTATAAATTTGAGGTTCCCACAACCCTCTCCTCAGCTTCGACTGATTTACGAGAGTGGCTCACAGAACTCAGAGAAACACTTACGGATGTTTACCAGTTTATTATAAAAGGACAAAACTCAGAAACAGTCAGATGGAAGAGATGCATAGGGCAAGGGAAGTGGGAAAGGACACAGAGCTGCCATGCTCTTTCCAGGTGCACGAAGCTCCCAGCACCTCCAGGTGTCACCAACCCCAAAGCTCTCAAAAGCCGATCCTTTCGGAGTTTTGATGGAGGCTTCATGACATAGGCATGAAGGGTTAAAACATTGGCAGTTGGGGACTGGCCTCCACCTCCAGCACCTCTCTCCTCCCTGCAAGTTGGAGTGGGGTGGAGACTAAAATTTCCAACCCTTTAATCGTATGGTTGGCAACCATGGTTCGCCTGGCAACCAGACCCCACCCTTAGGTGATTTCCAAAATTCGCCTCATTAACATAAACTCAAGTGTGGTTGAATGGGGTTTGTTATGAATATCAAGACACCTTTATTATTCGTATCACTTAAGAAATCCTAAGTTTTAGGAGCTCTGTGCTAGAAACAAGGACGAAAAGTGACAATATCACATGAGTATTTCAAGTTTGCTCAACTTTTCTATTATAAGCGGCTATTGGTAATATGTGAACTAGCAGATTTTTTAACTTTGGAATAATTTCCTATTTACAGAAAAGTTTCACAGACAGAACAGAGCCTCCTTCTACTCTTTACGCAGCTACCCTAACATTAACATCTGACACATCCTTAGCACATCCTTCAAAACCAAGAAATTAACATAAGTACAATGCATTAATTACAGGCTTTGTTCAGATAACACCAGTTTTTCCAGTATCGTCCTCTTTCTATTCCAGGATCCAAACCAGGATACCACATTATAGTTAGTCATCACATCTCCTTAATCTCTCCTAGTCTGTAACAGGTTCTCAGTCTTGTTTTTCCTTACTTTGACACATCTGAAGAGTTCTGGTCAGGTACTTTGTGGAGTGTCCTTCATTTGGGATTTGACTTATTTTCCCATGATTAGGCTGGGGTTGTGGATGTTGGGGAAGAGAACCACAGAGCTGAAGTGCCCTTCTCATCACGTCTTATCAGGGTGCAGAGCATGACTCATAACTCATGACTTTAACCTTCATCACCAGCTAAGGTGGGGTGCGCCAGGTTTCTCCACTTACGTAAAGTCACCATTTTCTCCCTTTCCATACTCTCTCGGTGGAGGCAAGGCACTAAGTCTACCCCCTCCTCAAAGGAGGAGAATTAAGCTCCATTTCCTGGAGGGAGGATTATCTACATAGATTATTTAGAACTCTTCTGTAAGTAAGATTTGTCCCTTCTCCCCATGTATTTATTTACTCAATCATTTATTTATATCAGTATGCACTCATAGATATTTATTTTATTCTCTGAGTTATAATCCAGTGGTATAGTCATTTATTTGTTTTTCAAGTTGTCCCATCTTTGGCCATCAGAAGTTCCTTCAGTTGGCTCCTCTGTCCTTTTGGTATATTACAGCCCTCAGTTTTTTTCTCTCTCTCTTTTTAAACACTTCGTTAATTTCTAACATTAACAAGATGCTCCGGGCTCATCTTGCCTTTCCCATGCTCCAGTCATGAAATAAGCCAATTTTCCAAGGAGTCCTGGTTTCCTTTATTGGAGAACGGTGCTAGAAGCAAAATCTGGTCTTGAGTGTTCTCATTGCTCCTGAGTGTCCTCTCAGAAGACAGAGTTAAGAAATAAATGTATATACACTTGTATACATGTATACACATCTATATAATTATTTCTCTATCAAAGATAGAAGATATATATGTGTATATATTCAAAAGATATTTCAAAGATATCAAAGATAAGGAAAGAATATAGGTATGTCATATATACATGCTTGTATGTATACAGCTGTGTATCTATCTGAAGATCAATAGATGGATAGATATCTCTGACTCTAATCCAGCACCACGGGGTTCATTCTAGTTTTCCTCTATTGTTTATTTGTAAAATTGAGCTCCCATTATCCATAATTTATTCTCATTTCTTTGACCCTAGTATACTTGTAAAGAAGTTTCAGAATTGCTAACTCTTACCTCTGTGAAAAACTAATTTTCTAACTAAAGTACAGTGTTGACATACAGATATTTTTGTCCTTAGATTTAAATATCCAGTCAAAACACTGTTTTCCAAAATTACCTAGATCAGTAACTCTTTCCCCACCCCCTTCAATGAGGTTATGTCGTACACTGTATTAAACTAGGTTTCTTTGTCACAGTCTGCATTCCGTCTTGGCACCCCCAACATTCCTGGTTGATTTTTTAAATTGCGTACAACAAAGTTCATTCTTTGTGGTGTGCAGTTCTATGGGTTTTGACAAATTCACAGAGTCATGTATCAATTACCCCAGTACCATGGAGAATAGTGCCATTAACCTAAAATTTCCCTTGTGCAGTCCCTTTGTAGTCAACCCCTCCCCAACCCCTGGCAACCACTGATCTATTTTCCATCCCATAGATTTGCCTTTTTCATAATATCATACAAATGGGTTCATGTAACATGTGGTCTTTTGGGTTGCTTCTTTCACTTAGCAAAATGTGTTTGAGAGTCATCCATGTTGTGGAAATCAATAGGTTGCTCCTTTTATTGCTGTATAGCATTCCATTGAATGGATATACCACAGGTTGTTTATACATTCTCCTCTTGAAAGACATCTGGTTGCCTCCAGTTTTTAGTGATTATAAATAAAGTTGCTATAACCATTGGTAAACTTGTTTTTGTGTGAACATAAGTTTCTAATTCACTTGATAAATACCTAGGAGTGTAATTGTTGATTTGATTGGTAAGTCTATGTTTAACTTTGTAAGAACCTGCCAAGCTGTTTTCCAAAGTGACTACCCGATTTTGCATTCTACCGGTGATGAATGAGACTTCTTGCTGCCCTCCATCTTCATCAGCATTTGGGGTTATCTGTTCAAGTGATTTTAGCTATTCTAATAAGTGTAAAGTGGCATTTCATTTTGGTTTTAATTTACATTTCCCTAATGACAAAAGACATTGACCATCTTTTTATATGCTAATCTGCCATCTTTATGTCTTCTCTGGTGAAATATCTGTTCAGTTCATTTGCCCATTTTTTTCTACCTGGGTTCTTTGTGCTGCTTATTATTGAGTTTTAAGAGTCCTTTACATATTCCGGATACAAGGCCTTCATCAAATATGTAATTTGTAACTATTTCTCCCGATTTTTGGCTTGTCTTCTTATTCTCTTAACAGTGTCTTTCAAGGAGCAAAAGATTTTAACTTTGATCAAGTCTAATTTATCAATTTTTTTCTGTCATGGATGATACTTTCGGTTTTGGATCTAAAACTCATTCCCAAACCCAAGGTCTTGCAGATTTTCTCCTATATTTACTTTTAGAAATTTTATAGTTTAACTTTTTACATTTAGATCATTGATCAATTTGAGATGATTTTTACATCAAGTATGAGATACATGTCCTTCAACATATCTTGTTTTAGTTTTATGTTTTATTGTTGGCGTATTTTTGCTTGTTTGCTTGTTTAGCAAACAGACAGCCAATTGTTCCAGTAACATTTGTTGAAAAGGATCATTTTTCCATTGAATTGCATTTGCATCTTTGTAAAAATTTGATTGACTACATTTTTGTGAGTCTATTTCTGGGCTCTCTATTCTGTTCCATTGATCTATGTGTCTATATTTCTACCAATACCATACTGTCTTGATTACTACAGTTTTACATTAAGTGTTAAGATCAGGTAGCAGGAGTCCTTTAGTTTTTTTCTTTTTCGGAATAGTTTTGAGTATTCTAGTCCCTTTGCCTTTCCATATAAATTTTAGGATCATCCTATTGATAGTTTCAAAAGAACTTTCTAGGATCTTGGTTGAGATTGCATTAAATCTATAGATCAAATCTTAATAATACCAAGTCTTCAAATTCATGAACGTGGCATATCTTTTCATTTATTTATATCTTCTTGATGTTTTCATCTGTTTTATAGTTGTCAGTATATAGCTCTTACATATAATTTGCTAGATTTAAACTTAAGTGTAATTTTTTTGTGCTATTTTAAATAGTATTTTTTTAAATTTCAAATTCTATTTTCTATTGCTGGTATACAAGACTATGAATTACTTTTGCATATTTGCTTTATATCCTGCAAATTTGCTAAACAGTTATTTTTGAATAAAAAAGGGATGCAATCTGTCCCTATTTTCTGACTGATTAGTAAAATCCTTAATTCAAAGCAATTTGAAAAAGACATTTGAAGAATAAACCTATAAAATTTCTCATATTATAGACAGTTCTCAGAAAAAGACACACAAATGTCTCCTAAATATAAGAAAGGATGCTCAACCAGCTTGACATAAGGGAAAAAGAAATTGACTCTCTGTTGAGAAACCATTTTTCATCTTTCAGATTGGCAAAGATTAAAAAGTTTAGTAACATGATTTCTGAGTAGGCAGTGAGAAATGGCCTCCTCTTCCTGATATAAGGCCACGTGGAAGGCAATCTGGCAATATCTGGCAAAATCACAAAACCCCTGTATGACTCAGCAATTCCACTTTTAGGAATTTATCCTACAGATATTCTTACAAATGTGCAAATAACACGTGTGAAGATTATTAATTGTAACACAATTATTAATTGTAACTAATTGTAACATATAATAGAAGAATGAAACAACTTAAAGGTGCATCTATATCAAGTTGGCTAAAAACGTTACAACCACATGACATAATGTTATATAGTCATAAAATAGATCTTTAACATATACTACCAAATTTTTAAAGTAAGATGCAGAGGGGCTGGCCCAGTGGTTAAGTTCACACGCTCTGCTTTGATGGCCGGGGGTTCACTGGTTCAGATCCCGGGAGCAGACCTACACACCACTTATCAAGTCATGCTGTGGTAGGCATCCCACATGTAAAGTAGAGGAAGATGGGCACAAATGTTAGCTCAGGTCCAATCTTCCTCAGCAAAAAGAGGAGGATTGGCTGCAGATGTTAGCTGAGGGCTAATCTTCCTCAAAAAAAAAAAAGGTAAGGTGCAGAAATAGTGTGAGAAGAAAAATAAAAGAATGCCTTTATGTATCTGTGTGTATACGCATATATCTCTGGAAGGGATGGCAGTATCATTGGTTACCTGTGGGGAAGGCTATTGGATGCTTGCTTGAGAGGGAAGGGAGCATCTTTTACTATACTTTTTAAGTTTTTAGAATTTTGAGATTTGATATTAAGAACCAAATCTCATATCCACACACTTCTAAACCCTTAGAAATAATTGTCCAACCTCTTTCAAAATCTTCCAAAAGAAAATATAGGTAAGTTTCAAAGCTATTTGTTAAAAACATAAAACTGGGATAATTTCCAATTAAGTTGCAAGAGCAAAGATTGATAACTGGGAAAATAAAAATTATCGGGTAAATTTCAACAAAACCTTTGGTAATTGGCAGATAGAATTTAAGATTACGTGCAGCTAACAATGGACTTCTTCTACTTAGATCTACATATCACATGAGAATTGATTTCAAAGGCGCCATTAAATCCGAGCGTGGAAATAAATGGGCTTTGAAACTAGCACTTTAATTATCGATCCCCAAAGTTTTCAAAACTAATGAATCCTATTCAATCATGCTGATCTCACTAAAATTATTTTGTTAATAATAACAACTTAATTGTAGCAAGACATTTTGTGCTGTTAATAAAATTTTTAGATGTTAATTTCACCTCTATCATACTTTTCAAATTTTAGGTTTATGTATGTTTATAATTTATGTAACATTTTAGTACAGAAATACATGAGTGTGGTTTATAATTTAATACACACCTACTGGGGGGACATGCTCAACTTTATTGATGGAATTTGTGATAAAGTTTGGAGACTGCTTCTGTAGACAAGAGCTCTCACTTGGATGCGAGGCCTTGGCTGAGTTGAGTCGTGAGGAGACCGTTGAGTAGGAAAAGGAGAGGTAGAAAGAGCCAAAATGTCGTTATCACCTGCCTCAGAACATGAGTGCAGACCAGTATGGCCTTAACTCCCAAGAGGTGGAATTCTAGAATCTCTACGCAGTTGGAGACAAAAGAGTTAAGAATTCTTCTTTCTCAAAGACTCTAAAAGAAAACTTCTTGGTTGAGGACGCCTATCACTTATGCCTTGTAAGAATCAGAGATGACTTCACGGGATACAGGAAGCTTGTGTGAGCTGCCAATCACTGACTGAGTAAGTAGGGCAGTGTTTCTTCTACAGAATCACCTTGAGCAATGTCTCTGGGACAGGCACAAGGAATTTGCCTTTTTAATAAAACCTAAATTACTCTAATGAAGGTATGTGCCCCAATGAACCAGCATTGGCAACCCCTGGCATGAAGGATGTAAAACATTACGCTTGGGGCTATCATTGCTGTGGGTTTTGATTTGTTTGAGACCAGTAAGATTCTAAGGCCTGGGATGGAAACCAACTTAATCTATAAGCTCTGCATATTAAACTTCCTCAGTGCTAGGCACAGTGGTAGGGTATAGCTCTATGCTGTACGCGGGGGACTTTTTTTGTAAAGGGCCAGGTAATATTTTAGGCTTTGTGGCCTATAGGGTCTCTAACACAACCACTCAAATTCACCATTGTAGTGTGATAGCAGCCACACACAATTGTACTACTGAATTGGCATAGCTAGGTTCCAGTGAAACTTTCAAAAGCAGGCTTAGTTTGCTAACACTTACTATTGGCCGGTATGTATTCTACGTACCCCATATGACATGTATTTACTTTCTTGCTTCATTACCTTAAGCCCCCAGTGATTCTCCCTCTGGTCTTGCTGAATACTCACCCCAGTTTTTAGGCTCACCTCTCAATTGGGGAACCTAGCTCCAAGAGGAGAAACCAACAACTACAGAAATTTCTAGGCAGGTGCAGAAAATAATACTGGATGAAAATATGTATGAATATGAGCTTCAGTATCATGAACAGTTATCAGAAATTTCACTCCACCCCCATCCCAGCAAGGCTGTTATATTTGGGAGAGATGCTACTTCAAGAGAGGAAGTGCTTCTGGAAAATCAGTAGCCAACAAGTCATGGGACTCTTGATCCTACTCCCATTTTAAATAATTCAGTGGGGGTCTCTTTATGGCCTCTCTACTCCCACCAGCAATGCTTTCCTCCTCTTGTGACCCATTGTCATCCATCCCCCTCTTGCTCGTTAGTCGTCCCCAGACTTGTAGGAGGCCCCATGAAACAGTGATGGCCCAGAAAAACATTGCCTTTGCGATATGACTGATATTTTTGAAGCGATGCTCCCACATTTGGAAAAGTGTCAAGAAAAGAGAATGGAAGAAAGATAAAATGCTAAATCTTCTCCCTTTGATAAACCCCCAAACAATAAATCTTAAAGTTGTCCATGCACACTCACGTATATTTCGTCTCTAGCTGAAATCTGGGTGTCTGTTTCAGCATATGTAGGAAATGCTTAACTCCTTGTATTCTATTCTTTTCTGTTCATAGAGTTAAAATGGGAATCCTAGAAACGTATGGCCCTCTGTGGTTTCCATCTGGATGCAGATAAAGGAGGGTTAATTTCTTTGCTCGCCTAATCCTAGGAACAGAGCATTCACTTGAAAGTAACCACGTAGAAAGTATTAAGGAAAGACCTGCCCTCATTCCTCCCTGTACTACATAATCTCTGCACTTTGTTTTTCTCTGATGCTGGCTCTGAATGATTAAAAGTGACAGGAAACATCTAGGCAGGGCCATCCGCAACCGTGGCTGGCGGGTTTTGAAGTTCTCATTGGGAACAGACTTAATCTGGACTCAGGATGAAGTAAAGTTGTCTGATCTGGTCTCTGGATCTTTGACAGGTTCTGCCTCCAATGGGCCTGGGGATGAAGGCTGCCGGCATCTTGGCCCTGATTGGCTGCCTGGTCGCAGTCACCGAGCCCAAAGTCTACACTCGCTGTAAACTGGCAAAAATATTTTCGAGGGCTGGCCTGGACAATTACCGGGGCTTTAGCCTTGGAAACTGTGAGAGTTCTCCCTTCTGATTCTCTTTCTACCCTGATCTCTCTCCTGAGGCCCCATCCACACTCACTTCCGTTTGTTCCCAGCTTTTCCATGCTCTGTGCCACCCCCCCAGGGATGGCTGTTGGCTATTCAACTGTTGCTCTCTGGGGCTTCTCTCCTCCTCGCTGCCCCTCATGTCCTCACTCTTGGAGTCCTGTACTAATGACACCAGCAAGAGAAGGAGGAAACAATGCCTCCATTGCTGGCATTGTAGGGAGTGGACCCGACTTTTCGTCTAGTCAAGGCTCAGCCACTGACTGGGTGTGCAGCTTCAGGTGTACCATCCCTGCCCGTGATGTGCCCTGTGGGTATGCTACCTGTTCTGACCCTCCCAAGGTTTGTTGGGAGCAGAGCATTGTAACATATGTAAGGGAACTCTCCCCTAAGAGCAGGGTTGGAGAAAACAATGCATTTCCTTCACTGGCATTTCCGGCTTTTTCTCCATCTAGGGATCTGCATGGCATACTACGAGAGCCACTACAACACAACGGCTCAGACTGTCCTGGAGGATGGGAGCACTGACTATGGCATTTTTCAGATAAACAGTTTCACGTGGTGCAGAAGTGCGAAGCTGCAAGACAAGAACCACTGTCATGTTGCCTGCTCAGGTACGGTTGTGATTCTCCAAAAGTTTCATTCTCAGTGACAAAGGCAGGAACTCTGATCATGGAATATCCTCTTATCTTTTGCTTTAACTAAAATTTGGAGTTCAGATGTGTAGGTAGGTCCACACCAGGCCAATCAATTATGCAACAGTGACATTGAGGGTCCTGTGGCCCGCTTGTCTAAAGCTGACTTATTTCTTCTAGGATGGTTTTGATGAAGGCCACCACAAAACAGGGGGATGAACAAACGTCTCATGCATGGAGACATTGAATATGTTCAATAAGAAGGAGAAACCTGTTTGCCAACTGCTTTCCATAAGCAATTGACTCAAAGGATGCAGTTCATACTTCTTTGTACTGAATGAGACAAATAAACACATTTCTTAAACAGCAGAAATTAAGCTAGAACTTACTTCTAAGTCTTCTACCTCAATCATTTAAGAAATAGATACGTGCACAGAATTGAGGCTAGCAGAAAGCATCAGACATGAATTGTGGTATTAGGGAGGAGAATATGTACCTATTTCAAGTTGGATAAATGGCTATAAACAGGTGTGGGTTGACTGTTGTGGGCTTCAGAGGAAAGAGGTTTTATTGAGAAAGTCGTGGAAAGTTTTGTAAACATGATAACATTTTATCTAAGACTTGGAATATAGATGATATTTGGATATTCAGAAGAGCCATTCAGGTCAAAGGAGCAACGGAAGCAAAGAAGTGAATGTGGGAAGGTGGGGCATGGACAGGGAGTAGTGAGACATTGCTTATCTGGAACAAAGGGGACGTGGGCACGAATAACAGGACATGTGGTTGGAAAGGTTGACTACCACCTGACCATGAAGCCTCGGAAGCCAGGCTGAGAAGTGTGTACTGATTTCTGCCTGCAGTGGGAAATCATTAGAGGTCAGTTGATTAAGCATTGCTTCAGAAAGGTCAATCTGCAGCAGGGTGTGAGATTGATTAGAGAAGAGACCATTTAAGTGCCACTGCAGTTGTTGAAGTGAGAGAGGAAAAGGCCTGAATGATGGTCGTGGCTGGGGACATGGAGAAGAATGTGCAAGAGATACTCAACAGCAGAAAGACAGAGCTCAGTAAACGATTGTCTTGTTTGTTCTTCCTCCAGAATGTAAGCGCCATGAGGGCAGGAGTTTTGTCTGTTTTGTTACTGATGAATCCTCAATGCTTAGCCTGGTGTCTGGCCATTGTTGGAGCTCAATAAATATTCATTAAATAAATGAATGGAGGAAACGAGGAGCAAGGGTGAAGACAGAGTCAGAAAACATTCTATGGCGAATTCCTTAAGAGCAGGAAATAAGCTTTTAATTTCTCTTTGACACAAGATAATCAGTACTTATGTTTGAATGCATGAATGATTGAACAATACGTTAATTTGTCTAGTAAATTGTTCCTATCTCTACCTTATTACAGAATGCTCATTACCCCTTGAGGTAGATCACCCAATGCCTGATCAATCCTTAATTTAGAACATTCTTTTGTTGGGCCAAAATCTATCTCCTTATAGCTTTCTTCCATTAATCCTGGTTTTTCCTTCTGGATTCATTCAAAACAAATTACCTTTGTTTTATACATAGAAACTTATTAAATGCTTGAAAATGATTAGTAGATATTTCTCATCTTCAATTTTTTATGTTCCAGGCTAAAACATTCAGTATCTTCATCTTCCTACAGGTGTGACTTTTTAAACCCCTCTCCACCCTGGTTAATCTCATTAGCATGCCCTAAGAGCTTGCCATGGAGTCTTCCAGTTAAACATGGAAATTGGACATGTGCATTGTTAGAAGCTGGAAGGCAAGAGCACAAATGGTAACTAATGTAGCAATTAGAGAAATCTGAATCCTAAACTGACAGTGGGCAGCCAAGAAGCAGCCACAGAATCCCAAAAAGGCTCAGAAATCAGCAGCACCAGCTACTTCTGGAAACTGGAGTGAATGCAAGTTGAAAATTGAGGATCACCCGGAAGTTCAATTAAGGCACAGCTAGACCATCAGAGTCCCTTCCTGACTCTCTTCATCTATTGACTGCCCCTCCCCATCCCTGGCAGGATACTGGAGCTTTCTCTTCTAGGCAGAGTAAGCAGAAAGTTTCTCAACTGAGGGACCGCAACAATCTTTGAGTGTGACAGCTCCACACTAAAGACATGGGAGATTCAGTTAAAGCTTCCGCAGTCCCAGTCACCTTCCTCCACTCAGATCCTGGAATGATGGCAGGCAAGCTAGACTCTCCAGAAGAGAAGATTCTGTTCCAGGGAATCCAGCCAGATAAAAAGGAAATAACTAAAGATTTTGAGTGGGACCTCCCAGTGAACAAAACTAGCTAGACCTCCCTACAGTGAGATACACAGTTGAAAATCCCCACCTCTGTGTACAGAACTCCTAATCAGCTTTTTAGTATTCCCTTCTTAAATTAGTGCAGATAACCAGGGATCACCAGGTAGACTTCATAGAAGTGTCACTGATGTGAAAAACAGACCAAAAAACAAACAAAAACAGATAAAATTAACTTGTTGGAAGCAGAGATTATGCAGAAAAATGAAAGCTTTAAATGAAACAAAACTATCATTAATATCTTCAGATAGATAAGATGTTGTCTTGATGAAACAAGAACATGATGCTTTTAAAAAAGAACAAAATAAACATTTAGAGAATAAAATAAAGAGCTCCTGGAAGTTCAAAATATAAGAACAGAAATGAAAAACTCAATAGATTAGTTGGAAAATAACGTTAAGGAAATCTCTAAAAGCAGGATGAAAAAAAAAGAGAAGGAAAATAAGAGAAGTTTCAGCAGGAGAAAGGAGAAACAATAGATCGGATGAAATCTTTTAAAAACATTTCCAGAACTGAAGGGCACGTGTTTCCAATTTACAAGGTCCATCACGTGACTAGAATCCAGGATCAACAGACACTCACACTAGGGCACATCCTTATGAAATTTCAGAACCCTGAAGACAGACAAAATACACTAAACACACTACAGGCTTTGGAGAGAGTAAAAAATGTTCCATACGGAAGATCGACCATCAGAGTAACGTCAGACTTCTCAACAGCAACACTGAAAGCTAGAAGGAAATGGAGCAATGTCTTCAAAATCCTGAGGAAAAATTATTTCCAATCTAAAATTCTACACTGCCAAATTGTCAATACATTGTGAGTGCAGAATGCATACAGTTTTAGACAAGCAAGTTATTAAAATTTTTGCTTCATATGTGAGAAAGAATTCTGACTGGAAAACATAGCCAACTGAGATTGGATAATTTCAGAATTTAATGAAGGGCCTACTTACAAAAGCATGCTCATACTGCAGGGAAACCAAGGGGATAGTAAATAATAAGCAGGCCATTTTCACCTCCTGGCTCAAGGGGGAATGCACTGGGAGCTGTGAATCATACCTAGATAAAGAGAGTCTGCATGAGGAGGACCACCATGTAGGAGCTGTGACCTTCCACCAAGGGACATAGCTTTCACATAAAACAAAACTGGGAGGGTATATCTCCCAATCTCACTGTCCTTCCTCCCTCCGGTCTCCTGCTGCTCACTGTCAGTTCAACCCTACCAGCAAGAGGACAAGAAAGTCCACTGAGGTCATCTACGGGGATCGGCCTCTTCGTGCACAGAGCATGGTGAATAAGCATGGAGAGTGGATCTCCAGGGGCAAAGAAAAGATATGCAGCATGCTTTCCATGCATCCTTTCTCACAAAACTTTTGGAGAAGGTGCTCCACCAAAAGTATAAAGTGAATCAAGAAAGAGAGACACAGATCCAGGAAACAAGAAACTCAGTAAAAGAGAGAGGCAAAGGAAATGCCCAGGACGATCTTGAGGAATGACTCCAGGATGAATTTTGATAGTTGATTTCTAAATTAATTCTATTGTAGTCAGATAATATAGTCTATGTGGGTCCAAACCTTTAAAATTATTTGAACTTTGTCTTATGATATGCATTATATGATCATCATACAGCATATGATTTATTGTGGTGAATGCAAATTTGAAGAAAAATGTGTATTCTACAGTTAGTGGGCAGATGTTCTATACATGACTATTGTATCCTTACTGATTTACTTACTTATTCTATCAAATAATGAGAAAGATATCCTGAAATTTCCAACTATAATGATAATTTTCTCTCTTTCTCCTTTCAGTTTTGTCAGTTTTTGCAGCTCTGTTATTAGGTGCATACACACTATAGACTGTTATATTTCCTTGATGAATCTACCCTTTTATCATTAGAGTCAATGTCCCTCCTTAACTCTGCTAATATTTATTATCCCCAAATCTACTTTGTCTGATGGTATGTAACCACTCAGCTTTCTTAGCATGATATGTTTCTTTCCATTTTTTTACATTTAATCTATCTATATGTTTATATTTATAGTGACTTTCTTATTGATAGCATATAGTTAAGCATTGCTATTATATCTAGTCCAACAATCTCTGCTTTTCAATGGGAATGCCCAGACCAGGAGTTGGCAAACTTTTTTTTAAAGGGCTAGACAGTAAATATTTTAGACTTTGTGGGCCATAAGCTGTCTTTGTTGTAACTATTCAACTCTCTATATAGCACAAAAGCAGCCCTGGACAATATGTAAACAAATGGATGTGGCTGTGTTACAATAAACTTTATTTACAAAAGCAGAGGGTGGGCCATAGTTTGCTGAACCTCGGTTTAGACCACTTATATTTAACGTAATTATTGATATGGTTACTTTAAAATTCACCATCTTGTTATTTGTTTTCTATTTGTGCCATCTATTCTTGGTTTACTTTTCCTGCCTTTATTTTGGTTTTATTAAATATTTCTCAATATTCTCTGTTTTATTTCCTCCATTGTCTCATTAACTACACTTCTGTTTATTTTCAGTGGTTACTCCAGGGTTCACAATGTGCATCGTCTTACCACATTCTACCTTCAAATGACATTATATCACTTCACACAGAATATATGAATTTTATAACAGTGTGCTTCTATTTTCCCTATGCCACCTTTGTGCTATGTTATCATGCATTTTACTTCAACATGTTACACACTTCGCAATGCATTTTCACATGTGCTACATTACATGCATGTTACACACCTCACAGTGTGTATATGCACAATGCATTTTCACTATTCTTACTCTAAACAATTATCTTTTAAATAAAATGCTTAAATGAGGAGAAGGGTCTCTTTATATTTGCCACATATTTACCATTTCCGACATTCTTTATTACTGTGGTGGATTCATTTGGACAGGCAGTTAAGTTATATCATTTTCTTTCAGCCTAAAGAACTTCCTTCAATGTTTTTTGGAGAGGAGGTCTACTGGCAAGCATTCTCGAGGCTTTTGTGCATCTGAAAATGTCTATATTTCATTTTCTTCTTTGAGGGATATTTTCTCTCTATCTATAAAATTCTAGGCTGACAGATGTTTTCCTATCAACTCGTTAAAGATATCCCGTTATCTTCTGCTTGACTTGTTTATTATGAGAAATCACTGATTTTCTTATCTCGCATTCCTTGTATGTAATGTGTCCTTGTTCCTCTAGCTGCTTTTACAATTTCCTCTCTATCACCATTTTTCAGCAATTTGATCATGATGTGTGTTTTTTAGCGTTTATCTTGTTTGATATTCAGGAACATTTTGGACCCCTGAGTGTATACTTTTAAAGTTTTCTCCTTCTAGGACTCTAATGACACGTGTTAGATCATCTGATGTTGTCCCACAGGTCACTGAAACTCTTCATTTTTGTTCAGGCTTTTTCCCTTTCTGTGGGTTTTTTCCCCCCAGTAGTTTCCATCGCTATATCTTCAAGTTCTTGGCTCTTTTTTCTGAAGTGCCTAGTCTATTAAATTCATCAATGGAATGTTTCATTACAGATATTGTATTCTTTTCAGTGCTAAGTAACTGTTTTATATCTTTCATTTCTCTCATTTTGTTCATGTTTTCCTGTAAGTCCTTGATATAAATAAGCAGATTTATAAGCACTGCTTTAAATTTCTTGTCTGTTAATTCAATCAACTCTGTCATTTCCAGGTCTTTCCATTGACCGATCTTTCTCCTGATTGCGGGTCCCATTTTCATGCCTCTTAGTACATGTAATAACTTTTTATTGGATACTACACATAGGGTATGTTACCTTGTTGAGTGTCTGGATTATGTTGACTTCCTTTAAGGATTGTTGAATTTCATCCTGACAAGCAGTTAATTCTGATCAGGAAGTTCTAGAATATTCTTTATGGTAGGACTAGTTTAGTCCTACTACCAAGGCATGGCTCTTTGACTCTTTTGAATGTCCCAGGATTCAGCAAAGTCTCTCTCCTCTGGCTAGTCCAAAATCAAGTGCCTCCCAGCCCTGTGTGGGCTCCCTGGTGACTGCTCTCTGACTGGCCTCACGGAGTTTTACCCTCTGCATCTCCAGTTGAGCCTTCAGCCAAAGACTCAGGGGAATCCGTGTGCAGACTTCTGGTGCTCTCCTTCTGGGTGGCACCTACCTCTCTGGTACTCTTCTCTACAACTTAGATTGCCATCTCCTGCCTGGGTTCTACCCTCCTGGTCTGGAAAGTACTTCTTGGCAGAATGTCATGACAATCACAAGGCTCGCCTTATTTGGTTTCTATCTCCCAAGGATCATGATCCTGCATTGCCTGTTGCCTAATGTCTGAAAATAATGTTCTCATATATTTTGTCTAGTTTTCTGGTTGTTTACAGGGGGAGAGAAAATTTGTTACTCCATCACGGCCATGCTTGACTTTACATGCAGTTTATTAATTTAATACTGTTCAATTTAGTTCCCATTAAGGAAGTCTGGGACAACTGTATATCTGAAGGACAATCTTGGATTCTAGGAAATTAAAATGTTGGGTGGTTCACGGTTAGAGGTAAAGGGACGCTCATATCTGTTTTCTCATCATAAAGAGCATGGGAGTTTGAGGGACAGCTTTAAAATAGAAAACAGGATGCTGTTTTTTATATCCTAATCACCCCTCAATGACTGGCCTCTCTCAGCCTCAGGCCAGAAAACCTCTAATTACCGACAATGTCATTCTGTCCCATGTATTATAGCAGTAGGGACATTTGTCATGGGAACCCGGAAACGAGTTAGCATTAGGGTATGTTTACGAGGTACATGATAGTTCACATATGGACAGTATGGACGCGCCTCATGCCCATTTCCCAGAGCCCCGCCGTCTCCTCACTCCCAAACCAAACCGTGTTCCTATACTGCCTCCATTCCCCTAACTGTTTGGACAGAATATGTGTTAGATATATAAATACAGACATATCTATGTATATATACACACACACACACGACAATGTAATAGCGATCTTTATTTTCCTCCAACAGCATAGTCCTTGTCAAAATAAGAGACTTTTAAGAAAAAGCAGATTATCGCCTCTTGTATCTAGTCTAGTCCACTTATATGAATCTCTGTTTCTCATATCAGGCTGGTATCTGAGTTGTCCCTTGTCACTTTAGAGAGGGGAAGAGATGCAAATTGTGAACACGGTAGTGGTATTTTAGTCAGGAGGCAGGAGGATGCTGGGGAGAGACAGAAACTTTGAAGTAGAACTAACTTAAAAGTAGTTCTTTCTGTGTCGATTGCTGCCATTTTCTGTTGTTGGATGAGGAAGAATAAAATATTCAGTTGAAAAATGCTTCGCTGTTCGACATAACCCTTTCCTCATTCATCTCTGACTGGAGGCAATTGTGTATTTAAAGTAAATTGAGCAGAAGCAATTACTGGCATGGATCCTTATAGAGACTCGCTCTCTTCACTCATTTCTGCCCCTCTGCTGCCCCTCTGCGGTGATTTCACTGTTTTCACATCTCAGCCCTTCATCGGGTTCTTTATTTCCCAGCCCCCAACTCCCTTAACACATTTTCCGAAGCAAATTCAAAGTCAGTCCCATTAGCACTTTCAAAACATCTCAGTTGTGCAACAGAATGCTGTCACAAAGTGGGAAGCTGAGAGATACCTTAAACAGTCTCCAGCACCGGGACCCGCAGCACCTAATCCTCCCATGAGTCTCTACACCGCATCTCCAGCCAAGCAAAGAGCCTCTCCCGCAATGCGAGCCTTGCTCTTCCTGCGCATGCCCTGGGCGGGCTCCAATCCCGGCACAACAGAATACTGTTTGTTCCCTGCTATGTATAATCTGCGTCCTTTGGCCCCTGGAGACCCCACTGAACCCACTTCTAGGAAACAGGTCCTGACCACTCTCAAACGCAAACCACAGCACCTCAGCACTTTTCAAGTATTGATGTACACAAAATAAAGTGTTTCTAAGTAATTGGAACCTGTATCAGATACCAAGCACCTAGGTTTGGGTAATCTCCTAATAGATAAACAATTACTAGAAAAACGAGTGAAGTATTTATACTTTTATCAACTCCATTAGCTATAGTGTTCCATAAGCGTGAATCTTCGCTTATGTGGCTCTGTTGGAAGGAGGTAGCCAAGGATAACAGAATGTAAGCCCTAGGTTTGAATGCCTACTCATTGACTGAGTGTGTGCCCTCAGCTTATAGGGATAATAATGGTACCCACCCATATGGTTGTTCTGAAGACAAAGGGAGATAATGCATGGGGAGACTTGACATGTGCCTGACATAGACTAAGTTTTCTATAAAAGTTAGCTATTAGTAATAGCTATTATTATTCTAAATACTTAACTCTCTAGAAACAAGGCAATAGACTTTTATAAGCTAAGAAAGCTTTATTTTTCACTGTAAACCAAATACTAGTGAATTTGCATACGTTGCCTCAATTTGCTGTTACTTATAGACCATATCTTTTATTAATTTTCTCCCAGTTAATAGAATTTGTTTTAAATTTTTTAGAAAACCACATTTAGAATGAATTTGCTTCAAAGAACTCTGTCACTACCTTTATGTTCTAGTTAAGCTTATTTGAGAAAGCAACCAATTCACAACTAAACCACCATATTCAAGGAAAATTCCTTTTTCAACTGAATTTACAAAGTAATTTGGTATTATAATGATCCATTAAAAGGCAATATTTTAGGGGCCAGCCTGGTGGCGCAGGGGTTAAGTTCCCACATTCCACTTCAGCGGCCCAGGGTTCACCAGTTCAGATCTGGGGCATGGACCTACACACTGCTTATCAAGCCATGCTGTGGCAGGCATCCTACATATAAAGTAGAGGAAGATGGGCACAGATGTTAGCTCAGGGCTAATCTTCCTGAAAAGAAAAAAAAAAAAAAAAAGAAATATTTTAGGCAAACATTATTCTTTTTGGTTATTTTTTCTCTTTTAATAAAAATAATGCATTTCTATTGTAAAAGCTTTAGAAAACATACAGTGAAGATTTAAAAGCCTTGGTGATCCCACAATTAAGAGCTAATCTTTCTGAAAATACTGGTGAATTTATGACTATCTTTTTTTCCTCTAAACCAGTGCTGTTCAATAGAATTTTCTGTGATGACGGAATGTTCTCTATCTGGACCATCCAGTTATAGCAAGAGCAACTGAAGAACTGACGCTCCAACTGTATTAATTAATTTAGATTTAAATGGTAACGTGTAGCTAATGGCTACCATATTGGACCGTTGAGTTCTAGGCAGACATTGGTAACTTCACATTGGGAGCATTTTCCAATAGTATTAGGTTCATGTGAAAACATGATTAAAATGGCTCCTTATGTCATTATATGGAGGTATTATTATTAATGTGAACATCTGTAATTATGAGGCAATTAGATTTTTTCCATTTGGAAACAAATTTCCTCATGTGAATAAAGCTACAGTAAACAACTTGGTAAATAAATCTTTGTCTGGATTCATGATTATTTCCTTAGGATAAGTCCAGAAAGAAAAACTACTGGGTTAAAGCATAAGAACCACTTTAAGGGCCTTGACACGTGCTGCTAAAGTGCTTTTCTGAAAAGTTGACCCCATTACGCTTCCACCAGCAAGTATTCAAGAGTGCCTGTCTCATTGCACCCTTGCTGACATTGAGCATTACCCAATTCTTAAGAAATCTTTGCCTAATTGATAAATAGAAATGCCATTAAGCGGTTTGAGTTTTGCATCTTTGACAGGTGGTTGTGGTTGGCATGGAGATGGACTGCCTGCCCAGATTCCCTGAAAGGGAAGATGTTTGGTCCCAGCTGTATTTGTGTGACTTGCAGACAGTCTACCTGGCACCTCCTTCAAAATCTGCCTTAGCTGCAGAGAGCTGCCTCACCCAAGGTTCTGCTCTTCTGGGGTAGCCCACACCCAGGGACTGAGTGAGCCCGGGCATTTGGGCCCAACTTGGGTAACTCTGTTGGTCAATATTCACTCCCAAGCTCCTGGCCCAGTTGGCTGAGGTTCTGATGGGCCTGCATCACAGTGGACGCCTCCAGCCACCCAGTCTTGCTCCTGCCCCATTTCTTTCACAGGTATGGATCCCTAATAAATACCTTGCACCCAAAACCCAGCTCAGCATCTGCTTCTAGAGAACCCAACCTGCAACAGAAGTGATGCTGGACTTGTTTTATTTACTTGCCTTTTCTGCTCTGTTTGTGTTGAGAAGGTATTTGAGGCCACTTCCCGTCAAGCAGGAAAGAATGCTGATATCAATTAAGACATTTTCAATTGAAAAGTTCCTTATGTCTGACAGTCACAAAAAAAGAAATAAAGGCAAAGACATAAAACTTAAAAATTTCTGCACATGAAAAACAACTTGGACAAAAAATGTTTTGATGCACAAACTGGAAAGTTACAATAGACAAAAGGTTAATAATGACCTATAAAGTGATCTTACATGTCAAAGTAACCTGAGTAGAGAAAACATTGGACTGTCCTCTCTTACTTGTGTGTTTCTTCTGCACATAAAAACCATTTGCCTCTTGTGTCTTCTCTAAACACATTTTCCAAAACCCTGCAGGACTCGTCTATTCCCCTAAAAACTTCAAGGAATTTAAAATGAGGATGATCTAGAAACAAAAAATTCCTTATTTGTGAAGAAGCATAACAAAAATAAGAATATGGCTCATAGTTTTTCCAGCCCTCCTGTTCCAAAAAACAGTGAGAAGAGTGAAGAAAACCTGATTTGGAGCCCCCCTCAAACAACCAAGTCTCAGCTAACCCTCTCCCCCTCTTTCTCACAGCCTTGCTCACTGATGACCTCACAGATGCGATTATCTGTGCCAAGAAAATTGTTAAAGAGACAGAAGGGATGAACTACTGGTGAGCGTCTTTCCTTGGGAGGCGTAGGCTGATATGGTGAAAACCCGAAGTGTCAGCGGACACTGACAAACCCACCTCTGCGGGGTGGTCCAAAGACTGTCACATGGCCTTGTCTACACCCTTGCCCGTTAGTGTGGGTGTGCAGGGAATGTGGGGGGAGGGGGATTGGGAGGAAGAGGAGAGATGGCATTGAGTCATGGTCATTTGCGATCGCTTTTCAGGTTATGGGGTTCCAAACAGTGGGGAAAGAGGTGCTTTCTACTGTGAACTGGAAAGCATCCATGAAGTCAATACACAAGGAAAAAAAAAAAGCCTCTGTTTGCTTTCAATTTGGATAAGATTTTGGAGGGCTCTGGTGACATTTGGTGGGAGGAGAGAACAGGTCTCAGTGAGAGAAAAATGAGCATATCAGTTACAGGATCACTTGGTGGGAAACTTCCCCAAGATTCTGCCTGAGACTCGGATTAGCTGCTCACCGTCGTCTCTGCAGCTGTATTTCTTGTGAACATTGCTAATCAGGTCACCCACTTGAAGAACCACATTTTCAGAGATGTGGGTGTTTAACTAAATGACCCATCCTCATAAAAGTTGTTTACCTATTGCTGAGGCTAACAGGGACTAGGAGAAAACCAGGGGGAGGAAAGTCTTAACAAGGCGAAAGGATAGAGTCCTTGGACCTCAGAAGCAAATGAAACTAAGCCCGGGGTACTGCTGGTGATTTTGGTTAACTGTCTATGGTTTTTGAACCTAAGAATATTTGGACTGTCATGCTTCTTTCTGTTGCTCTTGCTTCCCTTTCCTCCGTAGGCAAGGCTGGAAGAAACACTGTGAAGGCAAAGACTTGTCTGAGTGGAAAAAGGGATGTGAAGTTTCGTGACCTGGAACTGGACCAAGGATGCTTTGTTACAACTCCCTAGGATTTATAACGAATGTCAAATGGTTGTTTCACCTCGTCTCCCTACCTCCTAATATTCCTTCTCAAAGTTGGAGAGGGTAAACTAAGCTACCTTTTGAAGGAAATAAATATTTCCATTTAAATGTTTTGACTTTACCCTGACTCAGTTTCAATGATGTCATAATAGCACAATGTTAAGACATGAGAAGTCACCGACAAAACGTTCTAGCCCTGGAAGGAACAAACTTTATTGTAAGGAGTCCTTGGCTCCCATGGCCCTGAAATGGCTGCTGCTTTAAAAATAAGTTTCCCAAGAAAGGAAAGATCCAGATGAAGGACTTCAGTTTGCTGACGTCTGTCCTGGAGCACTGGGTCACCCTCCTGGTCAGTGGACACACGGTCCTTCCTCAACACTGCCAGACAGAACGGTCTTGCTTCCTCTGGGTAGTCCTGATGGACACTCAGATGGGACCAAACAGATGAAATTTACAGCTTTTATCCCAAATTTTCAGAGAATCCCCTATGTTATTCTAACATGCATTTAAATTAAATCTATCAAATTCAAAAACCATACTTACATCCTCATGACAAAATTATTTCCAGACTTAGACCTGCAGATTTTATTAGTTGGGTCGGGAAATTGACCTAACTAAAGGACATTTCACTAACAGAACAGTGGGCTGGGAAGCTCAGATTCCAAAGAGATATTCCCAGCATGCCCTGGGCTCCATGCAGGGATGGCTCCTCAACTGGCCAGACAGCAGGGTGTCTCTGCTCTTGCTGAGTTTTCTCTTGTCTGTTCTCTGTTCTGCTGGGACAGAGATGGGGGCTGCCATGTTGTAACTTTAGGTAAAAGCAGTGGGCTCAGGTTGAATGCAATCTGACCTTAAGAATGCACCAAATTAAGGTTTGTTGGAGAAATGGTTATGCCTACAAATAAGTTTCCCACTTAGAAGAAAGTCCCCACTGATCAAACTGATGGGTTTTGTGATAGCAGATAAATGACCTGTCAACAGTGTCTAGTTACCAACTGCCCGAGTTTTACTGTTGGCTCATTTCACATCCACTGCCTTCACTTGCAGACGCAGGCTTTAAAAAATCTGAACTGCTACTTGCCAAAAGAATATAAACATTTCATATATATCTAAACAAACATAATCCTTTGACCATTTAACAGGCATTACAAATCATAGGAAAAAAGCTTTTGAAACTCATGCAAGAATTGAAAAATCATTCTATAAGATAACTGAAGAAAATCTAAAAAATGTCAGATCCATTAAGCTGCACTAAATCAATAATCTGTGCTTATAGAAGTCCATAAATATGCATTTCTCACTGTTATTGTCCTGTAATCCAGCTGCCCTGTAGTCCCCATTCTCAGCCAAACTTCCTGCTTCATTAAAACCAGTGGTAGCATGTTAATGACCTAGGTTGGCATGGGACCCAGCGCCAGCTGTTCAAAGACTAGGGGAGATTTTTTTTAAAGAAATCAAAAAACCAACTTCCAAAAGGAATGCTTTGAAATTCAAGGTGAGGGGAAGTTGGCTGGTCCTACAATTTGATTGATCTGTCTTTTTGCAAAACTCATAAAGTTTCTAAGCATGCAATCCTACTTTTTCTCTTCCTAAAGGTTTTATTTATTTAGTATTTCCATAAACACTAACTTAGGATTTTAAAAAATGCATTTTCCTGGATAATTTTCCACAGCTAACACACTCAGAAATTCAAGAGGAAAATATTACTCCTATTCTCGAGTTATCTTCATTTAACAAAAGTATATTAAAATAACAACCAAGATTTACATTCCCTTTTACAGTTGCTGAGATGTTTGGAAATAGATTTTCAGTTTCTCCTTGAAACCACTTCTCATCAGCTCACCAGATGCCCTGAGCAGACAGTGTGATCTTAGGTTGTGGAGGTGTGTGTATGCGGGCACATTCTTTCTTTGAGGACTCAACTCTGCCTGACTCTTCGAACCCTCTCCCCTTTATCTGTCCCTTTGCATCCCAGCTGGTTCCTTGTCATTCCTCAACACTTTCTGTCTAGTCCATCATTTTTTCTTAATGCCTCCGGAACCCATATACCATTCCCCCCTTGGGTTTTCCTGGTTTTCCCCAAACCTGGAATACTGCACCATTTCCTTATAGCGTATGCAAGCCCCGCCCAGCCTACACGAGGCCTCTCTGCTCCTCCAACCTCCTGGCAGTGTTTCCTCTATGGTCTTTCCTATGGCTGTGTGTGTTCTATACATGAGGTCATCAGAGATGGGTGATCTCACCGGGCCTGTAAGCTCCTTGAGACCTGGACCATGTCTTCCACTTCTATATCCTCCACACTCCCTTTTGCAATGCTAAGCACATAATAGTTGACATCTGAAAATGTTTGCTGTTGATGTGTGGTACCACTGGACACATACAGAAGTATAGAAGAAATATGAATAAGACCTTGTATTTAGAACATCTTTATTTTCAAAACAGGTTCACATCCGTGATTTCAAATGCTCCTCACAACAACTTTGGGACACGGTGTAACATCATCTTCATTTCATACAGAGACACTGAGACAGGGAAAGGTGGCTATCTCCCCAAAGCCCACAGTGCTGGATCTGGAAGAAGTGCCACCCCATCGAATCTTCAGAACTCAGAGAAAGAACAGTGTCCTAGTTCTTTCAGGGACACGGAGCACTGGAACCCCTCATCTGTGTTCATCATGTCACTTCCTTTTTTTTTTTTGAGGAAGATTAGGCCTGAGCTAACATCTGCTCTCAATCCTCCTCTTTTTTCTGAGGAAGACTGGCCCTGGGCTAACATCTGTGCCCATCTTCCTCTACTTTATATGTGAGACGCCTACCACAGCATGGCTTTTGCCAAGCAGTGCCATGTCCGCACCCGGGATCTGAACCGGCGAACCCAGGGCCACCGAGAAGTGGAGCGTGTGGCGAACTTAACCCCTGCGCCACCAGGCTGGCCCCATCACGTCACTTCCTGAGTAACCTCAGTACAGCACAAACTCAGGCCACACCCTGAAAGATCTACCAGTAAAGAGAGTAGAGTAGGAAGTGCTCTCAACCAAAATTTAATCTCTTCAAGGTGAACTAAAAAAATAAAGACTTCATTAGGAGATCTAGAAAGACTTCCTCTGCCCTCCCAAAGTGGATGGAAAATGCTCGAGACTTCCAAAACTTGAAACAATAAACATGCATTATTTTTCCAACAAGAATAATTTACGTTTTTTAATTAAACAAATTTAAAACACAAAAATCATTTCTTCCAGTGTAGGCCCAACGGTCACTACAGGCCCACTCTCCTCAAGTGGTTCTTCTGGGGTCTCCAGGCCCTGCATTTGCTCTGCATTCCTCCAGACTGAAGAGAACACACGACTGAGTAAGCACCACAGATATTAACACCATCCAGGGAGCCGTTCCACAGAGCATCAAGCCGCCAGCAGTTCTTTACCTGCGGTGATGTCAGGGGATGGAAATGCACACAACCAGCTTGCAAGGGAGCGGCTGCCCGGGAGAGCTTAGGGTCCAGGAACCCTGACTGTAGCAGGAGCGTTTGGGTCACAACAGGGCTCCCTGAGGGACCTCAAGCAGCTACACAGCACTGTGACTCGGATAGGTGACTCTCTCTTTCCCTCATTTCCTTCCCTCTCGTATCCCCAGTGCAGGAGAATGGGAAAGAGACCCTCAGAAACTGTTGTCAATCACAGATACAACAAACACATCTGTTTAAGTGAATCCGTCTGCAACAGCAGAAGGAGGTGAAACAGGCCAGAAGCTAATACACAGTCTCGCAGAAAAGGGGAAGGGAGAAGAAAGACAAAGAATATATTTGCTTACACGAGGCCGCACTGGAAGAGTCTTTCCCCCCGGGATGCCTTCCTGATGTTCGACCCAAGTGAAGCACTGTACAAGGAGCGGGGTCCTCCTCCTCTCCTTTCTTTGGGTGACCTTAGTGGCTGGGCTCTGATTAGAGCAAGAATACGTGCCCATTGTGGAACACATAGGAAATATTTTTCAAAGCTATAAAAATATTCTTACCACTCAACGATAACTGCTACTAATACTTTTGGGCTTTCTCTCAGTTTTTCTTACTTTTTATAAGGTCAAAATTATAGAGCAACCTGCTCTTTTCACTTAAAATACTGCAAGATTCCCCCAATTAATATTTTCGAAAATACGATACACAAGAACAGCAATGTGGTTACTATGTGTCCCATAATTCATTTCCTCTTTCCCCTATTGTTGCATTTTTGGGTTAACCAGTGGCATTTTCAGGCCTGGGACTGTCAGCCAGTTTTTGCAAAGGGCCCTTTCTTTTCTCGCTGCTTATTCTCCTCTGAACTTCACCAAAAGCCCTCAATACCTGATTTTTATAGAATCCATCTTTCCATAGGCTGCTTGACGTTCCATAGACGCCACAGCTTTCGTCCTATGACTATAATGCTGTGGGGGTGACTTGATTCAGAGACTAGAAACATGATACCGGGCCACACTTCCCTAACACTTAGGATCCATTATCGGCCATGTGGTCTGCTATTGAGAGAGAATACTTAAATTCGGTTCGGTCCTGAAAAATCTAAAACCCTTGGTTGCCATGCTGTTTCACCTGAAAATGGGAATAATAGACTTGCCATACACAGCTGTCCTAAAGATGAGCAACAAGAGGCACAAGGGACCGACCAGGCTTTTAATGAAAATTGGTTACTATTATTCTGTCTCTACATTTTTCTTTCTCCAGAACGTTTGACAGGTGATTTCTAACAGGCACTACAGATACTTTAGTGGGATGAACGACATCTTGGGTGAAATAATGACATTTTCCAAGAGGAAAGGGCAAGATCTTGACTGAAAGAAGCTGCCAACGAAACGGTGGCTACTTGGTTTTCCTACCTCCCTGCCGCCGAGATTTCCAAGCTCCAGGGTGAAAAGTTAAACAGGTCTCTGGGCTTCCCCGCCTCCTGGCTACCACGCGCCGCCCGCCAACACACCCTCCCCACCCCCCACCCCGACACCCTTCCCACCCCCCTCACCCCCAGCAACAGAATTCTTGGTGAGGAAAAAAAATAAATCTATAGTTGCCTTGAAAAGCATTCATGCAAAATAAAGCCCAGATTCATAAGTAATCTGACTTCTGCATCACTTTTCAAAACAGTATCCTGTTACCAGCAAAAGCAAACAGAGCGGTTTCAAGCCCGGGAACTGACAGGCAGGGCAGAGGGCAGACTGGAAAAGATTCAGGGTTTGCGCAAAACCCCACACCCCCCTTCACAATCGCCGCCTTAGTCTGAACTAGAAGGAAACGGGAATCAGAGGAAGGGGATGCTGGGACTGAGAAGAGAGACTTATCTCTGCAGAGGAAGGATTGGTCTTGGGGGAGGAGGTGGACAAGGGGAGGGGGGAGAAACGAGGCTCTGAGGCTCTCCTCACTGCCCGCCGGTTCCTGCCTTGGGGCTGAGGCTGCACTTTTGACCCGTGCAGTGGAGTCAGTCCACCAGGGCTCAGGGGAAGACAGAAACAGGACGATGAGAGCTTTGAAGCTGCCAGGCTGTGATGGCAGAGAGGCCAGAGAAAGCCACACTGGGAGAAACCTGTACTGCATTAATTTGTAGGGGCAGCAGGAGGGGAGGGTGGCTGGGGCGGAGGCCAGCAAAGCGCACTGTGCAAATTGGCAGTCCAAAGGCAGTGGAGCGAAGGACAGACGAGAAAAGGGAGATTTTAGAAAATTGTTTAAAAATTGCAGTCTTCAACTTTGCCGACAGCCTATCAAAGTCGGCTTCTGCCTCTGAGACATTTTAGTGGCTGCCAAGAACTTTGAATTAAAAAAAGAAAAAAAGAGAAAAACTGCATACAATAGTGTATTCTGGGCAGCCAGTAGGGGAGATTGCTGATAAGCTGAGAATCTTTTAGGAAGGGGGATTTTTCTGTGGACTTTGGAGCTCCTGAGGGCCCCACAACAAAGACTAACTAACACAGGGCGCTGCACAGAAAAACAGCCGCGGGGGGTGGGGCGGGAGGACGGGGCTGTAAAAGCTCAAGTGACCAACGCCTGAGAAGGAGGACAGCCGGCCTGCGTTCCATGGGCTGGCTGAGGGTCAGCGCTGGAGCGGTGGTTCTCAACGCTGGCTGCGCAGAAGCATCCGTGGCAGGCCTTTTAAAATGCTGATACCCAGGCCTGGCTCATGTGTGTTAAATCAGGCTCTTCAAAGATGGGGCCCTGACGTCGGTGTGCTTTTCTCTCCCCAATTAATTCTAATGTGCAGCCAGGGCCATGAACCCTAAGCAAGAGATTTAAAGGGGCCCCGCTGGGGACAGACTTTCCTGGGGCTCCTGAACCCCACGCTCCTCGCTAGGAGAAGAGCATCAGGTACCCCACCTTTCGTGCAGCATCCTGGGTCCTCAGGACGCCATTCCCCTTAGAAGGACCAATCCTTGGGTCTGACAAGTGGAACTTAGTCATCAAAGCAGACAGCGGAATGGGGGCTAGAAATCACACAACGGTCAGTGAATATCTGAGCCACTGTCATGCACCAGGCCCGATGCTGTGCCGATGGTGCGTGGAAGCCATGGCGGGGCGATTCCAAGGCTGTGTTCTGTGCAGGAAGGGGCGGTGGAACCGCCCATAGTCTGAGGTCTACAGGCACAGAGAGAGCTAAAGTACAATTGTCAATAAGGCAAAATCATGACTGTTCATACAAATATGAAATAAACACTTCAAAGGTCTTGTTCAACTCATTAATCACTGAGGGAACCAGTAAGATGTTAAGACCAGTTGAAAGAGATTTGAAGAGCTAGGTGTTCATAGGCAATTTAGAAAAGCAATGTTCCAGTAAGATCACTGGGTTAGATACAAAATTAATTAATATCTTAAAGGAAATAAGCTATATACTTTGGAGTGATTTTTTTCTCCCTGCCAGACATAAATTATTTGCATGTCTGCCAAGGAAAGAGCTACAACTTCATATGTGCCCTCTGTAACTGGGAACTTTAGACATCAATCAACAGTGAGTTGAAGACAGGCATTATCCTACATAACCCTCAGCTGGGCTTTTGTCCCCATAGGACATTGAAAGGTCACGGGGCCCATCTGGTTGCCTTATATCTAAGTTTTTGATAATTTTTTTGATAGGGAGAGAAAGGTGATGAGACTGCAGGCCTGGAGAAGAAACCCTGAGGTGGGAGCCGCAGTCACACACAAGTACCTGAGTCTACACAGCCACAAACTAGTGACTCAAGGGCGCTGTGTGGCACTGGGAGCAGCCGTGCTAAGGCAAGGCCCGCGCCTCCAGCCCCTTCAGCTTCGGGGAAGGTGGATTCAACACTTTACTCCACAAACATTGGATGCCTGAGGCCTTCCGCGAAATTTCCGAGAATTCCTAAAGACCTTGTCCACCTCTCAGGCTCTGAGCTCCTGTTTCTGCTGAATTAGTCCATTGAAGGGGCCTCTCATTCCTCCTGACAGGACATGCGTCCCCTGCCTTAACCTGCACAGCACGGAAATAAAATAAAACCCACTCACATAAGACATTTCTACGGACTTCACGAGAAGGTTTAGGAAGACGGAAAGATTTAGATTTCAAATGCAAACAACTCGGGCATCAGCAATTCCTGTTCCCAAAAACATGCTTTGCCACCTGCTCCCCTTCCCAGGCTTTTCCTCATCTGTCCTCTTTTCTCCCTAACGAAACAGCCTATGGGTCTTTTTCTTTTTTTAATCATCTTGGCTGCTAATAACTCAAATGCTCAGAGTTTTATCTTTCCTTTAAGCAGCTGACTAGAAAGTGTTCTTCAGTGAAGTCTGAGCTCTCCTCTAAGGAAAACTTTGGTGCTGGCTGGTAAGAAAGCAATATTTTCATCTACTTTTATAATAAAATATATATATTATTTGATCTGTCCCAGCTCCCACCCTGCCCCGTGGCTCAACCTGCTCCCCATAATGGCCAGCAGCTTCTTGTTAGCCCCCAGAACTCCACTAGGCAGATGCAGTCCTTAGGGCTGGGACCGGGGGACAAAATGTAAGGGGCACCAGGATCAACAATATTTTTTTTTTTTGGTGAGGCAGATTGGCCCTAAGCTAACATCCACTGCCAATCTCCCTCTTTTTGCTTGAGGAAGACTGTCACTGACCTAACATCTGTGCCAATCTTCCTCTATTTTTTGTATGTGGGACACCGCCACAGCATGGCTTGATGAGTGGTATATAGGTCTGCGCTGGGGATCTGAATCCGTGAACCCTGAGCTGTGAAAGTGGAGCATGAGCAGTTAACCACCACACCACCAGGCCAGCACCAAGATCAACCATATTTTACTGCACTCTTTATTTGCAATATTTAATGCACTAAGCTAGTGGGGAAAAAAACCCTATGATGAACAAAATGTTGAATTTTTAAATAAAGTCAGGATCAATGTTACTGACGTTTTTCTTTTGCCTCGCGTTTTGATACGGCTTTGCGAGGCACTGAGAGTGATTTTGTTTATTTTAAAATTTTGGTATTTTATTCACTATGGGGTTTTTTGCATTAATTTTGATTTTTTAAAAATAGCACTTTCAAATATTATTTATCTCAATTACAGAGGGTTTTGATCCCCCTTAAATTCTGTGCTGAGGCCTCACCTTAGTCCTGGTTCTGGAAGTGTTCTAATCAAAGCAGATGATAAAACTAGTTGGTGAGCTTTCCTAGAAATAAGTAAGCAGATAAAGAGAGAGAGAGAGCGCTTTTGGAGAAATACAAGAAGATAGAGAGGTGCAGTGGGGGCAATTTGGAGCTGGAATGAAAGGTGGAAGCCGGTCATCAAACGGGCCTAGGAGGGAACACATGATGGTAACTGGTGCTCAGAGCCCAGCGGCAGAGAAGCTGATGAGCCAGCTCTGTGGGGCCGCAGGGCCTCTTCTGAAAGCTGAGTGGGGCTCTCCACTATCGGTTCTCACCCTGGCGCCTCCTGAGAAACGTCTGGGGAGCTTTTTTAAAAATACTCATTCCCTGGTCTTCCCACAGACGATACAGTCATAGCCTCTGAGCTTATGGCCCTGGCATCAGTATTTCCAATAGCCCCAGGTCGTTGTCATTTGCCCCAAGGTCACGACCCCAGCCCCTTCCGGCTCTGATAGCCTGGATTTCTCCCTTCTACTGCTGCTCTTGGAGTAATCACAAAGGTGACTTTTGTGAGCTCCTTGACCTTCTTTGCTTAGAGAAACTCTGAAAATAACACACCCCTCATTGGAAAAATGCTCATCTGACAAATACCCAATTCAGTCTCAGGAGTCCCCAAACCATGCCCTGCCCCGCTTGAGAAGCCATCAACTGGCTCTAAATTAAAAATTCCTGATCTACTGTAGGTAACATCCAAAACTTGGTGAGATTCCTTGCATGTGGTCCTGTGCTAAGTGCCGCATGAAACGATTTCTGTACACCCATCTCTGCCTCTGGAAGGCCAGCTAAGATACCCGTGTGACCAAGATGACGTGACCTGCACACTGCCTCCTTCCGAAGCCAATGGTGCCCAGCCCTGATTGCCATGGGACTCACCTGGGAGCTGGTAGAAAATGCTCGTGCCTGGGCCGCCCCTCCAGAGACCCTTACCGACTTCATCTGCAACTGGCAGCGGCATTTCTTTGC
This sequence comes from Equus caballus, assembly GCF_041296265.1. NCBI lineage: Eukaryota > Metazoa > Chordata > Mammalia > Perissodactyla > Equidae > Equus > Equus caballus. The sequence goes on along the minus strand of NC_091712.1, from coordinate 19,287,798 downwards.
AGCCCCCCTGTGCCTCTGGCGGGCAGCCGGAGGAGAGGATGCAGGATGAGAGGAGAGGGGAGAGCTGCCGCGGCCGCCGCCCGAGGGCTCGCACCGAGTAATCACTCCCAGCTGCGGGGTCAGCAAAACGGAGTGGTTTTATAAGCTGCTTAAAGTTTAATAATCCAAAATATAGAGTGCCTTTAGCACTGTGTAGCAGGAAGCAGACCAGCCAGAGAAGGAGAAATCTGGGAGGGTCCTGGGGATGCAGGGTATGGCCTCCTGGGCTGCGCAGACCAGGATTCAAAGGCCGTCTCTGCAGTGTGGCGACTGACTCGGCGCTCTGAGCCCCTGTGAACAGTGTTATCTCACGGGATCGGGCAGGCACTGGAGCGCCTGGCTTAAATTCCATCACTTAGCAAGTGTTCAAGAAGGCTTTGCTATTATGACTAGGATGCAGCCCAGCAAACCTCCCAGAGCCACTGTGAGGACGAACGCAGAGATGCACACGCAGTCTTCAGGCAACTGCAACGCACGCTGAGGTGGTGTCACTGCCACTGACCTTGTGGCTTTAATGTGGCTGAAGCCAGGACACGAGTCGGGCTGATTCCAGAATTCCTGGAACAGAACTCAAGGTCCCTTACTCCCACTCATCAATAATTTCAGAAGGATCTTTTGAGACCAAACTCAGAGAATTCTGGAACAGCCCCATCCTAGTCATATAGGGGACCACCGTCAGCCTGGCCAAGAAGTCTTGTAATGGTTCAGAGTATATAATGGTTTCTTACGCGGGGCTGAGTAAAGACCAAGCTCTTGGGGCCTGGGTGGAGCCTGAACACAAAGACAACGACAGCAATTGGACTGAACTGGTCAAATTGGGGGGAATAAATCAGGTGAGCACTACCTCATTCTGGATATTTTAAATGCTGCTACAGTAGGTCCTAGAAGAGTTTAGGGGATCAGAAATGCTTAGGCAGCATAGCTCAGAAACTGCAGAAATTTCCAAAGCTTTCTCTTTTGTGTTTTTCCTATGAGCGCCGCCAAAAGCACCCTGAACGAGTTCCGCAAATTCCTGGACCTCCATGAAGAGGAAGTTTGGGGCACGTAGCTCCCTGATTAGTTACAAATGAAGCTGTCCATCTGATCTAAAATTGCTTTCATCCACTTCAGGAAGGTTTGCTCTCCCCAGTGGCATAGAAGTATGGATGGTACCAAAAACACATCTTACCCAGAATTTTAGTCTCTTATTCCCAAAAAAATATTAACAGATTCCAAAATAGGAAGACTATAGAGTCATATTTTCCTCTCTCCTTCTCTCTTGGAGCCTTCCTTCCCTGTATCAGAGTAAGTAACAAAGATAACCAAAGGGCAGGCAGCAGAAAGAAGGGCCGGTGAAGAAATCTGAACTGATCAAGAGACAATTGTACAAAACATCTTCAATCAAATTCACAGATTTCTCAGAAAGTTTAGAAACTTAAAATCTCCATTCAATTATAACACAATACGTTTGCTGAATGAAGGCCATCAATTTCTCCACTATATTCCTGGCTCCCCCACCTTCTGACTTGGGAACTTCAAGAGCCAGGATAGTTATGGGATATATACCCCAGGTACCCTAGATGCTTCTTATTTACTTCTGTCTTACTGGCCAGCCATGTAATACTTTAAACCTCTAGAAAAGCCTAAAACTGGGATGGGAAAAGGGAAAAGAGAGGAGGAGGGGGAAAGAAAAGACAGTAATTCTGACACAATACCACCAAAAAGAGGTATTATAGATGAGGGCCAAAAGGCTGTCAAAGTGGAACTGAAGGGCCTAAAAGTTCCATACAGAAGGAATCAGTAGCATTTGTGTGCTTTGCAGAAAAAGCCCAACCTTGGGTTCTCCTGCTGGCCAAGAGCAGAGTTATTGCCTACCTAGGACTCAGTGACCCCCAGTGTGAAAAGCCGATTAGAATGTGTTACATCCTGCATTGGACCATGGATCCACATTTTCCCATGAGTTAATAATTTGACCCCTCTGCAAGGTCTTGCTGTGTGTACTGAAACTGTCTGTTAACTCGCCTATGGACTGCTGGGTTCCATATTTAATCTCCAGTAGGAATTTCAGAAGGTCAAAGTCCCCGTCTGTGAGGAAGGCCAGCAAGTAATAAACAAGGCAGAGAAATTCACCCTAGAGGAGATGGAAGTCTTTAAGTGTGGTTGACAAAAAACCTGTAGACTACAGACATTTGGGGCCTGGAGTAGAATGAACAGGGAAGAAAATTAGCTCAGGGAGAGAGATTCTTAAATCAATGGGGAAGAGAAAAACATGTGCTATGTGGAGTTCGAAACTGCTGGGCCATTTGGTTTCTGTTAGCTGTACAAGCAGCAGTTTGGGCTGTTATTGTTGATGTGTGTGCATTTGCATTATGTACAATGGGCACCCAGAGAAGAGGCAGTAACAAAAATGTAGTGGCGTAAGTATGCGAAAGACTTACAGCTAGAACTTATCAGTGTGTAGAAAAATAAACCCAAATATTTGCAGGTCCTGGGCTCTCCGAAGCCTGTGGTTTCCCACGCTTACCAAGGAGGGCCCCAGACAGTGTCAGCTTTCTCGTTTCAAAGTCAAAAGCATCCTAAACCAAACATGAGGCTCACAGTTAAATGGTTCCTCTCTGATTTACACATCAGTGTTTCTCTAGCTGTTGATTTAACCCAGTCATCCCTGATAGCACCTTGCAGAGGAAGGTTTCTTCATACGCTCCTCTGCCATGTGTCAGGGCCATCCATGGAAGAGTGGCCGAGACAACACATTCCGGGCTAAATCTGAGGGCGTAGGAAATTCCCCTTTACTTTCCCAAGTTTCAGTTTTGTAACCTCAATCCCAATACTGTCAGGTATATAGTTTTCTTCTTCGGATTGGTAATAGATTATGTAGTTTTTTGGCCACAAATAGACTCAGGCTTCTCCTTACAGAAAGGCAACCAGGGAAACTGACGTATCTGTCCATTGGCACGTTCCAGGTGAGCATTTCTGTAATTGGAGGTCAGAATGTCTAAACTGCATGAACTCCTGAGAGTCCTAAGGCAGCGAGGCATTGCTGCAGCAACAATACATCATCATTTGGAAAACTTACAAAATTATAATAATAGCTATTTTTTTATTAAGAGCTTACCATGTCAGGCATTTTTCATACATTATCCCTAATTCTCAGACAACTCACCCTACGAATGAGACAACCAAGAGTGTAGACACTGAGGGGCCGGGGAAGGTCTCACAGATGGGAAGGGCCAGAACCCGAACTTGAACGCGTGCATCCATCTGACTTGGAAGCCCATGTCCATCCCTGTGGGCTAAGCTACTGCTTCAGACAAGGCTGCTCTGCACCTGGGCCTGCTATGGGATAAGATGCCCATGATCTAGCCTCATCTTTGGGCCCTCTCACTGTCTTCCTTTTCCTAGTCTTCATCTCAAATATCTGATGTGATGTCAAGAGGGACTATCCTTAAAAATTTTCTAACAGTTGCTTAGCGGCTGTGGAAGGCCCATAACTCATCCTTAGTCAAATGGTTTGTTTGATTTTTAGCACCAGGAATGGAAGGCTGATTTGGAACATAGATTACCATGATGTTTCTCGGGGAAGCAGTCAGGACCTAAAACTTTGGAAACTACCATTCCACTGGTATGATTTCCAAATGTGAAGAGAGATGCCAGAAGCAGAGGAAATGCCTGCGAATGGCTTCCAACATTCCTGAGTTAGCTGCCATGTGTATGATCTGCCGCTTACTCCAAGGCTGGCTCTGCAGAAACTCTCCAGCACCTTCTACCTGCTACAGAAAACATGACCCACATTGTGGTCTCCCTACCTCCTCTAGTTTTTGCAAATCCCCTTGGCTCTCATTTATTCTGCGCCAATCTTGCCTAGCTGCATAACCACCACTGGAGTGAATTTAATTTCATACTCAATGCATTCACATCTATTTGAAATAGATGTTAAGGGCACTCTGCTTTATAAATTCTCCCAAAGTCAAACAGAATGCTCAAAGAGGCCCCTGAGAACAGAGCATTTACACAATTTCTACCCTAAAAGACATTGTGTCTCTTCTTAAGTCAAGAATAGACAAGAGCATATTTGGTCCTCAGCAATATGGATGGTGCCCCTCGTGCTGTGCCTTTCACTGTGCACGGCATTGAGTAAGTACTTGACATGGTTTGTTGATTTATGAGTTTTCTGTGTGTGTGTGTGTATGTGCACAAAAGAAAGAAGGAGGAGTTCAGCAGCGATGGCAGGCAGCAAGAAGAGGAGCGCAATTAGATCATTTCTATAATCAATGTTGTTTACTATTCATTACCAAGGGAAAATACAGTTACAATGGAGAATGCTTTATGATTATAGAGGAAAATGATAGTATGCATTCCAGATTTTCTTTTTCTTCCTTTCTTTTTTGCCAACATAACATTCAGACATAATTTGCACTCAACATTCTTGCTTTTAGACACAATTATCAGCAAACAAGTATTGGAAGAATTTGTTGACAATCTTCCCAAAGTCAATGTCTTTCAAAAAACCCACTTTTATTCATTCCCTTCACTGACTGGCTGTGGTCAAAGGAACATGCAGTGTGCACGTGTATCTGTGTCTCCCTGTATTTTTCTACCTTATTCCTCTTCCTTTTTCTCCCTCCTCCTTTTCTACCTGTTATTATACCATCTGGGTTTTGTCAGTTAGCAGTCACTCAAATATTTTGTACCTGCATCTTTGTGTAAAATAAACAACTAAACACGGAGAAAGTCCTCCATTGTCTTCCTGATTAACTACATCGGTTAACAAAAGGAACATTGAAATTTTGAATCAGAGACTTAGATTCAAGCCCTGGACTCATTCACTTATGAGTTGTGTGATGGAAATGTATTTAATCTCTACAGTTGGCTCCTCTGTAAAGTAAGATAATAATACCTACCCCTACAGTATTATTGTTAGGATTAAATGAACAAATGTACATAAAATATCTGGGACGTAGTACTGGATATTCAAGAAATCCTCAACATATATTTAGCTCCTTTCTAATGTTCCCTTTGGCAGAAAAGGTCACACGCCCAAACCTCAGCCTGCCTATCAGTAAAGCCTAGAACTCAGATAGAGACCGAAATACAAGACTTGTATAGAGCACTAGATCCAAATTTTCTTTTACTTATTATATGCTCTAGCTATATCCAAATGTGTGATTTTAGGGAGAATTAAGATTTTTCTGAGACAAGACATTTCCAGGACATTAAGACTGATCTCTCAATAAATGGTGGCAACATTTCCTCCACAACCTTAATTGTCCCTGTTTTTAAACACTTTTTAAAAATAACAATGAATATTGCTGTTCATTGATGAGTTATAGAGAATTTATTTGGTGTTCAGTCCTTCTTGCCACTACGGAGTTATCATCAAAGAGAAGGAAAGGGAACAGCCCTTCCCTCCCATCAAGTGTGGCGAGGTCTTTGGGTTTGCAGCTCTGGGCTCAGGTGCCCCACTCCAGCCCCTATGAGGTGGGACAAGCTAGATCATCTCAGAGGAGGAGGGGCATGGCCCATTCTGGGGCCAGACTGAGAGAACCGAAGGAGTTGAGAACCACAGACACGTCATTACTGAGGTGGGGGAAGGAGACTCCATGGATCCCTGAGGACCAAGCAGGGGTCTGCCTCAGCATTGTGGAGGTGGACGCCACTGGCAGAGCTGCCACCTTGGAAAGACAATTGAGTATCTCAGGTGCAGCCATTGGTAGAAGGCTAAATGGCCTGACCTGCTTTTCCTGGAGCATGTAAGATCTGGTTCTCATCTCCTTCCAAATGATGGAAGAGGACTCACAAAAGTGATTGAGCTTGGAAGTCTTGCCAGTCAAGTGGTTGGAGATAGAGAATGATCTAAGTTAAGATAATGAAGAATGTGGCATATCTTGCGCTATCAGTTGCAGACAATCCATTCCCGTGCTAATGTTTATTCCAGTTACATAGAGTTGTCCCTTTTGCTCCCAACAATGCCTTCCTGCCCTTCCAACAAAAACAAGACTTTGAGAGGCTTCTCCTTTGTAGATGCCCAGACAGACCTGCCCCCTGACCTGACCTGGCAGTGGTCAGTCACCAAGTTCAGACGCCATGGGGGTCAGTGAGTGACCTGGGATGTGAGTAAAAGTGGGTGAAGTTCACTTTGAGGAGGAAGGTGGGGCATGAAAGGCACATGGACATTGGCAAAACTCCACCTCCTCCTCCTTTTTTTTTTTTTTTCCGTTATTGAAACATTCAAGCCAAAACGAACAGCAGAGCAGGGCTACACCAATTATGGGAGGAGGGACAGCACCTGTCTATTCCGCGCCCCCTCCACCATCAGGGAGTTTGCAGATCACTGGGCCAGGTCATCGCTGACATCCCTTCAGCTCTAGAATCCTAAATGTTGAGCGTTTACCGGGCACTAAGCCAGGCACTATCATGGTACAAAAGGCTTTATAGCTGTAGAATTATGTATTTGATCCTACCCCTCCTATCTCCACACTAAGCAGAATCAACAACTCCCTATGAAGCCCAGAACAGTGATGGAGTTCAAGGGCCTGTCATCATTAACTGTTAATAATATATTGCATGAAATAATTGCTAATAAGTAGGGTGAGGCAAGAGAGGCACCAAGGGCTCAACCTGCACGACCCTGAGAATATCTCCTTGAACTTTGGGCCCCAGTAATAATATAATTTTAACTTTTATGCAAGAACTTTCACATTCATTTTCTTTTTTTAAGTCTCAAGAAAGAAACCACATTGGATAGTCAGGGCAGATATTAAGGTTCCAATTTGATTAACAGAGAAACTGAGTCTTGGAAAGTGTAAGTTATCTGAACAAAGTTCCTAGCTGACCTGAACAGCATGCCTTCCTCTCCCTAGCCCCTCAGCTCAGCTCGGCTCTGTTCCTTCTTAACTTTCACCAACTGAAAGATTTGGGTTCATCTGGGCTAGTCCAATCTACTTGACTGACTTCTGACTTATTTTATTGAAGGATTAAAAGCTAGAAAAAGCTTGAAAGGACCTACATATTGGGGATGCAGTTTTCTTAGTGAAAACAAGGCAATTTCTGTTTCTTGAGGTCACACCACTAGGTAAAATCTGATCCTCCTAAGCTGATGGCAGGTCCATGACCATTATGGTCCATCCTGCATGGCTCTCTGTGACAGGGCACCAACCGGGGGCTATGACAAGTGAACCCCATGAGTGCTGAGATGCTGCTCTTCCCATGGCCACTCTGGCAGCCTCCTCCCTTTACCCCGATGTGCCCTAGCAATGTTGTCATTATCTATGTATGCCAGGAGAGATTCAGGAAATACCTGGGTATTTCTGAAGTGAAATTCTCCTTAGAGATAATCAGCTCTAGACCTTCTTTCCATGCAGAAGAGATAGGACATTGTAAAGACAAGTGGATTTAGCAGATTCACAATGTTGTCATTTTTGCTCTTTCATTTTTTAAATCCTTAAATCTCTTTTTTAACTTATAACCTTTCAGATCAGTAAGAAAATAGTGTAATTTGCTTACAATCATGTCAATTTAGCAAGAAGGAATCTAAAGTTGCTGGCTAAGAGCTAGCAATCTCTTCTGCATGGAAAGAAGGTCTAGAGCCAAGATGGATCCGAACCAATTTCCTTCCTCTTCTCAGTCATTGGGCAAGAGATGGAAAGAGGGAGGGAAGGAAGAAAGAGCACTTCCTTTAGCCAATTCTTCCAAATGAGGGGGGCCGAAGGCTCCTAGCACCTTTAAACCTGAGATCTGACCTCAGAATTGTAGCAACTATTTTCACATTTTCCAAATACTCATCAACTCTTAATGCTCCAGATGGGACTACTGCAGTGTAAACTCTTGAAGACCCCCTAAGTACTATGACTTACCATAATGAGTTGAATTGTGGCCCCCGAAAGATATGTCCACCCAAAACCTCAGAATGTGGCCTTATTCAGAATAAGGGTCTTAGCAGATGTGATTAAGGTAAGGATATGGAGATGAGATTGTTGGGGACTGGTCTTGGCCACACCAAGATATGTCTCTTTGGCATGACGATTATTTGGGGTTTGTTGCTTTTGATAAACTGGGACAGGGAAGGAGGCTCTGAGGAGTGGAACTTGCTTGCCTTTTGTTAAGAGACATTTACATTGTAAAGGAAATCTCCATCTGTAAAGGTCCCTCCCTCTCTGTACCAGGAAGAAGAAAGTGGATGACTTTACCTCTAGAAACTCTTAATCAGTACCAAAAGCAAGGACTTAAATCTGCATAATAATCTTATTCCTGTTTCCGGTAACCTCCTATAACTGACTCCCCCCACCCCCAACATCCTCCTTTGTCATTAGCTGAAGATGATATTTAAGGTGGGGGCTTCAGCCATTTTGGTGAGTTGCTCAGCTTGCCTGAGCCTCCCATGTATACATGTTATAAAGCTTTGTTTAATTTTCTCCTGCTATTCTGTCTCACGTGAATTTAATTCATCCTCTGGCCAGACGAACCCACATTGGGTAGAGGAAATGTCTTCCTCCCCTACAAGATCATCCTGGATTAGGGTGAGTCCTAAATCTAATGATGACTGTCCTTATAAGAGACATAAAAGGAGCAGGCACAGAGACACTGAGAGAAGAAGGCCTGTTACCACCCAAGGGGCGGTCCTCTACTCACTGTAAACAGGCCAATAGTCAGGGTGGTAGGAGAGAAAGGGTTTCGTTATTACAGCTTACTAGCAGGAGGAAAGATGGCCGATTAATGTCCAAAAGAATCATCTTCCAGAACAAAGACTACAGGTCTGTTATACAGGGGCTGGTCTCTGGGTGGGGGAAGCTGGTGGTCTCTGGGTGGGGCCTCCATCTGGTCTCTGGGTGGGGCAGACATCTGGTCTCAGTTCCTGATAGTCCTTTGTTTACTGGATATGCATCAGCGAATGGAGGAACGCCCTATACCCTGATCTTTCAGTTGTCATTGATGATGGCTATCTGCATAGGCTCTCTTCCCGGGGGTCATCACATTCCTAAGGAACTCAAAGGAACAAAGTTATCATTTAAAGCAGCTGGAAGGGGCCACAAAATCTACAGAGCATGTCGTGGCTAGTTAATCAGAAGTCATTCTAAATTACAATATGATTTCTTTTCTACAATATAGCTTCCCTTCTCTCAACCTTGTGTTGAGTCAGTATCAGCCCATGTGAAAACAGAGGGAAAGACTGGAGTTATGCAGCCTCAAGTCAAGGGACACCAGAGGTTGCCAGCAGCCACCAGAAGCGAGAGAGAGGCACAGAATGGATTCCCCCTCAGAACCTCCAGGAGGAACCAACTTGGCCGACACCTTGACTTCAGATTTTTGCATTCCAGAACTGTGGAAGAATGCCTTTCTGCTGTTTAGGCTGCCAAGTTTGGCAACTTGTTACAGCAGCTCCAAGAAACTAATACATGTGCCTTCACAATAAACCACATATTGACTCACTTAACATGGAGCCTCAGTGACGAGGAAAGACACAAAATGTTATAATCTGTCCTCACAGAGATAGAAACTAAGACACAAGTAGAAAGGATCTCTGCCTGGTTGATAAGTCAACGACCAGTGCAGGGTTCTTCCCAGAAGCCCAACGGCAGCCTATGTAGAGAGAGCAGTGCCCAAAAACATTTGAGGCCATATAGTCACTCGGGTGAAGACACAACGAATTCCAGCAGTTCCACTGGGCAGAGGCTACAAGGTTGTGATACTGGCTCAACACAAGGTTGACATAAGGGAAGCCGGATTATAGAAAAGAAACCATATTATAACTTTAAATGACCTCTGACTAACAAGCCCAGAAATGCTCTGCAGATTTTGTGGCCCCTTCCAGCTGCTTTAAGATGATAACTTTGTTCCTTTGAGCTCCTTAGGAATGTGATGACCCTCAGCCTATGCAGATAGCCCTCATCAATGACAACAGAAAGATCAGGGTATAGGGCATTGTTCTGGTCTCTGATGCACATGCAGTAAGACTATCGGAACTGGGACCAGGTGTCTGCCCCACCCAGAGACCAGCCATCTCCCCGCTGGGAGACCAGCCCTGTATATAATTGGCCTGTAGTCTTTGTTCTGGGAGATTGTTCATTTGGACATGAGTTAGCCATCTTCCCTCTTGCTAGCAAGCTGTAATAAAGTCCTCTCTCCTACCACCTTGCCTCCTGACTATTGGCACGTCTTGTGGAAAGCAGACAACCCACCCTGGGCAGTAACAGATCTACTCATCTTGTCTCCAAGTGGTTTCTGATTGAGTCACCCATGAAGTAAAATGCTATCTGCCACACACTGCTTTCCCACATTGTCCAAAGTTTTGGCCACTGTTGGAACATAGAACCTTTTAGACTCTAAGCTCAAAAAGGCAGGATCTGGGACTCTTTGCCTGTTGTATTCTTGGCACCTAGCACAGGTCTTAAAGAGTAATGGCTGAGTAAGCATGTGAGGCCACTGTATCTGATTCTAGCTTGACAAAGCATGGCTGATCAGAGTTGGAAAGTGTTCAGTGGAAGGTCACCAGCACAGTCATTGAACACCCACACAGATGGCTCCCCAGCCTGCACTCCATCTATCAGGACCTACTCAGTTGTGATACCCACCAAGCCAGCATTTCTCAGCCTCTGTTCCACAGGGCAATGCCTGGCCGATGAACGCACGAGCTGCCTCGCTCTTGCTGGCCCACATACTGCAGGGTGGAGGTGGTGTGGTAATCCCAGCCTGCTAACCTGTGAGTCCACTCTGTTCCACCCCAGGCCAGAGACCATCCTGTTGCATGGGATGAGTATGACATTACTATGGGAAAAACATTTGGATCCTTTCTAATTTTTTAGCTGTGATTTGTAAGCTTAAGTGGTCTTTTTCTTATAGCTCTTTTCTTGTAGCACAATTCACAACTGACAGGACTCACCAACGAATTTCCATACTGTGGTTGTAAACCTCTGGTCTAGACAATGGCTGTGCTCTTAGCTTCTGAGATCAGGGTGCCTGGCCATTTCAAGGAAAGAACACCAGCTGCCAATTCTGCTCTAGGAAGGATCAGACACTCCAGCTGAGGAAACTGGCCTCATGGGTGCCTGGGGTAGACTCCTGGTGAAAGACCAGGAGAGGAAGCTGTAGCAGGCACAGCAATCAATGTTACGAAAACTGACCTGGTTGTTCCGCTGTACAGGAGCCAGGCAAAAACTCAGCCTACTTCAATGACCGCTTTGATTAAACTCAAGTGGTCGGTGGTCATCTACAGGAACTGGGTGGTACTAAGCTCCAGCTGTGGGAGGATTATGCTAAAACCTCTATGGCTCGTGGGGCCAGTGCTGTGGCACAGTGGTTAAGTTCCCACATTCTGCTTTGGCAGCCCATGGTTCACAGGTTCAGATCCCAAGTGCAGACCTACACACTGTCTGTCAAGCCATGCTGTGGCAGGAGTCCCACATATAAAGTAGAGGAAGATGGGCATGGGTGTTAGCTCAGGGCCAGTCTTCCTCAGCAAAAAGAGGAGGACTGGTGGCAGATGGTGGCTCAGGGCTAATCTTCCTCAAAAAAATAAAAAAATAAAACCTCTATGGCTCGGGTTCAGACTTTGCTCAGACAAATGGGACACCACATTATTCTGCATCAACAACTGATGTGGGCCAGAAGTTAAGTGTGTTCTGAGAGGACGAATAAAGATGAATATGTGTGGGTCACATGTTTATGTCCATTGCGGAGGCAAAGCACCGAGCCGAGGGTCTTTGTGAACGTAACGTTCGTGCCCCTCGGCCTGGTCTATGGAGCATTTGCAGCACCTGTGGGCCTTGCTCACACAGGCAGAAATGAATGACAGGGGCCTTGGGACAGAGTGTCGATCAATCAGCACACATTTATTGACTGCCTCCTGCATGAGAAGAGCTTGAGACAGACCTAAGTTTTGGAAGTCTGTAATGACAGGTGATGTCATCCTGCCTATGCCCCCTCCCACAGTGCAAACCCCCTCCCTTCATCTCCAACTCTTGAAATCCTACCCACCCTCTGTTACCACCCAAGTGAGCTCGTCTGCTCACTGCAAGACAGGCCGATAGTCAGGAGGCAAGGTGGAAGGAGAGAAAGGAGTTTATTACAGCTTGCTAGCAAGAGGGAAGATGGTTGACTCATGTCTGGAAGAACTGTCTCCCAGAACAAAGACTACAGGTCAGTTATATATGGGCTGGTCTCCAGGTGGGGGAGGTGACTGGTCTCTCCGTGGGCAGACATCTGGTCCCAGTTCCTGATAGTCCTTTGTTTTACTGCATATGCATCAGAGAAGGGAGCAATGCCCTATATCCTGATCTTTCAGTCATCATTGATGATGGCTATCTGCATAGGTTCTCTTCCCAGGGGTCATCACATTCCTAAGGAACTCAAAGGAACAAAGTTATCATCTTAAAGAAGCTGGAAGGAGCCACAAAATCTACAGAGCCTGTCTGGGCTAGTTAATCAGAGGTCATTTAAATTTACAATATGGTTTCTTTTCCATAATACGGCTTCTCTCTGTCAACCTTGTGTTGAGCTGGTATCACTTCAAGGTCATGTCAAAGGCGGTCTCCTTTGTGAATCCTCTTTTGATTCCATCCCCAGGCCCACCTTCACAAATAGGATCCTTTCTCTCTTTGAATCTAGTGTTTAGTTCCTACCTTTAGGATGACACCGCTCAAAATCTGCTTTGGAGAAGTTATTTTCAAAAGAGCCCACTTCCCAACTAGGTTGTAAATTCCTTGAAAGCAGCACCATGCATATCTCCGTAGTCCCTGCAGCGCTCAGCGCAGGCCCTGCTCAGAACAGGTTTTTCAATGTATTTATTGGTAACTGCACGTGGACTAATAGTTAAAGGTTGGAGGTGATGAAGAAAACATTCAGGATGGTTCTTGCCCTCCTAGAGGGTTTTTTATAGAAGCGACACACACACACACACACACACTCCTAAGAGGACAAACAGGAAGGAAAACAGGAGTTATGGTGACAGAGATGGAAACCAAAAACTCAACAATATATGGACTTCTAAAACCGAAATGAAAGTTTTACTGTTACCAGAATATTTTCCTTATTTCTATTGCAGGTTAAAATTGCCACGTAATCACATGTTCCAAGGAGTACAGTCACGGGACTAAGAGTTTGGAGGTGTAGGGGAGGAGGACATTTCCTCTCCCCAAATGGGGGTTCGTCTGGCCGGAGAACGAATTAAATTCACATGAGACAGAATAGCAAGAGAAAATTAAACAAAGCTTTATGAGGAACCATGGCCCGGGGCCTTTCTTCCCGAAGGAAGAAAGGGCACCGAAGAAGTGGGGTGCACATAGTGGTTATATACCCCCAAACGGGGTGTTTCACATGTGATTGAAAAGTCCCTTTTACAATAGTCACGAGGCTGCTCTGTCAGCACAGAACTCGATGGAAATGACAGATAGGTCTGCTGTCCCAGTGAACGTCGCGGGGTGGCAGGTGTGTTGCCTCGGGCCGGGGGGCAGGGGGAGGGTGTCACAGATGAGTGCCGCAATAGGTTCCCAGCCTAAAGAAAGATGCTTAATCTTTAAGGAGTTGCCAGCGTTGGGAGGGGGAGGGAAGTCAGTTACAGGAGGTTACCAGAAAAGCACAATAAAATGCAGATTTAAGTCCTTGCCTTTGGTATTGATTAAGAGTGTTTAGAGAGAAGGTCATCTCCTTTCTTCTTCCTGGTACAGAGAGGGAGGCACCTTTTACAGATAGAGATTTACCTTACAAAAGTAAATGTATCTTAAGGAAGGGCAAGTTCCATTCCTCAGAGCTTCCTTCCCTGTCCCAGTTTATCAAAAGCAATCAGCCTCAAATAATCCTGATGCCAAAGAGACATATCTTGGGGTGGCCAATTCCAGGTCCCCACAGAGGCCTGAGTTCTAGTCCTGGTTTTGCCACTAACTTGCACGTGACTCTGGACAAGACAAAATCTCTCAGGACTCAAATTTCCTTTTTTTTTTTTTTTTAAAGATTGGTACCTGAGCTAACATCTGTTGCCAATCTTCCTTTTTTTCTTCTTCTTCTTCTCCCCAAAGCCCCCCAGTACATGGTTGTATATTCTAGTTGTAGGTCCCTGTCGGGGAAGTGGGAGAATTGCCCCCCACCTTTCCCTTAAGGTTCTTATGGTTGGCCAAATAATTAAAAAGGCAGGTTAGCAGGAGAAAATCAAACAAAGTTCAATAGCATGTGTACATGGGAGAAACTCAGGCGACACTGAGTAACTCAGCCAACTGGCCGAGGTTGCCGGTTTAAGTATCTTCAGCTACAGACAAGGAGGACGTCTGGCGTAGTGGTTTTGGGCTTCAAAGGGGAGGAAGGCAACCCACATGGAAATGGAAAAGCAAACGTTCGGTAAATAGAACTTTGATAAGACTGGGCTTAGCAAGGATCCTCCTAGTCTACCGGAAGCCAAGTTATCTACTGTGATGACCTGTCCTGGGGACAGGCCTTTATTTTAACTTTCTTTTAGGCAGCTAGGGGGGAAAGGTCGAATGTTCTTGTTGAGTCTGAGCCTTTACTGTCTTCAGCTCGAAATAATCCACATACCACAGTGGTGCATCTTGGGGCGGCCTGCCCTGGACCCCATCAGTCCCTCTGGTTGTGTTATGTGGGATGCCGACTCAGTGTGGCTTGATAAGCAGTGCCATGTCCGTGCCCAGGATCCAAACCGGTGAAACCCTGGGCCATTGAAGCAGAGCGTGCAAACTTAACCACTTGGCCACAGGGCCAGCCCCGCTAATTTCTATAAAATTAGGGAATTTGACCAAATCATCTCTATGGTTTTACAATTTTGTGATTTTTTTTGGAAAACATTTCATTTATACTACATCCTCTAAAATAAGATGACCCTCAGGTCCTTATAAGAATATCAAAAAGCAAAGCTAACTCTCTGCTCAGAAAAAAAAATAATTTTTTGTCCTTTGTCCTGTGAGATTTTATCATCAATTTTTCACATTGCTAATTAGGATGCCAAATCCCTACTTTGATATCAAACAGAAATAGCTGCCTGAAAGTTAAAAAACAAACAAACAAAAACCTTAAAATAGACTTAGGAGAATAGCTTACCAAAAAAAATTTAAAATAAAAACTCCTTTAAACATCCCATTTCTTCGCCTTTGGAGGAAAAACATCCATGTCTGGCAAAACTGGGTCAACATTTTTTCTCCTCCTCACCACAGTAAGAATAAATAGGATAATAACAACATAATAAATATAATAAGTAGAATTAATATAGCACTAATATAGTCTCTTCCTGTTTATTAGAATTGTTTAAGTCATGATATCATGTTATTTCATCACTGATAATTGATTTTTGGTTTGAGTTCTGTGCTAATTAAACCTTAAGACTAACTGCACCATTTTCATCTCCAAACACGTGTGTGGGAAGGAATGACTTGAATATTACCCGGTGAGGAAAATGAACAATTTCTGGCTTTAGAGCTAGTCATTTATATTCAGGAAGTATTGAGGAGAAAGGAAAGAAAGAAAAGGCATGGAATTACGTTCAAGAGTAGGAAAAAAGAAGACAGAAGATGTTTCATTCAAAACTGGTGTCTCTGTACAAAACGCTGGGGAAACCACTTCACGTTTTCTTATAAGATTACTCCCTTTGGTTTGCCAGTTTTGTATGTGTTGAGGGCTAGAAGGGAGATTTTGAACATAGCACATTTCATTTAAAATATCCATTATTTTTGAAAAATGTAATTCAATATAAATATTATCATCTAATATTTATGCTCACGAAAATGTACTCACCATCCCGTGCGTCTGTTGGACGGCTATGTAGGAAGGCCACATGCTGTAAAGCCAGACTTAACTCTCGGAGACTTCAATGGCAAGGGCCATTTGTCAAAACTTGGTCTTTATTTTTCTTCCTAAACAGTCTTCTCTATCTAGGCCTTACAACGGCATCCTGACCCCTGGGCACACACACTTCATCCTCCCTCAGAGTGTTCCCCCCTCTGCTCTCATTGCGTTGCATTTCCCTTCAGGGCACTTATCGTGCTTTGTAATTATATATTTATTTGTAAGACAATTTAGTTCATATGACTCCAAATCCTGTCAGTGGAACCTCATTAGACTGGAAGCTCCTTGAAGGTAGAGATTGTGTTTGTTTTACTCCCCAGAGCCTAACATAGTGCCTAGCATATAATAGACATGCAAACAAGTTTCATGAACAGGTGAAAGGCTGTCTGATGCTTGCACTGTCTTCTAGTAGCTGACCTTGATGGATCTGCACTCTAAGGATAAAGATGCACAACAGAGTTTGTGACAGACAAGTGTCTAGGTAGTCCTGGATTTGTACCACTGCTCTCAGATACTAAGGTCCAGCCAGGGCAGCACCCATTTTGAAGGCCAATGAAGCTTATTCACGTCATATTGTCATTTATCTTCTTATGATTAATGCCCAACTCCTCAAATAGTCTGTAAGCTTCTTGAGTGCAAGGACTTCAGTGGAATTCAACTGCTAGACTTGGAGCTGAGAGCATCTAGCCCCTTTACCCTCAAGAACTTCCAGTCTTGGAGGGGCTGATGTGGACACCATTAACTTTAGTGCCATCCAACTTCTGCTCCTGTTGTAATACTGAATAAAGGACACAAGAGAACAGAGGAGGGAACAATGACTCATTACGGAAGGAGTGGCTTCTCAGATGACATATTTGATCTGTGACTTTGAAGGATAAATGATGATAGTGGCAAAGAGGGGAAGCTGGCGTGCTAGACTCCTGGTGGCGGCTACGGCTGGAAGGATGTGGAGGCTGGAAGAAACCGAGCCCTTCTGGAGAGCAGCAGGTCATGTGTTATTAACAAAAAATGAAGTTCCAGAGAGGAAATGGAAAATTTATGTTGGAATCAGACTGTGATGGACGAAACTTCAGTGCAAAAGAGTTTGGACTTCAATTTGTCAAAAAGAGGAAGGTATCTAGATTTCTATACAGGAATCTCTGTTTTGGAAAAATTGCTTGAATAGCTTTAGAACCAACTACGAGGAATGAGGGAAAGAAGTCAAATGTAAGTTTCTGTTGTAGGTAATAGGCGGACAGGGATGCAATTAGTCAAGATCCAGAAGAGGGGGAAGCAGGTTTGAGAATGGAAGGATGGAAAGAGCAATGAGGATTTGGTGTTAGACATGTTAAATCATTTTCTCTTCTAACCTAACACAGAGACCAGTGTATTGTGGGTATTCTGTAAATACTGATGAAGATGAGGATATATACCAGAAGGTCCAGGCACTAAGGATCTTCATCATTAAACTTATGAGTACCGATAACGACCTACACAGCTTTTCTTTGGGGTCTCAGCGTCCATGGTCATTTTTCTATCAAATGAGAACCAAGTGGGCAGCTTGCTGCTTCTCCTCTCTGGGAGACATACATAAGGCATCACTGAGATCTTGGAAGGACATCAAGATTCACAAATTACTGAGGAAGTAGGGGTCATCATACTTATGAAAGTGCTAGAACCGTAGCCACTCTGGACTCACGGTTAACTTCCAAAGGGAGGAGGTGTCATTCTTTGAGGAAACTCTCTGACCCTCCATTTGATTTGGGACTAGGAAGAGAAGAAAGATTGGATCTAATTTCTCCGTAGTTTCAGACTCCAAGTCTTGATAACAAAAACTTGAAGAGGAATGGGAGGGGGAGGACGTAAGTGGTCCAAGTACGAGAGGATTCCTTCACTGGCTGCCATTTCTCCCCACGTGTGCCCAGTAGACGAGTTTCTCCTTGCAGATCCACTGAGAGCCACAGCAGATGGTGAGACCCGAAATGCCGTAGTGCCAGGGACCTTCCCCAGTGCCTCTGGACTCAGTACAGGCCACTTTCCAGAGCCCAGTGATGTTACAGACTCGGCATCTCTTATGATGCCGGCGCTGAATGTTCCACGTGTCTCAATACACAAAAATTAGAGCTGGATAAAGATTCAGAGTGGTAATCTATCTCCTCTCTCTGTCTTCAGGAATGAATGGCTCTGTGGTTTGTCAAAATTGACTACAGTGGAGCCGTTTTAAAATGGACTCAGCTGCCTTTCCAGAGAAACTGCCTTGCTGTTTTGAACCCTGTACTGGGTCAAACCTTCGGATGGGGCCTACACGGCAAATGTTTTATAAGCAATTGTTTGAGAAGTCAGCAGGAGAATGGACATCCTGATCACAAAGACAGAGGATTGTGGACTTTCTGAAGATAGAATCAATAGTCAATCAATGTCTAGCTCTCTATCTCCAGATCCAACTAAAATTCTCTGTAATACAGGGCTGGCCGGGTTGCCAAATGGTTAGCTCTGCATAGTCGGTTTCAGCAGCCCAGGTTTGCAGATTCAAATCCCAGGCACAGAGCTGCTCCACTCGTCAAGCATGCTGTGGAGGCATCCCACATACGAAAGTAGCACAGATGTTAGCTCAGGGCTAATCTTCCTCAAGCAAAAAAAAAAAAAGGAAGATTGGCAACGGGTGCAAGCTCAGGGTGAATCTTCCTTACCAAAAAAAAAAAAACTTCGTACTGCAACCTCCTTCTTTGCCTTCAAAAGCCCCTGACTTTTACTCCCTAGTGAGACACTACTTGGGTTCTACCTAAATCTGTGCTCCGGAATTGCAATTCTTTGATCCCAGATAGATGCTCTGCCTCTTGAACTAGTTTCTGCTTTTGCAGGTTGACAGGCTATTTAAGCATCTCAGCTTCTAATACCAACTACAGATGTTACTGAATGTCCTCAAGTCTCCTTTCCAGCCAGTTCTCATCCCGAATGAGATTAAGAGCAAGCCTGCAAATAAACGGGATGTAATGGTTTTGTTACTAGATTGACAGGGATTTTGCGAATATGAATTTGTCCATTGTCTTGGGCCAAACTCTCAGCTTTGCATTTCCAGGGCATTTATTTTCCTCAATTCCATTCTACTCTGTCATCGTTTGCCCATTTGCTGGGACTTTTCCTACAGCCTCGGTAGAGAAAGTCAAGGTGTGGTGCCAAGGCTCATTTATTTCTTCTCCCAAAATGCTCAATTTCCCACTTAGCAAAAGCTAGCTTCTAGCTGACTTGCAGAAGTTGATGCCTCGGAGAAGTTCTGACAGAGCAGGGAAGGGAGCCGCCTTCCCAGGTCCACACTTGGCTTTCAAAGTCCTTCTGATCCTTTACTTAGAATTAGTCAAACCCAACTTGAAAGAGGTGTGTTTTTTTCAGTCCCACTTCCTGTGGCCTGAAAAAAACTGACAGTTTGAATTTTATCTTTCCACTCTGGGAGCCACACAGCAGAATTACATTCCTTAGTCAAACAAACGAACTACAGAGGGTCCATTATGCGGCCGCTCCAAAACAGGAAGCCGGGGTTAGTGATGGCAATGGCTGGCTTTACATAATGGATGCTTGGGGCTGCAAACACGGCCCGGCCCCTGCGTTACAGGGAGAGCCCATGGGGGCTGCTCCTTCCAACCCTGGAGTCTTTTTGAGCTTGGACAGCCACACCCTCAGACCTGGACAGCAGGCTCCTTTCCCAGGAGAAGGCCCGCCCGGCCCGCATGTCTGGCACAGGTTCTGCGCGCAGAGAAATTGCGCTCCTCGGCCTGCGCTCTGAGAATCGACGGGGCCATGGAGAAGGTTTCCGAATACACTCCCTTATCCAGTCTCCGGGGCGCTTCTGGGGTGAGTTTGCCTCCGGGCCCCACGTAGGTGGGCCCAACCGCAGAGGGAAAGCCTGGTGACCTTTTAGGAATACCACCAGAGGAAGAAGGGAGCGCGTCCAAAGGGTCCAGATGTGACCGGTCCCAGGACGAGAGGAGGGAGCCTGGTTGCCGTTTTCCCTTCCCCTCTACGGTCACCCTCGCTGGATGCGGCTACTGCTTCCCTTTGTAACGTTGGCTCCAACGACTACAGAGAGCCTTCCAAAAGGCCACAAGGAGGTCTCCATTTGAAAAACCAATCATTTCCCCTGCTGCGGAGAAGCGCGCCAGAGCCGCCTAACCTCGGCTTCACCTTGGGTAATGCGGGCTTGGCTCGGAGGTTCCAGAGAGTGACCCCCGGTACGCCTCCCCAGAGCTCTGTGCGGCTCATTTATGAAGCTGGAAAACAATCGCTAGTCTTCTGCAAAAGGCCTTCAGGGGCCACCCACTCCGGACGTGAATCATTTGCCTGTGTATCATGCACATCCCCGAACAATGCCACCCACGCTGCGGACCCAGGGGCTTCCAAAGGGAAGTTTCTGGCAGGGAAAGAAGCTCTGTTTAGGCCCAAGTTCATCGGCTCTTTGGAGGGTGTGTATCCTTCAGGCCCTGAAGGAGTCAGATCTGACCTCCTTTGAAATCCTTCCTGGTGACCAATGCGGGGTTAGTTAAACCGATAGGCACTTGGTTTCTGTATCTCCTGTTCCAGCTTTCCTAACCAAAGATCAAGGACCCTGGAGAGCAAGAGAATTATGCCCAGGGACCCTAGAATCCATGTTTACACGTGAATTTTCCCATCAAACGCCATTGAGAGAACAATTTTCTAATATGAGATGTATGCAAATTTTTATTTGTACTTTTAAAACAGGTCCAATGCTCAAAATTTGGCACTTCTGGTCAAAAGTGACCAAGAGAAATCAGAAGTCCATTCTTCCCTAAGCACCTTTCATAGCTGAGCAGGAGCAGAGTGTCAACCACCCCCCAAGTCTAGAGGGCCCAAGCCATGTGTCCAAGCAGAAATACATTGCTTAATTTGTTCAAAAAGAAGAAAAGCAGGCAGGAAAATACTTTCAAGTTCCAGAAATGCAGACCTCAAGCTATGGGCACAACTGATTTATTCCATGTTCCTTCCCAACTAAAGAATGTTAAAATAAGCTTAATTCGATTATAAGGAGACTTATATGCCAACCAAGCAGAGGTTATGAATAATTTGGGGACGAGATTTGCTTTGAATACTGGAAAATAAACTTTAATCTGTCAGGTAAAAATGTTCCTGTGAATTAATAATGCAAATAGCACAGTGCTTTCTGAACGTGGCTATAAAAGAATTAAATTACCTCCTCTTGTGTCAAGCTGTGGATTAACTTCCATTTTCAGGAGATCCCAGGATCCAAGAGTCAGGGTTTGAACTCCTTCTGAGAAAAATAAAAGCTAAAGCCTGAACCAGCACTGTGTGAGGAATCCTATTGTCCCCGCTGCACAGCAACATGTCCCAGTAGGGGGAGATCCTACTTTGAGCAAAATGATGTGCCCAGAAAGTTGAACGTTGACACCAGTTTCTGTAAAAACAATATGAATATTTAATATGATGCATATTTAATATGACGCTTAGCATCTGATCAAAAGCAGACTCTGTAAGATTAGCTGTAAGCCTTGGGCAGTTACTATACTAGGTATTACACTTCATAATCATTTTTGGAGAAAACAGATTCAGTCAAAATTCATTTGGGGTGGAGATTTTAATTAATAGTGTCAGCCATCAGGTCACAATTTAAGGACTCCATTTGGCCTGGGTGGGCCGACTATGAAGCCCCCTGTACTCCCTGGTGTCGCATAGTGCCAGCTTATGTCTTAGAGGCAATGCTCGGTGTAAGAGAGCACCACAAACTGGGAATGTGGTGGCCAGAATTGCACGGTGGGTCGTGGAGCTCAAAGCGAGGAGTTCAATGGCGATCTATTGTGGCTGTTACAGAAAGTAGCTGTGCACAAAGGCACTCGAGTTTTCACCCTGGGCCACTGCAGAGAATCCCTTAAATGTAGAAAGAACTTGTTTCCCAAACAAAATAAGACTTATAAGGAAACAGTCTGGGTGGACATCTCCCCAAGGCCCTTGGCCTCACCCAGTGTACAGGCTGGCATTCCCGGAAGGCAGATGCCCACCTCTTTAAAGGGATTTCCCAAAGCCTCCTGCTAGTAGGCAAGGAACTTGTCTAGATGGTGTTTCACAGTGGAAGCCTGGGACGGATTTTGAACATAATGGGTTTGTGCTTACTTCCTAAATTGCTATCCTACAAATTATCCCACTTGCTCCTCAGACAGCCCCACGAGGTACGGAAGCTCAAAAGGCTGCTTTCTTTATTACCCAAGGAAATGACCACATCGTTGCAGGCTGTTGGTAAATTGCACCCTCCCCTTCCTGAGGGTGAAGTAAACAGGAAAAAATGAAACTGAGGGATGTGGGAAGAGTGGGAGTGCTGCAAAGGAAAACCAACTTTGTGTGCAAAATATGAAGAAAGTAAAGGTGAGGCTCTCGCCTCAGGAAGCTCCCTGAGTCGGCCGCCTCTGTCCTACCCCTGACCACATGAGTGTCGGTGCATCCACCCCGCCGTAGAGCCAGGCTGCCGGGGCAGAGGCCACGTCCTGAGCATCGTGAGTTCCCAGTGACTTACTCACACCTGGGACACAGAGGGAGAGGGTAAGTGCTGCTGAATTAGCAGGTACTAAAGAGAAGATGGAGTAGATTCAACTCAGAAAATCGTTGAAAGAAAGCTGTGGCTCCCGCATAGGCAGAGATTTTCACAGAAAGTGATTAGAATTAGGATAAATGTGAAGGCAGAACTTCAGGAAAAAAGCCTGGCAGACAAAGGAGGCAGCATTCTAGATCGTTCCTGTGGTCTCAACACTCCTTTATTGAGAAAGATGTATGTACCCAGAATATTCGTCCAGACGAGGAAGTCCCGCATCCGCTGTGTGACTCCTGGGGAGGCGAGGACCGTGAGCTTCCCATTAGCAGGTCACCCTGGTCCTTCAGGGCCGCTGTTGAGTTGATGCGTCTTCCAGGACTCTGCTCGCAGGCCCCACCAGGTGACTTCCTTCCGGCCAAGGAAGTGTTTATGTTTGAGGAATTTACTGACACAAAGCGCAGGCTGAGGACCTCACCATAGGATGTTTCCCATGGAGACCCAGCCAGAGAAGCAAGCCCAGGCCCAGTCCGTCTGCACCTGGACGTGTTCACAGCAGCCTTGACGTCCCTCTTTTCGGACTCTAACCGCACCGTTTTGCAGCCCCTGGCAGAGACTGGCTTTCATTTTCAGGATGTTTCCAAGTTCCAGCCACAGCCACTAGGAAGAGGGCAGGAGAGCACGTGAAATCAGTCCTTGGCCTGTGGTGATCAGTTTCAAGATAAGGTTTGCACCCCAGCAGAGCCAGCCAGGGGGAGGGCACCAGTCTGGTTTTCTGAAGTGTGGCCACCGCAGGTTTAATGTCTGCATGCCCTCTTCACAGGCAGTCCCCAAGGGCTGTGGCATGTGTGCTGGGCGATTTGGATGAGGCATAAATCCAGTGACCGTGATGTCAGAGCTCCAAGAGGGACACATTTTTAGGTAGTAAACTGAGCCTAGCAGCCTGCCCAGCGTCCACATTCACTCCAACTTCATCATTTTACATGTCACACAGTAACCAGGCGTAGGCCCCCTGAGGTGCAAACATTGTTTCTTTGTTTAAAAAAAAAAAAGCCCACATCTCGAAGGAGAAAAACAACCTGGAGCATTTCCACCACCAGATAACAAACACTTTTTAAAGGGATAGTAATTATGATGGTGTGGTATTGGCACAAGGTGAGACAAACTGACCAGTTGCCAAATAAAGAGTTCAGAGACTTACCAGCTCTTAGTATGAGTACCTGACTTGTGGCAAAGGTCATAGTTCCATTTCTTTGGAAGAAGATCATCTTTTAAATAAATGGTGCTGGATCAATTGGATATTGCTATGGGGAGAAAATGGATGTTGACATCACACCATACGCAAAAAATGAATTCCAGATGGGTTATAAATTTAAAGGTAAAATGATAAAAGAGAAAAACATAAGAAATGTCTTTATGATCTTCAATTGACATAAACGTCTTAAACAGGACATTAAAAAACACTATCCAGGGTCTGGCCCCAGGTGTAGTGGTTAAGTTTGGCGTGCTTTACTTTGGTGGCCCAGGTTCACAGGTTCGGACCCCAGGCACAGACCTACACCTACACCACCTGTCAGCCATGCTGTGGCAGCAACCCAGATACAAAACAGAGGAAGACTGGCACAGATGTTAGCTCATGGCTAATCTTCCTCAGCAAAAAAAAAAAAAAAAAAAAAAAAGGCCCATTATCCATAAAAGAATAATGTAGTAAATTGGATTATATAAAACTAAGAACTTTTGTTCATCAAAAAACACCACTAAGAGAGTGAAACGGGCAACCCGAAGATGGGAGAAGATATTAACAACACATATATCTGACAAAGAACTTGTATCCAAAAATATATGAAGCACTCCTACAAATCAATTTTTTAAAAGTCAATTCAGTAGAAAAATGGACAAAAACTTGAAAAGATGCTTCATAAGTGAGAATATCCAAATGGCTAGTACACCTATATAAAGATGCTCAATTTATTAATCATCAAGGAGATACAAATTGAACCCACACCACCAAAATAGCTAGAATTTAAGTAAAAATTGCTAAATATTGCTAAGAATGTGGGGCAACTGGAATATGCCTACACTGCTGATGAGAGTGTTAACTGGTACAACCACTTTGGAAAACCACTTGGCATTGTCTACTAAAGCTAACATATGCATACCTTTTGATGGGCAATTCCACTCCATGTTTGTGCCCAACGGAAATGTGTACATATTGTCACCAAAAGCCATGTACCTGAACTTCTTATGGCAGCACTATTCATTGCAGCTAAAAACTGAATACTACCCAAGTGCCCAAGAGCAGCAGAATAGATGAATATATTAAGTTATAGTCACACAGTGGAATACTATACAGCAATGAGAAAGGACAATATACAACTATTCACAACAATCTGGGTGGATCTCACAGCTGTACTATTGAGCAAAAGATGCCAGGTGTAAGAAAATATGTATACACTGTCATTCCACTTAAATAAAGTATACAAGCAGGCTATCCTTTTGGGAGTAATGCCTGGAAGGGAGGACAAAAAAGCATTCTATTTCTTTTCTTTTTTTTTTTTTTGAGGAAGATCAGCCCTGAGCTAACTACTGCCAATCTTCCTCTTTTTGCTGAGGAAGACTGGCCCTGAGCTAACATCCATGCCCATCTTCCTCTATTTTATACGTGGGACGCCTGCGACCGCATGGCTTTTGCCAAGCAGTGCCATGTCTGCACCCGGGATCCGAACTGGCAAACCCTGGGCTGCAGAGATACAGAACGTGCACACGTAACCACTGTGCCACCGGGCCCGGCCAAATTCTGTTTCTTGTTCTGGGTTCTGGGTTCATGGTTGTCTTCTATTTGTGAATATTCATTGAGTTCCTATATGTGCACTTTTCTGTATGTATATTATACTTGTCAACTTAAAAAGCAAACTCATCTGTTATGTTATCCTCAAAACAAGTTTATTCAGGAATAGCCAAAAGAATTGCAATTCGGGATATGCATGCTAAGGTGACCCACAGACAAATTCAGAAAACAAAGAAGTAGAGTTTGCTTATATAGAGAAAAAGGGGTGTAGGGAGGGGCTGTTTTAAACGAAACTCTATGGGAGGAAAGTAACAGTTCAGGTGGCAGCAGCTTCTCATTGGCTGGGCTGTTGCTAGGTGGGGAGAGAAATCACCCTCAGTAGTAGAGTAGCTTTACTTCCTGTCCAAGATTCAAGCATCCCTCTCTTCCTGTTTGGTGTAATTGAGGATGTGTGATAGGGCATGAGAGCTCCCGTTACAGGGCTTCCTGTCTCCAATTTAGTTAAGGTTCCTTTTATTGATTTCCACATACTTCAATAAAAAGTAACAAATAAACAGCTGTTCCTGTAGATGCCCCCTACAGTAAAATCATATGTATCAACTTTGCAGAGTCATGACATCTAATTCAAGACATAAAGTGTGCTTAACACTTGCCAAAACTATATTTTCTCTAACAATGTAAAAATGGAAGGAGTAGACCACATACCAGCCTGAAGCATTTGGTTATGTTGCGTGCACGGGAGAGTGGCATGGAATTTTCACTGCTAATGCACTGATAAAGTATAATAAGAAAAATATGATGCCCAGAAGAAAGCTAGCAGTTGCTGCTGCTGCTGCTGTGGAAAGGGACCAAAATTGAGAAAACTCAGAAATGGTACCTGGAAACAGAAATTTCATGGCAGAGAGCACATGCTACGGTTTTCTTCTTGAGTTAGGGAATCTGCTGAGGTTTTTAATTAAGAGTCTATTGCACTGCGTTGCATCGTTAATTTTTAAAAAACGTGTAGCTTTGGTCTCTCCAACTAGACTGTAGATTCATTAAGATCAAGGGCTTGTTTTATGCCCTCGAATTCTGGGCACAGGAGATGTCATTCTCATTTCTTTTTTTTTTTTCTGCTTTATCTCCCCAAACCCCCCAGTACATAGTTGTATATCTTAGTTGCAGGTCCTTCTAGTTGTGGGATGTGGGACGCCGCCTCAACGTGGCCTGAGGAACAGTGCCATGTCCACGCCCAGGATCCGAACCCTGGGCCACCGCAGCGGAGCGCGTGAACTTAACCACTTCACCACGGAGCCGGCCCCATCATTCTCATTTCTTGATAGATAAGCACGCTTACAGAGGCATCTTCAGTTTTGAAATTGGAGATGAGGCTGCCTTTGTGGCTGAGGCAGAGTTTGTTGGTTTGATGGTTGGTTGGATGGCATGTAGGTCAGTGAACTGATAAGTTGGTTCCTTGAGCTTCTTTTGTCCTTTCAGAAGGAGGGGCTGGTTGTAGAAGGGAGAAAGGGGAGACTGCAAACTCTGACTCAAGTTTGCAGGTCTGAACAAAGGGGAATTGAAAGATGAAAGCAACATACCTGAGCCAACCTTGGAAGCCCACCGCAAAATCGTTCACAGTGTGGTCCACATAACTTAAACCTTTTCTCATATTTGGAACCTCAAGTTTTCAGCACTTATTCCATTTTCAAGTGTTATGGATTGACTTATGTCCCCCTCGAATTCATGTGTTAAAATCCTAGCCCCCACTATCTCAGGATGTGACCTCATTTGGAAGTGGGGTTGTTACAGATGTGTTATTTAAGATGAGGGCATACTGGAGTAGGATGGGCCCCTAATCCAGTATGACTGGTGCCCTTATAAAAAGGGAAAATTTGCAAACACACACACACAGACATACACACACAGAGCACCACTGGGGATGATGCTTCTGCAAGCCAATGGATGCCAAGGACTGTTGCAAACGACCGGAAGCTAGGAGAGAGGTGCGGAATAGATTCTCTCGCATCCCTCAGGAGAAAACAACCCTCCTGAGACCTTGCTCTCAGACCTTTAGCCTCCAGAGCTGTGAGATGACAAAGTTCTGTTAAGTCACCTTTGTCTTGGCAGCCCAAGCAAACTAATACACCCAGTGTTGAGATTTCAGTTGCCTGAACTTAATCTTCATTCATCGATGCACAAGGGCGTGCTAGCAGCATTTATGATGATATCAAGGGCATGTATATCTGAATATTGACATTTCAGAAAGCATTATTTCACCTGTGAAAACAAACTAA
Organism: Equus caballus; assembly: GCF_041296265.1. Lineage (NCBI taxonomy): Eukaryota > Metazoa > Chordata > Mammalia > Perissodactyla > Equidae > Equus > Equus caballus. Next base: position 19,260,416 of record NC_091712.1, on the reverse strand, counting down.
ATATTTTGCGGGTTCCTTCCCCAGAGAGTCTTCAAAGTTAATGGTACCTTAGCAATCTCCTAAGGTCCAATCCCCTTGTTTAGAGATGAAGGTGTTAAGGACCAGAGGTGTGAAGTGACTTGCCCAAGGTCAACTAGCTTGTTGGAAACAGACCTGAGAGCCTTGGCTTCCAACTCTTACATTAGAGATTTTTCCATTAGACTGTGCTCCATCCTGTGGAAAGTTTACGCAGACAGACAAAAGAAACGTACACTCTTCCTTTGAGATTTGGCTAGGAGCAAAGTGATAGGAATCCCACCAAGGGCCTGGAGAAACTATTACTCACATTGTAAAGATTAAAAAACAAAAGTAGCAAAATACTTTAATATTCCCAGTCCAATGTAGTCCAAAGAAAAACAGAAGAAGGCAAAATCTAATTATGTCTCTGAATCTTTGCTTAATCCTACGAGCTACGTGGCATTCCTATTTCAACATTTTTTTGAGATTCCAATATGGAACTAAACACATTGGGTACATTTAATTTCAGACTTGTAACAAATCAGATGTGCCAAACCACACAACTCTACTTCAAGATAAGTTTTCCCAGTGGGAGAAAATAAGCAGAGCAGCAGCCAAAACGCGTGCATTAGTTGAAAACACACATATCCCCAACCTAAGTCTTATGGCACTGCCATCTCTGACTCTCTCTCTTTCTCACCCTCCTCCACTCTCTCTGAGTCCTTTCCATCTCTTTGATTCTGCCAGGAACTGAAAGAAAAGAGCCTTTCCTGCCAAAACCTAGATAATGGATCAGTTCACCTTGAAACTATGCTCAGTTAATTCATGATAATGAAGGAGTGAAGTTGAATGGTAGAGATAGATGCTGGAAAAATATTTTTCATACTAAAGTATAGAAAAGCAAGAATTATAGTAAGGTTCACTTTTCAGACTATACAACCTTGATATGACTCTTAGTCTAGAAAATGGCGTCTTGGATAATACATCCTGATGTTCCAGCACTCTGATAGTAAAGGCAAATGGTTCAGTATTTGGCAGAGAAGTAGTTAATATTAATAGCTTGAAAGGCCAATGAGATCCTCAGGAAAAAAAATACTGTCTTGATTATAAAGGAAGGGAAAGGAAATTTTAAAAAACATAATAGATTGGGGGGCCAGCCCAGTGGCGCAGCAGTTAGGTGCTTCCTAACATGTTCCGCTTCTCGGCAGCCAAGGGTTCGCTGGTTCGGATCCCGGAAGCGGACATGGCACCACTTTGCAAAAGCCATTCTGTGGTAGGCGTCCCAAGTATAAAGTAGAGGAAGATGGGCATGGATGTTAGCTCAGGGCCAGTCTTCCTCAGCAAAAAGAGGAGGATTGGCCGTAGTTAGCTCAGGGCTAAACTTCCTCAAGAAAAAAAAAAGGAAGAAATAAAAAACATAATAGATTGGAAAGGAACTGACAAGGTAGCTTTTAAAAGCTGTTAACATATTCAATCTATGCAGCATCTACATAATATTTTTTATGATTCCTAATAAATTATGTCCAAAATGGCTTTATTTTACTATGAGCCAGTGGCCTTGGATAATAGCTTATGTCAATATTTTATTAATAATTTAACATTTCTTATTTTGCCTTCTTCTTTTCCTTTGAAATGACACGGTGGTAGATTAGCATAAATTAACACGATTTAAAATATACCAGGTTAAATTTGTGTAACTATCCAAGCCAACACATCTAGCAAACACTTTTACTGCACCAAGACCACAGTGAGGGATGGAATCTTCAGGAACTCGCCCTTGTCCCTGGAACGTGGACGGAGCCAGCTTGTGCCAGTGCTGAATCCAGACCTCTGCTGGGGTTGAGGTAACAGATGCAAAATACGTATTCATTCAACAAATAGTCATGGTCATGTGTACAAATGAGAGTTCAATAGAAAATGCATTTGTAGATGAATTTTGGGGAAAGAAAGCTTGCCATGCCCACCAAACCTGAATGTTCAGTATGCCCAAAACTGTTTAAACTACGTCCTTCAAAAGAGAGCTTTTGCCGGAAGAATAAAGGCAAAAAAGATGCCACCTATTGGCTGTGTTATGATAGTTCTTTAGGGCAAAATTCTGAGAACTGGATCTGTGCAGCCCTGCGGGTACGTGAGGACAGTTCAAGGGACTCCATTTGCAGATGCTCGACTTCCACGTGGACCCTTTCCTAAAACCACCCAAGAGAACACCTGCATCTTCCTCATCCTCCTGTTTCCTCTCCCCTTTCATGATCTCTCTTCCCTCATTTTAGTAAGGTAATAGCGGCCTTTTCCCATTCCAAATCTTACCAGGTGTGCACTGCCCTAAGGCGTGAAAATGCCGTGCATGAAACACAGAATCACTTGAAATATCGGGGTAGGGGAAGCCTCTGGTTAACTGAGGTCCCAAACCCGTTCCCTCCCCTCCATCCTATTAAGAGACGTGCTTCCAGTACACTTTTACTTCTAGGTTTAATAGTTATTTATAAAAAATATGTAATATTTTTATGTTGTTTTCATAGACTACTTACTGATAATAACTATACTGATAACTACTGAAGAAAGGAAATAAAAGGGTTTTTTGTTGAGGAAGATTAGCCCTGAGCTAACATCTGCTGCCAATCCTCTTCTTTTTGCTGAGGAAGACTGGCCCTGAGCTAACATCCATGCCCATCTTCCTCTACTTTATATGTGGGACGCCTGCCACAGCATGGCTTGTCAAGCAGTGCCATGTCCGCACCAGGGATCCGAACCGGCGAACCCCAGGCTGTCGAAGCGGAATGTGCGAACTTAACCACTGCACCAATATCAAAAATACCTAAAACTATTTTTAAACTTTCATTTTATGTTCATATATTTGTTGCAGAAAAGTATAAGAGTTTCCATTGAGAAACTTTCTAGCAAAAAATGTGCTAGGATGATATTTTGGGAAGGAAATGGGATAAAAATATGCCTTAAAATAAAATTTCCAACTCTGAAAGAATTTTTTCATGTATTTTTTAATGGATGCTAATAGGTATCTTATAGCCGTGATATTCAGATTCCACTGGATACATTTAAAGAGAACTATAAAGGGCTTATTTTTCTGTGTCAATATTTATAATAGACTGGAGATTTATATCCTTTGTAACTATTTACACTTATGATGAAAAATTTTAGATGTCAACCTAAAAGTGAGCCAGTGGGTATATAATTTTTCAAAATCATTTTAGGGGGGATTGAACAAAAAGCTAGAAGACAACTGCTCGAGGCAGGAGCTGATTAGTGGATGGGGCAGAGGGAAAGAAGGAGAGAGAAGCAGACCATATTCAATAGTGAGCTAAGCAGTTAACTTGAGGCCCAAGTCAATACCAGGAGGAAAAGCGGCTCTAAGAGTTAATGTGGTTAACTTCAGGAACAGCGGTGAGCCAGGGCAGGTCAGCACGGTTTGAAGCTGGGGGAGAGGCTTATTAAATATGGTGCTGTGTTTTCTGAATTTACATATCCCCTTTCACTCAAAGCAAAAGGCGTGCAATGGTTTTAAAACCCTGTAATAAAATCCAGGCTTAGAAACAAATAAATGGGGTGGTTATTCACTCACATAAAAATTTATGCTAGTGTTCTTTCAGTTATGGAAGATAACTGTTAACCCTGATATTTATAATCTTCCTCTTAAGAGCTGAAATAGAAATCTCATGTTGGCGAGAGTATTTAGAGCTTAGACCTAGATACTTTTGGTTATTGTCCCTGTCTGGGGCCCGGCCTGGTGGAGTACCAGTTAAGTTTACGCACACCGCTTTAGGGGCACAGGGTTCACCAGTTTGAATCCCGGGTGCGAACCTAGCACTGCTCATCAAGCCATGCTGTGGCAGGCGTCCCACATATAAAATAGAGGAAGATGGGCACAGATGTTAGCTCAGGGCCAGTCTTCCTCAGCAAAAAGAAGAGGAATGGCAGTGGATGGTAGCTCAGGGCTAATCTTCCTCACCAAAAGAAAAATTGTCCCTGTCTAGAAAAGAAAATATTCATTCCACAATAGGAAGTTTTCACAGGTGCATTAAAAGCCACTGATTGGAAAAATAATGAACGCAACTTCATTTTCCTCTTCCCTGTTTTTAGGTTAAAAAGAAAATAATAACTGATCTTCACTCTAAAATTCATTCAGCAGCCAAGGTCTGTAAATTCTATTTCTAGAATGGGGCCTCTTTAAGGAGCTATGGGGAAGGCATCTCAAGAAGGGCACAGTTTATAAAAAGAAGAGGACTGCCTGTTGCAAAGAGCACCCATGAAGACATAGCCAGCTCTAGGCAAGCAATGCTCCTCACCTTTGGGGCTTTGCCCCGCCCTACATTGCATAGCACAGGTCTCCAGGGATCCACTTCCCTGTGTCTTCATCTTCCTCTGGACTTCTTGTTATAATCCTAAAACTGAACTCTTAGTCTTACCCACACAGACACAAACACAGATCGCACACCCTACATCCACTGGGCCTCTGTACTTCCTGTGTCAGTCATGATGCCATAACTACCCAACTGTTGAAGTGAGAATCCTGGAATTCATCTAAGATGCCACCTCTCCCTCTGTCTCCTCCATCATCTGTGAATTCCATTTCCTTGATATCTCTCAAATCCGTGTGTAACCAACATGGACCAGTTTGGACTGGCCCTATTATATCCCATTGTATCGATAACAAAATATCAAAGTTATCTTGCAGGGGCAAAACCTGCAAGTCATGTAGCTGGAGCATGCTCAGCAGGTGGAAACCTTGTCCTCAGATGACCTCAAGCCGGCTAGGAACCAAAACTTCTCTGGCAACGGAACTCAATGTGAAAAGAAAGCAGCATGAGGAACCTAATAAGAAGCAAGATGTCCCTTGACTTGTAGCACACAGGATTTATCAGACTGTTACACTCCCAGCCTCCAGTCAGACTCCACCAAGCTAGTGTTTTGCATAACCACTCCTATGCCCAACTCCTTAAAAGTCTTCAGCTCAATGAGACATTCGAGCCTTGCCTCCTGTCTTCTTGCTGGCCTGCTGTGCAATAAAGCTGTTTCTTCTCTCGAAAGCCAATGCTGTAGTATTGACTTCTATGCACATTGGGTAACAGGCCCTTGCCCTTGCCCTTGCCCTTGCCTGGTAACAAATGCTTCTCTTCCCATTCACACACCTGTGCCTGGGTTCTCCCCTGCACTCTTGTGATGCCTCATAACTAGTCTCCTCCGCTCTGGTAAGGAGGAACTTTCTCACATGCAGGTTGAATAAGGTGCCTTACCTGCTGAGGCTCTTCACCTGTGGGATAAAAGCCAAACCGCTCACCATGACAGCGGAAGCCGCTGATGAGCAACTTCCCAGGTTTACTCCTTGCCTTTATCGACTTACATCAGAGTTACAGCCATTTCCAAACACATGCAGTCTCCCGAGCACTCTTCGCTTTTGCCTGATGCCTTTGCACATGCTGTTCCCCTTGGCTGGAAGAGCAGATCCCACTGTTCTCACGGGGCTACCTGTTCTTCACTCCAGCCCTCTTCTTGGTCTCACCCCATCAGCAAACCCTGCTTGGAGACCTCTGTTCCTTCTGCCTGGATATTCCACACCCTTCCTCGCCCTCTCCCACAGCACCCCGCCTGCTTCAGACCACACTGTATTTTAACTGTCCATTTGCTTGTCTGTCTTCCCTTTAGACTGTGAGCTTCTGAAAGGCAGATACGGTGCCTTTAGCGACCTCTCTTCCAAATCTAATCAGTGCCAGACACATAAAAGGCACTCATGAGCATGTAAAGAGAAGAAAGAGAAGGAATAAGAGAGAAGGAAGGACAGGCAGACTCATTCCTATTAAGATGTGAGGGACTAATGGTTTTATTCCTTTTTCATGGGAGGAGGGCAGGAGGGTTTTTGTTTATCCATTCAGCACATATTTTCCTGAGCTCACACTGTACCAGGCTTCCTGGCGGATCTGGAGGGAGTTACCTGGATAGTAGCACATACCTTCTATCCTCCTGCAATTCACAGCCGAATGGGAGAGCCAGACACCTAAACGTGTTATTACAAAAATGCAAATTCTAAAATAGAAGGAGAGGTGCCATGCCAAAAAAGCAGAGGGAGGAGACTGAATGACTAGGTCTGACTGGCGCAGCCTCAGAAAGCTTCTAGAGAAGAGGGACAATGTCGTTCTTTGTGACAACAGCAGCAGCTAACATTCCCTGGATGTTGTATTTCACCATGCGCAGTCAAGGGTCTAAAGCTCCCCCTACAGGTGTTCCTGACTCCAGTTTAGTTAAGGTCTTTTATTAACTTCCATGTAACAAAAATTCATTTCTGGGGGCTGCCCCGTGGCTGAGTGGTTAAGGTTCTGTGTGCTGTGCTTTGGCAGCCCGGGTTCACTGGTTCAGATCCTGGGCCTGGACCTACTCCACTCATCAGCCATGCTGTGGAGGCATCCCACACACAAAGTAGAGGAAAACTGGCACAGATGTCTGCACAGAGTGAATCTTCCTCAAGCAAAAAAAACGATGAAGATTGCCAACAGTTGTTACCTCAGGATGAAGCTTCCTCCCCCAAAACAACAACAAGAGCCTCATTTCTTCTTCACATAAAATCTGTATGTCCAGGCAACTCACCAGAGTGACTGTCCTCCGCGTGGTGACTCAGTGACTCAGTGTGCTCTTATGATCTCAGTGTCTCTTCAGAGGCTGCAACAGAGGAACAGAGGAGCAGAGAGAACTGGAAAGGAGCGGTTCACCGTGTCAGCCCAAAGTGATGCGTGTCGCATGTACTCCACCTCCTGGTCTACAGCTAGTCATGTGACCCGGCCTAACTCTAAGCAGACTAGGAGGTGAAGTCTTCTGTGTGCCCTGGAAGAAGGAAGAGGAAATGGGTTTTGGTGAGCACATAGCATCATCTCTGCCAAATGTACATATAATTATTAATCTCATATTCAGACAAAGACATTGGGGTACAGAGAGGTTAAGTAACTTGCCCAAAGTCACACATGTCTAGTGGTAAAGTGAAAATCAAACACAGGCTTTCTGGATTGGAACCTTCATCCCTAATTATTATGCTGTACTGCCTCTGTGCCATCAAAATGGAGAGACAGAGAGAGTGTGTGTGCGTGAGTGCATGTGTGTACGTATACGTGAGAGAGAGAAGAAGGGGGAACACACCAGTTTGTTGGGGTGAGAAAACTTGAGGCAAGGGTTTTCCCGGTGGCTCTCAAAGAGTACACAGAGATAACCATCCATGCATCAGGTTGACCTTGATCTGGGGACATTCAGGCTCCCCCTGCTCCTCAGTCATGAGTCCTCGCCCTGGCCATCAGTGACCATCAATGGCCCAGGTTCAATTCTAAGCAACTCCCCCTCTAGCGGGTCCACTCAGGAGCAGGGAGGGGAAGGCGGGGAGTTTGGTGGTGCCTCTTTCCTCTCAGGTTGCTCTCTCCGGTGCCTGAGGTCTGTAAACCTTGGAAAAGTAGGGAATGTGCTGGGACATACTCTCAAAGTCTCTCTCCCTCCCAGGTGAGGAGGAATGGGAGTTCCCGGAAAAGGTCACAGGGCTAAATAGAGAGAGTGTCACCTATCACCGCCCAACTTCCTGGTGCCCAGAGAGGCCAGTGTGCCAGGATGGGAGGTTATACATGAGGCCATCTGGGTCACTAGGGATCGAGCAAAGCAGATACTGAGAGGCTGAGAATCTCCTTCTTGTTTAAACAGGACAGAAGGCTTGACGCCAAGCTGTCCTAAGCAATTTCTTCCAGGGCCATTGGGTCCTATGTGTGACCTCCACCTTGATCCACACTGACTGTTCCAGAGTGTCCTCAGGATTGGAAACCCCGCCCTGCTCCCAGGGCACGTGCTCCTTTGAGAGGACATCGACCCCTCCACCTCACAGCCCTTCATTGCCACCTGAGACAACTGGAAGGACTGGAATTCTCCAGCCGCCAAGCCCTCCCCCACTCACCCCTGGGGGCTGCAGAGGTGCGGCCGCCCCATATTCCCACTCTGCTTGGAACCCAAATTAGCCTTAGGGATCCACGGTCCGAGCTCTTCTTTCCAAAACCAACTTCATCCCTGGAACTGTGTTTGGGATGCCGTCTGCCAGATCTCTTCAATCTGGAAAGCCCACGAGATGAAAACAAAGCAGCTGCTCCACAGCCTCACAGCTGTTCATGGTAACCAGACGTGAGAGGAAATTTGCCAAGGAGCGCCTTACGGAAGGACCCTCTGTAACGAGGTGATCAATCGATGTCTCCAAACTAAGCTCTGTGTAACTGGGTGCTCATTTTTGGAATTGGACTCAAGACTCTTCTTTTTTTAATCTGGATGAGTTGGATCCAAAAATATTCCTAATTTGAAGCTACACATGAGTTTTTGCAGACTAGCAAGAGGCAAGGACCTAAGTTCACGTCCGCGGCAATGGAACGTCTTTGTTCTGGGTTTCTTGGATTACTCTTCGTTTTATGAACCTTGAAGAATTTCTTGATTTGGGAGTGAGGGAAGAAATTATATTGGTTTTGTATAAAATTAGAATACTGTTCATTTTTGTAGTGTTTCAATTAATTGTTCCCAGGAGACATGCGAAGCAGCCGAATGCAGGAAAGGCCTATGGGACCCACCCTCACCCCCGCCCCTCCCTTGGAAGGAAGCCTGTAAACCTGTCCTGGACCGGCCTGCTGATGCCCTCTTCTCTGTGTTATTTAAGACTTAACTTCCTAGAATAAAATCGTGTTGGAGTTCTGTGTTCTTGAGAAACTGCCTTTTGAAGGCCAGCGAGAAGAGGATCCCGCTGTCAGTCACCCTGAGAAGCCAATCCTGGCACAGTAGTTATGGCTCTGGAGGAAGGTTCTAAATTGAAAATGGGGAAGAAAACTTGTCCCTCTCCATGGGCCTGGTTCCCAAGGTGCACATCAGTCCCCCAGCCCACTCCCCAAGCCCGCTCTGAAATGGAGGTTGGCACGCAGGCGGTTTATTGAGAAGGGCCCTCAGCTCAACACCCAGGATGATGTAGAGAGCAGGACTGAGTGGAGGGAGAAGCAGACTTGCAATCACAACAATGAAGAGCCCAGCCGATCCTGTGCTGTGCCCTGGAGCCAGAACGTCCTTCAAAGTTGTCTCAAGCTGTGCAGAGGGACAAGGCCTTGAACCCCTGCCCAAACTGGTCATTGGATGTGGGCCACCCCAAGGAAGGGCAGAACCTTGGGCAAGGTGGCGCTCGTCAGTCTAGGTCAGTCTGTGGTCCTTGAACTAGCAGCATCAGCATCACTTGAAACTTATGAGAAATGTAAATTATTGGGTCCCATCCCAGACCTTCCGAATCTCAAACTCTAGGGGTGGGCCAACAGCCTGTGGTTTACCCAGGTGATTCTGGTCCCTGGTAAGGTGTGAGAACCACTGCTCTGGGGCAAGGCCTGGAGAACTCACTGGCAGCTGCTGGCAGCCAAGCTCCCAGCAGCTGGGGAAAGAGAAGCTTCGTTCCTAGAAAGCAGTCTGGATGGTGCTCCACGGCATGCGTTACACATGCTCAGAGCTCTCTCCGTGGTGGGCATACGCTGGCCACTGCCCCGTGGAAGCAGACCAGGAGCCAGCCAGGGCGAGGCCCCGCAAAGACAGCCCTGGATCCTAAGAGCAGAGGTTGTAGTATCAATTGTAACCTACCCTCTCCATTGTATTTCTCTTATGTCATCCCCAAATCATCACTAAAATGCTTCAAAACCACATCCTTGTCTATCAGTGTTGTATGGAATTAAGAACTACCTGTCTTTCTTTGTGTGAAAGAAAGAGCATCCTCCCTGCCACCAACAAGACCAGAGTGGGTTGCAATGGTGGATGCAAACAGTCATCAACTGTGTGGGTGGCTCACCCATTTCCTGAAGGTGGGTGGCTTCAGAGGCTGCATTGTGTCAATTTCATAGGAAGCCAGAGGTAAGATGAGTGACTCATTTTAGAGCACAAACAAATAGCATCCTGAGAGACCTTCAAAAAGAACTGAAAACTCTTTAAGCCTTCAGCCAGGGGCTCAAAGTCCACTGTAACTCAGATATTTATAAGATATATGATATTCCTTTTTATTAACAAGTTGTTATGCCCTGGACACAACAATTACAACAACGCCTATGAGGCTGTTACTTCCATGGGGAAGCCACACCAGGGCCGTTTTCATTGTATTGACAACTCTCTGGCATGACTGGCATTTAATTCTGGCAACTGGTCAACCAGATGGCAAATATGCGAACTGGGACTTAAGGGAAAAAAAATTGGTCAAGCCAGTTTGGTGACATTAGTATGACTGAAAGCTGCTGTTTTTAATAGGGTAGGTGGTAAACTCAGATCCCAACATCAGTGAAATTTGTCAGGTCAGCTTAATGACCATCAACTCAATCATCCCATTATTTAATTTCCATTTAAAATCCTTTCAGTCCTTTTTCACTGCCATGAAAACATGTTAACCTATCAGGGTGCATAACTGAAAATCAGCTTGATAAACAGGAGATACTCTGTGGACCGTGGTTAAAAATGGACTGTGAAGGCAATTTTGTGGATGTGCTGGAAATATCCCAGTCTCTTGTTTTCTTTTTCTTTTTTTCTTTGAACAGGTCAAGTGGCTACAGACATAGAGTGTAGAGAAAATGGAAACATCAAAAAAATAATGAAATAAGTAGAGGAGTTTAGTGCATTGAGGTTTTTACCAAATATACCTGCACAGGAAGTTGCAGAATGAACACAGTGAAGCCAGCAGCTCCGGGAGCAGCCACACAGGACGCACGACCTCAGCAGAAGCTGCCGGTCCGAGAACACCGCGAATACACACTGCCCTCCACTGCCCTCCACTCTTTTGACAGTTTCAGTTCAATTTGGCACATCTTTCTGTTTCATTTGATATCTCTTTTTTTCTTTTCTTTTCTTTTCTTTTTTTTGAGGAAGATTAGCCCTGAGCTAACATCTGCTGCCAATCCTCCTCTTTTTGCCGAGGAAGAATGGCCCTGAGCTAACATCTGTGCCCATCTTCCTCTACTTTATACGTGGGACGCCTACCACAGCATGGCTTGACAAGCAGTGCCATGTCCGCACCCGGGATCCGAACTAGCGAAGCCCGGGCCGCCGAAGTGGAACGTGAGCACTTAACATCTGCACCACCAGGCCGGCCCCTGATATCTCTTTTAGATCTTTCTCCATACCCACCCTCCCAAAAGAAATAAAAGGAAAAAAAGAAATTTAAAAAGAAATGTAACTGTAAGCATCAAAACTTTTTCTTCAAAAGTCACTCCCTTGTTCCTGTTTCATATTTTCTCCTAGTTTGTCTTTTTTTGCCATTTTACTTTTTATGCATCATCTTCCTCCAGATGGCAAGAAAGCCAAAAAAACACAAATTTGATCAGGTCAATTTTTAATATTTCTTAGCAGCTTTAATTAAAAGAAATAAAATACTAGGAATGAACTTGAAACTCTTGGCTGTTTTTATTTCCCTTGCTGCTCCTATCTACCGCTGTCCATTTCTAATAACGAGTTAATTTCATCTGTATCTACGCAATTTCAGAGAACGTGCCCGATGAGTGAGATGTCCTGGCCTCAATGATCTTATAATGAAGTGTCTCTCAAGAGAAACAATATGAAAAGACCTATTATCAATGCAAGGGAGGGAAAAACAGTTTACTGTAACAAGGCAACGACAAGTGAGTATGTTCGAAAGAGCTGAAAGACATTTGAGAAATTATCTAGTGAAAACTCTTCTACGGAGAGATGAGGTGAGAGCTGGGCTATGACTTGCTGTTGTGTGCTGCCCTTGACCTCAGGGGAGGGGTTTACCACACTGCGCTCCAGCTTCCTGATCCGTGAAATGAGTACCAGTACCCACCTCCCAGGGCTGCTGTGTGGCTGGAAGCGGTAACCCCTGCAAGGGACTTAGAGAGCACCTGGGACGTGGAAGGCAGCCAATTACTTTGGCAGTAATAAAAATATCACTATTATTCTCATGCCTACATCACTGAGCATGTTGTGGAAGGCCAGTGCTGGGTGCTAAGTATCCTTGTTCCCTGTACTGTGTTTTGTGAATGGGATGACGTTTCCTCTCATGGAGACTCCACAAACAAGGAGTGTCCACACCAGTTCTGTGGGACGTCTGAGCCCACAGTTGAGAGCACGCCCTTTGGAGCCAGACAGAGCTGAGCGACCAGAACGCAGCAGCCTCTTTTCAGCCGTGTGATCTTGGGCAAAGTATCTTACCTCTGTGAGCCTCAATTTCCCCGTCTTTCATGAAGGACATGATGACATACCGTATCGGGTGGTGGTGAGGACTAACTGAGATTGTGAGGGCTGAGTGCTTTCATGGAAACAATGCTTCCTTCATGGTGGCTGTTAGTATAGATGTTGCAAAGGAAAAGGGAAAGAGGATAATTCAGAGAGAAAGGCTTGAGGGACAAGTTAGGCACTCTTTAAAAAAAGGTGGGCGCAGACACTTGACACAGAGCCTGCCCTCCAGGAGGCCGCTAGGGAGTGGAAAGAGCCGCAGACTGAGGCGTGGAGATGACTCAGGGAAGGTGAGAGACACTCTCTTTTCACAGGTCTGCCAAGTCTGGACTCTCTCCTTCTCTGTGTAATCCCTGAAACCCATCATTGTATTTTGCAGAAATTGTGTTTTAAACTGTGACAAGTAGATATGCAACTGCTTTCCATGAACCGAACTGGGAGCTACCAGAAAACGTGTCCAAATGGGCATTTCCCAGGGAAAGCAGATCAGACGGAGGATTTACACTTCTTCTGAACAAGCAGAAGCATTTGCTTTCCACGTCATCCAAATGTTTGTGGCTATGATGCCAAACCTAACACGTTAAGTGCGGGCAGGCGACCCAGGCTCCAGCCCAGCCATGTGGGCTGTGCAAGGCGAAGTTCAGGAGCCCTCTGTCCTTGTAAATCACAACTCCACATGTTGTGGAGGAAATTAGCTCAGAGAAAGGCCAAGTGTGATAAAAAATGAAACAGATTGACATTCCAATAAAATAAGCTCTTCGACCCTCTGTATACCCCCTGGGTCCCTGGAGATGTATATATTCTAGAAATAGCATTCCATTCATGTCACAGTCTTGGTTCAAAACTACCAGACCAGGCTCTGCTGTCCCATCACTGCCAGAGGGCAGCTCTGACCGATGACCAGCTTGCTTCCATGCAATGTTACGTGTTGTTATTACTAATGATGACAGATGGTAACCAGGGGAATATTTTCATGCAATACACAGCCTTGAAAACACAAAGGGAAACAAACACATAAAATGACATAAAAGCATTCCGCTTGGGCAGCAGAATGTGACATCGTCCCTACTCCACATAGGAGCAGCGGGCAAGGAGGGGGAACAGAGGAAGGTTTGACCAGCCATTAGGAGATCTGGGTTCCACGCCTTTTTAATGCGGACTCACTCCTGGCCGGGTGTTAATTGCCCTGTGGCTCTACCCAAGTGTCCTGCAAACTCTAAGGGTGGATGAGCTAACGCTGTTGAGATGTGGAGATCAAAGGTGGTAGAGTCGCACAGGGCAGTCTCTGGGTTTCTGAAAGAAGAATTGCTAATGTTTGGAAAATTGCAAACCGTCTCTTAACAGGACGGAGGATATGGTCCTTTCTGTGCCCTGTGGGGCACTCCTGGCAAAGGACACTGTGTTCCTGTCTTCCCATCCTCTAGTTAGATAGCCAAGGGGAGAGGGGGGCGGGGAGAGGAGGGAGCCACATATTCTAGCAACTTCATGCTCTTCTGTTCTGTAGACAAGCATTTGAGGTGAGGGTCAAAATCCAGTGAGATAGCTCAGGATATAAGATTGGTACCTACTTAAACTACAAGTCCAGAAAAGGGGAGTTTGGGAAATGCCCTTTAACTGATGTTGGGAGGAGAGAAGGAGGAATGGAGATCAGGAAACACTTGTGATTTCTGTGTTCAAGAGCACCCTTGCTAACGTCAAACAACAACTCATCTGGTAGATCTCTGATTTATGCCTCTGCCTTGGGATCCCCTCTCCATTTCTATCTAGTTAATGGCGCCTCTTTCTAAGTTGTTCTTTTACATTATTTACAAAAGTAAGGCATGCTTATTTTTCAAGATATAAGTGATACGATACAGAGAATAGAACTGAAGGTCTCTGGTCACACACTCCATTCTCATCCCTCCTTTTGCCAGAGGTAAACTACTGCAAATGGCATGTCACTGCCATCAGAAATGCGGGTGTGTTTATGTGCATGCCCATAGTGGTAGGGTTTCCATCTCTCTATCTTTATTTCTTCAGAGTCGGGATCAAGCCTTGCCCCTTCCTTGAAAGTTCTCCTGCCAACTCCAGCCCTCCTTTCCTTGAACACGAGCTGCAATAGCGCTGAGGGTCTTGTGCATCTTGGCTCATCCTAAGCACTTTGTCCTCATCGTCTTGAATCTTCACAACAACCTTGCGACGATGGCATTATCATGCCCATTTTGAGGAGGAATTGAGGCTAAATGAAATTCATTACCTTGCCCATGGTCAGGCAGCTCCTTGTTCCATGGAAGAGCCAGATCTTGACCCAAGGGCATCGCAAGCCCAGGTCCCTTCCATCACCGGCACCAGGCTTTCATTCCACCCACTCATTCAGCAAATGAGAACGCTGGGTGCTTGAGACTCATGGGTGAGCAAAGCGATTCCCTTGCCCTTGTTTGCTTACTTATTTTCCACCTTGTAATATCTCCAGCCTTATCGATAGAGTGCAAGTTCCCACCAGCATGGGTATAATGAAGGGTTTCTTTGGGACTAAGATTCTACTTTAAATAACTGCTATTTTTCACAAATCCAAAACGTCGTTTTTATCTCATGTGTTTAAAATGACTGGAAACCATCCTCTTAATCATATATGTATTTGTCTGTTTGGGCTGCTATAACAAAATACCACAGACTGCATGGCTTAAGCAACAGACACTGTTTCTCACAGTTCTGGAGGCTGAGAAATCCAAGGTCAAGGTGCCGGGCGATTCCATTCCCGGTGAGACTCTCTTGCTGGCCTGCAGAGGGTTACACTCTCTCCTTGTCCTCACATGGCAGAGTGAGAGCAATCTCTCTCTAGTCTTCATGTCATAAAGCCTCCAGTCCCATCGTGAGGGTTCTACCCTCATGACCTCATCTAACCCTAGTCACCGCCCAAAGGCCCCGTCTCCGAACACACTCACACTGGGGGTGAGGGCTTCAACACACGGATTTTGGGGGGGGGGCACAATTCAGTCTATAACAATGCTTTTCTCTAATCTTTATAATAAAGAATATTTACCATTAAAAAAAAAAGAAACCCTTGAACTTTAAGCTCATTTCCCTCTATGTGTTTCTTTCTTTATATACACGGCCTTTTTAAGATAACTACAAAAAAAACATAGGGCTGGCCCCATGGCTGAGTAGTTAAATTTCCCCATACTCCACTTTGGCGGCCCAGGTTCACGGATTTGGATCCCGGGTGTGCACCTACTCCACTCATCAGCCATGCTGTGGAGGCATCCCACATACAAAGTAGAGGAGGATTGGCACAGATGTTAGCTTAGGGCTAATCTTCCTTAAGCAAAAATAGAAAGAGGATTGGCAACGGATGTTAGCTCAGGAGGAATCTTCCTCACAAAATTAATTAGCTAATTAAGTAAAAGGAAGATAATTAGAAAAACCAGATCTTCATCTAATTAGGCAAATAAAATCTAAAAGCATTTTTGTATATTCCTCAGTGTTCCTTCAGTTAAAAGCTATGCAGGGCCCATGTCCCAGAGAGGTACCTCAGGGAACCAGAAGGGCACCATTTGCCAACGCAGGAATGTCATTCCCATTTGGAAGCTGTGGAATTCTGCTGCTGTCAGAAAGTGAGATGGATGTAAGAAGGAAAATGATTCATTTGGAAGATGTAAATTAATCAGAGTAGACAAATTTTAATTATGTATAAATATTGGCTTCACGGAAATTACATCTCGGGGTTGCGGGCTGGGGATAACTAATAGGCGTAAGCCTTGTTGAGTGAGGGAGGGGCAGGTCTTGACATAAGGCTAGGTTAGCAGATATGTGGCTGGAAGTACTGATCTTTTGAAGCACATGTTTTAAAAAATTCTTCAGTTCAAAAGGTTAAAATTTGCACACAAAGTTTTGTTTGACTAAACGTCTAGGGCAGTCTCCTTCATTTAAGATCTTGTTCAATAGACCCCATCACAAAGTGAACTTCTACCAAAGATATCTTTTTTCTTTTTCAGGTTTTTCCTTCCATGTGGAGTTTCGAAAAAGTAGACACCCTGTCTGAAACTGCCAAGCCTGATACTTAGAACAAAGCAGATCTAAAGCCCGACAGAAGAGAATCATCTGGAGGTCACTCGAGAAGCATTATCCCGCCGGTAGCATGTGCTCATGTGTGGCCAAGCTATTTGCATAAAACCCAAACCTAAAGGTACGAACGACATGGATGTCAAATCAGGGTCTTTCAGTCACGTACCAAATAAGTCAAGAGACGGCCTGGGCCCACAGGCTCCCCAAGACTGAGTCCAGTGCCTGAGACAGAAGCTGGGCAGGGAGGCAGCACTGTGCTCACATTCAACAAAACTTGGTGTGTGTGTGTGTGTGTGTGTGTGAGTGTGAAGAAGACTAGCCATGAGCCAACATCCATGCCAATCCTCCTCCACTTTACACATGGGATGCCTCCACAGTGTGACTGATGGAGTGTAGGTCCAAGCCTGGGATCCAAATCCGCGAACCCAGGCTACTGAAGCAGAGCATGCCAAACCCAACCACTGTGCCACAGAGCTGGCCCCGCAACAAAAATCTTAAAAGTGGGTCACTAGGGGCAGGCGTGAGGACATCCCCACACACTGAAAAGCACTTTCTCCCAGCCCATCGCTATCTTGAGTAATCGCTTCTGATTAAGGCATTCTGTCTCTAGAAAGTTCTTAATAAAGGGAAAGTAAGGTATTTGGGGGTGATGCACACATTAAGCCGTCATATCACCTTGATACAGATCATTCATTCAATTAGTGGTGTCCGAAATTCTATTGGAAAGGTCCACGCCAAGCACTGAAGAGAGCGGACTACACGTGGACCAAACATGTAAGGGTCTGTTATCATGGAAATCAAATGAGAAAACGTGTGCTAAGGTCCACCTGCCCCTTTGAGCATCTCCTGATGTTGTTTTTTTCTAATAGAGGTTAACAGCCTGACTCTGGAGCCAGGCTACTTGGTTGAATTCAGGCTCCACCACTGCTAGCTGGAGTCCTTGGGAAAATACAACAAGCATAATCCTTTATCTGTTATTAAAAAGTATCTCTTCAAGGGTCACTTGCAGGAATTAAATGCGATGATATGTGGAAAGTACTAGAACAGTGTCTGTACGTAGCAGGTGCTCTGCGTCTGTTGTTAGTATTAGTACTGTTGGAATAACTGATGTTTACTGCTAGAAGGCCTCCTCCAGAGTCTAGGCGCCCCACAAACTGACTGCACACATCCTTTAACAGACGAGCTAAAATTGCAGCAGTTAAAGAAAACAAGTAGGAAAAAGGTGCCAGAGTCTCCAGCAGAGGGCCGGAGGCTGGTGTTAGAGACGCACTTGTGTGAACTGGGGCAGTTTCTCAAACTTTCTAGGGTTTAGTTTGCTCATCTGTAAAATGGGGAGGATAATACCCGTCTTGTGGTGGAGATTAAATGAGACAATTTATGTAAAATACTTGGCCGGTACTATCACAGTGTGAACCTTCAACTGAGTTGTCATTTTTAAGTAAAAGGCCCTCTGGCTGACTCAGGATGCCCACTAGGTGGTGCTGGAAAACAGGGCCTGACAACACCGCATCCCCCTTCAGAGCCAGCTTTCAACTGAGGGCATCGGGAAGCACTCTTTCTAATCAACACTCCAAGCCACATTCATGCATCTCTTTGGAACTTTTCCCTACTCTCGATGTCCTCAGACATTTCTGCCCCACCCTGCCTTCTGAGTAGGATTCTCACTGAGGCAACAAACAATTGTGGAGCACCCGCTCCATGCTAGTGCTGGAGTGACAGAGACAAGGGGACACACCCTGTCCTCACCATGAACGCCACTCGGAATGTGTTGATCTGAGGTTTCTATAGTGCTTCCACGTGGAATTGTCCAACCAGCAGCTGGACATTCAGACTGAAGCTCAGGAGTGACGTCCAGAATGTAGAATTTAATTGGGGAGACGTCACACCTAGTTCGTAGTGGATCTTGAGCGCAGACCACATGGCCCAGGACTGAGTGTAGAGTGAGAAGAGCTGTGGCAGGAACAGAATGCTGCAGAAGTGGGCATGGCGGCAGGGAGACGGGCTCCAGGAGCTCAGGAGGGAAGTTCAGGGAACCGTGGTCAGAAGCAGGACAGGGTAGTGTCAAAGGAGCCAGACGCATGAAGGGACAAGGCTGAGTGCCCCTGAGAAGACAGAAAAACACCCACTGGATTTTGAACAGGAAGAAGCCCCTTGACAGCTGCTCAGGACAGAGGGGAGATGTGCTCGTGGAGACAGTGCGATGTTGGCTGCTTCTGAAAGAGCGTGGGTGAGAAGAGGAGAGGCAGGGTATAGCCGGAGGGCGCTGAAGGTGTGCAGGGAAGGAGGGGTCTGGTCTTTATTTTGGTGTTTTGTTTGGCTGGTTTTTTACTTGGGGAGAAAGAGATTTGATGGTATTTGTAGATGGAGGGGAAGGAGCCCATGGGCAGGGACAGGCCGACACTTACACGAGTGAGAAAGATCGACTCCACTGCTCCCTCTATCTCAAGTGAGCCATGTGCCCTTGGGCCATTTCCTGCCCTCTCCCCTCTCACTTCTCATCTACAAAAGAACGCAGCGTGAAGGGGTGAGCCACGTCTAGGGTCTCTCCTCGTACTAAAACAACTCTGTTCCTCACTTTCAGCTGTCCAGCTCTCTGAACAGTGAAGGGAGGACCTACACAGGTGAAGTGTGTTTAAATTCCTTTCTTCAACATGGAAGCCAAGCTTACAACCTCATATCGCCAAATGAGTGCGTTTCATAAAACGCGGAGCAGCCTGGTCAACTAGAATGCAGTTGACGGTGTAACTGGCATATGTCCTCCTTCTGCACATGAATTAGTGGCCCCTACTGTCACCATCCACCTGTTCTGCTGCAGTTGTCTTCCGACACAGCCTGTCGGGATTTGCATTTCTGTTGTTGTTGAGGAAGATTGTCCTGGAGTCAACATCTGTGTCATTCTTCCTCTACTTTGTATGTGGGTCGCCACCACAGCATGGCTGATGAGTGGTGCAGGTCCTCACCAGGGATCTAAACTCATGAACCCAGGCCACCAAAGTGGAGTGGGCCAAACTTAACCACTATGAGCCATGGGGCTGGCCCAAGATTTGCATTTCTAAACACTGGGTAATGTGGCTCTGGTACAGTTCTGCTCCAAACACACAGTTAACACTTAAACTTACAAATCATTTAGAATTGGCCTTCCTGGCCAATTATCATAGAGAATTTGTATGTGAGTGAAGATATTCAGGCACACAGAAAATTAAATAAACAGTCTGTACATACTTCTTGCAAATTGAAGGAAATATATTCAGATTGCTTTCATTAAGAACAAGGCCATGTTTAATAGGCCCATTCTAATAAGGAATATTTTGACTATGATCCTCATAAGATATTAGAGCATTCAATGGAAAGCCACAATTTTCTTATTCATGAATATCATAAACCTAAACCTTGTGCTCATGAAGCCCTTGACGGGCTTGCTTTGTGCCCCAGCAGTGGAAGGGAAGTGGCCACTTCCGTGCCTTGATGCAAAGGTATCTTGAATATCTTTATATATGCTTCCCCACGCCCTGCACCTGGAATATGAGTTATTGCAAATCTCACAGGCACATAACAAATGTCTTTGAATTCAGTGACACAGACATGCAGAGAGCTAACTCCGTTGTCCTCCCATGACCGAACAAAGCAGCCAGGACGCTGGCTCTTCCTGGCTCATTCCAGACATGACAGCATGCAGTTTAGTCCGTCACAGAGAACCACGCCTTCACAACAAGAGTCTCCCAAAAAGACAAAATTTGGTGACCGTGTTCCTCCACCTCAAACACCATTGACACATCCGTCTTGGGACAATATTAACGTTTCTTGGTTAGTAGCGATAATCGCCTAATTCAAAGATTATCCAGAACCCGGCTTTCCCTTTGGTCCCCTCTCTATGGGGTTGCCTATGGTGGTGAAAGAGAAGGAGCTGAAATCAAACTGGTCATTTCATTCCCACAGTTAGTCCTGCAGGTTGAGAGATGTGCAGGGGCGTGTGGCATGAAGGAAAAGATGAATCGTCGCTGTGTTTCTGTCTCCTCCACTCCCCCGTGCCTCATCATGGCTGAAGATGGAGAGTTGGCTGAGACCAGAGGAGTTTCCTGTATCTGTGCCTCTCAGAGCGCTGCCTTCTGCCCGTCTGACACTGCCGTGCTGCCAGCGATGAGCTGCTTGCCTTCAACTTGTTCAAACACTCAGTGATTTTAATTAGCTGATTGCTGTTCCAAGAACCGACATCAAATACCCTTGTGATCTTTCATGGTGAAGCAGAAACCAGTGGGTAGAGGAGACAGGAAATAGCCCTGCCCCCAGCTCCTGCTGGTTACACTGAGCTGGGGCCAGAAACACCCCATAAACCCTCGGGCAGTCATTTATTAGAAATAATGTCATTGAAATGGAAGTTGCCATGGCACAGTGGCCTCCAGCTGAGTGCAGACGACTGGGGAGGAGGGAGGGAAATTGTGTTTCAGTTCACACTGAGTAAACACTACCTTGATTCCCACCACGCAGATAAAGCACCTTAAAGGAAAGTTGGTGACGATCTTACTAAAAAGATGATTCAGGTGAGGTTTCTTTTTAACTCGATTGAACGAATGTTGCACAAATGTTGGGGGCAGAGAAATAAAATCAGAAGCTGAAGCAAAATGACTTAATTGCTTTGCCATATACACATTTTTTAAAAAATGAGAGGTGCAACAGGAAAGATTGCATCACTGAGATTTTAAATCCTTGGTTACTGCAAGCAAACACAGCAACGAACCTGGATAGAAATTCCGTCCAAGTTGAAATAAATGCGATATTGGCTTTACGACAAATGGGTAGAGGTATGGGCTCACAACTTTTGAATTCTTTTCGCCTGATGTCATTTTAAAGAGATGTGTGGCTGGGCATCCTGATCCAAAGGATGCGGATTGAGATCAAACCAAGTGTGTGGCTTGTTTTTCAAGTGTTCTGGAGGTCCTGCTACCCAATGACTTACACTCTGGTTTTGTAGATGAGCCTTACCTTCCTGATTGAATTAACAAACATAAGCTCTTCCTGCTCTACCGTGACCTGTCACCTTGAACGTATATATAAAGTGCAGACCTGCACTTCAACTTGAAGCGATTTGTGGGGCCAGGCAGGCCTCACATCTCCTGAGTGGATTGATGTGACATCCTGCCCTGCCTCCTCCAAGCTGCATGACCTTAGGGAAATTAGTTTCTGTGAGCTTCAGATTCATCATCTCTAAAATTGAGTGAATAATAATACCTACTGTATTCGTTATCTATTGCTGCCTAACAAATTACCCAAAATGTTGGCATTTAAAACCACAGACATTTAAAATATCACACATTTTCTTAGTGTCAGGAATGTGAGAGCAGCTTTGCCGGGAAGTTCTGGTTCAGGTTCTTTCAGCGGGCAGGTGTCAGCTGGAGCTGCCATCATCTGAAGGCTTGACTGGAGCTGGAGGATAAGCTTCCAAGATGTCTCACTCATGCGGCTGTGGGCGGGAGGCCTCAGTTCCCCACTTCACGGCCTCTCCATTGGCCACTTGAATGTCTTCACGACATGGCAGTTGGCTTTCCCCAGAGTAAGTGATCCAAGAGAGAGCAAGGCAGAAGCCACAACATCTTTATAGGATGGCCTTGGAAATAACGTACTGCCACTTCTGCTGTTCTAATGGCCACAGACCAACCCTAACGAAATGTGGGAGAAGACTACAAATGCACAAACACCAGGAGGCAGTGACCAGTGGGGCCACCATGGAGGCTGCCGACGACACCTCCCTGAAGGATGTGGTAGGAATGAGTCAATACCCATGTGCAGTGAGTGGCAGCTTAGAGGCTCAATCAATAGAGGTTATTACTATTATCCCATTGCCAGAAAGCATCCCAGCTTAAAACATTAGACAGAGACAGAAATGATTGAGAAATATATTCATATACACAAAAAGGGCCAAATGAAGACAACATTCATTCATTCAACAAATATTTATAGAGTGTCTACCATGTGCCAGGCACTGTTCTAGCTACTTGGATTACATTAATAAACAGAACCAAGATCCCCATGTAGACCATTACCATAGACCCCATAAATAAGCAGATTATATGCATATTAGAAGGCAGAATGTGCTATCACAGAAACATGGAAGGGAAGCGCAGGTTAAGTGGCATTAGGAACGCAGGCCTGGAGATGCAGCCTGAAACACTAAATGCGAGGTCAGGCTGGGCCTCACTGAGAAGGCACAATT
This sequence comes from Equus caballus, assembly GCF_041296265.1. Lineage (NCBI taxonomy): Eukaryota > Metazoa > Chordata > Mammalia > Perissodactyla > Equidae > Equus > Equus caballus. The sequence continues at coordinate 19,237,954 of NC_091712.1, read as the reverse complement.
GAGAAGACTTGAAGGAGGGGGTGGGAGGAAGCTAATTGAGCAAATATCTGGAGAAAAACAGCCTCAGCAGAGGAAACAGCCAGAGTGTAGGCTCTACGGCGAGGTTGCCCCCTGCGTGTGAGAGGGAGAGCAAGCAGGCCAGCGCCACCTGAGGAGAGTGAGGAGAAACCGACTGAGGAGTGAAAGTCCAAGAGATAAAGGGGGACGAGATCCCGCAGGGCCTGTGGCACCTCCTGCTGCAGGGAATTTCTTGAGCACAGCTCAGCGGCTGCGACAGGAAATCCAGGCCACGTCTGTCCCAAGACCACACTTCCCAAAGCTGCTCCCAAGCAAGGAGGGAGCGCAGCAGGGCCCTGAGGCAGGCACTTTCCTGGGAAGCATGGTCCTCTGCAAGGATTCCAGGTGACGGGCCCAGCCTTCCTGAGTCCACCCTGTGGTCTGGGACCCTCCCACCTAACTCTCCACCCATCTGTCCTTCCCCTGGGATCCAACTTGCACTGCAGTCTGATGGGTCTCCTGGTCTTCTCTGCTCTTTCCTGATTTTTTTCTCGTGGATGATCCTCTAATAAAAACTATGCTCATTTAATCCTACCTTGGTGTTGCATCTTAGGGACCTGGATGAATACACCAGGATAAGGAAGTCGGCTTTTACGCTAAATGAAGAAGGCAGCCATTGCAGAGTTCTGAGCAGAGAAGGGAGACAATCTGAGACATCGGTAAAGGATCATTCCAGCTGCAGTAAGGAAGAGAAACCTTAGAAGAAACAACCATCGGAGCAGGAGGCCTGGGGAGGTACCGCAGCAGTCCAGGCAACGACGAGGCTGGTGTGGGCCTGCAGGCGGCAGGGAGACAGTGAGGAGAGGACTGATTCTGAGCATCATTTGAAGGTAGAGGCAACAGGATTTCCTGGTGGATTAGATGTGAGATGTGAGAAAAAGCGCAGTCAAGGATTTTTCATCTAAGAAATTTGACAGATGGAGTTGCCAATACCTGGAATATGGGAAAGCTGTAGATGGAGCCGATTTGGAGGAAATTTGGACATGTCAAGCCTGATGTCTCCTAGACATTCAAGTGAAGGTATCAAGTGGGGACGTGGATATACATTATGTGCAGTTCGTGAGAGAGGTCTGGGCTGGAGACAGACATTTGGAGTTATTATGTACAGATGGTATTTAAAGACAAGGGACAGGATGAGACCTCAAGGGAGTGAGTGAAGATAGGAAGGGAAGAGGCCAAGGTCAGTGACATGACGAGAGTGAGGGGCAGTGGGAGACCCAGCAGGGAGGAGGCATGACCCGTGAGAGAGTGAAACCAACAGAGGGTGGTGAGACTGTGCATGGGTGGGGGGGCGGGGGGCGGGGAGCCATCACCACTGTCAAATGCTGCCGAGTTGAGGACTGAGAACTGGCCACTGGATTTAGCTATGCAGAGGTCAGAGGTCATTAGCGATTGTGAAGGAAAAAGACGGTTCTGCTTCCCTCTCAGAGACCACCTCTCATGTACGGGTGCTCCCCCACCATCTCCAGGGACCCAGGCCCTGGACAGCCCTGATTCCTCAGGCCCACTACACCTGCCTTCCCAAGCAGTGGCACGTGCCCTTCACTCGCCCTCAGGGGACGGCCTTCAAGTCTGATCAGCCACTCCCTGCTGGAGAAGGGGCAAAGAGGCTGGGCGGCAGCGGCACACACACATTGTAACAGCCGGCTTCCAGAGGCACTAATTCTCAACCACAGGAGGTGGTTTTCGTGGACGGAATTTCATCTGAAAGGGCTCGGGTCTCAGAAGTAACACAGGATGACGTAGGAAGAATGCTGGGCCGTGTGTGATGGGGACGGGCCCTGGTCCCAGCGCTTCTTGTAACCAGCTCTGCTGCTTCTCATACCTCACCTCACCTTTCTTGGCCTTTGCTGCTTTGTCTGTGAAGTGGGGGATTCTGGCTAACAGGTTTTTCACGCTGTTGGGTTAACAGAACCCTCACATGTCATTCTGTGCATAAGTGTGAGCTTCTCAGAACCTCATGGATTTATAATCAATTTAATTTTACTCTGAAACAAGAAGTGATTTTCCAGCAAAAAAAGAAAATATAAACCTTATCTCTCTAGTCTTCTTAGACTTAATTCGACGATATATGTCTTATTAGCCATGGGCTATTGGAGGAGCAGTTGTTGACCCAGCTCATCTGCCCCCAGAGTCTCATTTTAGAGTCATTTGTTGCCTATTCAGTTAGAGAGGGGTGGCAGATACAATGATTTAAGAAAAATGCATAGGAGAAAACTCAGAATTGAGAAAATTCTACTCATTAACTTATTTTTTTTTTCCTGGGACTTGGGAGAAAAATCAGCCACCAATTGGTTGCAATTCCGGAGCCATTTTGGCCACAGAAAACCAGTTTTCTAGCTGAGAACCACTTGCTAGTCCATCTGTAAGGTCCCCTGCAGCTCTGAGCATCCCATTCTACAAAGTGTCATCTCGCTCCTCTCCAGCGAGAGCCCTGGGCGAGGTCAGACGCTGAGGCCGTGGGAAACACCACAGCGCGGGCCCCAGAGGCCAGGGTGCCTCCCTGGGAGCTGAAGGGCTTGATTTTATTCTAACGAATTACATAAGGCTCCTGGGCAGGGGCTTCAGACAGACGGGACATCTAAGACTGCCAGCGGTGCTCCTCTGTGAAAGTGAGGGGAGCCAAAGGAAAGTGCAGAAGGACCATGTAGACGTGTCAGCCTCAGAAGCAAAATATTTGTAAAGACACAGCCATGGAAGAGCATTCCCTAGGAAGTACAGCCAGGAAAGAAGAATAGATGACTTCCGCTCCCCGGGGGCCACTCGGTTCTTGCTCTCCTGCCTCTCTGCTGAGAAGCCTAATATATGTAATTACCGCGTCAGCCTCTAGATGGCAGTCAAGGAAAAGAAAGATAAAATTCTCCGATTTACTAGGAGAAACCAATTCAAGCTACAAAAGCAAATATCATTTTTTAAAACACGGCATCATAGGAGTAAATAGGTAAAATGTAAAGGAAAAAAGCCAAGACATGGAATTCTTGCATATAATACATAACCAATTCTTTCAAGAGAAATTCCATTCAAAGAATGGGCTTTCTCAGAATTCTGAAACCATATCAAATTGACAGCTTACCTGGGGTCCATTTTTGATAGTTCAAAGTCACAATGCCATGTTTATGCCTCACTTTATGCAATAAATGCTCTTGAATGAGGTGACTTCTAAAGTCCCTTTAAGTTCTAAAATTCCCTAAATATACTCCTGAAAAGTGGTAAGCAAATTCAGTTTTCACAACTTGAATCATATTTTCTGACAAATTTTAAGTCTCCGTTTTGATTGCTCTACTCTGCCTAGCAGTTTCCAATCCTTTGGAACTAATACTTGAAATAAGATCAGTGATATTTCCTGGATCCATTCGTTTGTGGGAGAGCCGGTGATGAGTCTGTCTCCTGCCCTGGGCCGCGGCTCCTCTGGGCACAGCTGGTGCCTTAAGAGTCTGGGGCCTGACACAGCCGGAGTTCAGCCTGGACTGCCTGCATCCACTTCCCCAGAGGGGCTTCACTGCAGAAGCTGGTGACAGGCACTGAGGCCAAATGGCTGTTGGAACTGATATCCCAAAAAATGACGCAGACCTCACATCCAAGGTCATCCAAAATTGAGGCAAGCCAGCACCCCAGGTGCAGTAACGGAATCTGGCAAACGCAGGGCCAAGAATCCGAACGACAAACTTCCAGTTTATGGGGATGAATTTCCTCTGGCAGTTTGCCCACTTCAAACCTTATTAATATGCAGCTCAGACAAAAAAAAGTGTGCTTGACAGTCCAAAGTGTTTACTATTGAAAATTCATTTGAAAACATTAAAGATCTTTCACAAAAGCATAATTTCATAGGGTTGGAATGGACCCCAAGAAATCACCTTGTCTATTCCATATCTCCAGGCACAGCAGCTCTTAAGTCGTGCCAAAACCAGAAAACAAACAAATAAAAAACCTGCCCCCTTTCCTTTTCATCGTTTCCAGAGGAGATTTGACCAGGTACCCCTGCCGCTTTCTCTTCACCATTAGCACATTTTTGTTAATGTCCGATCGTGGACTGACACAGACCTAGATTCAAATTGAGGCTCCTCACTTACCGGCTGTGTGAGTTGCAGCAAGCTCCCGGCCTCACTCCCTGCATGTGTCAAATGAGCACTCGAGCGTGCACCAGTTAGAGGTATCACATGGCTTGCGTACAAATGTCTGTAAACAGCGAGGCACGCTGCTTGACCACTATAGCTAATTGATAAATATTTGGTGCCTTCTCTTCCCCTCTCCCAGTGGGGAAAGGCTGAGTTCTCTTAAGAATTGGAGAAGCACTGTTGAAATTTCGTGGTCTGGGCTGCCAGACATTCTGCGTTGCTCACTCCAGCCCCACAAGGTGAAAAATCACCTATGGCCCATATGATTTTCAAATATGTGGCTGAATATCCATGTAGCTGAAAACTATAATTATCTCAGCCCAGAACCTAATTCCATTTCACATCTAAATGCAAGCATTTCTCACACGGTTAGAAATACACTGAATTTTCTAGTACATTTTGTTGTCAATCAGGGAAGATGGCTTTTTGTGTTGCTTGTAACTTTGTTGAGAGTTGTTGACAGTTTTGGAAAATCACATTTGAGTTAATGTCCCTAGGTCTATGACTTAAGTATGTGTCAGCAACACAACATACCTGTGTCTGTCCACATCCCAGTGGGTCACTTCCTGGCGATTCTGTGCAGAGGGACATGGAATCCACTGATTCCTTACACCACAGGCGCAGCCTTGTGTAGATTTAAAAATAAACTTTGTGTGAGGTTGTATTATCCATTCATTTCAGGAGAATAAGAGGAGAATTTTTTTTTAATGCTATATTTATTATCGAACCGGAGCGCTGGGTCTGACAGGCAGCTGTAAAAGCTGGGCGCTCCCAGCCAACAGCCCTCTGGGCTTCTCCTTGGTGCAGCTGGAGGGAAGGTGAGTTCAGGTGAGCGGGGAATTCTAGGGGATTCCCCTGGGGACCAGGGAGAAGGTGGCATCTCCAGAGCTCGCTCCAAGCTGGCTGCTGCTGTTGGCTGCTGGCCTGCAAATAACGCGGGAGGAGGCCCTCACTAGGAGGTCCCCGAGGCTGTGGGGGCCCCTCTCGATGCACCCTTGGCATCAGGCCTGCATTCTCAGCAGTAGCCAGCTTGGAGCGAGCTCTGGACGTGCCACCTTCCCTGCTTGTCCCCAGGGGAATCCCCCAGAATTCCCCACTCACCTGAACTTACTTTCCCTCCAGCTGCAGGCCCCAAGGGAAGCCAGCCTCTGTCTCCAGCCACCAGTTGCTGAGACGGAAAGACCACTGGGGCTGGGGCAGCCAGGGCAGAGTATTTTTTGGGGGGGCGGAACACGCTGAGGGGGGACAAGATGGGACAGTCCCAGCTGGGCGCTCACTTCCCCATTTTCCCCCTTCCCTTCCCCTCTCCACTAGAGCTGTCAGACTCAGCAGATAATTCTGCAATACTGGGGACACATTTATGCTAAACCACACAGTATGTGGGATGTACTTATACTGGAAAAATGATGTGTTGTTTATCCAAAATTCACATTTACCTAGAATCCTGTGTTCTGTCTGGTCCCCCTACTCCCCATGCCTCCCCTGCCCCGCCCCGACATGAGAGGAAAGTCAGGGAGGTCATGGAGAGAGAGGGCTGGCAGGAGAAACTGTGGAGGACAGGTCACCTGGCTCAGACTGTGGCCAGGAGAGGCAAGGACTGCCCTGGGGAGCTGGCCGCTATTTTCATTCCCAGTAACTGCTCTGGACCCTTCATTCTGGTAACTGTCTGGGTAATCCTTCCAGCTTCTAAACTCTTGCCTCTAAGCACTCCCTCTGGCTTCTGTGCCCTTTAATTCACATGAGAGCCTCGATGCTCCAGTCAGAGTCAGCAGTCACAGATCCCCAGGTAGGCGGGGTTACACTGGAAGTCACAGAGTTTCAGAAACCAGCAAGAGTACACTGGTCCACCCAGAAGTTTCCATTTCTGACCACCAGGTGAACAAATCCCAAAGAAGCTTCCAAGCTCCCCACTTGGCTTTGGAACCATCCCCAGAGCCAGAAAAAGAGAGATCAGCTGGCAGAGGAAGCGTGGAGGGGAAACGAAAGGAATTCTTGCTTTGTTTTGTGTTTCACCAAGGCCCATTAGGGTGAGCAGTAATCCATGCTAACAGGCCTTAGTCACGGAAGCAGTGCTTGCCAGCGGACAAGGAAACTAAAAGAAAGATTAGCAGAGGTTTTGTGGAAAGTCCGTCGGTGAGAACAGACCAAATGGATGTGATATCAACTGCCTCCCAGGCCCTGTTTCTTTTTCCTTAGGTGGCAGTGGGAAACCACACATTTGCAGAATCGAGGAGTGTCTGCTACAAAGAGAACAGCATCCTGAGACCAGCAGGTGGAAGCAGATGGCACAGAAGGGGGAAGGCTGTGACCCCAGTGGTGGACGTAGGACAAATAAGAATGTCAGAGTTGGCAAGAGAAATGGGACCTGCGTAGCCTAATAAATTGTGCAGAAGCTTTGGCAAAGCGGGAGGGACTGAATCAGCTCTGGGAAACAAAGGGCCTTTCTGACTCATACGAATTATCCTTGGGTTGGGTAACCTGATGGTCAAAAGAAATCTCAGCTAAGACAAATGGTAAGAAGTTAATCAATCACTCACCACGCTTCCAACGTGCCAGGCAGTCCCATGACACTGCACGCCATCTTGCCCCGATGGCACAATCTGTCACAGGCACTGGAACAGGAGCTTCCATCCTCCAATGTTCCTCCCTTCACATGGGTGAGGCACTGCCAGGGAGCGTCCTGCCTCGGCCACCACCACCACAGGCCTTCAGAAACCTGGCTGTGCTGTGGCCCGAGGGATGCAATCTGTCCCAGTCACTTCGGGCTGCTGTAACAAAAGTATCGCAAACCCGTGGCTTAAACAATGAACGTTTATTTCTCACAGTTGTGGAGACTGGGAAGCCCAAGGCATCAGCAGATCCAGTGTCTGGGAGGGCCCACCTCCTGGTTCATAGACAGCCATCTTATCACTGTGTCCTCACATGCAGAAGGGAGAGGGAGCTCTCTGGGGTCCTTTATAAGGACACACATCCCATCACGAGGACTCCACTCTCAGGATCTAATCACCTCCCAAAGGCCCGGCCTCCTAAGACCGTCAACTTGGGGATTAGGATTTCAATACTGAATTTGGGGGGAACCTAAATATTCAGTCCATTGCACCTTTATTCCTACATATTCTTTCAAGTAGGATTGGTCGCACATGGGTTTCTCTTGGGTATAAGGAAATGTCAAATAAATTTGGTGACCCACCTGTAAGTATCCTGAAGGTTCAAGTGCTATTGATTTCAAATCTCACACCCACCTGGAGGGGCCGATCCTCTCTGCGTCCCACAGGCTAGCCCTGCTGCCTCTTCACCGTCCCCCTCTCATCCTCTTCCCCTCGCTCCCTCCTCTTGGACCACACTGCATGCCCCCTTGCTCCTGCCTGAAGGACTTTGCTCCACTGGAGCTTTCATCCCACGGATAGGCCCAGGGTCACTCCCTTAACTCCTTCAAATCTTTGTTCCAGGAGGCCTGCTCTGGATGCCCTTTTATTTGTTGCTCTCTGCTACCAGAATGCAAGCTCCCTAAGGAAAGAGTTTTGTCTCTTTCATTCACTAAACAGGACTGTGCCTGGCATTTCATTAGCATTAACAAATATTGGTCAAACGAATAAACGTCCTGCTTTCACCTCAGTCCTTGTTGCTTCAGATCCAAGGATGCTGACAAAATTTCCTCCACCTACTTTCCCAAGGACGCTGTTGTTTCTCAAGAAAGGAAATTGAGTTTCTGATATGTGGGTGAAAATTTTCTCTAATTTCCTACACAATTATGGAGTCTTTTCTATTTTTCATATTTCTTCATCGATTCACTGCCAAACTAGGAAGTCGGCGTCTGGGAATATCATTTTAATCAGAGAGAGGGTCTTTTATCTTTGACCAAAATTCCTCTCCTGTCTGTTCACATCCGTGTAAAATTCAGACACAGCCTGTATATAATGACTAATAGTCTGTCAAGTATGTGAGAAGTCTAATAGATAATTGATTGGGAGTTTAAGCCATCACTTGTTAGAAGGGTAAGGTCTACGTAAGATTCCTCAGTATTTAAATGCCAAACACAAGAGGCAGAAGAGTGTATGCAGGTACCAAGACTGAGTTCAAATGGAAACAAATCCACAGTGAAATGTCCATCACATGATATCGGAAACCATAGTTCTCCTACTAGGAAACAGGAAATAGAAACAGTCAAAGAAGACTTAACTTCACGTGTTGGTAAAAGGTAGTGTTTGAAAAATAATTATTATATTGCTTAGAAAGGCTCTTTCTCTTTTGTCAAACAAAACCACTTACCACACTTCTTTCCACCAGAACAAAACTGTAAAATGCAAAAGGACAGCTAAGAGTGGAAAGGCCACTTGACTAGAACTCAAGTGTTCTTGAGTGTAAAGATCTGCTCGCCAGTAAATGGCCGTGGCCTCGTGGATATTTTGTTTAAAATCTGTGGATCTCAGTTTCCTCATTTGTAAAATTTAGGGGTTGCATTTCTAATGCTCTCTTAAATCAACAAGCTTTTATTCTGAGTTTCTCTCTATTGCTGATACTGGGACACCCTCCTTTCTCCCCAACACACACACACACACTCTTCATACAAATGTACCACACCCCATCCAACTCCTTCCTGGATTTCTAGGCATCTTGGAGAATTCACAGACGTCACTGACTTTGAGATGCACGTTGCACATCAGCATCCCAGGCGTAAATGGTGCCGTCTTTCCGGTTCCAACTCACAGGAATGCGTTTTTCACAATAGTTTATGTACTTCGAGTCCTTCATATTACCACATCATCTGCAACCCCTCACCCCCCCCCCCCCCAATTTGGCTTCATTTCCAACAACCTACTCCCCGTTATAGGCATAGAGGAGCAAGTGGGGTGGAGGGGCCATCTGGTTTCCCCCTCTGAGGGCCCAGGCAAGTGTGATAGGCATGCTGGCCAGTCAGCACTTGCAGAGACGGGGCTAAACCAGCTCCCAGGTCTTGGCAGGGACTTTGCTGGAGTCTCCCTGAGGGTATCTGTGAAAATTAATAAAAGGAAACCTCATTTAAAATGGGGTCAAGAGCCTGGAAGGGGAGCTCCCATGCAGTACCCCTAGAAGTCAATCACAGGAAAGATAGTCAATTATAGACCCCAACAGAAGGCATCAACAAGAAAGAACCATTGATTACAGGAAGAAATGTACATTGCATCCCAAACAGAAATGACTACCTCAGCAACTCAGCCAACGATTACCCATCACTACCCTGAACTCCTGCCTCTCTCCAATGGACTTTCATTCAAAACAACCCCTCCCAATTTCCTCCTTTTTCTCTAGAAAATAATGTTCCTCTCTCTTATTTGCTGGATTTGCCTGTGGTCAACCATAGCATGCATGTCCTGAATTGTAATTCTTTGACTATTCCCCAACATACTTGTTTTGCTGGTAAAATAACTGGCTGTTTTATTTTTAAGGTTGACATATTGATGCAGTAAGAGAACGTGCCAGATCAAGCTTCCAGGGAAGCGGCTTTGGAAATGTGGCAGGTAAAGATTCCCACCCCTCAGCACGTGCTCATCACAAAAGCAAGCTGTCATATGTTCTGAGGTGAAGAGAAAAGGACACTATCGTGAAGGCCAAAGTGGTGAGCAGAGTAGAGACGTCCAACGGAGACCTCCACCCCCAGCTTAAAGGAAGCTCATCCAAGAAGCTCCTTTGTCCTTCTTCACTCTTTCCCAAACTCCAGTCTCAACCCTAAAAACACTTGGAAACTTAAAGTCACTTCCGTACCAACCTTTCAACATTATGCCTACAATGCAAGTACGTTAGATACATAAATACTCAGTTACATTTTCCAGAACCACTCATATTCACAGAGCATTGAGGCAATCTCAGGAAAGAATACATTTTCCTCCTACAGTAAGATGTAGTCCTAATCCCACGTGCCTTTAGGAACAAGATTTTATTTGGTTGTGTAGGAATTGATTTCAAGAAAACAAAATGCCCGCATGTTGCGCACGCCACGTTCCTTCCCCTTTCACATCCACACTGTCAGGTCGGAGGTTGGTCTGTCAGAGCAGGGCTTCCCGAAGGTTAATTAATATGTCGAGGAGTCACCTGGGATCATGTTGCAATGTGAGTTCTGATTCCACAGATCTGGGGTAGGGCCTCAGATTCTGCCTTCCTACCAAGCTCCCGGATGCTGCTGATACCGCTGGTCTGTGCACCACCGTTAGGGCAGCAAGGAGTCAGGCCGCCCCTTTGTAATTTGATGTGATTTCAGGCCTCCTGCAATTGCTGGTGTTTCGGCTTAAGATCTCAGTGCTGTTTTCCTGCTTCGAGGGCTCCCTGTTAACGCGGTCTAGCAGGCCAATGTGCTAGAATTTGCTAATTGAGTTCTGTCCGGGAAGTCTCCATTTCTGGACATAAACATGACCTTGCCCAAGAGAAGAATAGGTTCAGCCCCAGCTGGGTGGGACCCCTTTGTTTGCCGAGATGCCTGCAGATGACAGCAGTGGGGAGACCTGTCAGGAAGGGACAGGATGATGCAGGTTGACACCCCCATAGTTTTTCCCAGATCCTTTCTGTGGCCCCTGATTTTGCCTGAGACTCACAATCGCCTGGAGGACACAAGCTCCTCTACCCAAAACCAACAGTTGCCAAAATTCAGAAATCCTTAAGGAGGCTGAGATGTGTAAGTTTATTTGACTTATTATGCATTTTTGAAAATTAAAACAATTCCGAGTTCATATGCCAGAAAAAATGAATCATTAGATTAAAACAGGAAGAGCAAACTGCTTGTGCCAGATAGTCAGGGAAACTGAAAGAATGATGGGGATATATCCAAAGGATACGGGAGGTCTGGGGTCCCCTGTAATAACCACATTTTCTAGTTTCTGTAGTCGGTGCTTGTTGACATCTGGGGCTTTGCTGACCCTGGAGGGACTGCCCCTGCAGGGGTTAGCTAATTCCTAGAGATAGTCAGTGACTCGCCCTTTCAGATGCAAACCGACCGTTGCAGAGCCCACACCCCACCACTTCCTCTATCAGCTTCTCACACTCAAGGCCGCTGTTCCCCTGTCCTAATCACCCCAGGGCCCGGTCCCAGACAATAAGGGACAGCTTCTATGCTCCAGAACCTGCTGAAATTATTCAAACTAGCCATTCCTAAGCCTGTTTACCCTGCCTCACCCATTCGTTCCTGTGGAAACCACAGTAAAGTCTCTTGCCCACATGTTCCCTGAGCTCCCTCTGCCTCCTGACTGACCCCGGTGCTTCCCCGTGTGGTGCTACGTGGCACGCCATGCCTCCTACTGCTGAGGATTGTTCCTATAAAAAAATGTCTTCCTTCTTGACAGTCATTTCCACATCTGCATGTTTTACTATACCTGATCAAAAAATCCTGGGTACCCTTAAAACTCCCAACAGGCGAAGTGGGGACCATTGAACACAGAAGTAAGTAATGGTGGTAATGTATTATAAAGGAAAAACGAGTAACTTTATAGAAGAGAAACTGGCCAATACCACTTTAACTCAAAGGGAAGGTTGTTCAGCATGCTGGATGTAATAAGGCAAGAAAGAGGCCACCTGGAGCTTACAAAAATCTGTAAGAAAGGTTGCATCAATAAGGACTTTAAACTTCTGGAAATATCAGAAAATCAAATTAAACAGAGGACTCTTTCCCCTAGCCCTCCAGCTGGTTGAATATTGCTGCTCAAACAAGTTGAAATGGAATGGTATGAACTCAAATTACATGGCATTTGGGCAATTCTGTTATTTCCAAAGTACTTTCCCAACTATTATCTCGCTTGATGCTATTTTTCACAGCAATTCTGTGATGCAAGCATCATCGTCTCCTGTCTTACGTGTGAGCAAACTAACCCCAGAGGCTGAGTGACTTGCCCAGGGTCACACAATGGAGCCAGGACCTGACCCCGTGCTGCTGGCACTGTGCCAGCGTCCCTCCCACACTGCGCTGTCATCCAGACTCACTACACAATCCAGGCCTTTTGAAAAATGCCAGGCGACTCCACGTTACAAAGAAAAATGTTCTTGAAAGGGTGAGAAAAACATTTAAATATTTCTTTCACATCCCATTTCATAGGTACACTTAACCTGGATCACTCCTCTCCCTTTGGTAAAATTCCTCAAAATAAAAACAAATGCCAGAAAGGTAAATTACATTAACAGAGTCTTTAAAAAAAAAAAATGCTTGTCAAGTAAAATGTGAAAGAGTAAAACAATGAAGAGATGTATTTCTATCCGGAAAAGCCAAGGAGGAACCCCTCTCCCTCCATTTCTCTCAAGAACATTTTGCTTTGTGAACTATTGTGATAGGAAGTCAAAATAATGCATAAAGTCTAAAAATCAGGAAGGAAATAGAAGAAAATAAATCCAGAGGACTCAACCTTTTGATATTTGACTTATTAATAATGTGCATGTATTAACATGATAAAAGCAGACTGGTTTGTTTTTTTTTTTAATTGACCATCTCATTTTGGGGCTGGAATAAACACATCAATACCTCTAATCACAGGGCAGGGGAGGTTACTTGCTGTAAACCGTGGGCCTCATGCTGGGGACTTCAGAGAAGGAGGAAGGTTCTCCAGCACCCCTCTGGGCTCAATTCCGTCACCACATTCGAGTCTCAGCAGCCCGGCTCCCTCTTATAGGCTGATGGTGGGAGTTTTCTTTATTGGATTTGGAGAGTTTCTTTGGCGGATTGGAAAGTTCTCGTAAGACCCACGTCCCATGGCAGAGGTTGAGCAATGCCTGACTTTGGTTCCATCTCCGAATAAAAGATGCTTCCCACCTTTGGAGGAGATCGTTTGCTACAGTTCTGAAGATTGGGGAAGTTTGTAAATAATGAATGTTCTTCCTTTAAATAATTTGTGCAACGTCTCCCAGAGGAGGCAGCCCTTTAAGGACTCTCTGCCTGTACGGGAAACTAAGTTTCTGGTATTTCTGATGTAGGACAGGGAGGCTATGTAGGTTTCCTTTGAGGTGTTGAAAGGTGAGCTAGAAGCCTGTCGACCCAGATCACTGTGCTAACCCTTTGCTCCAGCCAGCAAGGTCTGCGTGCTGTCCCTGAGCACACCACAGACCATCTTGCCGTTTAGATCCCGATGATAGCCACGCTGCGTGCCCTGCCTGGAAGCCTTTCCCCTCCTGCCTCTTTACCTAAATGTTTCACCTTCTTCAAGAGGTTTTGTAACACAGTGATTTAAAGCTTTAGATTCCACCAAATCTGGGTTGGGACCCACAAGAGCAAATCCCTTAATCTCCCAGAGCCTCAATTCCCTCCTCCGTAAAATGGGAACAATAACGAGCTACCTCATCTGGTAATTGTGTTGATTAATATATGTACTGTGTCCAGGTAGTGTTCAATAAATGGCAGCTACTTTTAAACAAATTCTACTTTATAGGGAAAGTTGAAGGTGTGAAAAAAACCTTAGGGAGACCAGCTCTCCTTTTGTAGACAAAGAAATTGAGGCTCAGAAAGTTTAAACGATTTACCCAGCACAACTAGCCCTAGAACCTGGGTCCAGTGGCACCCAGTGCAGCCTCCAGCCTCACCAGGCAGTGCTGTCTCCTCTCCATGAAGGTCTCCATTCCTCTCACGTCAGAGTAACATCCCTCCTTTGAAGTCTGACTTCACCACTCCAAGCTCCTGAATTATTATATATGCACTACCTCTTCCCAGATGGTTCAAAACTACCTTAAGAGCATGAGATGACATCAGGTCCACGTCTGTGTATCTTGCATCCTCCTAGGTCAAGGCTAGCACTTAGAAGGAAATCAGTAAGTTCTTCCTGTTCCCAAGAAAGCAACACTGTGAAACCACTCTCAGAACAGAATCTGGTTTCTCTATCTCCTGGAGGTCAGATGTAAGTCAACGAAAGGTAGTAACACACCAGCTTGTCTGTAACAGCAGGCACCATTTTGAAAGGTCTCTGCTCACTCAACACATTGAAATAACAACATGGCGATAGCTTCCTTCCTTTGAAACCAAACTGAGTGGTTCTCTTAAGTGTTTTGCATTCACATTTCATGGAAGACACCTCTACCACCACAGCTCCTGTGTCTTTCTTGTGGCATCACAGTGATGTTTATAATATTAAATCTTTCAGAGCTCCATTTTTAGAAACATTACTTAAATTCCAGTGCTATTTGCGTGAACTTTCTGCAAAGTCTTATTACATCCACATCTGAAATAAAAGAAAGTTTAGGAGCCTGCCAGAAAAATCATGTTTCCACATCTGTGCAGGGAGGTAGCATGAGGAAGGTAGAGGCTCAAAGGCAGGATTCTGCAAACATGTGCAGGGCCCAAGCACAGAAAAGGCAGCTCAGGAGGCCAGAGTGGGCCAGTGGCATTGACCTGGCCAATCTCCCTAAAACTTATCTGGATAATCTATTATTTCATCTGCTGGCCCAGAGCCGTATATCTGATGGCAAAATATTTCACCGCATTGCTACGAGTTCTCTGTAGCCATTTTTCAAGTGGAGTACGTGATTTACCATGTCGGTACATTTATAAAACTATTCTTTCAGCAAACTGCAGTCCTTCAGTCCCTCGTGTGTGTGACGGTGAGGCTGTAAGGAGAGTGCTTTAGTGCCTGGACTCTGGGCACACAGGGCTGCATTCAACTCTTGGCTCCAATACTTAGTACTGGAGAGACCTTGCGCACTCATTTAACCTCTCGAAGACTCAGTTAACTCATCCATACAATGCGAATATGAATACTGTCCCTACCCCACAGGGTTATGAGGACTGAGGGAGAAACAAAGGGCAGAACACAGTTCCCTGCATGGAGTGAGCACGGGATGAACGCCACCTATGGTGATGGTGATGATGGGGATGACTTGCTTTCACAACGCAGAGGAGGATACCAACCTACCATCAGTAGGGCATGTGCTCCAAGATGTGTTTCTACGTCTGGCGGTAGTGACGGTGATGTCCAATGAGCTATTCCCACCTTCCTTATCACGTGGCTCCCCTTGGACGTCTACAAAAGAATCACTGGCAGGAGTCAAAGACAGTCGAAGCAGCCTAACACCAAACAGCATGGCATCATGCCAAACTGCCATCCATTCTTTTTAACTTACTTATGTTTTGCTCACAAAGCAACCTCAGCTTAGTAGACTGGATGAGCTACCATGGGATGCTGGATAAGCTGCAGGTAATAAGTTCGTGCATGCATTATATTCAGGCTTTACACACTCCATTAAAGAATAATGTGGCAATAAAAATATTGAACCATATAAAATATTCATTCCCTTTGGACCATACCTGTAAATTTAGTCTAAAGAAATAATTACAAAGAAAAGTTGAATGTACAAAACTATTTGCAGCAGGAGTATTTATAATATGATATAAAATGATAATAATATAATGAAGAATTGTGAACAGCATGTAAACCTAACAACTAAAGGAGATTAAGGAAATTATGGGATATTATTTGATGGAATTGTATGCAACCATTAAAATAATAAATACAAAGACTGCATATAAATATAGAATGGTCAGGATACAAGAGCTGTATTTCTATACACTTGCAATGCACAATCCAACAATGAAATTTGAAAAGTAACTCCATCAGGAACAAATGAAGAATGTCCCCACTCACCATTCTTTTTCAACATTGTACTGGAAGTCCTAGCTAATGCAATAAGACAAAAAAGAGAAATAAAAGGTATACAGACTGGGCAGGAAAAAATAAAACTGTCTCTGTTTGTAGATGACAGGATTGTCTGTGTAGAAAATTTGAAAGAATCAACCACAACAACAACAAAAAACCCTCCTGAAACTAGTAAGTAATTATAGCGACGTTGCAAGATACAAGATTAACATACAAAAGTCATTGCTTATCCATATAAAATGAACAAGTGGACATTTATATTAGTATCCCCCCAAAATGAAATACTTAGATATTAATCTAACAATACATACAAAATTTATGTGAGGAAACCTACAAAATTCTGATGAAAGAAATCAAGGAAGATCTAAATAAATGGAGACATACTCCATGTTCATGAACAAGAAGATTCAATATTGTCAAGACATCAGTTCTTCCCCACTTGATCTATGGATTCATTGCAATCTCAATCAAAATCGCAGCGAGTTGTACTGTGGATATTAACAAACATTATGCAGAGAGGCAAAAGATCCGGAGTAGCCAACACAACATTGAAGGAGAAGAAAGTTAGAAGACTGACGGTACCCGACTTCAAGACTTACTATAAAACTACAATAATCCAGACAGTGTAGTATTGGTAAAAGAAGAAACAAATAGATCAGTGGGACAGATAGAGAGCCAAGAAACAGACTCATAAACAATCAACTGATCTTTGATAAAGGAACAAAGGCAATACAATGGAGAGAAGACAGTCTTTTCAACAAAGGGTGCTGGAGCAGCATGCAAAAAAAAAAAAAAAAAAAAAAAAGACTCTAGACACAAACCTTACCCCTTTCACAAAAATTAACTCAAAATGGATCATAGACATAAATGTAAAATGCAAAATTATAAAACTCCTGGAAGATAACATAGAAGAAAATCTAGATGAGATTGGGGCTGGTGATGACTTTTCAGATACAACACCAAAGGCATAATCCCTGAAAGATATAATCAACAAGCTGCATCTGATTAAAATTAAAAATTTCTTCTCTGAGAAAGACACTGTCAAGAGAATAAGAAGACAATCCACAGACTGGGAGAGAATATTTGCAAAAGATATACCTGATAAAGAACTGTTCTCCAAAAAATACAAAGAACTCTTACAACTCAACTGTAAGAAAACAAACAACCCAATTAAAAAATGGGCAAAAGACCTGGACAGCTCACCAAAGATATGCAGACAAAAAAATAAGTATATGAGAAGATGCTCAACATCATTTATCCTCAGGAAATTGCAAATTAAAACAATGAGATACCACTACACACTTTTAGAATGGCCAAAATTTGGAATACCGTCGATACAAAATGCTGGAGAGGATGCGGAGAACAAAAATTCTCATTCATTGCTGGTGGGAATGCAAAATGGTGCAGCCCCTTTGCAAGATAGTTTGGCAACTTCTTACAAAACTGAACATACTCTTACCATGAAATCCAGCAACCACATTTCTTGGTATTTACCCAAAGCAGTTGAAGCTTATGTCTACACAAAAACGTGCACATGGATATTTTCAGCAGCTTTATTCATAGTTGCTAAAACGTAAACAACCAAGCTGTCCTTCAGGACGTGAATGGATAAACTGTGGTATATCCAGACAATGAAATATTATTCAGCAAGAAAATGAAATGAGCTATCAAGCCATGAAAAGACATGGAAGAACTTTAAATGTCTATTACTAAGTGAAAGAAGCCAATTTGAAAAGTCTACATCATACCGTACGATTCCAACTATATGACACTCTGGAAAAGGCAAAACTATGGAGGCAGTAAAAAGAAGAGTGATTGCCAGGAGTTAGGCAGGAGGAAGGATAGATAGGTGAAGTACAGAGGATTTTTAGGGCAGTAAAACTACTCTCTATGATACTATAATGGTGTATACATGTCATTATACATTTTTCCAAACTCATGGAATGTACAACACCAAGAGTGAACCCTAATGTAAACTTTGGACTTTAGGTGATACTAATGTGTCAGTGTAGGTTATCAGTTGTAACAACTGTACCATTCTGATGTGGGAGGTTGATAATGAAGGCTGTGCATGTGTAGGGGTAGTGGATATATCAGAACTCTGCACATTCTGCTCAATTTTGTGATGAACCTAAAACTACTCTAAAAAATAAAGTCTACTAAAAAACAACAACTCCCATTTGCAACAGCATTCAGGATTAAGTCTAATAAAAGAAGTTAGAAACTTATACTCTGAAAATTACAAAACATCAATGAAAGAAATTTAAAATAACCTTAATAAATGGAAAGACATCCCATGTTCATGGATTGGAAGATTTAATATTGTTAATATGACACTACTGCCCAAATTCATGTATAGATTTAATGAACTCTCCAGCTGCCTTTCTTGCAGAAATTGAGGAGATGATTGTAAAATTCATATGGAAATGAAAGGAGCTCAAAATTGCCAAAACTAACTAGAAAAAGAACAAACTCAGAGGACTCACACTGCCCAATTTCAAATTTTACTATAAAGTTACAGTAATCAAGACATTGTGTTTCTGGAATAAGGACAGACATATAGATCAATGAAATAGAATTGAAGGTTCAGAAATAAACCCATACATTTATAGTCAATTGATTTTTGACAAAGATGCCAAGACAATTCAATGGGGAAAAAATAGTCTTTTTAACAAACAGTGTTGGGAGAATTGATAATGCACTTGCAAAGGAATGAAATCAGACTGCTTGCTTATACCATACACAAAAATGAACTCAAAATTAATTGTAGGCCTAGTTGTAAGGGCTAAAACTATAACTCGTGGAAGAAAACATAGCAGTCAGTCTTCACAACCTTGTGGTAGACAATGATTTCTAAGATACGACCAAAAATGCAAGCAAAGAAGAGAAGAGATCAATTAGACGTCATCAAAATTAAAAACATTTGTGTTTCAAGGGACCCCATCAAGAAAGTGATAGAATGACCCAGAATGGGAGGAATTACTCACAAACCTTCTATCTGCCAAGGGACTTATGTCTAGAGCACGGAAGGGACTCTTACAACTCATTTATAAAAAAAGATAAGTGACCCAAATAAAAAATGAACAAAGGCTCTACACAGACTTTTCTCCAAAGAAGATTAATGGCCAATAAGCACATGAAAAGACACTCAACATCATTAGCCATCGGGAAAATGCAAATCAAAACCACAATGAGGTACCATTTCACACCACTAGGACAAGTAGAATCAAAAAGATAAATAATAACGTGTTGGCGAAGAGATGGGGAAAATGGAACCCTCACACACTGGTAGGAATAAAAATGGTACAGCAGCTTTGGAAAGCAGCCCGGCAATTCCTCAAGAGGTTAAACATAGAGTTACTGCAGGACCCAGCAAGTGCACTGCTAAGTGTGTACTCAGGATAAACGCAAACACGTGTTCCTATAAAAACTTGTACGCAAATGTTCAGAACGGCATTATTCACAATAGCTAAAAAGTGCAAACAATCCAAATGTCCATCAACTGATGAATGAATAATAAAATGTGTGATGTCTATACGTGTGGAATATTATTCAAAAACAAAAAGAAATGAAGTACCAATACACACTACAACATGGACGAGGCTTGAAAAATCACGTCAAATGAAAGAGGCCAGACACAAAAGGCCACATACTGTGTGTTTCCATTTATATGAAATATCCCGAATAGGCTCATCTAGAGAGACGGAAAGTGGACTAGTGGTCGCTTAGGGCTGGCAGAATAGGAGGACGCAGGGAATGACCGCTCAGGAGCACAGCATCTCTCCTGGAGTGATGAAAATATTCTAAAATTGCTTGTGGTGATGGTTTCACAACTCTGTGACTATACTAAAAACCATTTAAAGTGTACATTTAAAACATTTAAAGTGGAATTACATCCCAATAAAGATGTTATTAAAGAAATGGGATAGTAGCATCATAAATTTTTAAAAATATAAAATGACACTGACAATACAACAACTATGTAAAAATTCAACAAGACATGCAATACAGACGACGACCGGAACACAGGGTGAAATCTGAAAACTTTATGTCACTCAGAGGAGGATCATGGGTACAGTTACTTTCAAGATGGGGTTATTTATTTATTTTTTTGAGGAAGATTAGCCCTGAGCTAACTGCTGCCAATCCTCCTCTTTTTGCTGAGGAAGACTGGCCCTGAGCTAACATCCATGCCCATCTTCCTCTACTTTATATGTGGGACACCTGCCACAGCCTGGCTTGCCAAATGGTGCTATGTCCGCACCCGGGATCTGAACCAGTGAACCCCGCGCCACCAAAGCAGAACGAGTGCACTTAACCACTGCGCCACCGGGCCGGCCCCTAGATGTGGTTTTCTGAATAACTGCCCTTTAAACCTCAGGTGGTCCAGGGTAGGGGGAAGAAGAGATGCTATTTTTTTTTCTCTCTTTTTATTCCTCCGCTAAAAACGGAAAGAGCTGGGGAGGCGAGAAAGGGGCCGCTGCTGGCCCACTCCCTGCTTCGCTGCGTGGTGCTCATAACCCACCTCGGGCCTCCTTTAGCAGACCTGGCCCAGGCAGACCTCCTTGTCTGCCTTTCTTCCTTCCTCCCGTCTTCTGTGTTTTCTCCCTGCTTGCCTTCCTCAACAAGCAATTACTGAGCCTTTGCCACCACGCAGGGCTTGTGCTTTGTCCTGGTCTATAAAATGGAGCTGGACATTTCCCACCCACACCCTCCTCATTCATCCACAGCCCCACTCTCCAACCACACAGGATCACCACACGACCACACTTCTGCGCTTCTGGTTATGCTAGTGTCTTACCTTGGAGCACTTCTTTCCCCTTCTCAGCCTACCAAAGTCCTGCTCATCTTTCAGGACGTCCCTTAAAAACCACCTCTTCCAGGAAATCTGCCCTGATCTCCCTCATCAAAATTACTTCCTCCTGCTTCTATGTTCCTTAGTGACTTTGCTGGTGTCTTTTGTTGTATCATTTTACTTTTTAAATATTTGTTAATAAAACTTTATTAAATCCATATACATTTAGGTCCTAATTTTTCTGGTTTTAATTTTACCACTATATTCACACTAAAGTTCTTAAGTGATGTCACGTCTTTTGAGATGAAGAAGGGGCTAATTTTTCTTAAAGCCATCAGTTTGTTGTAATAGATCTAAGGTTCTTCTTTCAGTTTGAGTGAAGTGATTTTGTGACCCAGGATGTAGCCTGTCTTGGTGAATGTTCCACGTACACTTCATTTTATTTGTTATCATTTATTTTCTTCTGTTGTGCAAGTGTCTTTGACTCTCACTAGATATTACGTGCCTTGAAAGTAATGACCTCTTTTTATTCAATTTTGATTTCCAAGAACCTAGCCTGGTGCCAGAGTCACCGGAAGCACCCGATAAGTGTTTATTGAATTGTCTGCTATTTAATCCTTAATACTTTTTGCAAGATTATTAAACATGCTCAGTGTCAGCATATTTACTCCTGTTAAAAGCCACATACACTGTGCTCTTCCTTTTCTGCTTTTTTAAAAAATCGGAATTGAGAAATTAAAATCCCAAAAGGAAATTCCAATTTTTCTAAATTGGCACACGAGAAACAGTTATTTCCTTTAGCTTAGTAAACAAGTGACATAGAGGTGTTTGGGAATTTGGGGTAGGAAGAGATATTGAAATAACTACAGTGAAGAATTCAAAGATAAATGAAAACCCCCTCTAAGAATTTCTTGCAGGTAGTTTCAATGTATACCTAACCAGGTATCATATTCCATGTTTAAGCATTATTACCAATTTGTTCTGATTTCAGTAGGAAAAAAAAGGAGAGAGGCTTTTGATTTGGTCTGTTGACAAGGCCTTCAGGACTAGGTTGACGCAGCAGCTGGCACAGTCCCCGGCTGGGTCCCTTGGTACCACAGCTCCCCTCCAGACCCGCGGCCGCTGCATCGGGGACCCTTAGCACTGCCAGCTCCAGCCGAGTGAGCACACTGCCACCTCCTGGTAGCAAGGGGAAACGCAGGTACTTCGGCCCGACTGCAGTCACCCTGAAGAGACCCCGGGGCCTGGGGTGGCCTGACATTCAGGTATTGAATCTTAAAATGTGATTATCGCATTAGGGTTATGTTTCAGACTTACATTCTGACATATTTTCAAGCGAAATGATGAGATATAGATTGGGCGGGAGGGGACGGAGTGGGGGGCCCGGAGGAGACGAGACTGGCTGTGCATCCCAAGTCTGTGGTGTTAAAAGTCAGCATGGTCATCACTTTTGGGAGGAATAGTGACTGGGAGCGGGCAAGGGAGCCTCCTGGGTGCTGCTGCCATTGTATCTCTTGATCTACCTGCTGATTAAATAGAATTTTAAATTTGAGAAAATTTACAAGCTGTGCAAATATGATTTATGCACTCTTCTATACTTCTATATTTTTATGTTCTTAGTCAGTACAAGCTTTTTTTTAATTGGCCATGAGTAAATTGGTCAAGCTAGGAAACGGATCCGTGGGAGTTTATTATACAATTATCTCTACGTTTGTTAATGTTTTAGATTTTATATAACAAGCTAAAACTTTTATAGTAAATAGTCCAAAAATAGCATTTGGCTCTGTGAAAATTAATAAACAGAAACCTTATTTAAAAGGAGTTGGGAGGCCAGAAAAGAGAACGGTCATGCACATGCCAGTGAATACACACTACTGACCACAACAGGAAGAGAAGTATGTTGCATCTCCAACAGGAAGTGATGCTTACTACCCCAACAGAAGGAAGGAAGAAATTCCTCCTTGCCCAGCAACAGCTCAGCCAATGAGAGACTTCCACAACTCAGCCAATCAAAAGCCACTACACTTTGAACTCCCAGTCTCCTCCAATGGACTCTTCCTTTGCAACAAGCCCCTCTCAACTGTATAAAAGAACATTTGTGTCCTTTGTTTCTCCAGGCTTGCATGTGGTTTGCGGTAGACTGCGTGTCCTGAATTGCAGTTCTTTGCAGCTCCCCAGAGAGCCCATTCTGCTGGTAAAATAACCAGCTATTTATTTTTTTAGGTTGGCAATTCAAATTTTATCTTGAAAAAACCAGACTAACGAGGACAGAAACAAATTTATCTGACATTTAACCCAACGTGGGTTGAAATTGTCTCCTTGAACCAGTTCTTAGAATGAATGAAGGGAACCCTGGGTAGATCTATGACATCCTTTGCTGCACCATAGAGTTTCACAATGAATCCACCAAATGGGTCATGATTTGCTCAATTAGAGTGCTTCATCCATTTTCCCAGGGGCATCCCCTAATCCTTTGATAGTACAATCACACTCTTTGAAATAGCACATGACGTCATCCTTGTTGAGTTTCTCTCCCTCTGTCATTGACTGCTCTAATTCTGCCAGATCGTTTATCAATGACTTTGCAGATGTTTTGAGCAATTCTCCAATATCACTTTCAACACTCTCATGAAATCCCACTTCTTTTGCAAGATTTGAAATTCACTTTGCAGTAATATGCATTCTGTTTGGGCTCTGACGTCTGGATGCTTACCACGTGAGACAACATGGAAAGGGTGACCAACAGAACAATGGCTAGGGACCAATTCTGCTGCTTCATTTTAGATAAAGGGTCAAAGCCTACATGAAACATACTATAAAATATAATATAATTTTGGAGTAACTAACGGGTAGAGATGACTTAGCACTGACTGATTTTATATGTGGTCAGTGCATTAGTGAATGTTTTCACACTAATTAGCTTGGGCTTCGCTCAACCAACTGACAACTGTGGAGACTCAGTCTGAATAGTCAGGTAGCGAGGACCCTTATGTCTAAAGGCAAAGAATCTGCTCACTCCAAAAGCCCTAGCAAATGATGAAGAGTTTCCTGACATTTTTTGAAGACTCTCAGAGGATGCGGTGTACATTACATAGCTCACATTACACACAGTAAGATGCCCTTCTGAGGGTCTGCAAGCCCCAAGAGTTTTTCTTATCTTCCTGTGCCATGTCCACCTCTCTTGATCCTATTTTCTTCTCCCTAGCTTGGCATCTTGCCCCTCCCCAAAATGGACCTCAAAATCCTCTCCCTTATCTCACATAGAGGATTCAGCTCGGCCCCAGCTCCGATCTTTGTCCTGTGTACTCCACTCATCAGAACTCGAAGCACAAGATGACCCTGCAGCCACCAGCAACGCTCCTTAGAGGAGACTTCAGTACACATGAGTTTTTATTTTTTTATTTGAGTTTATCCTCTGTGACCTCCCCGGACCGAAGCATCAGTATCTTCCTTCCAGGCAAACAGTGCTGTCCCCATGACAAACTCTGGCGAATCCTGGTCTCTTCACCCTGGACGTAAGGAAAGAAAACTGAAGGGCTGTTAACCCGGGGGGTTACCGCAGAGTGGTGACATTGTGAGAGCTCTGTATTTTCTCCCATTTGCTTACCTCTGTGGTCTGAATGTTCTACAATATGAACCATCTATTTAAAATATTTTGCCTTTCTTAAAAGATTGCACTGAGAAAAGATTTTCATAACTAATGAAAAGTTAACGTATGTGTAATAACGTCAGTGAAGCCAACTTTTTACCTAAAAATTGTATTTTATAGAGAAAGGTGTGTACTTATCTCTTGATCTGAAAGTGAAGCAGCATAGGTTTCACATTCACTTTGTTTTGCCCTATCTATTACCTACTTGTGTGATCCATTGTTTGAATTTTCTCACATCACTTTTGGGAAAATGTTATTTAACAAGGATTCTGGTAAGTGTAGCACAATTGGCCAAAGGGTGGCTTGTAATCAGTCCATTGCTAGTGTAAGCAGCAGGGTTTTAACTATTTGGGAAGGAACTTCCTGTCCTTTGTTTAATTAAAGCAGCTTCTCTTCAAAAAAACCTGAAAAACAAACTCTTTCTTGACTCATATTTACATGAAGAATGCCTGTGTTAAAAGATGCAGTGACCTGTGAAGTGAAATCATTAAGCCAACTGCACGTTCCCTCGTGCCAAAGTCCACCGTCCAAAGAGAGCAGGAGAGAGATCTTAAGCTCGCAAACAGGAAGACAAGCCTGCTTTGGCAGCGCTGATCGGGAAGTGAGGCTGAGTTCTCCCCACACTGACAGCTGCTGGGAAATTTACTCCAGTCTGTGTATCCATCGCCTGCACTAAGTCAACAAAGTTGCCATTGATCTGTCACATTTCGGCTGGATCTAGCAAGGCCTGATTCGCTTCCTCATCCTCTAGCCAAAATCCTGGCACAATGGATTAAGGCAATAGGGCGAAGAAGGCAAATTCCAATTAGATGAATTTAAACAACGTTCTCTCTAGCAAACCAAGCCGACGACCTTTGGTTCTACTCAAGAGCTAACAGCATCCTGCAGACGACTGCAGAGGTCTCCTCCGATGCTGGGGTACCTGTGCCTCTCCCTTCACCGTGTCTTGGTGCTCTGCCACCCACTCTCTCACCAAGTTAGACCCCTGGAAGTCACCCTTAATGTTTTCTCCCTTACATCCCACACCCCGTTAATTGTAAGTTCTGCCAGCTTAGCCTCCTAAAAATTTCTTAATCGATCTCTTCTTTTCATTCCTGCTGGCACTACCCTATTTCGGGTCCTCATTCTCTATGAGGTATGTGAGGACAACAGCCTCCCAATGGTCTCCTTGTCCTTTCAAATCCACCATCACATCTTCAGCGTTACTCCCTTACTCGAAATCTTCCACTGGCTTGCCGTGTGTTACAAGATGAAGTCCACTCCTCAACATGGTAGTCTAGAGCCTTTCACCACTGGCCGGGTGCTCTCTGTCCACCGGCTCTTCCCACCACGCCCTGCCTCACCCTGTGTGCTGCCTGTGCACTTCTGCTTCCGGTCGCTGTGCCTTAGCCCACGTGCCAGACCACAATACCCCAGTCACGTCCCACATGCTTCTCGTGACTAACTCCTGCTTGTAACTTACAACCTGTCTCCAATAGCTCCTCCTTCAGGCCTTTCCTTATTCACACACACCACCAAACTCACAGACTTTGGAACTGCATCATGCCCTGTGCGTGTCTATTATTACACTTAGCATATTGAATTAATATTATTTATCTATCCTCATGCTTTCTCTCTTGAGGCAGAGTCTTGTGTTCATCTTTGTGTCTTCATGCCCAGAACCAAATAGACAGAAAACTCTTAGGGAATATTTAGTGGTTGAATGACAAAGTCAAAAAGAGCCACAATGATCAAAGTTGTGGCTAAAAGATAGAAGATTTTTCAGAGAGAAAAGATGAATTGTCAATGAGGGATGCGTTCTAATGTTGAAATGTAAAGGATAATTGATGAGCAAGCGGTTTACAGCTAACAACTTCCCCCAGCATGTGATGCTGATGGTTTTCTTTTTTCATATTGCCAATTCCTGTCATACAGAAGCGTTCTGCACAGAGATTTAGATAAGCAATATTTATAATTTCAGATAATCATTACAATATAAAGATTATATATTTAATTCTTGGGAGAAAATCAAGGAAAACATTAAGAAATTAAGGAAGGTTCTTCTTTCCTAATTAAGGGATATCTTCAAGAAATTGAAAAGAGGAAGTAATAAAGCTACATGTGGAAGAACTATGAGAATGTCTACAAAACAAAGGAAATTTCAATATTCTGGTTTTACCCCAAGTAGAGAGAGGAATTTAGTAGTGTTAAAATATTTAAAAAGTAGAAGTTGCTGTAAGAGAACTAAAAAGAAGAGAAAGGACAAAAAAAAGACAAGAAATACTAAAAATAAAATTGGAGCATCTAAAGGAAATTATTTTCATTCAGTTTTATAGGAAAATAAATCCATATGTTCCAACAGAATATTAGCTGCTGTTCTGTTGAGTTTTTGAGAGTTCTGGGTGGTTGAGGGGTTTGTTCGGATTCTATTGCTGATTTCTTCCACATTGGCATCAACTGTGATCCTTTCAACAGTGAGATGTCCCATTGGTTGTATCAGTTATCAGTTTGCTGTGTAACAAAATACCCCAGTACTTAGTGGAGTATGTTTCATGGTTCTCTGAGTGGGCAACATGGGCTGGGCTCAGCTAGGCACGTCTTCTGCTACTCTCACCTGGGGTCACTCATGAAGTGCCAGTCATCTGATGGATTGCTTGGGATGATAGATCCAAGATGGCTTCATATGTCTGGAAGTTGGTACTGTCCACCCCTCTCCATACCTTCTCTCATTCTTAAGGAGACCAGCCTAGACTTCTTTACGTGGAGGTCTCAGGCAGCAAGAAAGACCAAATTCTAACGCATAAGTGTCGTGTGAGCTAATGTCCCATTAGCCAGAGCAAGCCATATGGCCGTGCTCCTATTTCAAGGAGAGAGCAAACACACTCCATCTCTTGATGGAAGGAGCAGAAAAGTCACGTCACACAGGGCATACAGAGAGGAAGTGGAAGAATTTTACCATTAAACAATCTACCTCAAATATCTTGTAATTTACTTCTGAGGGTTCTGCAAATACTCAAGACGCCAGCAGAATTCCAATCTGGCACTTCCAGAAGTTGGTGCAATCTAATGGAGACTGACAAAGGAAATCAAAATGGGCAAAGATCTCAGAGATCAAGATGTTGTCCATAGATTGGAAGATGTCTCCTATTCATTCCATACCTGAGCTCACCGTCCCATGGACCCCTGTTGTAGGTAGTAAGAAGCTCAAACTCCTTGGTGAGGCATTCAAAGCCCTTCATTGTTTTTTCCTACCTGTCTGTGGTCTGTTAGTAACAGCAAGCTACTTGATTTACATTTAGTAAATATAGAGTAAGTTAGTATATCTAATATATAATGAATCAAAGACAATAGAAGCTATTTCTTACTCTCTTAAAACTCCTGAGGGTGAAATATTGTCGGTGCAGCCCACGTTCACAAAATCATTATGGCCGCCATTTTCAAACATGCCTTCCATAACCACCTAGGAGTGTCTCCATTCCAACCATCTGGAAGGGGAGTAGAGCATGGAAGAGCATGCACAGGAGGCTTTTAATGGACCAGGCTTGGAGTGGTGTACATCACTTGTGCTCAATTCTGTTGGTTAGAATTCAGTTACATGGCTACCAAAATAAATCCTTGTTACACCCATTCCAAGTCCTTCACTGCTTCCCCACATCTTGGTGTCAAGTATTCTTCTCTCTTTTCTCCAACTGATAAACTCACACTTACTAGGTAAAAGCTAGCTCTAGTGTCACTTTCCCTGTGAAGACATCCACACCTCCAGAAAGTTACTCTCTCTTTGTACTTATCTCTGTTAAAGCATCAAAAGTACTGATTATCTAGACTTAGCTAGACTATAAGGTCATCCAGGGTGGGAAGATGCAATATTTACCTTTGTATAGGAGTGCAGAGCTTAATTTCCAGATACCCCACAAAATTGTTGAATGAATGATTGCCACTGTAGTTTCCAACTCAGGTCATCAGACAAATCATAAAAGCCACTCTTTCTGAAGTGTTCTCATCAGGGATATTCCAGACTCTTCCACTCATGGTGTACAATGATCATGGAAAGGGTGTAACTGACATTTCTGAGCATCGTGGCAAAACTGTACCCCACACTTTTTCTCCATATTCTTTCCTATCTGGTTGGCCCTACAGCTCTAGCAGAAAAGAGGCATTCTGTAGTCCCCAAGTCATAGCTTGGTAGTGAGCCTGAGGCCTGACGACCATTTCAATGGTACTTGTTCCCCCATCAAAAAGTAGAAAAAGAGCCAGTCCTGATGGCCTGGTGGTTAAAGTTTGGCACTCTCACTGCTTTGGCAGCCTGGGTTTGTTTCCTGGTCATGGAACAACACCACCCATCTGTCAGTTGCATGCTGTGGCAGCGGCTCACATAGAAGAACTAGAAGGACTTATAACTAGAATATACAACCATGTGCTGGGGGCTTTGGGGAGAAAAAAAAAAAAGAGGAAGATTGGCAACAGATATTAGCTCAGGGCAAATCTTTCTTTGCAAAAAAAAGAAAAAAGAAAAAATATGTACCTTCACTGGCAATAAAACACAAATGAAAATATTGACACATTTTTCGATCTTCTTAGCAAATATTTTTAAAATTTTATGCTACTCATTGCTGGAAAGGATGAAATATTTTTCCTATCAACCTAAAGCTTTAAACAAATTTTAGTGCTTAACGCTCGCAAAGATGTGTTGAGACAGGCACTGCTGTGTCTTCAGATGGAAGCAAAAGCTGAGTAAGGTACCCAGGAAACTATTTAGTGGTACGTAGCAGAAACCACTAAAATGTTCATAGCTTCTGCTCCAAGTTTCTATTTCTAGAAATATACACTAAATAAATAAGCAAATATAGCATCAAAAACACACACACGTCCATTACACTATACTTTATAACACAACAACAAAAAGAAACAACCTAAATGGACAGTTTTAAAAACACATAAACTGAGGAGTGATGTCAGCACCATGGCGGAGTGAGCTCTTCCCTTGGACTCTCCCCTCTAAGATACAATGAAAAGGACATTCATACACCAACAGAGGACATATACATATCACAAAAGACATTTGAGAGACCCAAGCAGCCATACTCCTGAAGGTGGTGGCGTCCTTCTGGGTTCTCCAGAGGAAGTGGAAGCTGATCTGCAGGAGCTCCATGGAGAGAGATGGGCTGTGGTGGCAGGAAGGGTGCAGGTGAGAAGGGCACTCTGTCCCTGCCCGTACTCCAGCCCCAGAATTGTCTGGAGCACAGTACAATGAGCAGGGTAGTGGTGGCGGAGAAAGGGCACAGGCACTCCAGCCCCAGGTTCACCTGGAGCAAGGAGCAGAGAGTTTGGTGGCAGTAGCAGGAAAACTACACAGCCCCAGAGTCATCCAGAGCTCGGTGCAGAGAGAGTGGCAGCCGTGGAAGGGAAACAGTGCAGATAAGAGAGGCGCCCCACCCCTGCCTGGTACTCCAGCCCTAGAATCATCCAGAGCATGGTGCGGAGTGTGGCAGTGGTAGCAAAGAAAGGGAAAGTGCACAGTCCTGCATTTGCCCAGAGCTCCATTCAGAGAGACAAGCAGGGGCTAGGGGAAGCACTGGGGAAGAAGAGTACCCCTCCCCCTTCCCAGTGCTCCAGATCTGCCAGTGATCAGCTGGTCAGAGAGAAAAGCAGTCAGTGGCTGGAGACACTACTCCTGCTGGGCCTAAAATACACAGTGCCTGATCCCCATCCTGTGGTGGTACATCGCAGCTGTGACCTGATAAGTACAACATGAGGAAGCAAAAATCTACCCCACCAAGCAGTATGAGTAGGTATACTAAAGCCCCAGACCAGAAGGAAAGTGACAAGTACCCAGAAACCAACCCTGAAGGAACAGAAATCCATAAGCTAAATGACAAAGAATTCAAAACAACTATCATTAAAAAAACTCAATGGGTTACAAGAAAACACAAAAAGACAAATTAACGAATTCAGGAGCTTCTTCACAAAGGAGATTGAAACCATAAAGAAGAACCAATCAGAATTGTTAGAGATGAAAACAGTGGATGAGATAAACAAAAATCTGGATTCCCTAAAGAACAGAGCTGACAGTATAGAGGAGAGAATCAGCCAGTTAGGGGATAATACTATCCTCTAGCTTCAGAGGGAGGAGAAGAAAGAACTAAGACTAAAAAGAAATGAAGAAGCTCTCAGAGAAATGTCTGACTCAATCAGGAAATGCTACATAAGGATTATAGATATTACAGAGGGGGACAAGAAGGAGAATGGAGCAGAAAGCTTGATCAAAGAAATAATAGCTGAGAACTTACCAAATCTGAGGAGGGAGCTGGAAATCCACGTGATAGAGACCTCCAGATCTCCTAACTTTGTCAACGTACAAAGACAATGTACAAGGCATATACTAGTGAAGCTGGCAAAAGTTAGGGACAAAGAAAATCTACTAAGGGCAGCAAGGCAGAAGAAAATAACTTGCAAAGGAACCCCTATCAAGCTTTCAGTGGATTTTTCGGTAGAAACCTTACAGGCTAGGAGAGAGTGGAATGATATATTCAAAATCCTGAAAGACAAAAACTTTCAGCCAAGAATACTCTATCCAGCAAAAATGTCCTTCAGATATGATGGAGAAATAAAAACTTTCCCAGATAAACAAAAGCTAAAGGAGTTCATTGCCATAAGACCACCCCTACAAGACATCCTCAAGAAGGCCCTCATACCAGGAAAAAAAAAAACAAAACAAAACAGGAAAGGGGCTACAAAGCCCTGAGCAAGGAGATGAATAGGTATGCAACAATCAGAAAATGGCAGCTCTCTATCAGATCAGGTTAGTAAACACTTAATTCTAACATCAAGGATAAAGAAAAGGAAAACACCCAAACAAAAATGATCTCATCCTTTTAACCACAAACTCACAACACAAGTTGGAAAAAGATATGATGAAAATAACTTAGAAGGGGAAGAGGAAAGGGATGGAATCAGTATAGTCTAAAGAAATTAAGAGGCAATCAGAAAATGGACTATCTCAACTATGAGATGTTTTATATGAACCTAAGGGTAACCACTAAACAAATAATTAGAATAGACACATTTACAATAAACAAGGAGAAAAGGAAGAAAACCGACAGAGAAAACTACCTAATCAAATTGGTAGTCCAAAATACCGTGGATGAGAAACAAAGGAAATGCAGAAGAACTGGGAAATGTGTGATAAGATAGCAGTATTAGGCCCTCATATATCAATAATCACTCTAAATGTAAATGGATTGAATTCTCCAACCAAAAGACACAGAGTGGCTGGATGGATTAAAGAACAAGACCCAACAATACGCTGCCTCCAGGAAACACATCTCAACTCTAGAGACAAACACAGGCTCAGAGTGAAGGGATGGAAGACAATACTCCAAGCTAATGTCAAACAAAAGAAAGCAAGTGTTGCCATACTTATATCAGACAAAGTAGACTTCAAGATAAAACTGGTAAAGAGAGACATAGAGGGGCAGTATATAATGATAGGAGGGACTCTCCACCAAGAAGACATAGCACTTATAAACATATATGCACCCAACACAGGAGCACCAAAGTGTATAAAGCAACTATTAACAAACCTAAAATGAGATATCAAGGACAACACAGTAATAGTAGGGGACCTCAACACCCCACTTACATCAATGGATAGATTATCCAAGCAAAAGTCAACAAGGAGATAGTGGACTTAAATGAAAACCTAGACCAGATGGACTTAATAGACATATATAGAGCACCCCATCCCAAAAGAGCAGAATATACATTCTTCTCAAGCACACATGGAACATTCTCAAGGATAGACCATATATTGGGAAACACGGCAAACCTCAATAAATTTAAGAAGATTGAAATCACATCTACTATCTTTTCCTACCATAATGCTGTAAAACTAGAAATCAACTAGAAGAAAAAGGCTGGAAAAGGAACAAAAACAACATGCTACTGAACAACCAGTGTGTTGTCAAAGAAATAAAGGGAGAAATCAAAAACTATTTCGAGACAAATGAGAATGAAAACACACTGTACCTACTGGGCATGCAGCAAAAGCAGTCCTAAGAGGGAAATTTATAGCAATACAGGCCAACATTAACAAACAAGAAAAAGCTCAAAGAAACAATCTTAAACTACACCTAACAGAATTAGAAAAAGAAGAACAAACAAAACCCAAACTCAGCAGGAGGAAGGAAATAATAAAAATTAGAGCAGAACTCAAACTCTTAGCCAGACTCACTAAGAAAAAAAGAGAGAAGGCTCAAATATATAAAATTAGAAATGAAAAAGGAGAAATTACGATGGATAGCACAGAAATACAAAAGATTATAAGAGAATATTATGAAAAACTATACACCAACAAACTGGACAATCTAGAAGAAATGGATAAATTCTTAGCTTCTTACAACCTCCCAAAACTGAATCAAGAAGAAATAGAGAATCTGAATAGACCAATCACAAGAGGTTGAAACAGTCATCAAACACCTCCCCAAAAATAAAAGTCCAGGACCAGATGGCTTCTCAAGAGAATTCTACCAAACATTCAAAGACAATTTATTACCTATTCTTCTTAAACTATTCCATAAAATTGAGGAAGACAGACATATTCCTAATACATTCTACAAGGCTAACATCACCCTGATCCCAAAACCAGACAAGGACAACACAAAGAAGGAAAATTATAGGCCAATATCACTGATGAACATAGATGCAAAAATCCTCAACAAAATATTGGCAAACCAAATACAGCAATACATTAAAAAGATCATACACTATGCTCAAGTGGGATTCATACCAGGGAAACAGGGATGGCTCAACATCCACAATTCAGTCAATGTGATACAACATATTAACAAAAAGAGGAATAAAAAACACATGATCGTCTCCATAGACGCAGAAAAAGCATTTGACAAGATCCAACATCTGTTCATGATAAAAACTCTCAACAAAATGGATATAAAAGGAAAATACCTCAACATAATAAAAGCCATATATGACAAACCCAGTGCCAATATAATACTTGATGGGGAAAAACTGAAAGCCATCCTGCTGAGAACAGAAACAAGACAAGGGTGCCCACTATCACCACTCTTATTCAACATAGTGCTGGAGGTTTTGGCCAGAGCCCGTTAGAATGGCTCTAATCACCAAGATGAAAAATAAGAAATGTTGGAGAGGTTGTAGAGAAAAGGGGACCCTCATACACTGCTGGTGGGAATGCAAACTGGTGCAGCCACTTTGGAAAACAGTATGGAGATTTCTCAAAAAACTTAAAATAGAAATACCATATGACCCAGCTATCCCATTACTGGGTATTTATCCAAAGAACTTGAAATCAACAATACAAAGAGACTTATGCACTCCTATGTTCATTGCAGCATTATTCACAATAGCCAAGACATGGAAGCAACTCAAGTGCCCAATGACTGATGATTGGATAAAGAAGATGTGGTACGTATATACAATGGAATACTACTCAGCCATAAAAAAAGACATAATCGTCCCATTCACATCACATGGATGGTCCTTGAGGGCATCGTGTTAAGCGAAATAAACCAAACAGAGAAAGACACTATATGATTTCACTCATATGTGGAATATAGAGAAACTTATGGACAAAGAGAACAATTCAGTGGTTACCAGGAGGAAAGGGGGGAGGGTGGGCACAAGGAGTGCGCGGGCACATTTATATGGTATTTGCAGAAAAAGCAATAA
The DNA here is from genome assembly GCF_041296265.1 of Equus caballus. Lineage (NCBI taxonomy): Eukaryota > Metazoa > Chordata > Mammalia > Perissodactyla > Equidae > Equus > Equus caballus. The sequence continues at coordinate 19,204,063 of NC_091712.1, read as the reverse complement.
AGGTTAGTTACAAAAAGTTTTAAAAAAACACATAAACTTTTAAAAGATTAAAAAACACACGGAAGGTATAAATATCATGAGTCCATACTGATATAAACAAATGATTGAATAACAAATAATTGAGGGAGAAGAGGCAAATCTCCCAAGCAGAAGAATTCCAAACAACTTATGTAGATGCTCCATTCTCAAGGAGGTGCAAGACAGCTCTCCACTCCTGAAGTGTGGACTGTACACAGTGGCTTCTTCCAAAGAGGACAGGATGGAAAGGGGGGAAAAGAGGAGCTTTACAATGGAGAAACCTGACAAAACTACTTCAGCCAGGTGATCCAAGTGAGCATCAACAATCATGCGGACAGTGTGTGCCCTTGACATGATGAGCTGAGAATGGGACTTTACTTATGTGGTCTTTCCCTTCCAAACCCATAACCCAGTCTAACTATGAGAAAGAAATAGATAAATCCCAAGAGAGGGACATTTTACAAGACACCTGACCAGTACTCCTCAAAATCGTCAAGGTCATCGAAAACAAGGGAAGTCTGAGACTCGCAGCCACGAGAAGCCTAAGGAGATATGATGAATAAATGTAATGCGGTATCTTGGAACAGAAAAAGGACATCAGATAAAAACTAAGGAAATCTGAATAAAGTACAAAGTTTAATAAAAATAATATTGTGTCAATGTCCATTCATTAATAGTAACAAATGTACGATATGAATGTAAGATATTCATCATAGAGGGAGCTAGGTTCAGGGTATATGCGAACTCCCTGTACCATCTTCTCAATTTTTCTATAAATCTAAGGCTGTTCTAAAAAGCAAAGTCAGGGCCGGCCCGGGGGCGCAGCGGTTAAGTGCGCACGTTGCGCTTCTCGGCAGCCTGGGGTTCTCCGGTTCAGATCACAGGTGCCAACATGGCACCGCTTGGCAAAAAACCACACTGTGGTAGGCGTCCCACATATAAAATAGAGGAAGACGGGCATGGATGCTAGCTTAGGGCCAGTCTTCCTCAGCAAAAAGAGGAGGATTGGCAGTAGTTAGCTCAGGGCTAATCTTCCTCAAAAAACAAAACAAAACAAAACAAAGTCTATCTTTAAAAATGTATTAAAAATACATACAGGGGCCGGCCCAGTGGCCAAGTGGTTAAGTTCACATGCTCCGCTTCAGCTGCCCAGGATTTCACTGGCCCGGATCCTGGGCACAGACATGGCACCACTCATCAGGCCATGCTGAGGCAGCATCCCACATAGCACAACCAGAGGCACTCACAACTAGAATATAAAACTATATACCATGGGGCTTTGGGGAGAAGAAAAAGAAAAAAACGAAGAAGTAGAAGATTGGCAACAGATGTTAGATGCCAATCTAAAAAACAAAAACACATACAATGGAATATAATTAATATGCAGCCTAATATGTGAACTACAATTTAAGGTCACGTCTCTCTTAATATTCAAATTCACTGGCTCTTAGTGTCCACCTGGTAACCATGAAATTATCTTTCGTTCCTTATCTTCCCTTCCTCAGAAGCAAAAACTGGGGAAATCTGACCAGCTCAGAGAGGACATGTTGGCTGAGTGGTTTCTCTGCGGCCACACGGTATCACTGCTGGTAGTGGCTGGTCCCACAGCCCAGCACCGTTCTTAACCATTGGCAGAAGCTGGTGTTGTCCTAGCACCACCACTAGCAGCCCAGGGGTCCTTGGAAACCGCCGATTCCTGTGCTGCCTCCATTGCTCAAAGTTCACGGGAGAAAGAGTTGTGCTTGGGCCTAATAGCATTGATAATGATGGTGATGATAATAGCTAACATTTCTTGAATGCCGGTCACTGTTTTAAGCACTTTGCTTGTATTAACTCATTTAATCCACACAACTATCGTACAGAAAGTTCTATTTTCTTGCGTGCCCATGATGATGTTTGGCAGTTTCTTATAAAATTAAGCATATACTTACACCATTTGGCCTGGCAATTCCACTCCTCATTGTTTACCCAAGGGAGATGGAAACTTACATTCACACCAAAACCTCTAGAGAATGCTTATAGGAGCATTATTCACAGTAGAGAAAAACTGGAGACAACTCCACGTCCTTCAACGGGAGAATGTATAGACAAATGGAAGTACATCCATACAATGGAATACTACTTGGCAAAAAACCCTCATTGCATGCATGCCCATGATGTTGTTTAACATGTTCCTCTGTCCTTTGTATTTCCCATAAACAGGCACTTAGATCTGTTGATGAAATTTTGAGGGGATGTGAGTTCACTTTCTCGACCAGATGATTTCACAGGTTCTTCCATTCAGAGGAACACAACGTCTGGCGACCTCTCTATTGAGGTTAGCAGCCATTGATGATCACCGATGAGACACATTAATTCACAGAGGATTTGCAAAATGATATTCTAATTCTGTCATCACTTCTGGAAGCTTCTGCAAGAGAAACTTCCCTTCATCAACTATTTGGTTAAGAGAGGCACAAGATAAATGTTTCTTTCCCTTTATTTACCCATTTTCAAAGTAATGAGTTGGTCCTCTAGCATCCTCCAAAGGTAATAATGAAATTTGTTTCAGTATCACTGTGAACTCATAAATTTGAATATAGTTGATGTGTTTCATTGCGTCATCATCGTTGATACTCAAATTGTCTGCTATCTGGCTGGAGGGAGCCTCATTAAGTAGGCTCCTGAGTCTTTTTGACCTGACCTCAGTGGTTTTGATAGCTTTGTTTTTTCAGTTACAACAAGGTGTTCCAGACTCATCTTGTCGATTTTCTATCCTTGACCAGAAAATCAGTCATTTCTCCAACCAGCCCTCATTCCTTTTAGTGGGAAATGGTATTCAGAGACCACAGCCTGGGCGCTAAAAGTCATGTTTCATTTCTATTAATGTCAGGGGTCTCAAAAAATTGATGTGACCTGTGCCTCCAGGGCTACAAAAATATACACACACACACCACACACACACACACACAGGCACACACAACCCACAAAATGTAGCTCTGGGGCCTGCAACTTTGGAAGAATTCTCTTTCTCTCATATATTCAAGGCCTGCAACTGTTTGTCTTCCTAATCTGTCCCAGTTCTTTGCTTCCACGTCCCTTCTTCAGTGGTGCCAGCCCTGACCATTTAGACAGCTCTCTTCTGCCATGGCCCCTCTGGTATTTTCCATCAAAGCACATGTTTCTTCAGAGAGCTCAGCATTTGGTAATTATGTATTTGTTTGTCTACTTATTTATTACCTGATTCCCCCATTAATCCCTTAGCTTCTTGAGGGCAAGAGCTATGATCCCCTCACTATTACACGCAAGTATTTTTTTTTTTTTAAAGATTTTATTTTTTCCTTTTTCTCCCCAAAGCCCCCCGTACGTAGTTGCATATTCTTCGTTGTGGGTCCTTCTAGTTGTGGCATGTGGGACGCTGCCTCAGCGTGGTTTGATGAGCAGTGCCATGTCCACGCCCAGCATTCGAACCAACGAAACACTGGGCCACCTGCAGCGGAGCGCACGAACTTAACCACTCAGCCACAGGGCCAGCCCCACACGCAAGTATATTTTGATAAATTAAATAATGAATATATATGTATATATTCCATATATATGTTCCATATATATATACAGAAAGAGCTATCAAATTAGTAGTAGTAGTTTTGTCTGAACTGGGATGACATTTGTCTTCTTTTTACTTTCCAGTACTTTCCAAAGTTCTTAGTATAAATATGCATTATTTTTGTAGTGAGAGAAATAAATACATGTATTTCCAAACCGTGAAAACAGTAGGAATGCTTCAATACTTTCTGAGAGCGAGTTCCTCGCTCTAGACCTGGGCTCCCAGCCTCCAAACTGGACGCGGACAATGGTGTGAACTCCTATATGACCAGGCTGGATCACTAGGCTGACACACACAGGGAGGCGCCTTATTGCTCATGATGGAGGCTGGGTCCCATTCGAGGGCCAAGGGAATCTGAGGCAGGGCTATTCAAGTCATGGCGCCCAGCTAGCACCATTCCAGCTGTGCCTCCCAAGCTCCAATATTAAAAGCCTGTGGACCTCTCAGGCAGGCTGCTGGGCTCTTCCGGAGGAACGTGTGCTTCTGCCTGTCCCTCAGGTCTGACTGCACTGAGCCTTACTCCTTCTCCAGCCAGAGGGTGGATAGCTGCAGTTATTCCAGGCAGATGGCCTCCCTTCCACGAGCAGACAGAGGCAGGTAGGATTCCTTTCTGCAGACGGGATACAAAAGAGATCAGGGAGTTTTCCAGACATGCATGCTGGTAAAAGCAGGCTTGCTCCAACCCGGCTCTCTAAATTCCGGTGCTCAGTCTACGAGCTGGGACATCCTGGGGAGCTGGCAACCAACTCAGAAAAAAGCACAAGCTCGTGTAGCTTCATAAAACTCCCAAATGGGAGCTTTATGATGTAATGTATTTTCCCGAACAGTCCATGAAAGACGCCCCAAGGTAGATGGAAAATGCAGTCCCCAGGCGGGACTGCTAAGAGTTTCATTCTGAGTCCCAGTCGGAAGAATGAAAAGGGAGTGGAGTCACCAGTGAAACTCCTGGGATTTTTTGGAGTTGGAGAAAAAAGACGTTGCACCTGAAACTGTGTGTTTTCTTTAGTTTGCAATTTCAAAACGGTTTGGAGAACTTAAAAGGGGAAGTTCCTGTAGCTCCTGGGTCAGAAATGGGAATGCGTGAGGGCTGACTAATAACTCTCAATGTTCTGACCTCTAGGGCACCGAAAAGTCTGAAGATTGTGAAAAGACAGTACCAGGGAAAGTGTCAGCATTTTGAGTGCCATCCGCGGCAAAGGTCAAGCTACACGAAATGAGCTTAAAGTTAGCTTCCCAGTGAGAAGGCAGTGACTCAGCGGCTTCTGAGACCAGCACAGGCACTTCTCAAGCCAGCAAAGCTCTATTTTACTCATCAGGCTAAACTTAGAAGTCAGTGTCATGGTATCCAATGTAATACTGAAGAAATGGAGAAATACACAACTCTAAGAGTTGACAGAGCATGGCTTCCTGTCCAGGGCTGTTTGCTGAGCTTCAGTCGGCACATACAATGGTTGATATCATGAGCAGATGAAGTAACCAGCAATAAGAGCATTTAAACGACCATGGTATAACACAGGATGAAGTGTACAGTTGGGCATGGTAAACTAACCCCACAAACACAGCAAAAGGGGGGAACGGAAAGGAAAGGTATATCCATTGTGTGGTTTGGGCCTGAACTGGTCCTGTGACATCCAGAACTGAGTCCTCTTTGTGTCCAAAGGGAAATGAGCCGGCGTGCTGGGCTTGAAACATCATGCAAGCGACTGTTGAAGGCTGTGACAATGTTTAGTCTAGAGAAAAGAAGACTTGGGTGGAACAGAAGAGTAGTTCAAATATTTGAAGAGCGGGCATGTGAAAGAGAAGTAGGCAGCACCCAGAGGAGGGAGCAGGGACCAATGTGAAATGAAGAAGGGAGATTTTAGCTCCCTAAATTTTCTAACCATTAGACCTCTCTGAAATGGAAGGAGCTGCCTGGAGAACACAGCATTTGTATTGGTGTGTGTGTTTTAGCAGAAGCAGGGTGCACTTTGTGATGACTGCTAAGGCCCCATTCAACCCCAACTGAAGGCAGGATTGGGAATTCTGCCTGTGCCTTCCTGGAAGCCAAGCATCAGACACAGGCCTTTGGGTATATAAATAGAATCTTTACAAACCTGGGTTTTATTGTTACTCCCACATTACAGATGAGGCAACTCAGAGAGGCTAAATAATCTGCCCAAAGTTGCCCAACTATTATGTGCCTCTATTCCAACATCGCATACTCTCCATCATGCTAAATGAGGCATTAATCTCTATGCCCTTAAGGAAGAAAAGGTATTATTTTAAAATGTTATCAAAATCCTAAATTCCTAGAGCCATAAATAAAATTCTTTCAAATATAAAACCTAATGATTCCTCCCCAAGCCTCTGACGGCATGCCAATGGGCCTCTCTGCTGAAAGTCCATTGGTTTCACCATTAACAAAAGGAAATAGAATTAATGGGCTCTTTCCAAAACTTCTACTAGGAATCCCAGGAATTAAACTTGTGCTATTTGTACCATAAAGTCAACGCGATACTATTTCCTAAACTAGTGGTTTATATCTTTTTGGTGTGGCCATACTTGTTTTATTTATTTATTTTTTTTTTTAAGAGTTTTCTTTTTTTTTTTTTTTAAAGATTTTATTTTTTCCTTTTTTCTCCCCAAAGCCCCCCGGTACATAGTTGTGTATTCTTCCTTGTGGGTTCTTCTAGTTGTGGCATGTGGGACGCTGCCTCAGCGTGGTCTGATGAGCGGTGCCATGTCCGCGCCCAGGATTCGAACCAACGAAACACTGGGCCGCCTGCAGCGGAGCGCGCAAACTTAACCACTCGGCCACGGGGCCAGCCCCATACTTGTTTTATTTTGTGACTGTGCTGACTTTACACCAGTCACTCCCAGAGTGTGGGCTCGGGACCCTTGGGGATCCTCAGGATCTGTGAAGGGGTCTGCAAGGCCAAAGCTATTTTCATACAAACTTGAGAACATTGTTTGCCTTCTTTACCCTTGTTCTCTCATTCTTATTTCTCAGCGACGTTTTTTTCCCAGAGGTTACACAACTTATGACACCGCAACAGACTGAATGGAGAGGCAAATATCCAGTTGTCTTCTATGAAGCCAAACGTTAAGGAGATTTTCAAAATTGCAAAATAATACTACTTTCTGCAGTATTTTTTTTTGTTTTGGAAAAGTTATTTTCATAAAAGTTATTTATGCTTGTATGTAATTGTTTTATTATTGTTATTATAAACTAATAAACAATTTTTTTAATTTCTCAGTTTTATGTTCTAATATCATAAGTATCAACAGATATAAGTGCCATAAACAAGAGCTTTTGGGGTCCTCAATAAGATTTTAAGAGCATAAATGTATATGTGACATCCGTTTGTGAGTTAAATATCAGTTTAATTAACAGCAATTTATCTTCCATTGCCTTGAATTGTACATGCCATAAAGATGTCTACTTCTCCTTTATTTCAACCACTGGTCTCCAACCTATAGGAATCCTCTAATGGCTTCCAGGATTCTGACGTCTGCCATCCTTCCAGCTAGGGCTCAGTCAAAGCACTTGACAAAACAGCAACCCAAAGACTAGGGCTTCTAGTAATTGTGCTTATATTTCTCAGTTTTACAGATGACACTAACTTTTGAAGCTTTTAAGTTTATTATTTGAGCATTTATCTTTCTTATCTCATTGGTACCTCCCTGTGACTTGGACTTCTTTGGCTACCTGAAAATTGTCATTTTAATCACCTAGTCAGTGAGTCACTGATGTTTCTTGTTATTCTACATATCATAGTCAAGAACTTTGAAGGCCTTGAGATTTTACCCTACTTGCAAGCTAACAATTTAGCATGACGTAATTTCATGGATACTGACAGAAGACATGAGACTCCTGGATCAGAAACAAAGGACTTTACTAAGCACAGTAATAGCAGTAGCTGTGGTGTCAGCATTTGGGCAACTTCTTCAAGCCCTGATTCCCAAAAGGCAATGAAAAGAGGGCCAGATGATGCCTGCGCACACACTGAGTTGAGTTACAGGAGAGGAATATCAAGCTTAGGGCACCCAAATCTTTTATAACGGGCTGTAAACCTGCCTGACCTTTGCCCCAGAAGAAGACATTATCCTTATTGTACTGGACAGTAAATAAACCTGTCCTTTGCTCCAAGAGACATTATCTCAATCTTTCAAGGCTGCTTACTACATAAACGTCCTTGAATAGCCAGTACAGAACAAAATCGGTTTGTACCGCTGCAGACAAGATGTAGAGAATCACAAGAGACCATAGAGAACTGTCTCCCCAGAGCCACTGCTTCCATTTACACACAGTATTCAACCTTGGTTCCAAATTTGCACCATTTTCATTTTTTGGATGCTCGATAGTTTAGAGAATGTTTGGCATTGAATCCTGGCCAACTTTTCCCAGTCTTAGGAACAGGCCCACCTTTCCCCCAACTACTCAGGTCTGACTATCCCTCGGAAGAGTTTTCTGGGTTTTACCCTTCCACTCAACCCAAGGTAGATATTTGGACATTTTCATGACTACAACAAAATACAGAAAAAAATTTATAGAATTATCAAAGGAAGAGCTAAAGGAGGGGGAAAAGATTATCAAGTAAACACCAAATAAAAAATTCAATTTAGAGGGTCCTTACAAGGATATGGATAAAATGATTCCATCCTTGTCAGAAGGCGCATTTTTACTTTTGTGTAAAGAAACTTTCCCCTAAACTAAATAAATAGGATGTTCAATCCAATATTCATCTTTTAAAATCTACTCAAATTTCTGGAAGCATACCCAAGGAACCATTGATAACGATTTCTTCTGGAAAGAACAGATCTAATCAGAGGAGGAAAGGGCACCTCACTTTATTGCATTCTATTCTGTTTGACTTCTATGATGAGTAACTTAACACTTTAATTGGTGTCTGCTTTATCGCTCCCTTTGTGTATGCTGCCTGGCCAAGGATTCCCCACACTGAAGCTGTCCTTTCTCTGCATCCTGACCCGGCAATTTGTTCCACATCGTCTACTCGGCCCAGCAATGAGCAAAGCAGACCAGCAGGAGACATTGTGTCAAGAACGTCTAATGGAAGAACTCTAAGACTACAAATTCATTGGAGCAAGCCTGCTACCCAAAGTAGGCTGAGAATTGTCTGAACCCAGTTTGTCCTGGATATTCTTAAATAGTCTTGAAAATGCAGACAGACCTTGCCAATAGCAGGGGTATGGAAGATGAAAATACTGGACAAAATTCTTTGTATTCAAGACAGCAATACTATGAGTTTTAAATTATGTCTTAGAGGGAAGACAACTAAGACAATCCTTGAAAAGTGAAGGGAAACTTCCCATCAAAGTCTAGCTTGTCCATCTTTATTACCTCCTATAAATTAGTAACACACCTTAGTGGAAAGAACCTGAGATGGGGAGTCAGTAACAGCTGGGTTTGCAACTGAAATTCACCATTAACCAGCCGTGTGACAATGGGCAAGTTACTTAGCCTCTCGGAGCTTCAGTTACTCATCTGAAAAATGGGGATAAGAACACCTACCTCCGTTTGATTGCTTTAAGTAAGTAAAGCACCTGGCACACGGTTGGCATTCAGTAAGGCATGTTGTGTGGACAGGTGGGGATCACCACTTATTTGTTCTCCAGTGTCAGTCACACTGTGGGTCGTCAGCTCCTGTTTGCTGATGACGATCTGTGCCTGCTTAGAAGGGGATGCAGAGCTGGTTGTTAGGAGTATGGATTCTGGGGTCAGGCTGCCTGGGTTCAAACCCCAACTCCACCATTTCCTGGTGGATGATCCTGGACACATTCATAAGTCTCTCTGCTTTAGTTTCCTCATCTGTGCACAGAGTAGAAAACTGGCCTCAGAGTAAAATGTCGAGTTGTCTGCTACTGAGCACTAAATAAGGATACAAAGGACACTATTCACTTGCATTATCAGAAGGGCAAGTCCGGGAGTCAAGCAGAACCCTTCCCCGAACCTGAAATTCGAAACCAATCAAGAAATGCAGATGTCCTTTTCAGAAACAGAAAGCGCTCAGTGATCCGGGTGTTCAGAGGAACTTTCTGACAAGAGGCAGCTGCCAGAACGGAAGGGCAGAACTCCCAAGTTTCCTGTGTTCCTTTTTGTGGAAAAATAAACTGGTGGTCATTGCAGCCAACTTTTAATAGCCCCACCAACGGGCCTCACGTTTTTACAGCAGGTCCTTATCAACCGAATTTGTTGATTTGCTTTCCAAAGTACAGCAGTAGAAGAGCTTAAAGTCTTGATAATGGAGGAAGCCCCTCAGGAGACATCACCAAATTTAAATAGAAGCTTTCATAATAATAATACACTAGACCTCTGCTGTTCACAAGTAATATAACTATGAGACCCACAGATGCCAAAACTGATGACAACACTTGAGCATTTGATAAGCTTCTTCATTACATTATATTATATTTCTTCAAGGGCGTTCTTTTCTTTGCAGGTCCTCAAAATACTTGTTAACTGTAATTTAAACTTTAAGTAACTTTTCTCGCACTGGATGGCCATTTTCTGCAAGGAAACACATCGCTTTTCAATTCACAGAGCTACCGAATGCGCTGTGGGCCTGCAGCCAGGCTGCCTGGGTTGGATCCTGGCTCACACTTACGAGCTGAGGGACCATGGACAGATACCCAGTGCCTGGGTGCCTCAGGTCCCGCATCCCACCATAACATCACAGCCCCTGCTTCTCAGGCTTGTTGTGAGGATCAAAACACATCTGTGGCCAGCACATGGGCAAAGCCCCACCCCCTTCGCATCCCTCCTGTTTAAAACCTGCACCTTAATGAAAGCTTAGTTTATTTACCACATGACATGAATCTTCATGCTTACTCCCAACTAATAATAATAAAAAGATATTATAAATCTGCAAATGTCACCGTATAACTAATACCATTTGTTGGAGCTGCTCATATGTTCCAGGTGCTTACATTATTATTTCTAATCTCTCCAGCACTGCTCTCAGATTATTATCTTCATTTCACAGGAAAGGCAATTCAGGTGCAGAAAGATTAATTACCTGCCGAAGGTCACCCAGCCAGGAACAGCTGCCCTACTCTGCAGCCCCACACCCTTTTGTTAGGCCATGTAGTCTTTCCAGAAACCTCCATCCGGCAACCTGCATTGAACACCTGCTTCACAGCAGGCTCTGGTTAGGCACAAGTGCCCAAAGGCGCAGAGACACGGGCCCCGATCTGGAGAAGCCCCAGCCCCTAAGTCATCATTTATTTTTCCTTCTTCGTAATTCACCAGTGATGCAGGGGATAGAGTTTCTGAAACTCTTGATTCATATGCTCTAAGATTTGCTTGCCTCATTAGCTGTTATCGTGCAGGATACGTCACCACCTGCTAGGATAAATTCCACAATGTCACACGGTTTGGGATAAAGAATAGGCTTCATGGAGGAAAGGGAAAATTAAACAGGCCAAGGGTCAGAAAGGGAAGAGAAGACATGAGACTCTGCTTCAAGAAATAGATACATAAATAAAACACACAAGCAGATTTCATAGAGAAAATAGGAAAGCCAGAGGTTTTGAAGGATCCAATTCTCAAGAATTTATTAAATGATACAAATTATGAAATTCAATGCACCTCCATATCAACTCTACTCCCCATAAATGCTCCAAGTCAGATTTTTACCAACAGGACCAAGAATAAAGAATTCACTCCACTTGGACCCCCAGGTCTCTCTGTGGGAATCGCCTCACCTTTGACGAGTAGACCTGCCTCCACTCACACATCTGAGTTCTGACCATTCTGTCTGACTCAAAACACTGAGATGTTTCTCCCAAACCCATTCCGTTTCCAAAAGTAAATCTATGTTATCATTACTTTCCATTGGCCTCACTTTGCTGGGATTAACCGCTATGCTTTTGCTATTTCCCCATATTCCTGGACAAGGCTATGCTTTCCTATTCCATTTTACTCCCATGTTTTGAATGTCCATCAACAAGCAGCTACATGATTTCACAACGCAATCTTTGAGGAAAAAAAAAAGCCTCTATTTAAAAAGCTCCATGAGAGCAAGGACTATGTTCATCTCATTCTCCATCACACATTCCAGTGTTGGGGGTATGCATGAATGATGAATAAATGAATGAATAATCCAGTGAGTGAAAACCACACAAGATCCTCTTAAACCTTAAGAGCCAAGGAGAAGGCAAATTCCACTACCATGTGGAGCAGAGTTGGGCTTTGGAAGCTAATTCTTTTTCTTCGTCTGTTGCATTAAAAATGAAGGAATAAAAGTTGATTTTGGTTATCTTCCCACTCACCCACTTCCAAAAAGAGTTTTTGGTGGAGAAGTAGGTTATTCAAGGTTAAGGATCACAACCTTAGCCCATCTCAGAACAGAAGTGTATCAATCAAGCGTCCACCTTTTTTGGGTACCATACGAAACACAAAACAAACTAAGACTTCTGTGTAAAGCTACATACGGATACTCATCTGCCTGGGTCAGTTAAGATGTGGTCAGGCCATAAAACAGAAAGGTGTGCTACCCCACTTCTCCAGGGCCTTTGGGTTCTACGATGTTTTCCAGCACAGGTTCTGCATGATTTTGGCTGAAGTGACTCCTTTTATTCCTAGCTTTCCCAGCGTTGTGTTGGCGTTGGAGAGAGAGATCTGGAAGGTGCAAGTGAGCCTGGATTTTGAAAACTCATCACCAGATGGCATCACATATTTGTCAAGTCACTCAGGGGACCGGCTTTTCTGTGTTCTTAACTCCTCTCTAATTAACGACGTGCCATTGGATTTTTTGGTGCAGTATTTTCCTTAGCGGCTGGTAACCTGTTGTGACTATTTTTTTGAGTAGTTCTATAACCAGCAATATTTAATCCTGAAGCGGATGCGTGAGAGTCCAGTGTGTGAATTACGATCTCCATGGGTTATCAAATTTCTACACAGTCCGCTTTCATATGCAGACTTCAAAGACTAACAGCAGAAGGGTGTGTATCAAGAAAAGAGTAAACAAAATTCAGTTCAGAGTAACACCATACAGTGTTCGGAATTCGTGACATTTCAATGTTGAGTCTGTGTCTTTTCGTGACAACAGAAGAAAGTCAAGGTTTCAACTGAGTAATAACATGATATTGGGATAATTGTTTCTGCTGTTTTCTCCTCCTCTTCCCCACACGCCTTTCCTGAATGGGGAATTTCAAGTGCATGAGGCAAGTCTAAAGACACGAGTCTCTAGTGGCCAACCAGACTTGGCCTTTTTCATTTACTTTGGGTGCTAAGAATGATACTCATCAAATAAGCACCCAGCCAAAAGTATCTATTACTCTTCAAGTCTCCTGCATGGGCCTAAATGCTCTCCAAGCTAAAAACAGTCACAGTTAACATTTACTGAGCACCTACTGAATGCCCGGTAATGAGTCGAGCCCTCTGCGTGAACGTTTCATCCTATAAGAAGCTTTGAAGAAAGTACTATTAATACCACACCCATTTTATGGTAAATAAAGAGGGGCTGATTTATGTAACTTTCCCAAGGTCACACAGCTGGAAGTAGTAGATCTGGGTTCAAATCCAGGTTTGATTAACCACCACCTTAGGCCACCCGCCAAGACCAATAAACTTCCAAGAAAAAGTTTTTAAACTCTGCACGGAATTTTCCTGGAACACAAGGAGGTTTACCCGGGCCTGTGGGCAAGGCTGATCTTGAAGCCTGTCTGCAGTCTACCTGCTGTGTGACCTCCAGGGAGCCCCACTGTGTGGCCCCCTTTATAAAAGACTGTTGTGGCTCCTTAGATAAGCTGTTTCCATAGAGCTGAGAAATGGAATATTTACTGTTGGGCATGGAGCCCCCTACACATGCATGCGATTCACATTAAGCCAACATGATACTAGACGTGAGAAACTGGACTTAAGTAATGGAGTGCCTTACGTCAATATGTATTATATATATACACATACATAATGATTTCCGTAATATAGATAATATAGCACTTTACACTTCTCAAAACACTTCTTCTCACTCCTCACTTGGCTCTCACAACTGGCTGTGAGGGAGAAAAAAGTCTAAATGTCCCTATATAATACACAGGTTGATGGCTCTGTGCAGGGCTGGCCTCACTGCTGGGTAACCGGCTCAGTCACACAGGGCTCCAGACTCCGCAGTCTCAGCACTTGGGGTTTAATTAATTATTAATTAAAATTCTTACTAATCCGATCTTTGAATTTGTGTTTCGTCAGTGAAGTCTGAGAGGACAGTGGACACACGCCGGCAGGTGCTGTCTCAGCTCACCCGCAGTCCGGCCCCTGCTGCCTCCTGGGCCACCCACCTACCCCCTGCCACCGCCCCCCACCCCTGTACCCCTGCACCTCTCCGTCCCGGCTGAGGCCCGGCGCAGGCGTGCAGAGGGCCCGGCTGGGACCCACATATGCACGCACCAACTCCCAGCCCGGCCCTGGGTGTCTGTGAGGGTCTGTCCTCACTCTGCAAGGATCTCCGTGCCCTAGAGAGTGGGATGTTGAAGAGAAAATACAAAGCCTTGGGACAAGTCGAGAAAGAGACTGCAGAAAAAGGAAACAGCTTTTTCCTGCTTTTAGAACAAGCGGCCCCACATTTCTTTTTGCACTGGGCCCTGCAAATTATGCATCCGGCCATCACTCTGTGAGTTGCTCAAAGTTCCAAAAGCAGTGCCGAGCCACAACGGGCCTTGGAACTGCTAGCCTGCTACCCTTTCCACTGCACCGTGCTAGGAAGGAGCCACTGTCTTACAAAAGAAGTCAGTCAGGTTTCCTTAAGCAATGGTCTCCCATGGGGCATTTAAAAACTGGACTGCAAGAATAAAAACATCTTTGTGCACACTTAGAATGAGTGTTCTCCAGGGCAGGGCTATCTGTCTGTTTCGGTCACTGCCTTATCCCAAATGCCTACAAGAGTGCCTGGCACATAGTTGGTGCTCAAAAAAATATTTGTTGAGTAAATGAATGAATGACTGTCCAGAAATTCATCCCACTGGATGATGTTCTTCAGAGGGCAAGACCCATATCTTTTTGCCTGTTCCTCTCAGAAGAGGCACAAAGCTGAGCACTGTGGAGGAGCAGGTTCATTCTTTTTTTTCCCCCTAGATTGGACCTGAGCTAACATCTGTTGCCAATCTTCTTTTTTTTCCTTCTTCTTCTTCTGCCCAAAGCCCCCCAGTACATAGTTGTATATTTTAGTTGTAGGTCCTTCTGGCTCTGCTATGTGGGACGCCGCCTCAGCATGGTTTGATGAGCGGTGCCATGTCCACGCCCACGGTCCAAACCCATGAAACCCTGGGCCACCGAAGCAGAGCGTGCAAACTTAAAAACTCAGCCACGGGGTGGCCCCCAGGTTCATTCTTGCTAGTGGATCAATTGGTTATCTGATCGAACAGGCGAAAGTCAGTAGACTATCTTTTTTGTCCAGTCAAGTCTCACTCATATATCTTTACAGAAGTCTCTGCACACCTGGTAATTGTCCAGGGCCCCAGATAATGCCGTGAGCATTGCGCAAATGCTCACGATGAATGACCGTGAAATAAGTGGCCAGGGTGAAACCTCAAGAAGGAACATGAAGATCTGGCTCTTCCCTCAGCCTCTGTCTGGCCAAGTTCCTATTTGCTATGGGTGGAGGACCCGGGGGCCGGGCGCACCCAGCCACACAAGGCCTCTGAGAAGAGCGGCCCAGGCAGGAAGGCAGGAAGTGGCAGTGGTGAGCCACGCTGGCTCCAGTCTGCACTATTTCACAGATTTCACAGAACATGATGCCGCTCTTGTCAAGTGCTGACCACAGAGCCACAGAGACTTGCGTTCTTTGCCCAGGTTACCTGAAACCTTATGCCCAGGACTCAGTGACGCACAGAGAGTTTCAGCGACAATGCCTGGTGGGCAAGCCCCCCGTCCACGTCTTCACTAACGACAATATTTCTATTGGAGCACATTCGGTTACATAGAACTGTCAGAATAAAGCCTTAATTATGCCACACCCAACTTCACACAAAAATATATTTCTCCACCCACAGGAGAATAAGGTTGTTTACCCTGGAAAAGAGATGTTAAAGAGCCATGTTAACACCATTTAGGTACCTAAAAACTTAATTGCTTTTAAAATGAGAAAATTGCCAATCAACTGTTCTCTACATTCACAAAGGGCAAAACAGAAGGAAACAGACTAACATTTTTGAAAAGAGACTTTGAGTAGACTGAGCGGGAGCTTTTTTGTGTATGGATGACTAATACATGAAACGGCTTCCAAGAACAATTATAAAACCTCCCTCGCTAGAGAGACAAGACAAGGTACTTGTATATTCATTCAACAAGCGTGGTAGTAAGCCCCCAACAAGTGCAAAGCTCTAAGCTAGGTGCTAGGGCAGACATAAGAGAAATGCAAATAGGGGTTAATAGGAGAGATGGAATTCACATGTGACACAGTGGAAAGCAGCAATCACGCATTTGTTCAACACACGTGTAAGTGCCTGCCACGCGAGAGAAATGTATGCAAGACTCTAGAGCAGTTTATAAAATTGAATAAGAGTTCTGCTTCTAGGAATAAGGTGAACTGGAAATCCTGAAACGTGCCTGCATCAAAACCTAAAAAATTCAGATAAAATATAAAATTCAATTAAATTGAACGAATGGAAAAGCTTGTAAGAGAGTAAGGAAACTCCCGCGAGAACAAGGTAGAAGTGCAAGTCCGTGGAGGCAGGCCAACGACGGCTCCGTGGCTGCTCCAGAAACGTCTCTCAGCCCCGGCCGTGTGAGCTTTGGAGAACAGCCTCAGTCAGGGACACGGGAGACGAGCCGTGCACCACCTGAAAGCGAGCCAAATCAATGAACACCTCCCATAACCCAAACACACACGCGCACACACAGCCTAGACCCAGGAAGAGGCTAGATCCTCAGGAAAGGGTGAAGTGGAAAAAATCTACCTCACAGAAGCACAGAACAAAGACTAGCCCTAGTTCTGCTGTGGCTCTGGGATAAAGTTTTAAAATTCTCCGTGAGCACTCCTAGCCCTGACCAGCCCTCACGTCAGTGGGGTTTGCACAGCCCAGAAAGCCACAAGTGGAGACTTGATTTAAAGCAGGCATGGTTTGACAATGTCTTCAGTGCCGGGCAGAAGTACACGCAAATCCCTTCTGAAAATAAATATACTCAAATCCACTAGGCCTCAAATAATTCCCATAGCAGAATAACAAATAGCTTGGGCTCACATTCAAAAATTATAAATTAATTATTGGGCTCACATTGAAAAACGATAAAACAAGATACCATGAGCAAGAACGGGTAGGAAGAAGAAACAATAGGAACATCTCCAAAAGTACTTCAACATTGCAATTAACTTAGAATATAATTACGACAATCAAAAATTGAAGGGGCAGGCCCTGTGGCATAATGGTTAAGCCTGGCACGCTCCACTTCAGCAGCCCAGGTTCACAGGTTCAGATCCTGGGTGTGGACCTACACCACTCATCAAGCCATGCTGTGGTGGTGACCCACATACATAATAGCAGAAGATGGGCACAGATGTTAGCTCAGGGCTAATCTTCATCAAGCAAAAAAAAAGAGGAAGATGGGCACAGATGTTAGCTCAGAGTGACTATTCCTCACAAAAAAACCCCAAAGATTGAAGAGTAAACATCAGATTAGACACAATTAAAGAGTAAATTAGTAAAATCGAAGACAGTTCTAAATAAATTACCTACGATATATTCCAGAAGGACAAAAAAGTGAAAAAAGGAAAAGAAAAGCTAAGTGACAGAGCAGAGGCTCAACACACACAGAATTCAGGTTTAGGAAGCAAAAATAAAGAAAGCAGGGGCGAGGTGATATTGGAAAAGCTAAGTCTGAGAATTTCCATAATTGATAGAACATATTCAATAAGTCCGATAAATCCTAAGCAGAATAATTTTTCAATGTGTACCTATAGAAACTTTATAATAAACTTAAAAATAACCAAAACTAAAAGATCTTAAAAGAAGCCAGAGAGACAAGACATATTATCTACAAAGGAAATAAAATGAATGAAAATAAAATAAACAGCTATTTCTCAACACCAAAAGTGGAACTCAGAAAACTATAGCTTAATATCCATGATATTAAGCTTACTATCCATGATATTAATACTGTGAAAAAGTGAATATCAACCTAGAATTGCCTGCCCAAGAAACTATCTTTCAAGAAAAAAAGTAAAATGGAGATATTTTCCCAAAAAAATCTGACAATGATTACCATTAACAGACCCTCAAAAAGAAACTCAAAAAAATAGACTTTAAGAAAAAGTATATGATCACAGAGAAAAGGTCTGAGATACAAGAAAGTTTGCTGAATATATAAAGTGTGTGGAACTCTACACCAGCACAGATTATATGAACCAACATAACCTTTCAGATGGGAAATGGAAAATGACTGAATGGCGTTAGCATGTGAATTGGGAGTGAAGAGATTGGTGTTAAAGCATTCTAAGTTTCTTTGTTTGGGAGGAGAATAAAGTTTATTAAATAACTTTGGATTTTGTAAAGTACTCGTGTTAAATTATCAAGGATAACCAGTAAAAGAACAGATAACTTACCAATGGAGGGAAAAAAATGCTCTACTCCACATGATTGAGCCTCAAAAGCATAATTTTGTGCCAAACCAAGTTCACTCAGTAAAAGTTCATTTATTATAAAGTTAAAAAAAAAAAAACCAATGCACTTAATTGTTTAGGGATATAAAAAGTTGGTAAAATTATTTTTAAAAGGCAAAGAAGTGATTAACAAAATCAGCATCATAATGACCTCTGGGAAAGGAATGTGAAACGATATTTGGTAATGTTTATTTCTCACCTTGTTTTGTATGTATGTGTGGGAAAGGATTTGCCCTGAGCTAACATCTGTTGCCAGTCTTCCTCTGTATTTTTTTCTCTCCCCAAAGCCCCCCAGTACATGGTTGTATATCCTAGTTGTAAGTCCTTCTAGTTTTTCTATGTGAGTCGCCACCACAGCTTGGCAACTGACAGACGGGTGGTGTGGTTCCATGAGCAGGAAGCGAACCTGGGCCACCAAAGTGGTAACAGCGCCAAACTTTAACCACTAGGCCATCAGGGATGGCTGGGTAATGTTTATTTCTTAACTTGGAGTAATATATATATATATATGCTCTTTTATTAGTTTTGGTGTAAGTATCATTATTATTTAAAATGTGCCTAGGTATCATAGATATTGTTCTAAAATTTGAAATGTGTTTACACTTAAATTAGCTTGCTACTGCCGAGAAACACACCACACCAAAACTCAGTGGCTTGAAACAAGAAGCATTTACAACTGCTCACGCATCTGCAGACCCTCTGGGGCTCGGCTAATCTAGGCTGGGTCTGACAAGGGACAGAGAAATATGCTTTATTGCTTGGGAGGAATTGTAAAGTCAGATGGCAAAAGTTATCAATAGAGAAGTGAAAATGAGGTCAATAATGCACCATATCACAGCTCTTAAGGAATTAGTTCAATACCTCCACATATTTCTTTCCTTTTTTATTGTGGTAAAATACACATAACATAACATTTACCATCTTAACCATTTTCAAGCGAACGGTTCAGTGTTATCAAGTGCACTTACTTTGTCATGCAACCATTACCACCATCCATCTCCAGGACTCTTTTCATCTTCAAAAACTGAGACTCTACCCATTAAACAATAATTTCTCATTCCTCCAGCCCTCCAGCCCCTGGCAGCCACCATTCCCCTTTCTGTTGCTATGCAATGACTACTCCAGGTACCTCATATAAGTGGAGTCATACATTATTTGTCCTTTTGAGACTGGCTCTTTTCACTCAGTATAATGTCTTCAAGATATATTCATGTTGTAACCTGTCAGAATTTACTTCCTTTTTAAGGCTGAGTACTATTCCATTGTATGTATATATCACATTTTGTTTGTCCATTCATCTGTTGATGGGCATTTGGGTTGCTTACACCTTTTGGCTATTGCCAATAATGCTGCTGTGAACAAGGGTGTACAAATACCTCTTTGAGTCCCTGCTTTCAGTTCTTTGGGATATCTACCCAGAAGTGGAATTGCTGGATAAGATAGGGATTCTATTTTAAATTTTTGGAGGAATCACCATTCTAGTTTCCTTTACAGCTGCACCATTTTACTCTCCCATCAACAGTGCACAAGGGTTTCAATTTCCCCACATACTCACCAACACTTGTTATTTTCTGTTTTTTATGATCACCATCCTAACAGATATAAGGCAGTATCTTATTGTGGTTTTAATTTGCATTTTCAATCATTAGTGATGTTGAAATCTTTTAATTTACTTATTGGCCATTTGTATATCTTCTTGGAGTAATGTCTATTCAATTCTTTTGCCCATTTTTTAATCATGTTGTTGAGTTGTAAGAATTCTTTATGTATTCTTGATATTAATCCCTTATCAGATATATTATTGGCAAATATTTTCTCCCATTGTGTGGGTTGTCTTTTCACTGTGTTGATTGTGTCCTTTGATGCACAGGAGTTTTTAATTGTGATGTAGTCAATTTATCTATTTTTTTCTTTTGCTGCCTGTGCTTTTTGTGTCATATTCAAGAAATCATTGCCAAATCCAATGTCATGAAGATTTTCCACCATGTTTTCTTCTCAGAGTTTATTAGTTTTAGCTGTTAAATGTTTAGGTCTTACATTTAGGTCTTTAATTTTTGTACATGGTATAAGGCAAAGGTCCAACTTCATTCTTTGGCATGCAGATATCCAGTTTTCCCAACATCATTTGTTGAGAAGACTGTCCTTTCCCCATTAAATGATCTTTGCACCCTTGTCAAAAATCATTTGAGCTAGTATGTAAGGGTTTATTTCTGGGCTTTCTATTCTATTCCACTGGTCTGTATGTCTATCTGTAAGCCAGTACCACAGTGTTTTGATTACCGCAGCTTTGTAGTGTTTTTTTTTTTTTTTTTTGAGGAAGATTAGCCCTGAGCTAACTGCTGCCAATCCTCCTCTTTTTGCTGAGGAAGACTGGCCCTGAGCTAACATCCGGGCCCATCTTCCTCTACTTTATATCTGGGATGCCTACCACAGCATGGTGTGCCAAGCAGTGCCATGTCTGCACCTGGGATCCGAACCAGTGAACCCCGGGCTGCCGAAGTGGAACATGTGCACTTAACCGCTGTGCCACTGGGCCAGCCCCTGTAGTAAGTTTTGAAAGTGTGAGGCCTCCAACTTTGATCTTCTTTTTCAAGATTTTCAAGGTTTTGCTATTCAGGGGTCTCTTGAGATTCCATATAACTTTAGGATAGATTCTTCTATTTCTGTTAAAATGTCCCTGGGATTTTGATAGGGATTGCATTGAATATGTAGGTCACTTTGGGTAGTAATGACATTTTAACAATTTAAGTCTTCTGACTCATGAGCACGGATATCTTTCCACTTACTGATATCTTTAATTTCTGTCAGCAGTGTTTTATAGTTTTCAGTATACAAGTAGTTTTCCTTCTTGGTTAAGTTTATTCTTAAGTATTTTATTCTTTTTGAGGCTATTGAAATGGAATTGTTTTCTTAATTTCCTTTTCAGATTGTACATCATTAGTCAATACATTTACTTCCTTTTTTAAGTACAGTTATTTAAACATATGCCTAAATTCATTCATTTATCAATTAGTTCTCAAGTACAAAAAAGAATATTGAAAGTAGATATATTGTATAGTCATGGAACTCTTAATGAAAGTTAATCAATAATTGGGTATCTTCCCACAAAGAAAATTCAGGCCCCAAAATTTTATGGGTAAGTTTTACCAATTATTCAGGGTTCAAAGATTTGACTATATTAAGTTCTTTAAAAGAATTAGAAATCAGGAAAAGTCTCTAACATATCCTATGAGATTAGTGTAACCTCAACATCAAACCACACAAGAAGAGTATGAGAAAGAAAATATCACTCATGAACACAGATGCAAAAACTTTATACAAAATATGCACAAAATGAATCCAAGAATACATTTAAAAAACACATCATAACCACTGAATTCATTCGAGGAATGCAAGGATGGCTTAACTTTAGAAACTGTTCATACATTTCACCACTAAATAGATTAAAGAAGAAAATTTCATGTTTATTTCATAAAAAGCATTTGATCTTACTAAAAGCACTTGATAAAATTCACAAGCAATTCATTTTTTAAAATAAACTTTAAGCAGATTTTTAAAGATCCCAGCACACTCAAATGGGATAATTTGAGAAAAATTTAATGATTTACAGTGGCAAAGGCACAATGTAGGGAAATCAACTGAGATAGGACACATCTTAGGTCAATCTCCCTTAAAAGTGATGCCTGAGACAGGAATTCAGATGCATGTATTTCACTGAGAGTGTTCTCAGGAGAAAGGGGGTGAGGGAAGCAGGACATGGCAGGGAAAGAAACCAGCATGAATTTAGCTTCAGTCTGATCCCATAGGAAGTTCTGGAGCATGAATTGCACTAGAGTTGTTCCCCTCTTTAGGCAGGTCTTTGTGCCCTTGTTTTACTCAGTCATTGGCTATGGGCTATCTCAATGGGGAGAGAAGGAAGCGAGAGCTCAGTACATCCCTGGCAAGCCAGCTTTTCTTAGGCCAAAAGTAGCTCTACCTGTTGAGGACAGCACCACATAATGGTCATTGGTTAAAGATATATAATGCATCCTGAAACATACTGAACCATCTTCACAGAGTGCCCACTCCAAGCTGGCCCCCTAGCTGCCCCTTCAAGAGGCCAGTCCACCATCCTTTCAGGCTGGCAGTTTCGGAATGGCACAGAATGTAGTAGGACTAGAAGTCATGTCCCCATGGTCATGTGCCATCATCGCACTGAATTTGCTATAAAATGGATCCCTTTGTCCAAGGCAACATTAAGCAGAATCCTGTATCCATAGATCAGACATTCTGTAAAACTTTGCATAGTGGTTTTGGCCATAAGTTCTGCAGGCAAGAAAGGCAACCCATGTGTCAGTCCTAGTCAGGGTGAATTACCATCCTTTCCAGGATTGAAGGAGTTTGATTAACCAGCTTGCCACCAGGTGATTCACTGGTCTCTTCAAAGGATGGTAGTACAGCAGCAGCTCAGCATTGGCCTCTTTGGCTGGCAGGTCAGACATTCAGCAGCAGTCATGGCTGGATCAGCCTTGGTGAAAGTGAGTCCATGCTGTTGGACCAACGTGTAGCCTGCATCCCTCCTCCATCTCTACTCCATGAGCCCATCGTACAGCACTAGGGAGAGTGAGGACAGAAACCAGCTGGCATCTACTGGCCAAGTCATCCTGTCCATTTGAGTGTTTAGTGCCTCTTCCATGGTGGATGCTTTTTTGTGAGCCTTAACAAATGATAGAAAGATTCTCACACTTGATGCCCTCTACCATACATCCATCCACATCCCTCCTTTCCATATCTGCTTATCTCCAATCTTTCAAACATACCTCTTCAAAGCCCCTGACCAATCAGCAAAGCCATTCCTCACTGCTCAGTAGTCCATGTGTACTCTTTCCTCTTAGGTCTAAGAGCATTTCAGGTCTGGAAACAGAGCAAGAGCCCCCGTCTTTGCATTGTGCTGACTGATCTCAACTTCTGCTCACCTATTTTTGAGCTCTTTGATTTCATACACGTAATAATCCCCTTGGAGGTGGACCATCTCTCTTGTCCTAGGGCTAACATCTTCCATTAACCATTCCTATAGCCCTCTGTGGCTGAGGGCTATTCCAACTCTGTGGCCCATTCTGGTTGTTGCACCCACTTGGCTTCTGAGGGTTAAATGCTGCCACTTGGCATCACTTTAGCTACTAGGGATCCCAATGATGGAACAGTATCTCCTCCCATCAGCTCTGGCCTACAGAAGACAACCTCCACTGAGCTTCTCAGCAATGTCGGTGCTCCCCTAACCAGTACATTCTTCATTATCTTAGTAAACAGGGTCTCCTCCAGGCCCTGGAGGAGACCACCAAGGCACAACGCCAGCTGGTGGTTTCCCCATCTTACAAATCCATTGCCGCAGATCCCGCTCTCTGGGCCTTTGATCCCTTCCTCCGCAGTCTGCCATGGCAGTTTCAGCATCTCTACTTCAGTTAGCATGGCCCATCACTTTTTCTGGGCAAAGCCATCCAGCCAAGTCCTCGGCCCTTGGGCCATTGGCAGAGTGTTTACTTCTAAATAATGAGAGAGTCTCTCCCTATTGACAAACACTCTCTTATCCAGACTCACATGGATCCACCTTGACCATGTACCCTCAAGGTCCACTCCCAGGTATAGGCTTTCAGTTCCAGCCAGTACGTAGTAGCCAGGGCCTGTAGCTATTTTCACGTGTATTCTTCCCCTGCCATCATGTGCGGGACTCTCCCAGTCAGGCCAGGCTGGGATTTAAGCTCGTGATTGACCAGGTGGTCTGAAGGGGAGGGAAAGCAGATGCTGAGGACAAGCCTTATCCTGAGCAACGTCTGCCTCATTTAAGGTGGCACTGTCCTCAGGAGGGGAGGGGTGCTATCCTCTATGAGGGGGCGTGGGCTGCCCCAGGTGCAGAAGCTTTAAGGGAATTTCATATTCATGGTTTATCAATACAAATACCCAGATATCCCCATCCCAAGCTTCAAGGTTCTGCTCCTTCTCTACCAGGGCCCTGACTTTGGCAAGAGAGACCTGCCAGGGCTGAGCTCTGCTACTCTAATCAGTCAGCTCCTGAGCCCAGACCTCGGCTGGTCTGCCCTTCTGCTTTAGGAGAAATTAGAATTTCTTTATTGCTGCTAAGGAAACCCTCTGTCTTCCACACTTTGCTTTGATCTGATGACTGATGGCCCTGAATCTGACACTTTCCTCCTTTAAAGCATCAGTCAAAGGCCCCCAATTCTCCCAGTTCCACAGTTTTTTGATCACTATGATATACCTTTCAAACATACAAGATATTGTATAAGCCAGAGCATCTAGTTCCACCTATATTCCAGCCCAGTGTAGTACAGGCAAAAATCTTTGCAATCACACTGGTAGTGCACGCCAGGGACGAGCAATTCTATATGTTCCACCAGTGACACTGCAGACGAATGTGGAACAAAGGGACAGTTCACTAAAAGGGGCTGGTAGTTACACGGTACAAGAAAAAAAGGAGAAAATGGATCCCTATATTATACCATATGCAAAATAAATTTCAAGAAGATTATAAACCTAAATGTCAGAGGCAAAACAGTAAGCTTTTTAAAAATATTCTTATGACCTCAGAGTAGGAAAGGATTTCTTAAAGTAGATACATGTACATGCACAACTGGAGCCCAGAGAATCTCTTGCACGTGTGCACCAAGAGACATGAAAAGAATGTTCATAGCAGCACTGTTAAAAAAGCAAAAGGCCAGAAACAACCCAATTCTCCCTTGATGGGAGAACGGATAAATAAATCATGGTATTTTCTCATAACGGAATACTGTACATTACCAGACCAATGACAGAAATGAATGGACTACAGCTACATACATCCATAGGAATGAATCCTCAAGATTTTAAAAGCAAGTTGCTGAAGAATACACACTGCATGACCTCATTTTTATAAAGTTCAAAATCAAGCAAAAGAAACAATGTTTAGGGAGTCATACAGACACGGTAAAAACTAGAAGGCAAGCAAGGACATGGTTACTGTAAAATTCAGGACGGCAGTTGGCTCTGGGGTGGAGAGAAGGACGTGAGATGGGAGGGGCACATGCAGCATGTTTAATAATATCAACCTCATTAACCACGTGTGTGTTACAGTCTTTTCTACATATCTAATAGTTCATAATTTTTAAATACAAAAATAATACTTATTAGACACAATCCTTTTGCCTCAAGCTGCTCACATTCTTTTTTTTTTTTTTTTTTGAGGAAGATTAGCTATGAACCAACATCTGCTGCCAGTCCTCCTCTTTTTGCTGAGGAAGACTGGCCCTGAGTTAACATCTGTGCCCATCTTCCTCTACTTTATACGTGGGATGCCTACCACAGCATGGCTTGATGAGCGGTGCCATGTCCTCACACAGGATCTGAACCAGCAAACCCTGGGCAGCCAAAGCGGAACTTGTGCACTTAACCACTGCCCCACCAGGCCAGCCCCATCGAGGTGCTCACATTCTAATGAGGGAAGTCAGACATATAAAAACAAACTCTAATACAAAATGTATAAGAAAATTGCCTCAGGGAAAAAGTAACTAATTATGTACAACTGGGAAGATCAAAAAAGGTTGGGGACAGTTGAGATGAGCCTTGAGTAGATTTTTAAGGAGTAGTGAGAGAGAGAAGAAAGTTACCATCCAGGGTGGGGACATATGAGGAGAACTTGCAGAGGATGCTGGGATAATGAGGGAGATGGTACACAATACCATTTCCTAGGTCTTCCTACCTCCCCCCACTCCCTTAGAACAGTCTGTACCATGTCCAGGTTCTACTCATGTTCTCCAGCGAACTAGAAAGAACACAGCTTTTGAGCGTAGACAAAGGTGGTTTGAATTGCAGCTCCACCACTCATCAACTCTGTGAGCTTGGACGGTACCTCACCCTGCTCTGTAAAATGGAGATGCCATGGTTACCACAGAGTTTTTTCAAGGTATGAAAAACGTGGGCAAATGTTAGATCTCTTACTCTCAGGACACATTTCTGTCAATGGCTTGATTTTTATCTTTGGCCTGATTTTAATCAAATTCTGTGTAGAACACATAATGCTTCCTTGAGCTCAGAGAGAAGCCGGCCTCAAAGTCAATCTAGCCATGACATATATGACTTGGGGGAAGTTGTCTGACTTCCGTGAGCCTCAGTTTCCTAACTTGAATAGTGGGGGGAAGATTGAGTCAGGAGTGGGTAACTAGATTTCATCTTCCTTGCCATCGACGGACAGTGGCTGTCTGGCACACTGAGCAAGGAAGATTTCTGAGTCTGCTTTCAGCCTTCGAGGGAGAGAAGATCTGATCAACGGGCCATGAGCAAGGGTGGCAGTATTTGTCCTCTTCTAAACTCCTGTGACTCAGAGGCAAATGAAACAGCTGGTCAACCATCCAGGCCATCTTAATAATCAAGGTTATGATGAACTTCCTGCTCGTCCTGCATTTCTTTAAGTAAACAAGTCAGTTTACGATTTAGGCTGATTTCATCCCCAAAATGAATGTCACAAAAGAGCTGAATGTACTTTTAGGAAGCATCCCCTTTTAAGTTCACATCTAAGGTGACATCATGCAGAGGCTTCCAGACGGAGAGGAATCTTTTCTGGAGGAAAGTTCTGACCTTTAAAGAAGGGCTAAATAGCCTCTCCTCATTTCAACCAGGCCGTTGGGTTCCAACTTTGATAATCGATGCCCACAACAGCTAGATGTGAAACTCTGATTTGGTCCATGAGTCACCGTTGGCCAGCACGGGACAGGGGAATACCCCGTTGACTAGAGAAAAACCTCAGTGTGGCCTGGGGGCGGGGAGGTGAGTCAGACGACAGCCACTCTGGAGAACCTCCACGCCGACACTTCCCCCGCGTACCTCAAGTAATTGAGGGGCTTTTCCCTTTGTTTAAAAAAATTTTTTTAAAAATGCACTAACACACCAAATGGGATTTCAGAAGCTAATTTCCAAATTGTTACATCCTGAATTCCTTTGAAGGAATCTTTTGTTTGATTAACTTTTCACTATGAGACGTTTCAAAATTATACAGAAGCAGAGAGAACAATGGAATGAACTGCCAGGTACTCAGCTTCAGCAATTATGAGTTCTCGGACAATCTTGTCGCATCTCCACTCCCATCAACTTCCCCCACCCCATCCCCTGGGTTATTTTGAAGTAAATCCCACACATCATATCATTTCATCAGTAAATTCAATGGGGTTTTTAAACGTGTTTCACAGGCTACATGTTAATACCCCATCTGTTACTACTCCCTCCTTATAGATGGCAAATTGTCCTAGGTGACACGGGCAGTAAGTGACAGAGCCAGATGGTCTAGCTCAATCTAGACGATAAATCATTTAAACTTGGAAAATCGCAAGTGACCCTCTAATAAGAGACACTGAATGAGTGTATCCTAAGTTTAGACGATGCTGACCATGAATTTACTTTACAAACACATCCTTAGGTAACAGTCCAGATCTTGTTTGTTTTGAAGAGCAGAGCTCCAAGGACTAAACAAAAACATATATACCAGATGCACCTCTGCTCCGAGGGAACCAGAATAAATTTTCCAACCACATCTCCTTAAATCCCCAAACAAGAGAACGAATGAGAGATCTGGTGAGGGCGTATCCTCTGTCATCTCAATAACTAAATTTGAGTGAGGTCAGGCGTTATCCTCACGTTTTATGTGCATTACCTCACTTAATCCTCATAATTCTTTAAGGCAGCAAATATTATAACCCCCATTTTACAGATCAGTATAACCAATGCTTGGTGAGGCTGAGTAACTTCCCAAGTCATGGAGCCATGGGTGGTGCAGCCAGGATTCAAACCCAGGCTGTGCATCCCAGAGTCCATGTTGTTAACAACTCTTCTGTGACCGCCAGTGTTATCCAGTAGTTCCTCTGTGCAGGCACCACACTGAGCACTTGACATGCATCATCTCTCAGAAATCCTCAGCAGCCCTATGAATTAGCAACATCATTACCCCCATTTTCCATGGGAGAGTCTGATGATCTAAGTTTGTTCAGAGAGCTCAGTCAACTTTTGAAGCCACGTCTATCCTGTTATAAAACCCGACTCTTAGCCAAATTACAATCACTACATACTGGGCTCCACGCACTTAATGCGTTCAGGCAACCCGATACCACGCACACACATTGTTATAGTGACATTTGTCTGTCTATGCTTAAAAACCAAAACAGGAATAGAGAGCATATGAGGAAGCATAGAAATACAGAACTATTACTTTTCAGAGCCATTAAGAAGGATTCCAGGCTGAAGATTAAATCGTTATGAATAATTATTTGCTGAATCACCTGTGTGTTCAACATTGCTTAGCGTAAGGAGTAATCATTTAGTAGCAGAGCACAGATAATCAACATAGCCTATTGCACATTCTGTAGGTCAGTGGTCCTCAACATTACACCAAATGCCTCTGTTACTATCGAGAAATGAAATTGATAGGAGCTAAAACCTAAAGACTTACCAAAATCTTTTAATGTATAGGGATTTGTTTTGGACTTACGAGAAATTCTAAATAGAGTTATATTATTATTACATAGGAGAGATTCATTGTACGCTACAGCTCACTTCCAGTTAAGGATAGTGGGCTGAGCACGTTTTAGGTTCCATACTCGTCTGAAGTACCACTAACATGACAGTAAAGGCTTTTTTAGAGGAGCAAACCATAAAGATTGAAAAAAATAAATGGGGGGAAGTGGAAAGCAGAAAGATACATGGTAACTGACTTAGCAGAATCGAGAAAACTGAACACTAACCCAGTATCAGGAAAAGTCAAGAAAGAATCTGACATAAACTGCAGAGCCCCAAAAGGCTAAAGAAATGTCATCATCTGATACTTCTGGAAGAGCTGAAAACTGGAGATTTGGTTAAAAGTCTGTTTAAGTAGCAGTAAGACCTCCATATCTACGGCCTCAATCCTAAGACTGTCCTTCCTGCCCTGGTACAAGACTGGGGGTTTATTTTCTAGAAAAAGCAAAACAGAGGTTCTCTGGACTGGGAAGCCAAGCAGAACTCAGGGGGAGGGGATGCCTAGGTTCCAAGAAAAGAAGGGTTAAGTGAAGACAAACTGAATGTCGAGACCCCCACCATGTTCCACACTTGGGTCCCAGAAGGCCGACAGTCAGGCCTATACCTTCCAGACAGGAGACCAGAAAATTTATAATCCACTCCAAGAGGAAAGACGTAAAGGTACAAATATTGAGTTTTTCCCAGTGAAACAGCATATCCGGATCATGCTAACGTGCATCCTGCAGTTAAAAACCACACCCATACGCCAGCACTGCCAGTCAGTTGTGAGCACCCCATTGCCACATATGGGTGGACACCCAAGGATGGGCAGACGTTTGAAGAAGTCCTTCAATAGGAAAAACAGAAGTCAAAGCAAACTAACCAAGAATAAAAATGTAAAGGAAAAAGAGAAGAAAATCTAAAATAAAAAACTATCATTAATTCTTCAGAACAAAATAAGACAATATTCTATCCATGAAATAAGAACAATGTTTTAAAAGAGATTTTTTTTGAGAACAACAATGTGCTGTAAAATTAAAATATGATAGGAGAGATTTTTTTTAATCTCTGGAACGTTTTCAAATTAAAATTAAGGAAATAGCCCAGAAATTAAAAAGGCAAAATAGAAGGAAAAAAACAAAATAATTAAGGATCCAGAATAATTAAGGCTGTAATTAAGGGTACAGAAAAGGCTAACTGAGAAAATGAATGGGAGAATAAAATGAAAGAAATTATGCATATTAATTTCCCAAATCTGAAAATGAGTTTCCAAATTAAGGGTCCCAGGATTCCAGAATACTGTGCTAAGACACATTACCACCAAACTTCAGGAGACTGGAATGAGTAAAGGGTCAAGAATCAGAATGACTTTAGAGTTGTCAAAAGTAATACTAGAAGATAGAAGAAAATAGAACAACATACTTGCAAAATTTTGAAGGGGAATTATTTCTTATCTAGATTTGTCTGCTCAGCCAACTCTCAATTATTCGTGGAGTAGAATAAAGACATTTTCAGAGTCACAAGTTCTCAAAAACTTTGCCTTTCATGCACTGTTTCTCAGGAAGCAATGGAGAAAGTAAATCTGCTGAAATGAACAAGGAAGCAGGTAAGAAAGAGGCATGGGGACCATGATGCAATGGCAAAGGGAGCTCTCAAGAGCTCCAGCCAAGGAGCGGCTCTACGGAGCAGAAGGCACAAAGTTGAGCAGAAGACCTCGAGATCAAGCAGTCTGTGATGACGTGGGTGGGCCCCTCAGCTCTCCCTTCAGGAGAGAAATTGCTGAAAGGAGAGCCATCAGTGACAGCCTCCAGCTGCCATGCTGGGCTGTGCTCTCACCAGGCTGCTTCCAGTCAACACCTGAGCATGGCAGGGGTATCAGAGGTGGCCACTTCTGCCCAAAGTGCGATTCCTCCTGCCTGGCCCTGCTGAGGCTTCTCAGAGCTGCACTGCCTTCTGAGGCTCTTCCTACCTCATCTTCCTTCCCCCTCTCCCTTCACAGGCGTCAGACCTGCATCCTGGTCTGCAGACTCTCCCTGCCTCCTCCTGCTCCCTCGCCCTTCCATCTTCCCACAGGCATTTCTCTCAATAAACCTCTCATCTTTCAAACACCTTCTCGTTGTCTGCTTCCCAGAGGACCCAAACTGACACAAATCCAAAACCAATCAGATCAGAAGCCTCCTGGAAAAGATTCATCCAGAAGACAAAATATTGGAATACCCGATATGTTTGATTTTATCGAACAAGATTAACACAAGTGGAGGAGAGTGGGAGATAATTAGTGATAAATATGTAGACAATTATGCCCTCCCTAAAACAGACAACGGTTAACCCTAGTGGGGGAAAGTCCAATTTACTACAAGACTCAGCTCTAAATAGCATAACAATGGTGTAAACACTGCATAGCAATCTAATCGAAGTTATAACTTAGCTTGGAAGAATATAGAGACAGCGTCCAAGACAGTGGGGGGTTGGTTGTGGAAGAGAACTAAGTCTTCATCTCTCTTATTGAGAAATCCACAGATAAGGCCCACAGTGGGGTCTGTGGGGGGGGGGGAGCATCAAGTACGCTGTTTAGTGATAAGGCGAACACTATCAAAGAATCAATTCAACCTGTTGAAAGCAGTTGCCTCTAGGGAGCAGAAAATGGAGGGGCTAGTTCAGGGAACTGGGTTTTTTAAATTAAAAACCATAAAAAACAATTTAATGCTTAAACTATGCACAGTTATAATATTCATAAAAAATGCACTACAAAACAAAAGGACGCATTACAGAAAACCTAAGTATAAAAAAACAATAAAGATCCAAGGAGACAGTGAAAGAGAAGGAAGAGTTAGGTGAGCGGGGAGGCTGGCTGAAACAAACAGCACGTGCTGTGTCGAAACAGAGCCGTCGAAAGGTCAGCGCGGCTGGAGTGTACTGAGCAATGAGGGGAAAGGCACAAGATGAGCCTGGACAGATAGGTGGGGACATGGAGGGCCTTGTCAGCCACATTATCCTGGGATCATAACTTAGGAGCGATGAAAAGACTGAAGGGTTTTGGTGGGAGAATGTCTCAGATTAGCATTTCAGATCCCTGTCTAGGGAGCTGAGAATGCGTTGGAGGGAGAGACAAGAGAGCAGGAGGGGAGGGGAGGGGGGCTGTCCTGAAAGATGGCCAGTTCTCCCCCTGCAGGCCCTGGGAGGATGACTGTGAATTTCTGATAAAGCATATAAAGCATATACTGAGGAGCAGCAGGTGTGGGAGCAAAAGACATGCGTATGCTCAGTTTTAGTTAGGATGGGTTTAAGTTGTCTGGGTCAAGATGTCAAGTAACCAATTATAATCACAGGTCATGGGCTTAACAGAAAGGTCTGGTCTAGACATGCAAATTTAAGAGTCATTAACATATAGACTGATGGTAATTAAAATCCCAAGGACTAAGTGAGATGGTTTGGGAAGAAAGCTTAGAGTGAAGAACCCTTGGGCGGAGCCCTGTGTGGAGCTCCACAATCTCAAGGTTGAGTGTTGGAGACAGAGACGAAACAGCCGGAAAGGTAGGAGGAGAACGAGTAGAGCGTGCACCAGAAGCCACGTGAAGACCCACCGGGTTCCACTTTGACAGCTAGTTCAGATATTCAAATGGACTACCGTGACTGGAGGTTAGTCATGCAGAGAGAAGAGCCTCGAGAGGAGATAAGACAAAACAAGAAATGACCAGAGGGCTGGAGGCTGAGCCCCGGGACCACTAAAGGGAGAGGCAGACGAGAAGAGGACACAGCCCCCAGCAGGAGTGTGCCAAAAAAGTGCAGTGCTCGTCACAAAGGCTGGGGCACACGGAGAGGCCAAACAATGCAGAAAACTAAGAGGCCAAGAAACAAAAAAAGCCATTGTGACAAGCTAGAGATTAGCTAAACTCTGGGAGTTTTGAGCCCCACTTTAAGAGGTGAGAAACTGTTTTAGAAGAAAGCGTTTGATGCATAAAGATCAGACTGTGTGATTTCTTCCACTTCTCGTCATTTCTTTGGTCTGATTGATGCAAATCCTCAGGCGGCTTAACTGTAGCCACTGAGATGTGTTGTTTCTGGATGGTTCCTCCTATCGGTGGGTGGCCTGGAACACATATTGTCAGAACCTCCGGTCCTGCGTGCCTGCTTATCACACTCTGAGACCTGTGACTGAGGTCTCTCCAACTGCGAAACCACTTCCTAAGTACGAGAAATTCGATGTTTTTCTACTCAGGTAAAATGCGAAACGTAAACACAAACCCTCTTGAAAGGGTAACAATAAAATTATGTCAAATTGGAGTGCCTACTTTAAGTCTGAACATAAAAACTCCTTTGTTGAAATGGTCTTATCAATTGCTGTTTCTCTCCACACACTGTCTTACTAAAACAATGTCAACAAACCTGATGGAAAGGCATTATAATTTTTCACTTGAGCAAAAAAAAAAAAAAAAGGGAGGCGTCCCACATATAAAGTAGAGGAAGATGGGAACGGATGTTAGCTCAGGGCCAGTCTTCCTCAGCAAAAAGGACTGGCAAGCAAGAGGACTGGCAGTAGATGTTAGCTCAGGGCTGATCTTCCTCAAAAAAATAAAAAAGAAAGAAAACAATTATATTAAAAAAAATCAATGAAGCTTAATATGCACAAGTTTCTGGTCTTTGGAAAAGCCAAATGGGCATGTTCTGCATATTGTCTTGATTCTTCTCGAAGTTAGATAAACAGAAATGCCTCAGGAAGAAGGTTTAATGCTAATGAATGCTAACTCCGTAGGAGTCAAAATAGGGCATCAGAAAAGTGACAGAACAGTGGTTTTGACCCCAGAGGCCCTGGTTTCAGTGGTCATCTCCTGCAATAAAAAGACATGCTTGCTTCTTCTATTTTTCCTACCGCAAAACAATACTGGTTAAACAACACTTTGGAAAAACTAACTTAAAGGAGTATATTCCTTTTTCTTTTCATCTATTTCTTTACTTCTCCATTTGCATCCGTATATTTTGGTTGCTTGAAAATTTCAGCTAACTGGATGGGTGAATCACGTGCAAAGTTCAGCTCCCCAGGAAAGTCTGTGTATTTTGCTCCAAGTTCTTGGTAGCAAACCACAAAAATGGACTCCAGCAAATTTATGCAAATAAGCCATGGATTGGAAACGTTAAATGGCTCACAGCCGCCAAAGGAGACGGGGCAGCAGAGCGTTTCACGGGGTCGCACTGGTTAGAATGCTGCCCCGGCCTCACTATCAGATACTGGCCACTTTCTGCCTTGGGTGGTCGCCCTTCTGCCACTCAATGGCATCCTGCCACCACGAGGAATCTCTAACTGCCCCGAGTCTCTGCTTCACCCCTCAAGATTCAAAGCTTTAGGTGTAAACATCCAACCGGCCCAGCCTCACTAATGAGCTCATTGTCTGGACTCCAGGAAGCACACCTTTCCCTCCAAGGGTCCTGTGGAGGAAGACAGGACCCTGGCCACATCAAGAGTCACACAATTGGGCGTTCCCCAACATCAGAAAGGGAGTTCCAATGCTGGACAACCAAACAATGACATAGGACCATCACAAGTTTCACACTTTTTTGACTGTGACTCCTAATAAGAAATTTACAGCACACACCAATGCACACACATATATTCATATACATGCTTATAAATGAAAGTTCACATGATAATACTTACCACTACTAATCAGATCCACCATCTACTCTCCTGTGGGTGATGCATGAAAAACACCAGGGGTGCCATCCACATAGACTACGATGTAAATGACATTCCTAGAGTGTGCAGTGTACAACCTGTGCAACCATACCTAGCAGCTGTGTGTATGACGCACTTTGTTCCGTTTTCTTCTATTTAATTTTCTGTAAATGTTCATTGCAAACCCCTACATTGACTTCATAACCCATGCTATGGACAGAATTGTTCCCCCCGCCACCAAAATTTAGATGTTGAAGCCCTAACCCCTAATGTGACTATATTTAGAGACAAGATAAAGAAGGTTAAATGAGGTCACAAGGGTGGAGTCTTAATCTGCTTTCCTCCTGACCATGCAGTTAGAACATGAGAAGGCAGCTGTCTGCAAGCCAGGAAGAAAGCTCTCACCAGAACCCACCACGCTGGGCCCTGGTCTCAGACTTCCAGCCTCCAGAGCCGAGAGAAAATACACTGCTGCTGAAGCCACCCGGCCTGTGGGATTTTGTCGTGGCCGCCCTAGCAGACTAAGACAGCCCCCAACAGGTCGCAGCCCCACGGTCTGAGAACCACCCCCTTCCTCTGTGCTTGGGACAATGCATGAGACATGTGTGGACCCCTTCAGACGTCCGTTTCTAGCTTCAGAGGTTCCTCGATGCTTCCAGGCGGCAGCTGTTCCAGAGGAAAGCCCACCTATTCTGAACCTCACCTCCCATTTCTCTCCCTCAGGCTTCTCCCCATGTGCTTCCCATTTGACAGCTTCATTAACTCCACATGGGAAATTAAACAGGCCATCCTCCTCCCTTCCTGCCTCCCTTCCTTCCTTCCTTTGCTTCCTCGTCCTTCTGTGCTTCCTTTAATAAATGGATTCTTCA
Organism: Equus caballus; assembly: GCF_041296265.1. Classification (NCBI taxonomy): domain Eukaryota; kingdom Metazoa; phylum Chordata; class Mammalia; order Perissodactyla; family Equidae; genus Equus; species Equus caballus. Next base: position 19,168,816 of record NC_091712.1, on the reverse strand, counting down.
AGATCTCCACATCTCCTTAAGCTACAATATCTGTTGAAAGCATTTTCATTAACTCAAAGTGGATTTCCAGTGCAGAAGGATCAACGCTGACTATTGGGCTTTGAAAGCTTTGTTAAACCTTATTCTCTAATCATTATGAGCAAAATTAGAGCTTTTACAAATAAAGAAATAGAAAGACCAATTTTATTTTTTACTACAAAGACAAGACTAGCCCCACCCACTATAGAAAACTAATCTACTGTGGTCTAGATTAGAACATAGCCAAGATTGGTCTCTATCAAACGGAATAAAGAAAATTACCTTAAGAACTGTTACCGCCCTGTACCCTGTTTCGACTTGTCTTACGTCACCTCCTCTGAGCGCTTAGCATTGGCTTGCACCCCAGATAACAAAGCGTTCTAGCCTCTTCTGTTCAGTCCCTCTTTTGATTTCTTTTACACCTTAAAACCTTAAAAGGGTAGAGAATTCTCTTTCATTGACTTTTAGCACATTCCAGTCACCTTGTATGCATTGTCTCATCTTATCCTCATCCCCATAGAGCACATACTCCCAACCCCACTTTTTCTGTGAAGACTTGGAGATTTGGACAGTTTAAGTTCACACTGTAGTAAATTTTGTCCAATTCCAAAGTCTGATTCTCTGTTCTATCCAACACTATCTTCCAATGGCATCATTTGATTCAAATCCAACCAGAGCACTGTCTTTCCAAAGTTCTGTATGTGGATATGAGGGTGTCCTAGCCAGAGGGGACCACAGCCCCCTGCTCTTTGAGCCCCACAAGTCCGAGTTCCGACGGTGGGCACTGCCCGCGAGTCACCTAGATGAGAGTTTGTCCTATAAGAATGTGTCTTCTCTGCCCAAAGGGGCTTCCACTGAAGGACTCTGCAGAATTTAGGACACAAACCCTCCAGGTGGAAAGCTTCATGGTTTCACCATTACTCACCACATTAAACTTCTTACATCTCACTTTCAAAAGCAGCTTTAATTTGAACCCACCCACCCTCAACCTTCCATTCTAAACTGTAATACAATAGGTTTTCTTCCGTGTCTTTTGAACCACATTATGGCAGAAATAAGACGCGGGCAGCAGTCAGGAAAACCCACGCTCCTGTTCTGGTTTTGACTCGGCAGCTCTGGATAGTCGAGACCATCAACTTTCCTTCTTGGAAGAACGTCTACACAGCTCTGAATTAACAGAATTCTATGAAATCTTCTCTAAGATCTCTTTCTGCTTTGAAATTCAAGTAAAATTTTGTCTTATAGCATATTCTCAACTCATCATTCAGGGTTTTGTAGCCACGAGACTGAAAAAAAAATTGGTGCTAAACTGTTCTATTTAGTCCTAAACAGCTATTAGTTCTAAACAACTAATTCTAAATGCAGCAGCTTAGAATTAACACTGTTTTTTAGAGTAGAATGCCTCCTTTCTCCAAAGACTTAGGTGTCAATACTGTGATGTTTCTAGATTGGCAGGGAAAACAAGGGATGGCGTGGGAAGGAAGTGGGGAGGGCAAGGTGTCTGGACCACATGCGGAGGGGTAACCCGCAGTCAGCGCAGGTCTGGGGAATTTCTCTGTGTGGCCCTGCAAACAGACTGCACGCTAGAATGATTTCCCAGACACCCCTGCTGCAAATGCCCTCTGCGGGGACCTGGCTGTGGCCTTGACTGACCAACTCGTTTGCATCAGGCAGCCAGGGAACTGCTCTCACTCTTTCTTCTCTCCTTTGGAAATGGAATTTCAGCTTTTCAGGCAGCAAAACTTTGAACAATATTCATACAAATCCCGAAGGTGATCTACGTATAAACTTTCAACTTTTAAAAAATGCAAACGAATCAGACTTGCAGAGCCACCTCACGGATGCGCTTCACTTCTTGGCAGGGCCACTCGGAGCTCAACTGTCTCAGGGGCCTTTTCATGTACTTTGACTAATCAAGCAAAACTATTTGCAGGGTAACACCCAAGTTTAATATTCTATACTTTGGGGAAATATGAGAACATAGGCCAGCGAGGAAGATGAAGAAAAGAAAAATCCATGGAACTCTGGACAGTGGCATCCAGCCAGCCAAGTCCCAGAGCCCAAAGGGAACCTTAGGTGCCCAGATGTCCTATTGGCGCCTGGAAGCTGCTTTGAACTGCCCTGTATCAGGGCTGGCAAAGGTGTGAGATGCAAAAAGACCACAGCATCCCCTCCTTCACCCTGGACCAACCTTATAGAGGAGTGAGATGCAGTTACCTACACAGTGCGATTGGGGGGCTTGGGAAAGATAACCATTCCTCCTTTCTTCCCACAGAACAAACTTCCCTAAATGGCCTGAAATTTTAATATCCATCATTTAGTCCTTTTAGCCATGCATTGCTCTCTAATTATAAATACTCTTGGGAAATATATCACACTCATGCCCTGGTACTTTGCTAGGAATAAGTCTAGCAAGTGGCCCCAAGAAGCAGGACAAGCCAGTGAGGGCAGAGATCGGATAGGAGACGGAGACAGTGTCTCCACAGGGAAAACCTTTTCCTACATCACGGATTTGCCTGGGACCAGCCCCACCCCTGGAACATGCACTTTACTCCCAGTGCAAGGGAAAATCTGAGATCACTGTGTGTTTTCTTGGATCATTAAAGCATCTTCCCAACATGGCCTAGATCTGAAAACACCATGGCAAAGGAAAGACACCAAGCGAGAAACACAGTCTCACTGGCGCCTGTCACTTTGTCTGGCCACATGCCTGGCTGGGTAGGCAGCGTGGCACAGGTTGCAAAGAGATGGAAGAAAATACCTGGAGACGGTGAACCAGACATATAGGTTTATTGGGAGGTGCTTATGGGGAATGTCCAGTGGTGGCTGGCTGGACGAAAGTGTATACCCACACCTGCGAGCCGGGAGGGGGTTACTTATATGCGCAGGGGGCACAAAGTCTATATGATTGCCACGCGGCACTGTCCCTGGTACAGCCAGCGTTCCCAGGAACAGTAGCTCACGTGGAGGGGCTCTGTGCTCCTTCGTGATGGAACGAGATAAGGTAAGATTCCAGCTGGCCAGGCCCTGGATCGTTACAAATCCCCGTAGCAGGGTGTCCTGCCCAGTAGGTTGGCATCCTGCCCAGAAGGGCGCCAGAAGGACACACGGTTGCAACGGGCTTGAGGGTTCTTGCTGAGCAAGCAAGGCCCAGGCCTTACACACTTCATAGGTGTTCAGTACAAATGTTCCCTTCCTTCCTTTTCTAGTGTTTTGCTGTCTCTACATATTAATTCTTCTGCACATAGTTACATTCCCTAGAAATGCAGATTTCATATCTGAAATTCCAGATAAAGTTCACAAGAAATTGATCTCTGAGAAGGAACTGCAGCCATGGGTGTTAGTGGGGTCCCAGACCTGTACAGCAGAGCCCTGGCTGATTCTAGCTTACGGCTTAATTGGAAGTGGGAGCTAAAGAAAGCCAGCAGAACGAAGAGGGTAAAGAATACTCACATTATACAGAAGGCACTCGAATAGAGCTCATTTCCCTATATATTACTTCCTATTGCAAACATTTCCAGGCCCCTGAGATTGCAAGTGCTCCAACAGCACAAGGCTGACGACATAATGCAATATGACAACAGCCCCTTACTTTTACAGAGCAGTAGGTGCTTTTAAAAGAAACAGACTTTCTTGTTTCCTTTTCATACACGTGGAAGGAAAATGCTGTCTTCACTAACCCCACCGAACAAGGAAAGGCACCCCCCCTTCCCCACCCAGCTTACTCGTTCCAACTCCCGGTTCCTCAGGCCTCTGTCCCTGTGCCTCCGGCTTTCACAGTCCTGTTTCCAGTTCTTTTCTTCTCTCACAGCTTCCTCAAGGGTCTCTTTTTTTCTTCTTCTTCTTTTTTCTTAGACTTTAGCTTCCTCTTTCAGCCTCAGTGCTACTCCCCATATTTCAACTTCTCACTGTTGCTTTCCTCCATTAACTTTGAGATATTCATTTCTTTATCAATTCATTGAACATGCATTATGTAGTTGGCACAGTAACAAGAACAGGTGAGCCAGGAATGAAAGGCACAGGTAAACAAACCAATCTTTGTCACACAGAGGGCGTAATAGATGCCACAGAGGAGAGACTGGCGGTGGTAGGGTGCTTCCTAGAGAAGCTGACACCTCAGCTGATTTCTAAAGGACCCAAATTCATGGTGGTTCACCAGGCACAGAGGGGACTGGAGGGTGGGAAGGACATTCCAGGCAGAGACAATAGTCTTTGTCAAGGAAGGACACAAGAGAAAGCACACACCAGGCTGGGTGCCCCCAGTATTGCGGGACTGAATAGGGTGTGAGGGGATGGGGTTGGGGACGGGCCTGGAGAAGCGCCGAGGCGAGGTCATTGTGCGCTGTGTGCAGGGTTAAGGAATTTTAACTCTACCTTAAAAGGATGTCGAGCCATCGTGCACAGTGGTGGAGTGAGCGCTGAGAAGGACACACAGGCAGGGCGAGCCAGGAATCTGGGCAGGAGGGAGGGGAGATGGAGGCAGGTTGGAAAGGCTCTAAGGTGGGAAAGGGGTGACTAACCTCAGACGCACAATGCACTGGATTCCGTGAGCAAGTGGAAGGCGCAGGGGCGGGAGAGTGGAGAATGGCTCTCAGAATTCCTGCAGCCAAGTGCACGTAATGAGGTTCCCCGAGACGTGGGAGGAGGAGCAGCTCCGGAGAAAAGAGGAAAAGTTTCCTCCTTCTGACCCACCCCTGACTCACACATGGTGCACCCCGAGGAGTGAGTGGAACCAGGGAGCAAGTCTAGGGAGGGGCCGACCTGGGGTCTCCAGGATGAGGCGGTGGCAGGCGGGTGCAGGGGAGGTGAACCAGGGCTCTTCTCCCGGAGCCGGCAGCCCTGTGTGACCCCCCCACCCCCGCCCCAGCTCCTCCGGGCACGACCACCGCCTTGCGGCTGCCATGACTTACCCGCAGGGCACCCGAGCTCACCGGGCAGGTGTTCAACGCCAAAGCCTGATGGCTGCCGGTGACACGGCCGCTACCTGCCTGGGGCCTCTGTGTTCAGGGGCCGCAGGTCCAGGAAGGAGATGGACGAGGGGATGCTTACCATCCAAATCAAGAACAGCAGCCTTTTTGTGGAGCGGATCCCCAACAATGTGAAAACAGCTTCTGTGACATCCCGCCCCCGGGGCTAAAAACGTTCTGCACCTTCATTGGCCACAGCACGGCCATCCAGGAGCTGTTCCTGGCATCTCGCAGAGGTTGACAGCCATGTCACCGAGCAAGGCCTTCCTGCACTGCTCCACGGGTCGGGGGTGGACAAGATGGAGTTCACGGAGGCAGAGAGCAACATAAATGACTTGGTGTCTGAGGACCAGCAGGACCAGCAGGACTCCGACGTCAGAGCCCAGGAGGGTGAGTCTGAGGAAGAGGCAGAGGAGGATGTGGCCTAGAGCTGTATGGTCCCTGGTGAAGTGTGGAAGCCCGTGAACTCTTCATTCACTCACAACCTGTTCTGACGGTGACATCTCAGTGAGCATGCACTTGCTTCTCCTCCTGTCTTGACATCACACACTGTACGGACATCACCATTAAAGCATTCTCATCATGGGAAGGAAGTGCCAAACATGCCGAGCTCTCTGCCATCTGAGCTTTTCCTCTGCCTGGAAGATTCTCCTTTGGTTTTCCACCTTCTCATCCTCTAGGCCTCTTCAGAGAGGCTTTCTCTGACCTCCCTGGCTAGATGAGTGGACTATGTATTCTCAGTCATGGCACCCACTTCCTTCCTTCCTATACTTAGGGGAATGCGTGGGTTCTTAGTTCTTACTGACTGACTTAATTCTTCCTTTCCAGGCTCCCTCCCTGAGCTTCCTGGTGGCCGAGTTCTGGTCTGTCTTGTTCACCTTGTATCTCTGTGCCTCAGCAATGCCTGGCACACAGCAGGCCCTCGGTAAGTATTTGTGGAATAAATGAATGAATAATGCATCCAAAGTCTTCTCCAGAAGGAGATTGTATCAGCAAGGCCCCAACAGGAAACAATGGCGAACTTAAATTGAGGAGAGTTTAAAAAGGAATTGTTTATCAAGGCGTGGGAAGAGTATAGAAAACCCACAAGGCATAGTGTCGTACCTCCAAGTAGGACCTATGGGTGCTCCATTACTGAGTCATTAAAAGTCACATTGAATAACTGTGAGAAAACATCAGACAAAGCCAAGTTGAGGTACATTCTACCAATTAGTGTATACGCTATACAACTGTTAAGGTCACAAAAGACCCACCTCCTAAAAAAAAGAGCTGAGGAATTTTTTTCACATTAAAGGAAAATCTAAATATTGTGTGTGAACCTAGACTGGGTCCTGAACTGGGGTGGGTGGGGCAGATGGGGGACCTCGTTACAAAGGATCTTGCTGGGACAATTGCTGATAGAGTAGCAATAGATAGAGTAGTACCTTATTCGAGGGGAAAATGTTCCAAGACCCCAGTGGGTGTCTGAAACCATGGATACTACCGAACCCTGTAGGTACTATGTTTTTCCTATACTAAACGCTCGTCACGCCCTGTGGCCGTAACTTTTGTAGTTTGAGGTACAGTAGCAAACGTAGTATGAATTTCTTTTTCCTTCTTCGCACATTTGTGGATAGATGTGTTCTAACCGTAGCCTCAGCATACTATTTTTGTTTCTTTCCTTATTAAGTCAAGAGCTTTCACCTTTCCACTTAAAGGAAGCCCTTTACGGCTCCTCTGGTGTATCTGAATTGCTGGCATCGCTAGTCTTGGACTTTGGTGCCACGATTAAGTAAAATAAAGGTGACTTGAACACAAGCGCTGCGATACCGAGACAGTCGCTCTGATAACCGTGGCGGCTAAGTGACTAACAGGTGGGGAGCGTATGCAGCATGGCGTCCGCTGGACAGAGGGGTGATTCACGTCCCAGGCCAGACGGAGAGAGATTTCATCACGCTACTCGGAATGGTGCGCGATTTAAAACTCATGAATTGTTTATTTCTGGAATTTTTCATTTAATAATTTCCGACCGTGGTTGACCACAGGTAATCTAAACCGTGAAAAGGGAAACTGTGCACGAGGGCATTGTTGTCTCTGAATATGACTCTGAGTCTGACAGTACTTTTGGATCCATGTTAAATTTCCTGATTTTCATAATTGTCCTGGAGTTACATAAAGAAAATATCCTTCTTCTTAGGAAACACACAATGAGGTATTTAAGGGTGGGAAGCAAAAGATCTACAATTTACTCTCAAATAGTCAAAAAAAATACATGGATGCAAAGGAAATGAATGAACAAATGGGACAAAATGTTAAAAAATTGTTGAGTCTGGGTTGAGTATGTGCAGTGATTTATATTTATTTATTTTAAGTTACATTAGGCCAATAATACATTTGTTAATCCACTTAGCTCACTGGCAGTCAATTTGCAACCTCACAATAGACAACTTTAAATAGCTCTAAGTGACAAAAATGACCTGAAGTACATCGGGCAGGGTTAAAAAAACTACCTGGGAAGGAGTGTAGTAAAACATGAAACAGATCTCTGGGCCAAAGGGCATTCTGATAATCTAAAATTAAACTCGTGACTATCTTAGATTTCTAGAAAATTTCCCAGGACTATTTCCAGGAAATATACAAGTGATACAGAGTAAGTAGGTGTTTTTTTAGTCTTGAAATGGTCTTTAAAGTTATTCTGATTAAATTATTAAAATTTACTAAAAATGTTTATAAAGTTAATGGTTAAAAGCAAAGCTTTGTCCACTCCCAGGCACAAGAGAAGTGTGTTCATACGCTCACCAAGAGATCTGTACAACAACATTCACAGCAGGACCATTTTAGCTAAAACTAGACACAACCACATGTCTACCTAATGTGGAATAAACACACAGTATCGTGGTGTTCGTGGAATAGAACACTATGCAATGAGGATGAATGAACTACCGCTCCATGTAACAACACGGATGGATCTCACAAATACGTTGACGAAAGAAATCGTACATACTACATGCGTCACATTTATATAAAATTCAAAAACCGCCCAAACTAACCTACGGTATTAGACAGGACAGTGCTCACCCTTGGGGTGGGGAGAGATGGTGACTGGAAAGAGGCACTAGGCAGGCCCTGGCATTCTGTTTCCTGAGCTGGGTGCTGACAACATAGATGTGTTCAAAGCCGTGTGCGAAAATTTATTGAGGTGTACATTTACGATGTGTGCATTTTTGTGTGACTGTTAAGCTTCAGTAAAATTTATGTGTAAAAAAAGAGTTGAACAGATTATCAAAAAAATTTTTTTAATATTTGAAGAGATCCATACACTAAAAGAAAACCAACATACATTTGGTCAAGGTAATGGATAACTTAAAATTGGACGAAAACAGGAAAGAAATTAAACATCATCGACCATTCAAAATACATTTTCTCTTCCCAACCTCTGTGGCAAGAGAATTCCCAGTTAAGGAATATAAAACCTATGGAGGAGAGTAGGGTTACGAGGATCAAGGCAGTGAGTGAAGTTATCAACGCCCTTATGAATGTTTCCACAGTGGCTCCATATACAAGTAACCCTACATGTTCAGGAATTCTGGGCAAGGAAATAACATTCTTACACAAGCTCTTTAAGACCTGGTGAAAGACGGCATACTATTATGGTAAATGCTACTGAAATACTTTGCTCCACATAAACTTAGATTTTACAGCAATTATAACATTTATTCATATTATCACGGGAAACTGTGTGAGGATCCACCTTGTGATGTCCCCGTTTCCTAACGTTTGGGTGTCAACACATCTTCTCTAATTTTGCACTCCAAATGGCCTCATCCGAAAAGAAATGTGGTGTACTGAGTAATGAAGTACATACACCGCAGGGAGAGAGTAAGGACGCCTCGCTGACCACGGCCTTAGTGCAAGCTCAACGTAAGCAGGCTCTCTGACTGCAGCCCTCAGACAGAACGAGAAGGGCCCTCCGCACTGATGTGTCTAGCTTTCAAATAGTCACTGCACCAGCCTCTTCCTCTACTGCTCCCTTTTCACAATCCCAGCAGGGTTCACAGCTACTTCAACTGCAAAGGAACAAAAGGACCGCTTGGTGTAAAAACTACCGTAATGACTCCCAACGCCGTATTCCCCAACAGCCAAGGCTGAAAACAAATGTTCCCTCATCAATAGAAAACAGAGCGTGCAAAGAGGAGGGGCAGAAACAACCTAACCAGCCTCTTCAGAGTTGGAAGAGTCCTCAAAGTCATGGCTTTCAAGCCCCTCCTGCAGGAAGAATTTCTCCCAAAACCTTCCTCAAAGACGATGTCCAGCCTCTGCTCGAACACGTTCAATAGCGACACGTCTTTAAGTTACAAGACAATCTGTTCAAAAGGTAAAACACTATTATTACACTTTCCGTCCTGCTTGTCAGTCAGGAGAAGAAAACACTCCTGTTGACTGGTCTCAATATAAATTCATGATCCCAAACTTCCAGCAGGCCCAGCAGTCCTATTTTATTTCCCTAATGCGTTCATTCTCTCATTCCTGCACGATTTCATACCTCCTCCATAAATCACTCATCCCTCTTCTTTCCATACATTCTCTCAGCTCATGACCTTGATTATTTCATCTTGTATTGCTATTATAAAATTCTTCAACATGTTTAAAAATTTTCTAATTGGACAGGGATCATTTTCTAAAAATCTGGGACACTAACCACTACTCGAAGTTGAAATAACATTTTCACTCTAACATAATCCTGGGAACTTTAACAAAATATTAATCATCTATCTCGAAAACTTGAATTTGTACAGTGTCTGAAGGAACTTTGTCATCCACAAAGCAATGTGAATAAGCCCTCAGACAATACACAATCACAACAGATTAAAACTTTTCTACTTCCAAGCGAAAAACAATCTCAAAGTGACCCAATCTGAGAAATCCTGACTCAGGAATTGAAGGCCTAGACCTATAAACATTAATGTTTTCTTTCTCTAAGTCTTAGGTAGACTAACTATGAAAAAGAGACGAGGATTTAAAAGATTTTTAAAAATAAGTCAGATAAATAAAAAGAGCCTTTACCAGATAAAAATGGGTTTTTTAAGAGTCCGTAAATGCCAAATAGCAGCAGAACAAAGAGAATCAGATGGGTTCATCTTAGAGAATCTGGAGGAGAAAGAAAAAGCCTTAAATCAAACGACATCAACGAGAAATGACAGCTCAATGAGATGCAAACATCAGGTTAAACTGATGATGATCCCATTTCATCACATGCAATCTTGGAAGCTGGCATCCCTCTGCAGAAGTGCCAGGATTTCCTTTCAGCACCCTCTTACCATAAACTTGATGGAGTCACTCATGCTTCTGTCCTTGACTTCGGTTTCTCACTTGATAAAGTGAAAGTGCCAGTAGGTATTTCCATTTTTACACAGCTTAAGTTTCAAACATGGTAGAATATAACCAACAGAAAGTTGGATGATTTACAATCACTTGAAGGTAGGACTACAACTTCCTTTCCAACATTCTTCTCAAACACGGATGGTGTCAAATCAATGTACCATTGGTTTTTTGTGTTAGTGTTTGAGCTTTCAGAAAACCCTCTGCAAAACCAGTTTTAAAGACATCTTGGTGAGCTTTAGGTATGTTTTTGGTTTTCATGAGTTTGTCTAAACTCTCAACATCTGTTCTTCTGTCCCACAATGGAAATCCCTAACTACGCAAACAACACATCAGTATTGGTTGACTATATAGAGAACAACACTCCCCAGAAATATTGTGACTTATGACCACTCACAAAATAATTCACTAAAATTCTAGTACTTTCCACTTCTATTATCAATGTGAAGAATTAGATTAAAATTCAGCAATAAGTCCCTTAATCAATGGCTAGGAAACTAACACTGGACCCTAGACCTGCATTGATCATTTAATATAAAGAAACTTTCTGAAAGAACACTACTGAAACAGTTGATGTCACACTCCTTTATCTCTGCTGGAGGAAAACATCATTTCTATATTAAATGTTTATTGAACACATTTCAGATACTTGGCCCTGTGTAAGTTCTGAAAATGTACATAAATAACCAATGAAATACATAAATAACTAGGTTTTTGAAAACATTTTGATATTTTGTTAGAAATGCTAGGTATGGTGGTAAAATAAATGCCACCTAAGGAAGTCAGGAAAAGCCTTAAAGAGATTGGATATCTAAACCACAGGGAACAAACAACATGAACAATGTGACAGAGGCATGAAACAGCAGGCTTTAGTGCTCAAGAACTGCAAGCAATCTTCTGTGACAGGACTTCAAAATGCCAAGAGAGCAGGAGGATAGGGGTACAAAGGGGTGGCACATTGAAAGATGGGAACAGAAAAATGGTAGGCAGGGGCCAAATGATGCAATGGCCTGTGCACCACGGCAGGAGTCTGACAATAAAGCAGAGGAATATAATTATTACATTAATACATGTTAGACAGACTGGTGGTGGCAGTCTGAAAGCTAGACTGAGGGTAGCAAAACAAAAGGCAAGGAGACTAAATGAATGTTTATTAGAGAAATCCAGGCAAGAAATGGTTATAGTCTAGCTATGTAGTGGAACTGGAGATGATGAGACAGAGACTTAAAAAATATTGGGGCTGGCCCAGTGGTGTAGTGGGTTTGCGCTCTGCTTCAGCAGCCCAGGGTTCATGGGTTTGGATCCCAGGTGCAGACGTATATACTGTTCATCAAGCCATGCTGTCGTGGCATCCCATATACAAAATAGAGGAAGACTGGCACAGATACTAGTTCAGCAACAATCTTCCTCAAGCAAAAAGAGAAAGATTGGCAACAGATGTTAGCTCAGGGCCAATCTTCTTCAAAAAAGAAAAGAAAGAAAGAAATATTTAAGAGGCTGAATCAACAGGGCTTTAGCAATTAATTAATTAACGGATGTGGGAGGTGGGAGAAGATGGACAAATCAAGGTTGGTCCCCAGGTTTCTAGCTGAAGTGGATGCTACTCATTAACACAGAGAACACATATGCAGGTGTAGGCTGGTAGGGAAAAAAATCAGAGGGAGACATCTAATAGGCAAGTGGAGAGAAAAGCCTGGCACCCAGAAGAGCTGTAGGTGTAAAGATCACACAGGTTGTTCGTCCTTTTTCATAAGTGGAAAGATGGGAGAAAACCAATCAGCCAACAAAAGAAATCAGATATTGAAGGTTCTCATTTCAATAACTCGAAAATTACTGCTTTTTCGAACCTAGAAAAGGTCTAATTACCTTCACGAATGATGGTGCTATATGCTGTGTTTCTGCTAATCTTTCAGAGGTAGACTGCAGACGTCCTTGATTTCAAAGTTTTAAAACCCCGAGCCTGTATGAAAACTGAATAAAACAGGAGCACATTTACCTCTCATTGTAAGTTTCTATAAGAAAAGAAAATTGCCTAAGATTCAACACTCTGCCACCATACTTGTAAATCCTAGTTTATCATATTTTTTAACACACTTCTTTGCCTGACACTTCAACACGCTTATCATTAAAGTCATCAAAACAGATTGAATCTATACAAATGACTTTACATTTTCTTGGTAATTTTAAAATGTTAAAAAAAATAGATGAGTATCAAATAAAAGCATCTCCTAATTCCTCCAACCCCAATCCTGCTCCCCAGAAGTAACCCTGTTAACCATTCTGTGACTAAACTTCTATGCACTGAAACACATGCTCTTTCTATAAAAATAGCACGTAACTTTTTGCAGTTGTCTACCTTCACTTAACAACACATCATAGACATTCTCCAGAACAGGTCAGATAGCACATCCGGTGTAATGGCTGTTCATAGTTTTCCAATTTATCAGAGTACAGCAATTTATTCAACTTCTCTGCTACGGACATTAGTTGTTTCCCATTTTTTATTGCTAAAAATAATATTGCAGTAAACATTCTTGTACAGATTATCTTTTAGCTCATATAAACTGAATTCCTAAAAGTGAAACCGTGAGGATTACATTATTTAACACTGAGAAATTGCCGTCTAAAAGTCTATCGATTTTTACAGACACAAATGAATATGAAAGACCTTTTCTCCATACCCTTGCTAACACTGGATGTTACAAACATAAAGCTTTTCAATTTGTACAAGTCTGAGGGGCAAAATTGGGGCCTTGCTTTAATATGCATTTAAGATTAGAAGGGAGGGAAAATTTTTTGTTTTTATCAACTACTTTATTCTTTAGTGAACTGACCATTCATGACCTTTGCCCATTTTTCCATGCTCATTTGTAGAAGAATATGGATGTTGTACACACAGACCTTTAGTTATGCACATTTCAAACATTTATTTTATATGTTTGTGTTTTTCAATTACATGATGAAGTTGTTTACAAGGTTAATGTAGCCCTATCTTTTAGTCTTTAGTGTTTGCTGCGTTGTGTTTTGATCAGAGTCCCCTGCTCAAACTCAGATTTTAAAGGCGGCCGACTCACTTAATCTAATAATTTTAACTCGTTTTTTTTTTTTCAGACCTTTACCTATTTGGAACATTTTTTTTGAGATGTAAGCAATGAATATGATTCCCTTTTTTTCTGCCCAAATTTAAAATCAACTTGTTGATTTTCATAACACGCCTTTAGGGTTTTGATTGGGGCTGCAGTGAATTAAGAAATTTGGGTGTAGGGCCGGCCCGGTAGCTGAGTGGTTAAGTTGGTGCGCTCCGCTGCGGCGGCCCAGAGTTTCACTGGTTCGAATCCTGGGCACGGACATGGGCCGCTCATCAGGCCACGATGAGACGGCGTCCCACATGCCACAACTAGAAGGACCCACAACTAAAATACACAACTATGTACTGGGGGCTTTGGGGAGAAAAAGGAAAAAAATAAAATCTTTAAAAAATAAATTTGGGCGTAAATTGACTCTGTTCGAATGCTGAGTCCTTCTAAAGAGCATTATGGCATTCCCTCATTTTATTTTCCTCAGGTCTTCTTTCACTTCCTTCAGTAAAGTTTCGTGCACATACACACATATGTGTGTGTATACATCCTGTTATAGATTTCTTGTCAGGATAAAAGATTTAATGCATTTTGAAGAAATTGTAAATAAACCTATTATGGCAATATACTAAGAGACTGACTTTTATACGTTCATCTTATATGGTACCAATGGAATGAGCTCTTACCACTTGAGCAGACTTTCAGTTGATTTTCTTGAATTTTCTGGTAAACAATCATATCACTTGCTAATTATAATTTTGCCCCTTCCATGAATTTATGTATAAGTTCATTCTTTTTCTTTTTAATCACATTGTTCAGAACCTCCAAATTACTGCTGAAGAAGAACAGGAAACTAGACATCTTGTTTCTCACATGAATAAGATCAGAACAGATGTTCTTAAGAAATTAAAAGTTTCCTTCTCTTCTGGCTTTCTGAGAGTTTTTGGGAAGCATAGCGCTTAAAACATATTACTTGTCTTTTTATCATACACTGAAACACTATTGTTTTTCTTCTGTAATCAATTAGCATGATAAATTAATATATTTCTTGATGTTAAATCACTCCTCTATTCCTTAATCATATTTTTTAGCACACTTCTATACTTGTTTCTTCAGATTTTATTTGGAATTTCATATCTATCTTATTAAGTGAAATTGATGTATTGCATTCTTTCTTGTGTTAATATTTTAGTATCATGGAAGAAACAAGAAAGTCTGTTCTATCTTTTTCTTCATTAAAAAAATTTTAACTAACAGGAAACTTCTGATTTTAGAAAACAGAGCACAGCCATAAAACTGTCTAATACCTCTGTAGCAAAGGGGTTACATTTGAAAACTTTTATCTTTCTTTTTTTTTTTTAAGGTATGCTTTTATTTTGGTGAGGAAAATTGGCCCTGAGTTAACATCTGTAGCTAATCTTCCTCTTTTTTTCCTCCCCCCAAAGCCCCATCACATAGTTGTATATCATAGTTGTGGATCATTCTAAATCTTCTATGTGGGATGCCACCACAGCATGGCTTGATGAGCAGTGTGTATGTCTGCACCCAGGATCCGAACCCGTGAACCCCGGGCCGCCGAAGCAGAGTATGTGAACTTAACCACTTGGCCACAGGACCAGCCCCCTGAAAACTATTATCTTTCAAATTTTATGATTATTGTCTTGTCTCTTCTTGGGTCGATTTTGCTAATTGAAAGCTTGGATCATTGTCTGTTTTCAATACATTTTTATTCACAATATAAAATTATACACACCATCTCGTAATTTTAAAATCTTCATCATCTGTGGCAGTTCCCACTTTTCACTTCTAACATTGTATTTTCCCATTATTTCTTAATCAGACTTGTTCTATTTTACTGTTTTTTTCAAATTAAACTTGCTCCTGGTTTAATTAAGTAAAACTATTTCTTACTGTTATAATCATTTTTGTCTGTTTTATCCATGCTAATTTCTCTCATTCTTTAAAAAAAATTTCAAAGTAAATTTATTTCCCATCTTTCTTGTTTTCTAATAAATCATACAATGCCCTCAGCATCACTTGGTCTTCAACCCAAAGATTTTGATATGCAGATTTTCATCGTGGTTCATGACTAACATCTGTAATTTCAATTTTGATCTCCCTTCAGCCACAGAACACTTAGAAAAGTATCTCAAATTTCCATGTATTTAGGTATTTTTTTAGCTATCCTTTCTGTTATTTGATTTTAGTTTTCAGAGAAACCTAACCTCTTAGTTATTACCTTTTGAATATTTATTAAGATATTCTTCATACCCTAATACATGCTCAATTTTTATAAATCTTCCATGAACATTTAAAAATAGATCACCCTTCTTAAGCATTCTTCTGTCTTCTGCATTAACCATTTCTTCGGAGGATTACGATTTCTTTGCTCAGCTTCGTGCTTCTCTTTCACACTACAAGTTTTCCTCAAATACGTGGAGATTCTTGCTAATCTATTCATACTTGTAAAGAAGAACACAGTGATCAGTGCTAACTGAAGATGGGTTTCCTCTAAACTACTAAGGCAGTAAATGTGTTTGGACTACAAACATGGGCTTACGGTGAAGGAGCAGGAGACCTTTGGTGTACGAGTCAAGTCCAAAGGAAGCTGGGGTACTGTCTTGCTCTCTTTGTCATCAGTGCTCAAACCAGGAGCCTTCAAAGACAGACCCCTCTCATCACACAGACACCTTATTACAAAGGTGTTTTCTGCCCATCGTATCCTAAGAGTTACAAGCCGTAACTGTTCTGTGATTGGCCCACTTTTGGCAATCTTTCAACTGTTTACTATGAGCCCACTATTACTGACTCGGTACTCAGGGTTTTTCTGACATTCTACTGGAAACAGCAGTACTCATCTCCTTCATGTCACTCTACTATAAGTCCAATGAAGGGAGGGGACATCTGTCTTTTTCATTTATAATATGAATATCACCTAACACCTATCACTAGTGCCTGGTATTAAATAAATATGAATGAATGCATATTTGATTTTGCTGTCAATTTGATGTCACTGACTTTATGGAATTTATGGAAAGTCCTCAAATTTCTAGTCCATTGATAAAGCCCCTCTGCTGCTGCTCTGCCTTCTTTATCATTTTTATGTCACTGCAATGAGATTCTGAAAATGAGGAGAAGTAAGCAAATGCGCTTAGTTAACTATTTCGAAGCACGTATAGATACACTCCCCAGAGTCTGATTTACTGTGGCACTTATCACTCACACTCAAAATTCAGCTCCTATTTTATAGTTTCCGATTAAAAATCACACACATACCCAAACTAATGGGTTCCAAATATTCTATAAGTCCTACTGTAAGCTACAAATGAATGTTTATAATCACTGCCATCAGTAAGAAAGACAAACCAGAATAGATTATATAAATCTACTAATTTTTTCCAAATATTAGAACTATTGTTGCTGCTTCATACATGCTGGTACTGAAGATCTAAACAGCTCCTTTTTTTTTTTAAGATTGGCACCTCAGCTAACAACGTTGCCGGTCTTTTTTTTTTTTTTCTGCTTTTTCTTCCCAAATGCCCCCAGTATATAGTTGTATATTTTATTTAATTGTGAATCCTTCTAGTTGTGGCATGTGGGACGCCGCCTCAACGTGGCCTGACGAGCGGTGCCATGTCCGCGCCCAGGATCCAAACCAGCGAAATCCTGGGCTGCCAAAGCAGAACGCACGAACTAACCACTCAGCCACGGGCTGGCCACCAGCCCCCGTAAACAACTCCTTTTAAGAGTTCTTGCATGGTGTCTATACAAGCAAGAGGAACGTAAAGTACTAAATATGTCTAAGTAAACTGGAGGGAAATTGAAAAAAGTAGGAAGTTTCTAATGGCCAAGCCAAAGGGGGGAAAAGGTCATATGAAATATAGTCATTTTACCAAATATTAGAAAAACCAAAATTCAAGTTTTTCTTTATTTGTCCATATATGACTCTGTTTTTATAAGTATCTGAAAGCACTGCTAATCTAATCACAATGCTTCATCACTCTACTGTCTATCACTTGTCCCTTAGATTCTCTCTTTTAACTGATATACTAATATAGTTGACTATGAAATGAAATTCAAATTAAGAGGTAAAAGATATATGTCTCAAGTTACTTTTAGTTAAGAGCATAAAGAGATAAAGAATTGCTATTTCCTAGAGACAATTTCAAAAACTCTAATGAACCATGTGATAAAACTCTGCAAACCAGAGGTCTCTCTCTCTTAAAGTTTCCATAGTCATTGGGTACCAAGAAGGTTCCTTCCATAGCTGGAGGCCACGAATACTCTGGCGATGCTTCCTAACTCCTACTCTTGTCTAATGGGCCCCATCCTCGGTTACATCCATGACCCCAGGGAAAAGGTAGACAGCAACAAGAGAAATTAGTTCCCATCTAGCCTTGTATCCCACTTGGGATTCAGGTGTTTTTCTAAGAATCCTTATGGTCAAGTCAAGAAACCCCTTCCTATTACCTCTGCCTGCCTAAGCCAAGAAGACAGCTGGCAGTAAGAAGAACAACCTTAAAAGAAAATGTAAACATGCAGACTAGACAAGCAATAGTAATAGCAATAATACTTTAATAACGATAGTAACGAAAACTTTACTCTCCTGAACACTTACTGTGGACCACATACTTTACTTAGACTGTTTCATTTGATCCTCCAATGTGAGATAAGGAGTTACTCCTCACACTTCACGTGAGAAAACAGCCATTTAGAGAAAGAAAGTGAATCCCATAGTCACTGGGGGCAGGACTGAGTTTGGTCCCAGTCTCCTCCTCACTCTAAATTACTAACAGCTCCCCTCAGGAAGGAGGGAGCGTAGCATAAAAAATAATAAAATGCAAGCAGATCTTTAGTCCAAGCTCAAAAACTTTTTCTCACTCTTGAATTTTTTTATCCTACAGCCCTTATATGAAATAAAGGCAAAATAAGAATGAAGAATTAGCAAGCGAATTAAGTTTATACAAAGTACAGCTTCAAGTCAAACCTTTGTCACAAAACTATTCAAACTTGCTCTCTTGATCCTGGGTTTTTACAGCTTACATTGATTTAAAAAAATCTGTCCTTTCATCAGCATAAAACAAGTATCTTGATAAGCCTCTAACATTGCTTGTTTACGTATCATCCAAAAAGAAATTCACGAAGCTGATGTCCCTTTCAAACAAACTGCCCACTTATTATGGTACCAGATCATTACAGACGCATGTAAGAGCACACACAGACGTTCTAGAAAGCAAGGGGCCATGACTGCTTCTTCAGTGTATTCTCAGAGATTAGTATGCTACTTGGAATCTAATAAATGTTTGTCATCTAAAATTAAAAAAACAAAACCCACAGCACTCCCTATTCTAAACGCTATGTAGTATGCTGTACTAGATCCTGGAGCAGAAAATGGACCCTAGCGGAAAAAAGCAGTAATCTCAGGAAATTAAATTTTATTTTGTAAAATCTAAAGAAAGTCTGTAGTTTAGGGGCTGGCCCTGTGGCTGAGTGATTAAGTTCACTTGCTCCACTTTGGTGGTCCAGGGTTCACAGGTTCAGATTCTGGGCGTGGACGTGGCACTGCTCATCAAGCCATGCTGAGGCAGCATCCTACACAGCACAGCCAGAAGGACATACAACTAGAATATACAACTATGTACTGGGGGCTTTGGAGAGAAGAAGGAAAAAGGAAGAAGATTGGCAGCAGACGTTAGCTCAAGTGCCGATCTTTATAAGAAAAAAAACCCCACAGTCTGTAGTTTAGTTAAGAATATTGCACCGATGTTAATTTCTTAGTTTTGACAAATGTACCATGGTCCTGTAAGTAGTTAACATTAGGGGAGGCCAGACGAAGAGTATACAGGAACTCTCTGTACTACCTTTGCAACTGCTCTGTAAATCTACAATTCTTCCAACATGAAAAGTTAACAAAGAAAAGAAAACAAGTCAGAAAAGAACCTGGCAGATAGTAAATGTTAATAAGTGGTATCTATTAGAATTATTAATAACATTAAAATGGCTTATTTTAATTGGAACAAAAATATATTAACTTACCATATTTATTTTCAAAGAAGGACTGTGCAGAGACATGAGATGTATGCCAATGGGAAAAATTAAATCAATGGGATTTTTAAAAATCTAACAAATGTACTGATTTCCTTTTTCTTTCTAACATTTAAAAAAAATTGGTTCTAATATTTTTATAGTTCTAGTTTTACTCAGATAGGTCATATGAGGTTTGAGAAAGGTGAAAAAATCCTATTCCCAATGGTATCACCAGTCCATGGAGCTTTAAGCTTCCTCCAGTCCCTACTGCCCATAGACAGAAGCCCATTTGATAGAGAAAGGGTGTGCCCTGTCACCACAGGACATCTCACTCCTTGGGCCTCAGTGCTGAGATCCTTCTTTGAACTGAGAGGCTCTATAGTTACGTATCTCTAACTTCAACTAAGGAGGGAAACTGAACAAGGTCAAAATGTGTACAAACCAGGCAAGAAAATGCACTCACCTTGAAACAGTTCGAAAGTAGATAAAATTGGATCGAGGTGAGTTATTTTCTTGTCCACATGAGCTGATAGGAAAACACTAAAGACCAGTAACAATTACAAGCCCCAAACAGCTAGAACTTGAAGCAAGGAGAGCAAAAACAGAGTAAGTAATGTACGATGGATGTAAAGTTACATCCACAGATTTTATAGCTGTGGATTGACATTCAGGGGTTTTGTCACTTCCTAGCTTTGTGAGAAGTCGTTCATATTCTTAGAATCCATTTCCTCACCAGTAAAATGAGGACGAAATACACCCTGCCTATTGCACAACGAGATAGTATGGGTCAACGGAAGACATCATGCCTTCCTCACCTGTGTATCCTAACACATGTAGTGAGATAGTTAGAGGCATGATGAAAGCAAATACTTAAAAGTGCTTTGTAAACTTCTAAAAATTATTCAGTGTAAAGGATATTATTATAACGGAAACAGAAGGACTGAAATATTCAAGAGCTACTTTTCAACAGTTATCTTTTAAAATGGGAAATCGAAAAGTCTGTTTACAATACATAGACTTCAAAAGGGAAATACAGAGTCTTAACTAAGAAAGAGAATGACTCCCCTTACTGATTGGGTGTCAAGTCCTCGGACCATAAAAGCATGGAAAATATACTACATGGTAACCACCATTACAGAGACATAAAAACAAGTGGTGAGAGAACACGGAACACAGAGCAACTAATTTCCTAAATGAGTGAGGCTTCACTGAGGTAACAACTAATTAGCAAAATGCTGGGGGAGGAAGCCTTGCGGAAGGGGAAAAAGAAGTCATCTAAGGGCCTGGAATGTTTGAGATGTAGTAAAAAGTTTATTGATGGAAGAAGGGACTAGGAAGACGGGCTACGGCCAAATTATGAAGAGCATTGTTTGAATTTAATTCTAGAGCTAATATGATTAGTTTTGTTTGATAGAAAGAAAATAGAATATAAACAAGATACGCTGGATGAGCGAAGGCTGATGGAAGAGGAGAAAAATGGTCTGAGGCTGAACTAAACCCTAACTAAGAAGGATGGAAATAACAAATCACAGACAGCAGACATTTGAAGAAACGGGCAGAGTAAGAGAGATGGGAGGGAGAAGGGTGCTGGATGGATGTGCTGGTTTTCGATTGTTGTCTCTCAGCTCCTATTCATCCCTCTTGTTGCCATGAACACGGATGTGGGCCCTTTAAGTATTTTTCCTTTGCCAGCTGGCACGATGTCAAGCTGTGTCAGTAGAGGGCACTCGAGAGACACTGCAGGAGGAAAGAGGGTTTGTTCCTGGTTCTAGAGTGCTCACTCAGCGAGCTCCTGTCTGCAGCACCCAGGGTTTCTCCAGCATCTGGCTCCTGCAGCTTGTGCAGCTTCTCCAAAGCCTGGCTCCTGCAGCGCAGTGGCCAGCAGTACCCAGCAGCTTCCCATGGCACCACTCCTTCACCGGGCAGTTTTGGAGCAGTTTTTCCAGTAAGACACACGCCCGTGAACAGCTTTCCCTGGTACCCGAGGGGGCAGATCTCCATCAAGTTCAGCTGGCGTGGCCCCAGTGACTTCCCTGCCATTCAGTGAGCCAAGGCCACGCCCTCCCCCACAAGGTCAGGACCTCAGCCCGAGGGAGGAGAACTCTTCCTGGGGTGCTCCATCTCATCCGAGGAGGATTAGCTGTTCCTGGAATCTGCTCGTCTTATACGAATTTTAGAGTTTTCTTTAGTTATTACTAGCCAATCTATACTGATTCCAATCCTCTGTAAAAATAATTTTTTAAATAATAAACTAAAAAATTATACTAATTTTTTACATTAAATTTTCACTGTTCAAATGACTATGCAGTTTCTTTCTCCCAGTTAGACCCAGACTAATAAAAAGGGGCTGAAACCGCTTTAAGATTAAATATACTGGAATTTGGGGGAGTAGCTCAGTTTCAGACATCTTAATTTTGATAATAAAAAATCTTTAAAAAAAAAAAATGGGGCTGGCCCCGTGTCCCAGTGGTTAGGTTAGCGCGCTCCGCTGCAGGCGGCCCAGTGTTTCGTTGGTTCGAATCCTGGGCGCGGACATGGCACTGCTCATCAAACCACACTGAGGCAGCGTCCCACATGCCACAACTAGAAGGACCCACAACAAAGAATATACAACTATGTACCGGGGGGCTTTGGGGAGAAAAAGGAAAAAAGTAAAAATAAAAAATCTTTAATTTTGAGGTCCCTGGAGCCTATCTAGAGGGACATTTTAACAAGCCACTAGATAAATTACTTTAAAACTTTAGAGAGACATTAGGTTTGAGATATATTTGGGAGTTGTCAGAACAAAGATATATAAACGTTATGTGAAGAAATGAAAATGGGTAACGTAACCTGGGAGACTGTGCACGATGAAAATTAGGTTAAGGATGAATGCACCGTACACTCAATATTTATGGGGTTGGCCATAAAAAAGGCCAGCAAAACAGAGCAAAAAGTCATCAACAGTGTAGCAGTTTAAGAGAGTATTTTGAAAGTAGTGGATGTTCAGCAAGATCAAATTTAAGGAAAAGGTGAAAAAGATGTGATTTTTTTAAAAGGCCTATATTTAGTACTAAGAAAATCAACAAAAATATAGCAAAATAAGTCTGTAAAATGGTAAAAGTAGTAGCCAAACTACAATGGGATATAGTGTGAATGAAAGTTTTGCAAGTACAGTTCTAAGTTCAGAGTATCTTTTTCAAGCACTCTGAAAGAAAAGGGAAAAGAAGTCAGTAGCCTGAAGGAAGTTGAAAGGAAGATTTTTTTGCTTGCACTGTGGAGCAGATGTTTGAATGAGCAAGACCTGATGAGAGCAAAGTCACCACAGAGCAAAGGGGGTGAGAGGAGAGAGGAGGTAGGATGCTTAAGGAGAGTGAAATGTTTGTGAAGCAATAATGAGCAGTCAGTGAAGACAAAAATAGGACTAATCAGGGGAAATCAGAGGCAAAGAACACCAGTTCTGTCTTTGAGACCATTAGTCTCAAGCTCATTGTACTTCACTACTGACCTAGCAATTTCTCTTGACAAAATAGTCAAAGATTTACTAATACGGAGAATAGAAATGGTGCAGTTTATAGCAACAAATATTGGAAACAATAACCAACAATGGGACATCATACAATGAACACTTTGAGTCATTAAAAATATAGAAAATGTATGATATAATAAGTTCATAAGACTATTAAATGAACAAAGCAGAATCTAAATCAGCATATACAGTGTGATACTTTTTTTTTTTTTTTTTTTTGGTGAGGAAGATTGGCCCTGAGCTAACATCTGTTGCCAATCTTCCTCTATTTTGTATTTGGAACACTACCACGGCATGGCTTGATG
This sequence comes from Equus caballus, assembly GCF_041296265.1. Taxonomy (NCBI): domain Eukaryota; kingdom Metazoa; phylum Chordata; class Mammalia; order Perissodactyla; family Equidae; genus Equus; species Equus caballus. Next base: position 19,145,556 of record NC_091712.1, on the reverse strand, counting down.
AACAATGTGCAGGTATGTGCCCAGGATCTGAACTCGTGAACCCCAGGCCACCGAAGAAGAGCATGTGAACTTAACCACTATGCCACCTACCTAATATTTTCCAAAATTTCTGAAATGAACGTAGTTTTATTGCATGTAGCAATTTTGATACATGCAGTATTTTCATGAGGAAACCTCTCTGTCTTAAAGACTGTAATTTGGGAGAAGGATGTCACCACAGCAGAAAGACAATGGATTTCCTACAGAAAGAGGCAGCAGGAACTGGGCAGATGGTATAAATGAGAAGCATAAAAAGAACAAAGATAAACTTTTCATCTAATTAAAAGTGTATCCTAAGACTGCCCCCACAACACCCTCAGAGTGAAGTTTTTTCACCTCCTCCACTGTATTTCGCCAGAGCCCCTGATGTCAGGACTAGGAACATAAGCTATTTATGGGCCAAAGAGGCTTTGGAGAAACTTAACTAGATTATAATGTTTTCTATGAAAATGTCTCCTGAGCTACAAGCAACTATCTTATTAATGAACCGTGTAAACACAAAGGCTCCTAGGCTGGGAATTCCCTCTTGTCCTAGGCAACGCTGATTTTAGAATTCTCTGAGTACTGAAAGTACACTTTCACAGCTTAGACGTTTCACTTTCCGGTTCCTCCGTGCTAACTGTTCAGTTACAGCGAAAGCTCCTATAAGGCGCTAGATGACAACTTCTTCCTAGTCTGCCTCCCCTGAGGCTGGGAGGGCAGTCACGGTCAGTTAATCGTGGGCCACTGCTGCTGCGGGAGGAACACGACAGAGCGCCTAAGCGGTATGGCAGGAGCAGTAATCTAAACCTGAATACCGAATATACGGCCTCGTGAAATTGTCTGTAAATTAAACGTTAAAGAATCAAACAAAGTAACTTTTCTCAATGTACAATAAAGCCAGCATTAGACATCTTTAATCATAAAGGAGATTAAACTGAAGACAGAAATCATCTTGTTCCAAATGCCTAAACATAGACAGGTATTTCAAATATGTCTCCAACATACTAAATCAAAAAGGCTCTGTCACAACCAGGGGAAAAGCTCCGACCTCACTATGGGAGCCCCCGCTCGGGAACGATACCTCCATGTCACTCGGAGACACCGATGCACTGATGGAAACAGACGTGCTTTTGATATCGACCCTGATATCAGTTTCCCCACATTAAACCCAGCATATATGGGGTTAAAACCAAAACACTCATTCCCTGCTTACTCTCTGGCTTCCTGGCTCCAGAATCCACTATCCTCCATGGAGACAGACACCATCAAGGACAAGCACCTGGACTATCTCCTCCCGCAAAGAGATATGGGCTGGTGGGAAAGCTGCTGACCAGCAAGGTCATGAGTTCCCTCTCTCTGCAAGTAGTCTCAAGACCAAAGACAGGCTGGTGGGAAAGCTCCGACCAGCAAGGCCATATGCTCCCCCTCCCCTCCCTAAAACCCCAAATAAAAACCCTTCCTTTTAGCTTTTCGGGGAGTTTGGGATTTGAGCGTTAGCTGCCCTCTCTCCTTGCTCAGCGCTGTGCAAAAATAAAATTCCTACTTTCTTCCACCACACCCAGTGTCAGAGATTGGCTTGCTGCGCAACAGGTGAGCAAACTCACTTCAGGTTCGGTAACACTTTCGGTGAGTGGAAGGCACAGGTGAGATGACTCAGAGCAGCTGTAACCGAGAAGATAAAGGTTGGAGTTAAGTAGTGTGCTTTCTAAAATAAAAACAGGAAAGAATCTTTCTATTGTCAGGATTTGGGATTTGCAAAAGGTTGAACATATACTGTGTATTGAAACTATGTGTTAAAAATTGTACATATCCTGGGGCCGGCCCAGTGGCATGGTGGTTAAGTTGGTACGCTCTGCTTCGGCAGCCTGGGGTTCGCCAGTTGGAATCCCAGGCACAGAGCTACACACCGCTCATCAAGCCATGCTGTGGCAGGCATCCCACATATAAAGTAGAGGAAGATGGGCACGGATGTTAGCTCAGGGCCAGTCTTCCTCAGCAAAAAGAGGAGGATTGGCAGTGGATATTAGGTCAGGGCTAATATTCCTCAACAACAACAACAAACTTGTAAATAGATTTATTGCTGATAGGAAGAAAATTGGTATATTCTTTCAGGATGGTGTTCTGGTTATATGAACCAAAGGTATTAAAAATACAATCGTGTGCTGCATAATGACATTTCGGTCAACAGTGGACTGCAAATAGGACGGTGGTCCCATGAGATTAGTACCATATAACCTGGGTGTGTAGTACACTGTCCCATCTAGGTTTGTGTAAGTAAACTCTGTGATGTTCACGCAGTGACGAAATCACCTCATGAGGCGTTTCTCAGAACCCATCGTTAAGCGATGCGTGACTGTAGCGTAAACGTATCTGTAGAGATTTTCGTTCCTGCCGATGAGAACGCCTGACGGACTAAGGACAGAAGATGGAGGAACAGCAGGGTGTGGTACCCACCACTGGAAAAGCATCGCCCTCTCTCTTCTTCTGAGGGGTGACTGGGCCTCGGAAACCCTCTATAGAAGCTCAAGGACTGTCCTTGCCCAGATAAAGACAATGGTGAAAATTTTCCCTTTGTATTGGAAACAGGCATGCCACTGGACCTTTCCTGGGTGACAAACCAGGACAATATTGCGATCAAACTCTGTTGTTTGATTCCATCCATGGCATCTTCAAGCCTGTCACAGAGATTAAAAGTGACTCTAGCACAGATGTTTGCTAAAAACTCAAATGTTCTGGATGGTTCACAGGCCATCCTGTATAACTTGGGGTGTCTCAGCCGCTCCCCTGATGAGACGGCCCAACACCCCAAACTGTATAATGATGGACCAAAATTCTGCACCAACTTGGCCAGGTGACAAAACCAAGCTTTACAGCTGCCCAAGCCAGACTGAGGGCCTCCCGTATCAGATATTTTGTAACCTGTTCTGCTCTTACAGACTGACAGGAGTACCTGGAAAACAGAGCTGTCTGGGCCCTCACATTGCTGGTAGCAGAGGTCATAGAATACCTCCAATCTGGGCAGTTACAGGTTCAACTCCGACCCTATCTTTAAATCACACTGAATTTTTATCTTATGTGGTAACAAGATATATAAAGGGTTCCCACCTAAAAAGTCAGGACAATGTGGACCTGGATATCTGGCTCATTCTGTCACCAAATACTCCACCTTAAGTGCCAACCAGTTACAAACTTGGGCTCTTTTATTCATAAAGTCATGCTGCACAAAATATTGCACAAGAAATCATAAAAACCCTGCTTGGGTGTCACCACTCTAAATTCTTTTCAGTGTTGAAGACCTTATTCCAAGCTTTGGAACTTATGAAATAGAAAGAGTGGCTTTAAATCTTTCCATGGAGACAGAACAAGAGTTTAACACCACCATGCAAACTTTGGAAATACTCCAGTCCGAAGTTAACAGCTTAGCCCCTGTTGTGCTCCAAAGTTGTCGTGCCCTAGATACACTGACTACCCAGCAAGGAGGAGCTCGTTCGATCATTGGTGAAAATAGTTGCTTCTGTGTAAATCAAACAGGACAAGTAGTGTGTCACTTACATCTGTTAAAAAAGAAGGTTAACACTTTCCATCAGATAAATGAAGCAGAGGCTTTTCATTGGACTGATCTATTCCAGGGTTGGGAGACTGGTTTAATGGGTTGGGGGGAAATGTGCTTCAATTTGTTCTTTTCTGTTTGTTCATCCTCATTCTAATCTATATTCTTTTCTCCCTTTGCAGATTTCCTACCACTCAGCTACTAACCTGATCTTTCTCTCCCAAGCCACCAGCTCAGCTTTTAATATGGGAAACTGCCAGGAAAGTTTCAGAGGAGGAAATTGACAGGATCATTACAGACCACCCAAAATATGGACCCGCCCCAAAATATGCCAAAACGGCGTATTGATTATTTTGAATTAAAGTTACTTGAGAAAGTCAGCAAGAAGGACACTATGACGCTCGTCTCTGTCCACCTGAGAGCAGGAAATACATCTCCCACGTGAAAGGTCCCCTCCCTGCACCAGGTGGTAGACAAGACATGCTTAGTGCCAGAGATACAGAATTCAGGGCAGAGGAGGCTATGTAAACAAACTGCTTAGTTTCTTCACTAATTAGCACCCAATCCTAAGTTTCTGTGTCTTGTCAGTTCTTCACAAATTTATTCTTTCTTTGTCTAAAAGGTATATAAAGAGCCTTCGTTGGTCACTTCTTGGGTTCCATATCTATGAGACCTCCATACATACATAATTAAATTTAGTTTTATTCCCTCCTGTTAATCTGACTTGTGTCAATTTAATTATTAAACCATCCAATAGAACCAAGTGGGATAGGGGGAAACTTTCCCCTCCCCAGTGAGGGCGGCAGAACGGCTAGAAACTGCCTGCCTTCAAGCAGCCCCGTGAACACAGGGACTGAACTGACCTCAGTTATTTGGACTGACCTGGGGGAAGGCGGCACTAAACCTTCCCAGTCAGTGGGAGACCGTGCCGGGGCCCTGTCCACTGTGCTGCCTGACCAACCAATGTCCAGCTGGTGGTCCCTAGCAACTTGGCACTCTATTTCCTGGGGAGTTATGTGTGTCCTCTGGGAATCCTGTGTTGTGTGTGGGAAAGGCAGGCAGTCACTTGCTCTCTAGTGAAAACACTGATTTATACGTAGGGACATTAATCAGAAACATTCAAACACTGAAGGAAAGACCCCTTCAGTGCACATAGCCCCCACACATGTACGCTGTGGGGGTTTTACTAAATGGGAGATGTTCCCTTAGGAACCAGTAGGAAATTTGTCCCTGACTCCTGCTGAAGTTATCAACGACCTCACCTCAGCCTGAGAGGCATTCAGGGGAGTTTCAACTCACTGGCTATCGCTGTATGGATAACAGAGTTTGCCGAGCCTTCCTTCCTTGCAGGCCGAGGCCAAGTCTGCAAATTGTTAGCATAGCCAGCTGTCCTTGGGTATGTGCCTTGGACCAGGTAGAAAAGGTTGCTACAGAAACATGAGGAGGAAGCCACCTGGCTTTCCAAGAGAGACCCTAACGGTTTTGGGACTCAGATGCCTGAATCCTAGATCTTGGGGTGTTCTTCTGAGACCAAAGCTACAGGTTCATTTCCTCCTTTTGCTCAGTGTCCTGCTGATCACAGCCCTGATTAAATGTTGCCTGAGGGGCTGGCCCGGTGGCACAGCGGTGAAGTTCGCATGTTCCTCTTCAGAAGCCCGGGGTTCGCCAGTTCAGATCCCGGGTGCTAACATGGCACCAATTGGCAAACCATGCTGCGGTTGGCGTCCCACATATAAAGTGGAGGAAGATGGGCACAGATGTTAGCTCAGGGCCAGTCTTCCTCAGCAAAAAGAGGAGGATTGGCAGCAGGTGTTAGCTCAGGGCTAATCTACCTCAAACAAACAAACAAAAATGTTGTCTGAGACAAGCCAAAAGGATTTGGTGAGCGCCAATGCCAATCTCAGTTTGACAGGTTAGAGTGGCGTGATGTGGCACACGCTTAGGAAAATCCCCCAGGGGCTAAAATTCTTTTAAGAACAAGGGGTAGAATTGTGGGGAAATAGAACTTCGTGGGATTTCTCGGTGATTCTGTAAAAAGCCCTGGCCCTCTACGACTGTTGGTGCAGTATGAGATTTAGATCTGCAGCCGTTTGTCTAGTTAATTGCCCTGATCTGCAAGGATTAATAATAATCCCTAGCAGAACCAAATAGTTGCAGCCCAGAGTAGGTCCTCTGAGGTGCACTACCTCTGAGGTGCCCTATCTCCTTAGGTATTTACATTTCAAGGAGGAATGAGGCCCAGGAAGGTGGAGAGGTCTCCAGGTCTGGCTCCTGGAGAGATTTTATTTACATGCCAAAGGGCTGGAGTAAGGCAGAGAGCCTTCCCAGGAGAGGAGGGCAGCTGACCCTGCCCCTTCACAAGGAGCAGGGAAAGTCAGTCTTCTGTCCTTCACCTACTGGTACAGGACAAGCGATCAGATGTCACCACGTCACCCCAGGGGGAAGACTGAGCAAGCGGAATAATGCACTGTGAGATATTTAATAAGAGCTCTGTCTCTATCAGAATGCCTTGGGTGTGCATTCAGGATAAAGTTAAAGAATATGAAAAGCCCAGCCCAGCCAAAAGGAGAGAGTGTCTTGAGGAGATCACTTTATATTAACGCCAAGAAGAATGAGAAATTAAGTCATCAGTGACCTTTAAGTAGTTTCAGGGGAATGGGGGAAAGAGAAGCCTTACTAGAGATGGTGGGGATAAATTGTCAATGAGGAAACGGGCAAATCTTTCAAGAAGTGTGTCATGGGAAATAAGATCATCTGGTACAAGAGAGAGGGAAGAAATAAGGTGAGCAGTTTAAGGAAAGAGTGAAGAAAAGAGATGCTAATTAACTCAATAAAAGAAGCAAGGTCACTGGGCACTGCGTGATCTTCAGCAGCTCTTGGATGTCTGGGTGAAGGTGAGACGGAAGCATGGCAATTAATCTCCTGTGTAGTTGGGGTTTTGCTGAGTAAGAACATTGGAAGGGCAGAAAGAAAGGAGAATAAAGGATGTAAGTAAGAGTTATTAAAATTTTAGCTTTTGGAATTGTTGGGAAGAAAATATTTCCCGTACCCTCTTAGATTTAGTGATACAGATCTGCAAATTAAATAGACAAAAGCAGATAAGCATGAGAAAAAAACTTTTAATCATGCACTACTACATGCAAGAGATCACAAAGAATGTGACTCAAGGGGGTGGTTAGAATTTGGGGCTTATATACCATTTTTTTAACTTAAAAATTATTTTATTGATGTCATATTGGTTCATAACGTTGTGTAATTTCAGATGTACGTTATTTATCAGTTTCGGTATAGACTGCATCGTGCTCACTCCTGTTCTGTCGCCGTATAAATGTGCCCCTTTATCTCTTTCGCCCTCCCCCTGCCCTCTTCCCCTCTGGTCACCACTAATCTGCTCTCCTTATCTATGTGTTTGTTTATCTTCCACAAATGAGTGAAATCATATGGCATTTGTTTTTCTCTGTCTGGCTGATTTTGCTTAACATAATACCCTCAAGGTCCGTTCATGTTGCCATAAGTGGCACGATTTTGTCTTTTTTAGGGCTGAGTAGTATTCCATTGTATATATAAACCATTCATCAGTTGACAAGCACTTGGGTTGTCTCCACCTCTTGGCTATTGTGAATAATGCTGTAATGAACATAGAGGTGCATAAATCTCTTTATATTGCTTATTTCATGTTCTTTGGATAAATACTCAGTAGTGGGATATCTGTATCTTACAGTATTTGGGTTTTTTTTTTTTTTAAGGGAGATTAGCCCTGAACTAACATTTGCTGCCAATCCTCCTCTTTTTGCTGAGGAAGACTGGCCCTGAGCTAACATCCATGCCCATCTTCCTCTACTTTACACGTGGGACACCTACCACAGCATGGCTTGCCAAGCAGTGCCATGTCCACACCAGGGATCCGAACCCGTGAACCCCAGGCCGCCAAAGCGGAACATGCACACTTAACCGCTGCGTCACCGGGCCGGCCCCTATATTTTTAACTTTTGAGAAATCTCCATACTTAGTTTTCCAAATTGGCTGCACCAGTTTGCATTGCCATTAACAATGTATGAGGGTTCCCTTTTCTCCACATCCTCTCCAACATTTGTTATTTTTGGTCTTGTTAATTATTCTGACAGGTGTAAGGTGATATCTCATTGTAGTTTTGATTTACATTTCCCTAATAATTAGTGATGTTGAACATATTCTCACGTGCCTGTTGGCCATCTGTATATCTTATTTGGAAAAATGTCTGTTCATATCCTCCAACCATTTTTTGATCAGGTTGTTTGTTTTTTTGTTGTTGAGTTGTATTAATTCTTTATATATTTTGGAAATTAACCCCTTGTTGGATACATGATTTGCAAATATTTTCTCCCAGTTAATGGGTTGTCTTTTCATTTTGTTCCTGGTTTCCTTGGCCTTGCAGAAGTTCTTGAGTCTGATGTTGTCCCATTTGTTAATTTTTTCTTCTGTTTCTCTTGCCTGAGTAGACATGGTATTTGGAAAGATACTGCTAAGATTAATGTCAGGGTTTACTGCCTATATTTTCCTCTAGGAGTTTTATGGTCTCAGGTCTTATATTCAAGTCTTTAATCCATTTTGAGTTAATTTTTGTGTATGGTATAAGATAATGATCTACTTTCATTCTTTTGCAAGTGGTTGCCCAGTTTTCCTAACACCATTTATTGAAGACACTCTTTTCTCCATGGAGTCTTCTTGCCTCCTTCGTCTGAGATGAGCTGTCCGTAGATGTGTGGTTTTATTTCTGGGCTTTCAATACTATTCCATTGATCTGTGTGTCTGTTTTTGTGCCAGTACCATGCTGTTTTGGTTACTATAGCTTTGCAGTATATTTTGAAATCAGGGAGTGTGATACCTCCAGCTTTGTTTTTTTTTTTTTTTTCAGGATTGCTTTGGCTATTTGGGGTCCTTTGCTGTTCCATATAAATTTTTGGATTCTTTGTTCTATTTCCAAGAAGGATGTCATTGGGATTCTGATTGGGATTGCGTTGAAGCTGTAGATTGCTTTAGGTACCGTGGACATTTTAACTACATTTATTCTTCCAGCCCATGAGCATGGAATATCCTTCCATTTCTTTATGTCTTCTTCAATTTCTTTCAATAATATCTTATAGTTTTCAGAGTACGGGTCTTTCACCTCCTTGGTTAAATTTATTCCTAGATATTTCATTCTTTTTGTTGTGAATATAAATGGCATTATATTCTTGAGTTCTCTTTCTGCTAGTTCATATTAGTATATAGAAATGCAAGTGATTTTTGTAAGTTGATTTTGTACCCTGCAACATGGCTGTAGTTGTTAATTATTTCTAATAGTTTTCTGGTAGATTCTTTAGGGTTTTCTATATTACAGAATCACGTCATGCACAAACAGCAAGAGTTTTACTCTTCCTTTCCAGTTTGGATACCTTTTATTTCTTTTTCTTGCCTCATTGTTCTGACCAAAACCTCCAGTACTATGTTATAAGAGTGGTAAGAGTGAGCATTAGATATCATTTAACAGATGAAAGGGAGGAGGAGACAGACACCTTCAGGAAAACAAATAAGTTCTCACTGAGAGGTCGGGGAGAAAGGCATTTATGGGAAAACAAATGACACTTAGGAGAGATAAATGGGACCTTAGGCGAATAGATGGGAGATATGGTCGTTTTGTGACAATGTTTGAGTTGGTGCTAACTTCTCCTCTTCAATAGGATTAGATTTGCTTTATGACAATCAAGTTCTTTTGAGTTCTTTTGGGAGGCTCTGCTTTTAGGCCAATAAAAGGTTTCAGGAACTCAAATGTCTTCAGCTAAAAATAATTTTCATGCCACAGGGGCATTCTGAACCCCTTCAGAATCTAAGTAGGAGGAAGATGAAAATGAAGGCAAAAGGCAACAAGAACACAGCCACTTTCTCTGGACCCTGAATTGTCTGTGACTGTGAGAACATAAATTGCTTCCATTTGTTGGGGCTCTAGAGGAAGTGGTGTCTTAGAGTTTAAATCTAATTTCGGATAAGACAAGAGGTGAAAGGAATTGAAGGGGTTCAGAACAGGCTTCCCCAAGATGTGCCACTTTGGCATGTGGAATATTGTGAGCTAAAGGTAATCAAGACCCTGTGGATTGAGAAGCATTTACCTCTCCTTTAAAGAATTTAAATTGGGAGCCTTGCCCATAATAAGAGTTATTATCAGAAATAAATTTTTATGACCTATCTGTATGGCAGGGTAAACCTCTAATTATTGAACATCTGCTCTTCTAATCATCCTGTGAATTACCCTCCTCCCCGTGAGGCCTCAGCCCCTATCCCATTCCTTAGCTCAAGATGGAATGTATATCTCATTTTACCTTTTTGTCTCTGAACCTTTAAAGTAAGTGAGATCTCTGACCCCCTTGTGTATGTAGGGTTCCCAAATTTATGCAATTAAATTTTATTTTCTTTTATTAACCTGTCTCATATCAATTTAATTCTTAGACCTACCAGGAGAACCTAGTAGGGTAGAGAAAAATTTCTTCCTCCCCCACAGTTGGTGTAGCCATCAGGATAAACTTCCCTGACTGGACATTGTTCCCTCCAGGGATGCTGAAGCTGAGAGAACATGGACATCTGACGAGTGCCAGCAGAAGATAAGAATTCTTGCCCTATCAGAATTCTGGATCTCTGCCTGCTGCAAGGTCTATCGGAAGCAAGAGCGATAAGAATCTTTTTTTCTCTTTTCTAAATTTAGATTAGCAGGAGAAAATATTTGTTAAATTAGTTTCTTGGGCAAAAGCAACTCTGGTCAAGATTTGAGATAAGTACTTCTGTTTTCTGTTGATCTCATTCCTCCCACAGATGGTGGTTGTTTTCTTTCCTCTCAACCAGCCAGATGGTGTATATGCATAAGGCAGGCAGCCGAGACGGCTGTGGCTCTGTGCTTAGGGAATCTCACCTTGTTCTGTTCAAGAGTGGGGGAAGCACATGACTCCCTGTGTTTTGGAATGGTTGTTTAAAACCAGGCCCCTCATATTCACCGCCTTTACTTTCTTAGGCTAACTCTGGGAGTGAACGTTTTGCGTCTTGGGAGGACTGCATCCTTTGCACTCTCTTTTGAGGATGCCTCTTGCGTCCATGGGTAAGCCATAAAAAGGCTTTTGGTTTGAGTCACTATTAAGATCCTACTTGTCAATGGCCAGAGGATGGATCCTTTGAATTGGAAAAACTTCTAAATTGGATAAAAAGATTTTTTGGAGAGCTCTTGTATTGGTATAACAGTGACAAATAGAAATGGCAAGCAATAGGATATATTGGAGTATATGAGGAAGCCATTTGGCGTAAACCTAATTCTGCCTAACTTTGTTTTTTCCAAAAGGGCCTGACTGTGACCATTGAGCACACATTGCATATCTGCTTTAAACATTTCCTATGGCAAGAACAAATGCCCTTAAGATAAAGGAGCAACTTCCCCCCACATTGGCATTTCCTTAGGGATAAGCATCTTTCCTTAGGCTAGGAACTGATTGCTGTGCTCACCTTGCCTTTGACCACCCAGCTCACCTTTGACCACCCAGCTCGAGACAGCAGACCTGCCACCCTGCTGTGTTCACCGAGACAGCAGACCTACCTGCTGTGTCCATCAATCGCTGTGCCGACAGAGCAGTCTCGTGACTATTGTAAAAGGGACATTTCAATCATATGTGAAACATCCTGTTTGGGGGTATATAACCACTCTGTACACCCTACTTCTTTGGTGTCCTTTCTTCCTTCGGCAAGAAAGGCCCCGGGCCATGGTCCTCACATTTTAGCTCAGAATAAACTCACCCAAATTTTCATTTCTGGATTGGTTAAGGATTATTTTCGTCGACAACAGCTAGCCATTGAGATTCCTTTAATAAGAAAGAAGGACAGAAATTAGAACAAAAATCACAGTCAACTCAGACCCCTTCCGATTTGCCTTCAGACATTTGCAGATACTGTGAAAAATCAGGACATTGGAAATACAATTGTCTGGCACTTAAAAAAAAATAATATAACAGCTAGACTTAGGGACTCCGTAACAAGATCAAAGAACAGAAATTTAGGCTTAAAACAAAAATCCAATGTAAAACCCCCTGCTTAAAATCCAGCCCCATCTGCTTGTTTTAGTTTCCCTTTTTCTACAAGATTTACAGAGAACACTCTAGCCCAGTCTCTAAGTGTTCACAGGTCACTCATCTAAATGCTGAAGCCTGGGGAAGGAAGTTAGCAGAAGCGCCTGGGACACGCACTGAGACTCGCTTTGCTGGGCTCTAGGATCAGGCGCTGTCAGCTTCAGGCCTTCCCATGCAATGTGTCCTGCAGATACATCCCAGAAGCCCATCCAAAGAATTTGTATTCCTGGGGCAACAACAGATCTTTTGAATTCTAAAGCCTTTTACTTCCACTTTCAGAAGATCCTACCAAATGTAGACAAGAGTTAGAAAGATCAGTGGCCGTTGTAGTGCCCAGTCAAGAGAGGAAAATGAAATTTAGTGTTGTCCCTTCCTTTCCAAATCCAGATCCATTGGTTACTGAGCCCTTCTCCCCTAGGGATGACTACTGCCTTCTTTCTCGTCTCGTTCTGTGTCCTGAGGGCTGGGCTTGGCTTTCCGTCTGCCTGGGACATGCAGGCTGCTGGTTTTTTCCTTTTGCCTATCTTTGGGAGTGACTCTGAATCTTAGGAGTATAGTAACCTTTGAAGATGCCTCTTGGGTCCGGGGAATTGTTTGATACTGCCAGAAATATTTACTCTTTGTCCTGGCTGAAAATTAGCAAGATTTAAAAAGGATTTTTTTTTTTTTTTTTTAAGCAGCTCTATGGTCAAAAATTGGCCAAATTGAAAGCTGGTAGTCAGAGCCTGATAGGAAATGTTTTTGTATAGGCCTTTTTCCCTAAGTTAAAATAAAACTATGTAGCCAGAAAGAAAAAAGCAAATTAAGGATAATGTAGTTAGACTGGTAGATCAACCTATGATGTCATTTAAGTTATAACCCAATTTCTGAGCAACTGAGAGCACTGTCCTTATCTTATAAATCTTCAATCTAGACCGTCCCCAATTCCTAAGGCTGAAGGGGAAAAAAAGGGGCAAACAGCTATAGAAGTACCCTTACTCAAAATCTAGCATCTTAATTGTCTTCTCCATAAATATTAGTAGAAAAAAAGCTTTAGCCATCTATGTAATCTTAATTTATTCCATCTGCCAGAAACACAATTTGAACCCAACTATTCTTTCATAACTAGTGAGGTTTGCATTACTGTACTTAATTCATGGCAGTAACTTTAAAACAGTAGCTATGGGGTCTCTATGTATATGTGTCTCTGTATGTATGTTGTAAATGTGTGATATTTTTCTACTTCTGCATGGTTTTATCAAATTTAGTTTAGAAGAGAGCTCTCTTTAATTGGCATAAAAACAAACAAGCACTATATAAATTAAGTACACTCTTAAAAATATAATGGAAATCAACCCAAATGAATTTCAGGATCATGTGATCTAGGAAAATATTTGGTAATGAAGCTAATTTAAGTTTGTTGATTAATTTAAAAAGGCGTGTCCTTAGAGTTATCAGCATTAAATATAAAACTTTTGTCCTACCTAGGTGTATTAAAAGTCAAATAAATTTTTATTATCTCTATTACAAAATTTGGCAGCAAAAAATTGATGGTTGACTTTGTCTAGTGTCTCATGAAGTTTTTGTGGGTAATCTAAGCATAATTGTTGTGAACAAACAACCTAAATAGATATTATAAGCAAAATTAAAAGGTTTTTAGGTGAACTTTTTGACAACAATTGTGTGTTATGGTATGTGTACTTAAAAATAGCTTCCAAAATCTTTTTGGTAACTTGAAACTTTAGAGTTTTGCCAGGTTAAGTTAAATGATGGGAATTTATTCATAGATCATTTCCAAATAAGAGAAAATACTGAAACATTAATTGCTATGGAAGACTAAGTTTACCTACTTTTGACCTCATTAGAGAGAAACTAAAAGGTAGATTTGGGGCTGTTAGCAAACATGTCTTGTGCTTTATTGAAAGACTGCACTATGAAGAAGGATGTTTCTAGAAATTAAAATTAATTCATAAATTTGCTGATTTAAAGATTGCTGCTATGGCAGATAGTTCATAATGGTTGACCTCTTAGTTTTCACTGGAAATTAAGGTTTCTAAGGGTTGAAATTTCTAATTAATACTTGTAGTTAAAACCACTAAGGTAATAAGGGAAATATCTTAGTATAAAATGTGTGTTTTTAGTGGGAAAAAAAAAAGACAGATGGAATGCCTAGAACAAAATCTGAATGTAAAGAAAAATAAGTTATGGGGCCAGCTTGGTGGCATAGTGGTTAAGTTCATGTGCTCCACTTTGGTGGCCCAGGGTTCGCAGATTCAGATCCCAGGTGCAGACCTAGCACTGCTCGTCAAGCCACACTGTGGTGGCATCCCACATAAAATAGAGGAAGATTGGCACAGCTGTTAGGTCAGCAACAATCTTCCTCACAAAAAAAAATAATAATAATAAGTTATAGGTTTATGGAAAAGGAATCCTGAGAAAGAGTTTTATACATAGTCGAGCTGGCTAAGACTGGAATGAATTTAATTAAGTAAACGAGTTTTAATATCAAAAGTAAACTGGTGCAAAATGAGAATTTGATTTTTCTCTCTATTAAAATGACAGGGTTTCCTTGGGCTTTTAGTGTGCTCTTGATAAAGAGATTATGAAAGGTTTTTTTCTTTACCTTTGAGTAGTCTACCTAAAAGGCAGAGGTTCTATGTTTTATCAAAATAATTTCCTGTATTGTTTTTATCAGATCTTTATTTACAAAAACTGTTTTTCTTACAACCATTTAACTTTATATAATGGCCTGAAAGTCTTTAATTGTCACCATGGTTAAATGGATAACTGAGCATTGTTTCATGGTGACTTATGATCCTATTTGACCAAGTGTTTTAAAACCTTTTGATATGTTTGACAAACTTCAATCTGCTGCACTTTCCCTACATTGCCCATGCTGGTAGCTTTGTGGATCTTCCCAAGATCTCTGTCTCGGATGTTGTACTCAGGTCCCTCACACTCCATGCCCATACTGTCCCTCCGCGGGCTGATGGAGGAGCCCAAGGGCAACTTTCGCTTCTCACTGCCTCCTGAGCCCAACGCTAGAGCTATAGATCAGCCAACCAGGTCTTGCCACAACATTCCAGCAGTGAAGTTCCAGGATTTGAAATCTTTCAGCCCAGAATAACTGTAGCCAAGCAACGCAACTAAACACGAGTGCATGTGCGCACCTCAGAAGTCTCCATGGAGTTTAGCCAATGCAACAACAGGAAGCTGTTTTCATGGTTTCAGAGACTGTGGCCATGTGTGTCATCAAGTACAGACCTGGGAGGAGAAACCAATGCTCATCCTCCAGATGAAATGAAATGCATTTCTGCAAGACTCTGAGCCCTCCCCTTTGGACCAACCTTGCCTTTACGTCTTCTTGAGTTTATTTTGCTTTTATTTTCCCCCAATTAAATCTTTAATCAATCCAAGATTTATTGTGGAGCATGATATAACATTTAAGAACTTGTTTGCCAGCCCACACACAGACCCATCAGCAGAAGGGAGGGCCTGACTGATGGGGATTGAACACAACCCCTGTTGAATCTTTGGATAATGCTAAGCTATGCAGACACAGTAGTAACCCTTGGGAAGCAAGACTTAACATTTTTAAAAATAAGCAGAGACATCAATGGCTGCATACTGTAGTAGAGACAGACTTCACAAATTTACTGAATGCAAGTTACTCAACAAAACAAGAACAACGCTCTGGGGAGACAATCAGAATTCGTAATTGCTTCATTATCTGAAATTCAACAAGACAGCAAAGAAACAAGTGTGACCCTGACTAAGGAAGAAAAGCATTAAATATAAACAGTCCGAGTATCTCCAGTAGTTGGATTTAGCAGAGAGCAGAAAGCAGCTATTACGAACATCTTCAAAGAACTAATGGAAGTCACATTTAAAGAATTAATGAAAATGTTGATGAAAATGATGCAATGCATGAAGAATGTCAAAAAAGAGATAGAAAGTAGGGCTGGCCCCGTGGCCGAGTGGTTAAGTTCGCGCACTCCATAGCAGGCGGCCCAGTGTTTCGTTGGTTCCAATCCTGGGCGCGGACATGGCACTGCTCATCAGACCACGCTGAGGCAGCGTCCCACATGCCACAACTAGAAGAACCCACAACGAAGAATACACAACTATGTACCGGGGGGCTTTGGGGAGAAAAAGGAAAAAAATAAAATCTTTAAAAAAAAAAAAAAGAGATAGAAAGTATATGAAAGAACCAAATGGAAACTTGGAACTGAAAAATAATACATCTGAAATGAAAAATTTGGTTGATTTGAGATGGCAGAAGAATCGGTGAACTTAAAGAAGGATCAACAGAAATTATTCAGTCTGAAGAGGAGACGAGGAAAGAACAACGAAGAAAATGAACAAAGCTTTAGAGATCAGTTCAACATCAAATATATCAATACGTGTGTAACAAGAATACCAGAAGGAAAAGAGAGAAACAAGAGGGCAGATAAACATATTTGAAAGAAATAACTGCCAAAAACTTCTTAAATTTGATGAAAAACATTAATCTACAGATCCAAGAAGCTCAACAATCCCAAGGAGGAAAACCACATGGAGACCCACACCTAAACACATTATAGGCCAACTCTTAAAAGAGAAGGCTAAGAAAAAAAATCTTGAAAGCAGCAAGAAAAAACCCATTTATCACTAGAGGAGACCAAAATTATAATTAACAGCTGACTGTTAAGTTGTAACATATGATGACGAGAGCAAAGAGAAGGGAAGAAAAGGAGATAGATAGGAATAAAGTTCCTACATTTTACCAGAATTAAATCCATATTATTTTGAAGTAGACTGTGATAAGTTACAATGCATATTGTCATACCTAGAGTGACCACTCAGATATAACTCAAAACAGGAGGACCAGAGTGATCACTTTAGATAAGGGAAAAACAAAAAAGAAATAGCAAAATGGCAGATGTAAAAACAATTCTATCAATACTAAATATGAATGAACTGAACACCTCACTCAAATAATTGAGACTGTCAGACTGGATTAAAAAAAGCAAGATCCATTTGATAAAGACTTGTGTTCAGAGTACACGATCTTTTACAACACATAAGAAGACAAACAACCCCAAAAAAGGGGTGGCTTCTCCAAAGAAGATATAGAAACGGCCAACAGCATAGGAGAGGATGCTCAACGTCACTAGTCCTAGAGAAATGAGATGCTACTTTGTATCCACTAGTATGGCCTTATCAAAAAGACAGACTAAAAGAAGTACTGTAGACGACGTGGAGAAACTGCAACCCTCCTACATTGGTGGCTGGAAAATAAAATTGTATAGTTACTTTGAAAAGAGTTCTTCAGGTTCTTAAAAAGTTCAACAGAAACTTACTGCATGACGGGCAATTTCAATTCTAGAAGTCTACCCAAGAGAAATGAAAACACGTGGTCACACAAAGATGTATACACACACACACACACAAATATATACACAGAGAGAGGGAGATGCAAGGAGGGAGGAGAGGAGAAAGGAATAGGGGAATAAAAAAAATGGGACAAATGAAAATAATTAGTGAATCTAATCAAGGGTATATGGGAGTGGCTTGTATTATCCTGGTAACGTTTCTGTAAGTTTGAAAGTACATCAAAATTTAAAATTACCAAAAAAAGAGCGAGAATATATCCTGTAGCATGCTCCCTCTATCAACTTCTTCAATGAAGACTATAGATGGCTTATAAGTTATTAGAAAAGTGTAGGTAATTTTAATAAAATCACTTCAAGAATATAATTTGAGGGGTCAGCCCCAAGGTGTAATGGTTAAGTTCAGCATGCTCCACTTTGGCAGCCCAAATTAGCAGCTTGGGATCCCAGGTGTGGATCCACACCAATCATCAGCCATGCT
This sequence comes from Equus caballus, assembly GCF_041296265.1. Classification (NCBI taxonomy): domain Eukaryota; kingdom Metazoa; phylum Chordata; class Mammalia; order Perissodactyla; family Equidae; genus Equus; species Equus caballus. Next base: position 19,128,036 of record NC_091712.1, on the reverse strand, counting down.
GTGGTGGTGACCCACATATAAAAAAAATTGGAGGAAGTTTAGCACAGATGTTAGCTCAGGGCTTATCTTCCTCATGTTAGAAAAAAGAAGAAGATTGGCGATAGATGTTAGCTCAGGGCCCATCTGCCTCAGCCAAAAAAAAAAAAGCATATAATTTTGTTGTAAAACCAACACAATGTGCTTTAAAATAATTTTTCTATTGATTTAAATAAACTCACCTGTAAATCCTGTAACAAGACATGAATATTCACAAAATCCAAATGAAACCTTTTCATTTCTAATTCAGGGTAATTCAAAAGTTCACTTGGAATCTGTACAGTTCATTGACCTCCCCGCCTTCCAGGGACACTGGGATCTGGGGCCTATGAGAAAGAATATGTCTGGGTTCGGGGCCAAAGATGGCCACTTCGACCCTGATCCCAAGGCACAAGTTACTGAGACAATGTCCTGTGTCATGTTCCTTGTCTGAGCTGGCCACCTCGACGGGCACCTGACCAGACTATAGAAACGTCCCATCCGTGGGAACAAGAAGAAATAACTCAAAGTATCTAAATGTCTGAAACCCTGAGTCAGAACCTAGAGAAACCTTAGGGTAAAAGGGAGTCACAGGCATAGAATAATTGCGAGTCTCCCTGAGGAGAGGACGCTTTGCCTCAGACCCGGACAATCGGCACTCCCGCCCGCTTACAAACTGTTGGGACTTCCCCAGCTGCTGGTGGTGTGGATGTTGTAAGGACAGATTTGTTGTTCTTTGTTTCCATGCTCCTTGTTCTGTTGCGTTTTATCAATAAACTCTGATTGCTTAAACAACCAAGTAGCCTTGGCGGTACCTGTCATTTCTTGCCCTTTGCAGCTGTGGACAACAGAAGGGGACTGAGTTTTTGGTTTTATTTTGCTTTTAATACCAACCATAATCATATAATTATTCACAATTTGCGATATGTTACTTGTTATTTAACAAAATACTATTGCTTTGAAATAAATTTCATTAGTCAGAGTGATAGTAATATTTTTTTAAAAGACCATGAAAATGCAAGCTGCATTTGTAAAAGGTTGTAATCATCTAAATTCTGATTTTATCTGTACATTTACAATTCTTTACTCTTAGATTTTCAAAAAACCATTTTATATATGGTCAATGTGGAGTATAATTAAGTTCATCTTAGTGAAGTTTCCACTGATGTATGTATGAATATGGTTTACCAACAGCCAAATAGCATCATTTCTTTTTTTCTTTTTTGAGGAAGATTAGCACTGAGCTAAGATCTGCCACCAATCCTCCTCTTTTTGCTGAGGAAGATTGGCCCTGAGCTAACATCCATAGCTATCTTCCCCTATTTTGTATGTGGGACACTGCCATAGCATGGCTTGATGAGCCGTGTGTAAGTCCACGCCCAGGATCCAAACCCATGAACCTCAGGCTGCTGAAGTGGAGTGCATGAACTTAACCACTACACCACCGGGCTGGCCCAGGATAGTTTCTCTTCTTTTTTTCATATGAGGATGTTATTCTGTTTTTTTTTATTAAGTTCACAATAGTTTACATCATTGTGAAATTTCAGTTGTATGTTATTTCTTGTCAGTCACCATATAGGTGTTCCCCTTTGCCCCCTGTGCCCCCCGACTCCCCTCCCCCTGGTAACCACTGGACTGTTTTCTTTGTCCATGTGTTTGTTTATATTCCACACATGAGTGAATTCATGTGGTCTTTGCCTTTCTCAGTCTGGCTTATTTCGCTCAGCATAATTTTCTCCAGGTCCAGCCATGTTGTTGCAAATGAGATGATTTTGTCTTTTTTTTATAGCTGAGTAGTATTCCATTGTATATGTATATACCACATCTTCCTTATCCAATCAGCGGTTGATAGGCACTTGGATTGCTTCCATGTCTTGGCTACTGCGAATAGTGCTGCAATGAACATAGGGGTGCATGTGTTACTTTGGATTGTTGATTTCAAGTTCTTTGGGTAGATACCCAGGAGTGGGATAGCTGAGTCATACAGTATTTCTATTTTTAGCATCATTTCTTTATCAAAGATAAATGGTACTATCTGGAAATAAAGACAATCCCTCAACAGTTTCACTTTGCTAAGTAAAAATACTTCCCAGGAGCTAAAGGCACAGTTTTTATTCACATCTAGTAATAACCAACCATAAAATCATTACTTATTTTTGGCTTGATACCTGATGGACATTTCTCAAACAAGCTGTTTTCAATCCTCATAGCTCTTTATTTTATTTATTTGCTCTTTGCAGGAGGTGTCCATCATGAGAATAACCAAAATTAGATAACTATGACAAAAGACTGACAAAGTATTTCACACCCTTGAGTGATGTCAAGTCGAGAATGGAGGGAAAGCATTGCAAAAGGAGATTCCTGCAATGCTACTTATCTTCTTGCAATAAACCCAGCAAGGCCTCCGTTCCAAGAGAGCTACCATCTCACTTCCAATTTCTTCCCCTCAAGAATAATCTGAATCTCCTTGGCATCCAAAGTCTCATAGGTCAACAAAGCTTCTGCTAGATTCTTGCGCTCTTTTGCATGAGTCTTCAAGATATGTTTCGCTCGTTCATATGAGTCCTGAAATAGTAGATACGTAAGAGGCAGAAAATTTAGGAGAAGCAAAAACCATAAATGAGAAAAGAAAAAAACTTTATGTACCTTAAAAAATGTGAAATCTACTGATTCCTATTTATAAAAACTAAAGGCATTTACAAACTTGGTTCCCAAATATAATTCTTTCATACTTTCAAGTGTTCTATTTTTAACCTCAAAATCTATCACACAGATAACTGCGGACTTCTTAGACAAAAAGCTACCTAAAAAAAATTAAAATATGGGTTGTACTTGTCTACTTTTAAAATAAGGTCTGCGATCATAAAAATCTATCTTTCTATTCAATATATATGTTAAAAAGGAAAGAAAGTTTGCTCCTTTTGACTCAAGATTTCACCAATTTATTCAATCTAAAATGGCCAGAAAGGATATACTTTTCCATTCTTTTACTTGGTAACACTCACTTGTCAATTGGTGACACCTGTAACACAGTATTATTGCAGATCCTGATTTTCATATATTTGATTTGATTTTTGCAACCCACGTGAAATTTGTCACTTAAATCCTTCAACTGTCTTTCCAAAAGTAAGTTTGGATTAAGTTTATCAGCTCATGATTAATGGCACTAATAATAGTTCATTTTTGGCAATGTCACAACATTTGCCTGTACAATGTCTATGCCAATATTTGAATATTTAATCATATTTTTGCCCTTATAAAATTGGGTGGAAAGTGTAAAAATGAATTTACCAACACCAAGAAGCATAGGTCATATAAACACAACACAATCATTAGACATTCTGAACGTAATCTTTATGTTCAAGTGAAATAATCAAATTAAAGAAAATATATAAAATATTTCAAAGATATCATGAAAGATTGCAACTAAAAACAAGAATAAATTACCAATAACCCTTTAAAACTCTCCTGGAATGAAGTCCCTACTTTGTAACATGTAAGACTACCATCAGGTTTTTATGCTTTTAAATCTCGTACACATTTGAACCTAAAACACTCCTAACCAGCAGTCCTGTCTCCCTCATAATTATGCCCTTTAAGTGGAAAGGTCGCCTACTATCTTTCCAACCTATCATTTCAGAAGAAAAGGATCCAATTTTTGCTATTCTGTTTTCTGAGTTTTTGGAAATGTGTTATAGAAAAGAAAGAGTATTTCCAAGCTATAGGAGTGCTTGCGTATAGATAATTTACTCAGAGTAATATATATAGTATACATAAAGGGAGGAAAAGAGAATGAAGGTTCTGCGAAGGCAGAGATTCTGCCTCTTCTGAAATGCCTTCTCCACCCTTCCATTACATAAACTTTGCCCATCCCTAACCACTCTAAAGCATTTCTTCCACCTCCTTGAATTACTCAAAGCCTGGGAGCCCGCTTCCTCTAACCCCTCAGGGGCAGTTACTTATCGCTCTTATACCAGGTACTTCAGGGTAAAGAGGTAAGCTCTTTGCCCCCATCACCACATAGAACTCAATTTTTAAAAATGTCTTTAAACCAGCCAACACAATTTGAAGGAAAGCCACGCTTTACAGCCAACCTGTTGTAATGTGATCAGTTCCAAATAGAAGCTCCTCGGCCACTCTTCCTCCCACACTAACATCCATTTGTGCAAGCAGCTGAGCTCAAGTCTCATTCCATCTGTCATTCTCAGGCAGCAGGGACACCTAGAAAGTTAAAAAACAGAGAAAAACCTCAGACATGGGTTTGAAACGTATATTAATAATCAGAACGATCACTGGTCTCTCATGACCTTACTTAACACCATGACGCTGAAAGCTCAAGGACATTTAGTAGAGACGGTCATCGGTGACTGATGACAAAACCAGCAATTGATAAAATAAGGAAAATTCTCTACAGCAAAAGTGCATTTTATAAACAAGAGGGAGATAATATTGTAATAGGACTGCTTTATCTCTAGTTGCACAGAAATGTTTAAAATATCTATAATTAGAAAGATATGGGAATGAAACTAGTACTTAATGAGAAAAATCTTAGAAAAACTATTGTTCTAGATCTCCAGTTTACTATAAAATATAAAATATAAATATAAATATATATAAATGTAAAATATATAAATATAAATAAAATACAAAATATAAATATAAAAATATAAAATATATAAAAGGATATAACTTGGGCATAGCCAGATGGGAGAGATGCACAGGGCAAGGTGTGAGGAAAGGGCACGGAGCCTCCACGTCCTCTCCAGGCGCACCACTCAACCTACAGCTCCACGTGTTCACCAACCCCTTTGCTCTCTGAACGCCGTCCTTTTGGTTTTTTATGGAGGCTTCCTAATCTAAGCATGGTTGATTAAATCACTGGCCATTTGGCAATTAAGCTCAATCTCCAGCACCTCTCTCCTGGGCCAAACTGAAATTTCCAACCCTCTAATCACACGGTTGGTTCTCTTGGCACCCAGCCCCCATCTTTAGGTGTATTCCAAAAGTTGCTTCATTAACATAAAAAAGATATGTCTATCACTCTCATCATTTATGAAATTCTAAGAGTTTTAGGAGCTCTGTGCTAGAAACGGAGATGAAGACCAAATAAATATTTCTTAATCACAATATCACCATATCCCCCGAGGCCCAAGGGACTTGGAGGGAGTGGTCTCCAGGACCTGGAGAGAGAGCAAACTAGGAGCAAAGGGCCCTGTGGCAGCACCTGGGATCTTGCTTGAGGGAAGGACCCAGGAACTAAGTGCTGACCTCTTGCTTCTCCTCATCTCCTACTGGTCCCCTTTGCCCAAGCACTACCAGAAGTCAGAGAGGAGGGTGACAAGGGAGCCTGAACACATTGTGGTCTGTACAGGTCAGCCGTCTTGGCAGAGGGCAGGAGGAGGTGGAGAGTGGATCTGGAGTAGAGATGGAGAACACACAGCACAAGGACTATAGGACCAAAAAACCCTACAAACACCATGAAATTTCCTAGACGAGACCCTTATCAACCAAAAGAGTATTGCCATATGTTCAGCCCCATATTGCAAAAGCTCCTGGAGGCAAAGGCAAGGAGGCACCCTCAAGCGTGGCGAAACTGCGTCTGTTCAAAGCAGCCAAGGACCATACGGGTTGCATTTCCAAAGCATGTTCTTAGATGCAGCTCTCAAAAAGAAATTCTGTATTACATGAACAAATGATTACCATAGTCAAATAAGTTCAGACGTTTCTGAGCTAAATTGGTTTTTCACTTCAAAGTTTCTGAAGTCCTTTACTACTCCTGTGTACAGCGGTTAATTTCCGAAAGGAAGGGCTCTGGGCAGCATTCTCTGGACCAGTGTGTTCTCTCCACTACACCTGAGTGCTGAGAACGGGCTGCTGCAGCTCGAGCTAGAATTCAACTCCGCCGCTGCCTGGCGCTGTGGGCACCGCAAGCCACGTAATTCCCTTGGATCTCGTTTTCCTTGCGTGCCCGAGTTAAGGAGCTGATCTTAGACGTTTATATTTTTAGGATGCAGTTGTCTATCCCAGAGTCAGAGTTAACCAGTAACTCTGAATTTCTCAGAGCAAAAAGGCTGAATCTTTGTGAGAACCTCAGAGCAACAGCTTCCTCGGAGGGCTCGCTGGTGTCTGTCTTCCCTTCTTGACCTAAATCTTAGTCCTGAACTCGTTTGTCATCAGTTACGCACAGCTCTGGTCCCTGGCACTGACACGTGCCAACCCTACAGCCTGCAGTGAATTACTCAGCCTGGGATTCTGGCCAGTCTGGTTCTACTTCCGTGACTCACTCATCTCCTTCTGTGACACTTCACTATTCTCCAAGGTCATCCCGCTGTGCCTGGGATCACATGTCCTTGTGGTTCTGAGCTCACCAGACCTCACCGGCAGCTCCACTCCTTCTGTCCTCAGCAGTTTTCTTCTGGCTGCTGATTTATTTTTCATACCATTTTGTTTATTCCTTATATCTTCCTCTTTTTTCCTACCAATATTGGAAAGAAGTTTTATTTGTCTCTCTTTCTTCTCAAAGCTGCTACTTCCCTCCTTCCCCGCCTCTCTCCATCCCCCGGGGCTCCCCTGTATTCCTTTGGGCAGAAGTTACCATTGCCTTCCGTGTTGGGACCTTGAAATCCATCCATCCGTTCAGCTGTGACACAGTAGCAAGTTAGCTGTCCACTAGGGTGACCACAGAATTTATCAGTCAAACTCGGATACTTTTGAGTGTGAAAGAGGTTGCTGTTAACAACTATGCCAGAATAGCGAGTGTAAAACAGGACTGTCTCAAACGGAGTTCTGTGATCACCCCATTGTTGACAGATAGATGACCTACCATACTGCCGAAATTCCATATAGTTTTCTTTTATGAGATGTGTTTATGTCCTAATCCTGCAGATTTGGAGCACTATTCCTGACACATGGTTTCTTGAGTCACATGTATTGCATGGCTCTGACTGTCCCCTAGACCAGCCAAATTCCTTCTCTAAATGACAAGTTCCCTAATGGATGGTTAAGCCTGCCGTCACATCCACGGTCAGTCACTGAAGTTGCAGTCCAGACAACAGCAGCATCTGCCTCCTTACCTGTTTTCCCTCCCCTTCCCCACGGTTCTTTGATCCCTCCCTTACCCACTCTGCCCCAACCTTCCAGCTGAATCTGATTGCCTTTCTTTTGGTGCTCCCACTGGCACCTACGGCAGCATTCACCAGGACCGTCCCAAAGTCAAGAGAAAGAACTTCTGGGTCATAACTACCCAGATGTTTACTAGCCTGCTTCTGCTGGGAGTTTTGTGTCCCTCTTCCTTGGCAGCTAGATTCTTTCTGTCAAGTGCCCACACTGATTTCAATAGTGTCTGCATATTGTTTTGATGGTAAGAGATAGAACCCCAACTAAAGCTAGTTTAGCCCCAAAGGGGAATTCATTGACTCAAGGATCTAAGAAAATTTTTGACAAGGTGAGGGACAGGGATGCAGCTGGGCCCGAGAAAAGACTGGAACCAGAGATTTGAGTGCCACCTGGCCTCTGCATCCCTCCTCCTATTTGGGGGCATCAGCTTGAGTCTCCCTCCTTGATGACTAGCATTACCATATGCCAGGAAATGTGGTTTCTGAGCTCCCAAGTTGTGCGTCTTAGTACTGTGCAGCCCAGTGTATATTTCCATTGGTTCCCAGGTGGAAACTTGGGGCACAACAACCAGGAGCCCCTGCAGTTACACTTGGCTGGGAGGGCAGAGCTGGTCTAGACAGATCTCCTGTCTGGAATATTGATGAGATCTCTGCTTGGATACGGGAGAGAGATGTCCTAACAGCTTGGTGTCAAGGTTTCTGCAGGAAACAGGTTTATTGGTGATCTATGCACATTGGTGGTTTCTCTTGCATTCTGATCCTTCTGCCAGTTTTTCTTGATGACTGGGTGCAGCAGAACTCCATATTTTATTTAACTGATGTGCTTGGTGAATGCCTGGCACACCTGAGTGCTTTTGACACTGAGATCACTAACTTCATAGCTTTGAGTCTGCGGTCCGAAAGTCCAGGCGGGAACCGACTTGGATCTGACTCTCCATACCTAAGTGAATCAGCTTGAGCATGAGAGGGAAGAATCGGGGTAGTTTCCAGGAGAATGGATTTGCTGGGCTGGGCGTTCCAGAGGTTCCTCAATGCTGAGTCTCCTGGACCCCCAGGAACTGTCCGCTTGAGTTAGAGAAGTCCATCCAGCAGCTCCCACCTCTAATCCTCCTAACCCCTGGGCGATGTGACTTCTGCCTAGCATGCAGCCCTCCATTGGTAAACCTCATTCTAGCTTCCCTTCACGCTGTTGATTGAGCTTACTTGTGATTATCAGCTGCTAGTGAGCTTATATTATTTTAGGAAGGGCCTTACAAGCTGTCATTGCATAATTACCCCAGGCTAACACCGAACAAGCCAGAAACTGTCCCCGACACTCAACCTCCACCCAGTTTCTTCTAGCACAACAAACAGCTTCTCACTTCCTCCCCCTCTCATGTTCTCCAGTTCCTCCCTCAGTCAGGCTGTGGCCATCGCTTGTTGGCTTAGTCACATGCATGGCGACTTTCAGTTGAGTTTCACCACGTGGGGAGATGTACTCAGCTGAACTCACAAGTTTCCTTCACCTTTGACACCTTTCTTTCTGGCAACTTGAACTCTTTTTTCGGATAAAAGCTCAGGCTTCCTTTTGTCAAGCTGTGTGTATCCTTCTTTGAATTTCTCTTGGGGTCTCTTTCAAGGGCTTTGTTGACCATGGGCCCTTTGATCCACACCCACACACCACCACTTGATTTCTTCAGAATCCCCTTTCTCCTTCTGCCTCTTGTGCTTTATGGATCTAAACCAAGTGAGGCCGTCTTGTCCCCCTCCTGGCTGTCCTTCGCTGCTCCTTGGGGTTATCCCCACGACTTCTTCAGCATTCCTTCACATTTCTTCAGCATCCACTCATCCATCTTCTCTCCTTCCACTCCCATTCCTGCCTAAAACCTCTCTTGCAGGCTTTGCCCTCTATCACCAATGGAGTGGTCCCTGCCTGTCCTCTGGGCAGGTGCCACCGGTCCTGTGTTTCATTTCCCCTCTCACTCTGCACCACCTCTGCTGTGGCCTGCACATGGGTTGTTTATATAAATGTAACTTCCCTCCACCCAAAGGTTACCCCAGCATTTTTTTAACTCAAATCGCGGTTGTAGGCACTATGCTTGAAATACTATTCTCAACTCCACGGTTGAATTCAGAGAGTTTCCTCTTTTTTGTTGCATTTTTAAAACAACAAAGAGGTTCTTTGTCATGGTGAAAATAATACACGGACGCAATAGAAAATTGACAATTAAAATATTAACTTTTTGTTGTATACAGTATGTCCTTTCTGTTGTTTAAAAGGTACTGTTTTAAAAAAATATTTGTAATCGTGTCACACATACAGTTGTGGATCTTTGCATTAGCATTCATTATTAAAACTCGTTCGTCAAATATTCATTGAGCATTTTTGTGTGTGAAGGATTATCTCAGGCCCTGGGGATACAATGCCCCCCACCCTCCCTGAGCTCAAGGTCTAGAGTCGGAAACAGTGGGCAGTTAGGACTCTGTGAGGAGAGCACCGTGTTCTACGCCCCAGTCTGGTCTCGAAGGGCGTGGACAGGGAAGGCTTTTCTGAGTGTAGCGAGGTCCAAGCCAAGATCTGAAGAATTAGCAGGAGTTACCTGGGCGTTAGAGAAGGACTGGCGTAGGCAAAGGGAACAGCAGGTGTGCAGCGTGGAGGGGAAGGGACAGGAGAGGTTTTGAGGTTGATTCTAGGGGTAACAGACCATGTAATCTAGGTAATTGAGTTTGTGCTTTATCCTGAGAGCAGTGGAGACTTCCTTCTGAGCGTAACCAGATTTGCTGATCGCACATCTCTATCTGCAGTAAAGGAGCACAGATCAACTCCTTTGTATATGTATTAACTCTTCATAATATATATATTTTTTTATTGATAACAGAAGATCCATAAGTAAATGTACCATAATTTACTTAGTCGTTTCCCTGCCGTTACTGATATTTTCTGCTGCAGTGAATACATTTCTCTTCAGCTCTCCTCTATACAAACTAAACCCCTTTTTGAACTCTAATTGAAGAGCCTCTTCTATGTAATTAACCCTATCTTTTATTGGTTGCAATTCTAGTTTATATTTCATGGCTCCCATCCAAGCCCCAAACTGGTCTACAAATTTAGCAGGGCCTATTAGGAATAGCAGCTAAATAGGAGCTCACACCTGGGCAAGACCATCAATGTTTACCTACCCACAGCCACTACCAAACTTCCCCGGGGCACTCAGTACCACAGGAGAGGTCCTCAGTGCGTGTCACATCACAAGGAAAGCCCCACGGACTGGATGGCCTGTGTTTCTGAAAGGAGTCGGGGGTCCTAGTGGAGAAGAAATAGCAATAAATGGACAGTGTACACACTGACCTAAAACATACTGAACACTCACACCCACAATTTTCACTCACTTCCTCTTTCTTTTGGACCTTTTTTTAGTTATCCCAGGTTGGTTCTTAATTACCATCAGTGAGCTTAGAAGAGGAAGGAAGCAAATACCACCCTTCTTGAGTAGTTGGACTATTTTAGGTCAGACGTGATGGATCCACAATTGAAGCTTTGAACTAGAAGCTCTGTTAAGCTTCACGCCGAAGTCGTAAATTACTTCACCCCATTTCTCTGGTTTGGGCGTGAGAGCCCAAACGTGTGCTGGCGATAACTATTTAGGTAAGGTGGCATCCTTCCTTTTTCTTGTTATTTTCTACTCATTGAAACTCCTCTTGCTATTTTGTCACCTTTCTTGACCACTTAGCTTCCTCTCAAATTAAATTTTATTTGTTAAGGAAATACCCTGTTTTCATGGTGTGTAGTTTCTTGCTAACTAGGCTGTGTACAACCATGACATTAAAGGCCACACCAAAGTTTATAAATCTTCCGGAAAACATACACTCATAAACTATTTCGTCCCTGGGACCTTTTTAGTGTATTTTTAAATCCCTTCTAAGTCTTATTAAAATTCCACATGCCTCTTTGTGCAGAAGGGGAGTTGCCAGATAGAAAAGTCCTTCATTCACTTGTTCATTCACTCATCTGTTCCAGAAACGTCCATGAAAGCGCCCGCTATGCACGAGCTTTGTGGTGACCCCTCTGATCCACCAGGATCGGGCTGAAGCGAAGCAGGAGCCAGGTCCTAGCCCTTGTCTCAAACTTTGATCAAGAGTTCAGATGTTATTCAATGTTCTGAATACTCAACAAAGACAGACCCCTTTGTACAAGTTGCAAAGACGACCCTATCACAGTAGCACACCTACCATAACCCCCAGAGCAGATCATTTTCTAACACCCCCTTCCTCTATGTGACCAAATTATTTTCAGTCATGATTGTGAAACAAGATAAATAATAGCTGTGACTAGAAAAGAAGTACAGACGATGAAATGCTCTGTCATTGAACTTCAACTGTATAATAATGCCAGTAAAAACTTAAAATTAAAGTAAATATTACAATTCAAAAAAGAAAATGTAAAGATAATTGCATCAACTTTACAAATGTTAATTGCAGTAATGTATTTTAGAAAGAGAAAAAACTATCTTTTTTTCCATTGCAGTAAAGAATAATAAATTACCGTTTCTGTTCTGCAGCCGTAACTCCTGCAAATCTGTCAATGGCAGATTAATTTCTGATCGATTGTCTTTGCATGTTCATATTCAATCCATTCTTTCTTCACTCATAGTTGATTGAAGAACAATGCTTATTTTAATTTCAAAAAATTCCTTTCACATGAGTTAGGAAAAGAATAAAGTTTAGCTGTGATCCAAGTAAATCTCATTTCCCAATAAATTCCAGAAATTGCCAGACTGTCAATGTTTTTGTTTCTTGGAGACTGATTCCACTGGCTTTCAAAAGACTTCACGTTCAAAAAATGTCCATTATCTTCCAAATATCTTCTCTAGAAAATTCACCATAGATTTCTTCTCTATTTATTAAAAACGTCCATAGTTTTTCTTCTTCTACAAAAATCATAGAGTAAACATTGACATTATTTGATCCATTCCTTTAGAATGTGATTTAGAAAATTCATTCATTTAGAAAATGATTGGAGCATTGAAACATGACCCTTTGAGTTTTCTTCTGGCATTGTAAGGCAGGCATCTTTTCTCATATCTATGCTTTCTTCTTCAAAATTTAGTTCTATTCTCTACGTCAAACTCACTTGTTTATTTATATTTTGTTGTTGCAGAGGTAGAGGCCTTCTTCTTAAAATCTAAGACGATCCTCACAGCTTGCAAGTTGGGGTTGGTTTTTCAGAATCAGTCTTTGCGGTGTGCACAGCTTCATCTGAGCGCTCCATCTTCCCAGGGAAAGGCTTTTGGCTTGTTTCCTACAGTCTGCAGCATTTTTCACTGATGAGGTGAGATTACTAAGAATGAATAAAATGTTTTCATAATTCCAAAAACATCACCCATGAAGAAACACGCCCAAAAGAGTAAACTCTGCAAAGGTGCAGAGAGTGACTTGCAGAAGAAACGTGTAAAGACTTGATCAGTTTCTGAGATCTTTGCTGGACGCCCCCATGGACACTGATCGGAACTACAGTGTTGTCATTTCCTTGACCATGGCAGAGGTTTATGCTCAGTCCATCTGTATCCAACTGTTTCACAATTTCTTTGATGCCTTCAGTAGCAGTCTTCCCAGAAATAGAAAAGATGCCTAAAACTGATTACTTTAACTTGACCATCTTCAATATGGACACATCTGATCACTTCAAATGTTCAATAACCATGAAAAATATCAAGAGTGCTATAAAAAGAATGTCAATGTATTTAGCTTTTTTTAATGTCTACCACTATTTTTAGTTTGATGTAATTTCCCAGAAGATGAATGAATTGATTTTGAATTTTGGGGAAATATGCATGAAATAAAACTCTCTTCTAAAAGAATAGTATGTTTCATTTTTACAAAATGTTCTTTCAAAATCAGATAGCAATTTTAAGTCTATTTCCACCAATGCCAACAAATTTCTTTTGATTCCTGATCATATATCTGCTCTTTAAGTATAGAAAGGATTCGTTTGGCTAAAAATGTAATTAAGCCCAAATGATGATATAAAATTTCTCACTGTTTTTTCTTTCTTAATCTATTTTCGTTTGATGGATTTTAGGAGTTTCCATTCCACTGCCAGGATTTTCCATTTATCTAAAGCAAGAGAGATATGATTCAGCTATCTCACATTCAAGGACTTGAAGATTAAATTTCTACCAGATTTTAAGGCCAGTTATAAAGTTGGACATTCCCTTTTTTTTTTTTTTTTTTTGCAGGGGAAGATTCTCCCTCAGCTAACATCGGTTGCCAATCTTCCACCTTTTTTTGCCTTCCCCCACCCCATAGCCTCAGTACATAGTTGTGTATAGTTGCAAATTCTTCTAATTCTTCTATGTGAGCTGCCACCACAGCATAGCTGCTGACAGACGAGTAGTGTGGTTCCATGCTGGAGAACTGAACGCGGGCCGCCGAAGCAGAGCATGCTGAACTTTAACCCCAAGGTTAGGCCATCAGGGCTGACTTGGGACGTTCCATTTTTTAAAATCTTATCTGCAAGCAGTCTCCAACAAAAACAAAACAAATTAAAAAACATTCTAATAAACTCTCTATACTTCTCTGTACTTCTGTCCAAATGTTTACTTGGTAAACATTTATGAAACCATGAAGTTGTCAAATGTCAACTGATTATTTCATCTTTTCTCCTGTCTGTTGAACAGTAGAGAAAGGACCATCTTTATTGTGAGAGGCTCATTTTCCCTCTTAACCAGGTTATTGCTCAAGTCATATGAAACGGGTATTGGCCAAAAAAAAAAAATTCTATTTTCTTGATTCGTTTTTAGTTTGAAAACTAACAATTAGTAATTAAAATAGAAACCTCAATTTTAATTTTGAAGATATTACTCAAGTTTAAAACATTTCATGTATGGGCCAAAGTTTACACTCACCAAACAAAAATATTTTATCTCACAGTTGACACTCTATTTTACTGTTTCAAATTTTAAACACAAATAGGAACTCCACGTGGTCACATAGAATAACAGAATGGAAGTGACTCAAATTCTGTTTCTTCTTCTCTAAAACCCCTGGGCTATCAATCACTGTTCGTTTTGAATCTCCTGTTTAAACATAGGGATGTGTAAGACCAGAAGGGCTGGAGACACCAACCACGCCTGACTGAACTTTAACAATTAGGTGCCATTAAAAAACTTACTCTTGAAACAAATTCATGTGGCTGAGTTCCCTGTGGGGGTAACTTTGTAGTTAGTTCCCCAAATCAGCCACCATACAATGTTTATTAAAGGACCAGGGATGACTCCACGCTTACCAGGTCCTTAGAGCAGTCAAATTGACGCAGTCAGAAAGTAGAATGGTGGTCACCAGGGGCGGCTGGGATGGGGGATGGGAAGTTAAAGGTTAAAGGGTATAGAGTTTCAGTTTTGCAAGATGAAAATAGTTCTGTGGACGGACGGTGGTGATGGTTGCACAACAATGCAAATGCACTTAATGCCACTGAACTGCACACTTAAAAAGGGTAAATTTTATATTTTATGTGGTATATTTTACCACGATTTAAAAAACTAATAATTTCTTTCAAAAAACAACAAAAGGATAAGTAATTAACAGTGGCAACTTTAAGCTTCTCTGTATTATTAAAAGTCAACAGTAGCCACAGCAATTGTTTAGAAATTAGACTAACAAAAGATTTTTTTTTAGGAAGAAGCGTTTTGGCACCAAGTAGGGCATAGTCACCTCAAAAGCACATCAGCTTTGGGTGCATTTCATTATGGTTTGTGAGTTCTCTGTAGACACTGCACCCCCTCACTCCTACACTCTGGAAGACAGCTCCCACTGCCCCACCCTTGGTATGTCACCACTCTATCTTCCCATAGATAATAACCTTGGTCACACATGTCAAGATTAGAAAAGATGATTAAGTAGTGGGTTTTCCCAATCTCAACATGTCCTAACCGAAGCCCATGATCGCCCCATCCCGACCCCGCCCTAGATGACCTCTCTTCTCACCTCGCTCTCTCTGTCCCACTCACTGCCATTTCTTCAATCGTCCAGACTCAGAAACTTATGTTTCCCATCGGCTCGTTCCTCTCTTTCATCCCCGCATCCAGCAATATGCAACTCCTACCAGTTTTCCCAATGAAGCACAGCTTATGACTATCCTCTACCATATTCAAATCCAGGCTTGCATCACTCCTTTGCTGTATTTATTTAACAGTTTCTCAGCTAGACTCCCTGAATCCCACTTCTCTTTTTTCTAAAGTGCATGTATTGTTCTGCCTAGGCTGATCTTGCTTAGTGCTGCTTTCATCTCTAGACCTTCAATAGAAACTTCTTTCCTGCCACACCAAGGGGACACTGACCTGTCTGCTTTCAAGGCCTTTCAAAGTCAAACCCCACCTCACCCGTTTGCCGGTATTTCTCACAGTTCTTCTACTTCTGTTGGTCAGGACAACACCCTCAGTGCTCCACAAACCTGCCTTGTCTTCTTGCTCTTGGGCATTTGTCTACCTTCTATCCTGGCCTGCGGCAGCTTCCCTCTCCCCGGCCACATTCTACTCACCCTGCAAAGTCTCTCCTGGTGCTATAACCTTGAACAAGCTATACCGTCTCTCATCTAATTAAAAAAAAAAATAGCAGGAGTGAGGAAGACCTAGAGCAGGTGCTCTTTTGGACCCCATGTCAGAGATCTTCCAAATGCCCCTCCGGATCCAAACTCCTTATTTCTCCACCCAGTTCTTAGCCCCTGGGCACTGACCCGCATGAGCTACATGGGTAGACTGTTACTCTCTGGCTTCTGATTGGAGCTCTTACCCTCTTCTTTGTAAGATGGCCCTAGAGTTGGCCATTGGCTGTGCCCCTTGACCAAAGGTCATTGTTCGTTTGAAGGTAACCTCTTCTACATGATTGCACTTCTGAGTTCAGTAACTGCTCTTGTCCCTAAATTCCTCCAGCCTGGAGCTGGTAACAGTTGGGCTGCTACTAGCCCAGAGCTGTCGAATTAGCCCCCATGGTTCCCCTATAATGCTGTCTCTGGAAGAGTGCCACTGTGAGTGAATTTTTGTCAGATGACTATTTCTCTTGAATAGGATACCCTAGACTACCCTATCTCTTGGAATGCCCCATCTCTTTTCTTTTGGAACTCTGAATCAGATATCATTACACACCTCCTCAGATTCACTTGACCCCACTTGTCTCCTGCACCCTTGGATGCTTACTCATGGAGATCCCCCTCACTGCTGCCTATTGCCACGGCTGCCACCATCACATCTGCCAGCCCTGATCATCTCCAAGCCTCCACGAAGAGGAGTGCAAGCTCCAACATGGCCTGCATCGCTCCTGCTCTCGTGAGAGCCACAGCAGCTCTGATGCCCAGGCCTGACAGGACCTAGGTGGCTCTGGTCCCTCCACTCACTTAGGCATTTGGACGAAGTGCTAAACTGCAGCACTTGGAAATGGGCTTCCCTGGCAACCGCCCAGAGGTGTCTGGAGGCACAACCCAGAAGTTCAGGGAAGCTATCACTCATAGGAAAACCTTGACCAATAAGACAGGGGGTAGGAGGGAGAGAGAGAATGAATCCCTTTCCCTCCGTCCCTTCACTGGGCTGTTCTGGGACCTTGTGTTCTGTATGGGCTCTCCAAAGATATGCCATGTGTCTAAGCAACCAGCTGTGTCTTTTCCTGAAGTTGTGGCCTGTCCAGTAACACATGGCCTTTTATTTGCTTCCCATCCTTTTCTGTTTCACGTCCCTCTTCCCTCGCTCTCGCTGTCCTGGAATTGTACCTCCCATTAGCACTTAAGCTCTGCCTCGTGTTCCATTTTCTGGGAAGCCTACTCTTTCTAAGAAGGACTAACTGGTGCAGACCCCTTTCCAGTGTTATGAGTTATCACAGCTCTTCTTCCTTTGCCTTTGTCTTCGGTATGAACTCATACAGCACTCCATGCCACACAATTATGTCCTTAATTATGCTGAGTGACCTGGTTCCTATTTTTATGGGTCCTGATATTGTTGTACAACCAGATTGTAAACTCTTTTATGAGCTAAGACCACATTCTATACCTTTCTGTTTGTATTGAAGAAGAGGATACGGCCCAGGGACAGACATTATAATTCAAGTCACTTCATTTCTAGAGGTGGGAATAATATAGGAGCCATAGGATTTGGACTCCCCTCACAACAAGTTTTGGTAGGAAGCTTCTTTCTCCTCTTC
The DNA here is from genome assembly GCF_041296265.1 of Equus caballus. NCBI lineage: Eukaryota > Metazoa > Chordata > Mammalia > Perissodactyla > Equidae > Equus > Equus caballus. Next base: position 19,110,742 of record NC_091712.1, on the reverse strand, counting down.
CCTCCAGTGACATGGGGAAGAGGCAGAGTTTAGTGGTACAGGAATGAGCTTTGGAGTCAGATGGACCTGGGTTCAAGTCTCGGGTCTGCCATGAACCGACCGTGTATCTTCACATTACTTACCCAAACTGCCAGAGTCTCGGTTCTCTAGTTTACTAATGCTGTATACGTCAAAGTGGCTACCACAAATATCAGTCGCAACATCAGTGCTCAGCAAATAGTCTCCATTTCCTCTGAGCTTGCTCCCTTGCTTGACAAGATGAAACCTCCTATAACAATGGCTCACCAACTCTTTGGCCACTTCTAAGGGAACAGACTTTGCAAATCCCAAACACAGCCCCGCTGCCCAGGCCTGGGGTCTGGCTCACAGAAGACAGGTCTGACCCATTGTGGCCTCTGCTATCTGAGCCTCAATGATCAGAGCACATGGCGACCAAGGCGCATGAGGGAAACTAGCCCTCCCCAACACACCTGCCAACTCTTAGGTTAAGATTAGTTTGGAAGAGCTTTACTTTTAGGACATTTGGCATCGCTGTGCTGAATTCGCAATTTGCTGTGATTCTATCCATCCTAAACAGAAATAATAATGCCCAAACTACAGTACAGCTTACGTGAAAAAGAGTTTGATTCCCATAGTTAGCTAATTGGAACATGACTATATCTACCCACAAATGTACCCCACATTCTTGAACACACGGCTGGTCCTAGCAACATTCTTTGTCATTGTTAACTTTAGTGAGCAGCTCATGACTTTATTTTCTTGTACCAAATGCCATCAATTCTTCTGCTTTAACATCACCTCGATTTTACCTCCATGTGTAGAATCTCTTCTCCCTCCATCCTTTACCCTTGAGCCTATTCTCACCCACATACGTTACATCTCATGAGATCAACTGGAGACAGGATCAATAGAAGAGAAATTGATCAGTCTAGCCAAATAGTTCCTATCAATTCCCCCCCCCCCCAAACCTAGCATGAGTGTTAACTGCTATCTTGCTTTGCTTCTGGGATTTCCCAGGCCCTCGATAGCCAAGAAGGAAACAGTAAGTGGCAAACAGTAGTGTGGTCTGGAGGCAAGATCTTCATGTTACAAGAAGTCAAGGGCTTTGGTTCCCATCCCTGCTCTGTGAACAATTAAACGTGGACCTTAGCCAGATCTGTAAACCTGTTGCCATCCAATTTCCTTTCCTATAAAATGAATCTGAAAGATTCCAGTGGCTAGAAGCAGACCAGGAAGCCATTTGGTGCCACCCCTCAATTTCCAGTGGAGGAAAGGAAAGTAGGAGTAGAGCCAGACTAGCGCCCCCACTGCATGGCAGGAACGTCTGGGAAAAGGCTTTGTCTAAGACAGATTCAAGACGCGTGTTAAATAACATCACTCTTATGAATCACTTCTGTAATCACTGGGAAATATTCTGTAAAAGAAAAAGATGCAAAACTATGTATAAATTATGCCACCATGTGGGCGTGTTTTGTTGTTGTTTTACGTAATCACATATGTTTGTATATGCGTAGGATATCTTTGCTAGCAGCAATTGTTTCTGGAGAGCAGAGCTGGGGAACTGGGAAGGGCAGGGGTGTCAGGAGGGAGAGGGCGAGGCTGAAGAGATAAATGAGGAAGGCGCTTGCCAAATCCTTCCTTTGGCTCTTACCTGCTGGCCAGATGAAAAAAGGAACTTTGGGTTTCAGTGAGAAAATCTGAACCAATTACCTGTTAGTTCTCTTTCTCTCCTGTGTAACTTAATTAAGATAGAAACAATTGGGGCTTTCTAGCTTGCTGGCCCTGGCAACGACTAACAAATAAGTCCACACAAGGAGGTTGTGAGAGGTACACGGAGTCTCCTGGGCCCTGAGGCGCCACCCAGCCCTCTGTCCTATTGAGAGCAAAACTTTGGCAAGACTCTAATTTCCAATCAGCAGAAACACCTGGCGGAAAGGGGGAGTTGTGTCTGTATGAAGTTATGCCATTTCTCTTTCACACAAGCACAAAAGTTGGCCAAAGACCTCATTGGCGCCAAGCATTGTCGTCCTGTAACCTCTCTATTAGCATCACTGCCTCTGGGCTCACAGTCCCCATGGGCCGCACAGGCACTTTTGTGAGAAGCAATGTTGAGCCAGAAGTCACCTCTACTCCTAGCTCCAAGCCTTCAGCAGTGCCCAGGAATCCTCTTTTTCCTGAAAATATTCTTCTTCCTTTTCATCTCCTTGATGCCTTGGAAGAATGTTGAGTCTACCGGAATTTATAAAAGGACCCCTATGGGGACATGTTCCAATGAAATGCAAGACAATTCCCGCTCGCTGAAACTCTACATTCATGTGGGGAGATAGAGCTGAAGCATATTAAGCTTCGTAGAGAGAAAATTTAGTATGAATTAAGGACAATGATAGTAGCCCACATTACAGAGCAATTCCATATCTCCTCTAATCTTCAGTGTTATTTGTATGATGAGCAACTACCAGGCTGACTCAGGGTGCCTCGGCGCTGGCGTAGAGCCATGATGAGAGAATGCTGTGCCCTAACATGTTTTCCCGGTTGCTTCCCTTGCATGATCACCAGAATTAACAGGATCTCATGAAATCTCCCATTGTGCTCTAGGCAGCCAGATAGCCAGCTTTTGTCACTTCTATCTCTGTAATTTCTGAGGAAACAGATGTCTCTGAATTGGTTAAGTACTCAGAACTTATCCCAGCACTGAAAATAAATGAGGCGTATGCCCTGTTCTCATGGGCGGTAGCTCTGAGTGGTCGTCTCTCACTTTGATTTTGAAGTGAGACAAAACAGGTTTCCCACATCTAGGTGAAACATAGGTAACCTGGGAAAAAGTGCAGTCCTGCCAGAGGGATGAGCCAAGCTCCAGCTGGCGTGGGGTCAGCTGCTGCTCCCGGGTTGGGCCGGGCCGAAGGCTTTGAGGCGTTAGAGTAGGGAGCATGACTGCATGGGGCCCTGTCCTCTGTCTTTAGCTGCTCACCTGCGCACCCTCCCCAGAGAGAGCGGAGCCAAGATCCTGGTGAGAGTGCGTGCAGGTTTGTACCAAAGTGCTTTGTATATGGCTGCTTCGCATCTTTCCTCTCTCCGGCCCAAAGTGGACTTTTGAAACCTGATGTGGATGCCCAATCCATGCTATTGTAATCATAATTTTCTTGCACATTTGAGATGAAATCGACATCTGAAAATCTAGCTCACAGGCAAAAGGTAAAACTGCAAGTAAATGCTTGGCCAAAGTCAGCCATGACATACATCAAAAGGAAGAAACGTCTAACAATGCGAGCGTGGTGTGTGCTTCCTTTCTGCAGGGACTGAATGAGTCAGAGGGGCTAGGACCCTCTCTTACTTGTGTCCCCTGCAGAGGCCAACACAATTCTGTGCCCAGAGTAGGTCCCCATAAGACTTCAACTCTCCACCAAATAGGCCTGCTCTCCCACTGGGCACGTTCCCTCCTGGCTGCCCTCAGGGGTTGGCCCTGGACCTGTGGCATCAAGCAACCAATCACATTGCAGACCATGAAAAAAATCCCCCAGGCCCTCCAGAAAACACTGGCTTTCCTGTTGAGTTATACCACAAAAATCTGCCATCAATAAAAGATTGATTAGGGGCTGGCCTGGTGGTGCAATGGTTAAGTGCACACGTTCCAATTCGGCTGCCCGGGGTTCACCGGTTCAGATCCCGGGTGCAGACATGGCGCCGCTTGGCAAGCCATGCTGTGGCAGGCATCCCACATATAAAGCAGAGGAAGATGGGCACGGATGTTAGCTCAGGGCCAGTCTTCCTCAGCAAAAAGAGGAGGATTGGCGGCAGATGTTAGCTTAGGGATAATCTTCCTCAAAAAAAAAAGATTGATTAGCTTTGGTCTGTCAGACAATGGACATGTACCCGAAAGGAATACAAGGAGCTGACAGAAATCAGTCCCACTGAATTCAGGTGCTACTGTGGTGCTTTGTGACATGGCAGACATCCAGTGGATGGGCAAATCCTCAGTAGGGCTAGCAAATCCCTGGTAGGCAGACTTCGTCACCTGTTTCAGGTTATTTTAGACCTGAAGGCAAACACAAGGAGGGTAGTGATAATCAGAAGAGGCGGCTCCAGTGTTGGCCATGTGACCACCAGCAAGTATGTCTATGTCCCAGTGTAGCTAACAGGGGGGTTAGACAAGATGATCTGTGAGGCCCGAGTGGAAAGGTCCCACCTGTCTTCCATCATGCATTCCAATGCCCCACACAATCAGAAGCCCTGCTCCTGAAGCGGGAATTATCAGGTGGGCAGAGGGAGGTTTCAGGATTTGATTGTTATGTCCTAGCTACACACAATCCTGACAGCCCCACTGCTCATCTTCTCAGAAGGAGGTGGGAGATGGGTTCCCTCGGAACCCATCACGGCCTCCTTGCTTCTCTTAAGCAGATTCTCTGTCTGGTGGTCCATCCTTGGCTGCAACTCTTGGCTTCCCAGGTCAACAGCTCTGCACGTCTCCAGTGTACAGCTCTCAGCCCTGAACGTCCCCTCGTGGCGCTCATGACCACTTTCTCAGCCACCACCACTGCTCATCACCTCTCAGCAAACAAACATCCCCAATTCTTTCCACAAGAGCTCCAATTTATTTAAAAGGAATGGTTTTCTCTAAGTGGAATTTCTTAACTAGAACTCCATTCTTGTTAACCAGAACATTTTTCATGAAAATCTTCCAAAGTTATGTATCTTGACCCAGGGGCAGGTCCAGGTTTGTCGGGCCTGATCTGCGGTAATACAAAACTAGGCAAAGGGCCGTGGAGGGGTCCATCAAGTCAGGGGCCCTGTGCTGAGGCTGCATTAGCTTTGTGGTAAATCCACCTCTGCCCTTAGAGAACTGAATCCCAGAGGGAGCACCGTGCTTTCTCTGCAGCAAGACGATCCATCACTTATGAGCAGCACAAGATGAGAAACAACATAAGCGCTGGAGTCAGAAAGCCGTGGGTTCAAATTCCAGCTCTGTCTCTTTACTTGCTCTGTGATCTTGAGCATAAAGTTACCTAACCTCACATTGCTTCAGTTTCCTCCTCTGAAAAAAACCAGAGGTAGCAATGCATCTTTCATGTGTGTGCTATGAGAATTACAGGGCTGGTGTGTTTTACATAACACATGTAAAAGCCTGTAATACTATTCACTCAGTGAATGACGGATCAGATTCCCATTCAACAGTTTTCACTAGAATTTGGTGTATGTGACTGAAATCTACCTTATACAAAGGCAAGTTAGTTATTAACGTCATAAAAAATAATAGGCACAGAGCACACAAGCATATATTCAAAGGTAGTATAAATGTATAAAAACAAGATGCAAAATAGGCCCACACTTAGCCTGACCCACTGGCTAACAATTATTTTTCTACCTCAATGTACCAGAGGAATGCAACACAATCCAGATGACAATAATGGCTTGATACAGCAGCAACAGAAGAGGAGCATACACACAATTTGCAAAACTCTTGCCTTCTTGTAATTCGCGTTCCCCTCCAAGCTATATCTCAACCCCTGTAACCCATCCCCGGTCCCGGTGAGAATCACACTCTCCACAATAATTAAGGAAAAATACTGAATTTATTCACTTGGTTGGACCCATCACATTGGATAAAAGAGTTGGTTTCATTTGCATGATGTAAAAACATACTCTAAGTAGGAATACTCACATACTTTACAATGTTAAAAATATATTTATATAAGAAAGATTCATGAAGGCATTTGATATAAAACATACACAGTATGCTATTTTAATATACAAATGCTTAAAAGAAAATAGAGTCTTAAGAATTATAAAAGTAGCATCTTTAAAAATTTACAAACGTTTCTATTTGTCTTAAAGGTCACATTCTCATCCTTTGGGATGTACAGAAATTATGTGGTTTACACAGTTTTATCCACATTCAAAACATCATGTTTTAAATGTTTTAAGCATAGCATGTACAGTACAAAATATTTCCATAGGAACATAACAGAACCTGTCACTAGGGGCCTGCTGCCAGACGGCTCCCAGTTAATCAGCCATTTTTAAGACGCTAGTTCAGGTTATTGCTACAATATTCAAGTTGTTCTATTCACCCAAAGTATAATGACTTTCATTTCTACTAGACTTTCCCGACAAAGGCTCAAAGAGTTATCATATAATATACACCAATATACATAAAACAACTATTCTGAGTTAAATGCAATTCCCATACTTAAATTAGAACCAAGAATAGTAATTTGAGGCTATTATCCTCGCAATTGGTATTTTTAAAATTTTGAGCAAAGTGCACAGTGAATGGAATCAGTCACCAGAAACGATTCTTCTCTGAACGCTCAGCTTCCTTCCTGTGAGATGAGAAATGAGAACCTTCAGAGTTGGCGGGTAGCAGGGCAGCTTGACAAATCAAACCCACAGGGGCCACATGGAGTCACATTCATGAGTCGTGGAAGCCCATACCGCTGGCTCATAAATGACACAATTCACTATTTGGAGGCCCTGTGCAGAGTCAGGAGAACCAGCTTCCAAGAGATAAATGCTGAGTCTTAATTTAGAGCAAACGGTGTCATTAATCAGCCATATTCTAACGTTGGTGGGCCCCGAACAAGGTTGAAATAGCCAGCCAGGGCTCCAAGGTCTATGTAGAGAGAACGTTGTCTCTTCAGCATCTCGGATTCTTCGGTGCTTGCTGTGCATGAAGAATCTGAAAAGGGAAACGTCGAAAAAAGGAAATAAGTGACCAGGGGACACGTTCAATAAATACCTTCTGCGAAAAAAACACTTTGGGCCTAATGAAACAGCATTCAGCTCTGGTTTTAGTAAGAGCTACAGACTTGAACGCTATGAGCTAGTTTATGTAACACAACAGGGACAAAAAAATCAATGACAACAAGAAACTAGCTAGAACTCCTGGCATATTTTCCAACATCCCAGATGGTTCTCTTTAAATACAGAAAAGTCAGACAAGAAGCAGGGAAATGAAAACAAGCATTCCAGGCTTGACATCTGGGTTTGGACCAAAATGGTTAAGAATGCCATAGATTTTTAATGATAAAAATAGAAACCCCTCTCCAAGCATATTCTATGCTCCTGGAATGCATACTGACTTTCTTACCCGGGAAGGCGTCAAAGTTTGGAAAGAGAATTTAAGCAGAGGAAGATAGAAATGCAAACTGACTTCAAACTCAGTATTTTATCTGTGCAATGACTGCTGTGGCTTATCATAATTGAATTAAACAGAACCCCGCTCTTTACCAACAACAGAAGTGTCCTGCTTGACTTGTTTTTAAAGGCAAATGATTCTCTGTTGCAAAAAAGCAAGTTGGAGGCGATTCTCAATGACTATGTTACCTACATATGCGCTGAAAACCTGTTATGACTGGCTCGTAAATTAGTCAATTTTTTTTTTATGCTTTGCTGACATTCTTGCTGAAATTTCTCAAACAACTTACGGCATTCAAGAAGTCACTTCATTTTTTTGCAAGTGTTTTCATGAGCTACATGAGAGGTTTGACGTAGATGGAAAAGAAGGGAAGTAAGAGGCACTGCCCACGTAGGGCGTCCCTACCGGCAATGTTCTCAGGAAGCTCCAGCTCCTTCCTGCTCAGCAGCCTCTTCCTCTCAAAGAGGGCCGAGTCCAGGCTCTGACAGCGTGGCTGGTCCTCTCTGGGGGGGTTCAGGGCATCATGCTTCAGCAGGTCCGCTGCCCTGGGGCGGTGATTGGGGTTCCTCTCCAAGGCGGCCTCCATCAGCTCTCGCATGCTGGGACTGCAGTCAGCTGCGATATCTTCTAACGGAGGCGCCTGCTTGTGGATCTATCAACAAACAATCTCTCAGCATCACTGACATGGAAATACACCCTCAACAGGAAAAAGATTCTGATAACAAGACCTGGAAAGTCATCTGTTTCCTACCACATGCCCTGCAGCAAATGACAAGTGTCCCTTTAGTCTGCTAAGGGCACCGATGCTGGGTTTGAATAAGCAGTGACAGCATTATATATGAACAGTGGCCCAAAGGTCATGGCAGAAGTCTATGCTGCTGAATTTCTCAATGGTAAAATGAGAGTTGCACGTTCCACTATCTGCCAGGCTGCCATGGGGACCTATAATCTACTATCATTTTTTTTCTTTTTTGAAAGTGTTCAAAGAACATATACAACTTCCTTCGCTCAAAGATTTATGCTACCCTGATGTTACTAAGTGGCCATTTTTTATTACAGCTATAATGGAATAGCATATAATTTATACCCAATGTACATTTCAGTAAATTTCCACTAAAACAGCAATGCCTCCTTTGCAAGAATGGGGCTTTCCTCCCTTTGGAAGAACCTTCAGCTTCCTCTCATGGGTCACTGGTTCACCACCATCCAGCTCGGGATGTGTGAGCATTAGAGGTGGTAGAGCAGCTCTCCCCCCTTGCCTGTGGGGGACCCCCACTTACTATGTACAGATAGGAAGGATAGGCTGAGCGAGGGTAGCGCTTCACCCAGGGTGGGGTGCCCGTCTGCATGTGGATGAGCGTGGCCCCCAGGCTGTAGATGTCTGCTTTGGTTGAATGGCCCCTGCACAGGATCACCTCTGGGCTCATGTAAATCTGAAAAAGAGGTTGGAAACATCTGTCTGGCTCCCCTCATTTGTCTGGGTTTCCAGTCCTGGAAGCTGGCTCATCCACCTTTCCCCTGTTTACTGCATGCCTCATCCCTTCAGAAGAGCATGTGATCGCTGTGTTCCCTTAAGGGAAGGAGAATAACACAGACACACACTCAGGGAGCCGGGCATCTCTGGCATGAAGTGCCCCTGCAGCCAGGAACCCACCCAGGACTCTCACTCATCAAAGTTCTGCAAAGCATCGATCGAGGCTTCATTTTTTTATTAAAACACCAATTCCTTTCATATTTAAATGCACACTTCAAATGTACTTCTTCACTTCACGTTTACAAATTGCCAAACCTCTAAAAATCTGCAGTAATAAAAGGCGGCAGAAATCCACAGGGTATTAACACAACTCACTTGGAAGAGAAGAACTTAAAACTGTAATGTTGTAAAAGTGAAACCAATTAGCCATTTCTATGAACTACTTCTTATTTCTACCTACCACGCAGCCAGTGACCAAATATTAAAGGCATGCCATATTAACATGTATAAGTTCCATCTAGTTTCATGAGTTAATGCTGGAAAAGCAGGGCTGGTTTTAGAAATAGTTTCTCTAACAAGTGTTTGTTTCTAAACTCCAAAAAGAAAGGAAAAGAGAGCAAACACTGGTGACCAATGATTTATATTTATAGCTGGTACAGACATATAGTACTTAATATCCTAATTATCAATATTACTTTTAAGAAGTTTTTATACTGTCTGTCATTTGACTATGGAAAAGGGGGCTAGCGTTCTTGGAATACAATTCACAGTAAATAAGAACTGGCTTACAAAAACTGGGGAAATTGCCCAGTTTCCCCATCCTAACCACACTTCCGAGCTGGCTTTTGCTCTTGTTCTCTCTCTCTCTCTCTCTCTGTCCCAGCAAACAGGCTAAACCGAGCTCCTTGTTCTGAAACTTTCCCTGAAGCAAAGACAAGGCATTTGAATCCTGAAGGACTTTCTTACTAAATATAATCACAAAGTTAAACAATAAAAGCAGTCAGTAGGATCAGCCGTCAAGAGAGGATTGCCTGCCTGTCTCCTCCTCCCGCCCTTGCAAGGATTAATCCAAGCCAGGATTGGGCAAAGAATGTACTGTTGGTGTAACCAAGGCAGCTGTGCACCCGGGGCTCTGCAGGCCCTACGCGACCCCACAGCAGCATCCTGTCCACCTGGTGACTGGCTGCTGCCCTCAGGCAGATCCCCTGAGGGAGCTCTGGGGCTCGGAGCTCCTGCTTCCTCAATCTCTGCAAGGGCCAGAGCAGCGGGGCCTGGTGCTCACGGACTCCTCAGGCTGGCTGACTGCAGGCATGAAGCAGGCCTGGGGCCACCCACGCGAGGCTCTCTGAGAGGGCACATCCTCAGGCCTGGGCACTGGAGCAAGGGAGTCTAGAGGTCGGGGGTCAAGCCCTGCACCTCTCAACATGTTTATCAGACAGGGCAAGACTGTGTGTATGTATGTGTGCATGTGTGTGTGTGCGTGCACACACGCACACACATGTGATGATTACATGTTAACTTAACAAGTAAGACCAAACACAGACTCAGCAGAAAATAAGCACTTTTAGAAAAGGACCATGCTATATACTTTTATATAATTATAGCATTACTTTATTACAGAATTATTTTATTCTAATTAATTATTTACATTCATTATTTATTCTTTCTATATATCATGTAATTCAAAAATAATAGATTAAATATACGCTGGATTAACCCTGTATATGTATTATAAGCTTATAACATAATGCTCTGAATATGAACACTGAGAGAGAGATCAAACACAGGTGGCAGTGTTTGTGAGGTCTACCGAGGGATCAAAAATCATCCACAGCCATGCAGTGGCCAAGCGATCAAGTCCAGTGGAAAGCAAATCTGCAAGGTCAACCCCGACCAGTCACATCTTATTGGCTCTTTAGGTATGAGGAGCAAAGCGAGCTTGCCGAAAGGGTCATTGCTGACTTACAGCCTGGCTCACTATCCAACTTCAACTCATGAGGACCAGACAGGGATTAAATGCAAGTGGATTAGAAGAGCTCATAACTATAAACACCAAAGCCAGTTTAGCATTTCATAAAAAGCAATTTACATTTGGTGAAAAGAACTAATCCAAACACGTCCAGGAGCCAACACCATGTTATCATCTCATCCTCAAGCACACATTCTCCTTTTGCTAGAGAATCCCAGAAAAGTCCTATCTTTCTCTAGCCATTGCAAAATGCTCAATTTGATCACACTGCTGGGAAGAGAAAGGTATTTTCCATCTTTAATACCATAAATAGTTTGTTTCTCAAACTGGCTCCAGGAAAAGGGGTAGAATGTCACATATCTGAACTTACGACTAATGCCAAAAGATGCTGAAACATTTTCCAAAAAAAATGTCGTAAGCATTAAGTCATATTAGATTTTGTGCTTTGGTGAAGGATTCTATGGTTTTCTCTTCCAAATATTATTCTGTTCAAAGATGACTGCCCAGAATCCTCTCTCAAGTATTTTCCAGAATAATTTCAGTAATATCAGCAAAAACAAGAATTTGATCTGTTGCCCAGGAGGGTCTTTGCTTTGAGAGAGTTAAGAAAAGGCTTAGAAAATCTTGGTTCAAAATGAAGATAATTTTTTTTTTCACATTGCAAGTGAGGTCAGTGCAATACATCTATTAGCTAGTCTAAGGGTTCCCATTTGGTTGAACACCAAGACTGACCTGGTAATCCTGAGGCAAAGGTGCCACCCGTGCCCTCTCTCTATTTCCTGGGGGCACTTCCGGCAGAGAGCAGGGCATGGGGCTGAAAGGCTGGGACAGTGAGCATCCCACTGTAGGGGACATGGGCAGTGAGGCAGCTTCTACACTCACTTACCTTCTCAGCTGCATCCAACCCCAGGCCCATCACAACCTACTGTGAACTAAATTATTGGTTGTTTGATAATTCGGGTAAATTTAAAATAGGTTCTTTCACCAAAGAGTGAGGACTGATGCAAACCACCGAGGGCATGATCCTCGTGGGCCTGGTCCAGTGCGCTGTCCCAGGAACCTGCAACAGCTACTCTAGGGCAGATGCTCAACAGACGTTCCCTACTTGAATCAAATCAACTATGCAGCCTAATAATGGGAATGTTAAATTAAACAGGTTATTGGAAAGCCCACGAATGCATTTCTCTAAATCTCATTTAAATTCCGGAAGGTTTGGTTTTTATTTTGGCCTTGGGTTTTTTTGCTTCACAAATGAGTCCAACATATAGCTAGTTTATAACTTCAATAAGATTTATTTGTGCTAGATAATACACTTGAGGTTTATTACAGGATCCCAAGGATTAAGGATCATCCTGAAATGTTGTCACAGCTCTCAATAAATATTATCAGTGACCATGAAAATTATGGTTGTAATAGAACCAAAATAGCAATATTAGTTATACTAAGACTATATGTATTATTTATATCAAAAAGTTACATAGTAGTTACACCTTAGACTTTAGACTCAGAGAAAACTAGGTTCAAGCCCCAGATGGATCAATAGCCAAGTAGCTCTGGGCAGTTTATTTTAACCTCTTCAAGCTTATTTCCTTAATGTAAAATGGGAATCATGATAGTACCTGCCTACGAACTTACCAATTTACCAATAACAGGGTTGCCATGAGGATTAAACACTATAATTCATTTAAAGCACTAAAATGAGTATCTGGTGCAGGGCAAGGGCTCATTAAATACGTTCCAATGGTCATAATAATGTAATGCAATGGTTTTTCTCCCCTTTTTTGTCCTTTCTGCAGTCAACACTAGAACATTTTTTATTTATACTCTTAATAAATATTGACCACTCTTGTGGGAACATAATTACCTCTGTTCCGCGGAGGTCCTTAGGAAAATAAACATCTTCAGTCATCTGAACACTTAGGCCAAAATCCACCAAAACAGCTTTTGTGGACATGAACACAATGTTGCTAGCTATAAAGAGAGGAAAGTTTTTAGCATAAAATTGTCTATATACCCATAAATAATGAAAACATTACTTAAAACGAGTCCCAAATCAGAATAATTGAAGTGCTTCCCAACTGAGATAGACACAATATGCTTAAACGAGGAGGAGGAATCTAGTGAGAGTTTAGGTGGAAATCACTTCAGGTATGTCAAGAATTCAGCCAACGTGGATATAAATGATTGTAACCACTAATAATGCTCAAGATACAATAGTTGACATAGAAACCAGCTAAGTATCCATCGATGGACAAATGTGATATATGTGTATGTATATATAAAATGGAATATTATTCAACTGTAAAAAAGAAGGAAATCCTACCCTTTGTGACAACAAAGATGGACACAGAGGGCATTTTGCCAAGTGAAATAAGTCAGACAAAGACAAATACTGTATGAGATGATTTATATGTGGAATCTAAAAAAACCTGAACTCATGGAAACAGAGAACAGATTGCTGGTTGCCAGGGGCAGTGGGTGAGGGTGGGGAAAATGGGTGAATGAAGGTGGTCGAAGGGCACAAACTTCAGTTAGAAGATGAACAAGCTCCGAGGAGGTAATGTACCCATAGTTAATAATACTATAATACTATAACGTATATTTGAAAGTTGCAAAGAGTAGATTTTAAAAGTTCTCATCAACAAAAGCATTGTAACTAAGGTGATGGATATATTAACTAATTTGATTGCGGTGAGCATTTTGCAATATATACACATATCAAATCATTACATTGTGCACCTTAAATTTACACGGTTATATATGTCAATGATATCTCAATAACGCTGGAAAAAATATAATAATGCTCAAGAGCTTGAGGTTCAAATTCTAAGATAGAAGCATACTGTTATCAAGCTACTTTCTAAAAGAAAAAGTAAAATACCCTTTATTTTTCAGTAAAAGTGAGGCTAGTCCAATTTGCCATGAGATATTAAGGGTTCATCGTGGGTCTCTCTTGTGTGTTTCCCCATCATCTCTTACTCTGAGAAAGCAGCCAGCGAAGGTTTGTTTAATGGACTCTCGCCAAATTGATGCTCAAAATTTAAAAGCTATTTGTTTCTCAAGAATATGTGAGGGTATGTGTGTGTGTTTTAAAGAAAATTACCATTTTCAAGTCTTATTAACAAGGGCGTAGGCAGTACTTAATAGATGTGTGGCTATAATCTTTTCTACAATTGGATAATCATACTTCCTTATGACTTGGAAAGCGCCAGTAACCTGGCCTGATTCTAAGCCATGTTTCAGGAGCACAGCGGAGGGAGGTGGAAAGTGCTCTGAGGGAGTGTCCTCCCTGCCACTGAAGATCTTCAGACTGGAGGAAGGAGCCTACGTGCGGCCTGTCTAACCAGTCTCGAAGCCAAAAAGGTACATATCCGAAGACAACTCACGTTTAATATCGTGGTGAATCACTTTGTTCGAGTGTAGAAAGTCAAGTCCCTTGAGAACATGCTTTGTCACCCAAATAATTTCAAACTCTCTCATCGGTCCACAGCTCTCCAGTTTCTCCAGAACAGAGCCTCCTTCGCCTGCTTCCATAAAGAGGTGCACCGTTTCACCCCACAGGACTACGCCATATAACTCAGCGATGTTCTCGTGCCGGAAGCAAGCCTGGATTTCCACGTCGGATGGCTTAAACTGATCGACTGGGATCTAAAACACAAAAATCCAGTAAGATTCTAAACAACCCCAGGACAGTGAATAGTGAAATATATATATATATATATATACACATATAATGTAGGTCAACCCACAAGCCAGAAGGCAAATAATTGCCCTCAAGGATACTCTGATTATGAAATTGTACTGCCGAGTTAAGAAAATGTTTACTCCAGATCTGCCTTTACATTATGTCAGCTTTAGGTAAACAACTCAAAATAAAATAAAAAACAAAGAAAATGAAATATTATTTTCATTTAGAACGTAGAAATCCAGCCAAAGAATTATTTACGATTGAATCAAAAGAGAGAGAATTTCCTATCTATTTTATGTGTAATTTCTATGGCACCTAGATTTTAGGTTGTATTTTCTATATTTCAGCTTGTCTTGAAACAATATTATGTCTTTGGTCCCACGGTCTATGCTCTAACAGTGCATTTAAAATAAGCACCGGCCATCCATTCTACAGAGAACCAGGCAGGTATTAATAAAGAAGCAGATCTTTCACAGTGCATATGGACATGGGATTTCTCCAAAATATAGTGTTAGATGAAAAAAACAAGATGCAGAAGTACATATTTTATGTTCCTATTTGTAAAACATTTTTAAACTCTACATACATATGTCCATAGACATTTTCTTAAAGGACACATAAGAACCCATTATCAGTAGTGACCTCAAGGAAAGGGATCTCATTCTTCACCTAGACCCTTTCGAATCTATTCAGGGTTGTTAATCATTTTATATGTTTTTCTGTTTTAAGAAAAAATACAGTTTAAAAATTAAATATAAGTACTAAAAGGAAAACAAACCCACAAAGCTGTTTTCCCATGCCTTTTGAGATGAAACTGAAAAACTAGACACTTTGGTTCTAAGATCTTTCTAAAATGTCATCAGATTGTTTTTAAAAGAACTTAAACATGTCCCCTCTAAATGCAAGCTTTAAATGCCTGACTATAACACTTCCTTTTTTTCTTTTAATAGCTGATATTCTAGCAAATCTTTATGAGGGAATTAATGAGGTCAAGATATTATTGACCTTTTAATTAAAAGAAGAAAGACTAAGATGATATTCAGCACTTACTTTGCATATTATTTTTGGTTAAATCAAGTGATTTTATTTTATTGCACTTTAAAACAGACATAGATAAAAGTGTAAAACTGCTTAACTATCAAACTCAGTGAATTATCAGCTGAACACGCCCATGTAACCATCATCCAGATCAAGAAACAGAACCCTACCAGCATCCCGGAAACCCCCTCCTGACCCCTTCCAGTCACTGCTCTTCAAGGGGACCCACTAATCTGAGTTCCACACGCCTGGATTTGTTCAGCTCATTTTGGGCCTTTCTTTAAGTGGAATCTCATACCATAGATATTTTGGGTCTGGCTGTTTTGGCTCAACAAAATGATTATGAGATACATTGACATTACTGTAATTGTAAACCACTTCTTTTCCTTGCTGTACGGTATCCCATCGTGTAAATATACCACATTTCAGCATCTGGAAACTTCCAGTTTGGGATTATTACAAATAGTGCTGCTAGGAAGGTTCTGACACATAGCTTTTGGTGTACACGCCCGTTGGGTTTGTACCTACAGGAGTGCAATTGCTGGGTGAGAGGGTGTGTGCATGCTCAGCTTAGGTAGATATGCCAAAGAGTTTTCCAAAGTTTGGAGCAATGATTGTTTAATAAGAAGAGATGGGGTCTTTTCAATAATTCGTCTAGTTAAACTCAGCTCTTTAGTTTGCAGTCCTGAGGAGTCCTGCAGCCTTGCCAGCTTCTGCTTCCCTGCCTGGCTCCCTCCTCAGTGGGTGGCATTAAAGAAACAGCACACGGATTTGCTCCTGCAGGAGAGCTCCCCTCCACCCCGCCCCACCACAAGAGGGATGATGTTATCCAAGCTGGTGCTAAATAAGCCAGCAGGACTGTCTTTTTCATCAGGGCAAACCAGATTAAAATCAACCCCCCACTTAGACCAAGGGGCTGAACGCTTCCAGGTAGCAAGCAAATCCATAAAACACAGACAATTTGGACAGGGTACCCTCAGATAAGATCCAGTCAAAGGGTAACAACTTTGAGTAATGCAAACAAACAAACAAACAAAAGCCGCAACGTCAAACATGCAGTGCACGCTGTCTGGTTATAAAGTACATACCAATTTACACGCCATCCTTTTCTTAGTCTTTATATCTTGTGCTAAGTACACTTTTCCAAAGGCCCCCCGAGGAATGAAATCAGAGCCAATATTCCTATATGTCAGCTTCCAGGGGATGAGGAGAACATCTGAGTCTATTTGATAGCGTCCATTTTGGGGAGTGATCACCTACAACATGATAAAGATGCAAGAGGGTGAGAATTTCAGCAAAGTCCTTTGCTAAGACCCACCCTTTAGAAACTGGTTACTTTAGATCAAATTCCTATACACAGTGCTTGAAAGTGATGTCACTGTGTATAACCCTAACAGTGTACAGAGACTGTATTTAGAGCTTCAGCAAGACAGAGAAAGCATGTAACAGAAACACGTCCCTGGGCAGACCTGATCATATTATTCATGAGTAATTAATTGCTAAATAGAACTTTAAAAATTATTTATCTAAGGGAGTATGACGGATCTGACCAAAAGGCTGAAAATAAAGATTGCATAAATATAAATGCTGCCTGCAAGTTGACTTGTTTCCAATTAAAATGTGCTAACCTGTTAGTCCACATAGCTATTACTCACACTTGATGCATACAGAGAGAACATGGAAATTAACTGAGGATCATGAAGGAGTGTGGAAAACAATGTGTTATGCCAGAGATATGAGCTGACAGCGCTACATAAATAAAGTAAGGGCAGAATTATTTCCCACCTTCTTACTCATTTAATATATATTGAGTACATACTGCGTGCCAGGCACTGTGCTAGTGCTGAGGAGGCAGCTACGAACAAGAGATAGATGACCTCTGACCTCCAAGAGTGCATGAGCAAGCAATTTAGAACAAGAGATTTCAAAACCAGTCGACTCAAAAATGAAGAGACGTACCCTGACAGCAGTGTGGGTTACAAGGGGATGTGCATTTGTCAAAACTCATCAACCAGAAATTTAAGATCTGTGTATTTTACTGCATATAAAGTATATCTCGATTTTTAAAGAGTAAGCAAGTTAGAAGGAGAAATAATTAAAATTAAAACAAATTAACAAGGTAGTCCATGGGAGATATGACCTGGAACACATGTGTAAAAAATGTTTGAAGTGGGGGCCGGCCCTGTGGCCGAGTGGTTAAGTTCGCGTGCTCCACTGTGGCAGTCCAGGGTTTCACCGGTTCGGATCCTGGGCACGGACATGGCACTGCTCATTAGGTCACACTGAGGTGGCATCCCACATGCTACAACTAGAAGGACCCACAACTAAAATATATAACTATATACTTGGGGGATTTGGGGAGAAAAAAAGCAGGAAAAAAAAAAAAAGAAGATTGGCAACAGTTGTTAGCTCAGGTGCCAATCTTTAAAAAAAAAAATATTTGAAGTGTTCTTTCAAGGAATAAAAAGTCTCAAAAGTCCAAGTTTTCCTTCAATGTAATTAGTAATATTACGACTTCAGATTATGAATCCAGGAATTATGAAACTATCAAAATGATGTCATTTCAAGCACAGAAGAAGCTGAGGGGAATGTGGACCACATGGGAAAAGAATGATGGGCTGATTCATCTACCGATGCATGGAGCTCCTCACAGAGTCATGTTACGGGAATAGTTCTAGAAACTACCAGGGTTATTCATTTGGTCTCCATATTGCTAATCTTAGCAACCCCCCCGCAAACAGATGTGCTCACTATTAGTCAGGGAATGAAGTAGAGAACAACTCCAATACCTAGAAATGTGAAGTCACTAAATTTAAAAATTAAATATTTACCGAGCGCTCCCTCTGTGCAGTGGAAATGAATGAGTACAGGACCACGGTCTTGACTTGTTTGAAATATGACCTTCTTTCAAGAAGTGTGTCACCTCAAGTTACTGGAGGTCTCTTTTGATAGCATGCTAAGAATGTGATGAATTTAGACCCTTTCCACATTTAGACAGAACCGTATTGACAGCACTCAACTGCACTAGCTTATTGCCTCTCTCTTGTTATTAAATATTTACAGACGCAATGTCACCATTTCCTCTCAGTTATCAACTTCAGTGTTTAACTCACGTTCGTGTAAGTTTTGCTGTTGTCTAACCCAGTTTGACCCAGTGTCCTCTCAGTCTATCCAAGGGATGGAGAATATTAAGAGCCACACACTGAGTGCGCATCACCAGCCAGCACAGCGCTCAGTACTTGAATACATTATCTCATCAAAGTCTCATGACAGTGCTATGAGATAAGTACTATTTTTATCTCCATTTTACAGATGAGGAAACTGGCTTCAAGAGGTTAAGCAACTTGTGGGGCAGTAACAGCGTCAGGATTTGAACTTAGCTCTGTCGGACCCCAAAACCACAGGTCCTGTTCTTTAGATAAGAGCCCTTGAGCTTCCAGAAAGCTGTAATTAAAGCTGAGCCATGATCAAAACCCAGTCATTAAAAGCCTACATTTCCACATCATGGAGTACCCTTCTCCCCTTTAGATCAAATACTGCAAGTTCCTTCCCCCCTACTTTACAATCTCCCATCTCCTGGGCACCCTCCTCGGAGCGCCCCACAAGGTCTCCACGGTGACCTTTGATGATAGGCCCTGAAGGGAAAGTGTGATATGCGAGCGCTGACCAGTTGCAGTTCTGCAAAGACCCTGGTTCTTCCCCAGCCCCAGGCCTTCCCTATTTGGGTTTGAGATAATTTTTTTCCCTCCTTCTTCTTCCTTTGGGGGCCCTCCCAAATAATCTTACAGAACTCTATGCTGCTTATCTCTGCAATTCTTCCACTTACCAAAGCCATCTTCCAGTGCAGACATTATAAGCATGCTTTCGATGTCCTCGTCCAGATCACTATTATCCATACTAAACAATACTGGGCCCAGGAGCAGCACTTGAGAAAAATTCTTAGGTATTTTGGTAAAAATAAATTCCATTTTATTGTGGAATATAGTGGGCTGTGGCTGCTGTGAAATGCATGTGACCTTAGGCTATGTTCAAAGAAGCATATTGTCTAGAACAAAGGCAGAGCTGGCCGTATCCTACTCTGGTGGTCACATAACGTCTGGACCGCCACATTCAACTTCTGAGCTGTAGGACAGGCATGGCACAGGCCTGAGCTGAGGGCGCTATCCAGATGACAAGGAGAGTTAACACCCCCATGCACAAGCAGCAGCAGATACAATTAGAAGCGTTTGTGAAAGAAGAGAGAAGATGTGGGGAATCTGCAATTTCTGGAATATTGGAAGGACTGTCAAAAGGGGGGAGAGTAACAATTGCATACAACAACAACTACCACAATGATTTGCATTCTTTCAACACTCGCTGTGTGTAAACAGGTCACATGCAGCCATGATTTGTTCCCAACAACAACGGTATGGAGTAAATGCTATCATGTTACCCATTTTACAGATGAGTAAACTGAGGCACAGAGAGACGTAATAACTAGTCTAAGGTCACACAGCCGACCCATTCTGAGCTGAGGTACATACACACTTATTTCATTCCCTGGCATTTTTCACCACTATTCATCATATATACCTGTTTATGGCCAAAAAGTAGAATGAGGACTAAGAGAGTCAGAGATGGATTTTAGTCCTATATAAGGAAGGATTTACTTACAGTCAGAACTGGCCAAATATGAAATGAAATGCCCCAGTGTATGATGAACTGTTCATCACAGGAGATTTTCCAGCACAGACCAAAATGCACCATCAATTACTGGAGATGATGAATGGGGTGATTCAAGCACTAGACAGGGGATTTGACTCAAGTATCTTTAAGGTTTTTTCAACTCTGGGAAGCCAGGACTCCATGACTAAGCCCTGAGGAACAGCATTCAGCATCTCACACCCACGTCTATGAGCGAGCCCTTTGGGGCCCTTCAGCTCTCCAATAATCACCGAAGACTTGAGTGTATGGAATCCATTTTGGGTTATTCATCTCCAGATCAGGTTATGAATTTGTCTAGACTATAAATAACTAGTAGCACTCTCACACAAAGCAACCCCTACATCAGTCTCTCAAGGTTCTCCCCCAGGTCCTGCTGGACGTTGGTGGAATCTTTATTAAATGTTATTTTTAGGAAAATAGCACACACGCACACACACAGACCACCATTTAACATGCCTATGCTTCCGGATAGTTTTTGAATTCTTGGTCCTCCGTCCTGTCTAATTACCTCCATGGATGTTGTGGTTGTTGGTTGCCTGGAACACACCACGTGTCCATGCCTCCAGGCCTTTGTACATACTCTTCTCTTCATCTGGAACACTCTCCATTCTCCATCCCCTTCATCTGTCTAACTCCAAGTCAATAACTTAGGCGTCAACTCCTCTTGGAAGCCTCTCTGACATTCTCCCTTGCCCAGACCCACCCGCTTGGCTATGTGAGGTATCCTGCCCCACATTGCCCTAGCAATCAGGGCGTAGTTGCACTGGGAAGTACCACACTGCATGATAATGGCCTGTTTACTTGCCTCCTGCCTTCACCAGGCAGTAAGCTACCAGAGGGCACAGACTGTGCAACACTTGGAAAAGCACCTGATACACTGCAGATGTTGGAGTCATGTCTAGCAAGTGAAACAGAGGGATACTTGAACGAAAGGATTTGGCCCATATGTAGATAAACTTCATAGATCAATTTTACCTTGGAATTTATTTATTTGGTAGATATTTGCTGTCATTTTGTAAAGCAGAGAGACAGAGAGCAGCAAACGAACCCAGAAGAGAAAAGTTTTGATAGGGTATTAGGTGGAGGATGGGGAAGAGAAAGGTTCTGAATGCAGGATGGTTCCAAGGAGAGCATCACGTGAGGGTGAAAGAGAGCCAAAAGCAAAGCTTGCTTCTTGTAGCATCTTGTCTCAGGCTGGCTATGATCAGCGACAGCTCCTCGCAACTCCCATGCCATTAGCCATGGACCACAGAGCTGCGATAGGTCACTAGCAGTTGCAGGGTTGTAACAATCCTTCAGGTCAGTGACAGGAAAGGCAACCACGGCCCCCAGAGCCATCAAACACTGGCTTGATTTGTGGATTTTAAACTTCTCCTGTTATCTTCAATTCACTTTTACCTCTTCCTGCTTTACATGTTATATTCTTGATCATTTTTAAAATACAAATCCTTTAAAAGTTTTAAAGATCCCTGCCCTTATATGTCCTGTTCTTAAATTTTCTCCTGAATATGCATCTATCTGTCAGCCCTCCATGGCAGGACTGCCAGCATTTCACTCTTACCCTTTGCTGGTAAAATTTTTACTTCCTTTATCTCCTTTTTTGCACTAGCATTTTGTTTTTACTCCAAAACCTTCAGGAAGCTATTGCTTTGTACTCCTTATAGTTTTCCTGAATTCCCTTCTGTACACTCCCAGTGAAGTTCTATGGCCCATCTCTCATCAGCCTGATGGCCCAGGGGAAATATACCTAAGTCTCTACATATTTACAAGCAAGAATAATTTGTTTATTCTGCATGTTTTCCTTAAAAATACCAATTCATATAAGAGACAGAAATACATAAACCATTATGTTTCTGATCACAGACATATATATTATTTTGAACCAGAGTTGTCCAGCTATATTTTAGCTAAGAAAATCAGGCATTGCTCCTAGTTCAAATTATTACCTCCCATGGATAAGAAGAAGTACTATTCTCCAGGTAAAGTCAAGTCAACTATTAAATACAGTTTGGTATATCCAGACCAAAGCAAGTCACGTGACCGTGCAGAATGTAATAACACCACTGGCTTCTAACAAAACAATTCACTCCATAGCTGACCTAAACTGCTGTGTTGTTTTTAATTGAATGAACATGGTATGCAAAAAAAACCAAAATAATTACAAACTTTGTCCAGACTCTTTACTTGTTCAGCAGTGACCTTCCCCCATCATTAGCCATTTTGCCATTTAGAGACACCAAAGGAAAGGGGTCACTTTCATGAATAAGCACGTTTTGCAAGCTACCACCCACTCCTTTGCAAATTGTTCTTTTCTAAAAAATTGGATCACCTTTAGCCAGCACCGCTGTTCACCTCTGACATACTAAGAGATTGACAGAATCTCAGGCACACCTAAACACATCACCTGATCTATGATTGTGGCAACCAAGTATTGTCACAATATTTTGGATTATTTACATACTTGGGATGACTAAGCAAATATATTATTTGTCATTCATACCTTGCCAATTAAGGAAGGAGAATCTGTGGATAGCTATTTACTGCCTACACATCACATTTCTGCAAGAACCATATTTAGCCAATACTAATATTGTGACATTTCAAGATGTGACAAGAGAGGAGCAAAAATTTCAGCTTCAAAAATATTAAAGTCTTTCTTCCCTCTCAGATAAAAAATTCTCATTAAGCCTTTCTCTTCTGCCTAATCGATGATGAGCGTTTTCACGAACAGTTAAACTAAAATACACTCTTCTGAATTACTTGTTTGTAAAACTACTACTAAAATATGGAAAAGATTCTTTAAATGGACTTTTAATGAAGACTTTTTTGCATCTTTAACATGAAGGGGATTCTTACAGATACTGCATTTTTAAAAACCATACCTGGCAGCCAGGTTAAAGCAGGTGTGAATGCTACCCTGCGTTAAATGAAGCTGCAGTAATAAAGCTGAACACACAGCACTCAACTGCATCAAGGAAAAAACATACCATATTTAATAAAATTCCAGATTCTTGTGGTCGGTGTCCATAAAAACGCTTTGCAGTATTCGATATATGGTTTGCAAAAGCAAGCAGTTCCTCCACGGTTCCACGTCTGACCGACGACAACGAAGGCACCTCTTGGCCACCGAGTAGCAGAGACTCTGAGCGCTCCTCATTTTGATTACTATCTTGACACATGGTCATTAGACTGGGTTCGTAAACTGGTGGCTCTTCACTTGGGTAAAGATTTTCCATAATGTCTATTATATCAGACACATTCAAATGTTGAATTAATGAATCGAGTTCTTCTTTGTTGTCACTGCCAGTGCTCATGTACTCCATTACTGTTGTGCTTTGTAGAGAATCTGCAAAAGAAAACACAAATACTTAGTTTGCTATATTTGTATTTGCATTTTGAGATTCATGGGAACTGGACATAAACTGGGAATGGGCCTCTCTATGCCCATGTCTACAAAACGAGGGCCCTGCGTCAACAGTGTGTGTGAATTCAAGTTGACAGACAGTGAAGAAAGGGACCTTAACTAACCATTAGTCCGGCTGCTCACTTTGCAGAGGGAAAACCCAGAGAGCTTATATGTTACTCACTCACTGAGTTGATGGCATCAGCTATAGCCACTGAAAACAAACTTTCACCAAATATAAACATAAATAGGAGCAGCTCAGAAATCTGAGGAGCTGAGGCTCCAGGCTGGTGCTTTACAGCTTCCACCCTGCTGCTCCGCCAGGGGACAATGCTCCCCACACACAGGGACAGAGCTCCCCACAAACAGGGACAGTGCTCCCCACACACAGCTCCGGTGGCTTTTATGCCTTGGGTGACTTTAAAGAAAAAGAACTACTTTAGCAAATTCAGGAGCTAACTTGGCAAATAAAACTCAAGCCCTGAAGCCAGAAGCACGCAAGATGGATTTTAATGGAAGCAAATCTGATGCTGAGAGGTCAAACTGCAGGAACAATTCTGATGCAAATGAATTTAACAGCTCATTTAGAAGGGGGACAGGAAGCCTCAAATCCCTGTTCTGCCAGCGAAGAGTATGAGAAAGAAGATTCATTTAACCTGTGAATCAGCTGTCCCCTTTGGGACTAGAATTCTTTAACAGTACAGAGCATAGATTTCAAGGGTCCAAAAAGGTTAATCTAATATCTAGGTCAATAACTCTCCAGAAGTCGTAGAATTACAAAGAGGCCAGGGAAGCTAAATCTATCCCAAGTAAGACACATGTGAGACCAACGAACTGTGTTAGCCAATATCATATTTCAGTTCTTACATACAAAGCAAGGGCTACACCTGGGGATCTGCCAATGAGAACAAAAAAGGGTAGATCAAGGGCAAAACATGACGCTGTTACTCAGGACTTTAGAACAAGTCCATTCCAAAGGATTAAAGACAAAGGATTTAAGAGATCTCAGAGAATTTGGAGGCATGTATGCCTACTTAAACTATTGCGCTCCTGAACGCACAGCCTCTCTCTGAAAGAGGTTCCAGGTTCTTAAAAGCAAGAACCTTTAACACATTCGACACTCAGTGCTGAAAGCCACAGGCCTCCATCAACCTGGAGCACAAGGGCAAAGCTCCAGGAAACGTTCCACCACGGGGCCACCTGCAACGCATGACCCAGCCATCAGCTGAGTGAATCTCATTTGAGAAAAGAACCATGCAATGTAGTGCCCTCGTTAACTGACTTGACAATCACTTGCTGACGTAAGGAAAGCAGTCTAGCATCCTGGAGTCTGACATTCCATCAAGACTCAGACTGCTTGGGGTCAAATTTTGGACCCTCATCTACTGTCTGCGTGACCTTGGGCTAGTACTTTGATCTCTCTGCACCTCCACTCCCCCATCTGTACAATGGAAGCAGTGCTGAGCAGCACCTACCTCACAGGGTGGGTGCGAGAGTTAAGGAGGTCATGTGCAGAAGGTGCTCGTGCAGTGTCTGGCCCACAGTAAATCAGTTGTGTCATTGGAGTTGCTGTTATGAACTTAAAAGAGAGAAGTACAGAGTCAGACTCCTGGCTTTGCACACACTGCATGAGACCTCCTTCCTTATCAGCAAAAGGGATGTGGCTACCTATTCCCCCAACTTCTTCACAGTAAGGTTTTAAAGATTGCATCCAAGACAAGAGACAGCGAAAAAAGGCAGAAACCTATGCACACTGCTTTGATAGCTGTTACCACCAGTTACATCCAGAGAGCCAGGAAGCTCCCTCTCAGAGATCTTGCAGCTCTTGGAGCCTGTGGGGTTATGAAAGGAATTTCCTAGGTTAATAGAGGAACATTCGACTTTGGTTTCATCGAGCCATTTTAGTTGCAGCTTCTGCGTGTCGAATTTACTGAAAAACAGAAGCTAAAACAAAAAGAGCCTGATTTAGGACCCTACTGGCTCAAAAGTTCCAAGGCTCCTGGACTGACTTATGAAATGGCTAACTTGAGAGAAAATAAAGTTCCCAGTAGCAACAGGGCTCAAGAAAGAGAGGGAGAAGTCCATTCCGACGCTTTACAGCACAGTCAGCCGACCCAGAGAGGAAAGACAGCTTTTGGTCTTTCAAACCTGTAGAAAGTCTCAAGCATCTCAAGCATTTATATGCAAAACCGAAGCAAGAGGTTAAACACACACACCCCTAAACTGCGTGCTGGGGGGCCGGGCGGGAGGAGGAGAAGAGAAGGAGGGAGCAGGGGAAGGAGGGCGGGGGCGCGGCGGAGTGTGGCTCGGGGGCAGTCTCCGGATCCGGGCATAATTCCCTAGCAACGCCCGGCTCCTCTCACGCCCAGCAGGCTCCCGGAGCAACCTGGTGACCAGCCCGCCCCCTCAAATGCCTCCGCAAAGCCCCTCAGCACTTTCAGGCCGTAATTAAGCAGACAACACGCTAATGATTTCCGCGTTATTCATGATCAGTAGCCATCTAGAAAAAGTGTGGACTGTGAAGATATTCTAGCTCAACAATAGAGACCCTTCCTCATACAATTTACCAAAAAAAAAAAATCCTTATAAAATTCCTACTTCTTAACGGAGTAGACGAGGATGGCAATTTTAGAAATGGAGAAATGGGCAAATACAGTCGAAATTATTTGCTTCAAACTGTTTCAGGAACCAGCAATAAAATCAAGAGAAAATCCTATTCCAAAACATTAATGTCACACTCTTGGGTACTTGTATCTGCATAAACAAACGTTGAGGGTTTCCTGGTAAGTGTGAATGAAAACGGCCAAGATTTCAGGGATCAGCTTCTGCCTAACAAAGGACGATTATACCTTGCGGTACTTCCCATTTAAAAGATATTTTCTGCCGAAATAGTACATTGCCTCCCAGGGCACATTTCTTATTATATTTTTGTTCTCAAAAGGACCCAGAATGACACAGTCTAGCTGAATAGAAGCACAGCGACTCTACTTCAAGACATCTAGAGGCCTCATCTATCCGATTCTCCTTATACGAGCAAGTCCTTAATTAAGGGCCATCTGCCAGAAGTCCCGCACGCAAACCTCAATCCATCAGAGAGCTGGGGGCGTCTGTCGGAATCAGATTATATTCCACTTGGCAAAAACCTAAGACTCAGGCCACAGACATGTAAAGTAACTGTATTTGTGTTTTTTCCCGTTTTTTATCAGGAGCAGTCCTTTATTCTGGGCCAAAATACGTCTTTCCAAAAGTGAAACAGACATTGCAACGTTTCCCTTAAAGACAGCTCACGGCCTTCGCTGTTAACTTTTGGGACAATCTCTGCACGCCCAGCTTCCTTCCCAGCGTCGTTCTCCGCCCAGAACCAGAAGGATTACGGAGTCCTGATAGCACATTCCTACCGGGAAACATCTGTAAAGTATTATTTTTTCCCCTAGCATTCTTTCTTAGACCCGAAGCCCAGCATTTGTGTTCTGCTATAACGACTCATTAGTCACAGAACAGCGTCCGAGTTATAAGCATGAAATAAGTTTCAGCTAGTCAAAAGGCTGTCTTGCTCCACCAACCCCAACTCCCTTCCTCCAGTCCTTACAGCCAGCAGACCCTGAAAGGGTTTGTAAATTATAAAAGCACCCATCATTTGGGCGGGCGGCGGCCGGGTCCCCTGCCTCCGAGGTGCACTCACCGGGGCTCGGCAAGGAGAGTGCAGCCGTCCGGGCGGCGTACGCAGCGGGAGGCGCGGTGACAGCGGGTCCCTGCTTCCCCGCGCATTGCCCACACCCGAAGTGCTGGTGCGCTAGGGATCCGGGAAAGAGGAGGAAGGGGGAGGAGTCGCGATCTGCACTCGGTGAGACCCTTGCGCAAGGTGCTTTCCAGCTGTGCAGGCTGCAACCGCGACACGCGCAGAGGACGGAAGCGGAGCAGCGCGGGTGTCGGGCACGCCTCCACCTCCCCAAGTCCCGGAGTTCTCCCCTCTGCCGCGGGGACCCTCCGTTTCAGAATAGGAACAGCTAGGGCACCCAGAAGGGCTGCGATCAGAAAGACACCCCAGAGTCCCCAAACTGTGGATTACCTGCGGCCTCCGCGCGCCCCCGTGGGCCGAGCGCTCCAGCCGCGGCCTCCCGACGCCTCGGTGCGCAGCAGGTGGCCGGTCCTCCGGAGCCGGGCGCGCCGTGGCACCGAGGTCCGACGGCAGTAGAAGCTGGAGCCAGGGCGACCGGCCCCGGAGCGTGGCGCGTCGTCCAGAGCGCAGCGGACGAGTGAGCCCCAGGCCGGGCCGCCCTCGTCGGCCCCTGACTCACGGCGTCTGAGCCGGCCGAGGGGCGGCGCAGCGGACGCCAGCCGCCGCCTCCCCGCCTTTTCCATTTCCCCTTTCTCTCCGTAAACAGAAAGAGACTGCCGGGTTGCGGGGAAGCCGGAGCCCCCGCGCTGGGAAATTCCGTCCGCCCCCCCTCCCCGTTTGCCCTCGGGGCGCCCGGGCGGAGCAGAAGGCGGGACTAGGGAGGAGCGGGGAGGGGCGCGGGCCGAGCGCCGGAGAGAGGCTCGCCGCGCCATCTGGGGGGCCCCCGGACAGCAGCTGCCTCTCCAATTGAGGGCCTGGCACACCTAGGAGTTTTCCCTCAGGACCGGACAACCCGGTGGTAGAGGGCGCCCCAGTGGCGGATTTGTAAAGGGAGACTGTGCCCCCGCACCCCCGCCTGGTTCCCGGAGGAAGATCGTGTTTCCTAAGCGCTCGCGCCCGCGGCGCTACTCGGGTGTTCCAGGCCCGGGCAGGGGGGGCGCGCTGCTGGCCCCGCGCCCACCCCCAAGCCCTGCGGGCACAGGCGCGCCGCGTGCTGTCTCCGCCGCGCTGCAGGAGGCACAGTGAGCGTCTAGTCTTCTCAGAACCGCACCCAGCCGCGATTACGGGTAGCGCGGCCTGCCCTGCCCAGATTTCGATTCAGGTCCTCACACAATGAGTGTCGTGATCCGTGGTCCGCACGCACCGACTGCAGTTTGAAGGTTTGGGAGAGGCCGCCGCAGAGTGGGCGGGCAGGTAGGGGGTGAGCACCTGGAGACCCGCCAGGGTACTCCGCCAGCAAACCCTGGTTTCCCCTTTCTAGTCTTTATTGGAACGGGTTATTTTGTGGTACCGCCCAATTAGGAAGTGTGTCTGCACTGATGTCCAGCTGCGAGTCTGGATTCTCTGGTCTCCTTGGGAAGAAGATCAGAGTTCGTTTACAGGTTTCTTCTTGAGTGGAAAGCGTTTACTCCAGGTGAAGCCGGAAGTGAGTTCTAGGGAAATAGCGCCTCTCTCCACGAAATCCACTTTGCCAGGACATTCCCAAAAGCTACTGAATTGTGGGGCACCCTCTCCCCCCCTAAATTTCCCTAGTATCGAGCACTTACTAGGAGCCAGACATTTTGCAAGACAGCCGCCAGGAGAAGGAGAGATACTGTAAGGTAGACAGACATCCTCTCCATCTTAGCCCGGGACGTTGGGCGTGCCAGGCAGAGCTCAGATTCGAACACGCTCTGACTGAGTCTACAACCTGCTCTTTCCAGTGCCCAAGCTCATTTCCCTCCCGCAGACTCAAAGCTGCATCGGACACGCTCTAAGGCTCTCCAGGTTTCTTCTGTGAAAAGCGCATTGTTATTGCGACCTAAGGAAGTCATATGAGAATTGCTGGCGGATATAGGCTAGATGCGGTGAGAAGCAAGGCCCTTTTGCAGGACCTTAACTCCCATCATTTCTTTGTGCCTCTGGTCACGCAGGGACAAAGTGATTGACAGTCACCAGAGGGCGTCAGTAAAAGTGAGCCCAACTAGCAAATAAAACGGCGAGGGCTGATTCGGCGCTAATTCACCGCCCCCAGCCCCCGATTATTTTAAATACTAGAGCTAGGCGAGTGTTGTGATGTGAGTGACGCGGGACGTGTACCATCCAGGCGGTCCCAGACCGTGGAGGAGTCCCAGGTGCCTCGAGGAAGAGCCTTTCTTGGGGACCGGGCCCTTCCGGTCCTGGACGGAGAGGGTGCAGCTTGGACCAATCCTGCCGCAATGACGGCAGAGGCGGCCAGCGGCGGACTGGGAGAAGCCTCGCTGTCCCGGACGCGGACTCCCTGGGATTTGGCCCTGGCTCAGAGCTCATGATCCCACTCTCCACTCTCGGCTGAAACTGGAGTATGAACTCTTCCAGCGTTTTCTCTGGAAACCAGGTTGTGACCTCTAATTGTAACGTGAGAGACGTCTCTCCCTCATCTGTCGTCTTTGAACAACAAAGGATGATCTTTATAAGCATTTTAAAAATAGAAACATGGAACCACTCCCGCCCCCACCCCTTGAATGAGCTCATGAAAACCACACCTAATCTTCTGGGAACTAAGAATTAGCCTTACTTCCTACACAGAGGTCTCCCAAATATAGCTGTGTTTTAGGGAGCTGATGAAGTGGCTGCTCCCGCAGGGTTCTCTCTGGCTGCTAATGACTTAGGCAATAGCAGATTTCATCAGGGTGAATTAAGAGGTTTCTCTCAGCAACATTTTTAAAGTCTAGCAAAGATTAGGTCTGCTGACCCAGAGGGAAGAGACTGAAGAGAGCACAACTAAAACAACAGAAAAGGTTGACAAGACACCTTCATTTTTCTCGGTCAGGACTTTGTCACACAGGCTTGCAAAAACAATCCTGCTCTTTTAGGAGCATGCTAGCAAAGTGAGGTTTCAACTTGCTGCCCAGAAGCGCCTGGTGCCAGTGTGCATGACCACAGGGGAATTATTCAAGAAGCCCGTAGGAAGGACACTGAACCAGCTCTCTTGAGGCTGTTTGCAGCCTACAAAATGCACTGTAAGACTGAGTGGCAACCGGTTGCAGTCGACTTGAAGAGCCTTTCTCCACTCACAGGTTGGGACAATAATGGGTTTGTAGCCTGTAGTTTGGAAATCAGAACTTATTTACTCACGAAAACAAAATGATTAACAATGGGTAGGTGACCCAGTCAGCGCACCAGCCTATGTAACCCCAAATGGGGCTCTAGGCTAAGAAATGTAATATAGGACGCTGCTGTCAAGTCTTTTTCATATTCATAAAATATGATATTTTAAGAGAATACTGGAATAAACTGAAATAAGTTGGGGGATAGCTAAGCTGTATGTGGACTGGTGAAAAATGTGTTTCACTCTCTTAAATTATAATAATAACATACAAAGTATTCTGGGAAGATAATTAAAACTGAATTTGAATAAAGCCTTAAATAAGCTATTTTTAAAGTTAAGAGAAACTTGAGCCAGATTTCATGAGCATAACTTTTTTCCACATGGTTTTATTGTAACGACTATTCATATTTACCAGTTCAGATGTTTGAATAATGATGTCATCAAACTTCTGATAATAACCTTCAGGTGAGAAACTGTACAGACATGTGGGTAGTACATTTAAAACCATTATAATCTTTAAAAATTTTAAACCGTTGAAATTGTATTTAAAAAATCCAGTAGCACTTTTTCTTTCATTGACACATGTAAATTTCTTACGCTAATGTGAGTGGATTTCAATTATAATTCAACTTTTTCATATTAAATCTTTCAAACTGAGAGGCTTTAATTTCCAGAACGTGCATGCGCTGTTGGAACAGTTAGTATGAACACCACTAAAAAGATACGTCAACCCAAAGGATGAGCTATCCAGTGGAGAAGGAGATTCAGGGCTGCCTCCTGGATCTGGGAACCACCAGCCCCACCTCATGTCCCACCCCCACCTGTGCCCCTTTGGGCGTCAGCCTGAAACAAACCGCCTGCAGCTGCTGGCTGATGGACCTGCTCGGCCTCACTCAGCATCTTGAGGTGGATTAGGGATGTCCGTCAGACCTATGGGGACCACAGGGTGCATTATTAAATTCTCCTCTGCCCCAGCAGCACCCCAAGGCATCCCTGATGAGATTGCAGAGGCAACAGGCCCTGGAGCTTCCAGCCCCACAGCTGAGAGTGCAAGGCTATGCCCTCAGCTCCTGCAACCCTCTCCTGTTCGGATCCTCCCAAGGACTCTGGGGAGGACAAACAGGGATGAAAGGGACAGACTCCTCTGTGTCCTCCTTCCCTTTGCCTCTCGTCACCTTTTGGGGCATCACTGTACTCACCAACTTTTGCCATCACCGTGCAAAGTGGGAACAGCAACTGAAGGAGGGAAATGGGGCCTGGGGCAGAGATAGAGTCCTTACGTGGGGGGAAAGGGAGAGAAATCCCCCAGCAGCCATGGGAAGAGAAGGGAAGTTCCTAAGTACTCTCAGCTGCCGCCATTGTTTATCTATGAAGGCTGTGTGTCAATGGGGCCTGGATGTGACTCAGAGACCTGTTCTCACGTGCAGAAAGCTAAGTCATAGGTCTCTCAAAGCACCTAAATTGCACTATTCTGTATGATATATATGATACTTTTAGTAATTGCTTTGTGCTGTGACTTCCCCAAATTTGAGGTCCTTCAACCACACTTTGAAAACAGAAACTACTGCTCTGTGCTTCTCTATTCTACCTCCCAAATGGAAACTCCTGGTACAGCGTTTCTTCATCTTGGGCTTCCGAAATGACCACGTGGCCCTGGATGCCCCCAGGAACTGTGCAAGGCTCTGTCCTCGGGCCAATGCAGTGGTTTTCATTTTTGACATTTTGAGAGGGGGAGAAAGACTCAGCAGCGATGCTCCCCAAAGTGCCCAGGGCCAAATGCCCTGGAGCAGTTGTCCCAGGTGGGTTTTTGGAGGGTACCCACGAGCAACCTAAGGCCACCTGCTACATGCCTTATAAACCTTGGTACCTCAGTCCCCGCCCCCCCATCCTCTGCATCACCTGCAAATGCTGCCTAGAAAGGGCACTGCCTATGAGGTGAGGGATCCGTTGGCAATGCATTGGTTGGGTGAGGGGAGGAATTGTTTAAAAAAGTCAGTACAGTGATCCCCACCCTGTAACTGCAAATGTAAATGCGTAGATAGAGAAAAAAAAACCCAGAATAGCACACTCTCCAAAGATGATCATTTCCTAGCCTCTTTTGAAATGGTATTCTTCACACGCAACATGTTAGGAAACTGGTCAGATTATTTCAACAGCCTAAAAAAGATGTGGTGTGCTTATCTTCACGTGACTTGTTTTAAACCAAGTGAGTTAAATACATTCTGCTTTTTGCTCTGGCAGTGACATTACAATACTGAAAACAGTTACCAGCAGATTCCATCCCTTTCATGTGAGTGGAGAGATTTCTTTCTTTCTTAAAGCCATGGATTCCTGTTCATCAGAACCTTTTTTCTTAATATCAAGAAGCCTTGATGGGTGGATTTCATAATAAATAAGCATCATTACACACTCCAACCACATTAAAAATAGCAATAAGAGCTATTATATTCTGAGCACTTACTAAGCCTCAGGCACTCTGCTAAATAAACCCTTTAGATGGATCATATCACAGCAATCGTGAGGTGGACGTTAGTATCCCCATTTGCATGTGGGATTTACATGAACTTAGAGAGGTTAAGTAACGTATCGAAGGAAACCAGATTCTAACCCATGTCTGTCTGACCCCAAACCCAAATAAATATGTTCCTGCGTCTACCTGCCCGTGGTTGCCTCCCACAGCAAAGGCAGCTCGGTGCACAGCTATTTGTTGGTGCCTGTTGGAGGAAAACAGGACTGACCACGGGCCAGTTGTGAAACATCGCGGACAGTTTTCCCATCCCGGCCATTCCTTTGCAGGTGGCCGCCTTTTCAGGCTCCAGCCTCTGGCCCCCTCCTTTAGACCTGAGTGAATTTCAGACATACCTCCACCAGGTCTTTATATTTTTAACCTTTTATCTCTAACCATGAGGGAAGAGGCTCTGCAGGAATTTCGACTATCTCCTTGTGCGTAGAGATGTGGGGGAGGGAAGCCCCAGACATGGAACACTGGTTTTGCTTATCCTTAAGACAAACTAGTTTTGATTCCTCTTAAGGACAGCAGGAACCCACAGTGACGTCCTGGCCCCTCTGGCCCTGCTTCCAGGTGGGATGATGGGCATGTGCAGGTGCTGCCGGAGCTTAAGGCCTATTCCTAAGATGTTCCTAAGAACGCTGCGGGCAGGCAGGCAGCTTTTCCCGGTTTCCCAGCCAGCTGTGGCATAGATGCACAGCCCTCCAGGCCACTGCTCTCTCCAAAGCCAGAGTCCTCCGCCCAGACTCCTACAGGCAGCACCATGCCGGGCAGAGCCCATTTTTACCCTCTCACAGAGCCAGTATTAAATTTTTCAGCGTCTGTGAGAGCTGGTTGCTAAGCATAGTCATTGTTAAAAATAAAATTATATAAAACTGCAAGTAAATAAAATATATTGAAGACAAAGGTAATATGTGCTAGCAACTGACCACTTCCTGATTGTTTTGTTACATTTTGTTTTCTACGTTCTTGAGGTTACTCATGTCTACTATATCTGTGTAGTGGAAATACTACAATACGATGTGCTCCTGTGCGTGTCTTTCCGACTCTGCATTCGGTGGCCTCACATTGGTAGCTTAAAATAGGCCATGGTGGGAGTATTTACACCACGGAAACCAGCAAATGCTACAAACCAGGGCAGGCTTTTCAGAAGGCCAGGTGTTAAATATTTATCAGCACACTGCCACCTACAGGTAGATTTTATGTTTTCAGGCACTTTGGACACATTTTAGTTTATTAATTTTGTTTTCGTACTCTCCCTTCCCTTTTCTAATATTCAGTAATACATCTGTACATCTCTTATTGTTACCCAAGTAGCAAAATCTCTGACCTGAGGGGTGACCATGGGCCTCCTTAGAGCTTCACCCGTATTCTGACAGCTCAGAGCCACGGGAAGGTGAGAAGGTCATCAGAGGTAGGTCCTGAGCACCAGGCTGCAGGCCCCGGACAGCCCGAGGGGGCAGAGTGCCTGTGTCCCCCAGGCAGTGGGAGGGGACACATTCACTCATAATCTGAGCTCCCACACTGACACCGGCTGGCTGCGTTCCCGATCAGTTTCTTTCCCATTGCCTCATAGGAACCACCTGGGGAATTCTCCCTCGGTAGACGGAGGCTGGGGACCCTGAGAGCTGAATTTCAGAAAGCTTGAGGGGGATGTTCCTGGGAAATACTGGGCACATTTTTGGAATTTAAAACTCTGCTCTGCCACTTCCTGTCCAGGTGACCTTGGGCAAATCACTGAAACTCACGGAGACTTGGTTTCTTTATGTAAGAAGGGAAAAAATAAAAGCTGCTTTGTTTCCATTGTACTTTTTATAATATCAAAAGTTGTTAACAACCCACACAGCTTTGACATTAGGAGAAAAGTTAAATCAATTATTACATGTATTTATGCTGTTCTAAAAGACTTGAAAAACATAATAATACTTTCATTCACTTGGTAGCTGTTATCACTAATACAATAACCCTGAAAGTTGCTATAATTAGCCCCGTTTTACATTTGAGGAAGATGACATTTAGAGAAAAGCAACTTGTCCTAGGTCACTTGAATGTATACAGAGTCAAGATTCAAACCAAAATTTGATTTCAAAATCATGTAGCCATTGGATTACTATAATCTTGGACTTAGTAGGTGCTGAGTCACTCACTCACTCATTCAAGAGACACTTATGGGAATCGACAGGCTCCAGGAATTGCCTGAGATACACTCCACCATTGTTGCCAACTGCTGCAGTCTATCGTCAGTGAAGCCATTGGCCAGCCCTCCCCACTTCAGCCTGCAGTCCTGGTCTCAGGGTCCCCCCTCTTTGCTTGCTCGAACCTGCCACTGTGGGTGGTTCTCGCAGAGTGAACTGCTGCCTAGTCAGCTCCCCCAGCTTCACCCATCAGATCCAAGATTCACGAGCGTAGTCCGGGGCATGGGTCTCCAAGCGGGGGGAAGGCCTGGAATACTGAGACACATCTCAGCTCCAGTTAATTAAAGATGGGGAAGCTCCAGACATACCACATGGTCCCCGAAGCCCTCTGTCTCGATGCACAGGTTACAGATTTAATTGTCCCCAGAGGAACACTGAATTAGAGACCACACCAAGAGTCTGTACTTTTTAAAAACTTAAATCTGGTTGCAAAACAATTCACATCAGTAAAGACATGCTGCAAATTAGAGGTAATGAAATTTACTCCCAGTTCCAACACTCAGATCAGCGATAATTACTGTCAATATTTTAATGAACATCATTCTGATTTTCTTTTTAATGCACAGAAATTAAGATTCTGTTACCTTTATCTCTGGTAACTACTTTTAAAATTAACTTTACAAGAGAGAGGATAAAAATCACCACCACAGCATTTTAAAGGCAATTTGCTCACTCATTCGTTCATTCAACAAATATTTGAGTGTGCCCTGTTCTCATCAGGGTCCCATGTGCTGGGAAACAGCAGTGGAGGAAACCCCATGGCTTTCAGGGAACCCAGAGTTGAGTTGGGGGGAGAGACACCGGACAAGTAACAAATATGTATCAGTACAACTTGTGACAAGTGTCCTGAAGGAAATGAACAAGGTGGAGGAAGCGAAGGGGTGTGGAGAGATGCTGATGGACTGAACCTTACTTAGATCAGAGAGGACCTTTCTGAGAATGTGCCCCTCACATCAAAATAATGATGTAGATTACAGCAACCTGGTATGGGTCAAAAGTGAAATAGCTGTTTGTCACTTAAATCCATGCTTTAATTTTGTTATTACTTGATGTGGACAGATTCTCAAAGTAAGCAAAGATCTTAGAGGTGATTTACTCCAACACTTTCACTTTATACATGATGAAAATGAGGTCAAGAGGGTGACTTAGCCAAAGTCACATTACTAGCAAATAACAGAACCAGGTCCGGAAGCTAGCTTTTTTGACCCACAAATCCCATCTATTATTACTGTAACATGCAGCTCCTTGTAGAAAAGAGTAATATAAAGAAACGTTGGGGTCCGGCCCAGTGGCTCAGCAGTTAAGTGCACACGTTCCACTTCGGCGGCCTGGGGTTTGCCGGTTCAGATCCCGGGTGCGGACGTGGCACCCCTTGCTAAGCCATGCTGTGGTAGGCGTCCCACATATAAAGTAGAGGAAGATGGGCACGGATGTTAGCTCAGGGCCAGTCTTCCTCAGCAAAAAGAGGAGGATTGGCGGCAGATGTTAGCTCAGGGCTAATCTTCCTCCAAAAAAAGAAAAAGAAGATAAATGAAAGTAAATTAAAAAATATATATATAATCCATTATATGGTATTTTTATCTTTCTTTCTCTAATGGAAAGTCTAGGGTGAAAGAAAGAAAGTGGGTTTTTGTGTTAAATAACATCTAGGTGTCTTTTTTTTCGCCTTTTACTAGCTGTGTGATTTGGAAAAGCTACTTAATCCCTCTGAGCTTTAATTTCCTTACTTGTGAAACCAAGACGGTTAGTAAATGTGGTTATTATTCCAATGTGTAAGTGGAGAAAACAGTCAGTGGGAGATTATAGGGAAAAAATGGCGTCCACAGAGTGCTACAATGTAATGTCTTCAGTGTAGAGGAAATAGCGTAGAACTTGTTAGCGGTTGGGTTTTTCTTTCAACTGCATAGGACTCGAGTTAGTAACAGAAACCCGGTCAGTGTGTTCAGAAACCCGGCTAACCAATTCAGCAGGTCGAAGACATATTGCTGTGGTTTTTCTTTTGAAGATACCAAACCTTCTGGTTTTCTTTAGTGCCTCTTTATTACACTTACTTTATTCATTGCATCATAAGCCACATGGTGGTAGTTTCATTTTTACCATGTGAGCTGGATTATTCCACTGCAAATCTCCCTATGGTTCTTGGAAAAATATCTGAAATTGTTAAGAAACAGGACGTTTTAAAGGAAATACCCAACTAAGAAATTGTCGAATGTCTTACATAGTTTGCAAAGGTTTTAGGGAGATCTTGACAGTCTTTTTAGAAAGGTCAATTTAGAGGCCTATTTTTGTGTCTCAGGGACCTGCATAGAGTGCTCATTCTTTAGAACACTAGAACAGATAAGAATAAGCCAAACTTTTTATGTCTTTGAGCCTTTAGTTATGAGGCTCCTCAGGCAGCCTTCTCTTTTCCTAACCCAGCTGGGTTGCCACAGACCAAGCAGAAGTGGCTTGACCCAGGGAGAAAATGTGGGTTCCCTTCAGAGGAGTGGCATCAGACTGTCCCCAGATACTGGTCCCTATCCAGCTAGAGGCTGGTTTTCTCTGCCTACAAGAAGATGGTATTGTTGTAGCTTGGTGGCAACAGCATTTCCTGAGGGTTAGGCAAGGCAGCCAGTGACAGGTGGTCTGAGAGGGACAAAGGAAACATGGTAAAGCAATCTCACTTCCTTCTTGCCTGTTCCAAGGATCTTTTTCTTTTCTTTCTTTCTGTCTCTTTCTTTGTCTGCTTCTTTCCTCCCTCCCTCCCTCCATTCCCTTCCCTTCCTTTCTTAAAGAAAAGAAGACATGAGTTAGTATTAAATGTGCCAAGAATAGAAATGAGTATTTCTGTACTGCTGACTATGTGTCTGAGTTCATGGACTTGTTGGGCTCTAAATTTACAGAACTCATTATTAAAGATAGGATCACAATTAAAAATCACATATAAGTGAATCAATAAAGCTTTGCAATCTAAGTAAAAAATTAGTATCAGCAAATTTAGCAAATGGAGCAAATGTTATTATTATTACAAATATAGCAAAAAAAGTCATGAACTTGTTCTCCATGGAGAAAAGTGCTTAAGTCCAGCAAAAACTAGATTAAGTGAGATGTTTTTCATGGGGTGAAACCATCTCTTCAGAAAAGTGTAGAGTCCCATGGGATTACCCACACAGATAGTGATGGCCGTCAGCAGTGCTTCTGAAGTTTTAGCATACCTAACAGCTTGTAAACAATGCAGATTCCTGAATCACAACGCTGATAGGCTGATTAAATAAGTCTAGGGGTACAGCCCAGAACTTTATATTTTAGTAAGCTCACCGAATGCTTCTGCCGCAGGAATCAGGTGTCTGAATTTTAGAAAGCCTAGCCTCCCCAAAGAGGAAGAAACAGTGTGAAATATACAGAGTAAAGGAACATTGTGTCACATTCCAAAAGCCAATGTTCACATTTTAAAACATTTGCTTACAAGCACTTGTCTGTGACTTTAAATCTAACTGACCATTCGTGTTCCAAAAATGGTAGCAATTGCTTAGAAAAAAATCAGAGGGGAAAGAGAAAAGTTGTCGCAAGCTGTCAACGTTTACATAAGCATCTCAGAGAGTAGTGATTACTTACAGCTTTGTTTTTTAACCTTGGACAAGTTATTTAATCTCTCTGTGCCTCAGTTGCCCCTCCATACATGAAGGAAATAGTTTATTTTATCAATTCTCAGATGAACAATTTTTCCCATAGTTTAATATCTCTGAAATCAGTGTGCCTTTCCACCAACAATGAGAAAGCATTGTGTACCACATTAATTGGCAGCATTTTTCTCAGTGGTGCATAAAGGAGTGTCTTAACCTAGATGAAATATGGTAATAATACCTATAACCTAGGGTTTTGTAGGGGTTAACTAGTCAAGATACAAAATGCTTAGAACTGTGACAGGCTAATATTAAACACTTAATAAATATAACCTATTAGTATTTTAATCTGTGGATGGATTGTAAATTAACTAGTCCCCTATGTTGGACCTTTAGATTGTCTCCAGTATTCCTACCATTATATACCTCATTGAATATCCTTGTATGTAAACCTTGATGTGCTTCTCTAATTAGAAGTGGAATTACCGCAAGTGGAATTACTACGTCAAAATATATTGAAAGGATGGACTTATAATCACGGTGACTAGAAAATCATTCAAGCTTGGGTTAGAATCACAACTTACTCTATGACCTTGGTCATTTTGCTTACCCTTTCTACATCGGTTTTTGCATCTATAAAATGGGAATAATAATAACATTCACAGGCGTATTGTGAGGTTTAAATAAGATGATGCAGTTAAACACAATACAATACTAGCCCATAGAAAGTTCAAAAGCATTGTAAGCTATTTTCATCAGGACAGTGAGACCCCAGCGGCACTGCATGGCTTCAGGCTTGCTGTGGATGAGTATGCATTGCGCTATGTAATCACCAGTTTTCAACAGTGCCCCCGTGTGGCAGCAGTAGAAAAAAGGCTTGCATTGTCAGAAACGACCAGATTCATGAGTTTTCTCCTGGTGTTTGTTGACAGGACTGTCCATTTGGACAGCAGAAGCCTCTGCCTGGGATTCTGGAATAATCTGCGATGGATAGACTCAGGAAAGAGGTAATAGACGATGCTAATCTGAATATGAGGGCCTGAGCAATAGCTTTACATACTGAAAGATGATGATCTCATTTAGATCTCATAGAGATATATATGTAAACTGCTGAAACAGCTCTTCCTCATTTCTATGGAAACAGCATAGGAACAGTTTACCTCTCTGCATAATATCACCATGAGAAATCACTTTGGCAATTTTATTTGTTCCTTATCAATCGCGGCAAACTCTATGACTGAATTTTAGTGAATGGTTAAGATTGGCATGCTGATGCCCAAGCTGTAATTCATGGAAAGCCTCCTGGCTTGAATTTCTGGAGAAGCTGGGAGGACTGGAGTCTAGAAATTCCAGAAGTGATGATATAAGGAGCACACTGAATATATTAAACTGGCTTGTCAGATGATGAATTTACATATTTCATGAATTTTATTTGAGAACATTATGTCAATCTTAATTCTGTGGTTTCTACAATCTACTCATAAAGGTTAAGTGAAAGAAAATATGATTTTAAAATAACCTTTTACCTTCTTAAGTTTATGAATATCTACAACTATAGAGCTGCAATTAATAGTTGAAAAATTACTATCAGCAGCAAAACCATAAAAACTCAAAGATATGGGTGTGAATGGTCAGTTTGAATGATAATAAATTTAGAATATATCATTATAAAGCTTTATATGATTTTTTTTTAAAAGATTTTATTTTTTCCTTTTTCTCCCCAAAGCCCCCCGGTACATAGTTGTGTATTCTTCGTTGTGGGTTCTTCTAGTTGTGGCATGTGGGACGCTGCCTCAGCGTGGTCGGATGAGCAGTGCCTTGTCCGCGCCCAGGATTCGAACTAAGGAAACACTGGGCCGCCTGCAGCGGAGCGCGCGAACTTAACCACTCGGCCACGGGGCCAGCCCCAAGCTTTATATGATTTTTAAATGTAGTTTGACCATATTTAAGAATTCATATAATAACTTCATTAACAAAGTTATATGAAAGATGTAAAGTGTTTAAAGGTGCTTCCTTTTTACCCCTATATGTATTTGGTACAAAACTAAAAAAGATGTGAAAAAGTAGACAATGAAAAGTATGTTAATCAATCAACAAAAATTAATTAGAGTAATAAACCATATTAATAGAATAAAAGACAAAACTATAAGATCATCTCAGTAGATGCAGAAGAAAAAAACAACATTTGACAAAATCTAACACACTTTCATGGTAAAAATGCTTAACAAACATAAAGAGAAGGGAACTTCTTCAACCTGAAAAAGGGCATCCACAAGACACCCACAGCTAACACCCTATGTAATGGTGAAGACTGAATGCTTTTCCCTTAAGAACAGGAACAATACAAGGATGTGCATTCCCATCAATTCTATTCAACATTGTACTAATGGTTCTAGCCAGGGTAATTAGGCAAGAAAATGCAATAAAAGCTTCCAGATTGAAAAGCAAGAAGTAAAACTCTCTCTCTTTGCAGATGACATGATCTTGTATATAGAACATCTAAGGCAGCTACAAAAAAACTATTAGAAATACTAAATGAGTCAGCAAGTTTACAGGAGACAATATCAATATACTAAAATCAACTGTATTTCTATACACTTACAATGAACAAGCCAAAAACAAAATCGAGAAAACAATTCCATTCAAAACAGCATCATAAAGAATAAAATACTTAGAAATAAATTTAATAAAAGTGTAAGACTTATACACTGAAAACTGGAAAACACTGTTGAAAGAAATTAAAGACCCAAATAAATGGAAGGACCTCCCATGTTCATATTCTAGTAGATTAATATTAAGATGACAATACTCCTGAAATTGATCTACAGATTCAACACAATCTCTATGAAAACTCAGCTGTCTTTTTGGCAACAATTGACAAGTTGATCCTAAAATTCATATGGAAATGCAGGGACCCACAATAGCCAAAAAAATCTTGAAAAAGAACAAAGTTGGAGGAATCAAACTTCCTGATTTTAAAACTTACTACAAAGCTACAGTAACCAAGACAATGTGGTACTGGCATAAGGCTAGACATGTAGATCAATGAAACAGTATTGAGAATCCAGGAATAAACCCATGATCAACTGACCTCAACCAGTATGCCAATACCATTCAATGGGAAAGAAGAGTCTTTTCAACAAATAGTACTGGGACAACTGGATATCCATATCCAAAAAAATGAAGTTGGACCCCCACTTCATACCACATACAAAAATTAACTCAAAATGGATCAAAGACCTAAATGTAAGAGCTAAAAATATAAAAATCTGAGAAGAAAACACAGGGGTAAATCTTCACTACCTTGAGTTAGGCAATGTTTCTTAGATATGACACTAAAAGCACAATGAGAGAAAAAACAGAGAAATTGCATTTCCTCAGAATCAACTTCCATGTTTCAAAAGACACCATCAAGAAAGTGAAATTCAACACACAGAATGGGATAAAATACTTGTGAATCATATATTGATAAGGGACTTATATCAGGAATATTTAAGAACTCTTAAAACAATAATAAAAAGACAAATAATCCAATTAAAAAATGGGCCAAGAATCTGAATAGACATTTCTCCAAAGAAAATGCACAAATGGCCAATAATCACATGAAGAGAGCTCAACATTCATCAGAGAAATGCAAATCAAAAGTGAGATATCATTTTACACCCATTATGATGGCTATTATTTAAAAAAACAAAACAGAAAATGACAAGTATTGGCAAGAACGTGCAGAAATTGCAACCCTCATGCACCACTAGTGGGAACGAAAATGGTGCAGCTGCTTTGGTAAATAGCCTGGCAGTTCCTCAAAAGATTAAACATAGAGCTACCATGTGACCCAGCACTTCCACTCCTAGGTATACACCTAAGAGAAGTGAGAACATATGTTCACACAAAAATTTATAGATGAATATTCATGCAGCATTATTTATAATAGCCAAAAGATGAAAACAACCCAAACATCCATTAACTGATGAATGGATAACCATATGTGGCATATCCATTGTTAAAAACAAGACAACAGCCCCCAAATGGAGTCACTTATGCCAAGCCTCACTTCACCAAACAGACTTAATTACAGTTTCGGCTCTCCCAGAAATGGAATCTTAAACAAGTCAATCAGGAGTCACCTGATCAGCACTGGTGAGGTAATCTGCATGATAGACCCCTGCTATCCCCTAAAGGAAAGTAACTTTGCAGTAACCAACCCTCTTTTTTGCCTAGTATAACTTCCTTGTTCCCATTCCCTTCTGCCTATAGAAGTCTTTCATTTTGCGCAGCTCCTCAGAGCTCCTTTCCATCTGCGAGATTAGGTGCTGCCCTATTCAAGTTGATTTTTGCTAAATAAACTCTTATAATTTTTAATATGCCTCAGTTTATCTTTTAGCATCATACAATGGATTATTATTTGGCCGTGGAGGAATGAAGTACTGAGAGATACTACAACGTGGATGAATCTTGAAACCATTATATTCCTCCAAGTGGAAGAAGCCAGTCACAGAAAACCACATATTGCATGTTTCCATCTCTATGAAATGTCTGAAATAGGCAATTCCATAGAGACAGAAAGCAGATAAGTGGTTATTTAGGGCTAGGGGGAGTGTGGTGATTGAGGGCTGATAGCTAACGGGCACAAGGTTTCTTTTGGAGGTGACGAAAATGTTCTAAAAATGTGGTGATTGTTGCAGAACTTTGTGAATATACTAAAAACCATTGAATGGTACACCTAAAGGGGTGAATTGTTTAGTATATGAATTAAATCTCAATAAAATTGTTACCAAAAAAAGTGAAAAGGACACTCTACCAGACAAGCTAAGTTTAACTCCCATTTCTGCCCCTGACTGGCTGTGTCATTTTAGGAACGTCATTTAACCTCTGTATGCCTTAGTCTTCCCATAAATAAATGGAGATAACAATAGTTCCTACCTCACAGGGCTGTTGTAAGGATTAACAGTCAATACATGTCAAGCACTTAGAACAGTGTCTGGTAAAGAAAAAATGCTGTCATTTATGATACTTGGGATACTTGATTCCCAAGTTAGCGCTCCTTCCTCGTGATCTTGCTCTCTGGTTCTATTTTCATGACTCTGAAACAGTAGGCGACTCATTCTCTTGGGGCCTTGTTTTAAAGAACTGTGGGAGACGGGAAACAAAGCACATCTGAAAGCTCAGCCATCTCGGTCCAGGCCTTAACACAATTTCTTCTTTTAAAGCGAACGTCTTTCGCCTATTTTGACCCTCTAGGCTGCCCATTCTTTTTGCCTCGGCGCGCATGCGCAGAAGCGGAATGCCCTTTCGTCTCTCGCGCTTCTGCTCCATTGACAATGGCGGCTCTCGGCGTGGGTCTGTTGACTCTGTTACCCGTGTGTGCTCGGAGAAGTCCAGTCCTGCGTCCTATCCACAGGCTTCTCAGTCGTCCAGGAACTGTGGCCGCAGACGTAAGGAGAGAAGAGCAGTCGTCGGGGAGCGTGGAGACAGGTGATGGCGCCCCGTCCTCGGTTGCTCTGTAGCCCCGGCCCACGGCGGGCTAGGGAAGGGGGAAGAGAGGGCGAACGCGTGGCGTCAGGAAACGGCCGTGGAACCTTTGGCAATAGGGTGAGGCTGTGTCCCGTCCTCCTCTCATCTCCCTAGGGGAACCCAGGGCCGCCTCCGTTGCTCGAGTGGTGGGATGTGTGACATTTCTTTCTCCGAGACTCCTGTGCTCGGTAATGAGGTCGTTTAAACCTCTGTGAATTCCAGGTCAAGAACACCGTTTGCTAGTATTTTACAACTTGGCGAAATAATGTTCCCAGTAATGACAGTGATGGCACGTACCAGTCGGTTGCTTCATCATTCGCAATTGTATCTGATTTTGATTCTCACAGTTTGCTGATGGAGATCGACTATAGTGAAGCCTTGATGAGTAACCAGGATTCCTGGCTCCCAAATGTGGGGCTCTGCCTATGAAATTTAGCCGTCTGCTTTATTCTTTTGGCCATTTCGAGCAAGATCAGCGTGGTAACAGACCTGCACCCACTAGAACAGGCTGTTGTCCTGCACGCGTTCTGAATTTATATTCTTGTGTGTTGAGAAGCTCTCTAGTAGCCAACCCGTCTTGTGACCCAAGAGTTGTGTGTACGTTGTTTACAATTGTTAAAACAATCTAGCAGAAATGTATCGCTGTCTCC
The DNA here is from genome assembly GCF_041296265.1 of Equus caballus. NCBI lineage: Eukaryota > Metazoa > Chordata > Mammalia > Perissodactyla > Equidae > Equus > Equus caballus. Next base: position 19,065,956 of record NC_091712.1, on the reverse strand, counting down.
GTCTTACAGATGTGCACAGAGGCTCCAAGAGCTGACTTGTGCAGGGTCATATAGCTGAGTTAATTTAGACTTCGAGTCGAGCAGTTAAACAAAAGAAAATGTGTTGATTTCTACCATTTCTTGAGCTATAGTTTTAAGAAATGAAATTATTTCTGGGAACAGTTCTAAAGTAGGCTGAACAAGGAAAGTATTTTACCCTAAAGTAAATGATGGGATTGCTCCCCTCATCAGACTGCGTCAAAGACTTGTATTGACAGTGAGAAGTGTTACTTAATATGACATTTCATTGAAATGCTGATTGGATTGTATTTAGTAGAAGCTGATTCTGTTAAAAATTCTTCAGTAACTCTGAAAATTTGAGTAAGGATTCTGCCAAAGACACTATTGTAATTTAACATCTGTACAGTGGTTTAAATTTGAGAGTATTTTCAAATGCTCTTTGAGAAATAAAACTCTGTAAAGAAGGTATGGAAGGAATTATTATTACTCCATTTTATGAATGAGGAAACAGACTAATCCATGTGGCTAGTTCAGACTTACCCAGCTATTCAGTAGCAAAGAAGAATAAAACCTTCTGATTCCAAGGCAATCCTTTTCACTTAGTACAGCTTTGTTGTTTTTCTTAGGAAATGTGCTTCATTTTGTATCATTAGGGTCATTTAACTGACTAAATATCCATGGGCTCTTGTGGGGCATAACAAGTAAGAAAATCCTCATCTGAATTTCTTTTCCATTTCTTTTCCGTTTTTAAAAAGAGAAGAAGGCAAGTACACCTTATAGTCACATAGAAGCATATAATTTTATAATTGGAACTTGAGAAATATCCAGTTCAATTTTTCACTCAGTGTGAGAACTCAGTGCCAAAACATTCCTATTAACCTTTTCTGGTAACAAGAAACACACTGTTTTGTAAATCAGCCAGTTCAGTTTTTGGTCAGGCTCTAATGGGTGAAAAATGTTTGTAATGAACTAAAATATGCTAATTTCCATTTCCACGTTGGTCTTAATTTTGACATAGCTTTCATGTGAGTAGTGGAAAGAACCTTAATTTAAGAGTAAGAATATGTGATGTATTATTCAGGACTCTTTTGGGTGCAGGCGACAGAAACTAACTGAAATTAGCATAAGCAGAAAAGGGAGGATATACCAACCCCTGTAGCTGGACTCCAGAAAGAGACATAGCTGCTTTAAGGTAGACTGGTTGGATGTGGTCAGTGTGAGGTATTCTCCTCCTCATCTATTGTTCAGTGGCCTCATTCTCTGAGATTCTTCTCCATGGTGGTGTTGGTGGACGCATGGCCACCAGCAGCTCTGTGTTCACTGCTTGCAGCTCTCTTCAAAGGGAAGAGTGAAATAATCTTTGACCTGAATTTGAAAAATTCTAAAAAAGAGCTTTTGATTGATCACATTCCCACCCTTTAGACCAAGAGGAGTTATTCAAAACAGTGTGATAATCCTGGCCTGTCTAGTAGGGTGAGGGTAACTGTGATACTAGAGTCGCTGTGTTGGCAGATCCACCACAGCCGCACAGAGTGGTCTACCCGCAGGGCCCTGCTGTTCCCAGAACAAGGAGGCCGTGCCAGGCATCCAGACAACAGTGACCGCTGCAGGTTTGAGTCTATCATAAGATATTAGCACTTACTAGTTTTTCCTCTTAACTTTGTGTCATTTGTAGATTTGAATAAGCCTTTTGTGAGATGATAAACTTAAACTGCCTGAACTTTTTGTCCCCTCCTTCACAACCTTGTCATGTCTACATTGTGCTTACCTACTGTTGTTCAAGGCCAGAGCTGTAAAGCTTTAGGTGCTACCTCTCCCATTTTCTCAGGCACGCTGCCCCATCTTTTATCAACCTTCTCTATCTCAATCTCTGCTCCAGTCCCTGCTCTTCCCCAGTAATCCAGCTGTAGGATATACTTGCATAAAAGTGCCAAGACAATGTATACAGATGACCTTGCGTTATTGTTTGTGATAGTGAAGAAAGGGAAACTGTCTACATATCTATCAGTAGAGGATTGGCTAAACTATGGTAAATATACAAGAATACTTAAACAATTATTTTTAAAATGAGGTAAATATATATCTACTGATATGGGAAGATATCCCCAATGTATTACATTTTTAAAAGCATATTACAGCCTAGAATGTATGGTATAATTTTGATTGTGTAAAAAATGTTTATGGAGACATACAAATGTATATGTTTAGGTATGACTTGAACATGTCTGGAAAGGTAAGTACCGGGCTTAATGATCCGCTGTCATTAGAGGGAGAGGCCTGGGGGAGGATTTATACTCCTACTTAATGAAATTTCACAGTTTGACTTTACTTTCCCAACAAGCAGTTGGACGTCAGTCTAGACTCAGTAAAATCGGAAACAAGAATATATAGGTGGTAATTACAGCTGGAAAAGTGAAAGCCTGTATCATAAAAAAAGATGGAAATAGTTGGAAGGACTGTCAGTAGACTGAGATGAAAGTGAATAAGAACAGTCCCTGTCCTCAATATGGAAGGGAGAGATTCTTCCATATTGTGAAATAAATGCACCACCATGAATTACATTCTTTCATAGATGTTGAAGTAAGGTAATACAGAGGTGGAAGAGAGTCTCCTGTGGAGAGTCAGAAGTCTGCACAGACCTGAGTAAGATTTGGAGGATGGGGGCTGGCCCCGTGGCCGAGTGGTTAAGTTCGCGCGCTCCGCTGCAGGCGGCCCAGTGTTTCGTTGGTTCGAATCCTGGGCGCGGACATGGCACTGCTCATCAGACCACGCTGAGGCAGCGTCCCACATGCCACAACTAGAAGGACCCACAACGAAATATACAACTATGTACCGGGGGGCTTTGGGGAGAAAAATAAAATCTTTAAAAAAAAAAAAAAAAAAAAGATTTGGAGGATGAATGGGAGTTTGCAGGCAGAAAATGAGAAGGTGGGCATTGCAGCCTGAGAGAAGGAGACACTGAAAGTTCATAGTGTGAGTGATAGTTCTGTGTGGGTAGACTGCCATCAGTCAACAGTGCAAAAGGAGGCAATGGTAGAAATTCACATTGAAGAGCAGAGATGGACCAAGATGCCAGTACCTATACCCATGCTGTGGATTGGGAAGCTGTTGAAGGGGTTTAAGCAGAGAAGTCAAAGAATGAGACTTTACAAAAAAGATTATAAAGATTACTTTGGCAGCAATGTAGAGATTGACCTGAGAAGGACAAGATAGAGTGAATGAGACCAGTTTAGGAATTAGGCTGTTGTGGGGATACAGGCCTGAAATAAGAGATTGGTGTTAAGGAATTGGCATCCAGAATAGAGATGAGAACACATATTTAATAGATGTGTTTTCAGCATCTTGTACAGTGAGTGTAGGAAAGATAGTCAGTAAGTGTCTGATAATTGTTAGAAACGTGGAGTAGGTCAAGGCTGAGAGTTCTCTTTTGTGCCATTGGACAATGGACTTGCCTGTAGGTCAGTGCTAATGAGCCGAGTTTAGGGGTCAGCCAACTCTTAACTGTCATTAGCCCACATTTCTCTGTCTTGTCTATGAGAATGTCTTGGAGTTTGCTGAAATCAAGGTACAGTGTGTTTTCAGTATGTCCTTGATCCCTTAGTTTTTTAACCTTTCGAAAGAAAATGAAGCTAAAAGCCCCTGCTGATTTCCATGCATCAGTTACATTTTCTATTCTATTTAATCTCTTTGGAATTTTGTTGGGGGTATTTATATCACATGTGGTGGTTTATAATCCCTGGAATCTACCATTCCAGACTTTCAGAAGAAGCACTTTTAAGCCACTCAACTAGAAGTTAAATATCTTGGAGGAAAACTGAGTTGCTAAGATTTGGTGGCTTTAATGTTCTTAGAACTTGAATGCTTTTCTTTTTTCTTATAGTTTACTTGCTGATCTCTCCTTTGCAGCCAGTGGATTGTTAATATTTAATTATTGACTATCATAGCTCCTGTTTTCATTTCCTGAGATTGTAAAATTCCTAACCCCTGGAGTGTTTTTTTTTTTTTAAATTTTTATTGAGTTAATGATAGTTTACAATCTTGTGAAATTTCAGTTGTACATTATTGTTTGTCAGTCGTGTTGTAGGTGCACCCCTTCACCCTTTGTGCCCACCCCACACTCCCCCTTTCCCCTGGTAGCCACTAATCTGTTCTCTTTGTCTACATTTTTAAATCCTGGAGTGGTTTTTAATGAAAGCAAAAAATTACTCTTTATTTCTTTAGTAAAATTGTCCATGAGCTCTTTATGGGCAGCAACTAGATTTTAAATTCTTTGATTTCCCTGTGATACAGAGCACATGATAGTTGGTAACTCATTGTTAATTGTTTGAGCCAGATCAAGACCCTTGACAGAAGAACTATAGTAACTTAGTTAAATACATTAAACTTCTAAACTCCTTGTCTGTTTACACTCAGGCTTGTAATAATTTCTTTTAGGCTTTGAAATGTTATAGCTTGCACAGATTTTGTATGTGTGTATTTGTGGGAGTGTTAAATGAGTGATTTTAGTTTCCTAGTTTTGCTTTTAAAATTTGGTGGAGCGCTCTCTCTTTAGCACTGTTTGTTGAATATAGTAATCAGAACAGAGAAAGCGGGCAGTTTTAGTGATAGTCACAAGAGAATGGTGAAATGAAAATTGAAAGTGTGTAGCTTCACCCTTAGAAAGGAAGAGAAGAAAGAAGATGAGATTAGGATAAAGTGGTTTAGTCACATTTAATATCTTTATACACCTTATCAAAATATTCTTTAAGTCTTATCAAAATATTCTTTAATTTTACGTGTGTGTGTATGTTGGAAACATTTTTATCTCATTCATAGGCTCTGAAGACCAAACTCCCAAAAAGAGGTTCTCTGAGGTCCAGAAAGAAAGACGAGAACAGGCACAGCGGACTGTTTTAATACATTGCCCAAGTAAAATCAGTGAAAAAAAGTTTCTCAAATATTTATCCCAACATGGACCTATTCATAATCATTTCTTCTATGAAAGCTTTGTAAGTATGTGAAAAACAATCTACCTTAACATTCGTGCTTTTTTTTAAAGTTGTTTACTCTTGTCTCTTTGCAATATGATAAAGTTAGATTCTCTTTTGACACCCTACATCTTTCCTTATTTTCCTTCCTAAATTTCTTTAATGAGGGTTTTTTTTTGACCTGAGAACAGAAATCCTTACAGGAGTATTACAGAATTACAAGCTGTTTATAACTGAATGATTCTATTATTTGAATACTTTAAATAGTCCTCTTATCTTAGGGAGAAGGGCCAGTGGGAGGGGGGTCTTTGTTTTGTCTTTTAATTTTCTGTTTCACCTTTCTCTTCAGCTTCTCTTGACTAATAGCACTTTAGAGTGGTCCTTTTCTTACTTAGCTTATAATGATTACAACCAGTGCCCATGTTAGAAGCTCATCATTTGTGAATTTTAAAAATTAATGTTTTTCATGTTATGATAATCACTCTGAAATATGAACTGAAATACCATGTAGGATGTATCATTGTGAAACGTGTCCTGTTTGTCTCATGTTCTTGGTGTAGGGGCTTTATGCTGTTGTGGAGTTTTGTCAGAAGGAGAGTGTGGCTTCACTGCAGAGTGTGACTCGTACCCCGGGCCTGGGCACGGAGGCCGCCATTCCGTTCCGGTCACGGTGCTTCAGTTTGAAGCTGAGGAGTCCCTCAGGCCAGCCCTCGGAGCCGGCGCGTGTGCCGTGTAACAGTCAGTCGCCTCCCTCAAGCAAGAAGCTTTTTGAATTACTCTGTTATGCAGAAAGTGTAAGTTTATAGGTGTACTTCCCCAACTTTAAGAAATATGTGTGCGTGATATGATTTCTTGGAAGTTCTTATGATTAAATATGCAAACAACAGAATACATTGAGTGAAAAACGAAAGGAATCCTTCCCCACTCCCTGCCCTCACCCCGTTTGTACTGCTTGGGATAACCACGTTCTTCCAAAGCTGGTTGGGCCTTTGGACTATGCATGTTTTCTTTCTCTAGTCAACATAATGACAGACAGTTGTACACAGCATTCTTCTATGAATTTTAAAATATCTTATTTCTCATTTTATCTCTTCTTTCTGCTCTTATAATGTTTGTATTAGTTTTGGTTTTTTTCAGACTTGTCAGAGGTTTAGCTGGTTTAGGAGTCCTTTCAAAGAATCAGTTCATGGTTTTATTAAAGTGTTATTTTTTGGTTTGATTTTCTAATTCTTAAATTTTTACTTCTAATCTTTTATATTTTGTTTTTCTTGAGTTGAATGCTTAGTTCACTTATTTTCAAATATGGACATTTGAGGCTATGATTTTTATTCTAAATATTCAACTCCAATACACAGCTTCAAAATGTCATCATTTTAACACCAGTGTTCTGGTGAATATACAGAATTGTTAGTCTAAGGGACTGAGAAATCTTGGGCCTCGTTACTTGAAGCATTGCTTATTTCTACTGTTTTTGCCTTTAACTTGGTTCCTTTCTCTCCCCAACTTCATTTAAATGTCCAGCTTTATGGTGGTTTTGACCTCCTTTTCTGGAGCATTTTACTACTTGCATTTTCCTAAAACAACACTTTATACTCATTGCCTAAGAAAAGTAGTAGTTTTCATTCTAGCCAACTTCTGTTTTGCTAGTTTCATCTTTCCTCAGTGTTTTTTAAAGGATGTTTTTAAAAATCCACTTTTAAGGCTGAAGAAAAAAAGATTGCATATTTTTAAGGTAGGTCTCCAAAGCCGTCGAATGTCTAGAAGTAAAGTGACGATTATTTTCTGTGACCTGTACATTTTCTCTGTTTTGTTGCTTTTGTTTCGGCCAGCTAGATAGATGATCAGCTGGACACCCTCTTGAAGGCGTCCCAGCTGACGGAGGAGAACACCAGGCTGCGCTACCTCACCTGCTCCCTTATTGAAGACGTGGCGGGCGCCTATTTTCCAGACTGTGCCGTCAGGCCCTTCGGCTCTTCGGTGAACAGTTTTGGGAAATTAGGATGTGATTTGGACATGTTTTTGGATCTAGATGAAATAGGAAAATTCAGCGCTCACAAGGTAATTGTATTTCTTTAGATCACTAAAGTTGAGTTGTTAGAAAAATAAAGGAAATCTTCTGACTTAATAAAATTATAACTGTTGATTTCTAAACTTAGTAAACAGTGCCGTTAAAGAGTATGGTCCATTTGATATTGGTTCTCCAGAATTGTAAATTCTTCCTTTGTATTGGCCTAACTTGTGATTATTTTTTGTGAATATCCTATACATTTGCAGTAAAATGGTTGTTCTTTTCAGGAGTTCAGAAGGTTTTTGGTTAGTCCAAGTTAGTTACTGTGTTATTCAGATTATCCGTATATTAACTAAGTGTTTTATCTGTGTGAGCTAGTTACTGAAAAATTTAAAAATCTCATGATTTTTAGTTTTGTTAAATTCTCCTTCGAATTCTTTGGATTTTTGCATTTTTCAAAGGCCATGTTAGCTACTTATAGCTATATGGGTATATGATTATTATATCTTCTAATTGGGTTGTTCATTTATATTAAGTTATGTTCTTCATCTCTGTAAATGCTTGTCCTTAAATTCTTGTTTGTTTGTTAAGGTGCTCGCTTGTTATTTGCCTCACGTATCTTTTTTTTTTTTAATTTTTAAAAAATTTTTTCTTTTTTTTAAAGATTGGCACCTGAACTGACATCTGTTGCCAATCTTTTTTTTTTTTCCTGCTTTATCTCCCCAAATCCCCCCTGGTACATAGTTATATATCTTAGTTGCAGGTCCTTCTAGTTGTGGCATGTCATATTTCTTCTTCTGTATCTGTATTTTCAGCCTTTACGTGTGTTGTTACATTTTGCATATATCTCTTATAAATAGTGGATCACTGATTTATGTGCTTTTACTCTAGTCTGTGAGTCTTTTAGTTGCATGTATTTATTTATTACTGATAATTTTTTCATTCACTTCTCCTGTCTTATTTTTTATTTCCTATTTTCTTTGCTTTTTGTTCCCTTCTTTCCTTCCTCCTATGTGGGTAATGGTTTCTTTATTCCTGCCCTTTCCTCCTTCCCTTTTTTCCTCTTAATAGTTTAAAAATTATTCCATTTATGTTCTTATTAACATGCATGTCTAACCGAGTAAAAATTGGTATCTCTACCATCCTCTCGAACAATATAAGGATGCTTTCATGTAGTTACAACTTTGAAAGGGCTTCTGTGTTTTTATAAAATGTTAGGTTTTTGTGACTCTGTCTTTTTTTTTTTTTGCTTTTTTGGTAAGGAAGATTGAGCTTGAGCTAACATCTGTTGCAAATTTTCCTTTTTTTTTTTTCCCCTCTCCCCAAAGCCCCAGTACATAGTTCTGTATCCTAGTTGTACATCCTTCTAGTTCTTCTATATAGGATGCCCCCACAGCATGGAGTGATGAGCATTGTGTGGGTCCACGCCCAGGATGTGAACCAGCAAACCCAGGGCACCGAAGCGGAGTGCATGAACTTAACCACTAAGCCACTGGGCTGGCCCGACTCTGTCTTTTTTAATGTATTTCAAACTACTGCATGTGAATGTCCAGTTGATACTTCAAACTTAACATTTCGACTACAAAACTTATCTTCATCTTCTTGCAAATTTTTTTGTTTTTATTAAAGTTCTTATGTATGTTTCACGTTAGTGACATTTTAGCTTTCCTGACATTTGCTATCTTTTTTAGCTGTTTCTCAGTATGTTTTATGTCTGTGCCTTCATTTACCTCCTCAAAGCTGTAGTCACACAGTCCCTTATAACCTCTCACTTAGGTTGTTATAACAGCTTCCTGCTTTCTGCTGATCCCTTGTGCCATGCCTTGATATTCCAACCTTCAGTCTGTGCTCGAGTTACCCTAAAACAAGGGTCAGATCTTCTCACAAACTTACAGTGGTTCTTCTCTTTAGTGTAGTATTGAAGTGCTCTGTCTCTTAAGTAATTTTAGTGATCATTTCTCATTGTATATCTTTATACATCGAGTTTTCCCATCACATTATTTAATTACCAAATTCTAAGGGAGTTGTAGAATATGAATACTGACCGAACAATTGCTCTGTCCCTTCTGTGAGGAGGGCTCTTTCCCTCCTTTTACCGGCTGTCATTCCGAAGCAGCTTTCAAAACCTGGTTCTGTCTCCACCTTCTGGAATACTTGATTTTTTTTTCTCCTCTCCAGTCAAAATTAATTAGTCTCGTGAAGACTGACATGTACTTGAAATTGTATTAAATCCCTAGCAGGGACACTTAAATTGTGTTAGACTACTTTTATATTAAATAAAAGACTTCGCTGCATAGTCAAGGAGCATAGTAATGTGTTGTAATGGCTAAAGCCTGGCCTCTGGTGCCAAACTGCACAATAGTAATTGTACTTACTAGCTGTGTGATCCTGGGTAAGTTATTGACTTTCTCTGTGCCTCAATTTTCCGAGCTGTAAAATTGAGAGAGTGCTATAGCACCTGTCTCGCAGAACTTGAGAGAATTGATTGAGCTAAGACACGTGAAACACTTAGGACAGTGCTTAGCACGATGTGCTCAAATATCCACCACCGTCAGCAGCAATATCATGAGTAATTTTATTCTTAGACAAGTAGAAAACATTTTTTTCTGTTGGAAGCAGAGGGAGGAGTTGAAAACTTTTAGTTGGGTCTTAGATTTCTAAAATATAGAGGTATTTAGAAAAAGATAATTTAAAAGACAGTGCTCCAGTCTCACTAAACAATTTGACGTTATTTTGTATATAGGTTTAACTTACGCAACATTGCATGTACATATTTCAGAGTATTAGCTTTGCTAATAGAAACCTGAAAAATGAAATTTAGTGAGAAATGGAAGCACTTTTAAATCCGTCACATTCATAAAGCAGCATTATTGACCACTTTGTGCGATCGTGAACTCTCTTTCATCTTGCTTCCTGGTACTTCCTGTGCCTCCCAGCACTCCACCTTGATTTATAATTCCCTATGGGCTTGTTTTGTTCCTCAGCCCAAGTTGAGGCTGTTAGGAAGACTGTGTGAGATTCTTGTATGTCTTACAGGCCTATGTAGGATACCCTGTGCATCACAGGCACTAAGTAGATGATTTGCTAATGAATAAATCAAATTAACTTACTGAAATAGTAAATTTCTTAATTTTTATTTATTTATTCCTTTTGGTGAGGAAGATTGGCCCTGAGCTAACATCTGTGCCAGTCTTCCTCTATTTTGTATGTGGGACACTGCCACAGCATGGCTTGATGATCGGTGTGTAGGTCCATGCCCAGGATCCAAACCTCTGAACCCCAGACTGCTGAAGTGGAATGTGTAAACTTAACCACTATGCCACTAGGCCAACCCCCATAAAATTTTTAATGTGTGAAAGATAACATACATGTGAAATGTGTTGTCACAAAGATAATTTTAGCACAGAATCCTGAGCTAAAATCTGTCTTGCTTGTCCCTTCAGTTTTTTCCTTTTTCTAATAGGGTTCTATATCCAGAGGATTTAGGTAACAAGTGAAAATTGGTGGCTAAGTCCTGTTTTCTGTTATCTAAATTGTTGCTCTGGGCAAAGTGCTTAACTTGTGTTTTGTCTTTATTCCATAGTGGCATAATGCTAGAGTGATTAGGAAGAACATGTAATAATATTTCAAAAATTTATCTGAAACTAAATAGTGCTATAAAGAATAGCAAAATTAATAAGAAAGGTTTATTGATTTAGCTGTGTATGAAGCGTTTTTCTAATTTTTATTTGATGGAGGAGAGTAATTTTTGAAAGGGTCTTACTTTTGCTCGTAATAGATGTGTTTTTCATTATCTGTATCTTCCATAATGGCAGTGTTTTGTTTCTGTGCAGAGTCCTTTAGTGTGAGTACCTGTGTGTTCCTCAGTCTCTCACTTCTTCTATCAGCCAGATTAGACCAGGGTGTTCCTTGGTGATCAACAGCTCCCAAACCTCTGGCTTCAGAAACATCACTGTCATCTCTTGCTGGGGCCGTGTGGCCAGAGTGGGTCAGCAGGGGCCCTGTAGTATATCTCTCAGGCACCGAGGCTGACCGCGGTTTCATCACCCGTGCTTCTGCGTCACTGAGGCAGTGGAAGGGCAGCGTGGGGAGCTGAGCGCTGGCTCTCAGCTTCTGCCTGCAGGCGAGGCGGGAAGCCTCTGCCCACATTTCCTTGGCTAAAGCAAGTCACGTGACTGCTTAACCTCAGAAGGGCAGGAAGGCAACATCTCCTGAGTGTGAGAAAAGTGACGCAGCATGTTTGGTGAATAGCTTTAACGTGTCACATTCCTGCTCATGGTTCACAGGTTCTCCAGTTTTCTGGCTCTAATTTCATTCCTCGGATCCATTATCCTCTGGTGTCATTTTCACTTCTGTTACCTCAGTGACTTTATTCTTCTCTCATTTATCATATTTAATATTTTAAAAATCTCATTATCTCCTCCTTCTGAGTGTTTCTGACCCTTCCTTTGCATCTGAGTCCAACATACTGCTGCACGTATGTTCTGACACTACTCCTGTTGCCTTTCTTTTGCCACCCCGAGGCTATTTGACCCCAGATAAGTCTTTCTTTTCTGATCCTGCTTACTCTCGATAGAAGATGCTTGTTTTTCTTTGCTTTTCTGTTAAACGGCTAGATACTGTGTTTATTGGTTGCCCTTGTTTGAGTTCCTCCTTCCCACATACATTGGTGCGTGCTTGTGTTTAAAAATACAATAGGCTAGGGAAGCAAAAGTTATAAAGATGTTATAATAAAGGAGCTAAGCTAGACTTTTGAAATTCTAATGTTTTTAAAGGAAACTCATTTTTTATTCCCTTTAGTGTCAGAGTTTCCTAGTAAATAGAAATCTGTCTAGATGACAGAAATCGGTAGAGAAAATATAACATGTTTATTTGTGGGAATTATTTGTATGCATGCCTCATTGGTATACTATTTTAATCTATTTTTTTCTAATTATAAAGTAGTAGTTACAAAAATGTATAATATCTCTCATGGGTCCATCACCTCTAGAAATAATGTAGATAGTTTAATGTGTTTTATTCTGGATTTTATCCTTTGCATAGAGAAATGCTTTTTTTTAAACAAAAAAAAGCTTTATAAATTATAACTTAATCTACACAGATTATAACTTGATTTTTTTTCCAGTTAATAGTGTCTTAGCAATTCAGTCTGCTGCATCCTATTCGGTGGCTGCAGAGTTCCATTGAATGAATGTACTATAATTTACTTAACCAACCCTCTTTTTTTTGGACAACGTGATACCGTTTTTTTCCTTTTTTATTGCCAAGTATGTTAGGAAGTATTCTTCAATTGTACATAACAGAAACCAACCCAAACTAGCTTAAACAAGCAAAAAAAGAAGAAGTAGAGCAGGCATCATAGAACCCAGGGTCAGGAATGCGGGCCAGTCTTAGGAAAGGACTGGAACTAGGACGTGTAAACTCTGAGGAACCTATGGAGTGTTCTCTTTCTCCCCACATATTAGCTGTATTTATCTTTCTTTCACTCCCCTCTCCCCACTGATTTTCTTTACATTTTCATCCTCTTCGTATAGAACGTGGTGCCCCAAAGCTTCTGAGTTGTATCTTTCAGCCACAAGGTGCTTCTGAACCTCAGTCCCACTTCCTAGTAGAGATGTCTGGACGAGTGAATGGTACGGTCCCACAGTGCTTAGTCAGCTGCCCACACCTGGTCCACTCAGCGGGGAGGAGGGGCCTGTGTGTCCGTGATAAACACTGTTGGGGCTTGAATCCTTTCAGTAGGAATGACTTCTGGAGGAGGCGTGGTTGAGAGTAGGGAGCCTTGTTAAGCTGCATAGAGCACTCAAAAGGTGTCTGCCACACAGCTAGTGCCGCAGCGAGTGAGCAGCTTTGGACGTCAGCTCATTTATGTAAGTATTCCTTTGGGACAGTTTCCTAGAATTTTAATAGGTGGTCAAAGTATTATGCATCTCAAGTTTCAGTGGAAACTGAAGTTGTCCAAAAAGTATGTCCCAGTTTATCCTCCCTCTGACGGTGTATACGCATTTTCCTGCACCCACTGGTGCTGGTCCTGTCAGCCCTTTTGTCTTTGCCAGACTGATAAATGAAAGATCTCAGTGCTGTTGTAGTTTCTTCTTTAATTTCTGTAGAAAACAAGAACATCTTTTACTATGTTCCTTTTTTTTTTTTAGAGATTGGCACCTGAGCTAACAACTGTTGCCAACCTTTTTTTCCCTTCTTCTTCTCCCCAAAGCCCCCCGGTACATAGCTGTGTATTTTTAGTTGTGAGTCCTAGTTGTGGCATGTGGGATGCCGCCTCAGTGTGGTCTGATGAGCAGTGCCACGTCCGCGCCCAGGATCTGCACTGGTGAAACCCTGGGCCTCCAAAGCGGAGCACGCCAACTTAACCACTTGGCCACGGGGCCAGTCCCACTATGTTTCTTATATTTTTATTTCTTCTGTTAATTTCTTATTCAAATCTTTTTTGCCCATTTTTAGAATTAGGTGGGTTTTTCTCCCTTTTGTTTGTACAAACCCTTCATAAATTAGGAGAATTACCCCTGTATGTGACATATGTTTTATTGTCTTCCTTTTTGTCTTTTATCTAGTAGTGACTATGTGCTTTGCTTTAAGATGGTTTTAATTTTTATGGAATCATTTCTTCTTTTGTGTCTTCTGGAATTTTGTGTCATGCTTAGAGAATCCTTCACTATTCTGAGATTGTAAAAGCATTCACCCATTGTCTTCTAGTACTTTACTGATAAAACTTTTTGCACTTAAGTCTTTGATCCATGTTGAATTTACTTTGGTTTTGGGACTAATATAGGGTTCTAGTTTATTTTTTAATGGCCGCCTGACTCATTTGTTGAATAGTAATTTCCCCCCAATAATTTGCAGAGCTCATCTTATTAAATATTAAATTCCTGTATATAGTTGCGTGTTTATACTGTCTGTTTTCTTCCATCTGATCTATTTGATCTTCTGTTCGATCTGCTGTTCTTGTGCATGTAGCTACTGTGGGTTTATAGCATCTGTTAAAAAACAATGGCTAACTAGGAAAGGGCTAATATACGTTCACAGAATTTACAGTCAGTGGTTCTGCGTGTAACAGTACTTTACAATACATAACATGCTATGGTATGTGAGTCAATTAGAAAAAGCCAGTAGCTTTTCAAATTAGCACTTTATGCTCTGGAGAAACAAAAGTCAATTGAATATTTTTTAAGTCTGCTTTTGATTATGATTACATGAAGAATTTGTGTGTGTGTGTGTTTTGCCGGAAATGACTTAAAGCATCCTTTTGGAAAAGTTTAAGAAATTCCTTTTTATAAAAAGCTCCTATTTATTAATATTTTTCTTATTCAGACCTCTGGAAATTTTCTGATGGAATTTCAAGTGAAAAATGTTCCTTCAGAAAGAATTGCAACTCAGAAGATCCTCTCTGTGATAGGAGAATGCCTGGACCAGTTTGGCCCTGGTTGTGTGGGTGTACAAAAAATATTAAATGCTCGGTGTCCGCTTGTGAGATTCTCACACCAGGCCTCTGGATTTCAGTGCGATTTGACTACTAACAATAGGTATGATCTCTTAAGTTTATCATCTTAAATGTGAATATTATAAGGTATTAGCATGGTTTTTCTTGTGCAGACATTAGTGGCTTCAGACTCTTAGATATGCTTTACTAATAATTTTTTAAAAATTTGAATACTTGTATTGCAAAGTAGGAAATCCTTTTTCTTGCACTGTACATATCTGTTGATCTTTTGGTGTTCCTAAATAAAATGTTAGGATATTGTGTTAAAATGTTAGCATGCCTAACTAACATCATCTGAGAAGAACTGTATTTCATTGCTCTTACTTATGTAGCCTGATCACAACATGAAAGTACCCATAGTATTTAGTTTTCTGTATTTTCTGTATAGAGTCTTCTAGGCATTCTTAGGAAGTAACATCGCCACTGGAGTTTGACTTGACCCCACGTAGAGTCAGCTTTGTGTCTTAAACACATGTGGTGTTTGCTTAGGTCAGACAGTGGTCTAAGCAGCTGAAGACTGCATAGTTTTTCTTCAGCATTTTTTCATTTTCTTATCCTAGCAACCTGTTTGGTTGAAAACATGGAATGAGAAAGACAAGTTCTTTCATACTCTGTTTACTTTTGTTTGGTTCTAAATAGGGAAAACTCAGTTGAGGAGTTTATTTTTTGCTGAGGAAGATTCGCCCTGAGCTCATGTCCGCTGCCAATCTTCCTCTTTGTATGTGAGCCGCCACCACAGCATGGCCACTGACAGACAGTGGTGTGGTGTAGGTCTGTGCCTGGGAACTGAACCTGGGCTGCTGAGGCAGAGCATGCTGAACTTAACCACTAGGCCACCGGGTCTGGCCCAAGGACTTTATTTCTTAACTCTAGTATTCTCACTATATGCATTTGATTTTACTGTATTGTCTGTTAAATAACCATAATTAAAAATAGATTCAGAAAATCCAACCTAGAGCAGTTTTGATTAAACTCAAGTGTTCACCAACAAGTAAGTGCTAAGCATTTCTGAATTTCTTTCAAGTAGCCATGGAGTGAAAATATATACTGCGTTTTCAGGCCAGCCCTGGTGGCATAGTGGTTAAATTCTTTGCAGTCCTCTTTGGCAACCCAGGTTCATTTCCCGGGCACGGACCTACTCCACTTGTCAGTGGCCATGCTGTGGAGGTGGCTCACATATCAAAAGAGGAAGATTGGCATAGGTGTTAGCTCAGGGCGAACCTTCCTCAGCAAAAAGAGGGAAATTGGCAACAGATACTAGCTTAGGGCAAGTCATCCTTAGCAAAAAAATAAAATAATAAAATACATATATATATATATATACACACACACAAATACACACTGCATTTTCTTTCATTATTACATTTCTTTATACTACGTAAAATAGAACAAAATGACATTTATCTGTGTATAATATTGTTATTTTCATTGTCTTCTTGGGACAGATTTTAAAAAATTTGTTTTAATACACTTCAAGTTTTAATACTCTTGCGTTTTTTCTTTATAGAAGAAGCAATTTACACTATTTGATACTTATTTTTCGGCTTAATTTAGCTTCATTTACATATATAAAATATTTAATCACCATGAATTTCTAATTTGCCATTTTTCTACTTTCTGGAAAGTCAGGAAGTAAATGCCCTGGTGGTGCTTTAGAGACAGTTTGAAGTGGATGCTGTTAAATGATTTTTTGCCCTCTTTCAGTCCTTTGAGAAATTACAAGACATGTTTTGATCAGTAGGAGTTTAATTTTAAAATATTTCTGATTAGTAATTCTTTGCACTGTAACATTAGGACTAGGAAACTGACTGAAAATAGACTCTGAAGTTTTATTTCTTAACAGACACTTTATCTTCATGGATTTGGCTTTTATAAGTATTAGACTTAAGTAATAAAGAGTACTTATGTGGTGTATTTAAGTCACGTTTAGGAACTTTGATTTAAAAATGCTAGGTTTTAGAACTACATTGTGATTGTCAACATTTAAAAGAATTTCTTAATTGTAATGAATGATATTCAGTCAGTTACATTAAATTTTATGTTGGAAATACATAATGCTTTGGATTAATCATTGTATTCTGAATACTTTCAGATAGAGATATAGTAAAATATTTAGATATGTTCCAGGTATGTGTTTTGTTCTACTCTGGGATCATAATTTGAGGGTTTGAAATTTTTTTTTCTCTTTTGAAGGATTGCCTTGAAAAGTTCTGAACTCCTTTATATCTATGGTGCCCTGGACTCTCGAGTGAGAGCCTTGGTGTTCAGTGTCCGATGTTGGGCTCGAGCCCATTCGTTAACGAGTAGTATTCCTGGTGCTTGGATTACAAATTTCTCCCTTACAATGATGGTCATCTTTTTTCTCCAGAGGAGATCACCCCCTATTCTTCCAACCCTGGACTACCTGGAAAACCTTGCAGGTAAGACTAGGAGCAGTCTGTTCTCTCTTTCTGATGTTTTGAATGAATATAATTACCATGTGTTATCAAAGCTGTGTGTATTTGTTTGTTAGTCATATAATTTGTCTTCTGTATTTTTAAAGCCTTTGAATCTAAAATTTAAGTGCTTTTTGTTTTTGGAACACCCACTAGGGGACATGAAAGCAGATGATTTGCAAAACAGGCCCTTAGACTTTTTTGAGAGTTCTCTCTTATTTGTGTCAGTTGGCAAGGTTGTTTACACCTCTCATGAGATGGCTGGAGCCTTTCCCTTAGCTGACCAAGCTTGGAATGACCTTGAAAAAGAACATACCCCAGATAGAGCTTTTGATTGGATCACAGCTTCCGAGATGGCTTTCCAAATCTGAATCTACTTCCAGATTCTCTAATAAGATGCTAAAAACTGTTTCTTGATGTTTTGTGATCCTAAATGTGGTTTTTACTTGAAAGTTTATAAGCAATCTTAGGTGAATTATTTTAAAATTAGTATGCTATTCAATTTATATTATAAGTAAATTGAAATTTTGATGGATGCTGGAGGGGATACTAAAGTATTATAGTCCTAAATTATAAAAGGAAGATAATTCAGGGATACACTCAAAATGTGTATACACGCTATCTTTTTTCTACCCATTCTAAATATTGCTTCTGGATAGTTCTTTTAAAAGATATCCTTGAATCTTGCCTGTTTAACATAACCTTAAAAGGGATTTTATTCCCTACAGGATAAACCTTAAACAGTTTACGAAGCTTGGTGTCTAAGACCTTCACCTGTCTAGCCACAACCCACTTTTCCAACGTCTTCTCCCGCTGTTTCTGTCTGTGTGTTCCCACAGTCCAGCCAACACTGTGATTACTCTTATAACATTTCATCTTGGCTCCTTTCTTCACACTGTCTGTTTCTCTGCCTGGAACGTGCCTTCTCTTCTCTAATTCTCTCTTCTATGCCACTTTTCCTTATAAGCCAAATTAGAAGTAATCTCTTCTTCCCTGTGAACACTGTGAAGTGTTGGTACAGCTTGGAATTGAGCTTTAAAGAAGCCCAGATGGATAGGTTAATGGAAAGTAGGAAGTGTTCAGGGAGGTGGAGTGGTGGTCATGAATCTGTCTCCCTTTGAGGATGAAATAAAGGGCAGCACCCGTGCCTGTGCTCCTCTCATCGTTGGGTGCTTCCATTCACTCAGTATTTCTTGGTTGCTCCACTGTGTGTCAGTTGTTGTTTTTGTGCAGCAGGGATATGGGTGATCGCAGGGAACTCAGAGTCTGCTAGAGGGGTGGCCCGCGTAAGCAGAGGATGTGGGTAGATCCTCACCAATAAGCAACCTGTAAATAGCACTTCCTTCAACCCCTGCTCTGTGCCCTGATGCTTAATACTGCTCTCATGGAAACCATTTTGAGGAAACATGGAACTTTTGGAGTTCAGAAGCTAAGAAAAAGTAAAAGTTGGAAAAAGGAGGAAGAAATGAGGCAAGTTTATGTTAGGGGCAGCCTGCTCCTACCACCTTGATTGCGCTCCTCCAGCCTCACAGGTGCTGCCACTCCTGCCTGGGAGAGTGTACGCTGCCTTCTCTCCTGAACTCTGCTCCGCACCAATCCATCCTTAACTGACTGACCGATTTTCAGAAACTCAAATCTATTTGTATTATTCTCTATCTTGAAATCCTTCAGTAACTTCCTAGTGTCTTTTTTTAAATTTCCGCTAATTATTTTAGAAAAAGAATATGATTTGTGGACAAATTGAAAATGACGTGTTGAGATTTTTATTCCAAATCTATTTAAAAACAAATTTAAATTTATTCCCATCTTATGGCATCAAAACAGACAAAACTAGTTTTGGAATTCGTTAGTTTTCTACTTAAAAATCCCAGTTGGTTGTTTAGAAGTTTTTGTGTTAGTTTTTAAACATGGTAAGAAAAACTTCCAGGCTGTTTTTTGCAGTTGCTTCTCTGCACATAGCACATTGTAGGCCTGAATTGCCAATAAATGCAAAGTAAATTTAATATAATTGTTGCTACTTTTTTGTCTTTGGTTTTTGAAGTTCTAGAGATATCTTGAATTTTGTGTACAAGAATTTTTCATAGTTGATGTCTATTAAGGAGGTGGTGAAGGTTATTTTGAGGAAAATTTATCAGAATTTTTTTCTCACTCATTTATGTATTTTTCAAAATCTGTGTTTTTTATATTTCCTCATTTTAATCAGTCATCCCATACTGATGTGTGTTTGCCAGTATATGGCTGAGAATAAAAACGGTGTTAAACTGTGAAGCAGTCAAAACCATCTTGGGTGCTCTGTGATTCATCAGCTAAGTGGCTTGAGTCTAGGGTACAATCATTTCCTTTCTTCTCAGTGTGCCTCTCATTTGATATGCAAATAGAGTCTATCAACTTGTTTTTAAAAATAATATTTCGTTTGTTTGCGTTCTTGCTTGTTTGTTTATGAATAGAAGGCAGCATGAATTTCTGGAACACCCTCCAGCACTCTGGGACTTTGTCAACCACTGTTTGGAACCTAGAATAAGTTAAAAAGTCCAGACTCTTCTGTGTTGTATTTAGGGCCCTTTGCAATCTTCCTTTTCCTCTTCTCCATTCATTCCTGTGTGCAAATCAGCAGCTTCAGCACTCTGAGCTCCTTGCTGATGCTCAGGGTTTGTGCTTTTTCTTGGTTCTGTGCCTTTGCCTCCACGAGGGCCTTCTCCTGCCCCCCTCCTCTTTGTACTTGGAGAACCTCTTCAAGATTAAGCCAGGGAAGAGGGGAGACACACCCAGTCCAGGATCTCACTTGTTAGGTCTTTCCTGGCTATCCCCCTTCCTCCCAGGAGGTAGAGCTCTACGGGCTTCAGGCCCCTGGGACACACCTGTGCTGGAACAACTGTTACACTGTGTGCTTCTTTGGTCTGCCTCCCTTGGCCCAGCTTTTCTAGGGCAGCTGTCTGATTCGTTTCTGCGTCTTCCATTTGTGACGTGGTATTGGGTCCATAGTAGAGGTTCAGTAAATAGACTTCAAATGATTAGACGAACATTTTAAAGCTGAAGGCCCTTTGCACTGAGCATGATGGCAACTTTCCTATTTTGGTTACTCTTGAATTTCTGTTTCTTTGTTTTCTTAGAATCTCCACTGCTGTCCCCCGTGTGTCTCTCATTTTCTCGTGTTTTCCATCCTCTTTTGCCTTTTCTACTTTGTTATATTTACTTCGGTGCCTGGTGCTTTTACATAGTGCTTTCGTCTTATAAACAGTTTGATTGGAGCTTTTTCGTTTAGGATCCCTGTTCTTCCTCTGACGAATTAAAGGTTTGAGGAAGAAATGACTGGGTAGCATCTGTAGCAGATTTGGTGCACAGACTCCAGCATTGAGGAGAGCTTTAATGGGTAGTTCTGTGTGACCCAGTACCAGTTTATTGGGTGCTAACTCCGTGCCAGGCTCTTGGCTAAACAATTGCATGCATCATCTTATGCAGCCCTCCCAGCAGACCTGAGGAGGCGGTGTTAATGTTTTCATTTTATAGCTGAGGAAACTGAGGCTTTGAGAGATTATCCACGTTTCCTAAGGTCACAGTTAGAACATGCCAAAGCCCGAATTCAAATCCAAGCATTTTTCAGAGCTTATACTTCTTTTTTTAGCCAGAATATAATACACATAGAAGTACATGTATATATATTGATTTTCAAAAACTGAACACATCCATGTCAGCACCACCCAGATTGAATAAGGCACCTCGAAGTACCAGCTCTTCTCCCTTCCGGTACTGCATACCGTCCCCACCCCCAGCCTCTTCTGACAGCACAGATTCATTTTACGTGTTTGTCTCTCATGTTAGAGGCATCGTATGGTAGGCACTCTTTTGCATCTGGCTTTTTCCCTCTGCACATTATGTTTAGGAGATTCATTCATGTTGATAGTGTATTTGTGGACCATTCATTTCCGTTGCTATGTAGTATTCTATTATGTGAATATGCCCCCCAAAATTTTAAATTCTGTTTTTAATGGTCATTTAAGTAATTTGTAGTTTGGGATTATTACAAGTAGTGCTAGTGTGGCCATTCTAACACATTTCTTTTGGTGAACACAAGTACTCATTTCTGTAAGGGAATGGAATTTCTGAGTCTTAGGATTGGGTATATCCAGCTTTAATAGACACTGCCAAACAGTTGTCCAGAGGGTAGGCTCCCACAGGCCTGTATCCGAGTTCTCCTTGCTGTCCGTCTTTGCTAGCACCGGGTGTCATCTTGTTTATGGTAACTATTCTGAATACATGTTTGCTGGCAACATGGTGTATTTTTTCTTTTCTCCAATGACTAAGGAAGTTGAGCACCTTTTCAAATATTTATTAGCCGTTTGGGTATTTCTTGTGAAGTTTCTGTAAGTCTTTTGCCTGTTTTTCTATTAGATTATCCATTTTCTTATTCATTTGTAGCAATTCTTTATATATTCTGCGTAAGAGTCCCATGTCACATATTTATGTATATGTATATCTATATATGAGATATATGCACACTGTGCTTCCCTTTTCACTCTTAGTGGTGTCTGATGAAAAGAACTCTGGTTTTCACAGTTCAGTTCTGTCAAAGTTACAGATGCACAGTTTGAATAGAATATTCTACAAACTTTGTAACAGTAACTTGCCCTCTGAGCCTGTGCCTTCTCCTCCTGTGCCTCTCCCTGTAGGCAACTGCTTTTAACTCTTTTAGTTGATCTGTTTGATATTTTAAACTATCTTTCCAAAAGAAAATGCTTGAATTGCTGTTTCTTGACCTTCAGCGTTAGGCACCATCTATGTCTTCCCGTGAGGGAAGGGGAGGAGTTAACCCTTTGCCTTCTGTAGCCCCCACCACGCCCACATCCTTTCCATCCCTCATATTCTAAATATAGCTCTCCACGCTTCACACTGTTCTACTACGTAAATGCTATTCATATCTGATCCATAGAGTAAACTAAAATTAACTTCCTTTTCTGCATAACTTTTTTGTTTTTTGGAGTTTAGTAGTTCTTAGTACTATTTATTTTCTTGTTTGCTTAGTTGTTTATGTACTTTACGTTAATTGACTCAAACTTGCTACCGGTTTTCTAAATAAATCTTTTCTCAAAATAGAAGCATCAGATATTCCATTAGTTAATTTTTCTTCACCTAGCCTCTGTTCTTTCCAAACAGTTGTTCATTTGTTTCTTTTAGTCTCCTGTTAGAGCCTTGCGGAGGTGTCTGATCTTTGAATTTCTGTTCATGTTTGAGTTAGAAACTAAAAAGCTCATTGGAATCTCTGAGTTTAGTTGGGGCTTGCTGCCTGTGATGTTCATTGTAGGGTAACCTTGCTGGACTGCTTTGTTGCGGGGAACTTTAGATGTCACTATCTCTGGGTCGTTTCTCTTGGCTATTCAGATTCCCCAGAAATGACTCTCTTAATTTTTTTTTTCCTGGAGGAGAAGGCCTGGTTACTAGCACGCAGAGAGCCTTCGGCACATACTTGTGGAACTGTCTTCCCACCCTCAGCTGTGTCTAGACAGCCTTGCTTTCACCTTCTTCAAAATAAACCTCAAGTTTCTGTCAGAGAGGAAGAGACCTAGGGAGTCTGCTTCTTTAGCCGTCAGGCTTCCAGCCTTGGTCTCTCCAGTCAGACGTGGGGCCTCCAGTTGCTGAGCTGTTAGGATCTCTGCCTTGTACATCTGGTTTCTTCTTGGCTTTCCTTACTGCTGGTTTAGAATTCAGCGTTTTTCAGATCTCCTAAGTCATTGCTACTTGTTCATCTGTTCTTCAACCTGAAAAATTGTTGGTTGCTCTTATGTCTTCTATTCTCCATCTTTAAGATTTTCTATTATTTTACTGTCGTTTCAGTGGTGTTTTGGGAGGGTGAGTATTTAGGCAGCCTCAAAGAGGCTTAGTGTTAGTGCAGCAGGTGGCATGGTGGGAGGAGCAGGGAGGACTTCACCTTGTCTGTTGATTAGCATGCGTGATTAATAGTAGAGAGCCTACATTCTAGATGTACACTTGTGAAGAATGGTATCTAAGTATGAGTTCCATTCTGAAGTCAAGTAAGCTACAAGGTAATAAATAACGCTACTTTGAAGGGTGGGTGTAACCATGACACTTAGACTCTTCACAGGGTCAGTCAGATCCAAATATGTGAGAGGCAGTTGCTCGGATGTGCATTTTCTTTTTTTTTGATTCTCCCCAAAGCCCCGTAGTACATAGTTGTATATTCTAGTTGTAGGTCCTTCTAGCTCTGTTATCTGGGACGCTGCCTCAGCGTGGCCTCATGAGCCGTGCTAGGTCCGTGGCCAGGATCTGAACTGGCAAAACCCTGGGCTGCAGAGTGCGCCATCTTAACCACTCAGCCACAGGGCTGGCCGCTGGATGTGCGTTTTCAAAAATCACTGGCTGGGTAGATTAGAAGGAAGTAGAATGGCAGTTTGCCTGGCGTATAGCACCCGCCACCCCCGTGTTAAAGAGTTAGCCTGCACTCATTAGAGCACAATCACCTGTTGGCTTCTCCCATTTAATTATTACTGAGCCATGGCATACTGGGAAGAGTGGACCTTTTAATAATTATAATAGAAGCTGAATGTAGTTGGTTATAGAGCTTTTAGCTATTTAAGCCTTCATATGAACTTGACACCTGTTATGATGTCCCTCATTCATATCCCTGTCAACTTCATATTGTTTATTAGAAATGCATGTGGGTGGCACAGTGTTGATTTTGGCTCTTTTGACCAGAAGGAAGAACCTACATAATTACACAACCTATAGATCTGATTATCTATACTGCAGACCCTAGTAATCTATATGCCAACTGTTGCCAGTGTGATCTTTGTAACAAATTATGAGTTATTGTAGTACAATATTAGTTCCCTGAAAAATGTGGGTAAGTTTATCAATCTGCATATGTCTGTGAGGACGTTCGTTACTCAGTGAATTTTTTTGTCGTGTGTATCATGCTGAAAAATAACCCATGAGAATCTAAACGTTTCCAAAGGAGGCAAGAAAAACAAATTTAGTAAATACATAACCTTAACTTTTCATGTAGTTTTTAACTTCGTTTAAGGTGAAGAAAAATGTCATCAGGTTTCTATTACAAGTTATTAAGATGCATACATTGCTCTTTTCTTCACAACTGAGAGAATTTGTATTTACTTAGTAATTTTGCTAGTGTTTCATACAGTACTTTTAAGAAGAAAGTGCCAAAGGAAGAAGAAAAGAGTGGTAGGGTGTCGATATATGTCTGAACAGGTTGAGAATCAGTTTTCTAAGCCAACACTATCCAGCAGAACTTTCTATGATGACGGAAATGTTCTGTATCCGTGTTGTATATTACAATAGACACT
Source organism: Equus caballus (assembly GCF_041296265.1). Lineage (NCBI taxonomy): Eukaryota > Metazoa > Chordata > Mammalia > Perissodactyla > Equidae > Equus > Equus caballus. The sequence continues at coordinate 19,041,735 of NC_091712.1, read as the reverse complement.
AGTTACCTGTGGCTGTTAGGCACTTGAGATATGTTTAGTGTGACTGAGAAACCGAATTTTTAATTTTTGGCCACATGTGGCTAGTGGCGATTACATACGTATTTTAAAAATTATTTTATTGAGGTCATAGTGGCTTATAATGTGTAAATTTCAGGTGTGCATTATTATATATCAGCTTCTGTACAGAATGCGTCGTGTTCACCTCCAATAGTCTAGTTTTTATCTGTCACCAGGTATATGTGCCCCTTTACCTTTTTTGCCCTCTCCCCACCCCCTTCGCTTCTGGTAACCAGTAATCTGTTCTCTTTGTCCATGTGTTTATCTTCCACACATGAGTGAAATCATGCGGTGTTTGTCTTTCTCTGTCATGCTTATTTTGCTTAACACAATACCCTCGAGGTCTGTCCATGTTGTCAAAAATGACATGATTTTGTCTTTTTTACGGCTGAGTAGTATTCCATTGTGTATGTATACCACATCTTCTTTATCCATTTATTGGTTGATGGGCACTTGGGTTGCTTTCATCTCTTGGCTATTGTGAATAATGCTGTGATGAACGTAGGGGATGCATAAGTCTCTGAATTGTTGACTTTATGTTCTTTGGATAAATACCAAGTAGTGGGATAGCTGGATCTTGTGGTATTTCTATTTTTAACTTTTCGAGAAATCTCCATACTGTTTTCCATAGTGGCTGCACCAATTTGCATTCCCACCAGCAGTGTTTGAGGGTTCTCTTTTCTCCACAACCTCTCCAACATTTGTTATTTCTTGTCTTTTTAATTATAGCCATCTGACAGGTATAAGGTGATATCTCATTGTAGTTTTGATTTGCATTTCCCTAATAATTAGTGATGTTGAACATCTTTTCATGTGCTTGTTGGCCATCTGTATATCTTCTTTGGAAAAATGTCTGTTCATATTCTCTGCCCATTTTTTGATTGGGTTGTTTGTTGTTTGTTGTTGTTAAGTTGTGTGAGTTCTTTATATATTTTGGAAATTAACCCCTTGTTGGATTATATGATTTGCGACTATTTTTTCCCGGTTGGTGGGTTGTCTTTTCTTTTTGTTGATGGTTTCCGTTGCCTTGTAGAAGCTTTTTAGTCTCATATAGTCTGATTTGTTTATTTTTTCTTTTGCTTCCCTTGCCTGAGTAGACATGTTATTCAAAAAGATACTGCCAAGACTGATGTCAAAGAGTATACTGCCTATATTTTCTTCAAGGAGTTTTATGGTTTCAGGTCTTACATTCAAGTCTTCAATCCATTCTGAGTTAATTTTTGTGTATGGTGTAAGATAATGGTCTACTTTGATTCTTTTGCATGCGGCTGCCCAGTTTTCCCAACACCATTTATTGGAGAGACTTTCGTTTCTCTATTGTATATTCTTGGCTCCTTTGTCAAAGATTAGCTGTCCATAGATGTGTGGTTTTATTTCTGGGCTTTCAGTTCCATTCCATTGATCTGTGTATCTCTTTTTCTGCCAGGTCCATGATGTTTTGATTACTGTAGTTTTGTAGTATATCTTGAAGTCAGGGATTGTGATGCCTCCAGCTTTGTTCTCTTTTCTCAGGATTGCTTTGGCTATTTGCGGTCTTTTGTTCCATATACATTTTATAGTGGCTATTGTGTAGTAAATGTATAGTGCTATTATGGTATAGATGTTGTCTGGGTGATAGTGTTAAAGAAAAAGAAGAGAGAGAGAAAAGGAAGGGAAAGGCTTGACAGCTGGGCTCTTCGTTAGGTTTGAATGCCTTAGAGATTTTGGAGAAACAAAGATGGCCCAATCTTAAATCAGAGGATGATTTTTTCCCTGTAAGTTTCTGTACTGTCTGTTAAAAACTGTTCTAGTGAAGAGCAACAGTTGTAGAGACAGTCTGTTTTTTATCACTGTACGTTCCTAGAAATATTTTATTTTAATGTGGATCTCATTTTTCTATTGAAAATTCGTTCCTGAAAAAAAAGACATGACAGCTAAAAGAGCATCAGTATAATGTAACTGGCGCTGTGTCACAAAAAGTGTAAACTGTTGACAATTTGACACAGTGAAACATATGCCCAGGCCCCATAAAAAATAGATCTAAGTGGAACTGTATATAAATTCTTCAGGGTACTATAAGTTGTATAGTAGAGCACATAAAATTTGCTGTTAAAACTAATATGTTAGAATCTAGAATGATTTTTGAGAAATTATGTCAGTAACCCAGGACTTAACAACAACAACCGTATAACCGAAACCACAAGACAAGGGAGACAGAAGTTTGAAGGAACCTCATTTATCTCTTTTTAAATTTCTCTCTGGTGATTATAGATAAGTATTCAAAATCAGCAGTCATTAAGATTAGTGGTCATGTGCCTGCTATACGTCAGGCACTGTTGTTGTGGACTAGACTAGGAGAGAGAGGCGATAATGAAAAGGACAGTGACCTTCGTAGTCCCAGACTAGGGAGGGCCGTAGACAGCATGCATCCAGTCAGAATGTGGTCAGGTAGGTGCTAATGGAGCGTGGGACTGGAAGGAGGGGGCACTGGCTTGGGACGGTCAAATGCTTCTGGGGAAGGTGGCCAGTGATTAGACTTCGGAAGAGTGGGAGTGTGTCTGCACATTGTGCCACGGAAGACAGATTAGAGTGGGCGAGGGCTCTCATGGTGGCTGTGGATTTATCAACAATTAGGGAAATAGGGAAACGGTTACCTCTAAAGATAGGAATACCATTAGGAAACGTGAATGCTTAAGTCCAGTGTGCTGTTGAATTTGTCGTGCTCAATTCCAGTTGCTCTAGAGTGCTGCATTTTAGAAATTACCCGAAGTTTTTCAGAACTCTTAGAGCATTCAGTTAGTATCATGGATGAATTGTTGAGAGTAAATGCAGAAAAAGGTGGTAAGAGTGGAAATGTAGACTTTCCTTAAATCTTATTGATCAAAGGTAGTGTCAAGATTTGCGTTGGTGAAAGATGGAAACTATTTACGGTTTCATTTGTAACTGGTGAACTGATTACCTCAAAAGATAGGGTAGGAATCATTGGGTTATTGATCGACAATTTTAATATGCTAATGTAAATGTAATGTTAATTTCATGGTAGTATAATTAGTCTCAAATCTCTCTCTCTCTCTTTTTTTTTTTTGCTGAGGAAGATTCACCCTGAGCTAACATCTGTGCAGTCTTCCTCTGTCTTGTATATGGGTTGCCACCACAGCATGGCTGACAAGCGGTGTAGGTCCACATCCAGGATCCAAACCTGTGAACCCAACCACTAGGCCATGGGGCCGGCCCCTCAAATTTTTTTAATGGAATTTTAAATATTAGCCCTTAAGTATCATGTAACACTAGTAATAGGACACATTAACATGTAACTTTGATTTATTTAATTATAGATTTCCTTTCTGAAGTAGAGAATATCTTTGAAATTTAATGTGAAATATTTTTTGTTTCGGTTGATTTAAGATGCAGAAGATAAATGTGTAATAGAAGGCCACAACTGTACATTTATTCGTGACCTGAACAGAATTAAACCTTCAGAAAACACAGAAACACTAGGTAGGTATTTTCTTTTTCTTTGTTCCTTTTTGGATTGAAACAGACTTTGCTCTTATTTTCCTTGTTTTATTTTCTTGCAGAATTACTACTGAAAGAATTTTTTGAATATTTTGGAAATTTCGCTTTCAATAAAAATTCCATAAATATTCGACAGGTAAATAACGTTTTAATATTTGGTTATTGGGTGTCTGGTCTCCTGCTGTACTAGTATTTAATTAAACTGTCTTCAAGCACTCTAACAAACGTTATTGCATTTCGCCTCTGCAGTAGCAGGCAGTAACAAGGAGGCCGAGAGGAGCTGCAGAGCCTGCCTGAGCTCAGCCCCCGGCTATCTGCAGGAGCGCAAGCCAGCTCTTTCAGCGTGTGCCATGTCACTATGCCATGCCGCCTTTCTCCTCACTTACTGCTAATAAGTGATACTACCGTGTCCTTCCAGACGTGGAACAGATTTTGAATAATTTTCTGGAAAGCATAATTTTACATACAGTTCTTTTAAAACTGGATTTGTGTTCCTATAGAAGAAATCGGATACATAGTCCCAGAGATAGATTTTAGTAATTCCTTCAGTGTGATCCCTTAGGATTTAATTTACTTAGGCAGGTGAATTTATGATTTTGGTTCATCTGAGTAGCTGGAATGATAGACATTTTCAGTCAGAGCAGAACCCTAGGCGAAGTCTGTTTCCGTGTGGCGATCCTTGAGCTCGCTCTCTGGGTTTGTTCTGGTTCGCCTTTGGGTCCTTAGTTACAGCTCTTGTAAGATTGGCTTCGTCTAACACATACTCACATACTCTTTTTTGTTGTTTCTTCAACTCTGCTTTGTTCATTCTTCCCTCTTATCCTGATTATAGAGGTTTTGTTAAAGAAAGTGTGAGAACGGGCCAGCCCTGTGGCGCAGTGGTTAAATTCCCACATTCCACTTCAGCGGCCTGCGGTTTGCCAGTTCGGATCCTGCGTGCGGACCTACACACCACTTGTCAAGCCATGCTGTGGCAGGTGTCCCACATATAAAGTAGAGGAAGATGGGCACAGGTGTTAGCTCAGCACCAGTCTTCCTCAGCAAAAAGAGGCTAATCTTCCGATAAAAAAAAAGTGTGAGGAAGGGAGGGAAGGGACACGGGTCTGGAATGCAGTCTGGAAGAAAAGGTCACCGAACACATGAAGTTCTTTATCCTTTCTGTCCCCTTCCTCCCAGGGCTCAGAGATGAGGACAGGCAGGACCCCTGCCAGCAGTGGCATGAGAGGAGTGAGGGAGGAAACAGGTGCTGCTCACGTGGGAGCCCCTTGACCATTGGTTTTGTAGCACGTGATACCATCTGAGAGAGGGAAAGCTGGTCTGGGCAGACGGATCACCACTGTTCATGTGGCTCGTCGCTGTAGCTTTTCTATTTCTGTGAGGCGTCAACCTGGCAGTGCCTTATTTAAGTTGGATCTTTAGGAAAGTAATAGGAAACTTTTAGTGTTTTAAAATGAATAATGAATGATCCTTTGTTCCTTCTCTTCCTTTCTCATTTCATACTTGGGAAACATTAATTATTGTAAAGCTTTGAATTTTGTGTGCTTCCATTCCCACTGTAATAGGTATATTTTTAGCAAGTCTTAAAAATAAGTGTATCTTCATCTTATTTTCTGCCATTTTTCTTTTTCGTTTTTTTTCCCCCTTCCCAGCTATATCCTGTTAGGTCAAAGTTAGTTATTTTAAAAATACTTTTATTGGTTGACTTAGTCCAGATACCTCTCATTTGAGCAGTGACATCATTATCCATAGCTCATAAACCTAATTTATTTTTCTCTAAAGAATACTCATAAAACTATAAGGGGAAAAAAAAAATCAGAAGTATGCATGCATATATACACAAATGCATGCATACCCAGTCCCCTTAGGAAAGAAATTCTTTACTCTGTAAAATTAATGCTAGTATTTTACATGTTTTTGACTTTGTATTAAGCCAAACTGTTTTTATATCTGAGCCCTTCGTATATTTATACATTTTTTTCTTCTTTGTAATAATCTGTAGGGAAGGGAACAAAACAAACCTGAATCTTCTCCGCTGCACATTCAGAATCCTTTTGAAACTTCTCTCAACATCAGCAAAAATGTAACTCAAAGCCAGCTGCAGAAATTTGTGGATCTGGCCAGAGAGAGCGCCTGGATTTTACATCAGCAAGATAAAGATCGCCCTTCCCCGTCAGGGAATCAGCCCTGGGGACTGGCGACCCTGCTGCTCCCCTCTGTAACAAATAGTTTGTCTCTTGCCAAGAAGAAGAGGAAGAAGCCTGCAAGTGAAAGAATTAAAAACTTGTTGGAATCCATAAAAAGTAGCGGTGCAGAAGGTCCCTCGGACACCAATGGGAAAAGGACAGTTAGTACTCAGGCCTGATGGCTGTACCGTGGCTGCAAGAACTGGCTTCCTCCTATGAAATGATCTTTGGACTGCCTTCACAGATCTCAGCTGCGTCTGGTGTTGCTCTCCTGATCTTCTCATTGCGCCCTTGACTTGGTCTGACATCCCGGGACATTTTCAGTCTCAGCAGTCTGGTACCCGGTGGCGTTTTTTTAGAACGCAGCCATGAGGAACAGGTGAAGGAGGATCACAAATTGATAAACTATACAAAGCGAATGGTAAAAATCAGTTTTAGACTCAAACCATTGTTGATATCCACATCAGTCCCTGCGTAGAAATCCTTTGAAAGAACTTTAGGTATATGTGTGTAGGCAGTGAAGACAATAAACCCTCACAGTTTGGTAGTACCCTTTAGATGTGTTTTTGTATTCTTCAAGCAAAGTACTCTTATTCATTTATAAATTAAAACAGGTTGGTACTGATTTCCAAAAATATTTGTATTTTTAAAAGATAAGAATGCAGACACTTCTAACACTACATTCTAGGTATTCTAAGCCAGATATATAAAAATATTGGTACATTGTATTTTCAAATATGTTTTAGTTTTGTTGTTAGTGTCGTCGAGTAGATTCTGACATGTAGCACCCCTGTGGACAGCAGAGTGCAGCCCTGCGCGGTCTCTGCACCCTCCCCTCCCCTTCGAAGCGCTCAATCAGGCAATGCTCCACTGCTAGTCACGGGGTTTCCATGGCCAATTTTTTCAAAAGTGGGTGGCCAGGTCCTCCTAGTCTGTCTCAGTCTGGAAGCTCTGCTGAAACCTGTCCACCGTGGGTGCTCTGCTGGTATTTGAAATACTGATGGCACAGCTTTCAGCATCACAGTAACACACAGCCACCACAGTATGACAGCCGACAGATGGTGTGGTTCCCTGACCAGGAAACGTACCCAGGCCACAGTGGTGAGAGTGCTGAATCTTAACCGCTAGACCACTGGGGCTGGCTATTATTTAGTTACTTTTTCTATTTTCAAAAATAAAACCCTGTTTCTACTAATGTGTGATATTCCCAATATTCCTTCTCTTGTGAGAATTTCTTTCTGCCTGTAAGAAATGGATACATATTGAAATATAATTTCCATTACATTCCCTCTGGAGAAGCTTTCAGTTTAAGAAGCAAACAGTGTAGTGTTTGCAAACACAGACTTGAGCTAAAGTGGCTTCCTGGTAAATTACTCCGTCTCCCTGGGCCCCACCTGTTTAGTCCATGAAATGGGGATGCTAATAGTGCCTACTTCGCCAGACTGTTGTGAAGATGAAGCGAGGTGAATAGCAAAGTGCTCGGTGCAGAGCCTGGCCCATCGTACAGGTTATTTCTCTAGCTGTCACGATGTAGCGTTTGTGGTGTATAATTATGCTTGCTACTTAGAATTCAGATTTAGTGTTCGTAGTGCTTTTCAAAATAGTTTCCCATCTAAATTTTAGATCAGAAACTAGAATGAGCTTTTCTTGGGATGTTTTGGGAAACTCACTAATAGAATTGTTATAAAGCAGATACCCTCCGTGCCCACGTGGCTGTGCTATTTGGTATCACATTGGAAAGCAACAAACAAGTATCAGTGTTCTGTTATACAGGCAATGTCTTTAAATTAAAAGGCATTTTTCATTTGTTCTTTAATTAGATTTATTCTCTTGGGTTAGAAATCTGTATTGAGAGTTAAAAAGAGATTTAAAAAGCATAAATATTTAAGCTTCTAGATGAAATGATTTTTTTTTTCCTGTTCATAGATATTTGGACATTTTCTTTTTTTGCTTGGTGTCAAGTCTAAAATGGCCGTTTTAAAGTATGTGTATGTGTTAGCATTTTCTTTTTTGTTATTTACAGAATAGCTTTGACACTGTAGGTCTGTTTTATTTTTCAGTGTGAGACTTAGGTGATGAATTTTGATCTACAGTGATCTGTTAATACGAAGTTTAAATTCTAGTTAACTGAATATAGACTACAAACAAATGTAATATGTTTTCTCCTAAGTTCATTGTATCCACATCCCAAATTTTTAAAAGATAGTTTTTATTACATCTTAGGGATAGTCAGCAATTATTTGTCATTGCCATTTCTTAGTCAAAACTGGTGGAATAATAAGGAAAAACGTTTTCGAGGTTTTTCTTTTCTAGCTATTACCAGGCTTTCGTTCAGTAGCATTCATGTATAATAAGTTTTATTCAGTGTGTGAAAGTCATTTTGATATGAGCCTGCCTAGATCAGATTGATTGCAGTTATACACCATTTCAGATTTTATAGCCCACTACAATTATGCACCACATAACAGCATCTCGCTCAGTGACGGCCGGCATATGTGACGGTGGCCCCTTAACATTACCCCCATGCAGCGGAGGTGTGCAGTAGGCTGTACCATCTGGGTTTGTGTGAGTGCACTCTATGAAAGTTTGCACAGCAACAAAATTGTCTGACGACACATTTCTCAGAACGGATCCTCGTCGATAAGTGATGCATGACTAGAGTATACATTCCTGGAGTTATTACCCATCTTTAGGAAATTAGAGAATTGGCCAGAGACATTCTAGGAGAACGATGTATAAATGTATAATCTCTCATTCACAAGTCTTTGGAGATCATAGAGGAGAGGGAGTAAAGACAGTTGAAGTAGGACTTTCTTCCTGCTGTCGTTTACTACTTGCCGCCTCTTCCTTGCTCTAGGGTTATAGTCAGGTGAGCACAGAATCAGGTTATTTTACGTCATTTCATGTTCCTAGAAACTCCTTCATCTTAAAAGTGCAGCTCCATTCAATTCCTTAAAGCTACATTTGCATATATAATGTAAGCCGACACAGTGAACATCTGCAAAACCAGCAGAAAGAACAACCAAGCGGTCACAGCTTGTCCAGGTAGCAACTCCGCTCTCCAGAGTTTGGCGTTGAGTTGGTGAGTAGTCTCGTGTCTCGATTCAGTCCCGTCAGGGAACACTGTAGGAGTGGAGCAGTTAAAGCGCTGTAGAAAGCAAGAACCCAATTCTGCCTGAGATGGTCAGGAAAGGCTTTATTGAGTAGGGTAGGGTACGTCTTGAAGAGATAGTAGGTAGACCGAGGGAGGGACGTGGGGTTATCGTTGTGAAAAAAGAGGACAGCGTAAACGGGTCAGAAGAGGCAAGCGTGGTGGGAGAAGTGGCAGTCCAGACCCACTGTGACCCTGGAGAGTCAAGGTCGAGTGAGATTGTGAAGGGCTGCCAGTGAAAGATAAGGAAGTTGAGTATGTTTTCACTGGTAAACCCTTGAAGGGTTTTGTGTAGAGGAGTACAGATTAAAGCAGTGCTTTAGATGATTAATCTGTTGATACCAAGCAGTTTTAGATCACAGCTCCTTTGCTTGCTTTCTAAGTGAACTTGAGTACCATAGGTCTCATCAAGTTAGATAAAATTTGGCTGTTAGGGGCCGGCCCAGTGGTGCAGTGGTTAAGTTCACCTGTTCCACTTTGGCGGCCTGGGGTTCGCTGGTTCGGATCCCGGGTGCAGACCTATGCACCACTTATCAAGCCATGCTGTGGCAGGCGTCCCACATACAAAGTAGAGGAAGATGAGCACAGATGTTAGCTCAGGGCCAACCTTCCTCGGGGAAAAAAAGGGATTGGCAGCAGATGTTAGTTCAGGGCTAATCTTCCTCAAAAAAAAGAATAATTGGCTGTTAAATTTTCTACAAAGGTCCAGAAGCTGACTCTCATATATCTCAGAAGAGTCTGTCTTCTTAATATTTAATAAGGAAGTAAAGTTTAAGTAATTTAAAGCCATCATCAGGAAATATCAGTTCATGACATAGAATTTTATGTAAAGCCTTATTAAAGAGGAGTTCTTTGCAAGATGTACTTGGAAAGGAATGAAAACATGACCAGAAATCACTTTTCACCTTGAGATGGTGTTGGAAAATTTAAGGACTTGAAAGACATTTTGGTTTCCGTGCTGAATTCAATTACTTGTGGATACATATTCCAAAAAATATAAACATTACAGTCTTCCTCTGGAATTCCCATGGAGCAACTCCCAGAAAATGTCTATTTTAGATAGAATTTTCAATCTTTAATGTCTGTGATACAGGATATATAGAATCCCCACAAATTATTTAAAAAAACACACTTCATCTTTTCAATGTGATCCCCCCTGTTATCTGTATGTGTATCTCCCATCGTTGAGTACTCAGTGGAGTCCAAACCAGGTTAAAGACATTCTTCCCTTTTTCTGCCTACTCCTAGATGAATATATTTAAACTTCCTTTTTTTCATGGCAAAGTTCCTAAGCTTTTCGAATGTGCTGCTGAGACATTTTAAAGAGAGTATTGGAAAGATAGGACTTGGAACAGTAAATGTCAGACTATGAAGAGTAAATGCTATAAAATACCCCATTTAGAATAGGCCAAGTCTAAATTAATGAAAAATGTAAATTACAGATTGTTATTTTTTCTGGGTTTATTTGGAAGTATGGCACATCGAAAACTTAGTATAATGGATGCTGTCAAATAAAATGGAGCAAATTAACAAAAGATTACAAATTAGGTCTGCATTATGTTTTGTGTCACCAAAATTCATTAACATGTTAAACTTGTTAGGTACAATGAAAGTCATACATTTTTAAAGATTTTCCTGTTAAAAAGTTACTAGTACTTGGCTTAGATTACTGCAGCTTAATGACTAGAGTTTTACTTAATCTTTGCTAAGTTTACACATTGGCTTGAAAGAGCATATTGACGTGTTGTCTCTCGTCTCAAAAATTGACAGTAAAAGGTAGATTATGAAGTTGGCTGATATCTTGCAAGGGAATTTGAAACTCAAAGCCTGGTTGGTTTTTTTCTTACTGCATCTAAAATGTACATTGAAATTCTACAAATATATATGTATCAGTATAAAACTAACACAAGCTTCACCTTGGTTTTCTTCTTTAGCAATTAATTTTGGTAATTTAGAAGGGCTGTTAATGATTTACGTGATAACTTCCCTTTTTCTCTCAGTTCTCTAGTTGAACCCACAGTAAGTATCTTTGGAGTTTCCCTACTTGATTTTTTGGCATTACTGATTCTAAAGCCGTTATCAGTAGGAGTGGTTTCCTTCAGCTTTGTATAATTGAGTTTTTTAAGAGGAGAACTACAGCGCCTTTTGCATATTTTTATATTTTCTATTTTTATAATTGATGAAATATTTTTATATTTTGATTTCTTAATTTTTTAAAGAAGTGGCTACACTTAGACAAATGAAGTGCTGCTGCTCAGTGATTCTGTTGTTAAGCAGTAAGATGGGTTGAAATAAACAAATTTGTCAGATACCGTTGTTTCCATAGCTTCACCATCACTCGTGGACGTTTGACTGTCAAGTCATCGTCTTGGCCCCGCCCTCTGGAACTGCATCTTTATCGTGCTCTGGACTTGGTGCTTTAACTCTTGTTCTTTGCCTCCAGTTCAACCTGTGTTGAATTAAAATTATTTTATTCCTTAAAATTGGCTAACCTCTTAATTTGCCTATTTCTATTGTTAGTACCATTGTTCTCTGCCACCATAGCTCAAACTCTAGGATCCTTTTAGATTCCTTTTTTCCCACCCTTGTTTGATTGATCTTTTTCTCTCTAATTCTCTTGCCGTTAGCTTGTTTAGTTTATGTCTTTATTACCTCTCTCCTAATTTAATACAGTGACCTATTAGCTAGTTTCCCAACAGTGTTTTCCCTCTTCTGTGTACCCATTTAACCCATCAATTTTCAAAGGAGTAGGATTCAAGAAAGTACATTTTACAGCAAGTCAATATTAAATTATATGTGTTTGTTCATTGTGATTTTAAAGATACCAGTGAATTGTACAGAGCCTGACGGTCATTTTACATATCAATGAACATTTTTGTACAAGTGTACAAAAAAGTTACTGATTAAAGGTTCTAGTTAGTAAAAAACACAGGATTTATTCTGTAACATCCAAATGTATTCTGTTTATAAACTTCACTGATTTAAAGTTTCCAGACTTCTCTAATAATGACAATTAAAGTAATGGTACAGTGGAGTCATTCATTCAGTCAACACTTACCCGTGCTTACTGTGTACCAGACATTCTAAATCAAGATACACTACTTCCTAAGAGAGATGAAAGGTTTGAATTGCTGGAAACATGATTTTTCTTCCTGAATAGAAAGGCTTAGTATAAGGGTAAGTGTTCTGCCTACATAAATTTATCAATTAATAATGCAATTAATTAAAATCCTATAAGGATTCTTTAAAGAAACTTGAAAGTCATTAGAAGTGTATCTGGAAGAATAAACATACAAGAACAGCTAGGAAAAAAATTTTAATTTGGTAAAGAAATTAAAATATAAGGCAAAAGTAATTAAAACAGGATGGTACTGGTTTGAAATAGATGAATCAATGAAACAGTCCATAAATAGAGAAAGATGGATTATTCAATAAATTGTGTGAGGACAACTGGTAGCTACTGGAAAAAAAATAGTTTAAACCCAATCTCGCTCTTACACCCAAATAAATTCCAGATGGGTCAGAATTTAAATGTGGAGGGGGAAAAGTGAAATCATAAAGTATAAAAGAGAAAGCATAGATGAGAGTTATAAACTTGGAGTAGAGAAGTATGCTTTTACAAGTATGACAAGCATTTATAAAATAATGTATTGATAACTGTAACTGCTTTAGGGGTCCAGCCCTGTGCCCTAGTTGTTAAGTTCGGCATCCTCTGTGTCAGCAGCCGGGGTTCAGTTCCCAGGTGTGGACCTACACCACTCATTGGCAGCCGTGTAGTGGCAGCAACCCACATACAAAATAGAGGAAGATTGGCAGAAGTTAGCTCAGGGCAAATCTTCTTCAGCAAAAAAAAAAAAAAAAAGAAAGAGAGAGAGTGACTACTTTAAAATGGAAAGCTATACCACAAAATAACCATAGGCAAAAGGAACAAATTCTTATACTAATGAAAAAGGGCTAATTTTTCTAATAAATAATGGGCTCTACAAGTTTATGATAGGCAAAACAAAGACAAAGATCATAGAAGCAATTAAAATGGACATGTAAACAGTAAAGATTGTCAAGCTTACCAATAATTATAGAAAACTTTATTATTGTTAATTGTGGAGAATTTTCAACACAGGCAAAAGTACATTGAAAAGTATAGTGAAGTTGCATATATCTTTTGCCTATTTCAATATTTAGCTCAGGGCAAATTGTCTTTATAACCCCATTTACTTACCCCATCTGTGTGATTTTAAGCAAATTCCAGTCATTCTACCATTTCATTTGTAAATATGTCAGTATCTCCAACATAATCACAAATCATTATCAAACCTAAGTAGAACAAACAAGAACACTAATTCTTTAATAGCATCATATGCAATTAGTGTTCAAGTTTCCAGTCGTCTTACAGATATCACAATTGTTTTTCCCCAAGTACATTTGTTTGAATCAGGATCCAGTTAGAGTCCATACTTTGTGGTTGGTTGACCTGTTTCTGAGGTCTCTTGAAGCTTTAGGTTTCTGCTTCATCTCTTTTTTTCCCCGTTGCATTTATGGAAGATACTGGGTTGTCTGCCTTGTGGAGTTTCCCACAACCTGGATTGTGCTGATTATGTCAGCACATATGACTATGTCCTGTGGAGTTGTTCAGTATTACCTAAGGACAAAACTATTTTTTTGTCAGTTTTAGAAAACTTTCAACCAAATTCTTCCCAGTATTTTCTTTTTTTTTTGGTCTCTTCTGGATATTTCTTTCTGACCTATATTATAGTTTATCAATTTTTTTCTTAAGCTGTGTCTAATTTTTTAAACACATTTATTGAATTCTCAATTTCAGTAGGTTTTTTTTTAGTTCTGGAATTTCCACTTTGTACTTTAAAAAACTTTTCCAATTTTTTGACAAAATTCTCAATCTCGTCTTTGATGTCCTTGTTTTCAGCACAGTTATTTTAAAGTCTGCGTCTGATCTCTCGATTCTCTGGCTCCCCTGTGGGTCTGTTTCTGCTTTTCATCACAGCGGCTTCTCTCCTGGTAGTACACCTCCTCGTTCTGTATGTTGACACTGTATACGCAGAACGGTCGGTTACTTGAGGGAGTATGATGTTCGTCTCCTTCAGAATGGATTTATTTTTGCTTCTGGAAGGTGAGTAGGGTACTTAGGATCCCAGATCACCTTGAGATTTTGAAGTTGATTCCGTTCCAGATTCTAGTGCTAGTTCTTTACTCCCGAGTGTAGCCCGTCCACAGCCAGGAGTGTTTCCCGGGGCCCCTTCCCCTTGGTCGGCCCTGAACGCCCGTTTTTGTCCCCTTTCCCTGTGAGTATTCTGCGAGCTCTGCTCAGCTCTCCTCAGCAGGAGTCCCTGTGGGGAAAGCAGCCGCAGGGCTGGGCTCCCCTGTGTGAGTGCCTCTCCACAGTCCTGCCTCCTTAGCGTTCCATGCTTGCAAGCAGCTGCTTTTTGTTTTGCTCAGTTTGGTTTTGCTCTCATTTTCAGTGAGAGAGTTGGTGTATATTATCTACTCTGCCATTACCGGAAACCGTTGAGTTCTGCTTGATTCCAGCTTCTGATCCCATATATATTTTTTTAATCTTACAGGAATGATGTACACTATTCATTTAGTTTACTTCCTTGTAAGGAGCTTTCAAATGACATCTCACTTGCCAGCACATGTTGAGTTGGGCTTTAGATAACAGTGCAGACACCTGGCTGGAACGAATTCCTAGTTCACCAGTAAGGAAAGCGGATACTGCAAATGTTGTTTTGTGCTCCGCTTCAAAAATCAGAAATTGCCAGCTTTTATTTCTGGACTGTGATTTCCTCATAGAGGATTTTGTGCATGCCAATTCAAAGTTTAAATTTATGCCATGTGTGAATGAGTGCAAAATGCCCAAAAAAGAATGGGGGAAAATATCTTCTTTTTCCAACCACATTGAGACACCTCAAGCAACTATAAAATACAATTTTTCTTCCAGTTTTCCAAAATATTTATCTGGACTGAGACCAAGAATGAAGCATTTTAGGCCAAATACTGCTTGAAAATTTTATGATTTATAAGAGAGAGTGTAGAAATTCTCTTTTGAACTTTAAGCATATTATCAGGATATCTTATTTATGAACATAAAATTTTAGTGCATTTTTACGTCACTGAAATAATTTAGGTGTTTCTATATTATGAGTCAGTTATTTTTCTAATGTTTGACCCTTTAATATTTGTAGTTTTTCAGCTGTTATCAGCCTATGTTTGTTTAGGTAACAGATAAGTAGCAATTAAAAATAGCTGTCATTATTTTGAGTTAGTTTTCAACTTGTATTTATAGTTTGCTACATATATTCTAGCATAACCATATTGTGAGAGACCTTAATTCAAGTCTTTAAATATTTAATAAAATCATTTTGAAAACTGAAATTATTTGATGTTTTTATCTTGGTTGCTCTGAACAAAGACAGTACCTCAGACTTCTTTGTGCTTCAGGGTGAAAGCTGTGTTAAGTAATATTTGAATTTAATTGTGGTTTAAATGTTTCTTAATTCTAAAGCCGTCTCGTAGTTCCCATTTTCTAAGCAACATTAGCTATATTTGATCTCCTAGATGAAGAAAGATTTGAGTATGATTAAATATGTGCAGTACCATCCTGGAATAAATTTTATTCATAGATTAATAAAATATGTGCGGCATGATTTAGGAGAAAATATTTTAGGCTATTAAGTTTAGTTACATAAGCTACAGTCTGTTTTAAATTCTGTGCAACTAAAATCTGTTTTGCTTTTTAAAAAGAAGTTCATTATGCTGGGAAATGTAGAGTATTTGTTTTCCAAGACTATCAAATCACTCCTAATCGCACATTTAGGAAAAGTTTGAAATACTGGTTTTAGCCTTTCAACTTAATGACAGTTGTTACCATTGTCTAATTTTCTTATCTGTGTTTAAAAGCCTTCAGAACATTGGTTACGTTTCTTAACAGCACCTCTTTGCACCTCAAATGCACTTCTTCCTCTGATAAGAAATAAACTCTGACCCCCATTGAAGAAAAAAGTGGGAAAAAATCATCAAGAAAATTTGACAGAATTGAAGGATATGAGTTTTCAATTGAAAGTGTTCAATGAGTGACCAGCACAATGGATAAAAATAGACTCATGTTAAAGCACGTTATCATAAACTTTGACAGAAGCAATTAGAAAATCCTAAAGGCCTTCAGAGAGATGGGGGAGGCGACAGAAGGGAAGATGATGTACAAAGAAACCAATGTCCACACACAGAGGAATAAGGAATAATATCAGGAATAAGAATAAGCTTGGATCTTTTTAATAGCAACAAAGGAAGAAAGATAATAGTCAAAGCCTTCAAAGTTCTGACGGAAAAGGAATTCTAACCTGAAATTCTATGCCTAGTCAAACTGTCATATAAATGTGATGGTAGAATAAATATTTTTACAGAAATACTCTTTCTTATAGAAATATCCCCCACTAAAGGGTCTCTTCCATCCAGTGAGGGAGCAAACCAAGAAAGAGGAAGAAGGGATTCAGAAAAAAAAGAGACCGAAAAAGGAGAAAATTGAAGAGAATTCCCAGAATGATGGTTAAGGAGAGATCTCAGAAATGCCCCAAACCACGGTTCTTGGTTCATTCTTCTGTCAACAACTGCTCAAGGCAAAATTATCCAGTCTTTTTAAATTGAAGTGTAATTAAAATATAAAAAACTGTGCATATCTAAAGTATAAAATTTCATCAGTTTTGACATATTATGTACTCATCACCAAAATCAAGATGCTGAATATATTTACCACCTCCAAAAGTTTCGTGGTGCATCCTTGTAAACCCGCCTGGCCCCCGCCCCACTCCACCTTCGCTCCCTTTCCAGCCTGCTCTTCAGACAACCACTCATCTGCTTTCTTTTCTATAGATATTTGCATGTACTAAAATTTATAAAAATGGGAAAATACAATATGTACTCTTATTTGGCTTCGTTTAATCTGCATAATTGTTTTGAAATTTATTCATATTTTTGGGTGTATCACCAGTTCAGTCCTTCATTACTGAATAATATTCCATTTTATGAACCACTTTCATCATTTCCAGTTTGTGGCGATTACAAATTAAGCTGCTATGAACATTCACGTACAGTCTTTATATGAACATAGGCTTTCTTTTTTCTTGGGCAAATACCTAAGAGTGGAATTACTGGACCATATGATAGATATCTATTTAGCTTATTAAGAAACTGCCAAATTGTTTTCCAGAGTGGTTGTATAATTTTACTTTCTCTTCCTCTTCATCCTCACCAACATTTAGTATAGTCAAGGCTTTATGATTTTAGCTCTTTAGTATTTTGGCCACACTCTAATAACAAACTAACAGAAAGAGAACTCAATGGCCGGCTCTGTGGCTGAGTGGTTAAGTTTGCGTGCTCTGCTTCGGCGGCCCAGGGTTCACCTGTTCAGATCCTGGTTGTGGATATGGCACTGCTCATCAGGCCATGCTGAGGTGGCATCCCACATGCCACAACTAGAGGGACCCACAAGTAAAATATACAACTATATACTGGCGGGACTTGTGGAGAAAAAGCAGAAAAAAAAAAAAGAAGAAGAAGATTGGCAACAGTTAGCTCAGGTGCCAATCTTTAAAAAAAAAAAAAAGAGAACTCAAGAATACAATCCTATTTACAATCTCAACAAAAAGAATAATATATCTGGGAATAAATTTCACTAAGGAGATGAAAGACATATACAATGAAAACTATAAGGCATTATTGAAGGAAATTGATGATGACATAAAGAAATGGAAAGATATTCAATGCCCATGGATTGGAGTAATAAATATAGTTAAAATATTCATTTTACCTAAAGCAATCTACAGATTCAATGCAATCTCAGTCAGAATCCCAATAACATTCTTCACAGAAATAGAACAAAGAATCCTAAAATTCAAATAGGGTGACAAAAGACCCCAAATAGCTAAAGAAATCCTGAGAAAAAAGAACAAAGCTGGAGGCATCACACTCCCTGACTTCAAAATATACTGCAAAGCTACAGTGATCAAAACATCATGGTACTGGCAGAAAAACAGACACACAGATCAATGGAATAGAGTCGAAAGCCCAGAAATAAAACAACACATCTCTGGACAGCTAATCTTTGATAAAGGAGCCAAGAACATACATTGGAGAAAGGAAAGTCTCTTCAATAAATGGCGTTAGGAAAACCGGACAGCTACGTGCAAAAGACTGAAAGTAGACCATTATCTTACACATACACAAAAATTAACTCAAATGGATTAAAGACTTGAATGTAAGACCTGAAACCATAAAACTCCTGGAAGAAAATATAGGCAGTACATTCTTTGACATTGGTCTTAGCAGCACCTTTTGAAATACCACGTGTAGTCAGGCAAGGGAAACAAAAGAAAAAATAAACAAATTGGACTACATCAGAGTATAAAGCTTCTGCACATCAACAAAATAGAAAGACAACCCACCAACTGGAAGAAAATATTTGCAAGTCATATATCTAACAAGCGGTTAAATTTACAAAATATACAAAGAGCTCATACAACTCAACAACAAAAAACCAGGCAACTTGATAAAAAAAAATGGACACAGGACACGAACAGCCATTCTTCCCAATAAGATATACAGATGGCCAACAGGCACATGAAAAGATGTTCAACATCTGTAATCATTAAGGAAATGCAAATCAAAACTACAATGATGTATCACCTTACACCTGTCAAAATGACTATAATTACCCACTCTTTGACATCAGTTTCAAAAGAATCTTTTTGGACACCATAACTCCTCAGATGAGGGACACAATAGAAAGAATAAACAAATGGGACTTCATCAGACTAAAGAGCTTCTTCAAGGCAAGGGAAAACAGAATTGAAACAAAAAAACAGCCCACTAATTGGGAAAAAATATTTACAAGTTATTTATCTGACAAAGGGTTAATATCCGTAATATATAAAGAACTCACACAGCTCAACAACAAAAAATCAAACAACCCGATCAAAAAATGGGCAGGGGACATGAACAGACATTTCTCCAAAGAAGATATAAGGATGGCCAATAGACACATGAAAAGATGCTCATCATCACTAATCATCAGGGAAATGCAAATCAAAACTACACTAAGATATCACCTTACACCTGTCAGAATGGCAAAAATAACCAAAACCAAGAGTGACAAATGTTGGAGAGGTTGTGGAGAAAAAGGAACCCTCATACACTATTGGTGGGAATGCAAACTGGTGCAGCCACTATGGAAAACAGTATGGAGATTTCTCAAAAAGTTAAAAATAGAAATACCTTATGACCCAGCCATCCCACTACTGGGTGTCTATCCTAAGAAGCTGAAATCAGCAATTCCAAAAGTCCCATGCACCTCTATGTTCATCACAGCATTATTTACATTAGCCAAGACATGGAACCAACCTAAGTGCCCAGCAACTGATGATTGGATAAAGAAGATGTGGTGTATATATATACAATGGAATACTACTCAGCCATAAAAAAGGACAAAATCGTGCCATTCACAACAACATGGATGGACCTTGAGGGTATTATGGTAAGTGAAATAAGCCAGACAGAGAAAGATGCACTCTGTATGACTCCACTCATAGGTGGAAGTTAACATACAGACAAAGAGAACTGATCGGTGGTTACCAGGGGAAAGGGGGACTGGGGGGAGGGCACAAAGGGTGAAGTGGTGCACCTACAACATGACTAACAATAATGTACAACTGAAATTTCACAAGGTTGTAAACTATCATAATTGTAATAAAAAAATTTAAAAAAATGGCTATAATTACCAAGACAAAAAATTACAAATGTTGGAGGAGATGTAGAGAAAAGGGAAGCCTCATACATTGTTGGTGGGAATGGAAACTGGTGCAACCACTATGGAAAACAATAAGGAGATTCCTCAAAAAATTAAAAATAGTAATACCACATGATTCAGTTATCCCACTACTGGGTATTTATTCAAAGAACACGAAATCAACAACTCAAAGCAATTTATGCACCCCTATGTTCATCGCAGCTTTATTCATAATAGCCAAGATGTGGAACTAACCTACATGCCCATCAACCAATGAATGGATAAAGAAGATGTGGTATATATATATACACGATGGAATACTCCTCAGCCATAAAAAGACAAAATCATCTCATTTTCAACAACACGGATGGACCTTGAAGGTATGTTAAGTGAAATAAGGCAGACGGAGACAAACACCATATGATTTCACTCATATGTGGAAGATAAACAAATACACGGACAAAGAGAACTGATTAGTGGTTAGCAGAGGGGAAGGAGGTGGGGGGAGGGTGAAAGAGGTAAAGGGGCAGGTATGTATGGTGATGGATAAAAAGTAGACTATTGGTGGTGAACACGATGCAGTCTATACAGAAACTGACATATAATAATGTACACCTAAAATTACACAGTTATAAACCAATGTGGCCTTAATAAAATAATTTTTTAAAATAGTAATAAAACCCAAAAACTAACTAAATAAATAAAGTGAGTCTCTGGTAGACAGCATATCACTGAATTTTGTTTTTTTTATCCACGCTAAATGCCTTTTTAAAAAAATTGAGATTCATAATAGTTTACGTAATTGTGAAATTTCAGTTCTACATTATTTCTTGTCTGTCACTACACAAGTGCTCCCCTTCACCTCCCTGTGCCCAACCCCCACCCCCGTTCCCCTTGTAACCACTGAACTTTTTTCTTTGTCCATGTATTTGTTTATATTCCACATATGAGTGAAATCACACGGTGTTTGTCTTTCTCAGTCTGGCTTGTTTCACTTAGCATAATACCCTCCAGGTCCAAACATGTTGTTGCAAATGGGATGATTTTGTCTTTTTTTATGGCTAAGTAGTATTCCATTGTGTGTGCATGTGTGTGTGTGTGTGTGTGTATATATACACACACATATATATATGTATATATGTGTATATATATATATATATATATATATATATATATATATACCACATCTTCTTTATCCAATCACCGGTTGATGGGCACTTGGATTGTTTCCACATCTTGGCTATTGTGAATAGTGCTGCAATGAACAAAGGGGTACATATGTTCCTTTGGATTGTTGAATTCAAGCTGTTTGGGTAGATACCCAGTAGTGGGATAGCTGGGTCATATTGTAGTTCTCTTTTTAGTTTTTTGAGGAATCTCCATACTGTTTTCCATAGTGGCTGCACCAGTTTGCATTCCCACTAGCAGTGCATGAGCGTTCCCTTTTCTCTACATCCTTTCCAACATTTGTTGGTTTTTGTCTTGGTAATTACAGCCATTCTGACAGGTGTAAGGTGATATCTCATCTTAGTTTTGATTTGCATTTCCCTAATGATTAGCAATGTTGAGCATCTTTTCATGTGTCTGTTGGCCATCTGTATATCTTCTTTGGAAAAATGTCTGTTCATATCCTCTGCCCATTTTTTGATCAGCTTGTTTTGTTGTTGTTGTTGAGTTCTGTGAGTTCTTTATATACTTTGGAGATCAACCACTTGTCTGATAAATGATTTGCAAATATTTTCTCCCAGTTTGTGGGTTGTCTTTCTATTTTGTTGATGGTTTCCTTTGCTTTGCAGAAGCTTTTTAGTCTGATGTAGTCCCATTTGTTAACTTTTTCTTTTGTTTCCTTTACCAGAGTAGACATGATATTCAAAAAGATGTGGTTAAGGCCAGTGTCAAAGAGTGTACTGCCTATATTTTCGTCTAGGAGTTTCATGGTTTCAGGTCTTACACTCAAATCTTTAATCCATTGAGAGTTAATTCTTGTATACGGTGCAAGATGATGTTCACTTTCGTTCTCTTGCATGTTGCTGTCCAGTTTTCCCAACACCATTTATTGAAGAGACTTTCCTTTCTCCATTGTATGTTCCTGGCTTCTTTGTCAAAGATTAACTGTCCATAGATGTGTGGTTTTATTTCTGGGCTTTCAATTTTGATCCATTGATCTGCTTGTCTGTTTTTGTGCCAGTACCATGCTGTTTTGATTACTACAGCTTTGTAGTATGTTTTGAAGTCAGGGATTGTGATGCCTCCAGTTTTGTTCTTTTTTCTCAGGATCGCTTTGGCTATTTGGGGTCTTCTTTGTTCCATATGAAGTTTTGGATTCTTTGTTCTATTTCTGTGAAGAATGTCATTGGGATTTTGATTAGGATTGTCTAAATGCCTTTTGAATTGTAAGTTTAAACCATTTACATTGAGTAATTGTTGATAGGTGGGAACTTACTATTGCCATTTTGTTAATTGTTTTCTATCTGTTTTGGAGTTATTTTGTTCCTCTCTTCCTTTCTTGCTGTCTTCCTTTGTTATTTGATGATTTTTTGTAGCAATTTGATTTGATTCTTTTTCTTTATCTTTTGTGTATCTATTATAGGTTTTTTCTTTGTAGTTACCTCAAAGCTTACATGAAATATCTTGTCGTTATGGCCATCTACTTTAAGTTAATAACTTTAATTGCATATAGAAACTCTACACTTTTATTCTCCCCCAATACATTTTGTGTTTTTCTCAGGGGTTGCTTCTTTTTATGTGCATCTGTTAACATATTTTTGTCCTTTAATTTTTATATTTTGGTTAGAAGTAATTTACACACCACAATTACAGTGTTACATTACTCTGTGTTTGTCTATATAATTACTATTACCAGTGAGATTTATGCTTTCATATGCTTTCATGTTGCTTTTAGTGTGTTTTCATTTCAGTTTGAACAATTCTCTTGAGCATTTCTTGTAAGGCAGGTCTAATGGTGAAGAACTCCCTCAGTTCTTTGCATTTGGGAAAGACTTTCTCTCTTTCATTTTTAAGGATAATTTGGCCAAGTATAGTATTCTTGGCTGGCAGGTTTTTTTCTTTCAGTACTTTCAATATATCATCCCCCTCTCTCCTGGCCTGCAAGGTGTCTGCTGAGAGATCCACTGATTGTCTTATGGTGGTGGGGGGGAAGCCCCCTATATGTGAGAAGTCCCTTTTGCTTGCTGCTTTCAACATTCTCTCTTTGTTTTTGAGTTTTGATGATTTAATTGTAGGGTGCCTTGATGTAGACCTCTTTATGTACAACTTATTTGGGGTCTTTTGGGATTCTTCATCTAGGTGTCTATTTTCTTCCCCAGATTTGAGAATTTTTTGGTCATTATTTAAGCTTCTGCCCTTTTCTCTCTCTTCTCATTCTGTTATTCCTACAATGTTTATATTGATTCACTTGATGATATCCCATAGATCCCACAGGCTTTCTTCCTTATTTTTCATTATTTTTTCTTTTTCCTCCTCTGAATGGATAGTTTCAAATGAGCTGTCCTTGTGTTCACTGATTCTTTCCCCTTTTTGATCCATTCTGATGTTGAAGTTCTTTATTGCATTTTTTGTTTCTTTAATTGTATTCTTCAGCTTCAGAATTTATGTCTGATTCTTTTTTATGATTTCTATCTCTTTGCTGAACTTACCATTTTGTTCAACATTCAGTTGTCTATGTTTCCTTGTAGCTTACTGAGCTTCTTTAAAACAATTATTTTGAATTCTTTGTCAGCCAATTTGTGTATCTGTATTTTTTTTAGGATCACTTGCTGGAAATTTGTTGTGTTCCGTTGGTGGTGTCATGTTTTCTTGATTTTTCGTGTTCCCGTAGCCTTGAGTTGGTGTCTGCATTTGAAGGAGCAGTCATATCTTTCAGACTGTATGGGCTGACTTTGGTCAAGAAAAGGCCTTCAGGGGCTGGCCCCATGGTCGAGTGGTTAAGTTCGCGCGCTCTGTTGCAGGCGGCCCAGTGTTTCGTTGGTTCGAATCTTGGGCGCGGACATGGCACTGCTCATCAAACCACACTGAGGCAGCGTCCCAAATGCCACAACTAGAAGGACCCACAACAAAGAATATACAACTATGTACCGGGGGGCTTTAGGGAGAAAAAGGAAAAAAATAAAATCTTTAAAAAAAAAAAGAAAAGGCCTTCCACCTATGCATCAGCATGAGGGTGCTGGCTGGGTGGCATGCATGATGGTGCTGAGTCTGGAACTAGGTATGGGGACACTGCTTCCAGGGGTGCATGAGAGCACCAGTTCTCTGCAGTTCTCTTGGGATGTGCAGGGCTTCTTGTTTCAGAGGTAGGTGCAGTGGCTCCAGGTCCAAGGCACATGTGTGACAGCACCAGAGCTGGGGCATGGGGTACAGCATCTCCAACCCTGGGGAGACACAGCAGTGTCTCTGTCCCTGGGGAGGGGGTTTCAGTAATGGCTCTGGATCTGGGTAGCTCTGTCAGCTGGGGTATCAGCAAAGACTGAAGGGTTCCTCAGCAATGAAGTCTTCAATATTGAAGTATCAAGCTCAAGTGTTGCCAGGGTCCTCAGTGGCAAAGCCTGCTGGGGTCCTCTTGCTGTCCTTTTCCTCTGCAGGGAAGTCACAGCTGAGGGGCTCTCTTGGCACCAAGCAGTACCGGTCTGGGGATGGAGTGACACAGGTAAAATGCTTCCTACACTTTGCAACCCTCTTTGGTTTTTGTGCTCCACTGGGTACTCTTAATTGTACTCCAGAGCCCTTGCAGAGCTATTTTAGTCTGTGAGTAATTGTTAGATTATTGTTTTTGTGGGGCCTAGATTGAGATCTACTAAATATCATCTTGCTGATGTCCTATTTTTATATTCTGCATTATATTCTTATTATTACTTAATATATACTTATTATATCTTTATATATATTTTATATCTCCATATATATTCTTCATTGAAGTGTTTTGTCAAATATTTGCAATTAAAAAATTGAGTTGTTTTCTCATTATTGAGTTTTGAGTATTTACATATTCTGGATATGAGTCCCTTATCAGCTATATGATTTGCTGATATTTTCTCCTAAACTGTAGCTTATGTTTGCATTATTTTAACTATATCTTTTGAAAAGCTGAAGTTTTAAATTTTGATGAAGTCCAATTTATAAATTTTTTTCTTTTATTGATTATGCTTTTGAAGTTATAGCTGAGTAACCTTTGCCTAATCCAAGGCAACAGATTTTCTGATTTGTTTTTTTTTTTAGATGTTTCATTGTTTTACGTTTTAAATTTAGTTTATGTTCCATTTTGAGTTAGTTTTTTGTATGGTGTAGAGTATGGATTGAAGTTCATTGTTTTGCATGCAGATGTCCATCAAGTTGAGTTTGTGCCTTTGTCAAAATTAGTTATCCATGAGTGACGTCACTAAAAATAGTGAATTAGGGAACTCCAAAACCTCACCCCCTACTAAAACAGTGATTAAACTGGCAAAAACTTTCAGAATCCACTTTCTTGATGTTTAGAATCTAACAAAAAACTTGAAACAATGGAGGGAATGCATAATGAAGAGAGAAGCTGCTGAATTTCAGTAAGAGAGCCCTCTGGCATTTAATTCACCTGTGTACCATATCTTACTCTCCAGCTGGCAGTGGCTATGAAGACAGAAATCTGTGTTCTTCGTGCAGCTTCTGGTTCAGAGGAGGTAATTTGGACCTTATTCTCCCAGAACTGTGGTTATGTGTTTTGATCTGTCTGGTGACTCCCTGAGGAATCCACTCAAGGGCTTGGCTTTCTTTCCTCCAGCTTTCTCAGAGCCAAAGGAGATTCCTGCACAGCATTTGTCAAAAACATTTCATGGCAAATATGCTAACTATAGCTGCCTTGGGTAAGAGAGAACAGTTGGGACAAGCAGCAGATACACTGAAAATCCCGGGAAAGAAGAAGCTGGGGAAGGAGACAGGGGAATAAGGGCTTTGAAAACATCTCAGGTATATGGGGAATCTGGAAAGCCACACACATACACAGCACAGGAGGCATGCTCAAAAAAGACCTGAGAAGATCCTAAGCTTTCCCCTCCAACTGACCTTTAGGCTCCGTAAGCTAGAAATGAAGAGTTGTAAACAGCTTTGCTAAGCACTGAAGAAGTGCCCTAACACAGAACCAATCTGCGAAGATTGGGAGATGCTGCTGCTGCTGCTGCTGCTGATGGTGATGATGTTGGCTCAAGTCACCCAAAGAAGTCTCTGCCAAATCACTCGCTGACCAATAAGCTTATATATCAGAAACTTCAGTAGTCACTAATGGCAAAGAGTTTAGTCTTTACAAAATTAGTTTAGAAAAGTCACTAAACAAGCAACTATAACCTTCCCAAAAGCAGTAGCATGAGACCCAGGGGAGAGAGAAGAATCTGATTTCCAGAGTGGCCACATTATAATATTCAAAGTCTCCAGGTTTCAAAAAAATTATGGTGCATGAAAGAAACAAAGTTTGGCCCATTATTAGGGAAAAAAAGGAAATTAACAGTAACTCTCCCCAAGGAAGCACAGACATTGAACTTACTAGAAAAAGACTTTAAATCGTCTTAAATGTGCTGAAAGAGATCAATAAAATCATAGACAAAGAAGTAAAGGAAAGCAGGAGAATAATATCTCACCAACTAGGGAATATCAATAAAGAGATAAAAACCATAAAAAGGAACCGAATAGAAATTTTAGAACTGAAAATTCTAACAATTAAAATAAAAATTCTCTGGAAGGGCATAATAGTAGATTTGAACAGACAGCAGAAAGGATCAATAAGCTTGAAGATAGGTCAATTGAGATTACCCAGTCTGGAGAGCAGAAAAAAAAAGGAAAGTGGGCAGAACCTCACAGACTCATGGGACCTGATCCAGCTTCCCACCTTAAGCATAAAGGAAATCCAATGAGAGAGGAGAGAGAAAGGGGCAGAAAAAATATTTGAAGAAATAGTGGCTGAAAATTTCTCAAATTTGGTTAAAGTTACAAATATACACATCCAAGAAGCTCAATGAATCCCACGTAGGGCAAACATAAAAGGAGTCACACCAAGACCTGTTATAATAAAACCGTCAATGCCAAAGAGAGAGTCTTCAAAGCACCAAGAGAAAAGTGACTCATCATATACAAGGAATCCTCCACAAGATTAATGGCCAATTTCTCATCAGACGTGCATGCCAGAGGCAGTGGGTAACTCATTTAAACTGCTAAAAGAGAAAGACCTGTCAAGCAAGAATATTGCACCTGGCAACACTATCCTCCAGAAATGAAGGACAAAGAGGGCTTTCCTAGATAAACAAAAGCGGAGGCAGTTAGTCACTTATAGACCTGCCCTTCAAGAAATGCTAAAAGGAAAATTCAGGCTTAAATGAAAGGATACTAGACGTAACTCAAAGCCGTAGGAAGAAATAAAGAACAAGGATAAAGTTAACGACTTAGGTAAATAGAAAAGCTACTATTGTATTTTTTGGTAATTTTATTTTATATATGATTTAAGGGACAAACGCATAAAGCAATAATTATAAATCAATGTAATGGGCACACAATGTATAAAGATGTCATTTATGACAATTACAACACAAAGGAGGGACAGAGATGGAGAGGAGCGGAGACTCTGTACGCTAGTGAAGCTAAGTTGGTACTAATTCAAACTAGATTGCTATAAATTTAAGATGCTAATTTTCATCTTTAAAAGAACTAAAAAATATACAGAAAAGTAAATAAGAAGAAAATCAAAATAGTGTCTAGAATAGATAAACACTAAAAAAGGCAGTAATGGAGGAATTGAGGAACAAAAAGATATGATGTATATAAAACAAATAGCAAAATGGCAGAAGTAAGTCCTTTATTAGCAATTGCTTTAAAGAAACATGGATTAAACTCTGCAATTAAAAGGCAGAGATGGCAGAATGGATTAAAAAACAAGATCTAACTCCCCGCTGTTTGTGCCCTTCTCTCCTTTCCAGCTTTCTGCCTTGCAAGCTGTAGTGTCTTGGTCTCCATCTTCTTGGCTCAGGAAGTCCTCTCGTCTCTGCCTGGTCCACCTTCCCCCACGGCAGCTGGGAAACAGGGCTCACTGCATTTCCTTCCCATCTCTCAGGGCTGACTTCTTTTTTTCTTTATGTCCAATGTCGTGAAAACTTTTTTCATACAGTTTGTCTGGTATTTTAGTTATTTTAAGTGGGAGAGTAATTCTAGTCCATGTTACTCCTTCTTGGCTGGAAGCAGAAGCCATTATTTCTTAAATATTTTTATCTTGAAGTCATAAAATGACTTAAGTTTATAATTTTTTAACCCTTTAAATTTGGATTTTATTAGTAAACTTTGGTTTTCACCTATTACTCTATAAACGAGATTAATATTGATAACCTTATAATTATCCATGAAAAAGGTATGTCTTTGGACTTTTAAAAATAATTTTAACAACAAATATGTTAACTGAAAAAGGCATTCTGGTGGGTTTTTTTTAGCATACTATAAAATAAAAGTTCTTTATACTGATCTTAATGAATAAAGTCGTCTTTTGTTGTTTTTCCCCCTAAGAACACAAGTAAAATAATTAATTTTGAATGTAGTGACAAGTATCCATTGCCAGGAAGCTGCTTTTCATGTCTCAAGAAAATGCCAATTGTGTGCACTAGGTCATTATGGGCTTATGTTAATTACAGCTCAGGCAGGCATTCTAATTACTGATCTAGAAACAGAACAACTGGAAACGTGGTTCTAAGTTTTCCTTAAAAAATAAAGCCTTTTGATCTAAAAACATTAGATAGCAGGAAACTCCTGAATCAGGACATTTTATATATTTTTTAGGTTTAATGGAAATAATTTTGCGTGTCTATATCTGTGCTTGGTTTCTTCCTCTGAAAGCTACCTTAGATCACAACACCCTGCTCACTGAAGTGAAGAGGCCTTAGCCTTAAGTGATGGAAAAGTAGAAATTGGATGACTTGCTTACATGGATACGAACCAGGAATATAAGAACAGTGGTGGATATCCTTTGGATTTTGCCGGTACTCCCAGGTTGCAGTTAGGATGAATACCGAGATTATATATTCTAGATGTGACACCAGAAAAAATAATGCTCCAAACATTATACAGTGATATTACTTGGTCCTGAAATGCATCAATAAGCTATAATAGATTTTTTTCTTTTTTTTTGAGGAAGATTGGCCCTGAACTAACATCTACCACCAATCCTCCTCTTTTTGCTGAGGAAGATTGGCCCTGAGGTAACATCCATGCCCATCTTCCTCTACTTTATATGTGGGACACCTGCCACAGCATGGCTTGGTAAGCAGCAGGTAGGTTGTGCCCAGGATCTGGGCTGCTGAAGCGGAGCACACGAACTTAACTGCTGTGTCATGGGGCCAGCCCCCCAACACATTTTTGGTATGATACTCATTATGATGCATATTTCTTGGTATAAATATTTAATTTACAAGGAGTTTATAGTTGTGATTAAGAAAACAGTTTACAGGGGCCAGTCTCGTGGCCAAGTGGTTAATTTCACGCACTCTGCTTTGCAGCCTAGGGTTTCACTGGTTTGGATCCTGGGCGTGGACATGGCACCGCTCGTCAGGCCATGCTGAGGTGGCGTCCCACATGCCGCAACCAGAGGTACTCACAACCAGAATATACAACTATGTGCTGGGGGGTTCAGGGGAGAAGAAGAAGAAGAAAAAAAAGATTGGCAACAGATGTTAGCTCAGGTGCCAATCAAAAAAATAAAGAGCATTTACATAATTAGTCTTGGATAGGAAAATTTTAGAAATGAATTTAACAGGAATATTTGCTAATAAGGGTTGCACATTGCATATCCATGCAGCAAAGCAATGGTTGTTTGTGCTATTTGACTGACTTTGGTGACACACAGTAAGGCTGGATATTAGTCAAGAGGTCAGAACCATTCTGTCAGTATATGGGTAAATCGAAGCTACTGTTTCAATTTTTTATTGGGTGGCTTTAAAAGAATGGCAGTTTGCTTCATTTAAGAGTATCTAGTACATCTCTTCCCACAACCTTGACACTCTTCTGTCTCTGCTTTATTCCTCCGAGTGAGGAGAAAAGAGAATTATTCTTAAAAGAACACACATTCTTATTCCGGGCAGAGAATGCAGGTCAGCTACAGAAGCATCTGGAGGCTTAGTTGTGCAGTATCATGTTACAGAGGTTGTTTAATATGACCAAAACGAAAGCAAACTTTTGTTAACAAGAAAACATTTCTGTATAAAAGCTAATTCCTTCTGTTTTTGTCAGCTGCTAACGCAGGCTGTGCTGTTGCTGTGGACTAGAAATTTTACTCTTAAGAGAGCTGGTGTTCTCTGAAAATGTGAGGGCAAAATTAGGGCTGCAATTTGGCTCCAAACTGGTGGCTTCACAGATTTCCAGAAGCTCATTACAATGATAATTATTCTCATGTGTGCCCAAATGATTTAAGAGCCATATAGACCTGTGTTATCCCGTGCCTTCTTCCTCCCCTGAGGGACTGAGTCATTCGGTACTGTGTGGAGGAAGCACAGAAGGGGCCTTATTTTGGCAATTAGAGGAAAGTGACTTATGTATCCTTCAGGCGCGGTTGCCTCAGTTTACTGTCAGATTGTAGGATCCTGCTATATTGTAAAAATACATTACATAATATTATAAAATTATAATTAGTACCTATACAATCACTGTTCTGTCTGAAAATATCTTCTGATTCATCTTCAAGCTTGTTTCTAATTTTCAGCCAAGTGATTTTTCTTAAAGTCCAAACTAAAAATGGAAAGTTGGCCTGATTTATTTCCCTACTCATATATCTGGAGTTTGACTCCCTTATTTCCCTCCTCCTCCAGCTCCAATCCGCCGGCATGTCCCGTGGGCTGCGCTCCAGAGCACAGCCCAGGTGTGTCTGCTTCCCATCCTCTCCGCTACCGCTGCCCTAGCCAAGCTCACCGCTCTCCTTGCTTCCAATAGTGATTGCTTTCTTTCCATTTACACACAGTAGTTAGCAGTCTGCTAGGGCGGCCATATCAAAATGCCACAGACCAGGTGCCTTAAAGAGCAGAGTTTTTTTTGGTCACAGTTCTGAAGTCCAAGATCAAGATGCTGCGAAGGTTGGTCTCTGGTGAGATCTCACTTCCTGGCTTATAGATGGCCACCTTCTCACTGTGTCCTCACACTGTGTGGAGAGAGAGATCTCTGATGTTTCTTACTCCTCTTATAAGGACAACAGTCTTGTCAGATTAGGGCCCACACTCATGACCTCACTTAACCTTCGTTACCTCTCTAAAGGCCCCGTCTCCAGGTATAGTAACCATCGGGGTTAGGGCTTCAGTACATGAATGGGGGCAGGGGGGTGGGGCACAATTCAGTTCCTAACAGTTAGATGGATCTTTACAAAGTTAAAATCAGATCATGCTTCTTGCTGTTTAAAACTCCCCAGTGGCTTCCTATTACTCTGAAATAAAACCCAAACTCCTGACTTGGCTTACAAAGCTCTATGTGATCAGGTCCCTGCCTAAGCATCTTACCCAGGGCCATGTTGCACAACCCCCGGAGTAATGTTTCCTGTGTGAGAGAATCATTTATGCAGAGACCCTTGTCTGCACTGCTTTCAGAAGGTATTAACATACAGTCAGGCAAGCTCCCTGTTGAGTCACCCCTAGAGGCAGATGGACTCTCACCCAGAAACCACCCAAGTTAGAAGACAATGGAGTGACATCTTTGAAGTGTGGAAAGAAAAATCTGTTAACTCAAAGTAATAAAACTGCTAAAATGCTTTTTTAAAAATGTCATTCCTTAAAAAGGTCATTAAAGTTGATAAACCTGTAAGTCATGAAAGAAAGAGGATAGAAGACCTGAATCACCAATATCAGGAATGAAAGAAGAGACATTAGGATCTTATAAGGGAATTCTGCCCACAACTCTATGCCCATAGTTCTGACAACTTAGGTGAAATGGACCAATTCATTGAAAGACACAATCTACCAAAACATACTGCAGAAGAAATAGTTAACCTGCGTATCCTACCAAAGAAGTTGAATTCATAATTTAAAACCTTCCAACAAAGAAAACTCCAGGTCAAAATGGTTTTAGGGGTGAATTCTTTCAAACATTTAAGAAATAGTACCACTTCTATGCATTCTTGTCCAGAAAATAGAACACTTTTCCATTTGTTTTATGAGGCCAGCAATCCCCCGATATCAAAACCAAGATCATTACAAGTAAGAAAGCTACAGACCAATATTCCTCATGAACAGAGATGTAAAATCACTCAACAATAAGAATACAGCACGACCAAGCGGGGTTTGTCCTGGGAATGCAAGCTTGGTTCAGTGTTAAAAAATCAATCAGTATCATTCATCATATTAACAGACTAAAGAAGAAAACCATATTGTCATCTCAGTAGGTGCAGAAAAAGCGTTTGCCAAAATTCAACATTCATTCATGATAAAAACTCTCAGCAAACAGGAATAGCATGGAATTTTCTTTCTTTCTTTTTTTCTCCCCAGAGCCCCAATGCATAGTCATATATCCTAGTTGTAGGTCATTCTAGTTCTTCTATGTGGGACACTGCCACAGCATGTCTTGATGAGTGGTGTGTAGGTCCATGTCCAGGACCCAAACCGATGAACCCAAATCTGCTGAAGCAGAGAACATGAACTTAACCACTTGGCCACAGGGCCAGCCCTGCGTGGAATTTTCTTAACCTGATGAAGGGCAGCTACGAAGTCTGATAGCTATTACTACACTTCATGGTGAAAGACTGAATGCTTTCCCCAAAGTGCTTGGAATGAAGCAAGATATCCTCTCTCATCACTAACTGGAAGTTCTCTCCAGTACAATAAGGCAAGAAAAAGAAACAAAAGGCATACAGATTAAAAAGGAAGTAATAGAACTCTCTGTTCACAGACAATAAGACTATATGGAAAAAACCAAAGAATCCATGAAAAAAAATCTCCTAGAACAATAAGTTTACCAAGAAAACAGGATACCAGTTTAATATATAAAAATCAATTCTATTTCTCTACCCTAGCAATTGGAATTCAAAATTTTAAAAAGAACACACATACACAGAAATATTTAGGTATAAATCCAGCAAAATATGTGCAGGATATATGTGCTGAAAACCACAAACACTGATGAAAGAAATCAAGGAAAACATAAACAAATGCAGACATACCTTGTTCATGGATTGAAAGGCTTAAGAGTGTTAGAATGGCAGTTCTCTCCAAATTGATCTATAGATCCAATAGAATCCTAGTCAAAATTCTAACAGGAATTGTTTTGTAGACATTGACAAGCTGACATTTCATATGGAAAGGCAAAGGAAATGGAGTAGTCAAAACAGGTCTGAAATAGAAGAAAAAGTTGGAGGATTCCAGACTTATATAAAACGACTACAGGCATACTTTGAAGATATTTCTGGTCAATTCTAGACCACCCCAATAAAGTGAATATTGCAATAAAGCAAGTCACATGAATTTTTTTGTTTCCAAGTGCATATAAAAGTTATGTTTACACTATACTATAGTCTAGTAAGTGTGCAATAATATTATGTCTATATAACAATGTATATACCTTCATTAGAGGAATACTTCATTGCTAAAAATGCTAACCCTTCGGTGAGTCATAACCTTTTTGCTGGTGGAGGGTCTTGCCTCAATATTGATGGCTGCTGACTGATCAGGGATGCGGTTGCTGAAGACTGGGGAGCTGTGGCAATTTCTTAAAACAAGACAACAATGAAGTTTGCCACAGTGATTGACTCTTTTTCACAAACGATGTCTCTGTAGCATGCGATGCAGTTTGATAGCGTTTTACCCACAGTAGAACTTCTTTCAAACTTGGAGTCAGTCCTCTCAGACTCTGCCACTGTTTTATCAATGAAGTTTATGTAATATTCTAAATCCTTTGTTGTTATTTCCACAGTCTTCACTGCATCTTCACCAGGAGTAGAGTCCATCTTAAGAAACCAGTTTCTTTGCTCATCCATAAGAAGCAACTCTTCATCAGTTAAAGTTTTACGGTGAGATCGCAGCAATTCAGTCACATCTTGAAGTTCCACGTTTAATTCTCTCTTGCTGTTTCCACCACATCTGCAGTTACTTCCTCTACTGAAGTGTCAAACTCCTCAAAGTTATCCATGAGGGTTGGAATCAACTTCTTCCAATCTCTTGTTCATGTCGATATTTTGACCTCTTCCCGTGAATCACAAATATTTTTAATGGCATCTAGAATGGTGAATCCTTTCCAGAGATTTTCAGTTGACTTTGTCCAGATCCATCAGAGCAATCACTATCTGTGAGAGCTATAGACTCATGAAGCGGATTTCTTAAATAACAAGGCCTGAAAGTCAAAATTACTACTTGACTCATGGGATGCAGAATGGCTCTGCAGGCTACTGCTGCAGAATGTTTTCAGGCGTGAAAACAACATTGATCTTGCTGTACACCTCCATCAGGGCTCTTGGGTGACCAGGTGCATTGTCAATGAGCAGTCGTAGTTGGAAAGGAATCTTTTTTTTTTTCTGAGCAGTAGGTTTCAACAGTGGGCTTAAGATATTCAGTAAACCATGTTGTAAACAGATGTGCTGTCATCCAGGCTTTGCTGTTCCATTTATGGAGCACAGGCAGAGTAGATTTTGCATAAATCTTAAGGACCCTAGGATTTTTGAGAACAGTAAATGAGCACTGGCTTCAACTTAAAGTCATCGGCTGCATTAGCCACTAACAGGACAGTCAGCTAGTCCTTTGAAGCTTTGAAGCCAGGTATTGACTTCTCCTCTCTAGCTATGCAAGTCCTAGATGGCATCTTCTTCCAATAAAAGGCTGTTTCGTCCACACTGAAAATCTGTTGTTCAGTGTAGCTCCTTCATTAATTATCTTGGCTAGATCTTCTGGCTACCTTGCTGAGGCTTCTATATTAGCACTTGCTGCTTCCCCTTGCACTTTAATGTAATGAAGGTGACTTCTTTCCTTAAACCTCACGAACCAACCTCTGCTAGCTTTAAACTTCTCTTCTGCTGCTTCCTCCCCTCTCTCAGCCTTCACAGAATTAAAGAGAGTTAGCACCTTGCTCTGGACCAGGTTTTGGCTTAAGGGAATGTTTGGCTGGTTTGATCTTCTATCCAGACCACTAAAACTTTCACCATATCGGCGATAAGGCTGTTTCACTTTCTTTTCATTTGTGTGTTCACTGGATTAGTACTTTTAATTTCCTTCAAGAACTTTTCCTTTGCATTCACAACTTGCCTCTTTGGTGCAAGAGGCCTAGCTTTTGGCTTATCTTGGCTTTTGACACACCTTCCTCACTAAGCTGAATTATTCCTAGCTTTTGATTTGCAGTGAGAGATGTGCAGCTCTTCCTTTCACTTGAACGCTTAGAGGCCATTGTAGGGTTACTAATTGGCCTAATTTCAATATGGTTGTGTCTCAGCGAATAGGAAGGCCCAAAGAGAGGGAGAGAGATGGGGGAATGGGTGGTCAGTGGAGATGTCAGAATACACACAATATTTATTGATTAACTTCACCATTTTACCTGGGTACAGTTTGTGGCGCCCCAAAACAATTACAATAGTAATGTCAAAGGTCACTGATCACAGATCACCATAAAAATATAATAATAACGAAAAAGTTTAAAATATTGTGAGAATTACCAAAATATGACACAGAGACACAAAGTGAGCAAATGCTGTTGGAAAAATGGCACCAACAGACTTGATCAATGCAGGGTTGCCACAAACCTTCAATTTGTAAAAAACACAATATCTGCGAAGTGCACTAAAAGAGATATGCCTATGTTTGTAAGACAATATTGTATTGGTGAAAAGATAGACAAATAGATGAAACAGAATAGAGAGTGTAGACATAGATCCATCTTTGAAAAAGACATGAAGGCAATTAAGTAGAGAAAGGATAGCCTTTTCAACAAATATTGCTTGAAAAATTGGAGGTCCATATGCAAAAAACACCAAATCTTGACCCATAAATCACACCTCATGCAAAATTAACTCAGGATGTATCACTGACCTAAATGTAAAGCATAAAACTACAAAACTTCTAGAAGAAAGTGTATAAGAAAATCTTTATGACCTTGAGTTGGGCAAAGAGTTCTTAGATATGACACCACAAAAATGATCCATAAAAAAATAGGATAAATCAGATTTTATCAAAATTGAAAACTTTTGATCTGAAGTGACACTACTAAGAGGATGCAAAGACAAGCCACAGACCAGGATAAAATACTTGCAAATCACGTATCTGACAGAGGAATTGTATACAGAATATAAAAAGAACTCTCAAAAGTCAACACTAGGAAAATAACTCAATAAAAACCAAATTGGCAAAAGATTTGAATGGACACTTCATGAAAGAAGACATACAGTTGCCAAATAAGATGCTCGACATCATTGGTCATTGGGGAAATGAAAAATAAAGTGAAAATGAGATACCTCTACTCACTAATTAGAATGGTTTATGAAAAAAAAATCAGGCAGTACCTTGTGCTGGCAAAGGTGAGAAGGCACTGGAACTCTCATACATGGCTGGTGGGAACACAAAATGGTACGGCCACTTTGAAAATCAGATTGGTAGTTTCTTATAAAGTTAATCATATGTTTGCCAGCAATTCCACTCCTATGTATTTACCCAGGAGAAATATAAACTATGCTCACATAAAAATCTTTAAAAGATTTAAAAAAAAATAGCATAGAAAAGCAGCTTTATTCATAATCACCAAAACCTGGAAACCACCCAATTGCCCTTTAGCTAATGAATGGATCAACAAACTGTGGTACATTCATACAATGGATATGTATGATTTATGGTAGGAATTGGCTCGTGCACTTGTGGAAGCTTGGCCAGTCCGAAATTTGATGGGGGGAAGCTGGCAGGCTGGAGACGCAGGAAAAATCGCAGTTCAAGTCCAAAGGCAGTCTGCTGGAGAATCAGGAAGAGCCGGCGTTGCAGATGAAGTCCAAAGGCAGTCCGCTGGCAGGATTCACTCTTGCTTGGGGAGGTTATCCTTTGTTCTACTCAGGCCTTCAACTGACGGAATGAGTCCCACCCACATTGTGAAGGGCAATCTTCATAATACGTATAAATATATGCAGACCTGCATACACACGCACATATAAATGAAGGTTTGTACTAAGCCCTGTAGGAGTGCACCTGAAGGAGAGGGTGGTTGGGACTTCTCCATGGTTCATGAGAGGCTTTACCGAAGAGCTGATATTTGAGCTGAACATGGTGAGACTGGACACCTCAAAACTGTGCAGCAGGAGAAAAATCTAGAGCAACGCTCAGCACTATCCAATAGAAATATGACGTGAGCCACAAATATAAGCCACATAAGTAATTTTGATTTTCTAGTAGCCACATTAAAAACTAAAAAGAAGCATATTAAATTAATTTTAATAGATATTTTGTTTAGCCCAATATGTGCAAAATGTTATCATTTCAACACTTCATCGTTATCAAAACATTGAGATAGTGTACATTTTTTTGTCCTAAGATTTGAAATCTGGAGTGTGTTTTACCCTTACAGCACATCCCACTTAGACTGGCTGGCTTTCAAGTCCTCGGTGGCCGCTGTGGTTCATGGCTGCCACATAGGATGCCACAGTTTCTAGTGGACTTCATAGTCATTCTGGCTAAATGAAAGCATAGACCAGAACGCTGCATCTCAAAATATCTCTGCTGTAGGACTAGTGATTTTGTTTTTTACACTTCTAATCTATTTTGGACTATTTTGTAAAGTAAAATAAAAAAAGAATTACTAGAAAAAATAAAAATGAGATAAAAATGAAATGTAAAATGCAAGCTTAATTTTTAAATATGATTCAATAGATATAATATTCTATACTCTCACTTTCCATATCTGTACTTATCTCACTGTGGACCAGTAATACACCCCAGTTCACAGACGGGGGCCGGTCTGCAGGACCCTGGGCTAGAATGTGATGGGGTGATGGGGCGCGCTTATGTTCCAACCCACCACGTTCATTCCTGCATAAGGGGAAATGCCTCATTTTCACTTGACTAATGAGATAGTACGCCTCTGGTGATTTGATGCTTAGAATCCTCAGCTAGGCATTTAGCATTGCTTCCACCTGAAAATAATGGAGTGATGCTGTCATCATTTGTCCAGTAAAGAAATCTGCGTGCACACTGCAAATTCTGTCTGCAGGGTCTCCAGTGTGTCTCAGAGTCTGGGTTATTCTATTTTGTTTTTGTTTTTGTTTTCCAAGCCTTAAAGACAGTCTCTCAAAGGCCATTCCCTGTCTCAGTCTTCTTAATACCAACTCCATAAGAGCAAGGTTTCAATTTTCTGTCTTTAAAAAAAAAATTACAGCTGGGACATAGAGTTTGAGCCAGTCATGTTTAATGTAGAATTCAAACATACGAGAAGGATGGTGGGGAAGGCCAGAGAGAGGCCTTGCTGAATGCTGAAGGACCTCTTCCAGGGAGAGCATGGACCGGTGGCGTTGAGCCCAGCCACTGTGACAAGGGACCGAGTCCCCCCACCAAATGGCGAGGTTTGCTCATTCTTCGACAACCATTTGTTGAGTATCTGCTGCGCACTGTGTAGTTTATTTAGATTATTGCCTTTAACTCTCCCCCTGAAATGAGCCTTGATGATATACCCCTTTAATATAACTTAAGTCTTTTGAGTTAAAACTTTTACATAGTTCAAAATTCAAAATTTACAAAAGGATATGAGCAACAACATAGTGAAGTCTTCCTCTTACCCTCCCCCTTGCCACGCAGGTTTTCTTGTCATTGGCACCCAGTTTTATACAGTTCTTGCATATCTTCCCAGGCATCTTTTACGCTTATGCAAAAACATTTGTATATATATTTTTTCCACCTTTTTCCCTCCTCGCTTCCATTTGTCATTATATCCTAGTAATTATTCTATATCAGATATTAAGTGTTTCCTCATCCATTTTTATAGCTGCATAAATTTCCATTGAATGGATAAATTACAGTTTATTTAACCAGTTTCTTATTTTCAGGCATTTTGTTTCCAATCTTTTGCAATTATAAGCAGTGCTGCAAATAATATCTTTGTATTATTGTCATGTATTTTATGTATTAATGTATCTGTAGGGTAAATTCCTAGAAGTAGACCCCCTGGGTCAAAGGGTTCGTGCATTTGTAATTTTGAGAGTTCTTCCCAACTGCCCTCTCAGCAGTGTATGAGAGTGACTGTTACTTTACACCCTCATTAAGAGTGTATCGATTTTTTATCTTTGGTTATATGTCAAAAATGGTGTCATAGTTTTACTTTGCATTTACTTTATTATGAATGAGGTTGAGTATCTTTTAAAGTTTTAGACATTTGATTTTCCGATTCTGTGAAATATTTACTTCCTTTATAAAACATTTTATTGTCTTTTTTATTGTTTTACAATAACTCTTTACATATTAGGGAGATTAGCTCCTCCACCATGAAGTGGTTGTGTTTTTCTCTTGTTT
Source organism: Equus caballus (assembly GCF_041296265.1). Lineage (NCBI taxonomy): Eukaryota > Metazoa > Chordata > Mammalia > Perissodactyla > Equidae > Equus > Equus caballus. Next base: position 19,002,612 of record NC_091712.1, on the reverse strand, counting down.
GCCATTTGTCCTTTGACTTTCCCATTATGGTTTTTGCCATGAAGAAATGTTTTATTTTTATGTGGCAATGTATATCAATTTTTTGTTTAGCATTAAGAAAGCCGTCTCCATTTCAGGATCATTTTAAAAGTTATCTCACTTCTTCTAAATATTTTTGCAATTTTATTGCTTGTATTTAAATATTGGATGCATCTAGAATTTATCCTTGTGTGATATATGAAATAGGAATCCATTATTTTTTCTAGATGCTTACCCAGTTGTCCCAACACCATTTATTAAATAATACATCTTTTTCTTATATATTTTAAGTCCTACTTTTTCTATATATCAAATTCCAATTTGTTTTGGGGTCTATTTCTGACTTTCTGTGTTCTTCTATTGATTTGCATATTTATGTGCTAATACCATGCTGCTTTAACATTATAGCTTTATAATTTGTTTTAATATCTGGAAGGGCTTATATTCCTCTCATTATTATTATTTTTCAGAACCTTCTATTTTTATTTCCTTTTTTTGTACGAACTTTAGAATCAGCTTGCCAAGTTCCAACAAAACCTGATTGGTTTTGAAATTGGGATCGTATTAAATTAATAGATTAGTTTAGGAAGAGATAATTGTCCGATGTTGGGTCTGCCTGCCTGGGAATGTGGTACGTCCTTCCATTTGTTTAGATTTTCTTTTGTTTCCCTCAGTAGTATGTTTGAAGTTTTCTTCATGTAAATCATGCCCATTTCTTGTTAAGTGTATTTCTAGGTAGTTTATCCTTTTTATTGCTTCTATGAAAACAGGGACTTTTCTTCATTACGTCTTCTTTTTTTTCTTTTTAAAGATCGGTACCTGGGCTAACGACTTGCCAATCTTTTTTTTTCCTGCTTTTTCTCCCCAAATCTCCCCAGTACATGGTTGTACAACCTAGTTGTGGGTGCCTCTGGTTGTGCTATGTGGGAAGTGGCCTCAGCATGGCTTGATGAGCGGTGCCACGTCCGCGCCCAGGACCTGAACCAGCAAAACCCTGGGCTGCAAAGCAAGTGCATGAACTTAACCACTGGGCTACGGGGCCGTCCCCCTTCATTACATCTTCTGATTGACTGTTTTTAGTATTCCCCTTTTTACCAATGAGTAAACTGACACTGAGAAGTGACACTCCTGAAGTCTCAGCATTGGCAAGCGGCAGAGAAGGAACTTGACCTCAGGTTTTCTGCTTATATCCCACACACCAACTTGTGGATAGAAACCATCCACTCTTTAACATATACCTTGGTAACAAATATATATTATTACTATCACATAGTTGTTCCTTTTCTGTTAGAGCTTAAAGGAATCTCAAGGCCGGATCTAACCCTCTCATTTTATTGATGAGGAGAATGATGCAGAGCTGCCAAGGAGCTCACTGAAATTTATGGGTAAAAGAAGGAAAAATAGATTCCATGTGACTCTGTCACCTCTGTTTTACCAATTCGTTTTCCATGAAGCAGTTTGAGAACGTGAGAGAGGGCTTTGTCCCCTGGAGCTGCAAATAATGCCCTGGGGCCTTGATTCTGGCTTTCTAATTGGTAACACTATTTTAGTCCCCTCCTGCTGAATTTTTTCACAGAACTAAAATTACAAGAGCTGTTTCTATTTTCTATACTTCTTTAAAACTCTGTTTTGCTCTGCTACCATAGAATGCACAAGAGAAAGATTTTTTATTTTTGTCTTTTTGGTATCAGCACATTTCATTTCATTTTAAAATAACCACCACTTTGTTGACTAGGGTCTTGGATTCTTTCCAAGCAGCCTAGAGTGGAAAGGTGGCCAGTTAATACCATTGCAGACCTGCAGAGGGAGCTCAGTGGTTTTTTTTCTCCTATGCATCTGCTGGTCCCTTGGCCAACGTGGGAGATTTCAGAGCTCTGCATGCATCACACAGTGGCTTCTGAAGTACGTATTTTTAGTCAAGGTAGCTTCTCCTCTCCCTACTGCTTTGCTATGTAACAGATTCCCCCCCTGGGAGTGGAGTTCAGCACGCAGACGGTCTTAGTCAACTGCCCTCCTTAGTGCTTCTGAAAAGCCCTGGAAAATCTGCTTTCCGGGGATAGGCCACAAGAAGCCTTCTGCCTTCCTGAGAACTCAGCATCCTTGGGGGCTCTAGGAAGAGCCATTACCTTTTCCATATAGCTTGCCATCCACTGTTTAAATTTGTTTTTAAAGTTATAAATGTAATACATGCTCATTGTAGACCATTTTGAAAAGTGAAAACACATTAAAGAATGAAAAAGGTCACCCATAATCTCCAACCCAGAGCTACCCACTGTTAACGTCTTTCCTTCTAGTCTCTTTAGAGAGAGCTTTATTGCCTAAAACGTGTCAGGCTCTGCAACTTTCACTTGAAAAATCATGGGCATTTTCCGCTGAAATCCGTGTCAAGACGACTTCCTTATCTGGAGAGGGGAGGGCAGGAACAGCCTGCTGTCTGCATAAGCTTCTGCGATTGGAACCCAGCTTGACTGAAAATGCAAGCCTTCTCCCTCGGGGCCCTGGATTTGGCCAAGGATCTGAGAGAAAGTGACTTGCTCTGGGCTGCCTGTGGCTCAGTTTCCCAGCCCATCCTACCCAGACATTAAAAGGCCAGTTCCTGATACTTTTGCTGTCCGTGTGATGGCAAAGGACAGTTTGGTCACAACTCTGAGATCCCATGTGACATGACAGAGCACATTGACCTTCTTGTGAAACAAATGTTTTATTGGGAACTGCACATTGGACACAACCCACTAAGCCTGCCCATTGCACCATCCAGCCCGTCTCCTCCTGGTGTATTTGGAGGATGTAAAGAGGGTGGAGACCGTAGCACCGGCACTTGACAATGTCTGTGGGGAGAAAAATGTGAACTTTTAAAAAGCTTGTTGCCCACCCTTCTCTCAGGGAGGAGATAGTTCATTGCTTTAAGAGAACGAGAAGAGAGAAAAGAATTGAGCAGTGTGGTCGCCAGATGAGAACTGAGATACGTACAGATCCCCTCAATTCCTTTACCTTTGTGCCCTGATGTTTATTAGTCTACTAGCTTTGAATGAATGGGCCCTTTAGGCCACCGCGAGCAAGACGGTGGAGTCTCATTTCCGGATGCCTGTTAATTTCTTTATATGAGGGAGAAAAGGAGACGGGCCAGACACACTTCAGGAATGGTCGTGCTTCTTGATTCCCTGGTGCGGTTGAGTACCATGGGGGCCTCTTCTTCACGGGGCACACGGCACATTCCCTTCTTTCAGTCTTTGCTGTGTCACAAAAATATTTCTTTTTTTGGTAAAATTATTTTGAATAAATCTTTAATAACTTCAGGGGAAAAAAAACCCCAAAACCATCGAGCAATAATCAACTCAGAGCTCATGTTAATTTAGTTTAGACAAGTGTAGGAATTCTAAGGAAATAAACTTTATGATTAATTAAATGAAATAAATAATAAATAAATAAACATTAAAAAATAAATGTGGAAGAAAGGCCAAGGGAAAAGGAAAAAATTGTTTAAAACATTTTATTTGCATTTTCTCGGATTGATTTCTTGGTGATGAAACATTTCCCTGCTTGATTGACTGAGGTCTCCTTAGCATCTCAGCAGGCAAGAGTGAGAGAATTCATAACAGAGGAAAAGCTCACCTCCATTTTGAGAGCAGCGTTTTAATTCAGGGAGAACACCTGCTATAAAGGGTTCTGGAGGCTGTTGATCTGCATGTTGCACTTTTTTTTTTTTCTTTGGTTAGGAAGATTGTGGCTGAGCTAACACCTGTGTCAATCTTCCTGGATTTCATGTGGGATGCCACCACAGTGTGGCTTGAGGAGCAGTGCTAGGTCCGAGCCCAGGATCTGGATGAGCCAGAGAAGGTAAAAAATGTGATCGCTCTGGAGAATCTCCCCAGATTGCGAGCAAAACACTGAAGGTGTTTCCTGAGGGTGGGGTTGAACCTGAAAAGGCTGCCAGTCTCTGTCAGACTGCCCTGCAGACTGGGGACTTCCAGATGAAAAATGCACCTTCAGTGGCAGTGTCTTCTAAGCTTCCGTTAGGCGGCATGTTTCCATCCAAAGGAGACCAACAGTTCACTGCTTAAAAGGGACTAGAACGGAATATCGTAGGTGAGCAATTCTCGTGGGCTGCCGCCTTTATTTCCTCTTGGTTGTGGGAATGGATGCTGTAGAGCGTCATTAAAGACTGAGGAACTCAGTGAAGAATCTAAATGAGCCACAGACAAATAATTACTGGGACGTTTGTTAGTACGCATGAGCTGACCCATGGGTCAGGGGAGTCTTATTCTCAGATGTAGAATTTTTATCATCTTGCCAGAGGAGGATATTATGGTTATACCTATGTCAAAGGCAACTTAATTGTTGTGATCTTTATTTTAAAAATAAACAAACAAATAAATAAAAGCACTAGAGGAGTGTTTTGGAAGAGGCTGATTTAGTCTGCTGTCCTTGAACTCAAGGTTGCTTGACCTGAAAGACGGTGTCTGTCACATGGCAGGCGCTCAATAAACATTTGTTGAATGAATTTAATGAATTGCCATTGTCTCCCACTGTGGACTGTCCACCTGGGCCCATTTCCTCAGATGACATAAAGGAAATACCTATGTGACTCCCCCCGAGGAATTTAGCGTCTTCTTGAATTGGACCAAGAGAACAAAGGCAAGGCAGCTGACTCCGGCCAACACAGGGCTGCAGCTGGAGACACCGGAGGTTGACGGAACAGAGCCCAGCTAGCCTGGGTGCTGGGGGAATGTGGCATTAGGCCACGCGGGACCAGGAAGCCTTAGAAACAAAGAAGCTTCCTGCCGGGCAGGCAAAAGATGTCTGTCCCTCTGACTCCTAACCCTGCCCACCGCACCAGCCACATCCATTTCTTTATCTTTGAAATTACAAGTTCTTTGTTTCAAACTGCATGAGCAATATATATTTCTTGCAGAAATACGAAAGGTAAGCATAAAGAAGAAAAGTTCCCCATAATCCTGGTACCCGGAGCAGAGGTTGTTAATATCTCAGTGTTTCATGTGTCTAGGCTTGTTCCTGCATCTAAATGTGCTTATGTATAATATGATTTTTATAGTAACAGACGTGTGGGTGTGTTTACAATATTAGGATTTACAATCCATATTCTTTCATATGTTTAGTGTTATTAAAACACAGTATTTTCTAGAACGTGCTTTTTACTGGCTGTGTCATCTAACAAATGCGTGTGGTGCTGGGGAGCCCACCCACGTTCGCTAGGACGGGATGCAGATTCCATCTCTCAGTGAGGACTGGCGGGGTTCTGGAAGAGCACGTGAGATGGGAAGACATCGTCGTGGCCATTTATGAGAAACCTGCCCCCATCAGTGTTCACGGCCTGAATTGGCCATCATACCTGCTACATGCTCTTACCTGTTCTCCAGTTTCCTTCTGTCTTCCGCTGAATGTTAATCACGGGAATCATGGAAGATTAAACAGAGGTCATGAAGATAGAACAGCCTGGCTCAGCCTCGGGGAGGGAATTCGAGGGGGTTACGTACCTGCCGTGGTGGTTATTAGCGAATTCTCCATCATCTCTCTGTGCCCACAGCCCTTGGTTTCAACTGCGATGAATGCCCCAAAAAAGCCTGTTGAAGTGGAAAAAGACACACCACTAAAAACAGAACCTTCCTAAAAAAAGCAGGAAAAAAAAAGGGAGCTCTTTCATTTGGTCACTGAGTGGCTTTAGGTAAATTACTAAATTCTGTGTGCCTGAGTTTTCTTATCTGTAAAATGGGGATGAAAGTACCTATTTCATATATTATAATGGAGATTTAAAATGTGTTAATAAGTAGAGGCCAGTCCAGTGGTGTAGTGGTTCAGTTTGCACCCTCTGCTTCAGTGGCCCAGGGTTTGCAGGTTCAGATCCCAGGCTCAGACATACACACCACTCATCAAGCCATGCTATGTGGCAGCAAGCCACGGACAAAAAAATAGAGGAAGATCGGCACAGATGTTAGCTCAGGGACAATCTTCCTCAGCAAAAAAAAAAAAAAAAAAAAAGTGTTAAGGAAAACATTTAGAACAATGCCTGGCATGTAGTAAACTCTTAATAAATGTTATCTTTTATTAGTAACTTAACTCTCTTAATTGTTAGATATTTAGATCTCAGGTTTTTGATATTATACATAATTCATTGGAACATCCTTGTAGATAAATTTTTGCACACATTGTCTGATTATTTCCTCAATGTGTAATTTACCTTCCAATTTTTAAGTTGTACCTGAATTACCAAAGTCTGTGCTCCGTCCTTCTTTCCGCCTTCCTCTTGCGTGATGCACAGACTTCTGGACGCTGTACTTTCTGTTCCTCCTGACTCTCCTCAAAGATGTTAGTTTTCTAGTATTTTATTCCACTTTTTGCACCTCTTTCCTGAAATTTGTCATTGTTTTTATGCAGCTGATTCTTGTTTAGATTTACTGGAATGCTTGACACTTTCATTGCTTATCATTGCTTCTTATGTCATGTTCATTTCTTCTGGGTTTGATTACTTCTTCCTGAAGAAAATCCTTTAGTAGTCCCTTCGCTGAGAGTTAATGAGTCTTGGTTCATCTGAAAATATTTTTAATTTTTCCTCACTCTTGAACATGGTTCAGTGGATGTAAAAATCTAAATTGAGATTTATTTTCTTTTAGCACTTTGAAGATATTATTCCATTGTCTTCTGGTTTTTCCTGCTGCTATGAAAGCACATCTGCTGTCAGTCTGAAGGATGCTCTCACTGGTTGCTTTTAAGGTTTTCTCTTTGCCTTCTGAGTTGTAGCTTTACCATGACGTGTGCAGGTGTGGACTTGTTTTATTTATTTTGCTTAGAGTGTACTGTGCTTCCTGAATCCACAGATTCATGTTTTTGATAAATTCCAGAAAATGCTCCACCATTCTCTTTATGAATACTGGCTCTTGATTCTCTATTTCTGCAACTTTAATAGATATGTTTGGATGTTTTCATTCTATTTTAATATCTCTTACCTTCTCTTTGATATTTCCCATCTCTTGATCTGTGTATTGCTTGTTGTATAATTTCCACATATTCACTATCCAGTTCACTGATTCTCTGATCAGCTGTGTCTAATCAGAGGAAACCTATCCACTGGGTCTTTAATTTCAGTTACTAGATTTTTATTTCTAAAATTTTTACTTAGTAATTTAAAACTTTTTCCTGGTTTCATTTTTGATAATGTTTTATTCTTTTTTATGTTTTGAATTCCTTCCTTTTGACATTCATCATGTCAAATATTCTTGCTTTATAATCTATAAGATTATCCAATTATCTGAAATTTCTTGGGTGCTAATACTATTGTTCATTATGTTTACTGGCTTTTAATCAGAATGGATTATTTCCTCAGGCATTTTAAGAGTTTTGATTGTGAGCTCATCTTCTGTGAAAATATTGTGCAGCCTGAGTTCAGTGCCCTGGGGATTTGTATTGACTGTACCAATTTTCATATTCTTTTCTTGAGCTGGGCTGTCCTAATCATGCTGTTAGTGTTAAATCAAACCCAAAATGTGCACGAAGTGCAATTATAAATTCCCAGGAAGAATTTTTTTCTGACTCCCAGTGCAGAAAGCAACACACACACTTTCTTGTCATGTCTCTGTGATCTGATGTGGATATTTGTCTAGTCTGATCTTCTGTTGAGGGTGTTTCTCTTTAAGGGCTCCCACTTACTGTGGGAGTCTTGATCTCCTTTACTCACATGGGACCAAAACTCTGCCTCCTGTCTTGGCCCGAGTATTGAAATTCAAGCCTCAAGGTTACAGAGGCTGACAACCCTACTTCTGGGGCAGTCACAGTATTAGCTCATATTCTCACTGCTCTCGTTTTTAGCTTACTCTTTGCTTCTGACTTCTGGAATTTACTTTCCTTCAAGCTACACTTAAAATCATACATCTCCTATTTTATCTCTCATTACCAAAGATTTGTAATGGTTTGGTGTTCAAACCATTTCACTGAAAATGGAAGTCCCCCACTTTTTATCAATTGCAGCTGATGTGATTTTTCTTATAGGATGTAATTAGAGCTTGAAGAACCCACCTATGCATGCTCTGGAAAGACATGAAAGCCTGAACTCAAATGCAGTCTTCCTGAAATCTTATGATGAAGTGAGGGCCTTCACATTGCACAGAGAGCAGAACTGTGTGCTTGGGAGCTGTACAATGTGATGACCTTGAGTGAAGGTCAAAGGATACTGCTTAGGGCATACCATACATAAGACTTGAAGTAGTGCCATTAAGTTACTAAGAGAAAGGAAAAAGCAATGGCAGACAGACTTATCTGACCCCAGTGCTTTGAAATGAATGCCATCCTTCTGGAAACAAAAGTCTTCCAAGGAAATAGTACAAATCCACCGTATCTCTCGGCCTCGGACAGAGGACCTTATGTAATCTGCCTGATGGAGGACACTGACAGAGTGATGAAGGTATGGGACCCTCACGTTCTGGTCACAAGCTGCTCTGAAACAGTTCACACCAGCCACGGCTCTGAATCTGAGTATAAATTGTTTCAGTTCAGAGGGTGATATGTCATGTAAGTGTCATGCTGGTGTTAAATATTGCAAATAATGATGATTCTAACTTGCAAAACTACAAATCATATTTGTGCTAGCCCCACCAAGGAAGGCAAATATAGTATGAGAAGAGATCATATGTAAAGGACTCCTGGATTTTTTTCTATTTTAAATTAGTACTAGCCATTGGTACTTCCTGTGCTCCACAGAAATGCTTGTTAGTAGTTATTTCTAAAAGGTTGAAATGGAAGACAGTTTTAGGACTTAAGAGATAGTTTTAGGAAGGAAATTTAGGTCTCCAGACCTCTTATTCAATGTTCCTAATCAATTCTGTGGAGTGACAAGTATTTTTATTGATTGTGTTACAGAGGGCCTGGAATTAACTGAATCAAATAAAACTTTTGGAAAAATTGATGTTCAGTAAACTTTCCAATAGCTCATTGATTTGGGGCAGAATCTCTTCAACATAACTAGAATATCGAAGAGGGCCTTGAACCACTCAGAAATGTGCCGGGCCCCATGCCCCATGCAGCAATTATCTCATTACTTAATTTTTTGGAAATTAATATACCCAGTGTCATGAGACTTCCTGGCCTCAGACAATGAAGCAAAAAGTGCTATTCTACAAAATCTATGTTTCCCTTTTCTTCCTGGACACACAGCTAGACTTCTTTTCCCAGACTTCCTCGCAATTCGGTATGATCATATGACTGAGGGACAGTGAATGGCACGTGAGCAGGAGTATGTATGTGTCACTCCCAGGCCTGGCCTGTAAAAACTTCACATTCGTTTTCTGACATCCTCTTTTGGCTGATTGGGGTGGCAACCCCCAGGCAACCTTAGAAGTCACACGTGAAAGATGGCAGAGCCACGATCAGCCTGGGTTCTTGCATGACTATGTGGAGTAGGGCTGCCTGCCAGAACCTCCATGGACTGTGATATTTCTATTGTGTGGAGCCATTGCATGTTAGTGTCTATTTTGTTATCACAGCCTAGCCCACCTGAACTAATGCAGACTCCACCAAGGTCACCAATGATGTTAGCAGCCCATGAAACCCCCTTGTGTGTGCCCCCAGAAATAACGTTTTTTCCCAGTGTGACTTATGAAAGATCATCTGCAGTGCCTCTGGCCATACTCTTCTGGAGAGAGGTCCTCTGCAGTCCCTCATCATCCAGAGCCTGGGATCTGTGCTCGTCATCTCTGTCTGTCCACGGCAGCCAGATCGTCAACCAGCTGTTGCCCTAAATGCACGTAGATTTTGGGTACCTGATTATTCAAATCCTTGGACATTTGAAACTGGGCTATGCGTTCCCCTGCCACACCTTCCTGGGGCGCTGGGCTGTATTTGAAGCTTTTGGAGGACAAAGAATATCATTTTCATATTAAAATAAACATTAAAGGGCAGAATGCAAAACTGGATGGATTTCAAAGACCAAGCATAAGACTTCAAAGAGATTTCAAGCTTGCATTTGCAGTTCTGGATCAGCAGCTCAGACCTCCCCTGGGGTACTCATTCACTGTGCTTTGGGTTGTCAGCATTGTACTTTATTTATTATTATTTTAAGGGTTTTTAGGTTTTAATCCAATAACCAAATATTTTCTTCCAATACAGTGCAGCCACCTAATTCAAGGGTTGTCAAATATTATCAGAATATCAGATTATTTGTTATTGGCCTCCCTTCTCTTCCCATTCCCCACCTCTGTGCCCCCCACCACCACAAAAAAAGAAGAAAAGAGATAAATTTACTATCCAAGCATATAAACTATGAAGTAGGTTTTAAATGTGAGTCTCTCAGCCAGACACCGGGAAGGGCCAGGTTCCCTTTTGGCCTGTGGCCTCCAAAGCCCCCTCCCCTCCACACAATGCCCTCCCCACGACCCCTCTCTCCACATCCCCTACTTTCCATGGGAGTGGTCACAGGCCCAAGTCCCGCTGCACTTCTTCAGCCTCAACCCAGTTGAGCCCGAGTTTGTGTGTTGGAGTTGTGTGCGATCTGGCCTCCTGGCACAGCATGGCCAGCTGCTGCCCTGAGCGGTCTTGCGTTTAACACTTGTGCTGGGCATTTTATTTTTTTTAAAGAGTGTGTCCTCTTCTGATAGCCAGTGTATCTTCAGTTAGCATCCACTTGGGAAGAAAACAACCTCTGACGTGGCAGCCGTTTAGCAAGGACCTTCTCATTTTCTGGGAGTGGACTCTCTGCAGCAGCTCCTTTTGGTCTCATGACCCGCGTTCCTCCTGCTGCACTTGCAGTCTTGCCGTGCAGCATCCTCCCGAATTGCAGGATGCGCCTTTACTTGACTCTCGTGAGGAAAGTACTCCCAGGGTCAGATTCGCTCCCGGAAAGGGCCAGAATGAAGCCGCTGGAGATGGACCAGCACCCAGGAGGGGTCCTGGACGCAGCACTTTGCCTCGAGCTCCCTGAGGACTGTGAAGGCTGAGGGGTGAGCTGGGGCCAACATCAGAGGAGATAGGGCCAGAGGGTCCTGGGCCAGCTCCTGAGGGGTGAGTGCTCCACTTAGACGGGACACGAAAACTAAAAGGCGGGAGACGGGGGGTAGGATCAGGTGCAGAAATAGAGGCCAAGGTGGGAGGGGCTGAAAGAGCAAGGACTGGGAGACAGATGGAAAAGCTGGGATTTGCCCAGGGGTTGGTCAGCCACCGTGTAGGCCTGGCCTGGAGCCCTGAGAGTAAAGAAGCAGCAATATTTAAAAATGGATATCTCCTGAATATTATTATTTTGAATAAGTAGTATATACAGAAGAAAATAAATCTCCAAAGTGGACAAAAGTGTCCATTTCTACCTAATCCCGAAGACACTCAGTTTTTCTCTCCAAGAGCAATACTTTTACTAGTTTCTCATGTATTATTCTACAGTTCATGCATGTATAAGCACATATGTTTGCATTGATTATTTATCTGTTTATATTTCACAAATGGCACATTCTGTACAGCTCTTAGTTGCTGTGATTTTGGCTGCAAATAACAGAAAATTCCTATCCAAATAACTTAAACTTTATTTTATGTAACAGTAAGTTCAGAGTTGGTGCTTCCAGGTGGTTCCAGAGATGTGTTCAGCCACATCCTGCTTCACAGAATCCTCTTGAAGAGCTGGATATGCTTTCCTTGACTCTGGGCCTCAGCATTCTGGGTGTGCAAAATGCCCCTGATGTCATTTCACCTTCTGAGAGGTCCAGAGCAAAGCTGGAGTCAGGGCCTTGCCTGGAGCTCTGAGAGGACTGTGGGATCCTTTCCAATCTATATGCCGTTTTTTTCTTTTCTTGTCTTATTGCATTAGCTAGAACTTCCAGCATGATGTTGAAAGGTGTAGTGAGTGGGGACATCCTTGTCTTGTTCCTGATCTTAGTGGGAAAGCTTCTAGTTTCCCACCATTAAGTACGATCTTAGCTGTAGGTTTTTTGTAGATATTCTTCATCAGGTTGAGGGAGCTCCCCTCTTCTCTGATTTTACTGAGACTTTTGATCATAAATGGGTGTTGGATTTTGTCAAAAGCTTTTTCTGCATCTATTGATATGAGTGCGTGATTTTTCTTTTCTAGATTGTTGATGTGATGGATTACATTAATTACTTATTATTATTTTTTTGCTGAGGAAGATTAGCCATGAGTTAATGTCTGCTGCCAATCTTCCTCTCTTTTCGTATGTGAGCCACCGCCACAGCATAGTCACTGACAGACAAGTGGTGTAGGTTCAAGTCTTGGAATCAAAACTGGGCCATGCAGAAATTAACCACTATCCCACTGGGGCTGACCCCATTAATTGATTTTTGAATGTTAAACCAACTTGTATACCTGGGATAAATCTAGGTCATGATGTATAATTCTTTTTACATGTTGTTGGAATCCATTGGCTAATATGTTTTTGAGGATTTTTGCATATATGTTCATGAGAGATATTCATCTATAGTTTTCTTTTCTTATGATGTCTTTATCTGGTTTTGGTATTAGAGTAATGCTGACCTTATAGAATGAGCTAGGATGCATTCCTCTGTTTCTATCCTCTGAAAGAAATTGTAGAGAATTGATATAATTTCTTCCTTAAGTGTTTCGTAGAATTCACAGTGAACCCACTGGGGCCTGGTGCTTTCTGTTTTGGAAGGATATGAATTATTGGTTCAATTTCTTTAATAGATATAGGTCTATTCAGATTGTCCATTTCTTCTTGTGTGTGTTTTGGCATATTGTATCTTTCAAGGAATTGATCGATTTGATCTAAATTATCAAGTATGTTGACAAAGAGTTATTGAAAGCACTTTTTAAGCTATGAAGAGCTGTATAAATCTGAGGACATTTTATTATTACCATTGTTATGGCGTCAGTCTGAGTTAGATCTTCATTCTATAAAAGAGATTCATTCATTCATCGGGCATTTATTGAGCATCTTCTCTGTGCCAGGCATTGGGTAGACACTGAACAGCAACCAGTAAAGATGTGACACCTGCTCTCATGGAGCCTGGAGTCTAATGGAAGAGATGGACAGTAAATAACAATTACATAGTGATGAAAGTTAAAGACTCACGGGGGCTATAGCAGAGCTTCATAGCAGAGGCCTAACTCTCTAGGGAGTCAAGAGGCCTGCTCAGAAGTGATGACTTAGCTAAGCTAGGAGAACTACCTGGAAGTCAAAGTCAGGGAAGGGACCTGGAGGCAGGCAGGTATTCCAGTGCTCCAGGCAGAGAGAGGAGCCTGTGCAAAGGCCTGGTGACGGGGGAGAATATGGCATAGAGTAGGACTTACAGAGACAGTGTCAATAATATCAGTACAGGAGGGGAAAAATGATCTAAAAGAAAGGGGAAGGAATTAGAGATTTATTAGAAAAAGAAGAGCACAAAAATCCTCTTTGGTGGAGAAGATAAATGTTTCAGGACATGCCTCCTGGGAGTGCTCTGAGGGGTCTGAGAAGGGAAAGGCCCAAGCTCTGAAGCAGGTTCAGTGAGGGTTCGTGGAGGAAGCCTGAGTGCTGCATCCTGTGGCCAGTGCAGTGGCTACAGTGTCTGCAGCCCTGGCTCGGAACCCGGCCCCCGGGCTGGGAGGAGGGCTCTCCTGCTTTGCTTCCGCCCGTGCTCAGGCTCCTTTATGACAGCACAGGGTGTGGGCGCCGTGGCCAAGACAGTGGGGGCCCCACGGCAGAGCTTAATGCTGTGGTTACCAAAGTCTGCAGGACTACTCCAGAATTTCCATGAATTTTTGTGACATCCACGGATGCCAGAGGGCAAGGTCTGTTCTTTGACATTTGCTCCCCAATTCTCACGGGGACTCGAAATCAAACCAGGCGGGCGTCCACTGCTGCTTCAGCCTCATTCCACGTGGCTTTATGTTGTGAAGATTCTTTCCCTCCAAAGAATTAAAATGTATTACAGACTTCTTGTAGCAGCCTCATCAGAGATCAAAGGAGAAGTGACATTCATGCACATGCCATGTGGGGAAACAGAGGCAAGGGCAGGCGATGGGCCCAGCAGGTGTGCTGCTGTAGCCAAGACTTCGAATCAGACACACCAGGCTTTTGGCTCTTGCTTTGCTGTTTTCTTGTGGCTACATGATCTTGGGCAACTTATTTTCTAAAAGCCTCAGTTTCCTTGTGTGTAAATGGAATAATACTGTTCTATTGCAGGGTTGTCAGAGAGAGTGTATAAAGTGTCCAGCACAGTTAGTTCCTATCTCACAGTTTGTGCATCATACAGAGGGATGCAGGTCGGTCTTTGGTGGGGCATGCACGCAGCAATGCTTTGTTCCTTGACACAGTTTGTGCATCTAAGAGGGCAAGGTGGCATCTTCGTTTATTGGCTTTGCCGACTGAGAGCTGCTCTCCAGGAATTTGCTGTTCTTATATTGAATTTGGGTTTAGGCCTGGTGGTTTTTGGCACATTATCTCTGATATTCAGCAAAGAACATCCTGGAGCCTGAGCAGCCTCTGCTATGTTTTAGGCTCAGCCAGTGTTCTCTTCATCTCTTACATGCTTCCTCATTCTAAGAAGGATTCCAGGCAACTTGCAGAACTACAACCAATAGAAGCTAACAAATCATGCAGAAACAGTGTCCCCAATCCAGGCCTAAAGGTTCTGATCACACCGGAAGAGGTGGGCTTCAAATTTGGCTGTGGACATCTTAGCAGCCAGAGTGGAGAGGAAAGTGGACTTAGCAAGCTTGTGATACGGTCCAACAAATATTCCTCCAGCAAAGCCACGTCCCCAGTACAAGAGAAGTGTAAAGTATTTACGTTGTATTAACTGTGTATACGTTAAGTACCCATAGGCACTTGGGACTTTCGTGGAAATGGCTGCTTGTTGGGTTATAGAAAAGAAATTATGTTATGCTTCAAGTCAATACATTTATCATCTGATTTTTTCAAGGAAATAAGCTTATGAAAAGTTGCAATAGAAGATACTTTGAAGAGATTTCATGGGAAGAAAGCACGTGTCAGGGTGCCCTGGCCTATTCTCTCTGAAGGGCTCCTCAGCCAGCGTCGATGACTCTTATCTACCCTTCATTGCACAGCTGAGCACAGGAATAAAAACATAAGGACTCCCACCCAAAAGGTGAATGGCAGCGTATGCGTATATTTTAAACCAGCTAGCCTTGGAGACACCCTTTCAAAGTTTTGAGGTTTTTGCTTGTAGTACATTAAAAATAGTCAATCCAGCAGGGAACTTGAAAAATAAGTAATTCCAGTTCATGCTGTGGAATCGTGGCTGTTTGTGCCACTTGGGAATCTCTTAGGGTTACATGTGGTTCTTTCAATCCCCGGTAAGAGAAGAGACTCCTTGGGGAGAGGCTGAGCCTGGAAAACCTGAGTGAGCACTGGGGAAAGGAGCTGCCAAGTGTTTCTTCTGAGCGCGGTGGAGGAGGGCGAGGGGAGCAGAGGTCTTGGAGACACTCAAGTATTTGGGGGATGAAGAGGATAGAGACAGGGGAAAGAATCAGAAGACCAAGAAGCCACAGAAAGTCTTCCATTAAGAACAATCGCTGAAATACTCTCAGAAATTGGGAAACACCACGCTCTGGCATTAAATTATTTTAAGCTTCCATCTCAGAGCCCACGTGTCTTCCTTGAGCCACACATTCCTATCCCCCCACTCACTCCGCTGCTTTCCCATCCTGGCTGTGCAACTGACATATGCCCTGCTCCGTCTCTCAAGGGCAAGCCCTATTAATTTCTCTCTCTGCCCTTTTTCTGAAAAAAGGTTCTCTCATCCTGCAAGCTTTGCCCCCCTGGAACCTTGGCTGCCCTGGAAAAGTGCTCCTTGCTTTTGCAGCGATTGCTTGGGAGGATGCAGATCAGGGCTGCCCTTTTAAATTAAGGAGGCACACTCAGCATCCCAGAGTGAAGCTTGACAGCGCCGGGGTGTTCCTCCCCAGCAGTGGGGGAAGTTACTATTCTTATATAAGAACACCCATCAATCATTTCTCTTTCCTGCAGCAACCTAACTTGATTTTCGAAGGTTTTGTCATCAATACTTTCCCCCTGACTTCTTATTTTGAAAATTTTCAAACATGGAGAAAATGGGAAGAATCGCAAAACGAAACCTGTATATTCTTGGCCTCGATTCACCAATTCTGCCCCACTTGCTTCTTCTCTCTCCTGTGCACTCTGCCTCTTGCTCTCTCTGTCTCTGTCTGTCTGTCTCTTTCAACCTCCCTCCCTTTTTTTTTCTGCATAGATTTATAGACATGTATCGGCTTTTTTGCTGAACTATTTGAAAGTAAATTGCACTCATCCGTTTACCTCTAAATGCTTCAGTATGAATTTCCTTAGAATTGGAATATTCGCCTACACAACTAGAATATCATTATCATACCTAATAAGATGAACATTTCATTATATCGTCTCATAGTAGCCTATATTCTTTTGTTCACTTCAAGATCCCATTAAGCCACTGCATGTGGTTGTTCTTGCCCTCAAGTTTCTTCATGAGAGAACAGTCCACTTCCTTTTATGTCTACATGACATTGTATTTTTTGAAGAGTTCAGGCCAATTTTCTTTCTTTTTTGTTTTTTTCTTAAAGATTGGCACCTGAGCTAATAACTGTTGCCAATCTTTTTTTTTTTTTTTTCTGCCTTTTCTCTCTAAATCACCCCAGTACATAGTTGCATATGTTTTTAGTTGTGGGTCCTTCTAGTTGTGGCATGTGGGACACTGCCTCAGCGTGGCCTGATGAGCGGTGCCATGTCCACGCCCAGGATCTGAACCAGTGAAACCCTGGGCCACCGCAGCCAACTTAACCACTCGGCCACGGGGCTGGCCAATTTTCTTGTACGATATCCTGCGTTCTCAACTGATCTGATCGCCTCCTCGTGGTGTGGTTTACTTTGTTCCTGGTAGCGCTTGTATTTTTTCTGTAAGTCAGAGTAAAGTAAAACGTATGATTAGATTCAGGTGAAATAACGTTGGTAAGAATATTACATAGGTGATGTCGAGGACTTGCTATTTCATCATATTGACAGACAAATGACGTTAGATTGTCCTAATATTTGAGACGTAAGTTAGATTTTTTTTGACTAAGGTTGTGGGCGCCAGATTCCTCCACTGTATAGATACAGTTTTCTTTGTGAAATAGGTAAATAACCTGGGGGTGCGGGGTACTTTGAGATTGTGTGAAGACCCTGTCACAAGCAATATTTTGTCCAACAGTTTAAGAATCCATAAAGATCACTGCCTGAATGAATTATTATCTTAGGGGTTGCAAATCGATGATTTTTAAAATTCTGTAGCTGTTCTATATTTATTAGCTGACATTCTGTAATACAAGAGCTTTCTCTCTCTCCATCTCTGTTTTTCTCTCTCCTTTTCCTTTACCCCCCCAACTTTGTATATTATAAATTTATAGTTTTTATAATGTAATTTGTTGTAAATTACAACCGTCATTTTGTCAACACTCATTGTCCTAAATTTCGCCAGTGGGAGCCCCTTTAGTTGGTTCCTGTATCGTTTTAACGTGGCCCCATGAGTCTTTAAGTACTGCTTTGTTTCCTGGACAAGTTGTCCCAGGCTCATCTCGTGTTTTCTCTAGCCCAGATCTGAAATCAGCCATTTCTCCAGGGCGCCCTGGTTTCTTTTAGTGGGAAATGGCACTTAGAAACCAAATCTGGGTGCTGTGAGTGCTCATTGCTACTAGCCATTTAATTGAACAAAGCTGGGAGATATATTTTCAAAATAATCATGAGTTCTTGATGATATTTCCTAGACAACTGTCATAGTATAAGGCTTTTCCTTACCTTCCTTTATTCTGTGTTTTTCATCTCTTTTCTCTTACAGAGAAACTCCTGTTTCCTAAGAAGATTAATATATTACTTATTTGCTTTATCTAGAATAAAAATAGAATTGTTTTAGAATATAATACTGTATTGGTCAGAGTTCTCTAAAGAAACAAAACCAATAGAATGTGTGTGTGTTTATATGTGTATAAGGAGATTTACCATAAGGAATTGGCTCATGTTATTATGGAAGCTGTCAAGTCCTGAGATCTGCAGGGACAGTTGGTGCGCTGGAGACCAGGAATGCCCATGGCATAGTTTCCATCTGAAGGCTGGAAGGCTTGAGACCCAGGAAGAGCTGATGTGTTTGAGTCCAAAGGCAGGAAAAAACCCAATGTCCCAGCTTGAAGGCAGTCAGGCAAGAGGTGCTCCTTCTCACTTGGGGGAGAGTCAGCTTTCTTGTTTTATTCAGGCCCTCAATCCACTGGAGGGGCCCACCCAAATTAGTAGGGTGATCTGCTCTGCTCAGTCTACCAATTCAAATGGTAATCTCACCTGAAACACCCCAGGACACGCTCGGTCAAGCTGACACATAAACCGTCTCATATACCAACAACCCTACTATCAACGAGTCTAGTAGGTAAAGTTCTGAGGGTTTTTTGCCATTCTTTTTGGCCTTAGAATATTGCCTCTACAGATGTCAGAGATGAGTCAGATTAGTCAGAATCAAAAGTTCCTTAAAATCAAAACTTCTTTGAAATAATTCTTTTTCAAGTGTGGTTATTTTACCAATTTGATATACATTTAAGTTTATTTGCTTTTGTTTGTATTTGATTTTAGGATTTAAAAAAATCCATTTTGATTTAGTTTTGGTTTTTGAATATATAAAACATTCACATGGTTCAAAAATCAAAAAGATATAAACAAGTATTCTCTAAGGAGCTCACTTTCCTCCCTACCTCCCATCCTGTTCCCACCCACTCATCACTTTTGAGTTTATTACTGTGAGGCTTTTTTTTTTGCAAAAATAAATACACCACATACTATTTCCTGGAATCATTTCCTAATTGAGCCCTCTCCATTCTTGATCACTAAAGTATTACAAGTTCACTGTGAACATTTCACAAAATGCAGAAAAGCACCTGAACAACACAAAAACATTCTGGACACTTGTTGTTTGATAAATGCTTGTTAATGAACTGAGTTTAGTCAGATATTCATAGGATTATATTTAGATTTGGTTCACTGGAATTTTCTTTAGTTTTTTTCTTAATCCCATACATATCTTGTTATTTTGAGTTACATGACTTAATTATGATTTCCATTTTAGCAAACACATTTCCTCTCCAAATTCAGTATTTCCTTACAAGGATGAAACCCCAGAGACTAGGATACAGGAAGTCATGAGGTACTTTCTTTGTCTGCTTAATCGAGAAGAGGCTTCGATTGTACTAGTAACACCGGGAAAGACTCCCTCCTGGGCCGCGCCCCGATTCACGGAGGAAGCGCTCGTCTCCACAGGCCGGGATGTAGTTTGACAGCCAACTCCTTAGAGGAGGGAGGGACCCTTTGCAAACACGCTGCATTTCAGCAGCATGTCAATATTGCTTTTAGCCTAGCCAGGTGGCGTATAGTTGCAATGAGCCGTATTTCTCAAGCTAAAAATGACAGCCGAGTTGAAATTGTACAAAGGATGGATGTATTTAAAGGAACAGAACAGCAAAGGACAACAGGGCCAAGTCTGGCTTTAAAAAAACTACACATTTCACGTTTGTAGAGTGTTTCATCTGTTGGAAGTATTTTCATATGTATGATTTCAACTGGTGGCTACAGTAACTCTGAACAGTAGGGCAGGAATATTATGTTTTTTTTGAGCTGGGTGGTTAACCCAGAGATGCTTGGCTAACCAGCCATGGAAGTGGGGCTCAGGGAAAGACTTCTTGAGCTACAGTCATTGATCTTCCCTCTGTACGTCAAATATGGTCAAGTATGGACAAAGGTTTCAGAGAGTGAGAACACTAGCTAAGCCAGAGTTTTGCATAAAGCCAAGTACCTTGTATTACAAATAACTTGGTGTGTAAGTTATCTATTGCTGTGTAACAACCCCAAAACAGAGTGGATTAAAACAACAAGCATGTATTACCTCAAGTTTCTGTGGGTCAGGAATCTGGGTGCAGTTTAGCTGAGTGTCTGTGACTCTCCCTTTATAAGATAAAGATCTTATATCTCTTTAAGGTAAAGCAAATAGTCTCCCACAAGACTGAAATCAAGGTGTCAGCCAGGGCTACAGTCATCTCAGCTGGCGGGAGAGCTGTCTCCAGGCTCATGCCTGTGGCCGTCTGCAGCCTCAGGGCCTAGCTGGCTGTTGGCCAGAGACACCAGTTCCTTGCCATGTGGGCCTCTCCACAGGGCTGTTCACAACACGGCAACTAGCTTCATTCAGAGGAAAGGCTGAGAGAGACAGGGAGAGAGAGAATACTAGAGAATGAGAGGGAAACCAGAGTCTTTTTGTAACCTAATCTCAAAAGTGACAGCCTGTCACTTTTGCCATGTTCTTTTCATTGGAAGCAAGTCACCAGGTAGAGCCCACACTCAAGGGGAGGGGCTTATACAAGGGTGTGAACACCGAGCGGAGGGGCCCAATGGAAGCCATTTTAGAGGCTGCCCATGACACTCAGTGGTTTACCTAAAGATTTTATTTAAGCCCAGCCTTCACAGTGATGTTTTTCAGAATCTCAACAACTGAGTAGAATCTTTTTCAAAGAGAATCTAAAATATTATTGTTATTAGAAGATATGGATTACCTTCCATTATCCAAAAGACAAGAAAGGTTTATAATAGGGTGTCTAATGTGACTGAACTTAATTTTGCCTTCTTAGGCAAAAAAAACCCCACCAGTGGGTAGGAGGAACTTAATCGCTGCTGTATGGGTGAGGGTTAACTTCCATTAGGAACGCAGGTGTCTTCAGAGAGATTACAGTAAATCTCAGTGCCTCTTTCAGGAAAAAAAGCTATTAAAAGGTGGAATGGACTTGACCAAGACTCAGTACCAGATATGGGCAATTGAGGCTCTCACAATAAAATTGCCACAACAGTAGAAACAGATGGGGCAATGGTCCGGCCCCTTTGCCTAGTCCAGCAGTTGAAGGAGAACCATGGTTCTGGAAGCAGATGCGGGAACGTCTCCACTTCAGCCATCCTGGAGAACGCTTTTTGCTCAGTGGAAAAGACAGATGTGAACCTAAAGAACTCTACTGTTGGGCCCCCAGGCCAATGCTGGTATGAGATGGCCTTGGCCACGAGCAGCATTTGTGGAGGGGAAGCCTGTCCTCCTCCCACACTAATGAGCCTCTATAGCCTGAGCACTCTGCTTGATACTGACTCTGATATCGGTTTCCCTACATTAAACCCAGCATATATGGGGTTAAAACCAAAACGCTCATTCCCTGCTTACTCCCTGGCTTCCTGGCTCCAGAATCCACTATCCTCCATGGAGACAGACACCGCCAAGGACAAGCACCTGGATTCGTTATCTCCTCCCCACAAAGAGATACAAGCTGGTGGGAAAGCTGCTGACCAGCAAGGTCACAGGCTTCCTCCTCTCTGCAAGTGTCTCAAGGCCAAAGACAGACTGGTGGGAAAGCTCCGGCCAGCAAGGCCATATGCTCCTGCCTCCACTACATAAAACCCCAAATAAAAACCCTCCCTTTTAGCCTTTTGGGGAGTTTGGGGTTTCAGCATTAGCTGCCCTCTCTCCTTGCTCAGTGCTGTGCAATAATAAAATTCCTACTTTCTTCCACTACACCTGCTGTCAGAGATTGTCTTGCTGCACAACAGATGAGTGAACTCACTTCAGGTTCAATATCATGCTGTCATTGTCAGTGGGATCTCAAAAGCAGGAAAGTCGGCACCATCCATGTTGCTTTGGACCTAATAGTGACAATCCATTCCAGCGCCAATGGCAACAATGGCAGTGAGGGATTTGTTATGTCTGAGCAGCCAGGGCTGGCCCTTAGCACATGAGGGAGTACCCTAAGATTCTTGGGTTTATAAGGGATAGGGGTTCTGAGGGTGGGAATTAGACTTCCTACTAATCTGGGTAGGTATTTATTCCAGTGTTCTATTTTAGATACTATTGCAGGAGGTTGGGAAATTTACATGTACCTAAATCTGAACGCTAAGCAGAACACTCCAATTATATTAGATGTTTTTAGAAGCTCAGTGCAGATGTTTATCAGGTCCCAATTACCATAGGCTGATAGGTGGCCAATCTAACTTCTAGTCCCAGTGTTGTCAACAACAGGCTGAGAGACTTCTTTGAACCTCACTATCTTCATTAATAGAATAAGGAAGATGGATTTTTTAGGTAAAAATTCCTGTGAGACCCACTAAGATGGAATCTTCTTGAGGACATGCACTGTGTCTTACTCATCACTGTATCTCCAGTCACCATGCCAGTGTCTAGCACACGGTAGACACCCAATTTAATATTTGTTAATAACTTTTGAGTGCTTTGAAAGGAAATAAACCAAAATGTGCCCTCTTTTGGGATGGCTAAATTCTATTTCTATGATAAGCACAGCCCTTTCAGAGTTATACACAGGAGCAAAAACCTTGCACAGTTTTTATATCAAGATGCTTTCAATTACCAGTAACAAAAAATCCAGCTCAAGCTGGCTTATCACATAAAAGGGATTGCTAGCTCCTGAATAACTAAAATGTTCACAGGTAATAGGCTTCGAGTGCAGTTTGACTGGCTCCATTTCTGCAGTTGACTTGGCTCTGCCTTCCCCCATGCCTGGCTTCACTCACAAGATGGCTTCCTCAGGGTCACAAAATGGTTGCTGGCAGACCCAGAGATGGAGATTATGCTACCTCCAATACTATGTAACAAGAGTTCTAAACTATGTTCTGATTGGACAATCCCTGAACCAATCAATGTGGTCAGATTATTTTAAACGAACCACAATCCATCTTAGAAGCTGGAGATGGGGTTGATCCACTCCGAAACTCAAGGCTCCAACACGATGGAAGAGGAGAGGAGTGGATGTCAGGATGTCCTGTATAGTTAACCAATATCCCTTTCTTCAAAATGGTCATATCTACCTGAAAGTCACAAATGTCAACTAGCTGTAGCTTCAGTCTCTCTGGCTAATAGTGCTAGGTCGGGATATAGCTCCTCACCATTGAGTAAACTAGGATTAAATGATGAAAGACTGCCCCAACGTTATTGCTCAGGATTCTCAATTATAAACACTGAAGTCAGCTGGAATATATTAAACAGAAAATTAATTTTTTAAAGGATATTTGATAGCTCACAGAATCTTAGAAGTTCTAAAGCTAAAGCTACACACTAGGAACACTGCCCAATCACACTCCATGTGCTGGTCCAGCAAAAACACTCTTATTCCTGTCATCTGACTTCTACAGCATTTGGGGGCTGGATGCCAGAAGCACTACCGCTACTGCCCAGATAGAATCAAAGGCCTCTGTCTCCAAGCTCGCTAGAAGGTTCATCTCAGTGCCTCCTGTGCTCACTTTTGTATCTGTATTTCCAATGGGCACATCTGATTGTTGTAACTTTAGTCATGTGTTTACCCCCCAGAGGCAAGGGATTCTGAGGATGTGAATTTCCTGAATTCTACCTTAGGAACATAGAACTCATGATGTGAGAAGTTATCCAAGATGTAGGGCGAATGTTCAAAATATATTGGGCAGTCTCAAACGATAGATATATCCTATATTAATCTGTAATCATGGAAAAAGAATAGGATAAATACATTAAATCCTTCCATTTTGGAAAAGAGGTAATGGAAAACAAGATTATTTCGTATCTGCATGGACAGGAAGAGTATCCTTGTCCTGGCAGTAGAGTTGGTTTCTTGATCAACCAATCTGGTGTCCCTCAGTTCTGTGTTCTGGAAGGATTCCTCCATGATCCCTGGTTTTGTCTTCTGAGGAAAGAGGAACAGAATCTTTCTTGTATATCATTCTTCATGAGAAAGACATTGGGGAGGATGCCGTTTCTAGATCTGCACAGCTTTAGCAGGTTTCCATTTGTTGGTTGGGGTTTCAGAACTATATGGTTATAACCCTAGAGGTTGATCAATCACAGGTTTTGTTTGCCAGGCTTGAGTTATCTTTTGCAACACAGCTTCTTTAAAAATTTAGTAGCTTTTTACCTGTGTATTTTCAGTCAAGTCCCTGGGCTAGCTATCAGAGCCATAGAGCTTGTCTAGGCATTTTCATAAAATCTAGGAATTTCAACTCTTAGCAACAGACTTCTACACTCAATATATCCTGCCAGCCCCAGAGTTCTCAACCATGCATATTAGAGTAACCTGGGGAGATTCTGGAAAGATGGAGGCAGCGTAATTTTCAGTGTCTTCAAATCTGCATTAAAACAGAGCATGTAGACAGCAAAACTAAAATCAACAGTCAACAACATTTACAACGAAACCAGTGATAAGTTATCTCCATAAACCCCCAAATATACCAGGTAGAGACCTACCACCAGCCGCAAGACCAGCAGATAGAAGCATCTCTGCTGGAGAAAGCAGAGTGGAGCAACAGGGGTGACATCTGAGGTGCCTGAAGAACAGGAGAACCCCAAAGAAATCAACAGAGCTTTGGGCTAATTTGAGAACAGTATTTAAACTGGGAAGGCTTTTGTTTCTCCAATAGCGGTTGCAAGTCTGAAGGGATGGAAGCAATGTAGCCCCTACGAACTCTCAAAACAGGCCCACCAGTGCTTCTTTCTGAGGACAGCATCTTACTCTGAGAACAACCTGCTGAGAGTGGAATTAAAACTGATCAGGATGAACACACACACACATAAAAATTCAAATACTCAGGTTCCACCTCAGATTAATTAAATCAGAATCTCTGAGGTGAGGTGGGCATTAGTAGGTTTCTAAAGCTTCTCAGGTAATGCTAACGTGCAGCCAGGATTGGGAACCACTGCCCAAGCATTTGGTTTACCTTTTTTTGTGGTATCTTCTCTGAGTAAATTCAGTGGAAGACTATTTTTACTCCTTTCCCAGGTTGTACCCTAGCTGCACCTTCATACAGGATGAAGACAGGCAGATAATATCTAACAAATGCTTTGTAATACTTCATGAAAAGTGCTTGAGAGGGATTTGCTGGGTGAGCCTCCTCTTGCTAATCTGCTGTGCCTAGAGATGTATTCTGGATTCATGTGGGGAGGATGGCATTGTCTCACTCCTTCCTCCTTTTGAAGGATCTGTTAGTTATTGACTCGCAGTCTTTTTCTATTTGGTAGTATCTTTAATTTCACCCTTGTATGATAGTTGAGCTGGGTATAGAATTCTACATTGACAGTTATTGTCTCTCAGCATGTCTGCATTATATTGCTGCCTTTGAGAAGAGTAATTTTAGCCAAATCATTGTTCATATATAAGTAACCTGTGTCTTCTTTCTTGTTGCATTTATTTTCAATTTTCATTATGAAAATTAGTGAGAATTTAGCATGTCTTTATGTGTGGGAATCATGCATTGTCTGGTTTGGGACCTTATTCCTTAAAAGAGATTATGGATTTATTTCTGCCAGATACCTCAGGGCTTATCAAGATAAGGGCCCAAGGTAATGTTTTATGTTAATTCTAGTTTTAGACATCATAGGACCATGAAGCTGCTATTACTTTAACTCTCAAATCTGCATGAGAGCAGGCCCACAGTTTACAAAATCTCAGGTAACCATTTTTTCCCCATCCAGTTTCCAAGGTCAGACAGACAAACTTCCTTATGGTTTACCTGTCATTTGTGGGCAGATTTTTAGACTTCTTTTTAGCCCTTAAGCATCCCAGTTATATGTGGGACCATCATTTCCACTCCTTATATTATCTACTGAGTCTGAATCCTACTCCTTCCAACCCTGCAATTGCATTCTCTGCTGTGATATTCAGTGACTTCTTCAGGTTTGGTCCTCAGAAGTTCCCTTAATTCTGGTGCACTCAGCTCCATGTCTGAAAGAAATACACATTTTATCTATTATTACTAGTTCTTTGGGTGTGGATTTGTTTTCAGGTTATCTGATCCTCTATCTTGCCCTACTATTTTTGTTGTTACTGTTTTCATTAACTTCTGCTATTTTAGTTGTTAATTCTAGAAAAGTTGCTTAAATAAGATAAAAAATTTACAGGTGGCTAGGAGGTTTTTATGAGTGTGCCTCTGTTCTTTGACTCCATTTCTAATTTACAGCATTGGAGATAATGAGGTCAGTTTTCATTCCATCAGTGCTTGGAAGCATAGTCATTCTCTATTTCCAGGTGTAAGGTCATATATATGTCTATATAAATATAAGTCATATGTTTGTATATGTCTAGATATGTGTATGTGCGTATTCAACCTTACTGTTAATTGGGTTTGAATCTTGTTGTCTGTTAGAGCTGCTGAGACTGAAAGGAATGAGTTAAATTCTTCTGCCACTAATGTGTTTTTATTTTTCCTTGATTGTTCTGGCTATATATGAAATGTTTTTCTTGCTGTCATTTTGTACATAAGGAATGGACAGTTATGTCCTCATTTTGAGTCATTCCCTTTATCATTATAATTTTCCCCTCTAGTTTCCTTTGATGCTTTCTGTCTTGAATTCAACCTCATCTGGTATTAAAGTTAAAAAAAAGTCTCCACTAACTTTTGTCAGCATTGCGCCAGTGAGTCTGTCTGTCCTTTTACTTTTAGTATTTCTACTTCAATTTATTTTAGATATTGCTCTTTGGGGTACTATGTAGTTAAGTTAGTTGTTTTAACCTAATCTAGGAGTGCTTTTCTAGGTGAGAAATCTGTTTATGGTTATTCTTATAATACACATATTTGGCCTTAATTCTGTTATTTTCTGCTTCTGTGCTTTGTTTTCTTTCTTTCTTCTTTGCATTGTTTTATGTTATGTTCTTTCTTTGTATTATTTTGTGTTATGTTTTATTCCTCTGGTAATTGGGAAGGTTTATTGATGAGTTTCTAGTTTTCCTATTGGCTCCCTTTGTAATGTTTAGAATGTGTTTAAGCCTCTATATCTTGATTTAACAATTTCATTCACTGTCAATATCTATTAAATTCTACTTTTACAACCCATTGTCCCTCCTCTCTTCTTTTAACTCCGGTGCCTGGTCATTATATTCTTATTTTTTCCCTCACTTTAGGGGCCCCATGTTTGGCTAGAAATAGTCACTGTAAGCTGGTGTTTGTGCTCTCTCTCCCTTAGGCTGTAATGACGAGATGAGGAATGAGGAAACATGCACTTTCTCCCAAGTGTCTACTTTTCTCCTGACTGTGTTTGTTCTCTCATTGACCTTTGTGAGATTTTTTCCCCCTTCCTCTTCAGTTGTGACATGCTCAGGACAAGCGTGCACATAGTGGATCACAAACTGTGTGTGCCTACGCATCACCGGCTTGCTAACACTCAGGTTCTCTGACTGCCTCTCCTCCACCCCAATACAGAAAGGAGTCAGGCAGGAGGTCTGGGCAGCCCCAGGAACCTGCATTTGAAACAAATGCTCCAAGGGAGTATGTGGCAAGAATTCCTGAGGCCATACTTTCCAAGCTGCCACTCTAGAGATTGATGTTGCTCTGGAGCCCAAGAGTTCACTGCCTTGTGGGGTCATCACAAGGTAGAAGTGACAGGCACACGGGGCGCTACTGCCTTCTATTTCGCCCACTTACAAGTCTTCTCTCCCTTCTTAGTTGCCTTCATACATCCCAAGGAGAAGAATGGTGGCGGTGTGCCAGGTAAACCACTGTGTTAGCTTTTTTAGGCTAAATGACTACCTTACCTGCACCATTCTTCATTGAGTAGAAAATACAGCATGATAGACACTCCTTTTCACTGTAAGTGGCTCCTAACCACATGAAGAGATGGCTTTATACAGTCATAAACTTCAAAGTGTTGTGTGTTTTTTCAGTACAATGAAGAAAAGTGACTTGTACATATCCTGAGCGACGGCCTCCTGTGGTGGTTAAGATGCAGGCTCCGGTGTGAGACTTCCAGAGTTCCAATCCTGGCCCCACCGCTTATGAGCTTGGCCAGTTTCTCACATTCTCCAAGCCAGAGTTTCCTCAATTGTAAATGAGGAAACTTCCCCATAGAATTCCTGTTAGGATTAAATGAGCTCATACACGTGAAGTGATTGACACAGTGCCCAGTACATGGTAAACCCTTATTATTATCATCATCCAGAGTAATAAGTGCAATTCCTAATAATTAGAGAGATTATTGGCAGTTTTTATACAGTTGGAAAAGCTTGGGTACCTCAAGGTTTAGTTACATTTCTTAGGCAAATCCAAACTCCATTATCTCCTTGTCCATCTCTTCCCTTTCTCCAAGCTCCTTGGAGCTACTGTGGTCCATTCTCAAGGAAAAACATCAGGATCAGATGAAAGGAACTGAAGAAAGTTTGAGTATTTTTGTTGGAACTGTTAACATTCTGTGGAAGCTTTTCCCTTGGTTTGAGTGTGTGTGGGGCGGGGTGGGGAACGGGGAGGTTCTGCTCTGCAAATCTGCAATTTTGCAAAGCCATGTGGGGCTATCTAGGGGACAAACAGGAAGCGTGGGCCCCTTTCCTGGCTGTGTGACTTTGTGGCATCCCAGCCTGCACTCCCCTTTCTGGCACTCACAATTGGTGGAATAACACCACCTGGCCCACGTGCTGCTCAAAGGTGGCATGACAATGAGCAGAACGTCTGAAAGTAGGACCAGATACGATCATAGTTATCAGGGCTTTTACCAAGAGCCTGCCTCCTTTGTTCCAGCAACAAGGCTAGTTATCGTAGCCAGAGGAGCTGGGGCATTGGGAGAGATTGTTCTTGCTCTTGAAGCTACACTCTAAAGTGTGGACAAGATAGATAAATATGTCAGCATTGACAAACCACAGGTCTTAGCGGCTCTTGTTCTAAAGGCTCTTAAGGCTGCACCTGGCTCTCATTTCCATCCCTTCTGACTCCTCGACCTCTTCGTGGCATCAGTTCTCTCCTCCCACCCTTGTGCCTTTTGCATAGTTGATCTCTCTCCAATGGCTTTGCCCCCTTCTACAAATGTGCTCAGATCTCCCCATCGTAAACAAAACCTTTCCTAAACTGGCTTCCACCCTCAGCGCCTGTCCCGCTCCCATTCTTCATTTGCTCCCACCTTTCTCAGTTGCTGTCACAGACTTTCTCCAGGCACGCTTTGCTCTGCTCTTTGCCGTCTGCTTTTCTCTTATCTGCTCTTTGACTTAATAATCCGTTAGGAGCGGCCTCCAGTTACCAAACCACTGGATGCTTTTCCATCTAGTCTCTTCAGCAGCATCTTAAGACCCTGTCTCCCTTGAGCTCTGCATCTGTGCACGCTCCTGGTTTTTTGTTTTTTTGTGGGTTTCTTGGGTCCAACTGTTCTCCTCTTGTTAGAACTACATGAGTGTAAACGACATTTCTCAAGATTCTCTTTTTGATCTTTTTCTCTTGCTGCACTCATTTGTCCCTTGGCCATGTCATCCTCTTTTGTGACTTCAAGTCTGGGCCAAATCAGTTAGGAGTGATCTCTAATTCCCAAATCCACCTAGAATTCATCTCCTGAGATCTAGGTCCCTG
Source organism: Equus caballus (assembly GCF_041296265.1). Classification (NCBI taxonomy): domain Eukaryota; kingdom Metazoa; phylum Chordata; class Mammalia; order Perissodactyla; family Equidae; genus Equus; species Equus caballus. Next base: position 18,973,300 of record NC_091712.1, on the reverse strand, counting down.
TTTTCAACTGCTCACTTGGCTGCTGTGTTTGGGGTGTTGAACTCGGTATTCCCGAAAACCATCCCTGCCCTGGATCAGTTCCTCTGCTGGCCTCAGGTGCCAGAGTTAGCTCTTATGTGCTCCGACCACACAACACACACACAAATGATACCTATGCGAGGTGGTGGGTGTTAATTAGCTCAATTGCATTACAGCTGGGAAAAAAGGAGTAAGTAGTAAAACTGAAGCCGTGTCTTTAGGTTACTGACTTCACCAGACATAAAGGTCACCCGGTAAGGTGTAATCTGAAGTCGATTGGGATGTAAAACCATGACTGCACGAATTCTGTCCGTCTTGTTCATCACCGCATGTCCTCAACATCGAAAAGCGTGCTGGCGCATCAGAGGCATTCAATCAGTCATCGTCTAGCATGTGAGGGGCTGTGAGTAAGGTCATAAGTTGGTGCATAAGAAGGAGAGAGTTTGGCCAGGCTGAAGAGTTAACCTGAGATAGCAAAGGGGCAGATTATAAAAGTCTTGAATGTCCCAGTAAGACAACTAAACTTTTTAAACCACTTTATTGAGGTATGATTGACATACAAAAAGTTGTACTTCTGTAATGTGTAAAACTTGATGAATTTGGGGATAAGTATACACCCAGGAAACCATCACCATAATCTATGCCATAAACATATTGATTCTCTCCAAAAGCTTCCTTTTGCCCTCTTTATTATTTTTATTATTTTTTGTGATACGAACCCTTAAGATCTACCCTCTTAGCTAGTTTTTAAGTATACATTTTTGTTAGCTAAGGCTCTCTGCTATATGGTAGATCTCTAGGACGTATTCATCTTGCATAACTGAAACTTTGTACCTTTTGACTACTACTTCTCCCCTCTCCCCTCCCCCTAGACCATTCTACTCCTTGCTTCTATGAGTCTGACTATTTTAGATTCCTTATATATCTGGTATCATGTAGTATTGGTCCTTCTGTGTCTGGCTTATTTCATTTAGCATACCGTCTTCCAAGTTCATCCACATTATAGCAAATGGCAAGCTCTCTTTCTTTTTTAAGACTGAATAATATTCTATTGAATATATACCACAATTTCTTTATCCACTCCCCTGTTGATGGACACTTAGGTTGCTCCCATCTCTGGCCATTGTGAATAATGCTGGAACGAGCATGACGGCACAGATGTAACTTAAGAAACTGACTTCATTTCCTTTGGATATGTACCTAGAAGGGGGATTTCTGGATCATATGATAGTTCTATTTTTAATTTTTTGAGGAACCTCCATACTGTTTTCCATAGTGGCTGCAATTCCCGTCAATAGTGCACAGCTTTCCCCTTTTTTCCATGTCCATGCCAACACTTGTTATCTCTTGTCTTTTTGATAACAGCCATCATAATGGGTGTGAGGTGATATCTCATTGTGATTTTGATTTGCATTTCCCTGACAATGAGTGACTTTGATGTACCTGTTGGCCATTTATACGCTTCTTTTGAGAAATGTCTATTCAATTCCTTTTCCTATTTTTTAATTGGGTTATTTGAGTTTTTTTGTTTTTTGTTTTTTTGCTATTGAGTTGTAGGAGTTCCTCATGTATTTTTTATATTACCCCCTTATCAGATATATAATTTGCAAATATTTTCTCCCATTCTATAAGTTGCCTTTCCATTTTGTTGATGGCTTCCTTTGCTAAGCAGAAGACTTTTAGTTTGATGTAGTCCTACTTTTTATTTTTCCTTTTGTTGCCCTTGGTTTTGGTATCAGATCCAAAAAATCATTGCCAAGACCAATGTCAAGGAGCTTATTCCCTATGTTTTCTTCTAGGAGTTTTACAGTTTCAGATATTTCTTACGTTTAAATCTTTAATCTATTTTGTGTTGATTTTTGCACACAGTGTAAGATATGGGTCCAATGTCATTTTTTTGTATGTGGATATCCAGTTTTCCCAGCACCGTTTATTGAAGAGACTATCCTTTCCCCATTGTGTATTCTTGGCACTCTTGCCAAGGATTAGTTGACCTTATATGCATGGGTTTATTTTTGGTCTTTCTCTTCTGTTCCATTGGTCTATGAGTCTATTTTTATGCCAGTTTCATACTGTTTTGATTACTACAGCTTTGTAACACAGTCTGAAATCAGGAAGTGTGATGCCTCCAGCTTTGTTCTTCTTTCTCAAGATTGCACTGGGGATTCCATACAAACTTTAGGAAAGTTTTTTTTTAATTTCTGTGAAAAAATTTCATTGGAATTTTGATAGGGATTGCACTGAATTTTTAGGTCACTTTGGGTAGTATGGAAACTTTAACAATATTTTTTCCTCCAGTCCATGAACATGGGATATCTTCTCATTTATTTGTGCTTTCAATTTCTTTCATCACTGTTTTAGTTTTCAGCGTACAGATCTTTCGTATCCTTGGTTAAATTTAGTCATAAGTATTTTATTATTTTTGATGCTACTGTAAGTGAGATTGTTTTATTTATTTCTTTTTCAGATAGTTTCTTGTTAGCTTATAGAAACACAACTGATTTTTGTATGCTGATTTTGTATCCTGCAACCTTAATACATTTATTAGTTCCAATAGTTTTTTGGTGGAGTCTTTAGGATTTTCTACATATAAGATTATGTCATCTGCAGAGGCGAGTTTACATCTTCCTTTTGGTTTTGGATGCCTTTTTTTTTTTTTTGGATGCCTTTTATTTGTTTTCTTTCCTAATTGCCCTGGCCAGGACTTCCAGTACTGTGTTGAATAGCAATGGTGAGAGTGGGCATCCTTGCCTTATTCCTGGTCTTAGAGGGAAAGATTTCAGCTTTTCACTATTGAGTGTGATGTTAGCTGTGGTCTTGTCACATGTGACCTTTATTATGTTGAGGTACATTCCTTATATACCTAATTTGTTGATAGTTTTTATCATGAGAGAATGTTGTATTTTGTCAAATGCTTTTTTAACATCTATTGCAATGACCATATGCTTTTTATCCTTCATTCTGTTAATGTGATGTGTCAAGTTTATTGATTTGCATATTGTTGAAACATTTTTGCACCCCAAGGATAAATCCCATTTGATCATGGTGTGTGATCCTTTTAATGTATTGTTGAATTCGAGTTACTAGTACTTTGTTGCAGATTTTTGCATCTGTGTTCATCAGGGATATTGGTCTTTAATTTTCTTTTCTTACAGTATTCTTGTCTGGCTTTGCTATCAGGGTAATGCTGGCCTGGTAAAATGAGTTTGGAAGTGCTCTTTTCTCTTCAAACTTTTTGAAGAATTTGAGAAGAATTTTATTAATTCTTCTTTAAATGTTTGGTAGAATTCACCAGTGACCATCTGGTCCTAGGCTTTTCTTTGTTGGGAAGTTTTTGATTACTGATTCAATCACCTTACTCGTGATTGTTCTCTTCAGATTTTCTATTTCTTCATGATTCATTTTTGTTAAGTTGTATGTTTTGATGATTTTATCCATTTCCTCTAGGTTATCCAATTTGTGGGTATACAATTGTTCATAGTAGCCTCTTATAATCCTTTGTATTTCTATGGTATCAGTTGTGTTTATTTCCTGCTTTTATCCCCATTTTCAAGTTCTCCTGTATTAGACTCAACTTTGCTGTATAACAAACGCCATAAAATCTCATTATCCTAAAACAGCAAGTATTTACTTCTCACTCTCATATATGTTGGTAGGCTGGGCAGATCACTGTCAAGCTGAGGAGATCAAGTTTGACCCGCATATTTCGTTCTGTTGGAGGGGCTGTAGCAACCTGGAGCGTGTTAGTCTCAGGGTGAAGGTCAGAAACTCCCAGAGGAGTAAGTGGAAGCATGTGATTGATGTGTCTCAAGGTCCAGGCTCAGAACTAGTTCTTCTGCTCTTTTTCCATTGATCAAAGAAAGTCACACAATCAAGCCCAACATTAGTGGGCAGGGCAGCTTCTCCCATGAAGGTGAGGGGAGGAGAAATGTGGTCTAGCACACCTCCAACCTTCGGGGACAAGCGCAAAAGCCTTCTTTCTTATTTAGCTTTTAGAAGTTGCTGTAGGGATTGTAGTATATGTTCCTTACTTTTTGTAGTTTATTTAGAGTTAATGTTGTACCAGTTCAGATAAAATGTAAGATCTTTGCATGTGTATGGCCATTTTCCAGCCCCATCTGTTATGCTTCAGTTGTTGTATGTGATACATCTGTATACATTATACACTCCAAAATATGTTGTAATTTTTGCTTTGAACAACCATATGCATTTTTATAAAGTTAAGAGGACAAACCAGGGGCCGGTCTGGTGGCATAGTGGTTAAGTGCTCACATTCTGCTTCGGCAGCCTGGGGTTCGCCAGTTTGGATCCCGGGTGTGAACGTGGCACTGCTTGGCAAGCCATGCTATGGCAGGCGTCCCACATATAAAGTGGAGGAAGATGGGCAAAGATGTTAGCTCAGGGCCAGTCTTCCACAGCAAAAAGAGGAGGATTGGCGGCAGATGTTAGCTCAGGGCTAACCTTCCTAAAAAAAGCAGAAAAAAGAGGGAAAACCACTCTTATGTTTATATAACATCTCGACCATTTCCTGTCCTCTTCATCATTTTCTGAAGATCTAGATTTCTATCTGTTGTCATTTCCCTTCATTCTGAAGAACTTTCTTCAGCATTTATTGTAGTCCAGGTCTGCTGACAACAAATTCTCTCTTTCCCCTTATTTTTTATTTTTTGTTTATCTGAAAGTGTCTTTATTTTGCCTTCATTCTTGAAGGACATTTGAGCTTGATAAGGAATTCCATGTTGACATGTTTTTCTCTTTCAGTCTTTAGGAATGTCATTCCACCTCTCCTGGCCTCCTTTGTTTTCTAACTGGTTCCTGCTATCCTTCAGTCTCTGACTCTGTTGTCCAAGATGGGGATCCTTTTCCCTGAACTTCACTCTTTTCTAAGGCAGATGCCTAAAAATGTTTGTTGCCTCATTGTTTATTGTGACAAAAAACTGGAAACAATTGGATTGTCCATCAATAGAAGATGGTGAAGAAATTATGTCATGTCCACGCCATGGAATATTATACAGCAACTAAAAAGAATGAGTTAGATCTGTCTGTATTAAGTTGAAGAAATATGATATATTAAGTAAGAAGTTTATACAATAAAATTATGGTGTAAATCCATCTTGTTTAAGATAACATTTGTATAAAAATAAAACATACTGTTTTCTATCATCTATCTATATATCTATTTATCTATGTATCTAGTCTATCTACCTATTTATCATCTCTATATATCTGTGCATATGTATATATATGGAAGAAAGGAGTTGGAGTTGTAAAGATACACACCATGCCATAAGCATTGGTTGCCTTAGAGAAGTAGGGGGAGATTAACTTTTTTCTTTAAATATCTGTATAATTTCACTTACTACAATCAGCGTGAATTGCAATTCAATTTAAGAAAAATTCTTATGAGATAAATTCTGGTCTGCCTATGACATCCTTCCTTGTCTTCCAATACTTTTATAAATGTATTCTTCTTTAAAAGTGTCATTTCTCATAATGTCAGTGGGACTTTGGGAGAGAAGGCAAGTTAACACATGTTCAGTCCATCAGCTTAGGCCTGAAGTCCCTTCCGTTATTCTTTCTAACTTCCATCTACACTCATGCAACTGTTCAAAGTTTAAGCACTGGAATATGATATGAACTCCCGGATTTGGTTGGTTTTGGTTAAGAAGAGGAGTGAACTGTGACCAGTGCCTATCTTAAAAATTCATCCATTCTCTTAAAAGAGATGCATTTGGTGGAACTAAATTTCCAGCTGGGATGATAACTTACACACTCTCTATTGGGGAGCCATAAGAGATCTTTACCCTTTCTGTCAGCAGCACAGCCCAGGAGCCATCTGAAGCCATTAACCTATTTTTTTGTTGGCACCTGCTGTGTTCGTGTAAGTTATAGGGACAGATTTATGACAAGCAATGGGGTAGAAGGGACAAGCCAACCCAGATCACCAATCGAAGAATTGGCCTGACGTGCAGATAGCATGCTTGGGTTAGGTCAGCAGATCAGCCACTCAACGTCATGTGTAGTTTATTCGAGGTGACTTTTCAGACAACACGGCCCTAGGCTTAGTAATGTAATCTGTCAGAGGAGGAAAAGGAAATCTCTCCGCGTGCCGGTGGGGATTTCTCCTCTGGAGATTACCGGGAGTGCATTGTTCCCATTCCAGATCAGGAAGGAACCTTTGGGAATTATTGTGTCCAGCACTCAGCTTCCAGATAGAAGGCAAGGGTCTTCCCTTTCAATGACTTCGAGGGAGGAGATACCATTACCTCTACAGAAATAATTTTTGCCATAAAAATTGTACTTTCTGTTCAAGTCAATACTCATAAATGATCAAAAATGCATATGTGATAGAAAATGGGCTTGGATAGACATTCATCCCAGCCCACTTTCTGTCATTAAGACATTCAGTGTGAAGAAAACAATGCAATAACTGCACCAAAAATAATAAAATTCCTAGGAATAAATTTAACCAGGAGGTGACAGATGTGCATACTGAAAACTGTAAGACGTTAATGAAAGAAATTGAAGAAGACGCAAATAACTGGAAACTATTCCATGCTCATGGATTGGAAGAATTAATATTGCTAAAATGTCCTACTACCCAAAGCAATCTACAGGTTCAATCCAATCCCTATCAAAATTCCAATGGAATTCTTCATAGCAATAGAAAAAGTATCCTAAAATTTGTGTGGAACCATAAATTTTAGTCAAAGCCATCTTGAGAAAGAGCAAAGTTGGAGATGTCACACTTCCTGATTTCAAACTATATTAGAAAGCTATAGTCATCAAAACACTTGTGGTATTTGCATAAAAACAGACACTTAGATCAACAGAACAGAATAGAGAGCCCAGAAATAAACCCACGAGTATATGGTCAATAAATTTATGACAAAGGAGCCAAAAATCTACAATGGGGAAAGAACAGTCTCTTCGAACATTGGTGTTGGGAAAACTAGACGGCCACATGCAAAAGAATAAAACTGGACCACCACTTTACAGTATACACAAAAATCAACTCAAAATGGATTGAAAACCTGAACGTAAGTCCCGAAACAATAAAACTCCTAGAAGAAAACATAGGTGGTAAGCTTCTTGACATGGGTCTTGGAAATGAGTTTTTGGATTTGACACCGAAAGCAAGGGCAACAAAAGCAAAAATAAACAAGTGGGACTACATCAAACTGAAAAGCTTTTGCAAGGAAAAGGAAACCATCTACGAAATGAGAAGGCAACTCACCAAATGGGAGAAAATATTTGCAAATCATATATCTGATAAGGGGTTAATATCCAAAATAAATAAAGAACTCATACAACTCAACAGCAAAAAACCACCAGCAATCCTATTAAAAAATGGGCAGAGGATCTGAATAGACATTTTCCCAAAGAAGAGATACAGTTGGCCAACAGATACATGAAAAAGTGCTCAACATCATTTATCATCAGGGAAATGCAAATCAAAGCCATAAGGAGCTATCACCCCACACCTGTTAGAATGGCTATTATAAAAAAAAGATAGGAGACAACCAGTGTTGGCGAGGAGTGGAAAAAAAGGAACGCTTGTGCACTGTTAGTGGGAAGGTAGATTGGCGTGGCCACTGTGAAAAAACAGTATGGAGGTTCCTCTAAAAATTAAAACTAGAACTATCATATGATCCAGCAATTCCACTTCTGGGTATTTATCTGAAAAAAATGAAAACACTAATTCGAAAAGATATGTATACCCTCATGTTCATTGCAGCATTTTTACAATCAAGATGTGGAAGCCAAGATATTTACTATAGCCAAGGGAAGTGTCCATCGATGGATGAATGGATAAACAAAATGTGGCACATATGTGTGTGTGTATAATGAAATATTATTGAGCCATAAAAAGAAGGAAATCTTGCCATTTGTGATGACATGGATGGACCTTGAGGGCATTATCCTAGGTGAAATAAATCAGACAGAGAAAGACCAATACCATGTGATCTCACTTATATGTGGAATCTGAAACAAAAACAAAACAAGCTCATAGATACAGAGAACAGATTGGTGGTGGCCAGGGGCTGGGGACAGATTGACAAAATGGGTGAAGACCGTCAAAAGATACCAACTGCCAGTTGTAAAATAAATAAGTCCTGGGGGTGTAATGTACAGCATGGGGACTGCAGTTAATGATACTGTATTGTACATTAAAGTTGCTAAGAGAGTAGATCTTAAAAGTTCTCTTATAAGAAAAAAATTTGTAACTATGCGTGGTGATGGATGTTAGCTAGACTTACTGTGGTGATCATTTTGCAATATATAGAAATATTAAATCATTATGTTGTACACCTGAAACTAATATAATGTCATATGTCAATTATACCTCAATAATAATAACAAAATAAGACATTCGGCCTGACTGCTTGTCCTCCTTGTGCCCTGAAGAGGAAACAAACTGCAGGATAACAGTGAAAACACCAAAGGACCTCATCGATGGCAGCCCCAAAGAGCACAGGAGGAGAGCACCACTGGTGCCATGTCACTGTTCCATCTTCCAGTTCCCCCTTCTTCAGCCCTGCCAGACTCCACAATGGATCTGTCCCTAGCAGCCAAGAAACCACCCTTTCCTTGAACACCAAGTCCCTGAGCCGCTACTCCCGAGATTGCGCTCACCCTCCTGCCCTCTGCCCTGGAATATTGGCTCCTCCATCATCATCCCCTACTTGTTCCCAGAGTGAACTTGGGTCATGGACTTGAAGGGCCTCTTAGATGGCTTCTCCGGTGTGATGTCTGAGTCAGGCTCTGAAACTCTTTTTTTTTCCCCCCCTAAATGGACGTTTCGGTATGACCGTTGCCTACCGTTTGCTGTCCCGGGACTTCTGTTTCACTCACAGTTTTCCCCAGCTCGTACCAGATGCGACAAATTCTAGGGCAGATGTATTTCCCTTTTGTGGCTTTTCAACACCAGCGACTCTCACACTAATACCTTGCATTACGATGGCCCTTAGAGTTGACACAGCACTTCCGCACACGTTGCCTCCATCTATCTTACCAACTACCTTCGACGGCCAGTGGTATCACCCACCCTTCCTAAGGGGGGAAACTGAGACGCAGGGGCTCCAGCAACCTCTCGAGGGCTACTCGACCAGGAAATGGCAGAACTGGGCTTTCTGGTTCCAGGCTTTCTGGCTCCAAATCCCCAGTTCTCTTGCCTCCTCTGTTAACCCGCTTCCCTCGGCTCTGAGCCCACCCTCCGAAGCTTGGGACAGGAGCTCTCCAAACTGCATTTCTGCGACTTCCTTGCCAACCGGCTTCTGGTTAGGTCCTGCCAATAGGGGCTTTTGGAGGAGCCTGGTGGGTGGGAGGAGGGTGACGAGGCCTCCATTCCCCACCAGCATGGCTCTAGCAGCAACAGAGAGAAGGCTCCAGCCGCCGCTTCATTCCTGCAGCAGCGCCCGTCGTGCTGCGCCTGCGCGCAGCTGCCAGCGGCAGCCGGAGTGCCAGTTGGGCTCTATTCTCTCACGCCCAGGGCCAGGCCCCCGAGAGCGTTTGAGCATCAGCGGGGCACCTCCCAGCTGCACCGGTGATCTGAGAACCCATTGGGTTGTGTCCCTACCTAGAGATCCAAGCAGAGGCTGGGCCTCCTCCTCAGAGGTACGAGCACCTCCCAGACGGAAGCACCTCCTCCAAATCTGGGTCCGACACCTTACTCAGAGGTCTGGGCACCCTCAGTGCGAAGCTCCCCGCCCCCAACTCTGCTCTCCAGGGCCTGGCACCCTGTTCTCCCAGGCTGGAGTGCCAGCTGTGCAGAGAGCCCCCCTCCCTCAAGGATTTAAGTGGGCCTCTCCTCCAACAGCTGGGGCCTGAAAACAACACCTCTTCCGTTTTCCTCCCAGCCTGCACGGTGGTTCCTTCCTGCTCTGTGTAATCTCTGGGTCAACCTTAGCATCCACTTGTTGCTCTTTCAGCCTCCCAATGCCTGTTTAATGGATTCTGTGCATTGAAATACCTAGTGCGCTTTCTCTTTTCCTGACTAGAACTTGACGGATATAGTATTTCGGGTGCCAGGAGTGGGTCCCAGTAAACAGACTCCCAAGGATGGGGATTTGGGGGTGATTTGACTCTGTCTTTGGCCTTGAAAGCAATGCTGAGCTCTTTGCTAATGAAACATTGGGTATTGGCAACTCATGCATGGGCAGTGGCGTCATGATTAATTCATAGTACCTGTGGTCGCTTGCAGCAAAGTGGCCATTGAAGGCAATGCTTTGAGAAACCAGATGGCTGCTTGTGACTGCACTGGAGAACTTATAGAGGGAAAATGACACTCTCACATCTTTAAACTTTTAGCTCTGTTCCTGGGTAGAACAGCACACGACATGTAGGGCACGTAGTCTCCAGAATTTAAAGGTGCTCCTAGTTGGAGGAGGTGCAAAGTGCAACGACTTGCGTCCCTTTGGAGATGACATCCTGACATGCTCTTGAGTGCTGAACTCCCTAGAAACTGGAGAAGAGGTATGCGGGTGGACGTCTTAGAACGAGCACAGAGTGGGAGGATATTTCTGTCCTATGCAAATACTCACAGAGTGGCATTTACAAGAGGCTCTCAAAAATGGGATGAATAAGGTGACACACTCTGTGGATGTTAGCCAGCTTTTCCTCTTACCCATGCTGGTGCTTGGTCAGTGTGTCCAGTACAAAGTGGCTATGTTGGTGGGGATGGAAGCCCTGCACGGACTCCACAACGTGGACTTTCAGTCACCAAGGTTAATTGGGCTGTTGCCACTGCTGAGTGCCTAACCTGCCAATAGTAGAAACAGGTACTGAGCCCCAGATGTGACATTATTCTTGAAGGCCACCTGCAGGTAGAGTGATTACATTGGATCCCTTCTATTCTATTAAGAGGGGAGAAGCCATTTATACTATTGGAATAAGCCCTGTTCTAGGTGGGGGTTTATCTTCCACCTGCAGTACTTCTGCAGCATCATCATCTATGGACTTATGGAGTATGTTGTCCGCTGCCGTGGTGTCCCTCACAACTTTGCTTCTGACCAAGGAACTCATTTCATAGCAAATGAAATGCAGCAGCGGGCTCATGCCTGTGCAATTTGCTAGTCTTATCATGTGTCCCATCACTCAGAAGCATTCGGCTTAGTAGAACATTGGAATGGCCCTTGGACGCGGCAGTCATAGGACAAGTTGAGAGACAACACCTGAGAAACTGGGACACCATTCTACAGTGTGTGGTAATTGATATTTGGTACTGTTTCCGTCATAACCAGAGTAGAAGGGTATAGAAACCAAGGGATGAAGATGGGCTTGGCTCCTATCACTTGTAAACCCACTGGAGAAATTTTTCTTCCCATCTCAGCAACTTTGGGTTTAGAGTTCTTTGTTAATTAACAAAAGATGTGTGCTTCCACTGGGGGACACAAATGTCCCATTGAATTGAGAGTTAAGACTTCCATCTGGACATTTTGGGCTTTCATGCCACTGAATGAATAAGGGTTTGCCCAGTGGCTGGGACGATTGAACCTGATTACCAAGCAGAAGATGAAGTTGCTGCTACACTGTCCGGTCGAGGAGAACCGTGTCTGGAACCTCGGGGAATCTTGGGTGGCAGCTCCTACTTCCATTAAGTCCTATAACAAAAGTTGATGTAAAACTCTAGTAACCTAAGAACAGCAGGACTGTAGAAGATTCAGTCCCTCAGGAATGAAAGGAAAAGAAACGAAGCAGAGAACTCCCTCCAAGTGAGGGGCTGGCTGGCCCTGGGGAAATGGAACATGGAAGAAGTAATGGAAGAAGGAGGGGACAGAAATCAGCAATGGCCTCATATCTCGCACAGAAATGAAGATGACGGCAGCAACGCTTTGCCCTCCTTGCTCATTGTTGCGTCAATTTATGTAAGCCTTCCTGTGGATGGCTGATTTTATAATTTCGTCTTTAGGTGACAGAAGTTCAGATGGTACCATGCCAGACCTAGAAGAGGAATTAACAGCAATCTGAGAGGGGTAGAGGACAGTTGGGACCTATATTTCACCTTTTGGGGGAGCGGGTGAGAGTGTCTTCATTTGTAAGAAAGGTTGTTGCATCTTCTAGGGCAGAAGCAAGTTGTTATTGCTGTATGAGTCCCAAGTAAGGGTAGGAGGTTGTGTACAGATGTTGCTGGCCAAAGGGATGTTTACCGATTATCTGTTAGCTCTGAGACCATTCTTCTATCTTCTGCTCTGTGGCTTTGGGGCTGAGACTCTGCAAACTGCATTTCCCTATCTTCCTTGCCAGACTCCTATTAATTCTGTTCATGGTAAGCAGTAGAGGAGTTTGGAAGGTGGAAGTGGAGGGTAGAAGGGACTTCCAGTGGGCTCTGGCCGCCACATGTCTGGATATCAGTGGGATAGGACTTTCCTCCAGAGGTCTGAAAGACAGCCTTGTGAGGCCCCCTCATTCCAGCTCACATTCTGGAACCTCACCTCTTCCATTTTATTCCCCTAGACTCCTTCTGCAGTTGTTAATTTCTGGGTTACTCTAGCATCTTCATTTTGCTCTTTCAGCCTTCCAACTCCTGTGTAACCAACTCCCTGTGTTATTAAATCCTCTCTGTTTGGAATATCTAGTGTGATTTCTGTTTTCCTAGCTGGACTTTACTATTACAGCTTTCTACCCCACTATAATAGTCATGCCTATCTCTATCTATCTATCTGTCTATGTATCTATCTATCATCTGTCTATTGATCTATCATCTATCAATCATCTATGTATCTATCAATCAATCTATCATCTATCTAGCTGTCATCTCTCTCTCTATTTATCTATCTAACATATCCTAATTTAATTAGTAAGAATGGCAAGCAGGATGAGTTTTGTGAAGAATTCATGAGTCAGGTCAGAGATGGCTTTCAACAGAATTCTGGAATGACAAAGCTTGCCTTTGCCTCTCCCCTTCTTCATTCTTTGGTCTCTGTCTCTTCATCCAGGGCCTCCAGAATCTTACATCCCCTCCCTTCCAAATCTGTGCCCTTTTCCTGCCAATTTCTTCTAAACTCAACTGACAAATAAAGTGCGGAAGCTTCTGAAGGAAGGTGCAAGGAATGGGGGTTACACTGGTCCACCCTGATCCAGAGACTGAGTGGCTCCTACGGTAGTCTTCTGAAATTCCGGGGCCTCTGGAGCACATGATATGCTTCAGTCAAGGAGACCGAAGCTGAAACATTTTTCAGCCTTTTTTTTTCAGTTACTGCAAAAATCAGACAAAATAAATGACTTTCCAGGAAGATAGAGCAGATTCAAAATATTCCATGACCCTTGAGCTTGATATTTTATTCCTGGTTACATGACGGAGGGAGAAGGGCCGTAGACTGGCAGCCTGAGTGTGTGTAGAGACCAAGGGCTTTCTCTTTGTGTTATTTACTTTAAAGTGTATCAATTAGGATACTTCTGGCTGCAAGAACCAGACAATCCAACTCAAAATTACTTAAATAACCCAGTAATTCCACTCTTAGGTATGTATGCAGGAGAAATGAAACAATATCACCACACAGAAACTTATACATGAACATTTACAACAGCACTATTCATAGTAGTCAAAAGGTGCAAACGACCCAAATGTCCATCAAATGACGAATGAATAAGCAAAATGTGGAATATCCAGATAGTAAAGTATTATTCAGCTATAAAAAGGAATGAAGTATATGCTACAATATGCATGAACCTTGAAAACATGGTTAGTGAAAGAAGCCAGCCACAAAAGACCAATTTATTGTGTGACTCCATTTATATGAACTATCCACAATGGGCAATTCCACAGAGACAGAAAGTAGTGGTTGCTTCGGGCTGTGGGGAATGGGAGATTGGGGAGTGATAGCTAAAAGGTACACGGGGTTTCTTGTGGAGGCGATGAAAATGTTCTAACAACGATTGTGGTGATGGTTGTGCAACTCTGAACATGCTAAAAACAATCGAATGGTACACTCTAAATGAGTGAATTGTGTGGTATGTGAATTACATTTTAATTTATTATTACCCAGAACATTACTTAAATAATAAGGGAATTTGTTTCTTCCATAACAGGAAGTCCAGAATTAGGTGTGTTTAACAGTTGATTAATTCAGTGGTTCCACCATGTCATCACAGACCGAGGTTCTCTCCATCTTCAGTTCTACTCTGCCATCTTCAGTCACGTTGTTCGTGCTTGTAGCCTGTTTATTCCACCCTGCCCTCGTGGTTTTAAGACAGCTGCGGAAGCTTCAGACAACCTGGAGTCAGAAACGGGAGTGTCTTTGTCTTATGTTCCTTTATTCAGGAAGAAAAGCCTTTCCCAGCAGTGTCCAAGCTAACCACTCATCGTATCTCATTGACTAGAACTCCTCTCTTACCAAACACTAGATCAGTCCCCAGAAAGGACTTGTGTCACCAAGATTGGCTTGGAGCAGTCAGGTTTCGCCCTGAGCCCTAAGGAGGAGAAGCGGACACTGGAATTTAACCAGGGCTCTGTCAGCGTGGAAGAGGGGACAAGGGCTGACAAGGAGGGAGCCCCAGCATCTGCCAAAAAGAATGTTTGTTGTTAGTGCTGTCGAATCGATTCTGACTCCCAGTGCCCTGTATACAGCAGAGTGGAGCCCTGCCCCGTCTTTGTGTGCCAGCCTCTCTCCTTCCAGTGTGGTGTCAGACAATTCTCTGCTGCTGTGCATGGGGTTTTCCTGACCAATGTTTTCGAAAGTGAGTGGCCAGGTCCTTCTTCCTAGTCTGTCTTAGTCTGGAAGCTCCGCTGAAACCTGTCCACTATGGGTGACCCTGCTGGTATTAGAAACAGTGGTGGCAGAGCTTTCAGCATCCCAGCAACACACAGCCGCCACAGGATAACAACCCACAGAGAGGTGGTGTGGTTCCCTGACTGGGAGATGAACCTGAGGCCACCGCTGTGGGAGCACAAAACCTTAACCACTAGACCACCAGGGCTGGCTAAAAAGGATGCAGGAAGGAAGAATGGGATCAAAGTCTGTCTGTCTGTCTGTCTGTGTATCTATCTCTATCATCTACCTGCCTACCTATGTCCCTAGACATACAAACAGATTTAAAACGCCCATACCTTTGACTTCTTGTGACTGAGAAGTGTGGGTTTTTACCTTTTTACAAATTCTTCCAACACTTGCGTTTTCATCAAAGTGTCCCTAGTCAGGGAGGATTAAAAAGGGTAATGCTGATGAGCAGCCAGCTGAGGTGGCATCCTAGCCTCTGAGAGGCAGGGGGACCTGTGCTCGGTTCACCCAACTCACCCTCCGGGCACCAGCGCTGGCTCAGCGGGAGCAGGCGGGAGGAGAGAGCGACGGTGGGGTCCTCCCGGGGTGAGGCGCGCACCCTCGGCCTTGGCCCGGCCCACCTCTCAAACGTTTCCAGTCCACCTCTCAAACGTTTCCAGTCCTGATCTGGCCTCTGCAGACATTGGCAAAGGGGACGTGTACACCGCCCGGCCACATGTGGTTGTGTTTAACTCTGTCGAACTTTGAACCAACCTCAAGCTGTGCCAGTGGGGAGATCAAAGTCCATAAAGTGTATGTATTTTATAAACGGTGAACTTTTGTGAAGAAACCAAACTCACTTAAGCCAAAGCCATGGGGAGTGTTATGTTTTGACTGATGCATAAAACAAAGAAATAAGGTTGTTTCCCCTGTGTGTTATTCAGGGTTGTTTTTTTTTAAAGACTGTTTATTAAAGTCCATACTTTAAAATAAACATAGAGAATTCTCGTGTTCTTTTCGTAAACACGTTGGAGCCCTTTGAAGCCGAGGATAATGAGGATGATGGCAGACGACCGTTTCCCTCTCCTGGGCTCCGTGTTTTAGTTAGCTGGGTCTTGAAAGGTTTAAGCATCCTTCACCCTTGAGAGAGAGTTTCAGAACTGACGGAGGAGACCGCGGAGTTAAGCATCTAAATTTGCATTTCTCTGCAGACAAAGTCCTCTCCCTGGGGTGGGGCGCACAGCCTGGGCCACAAGCTCTTCTTTCCCTGCGTTAGCATCGGGCCTAAACCCGCTGGGGCCCTCCCACCTGCCCCACCGGGTCCCTTTTCAGCCCCTCCACCCAGCCGTGTAGAAACATGTTGAAACATTGGCTCTGGGAGTGGGGAGAGGAGCCCTAGTTTGTGCCACTGGCCAACTTCTGTGGTGTGACTAGACGCATCTTGGCCCATGGCAAGCTACCCACGTCACCATGGAACGCTGGGCTGGAGAGCGCTGGGCACAGGGCTCCGAGCGGCCGAATGGCCACGAGCACCATGGCCTCTGCCTCTGCCCACTTTCCCTCCTGGGCCTGGGGGTTGATAATTTCATTTGGGCCAGTGTTTCTAAAGGGCAGTTTCCCCGCCACGCGGAAAGTTTCTTCTCTTGTTTTAATGTCCTCCTCCTGGTGCTGTAGAGACACTGGCTTCCATTTTCTTTGCTCCACCAGCATGCAGGGCTCGGCCAGGCTATTCTGGTCACTTCCTTTGGACAGTTCCTTGAATTGTTTCCATGCCATTGTATGATTCACTGAGCCCAGCTTCCTTTCCCCTCTTAGGCAGCTGGGAAAATCAGGCCCCCTTCATATTTTCCTTTGTTGAACTGCTGTATCCTGAAGTCATTCATGCCTCGCTGGGCAGGGGCGCTGTGAGCTGGGGGCCCAGCATCCAGCTCTCCCAGGCCCCAGAGATGTTCCTGGATGGGTGGAAAGCCGTCCTGGGCGGAGGCTGGGGTGCCTGGGGTGAGGAGGTTTTTCCACTCAGTTTCAAGGTCTCAGTGGGTGAGTGTGGGACCCACACCCTGTCATACAGCCGGAGGTACGAGTCCTATTCAAGACGATGAGAGCTTTGTCCAAATATGTAAACACAGATTTTGGCTGGTGGTTTAAAAGATGGAAGCTTAAGTAGTGTTTTGCAAAGAGGCTGGAAACTCAACAGAGGATGCACGTAGCTATGAAGGGCATTCACAGGACTCGGGGGGTGGGTCTGTTCAGACTCAGGTGCAGCCAGGAGGGGCTAGGCTACAACTCTGGGCTGGCAGTCCTTGCCTCATGGAGCCCGATTCTCCTGGGGCCTCGACAGCTTCCCAGGATTGAGAGAGAGCTGAAGAACTCTTCTGAGAACTGGTCTCAGAAATCAAAGACTGTTCGGATCAAGGCAACCACTGCAGCTCTTCTGACTGAGGCAGGAACTGAGTGGGAGGTGAGGGAGGGAGCAACGACCCAGAACATCCATCCTCCCACCTGCCAGCCTGTCATTCCTGAAGCGCCTGGTACCTGCTCAGGGTTCTGAGGGGCGGGGAAAGGGGGCGATCCTCTGGAAGGGCTTATACCGCTTAGTTAGAAGATGGGGGAGAAAGTGGAGCCCCACAAACAATGAGAGCAATGGCTTCACCTCCGTCCTGTCTCCTCCTTGCCGCCTTCCAGCCAGTAACCCCTGTTATTCCTGACACTGACAGTCACAGCAGTGAGAGGCGTCGCTGACTGCATCTTGATTAGGTGTCAGCCGCTGTGCGGACCACTCTGCACCTGTTATCTCCTTTAACCACTACATTAACCCAGTGAGTGATGTGTTTTATTATTACTCCCATTTTATAGTGAGGAGACTGAAGGCTTAGAGGGAGGTTATTGGCCCAAGGTCACAACTGAGCTGAAGTCTGAGGCCACATTTAAAAGCGCCGAGGCTGCTCTCCCAACCGTTATCCGAACTTGTTTCTCTGAACCCCACTGTGGGATGGGGTGCTCTGAGATTCTTGTGTCCTGGTAATGTCCTCCCAGAACATACTAGAAACTAGACCGGATGCCAGCTTCATTACCAGGTTCGGCCAAGCCAGGGATGAGAGGAAGAACAGAACCTCCCCCAGCCCTGCCCCAGAAACACCCCGGCCTGCAGGTTTCCCAGGAGAAGCAGCTCAGAGTGTTTGGGGGGCTCTGGGATCTGCCCTGTATCTGTCCCCGTCTCTCCACGCTCTGCCTCCGCTCTGGGGTGGTGGTTTGCATCCCGCTCACTCACCCATCTGACCCTTTCAGGCAGACGGCCCTGCCGGATGGATGGTTGGCCTGGCTTTCTGTTTCGCTTTGGCCCTTGGACTCTGAGCTCAGGCCCTGTGCCTCAGTTTCCTACCCTGCAGCTTGCTCTTTGAGGGGGTCATGGAGCCCAGCTCCACACTCTCCTCCACTTTCCTTGGTGCCTGAGTCTCTCACTGATCCAGCTGGAGTGTGATTCCTCCTCCTCATGGTGGCAGCACAAATCCAGCCACTGTCAGTCCCCTTCATTAATTGCCCAGTGTTAATCAATCATCATGGTTGGCAGTTCCCAGCGTAGAAGATAAGAGAGGGACAGGTCTGCATGCGTCTACACATCCACCATTGCGAAAATTGTATGGGAAACTTCGCGAAAATTATTTACCTCTCTGTGCTCCCATTTCCTTCCCTGCACAGCGGGGGTGATAATAATAGTTCTCAGCCCTTGGAGCTGTTTTGAGGATTAGATGAGTTGACATGTGCAAAGTGCTCAGAACAGTGCTTGGCAGAGAGTAATCCCTCTCGATGCGTTAGCTCTTTATATTATTGTACATACATGACTTCGCTTCTTCGGGGGTCCTGATCTGTGGTCACTAAGCCACGGATGGCCGGATCACAGAACCATAATAAACCAACTCTGTCCTGTGGTTCCAACCACATTAGCCACCCGTCAGATGCATAGTGTGGGGCGCTTGGCGATTAGCCCCAGCTGACCCTTAATTCCAGGTGACCCAGAGTTACTAGACAGTGTCCAGGGGTCTGACCTAGTTAAGTGTACCTCTAAAGGTGGGAAGGAACTTTGAGCAAAGAGGTAGTCTGGTCTTTGAAATTCCCAAAATTCTCTGTGTAGCTTCGGACACATCACACAACCCTTCCACCCACCCACTCAACATGATCGTGTCCAGATGGCCTCATGACTGCCCAGGATTTCTAACGAACTGTGTGAGAACGTATGTTAAAAATCAGAAAAAACAATCCCTGCTTTCAACAGTCTAGTACGTGGACCACAAAATAACAGTCAATTCCAAAGCAAGTAGTCAGCAATATAGACGGAAGAATGAGCAATGCGTGATGAGCAACCACTTAGCTAACTTGATGTGACAAACCCAGTGGAGCTGTGATGGCCTGGGTGGGGGGCCTGTTTGAGCCCACTCTTTGGTTTGTATCATCTGTTGTCTTTGCTGGATTGGCTCGGGGTCTGCACGTGAAGGGGGGCATTCCTGGAAGTCTGGCCTTCCTGCCATGGGATTTGCGTAGTGGCTCTGAGCTCAGGAAAGACCTGGGTGGGACGGGCTGCTGGTGCTTCCCCGCACGTGCAGCCATCCTGAGCTGATTTCCTTAAGCCTTCCACTCTGACGCTGCTGGTGAGCTGTCCAGAGAGCCGAGTAAATAAACAGCCGGCCCGCCGGGGGGACGAGAAGTTCCTGTCCCTCTGCAGTGAAGGAAAGAGCGACACTCTCCTAGCCGTCAGCACCGCCTCTCAACCCGGGAAAAATGAAGGAAAGCTTTGTTGGAACGTTCTAACAGCTAAACTAATGTGTACATGCATACCAAGACAGTGTGCACTGTCAGCTGACTTGACATTTTTGAGGGTCATCTGTCTCATAAGCCACACAGACTCTTGGACAGCAGTCACTGTTGCTACAGAGTTGTGTCTGGGGACAGGTTCCCAGGCAGCCTACTGCACGCTGGGTTTTGAGATGCGGTGACGGCTTTGTTGTGTGTGCCCGTGCACGTGTGTGTGCCTGTGCACATGTGTGCATCCATCAGAGCTGTTCAGGGAGCTGAGGCCAGGCCTGGGGTGTGAGGCACTATATTCTCAGACTGACAGCTGTGCCTCGCTTGCTTTTACCAACAGGTGAAAATGACCATGTGTCCATGTTGTTTGAGGACCCGTGAGAAAAGCTTTGTGGCAGCACTTTGAGAACAGCACAGCAGTGTTTACAAAGTACAGTATTTGGAAGTTGGGGTGTCAAAACCAGACCCAACTAGCAGGAATCCTGATCTGAGAAACCAGCTATGTACCAGCAGGGACGTTTCCCTCAAAACATGGACATGGAGCGCGTGGTCCCTGGTACTGTGCTCAGCACCTCTCCCGGCTGCAGAAAGGTTAGGACCCGCTGATTCAGCGAAACCGGGAGCCAGCGAATCTGTTTTGGTGACTGTCTTTCCTGATGTGCTCTGCTCCCATCTGGGCTCTCATTTTTTCCTTCTCCTCCGTTAAGACCTTCTCTTGGGGAGAGCCTGATGAACTAATTTCCCCACGATGTCAATTACTGATAAAGCTTGAGGCGTCATGCTCTCTGAGATAATGGTATCTTAAGAGGGAAGAAGGAAATGGGTCTTTAAGTGTGGAATGTCAGGCATCACTGAGTGAGGGGGGAAGGTGGGGATCTGATACACACACGTGCATACACACACATGCGTGCACACACAACCACGCTCGCAATGGCATGCAGCGTGCAAAGCCATGTGGCTCTCTGGAAAGGGCAGCGCTGGCTCTTCTCGTAGTAGGAGAAAAGAAAGCAGACGTTGTCATTTTCCTTCCAGATCCTTACTGAGGGTCTGCCACACACAGGCACTGTCCTGGGTGCTCCCTCGTTTCGCCTGCTGAACCAGAGACTTGTTGAGGCTTATGTCTTAGACACAGCAGCTCCTCAGCACGCGGGCTGGAGGGAGGAGAGTGAATTTCGCAGGAAGCCCCGAGGTGAGGTGAGGCCCACTCTGATGGCCCAGCACTCCCGGGGTACGCGCGGCCCCGGGGGGAGGCCAGGCCCCAGTCTGGTGCACTGTGGCCCTCCAGCCTTTGATTAAGCTTGCCCGTGGTTGGGTGCCCGGTGTCTCTCTGGTAATTTAGCCCACCTCCCAGCACTATGGCCTTGGGAGCACACATTTTGAATTGGAGAGAAGGCAGGCAGCTGGAGGCTGGTGTCAGGTTGCACAGCCATGGCAGGCAGGCGGGCTGGCTGTAGGACTGTTTGCTCTGTTCAGGCACTCTCCCCATGACTGCTGGGTGAGTAAAACATTCCATTTCTTCCCTCTCCTCTCTGTCCAGCCCTGCCAGAATTCCTGTCTGAATTCTTCTTCATTAATAGTGATGTGCTCTCCACCCGGAAGATCCTAAGAGCTCATTTCAGTCGGTAATGATTGTTTTTGCAGGAGGGACCCCGATGGTTTTTCCATCTCTGTTTCCATAATATGTACTGAAACCCACACTTCATTGAAAGCAGATGGTGAACGCGTCCCTCGACGTGCATGAGGAGACGCCGGGCTGAGATGCCTCTGACTCTCTGCCTTCTGGGCAGCTCTGGCAGAATGAGGACTGAGATGCTGGAGCCTGCAGGTGCAGAAACAAGGCAAGTCTGCATGGCTGGGATGAAGGAAAATAGAAACTGCGGGCGTGGGGGCCGCTAGGGTGGGTAGAGATTAAGAGAGAAGGAAAGAAAAAAGCCCATGAAAGAGATACACTCTGCACTCTCCAGGTCTCATTCCCACGCCCTGAGTCCGACAGTGCCAGATTCTCAGGGAAGCCTATGCCTCAGACAGCTGCCCCTCCAGAGGAAACTGGTGCTGAAGCCTCCGCCATAGAAACCCAGGCCTGACCCATAGGCTCACCTGCCCCGTGTGATGTAATGAGAAGCGTATTCTCCACTGTCTCTCTCCAGAGAACACAAACCTTATTTCTCTGTCAACAGAAAAGGCACAGAGAGGCTTGTTGCTCCCCACGCTGCCCCCAGAAAAAGTGTCACCACCAAAGCCCTGCCCAGAGCCCCAGGCCCTCAGGACAATTCCGTATTGTCCAAAGGTCCCCTGTAGTGGCCCCACAAGTCCCTGAGTCCCAAGGTTCCAGAATGCAGACCTGCTCACGCAGTAGACTCTTGGGTGACTTGCTCATCAGAAGCCACTGTCGCTGTGGATATGCTGGACACCCTGTACAGACGTGGCAAAGGCCCAGATCATTTAGGCTGTGGAGGACCCTGCATGACCTCGGTCCTGACCCCAAACTTCAGCACAACTCTCTGCTGGTCGAGAACCCTACTCACCATGCCCCCAGGCTGTAGGGCCAAGAAGAGAGCATGCGCTGTGATAGCCCTTTTTCTATGCACCTGCACTGGGTGCACCAGCCTGAGCCTATGTGGAGACCTGGGCCTGTCCAGGGATGACCTGGTAAGGCAAGTCTTCCCAAAACTTTATTTTTTCTTCTTTTTGGGTAGAAGAAGAAGATTGGTGAAGAAGATTGGCCCTGAGCTAACATTTGTACCAATCTTCCTTTATTTTGTATGTGGTATGCCACCACAGCGTGGCTTGATGAGCAGCGTGTAGGTCCATGCCCAGGATCCAAACCTGTGAACCTGGGCTGCTGAAGCAGAGTGTGCAAACTTAACCACTATGCCACAGAGCAAGCCCCCCAAAGCTTTTATTTTAATGAATCATTGAGGCACCTTCTGGGAGAAAACTCATACCAAGGGACAAGGGAGCCCAGCATAGCAGCTCTGACTCAGAGACAAAGGCAAGGGGAAGGTAGACAGTGATGTGAGCCATGGGATAAGAGTTCAGCTTACTGCTTGTGGTCAGTTTGCCTCAAGTCCATCTCCCTAGGGGCTCCTGGCCGAGTCTCCCTGGGTGCAGAGGCTGGGAGGACACAGATCGAGCCCTTTCACGTGAGCTGCACAGCCTGGGCTCTCTTGGTGGACTCTAACACAGAGAGGTAGAGACGCCTTCCCCACGAGAGCAGGAGAGTGACGCTTTGGCATGTTGAGGGCTCCAATGACGGGGAGCCTGGAGGGAAGTGGGAGCCGGGAAGTGCAGCTCACCAGTGGGAAGTGGGGCAGAGAGGAGAAAGGGCCAGAAGCAGAAAAGGCAACCAACTGCCATCAAGAAACTTGAGAACACAGTGACTCAGTGGACCAGAAGCCACTGAGCAGCGCTGCCTCTAGGTAGGCGGGGGTGGAGGGGGCCTCGTGAAAAACAGGAGATTTGCAAGATGGCTCCAAAAATGCCAGGCAACAACACTAAGTGAGTATAGGTCCCCAAAGCCACCCTGCGGTGCAAAGGGCTTCCTTCCAGAGAGTGAGCGTGTACAGGACCGCGGTGGTGGAAGATTTGCACACCCACCACATTCCTTTGTGTCAAGCACTAACATTTTCACTTTCCAGACCATCTTAGATAGTCTTCCCTGCCCTGTCCTGTTAGGATCAAGTTACGGTTCCAGTTTAAACGCCCTCAATTCAGGAAATCCAGCCTGAGGCCAGAGGTTTCATCCTTTACAGGGTCTCCGAATGACTGAGAATTCAGACTCCGAAGAGCAGGGAGCCTCAGAGAGAACTGGGCGTGAAGCGGCGCAGGAAGTCTGGGCAGAGGCGTGGCTTGTGAGGAAGACGAGGAAGAGGGAAACGGAGGACCCCAAGCCCACCAGTGATGTTGTGATTTGTAATAAGACACACATATTTATTCTTCGTCCTCTTTCTGGCACAGAGCTCCTTAAACTCTGAGAAGTTCCTAAGTGATGAGAAGAATAAAGGTGTCTTGTTACGCGTTAATGAAGTGACTTTCAGACAGCACCTAAGGACGGGGGCTGGCTGCCAGTGGAGCCAACCATGTAAGCAGAGAGCTGGAACTCTCGGTCCCACCGCAGCCTCCCAGGGAGAGGAGAGGGGCTGGCGGTTGAGTTGCATCGTCAGTGGCCAATGATTAAATCAATCATGCTGTCATAACGAAGCTTCCATAAACCCCCAAAATGTCAGGATTTGGAGAGCTTCTGGGTTGGGGGACACGTGGAGACGCAGGTGGAGTGGCGCACCTGGAGGGGGCAGGAAGCTCCGCACCCCTTCCCCAGGCCTTACCTTGTGCTCCGCTTCCATCTGGCTGTGCCTGAGTTATAGCCTTGTATAATCAACTGGCAATCTAGTAAGTAAACAGCTTCTCTGAGTTCTGTGAGCCGCTCTAGCAAATTAGTCAAACCCAAGGAGGGAGTGGTTAGAACCTCCCACTTACAGCCTTTCGGTCAAACGCGCAGGCCACAGTCCAGACTTGCAACGGGCCCTGTGTGATCTGACGCTGTCTCCACGTAGACAGTGTCAGGACTGAGTTGAGTTGTAGGACACCCAGCTGGTGTCAGGGAATGGCTTGGTGGTGTGGGGACCCTCCTCAACACACACATTGGAATAGGGTGCAGAACCCTTTACCATTCATGTTCTCAAGGGCTGGGACATCTCCCTCTTTCTCTGGAAAGCTTGGACAATCCCTTCCTCCTCAGAAGTCCTCCTTCACTCCCTGCCTGCCGTTCTGATTTGACTCTACACAGTGTGTCTTGTTCTGGTCCTCTTCCATGCCTCCCTCTTTGCCTCTGAGTAGGACCCTGAGTCGTCCCACGGAAACACCCAGTGTCCTGACGTGGAACATCGGCCTCTCCGGCACACGGCCCTCTCCTTGGATTGGATGAATTGGTTCAGAGAACTCAGCGAGGAGGGATTGCCTGGTTCGTTGACTGGTGTGTTTATCGTCTGAGGGCTGTGGCAAACACCTGCTCAGGGTGTCCCTAACCACTTCAGGTGGCAGTTCTGGGGGTTGAGAGGGAGCAGCCTCGTCTGCTGGTCATCAGCCCTCCTCCTTTGGCATCTGGGGAGGCCCTCTGAGGGGCTGGGGGCACACACAGCCTCACCTTGCGTCTTGACCTTAAACTTAGACGTGTGGCGGAAGGGCTAGGTCCTGTGCTGATTGTTTCCGTTGATGCTGTTCTCTGATTCAGAGTGGCCTTGTTTGTAACCCCTGAAAACTTGTGACTTTTCACTCCTAAAAGAATAAAAATAATAGTAGCAATCATTGAGCAAATATATATGGTAATATATTCAATCACACACAGAATTCACAATATATAATTCCATAGCAAATGTATGAGATGGGCATGGTTATTATCCTCATTTTTCTGATGACTAGAAGACTAGAGAAGTTAAAAAGTTGTCTGAGTCTAAACAGCGAGCAGGTGGGACAGCCAGGACTGCCCCGGCGCTCTCTGACTCTCAGGCCGGTGCTTCTGAGTGCCCTGAGGCTGGCGAAGGCTTGGAGCCCAGACGGTACTGCCAATACTTCCTGCCTCTGCCTGGACTCGGGAGCCTTACATGGTGGTGGGCCTGCAGGGTGATTAACCAAATGCACCCCCTGGCCCTGGAGCTGCACTCCAGTCTGAGCCACATGTTCTGCCGTTAGTCTGTTCCTTCTAGGAAATCCTGTTCTCACGGCTGGCCAGGCAGAGGCTCACTGGGGTGGCGCTCAAACTCCAGCAGGTTAATGTTTTGGTTCTACCGCACATCTTCTTAGAAAATCACTGCTCCTTCTCTGATGAGAAGACGGGGTCCAGGACAATGCACCGCGCCGGGGACCAGGAGAGCTGGCCTGTGGCCCCATCACAGACTCTCTGTCTGATGCCCTCAGGCAGGGTGCTTATCTCTCTGGGCCTCAATTTCTCCTATGAAAATGCAGGGCTCAGACTGTGCAATTGGTAAAATTTTCAACAACACTAAACATTAGATGATTTAATCACAAAGTTCCAGGATCTTTTTATTCCTACATTTTTTCCGTTCCCGTGAATCTGGCTAGATGCAACATGACGGAAATACCCCTTGAGATCTGGCATGTGAAGTGGTAGATGATACAAGGTCAGACTTGTTGGCATTTATCTTCTCAGTTAATCTTTTGTCATTGTAATCTAACTTAGACTGAGTGAGATACTATGTTCCAGATGATTTTGGTGGCAATTTAATTTGCTTAAATGAACTATAACAGAAAATCAAGAAGTTAGGGCGATTAATACAATGAAGCACATGTGCCCACAGCCCAGCTTCAGAAATAAACCATGAGCCGCACAGATGAAGCATCCATACACTTTTCCTGGAGACTGTTTCTCCTCTCCTCCCAGAGGTAACCGCTAGCCGGAGTTTCGCCCTTGTCATTCTCACACACATCAGACTTTGCTAGGTAGGGATATTTAGAATTTGTTCATGTGCGTGAACATCACGTAACCGGTATCATATAGTGCATTTCATTTTCTTACTGCTTCCTTTCCACATTTTGTGATTTTTATCCATTTTGACTTGTTTCTGTTGCTGAATGATAAGTCTATTGTATGGATCAACCAGAATTTCTTTAAACACATTTTCCCCCTGGGGAACTTTTAGGTTGCTGCCCTTTTTTCTTTCTTCCTTTTTAAGTTACTACACATGAGACTGTTCTGCACATTCCTGTATATGTTTCCTGAACATATGTGAAAAAAGTTTCCCTCAGAATGCTGTTGCTGGCCAAATGGGACCAGGTCATTCTAAATTGCTTTCCAAGCTTTACCCATTTGCTCTCTTCCCTGCAGTATAGGCTTCCACATCCTCCATAACATTTGGTTTGGTACTGTCAGACTTCTTTCTATAAACAACAAAGGTTTTTGAATAAGGAAAACTTTCAAGTGCTTCAAAATTCAAAACTACGAAAGGGCAGAATATGAGGATTCCTCGGCCCTGGTCCTCAGGCGCCTGGTATTCCGCTCCGTGTTAACTGTTCTTAATGTGTCCTTCCAGGACCTGTGTATGTGTGTCCAGGCAAAGGTGTGCATGGTGTGTCTCCCTGTTTTGACTTCTCCATCCCGTGCTGTCCCTGTTCTTTGACCTGACACAATACCTTCGAGTTCCCGCCACATCCCTATACAGAGCTGCTGCATTCTTTGTGTTGTTGAAATCATTCACTGCTACTTGACTCTTTCTTAAAAGAATAAATATTTTTGTAAAACATATCATATGTAATATAGTATAAAACATTTAGGGGCCGGCCCCGTGGCTGGGTGGTTAAGTTTGCACGCTCGGCTTCGGCGGCCCAGGGTTTCGCAGGTTCAGATCCTGGGTGCGGACATGGCACCGCTCATCAGGCCACACTGAGGTGGTGTCCCACACAGCACAACCAGAGGCACCCACAACTAGAATATACAACTACGTACTGGGGAGGCTTTGGGGAGAAGAAGAAAAAAAAAGAAAGAAGATTGGCAACAGTTGTTAGCTTAGGTGCCAATCTTTAAAAAAAAAAATTACGTACAATCAGAACAAGGAGAATAAAAGGAACCCTGTGTATTCTTCTCTCCGGCTCAGAAGAATTACCTCGGCATCTTAGAAACCCTCCTTTCTCCTCTTTTCATTGACAGCTCTTCCATCCACCCTCAGAAGATTCTTCTCCGATCTTGGGTGTTAACGCTTCTTTTGCTCTTTTAAAATAGATTCACAGCCCACGTGTGCATCCCTAAAGGATTCATTACACCATTTGACAGAGTTGCAAGTGCAAATTTAACTGGAATAAAAAAGTGAGACTGCCCCTAGGTTCCCAGGAGAAGATAAACTCAATGGCCTCTCTGGGTGTGGATCCTCTGAAGGTGTAGAAAGAACCCCTTCTAGAAAGGTCGGGGCAAGGCTGTGGTGAGACCTGGGAACCGGGCTCGCACCGTTGAAGCAACTGGTTCTGGGTCCCTGCAGTGATGTGGTCGGTCAAGCAGGCAGCTCAGAACTTCCTAGTCCAAACTGGCCACAGCCGGCCTCCAGCTCCCAGCAGGATGTCAAAGGAGAGCATTCCTGTGGGGTGAAATGAGGACCCTCAGCTGATCCAAGCAGTAGGTCATGGAGGAGAAAGAAGGAACTTCATCAATATAAGGACAGGATAAGTTGAATATGCTTAGCTGGACTCAGCAGGGTACCAGATTTAAGGAGGTGGCCACAGAGATGTTGCTGATGGCCTGTGGGACACATCTCTGGATGCTGTCATCTGGACCGTGTTGCCTCTGTCCACTCATCTCGGGGCCTCCCTTCACCATCCTAGGGGTGCCCTTGCCTCTTTCTGTGTTGGATTTCCATATACCCCTGTCCCTTCTCTTGGTTGACGCTCTCCTTTTGGTGGAACGCTTCTTCTAGTAGCTTCCTGAGAAATGACATGTAGGAGAAAAATTTTTTGAGGATTTGCATGTCTTAAAATGTCTTTATTTTAACCCCATACTCAACAGTTATGTTGGGTAAAGAATACTAGGTCAGACATCATTTTTCTTTAGAATATCTTCTTGCTTCTAGTCTCGCTCTTAAAAAGTCTAAAGCCATGAATATTGATCCTTTGTGCGGCCTGCTTTTTCTCTCTGGAAACGTATAGGATCCTTTAATGGTCCCCGGAACTGGAAATCTCACATGACATGCTTTGGGAGGAATCTCAACAGGCTCTCACAATTTGGCCATTCACGCCCTTTAGTTCTGAGAATGTTCTTGAATTATTCCATTGACGATTGCCTCACCTCTCCTCTCCAGTACCTTTCGGAAACTCCAGTTAAATCTCAGTGTCGGACACCTGGACCGGCCCTCTAATTTTATTATTTCACTCTCTATTTGTTCTCTCTTTGTGTTTTTGACTACTCTCTGGGAGATTTCCTCAAGTTTAACTTCTATCCAGTTTTTTTTGTTGTTGTTTCTGCAGTTGTATTTTGAGTATCCAAGATCTTGTTTTGATCTCTGAATGTCCGAATGATCCTTTTTCGAAAAACCCCATTCTTGTGTCACGGATGAAAAACTTCCCTGTCTCTGAAGATGTTAATGGTGTGCATCAGTCCTGACTTGCACAGTTTAAGAGCTGAGGAATCAAAGGCTGACAGAAGTTCGGTTCATGTTGGGGACTTTCTGATTTTCACACGGTGGTGTGACTGAGGAGGACCGTTTGTTGGGGGCCCCTGGTGTCGTTATCTCAGGATCTTTCTTCTTGGGCTGATAAGATTCTCCAGAGTCTTTTCATCTCCTGGCTGGAGAGGAAGGGCCTGGCTGCCAGTGTTCTGGGAGTAGAATGGGAGAAAAGGGCTGGGTGTCTCTGCACTGAGCATTCAGTGGACATACTGTACTTATGCCTACAGCTGGGACTGACATCATTCAGTCCCGTGACCTTCTGTCACACCCTCTCCAGAGAGGCAAGGACAGAGTGGCGGGGGGCAGAGCGCGCACGAGAGATTGGGTACTTCTGAAACAGCTTTCACCCGGTTCCCCAGAGCTCACCCAGTTCTGACTCTGCCAGCTTTGGGATATCTCAATTTGCCATATTTCCCTCTCAATTCTGCTTTCAAACTGGAAATCTTTTGAGAGCTTCTCTTTCTTTTAGTCCCTTGTCTAATGCAGACGATAAAAGCAAACTCATGGTGTCAATGTTTTGTTTTCCCACTTCTTAACTAAAACCATGGGTTCATTTGGTCCATTTTTCTAATGGCAGGCAACAGCTTGTTTCAGGCAACATGATATATATTTCAGGGCTTTTGCTAGATCAGCACTGCAGTTCTGGTCCTGATATCTGTATCCATCAGCTTAATCTAAACTATGTTGCAATAAGAAATGGCTTCCAAAATCCTAGAGCCTTGCAACATCAAATGTTTATTTCTTGCTTTTTTACATATTGCCAGTGCCTCAGCTTTTGCTCTGTATTCTTTGTTCTACAATATAGGCTGAGGGAGGAGCCCCTGTGTAGTCTGGTGGCAGAGGGAACAAAGCAATGGCACAACCAATGGCCCTTAAAACATCTCTTCAGACATAGTGTAGATTCCATTGGGCAAAGAAAGTCACATGGTGAACCTGACCTCAATGGGCAACATGCATACCTCTCTCACCAGGAGGGGCCCCAGGAGGGCTCTGAGGGGTGAGCCCAGTAGGAAGAACAAATATTTGGGATAAATAATACTATAATACAATCTGCCGCAGTTCTTTTTTTTTTTTAATCTTCTTTAAACTGACTGATCCAAGACTGGGATTTGTCTCGTTCATGCTACAATGTTCTAATAAAGTAAGAAGTTGTTGTCTATCGCCTCTGTCCTTATGACCCCTATCTCTTCAGCGGGCACATGGCCTGCATCCCCAAAAGATGACCGGCACTTTGATTAGCTCCCTGACCACTGCACACCATGAGCTGTTGGCACTTGATCCCAGGAGGTGAAGGAGTTCCCATTGCGACCCGCCCCGGCAAGGTGCCAGCACTCACTCTCAGAGCCTCGCTCTTCCCTGAGGCCCTTTTCTGTAGAACTCCACTCCTGCTGCGGGGCTAGATCCTGGGGATGCTTCAGATAGGGTTTCATTTCCAGGAAAGCCTGGGTGTATGCTGGTTTCCAGTCTCAGGTTCCCGCGAGGTCCCTCTTTCTCTTCCTACTCATGTATATCCTCAAGAGAAGCTCCCAGTACTCGACGTAATTTGAGAGAGATTGTATTCCAGCAAGCAGAAAAAGTCAAGCCCAACTCTTGTCTCCAAATATTCTATATTCGAGCACAAGGCAGGTACCGCATCCTTCCTGTTGCTAGCTGCTGACTGGGCATAAATTAATTTAGTTTACATTTTAGGAACAATGATTAGCTCATGATTCATGCTGCAGAAAATGTTCCTATCTCTTCAGCTCT
This sequence comes from Equus caballus, assembly GCF_041296265.1. Taxonomy (NCBI): domain Eukaryota; kingdom Metazoa; phylum Chordata; class Mammalia; order Perissodactyla; family Equidae; genus Equus; species Equus caballus. The sequence goes on along the minus strand of NC_091712.1, from coordinate 18,942,876 downwards.
GTAAGGGTTTATTTTGGTTTCCTCGCTGTTTATGTTGAAAGTTCCAAGATCCACTGGCTTCATTAAATCTGCAAAAAATCCACTATCTAAACAAACAGCACCTTTCTCTGGGTCTGTGGGATACAGACTATTTATTTTTATCTGAAAGTGACCAGCGTTAATTTATGCATTTGTTCCAGATGTTGCACCCAAAAGAGCTAACCTTGCCAGTGGGTCACAGCGTCATCTTGGCTCCTGGAGGGGGCCGGACAGAGCCTCCTCGGGCGAGAGAACAGCGGAGGCTCCGAGCTTTGTGGGCGAGCCTTGCCTCTGAACATCTCTCTCGTACAGATCCTTACAGTGGCCACACAAACCAGCCAGACAGGTCTAGTAGCGTGTCTGTATTGCTTGATTTTGCTCGTGAACGTGTTAGGGAAAGTCATAGAATTGGGGGTTATAGAAAGGCAGCTCTTCACTCGGACTCAAGGGAGGGAGAAGGAGCCTGCGGCGGTCATCAGGGCTTTTCCCGCGTGTCCCCTGCTCCTGCTGGGCACACCTGGACTTGCACCACCCCGTCCCCTTGAGCTCAGGTGGGCCATAGGATCACTTTGGCCAATGAAATGTGAGCGAAGCCTGCTGCGAGGGTGTGCAATTTGCCACAACTCCTTCCCCAGACACAACGGTGGCAGGCGCACCTGAAGCGGAGCCTCTGCAGGCAGGAGGCTGGGCGCTCTGCTCCGCAAACACGCGTGAGCAAGGAATTAGCTCTGTTCCTTTCAATCGTCGTGAATCTGCGGTCATTCACAGCTGTCGCTAAACCCGGGCAACCTTGGCCAGTGAAATAACCCGGTGACTAAAAACCCAAGCTTTTTCTAACACTGACACAAAACCTAGGAGCCATAAAAGCGAAGATTTAAATGTGACTGCATTTTTAAAAGTCAAAATTTTCTAAATGGTAAGAATCATCATACACAAAGCAAAAGGGAAAATATTCGCAACTCGTGGGCTTCGGGCTTGTCTCTCCCGTGTACGTGCAGCCTTTGCACTTGCTGCCCCTCTACCACCCCAGACAGCCACACACACAACCTCTCACCTGCTTTAAGAATTCTCCCCAGTGCCGCCTTCCCAGGAGGCTTTCCTTCAGAATGCTGTTAACAATTGTGGTTCTCCCCACACGGCCTCTCTCCTTCCCTGCTTTATTCTGCTGATAACACGATTGTCCACTGTTGTGTATATTTATTTACTTACTCCTGTTTGCCTGTCTCGAGCCACCAGAATGTCAGCTCCATGCGGCTGGGGATATGTTCTTTGTTGGTGGGTTTCTTTTGTTTACTGTTAGATCTCCAGTACTGAAGGAAGTGTTAGGCGCTCACATCAGTATTTGTTGAATGACTTAATGATGTCTGTTAAATAAAGAAAGTACAAAATAGTGTGAATTTTATCCTACCATTTATCTAAAAGGGATTTTTTTCCCTTTTATATAATCCAGACTGTCAGAAATTTTACAGAACCAACAAGTGATTTCTTCAACAAATAAATTTCAAGGAGTGTAAAAGAAGAAAAGCAGCGGGAGAATCTGTAGGTTAAAAGAGACTTTAAAGACCTACCAACAACTGTGATACAGGGACAATATTTGGGCCCCGATTCCAGTAAACAAACTTTAATAAAATTAGTGGCATTTATGAAGCAATTGGAAAGTTGAACACTGACTGGATATTTTATGATATTAAGGTATTATTGTTAATTTTTAGGTGTGATTGTTGTATTTTGGTTATGTTTTAAAAGTCTTCATCTTTTAAATATACACACAGAAATATTTATAGATGAAATGCTCTGATGGCTGGGAGGGGACAGGTGGGATGTGGCGGAAAGAACATTGTCCTCGAGTTGACATGACTTGAAGCAGAGTGATGGGAACATGGGGTTCCATTATGGGATTCTGTCCACCCTTGAACACCGTCAACATTTTCCACAGCAAAAAGGTTACAAAAGAATGTATGCATACATTCGCGCACACACATGCACACCCCCACCCCCATGACTTGTATATGCATAATAGATCTCTAGAAACTTCCTCAAGAAGGTTATTATATTGGTTGTCTATGGGGGAGAAACTGGGTGGCTATGGGTAGTAATTTTTAGTAAATTTATATCTCGTTTTCGAATTTTGGACACTGTGAATGTATTATCTACTCAAAAAGTTACATTAAAAAACAATCTTTGAATCCAGGTTTTGGTGCCAGACAGCCTGAGATGGCACTCAAGCTCTGTTATGATTAGCTGTGAGACCTCAGGCAAATCACCCAACCTCTTTAAGCCTAAATTCCCCTTCTATAAAATGGCCATCATAGTACCTCCCTTCTGGAGATGAGGAATGTAAAACACTTAGCATAATGCCCAGGACGTAGCAAACTCTTCACATGTTTTAGCTCTTTTCATTTTTACCAACCTCAAGTAAGGGATGGTGCAGAGCCAAGAGAGGGACAGAGGGAGCGAGCTCCCCAGCCCGGGCGGCAAGCTCAAGAGGAGAGCACGCTTGCTCACCTTCGGTGTCCAGAGGGGCTCGCCTTGATCAATATCAGCTGCGGGAGAGGAGACAGACTGTTATTCATCTTAGAGAAGATGACTTTGCGTGGTACTCTGTCTGATTTTCATGTGCCTTTATTTTAAAATTGTGGTTTGAGGCCTGCCTCAGGAATTGGAAACAGCTGGAGCCTTGGGACCTCTGAGGGGCTCTGCCACGGGCAGTTCCTACCTTCCTAGGCCACCGCATCGTCTTCATCTGTAAGGTGAGTGAGTGGGGTCAGACATCCCTGGACCTCTGGCTCTAACACGCTGTGACCTGGTGAACTGCTCCTTGCTGCTTCTCAGAAATATTCAGAAGTCTGTTTCCAATGGTGTCTGGAGGAGACTTTGAATTCATTGATTCATTCAATCATTCATTCAACAAATACGTGCCAGGCACTATTCCAGACACTGGGAATTCAGCAAGGAAAAAACATGTGTCTGCCCTCGTGGGGCTTAAATTCTAGTCGTGGAAGATAAACAACAAACAAGTGAACCAACCGCCAATCAAGAAATCTTTACATAATCGCTGATGCTCGCGTGTACTATCAGGAGAATGAGTACAAAGTGGCACAGAGGACAGTAGGGTGATCGGGGAAGTTCTCTTTCCAGGGGGTAATGGTTGAGCTAAGACCTCAAAGATAAGGCACCAGTTGTGCAAGGACCTAGGAGAAGTGGTCTAGGGAAATGCAGTTCAAATGCAAAATAAATGGCTTTGCTGCTCTCCTTCCTGGAGCGTCTACTTTTAAGGGAACTCACTGTACCCTCTTCGGTCCACTCCCATGGCCTACAGGAGAGCCTACGGCCTACAGGATGCTCGTACTTTAAAAAAACCTCATGTGAGCTGCCTCTGTGAACTTCTCTAGCGATTTGATTTACAAAAATGTAAACACTATACTTTGACGATGGATCAACTTGGTCAACAGATGCCTTATTTGATTCTGCAGACTGTCATAACAACAAATGCTAAAAGCTGTGAAAGCCTCTAGGGACAGTATCCAATTCTCAAGAAGCAAAGGAAAGTCTACGGAATTTGCTTTTTCTTTTGTCTTATCTTCCCTTATCTCTTTTCTTTTTGTTTTTTAAATGCTGTGCCCTTAGACGCTTCACAGAGAAAAGAATGGCAAGTCTCTGCTCCTGATAACTTATCTTCCCCAGGTCGCTTTGCTCCACTCCAGGCAGGCGGTTGCTTCTCTGGGACAGAAATATGCACAGGGCGGAGCAGGGCTGCAACAACCATGGGCAAAATGCATCTTCCTGAGTAAACTTGGCACATCATCAGTCAAGTGCTGCTTTTGTAAACTTTGCAATATAGATGGGTACATATTTTCAGCTGATATTTAAGAAAAGACCTCTTGAATGTAGAGCAATTGAATTCAACCACTGGCCCTTGGTAATGCAAGATCGCACCTTGGTCACTGTCACAGGGACCCTGCACCCAGGAATCAAGACTCAGGACTCACGTGGAGAAGTATGTGAGCTAAGCCATTCAACTGACCCAGGGTATTGTCAGAGCCAACTCTCTTATTCAGTCCAGTGGGGACAGTGCTGAGAGCACATAATACTTTCAGGGACCCCCCCAAAATGTCTTAATTTCACTTAAAACCAGAAGGAAAAACAACTTTTAGGCCAAAGAAGATGTTTTAATAGATAATATTAATATAGTCATATTTATACCAACATAGTCATAAAATAAAAATGTTTTTGATGGAGAAAGGGTCTACAGAGGCAAAAGAGCCCAGGGCGCTGGGTATTGTTCAGAGTTCATGACTAATAATACAAGAATAAAGTTACGCGTTTATTATCTATGATCAGAGAGTATGTTAGAGGTCGAAAATTTTAATCAGGTTTTAAAAACAAAAAGTCACATTGGGAGAAACAATTTGCCATCTGAGGACGGTCTTGCTTCTGGCTTCTTCACTCAAGGGAAAACGTTTTTCCTGATTTTCTCCATTAATTTTTTCCCCGCCCTTTTTTGGCAGCACTGATGTCCCTTCAGTCATCCTCTCAGTCGTGTTGCCATGAGGAATAAGAGAGAAAATGGAGGTGAGACTGCTGGTCCGTTACCTGAAACATGACTATTTCAGAAATCTCCTTACTCTCTCTGTCTCACCCTCATCCTTTCTCTCTTCTTTTCCTTTCACCTTTCATTTCACTTTTCCCCTCATTACCTCCCTTCTTCTACCCGTTCACCTCTTTCCTCCCTCCTTCTTTCCTTCCTTCTCTTCTAATGTATCATGATTTTCCTTGTGCCATGTCTGATGGAGCCTGAAGTGACACCAAAAGAGGAAATTCAGGCCTGGGAATCAAGATCTACATACAAAAAGACATCTTGGGATGTGGCTAATTCCCAAAGGACTTACCTCCTGTCCTTTTTACATACAAGGTAGTGTGCAAGTGTGTGTGTAACAGAATCCACCTGCTTTAGTTTCTCAGGACGTCTTGCCATAAATTTTATCTAACTCCTCACAGTGCTACCCTCAGAAATATCCTAAAAGTATACTTCTGTGGCTTGACAGCAAGTTGAGCAACACGACAGCCGAGGACACTGAATTAATGTAAGTCATAAAAGTTTCACCTCCATGAGATTCGCTCTTGAGATCATAAAGCTGTAGTCAGTGAAAAGTAGCCATTGACTGCGAGCATGGGGTAAATAAATTATCCTTTGCATTCTGCTCTAATCTTGGCTGCAAAGAGGGCATACTAATGCCTTCATTGCAAAACTTTGAATTTGTAAATAAATGTGATTTAGACCTTTAAAAAAAATGGAGAGGGGCAAGAGTTGGTTGCAGGGCAAAAAGAATGTCCTTGCTAAGTTTTTAAGCCCCCAGATTTATGAAAAATCTAAAAGCCTGCTTGGTACAGTGGAAATTTGGGTCCATGTTTAAACACTGGCTCTGCCACTTGCTACAGTCTTGATTGTTTCCTGGGCATGGCCAGGGCCAGACCTCTTGCAGAGTAGTGAGATTTCCAGAATTTAGCTTTCTCTACTTTGAAAGAGCACAATGATCTAAAAGAAAAAGTTTAGCCTATAAGTTATTGTACTAATATGTTATATAAGGTACAGTGCAAAATATATATATTTTATCATGATTTTAATCTAAAAAAGTTTTTATTTATTATAATTGTTATCAAACCAAAGTGGGTTCACTTCCTGGGAAGTTAAAATCAGACTCCCGACTGGAAGTAGTTGTCACACAAAGTAGAGTTTATTTACAGCAAATAGGAGACCACACAGAATTATTTCCAAAGTCGTGGCTCCCGGAACGAAGGGAAGCAGGTGACTTATTTCAGGTGGGGAATGTATTTAAAAGGGCAGTTTTGTCATGACGTGTAGAGGCGGGCATTCGCTGGTGCAGGTGCAGCCTGATAAAGTGCTCTCGCATAAATTGCATGTTATGCTAATAAGGCCCAGGCTTATTCTTGGGCAGAGATGTTAGTATTAAAATGAGGCAGAGGGCATCTCTTAGTCATCTCAGGTCGTCTGCGCAAGTGCTGCCCTTGCAGTAGGGCTCAATCTGGTTTGGGCCAGTTGACGCTGGTGTCTCTCCCCAACATAGCTCTGGAAAACAACTGTGAGGAAGCGTCAAGTGCCTTTAAGCTTCCTCTGAGCTGCTTAGGACATATACCGATGACGTAACCACATTATGGAAAGCAATTAAAGATCACATTACACATGTCATTACTTGGTAGTCATCTAAAATACCTGCTTACTTGAAAATGGAAGAAAACAAAAATAAGGGGGGAAAGTGGATGGATGAAGAAGAGAGGATTTTTTCTGATGGTGAATGTGTTCTGTAATGGTGGACACATCACTCTCCGCATTTGTCAACACCCATAGACCTTTACAGCACAGAGCTAACCTTAATATATGCAAATTTTAAAAAATCATTTAGGAGATCAGAGGATCCCAAGATGGAATGGAGACTGTGACAAAAGAATCTAACTGTCCTACAAACATACCCTCCCTGGAGGGGAGGAGAGAAAAGGTGCTGATCAAGTAACTCTGGGGGACCAAAGACAAAAGGAACTGCTCATAAGCCCTGTATGCTAGTTGGTAAAGTTGTCTTCCATGGGGTACGGGTTAAGAATTCTGAAACAACTAGACATGTAAACTGGAAGTGAACAATGATGTAAATACACAGAGGATGCTGGGAGCCGGGTTTCTCACTGTTGGATTGTAAGGTTACAGACAAGCAAGAAGAGAAGGCTGGAATAATCCATGTAGCACTGGATCAGAGATGGAAACGTCAGCATGAGCTCAGAGTTAGCTCAATTTAGACACAGACGGTTACATACACAGGTTAATATACACATACACGTTTGTTCGCTCTGTTTGTGGGGAGAGGGTAGCAGAAATGTCTCCTTAGTAACAAGTACCCCCAACCAAGATCTAGTTTTGCTTTCCAGTACCATTCTCCAACAGGAGGAAACAGGGCTTCTTGGAGAAATGGCTGTTTCTAGAAAGGGCTGAGACAAGGAGTACACAAGATAAGCCTAGAGCATTTGTAGTGCTAAAAAGCAAGGATTGGCTCAAAACAAAGCAAAACAAACAAACAACCCCCCCCAAAATAAACAAACCACAAACTCCCCCCAAAACACACACACAACAATGGGGCACATCCAAAGCACATAGGAGCCAACAAAAAGAGCTCCCAATGACCAAAGCTGGAATAATTTGAGCAACAAAATAAATAATACAGTGTCATTTACACATATTTGTACAAAGTATAAACTTCCACGAGTCCATCCTGATATAAGTTAATAACTGAATACATTTTTTATGACGGAAGAGAATAGACATTTGTCCCATGCAGGAGAATTCCAAATAAGTTCTGTAGATACTCCCTTCTCGAGGAGGTGGAGAATAATTCCCATCCTTGCGTGTGGGTTGTGCACAGTGGCTTCCTTCTAAGAGTACGGTAAGGAAAGGGGAGGCTGCAAGAGTAACTTTACAATGGAGAAAGCTGATAAACACAACCTCAGCCAGGAGGGCAAGGTCACAGCTACATAACCACGTTGATAGTGTGTGCCCTTGACAAGATGTGATGAGAATGGCACTTTATCTCTATGGTCTTCCTCCCAAACCCGGAACCCCAGTCTAACCATGAGAAAAACATCAGACAAACCAAACAGAAGAACTTCCTTTAAAATATTTGACCTGTACTCCTCAAAACTGTCAAGACCATTAAAACCAAGAAAAGTCTGAGAGACGATCAGTCAAGGGGAGCCCAAGGAGGCATGACAACTACATGGGACGTGGTGTCCTTGATGGGATCCTGGACCAGAAAGAAAACATGAGGTAAAAACTAAAGAGATCTGAATAAAACATGGATTTTAGTTAATGACTTAACAATACTCGCTCATTAATTGTGACAAATGGTAACAATTGGGTGAACCCGGTGTGGGCATATGGGGTCATGTACTATCTTTGCAACTTTTCTGGAAATCTAAAACTATTCTAAAACGAAAAGTTTATTTTTTTAAAAAAAGCAATAATACTGATTATCAATTCTCTTTCCAAAATCCAGGAATTCATCTGCATGCTTCTTCTGTTTAATGTTGCAAACAGGTTCCTGGCCCCTAAGAGCCCTGGTCGGCTCTGGCCACTCCTTTCTTTCTGGAATTTCTCCTCCGGCCTGGGAATCTGCAGTACCTCCTGTTTAATTGTAAATGACCTTTGTTCCACGGATTTCTGAGATTTTCACAACACAAAGTGTCTTCTGACTGAGTCATTTGCGATGGATCCATGGGTGCCCTCGCCCCTTATCCTTATCCCCAACCCTGTCCTTATCTTATGGCCCAGGCTGCCATGACCTCACTGGCCAGCCGTCTGGGCCCGGCAGACAGAGCACACCACTGCCACGCACCGCACACCACGGCAGACTGTTCCTCACTCCGTACAATGGCCTGATTTTTTAAATGGATGACGATAAAAATATCCTTTGGGGTAGTTTTATTGGTTGGATGCTTCTAGCGTTTGGACTTACTATGGCTGTAAATGACATCATCTCACATCTAAGGAGTGGCATTGATGATATGTACCTTGCAGCGTTGTTGAGAGGCTATACATGCAAGTGGCTATGCCAGCAAAAGGCGTGCAGAGCTCTTGGCTCATACAGACGTGGAGTCAATATTGTACTCTCTCCTCCCACTCTCCTGAGCACAGAGAGGGTGTACGGCCTAGTGCAGGGGTTCCCAAATTGTGTTTTGCACATCAATACTAGACCACAAGATAAAGGGTGTGCTGTAAACACATATGTTTGGGAAATCCTGTGTACCATACCCTTCTCTTGGAGATGTACAATAGAAATTTTAACCTGTTGGAAGCTCAAGGAAGCCCTGTGGTAAAGAAATGTTTCATTTTCTTTAATTAAAATTACCAAGACCCACTGAACTCTTTTACTGTGTGTGAAGCACCCACCACTGAACCAGTAGGAATCCTTAATCTAGTCCTTGGGGCCGGAGACCAGGCAGAAGGTCGGAGGAGACAAAAGCATGAAGACAAAATATCTAAAAATCAGATGAAAATACTGGCCACCAGCTGCTCATAAAGCATTTGGGAGACTGGCATGGGACAGAAAGCTTTCCCTGGCTCCCAGCCACACCAGCCACAGCTGGGTGAGTCTCTTTTCCCCTAGAAGGGTGAGTGGTGGGGGTGGGTGGGGGCTGTAGGAAACCGGGGAATGGTGTCTTCCAGGTACACATGGGGAACTTACCGCCACCTCCCACTCTCCTGCTGCGAGGGAAAGCAGAGACACAGACGGCTCCCCAGGGGCCCTCCCTGCTCAACGCCTCTGCGTGATCATGGTGTTGGGGGCACACAGGCAACCTCAAACCTCCAGCTCTGTGCTCTGTACTGGAGCGGGGAGGCTGGAGCGACTTCTCTGTCTCCCTTGAGCTTTTGCAATTCTCCCAGGAGGTGACTGGCTGTCCTTCTAGGATCACTGTGTTTACCAAAATAAATTAATCCGTGAATTATCTGCTTAAGAGGAGATAACTCCAGAGTGTGTCTGCCTAGATCCCCAAAGCCTGCGGAAGACAAGCGACCCTTTCAATGCGGCCGCGGGGAGACTGAAGCGCGAAAGCGGAGGCACCTCCCGGGCAGGAAGGGCCAGCCCTGCGGTGTTTCATAGGCAGAGTCATAAATGGTCATAATCCCTCTCTCTGGTCTATTTAAAAGCCTCAGGGACAGACAAAGCTCAGAGCAAAACACAGAACTGGATGTTCAAACACGTCTAAGGAAATCCTCCTCCTACGAGACAACACATATGGATCAGCCCTATCTTCTAGATCTCGAACTCTCCTCTTGTATAAACATAACCATAGCAAGTCCGCAGACATCACATTACAGCTATTTCCATAATCTGATCCCCAGTATAGAGCTTTTTTGATCTGGTTATAGTCTAGTTGCTTCATTGAATGACTCTATATGACAAATATTTTCTCTGGTCTTTGTCCTTGTAAAGTGATTTGCTCTTATAAAACAGTGCCTTAAAGTGGATGTTTGGTTTGGAGGGCAGGAAGCAGGCAATGGTTCTTTAAGCTGTATTTTTCTAAACCCCAGTTTCTCATCTGTAAAATACTTGATTTGGGATTTCTGGCCCCAGGAACTGTGAGAGAATAAATTTCTGTTGTTTCAAGCCACCAAGTTTTTGGTTCTAGGAACCTAATACAGCCCCAAAGTGGTGACGCTCCGGGTTTGTTCAAAGATCCGGAGGAAGACCCATGAGCGAGGTGAAGGGTCGCCTGAGATAGTGTGGAGAGTCAGAGTCCAGGCCACTCGAGGTCCTAGAGATCCTGGAAGGAAGTTTGGGTTGTTGTAAGTACAACGAGAAGCCACGGAAAAGATGAAAGCAGGGACTATAATGACCCACTTTTTAAAAGGAGACCACCCCTGTGTGGAGAGAAACTGGACTGGGGAAGCCAATGCAGAAGCGTGTGTGAGAGATAGTAGTGGCCTGCGTGAGGGGGTGGTACTGGAGACAAAGGGTAGCAGAGAGAATCAAGATACATTTGTAGATAAAGCTGACAGAACTTGCTGATGGATTGGATATGGAAGTAGAAGAAAGGGAAAAACCAAGGATGATGCTAGGGGTCTGGTTTGACCCAAAGGAGTGGCTTGTGACAAAGCCTAGAGAGAGAACAGGGTTGGAACAGAGGATGAGAAGCCGGAGTTCAGCCTTGAACGTGTGAAGTTTGAGATGGCTGTGCATTATCCAAAGAGTATCCCAACATGCAAAGCGGCAATTCCGGAAAGACCTCTAGGCTGGAGGTGTAATTAAAGAATCCCTGTAGAGATTACACAAAGCTGGGGTCCCCAAGGGAGAGACAGAGAAGACAGCTCAGAACCAAACCTTGAGAAGTACCGACGTTTAGAGATTGGGAAGAGGAAGATTATCCGATAAAGGAGACGGAGGAAGGCCAGCGAGATGGAGGGAAAGTGAGGAGAGCATGTCGTTCTGGAGGCTAAGAGAGGGACATATTTTCCTAAAAAGTGTGCCCAACTCCTACAAATGCTGCTGAGCAGTCCAGTAAAACAAGGCCACTGAACTGTCATTTTGATTCAGCAATCTAGAACTTGCTGGAGACCTTGCCCAAAGCCATATCAGGTGAGTGATGGGGGTGGACACCAGAGTGGGATGGATGGAAGAGTGGACGACTCAGAAGAAATTCCAGATGGAATAAAAATTAAAACATAAGAACAAAACTCTAGAAATATTGTAAGAAAATATAGGAGAAGATTTTTTTATAATCTTGGGGTAGGAAGGCTTTAAAAGAAACACAAAATGAAAACACATAAAATTTAATAAATTTGACTATGCATCAATAATTAAAAACTTCTGTATGAGGGCCGGCCCCTGGCCGAGTGGTTAAGTTCGCACGCCCTGTTTCAGCGGCCCAGGGTTTCGCTGGTTCGGATCCTGGGCGCGGACATGGCATTGCTCATCAAGCCATGCTGAGGTGGCATCCCACATCCCACAACTAGGAGGACCCACAGCTAAAAATACCCAACTATGTCCTGGGGGGCTTTGGGGAGAAAGAGGAAAAATAAAGTCTTTAAAAAAAAAAAAACAAATTTCTGTATGACAAAAAAGAGTGCATAAATTTTAGGAGAAAAATGAGCTACAGATTTTGATATGCAAATAATGTATATTCTCAATATATACAATAGAAAAAGGACTAGTATTCAGAATTTATAAGAATTTCTATGAATCAATAAAAAAGGACAAATAATCCAATAGAAAAATGGACAAAAGATGTAAAGAGGGCATTTCAGAGAAGGTAAAACCAAGTGGCCAATAAATATATGAAAGGATGCTCTGTTTCATTAGTAATCAGAGACATGTTCATGGCAAGTGCTGGTAAGCGGGCATTGTCAAACATGGCTGGTCATGGTGGGAGTGTAAACTGGTACAGCCATGAGTGGCAATTTGGCAATGTTTATTAACAAATTCCATTTTGTACAATATGCTCTTCAGAAACACTTGTGTATGTGTAGAAGGTGGTTCACTCATGTATTTGTAATAGAGAAAGGTAATCCAGGCATCAGCTAGGCTGCTTTCCTCTCTGGAGCTCTAGGTACTCTTCCAAGCTCACACAGAATTCAGGTCCTTGAGGTTGTAGGACTGAGGTCCCTGTTTCCTCATTGGCTGTCAGGTGGGGGCTGCTCTCAGTTCTGGAAGCTGCCCACAATCCCCTGCCATATGGCCCCCTCACAACATGGCAGCTCACTTCTTCAAGGCCAGCAGCAGAGTCTCTCTCTCCAGAAGAATCTGCTAAGATGGAGACAAATTATGTGATGTATTCAAGGGAATGACCGTCCCATCAGGCAAAAGTGGATAATCTCAAGAAACGTCTTAATAAAGTCATGGAAATTTTCTGGTCTGGTGAGAAGTAAATAAGCCTTTCATGATTTTTTTGCTTATGAATTTAGTTTATTTCATAGGAGATTAGAAAAGACTCAATTGTGTGGTATCAGTATACTGTGTACTTTATCTTCAACTTCTAAAAAAAGATTGACTTAAAGACCAAAAACTTTACCTTTTGATGGGACAAAAGAAATAACCAGAATGAACTAAACCAAGTTATGAAAAAAAAACAATCCCTGAGACGCTGAGCTTCCTGCTAGCTCTCTGCCCTGCTGCTGCCTTTACAAACACTTCCGTAGCCTCCTATCTCCTGGAGAGCCCTGGGAAATGCTGTCGAAAGCAAGTTGTGCGCAGGCTTTTGCAACCTGAGTTTTGTTTTTCTTCTTTTCCATTGTGGATAAGCTCACTGATGACGTAGGACTTGATTAGGCCTGAACAGGACCAGAGGTGGAAATACATATAGGACCCAGGATTTCCTGCAGAGCTTGTCGTCTTTGGAACATTCACAGTGGAAAATAAAGGTATCCTAGTCCCATGGTCCCCTGTGGCTAGGATAACACAAAAGCTGTGTTCTTTGGACACTTTTTGCTGCCCCAGCAGTCCATAAGAGATTTCCTCTGTGTCCTTAAGCCACCATCATGAGCAAATTGTTTTGTCAGTTGGCCAGGACCTCCAGATACTCAAGGATCACGTTAGCAGGAAACTCCAGCTGTGCGTGTGGAGGTGGGGTGGCCGTGCCTTAAAGAAAGTTTCATTTTTGTTTCAAGTTGTCATGATCTTTTATTGGGTTCAACAACATTAGATGAAAACACATCCAGCAGTGTTTCTACATCTGGAACTTAGCTGTCCCGCTGAGGATACTCAGGATGACTCCAGGGAATAATCATGGAAAATGACCAGGAAATCATTCTGAGAGCCAGAGAAAGAACTCTGCATTGTACCAAGATGCTTGAAGCATATTAGCTCCTGTGTCAAGCCCACATGTGTCCCGGGAATAATAAGACTCTACCACAAGCCCATTTCTCGTCACCTCATCCAGCTGTAGTTCATCTGCTCTTCATTTCTTTAGACCTGGGCCCTACCCAGCATCTGCTCTGGCAGGAAGTATATAAGGAGGTCTTTAACCAAGACTTGCTGATCCATTGTACTCAGATAATTGGTTCTGCCTGTGGGTTCATTTGCTTAACTCGCTGGACTCCCCAGGTGTTCTTGGCTAATGCTAACTGCTAGTCCTTGATTTCAGTTCAACCACTTATACTCTGGTTCAACTATACTCAAGTTCACCGATACTCTGGTACTTTAGATCTTGGTTCAACCACCTGTACACCAGCCTGTTTTTTGATCTTTGGTTGGCACACTCTTCTGAACCCTGAACTCTCCCCTTTAGTACTCAGGCAGTGGTCCTCTCCCAGTCCCAGTGCGCACTGACGCCCAAAGTCCGCCTGCTCACTGATGTCAGCTTTTCAAATCAAGGCATCCTTACCTCATCCTTGACTCCACTCCACCTTCCCTCAGGTAAAGCTCAAGCTCAGGGAAGGAGTGGGGTGAAGGAGAAGATGAGACTCCAGAATGAGACGAGCAATAGGGTGGAGATGAGAGAAGCCGAGTATCTGTTGTCTACATGTCTGGTAACGTACAAAGCTGGACATTCAGTGGTGTAATTAGGGCTATGAAATAAATATGGATGTCATAATAAACTCATCGAAATGACAGAGGCAAAATGGCGCCATAAAAGTATACACTCCTGCTGCCTGTGTCCCGTGTGACAATGACTGCCACAAGGCAAGATTTATAACTCATTTTGTAGCGGTTCTGAGTTTAAAGAGCACCTGTACATCTCTTATTTAATTGATTCTAAAATTGCAAGATACATTATATATATATATATTTAACATTTCTGAAATCTATATGGTTCTGACAGTCAGTGTTTTACGACCACTGTAGGCCAGGTGTCAGTTACCTCATTGTCATCAAAGTCGGCAGCATGGGTGGTAGCAGCCTGGAAATGTCTCAGGGACAGTCATTGTGTAACCCCTAGAGACGAAATTCTAGGGAGGGAAAGACGGTGAATCGATGAGTTGAGTAGGTCTTGAAGAAGTCAGCAGAAGGCAAATGCTACATAACTGTGGAGCCAGCTTAGGAGATCAGCGCAGTGGCTCTTAGCTCTTTGATGGATTCTTGTAAGAAGCATTGTAGCCTTAAAACTCTATGGCACAGACAATGGTTTATGTAGAAAAACACAGCTTTCAGCAACTCTGAGTCAAAAGCAATTTGGAAGAGTTCGAGTATGAATGTGAAGGTGTTTCTAATTTATTTCTCCGTTTTCCTTTTTATATATGCATATATATTATAAAACCTATGTCCAAATAAGACTAAAACAATTCTTTTAATAAGCATAAGATAAAAATTCTCCACGATAAGAAAACATTGTCTCATAGTTTGGCAGTGTTTTTTCTTTCTTGGAAATGGTGCACGTTATAAACAGTGGCTCCTCGAACGTGAAATATCTATGCCCCTTGGCCATTGAGATGAAGAAGGCACTTTAACTTCTAGTGTGGCTCACTGGCCCTCCATTTTATGTGACATGGATTCCTAGTTGGTAGGATTCAGTGGGGCTGTGTCAGTTTCCTTCTGCTCTGGCAGATTGATTCAGTTGTGGCGGCAGAACATTCCATACTTCTCCATATCGAGACACTCACAGTAGCCTCCTATATCAAGATCCAGGTTGAAAAGTGAGCTTAAAGTCACGGTGCCTTGTAAGGAGCCAAGCTCAGAGATGGAATAGTGAAAATTACGACAAAGTCCTAAACATCTGCCAGTGTTCGCAATGCAGCCTGGACGATGCAGGGGAGGACTGTCAAGCAGTTCATTGCTCGGCTAGCGGCCTTGAGGAATGTGGGGAAAGGGTGCGATGAGGAATGTTGCGATCAAAGCTCATGGAAATCACTCAGTGGGACCATGGCTACGCTTCCTGAGTTCACAGTGCCCATGCCAGGATTTGATTGTAACCACAACATTCAATGCCTCCATCACTTCAAGGGAAAGACTGATATCTGATTGTTATGGGCTATAACACATCCATTTTTCTTCCCAATAGCCACCACCCAGTTTCCTTATTGGGAATGATATCCTCTTTCGAGCATTTTCTTGGCCAGAAGGCCATCCTGGTTTCTGCCTCTCTCTTCTTTTCCCCACTATGGAGCCCAAGGTCGCCAAATACTTTCTCCATCTGCCTCTTGCTTCAGACAGGTTGGGCCAGTGACCTAAGCTTGACCAGTCAGATGTTCACTCTTGGGGACCCGGGATACTCTGACATAGAGAAGAAGAGTTTCAGAAGTTAGATTCAGCACAGTGGTGCCAGTCATTGTCGGTGATGTCTTGATCACACTGCACCTGCAACAAGCTGCTGCCTTGTTTTGTACAGTATGACCCTTTTCTCCAGTTCTTTCATGGTTCTTACCATCCCAAGCCTGTCTTTTCAGCTTCACACCAATTCTGAGAGCCCCATATAATATCCCATTAATCCCTTGTTGCTTCAAAGAGCCAGAGCCAGTTTCTATTACTTGTTACCAAGAACCCTGACTGACTCAACAGCCTCTCAGATGGGATAAGTGCACCACAAAGGAGAAGAGAGCCTGCAGAATTTTTCCCAGTGTCTTCTTTTGTGTCACTAGAGGGAAGAGATGAAGGAATGGAATCTTTCTCTGGAGATCTTCAAGAACACGAGGGTGTTGCATGTGGCATAGGGTGGTCCCGCCAAAGGGATAATAAACGTGACTTTTTATGGTTTCCTCACCCCAAGATTAGGTGACTTGTATGTGCTACAGAAGTTCAGCAGGAGAGTGTAGGCCAAGAACATCAAAGTCCCTGTACCCAACGGCCTCCATCCTATCTTTTCCTCCCCGAGGTGACAAAGGAGAGAAAGCCAGATTGGTTTAATATTTTAAAATTAACCATCCTTTAAAGGTTCCACACATATCTTAGCTTTGCCAGCCCAAGAACCCTTCCCCAATGACATCATACAAATCAATAATTTTTGGGCGGTAATTTTGGTGACAGGCAGACATACATCCTGGATGAAGGTGGTGGGGTGTATGTATGCATCTGTTTGGCATTCAGAACTGGTTCCTCTGTTGATAAGGTTATCCTGGCCATTTCATTACATATTTAATGGAAACAGACAAAACAGAAGTGACAATCAGTGGCACACCTTAGAAGAAAGATCAGTACATGCCAGTCTGCAAACTTGAGTCTTGCTTGGTGCCCTTGATGAACTACACCAACAACATCTATCAGTGCAGGAAGATTCAGAATTGCCCACACGTGAAGGTGCTTTGAAGGCGCTCAATAGTACCGCCCTTGCTCTTCTCTGCGGTGCTGCAGGGTGGGGTGGGGAACTGTTGCCATCGTTTCTTGAGTCCCAATCCATTTGGCTCTCCAAGTTAGTGCTGTGCTTCCCATGGGAAATACTTCTGAATCCCCAACAGGAGAATCTGAAATATGAATTATTCTTCCAGCAGAGGTAGCGCATTTGACTGGCTGGGCATATTTTTTATGCAGCTGGTCAGGATTAGCAGTTCTCGTTCGGATGCTGGATTAGCCTCAGAAGCACTGAACAGGCGTTGACAACACGGTCCCGGCCAAGAGTCCAACATACTGCTCATTAAGCTCCTCCTTCTTTTCCTCAATGTTCCAAGAAATGAATGTAAAGGGATCTTCCAGTAATTCTTGCTGTAAAATTGGCAGGAGAAATTAGGGCAAAGGTGCAAGGTTCACTTGCCCAGTCATGGATGTTTCTATTAGTTATGCATAAACTAAAGAGAGATTAAAGATGAAAGACTTCCAAAAAGACATAAAACCATAAAAGAACTGGAATTTAATGGTAAGGATCATAAATAAAGAGCAAGGCTAACGTAGTGGATCTCCCAGCAGCACTTCTGAGTTCCACATTTAGGGATGTCTTTCAAAACGAAACTTGATACCTTAAGGCTTATTTGCTCACATTTCAATCTGGGAAGAGTTGGCAGGGAGATGAAAATGAGGTCCTGTTGCAGAGTGAAGTAGGAGAGATGGCTGGGAGTGGAGAAGCCCAATTGGGAAAGGGATAAGGTAATTGAAATGGCGGGTGGGAGGCATCAAAGACAAACATAACCCCCTTCACCAGTCGATCTAGACCAAGGATCCTCAAGTGTGATGTACGTCAGAGTTACCTGGGGGCTTGTTACAACACAGTGCTGGACTCCACCCTCTGGCTTTCTCATTCAGTAGGCCTGGCTTGAGGATCAAGAATTTGCATTCCCAACAAGTTCCCAGGCGAGGCTGATGGTGTTGGTCTAAGAACCACACTTGGACAACCACTGATCCAGAACTCTGTGTTGGTTGATGCGAGTGTGAGGCAGACTATGGAGCCTCAAGATACCTATTGTTGGCTAACACCCACAGTTCTCTTTCCCTCTGCACTTGGCCTAAACTTTATAGGCACTGGTTAAAGTCTCAGGGGGTAAATCTTGGAAGAAAGTCAAGTATATTTCTTGACTCTCTAGAATGCTCCGGAACTCATCTCTTGTCTCAGATAACATTTCTGCACATAGAAGACATTAGTAGAACTTTTCTCCTGGAGACTAAAAAGTAGCACATTAGGAGAAAGGCCAGGCCTGGTTGTCCTTGGCATGATGTGAAAATGTGACTCTAAGAACAGAGATGGCAGAACAGTTAATTCAGAGCAATCTTGATATTGTCAAGGTGCTGGCAGCATCCATCCTTTGAGTTTCAAATTCCTGCTCTTCGACATGCAACTCCCGGCTGCCCTGGCCGCCTGCTGGTGACCGCGCAGGGACGTGGGTGTCATCCTGTCGCTCACTAATTCCGACAGATTCTTCTTGTTATGAAAAGTTCAAGGACTTCTGCTTTTTAATGAGTCAGGCAAAATTTTTTGGCCTGGTCAGAATTGAGGAATGTGTAAATGTGTGCATTTTAGAACATCAGTTTTCAACTATTCTGTTTTAAAGACCCCATTGCACTCTTAAAAATTATTGAGTACCCCAAAAAGCTTTAGTTTATGTAAGTTATACTGTCAATATTTATCATATTAGAAATTAAAACTGAGAAATTTAAAAAATATTTATTAATTCATTTAATTTAAAATAACAATATTTTAAAATAACAATAATAATACGTTGTCTTTTTAACATTTTAACATATTTTTTATTAAAACTATGTTTTTCCAAACAAAAAAATTAGGAGAAAGGTGGCATTGTTTTACATTTTTGCAAACCTATTTAATGTCTGGTTTAACAGAAGACAACTGGATTTTCATATCTGCTATGGTAGCTTGAAAAAGGAGGAGCATTTTGCTATCCTTCTCAGATAATTGTGGATATTCTTCTTTGTTACTATACGAAAACTCAACAAGTGGTAGTTTCTTAAATGTTAACAGCAGTGTGGAACCCAAAACCACGTCAATAAACTATTCATACTCTCTTATACTGAAGTCCATTGGTCTTTCATGTGCTTTAAATGCATCTTTTCTCATATTTGAAATGTAATAAAATTAATAATATTTACTGCTTCAGCTAGGGTGTCCTTAACTGAGACTTTTTCCCGCTGAGTTTGTAGTGGTGAAGAACATAATGGCCACTAGTAGAGTTTGGTGCCACTGTCTTGGTTTGTGCTGGGACATCAGCAATTTTACCCACCATTTCTTCTGTCTGAACATCGAGAGAGTGAAAAAGGTAAATAACACCTCAGCATCATTAGGGAAATAGCGTTGGCTCCATGAATTCACTGGAAATGTCTCCGCGACTCCCAGAGGTTCATTGACCACAACTTGAGAACACTATTTTAGGAGAATGAAGTAACAAGTACATCCTATGTTTTTTATCCTGAAAGCTCTTTGAGCCTTTCATCTTTCAGTGTGATTGTTAAAGAAAATCCCAAGATCACATTAAAACTCTTCTAATTGATTCAACGTCTAATTACAAGGCAAAATGAATCACCAAGAAAAAGCAAAATCTCTTGCATGTAATAAAAAGAATAATTGGTAACCCAGTGGGGAGTTACCGTCCTGGCAGTCAAATAATGAAATATAGTACGCTCAAGAACACACAGGAAAATATAGGCTCAAACTTCCTATAAATTAATAGGAACTATCATGAGAAACTAAAAAAATGGAACGCAATGGTGTCCATTATGTTTTGTTCCTTCTGTTTGGTGGAAGTAATAGACATGACCGGGACCTCTGAAAACCTCATGGTGCTGGGGAGCTGGGGTGGGAGGAGGGACTGAGTAGAGAGCTGGGGGTTTGAGGAGGATCTCTAGGGAAGGGGTGGGTATGAGGATAGCTTACACGCAAGAATCCCTGACCCTGAGCCTCCCCCTCCATGTGCTGTGCTCCTTCTCAGTCACCTGCTGAACTGGGTCTGGCCACCCCAGACTCGTGACAGACCAGAGAGCAACAGGGTCTAGCCTCTGAGTCACACTTACTCCTGCAATCCCCAGGTGACAGCCACTTCAGCTCCACATCCTACATCACCCTTGTCTTCCCCTGGCACAGAGGCTTGGAACCGCTCGTCTTGACTCCTTGTCCTGCAGAGCTCCAACTTGCCCTTGACCATATGGCTTTATGTAAAGCATTCCCCAGCTTGGCTTGGCTCTTCTGGCTTCCAGACTCTTTTCTCACCCATCTCCCCACGTAAGCCTAGAACTTGGTCTCAGACTCAAATTGAGACCCAGTGCTCCCTTGGTCTTGGCCCTGACCAGACCTCCTAGACTGTGTGGCGTTCTGGTACAGACGTCCTGTCAACATCACAGGGTAGAGTACATCCAGCAACAGATTTTCAGAGCTGAAGGGATTCCTTTGGAGCCTTAAGATACCCAGAGAGCAAGTTTGTGCTGTAGCTATGGCCGTGATGCTTAATGCATTGCAAAGAGGGATCACAAAATATACTTTAAAAAGAGATTCCCCTCTTGGAGTGTGTTGGCACTGTCTGTGCTGTTGATACCTAGAACCAAGGAAATAAGTCGTCCAGTTACCTATCAACCCCACCCCAGTCAAAACTTGGGTCCCCATTGGGTCCTTTCTGGGAGTTTGACCCTTCAGACAAAGATTGAAGTGAGTCAACAGCTAAGGGAAACTTTTGTAGAAACATCACAATATTCATGACAAAACCATGACCTTATGTGACTTGTGAAGGAACCCCAGAGATCATTGAATGTTGTTTGCCCACCACGTCGTCTTCAGAGCCCATCCCAAGGTGGAGCACATAGGAAGTGCTCCATAAAGATCTGATAGTAAATGAATGAATTAATGGGTCATCTGAACAAAGGGGACATTGGACGTGAGGAAGAGGGAACTCCTTTCTCTAGATCTTCTTTCTCCGAGTTTGGATTTTGAGGTGTCTAAACACGACTGATGTTGCTTAGGCCTTAGGATGGCCTTGGCCCCTTAGATGCAGACAGGGAGCAGGGCAAAGAAGCAGGCATCCTGGGAAGAGGGAGATGACACTATTTGGACGTCAGAGGGTCTGCTTTTGTGTTGGTTTTGTTTCTTTCTCTTTTGTTATTCGTAAACCTTCAATTTCATATTCCAATGCTATCTCAACTGTGTGGTAGGGAATAAATGGAAGGAGTTTATTTGGGTCAAAGATTTAAAGAAGAGTGGGTTCTTGTAGGCTGGCCTAAAATAGCCCTTAAAGGAAGATGATTTCCAGAGAGGCATGCGTAGGATGACCAGGACCCGGCTGTCTCTCCTGGAGATTCTTACTTCATTGATTCCATTTTTTTTTTTAAAGAAAGTCAAAGTTTTGCCTTTCCTTGCTCTCTTTGACCACTGGCGCTGTTACTTCCTCAGCTTAGCATGAGGACCTCTGGGAGGCAGTGTCTAGAAAACATGCACATGGCATTAACGTGAGGCTCCATCTAACAGCAGTGAGTCATAGGGTTGCCCGCACTAGATCACCAGCCTCAGGATTGGGGTGGGGGAGATGGAGCCACCCAAGCGACAGGAGCCGGCGCCTACAACCGCTTTGGAAGCGCATCACCCAAGTGCACACTGTTGACGTCACTAGTGTTGGTTGACCACACTAATAACATGGAGTATCAATTAAGGGCAAGTCAGTTTTATGGGCAGCTTTCTGACACCCACTGGTTTTAAGTTGACTTAAAAACCATTCAGTTGATCCTCCAACAAATAGGTATTTTTCAGACAACTGGCTTCCCTAAGGGGAGGATGAGCCCTCCCTGCTTCCTGTCGGAAGCGGCCGTGGGGAGCTCTTGGGCTAATTCAGTTCTGCAGCCCGGTTTCTACATTTAGCTAGCTATGAAGGCAGCTTGGATTTTTATAACTATCTGAGAAATTGGTGGTTATGGCTGGCATTTGGAAACAGTTTTTTTTTGTTGTTTTGCAATTCAGTATATGATATATTTTGAAATTTTGTATCAGATTTAATTAGAAACAAATTTCACACCATGTTCCTTCGCTTGATCTCATCCCCTGGACTCCACTGGTACATTTTGTCACAGATCTTTTCCTCAAGGGCAACTGTAATCTCCTAACACAATGGAAGCATGGTTCAGAGGTAAAGACCTTGGGCTCCGGCAGTGGACAGACCTGTGCAAGTCCTGGGTTTACTGTCTGCCCCACCTCCTCGGCACCCTCTGCCCTCATTTCTCCGCCTGTAAAATGAGGATGGTAGTCCCCGCTCATAGAGCATCATTAAGATTCGTGGTAATCGGTGCAATGCATCCAGCGAAGTGCCTGGCATATGAGAGGGGTTCAACAAATAATAAAAAGTACTTTTGAAAATGAATATTAACCTTTTATGTCATCAAACATACTTTCAATCTCCTAGGGTACTTCCACTTTAAAATATTCTGTTCCCTTATCAGACCAGATGACAGAAGGTGTATTCAGGAGATGTGGTCACTGTCTGCTCCCCCACTCCCACCCCCACTCCCTGCTGTCCCTTCCATACCTCAGGGCCTCCTTCAGGCAGCCCAGGAGGGGGACCCACACGTGGGGCTGCAAGAAATAGGTTTGTCAGAGCACTTCTCTGGGGCTGACAGGACACCGGGCACGTGGTGGTTCTGTGAGCCGTGCCTCTCTGAGGAGTGCACCTTGCTGCTCCCTGAGCTCAGCCCTGCAGGGAACAAGTCGGAGGCAGAGGTCGGCCTCCCACTGAGGGTCTTCACCCGAGCACCTTGCTTTCCAAAGTAGGCCTTGGACTGCGTGTGGGGGATGGTATGCGTGTGTGGTACGTGTGTGTGGTGTGGAGTGTGTTTGGTGTGTGTCTCTGGTGTGATGTGTGTGATGTGTGGGTGGTATGTGTGGGTGTACACGTGCGTGTGCATGTGATGTCCTTGGCTTTGGGAAGCAGAGGCATTTCCTGCGTTTCTGAACTCGGGCCTATGCACAGCAGGCACCCACGTAGGCAGCCAGCCAGCCTTGCTGCAGTGCTGCAGCCCTGGCACCTGTGCCTTTTGGATCCCAGATCAGCATCTTGGAGAGAAGGAAGACTTTGCCCCAAGATGGGTAGAGGCCAGCTGCATTTCTCGCTTCAAAGCAAACCAGCCTTTCCTGAGCGCCACAATGCGAAGCCCCACCTTTTTCCTGGCTGGAGTGTTTACTCCTTTTTGCTCAAGTGTCCAGGGACTTCAGTTAAGCTTCTACACTTCAACCTCTTTGCAGCTGCCTGGGTCGAAGCAGCATCCAGGTCTGTGGCCTCCGCAGCCCTCCTTCCCTGGCCCAGACAGTGGGCGGCATCGGCCATGCAGACTGAGGCGGGGTCTGCAAGCAAGTGGGCCGCGTTCCCTGCCTGCTGCGCTGCAGGGTCTCCAGGTTAAACCTCCCCAGGTCCATCTGGATCCACTGAGCCATTTGTGAATGGTTTATCCACACGGTGTAGGTGGCAGTGTGGGAGGGCCCTACACACCAACAGCTGGAATATTCAATCAGATTTTCTCTAGTTGGGGACCCAGCGTGACAATATTGCAAATAACTGTCAACACTGGCACCGGGGTCTGTGGTTAGACGCCCGCAGCCGTGAGCTGTCCCTTTTCTCTCTCCCTTGGTGGATTTTGTCCCACGGTTATTTTCAAGGTAGGAAAACAGACTGCAGATAGCAGATTTAGGATGAAGACTCCAGAACGAAATGCATGTTTTGGTGAATTATTGCGCTGCTCCTTCGTGAATTCTGAGCCACGCGCCTTCCGCCTCTCCCAAGAGTCACCTGCGTGTGGGCTGCCAGCCGGAGGGACCTTCCCAAGCCCAGACTTCGGCACCAACTGGGGCTCAGCCTTGTCCCATTCCTGGGAGGGACGATTTTGCTCTCTTTAAGAAAAGATTAATTTGGTTCCAGCCGGAAAATTGTTTTGTAAGTACTTATAGTCCAAGCGTATCATTGCTGAATCTGCCTCTAGAAAACTGCAGCTGCAAAATCACACATACCCCTCAACTTAGGAGGCAAGCATTTGTATCCGAGCCGCGAGGAGCATCTGTACCCCAGCCACGAAGGCCTGCCCTCCTCTGCACGGCCTTTTGGTCCCCTCCACCTCCCTGCCTGTCTCCTCCACCTTCCTCCCCCTCACCTCCCTGTTCTCTGAACATGCTGACATGTGACTGTCTTAAGAACAAAGAGAGAATGGGAGAAACGTGGCTCATTCTGATGGATGCTGTCAAGGAAATGTTTAAAAATAGAACACAGTGGCTTGTGCTTGTGGAGAAGGCCTTCGTGGCTGTCGCTGGAGTTTCCTTGGTGCCCGAGGTTTCGTGACGATCAGTGTGGGACTCAAGGGATGCAGTTGCCAAAATGCTGGGAAGAATCTCATCGGAGCACATGCTCCCTCTTCCTCTGCTCTCCCGTAAATCCCGAGCGGGGCTGCAGTGGGGTTCCCGGACGCTCATGCCGTGGCGGCGTGGGTCCCCTGTGGTGTAGCTGGGTCTCGGGTTGTGGATGTTTCTCACTGTGTATCATTGGCCCTGGATTTAGGGTTGCTTTACACTCCTCCTCGTCTCACCGGAGGATGCGTGCTCACGCTCGGCCATTGCTGCTCCCTCACAAAGCGGTGCTCAGAGGCTGTGAGAGATGGGAGTCCTCCCCTGAGAGCGAGGCCAACGGCTCCATTCACCTCTGAGGGCTGCTGACGATGGGGTCTCTTACTCTCAAGCCCTCACCATTTGACCAGCACTGTGTGGATGGTGTATAGCTAATATATTCTGAACACTATGTATGCTAAGTGCTGTGAGGAGCAGTGAACGTGTGTGCTTTCTCACTTAATCTTCAAACAACCCCAAAATGTACACAATGCTATTATCCCTGTTTTACAGATGAGGGAACTGAGGCTCAGAGAGGTTAAGTACCTTGGCTAAAGTCGCACGGCCAGTTATCTGTAAGCTGGAACTCAAACTAGCTCTGTTGCCAGAACCAGTGTAGTCTATTTCTCTCTAGAGCTACAAGACCTAAAAGGAAGCGTTTGAGCAAGGAGGGTGACAGGACCGGCTTCAGCCATCTGCCTCCTGCGCGGGGACAGAGTGTCTGACTGGGAGGGAGTCTTTATGGGGGCTCCTGTCTGTGGCCGCAGCCGTGCTTCAGGGCGCTCATGGAAAACCCCCGAAACTGTGTGCAAGACGCTGTGGGTGTGTGTGGTGTGTTTTTTTTCTGAAGAGAGGATGCATAATTTCAGTGATTCTTGAAAGGTTGGTGCCCCCCAAAATGTTAAGAACCCCTGACGTCATGACATAGGGTCACATCAATTTACCACTTTCTCAGGCCGCCCTCGTTTAGGCTTTCTTGCCCCCACCCTGTCCCCGCTGTCCACCCCATTTTGTTCACTTATTGGGAATCCAATCCAGGGCTCACAGGATGATAACCTGAGGCGCATGACCACAAAGGCAATCAACCTGACTCTCGCAGCGCCAGCAGAACTTCCAGATTCCTTCTGATTTGCTACCAACTCGCTGGATTCTGGAGCATCTCTGAGTGGAGGCATTGGACAGAGCCCAAGGAGAATCCCTGCCAGCCCACTTTGAGCTGAACTTCAAGTTCAATAGGGTCTTAAAGGGCCCTCCAGTGACAAGATTAGTACTGCTCTGTTGAGCAGACAGAAGGTGGCAGAGGTAGGAGTAAGACTGGACCCTGGTCTTTCTGGCTCAGTTTCCCGAAGTAAGAGCTGAAAGATGAATTCTCACAGGGAGCAAACCTAAGCAGGGTGAGGAGTGCGAGATGAAAACCCCAAACACCAGATGCTCCTAAATGATCAAAAGTTTTCTCTGAATAGAGGTCGTGTCCAAAATCAAACTCGCTGACTTAGAGACAGCCATGAGCATGCCAGACCCAGGTTATTGTGGCCGGAGCTAAGAGGGGCCTTGATGAAAATCTGGGCAGTCACTTCTCAGGTCTCTTTTTCTAGAACTATCCAGAAAGTCATGAAACCGTCCATTAATTTTTCCATTTATCTTTGGTTGAGGAAAACTGGCCTTAATAGTTGGGGAGCAAAGTTCGTTTTCATCATTTCTTCCTTCTTTCCCATCCCATCACCAGCTTGAATATAGCCTTCCTTTGATTAAGGCCATCTCTCACACTGCGAATGTTTCGTTCTTTTGCTTAACTTACCTGATTGTACCTAAAACAGGATGAGAGCTGAGTTTTCTGCCGAATCTGGTTAACAATGGATAAATATAGCTGAAAGGCCTTTGGTGGACTGGGGTCGCAGAGGTGTCGGTTTGCTGGAAACTACCAGTTGACTTTCGTCTTGAGCTGCCTTAAATCATTTTTGGAATAAGGCATGTGGAGGTAAGTTAATAAAGGATTTGGACCGTGGCTCATAACCGGAGTGGATTCTGAGCTGAGGCCGGGAGGTGAGCCAAGTGTCCTGGGGCACACCACTGTTGACTGTTGACTGTTTGGATAGAAGAGAAAGATCCTGGGGAAAAGTCTTGATCTTAAAAGAATTCCTTCCTTCAACCACAGGTTTTAAAATTTATAAAGAGAGAATATAGTTCAAATAAAGCACCTTTTAGTCTTGCCTCCTGGGAGTACTGTGAGTCAGAGATGGGTGCTGCTTGTTGGGGACCACAGGGAGACAGAGATTCTCACGGTGGGTAAGCATGGGACATTCAGAAACCGACTGCTGGGCCCCACACCTGGTTCTGCCTGCAGCAACGTGTGACCTTGAACAAGTCACTTAAGCTCTGTATGCTTCTGTTTCCTTCATCTGCAATTCGCAGATAGCAACTTGTTCAGGGGATTGTTCTGAGGACTAAAGGGTTAACACACATACTGGCTAGAGTTGAAATCGGCTTGTGGCAAGCACTAGAGGAAGGCCCCGCTGGGACTGCTGTTGCTGGTGTTAATGCAAAAATCAACTTCTTCACTCTCCAGGATGCCAGAGCCGGAATCGCTGGAGCTTTAAGGGTGCAATCCAGCCCACCTCTTTCTCCTGCCAGAATTCCACCACTCCAGACAAGTCTGTTTCTCCTCATCTTAAAGGTCTCTGAGAAAGGAGAGTCCACCGAGCGCTCGTTATCTGACCTGTAACAATCCTTCTAGTCAGAAAGTTTTCCTTATAAGTAAATCAACCTCTCTTCTTGAAATTAAAGCCACTTCCTCTCACTTAAGCCACTTTAAGATTGAGAAGTGCTTTTCTCCTTAAAATAACTCTCCTGTATTTAAATACCCTATTAAATCCCTTTTCTGGCTTTTCTTCTCCTGAAAAGAATTAGAATCATTTAACTTTTCTCTAGGGCTCACTTCAATGACCTGCTTGAATTGTTCTCGTTCTTGCCTTCTTGTTTTCTGTGCAACACTCTTAACCAAAGCCACAAGTGAAATGGGCAAACGATGACAATTCTTGCTGATGCCACAGGTGGGGAGAGACTCCTTCCTAACTCCTGCCCATTCTACCCCCATTTGGTCTTGGTATCATACTTGTTTTCATGGCCACAATCAAAGATACTAATGAATGCCCCCCACATTTCAACTGAGGTACCCTTCTTCACCTTCTTCAGTGTCTCATCACTTTCTTCTACTTGGCATTCACCATTTTCAGTTCTTAATGACCTTTTTGAGCATGTCCAAGATGCTAGACTCGCGTCCAAATTTGGACTCATCCTTAAATCTAATGAGCAAGTGAGCTCCTTGAGCTAGAGCATTCGACTTCATCTCCCAGGACTCATCATGACGCCTAGCTCACAGTAGGTCTTCAGAATACACTGTTAGATAAATCATTAGGACTAAGGTAACATATCCTGACAGGCTTCCTCTCTCCCATATTCCCACCTGGACATGGCTGGGAAGCATGCACATAGACGCGACTTCTCTCAAGTGGTGTATGCCCACATGGAAATGCGGTTCTTGGATTTTTTTTTACCCAAGTGTTATTTTATCTTAGAGTTGGAAATTCTCCAGAAGCATTTGCAAAGCCTCACTAAGGGAAAATTTGATGTGCTTAGTGTCTGGATGCCATTCTGATGAGCTTTTTGGAGAGATATGGAGGGGAAAAGTGGGACACTGTGAAATCAAACCAACAATTACAATGTCTTACAACTCCAATTTGGTTGGGAATTACTGGTTCAAGTCACACTCTCCACCGGGTCCCTGCCTCTGAATAGTGTTCTTCAAAGAGAATTACATAGCCATTTGTTAAATATCCATAAGTCAGATTTATTTCTATCTACTCCCATGTGTATCCCTTCCACCCCAGTCAGCTGGCGCCACTCCCTGCTCCTTGCTTAGTCTCATTTTTGTGGCTTTGCTAATACTGTGGTTTTTTCTTTGCCAGTGATGTCTCTCTCCTTCTCTAGTGTAGGGACATCTTATGTAGCATTTGAATCCACTCTGAGCCCTCCTTTCTCACTCATCAGTCTCTCCTTATTCATGTGCAGGGTCTGTCTTCCCAGTTACTCATCAATGAAAGCGAACCAGGGGCTATGCTTCTCTTCCCACCGTTAGTGCCCAGCAGAGTGAAGTGCAGAGAAAGAGATCTAGACCAGTGGGCTCCAAACCCAGCCAAGATCCAGAATCACCTGGGAAGTTCTTAAAAATATCTACTGAGTCAAAATCTCTGGAGGTGAGGCCCAAGAAGTTTTTTTTTCTTAAAAAAAAAAGCTGTAGGATGTAAGTTTGATGATAGGTCAAGTTTGGGAATTATCAGGATGTGAGAGGAATTTGTGTCAAGTTCTTGGTACTTAGATGATAGAGCTGCTGAGACTCAGGCTTGGTCCCCCAAAACCAAAAGGGCTTTCTTCCTAGGAGGTGCTCCGTGAGCCCTCACCATTGGAGTCCACAGGAACATTTGACTGCTCTGACACTGTATACATCAAGATATTGGCTTTTCTTTTCCCAGAGATATTTACGTATTTACTTATTTTTATATCCTGCGTCACATCCACCTCCAAACTAAATACCCCTGCGCTTCCCAGTTAATCAATTTTGCATCAATATGAACAAGGCTTTGCTCGACAACTGTCATTTTCCATCCCTCCTACTTTGGACGATGGCTCTTCCTCAGTCAACGTACAAGATAGATTCTGTTCAGCTTAGTGCTTAGAAATGGCTTTGTTCGTGACATGCTTGTCCATTCTCAGAAGGTACAATGCCAACCACTATCATTACTGCATTCACTATTCTTTTCTAAGCAGTGCCTATTTCAATGCGGTGTTGGGCTGGGCATCCATTCATTTATTCAGACATAGTCTAGGCTGCAGGCTGTAGCTTTTAGACTCACACAGCAAGCTTTGCTCAGCTCTTTGCCTGTAGCCTTACTAATCTGTGGTTTGGACTGTCCCATAAACCTCTAATCTTGGGCCTTGGATATGCTTTAATATGTTGACACGACAAATTTTTCTGAATCCAGAGGCATCATATTTTACTTCCCATGTAAACTCCAATTTATTTTATTTTGAATTACCAGAATGACATGGTAGCAATATTAATAAAATTATTTATTGAGAACCTAATATGTGTAAGTCAATCTACTAAGGAGGTATAGGGGCTTCAAACATTAATAAGATAACATCCTTGCTCTAGAGAGGACCATGCTCTGATGGGAGCTACAGAATATCATTTGTAAAAAGCAGTTTACAAAGCCAGACAGCAGACATCAAGTATCAAAAGGACGGCCCAGGCACTAACCACCCTCCGGATTTGGAGGGAGGCTTGACCATGGAGTACTAGAAATCTTCGTGGAGAACCTATTATAACACAGGGCCTGGCTTATAGCAGGTGCTCAATAAATGCCAGTCAAGTGAGTAAACAAATGACTGGATGATGGTAAGATGTGAACTGCGCCTTGAAATACAAGTAGAACATACTCAAGAGAAGAAACAGACACACACAGCTTCTTCACCAATGAAGTGCGACCCTGTTTATCAGGGAGTGACATGAGTCAGAAATTTAGGAAAACATACCTCTTGTTAAGGTTAATCTTTGTATGATTGGTGGTAATCATTTACTGAGCAGTGACTAAATTGACAGCACTTACTGAATATCGTTTATTTTCAGTAGATAGATTAAAGCCTTGCTGTGTAAATTCATCAATTCACAATGTAACAGGGACATGCCCGTTCAATCAGTTGAACTATGTACAGTAACTACTGATTTACTTTGTAATAAACTGATTTATATTCTACCTTCTTCTGAAATAGATTTGATATCAAACAAGTTATGAGACCCAAGAAAGGAAGCAAGATAGAGCGAAGCTGAGGAATGGGGCAGAAAAAAACTAAAAAGTTCGCTAATTGAGTCTTCTTGCAGCTTGGGCTAAAAAGAAAGGACAGGAGTTACCTAGAACTAGGAATTAAATAAGTTTATGGGAGAAGACAGAAGAAATGTTTCTCCTTGCTCCTAATTTCTGAAGAAAACTTTTTCATAGGACTATTTCTAACCTTAACCCCTTGGTTAATTGCTGCTCTTCCTCTTTTTGCCACCAGTGAGACTCTTACTACCAGCTGGCTGGCTGACTTTTTATGTGCCTGGCATCATGCTAAATTCCATAGACGCATTTTTAAAGGTTAATCCTACAACTGCCCTGTGAGTAGGTCGTATGATTCACTACCTCTTGCAGGCAGCCCATTTTTATGAGCAGCCCTTCCTAAAAGCAGCTGGATGCTCTCCATGAGTAGATCTTCTCCAGCCTGGGAATCAACATACAGAGAATGAGCAGACTGCAGCCAACAGGAAGCCTGCCCAATGGTAGATAAGAAGATCCTACTTCATCGGACTTTGATCTAGAGAGAGGAGCAGACACACAGGGCTGTGTTCTGGCAAAGCAGCTCAAGAAGACTCAGGAGGAGGTCTCAGGGCTGAGCAAGAGAAAAACCGTCTCTGGTCGTTGGGGACACTGGTTTGCTCAACCACCATCTTAGATGTTTAGAAGCAACCAGAGTGTGGAGGTCATCGCACTGGACTTGGAGTCAAAGAAGATGTTTCCAGCTGTGTAAACGTGTGCAGGTCATTTTACATCTCTTAGCTCCACTTTCTCTGTCTGTTAACAGTGGCAGGAAAGGAACTCCATCATCGCTTATGCCAATTCCAGGGGAATGGATGTGACAGTGTGCGTTAAGTGTTGAAAATGAAAGCTACAGTGTATTATTCAGCCCCAATTTAAAATCCTACATGTTCTTGTTTCTACACAGGTCTTAAGAATAGCTAAAATAAGAAACAGATTATTCTTCTTAATACTCTTTACCACTTCTCTGTCTCCTCTATAGTGTGCCCTAAGTCCTTGTAGCTGGCTGCCTCTCAGCCCTGCCCGTCCTCTTCTTGTCATCACTTAGTATTACCCGACCTTAGA
Organism: Equus caballus; assembly: GCF_041296265.1. Classification (NCBI taxonomy): domain Eukaryota; kingdom Metazoa; phylum Chordata; class Mammalia; order Perissodactyla; family Equidae; genus Equus; species Equus caballus. The sequence continues at coordinate 18,911,674 of NC_091712.1, read as the reverse complement.
GAAGAAAGGAAAATGAAGGGGAGAATATTTATTGTTGTACAAACATCCTTTCTTTTAAAGGCAATTTTATAAAAAATAATAATCCACCTATCATCGTATCACCTCAACATATCAACTCATCATTCTCCCACACCACCTTTAGTTTATCTACATACATTTATGATTTTCACGTGGTTGTGATCACAGAGTAGATACATTATCTGCTTCTGCTAGTTCTAGTTGTTTAACACTGCTATAAACATTTCCCAAGTTGCTACATCGCCTTCCTAATTATTTTTGCTACCGGTTGTAAACTATTCCATGGAGTAAAACATCTCATGATTAAAATTATAATTTTATTATCGTTGGACATTTAGATTTATTTTAATGAATATGCTGTAATGAAAACCTTGCATATATAGCCTTTTTTTCCCTTATGAGTTAAAGGAAAAAGTGTTTATAATTTTTTTCTAAAAGCCAGGCAAAATGTTCTAAATTCCTCACAAGTTGAGTGTTTATCAGCTTCACTGACCCATCTCTGCTTTATCGCGCTTTATCCTCATGGGATCTTCTGGTCAGTGGGGCAAGGTTTCAGCTGCTGTTTCTAATCATGACTTTTTCCATCACCAAGTCTCTTTGCACGCTGTTTCTTGGTCTCTGAAATGGCCAGAAGAGTTTTGTAGATGGCCTGATAACACTTGGTTCGTGGTTGTCAACCTCGAAGAAATGATCTTATCCAAAGTAATAGGAGGAATTCTACCCATCGAGTTGATGGCGCTGTGCAGAGGCTCACTCCAGCCCACGGGCGGGTGGTGGCTCTTTGACCTAAAGAGGAAGTGGTATGGAGAGCTGTATCAATCGGGTTCCAACCAGGAAGATGAGACCCACTCTAAGCATTTAAAACAAAGGACATGTAATACAGTGAGGTGGTGACACAGATGAGGAAAAGCCGAGAAGCCAAATGAGGGCGGTGAGACAGGTGAGAGATGAGCAGTAGCAGGAAGCCACTGCTACCCCCAGCCCGAAGCACAGAGCCATAGTCACCTGGGCAAAGCTGGGCCCAGGGCGCCTGGCCCACAGAGCTGAGGAGGAGGAGGAGGTGAGCCCTGCTGGAGACGCCCCCCGAGGCAGAGAGAAGGGGAGCGATAACCTGGCGTCGCCCTCCCTGGTGCCTCCAGTCTCCCACCGGTGCCTCTCCTGGGTTGAACCCAGCTGGAACCCCGGTATCACAAGAGCCTGTGCCACATAGCTTGCAGGAGTGGGCCGTCCACACACCTCCTATGATACAAAGTGAAGTAGGGAAAGGCCGAGGAACGAGCCCAAGGTAAATAAGCCGAGAGTTAGTACAAAATCACATCGCCCAATAGTCCTTCAAAATAGCACCAAGGAAGAAAAACAATCCTCTGGAGAAGCTGGCCAAGAAAGCAAAAGGGAGCAAAGTGGTTTAGATTTAAGCACCCACATCAGCCATACACATCTGCCTTCTTCATTGCCGACGGTACATCTAGCTAGTCTGAGCCAAAAGATGATTTATTGAAGACTGTCACTAGGTCACAGACTCTCTGGGAGACCAGAGTCAGGCATGGAAGCTGTAGGACCAGGAGCATGAGTTATACGAGGGGCTGGCTGTCGCCGCAGAGGAAGGGCCAGGTCCCTGGACTCACCCAGAAGATAATCTGCACTGGTCACCACGACTGGCCCTCCCTGGGGCTGCCCCTGAGAATTGATGCCTCCTTGCCAAGTGACGCCAACCTCCTGTAGAGTGGATTCAACCTCTTTCCTGCCTCGTCCTGATTTTTACCGAGTTGAAGGCATCTAATTGCCCAGCCTGTGACATACACTTGCACCCAGCTGCAAAGGATGCTGGAAGAGAGAGTCTGGGTGCTACTTTGGGAAGGGTAACTGCTATGTACTGAATTGTGACACCCCCCCAAATTCATATGTTGAAGCCCAACCCCCAATGTGGCTGTATTTGAAGGTAGGGCTTTTAGGAGGTAATTAAGGTTAAGTGGGGTCATAAAAGTGAGGTCCTAATCTGATAGGATTAGTAGACTTATAAGAAGAGGAAGAGAGAGAAAGCTCTCTCCCCACACGTGCACCAAGGAAAGGCTACACGAGCACCCAGCCAGAAGGTGGCCTGGCAGTCCACAAGCCAGGAAGAGAGCTCTCACCAGAACCTGACCGTGCTGGCACCCTGGTCGCACGCTTCTAACCTCTGGACGTGTGGAGGCTGTGGTTTAAGCCACGCAGCCTGTGCTGTTCTGTTACGGCGGTCTGAGCAGACTAAGACAAGAACTCAATGTGGGAAGTCCAAGTTCACCAAAGGAAGACTGTCCACAAGCCGGGGAGTGGCCACACATGTGATCAATGTCTCGGATACCCACGTTACCAACTTTTGTTCATTACAGAATGTTATCGGGTCTCCTCACATTTGTGACCATTAAAAAGGCTACAAATGAGGCGAGTGGTGGCACTGCTGCTGAAATGGTCCAATGCCAATGGCATTTGCCACAAGAGGATTGGTTCCTTTTATGCTCCAGACCTGATGGGGCAAATCTGCATCCTTTGTCCACGTGCTAGCTCTGTCTCCTGATGGGGTCACACCAGAGAAACCAGACTATTACCAAACCTCAGAGTGAGAAGGAACCTTCAAGAACACTCGGCCTCCTTTCCACCCAGGGCCAGGGCTTTCCAAGTCTTCTGACCACTCTAGTTGTTAGAAAGATTGTCTTCTTCTAACTACTGTTGGCATATATTTCTGCAATGAGGTTCTTCTTCCACAAGTTCAAAATTAGATGACCAGCTAACAAAGAATGTGGAAAAGTCAGCCCCACTCAGGGCCATGGGTTAGAAGGACGGGGTCACAGTCACCCCTGGGAAAGACTGTTAGAAGAATACTGAGTCTTCAGGGAATATCGGACAATTCTTTCTTCCATTTCCTTTGAGATTGTGTTCCAGGGGAGTCAGAGTGACTGAGTTATTTTTGTAATAATTATTAACGGAGTGTCCCCTTATATGTCTTTTAATGTGCTAGGTTCTGGGGATAAAAAGTTGAATAAGATATAGTTCTTACTCTCAGGAAATCCATAGCCTAGAAGACAGGCAAACAGAGAGATCACTGGGATGTGACTTCAAGAACTATGAGAGAAGAATGAGCAAAATATGATGAGAGCCAGGAGGAGGGAGCAACTGATTCTGTCTGGGGAGAACCAGACAGAGCTTCAAAGACAAGGTACATTTGGGGGTGACATGGAGGGGCACTTGAGGAGGCTCCCAAGGCTTCTCTTAGAGAGACTGGTTGGATGTAACCGTGGTAATTTCTTGGGGATGAAAGTGTGCTAGGCAGGGAGGGAGGGTTCCTGGGTAACAGAGTTTCTCTGATGAAGGAATAATGAAATGGGAGACTTGGGGTCCGAATACGGGGTTGTGGTATGGTAGGTGTTTCTTTCATAGTGTGATTGTTAGAGATTATTGAAACAGCCTCCTTGTTCCTTTCTTCCACCCCTAAAAAGCAAAACAGTGCAAAGCCAAACAAAATGCCCTACATCCGGGCTCTGTCACTTCAGCTCCACTCTGCCATTGTGGCACAAAAGCAGCCCAGACAATCCATAGACGAGCGTGGCTGTGTACCAATAAAACTTTATTTACAAAGACAGGCAGTGGTCTGGATTGGGGCTGGCGGTTTGCCACCCCTGGCCTACAGGATCAGATTTGACAAGGCAGTCGTTGGTTACTCCTGGTTTGCGATTTTGAGGTCCGTTTTGAGATTGTGGATGTAGCTAGGACCGGGAGCAAGACGTCACTGGGGGAGGGCTTGGGGCCTCAGGAAGGACAGTGAGGTGCAGATCCGAGAGGGCCCCTGTATGTCCAGGGAGGGATGGGCCGCCACTGGAAGGACTGGTCTCACTCCTTCTTCCTCGCAGAGAGCCTCCTGGCCGCCGTCCTGCTGTCAGACTGCGGCTCCGAGCCGACCGGCTGTGTCCTGGCCAGCAGCTGCTAGGCAGGAGCTGCCTTTCGTCCCCGAGGTGACTGCGCACAGGATAATTTATATTTTGGTGTAAACGCACCTCAAGCTCCTTTGAGATGAAAGACTCTATATAAAACTGAGTTATGACCCTGCTTACTGGAGTACTGCTGAGTTTTTCCAAAAGTGGAGTGAAACCCCTTTGGCATCTGTGAAGGGCTGGCTGTAAAGGAGTGTTGGCTATTTCAGCGGCTCTAGCCTTTGCTGTTGATTCTGTGCACGATAAATCCTTCTCCTCCAAGGCCAGAGGCGCGTGGGTATCTGCCAAAATACTGAGGAGGACGATCTCCAACTGGTCCAAGCTGAGGCTGGCTCTGTGCTTTTTAAGTTGTTTGGGAAGTGAGGAACACACACACTCACAAACACGCATTCACACTCATACACACACACCCACACTGACAGACATTCATATGCTCTCATTCATACACACACATTCACTCACACACTCACACACATTCACACTCTCTCACTCATATACACACGTTCACACACACTCACAAACACACATTCACACTCATACACACCCACACTGACACACATTCACATGCTCTCATTCATACGCACACATTCACTCACACACTCACACACATTCACACTTACTCACATACACACGTTCACACACAGTCACAAACACACATTCACACTCATACACACACACCTGCACTTACACACATTCACATGCTCTCATTCATACACACATTCACTCACACATATTCACACTCTCTCACTCACATACACACGTTCACACACAGTCACAAACACACATTCACACTCATACACACACACCTGCACTTACACACATTCACATACTCTCATTCATACACACACATTCACTCATACACTCACACACATTCACACTCTCAGTCATATACACACGTTCACACACATACTCACACATTCATACTCTTTCACACTCACACATTCACACACATTCACACACACATGCTTACACTCTCTCACACACTCACACACACATTAATCTTCCATAATAACATACTCTAGAGTAGCTATTGCCTTACCCTAGAACTTTCTATGGATTCTCTTGACACTGATTTTGTTGTCACACAAAAGATTTGACTGGGTCACGCTCTTTTGTCATTCTGCATTTTTAACTCCCAGACGAGCTCCTTTCCTTGAGGAGCAGAGCTATCCATCCACAGGTGTCACTTTCTCCTGCCGGAGGCCCGGGACTCCCCAGGCCAGCTCCGTGCTGGGCCTCCCTTCAGACAGTATCAGACAGGGCATACCAACGTGTCTTTTTTTAGAAAAGACCATAAGTGTCTTATCTTACTCCTTTGGAATTTTCCACAGTTATTTAACCTCTGGTTTAGGAAAAGTTGGTTTGAGGGTTCTTCAAATGTCCCTGAGCTCTTACATCAGATCTGCGAGCTCGTCGTGCTGGAGGTGGATGGGCGACTCCTCTTGCCAAGGTGCCTCATTTCCATCTCTCCTCCCGGCTGACTAGAAACCTTGTGGTTAAAATAACACACAGCCTCTATTCAGAGCTCATGCTCAGAGCTGCTGTCGGAGGCAGATTTTGGATTTAAGGAACTCTCAGAAGATGCATTTGAGTGGCTTTTTAAATATCCCATTTTAGACTCCCATGAAGAAATCAGGGATCTCATCAGGTAAACATTTTCTTTCCTTTTTCGTGGTTTTGTTGAAAAGATGATTAAGAAAATTGTGTCTGTGAACGTTGGAAGAAGCCAGCTGCTTTCTGGCTTTTTACCGTTGAACAGGGTTTGTGTCTGTTTCTCTGAAAGAGGAATAAAGTGATGAAACCCAGAATCTCACAGAAAGAAAGCTCAGTGGCAATTCTCTGTTGGTGGAGAAAGGGCTGGGTGTACGCGGAAGGGATCCGCCGGGTGGGGCAACGAGACTGCCTTTGGTGTCCACAGGTCGCCAAGGTGGGAAACCAGAGTCGGGCGGTCTCGTTCGCTCTCGGGTGCAGTTTTGGGCGGCTCGTCACGTGACCAGCTCACACGGGAGTGGTTCTCACCCCTATCTTGGCATCATATCTTCTTATCTAAAAAAGCTGAACTGCTTCTCTTTTTCTTGCCACTTTCTCCTCAAGAAATTGGGTGCCACTCTATCAATCTATTTACTTATAGCCCACTTCTAAATTTTTGGGAAATAGAGCTCTACTATCACATATTTTCATATTTTTAAGTTCATGCCTTTCTCCAGTGATAGATCATTAAAGATTTGTCTTACATCTATGTGTAAAATGTATTAGCATTTTCTTTGAACACGCGTAACTATGACCTCTAGAAATAAAAGAACGGCTCATTTGTAGAGTGAGTGTATTTTTATTTTTCTGAAAAACTCGCCTCCACTCCTCTGGGTCTTTGCTCAGTTGTGCAGTGTTTTTTTTTTTTTGCAAACATTTGTGCCTGTGAAATCTTTTGGTGTATCTCACCCTAGCTGGACCAGGTGTTCATTTGCCAATTGTGTGTGTGTCTCTCCCCTCCCCCAGAGATCTTTATGTTTCCTTTAAAGTTTTAATGTGAAGAAAGGTCCATTCTTATTTGATGCTAGAGCCAAATGAATCCATCAATCCATCAGTCGTTGGTCAGTCAAGCTTTTCTTCAAGTTCATTCTATATGTTTGATATTGGAATACTCACCAGGGTTGGGGAAGGGTTGTCACCAGGAATATAAATAGCATCGTTGTAAGGTGTTTACCATGTATTTTGACTCCTGTCTATATTCAGTAAATAATTACCAAATATTATAGTATAAAATGAAGTGCCACATTTCAAACCTCAGATTACAGGAAAGGCTGACGTAACAATACGACTGCTCTTCCTGAGAGCTTGCTGTGCAGCACGTCCTAAGCGAGGCACTTTGCAATCACCCCATTCTCTCAACAGTGCTCATTGTACAGATGGGGAAATAGAAGCTTCCTGAAGCGCTGAGTGTCCTGCCTCAAGGCTGATGGATGGCAGGCTCAGTGCTCAACTCTCAGTCTGGGGCCAGTCCTCCTGCTCAGACAGGCAGCAGAAAATGTGCCCCAGAAGAAGTGGTCCCTGGGCTGGGCCCCAAAGGGCCGTGTGGTGTCCAAATGGCTGGAAGGAGCCATTCCGCAGGTGGGGGTCAGGGTGGAAGGGGCCAGTGTGTCTGGAGGACAGTGCAGCAATGTGTGCCCTGATGAGAGGCAGGAAGGAAAGTGGTGGGTTAAAAGAGGCGGAGGGGTTGAGCCCAGAAGGAGCCGTTTGTGCTTCTGGACTGAGGAGTGAAGTAAGGAAAGTGGAGTCAGATCATGATGAATCCTGCTCAGCGCTGTCTGTCCCCAACCCATCCCCCTGAACCCCCCTACCTGGAAGGCTCTCTGCCTGGGTCACTGTCAGTCTCAACCCTCCTGCCTCAGGCCTCCGTCCAGAGCTCACCTCATCTGAGAGGCTTCCTTAACCCTCCCATTCAAGGAGCAACTCCATGACCACCCTCACTTTCTTCTTTTTTTATTGTGGTGAAATATACTCAACATAAAATTTACCCTTTTAACCATTTTAAAAGTGTACAATTAAGTGGTATTTAGTGCATTTATAATACTGTGCAATCATCAGCATCATCTAGTTCCAGAACATTTTCACCATCCCAAAATGAAATCCTATACCCATTAAGAGGTCATTCCCCATTCCGCCATCCCCCGCTCCTGCGACCACTGATCTGCTTCCTGTCTCTATGGATTTGCCTATTCTGGACATTTCATGTAAATGGAATCATACAATATACAGCCTCTTGTATCTGGCTGCTTTCACTTAGCTTATGTTTTTGAGGTTCACCCATGATGGAGCATGACTCAGTACTTTATCTCTTTTTCGGGCTGAATGATATTCCATTGTACGCATCCACCACATTTTCTTTATCCATCCATCACTTGATGGACCTTTGAGTTGTTCTCACCTTATGACTATTGTGAATAGTGCGGCTATGAACACTCTTGCACAAATTTTTGTTGGAACACGTGTTTTCAATTCCCTTGGGTGAATATGTAGGAGAGGAATTGCTGGGTCATATGGTAACTATGTTTAGCTTTTTGAGGAATGCCAAACAGTTTCCCACAGCAGCTGCACCATTTTGCCTTCCCATCAGCAGAGTATGAGAGTTTCGAGTTCTCCACATCCTTGCTAACATTTGTTATTTTCTATTTTTTTTATTACAGCCATCCTAGTGGGTGTGAAGTGGTATGTCATTGTGATTTTGATTTGCATTTCTCTGATGACCTTGAGCGTTTGTTCATGTGTTTGTTGGCCATTTGACCTGTTCACTTTTTATGCACTTTATGTAGCTCTATTTTTCTTTATACATAAGTCCTATGATCTATCACTTCCTGTCACATTGCGCCTTTATTTATTTACTATCTGTCTCCTCCTGTGACTAAGCTCCATGAGGACAGGGACTATGTCTGTTTTGTTCATCATTGTGTCTCAGTTTCTAGGACAGGGTTTGGTATTGTATGGACCCAGTATATATTTGCAGAATATTTGAAGATGGAATTAGATGTTTATTCCCCCACCCCCAGGCTTAGGCCTCCCCTTCCTGCAGGTGGATCAACGGAGGGGAGAGCCACAACCGGTCCACACGTCAGTCCCTCCCCACATTCCCTGCCCCCAGGCCATGTTGTTAAGGCAAAAGGATCATAGTGCCTTCCGCCACCCATCCACCCCTTGGTTTATGGGGAGAGAGGCTGGAGCAGCCAGATGCTTATAGAGATAACCAAGGTTTGAGGTAATGAGAGCCTGAGCGAAGGCAACAGCAAGGAAAGCAGAGTGGGAGGAATAAAGAAGAGGGAGGTATTTAAAGAACTATCATTAAGGCTAGGTGACTGGCTGAGGAGTCAATGAAGGTAACCTCAGATTTTGAACTCGGAGAGTTGGGAAAGTGGTGGTACCATTAACTATAAAAGGAAGTTGGGAGAAAGAATCTATTTGCGAGAGGGGACAGGAGAGGCTTGTTTTATGTTGAATTGGAAAAGACAACAAGGGAGCTGAGTAGACACATCCAGGGTGTGGTGGCAGACACAGCCCTGGAGCTTAAAGGGGAGACCAGGACTTGAGGAGACCAGACTGGAGATCCTGGTTTGAAAGGCGAAAGAGAAGCGTCAAGGAAATCAGTGAAATTCGGAGACTGGGTCAAGTTTCTGAGAGAGGTGGGGAAGAGAGAGACACCAAACACAGAAACATTTCTATGGTGAGGGGTTGGGTGGACGAAGAGGAGTGAGTGAAGGAAAGAGGAGCGAGAGGAAAGGGAAATGGGGAGAAAGCCAGAACAGGGAGATGCTGGAGCCCAAGGGAGGAAGGAGGTGAGGGAGCACACGGACAAGAGGGCGAACAAGAAAGGAAAGGAAGAGAGAGTAGGGAGACGGAGAGGGTGAGAGAGAGAGAGAGAGAGGGAAGGAAGTGTAGGCTGGAATATGTGTTTATGAAGAAGGCGTTATTACTGAGCCTGGAAAACTTTGACTTGAGGAAGAACATTTAGTGGTGGAAATCTCCTCCCACGGGCTCTGTGAAATCTCTGGAGAGGGGACGATGGCTGCTGCCTTTCCTTTCTGGCTGTGGATACCAAGTTGGGGGCTCATACAAAGGAACTGAAGGCAGGGCTATGGGGCACATACCTGTGGGCCTCTCACTTTGAGCGTATAGTATCGTCCCCAAACTGGAGTTTTTCTAATAAAATTTTCACCTCCGCATTGCAAAGCAGTGACCCTCAGGCATAATTCTGGATGCTAATACTTCTCCAGCTCTGAGCCTGAATAAAGAGAGAACTTCTGAGAGCCAAATGCACGGGGCTGACACTCCACGATTGCTGCTCCCCATCTGCGGCCACTCATCACAAGATAGGGCTCTTGACATGTTTCTGGAACATAAGCTACTGACTAAGGTATCCTAGGTGGAAGAAGGGCATACCAGAATAGAGGTGCATATTTTATTAAATACTATGGCCAAAAAACTTTTTTAAAGTTTTCAGAAAGTTGTCCCTTATGCAACCAAAGAGCAGATGAGAGTTTCTTGTTCATTCCAAAATGATGAGACTTCAGGACTGACTTCTTTGGATGCTGTGTTTTCTAATTTCATTCCATCATTAATTTACATACTTATTCATGTAACAAATATACGCTCACTGCAAGCCCACTGATGGTCCCCCCGGGAGGGGCATCTGAGACCCTGTTTCGCTTCTCCGGTCTCAATAAAGAGGTAGGACTGCCCTGGGGACGGGAAGTGATCACAGAAGCGAAGTGTGGAGAAAACAGGGGCTGTGAGGGCAGGTGGGGAGGGCTCCGCACACACGGCTGTGGCCTCCTCACCTCTGAGCTGGCGGCATCTCCTTAGCATGTCCAGCCAGGAGCATAATAACCAAGAAGTCAATAGGAGAATGGGCACCTTGCAAGGCATTCAATCTCAAAGATCTACAGCCTTGTGTTCATCCAAATTAACCTTTTGCGCAACTTCAGGTTTCCCAGTGACAAAATCCTAGAGTGTGCACTTGCTTTTCATGATGTACCCTTCCCTGTTGCAGAACATCTCTTTAAAATGATAGGTGATGTTTCAAGCGTCATCTACAACGATGGTTCTATTGTTCTAGAATTGTGGTGGAAATGAAATACTGGTTGGAGTCTTAGTGCCCAGGACGTTTGTCCTCAGGAAGTGGTGTGTTTCTTCCCCAATGTTGCCACTAGGAAAGAAACGATTAGAGAAGTTCACAGAAGGTTAATGTTGGGTCTGAACCATTTCAGCATAGAGGATGTCAAATCACCGTTCTGAGTTTTTGCACATACATTGTAAAACGAGCCTTTGCTCTTTTCTATTTGTCGAAAGCAGTAACGTTAATGTTAATGTATAACGGCAGATGATAAAAATGAAACAACTCTCCCACTGGCATTAGGCTTTGAAAAAGTGCTGCGTGAATTATTTTACAACAGGTTTACCTTCCTGATCCTTGATTTTCCTAAATTAATAATAAAATTATATAGTCTGATTTCAGCACATGCAAACTGAAGGTGAGGAATTGGGCCAGAAAATTGCCAGCAGGAGCCCCTTGGAGGTTAAATGTCACCCACAGTGCAGGGCTGGTGACAAGCACAGTCAGGCTCAGCTTTTGTCTCCTTATCATCCTTCTCAATACCAGTCATAGCAGGGATGTCTAAAAATTACTTTCACCTCTCCCCTTGTTCCCCCTCAACAAAAACATCGCCAACTGGAGTTAGCGATAGAGGGGAATGTTGTCCCTCAGTGAAGAGGGTGGATTTAGGAATAAAATTGACCTGGTTGGTTCTCCAGTCTGCCTCTTTCTAGCACTAACTCTCTAAGCTTCAGTTTCCTGATCTGTAAAATCAAAGTAATAAAAGCTCCTAGCCCACAGGAGTGCTGTGACAATTAAGTGAGCTAATGTGCTCACAGCTCTTAGCACATTCAATCAATGTGAAGTATTATTATCACAGGTAACACGTGAATAACAGAACTGAGCTGCCATTTTTCAGCCCACTGCCAGCTTGCCTCTCTTCTCTCTCCTGTGAGTTTAATCTCACAGCACAGTTCTAATGAAGTTGCCCCTCTGCTCAGAATGGTGACTGGATGAAACCAAGACTCCTTGGGCATGGCATGCACGCCTCCTCCACAAGATGCTTCACTCTCCCTTCCCACCTCCGCCCCCTCCAGCCCTTGGGAGCCCTACACTCCAGGACCCCTCAAATCATTTCCTTTTTCCTGAATGAGCCCTATGCCCCAAGGCCTCTGTGAATTAGCTTCTGATGCCCTCATTCCTAATGCCCTTTCCTCCCCCTCTCTGTTTGCAGGCTGGTTCCAATCAGAACTAGTCAAGCTGGCATTAACTTCTTTTTACGCATTTCCATGAAACTTTGTGCCTCTACCATAGCCCTTACCCGCCTCTCTTTGAATTATCGCCCCTGTGTTATACAGCAAACTGCTGGAAAATTGAAACCAGATCATGTTCATTTTTATGCCTCCGAAAGTATTTTGCACATAACCAAACAGTAGAAAAGGTTGGTTGAATTGAATTAAGAAGTTGACTCTCTAAGTGGTTATTGCCAGTAGGTCGTTACAGTAACAATAGAGAAAGGGCTGGTTTGGGATGAAGAGAACTGGATATTTATGTTTATATACATATATGTATACGTGTGTACCTGTATATGTAAGTGTGTGTGTGTAATATATATATGCGTATTTCTGCATTTGTGAAATAGACATATGACATGTGAAGTTCCTTCCAACTCTAAGTCTGAGAGTCTGAGTTACTGGCTTCTCTATCCTTGCAATACACCTTTATATATCATGGCAAGAGAATAACCAGGGCTCTACCATAGAGTGCTGTGGGACACTGACTACACGGGAGGTGAGTCGCCAAGAGTGGTCTAAGGGCGCTGTACCAGCTCACCCTCCAGCCTGATTGGCCTTTCCCCGGCAAAAGCCACAGCGGAGTCAGCTCATGATTTCAGTCCTGCTTTTAAAGTCCGAATGTCGCAGGTTTGTCTGTTCTTCATTGCAACACTTTGCACGGATGGCTGTGCCTAGCCCGTGATAGACACTCCATAAATATTTCCTGAGTGCCTGTGCGGATAATCTTCCCTTTCACTAAAAAAGTAATAATAAAACCAAGATTTCTTAATACATTTATGACAGGACTCTGTGTTTAAAAAACAAAGTCACAATTTTCCCCAAGAATAATGACCCCTCCTCTAGATGTTATGCGCACATTAGCTCACTTAATTGTCACAACGTTCCTGTGGGCGAGGAGCTATAGAGTCAGATATTTTTCGCTGCATATACCACGTATCATATAATGTTATTTGTAGAGCTTTTCACTATCTAAAATTATTTTGTATATGTTTGTTCATATGTTTATCATACGTCTCCCATAGAATATAATTTTTATGAGCAGAGGGCTTTTCTTTTATCTTATTCATTGCTGTTTCCCCAGCACAGCGCCTGGCACACAGTATTTGTTCAATAAGTACTTGCTAAAGAGAATTGTAATTTATATCAAGAATTTGGTACTAAATAAGGTCTAATAGCCCGTCCTGGTGGTCTGGTGGTTAAGATTCGGTGCTCTCACCTCTGTGGCTCGGGTTCGTTTCCCGGTCAGGGAACCACACCAGCCCTCTGTCTGGTGTCATATGTGGTGGCTGTGTGTTGCTGAAAGCTGTGCCACAGGTATTTCAAAAGCCAGCAGGGTCACCCATGGTGGACACGTTTTAGCAGAGCTTCCAGACTAGACAGACTAGGGAGAAGGACCTGCCACCCACTGCCGAAAACACTGATCGTGGAAACCCTGTGAATAGCAGTGGAGCATGTCTGATACAGCACCACAAGGTGAGAGGATGGTGCAGAAAGACAGGGCAGAGTTCTGCTCTGCTGTCCACAGGGCGCTAGAGCCGGAATTGACTAACGGGCGCTAATAGCAAACAAGGTCTATTAGAAAGGAAAAATCACTTAACCAGTGAAGAAGGCTCATTCTGAAAAAAGAGAATGAAGCCTGAGGCATAACTGCTTGACTAGGTTTAGGGAGATGGGATAGGACTAATGGGAGTTTTTAGCCCTGATTTGTTTAGAAAAAAAATGAAACTAGACAGAAAATGGGAAGCTGGGAATCCCCTGAAGGTTTTGGAAACTGAGACCTCTTTTTTGTGGTGTTGTTTTATGTTTCGAAGGGAGGGGGTGAGAAGAGTTGGAATACATGTAGGTTTCATGTTCCCCACTTTTTAATACTTTTCTTTAAAAGCAAATGAATATGGAATAGAAAGATTATAAATTTAGAGGAAGTCTATGGAAGAGATAACAGAAAAAGACGGGGTAGAGGATAAGGTAAACATCTCAGAGACAATGCAGCTGTCCTGGCGGAAAGGAAGTAAGCAAGGAGTTCAGAGGCTATCAGTAAAATCAAGTGAAGGAAACAGTGAAAAAAAAAAAAAAAATCAGGAATCGCATCCTTAAGGAAAGAACCACAGACGCAATTCAGCTTGCCAACAGGAGATCCAACGGTTTAAAGGAAACAGGAAGTTTTGGGGGCGAATGTGGTAAGTGGAGCAAATAAGGGAGAGGTGGGTGGAATTTTAAGGTTGAAGATTTCATGACAAGAAGCTATTGGACAGTAAGAACTTTGGAATGGCACTAAAGAGAAGCTGAGTCATCCCAGAGCGGAAGGAGACTTTATAAAAAGATGTGAAAGTGTTAGGAATTGCAAGACAGTTGTCATACTTAAAATCTTATGAGCAAACCAGAATTCATTCATTCTTTCATTTAACATTTGTTGAATGTCAACTGGGCACTGGGGATACAAAGGTGAATGAATCAGGCCAAGAGCAATCGCCGCTTTCTTAGAATTTACAAATGAATAAATCAGATAATCTCAGTGATGAATATATATATTCAAGCAGGTGTTCTGGGGGAAGGAGTCCAGATGGGAGAGTGGCTAACGAGGGAGCCAGGCCTGGATGGGGTGGGGAGGGGTAGAGGTGTAAGCAGGCCTTCCAAGGAGCGGCATTGGAGCTGGGATCCGGATGGCGAGAGGGATGGGGGTTGGGTGGAAGGATTCTTCTAGATAGAGGCTACAGCACACACTAAGTCCTATGGAGGGAGGATCATGGCACCTTCAGGAAACAGAAGGAAGACCAGCGTAGTGGAGAACAAAGAGTCAGGGGAAGTGGGGTGAACTGAGGCAGGAGCAGCGGGCAAAGCTACATCAGGCAGTGCAGAGGGTCACGGTAACTATTTGGAGTTTCATCCCCAGAGCAGTAGGATATCATAGGGAAGGATGATTTCTTGCTTACAGGAAGAATGAGACATGATCAGTAGCTGGAATCTCCAGATGACCCATACTCATCCATTTGTGTGCCAAAACTTTATATTTTTACCACTTTCAGTGGACAAACGTATGGATGAAGTCTGCTCATTTTCTTGTTATTTTTCCTGAAGCTCATGTCCCTGAACTCAACATTTTCTCAGCAGTCCAAGGCATCGATTACTATACTTTTGAGGTATAAAGACTGCTTGTCCAATAATCCTGGACTGCTTTTCTCTTAACAGTCCTGTTTTCAACCTTTTTCATTTTTGTTTCCAGTTGCTGCCATTGTTATCTGCCTCTCTCTCTCAATGGCTGCTTCCAATCTGCTGTGGAATGGAAAACCAGAGAGCCCAATCAAGAGGCTTCAGCTGAGCTTGAGCACATGGGCTCCGTGGTTCGCCAGGGCCTTTAGGCTTCTTCCTCTGCCCCACTGGTGTTCCAGTGTCAGGGCAGCTGGAGTGAGCTCCAATTGGTACCTGAGAGCTGCGCTATCCAATGCAGTAGCCACTAGCCACCAGCCACCAGCAGCTATTTAAATTTAATTAGTTAACATTAACTAAAGTTAAAAATTCATGTCTTAGTCTCACTTGCCATATTTCAAGTGCTTGATGGCTGCATGTGGGCAGTGGCCTCCATATGAGACAGCACAAATCCGAACATTTCTATTATGGCAAAAAGTTCCATTGCTCAATATTAGAGCATTGATGGAGAGCACAAACCAAATGGTCTATACTATTGTCACTCATATTTTTAAACATCTATCTGACAGTAACTCCAGGCATGTACCAAATGCAGAGCTAGATGTGGCCTTTCTTGTTCCTCTAAGCTTACAAAAATAATCCTGTAAATTATTCCTTTCAGAATTGTTATAATTACTGTAATGCTATTGAAGAAACGCTCAGAGATCTGCTATTTCCAGCAGAGAAATAGACTCAAAGCTAATTAAAACGCCACAGTTGCTCACTGGAAAATCTGAGCTCTTGCTTGATTCACCTTCCCACAGTGTCTCCAAATAGACACATGTCACATGCAGCCTTAATCATCTGTTCCAGAAATTCCATGGTACACCTGAGCCTTCCTCAGTTCATACCCCAACCTCAGGAAGCCAGGCACACTCAGGAACCCGAGACCTTGGCAAAAATAGATGCTCATTTTTTACAGAAAACAGCTCGTTGAACTGATGAGCTAGTTATCCTATGTTCTGAGCTCAGAATAGCAAATGAAGAAGAAACAGATCGAAAACATTCTGGCTGAATGTTATATAAAAGTCATGTCAAGGTGTGATGAATAATGCATTAGCGACTCCTTGATTTTCATTATGTGCCAGCTTGAGACTGTGGTGTGCGCCTAGAGACTTCCGTAATAATCACAGTCGTAAAGTCGTTTATATGTTATCACTAATCCCTGTATCAGCTCTGTAAGGGAGGGAGCTTTTTCCACGTCTCACAGATGGGGAAACCCTAACATCGCAGGGAGGTGGGGTTAGCGGCAGAGCAGGTGTCCAGCTCTAGGCTGGGTGGCTGTGTCCCCCAGAGGCGGCCCTCCACAGCTCTGCTCTCAAATGCACGCTCTCCTATCTCCCGGCACCTCTTGCGGTGGGAAGGCCAGGGGAGGAGCGACAGCGAGAGGAGACCTTTATGGTCCGGGCTAATTGTGTCTTTCTGGAAGCTTCTCCACACTCTAGCTCTTCTGGTGACTGCGTGGCTTGTGTGCATTGAACCTTGGCTTTTACTGACGAGGCAAAAAAAGTGGAACACAGCAGTATTTTTTTCTGACTGTTGTGATCAGCTGACTTTACATGACAAGAGTTTTAGAGAGAAGCTCCACTCTATTTGAAAACAAACAAATAAGTGAACAGAGACAAAGAAACAAAAAACTGCACAAAGTCTCTAGGGTGAATGAGAACTGCCTGCCTTTTGCTCATTTGGTCATTTTTTATTACCACTGCTCCCAGGATAAAGTGAGGCTGGGGTTTTAGGATTCTGTAGGATTTCTCCCCTAGAGAACCTCAGCTGCTGACCTGAGCGTCTTGTAAATATTTTCTGCACAGCTGTCATGTGCCAGGCACTTGGTATGCAAAAATGAGTGAGATGCAGTTCTTGCCTGAGAGGAGCTTAGAGTCTGGCCTGGAAGACCAACAGGTAAGGTAATAATTAAAACACAGCAGAATAAACGCTGTGACATCAGGACATATGAAGTGCAAATGAGAAGAGAACTAAATGCACAACCCCAAGTTCCAAGTTACAGCAGGTCTGACAGGGACGCAAACTCAGAAATGGGATGAGATGGGGAGCAGGCACAGCTCCGCGTGGAGCCCAAGCACTGTTGTTTTTCTCTGGTTTTTATCTTCCTGGGATCCATACTCTGGAGCCGGGCAGGCCTTTCCTCCTCCATGGGTGGGATACAGAGCACCAGCACCTGCTTTGTGGGAGCGGGCCCTAGAGGCCAGGGTACAGGTGGGACCCAGCGGTGTGCACATAGTCATGCTTCCTGGAAAGCTCCCCGCTCCCCTGGCAGAGGGTCTGGACCAGCCCCCACTGAGAGTGCTCCTTACCTGAGAGTGGGCTGATCCTTGCTTTGCAGAGGGCTCTGCTCCCTCAGGAGAGGTCTTCCGACTGCTGCCTGAGGGGCAGGAAGACCCCCAAGACAACTGAAATGCCACTCTGTTTACCAGGATGCATTTTGCAGGATTTTAACTTAGAAATCTTCTGGTCTACCTATCTCATTGCACAGATGGGAGGACCAAGGCCCCATGGGACAAAACAAAAAAACAAACAAAATGCTCTCCCCCCGCCCCCCCACCCCGCACCGACAGGGAATGGACGTAATGTTTGCCCCAGGGCCATAGGAAATACTAGGAAAATGGAAGAAATGATCAAAGGGACTCAGAACCACGCTCTAGTTTATGGTGCAACAGCCTGAGTCTACCCTGGACTGAAATCTGAATCACTGGGTCCAACACCCTACCCATACAATGGACCTGATCCGTGGTGAGGACTAGATGTTATCTGCACTCCAAAAGGGAACTTTGTATGCTTGTTTCAGAGAGAGCTTGGAAGGAGGAAAAGATGGGGACCTACCCCACATGTCAGCGAGATCAGGGAGAGAGAAGTTCGGGCAGGAGGTTGGGTAGTGAAATGACAGAGAACAGGTAGGCTAAATCTGTGAGGTGTGTGGGCAAGAGGAAATTGAAGTAGGAGTGGGTGGCTGGCCTTTACAAAGGCAAGAATGGTGCTTTAGTTTAGACAAAAGAACCAATTTCTTTCCCTAAGACCACCATCCACCCCCTGCAAGACTCCATAAGAGAGAGTGCAGGCAACGGTAAAGCTCATCTGTCTTTGACAAGAAGGTATATTCTATACAGCCCCTCGGGCGGTGACAGTGACCCCACAGTGCCTGGGAGTCTGACTTGTTCCCTTGTATCTCCCATATTTCACAGTAGCCCTCCAGTCCGCAGTTCATGATTTTTCATCTTGACTTCAATACGAGTAAGGACAAACCAGGAAGGCAAGTTCTCGAAAACTTCCTGTAGCAACCCCCAAAGAAGTATCACCTTCCTTCCTTTCACACGGCAGCAATCACCTCATACTCAGTAAGTCTCATGGGCCTAGCAAAGTGCTATGCAAGAAGGACAGACTCCCATGACGTCCCCAACCCTATACTGAGATGCCCGAGCTCTCAGGTGAGGGCCTATTTATTGCAAGCACTGTGAAGAAACCAATATTCTACACAACCAAAGAGTTTAGAATTTATTTGGGAGATGCTTATGAAAGAACCTTGAACTCCAAATACTTGCTGAATCTCCAAGATGTTCTCTATCCCTGGGGTTCCCTTGGCTTCGGTGCTGCCCGCTAGCGTTAAGGCCTGAATAACAGCATGCTGCCCTGATAATATAAGAGGGCTATAGACAGGGACTAGAGGTCAGGAGGTGTTTGCAGGAACTCAGAGGAGCAAGGCACCAAGCAACTCTATAAGCAGATGCTCATCATTGACTCAGCAAACGGTCCAGTTTCTTCCTGTTTGTTCTGCAGCTCCAAAGGGTGCCAGCTGTGGGCCTATGTCTGTCTCACACCTCTCCACAGGCAACCTGAATGCACCAACGAGTTCACTGACATGCCAGTTCCAAATTATCCAAACCAATATTGGCGCCCAGACGTGGAAAACAATGGGCTTGTAAGCAACACTAGTATGTAGACCCCAAAAATTTGTCATGGAATGAGTACAGCATTGGGATCTACATGGAAAATCAGGAGACTGTGGGTTTTATCAACATTTAAACCACACCTATCACGAGTGAGATCTTAGTTTTGGCTGAAGGTAGATTCCTCTTATTACTTGGTTGCAGTATCTATGTCGAGAGCACGGCTCTTTCACATCTCAAACTCGGGAAGTATGGTAGATTCGACATCCGGGACCTTGGCATATATGCAAACTCTGAATTCCTTCTATGATATATCCTCTCCATTATTTTCTAATTCATCAAAAATTTCTATTTCCTGGCTAAAATCTATGGTTCACTTAGAACATTTTGCCTTCTTTTCACTTTCAAAATTAGCATACGTAGTTGGCTTTCTTTACAGACCTTTTTCTGCAACAGAACACTTTATTTTTCAATAGCGCCTCACAAGAGTCACTGAGCAGAAAAATGGCAAAACCTAAGTTGAAACGCAGATGCTAAGCCATAAGCTAAGCTCATTCACTTGCTAAATGGCTCACTCTCACCCCCAAACGTTGCTCTATACCGTTCTGCTCTGTGCCTCAGTGGAAGAACAAATTCTTACCTGTCACAGGCACTGGGGGTTGTTCACAAATAGTCAAAACTGGGAGCGTTCAGGCTGCAAATGCCCGGTATCCAATATGCTGGCTCGGCTGCTGCTGTTAATCCTGCCCATGGAAGGAAAATGCTTTTTTCTCGAAGCTTCGAAGCCACTTGCTGTGAGGACTGTGTGACACACAGCGCAGGCCTTGTGCTCTCAGGTGAGGCTTTTGCCCAGGATGTCGTCCACGTGTGCAGGTGTCTCTGAGAGCCTTCAGGAGTTTCTTCCCTCAGGTTCAGTAAGCTAAGGACAACACTTTGGCCCACTGGCGCCTGTTTGCAGGGCCTGGGGTTTGGATGGGGGAGTGAGGGGCGGTTGTGATGGCTTTGACAATTATGGAGCCTCCCAGCTGCTCTGCTTTGCTTGCCACCACAGGCCGGGAGCTGGAGCCATGCAATATGTGTCTTTGGCCCTCCCTGCTGCTATGGTCCTACTTGGATCCCCATGTGCAACAACCCATCGCACACCCCGCTGCCCAGCGTGTTTCCAATCTCCTCTCTTTTTTCTCCTTCCAGAGGATCTGCGTGTGTTGTAGAAAATGTGCTCTTTGATTTTAAGCCTAAGGTGAATTTATGCTAAATAACTTGAATAGAGTTTAAAATATAATTATTGCCGTTGTGAGGAAATTCAAGCAGTTGATAAAGTCATCTTTTCACATTTTTCCACCTTCTTAACTCCTACACCCCTCCAAGAAAATCTGACGTCAGTCACCATGTGTTAGGACCGCCTACTTTATTGTCTCAGCCCTGCTTTTGATAGAACTTCCTTTACGGATAAATTTAAACAGAAATTCCGTGATGCCACTAGAGTCGCATCCAGAATCACATCTATTTTTGAAGTTTTTTCTTCGTTCTGTTTAGCGATCTTTTTATTATGCCAAACAACTGTCAGAAATCATATTGCAGAGCTTCTCAGATGTGCCCGTCAGTCGCCTTTAAGACACCATATTGCTACTCCTCCAGAGTTTTCACGGTTTTATTTAGCCATGAAGATGAAGACAAGCCTACACACCTGCAGTCTGAATAAGTCAGTGGGCCCAAAAGGAGATTGATGAGTGTGGCCCGGGCTGGCTGTGTGAGCCCAGGCCGCTCTGCGTGATCTGAGGCTGTGTCTGCAGCGCCTGCCATTTCTAATCTTGCCGTGGGGTTTGGCTCCCATTCTCTCCCTCGTCCCCATCTTATTTATCAATAGCATGTGAATTAGAGCAGAAGCTAACAAACAGACAATGAGCTGACCATGGCCATCCTTCCGCCTTGTGAGGACAGCCATGTCCCAGAGGCCTGGATGCACCCCCTTCCCTGTGGCATCTAGATTTCTACTTTCTAGGGTCCCACCTGTCCTGGTCTGACAGGACCTTTGACTGAATAGAGAAAGGGACTTAGGAGTAGATAAGGATAAGATCTAGAATGTTTACATTTTTTTCTCTTAACTGCCTCTTCTATTCGCCCCCTCTCACCCCCCTCCCGCACCCAGTGGGTGCCTATCACTGGAGCAAATATTTAACCTAAAAAGTTCCTCAAGCCACCAGCAAGTGAGCAGACAGTGTCCGTGATGAGTTTTGGACCTTGCTGCACTCAGAGTATTTTTAGTGTCATTAGCTTTGGAAACAAAAGAATATACAGAACATCATCAGTCACATTGCTGGGCTGGCAACTTTTGGGGTAGTAGCCCTAAATTAAAGATGACAACACTTAGCAAAATAAGCAGCCATTAGGTGCTTATTAGGAAAATGTCAACAAAGCCTCTGGCTGTTGGTGAAAGTTAACCAGGTTATAAATCATTGACCTTAACTACTAAGATACAGATATTCTTTTGACCATTTCATAAACATAATTGGGGAGAAAACAAACCAGCCATTTTGAATTTATTTTGAAACAACTGTGTTTTCGTGTATTGTGAATATTCATGAGTGAACAGCAGAGTTGACGTGTATGTGTGTCTGTACTTTAAAGACCTCAAAACACAGAAAAGCCTTACTGTTCACTAGACAGCTAACATCTGCTGCTCTATTTCAAGTGATTAACTCATCGGTGATGACTTCTCACCCCTTTGGATAAATCAGAGCGTCACTGGCTACAAGGATGGGGGTAGCCATCCTGCATTCTATGAAACAATTATCCAGTGAACTCTAGATAATTTTATGTATTTCAGAAGGGACTTCCAAAAAGGTTTTCCAACATTTCTGTCCCTAGACAGCCATTAGCAACAACTAAAAAAATATGGAAGAAGCATCTGCATTTCACACCCCTCATCCCTGATGCTCCACGGAGATTCGACAGATGGAAGCACAGCAGTAGCTCTGCAAGTGGTTGCCAAACAGGGCAGCCAGATGAAGCAGGGAGAGAAGAGGTGCTATTCAAGACGCTGAGGGGGATGCTCGTCTCTGAACCCTGCTTTCTCTCAGGTAGCCATTCACTGACACCACTGCTAGATCGAGGCAGTTGGAGCCCGGAGGCCGCCCTCACCACCCATGGAAGAAAGCTGCCTCGTCCATCATTTCACGGATGGGAAACCTTGATGCAGAGAGGGAAAGCGACTCATCAATCCACTCCATGATGGATTGTAAGAGAATTCCAGTCTCTTGTCTCCCAGCCCAGCAATCAGCCTGTCACACCCCAAAGTATCATTTCCATCATAGGATCTAAAAGGGGATTTAAGGACCAAAAACCCTTCAGTCATCAATGGCTTCTTAAATTTTCCCTGAAGAAGAAGAAGAAGAAAACCTTCTCCATTTTGGTTAATGAGCATTATTATTTTATTGAGATATAATTGACATAGAACATTATATTAGTTTCAGATGTACAACATAATGATTCGATATTTGTGTATATTACAAAATGATCACCAAATAAGTCGGGTTAACATCCATCACCATAGATAGTTACAGAATTTTTTTTCTTGTGATGAGAACTGTTAAGCTCTACTTTCTTAGCAACTTTCAAATATGCAAGACAGTGTTACTAACTATAGTCACTGTGCTGCCCATCTCATCCCCAGGACTGACTTGCTGTATAACTGGAAGTTTGTGCCTTCGGACTCCCTTCACCCTTGAGCACTGCTGTCTGTAGATTGCCTTCCTCCTCTGGATAGAGATCAATTGTCTGTGCTGTGTCTTCTTTTCTTCCCATATCAAGTCCTGGAGACCAAATGGACTTCATCCAGCTCCTGCTTTTGGATCACTGTGTTTCTGAACCTTATTATTTTTAAAAGAGAAAGAAACTGAAATTGAATCAGGACGTTTATCTTGCCATCTCCCAAACTGTTTGATTTAGAACCTGAACACTGGGCTGGCAGAGCTCTCCACTTGCTCTGAGTAAATAAATGACCCAGGAGGCCTACAGCTTTGGCTGAGACCAAGAGATTCTGAGAACTGGGGAGTGTTCTGGAATTCTAAGGGTGACCATTTTATCCTGAACTTCCCATGGGGAGAAATACCACCATTTTCTATTCTAATGGTAATGATCTGTCTCTGGGCGTTTGAAGCTGGATCAACTGCTTCCAACTGCCTATTTATAATTTTCACACTCAGTCTACTTTGCTTTTTTCCACCAGATCCACTCTCTCCATCTTCATTAATTTTAAGCAAAAATTTACTAAAGTCTAGTGAGGTTCCAGGGACCATGCTACGTCTTTTTGAATAGGGATGAATAAATAACGTCTCCTACCCCATTTCCCTTCCATTCAGAACCAGCTGAGTCAGACAATTGTATTACTGATAAAGTAACATTGGAGAAAGCGGTCTCAATCTGTTGGCCAAGCGGACCTGCTAATGCCACGCCCCTAAATTAGATATACTTCCACAGCCATCGACGGCGTCACTGCTCAACAACCAGAGGCCACCCCCCCTTGAGAACTGACTGAGAGTGTGTGCTGACTGGTAGATTCCAAGGGAGGAAGGAGGAAGGTGCTGGGCCGAGTGTGTTCGGGTCCTCCTAAACTTGACACTCGGATACCACTTTACTCCCTGCCTGGGGTGGAGTGTGTGAAGGAGCGCACAGCCTGGAGTACGACTCTGTATTACCAATGGGGAATAAAGGCTTCCCTATCATATAGGTGTTCCTAATTGAGAAAATCCAGGATTCCCACCCTAGGCTCTGGACCCCAAGCCTGGGGTTCAATCCCCCTGTACTTATCCTGCTATTCCTCTGATGGGTAATAGCAGGAGTTCTTTAGTTAAGAAATAAAAGTCTACTAAAACTAAGAAATTTACTCTATGCCTTAAAAAGACAGAAATATATCAGCGAACCTTTCAGAAAACTATTTCTCATTTCTTGGGTCAATCTAGTTTCTTTGTTTGTAAGAAGTATATCAAAGTAAAGTTGGACATTCTTAAATAGAACAGGTTAGCTGAGTCATTGGTGATGCTAGAGATTAGGGCTCTTGGCCTAATTTCGAATTGACTGGAGGGCATCTTCAGGGTCAAGCCGTCACTCCCCACTCACATGCACGTTTTCCAACGTATGTCTTTGGTTCTTGAAACTAGTTCTCACTTCTATAGCTCATAACTCATATTGTCCCTTACTTGGGAGGCCTTCCTTGCTCCCACCCTGAGAGGACATTTCATCCCCTTCAAGTAGCTTTTTGTGATTGATTCAAATCATACCCCATGGATTGAAAAGAGTTCAGAGCTACTGGTTGGAAAAAGCCAGGTGGCTATCCTGCCATCTCTTCCTCCAGTGTGTGAGCTATGGGAGCACCGTGGTTAGGAAAGTGAGAGCAGTTTTTATCAGCTGGGACAAAGCACTGGACAACTTTTTTCAATAGTGGGATTGGATTTCCACCCAGGCTAGGTAGTAATCAGTGATCTGGGTTCGTAACACGGCTCTCAGCACGCAGAATTCACTATTGAAAGCCCAAAGCTGCGATAACTGGCGGGGTCCAAACACAGACAGAACTACCTACCTTGGGCCTACTGGCATCATCCTGCAGGCAGGCGAAAGGAAGCGAGCTCTTGACTGGATTGTCTGATGCAGCTCTTTTCAAACTCAGTAGCAGACTCTGCTTTCTGCCCTGTCAGTAAAACGCACCCGTTGGCTTAATTCCCTGCACAACTGACACACTATTTACATTGATTTGTCTGCCAGAGGACCAGCCGTCCTTTGTGGAGGGGAAAAGTTCAATATCTGAAAAGAGGCAGATAATAAACAGAGTTTGTGCCCAGTTGTTTTTCTGGGCAGTTAGTCTTTAGTGTCCTTTGAACATGTTCATTTTTCATTGAGAAAAATCCTTTTTAAGAACACAACGTATTGTTGATTTTTTGGTGACAGTTTAATGTTAAAAAATTCTAGGTTTCCCATTTTTCAAAAGAGTTGGTAGAGATACAGAGTTTTATAAATTTTGTCTAAAAAATTCCGTCTAATTTGCCATGTAATTTCAACTTTTAACATTTCAAAGGAGTTCATTCAAATAAGCAGGCATTCTGGAGAGAGGACTAGGTTGGTGTTATAATTTGGCTAAACAAAACTCTCCCTGATGCCACGGATTCCTGCAGTGTGGATGAGCAGGCCACGCACTTAGAATCCCATGGATTTGGACAACATCACCTTAAATCCATGGGCACTCTTAAGGAAAACAAGTAAACTGAGTCATGAGTGATGCTAGAGATTAGGGCTCTTGGCCTAGTTGCAACATGACCTGAGAGCATCTTCAGGGTCAACTCATCTTTCCCCACTCACACACACAGTTTGCAACATACGTCTTTAGTTCTTGAAACTAGTTCTCACTTGCGTGGATCCTAACTCCTAACTCCTAAGCCCTTCCATCTTCCCATCCCGTGAGGGCATTTCATCCCCTGCACGCAGCCTTTTGTGACAGCACAGCTCTCACTGGCTTCTGTCTTCTCAGAGCTTCTGCAAAACCTGTGTCCTATATTACAACTCATCTACATGAGTTAGCACATCTCTCTCTAACTTCATGGTGAATTTATTGAAAGCAAGAACCGTGACTTTTATTCATTAGAATTTCAAAAATTCGCTTCAGAATTTTTGAGCTAAAAGCAATCTTACAGTAAAGACTAACGGACACACGTAGAAATACTATTGAAATGTAAAGACCATTACAAGACACATAAAAATAGTGGTGAATAAAGCAGACTGTCCACACAGAATAGGGCTGCAATACGTGCTCATTTTACAGTGCGTCATTTTGTTTAAGTCTCGCTTTTTCCCCGATTTCACAATCTGAGGGAATCTCTTTCACACCAACTATATAGGTCAGACCAAAAAGACAATCAAATTACTCCTGTGAAATAGTGAAAACGTAAAAAATGAACTTGAGTTCATAAAGAAACCAAAAGATTAAAACACAAAAGCTTCCGTAACTGGAAGAAGAGCCCCCAGTGAGGAGCGGAAGGCCCGCTGGTGCTCCCGGGTCAGGATTCTGACATCCCGCTAGTTCTGGAGTCAGCGCTGTTACTTTAGTTTTGTCAGGGGAGCAGATGAGGGCAAACCAATCTGACAACTGTATGAGAGGAGAAAACGCAGTGACCACGGATGGGGGGCTGTGATGATTTCCGGAGTGCAAATAATTGCTATACTCTACATGAAGTTAACTTACTCTCCCACTTCCAAATAGTAGATGTTGTCAGATTCTTTGAAACTTTGCCCACCTGTGTGTTTTCTTTCTTGTGGTTTAAATGCCCATGTTTCTGTTCTGATTCATGACTGACTTGTGTGAGGGCTGATGGACGTTCCGTTTCACTCCCGTGTGAAGTTGAGTAATTTACAGGTTTGACGGCTTAGTAAACAAGCGTTTAAGGTTTAACTATTAAATTAAAGCACTCCCAGCGGTCTGTAGACCCTGTACTCTGGAGAATACAAAGAATTCTGCTGTTTCTATCAAGTAGAGCAACACACCCCTAGATATATTTTTCTTGAAAACTGTGGTCGCGTAAAATGTAGTTTAAAAATCTTTTATGAAATCATTTAGTAGATCTCCATGAATATACACATTCAGAAGCTCTGATATGAGTGACTATAGAAATAGTCCTCTAGAAATGACTGCTTAGCGTTCGATGGACCTGGCCGAAAGGCGCTGGAGACAAAACTGGATTTCCAGCACCTGCTCTGGCTCTAAACTGTTGTCTGACCTTGGACAAGTCATTTTCTCTATCTGTAATGACTTCTAAGGCTTTCCACAGTTCTAGAGAACTCCATTTTTGTAGAATAGGAGATTACTTTGTCCTCCATTCTGTGGTTAATGTTGGAGACAAAATGTTTCTACAAATGAGGATAGAAAACCATGCATATCTAGAAAACCCTGGAAATTGCATTATTTGGTCTGGAATCAACAGCATCATTTAAAATATATTTTGAATTAGGTACCATAGCATTTGATCAGAGAAGCACTTTTTTTCCTGCAGTTTGTGACATTCATTAATAATGAGTTGTCCTAGTCTTCCCATGGCAAAATTTTTACAGAAGAGCCCATATGCTAAGGTATTAGAATAAGTGAGAGCTTTGCTTAGCACTACCTGAGAACTCACTCTATTTTTCATCCTCCAGGAAGCTGGATTTGACAGCTAATGGATCTGTCTTGTTCTAAAACTACCATCTGTTCCAAGGCACTTTTTAAGGTTTCTATTATCACCATTATGTGTGAGATGTATAAATATATATTCATAATTATTCATTTCTAAGAAAAAGGTGAAAACACAATTACACTTAGACTTCAAAGATATTTAAACAAATGCAGCTAAATTTAAAGTGCAGCAAATAAAGAAATTTGATATACCTGCTGACCCTCTAGTTATACACACATTTGATATCTCTAAAAACTGAAGGAATGTCTTATTGCAACGGAATGACAGGCACTGCTGGAAGTGATAGTACCACACTCAGCTTCCAAACAAGTATTGACCAATGGCAGGGGCTTCTCCGCAGCAGATGTGTGTGCTCTCCTCAGTGGTGTGTCTCAGCCACACTGGTTTCTTTTCTAGTCAGAGGGATGCTGGTACCACTGTGGTACCTGCTGGCATTTGAATTCCAGGTTCTGATTCACCTCTGTGCCTTAACTAAGCCCACTTGTTGGTTCAGTCCTTTCTTCAATTCTGTGATCCAGTTAAGCTTCCTTATATGACCAAGCTGGTTCAAACTGGGTTTTTGTCATTTTAACCAAAAAATTTCCTGACTGATATGTAAAATATCAAAATATAGTGGCCTTTTTTTCTAGTCCTTTCTTCTGCATTCTCTAGCTAATTTGGTAAACTTGCCCAAGGTTGAGTTAACTAGCTGCTGATAATGTCTTATTTCTCCCAGGTAACATAGGTCCCCCTTAAACTTGACCTCAGAAAGCATTTGCCTCCTTCTGGGGAACCATGGGTGGTCAGCAGAAAGGGGAGTTTGGCTGGGGTCAAGGTTTGTTCCCCTGTTCTTCAGCGAATTTGGAATAAGAACAATATCTGGAACAAATCTAAAGTAGGACTGCCCTGATGACAAGAGAATTTGTTTTCCTCTTTCTGTAAGCTGAGAACAAGTCTTTCTTGGTCTCACACGGAAGAGGAGTTTTAGGAACCAACTGGGCAGCAAGGATTATGGACAAGAAGATGCAAGTTGAGTCATAAGGAGGCAGTTAAAGGAGAGGATGCACGGTATGCAGGCCTGTGGGATAAGGCTGGGGGATTGCAGCTGGAATTGGAATTGAAGGGGGCCCCGGAGGGTGATGATGACGAGGAGCATTCCAGAGGAGTCGATGGGCTGCAGAAAGGCCGAGAGGGGGAGCGGGCCCAGCACGGTAATTGCAGAGCGGTCAGAGGTGCGGCGATCCTACCGAGTGGGGGGTGGGTTGATAATCCATGAAGCGTGTGATCAGCAACTTTAATGTAGGAAGCATGTGATGCAGGACTGGAATTTGACAGAGGCTTTATCACAGGTTTGCAAACAGGAGTGGGGTGATCCAAATGAGATTTATGTCAGATTGTTCTCCAGGTTCTGCGTAGGAAATCTGAGGGAGCACAGGAAAGCCAATGGCAGAGCCCCAGATGGGACACTGTTGCCAAAATTGTGGGAATATATTGGAAGGGATAGGTTGAAAGGACACAAAGGCAGGAGCCAGTGATGACTTACTGCTGGGGAAGGAGCGAAGGGGAGGGAGGGACTGAAGTCACCAAAGCTGTGAGCCCCAGGAACTGACAGCAGAGCACCATCAAGGCAGCTATTTGAAGGCGGGAAGGAAGGAAGAGGGAGAAAGAAAGCAACAAGGAATCTTTCAGAAGAAAGACACAAACGACGCTTTGAAACTTAGTAGTTCTTCTAAGCTGACAATTCCAAAGAAAGAGAAGAATTCCTTTTCACTCAATGACTATTAGATCAAACCACGGGACAGTGAGAGAATTAATGCCATCTGGATTTACTCTAGGAACATCTAAACTCCTCCATTCAGGTAACTCCCTAAGGAAACCCTCTTCAAGACTTTTCTCTGCCAAGAGATTTATATGGATATTCTTTTTCATTCTTGTTCTCTCCTTGGGAGGGAGGAGTTGTTTGAAAAATTAAATAAATGACGAATAATGATTAGGAGTAATTGTGCAAGTAAGACCTGAGCTAAATTCTTTTTATAACTTACTCTCATAACGCACAGAAACTGTTCTAAGTTTTAAGCAGAGGATTTGCAGTTCTAGTGTCTGTTTTCATAAGTGCAGAGTTAGATAAGAACGTATTAGACCCATCAACCATAGGTCCCATGCATATCCCAACTCCAGAAAAATATCTTGCCCTCTGTCCTCTAGTATCTGAATAGGAGCAGCCCTGTTGTGTATCATGCGACCCAGACCCCCAGCCACAGCTGATTGGAGCCTGATGAATGAGATGACACAAGGTCACCCAATCCATGGCCACAAATCCACGAAGAAGTTTGGCAACAAAGCTTTGCCCAGAGATAATGGGATTAATTAGACTAGTCAGATTCCTTCTCTGGGAAATTTTGCTCCTTGGAAACTCAAAAGCCCATCTAGAACAGAAATATCTCCATCACTCTAAGTTTCAATTGTCCCTTTCTGTATTCTGTTGCCAGCTAGCCAGAAGCTCCTATAATTACCAGTCTTCTTGACCCACTAACAAAGTAAGTCAGATCCCTAGACCAGCGTCACCAGCAGAGGTGAGTTTCATTGGTGTTGACTGGAATAGCCTCAGCAGAGTCTGACAGCTGGAGTCCAGGCCAGATTTGTGGAGCCCTTACCTCCATCTCGATAGCATCAAATAAAGCTTCCTGCTCCAAGGGCACGAGAGAAGATGACTACGACATCTGACCACCTGTTACTAAGGTGTATGCAAGAACACTGGCCACACCCCTTCTCTCCTGCACGTTGCCAGCCTTAGTCCCTACATCAGGGGCACCATTATCCTAAGAGTCCTCGGGGAGAAGTGTCTGCCACAGCTCTGACGTCTCTAGTCCTAAAGAGGAACGCACTACTGTCCCATGGCCTATCCATGCAGCGGTCTGCTGCCATCAGCCAATCAGCAGAGAAGCGACTTCTCTGATGGATCCTTCCAGATCCAGCTCTTTCCAATTATCACAGGTACAGTTAACTGCTCTTGCTGCTGGGTCAGAGCAATCAGCTTTTCCCTCAAAAGCAGCAAGCCCTGCAATGGTCACCTTTGTCTAGTCTTTCCTTCATTAGAGCATGTATTTCATCCATCTTCACAGGCTTGATGAGTGAATTGCCCGGTTTGCACTGAATGGCAGGTCTCTGATGCTACCGCATTAAAAAAAGAAGAAAGAAGAAACCCTTCATCCGGCCCACTGGGAGTGCGAAGTGCCCTTCCTGATGCTGATATTTGCCTTTCTCCAGTCGCAATCAGCCTCTGCATGCTGTGTGGTTGTGACAAGTACAAGGTGGAATCCCTGCAGAGCAGCTCCGAGATATGTCAGGAAACAGGCTTCACACACACCCTGCCTGGTTGACTAGAGCGAGCTACTGAAATTTCAAAGGAAAAGCCAGACCAGTCTGTAGCGACTAAATCACTAAGCAAATCAAAACCACAGAGAGGTACCACTTCATGCCCATTAGGATGGCAATCACAACAAAGAAAATTGACAGTAACAAGTGTTGCCAAGGATGTGGAGAAATTAGAACCCTGCTTTATCGCTGGTGGGAACGTCAAATGGTGCAGCCAATGTGGAAAATAGTCTGGCGGTTCCTCAAAAAGTTAAACATAGAGTTGCCATATGATCTGAAATTTCACTCATAGGTATATACTCAAAAGAATTGAAAGCAGGGACTCGAACAGATATTTCTGTGCCAATGTTCATAGCAGCATTATTCATAACCACCAAAAGGTGGAAACAACACAAGTGTCTGTCGATAGACAAACGGATAAACAAAATATGGTATATACACATCAAGAATATTATTCAGCCTTAAAAAGGAAGGACATTCTGATACATGGTGCAACGCGCATGAACCTCAAAAACGTTATGCTGAGTGAAATAAGCCAGGCACGAAATGAGAAATATTATAGGAGTCCACTTCTGTGAGGTCCCTAGAATAGATGAATTTATAGACAGAAAATAGAATAGAGGTTACAGGGGCCGACAGGAGGGCACAGTATGAGGAGTTATTGTTTAAAGGTACAGAGCTTCTCTTAGAGGAGATGGAGAAGTTCTGGAGATGGATAGGAAATTTGTGGTGGCAGCAGCGCAGTTTGATATAGCATCTTCTGCCCAAGGTTTGTAAACGAAGTCCACACCCTGTGCGTCCCCGTGCCACAGAGAAGACTGGAAGCTCTGACTCTGAGAGGCGGGTTTCATCGGACCACTCCGGCTGGCTTGCAGCAGCATTGTTAATACTCTCTGCAAGTCTAGACGTCTTCTTGTATTTTTCCAAGTTCAATCAAATACACGTCCTTTCTCTGCCTGCCATTCTGGGCAGGTGAATTCTGCTGGGGAGTGTGCCTTCCCTGCTCCCAGAGAAACCCATCTGAAATGAATAAAACACGGACCTGAGCAATTCAGTCTTCGCAGCTGGTCCTTACCAGCTCATAGTATGTCTCTTGTTTCCTCCTACCCTTGACAAGCATGATGGCTTTGCTCTCACGCTGACTTTTATTCCTGTGAAGTTGAGGATAACAAGCCATCTATCGGCCTCATCACACCAGAGTTTAATTTAGACTCTGGTGATTAGCGATGCCATGGTACCCAAAACCACATGTGCAGCCGTACTTTGTCTTAACTGCACACTAACAGCGCTTCACAAT
Organism: Equus caballus; assembly: GCF_041296265.1. Classification (NCBI taxonomy): domain Eukaryota; kingdom Metazoa; phylum Chordata; class Mammalia; order Perissodactyla; family Equidae; genus Equus; species Equus caballus. Next base: position 18,879,864 of record NC_091712.1, on the reverse strand, counting down.
TTCACCACAAAATTAGAAAAGAGGGAACCTGACAGCACTGGGATGCCATCCCTTGCTGAAAGGGCAAGCCCTGTTTCTACATCTGGCTGAGTGAGACCCACAGTCTTGGAGGACCACGACTTTGAAACTCAGCTCCAGCTGTGGTTTCTTCAATCAACAAACACTTGTATAGTGTAACTACTTTGATAAAATAAAAACATTGGCTTTCTAACTCTTGAAAGAAATCTGTCAGATTCCTGGGTAGGGACCAAATGCTCAGAAAATTCCTGTTTGAACCATATTTATAAATCAGAAGTGAAAACATGTATGCCCCAGGAAGCATCAGGCTAACCCCGTTTGTCATCTCAGTTGAGAAGATTCAGAACAAACGACAGCACTTGGAAAGAAATGTTATAATATAGCGAGGATACAGTAGAAGCAGGCTACGGGAAACACAGACACAGGCATGACAGCTCCTTGCTTTTTACCCAAATTCTTCCAAAGGACTTCTTCCCCCTTTAGCAGATCTTAGTCAAACAAAAACAAACGGCCCTGATTTTGAATGCATTTTGCCCCTTCCTACTCAGTTTTGATTTTTCCACTGTGCTGCTCCATCATCCGATGGCGTGATTCTGACAGGTTGGCGTCTGCTGGTGTTTGGCATTTCTGATGTAACACTGGCTTCATTTTATGCAAGAATTTTTATCGAGAATGAATGTCAGTTCCTAGGGTGGGTTAAGGGTACAGTTTCACCTCAAAATCCAACAAAGTTGGAGCACACCTTGGACACTCTATCTCTGTAGCTGGTCATTGGCCCTCTCATTACGTAGGAATCATCCAGGGTCATTGGTGCTGACAGAAATGTTAAGCCAATTAGACCATTCCGTGTAGTTGGAATAAAGCTGAAGAAAATGTCACCAGACTAATAGATTTAATGAGAAGAGCATGCTGTTCCTAAAGAATCCTACTAAAACCATATTGAAAGCAACCTGTAATGGAGTCCGTTATGTGAGCTTTTTCACGGTAGCAAGGATTGGGGGAGCGAAGTATGATTGCACTGTATCCACCATTACCAAAACACATTTGCTCCCCTCAGGGGTTAGGACAACTCAGACGCATTCCATTCTGGATTCCAAGGCCTTTGCCCCACGAGAGAATAAGATGGTTCCCAGAAACCTACACAGATTTCCTATTTGTGTAGTCAGCATTTAAAGAAAATACTTAAAGCTTGTAAAAACTAGTGAGATGTGGGAAATGGACAGGAGAGCATCTGCCTTCTAATCATCAGCAGCTCTTGCTTCTTAGGTGGGAACGCACCATGTGTTGGGATGTGATGGATACCATAAGGCAGTGGTGGCTGTGCCGCAGGGACACAGCTCTATGATCTTCCTCCGCCACAACCCGGCTCCGAGGACTGTGGTCGTGATTTCTATACCTGTTTTGGATTTTCCTTCTATGCAGGGAATCCCTGGCAGCTGGCAGTGAGCCAGGGCAGATCCTCTTGCCTTTCTGGAAATCGTTGTTGCTGTGTGTTTGGGTGGATGTAGAGCTGTGCATGTCAGCACTACCCTTCTGTGACCTACCCACATGTGAGCTGAGATATTGTCCACCTGGGAGCATGTGGAAGCCAGGCCTGGCTGGCTCTTCTGAATGCTCAGGCCAGAGAATTTGGCTCAAGACACATAGAGTCCGTGAACTTGAAATCACTGAAACTTTCAATGAGTTCATAATATAGTGGCATTACTTTCACCTGGCCAGTTGCCTGCTTGATGCCCTCCCATCAAATCTAGAAGACAAGGACGGAAGGCAGTGGAGTACCATCCTAGCCACAGGGACAATATGTGTTACTATCCAAAGGAAGAGTCATGCAGATTTATCCCACTCATGCAAGCTTCAGAGAATGTGCTTGATTTAGCATCAGATGGCTATTTTGTCCATAGTATTTTTGCCAAGATTTCTAACTCATTTATTCATCCTCTTGTCACTGGGTCAAAACTACTCTTCTAATTCTGAAAACTCCTGAAAGCTAGTTCTTTTATTGCCCTTTTCTCACACACACACACACACACACACACACACACACACAGAGCCATAGGCTCAGATTAAGCTCTGAGACTTCACGTTTCACATTAAACAAGAGTCCTCTCATTAAACTATTCTCTTGGAATCTTGTGATATCTGGGCTTCCTGGAAAAATGAAGGTATCTATCTCTAAATACTCTCCTTACACAGTATCTTAACTAACTCCTTACGATACTTCAATAGACTTAAGAGCTCTAACACTTTGTTTTCACTTGAAAAAACACATGCTCTTTGCAATGCCATTCTCTTGTCTGGAAGGAAGGAAGGAAACCACTATCTTGCTTTCCAATTAAAAGGCTAAGTGGAATAGTCCTTCTTAAAATTCGTTGATCATCTCTTATCTCGGTAACATTTTTCCCACAAAAAGCTAATGAATATAGACAGTGTCCTCTCTTGGTCCTCAACAAATGAGGGAGCTGTGCTCATAAGTTGCATTTAGTCCCCAGAAACGGAAGATCTGAACAGCTTTCCTTGGCAGAAGACTATTACATGCCGGGTGCTCCGCATTTTCCTCATTCGTCCCCATGTGAACCCCAGGAAGGCTGCACTAATGTTGTGGAGTGCTGACTCTGTACTCACTGCTTCCACCAAATATCTCATTTAATCCTCGGAAGAGACCGTGGTGTGTTATCACATAAGGAAACTGAGGCTCAAAGAACTGAATTGATTTGCCTAAAGACACGTGATTAATAAATGGCAGCATGGAGATCCAACCCAAGTCTGTCTAACTCCAGAGGCGACATGCTTCTGCCTTCAGGTATGTTACCTCCTGACAAGCAGGGGGATTGGGAGGCACTTCGCTGTGAGTGCATTCAGCTCCTCAAATGGGGCAGCCAATTGCTTTGTGGTTAATGAGATCTACAGAGTGAGGGGAGGGGTATTACTGAGAAAACCTGTCAGCAAGTTGATTCGTATTAGGATAGGTCCCAAGCTGTGGCTCTCAAACTTTGATGCTCATTAGAATCAGGAACTTGTTTAAAATGCAGATTTCTGAGCCCCACTTCTAGCTTCCTAGCCAAGAACAGCTAACCACTAATCTTTTTCAAGTGGCCCATAAATTTACTGATGGATACTTTAATAGATTTAGATAATGGCATTAGTAGTCTTCATGTTTTGTGTTGTGAATGGCAGTTGTCACCAGGTATCTTGCCATTAAGAAATTAACAGTCTGGCGTGATGAATGAGCCCTTTGTGCATATGGGAACCCCGCAGGGAGGCGGGAGCTTATTTTCAGATATTAGTAGGAAATAGTGTCTACAATTGCATGGAACACAAAATACAGCATGTAGCCTGCAAAATGGGAATGTTAAATAAATATACTTTACTGAGTAGCAGTGGAGGTTAACTGTGAACTTAAGATGTTTTGCGCCTTTAATTTAAACACCAAGTAAGTTCCTACGATAGTAGCCCTTGTCACCCATTGTTATGAGGAAGAGGAGAGTATTTTGTTTCCCCAAAGCGATGATGTCCTGGTGTCTGTGGGCTTCCTTCTTGTCTCTATATTAGTGTTTCAAATCTACGTCTAAGAAACTCTACCTGTTTTTTCACTTTTAAATGTTTCCTTAAGCATAGTTATTAAGACCTTAAAATTCTACATCAAATGGTTGAAAACTAGATATACCATTCTGCAATGGCTTCAACATTAGGATGTTTTGTCCTTACGGTCCCTAGTCTGTCACCATCTCCGTATCTCCGTTTCCCATGCTGTGCCTTGTTCATACTGCAGTTCCTTAGGAAAGCTGGGAAAAGTAAAAACAATAATAATAATAATAATAATATTGGAACAATTTATTGTGAGATTGCAGCAAAGAATTAATAACTAGGAAATGTTCTTCCACAGTTTTTTTTTTTTTTTTGGAGGGGGGAAGATTAGCCCTGAGCTAACATCCACCATCAATCCTCCTCTTTTTGCTGAGGAAGATTGGCCCTGAGCGAACATCTGTGCCCATCTTCCTCTACTTTATATATGGGACGCCTGCCACAGCATGGCTTGACAAGGGTGTGTAGGTCCGTACCCAGGATCTGAACGAACCCCAGGCCGCTGAAGCAGAGCACGCGAACTTAACTGCTGCGCCACAGGGCCAGCTCCCTTCTACATCTTTAATTAATCCTTCAACATATAAAATCCATCATAACCTCATACATAGATTTGCCTACTGATAAACAGGTGGCCCCTGTCCACAAACAAGGCAGTGTTCTCTGGAAAAGATATTAGTTTTGTTTATGAAGAGCATCTGTTCCAAGAATGTATAATATCATGGCTCCAGTGTATGCTGTATAGAAAGGGGAAAAAAATAGGGGTGGATTTAATACTACATCTGTGACTAGTTAGTTATGGTAACCTTCAGGTATTTGGTGGTTTCAGCAAAAGTTCTAAGACACATTCCAGGCATCAAGAACTACAGGCAAGACTGTAAAAATATTTAGACAAAGAATTAATACATTCACTAGTTCGAGAAAACTAGAAAGTACAGGCAGTTCCCTGCTGACTTGAAAACTGCCCTCAATTCATCCTCTCACAGGGAGAGTGTGCTCCAGGGTCCTGAGCCCGGGGATGGGGATGGAGGGTCCTGACAGCACATGCAGAAACGGCGGGTGGGGGGGCCTGCTGGGCCTCATCAGCGATGACTAGGAAAAATGGCCTGAGGGAGGGAGAGTGACAAGAGAAACATTGGAGCTGAGAAACATCCGGAAGCTTACCAACAATTCTTCCAGCCAAGTGAGACAGTGGGTTTGGACTTTCATGTTACTTTTTAACTATTGCTGATGAAAAGCTGACTTTCACTAATGATTTATTTTCTTTTCTCAGACTTGTGTTTCATGTCTATTAATGGCCTTCCTACAAACTACTAATCATTCTCTTTGGTCTCTCTTATTTGCATGTTTCATATAATTTGCTTTTATAAAATTTAATTTTTGTTGGATTAAACCAAACAAACAAATAGCATGCAGTCAGCTTGATATACCCATCACCCAGGTACTTAAGAGGCTAATAAACAGAGCTGGAGGACAGTAGCCGGGTTTAAGACAGAACACAGAAAAAGCAAAAGTAAAACTCATAACAGATTTAAAACAAGTAGACAGCGAATTCAAGAAAACAGAGACATTTTCTGAAGCGCTGGCTCGTTTTCCTTTGACAAACCTCAGCCCTCAGCCAACTGTTTTGACCCCATTCACATGGTCTGGATTCATGACTCAGGACTTGCATAACGTGAGTTTAAATGACCATATTTTACTTCAGAGACATTCGACAATTCAGTGTGACAGCCAGTCATTTGGTCTACCTGTCCAAAGGTATGCAGCTAGGTTGTGGTAAATGGAGACATCGATTTGTACCTGGGTCTTAATTTATAAAGGTGACCAAATGACAACATGGAGAGGTCAATGTCACTGAAAGAAAAGTTTAAAGTCACTCACAGTTGCCCTAGAAACGGGAGGCATGGCCTGCCACTCAGGGCCACGGGGGGGGGGGGAAGCACCGTATCCATCAGGAGGCAGCAAGGAGCAAGAAAGAACAGAGACCTCGCCTTTATTTGGGTCTCTGTGGAAGGCAAGGCAAGGCAGGGAAACAGCTTAGGACTGGCTGCTTTGAACAGCTCTGGTGGGCTTTGGGCATAGGGGCTGTCCCTAGATGTCTGGGTTGGTTTAGGGCAGGGAAAATATTAGCTTGGTGTGTGCGAGGTAGATAAGGAGGCGGTTCAGAGCATGGGCTCCAGATCCCAGGGGAGCTGTAAACAACTGTGACCGTTACTTTGGCCCTGTAATTAGCGGAAGCCAGACAGACGAATATGGAACCTAAGAAAACACGGTTAGGGCAGGGATAGACAGTCCCTTCCACCAGGAGCTCAGAATCTAGTAGCTGAACTAAATGTGTATGCCAGTAAAGCAAACCCAAGGTACACCACGATAAATGCCATACTATCAGCTTCAACAAACGCTATGGGAGATTTATGGAGGCAAACAAGCAAAGATATGGAAAGCTCTCTTATATGGGAGATTTATGTTCTCTTCAACACTCAACTGGAGTCACTACTTCAAAACCATACAACCCTGGTCATAAATGCAACCCTTACATACATGGAAGATACCCATGTGCCTGGCACATACAGAACAGTAAGTGAAAGGTAGTTCTCGCCTCTGCCTCCCCACTTGGTGTCACTTTTGTGTTACTAGGCCTCACTGACTTAACAAAAGCCCGATATGTCGTTTGCTCCCCAAGTGAAAACTTTTTTTTTTTTTGCAATTAATGTTGGTAAGCAACTTGCTTCATAGTTGCTCACACACTTCCAATTCTTTAAATAAAAAGTCACACAGGGTTAAAGGAAACACTCTAGTCTATTTTGGTTGATTCTTGATTAGCTGGTGTGTGATGGCAGGAGAGGTGGCCCAGGGGTGCCTATGCCCAGACCACCAGCCACATCACTGTCCTCTTGAAGCCACGTTTGTATCTCCCTTGTACCACTGGGATCTCAGCCAGCCACTGTCATTCCCTGGAGGACAGGAAAACAGGGTTTTCCTTATGAATTTGGCAAAGAATTGTAGAGTGCAGGCAGGGAGATGCTCGGAATGTCTGTCAACCACTAGCAAACAGCAGCCCTTTGCTGGGGGGGTGGTGACAGGGCTCGGGACAGAGGCTGTTTCCCATTAACACGCAGCCTTATGGAGGAAAAAGCTGACAGAGATAGCAAATAATTAAAAATGCATTTTCTCACGCAATCACCGTGCAGATTCATTCTCTTAAGAGTGAAGGTATAGGGTTGACATCTTTTTCTTAATCCCCAGGGTTTTAAATTTTCTGTTTGGGTTGGTGTCAAGTCTTCTGAGTCAACAGTGAACCAACACCTGAGGCACTCTATTCCCGAGGGACGTTGTTATGCTATTCTTCAACATCATACAATGATGTCCATGGCTAGTGATCTTTGAATGTTGATTATGTGCCAATCATTCTCTTAGGCCCTGACACACTATTTCTATTTCTTGTGCTCTACCCCTGCTTCTCCAACTTTACCGTGTGTAAGAATCATCTGGGCATTTACTTAAAGTACAGATTCCAGACCTCAACTGTAGGAATTAGAAACTCTGATTGTGTCCCTTGTTGACAAAGCCCAGGAATCTGGCTTTTAGTCAACCCCCAAGTTGATCCTGAAGCAGGTGGGCCATGGAGCACACTTTGAGAAACAGATTTCATGGTTCAAAATAATTATGCATATAGCCCCTGCATTAGTATAAAGCATGCTGATATCTACAAACAAGTTTTATTAGCACCGGTTGACACAAAACCCTTTCTCGTTTTTGTCCAGTCATTATTGTCTGACTTCCTAGAACAAGCCCACAAGAGGGACTTCAAGGTTTTACAAGAACATTCATCTTTTAAAAAATGAGAACTGGTAGTGTTTTTTACAGACTAAGAACAACATCAAAGAATCTCTAAGTCAGCTAAAAGAAACCTTATAGTAAGTCATCACAGAAGAGCCGAAAGGAAGGGGGAGTGGAGGGTTGTTCTAGGTCCTTGAAAAGGCAGCAAGTTAAAGAAACAAGGATTTTGTCTTTTTTTTTTTTCTTAAGAAGTCCGTTAAGCATTCCTTCTCTGGTCGTCGCACATCTGCCCCGATGACTCAATAATTCAAGTTCCTTCCTGAGTCTGTGAAATCCCTTCTCCAGGGCTCAGAGACAGGCGGGGACCTTGGGCATCCGGGGCTGGATCTTGGCACATGCTCCCAGGGCTGCACTAGATTTCTAGCAGCATCACACTAAAAGTTGTTTTAAATCATGTTTTATAGTTTATATCACATCAGCAGTAGAGAGAGATTTTCCCCCATGTTTAAATCTCCCAAAATTAAGTAGGTAGGAAAACGGAAATGAAGTGGCACAAAAGTGGGAGGGGGCGGTGACGAGAAGGAATGTGATTCTTATGGTGGAAAGAAAACTGACACAGGTGCTTTCTGAGTTACAACCACCTGACTTATGAAGAAATTTCCTTTTTTCTATAAGCATAATAATGAATACATATATATGTATGTGCATATGTATATATCAAATACGTGAGACTACATGTGTACATATAGATCTATAGCTCACATCTCGTGTCCACCATCCCAGCTCCGTGTACTGGTGAGCAGTGTGGGAAACTGGTCCAGCGGGTTCTCCTCATCAACTTTTATTTTCATGTAGGGAAGCACCATGCTCCCCTTCGCCTGTCTTCTTATGTTATAATTTGGACAATCCCCTACTCATATGCACATCTTTTCATAATTCTATTTCCAAATCTTCAGAGAAGTCCCCCAGTTTTCTCCTTGCTCCCCGCCACCCCCATCTTCTATCCTCATGTTTTCCTTCTGCTTGTTCATTTGCAATGGCCTTAGTCATGGCTGGAAAGCATTTGCGCAGCCCGGTGATTGCTCAGTGCTGAAGAAGCGGGGGTGCCAAACATTTTGAAATGAGATCGTCGTGATAAAGAACCAGTGTCAAGAAACCACAAAAATCTGTGAAACTGTGAAGTCGTCTTCTTCAGAATCTCCAGTATCTCAATCTCATTACGTTCCTCTAATTAGATCTGCCTTTACCAACCTTTCTGTTAAAACACAATTTCTCTTTAAGTTTTATTTGGGTGGGTTTACCTTCGTTCCCTAGCATGGCTTCAATGTTGTTTTCTACTGCAACTATACAGCGTTTCAGCTACATTATAAAACTTCTGTGGGGTTGACCCAGAAACCCAACAATGTAACATTGTTCTACCGGAAAAAACGTGTCCTAATCTCAATTTTCTGGCTGAGAAATGATCTTGCGGGAATACTTGGCTCCATATGGGTCTGTGTGGTGCTGGCACATATAGGTGCTCCACAACAACAAAAAGTTCTGTCATTGAGGTGACAAATGGGAATTGTGTATCACTGAGGCAGTCCATCCCTGAAAGATGTTTGTCTGACAGGAAGTAATGTCACCACTGTATATAACTGCAATTTCCCAGAAAAGCCTCTGTATTTCATTTTCTTTTCTTTTTTCCTCATCTTATTCCCCCAGCCTGGAGATGATACCCCTTGTCTCTGCCTAGCCACGGTCTACCTGTCCTTCAGGATGCCCCCCACAGAGCCTTCCCTGGTGGCTCCTGCCAACAGAGCAGTATGAGTACGAGTATTAGTAGCAGGAGCTGATGTTTTCTGCATTCTCACTCTGTGTCAGTACCATGCTGAGTGTGAAAAAGGCATTATCTCATTTAAATCTCATGGCTTTCCTATGAGAAGAGGACCATCATTCTCCCCATCTTGTTAGGGAGGAAATTGAAGCTAACACAGTAAAGTAACACATCTAGAAAGTGGCAGAAACGTCCAAGATCAGGACCCAAGCCACCTTCCTCTTGAGCACCTGATCACGCTGTCTGGTCCCCTTCCCCAGGTCGCTTCCTCAGATGCACTATAGATAATACAGAGCACAGCACTTGATCATACTGTTTTCTTTTCCAGCGCTAGTGTGCTTTTCTTTTTTGCTCTCTTAGAGTGTATACTCCTCATGGCCAGGGTTCAGAGCAAGGATCTTGGGCCAGATTCTACAGCTTGCTATCTGTGTGCCTCCCTGAGCCCCAGGTTCCAGGTGGCACTCGCCTCAAGGGACTCTGGTAAGGATTAAAAGAAAATAATGCCAACGAAGGGCTGAGTCTGGGGTCCCCTATGGTGAGAGTGCAAACAGCTTTCGGTATTGTGGGTACTATGGCAGTGAGCAGAGCCCTGCTCCACGGTGTGGCTAAGCCGTTTTCCAAAAAGTCCTCTGCAGGGACTCCAGTCTGCTCTGCCATCCATTTTCGCCTCTGTGGACTCGACTTAGCTCATACCCTCTCCCCAACTCACGAGCAAAGTGGAACATTTTATGTCTTTTCTTGCCCTCCAATGTACAAGGACTTTGGCCCCCCGAGCGGCCCGGCAGGAGCACAGTCACTGAGCGGGAAACGAGGAGCGGGTTGGGAGTGGGAAAGTGCTCAGCCTGGTCTGACCCCACCACCGACCCCCTCCGACTCTTGCCTTCAGTTTCCTCAACTGTCACAAGGCAGGCCAGGCCAGCGGACCCTCAGGTCTCCAGCCTCCAGCTAAGCCTCTGAGATGTCTTTTTCTAAAGGAAATCCTGGGCACTAAGCCGGTGTCACCGTCTTCTGCTCTTCATGCCTTCAGCGAGACTGCGTTTTTATGAAAGTGTGTGTACAGGCGTTTGTGTGCATCTGTGTGTGACTAAACATGAGTTTGTGTGTGCATCCATGTGACTGTATATGAACATTTTTGTGTTTTGTGTGTATCTCTGCGTGTGTTTTTGTGTGTGGACATTCGCATAGCGTCGAAGCTGCCCAAACCCAAGTGACGAGAAAAGAGAGGGAAGGGCGGCCAGCTCACCGGTGCCTTCCGCGCGACCCACCCAGGCGGGGTCCAGAGGAGGCCTGAGCACGAGGCCCTAGGCCTGGGCGCCGCTGGCCCGCCCAGAGAGCCCGTGCCTGGGGCGGCCGGGCGGGCGAGGCCAGGCGGGGGCGGGGCGGGCGGCGGCCGTCAGAGCTGGGGGCGGGGCGAGGCCGGGCAGGGGGCGGGGAGCGGACGGGGCGGGGCCGGGCGGGGGCGGGGCGGGCGGCGGCGGTCAGAGCGGGGGCGGGGCTAGGCCGGGCGAGGGGCGGGGCGAGGCCGGGCAGGAGGCGGGGAGCGGGCGGAGCAAGGCCGGGCGGGGGGCGGGGCGCGGCGGGCGGTGGGCGGGGCGGGCGGCGGCGGTCCGGGCATGCTCGGCCGCGGCGGCTGCGAGCGGGGCGGGTCGCGCTGGTCCCCGGCCGGAGCGGCGGCGGCGGCGGCGGCGGCGGCGCGGGGCAGCATGAGGGAGCCGCTCGGTAAGTCCCGCGTCTCTTGCCGCTCCTCGCTCCCACCGTCCGTTCGGCCCGCTCCCGCGGCGCTCGGCGAGGCTCGCCCGCGCCTCCCGCGCTCGCCCCCCAACTTCTGCAGCGCGGACGTTGCTCGGCTCCGAGCCTTCCCCGGCGTCAGGGATGTCCGCACCCCGCCCGGAGCCCCCGCGCCGTGCCCGCCGGCCGCCCGGCCGCCGCGCCCGCAGCTTCGGGGAGGGGGCGTCCCGCCACCCAGGTGCCCAGCGCGGGGCGCCCCCCTTGGCGCGGGGAGGGGGCGGGGAGCGCTGTGTCCCCTTTCCGCGCCGGCCCCCCGGGTCCAGCCACCACCCCTCTTTGCCTGCGCGCCCCGACTTCGCTGACACCGCCACCCAGGAGCTGACAGCCGCTGCTCGCGGTCCTCCGGGTCCCCGGTTCCCACGGTGCCCGGCGGCCGGCCCTGCCCGCGGGACGCTGGGAGCGCGCCCCCGCCCCCGCCCGGGCCCCGGCCCCCGCCCCCGCCCCCGCCCCCGCCCCGGACCGGGCTTCGGGCGCTGATCGCCGCCGCTCCCGGCGAGTGCCTGCGGCTAAGCAAAAAAGAGAAACGGGTGGGAGAAAGGAAAGCCGGCCTGAGAGTGCTGTAAATCTGGTCCGTCAGCTCGTTGATGGGGCTGCCGGCCCGCCCGCCCGGCCTCTCCGCGGGCACCCGCCGCGCCCCCGCCCCCAGCGGCCGTCAGTGCGCCCCGGGAGGCCAGGGTTTTCCTAGATGCCCCGACCGCAGCGAGGCTCAGCGCCTACAGCCGAAAGCGCCGCTCTTGCTCCTTGCCACTGGCGGTAGCAGCTGAGCGCCTCGGATTCTTCTTGGGGGTTGAAAAGGAAGCTGTGATTTCACTATTGAAGAAAAAAATAAAAACGGGAACTTTACGCCAGCGCAACCTAGTCGTGCCCTAGTCTTTGCTCATCCACGCTTTCTAGGAGCAGAGGACTTTGGGGAATTAGCTTAGGCGGATCATCCCTGCCCCCCAGCCCACGCACACGCCCTGCCACCCACTCTCCCACTCCCTCAGCCCCCCATGCCCGCATCTCCCTCCTCGAGTCCAGTTGCCTGGTCCATCTTGAGAGAGGGGTGAAGTAGGGTGGACCACACCTTCCTGTCTTCCTTCTCTGGCTTTTGTCTTTTCAGATAGACATCCCAGGGATTCCAGGTGAGGGTTGGCAGATGGGAGGGGATTCCTGGGAGAGAAGGGAGTGGGACGTGGGATTCAGGCAGCCAGGAATTTTCTTGACAAAAATGGCAAACTGAATAGTCTAGACTGAGTGGTCACAGGCTGTGCAGGTGAAACTTCAGGAGAATGGTGCTGTGTGTCAGGTGGTGTTTGAATTTAAGATGACTGCATCAAAACCGTGTGGCAAGGCAAGCGTGTGTCAAGTTTATTTTGGAAGTCACACAGATTCTGTTTCATGGGACTTGTATTGAATTTCGTATGAAATTGGGAGTTTGGTCAGTTCATTTGGTTGGTTTTCCATAATGTTCTGTGCATTTAGACTTTATGCTTACCTTGCTGTTAGGTGTCTAATTCTTAGCCATCAGCTGAACAGGCTTCCTGAAGGTCCCCAACTTTACTTCCGGCAGGCAGCATGTAGCAACACTGCTTCACTCCTGCTGGAGTGGGTGAGCAAGTATTTGTTGCACAGAGGCCTTAGTCTGCTGGGCCTTCCTCCTGCAAACTTCATCCTTTGCTGCAAAGACTAGAAGGTCAGGCCCTTGGCAGGCCCAAGAGATTTAGGGGGATTGGGTGGGTGAACAAAGCATGTGTCAGGAAAAAAAAACCGAATTTTGTCTTTCCACCTCCTTGGAACATAACTTAAAATGCCCAAGTGTCCACAAGCTCTGGAGAGCTTGACAAGCCAATCAGAGGCATCTAGCAACACATCTGAGTGGTCACAGATTCTGGAGGCGTATGGCGTATTGTCCAGGGGCTGTAAAATGGAACTGGAGATTGGAGGTACACAGGGAGAATGAATAAAGACACATTTTTCAGTTAAAAAAAAAAAACAAATCTGGAAAGATCCTTGGAGTCTAACTTTTAAAATGTAGTTTAAAAAGAAATCTTAGAAATGCTATCAGTGAAGAAAGCCCAGGAGCCTGTGGTTCTGCCAAGTCCTCATTGTCCTTGCTGGAGAGCCCTCTAGTTGGGAGGCCGGTAAACACCACCCGTGCTGTCGTGGTCCAGAGTTTCTCTTAATGAGCTTGGCAGGACTCCCCGCTAATTAATCTAGAGAGAGTTTAGAACACAGAGCTTTGGATTGAAACAATTGTTCTGTTGTGGTTTTTATTTTGATAAGCAAAGACTCTATCTCTGAAATGCTCCAGGCCTATTGCTGAAGCCATTACTGCAGTTTATTTGTTTTTTTAACAGATGTTGTTTTTCACCTTTTGGATGGAAAGGGTTATCTCACTCATTAAAACCTTGCCATTGTGCTTTGTTTCAAGGGCCTGCTGACTCAGGGAGTGCTGAGGGACGCTGGCTTGCACAGCCCAGGGAGGCTAGATCAGTCCCCAAGACTTTGATACGGCCTTTCAACACTAAATCTCGTTTAAAAAAGACAGGAACCACCCGATACTAAAGTCTCAATTATCTTAATTTGAGTTTGTGGCATCTTGTTTAAAGTTTGGATTATTCCCTTTACTTCCTTTAACAGAGTGTATTTCCCATAACTTTCTATGGTTAACATAGTTGGGAACAGCCTGGCCAAACTGGCAAAGATTATTGCTTATTGGTTCTCTTTCTTTGGCTTACCTATTAAGCTTGTTTCTTCTGTATGTAAATGAAAGAATGTAGATACTATTATGAAGAGACATCAAGATATATTTTAAAGAGGAAAAGAAAAGAGAAAACAGCTGTATGTATAGGAAGAAGAGTTGGAGAAACAGAAACCGAACTGTGGCTGCAGGTTATCTCTTGGCGCGGTGGGCTTATTGAGAACTGGTACTTTTTACTCAAACACTGAACTTTGCAGTGTTTACTTCTAGAATAACTTTATATTATTTTGTAATTAGAAAATAAATAAAAGTGTAAGAATTATTTGAAATAATGTAAACTTTAACATGGCTCTTTTATCTGAAAGATCTTTAAAAACAAAACTAGTGTAAGTTTAATAGAATATTTTAGGAATCTTGACATAATGGAGTTTGACATATGTGATGATAGTGGAATTAAATTCTAACCTATTAGAAGTTTTACACTTATTTTTGCAAATAGCCAAAAGTTCCAGAAGATTTAAAAAAATCTTATCCAATTTCAATTCTTAATGACTGCTAATCTTGCAGAAAGGTTAATTACGTACTTAGGTCCCATAAAAATGGGATGAGGTTGCCAAGGCAATAATTTTGTGACAGAATTTAGAGGTGAAAGAGAAGACAGGAGAGTGTGTGTGTGTGTGTGCATGCAAGCACAAGTTGTGGGGAAAAAGACAAAAAAGAGAAGTTACAAGAGATAATATTTATGAAAAAAGTAAAGTACATAATATTTGGTGCTTTATTTTTTCTCTTTTTTTCTGTCTTTTTGAATCAATGTCTTAACACTGACCCAACCCAGCAAGATTAGCGTTCCAGGATCCTTTTGATCTTCCACCCAAGTTTTCCATCTCGTATTTTTGTAGTCACCTTAAAGAAATGTAACTCAGTGATGGTTGCCCTACTAACATTGTTACTTCACAGATGAAGTATGCTTTTTATATTTTAGGACATTTTAACAGCTTGAGGGCCGTGGCGGAGCTAGTCGTCACACTGTGTGGTATGGTAACAACAGTGCGTAAGAACTTACTGTCCCAGGACTTAAACTGGAACTGTTGAGTGCTTTATTTAATTATTAAGGCTGAAAAGGGACATGGCAATCCTTTTGCTCATGATAAAATGCATAGTTCTACTATTAAGGGAAAAAAAGCTGTGGAAAACGTGTAGGATCTTTGTATCAGTTAGCAATGTGCTCCATTCTGGGTTGTTGTATGTCTTGGCTATTTACCTCTTGTTTAAAGAAAGTACTTTGTTATATATTAATCATAACGCCAGACTGAAAATTTGTCAGTTGAAGAAATATTTACAGTGAACTGCCAACAATTTGAGGGACTAATTACATCTTAAGTATGGAATGTCAGTGAATACAACTCAGAAGTTTTCTAGAGGAGTAACAATGTCTAATCAAGACCTTTAGAATGCTGTTTGTAATCTTCTATTAGATTTTATCAGCAGGTCGTGTAATGTTAGGCTTACTGAAAACAGGTTAAGAATCTCTGTAGCAGGTAGACGCATGTACCATATACTAGACTTTGGAACCTTATGTAATTTACTATTCATTTATTCTTTTCTTTAATGTTTCTTTTATGCTCACTGAGTCCTCCAAATATGTAATATGTTTTCAAAGATGCATTTTCCTAATCCTACTTACGCAACTCTTTTAAAAGTTTTTTTCTGATGATGAAGTAATACTAAGTTACGATATATGAAAATGACAATATTTGACCATGTTTTACCTGTAAGATGACAGCTTCATATGGTTCTACCTAATCCATTTCATGACAGGACATCACAAAATACAGTATAAATAAGGACTTTTTTTAAAACACATACTCCAGTACCACTGTTGATATTTTGGTGTTTTCCCCCATATGCATATGTATTTAAATGAAATTGGTATTGTACCGAATCTGGGGTTTTGTATCCTGCTGTTATTATTTAACATGGTACCATGAGCATTTCTCTGTGCTGTTATATATTTGAAAACGTAATTTGATACATTTGTATACATATTATAGTCTACCCTGTGGATGTACCAGAATTTTTAATCATCCCTTAAATGGACATTTAGTCTGATTTTTTATTATAATTAAAACTTGGATAAGTATCCTTATAGAAAACTTTGTGTGTCTCTCCGGTTATTTCATTAGGGTGGATCCCAAGAAGTGAGGTTCTTAGTCCATAGTGTTCCAGATTTTTAAAGATTTTATAATATATTAATCCCTTTTAAGAAAGGAAATACCCAGTTACACACAAACCCCGTACGTAGTCATACTCCCCAAATCGGAGAGCCCTTATAGCTCACCATGCCCTCACTAACAACAAATATTGCTTTCTAAAAGCTTCAGAAATTTAATAAGCGAATAATGGCATTTTGATTTCATCTGCATATGTTTGATTGCAGGTAAGGTTGAGCATTTGTTTCATATTTTTAATTAGGTATTTGTTTCTTTCATTTCTTAATTTTCAGTTCATGTTCTAGGCACATGTTGAAAAAGAAAAGTTCTGGTTGACTTAATGAGCATATTAATATTTTGTTTCATTTCAGTGTCTTGGGGAGCCTTATAAGTGTAAATATGAGAATAAAAATATTTTTATTTTTATAAATGGAAAGGGAGGGGGAAATGTTACCTCTTCAATAACATTCACTTGCGAGTCTCAACCTCCGATGATGAGAAAGCCCATATTGAAATAAGACCACCTAGACTACAGCATCCACAAGGTGGGGTGTTGACGGGTCTTAGGTGTCTTCATGTTCTCCAGCACAGAGCCCAGTGCCTGCGGACGTCTGCACAAAGTAAGGGTCTTGACCAATTTAAGTTGGACTAAGTGTGCCACACCTACACTTTGGACTCCTGGGACAGAGAACTGCTAGATGGTGTACTCCCTGGCCTAACCCCCACCCCCTTGCCCCCCGTGCCAGCGTCCTTCTCTTCTCAGTGTGTGGCCATTGAGCTCTGCTCTCTTGGTCACCTTCTGTATGGGTGCTAATGAGGCCAAGGTCAGAGGTTCTATCTTCACATGACCTATTTAGCTTTGTTCTGGTTCATGGCCACAAGCTGTGTTCTTTTTACTCTGGCCAGCTGACTTGGAAATGCCTGCTGTTCATCACAGGGAGACCAGGCTAGAGAGGGGCTGATTTCCAGAGCTAGAAGGACCCTGAGGAACCTCTAGTTCAACTTCTTATTTTACTTTTTCTGGAGAAGCCCAGAGCCCAAAGAGCATCTCTCCTTTTGTGCAGTGTCTCAGGCTCGGTGCAGCCCAACAGATAGACATTGAGAACATGGAGAAAGAGAAATTCATCTCTACAGGGAGTGGGTGGACAACTCAGCTCCAGGCTTCCATGCTAATGCATCGTTAACAACTCCTTCCTAACTTTATCATCCCTCCATCTGAATATAAATGATAGGCTGATATTTAAAGAACTTGGAAATCTACCACACAATAAGATGACTCTCTTTCAGGTTCTTTGAAAGGGAGAAAAGTTCTGATGAAAATCCATTTGAAAATGATTTGGGGAAAAGAACATTTTGTGGGAATAGCTTGGTTAAATCAAAGTAAAATTACCTATCACAACAGTGATTTCTGATTTTTATATTTCTCTTAATGATATGACCGTTATCTTAGTCACCAAGACTAAAATCCATTGGTTGTACTTCTTCCTTTGAAAATTACTCTTCTTATTCCTTTTTTTCATATAACCTCTGCTACTACCCAGCACATGACAATACAAGGGGCTTGTAACTACTTGTCCCCACATCCGTCCTTGCTCCGGCCACGTCAGTCCTCCGCTTTCCTGCCAGATTCTCTGTAGGGCAGCCTTCCCCTTCCTTGTCTAGACCCTTTTGTGGTTTCTCATTGTCTGCTCAAATAAGGTCCAAATTCAGCTAAGAGTGGCTATTTCTGTATAGATAATTTTTTTCTTTTCGAATTCAGGTTTTTTCCTGAAAGTTACTCCTCTCCATTTATCATAGATGTAGTTTGTCTGCTTTTCAGTTTCACACAACAGGTTTCATGACAGCTGCGTGTTACTGATGAAGAGCCTGCCACCCAAGATGCATGAAGAGGTCTGCCGAAGGTCACGGAGTGGTTGCAGGGTGTATTTGTGAATGCATCATCCTACTGAGTATTTAAAAATGAATTCTGGCGTTGCTGTCGAGACATTACGGTCAAGTGAGGCATCAACCCTTGTGTGTGTGCACGTGGATGTGCGCGTGTGCGTGGTGTGTGTGGTGTGTGTGCGAGTAAAGAACTTTTTCCTTTTAAATATACAGTTTTTCATTTTAATGCCACCACGCCTTATATCTTTTCTTGTTTATGTTTATGCATTGTTTGGTAAATTAGGAAACTTTTGTTGCTGGAAAGGAAGGAAGTGTAGATGGGTGAGCCTAGGGTGGTACACGGGCTTCAAAGCTACATAGACTTTGGTTTGGATCGTGGATCCTCACTCACAAGCTGTGTAACCTCAGACTCTCAGCCTCAGTTTTCTTGTCTGTAAAATGGTGACATCTATATTTACATTAGATTTGCTGGGAGTATAAAATGAAATAAAGTGAGCCAAGCACCTAGCAGGCACCTTTCAGATGCCCCGTGGGTGGTTGGCTTTCATCATCTTTCCTGCATGCTGCTGTTCTGAGTTTATAGAGCAGGCTCTTCCTTCTGCTCTGTACAGAGAGTTCATTGGGCTGGAGGGAGAATAAATTAACCACGAATTGGAAGGTATTCTTGGTGAATTTGTTAAGCATCTGCTGAAGTGTATTTGAACATTTTACCACCTATCACAAGCATCCTTAAGGGGGTAAAATAATAGGATATAAACTTAGTGATATCAGGAATCAAGCGAAAAATCTCACCCAGGAAAACTTGACTGTTCAGCCTTGTTGTTCCTCCCTAACCCGTTCCCTTTAAACCACCTAACTTAAATAAATTAGAGACTGCATCCAATAAGCATCTCATTTTGGGTTTCATCTCATGACTTTAATGTAATTTAAACCAGTCCTGTGGAGGTGAGCAAGAGAATTGCCGATTGAACCCTGACTTCTCACCAAGCTTGTATTACTTGCTTTTTGTTTCCTTCACTTTATCTTCAATTGTTATGAGTTTTGATGCTTGTAAGTATGCATTTTAATAACACAAAACAGGAAAAAACCCCAAAAGTTTGCATTTATCATAACTCCTTTTTTCTGTATTGTACACTCAGCACAATATCTTTCTTCTATACAAAGAGAGTTGCTATGAATCCAGTTTTTCTTCTTTCTATATACTGTCCTACGAGGTTTCCTTTAACCAAACAGCTTGTTTTGCTTAACCCAAGTTGTACAACTGGGTGTGAAGTTCTCTGAGTGGGTGGCTGGGTCTAGCCCTGATTTCTCACTACTTAAATTGAGCAGTGCTGCAAAGTCCAATAGAAATTACTGTCCAGACATCCTCATAGCTCCTAGGAGCCGCGTCCTTTTCTTTGGAATAAGTGGCAGCTCCATCTGTTTACAGATGAGAAGACGGAGGCCTGGAAGTCGAGTCCCTGGGTGGAGGCCCCTCCCTAGTGGAAGCCCAGGTCTTTCTGACATCACAGCCTGTGTGCTGACTGCGCTGCCTCTCTCTGTGCTTGTGGGGAGAAAGTCTGCAAGTGCTTCCACCTGAGATGAGAAGCAGCAGCCGAACACGCGCTGCCCAGAGACAGAGATCCGTTAGGATGTGTGCCTTTTACCAGGCTGTCCGTTTCTATTGTGGTGGTAGAGTTTTTAAACTGCTTTATAAATTTTATCGTTGAAAAGATGGGCTTAGTCTAGGAATATATGGGTCAGAGAATAGGGGGAAATATGAAAAGAACAATAGTGAAATCAAAAGAAGCAGAAAGCTGCTTCTTGGCATTCTCAAACCAAAGAGAGAGGGATAAAAGGCAGCTCGGCAGACCCCGTCCCTCTGAGGGACCTGCGGCTTCCCCCTGTGCTTCCGTGGTGCTGACAGACCTGTCAGCCGGGCACTAAGTATTCCGAGGCTCGGATACCAAGCCCCCAGGAGATCATGGGTAGAGTGAGGAAGGAAGCAGCAGACAGGGCTTTTCCTTAAGGAGATTTATTCCTTTTCATTTTATGCTCTTGAGTATAGGAAAGTAGCTTGACTTTGTAGCTGTGACTTTATTTCTTGGAAAGAGAATTTTTAATGGGCTAGAAGAGCTGTATTTGTTGTTGAGAACAGAGCAATGAACCTGTGAGACCAAGGAGTTTCTCAGAGGTTGATAGGATCTTTGAACTTGACAGAATTTCGGAGGTCATATAGCCCAGTATCCTGACCAGAGCAGGAGTGATTTCCACATCAGTGCTTTTCAGACCATAGGTCTTGACCGATTAGTGCATCCTGAATTCAGTGGGTGGTGAGCAGCATTTGTGAAAAGTGAAATAGAATAGAAAATACTACATATTAGACTGTGAGGGTGACTCTTTTTCCTCTAAAGTTCTGATTGATGTGTGTGCACATACCATCAGTGGGTTGCTGTAAAAACAAAAAAGTTTACAAATCACTCACTCAGCCTCTGCTTGAGAACCCCTCAGCGTGGGACTCGCCACTCTCAGGCAGCTGTGCCTTGACGGACTGTCTGGTAACGTGTTTGTTGTTATGTTAAATGTTTCCTCTGCATTAGTGGTGTTTAGATATTCATAAAATGAAAATGCTATTTAAAGTGGGCTCATTTGTCTCTTGTGATTGTGTCCTGGCCCAGCCAATGCTAGAAGTCCCTTCCTTACCTGAGTTGGTATCTGGGCACCTGCACACTCTGGGCCATTCTTCCTACATGGTGCACTATGTGTATTTGATCCAAGGCAACAAACTGATAAAGTAGTGAAGGAACAGCATTCTTCAATGAACTGGCTGGGAAGCATACTTGCAGGGTACCTCACGGTGCAGGTCTGCTTTGAGGTAGAGGATTTGTTTGGCTTAGAAGCAATCTTCCAGAAGCCTCCCTGACCTCTTGAGACTGGGTCAGGGTCCCTCTGTCTCATCCTGTCCTTATCCCTGTTGCAGTGCTGTGACACTGGGGAGAGGTGGCAGGCTCCCATCACTAATCCATGCATACGCTGTGTTAATCGCCAGTTTTCCAGCTGTCTACAGATTCTCAAGGGCAAAGAATACATCTTATTCATTATTATAGTCTCAGTGCCTGGTGCGTCATGGGCATTCAGAATTAATGTTTTGGACTCTATGAAATAACGCTTACTGTTCTAAGTGACTTGGATGGAGGTTGAAGTATCCAGTCACAAAAGACAAGGATGTGGGTGATATAAAGCGGATATGACTTTGGAAATCAAGAGTTAGATCCCAATTCATACAAAAGGAATTAGGAACTGGTCTAAACTACATGGTGAAAATTAATAACTAAGTGAAATCTTTCCATGAGGCAAGTAACCCTTCAGAGACAAACTGGAGCCATCATCGCATAGTAAATCCACAGTCATATTTGCATGGTGATTTACACTTTTCTTTATTCTTATTTGGCCCTCAAAAGAGTCTGGTGAAGTGGAAAGATAGTGGCATTGCCATTTTGCAGATCAGAAAACTGAGGTGTGGTGCAGGTGATGACTGCTCCAGGTGTCCTGGCTGGGCCTGGGGGGGCGGCACTAGTGCTGGGATGATGAGGACCGCACCTGATACTGGGCTGTTTTAACTCACACATCTCTCTCCAAGTTGTGAAATCTAATGTTATAATTTACGTTGATATCAGATTTTGGCATATGCTTGTTTGCAGCCACCCTTTGAGTTGGTGTGGGTGACAAATTAAGTTCTGTTGATTAGAATGCTGGTATCTCAGGATTGAAAAGAAAATTTGAAAGGACCAGCTTTTAGTCCAGCAACTCACTGGATGCCAGTGTCCTCCTCAGCACGTCAGCACTCCCTCCTGATGGCCTGTGTAACTGATGTGTTAGTGATGGGGCGCTTGCCACCTCTTGAGGCAGCTCATTCCATCTTGAGATCAGGATGCTCAGGAAAGTAGGCTGAGTATGATAGGGGTTAGAGAAACTGTGACTGTTCCGAAGTCTGTGTAGGGGACAGGTGAGGTTTCGCGTGTGTGTGGAGGTGAGGTAGAAGCCTAGGCTCTCAGTTGGGATGAAGCAGGTGAAGAGTGCAAGGCTGAGGGAGAGGAGTCCTCCGTGGGGTGGAGGGGGCTAGGAACACTCACTGGGTTATGGGCCTGCGGGTCACCACTCCTCTCCTCACCTCTCCCACTCGGCTCCAAGTCCTGCTTGCTGAAGCTCGTGTGTTTCCTACCCCTGCCCGCCACAAGCTACTGGCCTCTGTGAGACGAAACAAGTTAGGAGTTTCCAAGGATCAGTACACTTCTGACCTGAGCCCTATAAGGTCAAGTTATGGCTCTTACGAATTTGAGTCTTTTTTGAAAGACGTGTGGCTTTTATGGCTTGGCCTGTGTTGTCATGCCACTTAAGGGTTTGCTAAATATGATTTGCTTGCAGACCTAGCCATAATGGTCCAAGGTACCTAACTCCAGTATGAAAATGACCCACATGCATGTTTTGTGAGGGTCCTTTCTTCTTACCACTGTAACAGTGGGCTGCAGCACAGCCAGCCCTGCGGTGGACACTGGCCAGTCGCTCTGCATGTTGGATGGCCAGTTGGAGAGCAGTGCACTTGGCTTTGCTTTTAAAGAGCCTGACGTGGTAAGAGAGAGAAACTTGAGTGTCATAGACCTAAATTCTAACTTCAGCTGTGGTGCTGTCTGGATGTGTAACATTGAGCTGGTGAGTTTCGGGACCTTGCTCTAGGCTCCCAGGATCCTGTTTCTATGTCATTTCTTTACTCTTGGGATAATTGTATCCAAAATCTATTTCAAATGCCTGTTCCCCCTCTCATACACAATGCACATGCAGTTTATCTAGAGAACTCCTCATCATTCTTCAAAACCTAGCTCAAATGTCCCTTTCTCTCAGTTTTGCACTCATTCATCAGTTATTATTGAAAGCATACTGTCTCCTAGATGCTGGGGGTGTACCACTGAATAAAACGAAGACTTTGCCCTCATGGCCTTGCCTTTGTGTTCCCATAGCCCTCTGTTTGTAATGGCATCTCTTTCCTCTGCGGTCTCTAGCCCAGTGACTTACTCAGTTGAATCAAATGACAAATGCTTGCCTCTCTGGGCCTTCCATTTCCATCTAAGTGGCTGAGCCGAGTTGTCGAGCTGCTTAAAAGACAGATAGCAGGAGTGTCAGGAATGGCAGAGTTGCTATGGAGAATTTTCTGCTCATACAGTAACAGCCAGAGCTAGTCAGCCTTCCATAAAACGTAGGTACCTGGTGGAAAATTATAGACATGGATACTCTCCGTGCTGACAACCAAGACTTTGCTGCTGCCATAATCTAGCATGTGATGAAGAGTGAGGCCATGCACAGTCAGCAGAATCGTGTGATAGCCCCAGTAAGAATTCCCACTGACAGGAAGGACATGCATCTCCCCGTCACCTGCACATGGGCCAGCAGGCATTTCCTGGCCATTGTTCGAGGGGCTGCTGCGGTGCTATTTCCGCCCACTGTCCCCAGCGAAGTGGCTTGGAGCTGGCCCAGCTCTTCCAGGCCCAGCTTCTGTGCGCTTCTCTCCCAGGCCAGCGTCACACCCTTCGGGGACGCAGCAGCAGATCTGTCTGCCCAAACTGTCTTCCACTCTGTTAACAATGTGAAGACATAGGAAAGAAGATTCTCTTGTGTAAAAATAAACATGGCGGCCCCACCACTATCACACTTGTGCTCTCAAGTGGGTTCCTGTCCGCTTTTATTCTTCTGTGTTGGTTCTGTCACCTCTGGGCAGTTTACTCAGGGAAGGTGCTGCTGTTGAATTAATGCACCATGGCAGCATCTGGACGTGGACACCCTTGGCTCAGAGATGCAAAACGTTCCCCCAGATTCCTAGGGGACAAATTTGATTCTTTAAAGTCTCGTGTAGAAAGGAGGAGTTTGGGATTGTGCGGTGGGTGGGGGTGTGTGCTGGACCAGGGTGTCGTGTGCTTACTCATGAGCCTGAAGCCTGGAGATCTGTTTTCAGCAGCTGGTTGACCTCCCTGGGGAGGTTCCCCATCTAGATTGCTTCGCTCAAGTGTGTCATGGCTGTGAGTTGATTAAAGATTTCACTCTGCCCTTTTAGAGCAAAAGGTATGTCTACAAGATGAAAGGAGGGAAGTATAATAAGATTAAGCTGGACACTGGTCGTTTCTCCTTTTAGAAACATGGGGTTGTAATTGCAGCTTCTGAGTCTGTATTTATTTTGTCCTCTCTCATGCCTGCTGTTTTCAGATGACTGAGGCGAGGGGATGGTGGACACTGTTACTCATTTCATTGCTTAAACACTATTCTATTCCGGACTGTTCTACAAGGCAGCCATCAGAGGGTGGGGTCCCCAGAATTACCACCATATCCTGCAGAGCCCGTGCTGCATCCACCCTCTCTACTTGAATAAGATGGAGAGTGATTTCAGGTGGAGCACTCCACGTTTCTCCACCGTGTGTGCAGGCGCGTGCTGTGCTCATGAGCAGGGTCTGGTTTGGTCGGGGCAGAGGGAGGAGGAGGTGCCAGGTGCAGTTCCAGGGAGGACCAGTGACTCCTCACCAGTGCTCTCTGTTGTCCCCTCAGCGTGGGTCCTGTCACCACGACCGTCCCAGCGGCTGCGCTTTGATGAGGCCAGTGTGTGTGCATTATGTACAGCGTAGAAGACCTCCTGATTTCTCACGGATACAAACTGTCAAGAAATCTCCCAGCACCACACGAGGATAACTATGAGGGGCACCAGCAAGCAAGAAGAGGCGCCAGAGCTGGGCATGGCCTGCTGAATGGATGTGAGGATGGCCCTGCAGCCTTCTCACGCAGTGGGAAGTCCCTGGGGAAGGGACACGTGAGTGACTCTGAAAACAGCCACCGCATCCCGAGAGGCCACGGACAGACCCAGAGTGCTTCAGCTTCCAGAACTTCTGAGGCAAGGTAAGCTTCCACGTGAACCCACCGTTTTCTTTCCACTGGGGTGTTTGGCAGTGGGTGTGTAAGTAACTCCTTCAACTCCTTATATTCGGCTGGACCAGGGAGGGAGAGGGTCAGAGACGAGAATGCTTCTTTCCATCGGGCTCCTTGGGATGTCCCAGCAGCACTTAGCACGGGGCCCGGGCGTACTAAATAGTGGTGAGTACATGAATTCTATCATGCTAAACGAAGCATTTTAATACTCGGCTTCTTTGTTCCCTTGTAAACTTCGTACTGCCTCAGCTAGGAGTCATTTTAAAACTCTGTGAAAGCTAGTTTATGTCAGGCGCACGTTCCTAGTACATTTGGCTTTCTTATTAACGTGTTTCAATATTTGGTACATTACAGAGTTGAAAGGGGTCTATATTCCCTGCTGTTGTGAAGAAGAAAACCTTTCTTCTTGTGTATTCATATAATTCCATTGGCTTCCAACCCGTCTTTCCCTTGCACACTCGCTGGCACCAATGTGCGTATCCCATCTGAATACAGCTGCATCTGTGAGTGTTTTCTTACAACAAAAAAGAGGGTGGGTTGGCTAGGGAAACAGAGGGGCTAAAAAAGAGGGGATTTCAGCAGCTCTCCACAGAGCCAGTGCAGGAGACCAGCCCTGCGACTCTGATCCACACGGTTTGAACCTGGAGGAAACCCTTGTCATCGCTTCATAAAACTGTTGTCTTTAGTGCCGCCTCGGGGTCAGCCTCAGGTTGGGGAAGGCGGGCTCTGCCCATATGGAGCATGTTATGTAACTGTGTGTAGCCAGGAAGAAATGGACCAAGGAAACAAATGCAAGCAGAGGCGTATCTTTAAGGGGAACAAACAAGCATGCAAAAGTGGGGTAAATTAAGTCTAATGGGAATGAACCAGCCCTCCAGGGTTAGAAGTCACCTTTTCACAGAAAGGATCTTCCTTCTTGGTTGACAGCTTCCGGGCAAAAACGGGAGGGATTTTGTTCCTGTAGTTGAGAGCATTCACCACCTTAGTTACTGAGTGAAAGCAGAGGTGCCAGCCCCTCTTCCTGTCCAGGGTGGTAGAGGCAGGTTTCTGTTGCCTAGTCAGGAGCACTTCTCTGGCGAGGGGCAGGGTTAGCATTGATGGGGCCAGCTCCAGGAAGGGCCCCGGGATGGAGAAGGACTTGAAGCTGCTTTTCTTCAACTTTGCCCTTCAGAAGTCGCACTTGCGTCCTCTACTGTTTTGAGCATACTGTCTTTTCAGCCATTTTCCCTGAGAACTGTGCCCACCGTGGATTTTGGAAGCGGGTGTGATGGACCAGCAGGCTGAAGGCTAGGACAGCCTGAGCTGCTACTGCGTAGACTCGTGCTTGATTTTATCCTGCCTCCACTGCTTCTAGTTTTGTGCTGAGCGTATCTGTCCCTTCCACCTTGGGTTTCAGGTGCTGAGGCTGTCCCTTGTCTGCTCCTTCTGTTATATTTCCTACAGAGCTTCTTACAGTGCCGGCACACAGTGTGTTTAATATATGCTCGTGGGATCAGCTCATTCTTCCCAGCATTGTGGCACCTGTTGAGAAGCAGAAGGCTCAGTTTCCGACGATATAAAGAGAGTGGCCTGGAGTCCCTGTGAAGGTGCTATGTAGGCGATGTGGGGCTCTCAGTCTTAAGTGGGACCCAACTCTATCCCTAGATGAGAGATTAGAGTTGGGTCCTCAGTGGCCACAATAGAATCAGGTTTAGAATCCCGTGTGGGCAATGTGACTCCCAGCTTCATCTGTAACTGGCTCAGGACTTTCTAGCCTCTATGTGATAACAGGTTCCTGAGGACCACAAGGGCCCACCAGCCTGGCCTCTATGCGGGTAGGGAAAATCAGGTCTACAAGCCATCTTTCCATCGTGGTGAAGTGCTCAGATAGGTGGCTTTGTGTGGCACTGGGATGTCTTTGTACAGATGGCAGAGTTCTTCACGGAACTGGTCTCTTCCCCCTGTTTCTGAGGTTGGCTGATTAACTTGGGAGGTGTATAGTAGCTTTCAGATTGAAGATTGCCTTGTAGGGTAGAAGAGAAAATGCATACATGTTTGCAGAAATCCATGCCAGTGCCCAAAGCCTCTGAGAGCAGCTGCAAGGCTTCTTGGGTTGAAATGAAAAGGTGTTTCTTTCTTTAGTAGCCAATAGACAACTGAAAACAGGAGGCAGACAGAAAGGTAGGCAGGAGAAGAATTATTTTCCCCAATAGAAAAAAAATGCTTGTGGAGGAAATAAATGCATGCTAATTTAACAGCTTAAAAATTTTAAGAAAAAGAAAAAGAAAAACCAACAATACTGTGGCTTATGTGAATTCTGAATCTGGATGAATAAATCATTCTCTGCCAGATCCCAGTCACTCTACAAGTGCAGTTGTGGTCCTGCAGCCTGGCCTGTCCCACACAGTGACCCTGCTGGGCTGGCCTCTGGGTCTGGGGGCAGCTGTAGCCAGGATGGCCCTGTATACCTACAAGGCATCAGGATGACTAGGAGGAGTCACTAGGGTCCCCTCTTCCTGCAGTGTCTCGGGTGGGTTGAGGTCTGCCCTAGAGTGTGTCCGCACACCATGGGCCAGTCCTCAGTGCCCCGCAGACTCCCTGGGGAAGACGGCCGTCAAGAAGGCCACAGGGCTAAAAGGAGATTGTTTTGTTTTGGCAAGATGGCGAAGATGGAGACATGTTGGCAGTGTTATTATTTTATAGCCAAAGAATGTGAAGCCTAGAGAATGTTGGTGACTTGGCGAGGGCCATTGGACGCTGCCGTGTAGGGAAGCCTGACCCAGGCCACAGGCCCTGGGCTGCCAGGCCAGCTGGTGGCTGCCACTCTACAGCCTCGCTGGGCCTGGCCCATCTCTCCCTTGTGAGGCCTGCCTAGTTTGAAAGGGGCGCTCCATTCTATGAGCAGCTTTGACGGTTGGCCTGTGCTGGACTGCCCCGTCTCACTCCATTGTCCTCCGCCCTCCCTGCGGCGTGCGTGGATGTGTAACAGCTCTCGGGGCACAGCTGCATCCCTTTCCTGTCTGGAGCTGCATGAGGAGTGCATCCTGTCGTACCTAACTTAGAGGATGCACGTAATGCTGCTTCTCTGTGTGCATTCTTAAGGGCTACATACTTGGAAGGTAGTATTGTCCTTTATCTGGGGTGTGGTGACAATGGTCAGGACTTCCTTCTTTCTCTCTGGTAACTGACATCAGCTTAGAACAGAGTTTCTTCTGTAAGGGCTGGTTATATCCAGTAAAACTTAAAAAGAGAAAAGGAGCACAAATTTCCAAACATGCAAGAGACGTTTCCTAACTTGCTGAAGAGGCTGTGCTTTGCGTTTTCACTATTGTTAGATCAAGTGACATTGAGCACCCAAGATGGCAAGAGAATGACAGTTCTGTTGTGAGGAGAGGTGAAGGACCGACTGAACGTGCTCACAAGCCCTTACACTCAAGTGGTGGGGACAGTTCTCTTCTCATGTGTACACAGTTTATCTGAGTTAATGATTAGAGACTAACTGTTTTCCAGAGCTGCCTTCAGTGTGTTGCGCTGTCCGTCTCAGGGCTGGTAACTGTAGGAGATTTAATGCAAAGAAGATGGAGCCTGAAGCCTGGTTGTGCGACTCCCTGCTCAGGGGCCTGCCTAGCTCTTTAACGGGCCCTGTAGGCCTTCTCCTCCGAGCCCCACCTGCCTTTCTTGAGCCTGCTCCCGTTCTAGGGTGCCAGCCACACGGGGCCACCATGTGCTCCCCACCCTCTAAGCCCTGCCTGCAAGTGCCTGGAACCTCTCCTCCCCATCTCTCTCTGGAAACTCTGCCTTAACAGTTTGACTTCTTGAGCTTCCTGCAGTTGAAAGTACTCTCTCCCATGTGTTCTTCCAGCACTTTCTCCAGCTTCCTGAAGGCTGACACCATTTCTAATTCATCTCTGATTTTGCTAATTCCTATTAAAGAATTTTGCATTTATTAAACAACCAAAAAGATTTTAAAAATAAATTGGATCAAACCTGGTACTTATACACCACGGCAGTTGTGAGTGCTGAGTCATTGGGCTCCACTGGCGAAGTGGAGGAGGTTTCCAGTGAGAGGACCTGTGTGAGGCTAGTTAGGAAAGTTCCGTTGTGAACAGGAGGAGTGTTGGCTTTCTGTGCTGGGCAATTGGGCTAGAAATGTTCATGGCTGCATACGTGCTGACTGGGGGCTGAGCAGGTGGGAGGAGGAAGTGCCCGTCCCAGTCAGCAGAACTCCCAGGAGGCCAAATCCTTCCTGGTGGTAAAGTTTCCCTGCTTTTTAGATTCTGTGGGTGCAAAAAACTGCAGCCCACCTGGAAGAAAAGGGGGAAATGGTTGTGAGGCTCTGACGGGCCATCTTGTGGACGCCCGTAGGTAGGAAATGAAGACGAGCAGGCCTCATTCCTGTGGGAGTGAGAGCTGGGAGCCAGGATGGGTCCGTCCCCTGCTGTCTCTCTGGGTGGTGGGTTGTTCGCCTGGGGGAATCTTTAGATCTCTCTGCCTCCTGTGGCCTGTCTCTGCATCTCCCTGTGCTTCTGCTTCCTCCCCTGCTGACCAGCTCTTCTGTTCACTGACGGTTACTACTTCCCGGTGACTTTGGTTCATGGTGACTTGTATTCTGCTATTGCCTCTGCATGGCGGTCTAGCTCCAGAGCCCCCTGATGACTACCACCTTGTCTCTTAATTTCAATTTTTGAGCTAATTGATCATTGTGGGCAGCCAATGGATGCTTTGGCCTTGGTTAGTGAGTTACCCCTATTCTGATGAGTGGGGGCAGGGGGGAGGGGGTGGCTGGGGGAGGGACATGGGACGGGTTTGGGGAGGCAATGACCAGACCTGGATGTCTGAGCTTTCCCTGCTGTGATTAAAGGGGCTATGGATGAGGGCCGTTTCCAGGCTGGGAGGGGGGATAACCATGCACCCCAAAACATGTTCTCTTCTCTCTGCACAGAACATTCACTTAGTAACTTGAAAGCCTTGGCATTTCCCCTTAAGTCATTTACTCCTCTGAGAGCTCATCTAGATGCTAAACCACTCCTGAATGGTCTGAGTTAACAGATTGTGATGATGAAACTGGCTGCAGGTTTTGCATGAAAGTCACTCACATGAGCCAGAAAAAACCTCACAGGCCATGTCAAATATTGCTGCAGTGTTCATAGGTTCATAGCTGGAAAACCACGAATGTCTATAAAACTGCAGTCAGCATTCTCTGTATCAGATGATTTAATGCTAGATTTTTACTATGTCCTAATTTTTGCCATCTAACCAAAAACTGATACTGAGTGTACCTTATATGTGGCATCTCTGTCCTCTTCTGGCAGTATGAAAAGGATGCTTCTGAGAGCTTATATTTACATCTGTGTTTAAAGATTATAGTGAGGCATATTCTTTTAGTTCATCATTTTGCACTGAGTTTAACTTTTTTGCACGTACTGTCTTGTTCCAAGGCTTGCTTGCCAACACACACACACACACACACACACACACACACACACACACGATAATTAAGGGGAAAAAGAGGAAGTGGGAAGGGGAAAAGCTGGCTGTTGGTACATGGAGGGAACTGCATGCTCAAAATGAAAGTAGCCATAACTAAATAATACTTAGCTACCATTAAAATATGTAAAAGACTGTTATCAGGCATTCACGGTTTCCTTAATGTGTTTCCTTTGAAATAATATAATCAGAGGAAGCTGTAAAATACCTTAACATAGCGGAGGTTTGAATCTGAAAGTCGTACTATAATGAGTTCTTCTCTGCTTAGTCCCAGGGATTCTGGTAAAAATTTCTGTTAGTTAACCATGAGAATACCTTGTAATTATCTCTTGTCATCAGCGGCGGTCCCAGCTGATTAGAGACTTAGCCAGCGGGGAGCGTCTCTGATGTGGCAGGCTGGGCCCTCATCTTGGGAGGTTTCTATTTGATCAGTAAACATCCATTCTAGATAGTGCTACTGGATATGGTAAACAGTTAACTTTCAGAGGCTTTCTAAGCTTCTCTCAAATCATATCCTGCTTATAATGGTTTTCCAAAAAAGGCATGCTTCAAGTTTAACATCTGTTTCTATGTATCTCTTTCTCTTTACAAAATTATACTTTCACAAACATGAGTTGTCTTCTAGCTGCTCAGTATCCTAAGTGGTAGGCGTTGTTTTTGACCTCTTCACAAGAAAAGCATGAATTGATCGAGCTGGCGTGCTCAGGAACACACCTGAAGATTCGGAGCTCCTGTTTTCCCCATTGTCTTTCCGTAAACCCTTCTTCTGAGGTTTTTGTTCTTGCTCATAGCTGTGTAACCTTCCAGAAGTGCCCGAATGCTGGGCCTCTCTCCTGCATGCGCTCCTGTGTGTTGGTTGCTTTCCTGTCACTAGTTCCTCCTACCCCGAAGCAGGTTGGGCCCTTTGAACATGAGGCCTCTGGAAGATCGGTGGTGAGCAGGCACTTCTGGAAGTAACAGGAAGACCTCAGCAGCAGCACAGCCTGGCGCTTGTCTGCCTCGGCAGCATGTCATCACCAAGAGGAGAGTGTTAGGGTTGAGTTTCTTCTTTAGCTAGAGAATTGGATTAGTTAGCAAGCGAGGAAATACCCAGGTGAGAGGCACTGGATGGTGAGGACCTGAAACACGGCTCTGAAAAAGACCCAAAAGGTCTTTAGGTCCAGTCGCTTAGTTTCTGAGACGACTGTACCGCTGAGTACCTGATGAAGCACAAGGAGCCTAGACTGGAGTCTGGTTGACATCTGACTTGCACCAGCAGTGGGCCCTGAGGGCTTCAGTTAGCTTCCCAAGCACGGAGCATCCTCATCTGTCTGCAGAGAGGGGACTAGGGGTTCTTGATAGCCCCTCAGGCACTCTGGCTTACTCGTCCCTGGTGGCTGCCTCCCCGACTCATTGCTGCTCTAAGCTTGGCTTCCACAGAGCAGAGGGGCAGAGGCACAGAGGACATTCCCTAAGTGTCTGTGGAAGAATGAGTATATGAAAGTGAGGAGTGATGATAGGAACATGAAAGGGAAGTGAGAAACTAGGGTAGTTTGTTTTTCATGTCGATAGTGGCAATGTGTGGACTGTACTAATGAAAATATTTTAACTTGGTGAAAATCAGAATATCCTTATTAATAAGAAAATACGGAAATAGTCTGCCTTGCCTATTGGATTTATGTGAGAGAGAATGGATCCTAGCTTGCCATGCCTGGTTTGTGTAATAAACTAAATACCAGTTTGTTCTACATCATCATGGAAACGGGTGTAGCTTCTTCCTTAGAGACCGGCCATCACCGGAGGGGCAGAGCCTTGTTATGACAGTCAGCTCTGTCACTCTTTCCTGTTGTGGTGAAGGCCTATTGATTACAGCTGAGAGCAGACAATACCGCTCTGAAATAGCCATCACGTAAACAAACACGCAGCTCTCCTCTTTCCTCTGTGCCTGCACCTTCTTCCTTGGATGATGCAGGGGGAAGGAGTTTCAAAATTATCTGCTCCACAGAATTTATTTTAATTGGGTTAATAACAGTATTAATAGCTAAAAACAAGGGTTTGTTGTGTTAGACACTCTGCTAAACAGTTTAAATATATTATCTCATTAATTCCTCCCAACAAAGTCAGAAAGAAAGGAATTGTTACCATCCCCTCAATAGAAATGAAGACTCAGAGGCAAAGAGAGGCGCTGTGTGTGGCAGAAGAGATACGTTTAGACAGAATGGTGTTGGCGCTTGAACCCTGCTGCCGGCCAGTGCCCATGGGGGCACCCACACGCTCCTGGCAGCCTTGCCATGCTGCTCCCTGTCAGTGTGGCAAGAAGCCTGAGCCACCTCTGGTCCCTTTATCCTGCGCAGCTGCCCCAGTCATCTTTGGGGATCGGCTGCAGGTTCACCAGGCCCCCCCAAGCTCTGGATTCCACTCTTTTCCATCTAAACCCTTTCTTCCTAAAGCTAGGAAATTCCTCAGAGGGTGGGTAGTAACCTGCAGTAAATGCAGGTGCAGCTACCAGTCAGTTGGAGGGAAGGCCCCGCATCTGGGAGGGAGGGGGGCATCTGCCCCTGCTTTAACCAGGCTTTACCTCTGGGGAACTACAACTCCAGGTGGTCTGCAGGGCTTCCTGCTCCCTCTGATGGGAGCCTCCCTGAGTGTCGGCTTCTCCAGAGGCTCGAGGCTGCCCCAGCATCGTGATGTATACAAAATGATGTTTTATGTAGAGAGAGAGTGTCGTCTGTCATTGGGATGCTTGCATGGGTGACAATGGTAGCACACAGCCTTCTGGGGAGGCTGCTGCTGGGATAAAGAGGACTCCGAAGTATCTTCTTGCCTTTAAATTCAAAGTCATCGATATGTCCGTGCCGTTTCAATCAGTATAGCAAGTGGACTAATTTAAATAACTGACAGGAGTCAGAGATGCGTGTGTATGAAACAGGCTTTCTTCTCTCGTAAGCGCAGTTGTGGGGAGGCTGTTGTTATGGATGATGATTCACCAGGAGCAGTTCTAGTTCTCTCGTTGAGGATGACTCAGTGCACACAGCCAGTGGCCTGCCCGGGTGGCCCTCCACCAGGTGCCACCTGTCTGTCCTCCCTCCGTGCAGACCCCGTGCCCTCCTTCCTTCAGCTTTATCCCTTCCCTCCCTCCTACTTCTCCCATCTGCTTCTGTTCTAAGTATGCATTTGTCAGTGGTCCACATGGAGACAAGCTCAGAAGGACTCTTCCGTCATGGTTTTCCTAGTCCCTGGTACATTCGAAAGATACACTACTGGAATTTCCACCAGTTTCTAAGAAGGCTCAGTCTTGCATCAGCACTAGCTGTGCATTTAATAATTGGTAAAAAGCATGCAGCAAGCCCGCACACCACTCCCCGAGGCAGGCCTCTTGCGCGGGGGCTCCGAGTTACCTTGCGTCTATAAAAGGTCTTTACTAGACCTGGCACAAGCAGAAGTCTCCTAGTCCAGAGATGATTCAGAAAATTGCTGGCAACCACAAAAGCTCAACTTGTGTTGAAATTTTTTAAATATTCTGGTCCTGTGGTAGAACGAGTTGGCATTGCAGTGGGGATGGGTTCCAAAGTGCTTTTTCCATTCTGAGCTGATCTTTGTAGGACCTGGACCCCGTGCTCAGGCGTTCCGAGCCTTTGTGTGAAGGGCCCCTGGCTGAGGGGCTTCCGTCCGGATGCAGCCACAGGTGCTTTTCCAGGTGAATCCACTGAGCTGCCGCTGTGCGCTGAGACCCTGGGTGCTTGGAATTGCTTTCCTGTCCTGTTCGTATGTCTAAAGTTGGCGTCATTTGTAAATCTAGTAATTTATGCTTCCTCTTGAGATCCATTATTACGTTTGTGTAGTTTTGAAAAGTAACAAAAAAGTGATCTCCTGAAATAGTCTACCTTGTACTTTATTTCAACTGAATCTATATTATTTATCACTTATGTTCATTTATTATGACGTTGTGAAAAGCAGGCATAAAAGAACTTTGCAGTCTGACCAGGCATTTGTGTATTTTCTAGTTAGAACTCTGCCACTTAGAATTATTTGTTCAAATTGAACGTTGCTGAATAGTAGTGTTTATCTGTTATATTTCCAGAGCAGCTGTGTCTTTTTTGACTGATGTTTAATTCATGCTAACCTCTATACCTTAGTCTTCATCTTCTCTTGACCTCATATTTCCCCTTTCCAAAATTAGCTTATTTGTTGCTCTGTGTCAGAGGGCTATTTACACAGGGTAATGTATTGAATGTAGTAAGGCGCACTGAAGAACAAATTGCAGGCTTCCTTCCAGGCCCAAAGAGCATTAAGAGCAAATTCTGTAACGGTAGATGGCTGACCCCATCACAGAAACATGTCAGACAGCTCACACTGGGGCTGGTGGATGTGAGTCATTCTGAAGAGATGCCGAAAGCGCCTCTGCCAGTCTAGAAGAGAGCTTCTCCTTCGAGGAGCGTGAGGTTCTTTAAGTGGCATGCACTGCCTTTATACTCAGATTGTGCATCTGGGTAAGAACAGCTGACCCATCTGGATGAGGGAGTGGCTTCCGAAGGAAGAGTCACAACAAAGTCATGCAGCTTTCCCCTGTCCAGAATGTGACACCAGGGTTGAAAGTCGATCAGCAGCACCAGCATCTACTGGGCTGGCAGACCTGCCAACCGAAAGAAATCACGGGACCTGGGGACCACTTTAGTGAAGCCCCCACCCAGCGCCCACAGCTCCCCAGGGAAGCACAATTGACTACACTTTGGGGTTCGCCCTCGGGGGCCCAGGTTCACAGAGGA
Source organism: Equus caballus (assembly GCF_041296265.1). NCBI lineage: Eukaryota > Metazoa > Chordata > Mammalia > Perissodactyla > Equidae > Equus > Equus caballus. The sequence continues at coordinate 18,844,953 of NC_091712.1, read as the reverse complement.
GGGAGGGGTCACTACAAGGTCTTTGTTGCTAGGGAACCCCCAGTTCAATGAGTTAGGCAGTAAGTCTTGACTAGTTATCTTTATTAAACCACACATCTGTCCCGTCCCCACCGGGCACAGAGCTCAGCTGTAGGTGCCCAGATGGTAACAACTTGGTGCAGCTCCTAAGCACCTTGGTCCACTGGGATGATCTTGGAGTGTGTGAAACCGTGGTTAAAAGTCATTTCAAATATTGCCATTCTAAGTGGGCTTTTACTTTTTAAAAGCAAGGCAGTATTTTCTATTGTGGTTGAAAATGAGTCATGTGAACTCCCAGAAATGTCTCCTAATTTTTTTCGTCACTAGCTTTTATATAGTCAGCAAATAGGTTTGTCAGTTTTCCTTTAGATGTGTTGTTTTTCACATGTTCGTATTTCAAATATTTTCCGAACAGTTTTCATCACTTGTTCTGTGGGCATCATGTCTCTCTTCTGGAGTGAGGCGTGGAGCTGTTAGCAAGTGTCACCTCTCCCTCGGCTCCATCCTGTTCTGCAGGAATTCTCTATAAAGACCTGCTGTCTCGTTGAAGTTGTCAACACACTTTCTTTGGGCTATCACATTCCACTTTGCTCTCCTTATCTTTTTCCCACCCTTTATTAATATGTTCAGCATGTTTTTGTAAAATGTCCCATTGTTAACTTTTTAAAAATGTAAATTATTAGTCTCATTTTTTTAAAAAGAAAAATTTAACCTCATCTTATTTCCTCAAAGGCATTAGGAAACATATTCTTGGCTTTGAGGCCATATGAGGTAACACACATTTTAGCTGATAATTGGCATCCTATATCAAAACCGGTAGAATATCCACACTTAACAACTTGTCTGAAGGAGAAATTTGCCAGAACTATCACCATGTGGGGTCCACTTGTGCCTGTCAGAGCCAGGTGCATACTAGATACAAGATAATTTTTGTTAAGTAAATGCTTTATAGTTTTCTATGTCATGTGGACTATATTTTTAAATAGATCATTTAAAATTTCCCAGATGAGCCATGTTTTCCTTAAATTAGGATTGTGGTATATTGTGAAAATAGGAAAAAGTTTAATCCGGAATGCGTTTGATTAGTTATCTGTTAGTTATCTATGGCAGTTTTGACTAGGTTAAGGTGATGCTATAACGTTTTTGGGTGGAGAAGAAAACTGACCACATTACTCCTATAGGTCGTTATGGTCTGTTTATGTCCTTGTCCTGTTTATGTCATTCTTTATTTGTCTTCTGATGATGCGCATGGCACGTACCTAGACAAATAGTACCTTGGGATCTCAGCCACCTCGTGGCATATGAGCACACCACATGTTTACTGAGAAACCGGAACATCCATTGAGAAAATGAGCAAAAGCCACAGTGTGGTTTCCTCTGTAAAGCCGGGCACCCCAGGGATGTGCTTCCAGGACAGTAAGGAGTAAGAGTGGTGCTAAGGAGGCCAGCAGAGATGAGTCCTTAGGGAACCTGGCCCAAGAAGTGCTCTGTTAACAAGCGTTCAAACCTAAATGTTCAAACCATCATTTCAACGACAGTAAAAGCAACAGACATTGCCCTTCTCCCGTGCCCAGTGTGAAGACAGCCTGCATGGTGTGTGAGTCGTGAGTGCAGAAGCATTTAGGCTGCTCAGTGGCAAATGCTTTACTTCAGATTGGTTTTAAATATTTTCTTCCTTTTCAACCCATAACTCAGCTTTGCTGTAAGTGGAGCTTAGGTTATTGGGGGTTGGGGCTGGAGGCAGGATTTGAAGAGCTACCCTCACTTTTTAAGGCAAAGAAGTGATTCCAAAATAATAATTAAAATGACAACAATAATAATAAATTTTATTTACATACAGGTAGAGGCAGAACGGGCAGCCTCTACCTGTGTGTTGGGAATGGTCTTCCTTAAGCCCAGTCCCTAGCAGTTGCTCTGTTCCACAAAATGTGGTTTAATAACACCTAAGCACAAAAAAATAATAATAATAAACCTTACTAGTAATCAAAGAAATGCAAGTGAAAACCAGTGAGATGCTATTTTCATTTATCTAATTAGGAAAAAAATCACTTGTAACCCCAGGAATGGGAAAGGTTCAGCTGGCCAGCTCCCCTCCGCGCTGTGGGTGGGAGGGGAGCTTGGGATGGTTGAGCGAAGGTCGAAGGTCAGGTGTGACAACATGGATAACATAATGCCCTTGATGGGCTGATTCCTTTCTAAGCGTTTATTCTAAATAGCCCAAGGCATGCTTAGTGTTTGCGGACAATAGTGTTTCTCACAGTGTTTTAGAATATAATCTCCACAGACGTCCACCAGTGTTACAGCAATTAAATAGGTCATGTGCATTTGATAGAGTGTTGCTCGTGTGTTCGAAGGTGCACTGGAGGAGTGTCTCATTACGTTGGGAGAAGGAAAACAGAGTGGCTACCTGAGCGGGCTTTGTGGTCACAGTTCTTGGGTTTGAATTCTTTCCTCACCACTTACAAGCTGTGTGACTTGAGAGAGTTGTTTAACCTCTCTGTGCCTCAATTCCCTTATCTGTAAAAGGGAGAAATAACAGTGGTTATAAAGTTTAAATGAAATAATTCATTGGGCATGCCTGGCACAGCGTAAGTGTCTAATAAATGTTAGTGTTAAGCAAGTTTCGTAACTTGTGTGCCTCTTTCCTCCCCTGTAAAGTGGGAGTGACAGTGGTTCCTGCCTCAGAGGGCTAAGGATGAGTCAGTGCAGGGAAAGCACTTCGTATGGACCAAGCATGTGGCAGCCACCATGTGAGTGTCCGCTGTTGTCCGTACTGCACGTGCTTGGAAGCATGCATATAAACCAGATTCCTGGTGGAGCCCTGGGGCTCCTTGGAGGTCCACGTCCTCACACACAGCCTGGAGGACACACAGGCATGCCTTGTTTGACGGCACTTCGCAGACAGTGGATTTTGTGGGGTTTTGGTGAGGAAGATTGTCCCTGAGCTAACATCTGTGCCCATCTTCCTCTATTTTATGTGGGATTCTGCCACAGTGGGGCTTGATGAGTGGTGCTGGGTCCGTGCCGGGATCTGCACCTGTAAACCCCAGGCTGCTGAAGCCGAGTGTGTGAACTTAACCACCAGGCCATCAGGCCGGCCCCGACAGTGAGTTTTTTAATAAGACCCTCCACCAGCAAAAAGATTACGACTCGATGAAGGCTCAGATGATAGTTAGCATTTTTTAGCACTAAAGCATTTTTTAATTAAGGTACGTACATTGCTTCCTTAGATATGATGCTCTTGTGCACTGAATAGATTGCACTGTAGTGTAAACATAGCTTTTATATGCACTGGGAAACCCAACAATTCATGTGACTCACTTTATTGTGGTATTTGCTTCTTGGCAGTGGTCTGGAACCGAGCTCACAACATCCCTGGGGTGTGCCTGTATATCAAAATAATCACCTCTGGGTAGATTGGTTTTTTTTACTTTGCTAAATTTTTCCAAATTTTCAACAATGAATATATATTACTTTTATAATCTAAAAAAACAAGCAGCTGTGTTAGAGTGAGACATTTTCTGCTTAGCCCATAGTTAATCAAAATAGTTGAGTGCCCCAAGCTTCCTTGCAGGTAATGGTTTTTCTGTGCTACAGTCCTAGTCTCTGGTCGTTTGCAGGCAGGAGCGTAATATTTCTGCGCAGTGTAGCAACGTGCAGCGTCTTTCTCCAGCTGCATTGGAACAGGGGTTCTAAACTCGAGAATCCTGGGAGGAGCTTTTGAAATCTACTGGTATTGGGCTCCTCGCTTGACTGATTAGATGCACATATTTTGGAGTGAGCCCTGGGCATTGGTATTTTTTAAAAGCTCCAGGGAAATTCTCTTGTGCGGCCAGGTGGGGAACGACAACAGGGAACTAGGCTGGTATTTCAGACTACCAGTTCCTGCCTGGCAGAGAGTTCTGCTGCATGAACAGAGCCCCCCTCCTCTGGTCAGTCTCAGAGTTGGCCCTAGCAGCATTTCCCGCATCTCCTGAAGGTAAGACTCCCCTGGTGTTTGTTAAAAATACAGATGCCTGGACCCTAACCCGGACGTACTGAATCTGAGCTTTGACGGGGAGAGACCTGCTCCTGGGATTCTTACATCAGGGGAGTGTGCGAACTGCTGGAACCGTGGTTCTGTCTGAGCCTCACGCTGGGGGACCTGGAAAAACGCTGATGCCTAGTCCCCCTCCTGCCTCCATGGTTCTAGTATGATGGAGCTAGGATACTGTCTGGACATCAGGAGTTGTGAAGTCCCTCCAGATTCTAATGTGTGGTTGTGGTTGACAACCGTTGGCAGTGATGGTTCTCAAAGTGGGGTACTGGAACCGGCAGCATCAGCATCACCTGGGGGCGTGTGTTAGCAGTGCATAGATGCAGCCCTACCTAGAGCTGCAGCATCAGAAATGGGGAGCGGGACCCAGCAGCCTGTGCGTTAGCCGCTCTCTTAGGATTCCTGCACGTGCTCAAGTTTAAGCAGTACTGCTCTAGAGCAGCGTTGTGAAAAGCGGTTTCCTAGACTCACTCCCAGAGGTTTCACGGTGGTCTGGACTGAGCTGGGAATGGATGCCCAGTGGCCCAAAAGCATGCTTGGGTAACACTGCTCTCGGATTTATCCTTATTCCCTTAGACATTTCAAAGTTATAAAGGCCTTGACATCGCTCAAGTACGACCAGTGTCCCAGTGTTCTTGTGGGTAGCCTGTTGCTGCCACTCCTGGGCAACACACATGGCTGTTTTCCAGCCATAGTTACTGGGACATGTTTTCTTTAAAGTCGACAAGTACTGTGGTTGGAAATCTATTTTTCAAAAATACTGACCTAAGTCTGACTTGGAACAGCAGTCACAGAAGCAGAGAAGTGCACACTGCTTCTGTGTGCTTCCTGCCTTGGTGTAACATCCGTGCCTCTCTGTTTTGTAGGTTTTATCATCCACCTGTGCCAGCGTGGTCGTCTCAGCCCCAGACCGGTCACAACCGCGCCTATCAGGGAAGACAGGAGGTCAGTGGCTTGCTAGGGCCAAGGGACCGAGAAGACTTGGAGGTCAGAGGAATGGCCCAAGCGCACAGTCTGCCCATCCACGTGAGGGAGGGCCCGTGGGAAGTTGGAAGAAGGACCGAGAATGTGATGAAGAAGGCAGTTTGGGAAGAACTGAGAATGGCGGGTCCTGCCGAATGGCAGAATGTCAGCCTCGAAAGCTGGAACCAGCCAAGGAAATTAGGAAGGCAGATGTCTGATGGTGATGGGGAGAAATTGTTTCAAGATCTCTACCCATTCGTGCAAGGAGAACATGTGTTGAATTCCCAAAGCAAAGGGAAATCCCAGTCATTGCCTAGAGTTCTTTGCCCTGAGAGCCTGAGTTGCATGGAAATTCCTCTTCCGTTAAATGATAGACATTTACCAAGTGTTCCTAAAATGCCATCTTATCCTCCAAATTGTGCACCACATTTGGAACCCACAAGGAACCCTGAGAAGGGTGGCTCCTCTGTCCCTTTGCTGCGGCCTAAGTTTGGGAGGCCCCTCAAGCCTCCATCTTATGATTCTCACCAACACTCCCGGGGCGGCGTGGAAAACAGTGACTATCCAGACAGCCAGCAGACAGACCTATGTGTTCCCCACTTGACCAAAACTAACGACCCCAGGCAGGAGCTCTGTGCGCCCGACTCTGGTTTGGAGCCGCCAGTGTATGTGCCTCCACCGTCGTACAGGTCGCCACCCCAGCACATCGCAAACCCCTACGTGGAGGATGCAGCACCCAGGCCTGTGTGTGGTGGTCGCCGTCAACAGGAGCACCTGACCGAGAAGGCCGGTGCCAGTTGTCAGCTTCCTTCGGGCTCCCTTGGGACTGGGAATGAGTATGGTGCAAGCCCACGCTCTCCTCGCGGACTCCGTCCACAGCCCCGGCCCACCGCTGCTTTGGATGGCTCTGTTCTGTATATTCCCTTTGATGACCCACGGATCCGACATATTAAACTAGCTCAGCCCCAGGGTTTCTGTGAAGAAACAAAGCTTGATGAGAGGTTGTACAGCTCCCGTCCGGTCACTCCCCCAGAGCCGGCTCGTGGGAACACGCGACATGGTGGTGCCAACTTCAATCCACAGAGCCTGAAACCCCTGCCTGGGGGAGAGAGAGGCCTCCACTTTGCTGATCCCAGCCCCCGGTTGCTATGGGGCCAGCTCCCCAGGGATGGAGAAAATGGTGGCTTTCATGACCCAAGAGACCACTGTACTGCAAGAGGACAGCGGCCGGACGTGCAAGGCGACCAGCACAGATATGCAGAAGGCCAGGTTTCCTTCCAAGACCCTCAGGGCGAGAGCACCTGCGACGCCCGGACCAAGCTCAAAATGTTTGAAACTGGGATTCAGACCAAGAAAAGTTCAAAGAAAAAAATGAGCGAAACAATATTTTGTTTGGTTTCCATCCCAGTTAAATCAGAATCCCATCTGCCAGATATAGATACGAACAACAATGACTTAAAACAGAGTGCTGATAAAAAGAATGGGCTCGATAAGAGCGCAGCTCTGCAGGAACAAAGTCCGCTGAGCACGTCTTCCACAGACCTGGAGCTGCAGGCTCTCACAGGAAGCGTGCCTGGGAGAACAGAGCTTCGAAAACAAGGTCTGGGGGGACCAGAAGACGACAAACAAACAAATGACCTCAGGTTCATTCACCCCACAAAACACAGAGAACTCAAGGATTCTGGCTTGTGGCCAGGGCACCAGTACAGAGATCAGCAGACACAAACCAGCTTCGCCGAAGAATCCAGAAGCCTGCAGCCCCTCCCTGCAGAGAAGCTGGGGGGCCCACCTGATGCAGTGCTGACTCCAAAGTGTGTAGACCCTGCTGTACTCTCCAAACCTCAGGGGCACCTGGCATTAGCTCCCAGTGACCAGAACCAGAGGCCAAATGCTCGGCCCCCAAAAGCTCAGGTGTCCCTCAGCCCATCCAGCAACAGTGCTTTCTCAAGGACATCCTCGTCCCTAAACCAGGCACCCCTGCCCAGAGCAGGCCCGAGTCAGCCCTGCGGGGACCAGCCCAGGGGCGAGGTGGTGAAGGGGGAAACCACCGGCCCGTGCAACAGTCAACAGCTCTTTGGGCAGTTTCTTTTGAAACCGGTTAGCCGTCGTCCCTGGGATCTGATCAGCCAGTTAGAAAGCTTTAACAAGGAGCTTCAGGAGGAGGAGGAGGAGAGTGGCCACAGCAGCAGCGGCAGCAGCAGCGAGCACAGTGATCCAGAATGGCTGCCGGCAGGCCCCGCCGGTGCTGCTCCCGGGAGTTCCGCCTTCCGTGAAGACAGCTGGGAAATGAGAGTTGAGGAACCACCAAGGAGGTCCTCCAGGGAGGACCCCGTGCTGAGGTCGGGAGGGGTTAAGAGTGCGTCTGAGCGCTGGAGTGAGGAAGGGAAGCGCGGCCACCTGTGTGCCCGCCCGCCATCCCTGGGGCCCCTGCAGGTGGGCGTCAGCAGAGGGGAGGCGTTGCTGTCAGCAGATGGAAGCTTGATGACAGAGAAGGGAAACCAGGAGCTCAAGAACAGAATCGACGAGCTAGCACTCAGCCCAGGTCCTGCGAAACGAACATCTTCCAGATTAAGTGACACAAAACCAGCGTCCCCATGTGATCCAGCTGAACTGAGGGAGCCCCAGGAAAGTCAGAAACTCTCCAGTGTTTTAAATCCTGTGGGGCTGAGCAAAGCTGTCCCTCCGGAGGCTGAGAGTGGGGAGGAGAGGGGAGCAGTGGTCTCGCTGTCCCTCGCTAGCAAACCCCGCGGACTCTCGGCACCAGACCTGAGGTCTGTGGGGCTGACCCTGGCGCAAGGGCAGAGTGCTGATGAGTTAGAGGGGGCTTTAGGGGAAGCAAGTGCAATAGAAATCCCCCCCAATGAATCCCTTCAAGCGAGGGCCGCAAGGATCCTAGGCATCGAAGTGGCCGTGGAGTCCCTGCTGCCCAGCGCCAGGGGAACGGGACAGAGCCCGCCTCCCAAGCCTGACGAAGGTGCCCACAGGCCAGCATCCCCTGGGGAGGAGTCCGTGTCCAGTCCAGCACAGGCGGATGGCCCCACGGTATCCACTGATGCCTTTTATGGCAGGAGAAAGTGCGGCTGGACCAAAAGCCCTCTCTTTGTAGGGGAAAGGGACAGTGCCCGGCGGGCCTCCCGGGCTCCTGAGCACTCAGGTGTAGATGGGGCCCTCCCCAGCAATGCCCCCGGCCCAGAGCCTCGGCCCAGCCCCCAGGAGTTCACGTCCTTCACTCACGAGGACGTGGCCACAAAGCCACCCTTCAGGTCCACCTTGTTCCATGTTATAGAAAGGACCCCAAGTGTGGCCGGCTCAGAAAAGAGGCTCCGCAGCACGTCCAAAGTGATTGAGAGTTTACAGGAGAAACTGGCCTCCCCGCCCAGGAGAGCGGACACCGACCGCTTGATGAGGATGAAGGAGGTGAGTTCCGTGTCTCGGATGAGGCTCCTGAGCTCCCGGAGCGGTGACTCGGTGGAGGACGCCGAGGAGCTGAAGGCCGAGAGGGGCCTTGGGGCACAGCCAGGAGGCCTGGTGACCCTGAACGCTGGGGACATGGCGCGGAAGGCGGAGCCCTCGCTGTCTGTCTCCAAGGGCGTCCCCTCACTGGAAGAAAACGGGTGTCCAGCAGCACAGAGGGAGCAGGACGTGGACCAGGACTTCTGGTGCCCAGGTGAGGAGGCAGGCGCGGGCAGGCGCTTGGTATTAATTTGGCGTCCTTAGAGCACAGAAAATACCAGCTTGGTGAAAAATGAAAATCTCTGTATTCAGAAGATACACTTGACCCTGTGAATTATTGTACCAAAAGATTCTTTGTTTTGCAAAGAGTTATCTGGAAACTTTCCTTGAAAATTAAGATCTTACGGTGCGTTTTAAATGATTATATCTATAGAAATGGTCTATGCAAACAGCTGTATGATGTTATCTTGGTGAACGACTTTGGGCCTTCACCGTGAAGAGGGAACTGAGTAAAGTCTCCCAGCCCGGCAGTCCCTCCATAAGCCTGTGGGAGACTGGGGCGTTTGTACTCTGCTCTCTCCTCCTAAAACAGTAGGACTTCACCCAAATAACCCTCATCGCTCTTTGCCAGCCTAATAAGAAAAGACGTACCGTATTGATTCGATAAACTACCATCCTATGATGCCGTGTCTTAATATTTTCACATTCCAAAATCTTTTGCTCCCATTTTTATGTTTTTAGTACCACACCATTTAATAACTTTAAAAGGTTTCGTAGGCAGCATTAACACTTTCTGAACAGCCCACCCTAACAAGTTCACCCACCAAGCTCTGTTTCTTAAAGTCCCTTGAATTCGGATTGCTCCATTCCAGGTGACACGTTTTGGCCACAGCGTTCTGCAGGCCTCCGGGTCTCTCCATCCTCTCCCCTGAGCATGTGTTCAGAGCCTTCTCCGGTTCCCGGTGACAGGGATGGTGGCCTCCCCAAGCACAGTCCCACCGTCATTGCCCTGACACAGACGGGCCGAGAGAGTGCTCAGCATCTCTTGTGTCAGGTGTTTTCTTCAGGGCCTGTCCTGGAATTGGTTAGAAGAAGGGCTGACGAAGATGTCACTGGTCCCCATCATAACCTGCAGACTGGAGGGGCCTTACATTGTTAATCCAGACCTGCGCACAGACAGGAGGAGCCGGGCCCTGCACTGAGTGCTACAGCTCGGCCCAGGCCGGCGTCCCGAGTCAGGCCCTTCCATCTCACGGGGCGCCCCAACAGGGTGGTCCCCCCGCCCCCCACTTCTCTGTGTTCTATTTTGAGATCTAAGGATTTAAAAGTAGATGGAAAAGACCACTTGTTTCAACTAGAAAAATCTAGAAATTTTTGTTAAAAAAATCCACTTGGCACTCTTTAAATTTTCCCACAAAGCAGTGTGATTCTTAGGAGTGTTGGCGGGTGTTGCCCTGTTCCTTATGCAGAATACGGTACTGAAATGATCCATACCACCCTCTCTGGTCGTCTGGTTGGCAGGCGTGGTCTTCGCTGAGGAAAAGCGGACTGACAACACCGAGCTTTGCCTTTCCCGCGGTGCTGGGAGATGCGCTGCGGCCCGTCTCTGAGCTGCGGCTTTGTCAGGCGTCACCATGATTGCTCCTCCTTCCCCTGCTCCCCAGAAGATACCGCTCACTGTCGAGTGCTAGTTAGAGTGTGTTCCTTATCTATAAAATTAGGATGATTTTATCAGTCCTGCCTCTTCCTGAGAATTGTAAGGGTTTTAAAATAAGACAAATATTGATGTAATAAAACACCAGTTTGTAAAGATTTCTTAGTCTCAGCCGTGGCCACATACTTCAGGGGGTATTTTATAACATAAGATTTCTAGGTCAATAAAGCACTCCCTCAGTTTTCAGCTTGATCGTTTGCCGTGCGAGTGGGGTTGGTTAGGCATCTGAAAACACCTAGATAATGCCAGTTTTAATTTTAGCCAGCCATTAAAGATAGCTCCCTATGACTTTATTATGTTTTTAACCATCGTTACTGACAAGTAGAAATTTTAGTTATTTTTTTCTCCTCTCCGTCTGATGCATTTATTAATACACAATACAGTGACCCAAACTCTGAAGGCAGAGTTGCTCACTGTGACAGACAGCTGCCTCCGGCATTCGTAAGTACTTGGCTGGAGGACAGCAGGGACGGCTTCTCCACACTCTGCGGCTCAGGTCAGCCCCCGTTGGCCTGCTGTGTGACGGTCACCAGACCTCAGTAGCAAAGCCAGTCCTGTTGAGAAGCCGTATGATTGAGGTAGTAAGACTTTTGACGTGTGTTCGCTTTTCCTCCACTCATTGCTTCACAAATTAGAACAAAGGCTTGTGCTGTGTCACTGATGTGCATTTGGATTTGTTTTCCTTTCAGTGTATTTGATCATTTTGATCACAAGAAGCATCAACCCCCCCAAGACCCCTGACTCTGTCACCCCCGTGTGCCAGAACCACTTCATTGCTCACTTCATTGCACAAATTCACAGCCCACTTAAATTCAGATTTTGTTCTGGAATTTTAAAACAAGATTATACCATGTCGACCTGTAACATTGCCCCCCCGCCACAACATGCACACACACCCCTCCAGAACTTCCTTATCTGTCTTGTATTGTAGTACCCATCATATCATAAAGTGTCTTCAGATTAAAGATGCTAATTTCAGCTAACATCTCTTCAGTGGTCTTTTGGGGCTCTGACTCAGAAATCAGCAGCTCAAAACTAATTCAGGTGACAGAACCCCATCTCCGATGGATGGATTACAATTCAGAATTGCAATTCCCAGCACTGATAGCATTCAGAACCTGCTGGGTCCATCACCCTCCGTTGCATGCTCTCTTAATCCAAGTACAAGAGGAGAATGAGGAGAGATTGTCTGCTCCAGACTCACCCTGGGGGAAATCTGGGAAGGTTGGTGATGCGAAATAATGCCAGTAGAAGGCTAGACGTTCACGCGTCTTCAAGGCCGGTAGCTTTTGAGGGTGTTAATACATGAACCCCCCCAGGGTGGCCCTAATAAGTTGTCTTCCCCTGAAATACTGCCCTGGGAACCAGGGTTCCAGATACTCAGGGGAACCTCTCTGTCCTCTAGACCTGTGCTGGCCTACATCGTAGCCCCTTGCCACAGGTGGCTGCTGAGCACTTGAAATGTGGCCTGTCCAAACTGAGATGTGCTCTAAGTGTAAAACACACACCAGAGTTCCAAGACTCAGAACAAAAAAAGCAATCTAAAATTTCTCAATAATTTTTGTATTAATTACCTGCTGAAAAGATAATATTTTGGATATATTTGGTAAAATAAAATACATCAACTTCACCTGTTTCATTTTATTTGGTTTAACATGGCTACTAGAAAAGTTAAAATAGTGTATGTGGCTCACTTTCTATTTTTGTTGGACGTAGACCCTCCACGATCTGAAGAAGGGGCCCATTGTTCGACAGAATTCTTTCCCCTGCTCCCTGTCTGTGGACCCTTGGCTGCATCAGTGGGGCTGTGGGGGGCAGGCCCGTTCTGTGGAGCTGTCGCCATGTCCCTGGCCCTGCGGGCAGCTGGTCGGGGCCCAGTGTATGTGCAACGTAAGGCTCGATAGATGGTCCCCTTCTCACAGGCCTCTGCAAAGCCGAGGGTGCCCTTTCCAGAGTGTCATCTGTTAGTGACCACCCGCCGCATTCTCAGTGGAGAAAAGACGTCTTTGCTCACAGGCTCGCTCTCTCAAAATCAGCACACAGTGAGGCTGATGGAGCACAGAAGTGTGGCGCTCTGCTGTGACCGTCCTGTGCTGTCACCCTGCAGTGTTGTTGAGGGTCGCTGTGAAAAGGCAGCTGACTCACGGGGCCTCCACCGGCTCTTAGCCAGGTGGGCACTTGGCAGTGACTCCTGTTTGAGGAGGAGCTCCTTCTCCAGAGTGCAGACTCTCCTGTCTGGTTTGTGACGCCTCGCGCACAGTGCTCTAAACCCTTAGTTGTCACAGTTGTAGCATCGTACGGTAAATCTGCCCCAGCTGAGGGGGGAAGGTGTGAGGATGACTTGGGAAAACATTTTGCTGCTAGGGAAATCGAAATCCATGTGGCATTCATAGTGCACAGCTGTCCAGATGGATTTGAGAAGATATTGTTCTATAACTATCAAATTGTACCATCCTTCCAGATTTCGTATGTGTTTTCTCTTAAAAGGTTAGGAAACCTTTGAGCTGCTGTGGCAGGAAATTCTGACCATAGGAGGCACAGGTGTGAGCTTCCGGTCTGCCTGGATCCCAGAGATCTGTGCAGCCCGAGGCAGTCAGATTTAGCATCACCAAACTGCAGCCCTAAAGGCAGTTTAGGACTGTTCCTTTGTACGGTGTCCTGTTTCGGAAGCCCAGATCTTCTGGGCCCAGTTTGGGATTTTCCAGCTTGGGCTATAGAATGGAGCAGTGTGCTGGCCCAGACTCGTACCCACTTGTGTGTGGAGAAGATTTGTTCTAACAGGCGTGTGTCCCGCCCTGGGCCCGCCTGCTGGCTCATGGCCGTCAGAGACAGAAGGCCTCTCATTGCCAGCCAGGCAGTCAGGGTCCCAGGGTCCTCCAGACTGCTGGGGACAGCACTGGATTACAAAGATGTGCACCCTAAACCAAGTTTTCGTTAGAGGTATAATTTAGCAAAAAAGAAATAGTCAGCATCAGCCAGGCACGCCACTGCTGGTTTACAAGTGTTGGGTCTAAAGTTAAGTATGTTCTTTTAAAACAGACTTTTGATGATAGCTTTTCACTCCTTAGTGAAAACAAGATTGTTGAAATGTCTAAAAATTAACTTTTATCCACTGGTGGATTTGGCTCCCTGAACATATTTATTTATGCTCTGAGTGTTAAACAGAAAACAGAGCTGTTGAATGTGTCACTGATTTTCTTGTTCTCTTTTTCACAGATTCGTATGACCCTAGCAGAGTGGAGCGGGTGTGATTAGATGCCAGTGACGGGTGGGACGCCCGTAGTTTGCTGACTGAGTGATCTCTGGTGAAGCCGTCGGCCCAGCCTGCCTGTGTATAAGCTGTACGCTGCTGGCTTTTAGTGCGCCGTTACATCTTTTACCACTGCCGCCAGGAGGCTCGTCATCCCTGCAGACTCGCTTTGTGGAAATAAAGCAGTAGTCTGTTGAAACCATCTGTTTTTGTAGCATGAAGAGTTAATACCTGTATTTAGCAAAGAGTCCCATAGACTCTCTTTCATGATGGATTTAGCCAGGCTGATAAATAGTTTGGTGTTAATCTGGTTAAGTGAAAATTTAAACGTGGATGATAGAGTGAATGATTTTGGAAGGACTGTGAATGTCATAAATTCCCCTTGGCCTCTCCACGGCCTGTGGTCCTGCTCGGGTTAAGGAGTTTGGGGCGTAGGCCATCGCCTCGTGTTCCCGCACTTGGAGTTGAGGGGGCTGTGAATGAATAGTTGTGATCCATTGCTAATCAGTTTGGCCTTCTGTTGCTGGGAGTAACTTTACTTATAAGTAACTTGCCGTCGGAGAATAAAAGCAATATCTTTTAAAGTTCCTAAAAGATTAAAACTTGTACTATAATGTACTGAGAGTATTATTTATCTGGCAATGAAATACTTGGATAGTTTGCAAACATGCTATTGTCTGCTTTGCACTCAGTATTATCTATTTTTATTTTCTGTATGGATGTTTAGAGAGTGTTTATATGAAAAATAATTGCTGGTTTAAAATAGACCATTTTAACAAAGTAACTATATTTCTTTTTACAAAAATGCTATTTTTCTATGATGTAAACAATTGTTAGGTGGCAGATTTTTAAGGAAGTATTTTATTTAAGAGTCTGTATCCCTTTGTGTGAGAGGAACCCAGAGCAGGTTCCCATTTGCTTTAAAGCCTGTGGCCCTCACCCAGTCACAACTCTGCTACTTTTGTTTTATCTTAGAAAGAGATGTCAATATAGACATTTTACAGGGTTAATAAAATTAACTTTTCACAAAGATTTTTTACAAATGTAGCTGTAAGGTTGTAATTGAAAATAACCATCTTAAAACCAGCCAACACCCTTACAAGAATTTTTGCTGCCATATCCACTAGAATTACCAAAAAACAGTTTCATCTTTATGTGTCTGTGGGGATCTGCCCTGAGACCAGACTTCCCTCCTCCCCCCCGCCCCTTTAAAGAAATATGTATTTTTATCTAGAATGATCCTTAATTTGTCTCTGCATATTTTTAAAAGTGCTAGAGATACTACATATATGCCATTACAGAAGCAGTATGAGGCCTGCGTATTCTACTGTGTTTACGGTTGCATTAACCTGCACAAAGTGTGTGCATTTTTTATGCATTTGTCCCTTCTTTCAGAGTGAGGCATTCTTACTAGCTAACATGTCCTGAATGGTTTCTTGTCTCTTTTTTCCCTCTCTCCCTTTTTATTCTTTCTTTTTTACCTCTCTCTCTCTCTCTCTCTCTGTTTTTTGGGTTTTTTTGGAGGGGGGACCCACCTTATCTATTTTTAGACATTGCAAATTCCTAAAATGTGAACTATTGGGTGGTCTGCAGTTTGGCCCGAAAATGACTCTGACTGGGCTTTCATGGCCTGTTTTTATCTGTACCATATGATTTTATTTCATAAGAACTTCATGTATTTGGACTGTAATAAACAAACAGACCCTAAGGAATTCTGAAGTCTTTTCAGATACGCTGCTCTGCCTTCTTGGTCCTGCCTCTTGACTGAGGCGCTGCTCTCCAGATCTTGGCTCTTGTGAAAATTTAGAGCAGCTCTCGTTTTCACAGCACCGCGAGATGGGCCAGGGCTCTGCTCGAGATGGCTGAGAATGTTTCTCCCGGGGGAAGTCCAGTGGGGAAGAGGTGAATCGCTCTGTTAGGGCTGGTGAGTCACTGGGTCACCTGGTAGAACTGAGCGACTGTGCTCCCCTCTTGAAATGCATGTGAAAGGAGGTCACGTGTATGTACATAGACGCCTAGACAACCTAGAGACACATACATACATATGTATACGCATGTAGGAACTCTGTTCTGGCTGCCTCAAATTTTGTTGATTCCATCTAAAGACTTCTTTTAATCAAAAGAGTTAAATTTTAGCTTATTTCTCAAGAGAAAGAGAAGGACCCTAGAGACAGAAAATTACTGCACCTTATGTATATCAGAAACCAAAATATGATGCTCTTCTGTTTTGTTTTATTCTAAATCGTTGTATCATATCTTTCTGAAACCATTCTGAATTTAGTTGAAATTATCAATAGTTATACTTTTATCCTTAATTTCTGGATTCCAGCCTGTGTATAAATCTTCTGGGGATGGGGAAAGAGAAAGGTAACTGAAAATTTGACTTTTAAATTTGTATATTCTGAGATAAATAATACAGTCTTTAATCAAAAATAGCTTTCCCCAGAGGTTTTGAACTTACTGCTGATTATCCTTTTATTAATTCTATTTCTCATAAATACACAACTCTGTTATTACTTGTGGCTGGAAAAAAGCTTTTCATATTTTGTGTTTGTCATTGTTTTTCTGATACATATGACTTACTGTTGGTGTTTAATAATTTGGGGCTTATAAAATTAAAAGTTCTAATTTTGATTATTTGGACTAAAAAATTACTTGAGGAATTACATATGAAATGTATTTGTATTTCTTAATTTGCAAGAGAAGGGGAAAAATTATGGTAATATAGCTCTAATTATCTTTCTTTGAAGAAAATTTCTGAATGCTTGAAGACCAAATATCTCTGTGATCATTTTCAATCTTCTGTTTCTGCACACCCCAGAAAATTCCTCTGTAAAGACACAGTAGCCCCGGATTTCACCTTCAGAACTCTTTTCCGTGTTGTTCATAACTATTTGGATTTCTTTTTTAAAAGTTCCTTAAAAAATGTATTTACTCTCTGAGGTCCTGATTTTCTTACTAAAATTGTAGGTTAAGGATGTGGTTCATCTGAAAATTCTAAGAACTTTTTCTATCCCATTTGACTATTGGTGAAAGGTTGTTGCTAATGGGAGTTCAACTGTTTAAACTCAAATAACTCTGAAACTAGACCCTTCCCTCTTTTTGCAACAGCAAAACGACTTACTCTGATAGCGGCTGGGTTAGGGCTTCTGAGAAAAAATGCTGATCCACTGTTGACACAGCTCCTCCCCAGCTCTGGGCAGAAAGGACTGACCAAAGATAAGACTAACCCACCATTTCATCTGTGGCCCCCAAAGATTATCTTTGTGTGTTTGGCTCTGTTTTTGTTTGTTTAAAATGATTAAATAATACACTGTTGTCAGGTTAGCATCTCTTGGACAGTGACCAGCGCAGCAGAGTTCTCCCTATGTAAATATCTGAGCTTAGAAACACTTCCAATTTTCTGAGTTCTCGCAAGCCATTACTTGGATGTTTGGATCATTGTTCTGCCAGATCCATCTGTGCAGGGAGGTGAAGCTTAAGGGATGGAGTGAGGGTCGAGAGTATTTCTAAGCTGAAGCTATTGCAGGCCTGGGGGAGTTTTGCGTTTCTTTCGTTTTGTTTTTAACTGCAGATTCTGTACATCTGTTGGTGGGAGGAGAGTTGCTACTCAGGACAGGATTTAAGAGACACTTTCCAAGTGACCTTTATGAGTCTGCATGGTGGGAGGTCTTTTGCAAGTGGTGGGTCCACTTGGACCCACCAAGCTAAGAAGAGAGAGATTATAAAATAACTATAGAAAGAATGGTCCCCAGCCTGCCTGTTTTGTTAAGAAAAAAGGAGTGGCTAAGACCGTAATTCAGATGGAGGCCCCTAGAAAAGGTCGATATAGTCTCGCAAACTGCCCGTGGAAACAGCCCTTGGGGTTCTCTGCGTGTGGGGAGGCGGGCGGAGTCTCTGCAGGTTCCCTGGTGTGGCTTTGAGAGCCCCTGTCACGGTTGTTTACTGCAGAGGACAGGGAGGGCCTTGTTCCATGGCCTCTGCTCACTGACTGAAACTTGACTGCAAAAGCAGGTCCAGATAGTCGAGCCATTGGTTCCATTGGTCCCATTGGCCTGATGGGGTGAGGAGCAGGCGCTCCCTGTGAGATTTTCCCTTCCCATGTGGAAGCCGGGCCTGCGGGGCTCACAGCTCAGCCACAGAGCAGACTTCCCTCCCGCAGCTCCCTTCGCCCAGCCTTGCAGCAGGCCCAGATGTGTGACGCTCGCTGTCAGGGAGCATGGGGGAAGACAGGCAAGTTCACGTTGAGAAGCATATGGCAGAAATTAGAAATGAAAACCGTATGTCCTGGCCAGGGAGAACGGCAGTAACCTACAGATTATTAAAACCAGCGAAGCACTCTCCACCTGGGTCAGCTGAAATTCGAGCCCTCACACTCGGGCCGGTCAGGAAAGCTGAGCAGAAGCGTCTCACACACACACACACACACACACACACACAACTTCTAAAATTTGGTGAAGATAAGGCCCTGTAACCCCTACAGAAACTTTGTATCTGCTCGTCATTTCTTTGGGCACCATTAATACATAAGGCAGGTAGAGAGGTCCCAGGAAAAGACACAACTACTAATGGCCGATTGCCAGCTTCAGGTCACGGCTCCCAGGTGGGGCAGTACAGAGAGCTTAGGGATGAGGGAAGAACAGTAATACCAGCAAAGCACACATGAATGTCCTCAAGGAGCACTCGTGTTTCTCTGCTCAATGTAAAGACTGCTATTTCAGGATGGTTGGCCTGCTCAGTAACACATGTTCCAAATAAAGATTTTGCATGAAGGTGCCTGTGTCCGTTGTCTTTGGCTGCTGGTGCAAGAGCTGCCCTGTAAGCTTTAAAGGCCCGTCCCACAGGCTGCAGGCTGCGCACGGCGCAGCTCAGATGGTATTGGTAATTCAGGGACAGGCGGCCCCAGGCATGCCAGCACCCTTGGTCTCCACCGAGGGTTTCCTGGGCGGTAAAGCTCGTCTTTGCCCCTCCTGCAAAGGCTTGCTGACATGGTGAAAAGAGGCCGAGAGGGTCAGTTTGGGGACCAGGTTTGAGTTTTTGGCTCCATCAGTAACCGTGTGGCCTTGCACATGTCTCTTCTCTGGCTTCTGTTTCCCCATCTGCCTTTCTCACTCCTTGAAGGTAAGAGTCACGTATCTGAAAACGCCCCCGGCACGCCTGGGTGTTCAATGTGTGGAAACGAAGGTCGACCCCTACCCTACGGGGAACAGAAAGTGCTTGTCTGGCAGCCTGTAGGTTTGAAGTCCAGGCCTTGGCCTCTTAGGTCTTTACTTCCTGGCTCTGGAAGCAGGTGCAAATTTATTGCTCCATCATGCTCTCCACTTGTTGCTAGGAGCCCAACAAACTTAGAAGCTTTGTTGTTTCTGAGTTTTAAAAAATTTGGTCCTTTTTTCCAACTTAAGCCCCTTCCCTCTCCCCATTAGCTTTCGTGGACTCTTGTCCTCGAGCCGGCCTTGGCTCCAGGCGTGGGTCTCAAAGCTCCAGTGTTCCAGGGCCCCCTCGGTAGTCTGAAATCTCAGATCATGTTAAGAGGCGGGTTTTAAAGTAAGAGCTGTTCCCAATTGGTTAATAATTGAATCCACATTTTAAAATATAGCTGAAAAAGAAGTCCCTTGACCAAATTCTGTAAGATGACATACACAACCCAGGAATCGGGGGACCCACTCCTGGCCTGGCCTGCGTTAACCAGCTGTGACCGAGGCCACCTCCCTTACCCTCTGGAACACTGTGTAAGTGGAGAAGAGAGGTTGAACTAAATTAGCTGGTTTCTTCCAAATTTAAGGTTATATAACTGGTTTTTGGCAAAATTGGAGGTTCATAGGGTCTGTAAGGGCCCGAGAGTAAAATAATTTGAAAACCGTGGCTGTACATGGTCGAGGGCCGGGTCATCGCCGGGGCAGGGAGTCCTGCCATCATTCCTTTCACCAGGGTGGTCCGCTTCCCCATTCCAATAACTTATCCTGCGTCTCTTCCCCTCACCGTAGCTATGGACCAGCCAAGACACTGACAATATTGAGTTCTCCCACCATACTTTCCTTGCGTTAGAGCAGGGCACTGAGGTGTTTACGGGCCTGGCAGTCAGCCCAAGGCATTAATTTACAGTGACTGTATAGATAGCTTTTCCCACCATTTGGCGGCTCTGGGTCCCTTTAAATGCACGTCAATTCAGCGGTGGTTGTGTCTTACCAGCTGCGCTGGCCTGTCTGCTTCTGCCCCAGACATAAATCTTTCCTCAGGTGGTCAGCTTGTATTTCACTGGCTGGAGTTGCTGTCGGTCACCCCATTGCTCAGCATTTTGGGGACAACGGCTCCATGGAAAACTGAGCGCCAGCCCTCCTGGGCCCAGTCGGCCTCTGGTTTGGATTCAGCTGCAGAGCCGAGCTCTTCTTTGAGCTCCAGGAGTTTCCTGCTGGCCCCCGCCAAGGCTCCACTTGCTGGTTTTTCTCTTGGCTGCCTCCCGCTGTCCTGTGCGTCCTGCTGCTTTAACGGGGGTGTTGTTACCTAGCCTAACCCTACTGGTATATGTCTCATGTTAGGGTAGCAGGGGCAGCTGGTGTAGAAATAAACCCAAATGTGCATTTACCTAGAGTTTCTTTTGAGTATTTGAAACAAAATGCTCAACATGGGAATGAGGGGACAACACAGAAACCAACATTGTTGGCCCCTACCATGTGCATATACCATGTTATATGCATGAATGAATTAATGCACGCCATCTTACGAAAGACAAACGGGAACAGAGAAAATAAATAATTGCTTGCAGCATGCAGCTAACAGCAGAGCATGGATTCAAACCTATTTCTATACCCCAAAGTCCATGCTGCTCATCTTGGCTTGCTGTAGCACAGGAGAGTGCAAGAATGATCCTCCAGTTACTCAGGAAATTCAAAGGCAACAGCTAAATGCAGTTGTTAGAATCAGATTCAGCTGCTTATGTCACAAAGTTGGAAACAAGAGTGGCTTAAATGAGATGGAAGCTTATTTCTCTCACACTTCAAAGGAGCCCAGAGGCAGGCAGTCCAGGGCTGGCATGTCAGCTCCATGGCAACTGGGGAGCCAGGCTCCTTGTATCTTTCTGTTCCAGCATCCTCACATCATGGCTCCCATCCTCAAGGTAACCTCATGGTCCAAGATGGCCACCATCTTAGACACTTTCCAGGTAGCTGACAGGAAGAATAATTCTCCTCCCAGATGAGTTAGCTTTCTTTAAAGAGACTTACAGGAGGTCCTACACTCTTCTGCTTATGTTCCATTTCCTGGAATGTAGTCACATAGTCAAACTAGCTGCAAGGGAGTCTGAGAATGTAGTCTTTTTAACTGGGCACCACTGTGGCTCTGATTAAAATCAAAGATCTGTTACTAATAAAGAGAGTGACATAGTTATTGACTGATAACAGAAGCCTCTGCCACACTTAGGCTACTTACGGGCATTTGCCCCACCAAAGACTAGACATGGTGCCCCAAATGAGGAGTTTTTAATGGTGCCTTCACTTCAACGAGGGAGCAAACCACAAGCCCAGAAGGGCCAGCTGGAAGCAGCTACGTTCGCAGTCCAATCTTAGGGTCTGTCAAATGCAAACTCTCACTTTCCTGGGAGATGCACCTTCAGGTGAAAGTGATGATTTTGCCACATTGGTGCCCTTGGTTCACATGTCGGGGAAATGTGAGAAGAGGTGACTGGCAAGCACAGGAGGCTGGATGCTGAGTTTCTGGGGTCTGGGAACAAGACAGTTTGCACATCCTTTTCTGCTCTCTGTGGATGCTCATCACACCTCCTGCAGAGGTGGAGCCTGTGAGCTCTAGGCTGTCTACATCGAGGATCCCAAAGGTCTTCAAGAGAAAGCCCCAGAGTGGATGGGGGAGGGCTGAGTGGTGGGTGAGACTAGAGGACAGGGAGGGGGTCAGTGGCCACGGAGGTGGGTGGAGCAGCACAGCCTCCTGCATCCTCGCTGGAAAGTTCCCAAAAAGGGCTTATGCCAGCGCCCTCCTGCCGAGAGGACCCTTTCAGCCTTGGAAGACCTGCAGTTTATCACAAAGGAGCCAGAATAGAGCTCAGAGCAGTTCAGATGGCAGGTGTTACCACTGAATCTGCCTTTCTTATTAATGGTCTCAGCCGGTCTCAGTTGCAGGGGAAGAGCTCTGAAGCGTCTTTCCTGGTTATTGAGATTTTCATTTATGAATGTTCAGTGATCCCCCTTATCTGCAGGGGATTCCAAGACCCCCAGTGGATGCCTGAAACCACGGAGAGTACCGACCCCTATATATACCATGTTTTTCCTATACATACATCCCTATGATAAAGTTTAGTGTATAAATTAGGCACAGTAAGGGATTAACAATAGCTAAGAACAAAATAGAACAATTATAACAATATACTGTAATAAGAGTTAAGTGAATGTGGTCTCTCTCTCTCAAAATATCTTATTGTACTGTCCTCACCCTCCTTGTGACGCTGTGAGCTGACATGATGTCTACGTGATGGGATGAACTGGGGGGAATGATGTAGGCATTGTGATATAGAGTTAAGCTACTACTGACCTTCTGGCGCTGGGTCTGGAGGAGGAGCATCTGCTTCCGGACATGAATTGGCCGCAGGTAACTGAAACCTCAGAAAGCGAAACCTCAAATAAGGGGGGACAACTGTATCTCTGTTGAAGAAGATGCACCCCAGGAACATTTTTAATTTTTATGTCAGACTTTATGCCTAAAGGCAAAAATGAAACAAGAACCACAAGAAAACATTTAAAGATGTCAGGGAAAAAGTTGTGGTGGGTGGTGATGTTCATGCAATGTAAGTTAGCATGGCACCGGATATTCTGAAGGGTGCCCCGGTGGGTCTGTGTAAGAGGGAACAGAAGAGTTCAGTTCTGATCAGGTGGGCGTGCTGTGCCTGGCAAGTGCCCAGAGGCTGGGGGAAAGTGGGGAGAGATGACTAACGTATTTCGACAAATCTAGAAGACGCCATTGTTTGTTTCATCCTGAAAAAGGAAGAAAATGCTGTCTATAAATTACCACTTGCCTTGGATTGTAAGTGCATCCCAATGTCAAAGATTTTAAAATGTGAAGAAGACAGGTGCTCGTATAGCTGGTGCGATACAGTGTCTAACCTTCACTCCCTGCTCTCCCAGGGTCCACAAGCACACCTCTCGCCTGCTGGGCCCTGCGGGGCTGGTTCTCCAGTGATGCCGGAGGAGCCAGGATCCCGGCCATCACGACAAGGGGCTGTGGCTTTCACACTTGCACGTGTATCCCAATGCCTGGAACTTGTTAAAAGAGAAAAAGAGGCTGATTTAGTGTGTCTGGTGTGGGAACTAGGACGCTTCTTTCTTAACGGGTACACCACGTGATTTCAGGGTGAGCAGTCCCATCGACACTTGAGGAAACACTCCTGGCGTCTTCAGAAGCCGTTCAGTAGACCAAACAGCAGGTCTTCTCTGGGTCCTCCCTGGCTTGGGGTGCCTGCACGTGCTGGTGCCTCTCACTGGATGGCCCTTGTCTTCTCTTCCTTTGACAACGTCCATTCATCTGTCAGGTCGGTTTAATCCTCGGGTTCCACAGCCACTTCCCTGACCTGGCCAGGTGAGGCTGGTGCTATGTCTGAATGTGATCCCCCCAAGTTCATACTTTAGTAGAAACCTAATGCCCATTGTGATGGTGTTAGGAGGTGGGGCCCTTGGGAGGTGATTAGGTCACGAGGGTGGAGCCCATTTGAATGAGATTAGTGTCCTTACAGAGGACACCCCAGAGAGCGCCCTCACCCTGTCTGCCACGTGAGGACAAAATGAGAAGTCTGTGACTGGCCAGAGCGCCCTCGCCCCACCATGTTGGCACGCAGACCTCAGACTTCCAGCCTCCAGAACTGTGAGAAATAAACGTCTGTAGTTTCTAACCACGCAGTCCGTGGTATCTTGTTATGATAGCCCGCAAGGACTAAGACAGGTCTGGTGGCTCTGGGATGTGCTCTATAATGAAGGTAAGGAAGTGTACTTAACGTGTCGAATGCCACTGGCCCCTCCCCCCGGGTGAGAGAGCAGGTCTGCCCCCTCGGGCATCGCTGGCCCACTGAGACCCTCCTCCCACACACAGCCTGGGCTGGCCCTTCACTGTCTTGACGCGTGGGCCGTGTGGGCTGGTCAAAGGAGAGCCCCACCACCGGAGAAAGTCAGCAGAGCACACAGCTTCTTCTAACCCACTCTCACGGGCTCCAGTCCAGTTTCACCCTCAAATCCAACCTTCGAGAAGTCAACAAAAAGTGACTTCAGGGGTCCCCATGCCTATTGGCTCCTGCATATAGTTCCTTCATCATGGGACAATGCCTTTTGTTACAGCTAGAGAGAAAATCCAATGCTGGTTGATGTGACTCTTGACTGAAATTCACTCTGAAATCTAACCACTCAATGAACCTGTGTCAATAATTGATGTCAGGCTATTTTCCTTTTTGACAGGAGAGAGAAGTTTCTTTTAAAAAGGCCCCCAAAAGGGAGCTGAAATTTTGTGACCAACTAGTATATTGCAAAAATTACACTGTGTGAATTCTGAAACTGAAGTGTAAAAAATACTGGCTTCTGACTTGCTCTCTCGGATCCCTCACTTTGAGAGGAGCTGGCTGCCATGTCAGGAGGATGCTCAAGCAGCCATGTGGAGAGGTCCACATGGTGGAGAACTGAGGCCTCCTGCCAACAGCCAGCACTGGCTTCCAGCCATGTGAGTGAGCCACCTTGGAAGGGGAACTTCTGTCCCTGGTGGAGCCTTCAGATGACAGCAGTTGACGTCTTGAATGCAGCCTCACGAGAGACCTCCAGACCACCATGCTCCACAGCTCCTACAGGCTGATCCACAGAAACTGCAGGAAATGCTAAATACTTATTATTCTTTTAAACTGCTATGTTTGGAGGTAATTTATTTTGGAGAAATAGAAAACTTATTTGGGAGGTTTGACCTTGAACTGGAGAAGGGAATTTAGAAAGCGAATGGGAAATTTGTGATTGCTATTGGGAAAAGAAGAAGAAATCTAAGCCTGGGGCTGGAGCTTCATAATTTTGCTATAGGGTGTGGCCTTTTGTCTTCAGCTCTGGAAGAACAAGTAGAAGCTATCAGGAGAGGCATTTCTGCCCCTGGAAAGCCCTATGTACTTGAACTTGGAGAGAACACTGTGTTTGAGTCCCACCAATATTGTCCCACACATTTATACCACTATTTTTAAATGTCTTTATTATAAATGTCTGTCACTCTCTGAGGATTTTCTGTCAGAGCTATAATTGTGCCCATATTATACCTGGTTCAGATCCACTCCACATACGTAAGATTGCACCACGAAGAAAAATAAACTCAAGTTTGCAGAATTTATTTCATTTACAATAGATGATCTTTATTAAGTTTGGGGACCTCCAGTGGGTGGTGCCTGTGAAGCGTTTCAGCTTTTTCTTAAGCCAGAGAAGTTCAAGTAACAGAGCCATTGCACAGATTCTGGTGTCACGTACAGGAGAGAGGAACATCTGCTGATGACAGTAAAAGGTGGCTGCCCAGGGTGGGTTCTTTACTCTGCCTTGCTCATGGCGTATCAAGGAATCTCTGCGGGGCCTCCCACTTCAAGGAGCGAGTTCTGGGATCAGAACCAGGAGTCTCACAGAGCAGCCGTCTCCACAGGCAGCCCCACGTGGGCCACACGCGCCTGCCTCCTGGAGAACTCCCAGCCCTAGGAATTCGGACTGTCCCAGAGCCTTTGCCAAGTTGGCCTGCAGGGTTTTGTCTACTCTTGAGTGGTCTTGGTAAAAAGTGGCAATTTTTCTGAGGCACGCACACAAATCCTCCAGTCTGAAGCTGCTGTGCCACAATAAGTCACCCACTGGAGAGCAAGGCCGCGTCTCCCCGACATGGCTGTGTGTGTCCCACCCATTGCTTAGTGCAAGGCACACTGAGGTCTGACGGGGTGTGATGGTCTGGATTACTGTTGAATGAATGTTTCTTCTCTAAACCCCGCCCACCCCTCCCCAGTGCACACCCTGAGGCAGAGTATAAATCCTGGCCCACCAGTTGGGCCACATGCTTTGCTTTGGCCAATGACATTTTAGCAGATGTGATCTGAGAAAGGCTTGAAATGTGCTCACATGGCTGGGCTTTCCCTCTCGTGCTTCTCTCATTGCCCTGGGACTAGGCCCCAGACAGCTCCTCATTCTGGAGAAATGGGAGAAACACAGAGGGGAACCACCCTAGTCAACCTCAAGACCCAGAGCCTGAAGCAGGGTCACCCCAGGTGACCCATAGACATGAGAGTGAAAAACAAATGCTTCTTGTGGTATGTTCTGGAAACGTTGGTGGCTGCTTGTTACACAGCGTTATAATGACAGTAGCTGCTGACTGGGACGTGGGCTAATTACATTTTTCATTTATGTGCTACTGCATTTACGTGGAGAATTGTGTGCTCTTAAGATATCCATGAATTTTTTTGACATGCAAATGCCTGAGCTCAGGGCCTTCAGGAATATCAGGAATCTCCTGGAAGAGGGCGTGTGCTCCAGAGATCGTTTCTCTGCCCTTTGACACTCTGTCTGTCCTGAAAACATCAGCGCTAGACTGATCCAGGCCGGCTGCCTTGGGAAGTCTCTCCACTCACCCCAGCCCATTTGCACCTGAGGGTCAAGTGCGCCCAGACTTTTCCTCTCTTACTTCTTCTTCAAAGGCTGAAAATCAGTAGAGGAGGACTCCGCTTTTGGTATAAACATTTCTAAAATCCTAATGTGAAGAGTTGCTTTGTTCCTTAGGGTATAGATGAATTTCTTTGGAACTATACTTGGTTTCTAAAGGGATGGTGAAGTGGGAGAGAAGAGGAAATGTATTTGAGGTTTGTGGAATCCACATTGAAAATCCAGTCCATTTCTGACACTCAACATCAGCCATTGGAATAAATGGCTCCAGGGATGACTGACTGTAGCTGACAGTGTACAAAAGCCCCCTCAGAGAAAAAAATTCCCTTTTCACGGGGTGGAGGCTGCTGAAGGTTACCAGCAGCCCCACACACACGCGGATGCCCAGCTCTCCCCGCGGCCCCGCCGTCTGTGTGCGGGAGGCAGCAAGAGGAGGCCCATCCCCTGGAGCGGGAGAACTCTGCGCTCCCGGGAAGAAGAGGCTGCCGCCCCGGGCAGCCACAGCAGCGGAGATGCCGGCTGGTGTGTCCGCGCTGAGGGCAGGTGTGTTCCTGCCAGAGGAGCTGCTCAGAGGGCAGCGCGGTCCACCCTGGGTGGCGATGGCTGGCTGCTTCTCCTGCACACAGGACCCACAGGCCTGCTTCTCTGCAGAGCTGGGCTCAGGAATTCTGCTGCAATAGGCTGGCAGGAAGGAAAGGCTTTTAAGGGATTCTGCTCCTAGCCGCCTATTTTATCTGTGAAAATGTGCAGATAATTCACAAGTCCTGTGTTGGAAGCATATTTGGGCCTGAGAGCCAGTTGGGCCTTCGATGAACCTGTCACTTGCTGTGTGGCTGAAGCATGTCACCACAGAAAGGGTTGTGAGGATTAAATAAGATACTGCATGCTAAGGGCTTAGCAAGGCACCTGTTCAGGCACTGCTCACGGGCAGCCATACTGGTGGACTGGGAAAGGGGCCCAAGTGGGGCATGAGCCCCGTGGGAGACAGTGAGGTGCTGGTGCTGTGGGGGCATGGCAGGAGCCCCTCCAGGGCGAGAGACCCTCACTAGCCCTGTTGAAGCATGAAGAGGGACCTCAGTCCTGGGCCATAGGACCTCTTGATCCTGGCCACCCTCATTGCACAGCAAGAACCCCTCAGGTATGGATACTGCAGAGGACACAGCGACAAGGACGGTGCAGGCGTGAGGGCTGCCGGCTAACCACCAAGCCTGGGCTGCAGTCCTGCTCGTCCTCCCTCCCTGGGCACCTCTGGCTCGCTGCCACTCAGGGAGTTCGCAGCAGCAGATCCCCGAGGCTCCCAGCTGCTCCTGGTCTCTAGTAAGCCTCTGATGCCTGCATTGGTGGGTCAGAGGAGCCCCTGGAAGTATTCCGACAACCAGAGCAAAGCCTAGTTATTTAGCGCACATATCACCTGTTTTCAAATGAACTCTGTCTTGGACACTTCAGAAGGTTCTAACAGCAGTGACTGCCGAGGGCTCCCAGGGTGTACCAATTTGTAGACTGTAGCGTAGATGAAAAATGAGGCTTGAGTGACATTAGAGATCATCATGCTAGTGGCCTCAGTGTTAGGGTGAGTCATCAAGTAGCCGGGTGGCGGTGGGCAAATACCTAACCTCTTCCTGCCCCAGGCTCCCTATCCATATAAGCCAATGATGGGGTAGTTTCTGCCCCTTCCTCTTCACAGGACAACTGCCAGAATAAAGGAAGCAGGAATCCTCGTGTGTGCAGAGTCCTTACACGGCCCGTCGCGCTTTTGTGGGGAAATTCTCCCTGGGTGTCTTGCTCTTCTGTTTGTTGTGCCCACAGGGGTGCTGCCTGCTTTTGTTCTGGACTTTGTTCCAGATCAGCTCTCCGAGGATGTCTGCAGAACAAATGGCCTGAGAAGACAGAGGCAGTGTCTGTCTGCAGAGCAAAGGGCAGGCGTGTAGACTGCCCAGCACAATAAAGAGAACATCTCCTTCTGGGGCAGAGCTCAGGCAGGCTTCGTACCCGTTCTGAAAGATGGGGGTTTCCTAAGTGTGGGGCCCCTGACCTGTGTGCTTGTTTCACCTGGCCCTCTTCACATCGCCCTAGGGGAACTGGGGTTTAGGGATCTGGTGCAAGAAAATGCTGCCACCCTGCCTACTGTGAGGAATAGAGTCCTTCATCTCTGACCCAAGAGTCTTGTGTCTTCTCTCATCATCTATGAAAACGGGGCAGGCTCACCTGTTAGCTTACGAGGAGGGCACCGTCTCAGAGCCTGCGCTGTTCTGAACAGGTTTCAGCCAGTTTCCTAATCCATCTTCACAACCGCCCTCTGAGCCAGGCACGGCAGAGATTCTCATTCCTATTTTGCAGGTGATGCAGCAGAGTCTCGGGATGGTTAGGGACCTTTCCAAGGTCAGCAGCGAATACTGTGGCAGAGGAGACAATTCAGTCTAGAAAATAAATGCTACATAATTAAAAACTATATTCCCTCCAAACTTTCTTCTCTTCCCTAACCTGGATGGGGTAGTAGCTAGGAGTTACATGTGTGTTTGTTTTTAAATTAATTTCCAGTTCCCCAAAAAGTGATATCAATGGGATTTTGTTCTGTTGTCTTCTTGCCCCAGGGGCCCAAAGCCCCTGGGCTTTTCCCTCAGCCATTTATCCTGCACTGATTTCCCTGACGCGGGAGCAGCCGCACACTTGGGCGCCTATGCCCAGAGGCAGCCAGTGGCCTCCAGGCATCTCCCTCCGGAGAGCTGCAGTCCACGCCCATGAGCAGGACTCTTCCCACAACGGAAACGCCTGCAGAGGAGAAGACCTGGATGTCTCCACCACACCGCACCCCACCCCATCCAAGCCTGGGTCCTGTGGGTGTGGCCAGGGGGCGGGGCGGATCTCAGCTGCCGCTGGGAGAGTAAAGGGCTGCGGCCGCTGGCTCGGATTCGCAGCTTCCTCATCCACATGCCGAGGGACAGCGGTGAGGCAGCCGGAGCAGGAGCAGACGGACCCATCCCGGCCTTGGCATCTGCTGGGGGCAGGAGGACAATGTGGTGGAGCTCTCCCGAGGGACGGTAGCAAAAGTCATGGGACCTGCAAACGTGGGCTGAGCATCCAGCCGTCAAGAAATGTAGACGAATCTGCTGCTCTCTTCCACCCCTTTGTTTTGTGTTTTTTAATAAGATGGACCTCTGAGGAAGCTCTAACTTCAGGTTCCAAACACGGTATGTGTGTGTGTCTGTGTGTTTGTGTGTGTGTATCTCTGCGTGTGTGTCTGCAGAGAAGAAGGATAGAGGTGCACACTAGAAAAAGCGAGAGAAATGGGCTAGGCTGGCACTTGGTATTTTGGCAACAACCTCAGGCTTTCGACAGAATAGAATTAATACTGTGAGGCCTGAGCATTGTCTTCATTCGCTGTTTTTTGTTTCTGTCATGAGTGATTTTTTAATAGCTCCCCAGCTGATTCTAACATGCTGCCAGGCCTCGTTCTGTGCTGTCCAGATGGTGCCACTGGCCACACGTGGCTGCTGCGCTCCCATGGTGTGGCCGTCCAAACTGAGGCGTGCGGTAAGGGTAAACCACACCCTGGACCTGAAGACTCCATACCAAAAAGGAGAACTAGTGCAGCGTCTTTATCCTACACATTGAAATACTATTTTAATACACTGGGTTAAATAAAGCACACGTCCAATTAATTTCACCTGTTTCTTTCTCTTTTTAGAAGGTGCTGCTAGAGAACTTAGAGTCAGCGATGTGGCTGGCATTGGTGGCTCGTGTTATATTTGTCTTGAATGATGCTGCTCTTTTAGCCGTTTCATGTTCCCGAAAAGGGGCAGAGATAAAGGGGTTTGCCTGACATCACAGCCTAGTTAGTGACGGGGCTGCATCTAAAGAAGCAACTCTCCTTGCTCCCCATGCCTGCCTCAGAGCCAGGCGGCCACACGCATGCTGGCTCTGGATGCAACCCCGCTCTTGAGAGTTTTTGAAGGAAGCTTAGTCTTGAAGGAAGAGGCACTCCTGTCTTCTTCATCGCTGGCCCCCTAAACCCTGAAGCGTCGAGCACAATGCCTGGCACAGAGTAGGCACCCGATGCTGGTTGTGAAGTTAATTCATCCTTCAGGCATGTGGCCTCTGATGCAAAGTCCTTGTCCTCCAAAGCCTTTGCAATGCTGTCCCCTGCTGGCTGGTTGTTGGAAGCGCTTGGTGAAGTCCCACAGAAGCCACTTGGGTGCGTGTTGGGTGCATGCATTGCATATGTGTATATACTGTGTGTGTTGCATGAGTGTCTGTTACAGTGCACACTCTGTGTGTTGTGTGTACATGTCATGTGTGTATGCATCCTGCCTGTGTTGCGTGAGCGTGTGTTGCAAGTGCGTGCACTGTGTGTGGCATACGTGTACTGTGTGTGTTGTATAGGAGCACATGCTGCGTGTGTGTGTGTAGAAGGATGACGCACTGGCTTTAACCCTCTGAAGAGGGTATTAGCTTAACTTATTCTCCCCATCCCTGAAGCAGCAGTTCTGGGTTCAAACACCCACAGGCAGTTGTGGGAAAAGTCCCCTGTTTACAAATCAGGGTCCCCAAACCCCAAGAGCATCTTGCTGCAGTGTGGGGTCTTCTTTCTTCAACACACAAATACTTCCGAATGTCCTCAAGAAGCCTCAAGTAGGAAATTCCAGTTCCCACCAGCTTCATGGTTCCAATGCTCCCTGTTCTGCACTGAACAACTTGCTTGCAGGCCCTGGGGCGATATTTTCTTGGGGAAAGTGGCAGTGAGTGACTGAGAGTAGCTGGGAGAGTTGGATTCGCCACGGTGGAGGGAGCCCTTGTCTTGTGCCAGACAAGAAAAAACGAGACATGAATGTTTAAAGGCTCAGCTTCCTGGAGAGCCCAAAAAATGTGGTGCAAATGTTCACGCATTGGAAACACGTGTAAACCGGTGACTGAGGGTCCTCAGGCTCCCGCACGGAGGCTCATCCGAGTAGAGCTCACGGAGAACGCAGGTGGCGCCCCGGGTCCTCTGATGACCTCCCTTGGTTCACTTTTGTAAGAGTGAAATTAAAGTACATTATCTCTGGAAACCACACAGGCAGGGGTAACCTCTAAATCCACTCTAAAAAATATTCTCTTTTTCCACCTAAGGGCAATTAAATTGGGTTTCTGGACAAGAATCTAATGACTGTCTGCTCGTGATCTTAAGCACGTCATCTCACCTTTGAGACTGTTTCCTAATCCACTTTTCTCAGTGGGATGACTGAGAAGATGACTTGAGACGCTTTAGGTCAGGGGTCCCCAGCCCCGGCTGCTCATTAGGAGCAGGACTGCTGCCCGTGTCCCCATCCAGGCCCATGGCATCCGACCTTCTTGGTGTTTGGGTCAGGCATCAGTGTTTTTACAAAAACTCTTCCAGGTGATTCTATTGTGTGGGCACAGCTGCCACATGTGTAAGCCCCTCCTGGAGCCACTGCAGAGCCTCCGGGTGTGAGAAATTCTGCGTGTTATTTGCATGTGCAAACTGGCTTCTCCACAGAGATAGCCAATGACCAAATTCTCCAGACCCAGGGATACTCTGGCTGTGCCAGGCTTCCTCTGGTTAGCCCTCCCTCTTTCCAGACCCGGGGCTCGTGACTAGTGGCACATGATGAGCGTATCACCATTCAACTGTCTGCTTGGGTACTTCCGATGGCAGGTGATGCGGAGGGGCTGGCTTGGGGAGAATGGTGAGCAGGCTGATGGGCATCTTACTTAACCTGGACAAAGGGAGCCTTGGCTGTGGGTTGAACTGGAACCGACTCTCCCCATAGGAATGGAAGCCTCAAGGCTGGGCCGTGCAGCCCTGGGTTGCTCTGCACTGTCAGATCTGTGCTCTCCCTTCACCTCACCTCTGATCTGTCCTCTGTCCAACCCAGTCTCCTTCCTTTGGTAACTTCCTGAGGTTGCCCAGGAGGTGATAAGTGGAGGGCTAAGTTTGTTCCCCTCTCTAGCCCAGCTAGGCACAGGTCTCAGGACTTCGCTCTGATGCCTGGACCAAAAAGCCAGGGCAAGGGGAGGCCCTTCTGTTGTTTGTTATTATTTTCCATAGGCTTTAGGTTACTCACAGATAGCTCCAACTAACTGTCAGCGGTGGGAAGAGGGAGAGGTTGGGAAGAGAAGTCCCTCAGCACAGAAATTCTTCAGGAAGTGGAACAAATGTCAGTCTGCCCATTGTCGGCATTCCCGCCACCCTAGCCTCGTGCCAGGAAGGTCCCAGTGTTGCAAGGGAGGCCCCGAAACCTATTGACAATGGGAACCCCATCTCTTCTAAGCAAGGCCGCCCTTGGATGGCCTCCCCGTCTCTTCCCCCGGGAATGTGTTTTGGGAAAGGTGGATGCCCATCTTTACACAGTCTTCAGTCCAAAATCACAGAACCCATGGAAAGTTTGAGGAGATCAAGTACAATTAGAGAGATTATTAAAAATGCATTCGTCCTTTTCTGAAAGGAGATTCACTTCTTCAGAATTTGAACTTGAATTGCTGGTTTGGTAGTCGCTGGTTGCTGTA
Organism: Equus caballus; assembly: GCF_041296265.1. Taxonomy (NCBI): domain Eukaryota; kingdom Metazoa; phylum Chordata; class Mammalia; order Perissodactyla; family Equidae; genus Equus; species Equus caballus. The sequence goes on along the minus strand of NC_091712.1, from coordinate 18,812,371 downwards.
CCCAGCCCCACATGCTCTCCCCTTCTTCCTGTGGACGTGACCACGCAGCTGAAGCCTACGTGTCACAGCCTTCCTTGTGCTGGGTGTGGCCACATAACTAGTTCTCCTGGTGGACTGTGAACAGGAGAGGTATGCCCCACCCCCGCCTCAATTGTTCAGGAGGAATTTGCTGCCACGCACTCTCTCTTTCTCCTTCGGTGACATCTCCCGATCTGGCTTCAGCCTTGCAGCTGAACACCCTAGGGGTCATAAGAGAGACATGTGGGTTTTTGCCAGTAAGGGCCAAAGCAGAGCCGGTCCCGAAAGCGGGACTGTCACATGAGTGGGAAATAGATATCTATCTGCCTTTAAGGAAGGCATCAATTTTTGATGTCTTTTTCACAACAGCTTAGTCTGTACCCAAATACACTCTCTTGCCGTGTAAGCACCATGGACCACATCCTCTACATTATGGTTTCACTCCTCGAATGACTATTAACTCCTACCTTCTCAAGAATGTCAACTTGCATGCCTCTACTTTCAAAATGGCTTGAATTCCATCAGTCTTTCCTGTAATCCTGGGAGCTGCAGAGGGTTATTACAATGGAATAACATCCTACACAGAGGTTTGGGTCTAATGTTAGAGTATCAGGTGAAAATCCTATAGAGTCAAAGTGATCCTTGAAAAGTCCTTCAGAAAGTCTCCATGGTAACAGCATCTCTCAATAGGCCCAACGTGGGCCAGCTTTTCGTCCACTTCAGACGAAGTGTTCGGGTTGCATTCACAAGCCACGTAGTAGAAGAAATGCCTTTGAATCACCTTCAGTGTGGCAAGATGCTCACAACGTGAGAAGGGCCTGGCTTCTGAGACGGACAGAGCAAAGAGCAGATTCTCATGCTCAGCTCACTCTAGGGCACTGGTTCTCAGCCAGAGACGATTTTGCCCCCCAGAAGGACACTTGGTGATGTCTGGAGACGTTTTTGATTGTTATGATTGGGGAGGGGGTGCTACTGGCATCTGGTGGGTAGAGACAGAAAAGCCGCTAGACGTCCTGCAATGCACAGGACAGCCCCCATGACGGAGTTATCCAGCTCAAAATGCGAGGAGTTCTAAGGTTGAAAACCTTTCTCTAAGGCAGCGGTTTATGGAGAGAAATGTACGTGCACCTTCCAGAACACTCCCCAGCCCCTTCCCCGACTTGCACGTGTTTATTTTCATTTTAATTTGAGTAAGTTACGTGTACACTGCTGCTTCTCCTTGGAGCCAGGTAGAATAAAAATGGCAAGATCGTGGCAATTCCTTGATGTCCTAGTGTCCTAGAGACCAAAGATGTCCTATTTAGGTCAATCCAGGGCTGATTCAGAAAGTTTCATCAGTAGTGGTTAACAATGCTTTATCTTGTCTAATTTTTTGCTTTCTGAGCGACATAGCTCCTACTTTCCTATTGAAGAAAAGCTGTGCTCAGCCGCTGCTTTTTGTCTGGGACACTCCACAGCAGCCATTCTCAAAGCTTCTCTCTTAGCTTAATCCTGGAGTGTTTCAAGAAACACCCACCTCACGCCAGCATCGCACCACATTGAACAGTTGCTCTCCTGGCAAGGACTTCTCCCCTCAATGATCTTCCCTCCAGCCACGCCTCGTAAACCAGCCTGGCAGCCATTGCTCTCCCCTGACCCCCTCCAGTGAGCCTGCACCGTTCTGGTAACAAGGTGCCAGGTGTGACTGAACTGCGCCTGTGTGACCTGCGGGAGTCCTCCTGGCCCTGTTCTGGGCAGCACATGGGCAGTGGCTGGTGTGGGGGCAAGAGGGGGGTTTCTGAGAGCTTTAGTGCCTGGAGAGTTCAAACAGGCACCTCATTTCACAGTTCTTGTGGCTGCCCTGGATGGTGGACCGGAATGTCAGCCACAAGCAAGTCACCTGCCACCATCACACGGTCAGAACAAGGATGATGAAACCAGCTCCCATTCCTGAGGTTCTCTGGTGCTTGGGGCACTGTGCCTGCTGCTTTACCCACATTATCTCATTTAACCCCCAACCTCATAAGCCTTACCCAAGGTATCTATTCCAGGCACTGGAGAAACAACGGAGAACAAAGCAGACTGAAAAAGTCCCTCCTCTCAGAGGGGCTGTGTTCCAGCAAAGGAAATAGATGAACCAACTAAGTAAAACATACAGCATTTAATTCAACACCCATCTGTGATACACAGAAAATTAGGAATAGGAGAGAACTTTCTTAATATGCTAAAGGGTAGCTCTAAAAAAACCTCTAGCAAACGTCCCACTCAAGGATCAAATACTGAAGGCTTTCCCTCTGAGAGGAGGAAGGAAATAAACTTCTGTTCATTCTGGTACTGGAGGTCCCAGCTAGTGCAATAATGCAAGAAAAAGAAATTGATAAATAATAAAATTTATAAGAAATTATACTATTAGTATTGCCAGGTTCTATGATTTTGAACATAGAGAGTAAGCTATTAGAATAAATAAGTGAATTTCTTAAGGTTACTGGATTCAAAGTCAATTTTTAAAAACTCAATTGTGTTCATAGAAACAATTAGAAGATCAAATTTAAAATTCCCTTTACAATAGCATTAAAAAGTCAAATATCTAGGAACTAAAGATGTTCAGTATCTCTACACAGACAACTATAGAATATTGACAGAAATTCAAGAAAATCAAATAAATGGAGGGATATCTCATGCTCATGTATTGAAAGATTGAGTATCACAAAGATTTCAATTCTCCCCAAATTGGATCTGTAGATTCAATGCAATTCCTTTAAAAACATCAGCCGTTTTTGTGGAAGTTAGCTGTGTGCAAATTTTATATGGAAGTGCAAAGGACCCAGAATAGCAAAGGCAGGCTTGAGGAATAACAAAGCTGGAAGGTACACACTATCAAAGAACAAGCTTATTACAATGCTGCTGTAATTAAGAAAATGTGGTAATGGCCCAAGAAGAAAAGAATCGACCAGCGGAAAAGAATGGAGAGTCCAGAGGCAGCTTACCGCATACATGGTCACATGATTTACGACAGTTCAATGGGAAGGGATGTTCTTTACAATCAATGGTGCCTGGGAGTGTAGGATTCTCTGATGAGGGAGAAATGAATCTTTATCTCTCTCTTGTGCTATTGATTAAGTCAGTTCCAGCTGGATTTCAGATTTAGTTGTGATAGATAAACCATAAAGTTCTACACACTAACATAGGAGAATATCTTTGCGACGTTGGGTAAGCAAAGTGTTCTTAAGCAGACAGGAAAAACTGACTTAAAAATAAATAAATTGGGCTACACTAAAATTAAGAATTTCTCTTGATTAAAAAGATACCACTGGGCTGGCCCTGTGGCCTAGTGGTTAAGTTCAGCACACTCTGCTTTGGTGGCCGTGGTTCAGTTCCCGGGCATGGACCTACACCACTCATTGGTGGTAGCCATGCTGTGGCAATGACCCACAGACAAAATAGAGGAAGATTAGCACAGATGTTAGCTCAGGACAAATCTTCCTCTGCCAAAAAAGAAAAAGATACCACCAAGAAAATAAAAAGGCAAGCCACAATGTGAGAGAAGATATTTGTAATACATATCCCAACAAAAGACTCAGGTCTAAAATATATAAAGAATTTTTACAAATTAATAAGAAAAAGGTAGACAATCCAAAAGAAATATTGCAAAAATCTTAAATACATAGTAGAGGAAACTATCCAAATGCCCATTAACATATGAAAAGCTGTTCAATTTCATCAGTTATTAAGGAAATGCAAATTAAAACCACAATGACATATCTGTACATGCACACCAGAATGGTTCAAATTTTTTAAAAAGACTGACAGTGTAAAATGTTGGTGAAATGTGGAGCAATGGGAACTGCTCCACTGTCTGTGGTAGTGCAAATTGGTGCAACCACTTTGGAAAACTGGCTGGAAGTAGCCATTAAAACTGAACATACTTGCATCCTATGGCTCAGTAATTCCATTCTTCAGTGAATACCCAGTATGCTCATCAGAAGACCTGCTCAAGAATAGCCCCAAACTGGGAGTAACACAAGCGGATAACTAAATTATGGTATGTCCATGCAATGAAATACACCCAGCAATGAGAATGAACAAGCCACTTACCTCCCACGACAATGTGAATGAATCTCACAGACACGAAGAGGACATGTTTTACAATTCCATTTATATGAAGTTCAAGAATAGGCAAAGTTAATCTGTAGTGATGAAAGTCAAGGTGGTGATCAGTAAGTGTGGAGAGTTTCTAGGGTACTGGAAATGTCCTGTATTGAGATCTAGAGGTGGTTACGGAGCAAACGCGCATGTAAAACACGTCAGGCTGTGCTCTTAAGCATAGGGTACTTAATTTACATACTTTACTATAAGTGTGTAGTGCTTCAGTTTAAAGATTTCATCTATTAAGTAAATTCATAGGACCAAAAAAACGCACTCCACGAATTTGTTCTTTGTTCAAGTGGGATGTGGGGGTGCCGGGGCTCCAGAAGCAGCGGCTGGTGGTGCAGATCTGGAAGTTGAAGTGCCTGGTCTTTGGAACCACCCACACAGCCTCCTCCTCTACCACCTGCTTGAGGGAGGTGATGACTGGTGGTGACTTTAAATTGCTCTGCTAACCAAAAATTCTGCAACGGATCATATCCAGAGTTCTTTCTGGGGAAGCTGACGCTCTCAGACACCGTTGGTGAGAGTGTAAACTGGCGGACAATTTGGCTGTTGTCGATGTCAGGTTTTAACATGTGTAACTTGTGATGCAGCCATTACTGTTCCCGGATTCTGCACATGCGCACACAAGCCCTTGCACCAGGAAGGCGGATGCTCGCTGCAACATCATAAAAGGAAAAAATAGAAGCAGAAATCTAAGTGTCGACAGGAAAAGATTAGATAAAATCCAGAGCACAGGGGCCGGCTCCGTGGCTGAGTGGTTAAGTTCGCGTGCTCCGCTGCGGCAGCCCAGGGTTCGGATCCTGGGCGCCGACGTGGCACTGCTCATCAGGCCATGTTGAGGCGGCGTCCCACGTCCCACAACTACAAGGACCTGCAACTAAGATGTACAACTGTGTGCAGGGGGCGTTTGGGGAGATAAAGCAGAAAAAAAAATCCAGAGCACACACAGAATGGAATTTTATGCATTATGCAGCCATTAAAAAGGATGAGATTGGGGGCCGGCATGGTGGTGCAGTGGTTAAGTTTGCACGCTCCGCTTTGGTGGCTCAGGGTTTGTGGGTTTGGATCCTAGGCAGGGACCTAGCACCACTCATCAGGCCATGCTGTGGAGGCGTCCCACATAAAATAGAAGAAGACTGGCATAGATGTTAGCTCAGCGACAATCTTCCTCACACAAATAAAGGATGAGATGAACTGACATGGAAATATATCTACAAAAGACATTTTTTAATGAAAAATAAAAACCGAGTTATAGAACCAACAGCAGAGATGGTCTGACTTGATCACAAGTGAGATCTCTAACCAGATGGCAGGGGCTCAAACCGTGGCTCTGCCGCTTCCCAGCTATGTGACCTTGGACAAGCCAGTTAACCTCTCTGTGCCTCAGTTTCCACTCTGCAGAATGGGTGTACAAATAGTACTTAATAAGGTTGTTGCGAGACTAAAACTACATGTTAAGGACTTATAATACTGGTGCCGAGCAAGCACCACCAAAATGTGAGCTGTTACTGCACATATAGTCTGATCCAGTTTATGAAAACCAAGAGAGGAAAATGCATATGCACCTCCGTAAATACATGTGGATACTTTTAAAGGGGAGCTATGTAATATTTTACTCTGTATGTGTGCTACCGATGCAATATTTTTAAGGATGCGTTGTAAAAGTCTGCTGTCTCTCAATTCATTCATGCTGTATCAAGTAGAGGTGTAACTCCAAGTTCTGTCATTCGGGCTTTGGGATAGTCTGCCTGACCCACGGGGTCTCCCCTTACCGAAGACAGACTCCCTCACTCACCCCAGCCCACCTTCAGCAGCCGCAACCCCATCTGGCCTGTGATTAGGAGAAAACAGAGGACAATCCCCACAGAGCAATCCACACGGAGGAAAGGGCCAGCAGGATTATGCAGGCGGTTTTGTCTCCCCCGTTCCCAGCCCCCTCTTCCTGCAGCCTTTCCCTCTCTGTGTCTCACTGCCCTCTTCAAGGAACTCTCTTTCTTTTCCTTCTAAGAAACCTCTCCTAGCAAGGTTTCTAAGAAACTCGGCCATGATGAATTCTACGTGACTGAAAAAGTGTCATATTTACTCTCCAGAAGTTTTTATCTTTTTTCCTGAATAAACGAGAAGACTTACACCTGAAAAGAAGACTGTAGCTGTGGGTCAGCAGAGAGCCACAGGTGAGTCCCTTTCTCCTAAGGAGAATATGCTTCCATGTGGGACTTCCCCCGTCAGCAGAGCTGTGCCGTCTACCACAACCAGGGCCGGCTCCAGTATTCGTGTTAATCTATCAAACCCTTGGTTGTAAGCCTGAAAGTCCTGGGACCTGGAAGTGAGGCCTGGATTCTGTCTTGATTCTCGCTGGGGTATCTGGAACTATGATTTTAACTCTGGACCTTAGAAAAGGAGGAGGAGAATAGCTCTTGCACATATGGATATATTACAGGCATCTGGGACATTTTTACTGAGAAAGTGCCTTGAACTTCTTAAGGAGATATCTCGGTGTATTCAGGTTCTTCAATGTTTTTTCTTTCATGTATGTTTATTTAATCATCTAGTATTTTTGCTTATAAAAATCAAATAATTCTTTGGCTCTTACTTTTTTTTCTCCTTTCTATCTCTAATGAGGGAAATGATTATTGAATTCTGCAAGAGGGCATCATAAAGAAACAGAATTGATTTTCAAACTAAAAGGATCAGTTCTTCACCAGTATAATCAAACCAGTATTGTCTTGAAAAGGAAGCTTGCACTTACTTCAATAATGCTGGGATTTTCTAGAAGGCTTGGGGAGGGAGGAGTGTAAACTAGGAATGAAGACATTCCTCAGAGAGGCCCATCAAAGTGCCTCCCTCAGAGATAAATAACTCTCACTTAGATGTTTATCTTTTACACATACTTGTGGGAACATCTCTTACTTGAGTTTTGACTCCTAGTGCAAGTCTGAATTGTGAGAAAGTTCTTAAGAAGCTTAATAATCTAGTTGCCCATAAAAACTTTTAATAGTCAAGCTACCACAAATATGACAGCGGATGCTAGCAGCCAGCTCTACATGGACAGAAAAGAGAGCAACTAGTGAAATCTGGGAGAAAAACGGTACTTTAGCTTTGTCGTGAAAGATGGATAATAGTGGATAAATAAGAAGGTATGAAGCAAGGAGAGGAAAGACAGAAAGGAGAAATGCACAGAGCCTCCGGGGCAGCCTTTCTGCATGGGTTGTTTCTACCTTCCACCTCCAATAGAATAGCCCAGTGGATAAGGGGGGATTTGGGAGCTCAGGTTATGGAAGGAAGAAGATGCCAGAAATATATCGTGAGCTGAATACTGTGCTGGGATCGATCCCCAGTGCACCAGGATTTATACTGAAGTAGCAAATAGTCTTGGAAGTTTTTGAACAAGTGAATGACTACATCAAAGTGACATTTAAAAAACATGAATCAAGCAACAGGCACTCATTCATTGCTGGTGGAATACAAACTGGCACAGCCACCTTGAAAGACAGTTTGTCTATTTCTTACGCAAGTAAACATACTCTTACCACACATTCCAGCAGCTGGACCCCTTGGTAGTTCAACTCATTGATATTTTCCCAAATGAATTAAGAACTTACGTTCATACAAAAACTCACACGGATTTATAATTACCAAGACTTGGAAGCAACCAAGATGACCTGCAATAGGTGAATGGATAAATAAAGAGTGGTGCATCCGTCCCGTGGAATATTATCCAGCACTCAAAAGAAATGAGTTCTTAAGCCATGAAAAAGACATGGAGGTACCTTAAAAGTGTGTTACTAAGGAAAGGAGCCAATCTGAAAAGGCTACATGCTGTATGAGTCCAACTACATGGCATTTCGAGAAGGGCAAAACTGTAGAGAGATAGGATCAGTGGTTGCCAGGGCTTGGGGTTAGGGAGTGATGAATGGTCAGAGCACAGGGGATTTTCCAGGCAGTAAAACTTTTCTATATGATACTGTAATGGCGGACACATGTCACTGTGCAATTGTCAAAATCCATAGAATGTATAACACAGTGAACTCTAATGTAAACTATGGACTTTAATAATGTATCAATACTGGCTCATAAAACAAAAGTTAACTAAAAAAAAGCTTCCATGTATCTCTATCTCAGACTGGGTGGGGAGCCGCGGTACCGGGACCTGCTGACACTTGGGAATGAAGTTGGCAAGGCTTGAAATATGGTGTTGAAATGGGCTTGAGATGGAGGGATGGACGTAAGAATAATCTGGAGAGCTTTCAATAAATTCAGATTCTCTTGGGATTGAGTCATGGGACCCACGCTTTTAGGAAATTGTTCCAGATGATTCAGAAGACCAGCTGCATGTAGGAATTCCTGGTCTTGGGGTTCTTATGGTGTCCCTGACTTGGGATCCTTTGACTTTGCTGTTCAGCCCTAAGAGGAGTCATCTGAAAAGTAACAATTCCTCATGGAACTTTTAAAAAGCTCTTGGAAACGTATCCCATTTCAGGAGATTCCTCTAATTTTTAGGTAAGGAAATTGAGTAGATAAGAGATTTGCCTAAAGCCACTCTGTGACTTAATAGCCAGTGGGATCTACCCTCTTTTCTCCCTCAAGCTTCTGCCCTGGGTGGATTCACCTACTGTGTAGGCAGGCCTGGGGCCCCAAGGGCTCTATATCGGGGGCCAACAACGTGCAGTTTCTGGGCTGAGGTTGGCAAATGCTCTTCTCAATTCTTTCGCTATCAGTGCTCGGTGTTCAATGCCAAGACCTCTCACCTGTGCCTTCCAGACTCTTGCTACTCAGAACATGGCCTAGTGACCAGCAGTACCAATGTCACCTGGGAACTTGCTAGAAATTCTCTCAGACCCCTCCCCAGCCATAATGGATCTGCCTTGTCGCAAGAGGCTGGATGGTTCGCCTGTGTCCTAGAGCTCTGATCTCCCCTCCACCCGCTGGACTCGCCCTCCTTTCTTTCTCAGCCTTGGCTCCCCATCCTGCCTGGGAGCTCCACTGTCACCTCCCAGGCTTGGCCTGGGTCTCTGAACGTCCATCTCTGTGCCATCAGCTTCGTCACCAACAGCGTTTTTCTGCTCATCTGTCTGTGGAGACTCACATGGCTGGGGAGCTGCCACCGGGCAAGAAAAAAGCCAAGAATGCTCACAGGAGAGAACAGGTCTGTTATTGGACACTTCTGAGGTTTTATTCTTTTCTTTTTCCATTTTCAGTAGTTCTCTAAGTGTGGTCCTGGGACCGGTAGCATCAGCATCACCTGGAAACTTGTTGGAAATGCAGATTCCTGGGCCACAGCCCAGTCCTGCTAAATCAGAAGCTCTGAGGGTGGCCCAGCAGCCTGTGTCTAAACAAGTGAATTCTTTTTCCTTGCTATTCAGGAGCCGCTTTGTATGCGATGCCTCCCGTTGAGCAAGACAGCCCATTGCAGGGGAAGTCACCAGGTTTCTTAAAGTGTCACCATTGCTGTATCGATTCCCACTTGTCCCCATGTGTTTACTGATTTGGGAAACAAAATAAAAGATATAGGAATGACTATTGAATGAACAGCTCATAATGTCTCAAGTAGGCTGTTGGTTCTTTGGTGTTAAAATACAGAGAGGCCGTTTCTGACATCTGATCGTTGATCCGAGAGGCTGAGGAGTGATTTCAGGCCGCTGTGTGACCCCAGCTCCCTTTGCTTAAAAAGGAGGCAATTCTGTCCTCCAAATAATGGCCGACCCTCCTCCCCATGCCGCCCTCACCCCATTTGGTGGAAAAATGGTCATTGGGCTGAAAATTTTGAGGAAAAGAAATATCAGATTTAGAAGCAATTTTTATGCCCCAAAAATTTCAGTTTCAAAAATGCATTTCCTTCCCACAACGGAAGGTTATTTTTGTAACCATTTTATAAGTCAGAGATGAATGGTGAATGAGTTTAAAAAGTGGCTCAGCACTTAAATTACATAAAACAAAGCAAAGCTTCGATGTGAATGCATTCCAACTCTTACTTGTCACCTTGGTGTTGCAGTCCAAGTTCATTGTCGCACATAGTGGGGAGAAATTGTTGGACCCCTGAAATGAAGCGAGCCCTCAGGGATAATTAGGCCTCTTTTTGCAGATAGAAATGTGTGCCTATGTCCCGGGTCCTTCAGGGCAGGCTGTCTCGCCATGGCTCCTCCTGCCTCATGCCCTGTGGCTGTTTAATCACTAGTCCTCTCTCTGGGCCCCCCAGCCCTCTTCACCCCAATATGCCTTCCCCCATCCAGAGGCTCATTCCTACTCATTCTTCAAGTCTTGTTTTGTATGTCACCTCACAGAGGAACTCTGTGACTGCCAGACTAGTTTCTATGCCTTTGCTCAGCTTCCCCATGGCACCCTGCCCCCTTTCCTAATACAGAGCATGGTACAGTGTCTGTAATTTACTTCAAAATCCATCAGCAGAGATGATGTGACATTATTTGTGCTGGTTTGCTGACAGGTCGCTGCGTAAGCAGGTGTGATCACCTAACACGTCAGAAACAAATAATCCGATTAAAAAATGGGCAAAGGACCCAAACAGGTATTTTTTCAAGAAGACATTACAACTGGTCAACAGGTATATGAAAAGGTGCTCAACATCACTAATCATCGGGGAAATGTAAACCAAAACCGCAATGAGATAGCACCTCATACCTGTTGGGACGGCTATTAACAAAAAGACAGGAGAGAAGTGTCGATGAGGGTGTGGAGAAAGGGACCCCTGTGCACTGTTGGTGGGAATGTAAGTTGGTGCAGCCATTATGGAAAGCAGGATGGAGTTTTCTCTAAAAATTAAAAATAGGACTACCACATGATCCAGCAATCCCACTTCTGGGTATAAATCCCAAGGAAAAGAAGTTACTATCTCGAAGAGATATCTGGACTCTCATGTTCACTGACGTATTATTCACAATAACCAAGATATGGAGATAACCTAAGTGTCCAGTGACAGACGAATGGATCAAGAAGATGTGGTTTATATACACAATGGAATATTACTCAGCCATAAAAAAGAAATCCTGCCATTTGTGACAACGTGAAGGAAACTAGAGGACATTATGCTAAGTGAAATAAGCCAGACACAGAAAGAAAAGTACCGTATGGTCTCACTTTTATGTGGAATCTAAAATAGTCAAATTCATAGAAACAGAGACTAGAATGGTAGTTGCCAGTGATGAAATAATGAAATGCAATAGGATCTATTGGAGAATGTGAGGGAGCCATTTGGCTTAAAACTAATTCGGCCCTGACCTTGTTTATCCAGAAAAGAATACATGGTGAGCATGTATTGTACATCTGCTTTAAACATTTACAATGTCCCAAAGCCAAGAATGATGTCCTCAAAGATAGGGATGTTATCTCCACCCATATCAGCATTTCCAGAAGGATAAGCATTTCTTCCTAGAAACTAAAGATTAATTACTGACCTGCTTTAACTCACCTCGTGATCACTGGCCTGCTGACCGCTGACCCACTGTGTTCGTGTTGTGGCCTCTGACCTGCTGTGCCAGCACAGCATCCTGTGACTAGTAAAAGAGAGATTCCTGTCATATGTTCTAAGATGGTATACAACTGCTCTGTCATCCCACTTCCTTGAAGTATTTCCTTCCTTGGAGAAGGAAGCCTCCAGCTATATTCCTCAAAGCTGCTCGTAATAAACTCCACCCAATTTTGGTTTACAGATTGATTATAGATTATTTGCATCACCAGGGGCCAGGGGGTATGGAAAATAGGGAGACAATGGTCAAATGATACAAACTGTCAGCTATAAGATGAGTAAGTTTTGGACTGAACTTATGGACAGCATGCTGACTATAGTAAACAAAACTGTGTTGTATACTTGAAATTTGCTAAGACGGTAGAACTTACTTGTCCTCACCACACACACAAAAAATGGTAACTATGTGAGATGATGGATGTGCTAATTAACTTGATTATGGTAATCATTTCACAAAATATACATATGTAAAATCACATGGTACACCTTAAAATATACAATTTTATTTGTCAATAAAATAAAATGCAAAATTGTCAAATAAAATTTGTCAATTTATATATACCTCAATAAAGCTGGGCAGGGGGCGGGGAAAAAGAAAGCCATGGTCCCAAGGTGGCCACTATAAGCATTTGTTACCTATTCTTGATTAACTCTCCACTCTTTCAACTAGTATACAAACAACAGAAATAGGGTTGTTGAAAACAGTGGATTGTTGGCTTGTGTTTTGAATTTTAGCAGCAAGCCATCATTAGTGAAACTAAAGGAAGTCAAGATATGTGGATGGGGAAAATATTTGAGAAACGCTCTTCACCCTTTTATAACGGAGGCCTGTAGCCTTTACCTTTAGAGGTGGTCCTGTGGCTTGACCCCAGCCATCTTGTTTCTGATCTACTGCCCACTGAGCAAACAAATCACAGGAACAAAATGCATCCTGGACTGCTTGGCCAAAGAGCTCAGGCTCGCAGGAGAGCTACAGCAAGATGGCACGAGAGCGCGCCCGAGAAAGTGTAAACAGACGGGTGAATACGCGTGAGAGTACGTTCGCCAAGAAAATATTGTGTTTTATGTAATTTCACTTGAAAAGAAGGTTGGCAAGTAGCAAAACAGCAAGAATTTTCATATGCTGACATTTTTTGTTGAAATAATTTTTCTTGCGTTTTGGTCCTTCTTTTCTATAATTTAAAATTCTCTTCTTCCATAATGATTAGAGATTATGTACAAATATGGGTAGGGGAATAGATATTTTCATTATTTTTAAATTATTGAATTTATTATAAAGTTATCCCGCATCTCAGTTTCTGTTTTTTCTTATGTTTCTATGTCAGCAGGTTACAAAATACAGCATGCGTAAGGAATGAAAAAAACGGGGAAAAAAAACCCTCCAAGTACAGTTGCACGATGATTATCCGTTAGATGGAACTAGGAGAAGCTCAGAATCCCTTCCTTCTGGCGTTTACTGTCTTCATCTATCATCAGGAAAGAGTTTGAACCTCTTGTCATAGCCAAAATCTCTTCAAACTGACTATAGATTATTCCAGAATGATCATGTTTTCTGTCCTGTGGCTCACCTTCTTTTGCAACCAGGAGTTGAAGACTATCAATGCTGCTGTAGATTTTGCCTTCCAGCTCTCTGCACAGTTCCGTGGCCCCTGGCCACATGAGGCCGTTAAGCACTTGGAACGTGGCTAGTCCAAACCGAGATGTGCCCTAAGTACAAATACACTCTGGGTTTCTAGGACTTCGTATGAAAAAAAGAATGCAAGGCATCAGTTATGATGTTTATGTTGATCACATGTTATTTTGATCACATAATATTTTGGAAATATCGGGTCAAATAAAATATATTTAAAATTAAGTTCATCTGTTTCTTTTTACTTTTTTAATGTAGATACTAGGCAATTTTAAATTCCAGATGAAGTTTACATTTGTGGCTTACATCCTATTCCTATTGGACCCCATTGCTCTCAAGAAAATTCTGTTGGAAAAGCAGCTGAGACGGTGAAGCTGGGAAAGAGCTGTGCTGTGGCACTCTTTGCTGGCTCTCGGCCCTGGCCATCCAGGTTCCTGCTAAGGCGTGCCTTCTGGATCTAACTCAGCCCAGGTCTAAAATCCCTTTCTTCTGTTTGAGCCCTATTTTTTCAGGCCTCTGCCCTGTGCCAGCTGACAGCCAGGTAACTTGATAAATTATTCCTTGTGAGCGAGTGGTAGAAGCTACTGGATTAATGCAGTATATCTTTATATGTCCCAGTTCTGCAATTTCACATGGTCCTTCTGGACACATATCGTAATTTATTGTTCATCCACTCAACAAATACCTGCTGACTACCGACCGTACTCCAAACACACTGTTAGTCCCCAGGCCAGAGAAACTCACTGTCTTTTAAGAGAGAGAGAGAGAGAGAAAATGTCAATCCAGTGAGCAAGATTCTAGAGTGGCAGAGTAGAGGTACATATAAATAAATGGATTTGGAATCAGGAAAGATAATATGGCACAACACTCAGAACGGCCCAGGGGGACTTCACAGAGGAGCTAGAGTCTGAGAAGCATTTTGAATAGTGAGCAAATGATCTTTAGGGAGAGAAGTGAGGAAAAACTCAAGGGAACAGTCAACCCAAAAGCACAGAGCATGGAATGTCTCGACTCATTGACCGGTGGGAATTTCAAGTACCCCAAAGCAAGGTAGGACATTTGGCCTTCCTCAACTATGGGCTTATCTCAAGGAATTCTTCCAAGTCTTGCTTTTAGGGACTAAAGAGAAAGAGGTAACATCATTAATAGCTGGTAAAAGGGTTATTTCTGCCCCAGCATTAGAATAGGGGGTGAACCATTATTGAACAAAGCTTTCATGACTTCTTGATTTCCACGCTAATTAAACCAGGAAACTCCAGGAAAGACTCATGACTAACTTCATATGAGATACTTGAAGCACCTGGATTAGAACAATCCTTTATTTCTGATTAAAAGAGAAAAAAAAGGGGAGGAGAAGAACCCCATTACTCATGTTAGGCAGGCAATATTGTAAGCAGTAGTCTCGTGGGCCATGTTGAATCACCCATGGCCGGGGGTCCCAACCCTGTCATCCCACACACTTGTGCCTTGAGGTCAGGAGTTGCTGGTAGATGCAGTGAGTGGGTTGCTAGTTGGCACTTCTGCCCAGGGAAGTGTGAGCCCTGCGACATCCCCTCTGCGGATTGCAGGGCATGCGCTCACCAGATGCTGGCCAGTGCCCTCCCTTCTGCCAGCTGCCTCTTGGTTGGTTGGATTGGTATTCCTTGGGAGTCTCCAGGCCCAGGCCTGATCTGGCCATGGTCTCTATCTTTCTTAGAAATAAAACATTTCTTAGAAAAGAGTATAGTTTCTGCTTTTCAACTTCTCATTTGGAAAAATTTTAATCTTATAGAAAAGTTGAAAGAATTATATGAATACCAGTACACCTTTTACCAGTTGCTGACAGTGTTAACATTGTGCACAAGTTCTCTCTCTCTCCCTCTCCCATTTGAAAATCAGAGATACTACAAAGCTTGATTCCTAAATATGACAGCACGTATCTGCTAAGAACAAGGACATTGTCCTACATAATCAAAATAACATGACCACATGCACCCAAGACATTTAATATTACCTAGTATGCAAACTATTCAGGGTTCCCAAAAAGCTAAGTCATATCCTCTATAGCTGTGTCCTCTAAGTCCCCACCCTGCATTTGGGCGACAAGCTTTTCTCGTCTTCTTTATTGTGGAGAAATCCTTTCCCTGTGTTTGTTTGTCGTGTTGTTGTCTGTGGTTGTCTTGGTCTCTCATGACATTGAATGTCACGACATGACATTTCTTTGGCCCTGTCCAGTTTTCTTGTGGCATGTCCGCATTCAGGATTTGTCTGATGACCCCTGGTTATCAGACCAAGTTAAACATTTTGGCAAGAACACCACCTCGGTGACATGTCCTTCCCACTGCCTCACCTCGGGAGATGCACAGGGTCAGTTTGTGAGGAGTGTAGACTTTTATGAGTTATGTGCTTGAAACTGTCCCAGATGGGGGACGACCCTGAATAGCTTCACCTGCACAGCCCAGATGTGATGCATGAGGCACCTGAGAGGTCTGTATTTGTCCAGTTCTTTACGAATAAAGCTTAGCTGCACAGAGAAAAACGAAGGGAGGTGTCTTTGGAGGATCAGCCAGGCATGGGAGGAAGGGGCTCACCTCTCTCTCGGGTTACTAATTCGATGTGAATATTATGTGAGTTGCCCTCTTGCCGCCTCTAGCTCACAGTAATGAAATATTCCACCCAGCACACAGCTCCGCCAACACAAATGCAGGCCAGGGCTTTCTCCCTCCCCTAGGGGGCTGTTGGCTTCCCTTGCACATGTGGAGTTGAACTTTCTTCTCCCCTTTCGTTCTGCTTAGTAAGCAGACCCTGACTGAGGACACCTGCATCCTATTCACCCTGTAACCCGAAGCCGATGTGCTGGCTGCAGGGCATCTCTTCCTCCTCGGCTCCTATCAGGGGAGGTGACTGGGAGCTTTCACAGAGACGAGGACTGCTGGTCCATAGATAATGACGCTTATTGTTTATTGATTGACACATGCATCCGAGCTATTGCGCACTGATGGTCTGGCCATTGGTAGCCCCTGCTTCCTTGCTTTTTCTCTTTTAGTGGAAGAAAAATTTAACTCTTCGTTAGGGCCCTAATAAAGGAGACTTTGGAACAAAGGAGAAAGCAAAAACACATGGTTTCCTCCCCAAATTCAGCACTTCGAACGTTTACAGCCTAAAAGCATTTACACACCACTTATAAAGACAGTAACTGCTGCTTAAATAAACAAACCATTAGTCTGAGAATAGAATCATCGACATTGACACCAAATATCCCTGTTGTCACTCCTGGTGGACACAGGCTCAGCGTGTTCATATAAACATTAGCTGGAGAAGTGTACACCACAGCGTCATTATTTATGGTATTTCAAAATGCGCTCGCCAGGAGCTTCTTAATATGAGTAAACATCACCAGTCACGTTGCCCTGATCACATTTGTTTTTCTATATATGAACATTTCGGCCACATTTCCCACCCCTTTCGCAAGCCGGGCACGAGCAGTGATGTCTGGATGAGCCTGCCTGCTGACTAACAGCCCGGGATGGCGACTCCCATCCAGCAGCTGAGCAGCTAGGCCAGGAGGCTGAACAAACATCCCTCACTCAAGATGCACTCAAGAACGCTAAGGTTTATTTACTGAGCTCATATTGGGTTCCGGGCACCTTGCTAAGTGTTTTACAGACGCCTCATTTATTCTCTGCCTTTGGAGGTAGTTAGAAACAGGAGACTGAAAATAAAAATACTGTCCATCGCTAGATGCCTAGATAAACAGGTGTGGTATATCCATACAACGGAATATCTTTCAGCCTGAAAAAGGGAAGGACATTTTGACATATGCCACAAGATGTTTGAAACTTGAAGACGTTACACTAAATGAAATAAGCTAGTCACAAAAAGACAAACATTGTATGATTTCTTTTAAGTGAGGTACCTAGAGGAGTCAAATTCATAGACATGGAAAGTAGAATGGCGGTTGCCAGGGGCTGAGGGAGGGAGAAATGGGACTCAGTGTTTCATGGGGACAGACTTCAGTTGGGGAAAATGAAAAAGTTCTGGAGATGGATGGTGGTGAGGGTTTCACAAGAATGTGAATATACTTAGTGCCACTTAGTGTACACTTGAAAATGGTTAATTCTATGTTATGTGTATTTTGCCACAATAACGAAAGTAAAAATACTGTCATGTGAGAAACTGAGACTGCAGCAAGGTTTTCTTCTCTGATCACTTTGGGAATGCTTACCTTAAAACTCCTTTTTCTGAAGCTCCACTGTCTGTAGATTTCTCACTCTGGTTTTTTGAATGATAGAGATGGTTTTCTGTGAACCACCCATGTCATCTTTTCCCCAGTGTCCTAAAAAATGGAAGTTTCTGTCTTCTATCTGCCATTGTATGTTTGACTTGCCTATAAAGTAAGACGGTAGCTTTCCCAACTCTCCTGAATGTTTCTCTCTTGCATTTACCACCACTCGCTTCTTAGGAACTCTGAAGAAAAGGGTCCAACCTGTCTGACCTGAAGTATCCTGGCCTGGTGCCCACACCCACTGGGCCTGTGCATCTGAAGATGTGGAATTCTTTCTACTCCAGATGCTGTGGACGCCGAATGACTGAATTGACCCTGCTGCGTATGAAGGATGGGCTCTATCATGATGTGGGTAATTAAAATATGGTCTTGTATGGAAGGCACTTCTTGGACGTTTTCCAGGATGAAGAGAATTCCTGAATAAAAAGCCCAGATCTTTGCCAAAAGTTGCTGATCCCCTTCAGAGATGTTTCATGCTTTGCATTGGTGTTAACTAATTCTTGTTCACTGATAATTTGTTAATGCCCTTTACTATCTATCAAGTGCCATAATTAGCTTACTTGATCCCCATCACTTAATGGAGTGGATTGTGACACACAATTTTTACCATTTTAGGGGGTGAGGAAAATAAGACCAGAGAGAGAAAGAGATTTGCCTAAGGCCATGGTTCTCAAATTTGAGCATGTTTCAGAATCACCTGAAGTCTTTTTAAAATGGTTTCCTAGACACCACTCCTAGAGCTTCTGAGTCTGTAGGTCTGTGGTGGGCCTAAGAATTTGCAATTTTGCAATTTGCAAGCTCCCAAGCGATGATGGTGCTGATACCACCAGGCAGGGGCCACACTTTGAGAAGCATAGGCCTGAGGTCATGGAGTTGTTAGGTGACAGAACCAAGCCCAGTGTTCCTTGCACTCCTAGTCCTGCCTACCAATCAATTATCGTGTGTATAGAAGGGGTGGTGCCAATTTGTAAAATACATTGCACAAACCACTCCCCAAAATAGGGTCATTATTTCATAATCAGGCAACTATCCTGTTAGCCCCTTGAAGGCAGGAATCCCCTCGTTCATCACTTTGCCTAAAAGCTTCCAGCCTCGTAGGCCGTAGGAAGTAGCTGTTGGTTAATCACGAATATATAACTTCCCAAGATAAATAATTCATCCAGCCCGTCTGTTGACTGCTAAGGTATACTTTTCAATCTCTGGGAAAATTGAGGAGCCAAGCATTCCTTCCACTGCACCCGCGCCTGCTTGAATGTCCTTCATTACCTCGTAGCTCAGCTTGGGCTTCATGAATTGAACACCTCCCTTTCTCCTGCCTGCAACACAGAAGGCTCAGCTCCTGGAAACAAAACCTACAGCAAAATGCTGTGACTCCCATAAATCTCCTTCCAATGCTTTGGGCCTGCAGGCTGAGTTAAATATGAAGGTGAGCAGTATCTGCTGCTGTTAGCAATGCCAACGACAATATGGAGGCCATTCACTGTCATCGGGGCGTCAGGCAGCGGCTGAGAGCAGCCGGGATCCGAGCCGCCACATCTGCGCTGCATTAGCATGGGGCCAGATGACTTCATCAGCATCTGCAGTGCTCCTGGAGAGCTTGCTTTCCCGCATACTCACACACACACACACACACACACACACACACACATTTATTTTTTCAGTCTTCTAATGAATTTATATCCTCAGTGTGACACAAATCATTTTGACTTTTGTTGTTGTAACAGCCTAAAAGGGTGAGTTTCGTTTTCTGGCAAACACAAATAATTACTCAATATGATTGTGTGTGTGTGTGAGTGTGTGTGTGTGTTAGAGATGAGGAAGAGGATCTGATCAGAGGAGAGTCTGCTGCTTTCGGGCTGAATTCTGGGTTCGAGTTGGCCTGACTTGCAAGGTCTGTCCAGGCCCATGGGCTGTGTGTCTGGGTTGATAGGGTGCCATTTTAATTATTTATGTATTTTTACTTTCTTAGGCCCTGCCAATAACAATTGGGAGCTTTCTGGTTTATGTTCTGGCAAATATCAACACAACAAAACAAAACACAGCAAAAACTCCGTTTGTGAGGCTTCTGGAGAGGAGAAAAGCAGTCTCTGAACATATGGTTACCAATTAGAGTTTTCTCGAACAGTTACGCTTTCGAGAGAAGACAGAAAATGTGTCCCTGCCCCAGGACAGTGTAATGTGGCCCAAGGACAGAGCTAGTGGACTTGGACTTGTGGAGACGAGTTATGCAGCTCTGTGCCGAGCTGTCTCGGACCCTGAGGCAAAAGAAAAATTCAATAATGGTGATTCCATCTTTACTTAAAATTTTGATATTTTGTTCATCATGGATTCTTTCGCATTGATTTTATAATGTTGCATTGAAACACTATTTGTCTTAATTAGAGATTTTTGTGTCACCTTAAATTTTGCCCCCGAGACGAGTGGCTCACACCCCTCGCCCTAGTCTGGCTCCGAGTTCACGTCCAGTTCTCAGACAGCCACAGGCCTGGAGCCTCTGGTTACCACAGAAGGTCCAGGGCGATGATTTGGTGAGATGGGTCATCTTTTTGTGGACGTATCAGCTGAGTTTATGGAGTGCTTTGTATCCATTGGGTACTTCTCTCACTCTGTGAGCCCCATGAGTGTGGACACTGCCTGATTTAGTCACACTGTGGTCTCCAAAACAAGGACAGTCCCTAGTACGTAGCAGATAGTCAATAAATATTTGTTGGAACAGCCTTATGAGGTTAGTGCTATTATTTCCCTCATTTTACAAATGCAGAAAAGGAGGAATTTGCCAATGGCCCAAATTCACACAGCCGTGAGTGATGAAGCCCCGATGGTCCACTGGAATCCTGTGCTCTCAATAGGAGACCTCTCTGCTCTCTTCTATTGTCACAGAACCCTGAGGATTCTGTCCCTCAAAGTGTCCGATTGCCCATAGGTGCTGATAGTTGTGACTTCTTGGAAAATCAAATGAAACAGCTCTGTGGTTGGATGTCTTTATACTTTTTTTTCCTTGTTTAAGCCTTAAGGGATACAACCATTTTTAAATTCCTAGTAGTTGCCAATCCTGCCACTTTCCTTTTGAGAAATGCTTTCAAGCCTGAGCCACTCATCCTGCCTGTTATTAGGAACAAAGATGTTAAGACATTTCAACAGACAGGGCAGGCTGCTGCCTCCCACCTGTCAGGTAGCCAGGAGCTTCTGAGAGCAGCCAGGCGGCAGCATCCTCTAGTCAGTGCCTACCAGTGACTCGGACTTACGTGGGGTCTGCTCAGAGTATGCTAAGTCTAGCGATCCAGAATGTCAATACAAAATAAATACCAGGGCCGGTGGCCTTCCTGCTCAATTTTTATCTATTCTGTAGAGTGAGAATACAAAGAATTATAAGTAGCTGTATGCACTTATCTACAGCACTCCTTTTACCTAGGACGATTGGTAATTGCCCTACCTTGAGGGTGGAGGTGAGAGGAGAGCCCTGTAGCTCTCAGGACTGGAAAAGCCAAAGAGAAAGGGCTAAGAAATTCAGTTTCATCAACAGGAAGCATAATGATCTAAAATAGGGATAAGCAAACTTTTGGGCAAAATAGTATGTATTTTAAGCTTTGCAGGCCATACGGTCTCTGTTATAACTACAGTCATGTGCTACAGTGGGTCAGTGATGACCTCCTATACGACGGTAGTCCCATAGGAGTGGCTCCATACAGCCTAGGCGTGCAGTAGGCTATAGCATCTAGGTTTGTGTAAGTCACTCTATGATGATGGCACAATGACGAAACCGCCTAGTGACACATTTCTTAGAACGTATCCCCATTGTTAAGTGATACATGACAGTATTCAACTCTGTGGGTGAAAACAGCCATAAAAAATATGGAAACAACTGGGTGTGGCTGAGTTCCAAAAAAGCTTTATTTACAAAAGCTTTCTTTTGTAAAAAAGCTGTGTGTTTGACCACAGATGAGCTGTGGTTCACCAGCTCTCTTGATCTAGAATGCTGTTTCCCCTTACTTGATGATGCTATGTTAATTTATCTATGTATTTCCAAACCAAACACATGGACCAATGACAACAATAATGATGGTTGACAGTTATAGAACACTGATTATTAATGGAGCGTATGTGCAAAGACTCTCTCCTGAGGCTGCAGAAACTAACATCCATCCAGCCCCTCCATCTCAACTGACACCCCTGATCCAAGCCCATCCTCTCCCACCTGCGCTATTACAACGGAGACCTACTTGGGCTCACCTTCCTCCACTGCTGCCCTGTCCAATGTCTACACAGAAGCCAGAGTGATCTTTTCAAAATGTAAACCAGGCAGCAGTCTAGAGATGGTGGTGAAGCAACCAGACAGATGGAGCCTGGGAGACCTCGTGGAGATCTCCCAGAACCACCGTACATGCCTCAGTGCACTTACCTCTGTCAGGGGGAAATATGCTTCTATCTTAGTTAGCCACTACTAATCTAGGTCTCTGTTACATGCCTCTGACTCTTTTTTTTTTTTTAAATTATTGTGGTAAAAAACCACAAAACATCAAATTTACCATCTTAACCATTTCTAAGTGTATAGTTCAAAGCATTCACTATATTCTCCTTGTTGTACAATAAATCTCTAGAACTTTTCCATCTTGCAGTACTGAAACTCTTCACCCACTAAAGACTAATTTTGCCTCCCCCTTCCACCCAGCCCTTGGCAACTACCTTTCCACTCTATGTTTCTAAGATTTGACTATAGATGCCTCATACGAATATTTGTCCTTTTGTGCCTGGCTTATTTTGCTTAGCATGGTAATCTTTAGGTTGACCCATGTTGTCGCATGTGACAGGATTTCCTTCTTTTTTAAGGCTGCAGAATATTTCACTGTACGCACAGCCATGTGTTGCTTAACGGTGGGGATACATTCTGAGAAATGCGTCGTTAGGCAATTTCGTTGTCGTGCGAACATCATAGAGTGTACTACACAAATCCAGATGGTATAGCCTACTACACACCTAGGCTATATGGCTCTGATCTATGGGACTATTGTCATATACGTGGTCCGTCATTGACCAAAACATCATTACACAGCATGTGACTGTGTATACCACATTTTTTCAATCCATTCATCCGTCAGTGAACATATGGGATGCTTTACCTCTTGACCATTGTGAATAATGCTGCAATGAACATGAGTGTGTAAATGTCTATTTGAGATCCTGCTTTTAACTGTTCTGAACATATTCCCAGAAGTGGGATTGCTGGATCATATGGTGATTCTATCTTTAATTTTTTGAGGAACCTCCATACTGTTTTCCATAATAACTGCACCATTTTACATTCTCACCAATGGTGCACAAGGGTTCCAACTTCTCCACACCCTCACCAGCACTTTTGTTATTTTCTGTTCTTTTGATAGTAGCATCCTGATGAGTGTGAAGGAAAAAAAAAAAGTAAATCACATCATATCATCTACCTACTTAACACCCTTTGATGATTTATCACTGCTCTTAGGATTAAAACCCAAATCTGCCCTCTGACCCACAAATCTGGCCCAGCCTATCCCCCATCTCTCCCACTGCCACCCCACTCCCTGAGTTCTAGCCATGTTGGCCTTTTTAAAGTTCACTGACTCACTGGTTTCTTGCCGCCTCAGACTTTCCCATAGCACCTCCCTCTTGCTGAAATTTCCTCCCACTCCTACCCCTCTTTACTCTTGGTTAATTTCCCAGCATCCATCTCAAACATCACTTTCTCACAAGAGTCTTTCTCGGCTCCCAGATGAGGACAGGACCCCTCATTATTTGCTCGCTCAACTCCCTAGACTTTTCGTTCATAGTGGCCATTTCCATTGATAAATCATTGCTCATTTATCTGTCAAGTGCTTGGCTCCTGTTTCACCATCAGCTCCATGTGGGCAATGACAATGACTGTCTGTTGAAGCTACGTCCCCAGCACCTAGCAAAGAGCCTGGCACAGAGAGGGTGCTCCATAAACACTTCGTTAAGGCACGTGGAAATAAATGAAGGCCTGATGCATCGGGTGGAATCAGCCCTCTCTCCCAAAGGGTCATCATTAGGTCAGGTTAATAGAAAGGAAAGAGTCACAAGGAGCTGGGGCAACCGAGAATCTGAGAGTGTCATTCAGCCTAGAGAGAGGTGGGGACAGGACGATGGCTGCATGTGGAAGGGAAGAGGATGGCTATGAGGCCCAGGACAAGGGAGCAAGCAGGACAGCCCTGAGGAGGACCAGAGCAAGTGGCCTGCTCAGGTCTGGGAAGCAGCCATCGGGGTCGGCAGAGACGGGGCCTGAAAGAACTCATTTACCATGGGCCGCTTAAAGGCTTCTTCTTCTTTCCTGACCTAGCGTGTTAGGATAAAAGCCGCTGCTCCACTCCCTGTGGTCCTGGGTATGGAGTCTACCAACAGTCTACTTCAGCTTCTTGTCCTTCTCATTGACGCTTTAAATACCTTTGGACGGTGTAACAATTGAGTACAAGCCTGTCGTTGAGGTTCTGACAGAAGCTTATTGTATACAGAATAGTAAAGTTTAAAAACTTTCGTTTCCTTTCTCTGCCATATGGAGGCAACATGGTGTAGGGTCAATGGTCTGAGACCCGCAAGCTGACTACCTGAGAATGAATCCCAGCTGCACTGCCCGTAGCTGCCGACCTCGTGAAAGGTAGTGGACCACGCTCTGTCCCACTGTCTCCATCTATAAAACAGGGCAAATCAGAGTCCCTGCCTCAAAGAGTAGTAGTGTGGATTAAATAGCACAATCCGTGTAAAGAGTGACAGAGGCCCAGCACACTTATAAGCAGTAAACAGCCCCACTATTATGACATTAGATTTGGACTGTGGGGGCCATCCTGGCCCTAGGAGACTGAAGTGACGTAGTGGCCACGTCGGAGTCTGACATTTCTTTTCTCGTTTGGGTGTGAGGTGCTCCTAGGGACCCTGGTGTGGAACCTATCTCCTGGCTCACCTTGGTTCTAGGACCGTGACCAGACATGGCTAGGGGAATGACATTTGGTGAAAATGGGGACAGCCTTTCTCCCTGCCATTGAATTGTCAGTTTCCACTATCCAGAAGAAACCACACCCGGGGCAGAGTCGCAGGCTTCCTTTTAGGCTCCAAAGGGCCATGTTAACCAAGCACCGGGGGTGGGGGGATGCTTCTTTGATCTCCGTCCCACCATTCTTCTCAAAATCACAGACCCAGACCTCCCGCCAATTTCTGATCTTTTGTCCCGGGTCAATTTATGAACACTCATAAATTGCTTTGAAGATGAAAGCGCCACACCAGTTCACCAGATACCACTATTATTTTAATAAGTGAAGCCTGCACATGTCTCCTTGACATATGAGCTGTTCAAAATATTTGTCTTGTTTTTCAGCTCAGCTGCATGGGAAAAGAACTTGCATCATCTCTCGTGTATTCTCCTCCATCTACCACCACGTGGAGTGAGCATTGTTTTCATAAAAATGTTTGCCTTTTCTCCAACACAGGAAATTGATGTTTCTCTTGGGGTTACCTCTCTGTTAGCCAAAACTCAAGTAATTATTTTTAGAGATATGTATTTTTTATATGTCTAATTTACGACAATGCTTACAAACGCCAGTAAAATGTGCTATAATATTCACAAGGCCAACAAAGCTCAATGCACACTGAGAAGAAATACATATGTGAACACAATAATGGATTCACAAACAAATGTGAGAATGGATTCTACTTGAAGAGAAGGAATCACATAGAGCATTTTATTC
Source organism: Equus caballus (assembly GCF_041296265.1). Taxonomy (NCBI): domain Eukaryota; kingdom Metazoa; phylum Chordata; class Mammalia; order Perissodactyla; family Equidae; genus Equus; species Equus caballus. The sequence goes on along the minus strand of NC_091712.1, from coordinate 18,787,124 downwards.
TCTACGTCCATCTCTAATGGCCATTCTATATCCAGTCTCAAAAGAGCATTTTTAAGGGGCTGGCCCAGTGGCATAGTGGTTAGGTTCATGTGCTCAACTTTGGCAGCCCAGGGTTCGTGGGATTGGATCCTGGGTGCAGACCTACACACCACTCATCAAACCATGCTGTGGTAGTGTCCCACATTCAAAGTAGAGGAAGGTTGCCACAGATGTTAGCTCAGAGACAATCTTCCTCACTAAAAATAAAAGAAAAAAGAGAGAGAAAAAAAAAGCCTTTTCAAGAAATTTCTCTGGGGAGCATATACTACCATATCATGGCACGTTGCTTTGGTCACCTCTGCTCATCCCTCTGCAGGCGTTACCAACACCTGCTGTATTTTCAGCAGCTCAGCTTCACTGGCAGCTCCCCAACGAGGCGCCAGGGCTGGCCTGTGTGCTGACGGCTGGGCCTGGGTGGAGAATGAGGAAGGCTGCTGAAGGGGCTTGGAGAGGGACCCCCCAGCTGGGCCTTAGAAGCACGGAGTTGGTTCCTAAACCCCGGACCTACGACTGGAACCTGGGCGTGTCCCTCACACTTGCCACAGGCTTTGTCACTTGGTTTCCACTCCAGACCTGAGCACGACATTCAGTTTAGCCGGGTTTTGCCTCTCAGCCGTGGTGTGAGGAGTCTGGGCGCAGCCTGATGGCCGTCTCTCAAGGAAGATATTGCTCCACAAAGCAGGCTAGGCCTGCTCCGAGGGAGGCAGTCAGAGCCATTCAGGCAGCCAGTGCTTCTCCTCTGGCTGGCGCTGCAATCCTTGGGGTTCTGGCTGGAACTGTTTCCCTGATTCTTGCTTCTTTCAAATGTTTCCTCAGAAGTCCATCTGGCTCACCACAGACCTGGCTCTCTGCGGTTGGCCAGGGGCCCTGCTGGGCTCTGTCAACTGCCCTTGAGCCCCACCAACCGCTAACCCCCCACAGGCCTCCCCTCTCCTCAAGTCCCCAGGCCCCCGCTGCCCGTCCCCTGTCTGAGATCTGTCACACTGCCTTGTGGCATCTCTGGCTTTGTCAGGTCCGTTTTATAATTAAACTTTTCGAGTGTGCCTTGTTTTCTCAACTCGCTTGTACAGAGCCAGGGAGGAGAGAGCAGCTGGTTAGACCGCTGTCAGGAATTCCAACCCCAGGCTGCTGCCTTGGACTGGCCCCCGCTGCACGTCAGCCAGCACCCCACTGGGCTCGAGGTCTGCCATACGGCGGCCTTAGACACATCCTGGAATAGTTCAACAGCTCCAAAAGGCGAGAATATGTTCCAGAATGCTCCCTCAAATACCTACTCAGGGACGTAGCAAAGGAAAGGAATGTGTTCAAAGGTCTTTGATCTCTCACAGGAGCCAGTAGTCCCTGGCTGTCACCAGGGCGCCTCCCTCCTGGGGCATCCCGTCACTTGTAACGTGGGCTGATGCTGAAAACTGAAGCCCTTACCTCAGGCTGTGGCCATTTGTGGACTCTGTTTGAGCCACAGCATTTCCGTGAGCAGTTCTAGGGGGCAACAGAATCTTCCTTCCCCAGGACCAAGTGCCCTGTCTTACTGATGGTTTCTGGGAAGTGCCAACCTCACTGCGGGTCCAACTTCGCCTTCACCGTGGCTGGTGTCACTGAGCCTGCAGGTGGGTTCTCCTCCGCTCTCTTGGCCCGCAGGCCCGGCCATCGGGCAGCTGGCTGCAGTCTGTCTTTGCAGCTGTAAAACTGCTGACGCTGCCTTTTGTACTCATCTTCCAGGGATGGGCCTGTTTCCCTGTCGCCAAGCTTCACAGGCTGGATGCTTTTCTCTCAGGGCAAATTCAACCCCGTGCAGCTGGCTTTGCTGGCAGTTTTGAACTCGGGACAGGAAATCTATCACGTTCCCAGGTCCAGCCAAGGAACCGGCCTGTGCCCCAGTCCCTGTAGGCCGCAGCCTGGGATGCTGTTTCTCGTCTTCCAGATAGCCACTCTCGGCTGGAAGAGCCCAAGCCTACAGACAGTCCTCTGTGTATAATTGATGACATAATAAAAGCTGCTCTGGCTGCAGGAGGAAACATGATAGGGCATAAATCACCCTGCCGGGGCGAAAATAAAATCGAGAACTCAAATTTTAAAATAACCGCTGCACTTGTGCTCATTAAATATCATCAGACAAGGGATCGTCCCATGTCACAAAACCTCTGGATGAGAAGGAGGGGAGCACTCTGCTGCACCCAGGGGATTTAGAGAATGGGGAAGACAGAAGGAAATCCCTGTGAGGGGGGCACCTTGGGTGTGCCGGATGGTCCGGGTGAGTCCTCCTGCTCTAATCCTCCCAAAGAGCTGACCGGGACAGCTCTCATCTGACAGATTGGGAAACTGAGACTCAGTGAATTAACAAATTTGCCTGAGGTCACCCTACGGATAATGAGGAGCATGGAATTCTAATCTGAATCTTAAATGTGGGTCCTCTTCTAATGTCGCAAGGTGGAAACGAGATGGGGAGGACTTGGCCCACGCTGCTGAGAGACACTGTTGCGTAGAAAGCTCGGGGTGGCCCGGCAAGAACAGAGTGGGGCTGGGAGGGAAGCGGAGATAGAACGGGCAGAACCAGTGCAGTCTGACGAGGAGGTGGGGGCTCTGGCATCAGGATAACCGTCACTCTTTCCTCTGCCTTCCATGCTGCTTCCCCTCCCTCATTTCACTGTGCTCGCTGGGACCAAGCGGTGTCCAAATTTATAGCTCCTTTCACACTGAGAACATGCAGGGAGACAATGTGGTTGGAACAAGTCTCTGAAGCCCTTCTCTGAATGTGTCACTTCTGAGAAGTGTCTCTGGGGTGCTCTGGAGAGGACGCTAAAGCCACTTAGACTGTTTGCATTGCACAATCAGAGTGCTCATTCTTTTGTTGACCTTTTCCCTTTTCAAATACCTTCCTGGCTTGGACTGTGTTCACCTCGTATAAAATGAATTGCTGAGACAGAGGCATAAGTTGGGCAAACAATGCCTGTTGGCTTGATAACTGTTTTGCACAAAATGAGAGAGGATGTCCTGTTGCAAGGAGGAAGATGGGAGGCATCCCCTTGGGACCAGGGTTTGGGCCCCTGGTGGGTTTCCCACAGGCCATTGCCTCGAAGCTCTGAGAAAGTCTGAGCCCTGCCTGGCCCCAGGCGGCCCGGAGCCCGCTCAGTGACCCCAGCATGGATGCCCTGCCTTCCCTGAGAGGGATGGGATACAGGGCAGGCAAAGAAGGAATGCAGGAGAAGGGTCTTACTTAGCTCCAGAGATTCAGACAAAGGGGCCAGGGTGTGGGAAAGATGAAGAGAGATAAATCCATAGGATGTCACGTCGGTAGGATCGTGCCAGAAGTCCCAAGGAACTCAAAAGAAAAGCTTCTGACTTGAACCAACTATTTTCCCTCTTATTAACCATGTCCAGACAGTTGTGTGTAGGTTCAGCCTAAGCACCTGCTCAGTGCAGAATTGAAAATGGCTCAGGTTGTACAGTCTTCTTCCAGCTGGGCCAACCACCAACTTCTGGGGACTCAGAGACTTCCCAAGGGCCATGTGGGCACTATACATTTAAGGGAATCAATTTCCAGATTCTCAACTTCCAAATGCACTCTTTTCTAAAATATTCGCAAGAGAACATTTTCATGGCAGAAACATCAAGTAAGTTCTATTTTATATTCCATTTCACAAACACCTTTCTCCTGCTTTGTAAGAGGAGGTCATGCCCTTCCCCCATCCCGACTATTACTACACCTCTAGTCTGGAGGGTATCGTCATTTATTGCTGCATAAAAAAAATACCCCAAACTCAGCTGCTTAACAACACGTATTTATGATCTCATGGCTTCCAAGGGTCAGGACCCCAGGCATGGCTTAGCTGGGTTCTCTGCTTCAGGCTCTCCCACGAAGCTGCACTCAGGGTTCCTGCTGGGGTTGGGGTCTTATCTGAGGCTCAACTGGGGAAGGATCCACTTCCAAGCTCATGCGGGTTTTGGCAGGATCCCATTTCTTGCGTGATGTCTGACTGAGGACCTCAGCTCTGGGCTGGCTGTCAGCTGCAGGCTGCCCTGAGTTCTCTGCCACACAGACGTCACGTGATGGCTGCTTCATCAAAGCCGGCAAAGGGGAGCATCAGGCATTGGCTGGGAAGATGGAAGCTACAGGCTTATGTAACATAGTCATAAAAGGGACATCCCGTCTTCCTTGCCATGTTTTATCTATTAGAAGCAAGTCACGGGTTCTGCCCACATTCAGGGAGAGGATTACACCATGTGTGGACACCAGGAGGTAAGATAAGCAGGGGCCATCTCAGGGTCTGCCTGCCACACTGGGTACCAAAGAAAGGGACTGTTACAAATACCAGCATCTGCAAGACATCCTTTAATGATGGCTTCATATCACCCCTCACCATCTCATTAAAACTACATTTCTGACAAAATCTTACTTTTTATATTTAATAATTATTTTAATCAAAGTTTATTATAATGTATTTGTCTTGATCAAATGTAAAATGATAACTAAATCTGGAAAAAATAATTTTTTAATTTCCATTTTTATACATATTTCTGCGGCAAAGAAGTATGATAGGCAATCAATGAAAGATTTTCAGTCATATGAGTGTATTTTCTTGGAATAAAATCCTGTGCAGAAGAGGAATGGAAATGCCATTGAAAGATATCAAATTTTCAGCAGCTAACAAAGAGAACGTTGAGGTATTTTTTAAAATGGGTAACAGTGGACATCAAATCACTGTGTCTACCTTCTGCTAGATGTATTTTAAACAGTGATGAAACCATTTTATTTTAAAATGCCAACATTTACATTATGCCGGAAACACTATCTTTTGCATCTATTTAAACTTATAAAGAAAACATTTAGATGTTAGCTTAAAAATGTGCAAGGAGGAACATAGTTTTTCAAAAGCCTCTTAGGGTGTAGGTCAGCAAAAATATTGGGAGACAACAGCTGCTTTACAGAATTCAGGGTTACAGGATCTGAGATGCTAATCAATCAATCAATGCCACGGTATTTCTGAGGAAACGCTCCCAAGATTTTACATCAAATTAACATCTACTTTTTAAAAAAAATTTTTAAATTTTTCCTTCTTCTCCCCAAAGCCCCCCAGTACATAGTTGTGTATTCTAGTTGTGGGTCCTTTTAGTTGTGGCATGTGGGATGCCGTCTCAGCATGGCCTGATGAGCGGTGCCATGTCCACACCTGGGATCCGAACCAGCCCAAGCCTGGACTGCCGAAGCAGAGCATGTGAACTTCCCACTCAGCCACAGCGCTGGCCCCTAACATCTACTTTTGCATAGTCTTCAACTTATACATTGTGTATGCTCCTCCAAAACAAGATGAACCCCTCGATTTTGCTCATTTCCCCCAAGTTTTTGATCTCCTTATGCTGTTTCGGATTCAGGCAGTCTGGAGTGAGTATGGGGACATTAGATGGGCTCTACTTAATTCAACCACAATTGAATATTGTAGGAGGGGAATAACTATTCCTCTATCCTCTAGGTCCTTCTGGCTGGTCTAAACATTAAATTGACATAAGAGAGAACAACAGGAGAAAAACCAAAGGTTAATAACATGTATACAAGTGAGAAACCCGGGAAAACAGTAATTTAGCAAAATGGTGGAGCCACCACCTTAATTGTCGTCTTGAGCTAAGTACAAAGGAGGATGTTGGGGGTAGTGGTTTGTGATGTCAAAGAGGAGGAAGGAAATTCACATGGAGATGGGAAAACAAATATTTGATAAAAAATGTTGCCGATGCCTTGTAAAGACAAGAGAGGCGGAGAGGACTTTGATTAAATGGCCCTTGCTAGGTTCCTCCTGTCTATCCCACCTAGGTTATGTTACACTGTAGATGTCTTATGGTATTAGCTCCTTCGTGCCACAGGCCTTCCATCTTAAATCATTTTAGGCAGGTAGGGGGAAGGTCAAAGTTTCTTTCAGAGGGTTTTGTTTTTAAAAAGTAATCAAGCCAAAGGCACATATTTTGGGGTGGCAAATTCTGATCCTCCCAATATGTACCATTAAATATATATATATATATATCACTGAATATAGGATATGCCTATTTATGGACAGAGACAAGTGTTTGGCTGCCCCCTTTAGAAATATATATTATAATCTTGATTAACCTGAAAGGAATTGTGGTCAATTTTGTACTCATACCCAGTTTTTCGGGGACTTGGTGGGCTGGCGACACATAGAATGGAGGGTAATGTTAGACCAGAGCTGTGTGCCCTGCCAGTGACCTGCTTGGTGGACAATGCTTTGTAAAAAAGGAATCTGGAGGTTCTGGTTTCCTCTTGGACCCCCTCCCCCACCTCATTCTTGGGCTCCCAGCAAAGGGAGGAGAGACAAGGGAGCTCAAGTGACAGAGCCTGAGGCCAGGCTGCCTGCGGCCTCCACCAGCGCCCTGTTTGTTACCGGGGAGCTGCAACAGCTGCAGAGGCCCGGACTTGTGGGCACCCACCCCGGGCACTTGAGGCAGCCTCCTCTAGACGGAGCGCTGATCTGCTCCGGGGCATTTACACAGCCGGCAAGCTGAGTCATAGCCCAGTTAATACCCTCGAAACAAAGGGCTGTGGCAGGCAAATCTTTGTCCCTGCGCAGCAAATGTCTTCAAACTTCAGGGATGGGAAAACCCACACAGTCCTTTCAGAGTTCTGAATTCTCGTCTTTTTAATATACTGACTGGCTAGCAGCCAAGTTTGTCTGTCCTCATCGCTTTTCAATATATCCATCTGCTAACAGTCCTCAGTAAGGGATGGCCTTAGGCTCACGTTTCTAAGAGAAAGAAGGAAAAGAAAAAGAAATCATACTATATACCAAGCAGGACACATGCTGCTGAAATTACCTGGTGCATAAAGCCCCAGAGAATCAAGTTCTGTGCTCCAGAAAACAAGCAAAACCCACAGAACCCCGCCTCACTGAGCTCTACAGTGGGAATCGTGATCCTCTTTAACCCCGCAGGATGAACCTATAACCATTTCAGAGCTTGGAGAGGAATTGGGAAGGACGTCGGAAGGTGCTAAGATTTCAGATGTAGTATTAAGAAGTAGTGAAATATTACCATTTAAGTCAACCCTGCACAGAGCTTTCAAACGTCTTGAGCTATTGTGACTGTTTCGCCTTAAAAGTGGGTAATGGCTCCTCACTGGTTCTCAAATTATCCTCCTGCCTCCTGCTATTCCAACCCTCCTCATCACTGCTCCATACTTAGAAGAATAATTCTGGCCACTTGTTCACTAAATTCTCCATCTCCTTCCACTCCGCCTCCCAAGGAAGTGCGTGCATGAGTGTGTGTGTGTGTGTGTGTATGTAGTACCATCTCTTACCTCAATATATTTAATTTTTGATTCTTCCTAGAAGGGTCCTGGTCTCTATAAAGTCTTGGGTTGGGCAAGAACATTCCTGGCCGCCTCCACTTGGCAGGATTTTTGCATATCATATGGAGCCTCTCTTCTCTGGCCTTTCCCTCATGGGGTTAAGATGAATTCCCAGGCAGCATATCATTTCCCTGGAGAAGATTCACCAAGTCCCATGGGCCACTGTTGGGAAAGAACATGGCTGTACTTTGGATGGAGTAGGAGTGGGCGTGGGTTGTACGAGTTTGCACCTATTGTGTCATAGACAGGCCCCAAAGCTCTGGGTTTGGCTCCCTTGCTCTGCATAATGGCTTGGTGAGGTTTCAAGGTGCTGTCACTGAAATTTCTCAAGAAACGGAAACCACAAATCATGTTGAATGTATCATATCTGGCATATTTATCCTAAGCTGGACACAAACCCAATGGCTCGGCCAAGTTTTTCTATGCAAACACAATGTTTCATGGGGAAAAAAAAAGAGTTCATTTTGAGAGTGAGGCAAAGGCTTGATAATATGCGTTGTCATAAAGGTCAAAGGTCGGGGAGAGATTTGGGTGAAATCAGTTAAGGTTCTTTACTCTCTGCTTGAACCTGGAGCTAGTTGCGGTTTCGGATTTCAAAGAGAAACTTTTGCACAGCAACAAGGTTCATTACGTGTCATTTAGAAACTAGTCTTCATACCCGGAGGCCTCTTTGGCATGGCTGTTGCTTGAAAACCACAGGGAACATTTTCCCAATGAATCATAATCTGTCTGGGAAGTAAGAGAAATCAGTCAAAAAGCCTCAATTTTTCCTCGGACTGTTTGGACAATTCAGATAACAATGCACTGTGGCCACAGTCCATGTTTACTCAGACGCTAAAGATGATTTTGTTGTTTGAATGTGTGATTGAGGCAGGAAGCGAATGTCTGCGAAGGTAAATGAAGAGGCAATGATTTTAGCAAACAGACCTGGGAGACATTTTCTAAGTGATTTTTCCAAGATTCACGGATTCCGTGTCCAAATCCTACTGTATGAGGCACGTCCAAATTCCCTTGCCCGACAGTGCCTGGTTTCGTTCTACAGAGCGCCAAAGAAAGAAGCTAATTAGCCCAGGAGTACCTCTCAGACTGAGACTCAAAACAGCCCGGGGCAATGAATTGTAAATCGTCGCTGCGAATGGCAGCCTCCCGCTCTGAAAGCCACATTGGGGCCCGTGGGACACATATCTGTTCCTCATACCTCATCAGAGCCAGACCAACAGTAGCTGCCATTAGGAATGAGCCTTGTCTTCTCAGTCGGCCTGTGGCTGGTTTCATTTGGCCCAGCCCAAGAAATCTAAACAGCTGGTTCTGTCCTTAGCATTTCCTGTGCGTAGAAAGCTATTGTCCTCCAAGTGGAGAGAAATCAGTGCACGGAAAACCCAACGGTGATAATTTGGGGAAGCAGCTGGGCCAACATTGACTTTTAGCAAGGAAGGAACGAATTGTCCAGCACATTCAGAATGTGGGTGCAGTTCGAGGCTAGGCGTCCATTCTTAAGCTCGGGGTATGCACTTTTCTAGCAGTTTTCAAAATACCTCTGTGTGTAGCAGCAACTGCTAACGATTAGTGCTTCTTTTCCATGTGCCGTGTCAAGTCTATTTTATTATAACGGCATCTTGGCCAGGGCCAGGGGCATTCAAAGAAGGGTCTGGAGCGGCTAGGAAAGATTTCCTGCAAGAGGCTTGAGAGGGAACTGACAATTAGGAGGTCTTTCAAAAAGGATTTAGAGTGGTGATAGAGCTGCATGCTATAAAGCAAGAGAAGCACAGTGCACACTAAGTACTAAAATAAGGCAGATAGAAACTAAGGAGAGGAGGATTGGCCAGAGAAAGATCAACACACTAAACGCATCTAATAACCTTCCACATGTTTGTTAGGGAAAGGTCAGGAATTGGCCTCTAAAATTTCTCACAGCCAGTGCAAAGAGGAAAATAGAATCAGTTTCATTAAGTCACAGTGTTTACAAGGTAGAGCTTTGCTCATCAACTCAGGACAAGCACAACTCTTTGAGCTGGCAGGGAGGGAGGGAGGAAGCAGCCCACAGCCCCAGGAGGCTGGGGAGGAGGGTGACCAATGGTCCCCATTTGCCTGGGACCGAGGAGTTTCCCAGGATTCCAATCTTTCAGTGCTAACACCACGGAAGCCCCAGCAAACCAGGGCAGCTTGCTCTCCCTCCCATCCTGGTGTGCAGCACCCTGCCCTCACCCTGCAGGCAGACCACCTCAGGCCTCGCGTATATTCCAAGACCCACAGCTGTGACCTTGGGGCTCTGGCAAGCCGTGGGCTCAGTGTTTGTAAAACACAAAGCCACCAGGTATGGCAGGCTGAGCAGAGAGCAGAGGACAGGGGCATCCCTTCCCGCGGAGATCTCAGCTGTGGCTTCGACTTTGCTCGGCCCCCAGCTGTGTGAAGAGGACTCTGAGGGAAAACGTCCATCAAGAGCCTGTGAAACACAGGCCCAGGTTCCTGCCTCAAACAGGTCGGGCGAATCACCCTGGATGACTCCTGGGCACAGCAAGGTGGCAACAGCTGGGGCCCTACATTGCAGGAGCCAGGCTTCTGTCTCTGGCTAGCTCGCCTTGCCTCCATCTCCCGGGGTTGGCTCACAAGAAAAGTCCTCAGGCTGGTCATTAGCGATGAAAGCCAGGCGTGCGGAACCTCAGACTCAATAAGGCGGCTCTCATGGTGGCCTTTGACCTAGTGTTATAGGTAAAACTGGGCTGCTCCGCACAGAAGAGACTCCCTCCCTTTCATTACCAGTGTTCTCACATAGACATCCTTGTGCTGGAACATTCTGTCCTATGTCAACAGACTCCTTCATCTCAGCACAGTGCCTTTGCTCAACAGAGGGACTTTGGCTACCCTATCCTAGGAAGATGACATAATTCTACCCACCCCTACAGAGTCACCACTGGGAAAGCTGACAATCACTATGCCTTCCCATGCGAAAACATGCCACCTCTGGGTAGATGCTTCTTTCTCAGACCCTCTGTTGGGTCGCTCCCCTTTCTTATACCACGTTGATAAGGATCATACTCCACCTTTACTTGAACATTTTTTCTTGCAAATATCCTACTAAGAGAATTTTCTGGACATCTTTAGAGAAGGTGAAAGACTCCACAACACTGCATGGCTTCAGCTGGCATGTACCTCAGGCACTTACCTGTGATAGATTAGGGATCGTGATGGAAAAAATCCATAGTCAACCTATAAATCAAAATTGGGGTGAGTTTACTATGAGCCAAGTTTGAGGACTATAGCCCGGGGCCTTCCTTCCCCAAGGAAGAATGAGTACCAACGAAGTGGGGTGTACAGAGTGGTTATATACTGTCTTGGAACAAAGAGCATACATCACAGATGACAGGAATATCTCTTTTACTACCATCATGAGATGCTTAGCTGGCACAGCAGGTTGCTGGTCAGCAGGTCAGTGGTCACAAGGTGAGCACAGCAGGTCGATAATTAATCCTCAGTTTCCAGGAAGAGATGCTTATCCTTAAGGAAATACCAATATGGGGGGAAGTTACATGCCTATCTTTAAAGGGCATCATTCTTTTCTTTGGGACATTGTAAATGTTTAGAGCAGACGTACAATGCATGCTCAACAGGCCGCATCAGGCCCTTTTGGATAAACAAGGTCAGGCTGAATTAGTTTTAACCCAAATGGCTTCCTCATGTACTCCAACATATCCTATTGCTTTTCATTTATTTATCAGGGAAAACTTGTTACTAAAATAGTCTTTGGAGCTTTTTTATACATAAGCTTTTGAAAACAAAAATTTCAATTTATCTCTTTCTTTAAATAAACCATTTGCCAAATTAAAAAAAGAAAAGTATTTAGAGGGACATCTTCAAATGGTAGACTGTGTCCCAATCCACATTTCCATGGATATTTCTGAGTACGTGCCTTAATCTGAAGGTTTCCACACTGTGCCCTGGACACAGAAGGTGAAGGCACAGTTTCTGACCTTGAGGAGTTCACAGTAGGAGAGGAAGATAAACAGTCACAAAAATTGTGATTGGTGCTATGACAGACATGTGCCTGGGGCTGTGTAGACCCAGGGCAGAGCCCACTCCGAGTCTGAAGATGGAGGAGCACAGAGAGGGAGGGCCTTTCAGAAAAGGAAGGGTGAACACAATCTCAAAGGATGAGTGACATGAACTATCTAGCAAGGAAGAAAAACCATTTGAGACAGGTGGTTTGTGCTTCACATGGCAGGACATCAGACTGAAGGTGTAAAGCAAGGCCAGATCGTAAGGGGCCTTGGGTGCCAGCTTAAGGAATTGTGGCTTTATCCTGTGGGCACTGGGGACTCATGGTGAAGGATTTTAGGCAGGGAAGGAACAAGATCGGATTTGCAGGGGGGTCTCTGTAAAGAAAGGGTTGAGGAGCGAAGAGTCTAGAGGCAAAGGATCCAGCCAAGAGCCTTCAGCAACGGTCTAGATGAGAAGTGAGGAGGTCTGGTAGTGAGGATGGAGAGGAGGCAGCAAACCCACATGGTTTGGCTATTTAAGGAGGCAAGACTAACAGGATTTCATGAGTATTTGATATTGGAGGTGAGGAGGTGAGGACATCAAGAAAAACATCCCTCCAAGAGAAGGCCGCAGACTCTGAAGCACACATCACTCGATTGGGTAGTAAATCCTAGAAAAAGACTGATCTCTCACAAGAAATTAGATTTAATTTCTTGTTGTGTTTGTGACAGGACGAAGACTCTGAAGACCATGGTGTGTCTGGAGGAGTGTTCTGCTGTGGCTCAAGCTTGCGAAGTAGGTGGAGAAGAGCTGACAGGTAGGTGGGGGCCGGATTGTGGAGGACGGGGCTTCCATGTTCAAGCTCAACCACCAGTAGGTGGTTCTCCCTGCACATGGGATGAAGTGGCCCAAAGGGGGTTCAGAACACACTGATGTTCAAGCCAAAAACTAGGATAGTTCTGGGCCACCTCTGCACCAGCTTTGACCAGGACAGATGCTGGGGAAGCATACGTTACTAAAGTCACTGTAGAAAATTCTGTCCAGTCCCACTGGGCTCCCTTCCGAAGAGTAAACCTAAGAGGTCGGAGCTAGCAAGTGCAGAGAAAGGAGGAGCACAAGGAAGTGCGCGGGTCACTGCTGTGAGTCCTGAAGGCTACGTCGCCAACTTAACCCAATTGCAAGGAGAGTGGCTCCCCTGGGATCCTCAATATTCCTGCCTCATTGGAAAACTTGCTTTATGAAAGTGGTTCCATAACTAAGCTGGTGTGCAGCCTGGTGGTCTGGCGGAAGAGGAGCCTCCAGCTGTACGACCATTGTCTGCATGGAGGCCAAGGTTCAGCAGACCCATCCTCTGCGCACTCTGTCCTCTACCGCCCTTGGAGCTCGGTTTGCCACTGTAGTAGAAGCTCTCTATCCCAAGCGCCCCCTAAGACTACCAGATAAGCCACGCTCTCCCTTTTCTCAGGACAAGACACTGACTAAAGCTCATCGTCCATGGCGCATGCAGGGGGCTCAGCAGGAGACTGGCCCACCTCTGCTCTGACCAGGTGAGCTCTTGGGTACTGGTTTGTGTTTGCTGCTAGATCTGTTTGTCTGTCGCACTTATCATAACAATTATGTAATTTAGTTAATAACATATAAACGATGAAACAGGAGTGCAAAAAGAGTCATTTTTATGAAAGCAGGGTTGAATGCCTTGCTGCCAAATTATGTATTGGTGGGTGGACTATCAAATGGAGGGAAACAGCATAGCATTCCAGAAGGAGATCATGTTCACATTGCTTCCCATATGTTTTTAAGGTCTTCCCCTGCTTTTAAAAAACCCAAATGATAAGTGATGCTGTGTAGGTGTGCTTTATACCAGAAAGCCAAAGAGGGAGTCCTTTTAGCTGACCCAGACTCCAGGCTTTGGCCCTGCACCCAAGACTGGCAGATCAAGGTACCTTTATGATGAGTTCAAGTAAAACAGTTAACGAATATATATGTATTTTTATTACTAATGATTCCTCCACTTCACTTCTTTATTAACAGACACTCCCTTGCCTTTCATCTCAACACTCATTCCTGTCTTTCCTCTTCTGACCTCGGACTGTTTCAATTTCCTTTACGATTTGACTGACCCCCCCTCACCTTCCCAGGCAAGCTCATTCCCCGGACACTGACCTGGTGGCAGCGTCCCGCCCAGATACGGGCTCTTCAGGACCTCAGGATCCAGGTTTCAGGTCCAAAGCTTATATATAAGGACCCTCTTCAAGAAATATGATACATTAAAAAAAAATCAGCATGGAAGCAAAGATTTATTAGAATGATTTTTTTTAAATGATGGCAAGTTACAAAGGCTGACAAATACATGAACATCAAAAATTACAAAAAAACAACATAACACTTTTTATTAATTAGCTTCCCAACACAACCCGGTATTTTTCCAATTTTTTTGCAGCATACTCGTTGCCCTTTTATGACATCACACTTTCACGATATTTTCTACAGAAGAAATGGAAGAATAATTTAGTCTTTCTTCTGATGTGGTTAATCTTTATTTTTTAATTTTTATTATTGCTAGTTTATAAAAGTTGCTTTCAACTTCACGATTCTTTATTGGTAATGACAAGTAAATTGTTAGAATTATTGTCAAGTTTTGGAAAACTTTTATCAAGTTTCTTTCAAATGAGAACTGTTGGGTTTCAGATCATTTCAAGTTTTTTTTGCAGGAATTAATTGTTGAAACTAAAACCATTGACATGCATCACTCATTAACCAGTTTGTCTTTTATATCCTTTTAGAGGCAATTTATGGATTTATACTATCTTCGTCAATGTCTATACTTCAGGGTAAATCAGCAAGGAGTTAATGAGGACCCGAGTAGATGAGATTGGGCAGGGTCATCTCAGCTGAGGGAAGAGCACAGTTTCTGACCTTGAGTTCACGGTAGGAGAGGAAGATAAACAGTCACAAAAATTGTGATTGGTGCTGTGACAGACATGTGCCTGGGGCTGTTGTAGACCGAGGGCAGAGCCCACTCCTAGGCTGAAGATGGAAGGGCACAGAGAGGAAGGGTTTTTTTGAAAATGAAGGCTGGACACTATCTCAAAGGATGAGTGACATGAACTATCTAGAAAGGAAGAAAACCATTGCTAAGTTACTATTTTAAGAGCAGAGTATTATTATTGAATTTTTTACATTTATCTTGCATCCAGCTAACTTACCACTTCACAGTAAGTTCTTTTCCCCTGGAATACCAGAAATTTTTGCAATTTATTATATTTTTGTATTATTGTATATTTCTCAATTATTGCATTACCCAAATGAATCATTTTATGTCTTATGTTCCAGTATTTTTATACCCATTGTTTTTATTTCGTTAAAACAATACTGAATGAGAATAATTTTGCTCCCATCATTTAGAACTGCACTATTCAATGTGGTAGCCTCTTACCATATGTGATCATTTAAATTTAAACTGAAATTAATTAAGCTTAAATAAAAGTAAAATATAGGTAAAAATCCTGCTCCTCAGTCCCACGGGCCACATTTCCAGTGCTCAGTGGCCACATGGGCTAGTGACTACCATATTGAACAGCGGCACAGATGCTGAGCATTTCCACAGTCGCAGAAAGATCTAGTTGGACAGAGCTCACTTAGAATGATGTTTGCAACTGATCTTTGTTACATGATGTTTATCGTAGGTAGGTAGTTTCTTTCTATTCTTCCTTCATGTTTAGTTGTTATTAAGAACAACAGCTGAATTCGGTCAGCATCTTTGATATGATCATTTTTCTCTTTAATTTATTGGTATAATAAATTGTGTTGAGGGGGCCGGCCTTGGTCGAGTGGTTAAGTCCGCACGCTCCGCTTCCACCGCCCGGGTTTCACAGGTTCGGATCCTGGGCACGGATGTGGCCCTGCTCATCAGGCCACGCTGAAGCGGCGTCCTACACAGCACAGGAAGAGGGACCTACAACTAGAATGTGCAACTATGTATTGGGGGGCTTTAGGGAGAAGAAGAAGAAAAAAAGAAGATTGGCAACAGATGTTAGCTCAGGTGCCAATCTTTAAAAAAATAAATAAATAAATAAATAAATAAATTTTCTTGATAGATTTCCAGACTCAAGGTTGTCCTTCATGTTTTTAACGTGTTTTCACCTGTATGATCGAATGGAGGGACACCATGTAAGCTGCACTTTCAAACTGTCTCCTGAAAACGGCCCTTCTCTCTAACAGTCGTGTCACAACCCCATAGATCTCATTGTCTGGGATAATACCTTACCCGTCCTGACCCTGCCGGGCGAGCAGGCAGCAGGCTCTGCAGAGGGAAACCTGGCCTGCCGGGTACCAGGCTGCATTCTGTCTTCCAGGAGTAACTCTTTTTGAACAAGATATTAAGGCACTCTCTGAAGTCCCCTGTTTTTCAAGCTGTCCATTTAGAATTCCCAGAACTCTGATGGCTGCACTATGTCTCTGTGGGCCAATGATTTCAGTACAATGGTATACCACACTTGCATAATGTTTTAAAAATAATAGTAACGGTAAACTCTTATGTAGTACGTACTGTATTTTAGGCACTGTTCTAAATGCTTTAAATGTATATATTTATATAATACATAATTATAATCTATATAATTTTAAATTATATATGTTAACTCAATCCACACAAAAACCCCTGTGAGTTATACACTATTATAATGCCCATTTTATTAATGAGAAAACTGAGGCAGACAGAGGTAATAATTTGCTGAAGGTCACACAGCCTAAGTGGCAGAGCTGGGATTTGAACCCCGGCAATATAAAGTATTTCCGTATATGCTCTTTGATTTGATCCTGTGAGTGATCATGGGGGCTATTTTCATTTTGCAGGAAACTGATCCTCAGAGACAGTAGGTGATTTTTGTCAAAGTCACTCAGCCAGTGAACCCAACGTTCCTTTTTCTGTCATGTCACACAGACTTCTCCACACCAGAACACACTGTAGAGTATAAAGCACACCGGAGCAGGGGAAGAGCTTTGAGTCCTGGGATGGTGATTGTGGGACCCACCCTAGCTGGGCCCTCGGAACTTCCAGAGAAATAAAATCAAAAGTACCAACTCTAGAGCACACTGGACTCCCAGGCTCCTTTGGAAAAGCCAGACCGCCCTCAGCTTTGGCATCCTGTAGGCCACGGTGGAGAAGTGCTGTAACAACAGAGAAGCATCCCAGCAGGGTGAGAAGCGGCAGCCACAGCAGGTGCACTGCAGCCCGCGGAACTGTGGGGGCCACCAGGGGGAGCTGCTGAGCCCAGGGCGCAGCAACAGCCCTAGGGAGCATCTGATACCCATGGTGGAGACTTGTGTTTGCACTCTGTGACATGCCTCCCAGGTATACTTGGGGGCAGAGAGAGGGGAGACCTTGCACGGAGTTGAAAGTCTTGCATCAACAAGTTGGGGAAATTGGCCCTCCAAATGTGAAGATTAATGCAATGTGAATCCAATCATACTCCAAACCTGGAGAGCTCTAGGGACAGCGGTCACATGTGTAACATCAGATACAACACAGGGAAAACTGTATTATCACAGCTATTGTAGCACTCAAAGGTATATATAACCTGGAGTGATTCAGAAGGTGGATGGAGAAGAGCATCACAGAAACTCTCAGAAGAGAGAGGCAAGAGATCATAGGAGCTGAATCTTAGAGGAATAGCATTGACAAGGTTGGGAGAAGTGAAGGGGCATGATAGAGGGAGGAGCTGATGCATTAGAACAGAAAAAAAAAGAGTACAATTTGAGAAAGGTGAAGTCAAATGGAGGTGAGCACGGGAGGTGTGGTGGAAAGTGGAGCAAGAGGAGGCTGGGAATGCTGATTGGGGTCAGATCGTGAAGGCTCTTGAATGCTCTGTAAAGAAGCTCAACCTCCCAAACCAACAGGATAAAGCCCTGTTGAACGTGGTAAAGTAACGCGATCAGGTCCTCTAGTTGATGGTTCTCAGATTTTAACGTGCATCAGCATCACCCAAAGGGCTGCTGATTCAGGAAGTCTGAGCTGGGATCTCAAGATCTGCATCCCTCACACGCTACCAGCTGATGCTGGTACAACTGGTCTGGGGACCACCCTTTGAGAACCACTGATATAGTCCATAGAGTTTGCAGAAGAAACAGCAAACAGAGAGGCCAATGGGAAGCTTGTCTTTTACCAGATTCTTCATGAAAATGAGACATCTAGAAAAGAAGGGAAGATTTGTTAGCCATTTCTAGGGTAGAATGAGCATTTCTTGGTGACCAGTTGAATGTGAGGGATTAGGGAGAGGACACTTTAAAGATGACTCTGAAATTTATACCCAATTGATGAGCTGGGTAGTGAAGCCATAAATTGAGAAATGGAGTACAAGAAGAGGAGTCATTTTAAAGAGAGATTAAGGGCAGTGTTGAGGTGGAGAGATGAGGGACTGGGTGCGGCACCAACCAAGATCATTCTGAACATGCTGAGTGTAGGGAAGGGGTATCTAGAGAAACATTCAACAGGAAATTAGACAAACGTGGGAAATTGGGATAGATCTATAGATCAGGGAGTCGGCCCTACAGAGGGGCGGTTAAAGCCACAGGAACAGTTGCGATTTTGAGGGATGACATTTACAGTGAGAAAAGGACCATGGATAGATCCTTGGAGAATGTTGTGGGTTGAACTGTACCCCCTCAAAAAAGATATTTCAAGCCCTAACGCTAAGTACTTGTGAATGTGACTTGATTTGGAAATAAGATCTTTGCAGATGTAATCAAATGAAGATGAAGTCATGGATAAGGGTGGCTGTGGAAGCCAGGTGGGTTTGAACTCCGGAAATCCTTGTTACCAGAGCTGGTGAGATTAACCCATGTCTTTCCAAATAAGCATGGCACCCAGCTGTGAAAATAGGTGCTGAGTTAAACTTTATTTAGCCTGTATTGACTTCCTTCGCTCTCTGCTCTGTTTAAAAGCATCAAAAACAAAACTAACCCGTCAATCAGAATAACAAAACCCCTCATCAGATCTAAAATAGGTACTGTAGGGAAATTCTATGAATTCTGGACAGTGACAATTATTACAATAATCAGAGAAGCTACTATTTATTGATTCATTAAGCAACGCACCAAAAGCTTCATTGACCTTATCTCATTCAGCGCCCAAAACAGTCCCAATGACGTAGCAACTGACAAGATCTCAGTGAAGTTCTCTCCATTCCCCCGAATCCGCTCTAGTTCCTGAAAGGGGTTTCCAGTCACATTCCCATAAATAACAGTTTTGAAGGGCAACTAGCATTTATACATGTAAAACTAATGAATTTGATTATATTCAAATAGAGATTCACTGAACAATGAACTCTGGCGGTGGGACTTGAAGCAGAAGGTTGGTGCTGCCGAAAGTGGTCAAACGTGATGGATGGTGTGAGCAGAGGAGGAAGAGAGGGAGGCAGGCCTGCACGAGACAGAAGTGGAGGCGAGCCCACGAGAAGCAGCAGGCCCCGTGAAAGACACCTGGCTCCAAAGCCCTCGGGCCTGAGCTGCCAGGCCCAGCTCATCCCTGCAATACCCAGCGGACCACACAGCCCGCCTCTGGAGGCCATGAGGTTGTCTCTTTAGCTTTACAATAATCCCCCTTCCCTTTTTTTTTCTTGAATAACTTTTTGAGGGATTTTGTTTCTTAAAATCAATAGACCTTGACAAAAACACCTAAAATATCATAAAATCTGGAAAAAACATATATGTATTTTGACAGATATGTCATATATCTATATTTATGGAAAGAACCATCAAGACGATCCATTCCAGGCTCTTCATTTAAAGATGGGATCTGATGCCCAGAGATAGAAAGCGATGTCCCCAGGCCACAGAGCCATAGCTCCTCCAGTGTGGCACTCTTTCTAAGACGTCACACTGCCTCTCACTTGGACAAGACTGAGAGCTGTGAAACTTTTGAGCTCCCCACACAGAAGGACCAAGACTCGTGAAACTATGCACCGGAATTACCTTCCATGACTAGATAATAGTGTGGCTTGACACCTCCATATTCCATTTGGGCCTCAACCAGTAGAAACTGAAAATAGTTTCCCATTGTCCTGAACTGTATTTTTCAAAATGCCAGGCTGGCTTAAGGAAAACAAATTGTTTTCTATCACTGTGCACCCATTTTTATGTAAAAAAATAGTGTGCTAATTACCTATAATCCTAGTCTCTTTGTGCAAACAGAATCACTAGTCTATATATTGTGTTAAAAAAAAAACGCTGTTAGTAACTATACAGAAGAGAAAATAATGAAATTCTACCCTAAAGTTAAGATTTTATGAGTGCGTGTGTGTATGTGTTGGATATTTTATGTTGAATTTTTATTGTCATTGGTTTAATTTTTTGCTATTTTGATTTGGTCTTCCCTCCAACACACGTAAATAATAGACCCAAACTGGAAACAACAGAAGAATGGATAAACGAGCTGAGGCGTATTCATGCAAGGGAATACAACTTAGCAATAAAGAGAAAGGGACCACAAAACGGATCTTCCAATCATTGTGCTGCGAGACAGAAGCTTTGCATGAAAGAGCACAACTGGCATTATTGCAGTTATCTGACTTTCTGTAAGAGAGAAAAACCAGTCCATGGTGGAAAAAATCAGAAAAGAGATTCTTCTCGGGGTGGAGTGGGGTAAGAATTGACTGCAAAGGGGCAGAAAGCACCTCAAGGAGTGAAGATAAAGTTCTCTATCTTACTAGGGGTTTGAGTGACAAGAGCATATACAGGTCCCCAAACTCCGCCAGTGCACATGGAAGATGTGTGCATTTCATCGTACGTAAATTTTGCATCAAAAGAAAAAACTGCAAGCAAATATTGAACTCTCATTCATGATATGCACGCTGAACTATTTAGGGGCTAGTGCACCGATGACTGTAATTTTCTCTGCAGTGCATCATAAAAAATAAGAAAGATTAGTGGGTGCATATGGAGATGGACAGGTATGTCATAAAGCAAGCACAGTAAAATGTTAATTGTAGGATCTAGCTGGTGGGTTTTCATTAAAAAAATTCTCTCAACTTTACTGTATGTTTGAACATTCTCATAATAAAACATTGGGGAGGAAGTCATGTAAGAACAGAGCGGAAGTGAACAGGCGTCCTCGTTTTCCTTTCTGGTCTTCCTGGGCCTTGGGAAGAAGCAGGGACACAGGGCTTGGTCCCCCGGCTTCTTGTGGATCATGTTAATGTTTACGGTGGGGCCAGCCCTTTGGCCGAGTGGCTGAGTTTGCGCGCTCTGCTTCGGCGACCCAGGATTTCGCTGGTTCGGATCCTGGGTGCAGACATGGCACCGCTCATCAGGCCATGCTGGAACGGTGTCCCATGTAGCACAACCAGAAGGACCCACAACTACAATATACAACTATGTACTGGGGGGCTTTGGGGAGCAGAAGAAGAAGAAGAAGAAGAAGAAAAGAAAAGATTGGCAACAGACGTTAGCTCAGGTGTCAATCTTAAAAACAAACAAAAAAAAAGATTTACCATTAGTGCCATCGATCTAGTGCCCCTGTGGACAGCAGAGCGGAACCCTGCCCGATCTTTCTGCGCCATCCTCTCATCTTCCACCGCTATATGAGACATGCTCTGTTGCTGTTCACAGGGTTTTCATGGCCAGTTTTCGGAAGTGGCTGGCCAGGTCCTTCCTCCTGCTTTGTCTTAGTAAGCTCTGCTGAAACCTGCCTACCACGGGTGACCCTTCTGGTGCTGGAAACCCTGGTGACAGAGCTTTCAGCATCCCAGCCACATGCAGCTACCACAGTGTGACAACTGATGGACAGGTGGTGTGGTTCCCTGACCGGGAACTGAACCCGGGCCGTGGCAGTGAGAGTGCTGAATCTCAACCACTAGCCCACCAGGGCTGGCTCATGTTAGGATACCCAAGAAGATTTCTATGGCAACGACAGACAGAAAGCCTACTGGAACAAAGGACAATTCCCTGTTCCAGCTTTGGGGAAGACAAAACAAACACTTGAAAATAAGGCAGCAAGAACAGAACAAATGTGCCCAAACCCCCATGCGATTAGCCCCGTTATCAGCAGGGACAAGCCGCGTTCAGGACAGAGTGCCTGAGCCAGCACTGGAGGCTAATCTCACCGGGAATTCAAGCTTCAGTAACTCGCTGTCAGCATTTCTCAGAAAGAATCTACAGATTTTGAACTTTCACCTTTTGTATGTTATTTCTTCTTATCTCTAAGAAGAAAGAAAAAGAAAAAGAAAAAGTAAACCAACACAGTTTGCCTGGACTTGCAGTGATTGGTCAAAAATGAAGACACAGCGCTGACTGGTATTTGGATCTTGTCATTTCTGGCAACTTCCTTCCTTTTTCACCCCACTCAAGGCAGACCCCATCCACGCTTAGGGTGGACACGTTTTTCTACTCCACTCCCTCCCAGTGACCCCTTTTCGTGCTCTGTCCTTGATTTGTTGTTTTAAGGGATCACTGGTGAAGGAAGGGGTCACCGGGAAGCATCCCGCTTCCTCCTCTCGGCCTCCCAGGAACAGAGCCGTTGCATCCCCTGATGGAAGCACAGAAGGGGCCTGTCCCTCTGTCCGGCCACCTCCTGAGACAGGACTGTCCTGGGCCTCACACTTGATGACCGTGCCGCAGGAAGGGGAGCAGAGGCCAGAGGATCCTAGGGAGTCTCAAAGCCCCTCCCAAGGCGAAGGCGGATCCCCTGGACAGTGTGTGGTGTCCGGGGAGGACGAGGGCAGATAAGGACCACGGAGAAGCAGGAAGCACACGTTGCACACTCGCTCCCGTCCACAGGCTTCCCACAGGCAAGACCCCTTAGCTCACGGTCCTTACACTGTAGTCTAGCTTGTAATTTTGGGAATCTGCCCTTTTTAACATCCCACCTCACACCTTTGAAAAATGCCTGCAGTTCCACAGCACGCAGAGTGGGAGGAGCTTGGAATTCGGAGTTGGGAAAACCTGGCTCCAGCTCCATGCTGCCTTTTGGGTGTGAGGGCCTTAGGTAAGGGGGCTATCTCTGGGGGCGCAGTGTCAGTGACCTGTGGACCCACAAGCAAGATGGTTGTGAGGCTTCCGTGGGACTCCCAGGGTGAGAACTCCTGCATATGGTGGTGCCCACTGAATGTTCGGGTTTGGGAGAGGGGAGGTTGGTCCAAAGGGGAGAAGACTGAAGGCACTTCCCCGCTCCCCAGATATCTCTGGGGAGAAATACTGCTCAGTTACCCCTGAGACACGGGCGACTGTTGACTGGCACTTTCCTCTTCCCAACAGGCTGAGAGAGTGGCGATGAAGGTTGAGGGGGTTATACTCATTTTCTATTGCTGAGTAACAAAGTGCCAGAAACAGTGGCTTAAAACAACACACAGTTTTGATCTCGCAGTGTCTGTGGGTCAGGAGTCCGGACACGGCTTAGCTGGTCCTCTGCTCAGGGTCTCCCCAGGCTGAAATCAAGGTGTCCGCAGGGGCTGTGATCTCCTCCGAGGCTCAGGGGCCCCTTGCAGGCTCACTGGCTGTTGGTGGGATCCAGTTCCTTGCAGCGGTAGGGCCGAGCTCCTGTCCTCTTGTGACTGTTGGCGGGTCCACTCTCAGCTTCTAGAGGCCACCTTCGGGTCCTAGACACTGATCCACCCCCAACATGGATGCTTCAAGCCCGGAGCGGGATGGCTCTCCCTTCAGTCAGCTATGAAGGAGACTTACAAGATGCAATGTGTGTAATGCAGCCAAGGAGTCTGCCACTTTGCCAAGATCCTGTAACCTAATCCAGGGAGAGGCTATCCCGTCTCTTCACCAGTCCCACCTACACCCAGGAGAGGGGCAGAATCATCTTAAAATTCTTGGAATCAGCCTACCACTGGGAAAAATAGGCTCAGGGCATCAGACCTGCAGGAAGGGGAAGAGGGGCCGGGCGCCCACAGTGGCATGAGGCCTTGATCTCCTCGGCTTCTAGGAAAGGGAAAAACCATTCGAGTGAGAAGGACTTTGAAAGAGGAGTGGCTTAACGCCAGAATAGGCCCAGCCAGGTATATCTTCTGAGTTTCTTTGAGAATCATGGACATTTCAGTCATTTTTAAAGAAAGACTGCATATCAAAGAAGTATTGGCAGAGGGGGAGGTTTTTGCTGCCTCTTCTCTGACTAATGTGGGCCCAGGTCTATTTCGGAGACACGTGGCATTATCAGACAGAGAAGAACAGAGAAGCTGGATGCATACAGACATCATGCCAGCCAGCAGAGAGGTCGTCTTCTTGAACGCCCTCCTTAGGAAGAGACTCCTCAGGCTGCTTCAGGGCCCGGCTGTGCTGGCTGCCACCTCTGACAGGCAGGACAGACCCGGGTTTGACTGAAATCCTTCAAGCTGAAGTTTTGCCCTTTTGTAACCTCAGGGAAGGCAGGGAAAATTATTCATAGATTCACAGATGAGAGAGAAAGAGACAGACAGAGATGTAGAGGCAGAGAGAGAGATTCATAGATCATCCAGCCCTCATGCTAAAGGCTGAGAAAGCCCCAGGGCTGGGGTGGGACCCCTCCAGAGACCAAGCTACCAGCCAGGCTAGTCTCCCAGGGCCAGGGAACCACTGAGGCAGGGGAGCAGAAACTGAAGCCGGTGGCGAGGCCATCGAGCCAATGCTCACGGAACAACAGTGCCCTCCAGCCCATCACCATTTTTGAGATTCCGCCAAGGGCCCTTCAAAGTCTTTCCCATCCACTCTTCAGCAGGGCTGCCTGGAGCCAAACCATTCCGTGGGAGCTATTTATTGCATGCTTACAATGTGCTGGGCTCTGCGGGAACTCAATAAAGAGGCCAGACACAAACCTGTGAAAAATTAGATGGCAGGGCCAAATGCAAGGAAGACAAAGGAAGAGATACCCTGGGGTAGCGAGTGATGAATTGCCAGATGGTGAAGATAAAAGCCTGCAAGGAGTCCCGAAGAGGCAGTGACCGCCTCATGCTGGCGGCTGAGCCAGAGGCTGACTTGATTACACGTTTTAGCGTGGGTTCAGTCCAGACCATTCTTGTTTCCTTTCACCACCCTCCTTTTCCTCCCCGCTCCCCTGTCCCCAATCTTCTGGAAGTTTGGAAGTAGAGGTGTTTTCCTAGCAAAGTTCCAAGAACAGTTGTCATTTGGGGGCTCAGTCTAAACTGGCTTCTGAAGAACAGCAAGCAAGCTTAAAGAAGCAGCAATTTTTTAAAATAATAATTCTGTTTGACTTGATGTGGTATCTTAGTTTTGGCAGGAGACACAGAAAGTCATAGATTGCTATCTTCGCTTTCGTTAACGACTTCTATGCGGGTAGAATCAAAATGTTCGTGACCCCAGTTTAATTCAAGCTGATCTTGAGTCAGCAATGCTGTTGAGTCTGACCTAACCCCAGGGACCCAAGGAGTCAGTCAACAAGCGTTTACTAGCCGCTACCTAGAACAAGGCAGACTCCGAATTTGTGTTCCTAGAACTTCAGTTTATTGGTAGAGAGAGAAGTAACAGGGAATTACAATATAGTGTGTTTTGGTTATTTATTTGCTGTGTAAAACACCATCCTAAAACTCAGTGGCTTGAGCAAACACTGGTTTTTCTCTCTCACAATTCTGTGGCAGCCTGGGCTCAGCTGGCGAGTTCTTCTGCTTCACATGCAGCAGCAGCTGCACTCAGCTGTAGCTCGGCAGGGCCTGGAAGGTCCAAGATGGCCTCTCACCTCCAGGGTCGCTCATCACACAGTAGTCTAGCCTGGGCTTCTTGAGAGTGTGGTGGCTTGCTTCCAGGGGGAGTGTTCCAAGAAAGCAAGCCCCAGTCTGCAAGTCCTATCAACCGTTTGCTTGTATCCCTCTGATTAATGTCCCAATGACCAAAGCAAGTCCCACAACCAAGCCCACAGTCAATGCAGGAGGGAACCACATAAGGTGCACATGGAAGGGGCACCTAACCCAGACTTCAAGATCAAGGGTGGCTTCCTGGAGGCACAGACATTGACTTGAGACATGAAGGATGGGTATTCCTGTCAGGGACATCCATAGTTTTTCCTGTGGAGCAACCCCACAAGTTGTTATTTCTTGGAGAACCACTCATATGATGTGTATTAGGTATACTATGCATATAAAGTTATTGACTTTTTTATTTGCAAGATTTAATCAACCGTTAGAAGACAGAATTATGAACACGCTTTTCATATGGCTACTGTTACAAGCAAGATTGATTAGATTGCCATCATTTCCTTCCTACTTGCTCCTGTCCTGGTTCCCAGCAATATTGACCCTAATTTTTAATTCCACATGTCAGCATTTCCTGTTCTTGCTTTTCAACTTGATAGCAGTGGATTCCTTAGAACTAGTAATGTTGATTGTTAAGCTTTAATTCTTGTGGGATTATCATTTCCTGATTTGTCCACTGATTTTTCTCGAGATTCTGAAAAACATGTAAATTTCCAAGAATGGCTGAAAAGGAATTCTTGCACAGGGAAACACTACTATTGTGGCTGAAACAAAGACGATAAGGGGGAGAGACAGTCAAAGTGAGGGAGGAGAGGTAGAACTCATGGGAATGTCTCATAAGCCATCTTAAGTTTGAGCTTTTTCCTAAGAGAAATACAAATCACCGAAAGGTTTTAAAAGGGGAGTGACATGGTCAGAATTGCATTTTAGAAAGATCTCCAAGGCTGACCCGTGGACAATGGATTGGAGGCAGGGAAATCTAGAAGACTGGTGGAATAATCCAGGAGGGAGGTAATGATGGTCTGATCTAGGTAGGGGTCATGGTGATGAGGGTAAGCGGACAGATTTGAGAAATACTTAGGAGGAGCATTTGACAAGCCTTCGTGACTGATTGGATGTAGGACATGGGTGACTGGACAAAGTTTTCGCAATCAAACTTTGGTCTCACATCTGATGACCTGCCCAAGAAGATACCCCAAGTCCTGAATCTTAGCAGAGAGAAACACCATTTCTTCTTGTAGCTACCCCCAACGCCCCCAGTTTTTCCTTTTATGAACTCTCTCCCTCCTTTCCCCCTTATACAGTAACTGTCTTAACCTTGAAGTTTCTTAAACAAAAATTGTCTTTAAAATTATGATTTTCTACCATAATACTCAAGCATCTCCCAGAGACAACTCTGCCCCATCATGTCTCTTTGGGGTTTAAATAGTACTTTATCCCATTCTTCAGGCAAGACCACGCGAAGGCAAATTTCAGAATGAAATTCCAAGATAAAGGAAAGCAATAAAGAAGAGCCCTTTTCACAGGGCGACTGCTGGCCTATATGATACCTCAGTGCTTCTGAAAAAGGCACTAACCAACCCCCTTGGCTGATGCAGCCCCGAGTGGTTTGGTTTCTGAAGCTACAACTGGGAATGCTGACCAGCGTGAGGGGATGGGGCCGTGAAAAACATGTTCATGATCTCTGCCCCCCGTAGAGAGATACTTCTCCACTGTCCCTCACATTACTGTACCTCTTGCCAGGAGAGGCAACTATCTTTTCAGGGATGTTTATATAGCAAATAGCCTGGAAGATAGAGATAGTGTCTTCTTCCATAGAAAAGGATAGGTTTGTTTGCTATCCAGTATGATAAAGAAGACTCCATCCAAGGCCAAGGTCAGGCATGTTTGCTTGCATCTCATTATAAAAAATTGGAGTTCCCTAAGTGCAGACTTGCTCAGCAGTGATCCCAACCCACTGCATGTGAGGAATCCATCTGGACATCTCCATCTGGCCTTGAGGAGCAAGGAGAACTGATGCACAAGCATGAATTTCAAGCTGCTTCCTGTGCTATAAAGTCCTTTGTCTCTGACCCAGGAGTCTCGTTTCTTCTGCCAGCATCCACTAAACTATGGCAAGCTAACTATTGGCTTGTGAGTAGGGTAAAATCTCAGATCCTTCAACATTCTGAAAGTCTCATGGAGTTTACATTCTAATGGGGGAAGAAAAAACACATAAACAAGCAAAGTAATTGTAAATTGTCAAAGTGGCTAAAAATAGATTAGGGGCTAAAATAGAGAATGTGGGGCACTGCAGGGAGTAGAGACAGGATAGTGAGGGAAGACCTCACGGAAGTGGTACCATTTAAACCGAG
This sequence comes from Equus caballus, assembly GCF_041296265.1. Classification (NCBI taxonomy): domain Eukaryota; kingdom Metazoa; phylum Chordata; class Mammalia; order Perissodactyla; family Equidae; genus Equus; species Equus caballus. The sequence continues at coordinate 18,759,723 of NC_091712.1, read as the reverse complement.
GAGTGATACCATTTCAAGTGTCTGAAGGGGGAGTTAGGCAGAACCATGTGAAGAGTGAGGCCCAAGGACTCTGGACAGAGGCAATAACATGCACATCCTGAGACATATTGGAGGAACATCAAAAAGACCAACATGCCTCCAAGATGGCAAATGAGGGAGAGCCGTGGCCTGAGATGAGGTGGCAGAAGAAGGCATGGCAAGATCATGCACAAATCCTTGGTGTTGTGCACGAGAGTTTGGGCTTTTTTCAAAGCTTTCAAGCAGGGAGTGAGTTAACCTGGTTGACCTCCTGGACGGTCATTGTCTGTGTGGAGCTCAGTGTGGCACGGGAGAGGAGTGGAGACAGATAGCCAAAGAAACACTTGGGGAGAGAATGTAAACAACACACATTAACTTTGGGTGGTAAATACTGACACCAAAGATCTGGCCATCAAACATGATGATAGGCCAGAAATGCTGTAGCTTTTAGAAATGGGCCTGACTCTTTTAGAAGAAGTTCAGAGCGCTAGGCAAGTATCTATGGATACATTTTATAAAACTAATATTTCCCCAGTGACTTATTTTAGCAATGGCTTTATCTCCACTGTTTGATTTTCTCTTGGCAATGCTTCCAAACATTTTTCTCGGACCATCCTTCCCCTCTTTATCAATAACCAGTGACCTATAAAGAAAAACTTAACTACACTGGAGAAGTTGCTATTTATCATTTATTTTTTTATTTTTATTATTACTATTATGCCTTTTTTAGTGAGGAACATTGGCCCTGAGCTAACATCTATGCCAATCTTCCTCTATTTTGTATGTGGGATGCCACCACAGCATGGCTTGATGAGTGGTGCGTAGGTCTGCACCCAGTACCCGGGCCCACAGACCCTGGGCTACCAAAGCGGAGCATGCGAACTTAACCACTGCGTCACCTGGCTGGCCTTGAGAAGTTGCTATTTCAAGGACTTATGAAATGAAGAATTCTCTCTACTTCATTTTGCAAGCTGTAATAGCAGTGTTCTTAGGGTGAAAGCATGTGTATTAGTGAGGTTAAAATCAGCTACAGCAGCAATAAATCTAAAACATGTGTAATGCAGGTTGACAGAGCACTCGGCTCCACACAGGCATTCAGGCCCTGGAGATGGCCGCTCAGGCCCTTGTGGCTGCACCATCTGGAACAAATGCTCTTCAGCAAAGGCAGAAAGGTGTGGAGGAAGTACCCTGGTTTTTATTGCCTCAGCTCAGAAATGGCACATGTCGCTTCCACTTACGGTCCATTGGCCAAAATTAGGAGTCCATATCTCAACTGAATGGGAAGAAAAGCTGGGAAATGTAGAAAGGATGTGAAGTGTTTGGTGAGCCTTGTTTCTGCATGGTATATATAAAACATTTAGGAACCAAAAGGGAGAGGAAATGACATGGAATTTACCAAGTGCCTTCTCAGTGTCAGGCACCTGGAATTTTGTCCCCACATTCATCTTCTATTACTGTATAACAAGTCACCACAGATTTAGTGGCTTAAAACTACACCCATTTATTAGCTCACTGCTGTAGATCAGAAGCCCAGGTGGTGTCAACTGGATTCTCTGCTCAAGATCTCACAAGCTGAAATCAAGATGTCACCGGGCTGGGCTCTTCTCTGGGGCCTCTGGGAAGAATCTGCTTCTGAGCTCAATCAGCTTGTTGGCAGAATCCAGGTCCTTGCAGCTGGAGGACTCAGGACTCTCAGCTTCTAGAAGCTGCTTTCTGGTCCTCACCCACAGCTCTTCCATCTTCAAAGCCAACAACAGCACATGGAATCATCCTCAGGCTTTGAATCTCTCTGACTTTTCCTTCCACTAGCAGTCAGAGGAAACTTTGTTTTTATTGGATGACAGAGAAGTAATGAGGTTACAGTCATGCACCGCATAATGACATTTTGGTCAACAACGAACTACATAGTTGATGGTGGTCCCATAAGATTAGGACCATACAACCTAGGTGTGTAGTAGGCTATACCATCTAGGTTTGTGTAAGTCGCTCTATGATGTTTGCACAATGATGAAATCATCTAACAGCACATTTCTCACATTTCTCAGAACTTGTGCCTATCATTAAGCAACAAATGATTGTATTAGACCCCGGCAGGTCTCAGGAAGCTGGGCAGGGTCCAGACCTCAGCTTCCCAGGCAGAGCCCTTGGGAGCAGAGCAGCTGGTTGTGTAGTAGCCCAGGGGGCCTTGTCACACTCTGAGATGTTGAGCTCCAGCATGGAGCAGAAGTAGCAACACCGTATCCGTGGTTTTGAGTGCTGTGCAAGTTCAGAGCCACCAGAATCCAGAGGCTATATAGAGGGGAACAAAGTTGCCACCACAACTACCTGCATGGATCAGGGACAAAGGCCCAGCTGAGATACTGTACATGCCAGGAGGCACCTATATGAGCAGATGACAGTCTGGGCCAGATGCTGCCCACCCATCGGCTTGTTGGGGTAATGGAAGCACCCTGGAACTTGGCGTGATATAAGCCACAACCTCAGGGGAAGGGAAGGATGAGTTTCCATCACCCTGGCAGGATGTAATCTGGAAACAGACACCAAGTTGAGATGTAGACAAATGGAATATGCGGTCTTTCTTGCACACTTTGCTTTTTGCAGGGTCTGTACAAGCTCCATCACTGGGGAATTGGTAGGTTTGGTCCATCATTGGTCGGTCCTGGAGTCAGTGCGCTCCTAAGGTCATCCCAAGCCCACAGTGTACTCCTCCCGGCAACGTCAGCCTTCTCCACTGAGCACAAAGAGAAAAGGGGCTTTAACTTAATGGGATGCATTTATTCAACAATTATTTATACATCTGTTATTGTGCTAGGCATTGGAGATATTATAAGGGACCAACCAGATGTGGAATTTATACTCTAAGAAGGGGAAAAGATACATGATAAATAAGTAAAATACGTGGATGTTAGACTGTAGGAGGAGTTGGAGTGGAGGTGCAATTTCAGACAGGAGGCCCTGCTGAGAAGGGGACATTTGAATGTGACCTGAGGGAATGCTGTGGACATCTGGGTGAAGGGCCTTCCAGAGAGAGGACGCAGCAGGAGCAAAGGCCCTGAGGTGGAGCACACCTGACACCAGAGGACGGCAAGGAGACTGAGGGTCTTGAGCTGGGTAGGCCACCGGGATAATTGTAAATGGTGTGGCCAGAGAGGCAGCAGGGACCAGGACTCTGCAGGCCATGGTGAGGACTGTGGCATTTACTCTGAGTGACGTGGGCAGCTCCAGTAGGATTTGCTCTTTGGGAGTGAAAGAGGCAGAAACTGGGAGAAAACAAGAAGGATGTGGGAACATAACTATGAGCATCCTGAGATTCTTAGAGAATTAAGGGAGCATTTAAGATGACTTTGTTCCTAAGACGGCTAGCTCAATGTTTTGCAATATTTCACCATTTTCCCCTTCAGGAGATCATGCCACCACCAGCAAAGTCACAGCCTGTCAGCACTTCCACAAACTGAAGCCGCCCCCTGCTGGCCGGCCGCGGTGTGGCAGCCTGGCAGCTCCGCCCGATGGCAGCCTTGTGGGTACTGCATTCAGCGCGGGCGAGGGCAGGGATCTGTCTCTCTCCATCTGACCCCTTTCCCGGAGGGCAGCCACCTGCAGGGTGAGTCCTGGCGAATGTTTTCTGCACCCGACTCGGGGCAGCGCCTCAGTGCCTCTCAGGGGCTTCTGCTCGGATTTCCGCTGAGGTCCCTGATGTCCCGTCCCCCCAAGTGCACTGAGGGCACCAGGAAGAGCCCAGCGCCTTCCCTCCTCAGAGTCTTCCCAGGGCACCCCAGGCTGCCCACAGGGCTGGGTGCCGCCCACGCTGCCTCGGTGGGACCCATGCCTGAGACTGGGGGAGGCCTTTCCTCCCTCAGGGGCTCGGTTGTCTGTTCGAATAAACCAAGTCCTCAGGAGGAGGAAGGGGACAGTCAAAGGGTTGGAATGGCCTGTTTCTGGTCCTTCCTGTTGCGGCTGTGTCCTGCTCCAGGAACGTCTCCTCACTGCCCTCCTTCCTAGCCCACTGCCATTCAGGGTCCTGGGTGAGGAGGGCAAAGGTGTCCTCTGGGTGCTCTCCAATGCTGGACTCACTGGGCCTCCGACCACACGTCCCTGCCCAGCGGTGCGCTCAGCCCTGAGTTGCTGTGTGGGCCGTGTCCGTGTGCCGAGCGGCCCTGTCTTGCCATGCTCTCACCTCCACGTGTGCACGCCCACATTCAGGAGGCAGTGTCATGTGTGGGTGGCGCTGTGTCAGCAGGTGAGTTCAGGCATACTGTGCACCTTTCAAGAGTGCCTTCTGGAATTTACTCCTTTCTACTCATTATGGATCAGATTGTGTTCCCCCCCCAAATTCATATGCTGAAGGCCTAACGCCTAATGTGACTGTACATGGAGACAGGACCTTTAAGAAGGTGACTAAGGTTAAATGAGGTCATAAGGGTGGGGCCCTGATCCAATCTGAGTGGTGGCCTTAGAAGAGGAAGAGGCACCAGGGATGCTCAAGCACGGAGGAAAGGCCACGTGAGGACACAGAGAGAAGGCGGCCACCTGCAAACCACGGAGAGAGACCCTCAGAGAAAACAAACTGCTGACATCTTGATCTGGAACTTCCAGCCTTCAGAAACTAAGAAAATACATTTCTGTTGTTCCAGCCTCCCAGGCTGTGGTATTTTGTTATGGCAGCCTGAGCAAACTGACACAATACCCCTATGTTTTTATGATAGGAGATTGACAAATGACAAGAGAGGCAAAGAGAGAGAGGGAGAGGCACTCTATTCTGAAACCTCCTCCCTTTTTAGTAAGGCAGAGGCTGGGTTGGGAATGAAAAGCAGGAAACAGCACAGGGACAAATGCTGCTCAATTTTGCCATGATCCCAGAGGATCTTCAACCTATGGGTTGTATGCTGTTTCCTCTCCCTAATCATCATCAGGAGCCTACAGCAGGGCCCAATAGTCTTTTACGGCCTCCCGTTTGCCAGAAGACTTCTTGAGCCAGGAGTTGATGCAATTGCTGCTGCAGCTGAAACGCGCCCCCGGCCTCGGGCAAGCATTTCTGGTGGAGCACCGAACACTTCGGCATCCCGGGCAGCATGTTAAGCTGGGACTAGGCACAAATAACTCTCAGCATTGTTCACTACGGCACAGCTCTCCCGCCCTTTTAAAAATAGCAGCGCTGTGTCTGAAATTTTCAAGAGAAGACATGTTGGGTATGTGTCTCTGTGTTCGCCGCACCCTCCTCTATCTTCATTCTAAGGAGATACAGAATTAGAACATTGCAGAAGGGAAAGGGGACCGGAGATCATTGTCACACAGCCACACCCACACACACACCCCTTCACCTCACTTCACAGCGAGGTCCTCACCACGCGCACCACCTAGGGGCAGTGTGTTAGTAAGAACCTGTCTTCTCTAAGCCTCTAGGATTAATCCATAGATGAATTTGTCTGAAAATAAATGGGTAGACTTAAGACTCAGCCTCATTGGTTGAGATCAGCTGAAAAACTACACTGAGTCAGAGAGAACGAGGAAGAGAGTGGAGTGATTTTAGTAATGGACCAGACATGATTTTCAAAGGCAACATCTCTCCTAGTCAGGCTGCCCCAAAGCCATGAAGCCACCATCTTGGACGGGAACAGGAGAGGGGAATGTGGCTGCTGGAGCAGGCTCAAGGCCCCCCTACTCCACCCTCACTGCTCCATAGGCCTGACTCAGCTCAGGGCGGCTGTGTACCCAGCACGGGGGTGTGGACTCAGAGTGCAAGAGGACCCCCGGCATTCTGTCCTCTGGTAGCAAAAATAGTGGTGCTTGGAAGCGACAGCTGGGATAGTTGGAATTGTTATGAGAAATTCCAAGAGGGCCAGAGGCTTCCAGAGGAGCCTGCAAGTTGAGATGGGAATGAGTGTTCCATCTAGGGAAAGAAAAATGTTTAAAGAACCCTGTCATTCCCAACGGTCAGCTCCAAGTCCCAAACTGAGAAAAATGCTATTTGCTTAGGAGAAAGAAGGCAGCCGCTCAGTACAAACACTGGGTCCACGAGGTGACCGGCATTGCTCCCACGGCCGTCCCCGGCGCTCTCACCAGTCATGCTCCCTTATTCCCGCCGCCATCCCCATCCCTGCATCACGACAGCTCTCCTCCCAGCCAGCTGCTCCCAGGAAAAGCTGTCTTCTGCCACTGGACCCCTCACACAAACAGACGTCTTACCCGAGGCCGAGGGTCAACTCCTACCCCTTTTCTGCCAGTTTCCTTCCTCGTCCTCACCACTGTTCACTGCTTCCTGCTGCTTTCTCCCTTCTGCTTTCTAAGCAAAGGGTCACTTCTTGAGCACTTACTGTAACTGTGTACTAGGCGCTGGGTTAGAAACTGCACGGACTTTCTCTCATTCAATCATCAAAATCACCCTCAGGAAGGAGACAAATTACCCCCAGTTTTCAGAGGAATAAATGTGCATGCGGAGAGATTGCCCGCCTTGACTGAGGCTGCACAGCTAATTAGGGTCAAGGTCAAGACTGGAGGCCCTGTGCTTCTCTATCCTGCACGGCTCCCCGCAGCCCCCCTAGGACTGCCCGTGGCATCAGGACGGGGCAGGCATGGCTTTGGCAGAGGGTGCTGTGGTGGCCTCCTGTGAGCCCCAGGCCAGGCTCTGATGTCAGATTTCAAACCCTCCCTCGTGGACTCCCAAGCTGGTACTGCTGCCCCTCCCCCAGGCTTTGGGACTCTGCCACAGGCCAGGGCCCTGCTCTCCTGGGGCGCTTCACACCCCACCCCAACACCACCCCACCCCAACACCACCACAAACTGCCAGATTCCAGCGAGATGAAAAGTAACCCTTCCTACAGAAAGCTTAGGGCCCAAACTCAGTCATAGGCGAAAGTGGCCCCAGAGAGGAGGGGATGGCAACTTCTCACAAGGTCAGACAGAAAGCTCACACTTTCAGTACATTTTTTAAAAGTTTCAGCAGAAACTGCCCGCTTCCCGTGGGAAGAAAAACTCCTGGAGCTAGCCCAAGTCGGGGACACACTCCTCACATCCACAGTGGCCCCTTCATCAGCACCCCAGTTCCTCTAGTTGCTGGACAGTCCCAGTCCTCTGGACACAGGAGGGCAGTAGCTGGCCCGGCCAGTGAGGGCTGTCCACTAACAACCAGCCCAGGCAGCGCTCCAGGGAGGCAGGGATCAGAGCCCAGGGTCAAACAGGAGGAGGAATCTGGGTCAAGGTTGGGCCCTGAACAGAGCTGATGTGTTAATCTTTATGGTGCTGAGTCACAAATGCACCCAAAGTCTGTGACAGTCAGCTTCCCCAAAGCACAGGATCTCCCCCAAACAAATGTCGTGTATGCTTCCTCTGCCTCAGCTTATTCCCGAATCTTGCCCACCATCTTCTTAAAATAAGCGAAAAATGATTTGGGCCACCTCCCTAAGCAGATAGCAGAGGAGTTAAGCCGAGGGAGGGAACTCCAACCAACTGTGAGATTAGCGTTACAATTAGATCCTGGGAAACAAATCGATTTTCTGCGCTCAGCTTGCAAACAACTTGTCGGGTTGCAGGGTAGTAGTGGGTGCAGCCACAGGCTCTGGGAGTTAAAGTTTCAGACCCAAAGAAATGCACAGAACAGAACAGGCTACTCAGCTCCTCGGGGGGTCAAGTTCCAAAAAGATGATGACAGCTTAGAGACCTGGAAGTGGCCCCCTCGAGGTTCTGGAGAGAGGGAAAAAAGAGAAGGAGTATATGGAGTGAGAAGTAGAGAAAGGAAGAGGAGATGCTGGGAGGAAGGGAAGGGGCAGGAGGTTGAGGGGGGTGGGGGCAGGGAGGAGAGGAATGAAATACTGATTTGTGCTCTTGAGTCCCCTGGTTTTCAGTAGCCCAATAAGAGCGGATTTCCTGGCCCGCAGGAAGCCGTGGAAGTTTCCTAAGGCAGGGGCAGAGTGTCTCCAGGACCAGCACCTGGACGCTGTTTATTCAGGTGACCTGCTACCAACCCCAAGCCGATGCCCAGGCTGCACGTGATTGTCAGCTGCCTGGAGGATTTGCTCCATGAAAGGGGTCAGCCGGTCCTGATTGGACTTTGCTGGAGCTTCCTAGGCAGAGCACCTGGATGTCAAATCTGATGAGCGTCTTTCTGGCTGTCCAGGTAAGGCAGAGGATGGAGCCCAGTCTTCCTCGGGCTGTCAACAGGCTGCAGGTGAGGAGGAAGCTGATCACAGCCAATAAACCCATTTCTTTAGGAAACCCTCAGCTGCAGACGGTCTGCCCTCCAGTGAAGAAGGAGCCTGCTTAGTGAGTCTGCGCGCTCAGCTTTGACCGGGGGCACGTGACCAGGTCCGGGGCTGGATCTGAGTCAGACGTTTTGCTGTGACATCGTCCATCCGATTTGCTGAAACGTGGAACTGTGGTTCAAGACACACTACTACTTGTCTCTCTGGGGCTCCAACAGTGCTTCTGATGTTTCATACACCACATTGGAATATACGCACAGAAATTTTAAATTCTCTGGGTAATAAAGACTTAAGAAATATTACTGTAAAACTGTGATGTGAAGTTTAATATCACAGTAATATTAAGAAAAATAGGATTGCCTTTTCTAAAGCTTCGCTGCTTCGTTTCCAAACCGTTACTAAGATCAGAAATGAAACGGACTCCCTGTGACTTTAGCCTTCACAAAGTGTAAACTTGGTCAACGTGTCAAGCAAATAGCACTCAGTTATTGTGTGCCTTTGGCTGGGTGTTACTGGGCAAATACCACAGAAATATGACACTTGTTCCCAGGATGCAAGACCTTCCACAAGGAAACCGGGACAGTTGGTCACCTCTTGTCCAACACTCAAACAGACCCAACAGAGACATCCCTCTACTCTCCACCTAATTACCTCATGCCTGCTTGTCAAGACTCAGTTAAATCTTTCCATCCTCAACACCTCAGGCTCAGGGATTTCCCCGCGCTCTCCTAGTTAGCAGTAATGACGTGCTGTGCCCTTGTGTTCTGCTTTTCCAGGTACATCCTTGACCTAGAGCATCGACGTCACCTGGGAGCTTGTGAGAAATGCACAATGCCAGCCCCAACCCTTCAATCTGCAGTTTGACGGGATCCCCGGGAGGTCAGTATCCAAGTTTGAGCTGCGTCCTCCCTATTTCTGCAGCCAATCTGAGAGGCAGACTTGTTTGTCCTAAATAGAGTATAAACGTCCTCCCAAAATGTGGGCTTGTCTCCTGCCATGCTAGGCACATAGTGGACACTCAAGCCCTTAAATGCTTGGATTGTATAGGAGAACCTGAAAGGCAAGTAAGCTGGCTGTGTGCCGAGTGGGAATCGCATCCTCCTCTCTTTTCTTCCTCAGTTTCTATCACAATGCCCCCTCCAAGTCCTGTTTCCATTTGACTCTCTTCTTAGCCTCCTCTCCCTGGGCACACCTTATTGCTTCCGGCAGGAGTTAACGGACCAAAGCACACAGGCGCATAAAGACAGTGCTATGGTATCTGGTTAAGGAGTGTGGACATTGTCATCCCTCTTGGCAACCCTGAGTCCTTCCTGTGTGAGAATTCCCCCATCTTGAGTCTTGGTGGGAGACAGACGAGACCAGATTGCTGTTTTCCTTCCTGGACCATACTTTGAGCAGAAGGACACTAGAGAACAGCATGTCCTCAAGTGCTTACTAAGAGCATGGGCCTGTGACCTCGCCCTTCAGACTCCCCGTGCTAGACCTTGAAGACAGAGCCGGTTCTGCAAAGAATAGGGGCCCAGCCAACCACTCTCGCTGGAGGCGGGGGTAGCTGAGCAAGATTCCAGGGGCAGAGGAGGAGCGATGCCAGCAGAGTCAGGTGTAGGCTCCAGACCACTAGAGAGATGGTAGTTCTCTCCTGGGCTGGTCCATGATGAGGCATTTTTTTGTAGCAAGGAAGTCTCTGAACCTGATTCTCAGGTTTCCAATTCTTCCAGCTACCAGTATACTTTCAGTAAATTCCATGTCTGCTTATATGGTTTCTTTTAAGAGCACTGACTTATAAGAGATAGACGTTCATTTGTGAAGATAAGGGCCTCCTTTTCTAGATAAAGAGGGCTACATGTATTAAGGAGGCAGGAAAACCCATGAGATGCATGGAGACTGAGTGCCTGAGAATTGAATCCAAAAAATGATGTTTTCTGCTTTCCTACTACATTCTTTAAGTGTGGACCAATTGATGACTTGATTACACTGGAAGATACTCAGACAAGTCCCAGAGACCTACGGAGTATTGTACACACTGTACTTCTCAACACAGGAAGAGACAGAGCCGTAATCATTTTTTTCACTTTGGACTCTGCTTGATCTGGCACACTAGAACTCAGTCAATCCATCAAAACTATGTATTGAACACCAACCATATGGAGAGTTGGCTACAACTTTGCCCAGTTTGCTCGGCCGAGAATGTCCAAGCCCAGACTCGCATCGCCCCACAACTGGAATCAGTTAGACTGATTTGTCGTCTGTTAGAAAATTTTGAAAAATTAAATTTCTTCCTAAACCTTCTATTCACCCTGTAGTTCTTTTTCCTTCTTGTTGAGTGATGTAAGAAGAAGGAAAGAAATAATGCTCCCTAAAGGGCTTATTCATTGTGACCAGAGATTCATTGTTAAAAACAAAACAAAACAAAAACCACAGAGAAAAAAATTATCCTCTGTTGTCCAGGAATTAGCCACAATTAGTTTTTCCAGTGGAAACCTGACTCGCATTGGCCAGAGGCGTCACAGTTGCACAGCCCGCGGGAGGAGGAACTCCCTCCGGGAGTGTGAGTGATGTTGTTTTTGAGTTGGCTTGTCCTGGCCTGGAACACTCTTGTAAACTTCATAGGAATGGAATCGGTGAGTCCACGGAACAGACACTCTGGTGGAAACTGTCAGCAGGACAGCATCTAGTCCACAGTGGGAATCAGTCATCCGAGATCTGATAACAGAATGGGCCTGCTTCCCTCCTTTCTGGACGTAAATGAGATTTCCCTTCCTATAGAATGACGTCAGCTCACCTCCACAGACTGAGCTCAACTCCACTCGCCTGAGTGCTGCCGTGAGCAGAGGAAGCGGCGCGTCTCGTGTCTTTCTCACATTAGGGATTGGCTGTTTGTGGAGTTTGTGTCTTGCTGGTGCTGAGATACTAGGGTTGGCAAAATGTAGCCTATCAGAAGGATTCTTTTTCTTGGAAACTGTAGGAAAGACAGAACTACTGAATAATTTGAAAAATTTTGCTAAATAATTATATTTGGCTATTGTTGAATAACACCCAATCTTTTTTTAGTAACTTTGAAATACAGTTTATTTGGGGCTTCTGCTTCCTGGAAATTCTGCTGTAATGTTTGGCACCCTAGCAGCCATCTTTTAACCTTGAGGATGCACACCACGTGCTGAGGATGGTGAAGCGGAAAGGCAGAAGGAGACAGTGTCTCTAATGACTTCATAGAGCTGTCCACATCTGGACAGAGGAGAGTAGACCCTGTGTGTTTAAGCCACTGTAACCAGGTTTTCAGCTGAGCACAATTCTTAACTGACAAATGATTGTTTCATGACAGCATTGTTCAAAGGAGAAAAAAGAGTACTTAAATATCCAACAATAAAGCACTGACTAAATAAATTATTCTAATACATGGTTGGCTACCAGGTGGCTCTTCACTCAGCAGTCATTCGTTCATTTGTAAACGATTTCTTAAGTACCCACTGGGTGCCAGGAACAGTGCTAGACTTTGGGGATATGGTGGTAAAGAGGCCGATGTGGTCCTTGCCCTCAACTGAAGAATGTGCAATGGCACAGAAAGGTGTTCCTGCATAGGCGGAGGTCATGTCACATGGTGCTTCCAGTGCCCATCCTGTGGGTAGGGCAACTCCAGTGGCCATCCTGGAGCCCGCCGCTGTGGAGACGGGTAGTGGCATTTCTTATTTTTCTTTTCTGAAACTCATTAAAATTCAATTTTGAAATGCATCTCTGACACTATTCCACAGAACCTATGAAAGTTGCTTCCCGCGCAGCGTCTTCTCCCTGCTGTGATTGTCGTGGGCAGGCCCCACATCTTACTGCCGGGTGTAGGACGGAACGGATTGGAGGAAATAGGGGCACGCTGCCGTGTAGGAGGCTACTGTGATCATCAGGTGAAAAAGAATCACCTGATCAGTAGGGGTGGGAGTGAAGAGAAGGGGACAAAGGGACAAAATGTAACAGAAAAGGAATGTACAGCCGGCACAGACCGTGGATGCGGGCGGGGAGGTGAAGGGGAGACTTCCGCTGGGCTCCGATCTCCAGCGGGAAAGCCTGAGGTGGCCGCGCCAGCAGCTGGGACAGGGGCGGGGAGAGGAGGCACAGTTCTCTGGGGTGAAGGCGAGTTACCGTTGGAGGGAGAAGGGCGGTTTTACGTAGTTTCTTGTGCAAAAGCAAAGCAAAACAAAACCAGTTCAGTCGGCGGCGAGCAACTCGAAAGGCCCTGCTCTGCCCTTCACATGGCGTATTCGGTTAACGTCGTTATCAACCACTGTTGAGGAATAAGTTGTCTACACTCCCCCTGTCCAAACGATTTTTTTTTCTCAAATGACTAAAACTTCTGCTCATTTTGCTATTTTGGATGGAAAATTTTCAAGCCATATTACAGGCTTCCTACCTTGTTGAGAGCTCCATTTAAAACAAGCGCTTTATTCATCTGTATAATCCCCACATCGTTCATAATGTTCTGAGTACGGAAGGTGCTCAGATAGAAGGAAGGAATTTAGCCCTTCCTACCGACCCGGGGACACTGTGACACACGTCGACTACGTCCTTATGATGCTTTACAACGCAGCCAGGGCGCACAGGACGTTCTGTAGAGGCGTGCCGCGTGGGTCTCTCGCAATTTTTTATGATCCCTGGACGCACTTCCCATGACTATCCCTTCCCCCTGCCTTAGAGTGCCAAAGCCAGCCAGAAAGCGAGGACAAGGCTCATTTCAGTAGATTCAGTAGACTCCGAGGGAGAAAACAAGAACTTGTCTTTTGAGAAAAGCCATGAACTTTGGTGCCAGGAGGCAGCACCAGCACCCAGCAGCTTCAGGGAGCAGGTGACAGACTGAGCAGCCACCACACGAGGCCACCCCCAGGTGCTTCCCGAGCTTCTCGATCTGCGGCAGGTGCCGCTGTGACGCCCATTTTGCACAGGAGGAAATGAGACTAAATGAGGTCCCATAGTTAGTAAGTGACACAATCAGGATTCAGACCTCAATTGTTGGTTTCCTAAGGCCGTGCTCTGAGATAGGGTTTTTGATTATGGAGGCCCTTCCACTCTGCCTCTTTTCTCTCTTCTTCCTCCTCCTTCTTTTCTCTCTCTTGCCTTCATCTTCATTTATTTTGATATTCAGCGTTCTATTCCACAGAGACAAAGTTGCCAGAAGCCCAACCTTCAGGTAAGTTATTTCTATACGTTTTTATATTTATCCTTAAGGAGTTTAAAATTTGGTTGAGGACTTGGGGCATGAAATACAAGGTGAGAACTATAGAAGACAATTCTGACTCAGCGATCAGTTGGATGTAATATGTGTTCGTAAGTCTTTAATTCCCACCCCAGTCTGTCTTCACTCCCATTACACGTCACCTCAGCTTTCATATCCAGTCTCGACCGGTTTCCAGGTGTGTGCCGTTTCTTTCCTGGAATGTCCTTCCCTCACATCCCTGTTCATCAGAAATTATATTTAGGCTTCGAGACACAGTTCAGGTGACACCTTCTTCAGGGTGCCTTTCCAAGCTCCAGCTACAATTAGCAGCCTCCTTCTCTGTGTTCCTTTTCTACCTGCTCAGATCTCTCCCCATGGGTCTCTTCCTGTTCGTCTTCTTTGGAGTTTATGATGGTTTGTTTCTCTCCCACTAGGTTCTGCCTGAGAGGTAAGAGCAATGCAAGAGTCTAGGAGGGTGCTGCTGTCCCTTTTGCTGGCTGAAATTTTCATATGGGAAAAGACGATGTCTTCTGGCACAATCATGCATGATATCCAACACAAACAATGCCACACTGGGGAGTTTTCTTCATTCTTGTTCTCCAGCGTCACTACCAGTAGGAAATTGCTTCTAACAACATAAGCCTTGGGATGTGCAAAATTAAGTTGAATTTCTTTGTCCTTTGCATGCTACCACAGGCTAAAATGGTATGACATTTCAACTCTTCTCAGTAAGGTTCAAGATGCTTTACCATTTAAATTAATAGGCCTTCGAAAATCATTTTACTGGGACTTTACGAAGCTTGCTTTAATCTAATACAATAGTCAATGTAAGTGACTTTTTAACTTATTTGCTTGAGAACGTGACCTACACCAAAGATTACAAGCAAGGTCAGCAAAATAAATTAGTGGCTGTACTTAAAGATTTGTGGGACATTGCCCAAGAAAATTCAGCAGTAATGGGGCCAGTATTTTTTATGCTTGCCCAATCAGTATGGGAAAGGTCAACAAGAAGATCTTTCATAATTTGTACTGAAAGTAATCTTCGCTTATTCCTTTTCACAAATAACGATGACCTGTTTAATAATGTGAACTGAAAAAATACCTCAATTAAAATTTTAAAGGTTTGATGTGTGTTATTTACTTGACTAATCCCACAAACACTGAATGTTTACCATGTTCCAGACACAATTCTAGGTGCCTGGGATACAGTGGTATATAAAATAGGCAAAAATCCTTGCCCTCATGGAACCCTTTTGAATGGATCACCTAAGTACTGTGCAAGGAATGTTCACATTCCTTGAGGTGGATTTAATTGTGCTCATTTTATTGATGATAAACTGAAGCTCCGGCAGAACAGGTAGCTTGACCAAGATTCAACAGCCGGTCAACAGACGAGTCTGAACCTGCATCAGTTCTTCTGGTTGCACATCTTGCTCTGCTCTATTGTATTTCCCAAACTTGTGTTCTGTGAGAACTACTCCAGGACGAAGATGTTTCATAAGAATTAATATTCCGTGTTCCAGTAGGTTTGGGAGATTGTTTTTGTCACAGGTTGGGTTCTCCTAGAAGCAGATGCTGAGATGTAGTTTTGCATGGAAGATGATTCTTAGCGCAGGCTCTTAAGGTCAACATCAGAGGAGAGGAAGAGACAGAAACGATTAGACAGGGAGAAGTTGAGTGGCAGTGTAGTCTCAGGGGCAGCCTCAGCTGACACTGCAGGGGTTCTGAAAAGGAGATGACCCTGCAAAGCTGTCCTGAGTTGAGGTGAGACAAGCAGGCCTTTATATGCCCATGCCAATTAGTTTTTGGATGTGGTCTGTCTCCAGAAGGAAGTATGACCTTGGACAAGGTAGCTCTTTTCAGCTGAGCCAATTGCCAAAGGAGGCCAGGAGCTGAGGGGTGGCTCCCAGGGGCACTGCAGCAGCTGGGGCAATGAGCTCTTCATTCCTGAAGGGGCATCTCGGAGGCACTTCACAGCATCCACCAGACCATGTGTTTGTAAGAAAAGATTAAGTAAAACAAAACAGGTGTCTTTACTGCTGTCTACTTAGAGCTTTTTATGGACAAATATATACTGTGAATCTTCAAGAGGGGAATTTACTACGCAGACTTTCCCAACTTTATTTAAGCTCAGAATACATTTTTAGGGGGTCTATATTCTCTGAAAAAATATACTTAGGGTGCCTGTGAACCAGAAATCATAGTGCAATTGGACAAGTGCAAAAAGACGGAGATGCAAACTGCAGTAGGGTATAAAAATTGACTCAAAATGGATCATAGACCTAAAATTATAAAACTCTTAGAAGGAAGCATATATGTAAATCTTTGTGATCTTAGATTAGATAATAGTTTCTTAGGTATAATAACAAAAGCACAAGTGACAAAAGAAAAATTTAAAAATTGGACTTCATCAAAATTTAAAACTTTTGTTCTTCGTGAAACACCATAGAGAAAGTAAAAAAGCAACCTACATAATAGAACATATTTGCAAATCATGTATCTGATAAGAGACTTGTATCTAGAATATAAGAAGAATTATTACAACCCAACAATAAAAAGATAAATAACCCAATTAAAAATGGGCAATGAATTAAAATAGATATTTCTCCAGAAAAGATTTACAAATGGCCAATAAGCACATGAAAAGATGTTCAACATCATTAGCCATCAGGGAAATGCACATCAAAACCACAGTGAGATATCACTTCACACCCACTAGGATGACGTAGTCAAAAGACAGACAATACCAAGTGTTGGTGAGGATGTGGAGAAATTGGAACCCGCATACATTGCTGCTGGGAATGATGAGGAAAATGACGCAGTTGCTTTGGAAAATAGTTTGTCAGCTCCTCAAAAGGTTAAACATAGAGTTACCAGGAGACTCAGCAATTCCACTCCTAGATATGTCCCCAAGAGAACTGAAAACATGTCCACACAAAAACTTGTACACAAATATTCATAGCAGCATTATTAATAACAGCCCAAAAGTGGAAATCACCCAAATGTCCATCAACTGATAAATAGATAACCAAAGTGTGGAATATTCTTTGGCTATAAAAAGGAATGACAAAATGATACATGCTACAACATGGATAAACTTACTCAATGAAAGAAGGCAGACACAAAGGCCACATGTTGTATGATTCCATTTGTGTGAAATGTCCAGAATAGGGAAATTCATAGAAACATATCACAGATTAGAGGTTTCCAGGGGAGGTAATGGGGAGTGACTGCTAATATGCACGGGGTGCTTTTTGGAATAATGAAAATGCTCTAAAATTAGATAGTGGTAATAGTGGCACAACTCTATCAACACGCTAAAAACCAATGTACTTAAAATGGTGAGGTGTACGGTATGTATTGATATCTCCATAAAGCAATAGGGATATAAATGAGGGGGCATGAACTTTGTCTGGGGCACTGGGGAAGCTTGCCAGAGTTCTCAATGCTAGAAAGTGAAAAAAATATCTCAAACCATATTAAGAAAATTTTAAAAGGAGGGGAAGGAGGAACTTATTGGCTAGTAGAACTGGGAAACTGAGAGGTGCAGTTTGCTTCAAGTTCTCACCAGGGGAGACAAAATGGCGCCCAGAAAGCACAGACTCTCCCCCTCAGCGCTTAGCAAGCCCAGTGGAAAGACAGCAGCTTTCCTCCAGCATCCTGATAGCAATCACAGCGAAGAACTTGATTGGCACTTCCTGGGAAACAGACTTACTCCTGAACTAATCGCTGGGTACCTGAGCGCAGCAGTATTCTAATTGGCTGCCCTAGGTCATGTGCCCACCCCCGTGCAGCGGATATTTGGGAGAAGGCTTAGTAATTTGCAGTTTTCCAAAGGAACTAGAACGCGGGCTGGATGTAAAAGGAGAACCGTGTCTGCAGATGAAACAGAATATAGAAAAAATGCTAAGGAAGGGAATTCCAGTTGGAAGATTAGTATGGCACCCTTTCTTTACTTGTGATTTCTACTGCCATTCTCCCTGCCATTACTATCCCTCCTGGAGGACCAGTAGTAAAGAATTGACTATAATTAATGGTGCCACGGTAATTTTATATTCTATAGTGAAGATTAAGAAATCATATTCTAATAGGCAATTATTGGTATAAAACATTAATACAGGTTCCAGCCTAGGATTTAAGCCTTACTCAGAATTTCCTTCTTTCTGGATATTTTGGTTCAGCTAGCCTAGTCTAACCCACCCCATGGTCTTTTTTCTGTCTTTCTTCTCATAACCCTCCTTGGCCATCAAAGAAATAGGCTCCTTTTCCCCACAAATCTGCTCTTCCACATTCCAGGGAGTAGAATGAAAATTCTCCGGTTGGCCAAGACAGAAACTTGAACCACCTTTAACTGCTCCCTCAATATCCAATCTATCAGCAATATCTATCATCAATGACTGGAAATACCGCCTTTTAACGGTCTTGAACACTGCCCTCTCATCTCCATTCCCAATGCCAATGCAGTAATTCACCTCTTCATGATGTCTTGCTCGGATTATCCTGATGGCCTCTCCCAGTCTCCAACCTCCATGCCCTCAGTCCATCCTTTACTGTGGCCGCAGTGAACCTTTCAAAATGCCAGTCTGGGGGTGACTCCACCCAGGCTTAAAATCTTGCTCTCAAGATGTAACCCAGCGTCAGTTCCCTTGGATGTATGTTCCCAAATCTTCTGGACGAATAAAGTCACCCTGACTTTTGGTATGTAAATAAAAATGCCTCATGCCCCATCCCACAGTGATGGAAACCCCACATTCTCTTCATTTCTCTTCTTCATCTTAGAAACCTGAATCGGGCCTGGATCCAACCTCGCCTTAATTTGTCCGTTTCTTATTTGGTCTGAACGCCTTCAATTTAACTATATAGCATATTAAATTGAAAGTTTTGACTGAGTCACCAAGATACAATAAATATCAATTCACAAGTGAGAACTCTAAGAAGAACTAACCAAAAACTGGTTATAAGACTCTCAAGTTCCTCCCTCACTTTGAGACTATAAAAGCACATATGAAGAGGAACGATTTGTGAGCACGATTTCTTTGGCGAGAGCTGTGCTAGGAGGCCGTCCCCTCAAAGCAGGAAAGATGGGGGATGAGTCCCTATCACCTCCAGTAGAGAGCAGGTGGCTTCAGAGACTATAATAGGTGTCCCTGGATTTGGGGTGGGTGGGTAGACTAGACTGGTGTCTAACTCTCTACTGGGGAATCTAAATGGGTGAGTCAGGCTGGCTAGCTGCTGACGGGGTAGAGCCTCTGGGGTTAGCCCGCCTGCCTAGAGTTTGTTTCGATGGATGAAAAACAGGCGGAGGCTGGAGAGAGCTCACGGGCCGTAGCTTGGGGATCCCTGCCCTAGACCGCAGGCTTCCTGAGGGCAGGAGCTCTGCTTGGTTACCATTGTATCCGACATGCCTGCACATTGTAGGTGATAGCGACTGGATGAAAAAACAGCAGCAGCTTATCCACTACCTGTAATGGAGATTTGGTTCAACTCAATTATTCAATTAATCGCTTCTGTTATCTTTTCACAAAGTCTCAAGAGAAAGGAGCTGCTGGGATCCTTAGGGAGAAGAATGAACTAAAAGACATTTGAATACAATCAAAGCAAATCCTTTCTGTGAGGCTGAGCCATATAGAACAGTAGCTTAGCTCAGAGTAGGTAAACTTACACAGGTTACAAAGAGGGCGTATTCTAGCACATTAAATTCTATGCACAGGCTTATAACTAGATCACTAAAATGTAAGCTTCCCATTGGACATGCCTCATCTTCTTTATCTTTTTAAGACTGACCTGGCATGATGTCCTATACATAGAGAATAAAGATAAATGGAAGATAAAAGAAGAACGATTCAATTCAGTGAACAGCCCAAGGAATACCCAGAAATGCATGTATGATTGAAGACAGATCTTTACGCAGTAGATTCTGTTGGTTAGAAGGCATGTTAGCAGAAGGAATACAGATGTTGGGATCAAGCTGGCAGAAAGAAGCACCATCTGATGCCCAAAAGGTAGTTTTATCATTTGAAGGCTATTGTGAATTTATTTTAGTCCAGGTGTGACAGCATGACATCCTGTTAATGATGTATACTTTTTATTGAGGTATTTTTCATTGATTGTGTTAATAGCACAGATATTACTGGCACTGAGCTGCTAAGTTCTCTGGGCTATATAGAAATGCTAGGTTTGTGCTTGAATTGTTCAGATCCAATTAATATTAATTGAATACCCACTATGTGCCAGGCATTGTGTTGGATACTTCCCCATGCGTCATCTGAGCAGGGACTACAGCGTAATGCTGGGTGTGCAGCTCTGAAGCCGAACTGCTGGGAATTGAATGCTGACTCCATCCTTTACTAGCTGTGAGACTGAAGCTGGGTACCTGAGGGTTACTGTAAATAGTCAATAAGAACATGGTTACCCTTCAACCTGTTCCCAATGCAGACAAAGATGAAAAGAAGTCAATCTTGTTAATTTGCTATTTTCTTGTTTAACCTGAAGGGTGACTCAAGGCTCACAAGGATTTGTGAGCTTGTTTTGCAGAAGAAAAAGAATGCCTTTAAGGAAGTTATGATCACCAGGTAACCAACCCCCAGCTGCTGTTGACACCCAGAAGTGTGATTGCCCAAGGGCTTATCTGGAGTGAAAGATTTCCCCTTTCTTTCTCTGAAACTCTTCATCCCAAGCCCCTTAGCTCTACAAAGACCTCCTGCTTTCTTCCTTCATTAACGAGGATTTGAGAGAACCTATCCTGCCACCTTCTCATTTTGGCCAATTCAAATAAACCTTTCTCCACCTCCACGCTCCAGTGTCTCAATGATTGGCCTGTTGCGCATCTGGCACTCAAACCTGAGATTAAGCAGTTTGGTATCAAGGCCTCAAGCAAGTACTTAACCTCTCTGTGCCTCAGTCTCCTTATCTGTAAAATGGTGAGAAAAAATAGTTCCTCCGTTGGAGATTGTTGTGAAGGTTAAACGATGGAATATGGATTAAGCCCTTAACACAGTGCTCAGCACATAGTAAGCGCTCAGAAAATATTATATATTAGTATCACCCAATTTAGCTAATCTTCACAGCATTGCAGTGAGTTTGGTGTGATTATCCCATCTTCCCAAAGAGGGAGCCGAGGCTCAAGCAGTAATGTCCCCTAGGTCACCAGGGGCCAAAAGTCAAGAATAACTGGGTTACGTGCATTACACCAGGAGGTCTCCTTGAGGAGGGCTAAGTCAAATCCCATTGTACATGCATCTCTAGCTTTGGTTCCAAATTTGCTTTAGAAAGGAATTGAACCCCTGCCCTGCACCATTCCCAACTCCTCTAAAAGTTAAAATTATGGTTATGAGAATTTCCAAGTCGATGTCCCATGAAAGTATTAGATTTTCCTCTATAACAAAAAATAAACTATTTTTCAAAAATAACATTGCTTTTTAGGAAGCATAATAATAGTTCTTTTTGTGCCTTTTTATGTAGTGTCCCTGGCTAGTAGTCAAAGCCAAGCCCACTGTCCTTTCATTGTTTTTTCTTCTTTAGATCAGGAAAGACTTGAAATTTGGCTCTTAAAATTTCCTTAATTTGTAAGAAGAAATATTCCCCTGGAAGCCCAGTTGTTATGACCAAAGAGGGAAAACATAGCTGTAACAAGAAATGACCAGCCTTTAAATCACGGGGTTTTCAGAATTAAATTGTTGAATTTATGTCACATCCTTTCTTGGCCATTCTCTAGCTATATCTGCCAAAAGTAACAACAATTGTTGCTCCAAGCGAAAACTCTTCATAGGTAGTGACACTGATAATGCCTCCCCATGCAGAGCCTCAGGGAAGCATCTGGATGGAGCTTAAAGGCAGGGATGTGCTGAATCATCCCCCAAGGAGGGGATTTCTTTAAAGCAGTTCCAGACAGAGGAATAGTCACCCTCTGACCTCTGAACAGCTTTCTCTGACAATTTCCAGAATGTCTGCTTCCAGAAACATTTCTTCCTTTGTTTCATCCCCATCAAAAAGTACTTACAAGGCACCCATTTGCCTCTGGGGAAGCATCAAAGATGCAGGGGAAAAAAAAATCATACATATGGTCCCTATAGCCTTGGGAACTTATAGTCTAGGTTGCAGAGATACATTAAAAGGATACACAGATAGGAAGAGGTGTGTTGTGAATACATGGCCAGACAGTAAACTACAGTATTTATACCATATCCATCTAAACAGTTATTCTTTTCCAGCCTCAGTTTCCTTTTTATAACTCAGGAAGGCAGGGGTTCTACTGAGCTCTGACATTCTGTGAGTTGAGGATGAGTGAACTTGGGAATGAGTGCAAGCCACACAAACCCAAGTATTCTCTGTCCAGGCAGGTAAAGGAAATCTGTGACCTTCACAGATTACAGCAGAGACAAGCCTGCCTACACTGTCAGAATGATAGGGGAAGAGATGGTTTCTGGACTTGAAGTAAGAGACAGGGAAATATAACTTTTAGAAGTTTAGAATAAACACATGTCAAAGCTTTATTTAACTCATTAATGAGGGAACAGTAGAATAGTAAAAGCCAGTTCAAAGAATATTTGAGAAATTGAGTTTTTATATAGAACTGAGGCACAGAATTTTTGTATAAGATTGCCAAGTTAGGTTCAAAAGTGGTTCATGCCCCACAGGACAATTAATCATAACATGTGGAGTTGTCTTTTCTACAGCATAGAAATAATTTCTATCGTTATCAAAAATCTATAAAGTAACACATAACTTCAGAGAGTTTAGGCATCAATCAATGACCCAAACACAGGGGAAGCCCATCAACAATTAAATAATCCTTGGGTGGGCTTGCTAGACATGCTCCTATGGAAGGACATGAGGCCTTCTTTTTCCTCATTCCCAAGTTTTGGATAGAGCTGGTGATCACAAATAATCTCCAAGAATAATGTTTGATCACACATACGAAAAAAAGGCTGTTCCCCCTGTGTTTCTGTCTTGATTAATTTATACAAGCACAGCAAGAGGAAGAGGTGTCAATTACACACATCAGCCTCCTTGAGGATGGTCAGCGAATATAGAGTCGTAGAGTGACACTCGCAGAATTAACTTATGTCTGCAAACTTCACAGGCAATTTGGTTGCTTTTTCAGTAACTTCCGTAGCCTCTATTATTTCAGAGTTTTTCCTTCGTTTTGTTTTGAGATTTTTTTCTTTTTTTCTTTTTTGTTCAGTGGCTCTTCTCTTCCAAGCTAGGAAAACAAATATAAGAAATTAATCTCTGCCTGTTTCACATGCAGTAGCTACACATTTGGGTGAATTCCTTTCTCTCTAGGTCCCCAAAATCTGCTAAGGTTTTTGGCTGCCAAGAAGTGACCTTCTTTATAGGTGGGGACCCTGAAAGCTATAGAACAGATGTTAGAGCAGTTTCTTAGGAAGATTTTGTGGGCCTTAGTCCCATATAGGAAGCACAACTCTTATTCCCTAATTATGAGTTTGACACATCTGATTAAACAAAATCTATTTGTAAAGATTACATTCCAGGTATGACCTTGGTTGTATAATTATTTTGTCTAATTACATCCTGGTAAAAATTAGGTCAGATTCCTAATGAACCTATGCAAATAACTACACTATTATGAGGAATAAAGAAACTCAACAAAAGAATTTTTTCTGAATTCTGAGAGGTCAAGGAAAACAATTTAAATATTTCATTTCAATTATAAAAGCATAGTCTACTAAACTAAGCACTAAAGATAGATGTAAAAGAAGTAAATAACCAAAAAAAACCAAACAATGTGATTAAAAAAAGGGCAAAGAACTTAAGTAGACATTTCTCCAAAGATAAACAAATGGGCAATAAGCACATGAAAAGATGCTCAAGGTAAAGAGTCATTTGGGAAAATGCAAATGAAAACCACCATGAGCTATAACTTCACACCCATTAGTTTGGCTGTTATGGATTAAAATAACAAAAACCAAGGGCTGGCCCAGTGATGTAGTGGTTAAGTTCGTGTGCTCCACTTTGGTGGCCCAGGGTTCACAGGTTCAGATCCTGGGCATGGACCTACACACTGCTCATCAAGCCATGCTGTGGAGGTGTCCCACATACAAAATAGAGGAGGATTGGCACAGATGTTAGCTCAGAGCCAATCTTCCTCAAGGAAAAAGAGGAAGATTGGCAACAGATGTTAGCTCAGGGCCAATCTTCCTCACCAAAACAAAAACAAAAACAGAAAATAACAACTGTTGGTAAGGGTGTGGTGAAATTGGAAGCCTTATGCACTGCTGGTGAAAATTTAAAATGGTGCAGCTGCTGTGGAAAACAGTATGGCATTCTTCAAAAAATTAAACATATAATTACCATATTTCCAGCAATTCTACTCCTGGGTATACACCCAAGAAAAATGAAAGCAGAGATTCGAACAGGTATCTGTACACCCATGTTCATAGCAGCATTATTCACAATAGCCAAAAGGTGAAAGCAACCCAAGTACCCAATAACAGTTGAACGGATAAACACAGTGTGACATAGCCACACAATGGAACATTATTCAGCCTTAAAAAGGAAGCAAATTCTGACTCATTACCACATGAATAAACCTTGAGGACATTATGCTAAGTGAAATAAGGCAGTCACAGAAGGACAAATACTGTTTGATTCCACTTATAGGTGGCACCTAGAGCAGTCAAATTCATCGAGACAGAAAATGGAATGGTGACTGCCAGGGCCTTGGGGAGGGGAAGTGGAAGTTACTATTTCATGGGGACAGAGTTTCAGTTTGGGAGGATGAAGACTTTCTGGAGGTGGATGGTGGTGATGGTTGCACAACATTGTGAACGTTACTTAATGCCACTTAACTGTACACCTAAAATGGCTAAAATGGTAATTTTATGTTATGTATACTTTACCACAATAAAAAAAGAGAATTTCCTCAACAGCCATCAAACAATGAAACATTCAAAAATATTTCAATAATCTTCGGAAAAAACCCAATTAAATTTCTCTCATCGGTTCATTGAATTCTAGTTCCACTGGTTCTTGAATCACTGATCTGCTTTTACGAAGTTCTTTGTTCTCGGACGAGAGAGAGCTGGGAAACCTGACTCATCCCCTGGTGCCAACTGTCAGAGCCACCTTGAGCAAACTCCCAAACCTGTGCGCACGAGGATATTTCTTCCAGTATCAATAGTGTAGAGCGCCTGCTAGAGGATTTCCCACTAAGGCTTCAGGACTGTCCTTCTTTGTTAAAGATCCACTTGCTAACCTGGATGTTATAGGAAGTTCAGGTAAATTCGAGCGGAAAGTGAAAACCTCCTGTTAAGAAAGACTCTGAGGAGCTGTGGTTAATTTATCACAGTTACTAATCATTTCAGAATGAAGAAAAGTGAACACGACCCATAACTAGCCGACGAGGCTCTTGATGGTTACCTTGAGAGGGGGACAGTGAGGGATTGACGGATCTTCAGGGCTTCCTGTCAAACGTAAAATCTCTGAAATAGATTTACATTAACAACATGCTACCTGTTTAAAATTAACCTTGGAAGGCTCAGTTCTCTTTTGATTTGACAATCTTCCCCTGTAGTTCTTATAATAGTGTTGGCTTATTTAAAAAATAGAGCACCCACAAACAAACCATTCTTTCTATCATCCCTCTTTTTATAAGATGAAAGAATAAATCTTTGTGATTGCCCAGGGACCTCTTGGGAAATATTATACATGGTTTAGGTGTAAAATATATTTTGAAAAGGAAAAAATATTTAGTGGTGGGGAGGGGGAGGCAAAATTAAAAGCTATTAGAGGATATTTTGAAAGGATCAATACCTAAGAAAAATGTGGTTTTAGCTGGACTCCTTAATCAAAATGAAAATACGACATTTGAAAATACACTTAGAAAATAACACAATTGTTAGGAATCTTCGTCCTTTCAGATGTGAGGAACTTCTAAATTTTTTAAATAATCAATATAAAAAGTCAACACAAAGCACAAAAAAATCACTTTTACTATATGGCGGCTCTGTTGTTTAGAAAAATTATGATCAAGGTAAAGAATAATCTTTTACTATTGCTTATTATGAGCAGACTATTCTAAGACCGACAGTCATTTTAACAGAAAGGAAACCAAATTCTAGTTTTACATTAACATGTTACCAGAAAAGGAGTAACAAAACTTTTATTGAAAGTATCTTATTAATAAACCCATCTGAACTGAGGAAACCTCGGCAAAGTTTAACATATTGTCTTAATTTTTTTTGAGATTTGTTGTTTGCCGGTATTATAACCCAAGACAAATAAATTTCCCTCCCTCACGCCTTCCACAACATGCTAGCCCCTCAGGTTCTGTCCTTCACTAAACTTTTTCATACTCTGGAAACACCTGACGCTTTAATACAAAAGTATTCTCTTTTTCTCTTGAAAAGCAAAAACACATTTCCTTACCTTGCATATAGAGTTGTATTTATTTGCCGTTATTATTCTTCATACAGTCTCATGTTGACAGAGTATATTAATTGAATATTCGTATAAGTTCTGTTATCAGAGAGAAAATTCAGACGTGAGTAATTGAAAACTCTCTGTCATACCCAATATTTTAGCAGATCAGAGACTTCACAAACACACACAATAGGATCCCCTTCAGCTGCATACATCCTTCCATATTTCCATATGTGGCAGAAAATGAACATGTTTGATAATAAAACCCAAGGAACAGCTTCTGTATAACATATAACAATAGTAAGCAAAGATATGTATACACATATACATGTCTGTATGTGTGCATACGTGTGCATGCACACATGCACATGCATACTTAGAGAACTGATTATATAATTTGCAGGGCTCAGTGCAAAATGAAAATGTGGGCCCTCTTTAAAAATTACATATATACATATACATATATATCTGATTAAATAAAATTTGCTTTTAAAGATGACCTCCCACATATGGACCTGGTTTCATAATTATTTTCTCCAAATATTCTGGTAAAACGGAGGTCATATATTCTAAAATGTAGTTGGACCAATGTTTCAACAGGCTACCTTACTTAAACATTTTTCAGGTATCTAACAATTGTCTACTAATTACTTTGACTTAATATTAATCCAAAGTTTTAACTTAATTAAGAATTTTGAGAATTATAGTATATTTAAGCTCATACACTACAGATGTGGTAATACTTGATATAAAAAATTTTCAGAACTCTAATTCAAATTAGTTGAACACGTAATTTCACACTGTTCTTAATTTTAAACATTACATAGAAGTAATGCTAGTTTATCTGTAAACCTGTGGGAAAAAAAAAAGCTCAGAATGTTCACATTGTAATTAGTCTCTTCATGGGAAAACAAATCCAAATCTTAAAATAAAATTAAATGCATACTTGTATTATATTCCACACTTACAAAATCAGGGAAAAGTCATGTAGCTATTTTTTAAACCAAAAATATTAAACCAGTTTGATTTATTGACCAATTCACCCTGCTTATGCAAACTTGGATTCTTAATTAAAAAATTTCTGAACTAACAATTTCTGTAAGAGGGCCTTTTTTCCCCCTTAAAAGACCAGCACATCTAAAGTATTAGAAGTTCAATTTCTTTATTTTGTAGAAATTTGGGGAATATTATATATGGGTAAATGTTTATAATTCTCCATAGAACAATCTGAATAGAACTCCTTTCAGAGACTATAACATCCAAATTGTTAATATTCTCCAGAAGTCAGAATGTTTCCCCCTCGGGACACAATGCGAAGCAGAGGTTGTCAGTTACAGACTCACAGACCCACCGAGAGCCCGCAGCCCTACAGTCCGAGCTACAGGTCAAAAATAAGCACAGAAACAGTAACACTCACCCATCCAGATCTCACAGAGCTTTTCTCTTCCACAGCGGGCATGATTATGTTTTTAATTCATTTGACTCCAAATAGATACACAACAAAGAAGAATCACAAACTAAATTCTCCCGTCATCTACTCCATCTAACAGACCACGGTGTCACCCTGTTTTCAGCCCATAAACCCAGATTTCCAGTCCCCACTCCCACCAAGGGGGCTTAATTTAGCGGCTGTGCACAGACCAGAGCCACACACACACAGGGTGCTCTCTCAGTGCAATGGAGACCAGCCTCGTGGTCAGACACCCACGGGTCTTGAAGACAGTGTAGCCCCGACCATGAGTTTCCTGATGCCCAGGATGACTCGACTTTCTGTCAAAGCCGGCTAGTGACCCAAGCCAAGAAACAAACCCACCAGTGCCTGAAACCAGCTGTGAAAAGAGATTGCAGGTTATACAGACGGGCGGTGTTGGCTAAGAACCAGAAACAAAAGCAAAAACACACAATCAGAGTTTGAAACAAACAAAAAACCCAGAGAAACCGAGAGTCAGCAAAGATGGAGTTCTGCTGCTGCTGGAGACTCACTTTGGGAATGAGGAAAGGTCACTGTGGGGCCCTGAGCACCACATGGGGTTTTTTTGGGCAACACAGTTTAATTGGCTCCAAGTGAGCCCATTTGCGTCTTTCTACGGAAAAATCTCTAAAACTGTCAAATTTCCAAAATGTTAAAGACATGAATGCATAAAAACAGAATAAACATAAGTCAAAGATTTATTTAACTCATTAATGAGGGGACAAGCTGATTCAAAGAGGATTTGAAGTACAGTATTTACAGCCATTGAAGAAACCATGTGAAATAAGACAGCTACTAGGTTAGAGTTTCTAAACTGGTTTATGTCCCCCCAGAGCCATAGCCTTTGGAGTTATCTATTATACCAGAACAGAAATAATTTACATCTCTATCTGGCATATATCTCCAAGCAACTTCAGCGAACCTGGGTCCCGACCAATGATAAGTGGTGAGCCAAGCAAAAGTACAGATCACTGACGAACCCTTGGAAGGGCCTTTGGCTCAAACTCCAGCATGACATTGAAAGGACACACATTTCTCCTGCTGCCTTATTTTCACATTTTGGATAACTTTTCTTAGCAAGGCAGATGGTGCAACTAGGAGAAGGGGTATTTGAGCAGGTGAGCCTGGTGCGAGAAACAAGATGGCTGAGAAGTGACAGAAGATGCAGAGTGTCCTCTCAGAGAGTTCACAGTAAAAGGTGACCTGCAAGGCCAGGGCAGCAGGGTTTCCTGGAAGAGGCACTGGGCTGTGAGGGGCCGACAAGGAGCAGGGTGTAGCTGGACCTGCAAGCTGACTGGCACAGAGCTCCCCAGGCAAGACACTCAGAGCCACCTGTGGAGTTTTCTTACTCTGACCTCCTCTCCGGCCGGAGCAGTTGATGCAGTTCTATGTCACATGGCTTCTAATGAAGGTCGAGAAAACGCATTCACAACACCTCACTCCATTGCTCTCGGTGAAGGGACAAGCAACTGTTGCCCCCTTGGCGGTGACCCCACGAGGCTTCCCTTTCTGAGGAGGGCTGTCCCCAGGCTCTCTCCCTGCACAGCGAGCTTGCTTCCTGGTTCTGTCCCACACCTCTAGCCTCACCACCATGCCTGGAGCCTGGAGCCAAGCAATACCCTGCAGTTCAGAGTCGCCAGCACGGTGCCCAAGAGGCGACTCCCCGGGGCTCCCCACCACATCGCAGCCCACGCCCCACCATGCTCTCTGCCTGCTTGTCGCATACTTTCTGTCTTATCTCAGTCCACAGTCCTTGCCCTCGTCGCTCTCTTCCTGACACTGCTCAGCCTGTGCCTTCCTCTCCCGAGCATCCTCAGCTGCTTCTTCCCCACCACCAGGCATCTCCTGGCTCGGGGTAGCCCCCTCCTCCAGCTACCTCCGCGCTCGGTGTAATGCCACCCCCACATGGCTGCACCCCACTGTCCTGAAGTACTCCTCTTTCCGCTTCTCTGTGTTCTAAATCTTCCTCGACTAAGCCTCAAGGCTTGTCCCTGCACTCTGCTGTACAACCACATCCCGCCCTCTCCGAGCATTCGAACACGCACCAGGTGGCCTGTGGATTAGAGCGACTGTTCCCTGGGGTGATTCAGGACTTTGGATCACGTCCAGACTGTCTTTACAGCTACAGCTTTCCCACGTTGGCTTCAAGATCCACACATGACCCAAGGCTGGGTGGGATTAAATGTGGAGCCCCTCCCCTGGCCCCACGTCCACCTGCATCTGAGGGCCCTGGGACTAGGTCCCTGGAATCAGCTTGTCCCTTAAGTTTGGGAAGCCCAGAACAACTCTAAGTGAACCTTAAGACAGTTTTAAAACAGATCCAGGTTCTTTCAATCTGTCTTTCCGGTTTGGGAAAAGCTGAGATATAATTAGGGGAGGTATTTGTGTCTATCCTCCAAAGTCTTTGGAAAAACTCGCTCAGGCCAGAGCTCTGTGCATTGCTTCTACTGGCTTAGCAGGGACCACAGAGGTGAATGTGAGGGAACGAGAGTGCCTTTCTGGCCTCTCTCCTGCTCCTCCAGCCATCCCCAACTCTTCGAGTTGAGAGGGGAGCCCTCAGGGGCACAAGCTCCAGCCATCCCTTTTGCTTTGGCTCTGGGCAACACGGTAGGCCAAGCGCCAAGGCCCCAGGGTGCCTTTTCACTGCTTCTTCCACAAGGAACCCAGATGACCTGGCCCTCCTGCTGATCTTCGCCCAGAAAGGGCAGCCAAAGAGCTGCTGGCTCTTCCTAAAGTGGGGGCCAGACTCTTAGAGCCCAGGCTTTGAGTCCCAGCTCCAGCATCTACCAGTTATGTGAATTCGAGCAAGCCAACCTTAACTTATCTCATCCACAGGCTGAACAATATTAAGGCCCACCATATACTTCATAGAGCTTTTCTGAGGATCAAAGGAGATTTGAATAACCTCACAAACAATAAAGCATTAGAGAAATGTTAGTATTACCATTCATGGTAATAATACAGTAAATAATAGTAAAATTTTAGGTGTATCATGAACGCACCTCATCGTAATGACGTCTCTCCTAGTAACACCTGTCCTCATAACAAATCTTAACAAATCCTCAGTCTCCCCATAAACTACCTTTTCTTCACTTCACACAGTACAATACTATTCTCCCCATCTCTCCTGCCCAGGCAAGACACGCATCACTTCCTGAGGAGTTTGCGACCCTCGCTTTCCCACCTGCCCCACAGCTTCCTCCGCAGACTCACACCTTGGGCGGCAGGGCGGAGTCGAGTACCGTCCGGGCAGCCCACCCGCTCCGCCCCTCGTCCAGTGAGGGCCGCGCTAAGACATCCTCCAGCTCTGGCAGTTCCTTCCTCAGCCAGCTGGGCGTCGACTCAGCTCCAGTGTCACCTGGGGCATGTCCCATGACACACAGCAGTGAACAAGAGTTCCGTGACCCAGCACATTTGGGAGACGCTGGACAAAGTTAAAGTTGTTTCGGTTTGCTTGTGGAACTGCAGGACTTTTCAGACGTTAATATACTGACGTATGTTACAAATTCGCAGGTGGGGAAGTGGTGTGCTGCTTCCCAAACCTACTGGGCCAGGGACCCCTTTTTTCTGGCACAGTCTTTGGCTGGGTTGTGTCCTGGGGAACACTGTCTTTACCTGTCTTTTGGGGTCAGCACACTGAGGCGCCCTCCGCAGGGCTTCCAGCCCGGGGTCAGAGATGAACCCTGGCTGAAGCGTTCGTTCATTGCAGACAGCTCCTTCACCCCGTGTCAGCGCTCCTCCCTGTCAGTTGGACTCACCCCTCCCATCTTCTCGCAGACACAATGGCATCCTGCAGAGAGCTTTCCTCCTCCCCTCACCTCCCGGCACTGCTCCCAGCACTGCAGTTCTGTCAGCTCACAGGCTAGGGCAGAGTACTCATCTTTCTGCTTCTCACAGGGGAGAGCACTTGGTCCATGACCACCATGAGGAACAGCAGGGAGAGGCCTCCCCGGCCAATCTCAGCAAAAAAGCCAGGGACAAGCAGGGTTAAGCCTGCAAGTCGCTCCGGAACCAACTTCTCTAGAGAGAAAGATTCCTATCTGCCAAGGAGTCCAGGCCTGAGGGCCTTGGTGGCCCTGGAGACCACCCCAGAGAAGCCCCCGTCCTTGACAAACAAGGAGAGACTTGTCATCTCACCCCAGGCCAGCAAGAAGACACGTGTCTCCTCGGTTCAGGAAGGGCTCTCTCCCTCCCATTTGAGCCCAGTTTGGAAATTTCACCCTCCCTCGGGGACCTGGGTGTTTTCCTTCAATTTAATTGTTCGCAGGCCCTCTGCCAGGCCCTGGGGGAGACAAGAAAAGTGTCTCTGGGGAGCATGATCTGCACTAGAAGGAGTCAGGACACACGCCTTCCAGGTTTCACCCTCTGTAACAGGGGTTCTAGGAGCAGCCGCGGTGCTGGGGGAACCAAAGCCTGCTCAGGCCTCCGAGGACCATTGTCCCTGTGTGTTTCAACCACATGCCCAAAGGGGAGGTTTGCAGCAAACTGCTCTCTGCTGATAGCCCATGGCAAGGGGCAGAGGTCACTTACTGTGAAGTTATAAGAGCTTCAGCTTTGGAGCTTCCACCCTGTTCAAGCGCCTTCCGAGCCCCCGTGCCCAACCTTGCACCTGCACTTTAGGATTCTCTTCCTTATTCCCAAACTGAGTAAGTCTTGGCCGCATGAGTCCTGGATCCACTCTTGGTGGGTGAGAGGCACATGCCTCCATTAGGTCCCATTCTGTGGAAACTTGCTGGACCAGAAGATGGTCCTGAACTTGATAAAGCTGGTCCTGAACTGGATGTCACATGATAGAAGTGCCCGTGACCAGCTCTCAGCGTTGGTGCATTTGTGGAGAAGATCGTTTTTTGGGAAGGCGCTGGCATTTCCGGATCTGAATGGCTGAGATGGTCCCGAGACAGCCATACGCACCATAGGACACCTGAAAACCCTGCTGCTGATGGCCTTGATGATGCCACAGTCCAGCAGGCCAGTGGGCCAAACTAGGGGATGACCCACTTGTTTCCTACTCAACTTTATTTTTGGGAAAATTCTCGTGACCATTAGCATCTTCCAGCAGTCTCAGCTTGTTACTCTGTGTTTATTTCCTCCAAAACTTATTTACCTTTTCTAGAAATCAGTGCAACTCATCATGAACTCCCACATGAAGGCAAATAACAGCCAGAGACATAGATAATGACCAGTATTCCCAATGATGGGACTTGCCAGTCAAGTAACAGTTGTGTCTGACCAGCTTTGGGAGCTCTGCCCTTTGGCTCAAGCACTCTCACCAGAGTCAGCTTTCTGGGACCCAGACCCCCTTTGTGCTCTGAAACTTCAAAGCAAAATGCTTCCTTGTCTCAAGGCTGTCAGAACTCACTGGATTCCCTTTAAAGTTCTCTAGAATCCCCTTCCCATACTTATTGCTTCCAAGATAAAACAAAGTTCTGCATCCTTTTGCTGTAAAGAATGTTGGAGAGGAAAATCCGACTGTAGGCTCAGAGCTGTAATTTATTTGTGCTTTTCCCATCCCCGTGGGAATAAAGAAAAGCACACGCCATTGCCCAACAGAAAAAGCCTCCCCTGGAGCATAGGATGTGCTCCGCGGGTGGAGGAACCATGCCAGGGAGACAAGCCGCCCTATAAAATGGGAGGGAGCCCCAACAAAAAGTCTGGCTTTGAAAACGAACCCCTGAGGCCAGACCCACTTGGTGGGAAACAGATGTGCCTGTGACAGAAGGAGGAGATTTGTGGGCCTCTCTCTCTCCCTCGCAGTCCAGCCACGTTCACGGTGAGCTCCGCGTGGAGCAGCCCCCGGGCTTGCTGGGATTAGAATTGCTCCTTTCAGCTTTCAGTCATGGCTGGGTGATCAGAAATTCCCAGGACTTGTGATAGTAATAAAAGTATCACCAACAAAAAAAAAATAATCTAAAGAGGGAAGATGGAAGGGACTCCAGATCTAGTACTCTGAGAGAACAGTCAGGAGAAAGTGTCTTGAAAATGTGTCCCTCTCTGTTTTGGGGAGAAAAGAATTGATAGTTTTCTCTTTTTACCATTAAAATCCTCTCCCTATAAAAAAGTAAAAAGGTTTCATGTACAACTTCTCACTACACGGATCACCTCCCGTCTACCCCTTCACTCAGCAGAGGGTGACATTCAGCCTCCTGCCCCCTTAGGCCACCAAGAGATATGGGGGCTGCTTCCCAAGTCAGTCCTCAAGGGTCTGGGTCCTCTCACATAATGAGACCCAGGCCACCAGGCATGCCAGCAAACCCTTGTCACTCCTTCAGCTGTATCCACCTACGATAGGCTTCACTCGGGTTCGTGTTGTCTGTATAATAGATTATATTTTGAGAAGAATGTTGACACTCTCTTGATTTTCTCCTAGTGTTACACTGCTGAGATGAAGCCTGGGCCCAGTCCTGTCCCAAATCCATGAGACTACAATCTTTGTGCCGATTCAGTTCAAGCCAGACTCAGGATGCAGGTTTACGATCGAGGCCAACTCAGCTCGTATTAAGGCTTGCAACCAACCGGCAGAGAAGGAGGTGCTCTGAGCCCAGAGAGAGGCCGACTTCTAAGCTAAATGTGTGCAACTCCAGAAGCAAAGCTCGAGCCGCTGCCCACACTGCCGTTCTCTCAGCCGTCGCCCACGTCCAAGCATAGCAGAAGGAATAGAGCTATTTGGAGAGGATCGTAAAATGTTAGCGCTGGAATTGACCACTGCGCTCCCAGACTAGCGCCATCTCGTTATTCAACTGGAGCGAGTGAGTGCCAGACCGGCCTGCTCAGGGTCAGCCAGCTTATTAATTGAAGACAGAAAGATAATGTGGAAATCAAACACTTTTGCCATTTTGTGACAGCTCTGGGCTAAGATTTTATGAGGAAGATGTTGGAACCGTAACTGAAATTTGGGACTGAGAATTTTATATGGATTGAGTTTTTCCATGCTTCTCCTTCTCGCACATGGTGGAAATACTGAGAGCTGACTACACGCAAGCGCCCCGTAAAAATACGGGATTCCTACATGGAAGGCGAGTGAGGGCAGAGGCTGCTGTCTATTAGCCTGCCGACTTTTCACACGCTGTCTCCGCAGCTCTCCTTTCCCTGTGCCGCCTCGACAGCTGAGGTAACAAGACTTCTATGTCACCTTGAGGCTCAGGCAATTATCTGACTCATGGTAGACGTGTGGGTTACACACAGCACTGGGTTAGTGTGGCCAGAAATCAAAGCTCTGTGGCGTGACCGAGATACGCCTGGACCTTCCTGTGTCCTCTCTCTGCCCTCTCTCATGGGGACACTCGGGTCCCCTCTTCCGTAATGCTGACACCCCACGGTGGGGACGCTTGGAGTGGAAAAAGCTCTATGTTCAGAGGAGAAATGCATGGAGCCCAGACATGGTTGAGTTACCTCCCTAATCTTGGGTACAATGTCTGAGGGCGCACCCAGCCTCCCCTCCTCCCTAAGCGGGTCTCAAGCTGTCTAGTCCTTAAGGTCAAGGTCGAGTCCTTCCTCTCCTTGTTCCTGGACGCTTTGTGATAAGCTGGCCCCAGGAACGTGCCCTCCCACCTCCTCCAGCCCTCTCAAACTGCTCCGGCATTCAGCCTGAGCTAGCTGGCAACTTGATTTTATTTTATTTTGTTGATTTGATTTTATTTTTTGGCAGCTCCCATCACCCCACCTAAATCTGGAGCTCCTTGAGGACCAGAACCCGGCATATGTAAATACGTGGTGTGTTTAATACCTAGCACAGCTCAGAAAGGTCCTTGGGGACCATCCTTCAGTGACAACAAAGCCATCTGTGCTGCGGTTCCTGTCTTGAAAGAGGAAGCAGTGACACAGGTTTATAAAGAGTTTGTCTCTCACTAGAACATTGGCCCTTGCTGGGCAAAGAAAGCTTTTTCTAGATAAAGTGGAGCTGCTTGGGGGCTGGCCACTGGGGGCTGGGCCAGGTGAGGAAGAGAAACACTTTCCTCGGCCTAGGTGATGGAATTGTTCTTGTCACTCTAGCCCATGGGGTGGGGAAGGGTGTTCACAGCCCTGTCAGAAGCTTCCCTGATGGCCTCTGACTGGAGCAAGCGGGCGAGCGGGCCTGGAGCAGCGATGACCTGCCCCTCCCCAGCCAGCTGCCCGCGGGCGGCCGGGCCTGCTGCTCAGGCCTGTCGGCTGGGCTGTTGGTCCTTGAGCAAACAGTGTGATGACTCTCACTCCTGCTGACATTCGTGGAGAAGAGCCCCAGGCAGGAAGGAACGCTGGTTGGGCTCGA
Source organism: Equus caballus (assembly GCF_041296265.1). Classification (NCBI taxonomy): domain Eukaryota; kingdom Metazoa; phylum Chordata; class Mammalia; order Perissodactyla; family Equidae; genus Equus; species Equus caballus. The sequence continues at coordinate 18,724,210 of NC_091712.1, read as the reverse complement.
GCCACTTCTGAAAACACAGGCAACTGCACAAAACCCCCGAGGGTTCCTGTCCTGTGACCCAAAGGATGTGACAGGCTGGGCTGGGGAGTGGAGGTGCACGGGAATGGGGGTGGGCAGTTCACGAGGTGGCCTCTGGCCTCGAGGCGTGCTTCAGAGGGGGCTCCTTGTGTGGGAGTAAAGGAATCTGGGATGTTCCCAGTACAGCTAGATTAAATTCTTTTGGCTTGTTGGTGTGCAATGAGCCCAGCACGATGTCAGGTGACACTCACAACCAAAAAAAGTGCTGATCCCTGCCAGAATAAGTACTTCAGAGGCGGGCTCCTTCGGGCCTTCACATGGGAGAGATGGTTAAAACCGAACGTGGTCAAAAAAGACTGGTGGAATTTTCGTGTGTTTAGGGGTGCATCTCAGAGCCAGACGATGGCATGAAATGCACAGGGGAAAGCAAATGTGCTATGTTTGGGGTGTCAGGTGCTGTGAGGGCTAGCCAACTGGGGACAGAGGTGGGATTAGTAGCAGATAGGATTAGAAAGGCAGAATTTGTCATAGCAGGGCCTTGAATGCCAAGCAAGAGAGTTTGGTTCTTCTCCCACAAGCAAGGGAGACCCACTGGAGGCTTTGGCAGAAGCAGTGGAATGGCAAGGTGGGTATTTGGAGAGCTCACCTGAATGGAGGGGCCAGAGCCTGAAGGCAGAGGGTTATGACTCAGGCAGGACATTGGGACCACCCTGCACTGCTGGCCAAGGGGATGTCCAGCAGGGGACAGATAGAGCAGGTATTTTGGAGGAAGAATCCGTCTCCTAATGACCCTTCCTGCCTGGACAAAGTGCCTGTGCCTTTGACAAAGCGGCACTGTAGCCTTGTTACTCTTCTAGCCAAATCCCCGCGGCTTCCCCATGGCTCGCCATATAAAGCTCTAACTCCTCGGCTGGCCTTCAAGGCCCACACCAGTGATTTTCATGCTTTTTTAAAGCAGCAGGATTCTTCTTCAAAGGTGATCTTACGCAGAAAACCAAGATGTAAAACAGACAAAAGCAGAGCAGCTCTACTCAAATCTATGCACAGGCCCCGCCCATTCTCCATTCAGCCCCTCCCCGTACGTTTTAGTGCCCAGTCCATCACCCCTGACACCGGATCCCTATCCCCACCTGCAGAGTCTGAGACCCCTCCAAGCAAATCCTAGCCCTTTAAGGAGCATAGTTGGAGCCCATTTCCCTACCAGGTCAGTTTCAATTTGCCTTTCTCTGCTGCTCTTCATGCCCATCAGTGTTCTTGACCTTCTGCTGTGAACATACCTTGGTCCTTGGCATCCTGCTGCTGTTTGCCCTCATCTTGACATGATGTCCTCATAACACCTCACACGCTTCCAAACATCACCAGGTCCAGCTAATGCTTCTCCTTTACTGTTGTCATCATCACCATCATAAACACCATCATCATCATCACCATCACACCATCATCATCACCATCATCACCACCATCATCATCACCATCATCACCACCATCATCATCATCACTATCACCATCATCATCATTATCATCATCATCACCATCATCATAACCCTTCAGCCAAAAAGTATATTGAACACTTACTATATTCATTCAATAGAGATTTTCTCTTTTTGTTTTTATGTAGTTTTGTTTGTTTGTTTGTTTGTTTTTGTGAGGAAGATTGGCTCTGACCTAACATCTGTTGCTAATCTTCCTCTTCTTTTTTTCTTTCTTTCTCTTCCCAAAGCCCCAGTACATAGTTGTATATCCTAGTGTAGATCATTCCAATTCCTCTCTGTGGGATGCTGCCACAGCACGGCTTGATGAGTGCTGCATAGGTCCGTGCCCAGGATCTGAACCAGTGAACCCTGGGCCACTGAAGCAGAGTGCATGAACTTAACTGCTCAGCTACCGGGCCAGCCCTGGAAATGTTTTCATTTAATGCTCACATCAACACACCCAGGTAGGTATTATTATTTCTCTCACTTTACAGACCAAAACTAAAGTATAAAGAGGTTAAGTAAACTGCTCGAGGGCACCCAGCTAGGAAGCAGCTGAGCCAAGATTCAAACCCGGGCAGTCCAACATAAGAGCGCCACTCCCAACAGGGTCCTCCACAGCCTCCCCAAGTACATATACGTAGATTGGTTGGTGGATTAATTAGGCTGATGACAGAGGGAATACAAATTATGAAAGAGAAAATTCACTCAATCATTTAGCAATAGGTACTAGTTCCTACTATGTGCCAAGCCCTGTGCCAGGCTCCAGACAGATGGTGGTGAAACAGGTGCGACACTGCTCTGTCCCCTGTGGGGCTTGCAGTCTTGGGAAAGGAGTCAAAGATGATCATGAGTTTTCCAGTGTGAGTGAGTCAGAGACAAAATGATAGTACCCTTGGGAGAAAATTCAGGTGAAGGAGTGAACTTAGAGGTAAGAAGATGATTTTGGGAAGCATGGAGCTTCAGGTGCCAGGGTAAAGCAAATTAACAAATGAAATTATTCAGATGGTAGTGGACATACTGGCCGGGAGCTCAGAGAGAGACAGTTGTGGGAGACATGGACCTCGGAACTACGTAAATAGTGTTGACAGCCAAAGACAGGAGCCTAAGCCAAGATTCACATAGAGAAAATTAAGTCTAGAAACAGGAGCCAAGCCATGGAGAATGCTCCAGAGGGGATGACACAGCTGAGAGAAGAAACGGTTACAAGTGGCAAAGGCGCCAGGGGCTGAGGAGGTTTGAAGGAGAGGGAGAGGTGGTTAACAGTGCCAAAGATCTCAGGCGGAGCGACAAAAAGAACATGAGGTCTGTCCATTGGACGTCCAGCGAAGTTTTTGCCGATTTGTGAGAGCACAGTTTCAACAGAGGGGTGAGGCTAATTGATAGATTATGGGGGACTTGGGAGGAAAATGGGTGACGGGAAAAGGCAAGAGCCGCTTGCTAAATACACCTCACGTTGAGAAGCTGGCGTGATAGTAATGGTCGGCTAAAGGAATAAAATGCTGAACGAAATCAGTTTTACTGCTCATGTGACCTGACCCAAATATGACTATGTTTAAATGTGACAGTCACTGGATTTAAAATAGACTGCTTAAAGTCATGCCAATGAAAACAGGACCCTCAAAGTTGACCTACCTGAATCTCAGGAGTTCCCACCCAAATGAATGGTGGTCTCTGCTCTCCATTTCCTGTTTGGGATCATGACCAAGTTTAGTTCGGCAGATTCTTTCTTCCTTTTATAACTAAAATTTTAAAAATAAAAGAAACAATCTAGTTCTTCCCCCAAATGTATTTGTCCTTGGGGAAACATTTACATTCTTATGACCCCAAATGCTAAGCCAATAAAAGCAGCAGCAGAAGCCATTATTCATTGTTATCAGCCAAAAAGCAGAAGGAAATGAAAAGCTCAGAGAATTTCAGTGTTTTGGGTGGAGAAAAACGACTTTTTTGTCTTTGTATTTTTGTCTTCTCTGCCACTATAATTTAGACAGACAGAGAAGTGGCCTGGCAATCGGCCGTGTCCATAAGGCCAAATAGCTCATTTCCCAGAGGGCTTGGAGAAAGACCGTTGGGGCATCTTTACAAAAAGTGTGGCAGGCTCAGGCCTGGAACTGGGGGAGATCACGAGAGTGAGCTGCTTCTTGCTGAAAGAAACTGCTAAATTCAACACCAGAATGCATTAATTTTGGAATCATAAAGATACAATCTTCCTAGCATACTCATTGCATATTGACCTCTGATCCAATTCAGGCCCGGAAACTAAAGCCGAGGGCAAATCAGAAATAGGGAGGCAGTGACAGCCATGGGTCACAACCACTTTGAGGAGAGGCTGAGACAACTGAGGTCATTTTGGCTTGAGAAAAGAGGAAACGGAGAAAAGATATGGATCACATGAGTAACTATTAGCTCTTTCTGTTAGGAACAAAACACAAAGAAAGAGTTTAAACTCTCACAAGAAGGCTTTAGTTGGAAATTAGGAAAGAGTTTCTGACCAATTGGTTTGTAAATATTTAGTGTCTTGCTAAGGGTCATTGAGATTACCCAGGTTCAATCCTATATCCTCCGATGTGACCTTGAGCGAGTTACTGAGCCTCTCTGTGTCTCAATTTCCTCCAAAGTGGGATTTAGCAGTCCCTAACTGTGGAAAGGATTTTGTGAGTTAGCCCATGAAAATCGCTTAGCAGAGAAACAGAGCATCATAGACGCTCTGTGAATGGTAGTCATCCTGGTCTCCATCATGACCGTTACCATCCTCATTACAACCCAGCAACACTCATCAGAACCCACAACGTCAGATGAGAAGGAAATGTAACACCATTTTTCTAAACCTGAATTTAACATCTATTTTGAGCCCCCACTTGGAGGAAAATACATCTCTGGCAACTCGGGGTTACCTCCTTCCTTGTAGGGGGAGGATTGACTTCTGTATAGCCCAGGGGTTGAGGAGAGGGGGGATCTAGGGTGATCATTAGTCCATATCGGCATCCCCAGAGATCTGGGTGTGGTTTCAGGTCTCAGTCCACACAGGTGGCTACCACCTTCAAGGCCTCCATAGGCCCAGCTCTCTTTTAGCTACTTCAATGGTCTTCTTGAGGACAGATGGCCATGGGAATCCTGGGAGGCTCCTCAAATGACTCTAGACCCAAGCAGCCATTTCCCTTTGGGGATCTCATCACCACCCCAGGGCCAGGCCCAGGAGAAGTGAGACCAGGATCCCTCTGCCAACTGACTCCCAAGACATTTATTCCCTTCAGTAGGCCTTGGCGCCAAGAGGGCAGGGTGTGGGACCTACCTTGCTTGAGACCCAAACCTCTACACACACACCTTACTTCCCCTCTGAGTCGCTCTCCCCTGTGGGTTACAGGGGTAGATGGGGGACTAAAGCTTCGATTAGTTCACACATTATCCCACTGCTCCCTGAAGACATCAATCTCTCACTTCAGCCCCCGCCCAACAGAAGGCTCCTTATGTGGTCGTCTTGCTGCTTTTCTTAAATAACTTCCTGCTGTCTACACAAAAAGACTGCAAAAGGCTCCTCCAAAGATCCTGTGGCTGCCCTCTGTGCCCTTCTCTGTGCCCTTCTCTAAGGTCCCTGCAGCCATGTGCTATCAAGACAGGGAAGTTCACGGCGCTCGCCACAGGCAAACAAGCTAACGCATCACACCTCCATCGAGTGAAATGGCTCAGGTAAACCATGGCAGGAAATAGCTTAATTCCATTCTATATATTTATCTAAATAACTTACACAAAACACATAAGGAACAAGACAAAAATAAAGGGTAAAATTGGTCAAAAAAGAAAATAAAGGAATCAGGAGTCAGGAAGGATTTGCTCCACATGCCAGGGAGCCCCAACTTGCTCCAGGACCGTCACAAAGAGGACTCACCTTCCCAGTAGCCAGGGCACGGAGTCTGCCCAGTGCTGAAATTCTCCCCACAGGCCCTCGGGAGGGGGACCCTGTGTAACGTAGAGAACTAAAGCTCAGTGATACCTGCAAGGGCACTAATACAGTGAGCTGCCCCAGGCTGCTGCTTACAACTCCTCGGCCATGGACCCAGAGCGTCTTGACAAATGGAATACCAATCAAAATAATTTCCCAAGGGCCAGTACTGTGCCATCCACACACCCATCTTCTTGTTGTTTAACTAAATAACAAACAAGCTAAGTAAGCCTAAATAAGGTTTAGCAGGTTTAAGAGAGGTGAAAAAACTGCATATTATTCAGGCAGTCAAGTATTTAGCAACAGGAAGTTCAGGTTGGGGTGACCAACTGTCCCATTTGCTGGGGACTCAGGGCTTTGAGTATTAAACAGTTGGTCACCCTGGTTCAGAGCGACACCTCCCACCTTGTACCTGGATCATAGCTCTTCTGTGTTGCTATGTAGGTGCAAAACTTTAAAATTCAGACAATCTGAGGTGGAGTTGACGCCTTCTGAGAAGAACTGAGGATCTAACAGGAAGGAGCGAGCAGCGGCCAGACCTCCACCAGGAAGGGGTGGAGGGAGCTGTGCAGGTAGGGCCCAGATTCTCCTCCAGAAGCAAAACACCCAGCCTTGTGGTTTGTTCATTCGAGGTGCTCAATAAATAGTAGAATCAAGTTGACTTGGAGGGACTCTAGGGGGTACGTTGTTCCTCTGCCTCTTCCAGCCCCTTTTGCCTCGTCTTCCCATGAGCGCCTCATTGGGGCACGCATCTCGTTTGCTAATCGGCCCTTGATCCCATCCTCCGTTCAGGGCCAGGATGTGTGTCCTGGTCGCGGGGCCTCTGGTGACAGAGAGGAGAGTCCTCTTCTGCGGGTGCCTAATGCTCTTCTCCTGGCCCCTGGAGACTGGCCTGACAGGATCCGGGGGAGGATCCTGCTCCAAGAAGTGTCCTCCCTGGTTTCCCCTTCCCTGAGAACAGAGTGTGACCAGTCTCTGGGCTGTTTCCTTCCAATCTCACTTACTCCTGCTTCTTAGGCACCCCGAGGATGCAGAGCGCTGGGGTACGGCACTGGGGTGTCAGGCAGGAAGAAAACATCATCCTTGCCCACGGGGGTTTTGTGGTTAGTTACTCAGACAAATAGGTAAATAAGTAAATGAGTCTTCTCAACTTCCTTTTGGAAAGTTTGGAAATGATTAATAATTAAAACAAAACACAAAAACAACCACAACGATAAAAATGAAAATTAAAAAACCTCCAAGAACTCAGCTCTCATGCCAAAATTAAACCAAAACAATTGAGGCCTCTGAAAATTATCTCCCACTCCCTCCCTGGAATGATACCTCTTCCCTGGGCTTCTCCTCCACTTTCTGGAAGAGAAACAATTAAAGAAATAGATTCTCTAACTCCTGATTTATTTATCCATACCTACAGGAGGGTCGCTCATCTTTTCTGGGCCTGAGTTGTTTCATCAAGAAATAAAAATAATAATATAATAGCAGTCATTTGAAAAGTGCTAGGTATATATCAGGTACTGTTCTAAGCACTTTGTTTATATTAACTAACTTAATCTTCACAATAATATTGTGAGGTACATCCTATCATGGTCTCCATTTTATAGATGAGAAAACTAGGGTGCAAAGAATTTAAATAACTTGCACAAAGTCACACAGTTGGTAAGTGAGAGGGCTGAGATTCAATCTAGACTGGCTTCAGGATGCGTGCATTTAGCATTACTCAATGCTGAATGATAAACTGAATGGGTGGATAGTGGATGGATGGTGGATGGATGAATGGGTAGTGGATGGTCGGATGGATGGATGGTAGATGATGGCAAATGGATGGATGGTGGATGGATGGTGGATAGACAGTGGATGGATGGATGGTTGGTGGATGGTCAGATGGACAGATGGATGGATGGTGGATGGATGGATGTTGGGTGGTGGGTGGATGAATGGGTGGCAGATGGTCAGATGAAGGCACTGGCATAGCAATCGCAGATACCTCTTTTATCTGCAGTATATGGCATCAATATTTAAAATTCATGCTCTTAACATGAATTGTGGTTCTTAACATTCTTTTATTTCAAAATGAAGTGGAGGAGTGTCCCTTAGGAGGACAACAGACTCTGAGCTGAGTACGAAGGCAGCCTCTATTGTATGACACCTTCCTTGGAAAAGGAGCATCCCCCTCCAGGACTCATTTAAATCTCTGTGGAATAGAAGCAAAGAAGTTGTGTTTCTCCAAAAAGAATTAGTCTCAGAAGAGTTCTCAGAAAATCTTGGACACAAATTTCTCCTTTGGAGCCAAGACTCACACATATCTTACATGAAAGCGAAAAGAATATTTGCAGTTACCCTCAAAGAAATAGATTACTACATCCAGTCAACAGAGCTTGTCTTAAACCTCCAAAGAATTAGATGAGCTCTCCTTAAATATTACTCTTTAATTAAGGGACCAGTTTGAAGCCAGCCAGATCTGGGGCTTTGGGCTAGCAATCACCAGACCTCAGTGACAGGTCTGTTTTCTCTCTCAGTGATATTAATCTTTTGACCACCAAACATTTTCTTTAATAAAAGCATTTTGTGTGCCTTACTCTTAGCAGACTCCTAGGGACTGCTTAGATACGGAAGGAAGGAAAATTCTGTGGATCCAGAGAACCAAGTATGACTGAGCACTTACTTTACCCTAGAAGAGATCACATGCCACGGGAAACTATTATGCTTTAAAAACTTACCCTTGGCACAATTTTCAAAGATATAGAGATTTGCCTTTTTCTGATTTTGTTTAGAAGATAATAAAGTTTTATTTTCTTTTTAATTGTTTGATGGATAGGTCTGATTAATGCCTTTCGTATTTTCCATTGGTCTGGAACTCAAATGGGCCTATGTGAATTTAACTCTTACACCTCCATTTTAGTTAGCTCATATTCTGAAGAATTCTGCAAGGCGAATAGCATTGGGCAGAGACTGGTATATTATTTGGGCTCTATTATTCCTGCAAGAGTCACGGAACCCTACTTAGACTCAGTTTCTCAGCCTGACCAGCAAAATGGAGATACTCTTCTCCACCCTACTATCTAGGCATTGACAGGAATGCACCATCATTGAAACTAGGGGTGTTGTGTAGTGGTTGACATAGTTAGGTAACAGATAAGAATAGTCATTCTGAAAAGCAGAAGAAATAGTGATGAAGCAACATTTACATCATTGTATTAATATAATGGGCTTTGAACCTACAAGTTAGGTTGTAACCAAGCATCATGCACTTACAGACAAATTCCTCTGAAAATTCAATGACGCAAACAGCAAAATTGTTTACCATCATATAAAGGTAATACTAAAAATGAGATTCTAACACTAGTACTGTTATAGTCTACATGCCCCACATTTAGATCTTTTGGTTGTATCACTAAAACGCTATCTTAAAAAACATAGCCCGTGCTCCTTCTGGAGAAACATACCTTCTTTGCTTCCATTCCACAGGGATTTAAATGAGTCCTGGCGGGCGATGCTCCTTTCCAAGGAAGGTGTAATACACTAGAGGCTGCAGAAGGGAGGAGGCTGGGGCACTGTAGTATTATCGGGTGGAGTGGGTGTCGTTAGGGTGCCCCTGGTGGCCTTTTCTCAATTTCAGTTCTTTACAAAAGATAGGGAAATAATAATTTATGAAGGTGTGGGAACTGAGATTTATGGTAGTTGTCATCTCCAAGGCAGTTTAGAGCATCAGAGAATCCATAAGCTTTAACGCCACCCATCCCGTTCCCGACTGTGAATAAAATTCTCCCCAGAGATGGCTACGAAAACCGCCAGGAGCAAGGATGGTCTTAAAGCCATGAGCTTTGTTTCCTGGTACTATGTCAGAGTGCAGCCTCGCCTTCTAGAGACTATTCCAAGTGTCCTGAGCACTATTTAGGGGCTCAAATACCAGCCAAAAGAGCCCTGACCTCAGAGACCTCTTTGACTCTAGATACTCTTTGTCCACATCCTAATGGCCAAAGGAGAAGCCCCAGCCCCCCTTCACAGCCTCTTGTCACTTAAGGCGTGTTTATTAATAACTCTTCCCAGTGACCCTTAAAGTCGTTCAGCCCATTAGCTTCCAGTTTCTCTTGCTCCAGCTAGGAGAGCAAAGGGTTTAGGAACCATAACACAAGAAGGAAGGCTGAAAGAGAAAGAAAAACGTCTTAGTGGTGACAAGGTAACTGATTTTAGACACTTAAAGGCATTCCTATGAAAGAGGAATTAGAATGTTTATCTGGCATGACATCAGAGAACAAAGCTGGGCCCAGTAAGCGGAAGTTATGTGGAGGCAGATATCTGGCTCAGTATTGTGAAGAACAGCCTTTAGCACCAGAATGGGCTCCCTTGTGAGGTAGAGAGTTCCCCAGCACTGAAAGTATGCAAACAGAGGTTCTCTGACCACTTATCAAGAGGGGATCTTGCACTGGATAGAGAGTTGGTCTAAGGTTTGGACTCAAAGACCTCCAAGGCCCTTTTAAATGGAGATACCAGGATGCTGAGTTCATTAGTGAGTTTTCTCACACCTGGGAATTGCCCCATCATTTCTCAGGCCCTACCTCCCCCTTTAGTCTCTGCACAAAGCCTGGAGTAAGGACCTTTCACATTCCCCAGATATCATCTTCCCTACCCAATTGAAAAGGTGAGCAGGACAGAAATCCACCTGTGGGATGAGGTTCTCATTGCTGTTTCTCAGGGCAGAAGTGGGAAGCCAGTAGACTTTGCGGTCTGCAGTGCCTCATTTTCTCAGAAGCCCACTACCCTTACACCACCTCCTTTCATCTCTTAGAACAAAAGAGAAGACATCACATGTTTCCAGAGAGTATATAGTGATTAAAACAGGGCCTGGGACACAGGCACTCGATAAATCTTTGTTCAAGGAATCGATGGACACATTTTAAAAGAAGAGAAGAGAGCAGACAATGCTTGACCCAAAAGGCAAATATCTTAGTCCTTCCAGGCCCATCTGTTCAATAAGGATGAATAAACTAACAGTGCCTTGCTTTGGGATTGTTCTTAGGATCAGAGGATATAATGAAGGTAATATGCTTAGCAGAGTGTCTGACACATAATCCAGGTTTAATAAATGCTAGCTCTCTTCATTATAATTATAAACTATAACTATATATTCATAATTCTAATTCATATAATTATACATTCATATCATTCATGTAATTATATATTATAACATATAATATATATCCATATATTATATGTAATATATAATAAAATTATAATTATATATTATAGTTGCTATTATTACTACTACTGTTATTTTTTTTTAAGACTGGCACCTGAGCTAACATCTGTTGCCTATCTTTTTGGGTTTTTTCCTTCTTCCTCTTCTTATCCCCAAAGCCCCCCAGTACATGGTTGTATATTCTCGTTGCAGGTCCTTCTAGTTGTGCTATTTTAAACAATATGATCAGGGGAAGGGATGGAGAGGACAAAGAGATATTTAATATTGGAACAGAACTTCTTTCCCGTCATCCCTCACAGCTCATCACATCACATCCTGGCACACCATCAGGAACCGGCAAGCGATTTCATGCTGATTTTAAGGAGGAAAAATCAGGATTTCAGCTTTTTCTTGCTTCAGAGGGTCGGACTCCTCAGAGCACTGGGGACAGACGCTTGTTGTCTTGGTAGTCATAGAGCACTCTGTGAGACTGTAGATGGTGGAATTACAGATGGAAACGAGCCTTGGGCTCCAAGGGGGCTGGGGCAGTCTGAGAAGATTTTATACAGCGAATACCTGTAGAAAAAGGTCATGAAAGAATGAGTGTGTGATTTAAATTTTCAAAATACTTACCAACAGATGAGAGAATTTGTCAAAACCAAAACGGAAGTGCCCCCGTATCAGCAGTTTCATGTTCTACGGTTTAACTTATCCCTGGTCAACTGCAGTTTGAAAATACTACATGGAAAATTTTAGAAATAAACAATTCATACGTTTTAAATTGTTCTTCATTCTGTGTAGCGTGATGAACTCTCACACTGTCCCATTCTGTCCCGTGGGGATGTGAATCACCCCTCTGTCCAGCGTGTCCACACTGTATATGCTACCCGCCCGGTAGTCACTCAGTAGCCATCTGGGTTATCAGAGCGACTGCCTCGGTATTGCAATGCTTGTGTTCAAGCAACCCTAACGTTACTTAATCATGGCCCCAAAGCGCAAGAATGGCGATGCTGGCAATTTGGGTACGCCAAAGAGAAGCTGTAAAGGGCTTCCTTTATGTGAAACGGTGAAAGTTCTCGACTTAATAGGGAAAGAAAAAAATTATATGCTGAGGTTGCTAAGATCTATAGTAACTTTTATGACAGTATCTTGTTATATTTTGATATATTTTAGATATATCTGATCTATTTTATTATTGGTTATTGTTGTTCATCTCTTATGGTGCCTAATTTATAAATTAAACTTTATCATAGGTATGTATGTACATATAGGAAAAAAACATAGTATATATAGAGTTCAGCACTATTTGTGGTTCCAGGAATTCACTGGGGGTCTTGGAATGTATCCCACATGGATAAGGGGGGACTACTGTATTTTTAAAGTGTTGTCAATTCTAGCTGTGTACCCTGCCAGTCAGTCTGGGTGGGGCTGGACCCACTAGTCAGAGCTTCTGTTGACACCACCTGTGCTAGACCCCGAATGAGAAGAGAAGAGAAACCACATGGCAAGAGTGAGTTGTTTTCCCCAATGAGAAATCCGCACATATATTTAGAGTCTGTAGTCCTGAACATCTTTCCTTAGTTCTAATATCTTAGCCGAGGACCTTTCCTCATTGTAAGCAGTAAAACTCCTAAAGTACTCTGCTAGGTGGGTGGCTGGGGTGGGGGCTCGATGATTAAAGACTTAGTACGCAGTCAAATGATTTATCGTCATTTTATATCAACATACAAAGGCCCAAAGAGATTCTATTACTTGTCAGTAGCCACAAATGATTCAGTTGCTAAGTGGTGTGAGGGGCCTATAACTCAGGCCCCTAATTAACCATGAAAACATATGCCCTGGTGGCTGAACCTCAGAAATTAGCTACTCACACTAATGAATATAAGCATGGATAGAAGCACTTGATAAAAGCTGCAGGACAACCTGGATGTGACTTATTAGAAAGTCATAAATCAAGTCCCTTCTCAACAGGCAAGTAAGCATAGCCTTTTTAAGCACCTTCCCAACATAACCGAGTCCACCAGGCCCTGCTGAGACGTAAGCGGTGAGCGGCAACTCACTGCAATCGCTCAAGGCAGTTTGCAGTCCTTTCCTTGTGCATTCAGGATGGTTCATAGACAGCAATTCTCAGAAGAGACTTCTAGAAAGGCAAGCTGTGTCCTCCTCATTCTTCAAATAGAGGAAACTGAAGCATGAATATAAGTCAGTCACTTATTGTTAGAGTCGGTTACATAACTAACGGCACATCCCAGAGCAGATCCTGGGTAGTCCCCTTTTACTGAGTGTAGGTGGTTATAACATTATTGTTGTAAAAAACGGAAATCGTCTTTGCTTAAATCTGAATTTCCCAAAGATTGCTTCTCAAAAATCATTACTTCAGTGTTCCCCAATTGATGTGAATGGAGCTTGTGTTCTAAATTCTATGATGAAGAAATTCATTATAATTTGCAATAAACCTTTTGCCTCTTATTCACTCAGGATGACTACCATCTGACATCTTTGTTTCCTTCTTCTGGACGTTGGCCAGGATGCCAGTCATTGTCAAAATAGGACATCTCACTTATAGGTGAGTTCAGTGACTGACTGTCGTCAGATGGTCATGAGGTTCATTGTCATACAAACAGAAAATTCTGGTGGCTATACTATTACGCAATTATTGATTAAATGGAGTACCACAGGTGACTTAAGGTGACCCCAAGATTAAGCTCTCATTTGGAGTTTGTTTGATGAATGCTGGCCTCTGCCACCAATTTGGAGGCATTACAACAAAACGCTGCTGCTGACAAAAATATTAACCATAAATGACGAGAAATTTTCGGCTGGGACCAGAAGAACATCTGGAGGCCATTAGAATAGGAGAATTTTCCCTCTCCATGCTGATTGCCAAAGTTCGAACCAGCCACCCAGAAACTGTGGCCCTCATGCTAACTCAATGTTTATGTTTCATTAAAAATGATTTCAAGGATTTACATCCTGCTCTCCATGGCCCAGTTCCCATGGTTACAGGCTCTGTTCTCCCTGGGCACGTCCCGGGGTGCAGCGGCCTGCCTCGGGTCTGGAAGGAGCAGCTTCTTGGGGAATAATTCCAGGTTCCCTTTTCACGTCTAGTGGCCCATCAGGAGTCTGAAGGACACACCATCCTGAGATAAATGAGAAGAAAACTGGGATGGAAGACCCTACAATGAAAATATTAAATTGAAAAAAATACTATGTTAGGATTTGCTTCTAAACATCCAATAAATCTACAGTATGTGATAAAGTGACTAACAGAAATTTACATAATTGCAGCTACATGTTAGTTTCCTAGGCAGCCCTGGTGGCCTAGGAGTTAAGACTCGGCACTCTCACTGCCACGGCCCAGGTTCGTTTCCTGGGCAGGGAACCACACCACCCATCTGTCAGTTGGCAACTGCATGTCGCTGTGATGCCGAAAGCTATGCAGGGTCCTGCTCTGCTGGACACAGGGTTGCTAGGAGTTTGGGACTGACTTGACGGCACTAACATTAGTTTCCTATTGTTACTATAACAAATCACTGAAAACTTAGTGGCTTAAAACAACACAAATTTATTATCTTGCAGTTCTATAAGTTAGAAGCCCAACACAGGTCTCACTGGGCTAAAATCAGGGTGTCAGCCGGGCTCCATTCCTTTCTGGACGTCCTAGGGGAAAAGCCATTTCCTCGTCTTTTCAAGCTTCCAAAGGGTGCCCACATTCCTTGGCTTGTGGCCCCTTCCTCCATCTTCAAAGCCAGCAACGTGACACCTCTCTGACCCTTCTTCTGCAGCCGCATCTCCCTCTAAGCCCTGCAGGGAGAGGCTCTCTGACTTTACGGACCCCTGTAATTAATTTGGGCCCAACCAAATAATCCAGGATAATCTTCCCACCTCAAGATCCTTGGCTGAATCACATTTGCAAAGTGTGCTTTGCCTTGGGAGGGAACATATTCGCATACTCACGGGTCCTGGGGCTCAGGATGGGGACATCTTTGAGGGCCATTATTCTGTCTCTCACAAGCTATTTCCAGATTCCAGGCAGTAAAGAGGTTTGAAATCAAAAGTTCATCGATCACTTCCCTCATTATTCTTTTCAGAATTGAATTTTGCATTAGGAACTAGGACGGAGGTTTTCGACGCAAAAAGCTTTTAAACATGGAATACTTGCACACATTTCGCTAGTCTACAATGAATCTCTTGGCTGAAAGTTTTTCAAAATTTTCAAAGAGATGATTTCAATATTACTGGTAAACATGAAATCTATCCAGTTTTACTGTTGTATATTCATATGAGACAGCAAATAATGGTTGTTGTGAAATGGTAAAATATTCACTGAAAGCATAAATCATCATATCGTAGAATCTGTGGAAGGTTGGCAAGATGGATTTCTTAACATATCTTTCCACCCTGAGTTCACTCCTAGTGTGGGTTTCTGGACATCGCAGGGCACACAGCAGCCTTGGCTGGTGCGTGTGTTCACCTGAGTGAGTGAGTCTATTTCTCAAGCCCATAATTCCTACCCACGCCTGGCGAATCCCTAAGTTCAAGCCAGTGTGTCCAAGAGGTGAGCACCTCCCACTGCTTTTCAACACTGGCGCGATTTTGGCTGATGCTAGGCCAAGGGCATTTCTTCTATCCTGGGAACTGTGGGTTTGTTCATGTTTTTTAACAACTGGGAGCCCTGCCCAAGTTAGAGTCTGGATCACTGTTACAAACAGGCTGAGCAATATCAAAGTGTCCAGAAATGGCTTGATGGGCCATTTTCTGTCTCTAAGGAGGGGGTTCTTTTTGGCAAGAATAGGATTTTTTGGGCACTGACCCATGTTCTCGCAGCACTGACTGTACTCCAGGCCCTGCACTGAGAGTCTTAAGTGCATTATCTCATTTAACTTTACAAAATCCTATCAGATGGGCTGTATCAATCACCTCATTTTACAAACGATGGAAGCTGGCTTTAAAGTGACTGTCCAACCTCACAGAGCTGGTGAGTGAGTGGGCTGGGCAAAATCAAGATGAGGGGGGAAAGTGAGGGGCTCAACTTGGGTGCAAAACATAAAAGGGAGCCCCAAAACTCAGTAATCAGGGCAAAGAACATGTTACTGCAGTAGTTTAGAAAATCAAAATTAATGAAAAAATCCATAATGAACAAAATATCGAAATTCTAAATGAGGACAGGATCTGACCTGTATTTGTAGGACTCAACCTTACTCGCCTGCCCCTGATCCCAGCCCTGTCCCATTCTGTCCCCGCCCTGGCTGGGGTTTGGACTAGCTGAGACCACAGCACATGCTCTGACTCACTTCCCTGCTGGCTGGGGATGCACCTATATCGCTTGTCAACAGTGTGACAAACTGAGCTGATTCTCTCACCCCACACACCACTGGGGAAGTCATAACCAGGCTGGGCTGAGAGGGACATCTGTGATGGCCAGAAATCACACGAAGTGGCCCCTGATCCTTGCCATGAGCCAGGAGGACGCTTGGTAGAATAAATCCTAGTTTAGGGCAACGGCATTTCCCTGAGCGAATCAGTATCAATCAGCCTATGGGCAGATTTGTTCAGTGAAAGTGCTGTGACTCGGTTCAGATGGACCGAGGGCCCTGGCAATCGACAATTTCCAAACGGCTGGTGACCACCCCTCCCTGCCCAGCCCATTCCCTGGGTGCCACTGTGGACTCAGGGCCTCTGCATCTCCCAGAATAGAAATGCCTTTCCCCGATTCGATTGGAAAGCCATCCTCCTCTTTGACTTTTGGCCTCCTGCAATGTCAGCAGCTGCTGAGCAGCTGCCAAACAATGTCCACTGCTCTCTCTCGTCAAGCCTCAACTGCGGCCCTGTCTGTCCAGGAGGAGGAAGCAGCCTCTGTGGCCATGGATGGATGCTAGAACCACATAGGGAGGGTAGAGTGAACACACTCCATAAAATTGTCATTTCCCCTGCCTCTTTTTCCTTTCCCAGCCACATCTAAACCTAATATCATACGAATTCTTTAAAGCCACAAACACAATTTTCTCAAGGTTTTCTTCTGCTAGGAATATTAACAAATATATTATTCATGTATTCATTCAACAAACACGTGCTATTTCCTGGGGGCAAGGTTTAACACTCTCTTGTGGACTTTCCTTCCAGCACATCCTCCTCTCTGAGAGTCCAGCTGATACTCTCCCAAAAACTCATCTGACTTTAGCCATTGACACTAGTCAAGGGGGATCTGGGTAGCTAAAAAAAGAGAGCATGGCCTGATCTGTCCTTAAGACAGCTGAACTTAACAACAACAACAAAAATGGAGCATGTCCTCTTCTGAAGACAGCTGAACAGTTGTTCCAGCAAATTCCAGTTCTGCTTGCCATGAAAAATAACCCACGAAAGGAGGCACACGCGTTTCTAGATTGGATTTTAAATTAGCATTTTCTACAGACCACCTAATTGTTGTTTCTACTTAAATAATAATGACCCTCAAAACAGAAAATTTGAAAAACTCAAACGAGCATTAAAAAAACCAGTCCTGACGACCTCAATAAAATAAAAATCTTTTTCAAAAGGTGCCCCTTGGTGATGAAAAAACATAATTATAATGTACTATTTGGGGATGAATTAGTTAAATTTCAGGCACATGGCATTAATTCTGTATACTGTAATCGATATAATTATTGCTAGTTAAAAATCACCTAGTACCAAAACTACATAATTTGCCTTATTTTAAGCCTGAATATTCTGTTGGGCACAGCAGTAATTATTCTTTTAAAAATTTCTCTGTTTAATCATGATCAATTTCTAATATAAAGAGGCATTATTTTTTCTCTATGTAAAATAAGCATTTGCAAATATAAAATAAGAAAACTTATATCAAGTGCTAAGATTAGCTTTAGCATTATATTACTACACATGGCATATGACTTGTTTGCCAGCTATTACAATGACTTACCATGAGACACTGACGCCCCTGGGCTGACTTGGTGTCACGCTTAATGCAATGAGCTGTAGTGCAGTTTTGTGTGAGTAAAATGCATGTAATAAATATAGTATATAAAGGGTGGGGGTGGATCCAGTCCAGAGCTGCACTCTTCTTACTATTGGACTTTTTGAGAAGATTGCTTATCACATCCCTTTCCTCACCAAACTCTGAATCAATCGAGAGACGTTGGTGTAAGACAGAGGGCTGATGAAACAGAGCATTGAAGGGAATAACTTGCACCATGGCCAATATGGAGGCCATAATATTTATTCCAAAGTCTAAACCTTGGGACCTGGGTTAGGACAGAACTCGGTCCATAGAGAGACACTCCCCTAGCTCCCGAGAGTGAGCATGAGAGAAAAGCACACACAACCCAAATGCCCGTTAACAGATGAATGGATAAAGAAGATGTGGTGTATATCTACAACGGAATACTACTCAGCCATAGAAAAGAGGAAATCTCGCCATTTGTGACAACATGGATGAACCTTGAGGGCATTATGCTAAGCAAAATAAGTCAGATGGAGAAAGACAAATATTGTATGATTTCACTCATATGTGCAGATAAACTAACAAACACATAGATAAAGAGAACATATTGGTAGTTACCAGAAGGGAAGTGGGGTGGGATAAAATGGGTAAAGTACATCTGTACAGTGATGGGCGCCTACTAGATTTCTGGTGGGGAACATGATGTAGTCTATATAGAAGACAAAATATAAAGATGTATACCTGAAATTTGTATAAGGTTATAAACCCACGTTACCTCAATAAAAAATGAAAAAGAGAAAAGCACAAAAATATCAGTCATGTTATATGTCAATTATATCTCAATAAAGCTAGGGGAAAAAGACAGTCATAAACCAACCATGCGAGGCAACAGCTGATAATGTAATATTTCAATATCTTTCCCACACATATGAAAAATGCATATATTTTTAACCAAAAATTGACTCATACTGTTCCTACTACAGCATTTCCTATGCTGGTTAACATGAACCTAAATAGAAATCGAAAGGTTATGTTCTCCCATTTGAATATGTCGTAGCTTTTTCACACAATCACCTCGAGTATTGGATACCTAGGCTGTCTCCAAAATTTGCTGTCATAAATAATGCTTTAATGAACTTCTTTGTAGACATTTATTAATTCTTCTTGGGATAAAGTCCTAAAAGTTGAACTGCTAGATGAAGGAATGAGCAGTCCTTAAAGCTTTTGATAATATGGAAACAATTTACCCTTAACGAAAACTACACTATTCCACATCTCCACGCTACTGTGGAAAACCACTGCGGAACCCTACCCTCCACAGAAGGGACCTTGGTTAAGAATGAGGCGATGTTTCTTGGAAAGTGTCAGAAATTCAGCATTGGAGAGGATTATGGAGGAAGGCCATCCAATCTTTTTCTAACCTCAGCAGTTATACACTAGCCTGGTCTGGTGAACTTCTAAAAACTGCCGTGTCGGGCTCCATTCTCCGAGACTCTGATTTTATTAGTCTTGGGTGGAGCCTGGGTGTGGTATCATTTAAAACTTTCCAAGTAGTTCTAATGTCAGCCAAGGCTGAGAACCATCGAACTGAAGGGTTTTTTAAGCGAAAGACCTTTGCAGAAGTCCTGTTGGGTTCAAGTGCGTGTCTGCTCCGGCGATGACCTAAATAAATTCTTGAGCCTCCTCCCTAATTCTTTGACTTTATGAAAAATATTTCTGAGAAAACTGTGACAAACTGTTTTAAACCTCTGACAGGAAATCATGAACATGCCCAAGGCAGGTATTTTAGTGATGTCCAGGTGACCAATAAATGGTGGCCTGCACGGCATCACCAAGGTTGTAGTCGCAGGAGGAAGCAGGACCCCAATGAGTGGCTTTGCTGTTGCACGTTGGTCAAAGATGGAGAGAGCCCTTGTGTGGACTCAGGCCAAGTCTCAGAGGACAGAGCATTGTAAAACGGGGGGAGGGCATGGCTTTGGGGGCGAACAGACCTGGGACTGAATTCGAGTTCTGTCATTTATGTGTGTCTGATCCTGAGCAAATTCTTTGCTTTTCTCAGTCTCAGTTTTTTCATCTGTAAAATGGGGCTGTATTGCAGCTTCCTCATAGGGCAGTGGTGAGGTTTACACTGAGAGAACATATGTACAGTTCCCAGGCACTGAGCGAAAATAACCGCCTTTCTTTACCAGCCCCAGGAGGCTTCACGCATGGCCTTCTGCACAGGGCACTTGCTCCTTGATTTACTTTCAATATAAGGGACCCACCTGTCTGACTATACTCCAAGTCAGGACATGTGGGTTCTAAGACCACTTTGCTGCTTCCTAGGGGCATGACCCCATGGAAGTCACCACTTTGCAAAGCCCTAATTTCCTTGTTTAAACCCTGAAGGCCCCTCCCAACTTCAATAATCTCTGAAGGAGATATTCTCCCTTGCTTGGAATTTTTGATATTCAAATTAAGTGCACTATAAGAGAACATTCCATGGCATGATTTCTAAAAAGCTATAATTTATGGAGTGCCTATTATGCTTAGTATGTGCATGTTATATTATAGCATTCAAAGTTCACAACAACCCTGGGAAACAGTCACTCTTAGCCTCATTAACGAGTGAGGGAACAGATTCAAAGAAAAATCTTTTATCCGTAATTACACAGTTGGCATTTGGCACAACTGAGATTTGAACTCAACTTGATTCCAAAGCCCTTCTTCCCGCCATGCCTGATTCCGAGGTCCTGCTGTTGAAACAGGACTGATTATTCAAAGATAAACTGTTCATTCAGGCTTTTTCATTTTCCTCTTCTTTCCTACTCTCCTACTTCCTGAGAATTGTTTGCTGATTAACCCATCCACCAGGGTTTTTGTGGGAATGGGAAAAACCCAGAAGCCCTTAGTGATTTTTCCAGAGTCCTTGCAGGGAACCACATGAATGTATCCTGCTAAACTCAAAGTAAATGCATCCCCAACTCACCTTTTTTATCTGGATCCCAAAAATGCCCAAGACCACCCCAACCTCACCCAAGAGAAGGGGAAGCATGAATGGAAGGAGCTGGCAATCCTAACAAATTGCAGCTAAAATACCATGCTTTTCCAGGTTTGCAAAGTATATGAACACTAGTCAGATTGCTGAGGCCCCTCCCAGGGCCTTGGAAGGGCCCATTGAAATGAGGGGTCCTAAGCGTTAGCCCCATCAGCTGTAGGTCCATCCACCGCCAGCCCTACTGTGCTCAATGGAGTTTTAAAGTGAGACTCGTTCTCGTTCGTACATGGCTACAGATGTATTGGTAGTTTAAGTGGAAATAAAGATTGCTGTTAAACATGGCCCAATTTTTCTATTCCTATCATACATGATGGATTTCTCTTTTTACCTCAAAATTGAGAATTAGTTGATTCTAATAATTTTCATCCATCAGGTAATCAAAGAACTTCCGTACTAGAAGGAAACAGAGCTCTTCTAACCCACAAACCTGGATTTTCAGGGATCAGAAAACTGAGGCCCAGAGAGGCTGCGACCCGGGCACACCACAGCGACCGGAGACAATCATCTCAGCCAGCACTCAGTGAGCATGCGCTCTGCCAGGGAGAGGGAAGAGCGTGCGCATGCTTGGCATTCCCTGGGAGTATCGCTCTGGCTGGGAGGTTTAAATATATCTAAGACAAGATAGTATCTGATAAAAGTGGAATTATTGTCAGAGGCAAGAAGTGTGACCTCAACCCATTCAACGCTTTTAACGTTTAATATAAAAGTTGAACGACTTCATCAAACCTGAGGGTCCCACCCCTTTGCTCCCAGACTCCCCTGAGCCAATGGGGCTGTCAGGTCTGCCGAGAAGCCCTTCGGGGCTTGAGAATTACATGGTTTGAAGAAACCTCCAAAGACCCTCCCTTTTTACCCAGACTTTATTGGTTTGGGCCAGAAGCACTATAAAACCTTACTGCAACAAGACAAGTACGGTGTTCTATAAAGTACATGTGTGCACGTCTCTGTGTATAAATAAGACAAAATACGATGTTTCTCGGAATAGAAATACGAAACAGTTGAGTTAATCCTAGGAGGAAAATGATCCACCCTATATACTGCTTTTAAAATTAACAGCATCCTCTAAAATAATTTTTTTGGATGGAGTTTTTGAAGAAATCTTCACAAATACAGAATCTCCAGATGATGAATCCATGTTGGTATTTAAGTACAAATGATTTATTGCTCTGGTTATGGTCTTTAGTGAGAAGGAGTCTTGTCCAGATGACTTCCAGGGGACTACAGAGGGGGACAAAGGAGAAGTGGGGTGGGTACCCTCCCTCCAGGCACAGTTTTCAAACTTTTCTTCTTTTGAAAGCCATGGAATCTTTCTTCAAATGAAATGGTACAATCAGCTCAATAAAGAAAAACAAAATGGGAAGCTGTTCTAGTCAAAGCAGGGGTGCAGGTCCTGTACCCCCATCTACCCACGGACACGCAGACATGCTGCTCTGGTCCCTGTGGCACCTCTGAATCCCTAGGAGCCTTTGAAGTACAGGTTTTTAAAACCTAGTTAATTAGCACTGTAAATAAATATAGATTACAGAGCTCAAAGAATCCGATATGCCAACTTGCCATCATAGCCATGGCCAAGATGTGGAACAAGATTTTTGCCAAAGCTTATTGAAAATTGGGAAAGATCAAAGACTCTAGAGGAGCCTTCCTAATAGAACTTTTAGAAATGTTAATAGAACATTTTGGAAATGTTCTAAATCTATACTGCCCAATACATTAGCCACTAGCCATGTTTGGCTATTGAGCCCTTGAAATGTGGCTGGAGGACTGGGAACTTACTCTTTAATATTATATAATTGTAATTAATTTATATAGCCACATGCGGCTAGTGGCCAGTATGTTGGACAGCACAGTTCTACAGCATTTCTCTTCTGTAGGTAAAAACACAAGTATAGACTCGGCAATGAAATCCGTGTCCACCCTCCTCGTGGGACCATGTGAGGGAGCAGATGATCTCACTCCTCTTCTCCTCTCTACTGCACCCAAAGGGAGGCTCAGACAGGAACGCTTCTGCAGCAGATTTCTATTGCTGCTGTGACAAATTACACAGACAGGGGGCTTCAAAAACACAAGTTAATTCTCTCACAATTCTGGAGGTCAGAAGCCCACAATGAGTCTCCCTGGGCGAAAATCAAGGTGTCGCAGGGCCGCATTCCTCCTGGAGGCTCTGGGGGAGAATCCGTTTTCTTAACTTTTCCAGGTTCTAGAAGTTGCCTGCATTCCTTGGCTCAAGGCCCCTTTCTCTGTCTTCAAAGCCAGCAGTGTAGCATCTTCATTTCTCTCTCTAACTCTGTTTCCATCATCACATTTCCTTCTCTGACTCTCCTGCCTCCCTCCTATGAGGATCCTTGTGATTACTTTGGACCCATCTGGAAAAATCCAAGATAATCTCCTGCCTCAAGAGCCTTAATCAATCACAGCTGCAAAGTCCTTTTGGCCATGGTGGGTAACATATTCACAGGCTTCTAGGATATGAGCACCATTATTCTGCCTACCACCTCTTTCCTGTGGATTAACTTGAATTAAGGTCGGCACCTTTTCTTAAATTCATTAAAACTCAGCTTCTAGAAGGGAGCCTTGGTTGGTAAGGCTTCACCTAGTTATCCACAAGTGAGTTAAGGGTTTTTTTTTTTTTTTAGTGTTCTTTAGTCTAACCTAAAGTGTCTCTCCAACTTTAACCAGCATCAAAATCACCCAGAGGACTTGTGAAAACATTTCTGGACTTGAACCCCAGACATTTGAACTCAGTAGGTCTAGATGTCCCAAGAATTTGCATTTCTCAGCCAGGTAACATATTTCTAACATCCATCCACAAATTCTTTGACACTCCTCCCTTCAAAAAGTGGGGTCTTGGGGCTGGCCCCGTGGCCCAGTGGTTAAGTTCGTGTGCTCCACTGCAGGCGGCCCAGTGTTTCATCGGTTCGAATCCTGGGCGCGGACATGGCACTGCTCATCAAACCACGCTGAGGCAGCGTCCCACATGCCGCAACTAGAAGGACCCACAACAAAGAATATACAACTATGTCCCAGGGGGCTTTGGGGAGAAAAAGGAAAAAAATAAAATCTTTGAAAAAAAAAAAGTGGGGTCTTATTTCCTTCCCTTTGAGCATGGACTACATCTAGTGACTCCCTTCCAACCATGCTTGATGGACGTGATGGCATGCGGTTTCAAAACAATGTTCTAAAAGACATGACAGCTTCTATACTCTCTCTCTCAGATCACACACTTGGGGGAAGGCTGAGCGCCACATCCTGAGGACACCCCAGCAGCTGACGGAGGAATGATACCTGCCGCCAACACCCAGCACAAGTGTGCCAGCCCTGTGAGTGAGCCACGTCGGAAGCTGATGCTCCAGCCCCAGTCAAGCCTTCAGGTAACACTTTGACTGCAACCTCATGAAAGACCCTAAGCCAAGATCTCCCTGCTAAGTCATTCCTAAATTGCTGACTCACAGAAACTGTGAGAAATAATAATTCTTATTGGTGTTTAAAGCCACTAAGTTTTGAGGCAACTTGTTACCGAGCAAAAAATAACTAATACGTCAGGTAATGCTGACACTCCTGGTCTGAGGACCACATTTTGAGAGCCACTGGCCCAGCCTACACACTGTGGAAGCTACAGGCATTTCTCCTGCCTGCACTGACATGCTCCAGAGAACCAGAGGAGGGTGAAGTTCTCAGGTCTATAGGGACTGCATATTCGTTTGCTCTTTTCTGCAGACACATTCAGTTCCCCCAGTTGCTCTGTTGTGGAAGTGCTTTTACTGGGAAGAATAACAATAATATGTCAACTGATAGCTGGGCTCCAGAAGCCCATTTCTGTCTACTCAGTCATAAAAAATGTCCTGCACATGAGCGAAGAACCAGACAGGTTTAGGGAGAAGAGGAAATGATTAAAAGACTAGACCATCACACTCTCTCACACTTTTTTCAGTCTGGAGGTGAACAAGATGAAGAAAGAAAACAAAACTCTTGACAAGAGAGGGAAAGACAGCACGAGGAGCCAGGAGAGCAAGCGGGTGTCCAAAAGTTAAATAATGAGAAACTGAAGCTTCCCTCGCTGTATCAGAGAGGCCAGTTCCCGAGCCAGCTGCACAGGAAGTGGGGAGTTTACACTATCTGGGATGTCAGTAAGAACTGAGGGGACACACTTCCTGTCTGGTTCTACCCAAAGATTGGCAAACTCTTCAGCAAAGATGCTTTTCCAGGGGTATCATTTGTTGTTTAGTTTCCCGGTTGGCAGATGTGGGCCAAGAAAGGAAATACAGCTCCAAGAGTGAGGGAAGGGAAGTGGTAGTGAACACAGTGCCCCAGAGAAGGGGGCCTGAGCGAGAGCACGAGAGGAGGAAGAGCATGATGCTGGCCCTGCAAGGTGGGCTGTCTCCAAGTCGGGCAGCACCAAGGCCAGCTGGCCAAGCAGATTCACAGCAGTGAGCCCCATTCTGTTCAATGGGCTTTCTCTGGCTTTTCCATTTATTTTATAGAGACTTAAAACACAACATATGATTCCATTTATACGAAATTCTTGAAAAGGCCACGCTAATCTAGAGTGACAGAAAGCAGAAGAGGGGTTTTCTCAGGTCAATATTGGTGGAGTGGGAGAGGCAATTTCAGGGGGTCCTGTAGGAATCTGGAAGGTGATGGAAACATTCCACATTTACATTACACAAGTATATACACTTGTCAAAATTCATTGAACTGTACACTTAGAATGGGTACACTTTATTGTATATAAATTATGTCTCAATATTGTTGATCTTAAAAAAGTGTGACAAATGAGGAGCCCTCTGATGGAGTTGTCAATGATTGGTTTGGCAAAACAAGAGTTATCTGATAGAAGACGGATTCAACTAGTTCTCTGTGGCCCAAGGAAGGGAACCAGAACAAATGCTGACGTGTTACAGGAAGCAGATTTCTACTCAACGTCTTTGTTTCAATCATCTGTTTAACAAAGTTTTATTGAAAGCACTATGTGTAAAAAGGTTTTGACTCTCAGATATGCAAGAAGGATAACTTAGCTTCTCTATTACTCAACTTAGTTTCTATTTAAAAAGCCAATTTTGCAAAGAATGGAATATCTATTAAGTTGAGGTTTTCCCATTTTCCCTGGGGTTGTGTCTGAGTTCTAGTAGGTTCTGTTAGCACCAAGTATTTTGAGGGGACGTCCAGTCCTCAAGGCATATGTCCATGCAGGCATCTCCTGCAATAGCCATCCTTCCGTTCTGACCCTTGGCCATGACCCTCCCACATGGCTACAGAGCTGGCCCTCTCTGCGGTCCACGTGACATCCTTGGCCTTCTGCACCATCTCTGGGCCACGTTAAGGGCAGGTGTCATGGTGCTGCTTCTGTGACATGGAGGTATGGGGGAGACCACACAGAGCTCTCGGCCAGTCTGTCCCTCGCCCCATTTGCCTAGACATGTGACAAAGGCACAACATGCATGCGGTGTTGCTGCTTCCAGAGACCCGACCCTGCAACATACGCCACAGGGCTCCTCCACTCTTGGGTCCCCAAAATGCTCTGAAGCTGTGGGGAGTCCTCATCAGCATGGTGGTGGAGGGCAGGAATCCAGATCTAGACCCCGTGGGTTCAAGTCCTTGCACTGTCAGTTGCTGGCTCTATCATCCAGGCACGTTATTTGAACTCTCCATCTATATCTCTGCAATTTGAAGAGAATCCTGACTCCTAGCCCATAGGGTGCAGTGGGGATTCAGTGGGCTAAGCTTCCAAGCTCTTAGAAGAATGTCGGGCACGTAGGGCCCTCAACAGAGGCACAGAGCCTGGAGTTAGGACTCCCCACGCCTCTGGAGGCTCATCACCGTGGTCTTACCTTGTCACTACTTCTCAGTCTCTTCTTTCCTCCTACTGTGTGGAATAAGGCTCAGGCTATCCTTCCCTCTTATACTTCGAGAACTTTCCTCAGGTGCTCCCACCCTCTTGGGCACCTGGCATAATCTCTTTGGTGGTTCTGCTTCGGGGAAACACAAAATCCAAAGGCTTTTCTTATTTGATTTTCTTTCAGCTTTCCATCCTGTGAAGGCCTCTCCCTTGAAGCAATGAGGAATGAATACTTGAAAAGGCATGCAGGAGAACAGGAAATCCCGAAAGAAAAAGAGTTGGTTTGTTTATCTCATCACATCTAAAACTATAGCAAATGTATCTCATTTTCATTAAAATGAGGTAAAGGTGCATCTTACGATAAATGAGATGTTATATCTCAGAAATATTATCCTCTCTACACAATACAATGTAATATCCATTCTAAGAGATACCATGATAGAGACAAGCAGGCTCCCGGATCCCTGGGGCTCATACTCTAGGGGGCAGACACTGAGCAAGCCAACCAGTAACTAGGCTGAGTACCGGTTTCTAAGATGCTGCGAGGAAGATGAGCAGGATGCTGTGATGGATTCAGGGCCCTACCTGAGGCGGTGTGTATGCCCAGGCACAGTCTCTCGCGGGACTGATATTTAAGCCAAGACTTGAGAGAACGACCTGACAAAGAGCAGATGGAACTCCAAGTGCAAAGGCTTTGATGCTTTCAGGGGAAATGCTGGACATTTTCAGGGCGGATGGGGCCGCGTGTGGAAGGTGTTCAGTCAAAGCCGTCTGAGGATGGGATGGGTCCTGTTGGATGGAAGTAAGTTTCCAGCCTCTAGATGTATTCAAACAGAGCAAACAGTCACTCGGAGGGGATTTATACAAAGCACTCAAGGATAATTTGAAGAATGGAGTATGTATTGGTTTCCCAGGACTGTCATAACCAATTACCCTGAACCGGATGGCTTAAAGCAACAGAAATGTATTCTCTCACAGTTCTGGAGGCCGGAAGTCAGAAATCAAGTGTCGACAGGGTTGACCCCTCCTGGAGGCTCTGAGGGAACATCTGTCCCCTGCCGCTCTCCTAGTTCCTGGTGGCAGCAGGCCATCGTTGGTGGGATCTGGCTTATAGCTGCATGACTCCAGCCTCCGCCTGCATCGTCAAAAGGCCTCTTCCTGTCTCTTTCCTCTTCCGTCTGAGTCTTCTCCTCTTCTTATAGAAACACGTGTCATTGGATGTAGGGCCCACCCAGATAATCCAGGATGATCTCATTTCAAGATCCTTAACTTAATTACCTCTACAAAAGCCCTTTTTTTAAAGAAGATCACATTCAAAATTCCACGTGGAAATATCTTATGTGGAGCCAACATTCAAGCCACTCTGGAATAGATGAAGTTTAAGGTCTTTCCAACCCCGAGATTCTAGGATCTTACATTATTTATACTAAAGAGTATGTAGCTGATGGTCCATCCTCTCCTAAAAGAAGTTTTTGAAGAGCAGTGAACATTTGCTACTTGGTTGAAAAATAGAAGGAGAAAAGATGGGCCAGAGACTCAGAAGAAAAGTGTAACTTTGGAACTTTCCTAAATTTAACTCTGATGTCCATTCTATATAATTTCTAAACATTCAACTACGTGTCATAATCGACCGTGGCCTCGGTCTTTCCATATACACAGAAACAGAGAGAAACTTGACCCTGGCCAGACAGCCACTCTCCCTATGAGGCTCAGGAAGCAGAGGGGGACATTTCAGTCCTACAGGTTTCCAGATGCTTCTGTCAACAGTCTTGCTCTGCCCTGCCCTGTCCCAAATCTATTTGAAACTGTGATCTGAGTTGTTTTTCCTGCTGCCTTGGAAGATTCTCAAAGGTGTGCATCCTTCAGCCTGACCGCAGCAGGAGCTCTGGCTCCATTTGAGCCCCTTGGGGAATTGTAAAACCTCAAACTAGTCAGAGAGGAAAGTGATCTGATTCTCAGAGCCCCTCATAATGAGGACACTAAAGTCGAAGGTTGACAGTTTCAGCTCTTCTGGAAAGGTAGGTGGGGCATATCATGCACCAATCAGGATGCTTTGGGTTGGAAGTAACAGAAATTTGAACTCGAAATGGAGTAGAAATTAAAAAGAGTGCATTAGGCCTCCCAAGGGGAAGTCCAGAGGCACAAGGGTTTCAAACTGGGATTGCTCAGGGCTCTGGTCCCATTTTCCTGCAATCCTTGGTTCTCTTCTCTTCCACATGTTGTCTTGGCCCTTAGGCTGGCTTCCTTCATGTAGCAAATGGCTGAAATTATTCTAGGTCTCATATCAACATACCTGCCACAACACATAGAAGATGTGAAATCTTTTTCTTTCCCCAAACACTAAAAATGAGTTCTGAGTTTCAGTTCAATTGGGAAAATTCAGGCCAGGTGTCTTCCCCTGGACCAACAGGCAGGATTCTCCAGACTGGTATTAGTCACTTAAGGTCCACCCTGGAGCAAGGATGGGGTCAGCCCACCAAACCAAATGTGGCGCCACCCAGCAGGGGAGATGGATGGCTGCTGAAGAGGGAGCACCCAGTGTTCCTCTGCTACCCGCTTCAACCAAACCAGCCGATGTTCCTTCTAGGTGAGAATGTCTTCCCCTAGGAAGAAAATCACACAGTTGATTTTGAAAATCACACAGTCAGTCACACACATATTTACTGTTGAGACAGAAAAATGACCTGACCCAGTGACCTTTCAGAATTAATTTCCTCTGGTCTAGATCAATGGAGCCATCACTGATCAACGGATCCACGGATCAATGATGATAAAGTTAGTGGCAGGAGGTGGATTACAATTCAGGTCTCCTTGTTCTTTAGTCAGGTTCTCCCTCCAAAAAGCACATACTACCTTCTCAACAAAATAAAAGAAAACGAGTTTTTTGTCAATAGATGGTTTGATGGTTAACTTTATGTATCAATATAGCTGCGTCACAGTACCGATATTCTATCTATCTATCTAAATAATGCCCATACATTATTCTGGATGTTTCCGTGAGGGTGTTTTGGTGTGAGATTCACATTTAAATTGGTGGACTCTGAGTAAAGCAGATTGCCCTCCACACTGTGGGTGGGCCTCATCCAATTAGTTGAAGGTCTGAGTAGAACAGAAGGCTGACCTCCCTGAGCACGAGGGGATTCCCCAGCAGACGGCCTTCGTCCTTCATCGGCAGCATCAGCGCTTGCTGGTTTCCCAGCAGACTGGGTCTGGACTTGACCTACAACTCCCTGAGCTCCAGGACTTCCTGAGTCTCAGTTTGCCAGCCTCACCCATCGGATTGAGGCCTTGCCAAGCCTCCACAATTGTGTGAGAAATTTCTTAAATTAAATCTCTTTCTCTCTCTATATATATATATTACACATCCTCTTGGTTCTGTTTCTCTGGGGAACCCAGAGAAATACAGATGGCAATACACACAAGTGTCCCCATTAGAGGTAAAATTAAAAGATCTGTCCTAAGAACTAAGTTGTTTGGTTATTATTGCTGTATAACAAACTACACCAAAACTTAGCAACTTAAAACCATAACTATGTTACGCCAGTCATGAGGCTCATAATGATGTTTCAGACAACGATGGACCTCATACACGACTGTGGTCCCTTAAGATTAGCGCCCTGTAACCTAGGTGTGTAGTGGGCCACCACCTAGGTTGGTGTTACTACACTCTATGATGTACGCACGATGAGAAAGTGCCTCACCACGCATTTTTCAGAGCATATCTCTGTTGCTAAGCGACATGTGACCGCACTTCTCGTAATTCTTCACTCTGGGCTGGGCTCAGCTGGGTGGTTCTTCTGCGGGCCTTCCTAGGGGTCACGTGTGTGGGAACATTCAGCTGGCAAGGCTACCAGCAGCTGGGCTCAGCGGGCACACTGACACAGTTGGACTTCTCTCTCTATATAATCTCAGGGCCTCTCTCTGTCTCTCCATATGGTCTCTCCACAGGTCCCTCTGGTGGTCTCTCCATCAGGGTACTTTGACCTCTTACACAGAAGCTCAGGGCATCCAAAAGAGCAAAAGCAGGTGCTGCAAGGCCTCTATAAGGCCAGAGCCCAGAATTAGTGTAGCTTAGATGCCGTGGCAGTCCATTGGTTAAAACAGATGATAGGACCCGTTGGATTTAAGAGAAGGGTACTGCCCAAGGGCTTGCATCCTGGAAGGCATTCAGCGTATTGAGGGCCATCACCTTACTCTATCAACACCTTGGCCTGAGTGTGCCCTTATGCGCACATATCCTTCAGCTCTGTCACCACAGAAGAGAAGTTGATACCTGCTGGTTTTAAAACAACGATATGTGGTGGCCAATGAAAAACCAGTGTGATGGGACCATTTCCTCTCTGATTCAGTCTCGTTGAACCCCAACGCTCTGCTTCCTCATGAGCCCTCATCAGCATCTATCATCTCAACAGGTGTCATTTTACTCTCCCGGCCCAGGTAATCTGGGCGCTCTTACTACATGATTGACTATAAGCAGAGGCACACTAAAATAGGAACAGAGAAGTAAAGTAATTGACCCGATCCTTCAGGCAGGCTATGTCCTGCAGTAGGTGGTAATGTCTTCATTTTAGCACTCAATCAGGTGAAAGCTGGATCTTTGGAGACAGTATCCTAAGATGGCCTTCACTCCCCATCGGCTTTTGTAACTGGGCTCGCCTGCCAGGTGTTGCCAGCAGAACCCCATGTAGTTTTCCATTCCCAGAGAGAAGCAGCACATCTGAGCCACCGTGAGTGTCATCCGGAGTCCTTGAGAAGAGCTCTAGGAGCCACGGGCGGCCAGGAGAGGGCAGGACAGACCGGCTGGGGAGCACAAGCCGTGGGGTATTCCAGGCCAGGCTGCGGGATCACCGGGACGCTGGACCTTCCAGGCAGCCTGGGTGGTGGCCAAAAACCTGTGCTCAACCAGAATCTCCTCCGAGACTCCAAGCTGCAAGGTGCCCTGGACTTGGCCACTGGGCCGTGCCTCTGGGAGCCCAAGAAAGAAGGTCAAGACCTGAGGAATACATTTCAAACCCGTTCCCCGGCTCCTGGCCTAAGGAAAGTCTAAATTTAGATCTCCGAGCGACAGGTTCGTACAGGACACAAAGTAAACAGGTCTCCAGGAGAGAGGGGCCGGCTGCTCACTCGTGCATGTGTTGATCACGAGGGAACAGATGCCTGCCGAGCACTGCTGACACGCCAGGCTCTGGGGAAGAGGAAGGAGAGGCCACTCAGAGGAGGAAAGACGGCCCCTGCTTTGAGAAGCCCCCAGTCCAACAGATGTGGACATTATATACGCTGCCAGGGTCCAAGCTGCCTTCATGGCCAGAGGGGGACGAGTGTGCCAAAAGGTCACGCTGCGCTGAAGACCAGAAGGTGATACTGAAAAGAAATCAGGGACTGCAAGATAGTGCTTGGGGGTGCAGTTTTGGGCAGAAGGGAGCCACTCTGAATGGCCTGATGAAGGAGACTAGCTCCACACTTACAGTTCTGCCATCTTTCACCTTCTTGTCTCACCTGACCCTCATGGCACCCCTCACCATTGAGCATTATGATCTCTATTCTGCTGATGAGGACATTGAGACCAGAGAGGTTAAGTGAGTGGCTTCAGGCCACACAGCCAATTCAAGGCAGGGCTGTGCTTGCGTCTCAGCAGTCATCTGCAGACAGCCCGACACAGGGGAGGCTGGGAGGAGGGGCGCGAGTCTTGTCGCCCAGCACAGACATCCTGCCAAGTCCAAGAAGCAAAGTGCTCAGAGGCCGTGCCGCCTGAGGGTGAAGGAGCGCCCTGACCATCTGCCCGGGGGAGGCAGCAGTCGCTGACCTGGGGGCAGTGGCCACTCCCTCAACCCCCGCCCCCCCACCCCTCCCCATCCCCAGGCAGAAGAAGCAGGAATGTCCCGGACACTGCCTGCGCACCGAGTGGGGCCCCGCAGCCACCGTGCCACCCGGCCTGCAGGACCCCGCAGGAGACATTACTGGCTCCCCCTCGCCGCAGCCCCGTGGGGACAGTCCCCTTCCTGTCCCCTTTACCAGGCGAGGCGCCTGCTGGGGAGACCGAAGCCGGCGGAGACGTGAGTTTCCGAGCCGGGCTGCGCCCTCTGCTCCAAAGCCCCCCGACAGCCCCACGAGAGCAGGACACCGGGCAGGTGACCCAAGTGACGGAGAGTACCAGCCTTTCCAGGGCGGGGCGCTCAGTCTGTTTTGCTCGCTGATAGAACCCAAGCTTCTAGAACAGTGCCGGCCACGTGGTAGACTTCTAATATTTGCCAAGTAAAGAACCATAAAACCAGCCTGAGATGCAAAGGCTGAGTTGGCCAAGCAACTTGCCCCCACAGGTAGGTCTTGCCATTTGAAATTCAGACTTTCCCTTACTAAGGCCTAATGGTAGAGGACTTCATGACGTGATTTTACATACCATGTCCTTGGCCAATGAACCCCAGGTCCCCCTTTCATGCTGGAGAAGGCCAGGGGAGTAAGGGGACTTTCTTGTTGGCCCCAGCCAGGTGCTGGCCCAAGGCGGACTCTGTCTGGCTGGACCACTACCGCCTCCCCCTCCACCAGCTGCACAGGCTCACCTCCCTGGGTCACTTCACTTAACCTTCAATAATGCATCCCTTCCTTTCATGAAACAAGTTTTGGGCCCCACTTACTAATTAGGGTGAGATTTTCCATATCACCCTGTGTCACGGATCTTAATCTCTGCGTAAACAATAAGAAACGAAAGTGTCCATCCACCGTGGTAGAGGCCCGGGGCTCTCAGAGGCTTTCCAGCCTTGCTGCCTGCTCCAGGCGGGTGCTAGCCTCACCTGCCCCTGTGTGTCCCAGCGACAGTGAGTGCGGAACAGGCTGGAAACCTACATGCCCGAGCGCGGGAGGCTTCTCCACAGGGCCTCTCGCTGGACCCACAATCTGTCAAGTGAGTTTGTTTTGGTCTCCAGATAAATGAGGAGCCAAAGGGTGTTTTTCGGACTGTGAATTCCTGGCATTTTTTCCGACTTCTAAATGAGCAAAGTCCACCCTGCCAGCCTTCCCTGGCACCGCTCAGCCTGGGACAGCAGGGCCGCGGCCGGGCAAGGGGCGCAGAGGGCGCCCGGGCCGGAGCTCCAACACCTCAGGCGGTGGGGTCCCTCCCTCCCTCAGTGCCAGCCTCGAGGACGGCCCTCACAGCACGTGGTGGCATCACGGCCTGTCACGTGCTCTAAATGGCCGCGCGGTGGCCGGCCTCCCTGAGTCTGCCCTGGGCCCTCTTTCACCCTCCTCTGGCCAGCCCGCCCAGGTCCAGAAACTGGTCTCATCTAACCCCCGCCTGCAGAGGCCGTGGCAGAGGGCGAGAGGGGAGGGAACTTGGCCAGCTGCGGTCCCACAGCCATTAGTGACCAGGCTACCCGCCCGGCCGGCACCCTCCCTCCCTCCCTCCCACCTCTCCCTGGGGCCACACGCGGGCCTGGGGAGGACAGGGAGGGCTCCCCGCCCAGTCCCCAGGCCCTGGGCAGGGCATGGATGTGTGGACACGCTAGTGACTACAACTGGGTGACTCTTGAAACGTGTCGCTTGTGATAGAGACCACTTTCATGTAAGCCCTGAATTCTGGGACTGAGTGCCCTCGACTCCAGCCCAGTGTAGACACCTGACAGGCAACAGCGCTCCCCCTGGCCTTGCCTCCCCGTCCCTCAAGGAAACTTCAGTCCTCAAAACACGCTCTCTGATGGCACCACCCCCCCACACACACCCCCTCAGCTCCAGTCTCTGATTTGTGGGAGGCGATCAGAGCCAGGCCCTGCAGAAAGGACCCCGGACAGGGCGGTGCTGTGAGCCCAGCGCTGCCCGGCCTCCTCCTCCTCTTCCTCCTTCTTCTCCTCCCCATCCCCCTCCTCCTCCTCAGGATGGAGGAGAGAGGGGACACCTGGCCAGCCCCAGCCCTGCTGCCGGCCAAGGGCGCGCCTTGAGAAGAAACGCTCTGACAGTCAGATACGCACACTCCACTCTGGAGATGCCTCCCAGTCCTTCAGTCTTCACCTTCTCAGTTAGCTCCCTCCCCAGCTTACACTGCTTCAGAAAAGCCAGGCCTGAACCCTGGAGGCCAGGCGTTTCTCCTTGGCCCTCTCTCCTGTCTGCCCTGTCTCAGCCAAGAGCCTGGTGCCTGGGAAGCTCCCCTCCCTGCACCTACCCCTCCCCCCTGCACCCTCCCCCACCCCTCCCTGCACCTCCCTCTCCCCTCTGAATCTCCCTCTCCCCCCTGCACCCTCTTCCTCCCTCCTACACCTTCCCCACCCCTCCCTGCACCTCCCCCTCCATCCTGCACCTCCCTCCCTCCCCCCTGCACCCTCTTCCTCCCCTCCCTGCAAACTTGCCCTGCTTCCTCCACCCTCCCTCTCGCCACCCTCCTGCACCCCCCTCCCCTCCCTGCACTCTTCCTCTCCTTCCCACACCCTTCCCCCTTTCCCTACACCCTTCCCCTCTTCCCTGCGCCCTTTCCCTTCCCTCCCCTCCCCCGCCCCCTCCCCCAGGAGCTGAGGAAGGTCACATGGAGAGTCTCTGGCTGGAACACTCAGTGGTGCTCAGAAATCCTAAACACTGGCCCTCGTGCCCTGCCAGGGAGAACAGGGAGTCCTCTCTCAGGCTGGACTCTGAGCAGGCGAGATGGAAGTAGCCTTATTAGGTCATCCAGCCGGTTGGTGAGCCTCTCTCCTCTGCTCCCAGCCCACGAGAGTGAGACTCTGCGTCCCTCCGCCACCACCTCCCCCGGGCCCCCTTGGAGGAGTCTGCCCTCCTCCAAAGATGGACCAATCCCATCCGGCTGCATCCCGTTCCCCTCCAGCCCTGGAGAGGAAGCCCAGGGAGCCACTTGGTCCCCTAGAGGCCCAGTGGTGTTCCTTCCAGTCCCACTGTCTCCCCATCCCTTGCTTTTCCCACACACTTAGCACCTTTTAACATTTCCTCTCATGTCCTCACTGGTTCCATCTGTCATGTGTCACCTGCCTCTTGCACTAAATGAGAACTCCTCAAGGAAGGGATTGGCTCCGGCTGGGTCGTGCATATGTTTCAAGTGTGATTTCAATAAATACTTACTGAACGGATTTCTCACGCACAAAGGTAAGCCTCAAGTGCATATTCTCTTACCAGATTCCTGCTTCTTTTCCTCAACTGTTTCCACAGATAGAGCACTTTATATTCACTGCAGAGAGGAAGAACGTTATCCTTATCATTCCGCTATCTGAAGTCACTGTCTCCCTCCATCCTCTCAGGGAAAGGGGGCTGATCTGTCAATCCTTCGCTTCCTTCCTCATGCCCTGAGCAGGCAAGTTTCCAAAGGCTGCAAACCATTGTCACAATTCCTGGAGGATGAGCCAACATCAGCACCGAAGCCCCCCTGAGAGCCCCTGTGCCAGCCGGGCCCCAGCCTCCCATCCCCGCACCCAGGCTCCTTGAACTGTCGCCTCCCACTTACCAAGATTGCTCCCAACGAAGAATCTTACAGTCTCTGCCACTGGAAGGCATGAATGCTTACCAAGCCTGGACATGTTCCTTCTCCAAGAGCAGCTGCTGAGTTCACAGGCAAACTCTAGTCATAGGAATCAATACCCGCTGGTAAAAGGTCAACATCCGTAAGAGGGCTGGGGGCTGGCCAAGCAGACAGCCTGGAGCTTCCATCTTGGAACCCCACAAACCTCCAATGCTGGGTCTACTGTTTAAAAGTATTAATTAAAGTAAATTAAAAATATTAATTTGTGTTTTCTGATTATAAAAATGGTTTATGCTTATAGAAATTTCTTTTGACATTTTACGCTGGTCAGTTTTTTTTTTTTTTTTTGGAAGATTGGCCCTGAGCTAACATCTGTTGCCAATCTTCCTTTTTTTTCTTCTTCTCCCCAAAGCCCCCCATTACATAAGTTGTATATCCTAGCTGTAGGTCCTTCTAGTTGTGCTATGTGGGACGCCACCTCAGTGTGGCCTGATGAGCTGAGCAGTGCCAGGTCTGCGCCCAGGATCCGAACCAGCGAAACCCGGGCCACCAAAGCAGAGCATGTGAATTTAACCACTTGGCCACGGAGCCAGTCCCTAGAAAATTTTAAATTATAAAATCGTGTTTAAAAAAACAAAACATTTAAAGCCTCTGCCAGCTCACCATTCATAGATAACTCTATACACATCTTGGAAATTTTCTTTCTCTCCTCTTAATCCAATCATTACCATTTTTCTCATTTTTTCCTTTAGGAAAAACAAAATTGTTTTTTCAGCCCACCTTTCCCATTTAGGAGACTTGCAGCTGACTCCCAGACTTCCTAAAGAAACATGGAAGAGCTTATTTGGGTGGTATAGCATGAAGATGGCGTGGGTCCCTGACAACATGGCTTATATGTTTCACAGAATGGGCGCTAAATCCGCACTGTGGACTGAACACACATCAGGCCCAGTCCACAAAGAAATGCAGAGAGTGGGCAGCCCTGTGTGATTTCAGGGACCCCAGGAGGCCTCCTACTCAAGTTAGCATTCCTTCTCTACCCATTTGCTAATACCTACAATTCCATCGTAAGAACTGCATTCTTGAAACTCAAATTCTATTTACAGGTGACAAAACGGAAATCCCAGAAGGGTGAAGTGAATGAAAGGCTTTGCAATATCTTCAGATGTGTATATCCATCCAGGGAAGGGAAATACTTGGAATCATTACTAGGAAATACCCAGCAACCGCAATGACTGTGAATTGGTCTTTCCTATAGGGCAGCAGGAAGGGGAGGGACTTTGAGGCCACAGAAGCCCAGGAGGACTGAGCGGGAGAGGGGACACAACCAAAGAAGTAAATACAGAAGAGTGGAAATGCCAGGGACACCAAAAATTGAGTTGATATTTTCCCTCTTCTCGGTTATTTATATTTAAAAGAACATACCCCAGGAGTCGACATCCAGTTCTGGCCCTAGTTAACCGCGTGGCCACAGCATGAGATAAAGGGAGTGTACCAGCATCAGCGGTTCCTTGGTCTTTACAGACATCAGAATCACCTGAGTAGCTTAGGGACTACAGCTGCCCGGGCTCCACCCCCGGGAACGTCTTATTCGAGCGGTCTGGTTTGCAGCCCAGGCATTGGTGGGTTTTGTTTTGCTTTTCAGAGCTCCTCAGCAGATTCTAACATGCAGCAAGGTCATGTCTAAAGTCTCTTTTTAGTCCTAAATTCAGACTCTGTATAATGTGGGAGCCAAAAAGCCTTGTGTTTGCTCAGCTTTCACCGCCAGGACAGCTGCCCCGTCCACCGAGCGCACCTCCGGTTCCTCGCGGGTGTGCACTCGTCTGCTCACACTAGGGCCCGGCTCACAGAGAGCCGGATGCTTCCATGATGCCCTGTCATGAGACAACCTCCAATGGCAACACTCTGTCACTGTTCGCTCTTCCTTCCTCTAAGGGTTTAACAAAGAAGGTGGGGGACAAGCTGTCCCTCCAGCCGTGGGGCTAATTCTTGATTGGCCTTTTGAAAAGATTGAGTATATTTCCCAATTAGTACTCGCCGAAAGCTTGTCCATTAGGTAAGACACTATATATGGCATTTGTGAGGTTGGATCTTTTCTGAGGCTATCAGAAATTCTTAAAATATCGAAAAGCTATTTTTTCCGTTTTTTTAATTTTATTTTTTATTGAGGTAACATCACTTAATAACATTTATGTAAATTTCAGGTATACATCATTATATTTCAGCTGCTGTGTAGACTGCATCGTGTTCCTCACCAAGAGTCTAGTTTCCATCTGTTATCCTACAAATGGGCCCCTTTACCCCTTTCATCCTCTCCCCACCCTCCTTCCCCTTTAGTAACTACCAATCTGTTCCCTGTATCTATGTGTTTGTGAAAAGTCGTTTTTAAATGAAAAAAAAGAGTTTGGGGGTGAAAGTAAGTGCAGTTATAATTTATCATGTCTCCAAGCCTCATAAACCTCATGTCAATGTGCTAATATCAGGCAATGAAGACAGCAGGCTTCCGTCTTCCTCTCAGGTTATGAACAAAAGTAGCAGCATGAGCACAATCTACTGATTTTTCTGATAACCTCTGAGGATTCGCTGTACACGTGTCTACCAGACCGATAATGATCCATACATACGCAGTTAGGGAAAGTGAGTCACGTTCCCAGGAAAGGTGGCCTTGGAAGGATTGGGGAAATTTTTATCCAGCTCTGCAGGTCCAGAAACACCCGAGAGCTTTCTTAAGTTTACACAAAGTTACGTATTTTCCTGTTGCCTCAGAAAGTGTACGTTTCACAATAATTAGCATCTCAGCCTGAGGACATGTGCATCTATTGTTGTTATTTTCCCATCGCTTAAGTACAACTCCATTGGCAAACTCCCACTAATGACTTCAAACTCCATCTGATTCTCATCAGATGTGCTCTTTGCCGTGGAAACAAAAGCCAAGTCGAACTTTTACGAGGTCAGCACAGATATATCTTTGCAGGTGTCACATTGTGTATATGAAAAATAATAGAGGTACAATTTCTAGAAAATAGCCAGTTTTTATAGCTGCTGTGAGTTTTATAGAGGAATGAGTATAAGAAGTCAGCCCCTGAGCCATCTCAACATCTCATCGGGTATAAATAGGAGACCTTGAGCAGGGCAGATGTTTGAAACATACAAAGAATCACAGTCCAGGAAAAATGAATAAGAACGTGGGCTTTCTGCGCACCTGACCATGTGGAAAGTGAGTTAATTGTATTCCAATTGCATTACAGTCGAATGAGAGATTGTTGTTGCCAATGCAAAAAGCCAGAACCTCAGTCTGGGCGCAACAAAGCTATTGATTTATTATAAACCTTCAAAACGAAGGGGGAAAAGTAATCTAATTCTGGGAGCGGAGCCATCCTTTCGTTACTGTGGGGGCAGTAGACAGCTGCCTTTGTGGTCTAATTTGATGAACATTGCAGCCTGCCACAGCACTTGAAATTTCCACCATTAGGGATCCTCCTTTTGTTCAGATATTGTCTCTCCCTGGATGCCAGACCCTCTTCTGCAATGTCCCTAGGTGGTTACTTCCAGCGATGGGAAGCTAACTACTATATAAGGCATTAATTTTGGCAAATTCGTCCTGTAGGGCATTGAAGCCCTTCTTGTGACTTCTATCCATTCATCCTGCTCTTGGCCCCCCTTGAGTGCCATAGACTAAATCCATTGCCTTCTCCGCATGATGGCCCTTCACATACTAGAAGACAGCTAGCAAGTCTCCAAGCCTTCTTGTTTCAGACTCGAAAACTTGAGCTTCTGCAGCCCATCCTAATTAATGCAATTTCCAGAGTCGTCATCACTTGAGCCACCTCTCTCTGGACCTGGTGGTTAAAATACGGAGCCAAAACACGAGGCATGTCCTCCAGAAGCGGTTTGACGAGAGCAGAACTGCTACTGCCTTCACTGAGGTATTTGCTTTATTTCTCTCAGTGCGTTCTAAAGTGTGGTTAATATTTGGGGATAACTATATTGTGGGCTCCTACGGAGCCTGCAGTGACTAAATAACCCTCAGTTTTCTTCACTTGATCCCTTTCCTAAATTGTAGATATGTAACACAGAGCACTGATCTCAGTTAAAGTTCCTGTGGTGTTCCGTTCCTTTTGAGTCCTGATTCTTCTATTCAGCGTCAGTGACCTGCCCCCACCTCCAGCTTCATGTCACCTGTAAAGTGATGAGAATCCCTTTGGTTTCCTGATCCAAGTTGACAATAAAAATGAGGACCCGAAACAGAGGCGTCAGAGGTGCCTTCCAGGAGGACAGTGAGTTACCTTTGAGCACAGGGCTCACAGCCAGATGTAAGTCTACCCGCTGTCACTGTCCCCTCATCCATGTCTCCCCATCTCACTCACAGGAGACGACGTGAGGGAGTTCTTCAGATTCCTGCCGCATCCGGGCACAGGTGGTGAAGGTTTGGTTTCCCTCCTTAGCCTCCTGCTCTCCTGGCTTTAACTGTCTCATAGCTTTCTCGCTCTTCTCCCTGGACAAGGGAACTGATTTCCCTGCTCTGCGGAGCTTTCTGGGCAAGAGGGCAGATCCGCCAGGCCACCCGCTGTCCCCCAGAGCAGGCTGTTCCTTGCATTCCTCATGGGAACGTGGCTAAAGAGGCCTCTTTGGCTGGCGGTTTTCCTGAGCCTCAACTTGTTCTGGTCCTTCCTGACGTTGTTCCTGCCAGACCTGCCACTTTGGGTCTCTCTTCTTGGATGGAGAACCTCTTCCCATCCTTTTGTCTTTTGAAACGTATGCTCCTCAGAATTCGCAAGTGCAGCCCCACCACTTCTTTGGCTGCGTCGCTCCCACTAGGATTATGTCACCTCAGGGGGAGTATGTCGGATCGACACCACCCCAGATCTAGACTGGAGGGGCCCAACTCTGGACCCCCCTGGAGTAAGAATTAGCCTTTCCTTAAGAGAGGTCCGGTCTCTGCCTTCGGCTACTGGGAAGTGATCTCCAAACCTCTGGAATGTTCTGCCTAATAAGAGGGTCTTCGTTTGCCTGGGGACTTTTGCCACTGCACTTCACAACAATGAAGTACGATAGGGACTTGGGGACGCACCATATCGGTTCCCACCTCCAGAGGTCTTCACCTGAGCCTCCAGGAGGGGCTGCAGACTGAAGGTCAGCCGCATGGGCAGTATGCGTCTGAACCCCAACCGAAACTGTGCACCGAAGGCTCCGGTGGGCTTCCCTGGATGGCAGTGCTCCAAGCAAATTGTCACGGCCAGGAGGAGGTGATGCCGCCCATGCCTCCATGGAGACGACCGGAAACTTCCTGTTTGGATCCCTCCCAGACTTCACCCTTGGCATCTCTTCCCATAGCTGATTTTATTTTGTATCTTTTCATTGTAATAAAACTGTAATTGTAAGGAGAGTGCTTTCCTGAGTTCTGTGAACCATTCTAGAGAATTATCAAACCTGAGGGTGGGCCTGGGGACCGCTGAACTCGTGGCTGGTATCGGAAGTGAAGGCAATCTTGTAGACATTGTCCCCTCAGACTTCGCAGTCTGCCCATCTCCGCAGCAGCCCCTTCCCTTGCGGACTGGACCCCGCCCCTCATCCATTCTGGCCCCTCCCCTGGGACAAGACGTTCCCAGGGCTGTGGGAGTGCACGGTTCCCCTTCTAGATAATTCTCCTGGTGGTGGGGATGAGTGGAGCTGGGATGTGTGTCCTGGGAGTTCCACACGTGTGTGAATGAGGCCCCCAGCAGCATGGAATGGAGCGACGGTGAGAGGACAGAGCGGCAGGCTGTGGCACAAGGGCCAGGGGCCAGGGCCAGCTCTCCCAACACCACCATACTCCAACACGGAATTCCAAAGAGTCGAGAACTCCAAATTTGGACTTGGCCTTCAAGATCGTGGTGAAGGTATGTTTTCAAAGCAGCTGATGGAACATATTTTATTTCATTTAACAGGTCGTCAGCCTGATTTATTGCGTTTAAGGATGGAGACGCGTGGTATGTGGGTCTCTATATGCACTCTTGCCCAGGGCTCTGAAATATGAGGAGCCAGCCTGTGGCTGATTCTCAGAATTTTGCTTTTAGGGGCTCCTTCCTGGTGATAGTATCTTTTAAGAGAGGCTCCTAAAGGTTAACAAAGCATCACCCCTAATTCTCCTCAGAATATCTTGAAATGGATATCTTGTAACAGGATGTTAAAATGTGCTTTCGTTCATTTTGTTTTCTGCTGAGGTTCCAAAAAGCTGAGAATAAAACAGTGCTTGTGCAGTGTTCCCACATTCCAAAGCGACGTGTGAGACCCCTGCTCCAGGGGTCTGCTGCTGCGCAACCAGACACACCAAAACTTAGCACAGTAAAACAACTAGTTTACTTTCCCAAAATGCTTTTCATCAGAAATGCATACAGGGCATGGAGGGAATGGCTTGCCTCTGCCAGTAGTGTCTGGGCCTCGCTGGAATACACAGAATGCCGGGGTAGGGGGTGCCTGGCTGAGATGGCTCGACTGGGGTCATGTGACTGGAGCCTCGGTTCTTCTGTCAGTTTGGCTCCTCAGTTCTCCTTTGGGTGCCCTCCCCACACAGGTAGCTTGGGCTTCCTCACAGCATGGTGGTCCTGGAAGTTGGCCTTCTGACATGGCTGCTGAATTCCTCCCAGGGAGAAAGGAAAAGATGTCAGGCCCCTTAAAGGCTAGGCCCAGAACTGGCACAGCATCACCTCCACCACTTCAGTGGGTCAAGCCCATCACGGAGCCAGGCCAGGTTGGAGGGGCAGGACTGGAATAGATCCCACTGTCCTGATGAGTGGAGGTGGACGTACGTCCAGGAGGGAAGGCAATGATGGTGACCACCTTTGGAGATGATGGACAGCACCCAACTGTGCAGAACTTCAAAGGAGAGACCTGAAGACTTTTTGTGACCTTCGGTTCTATACCAGCCAAGGGGTCAAGGTGTCTGAGGTTAGAAATTAGAGTTTCTCTAGAAAGAGTTGCTGGAATGCCGAGTACTTTTCTTCCCTCACTTCTCCTTCACTCTGAGCCTAGTGAGAGGGCTTCAAGGAAACGTCTCCGTTCCACTCATTTTCCCAGTTTTAACGTCAGCACTTGCCCAAAATACAACTTCAGTATTTACCCCCCACTAAATATAGTTAAGTCACCATAGTTAAGAAGCGCCAGCCTTTGGTGCACCGCGTTCATAAGAGCATTGTCACAACAGCCCAAAGGTAGAAGCAGCTCACACATCAGCTGATGGATGAATGGATAAACAAAATGGTGTATACATACAACGAAGTATTATTCAGCCTTAAAAGGGAGGTAAATTCTGACACGTGCTACAACACGGGTAAACCTTGAGGACATTACGCTAGGTGAAATAAGCCAGATACTAAAGGACAAATACTGTATGATTCCACTGATACGAGGTACCTAGAATAGTCAAATTCATAGAGACAGAAAGAGAATGGTAGTTGCAAGGGGCCGAGGGGAGGGGGAATGCGGAATTAGTGCTTACTGGCACAGTGTCAGGAGGGGAAGAAGAAAAGTTCTGGAGATGGATAGTGGTGATGGTTGCACAACAATCTGAATGTACTTAAGGCCACAGAACTGTACACTTAAATGGCTAAGATGGTAAATTTTATGTTGTATATATTTTACCACACACAAAAAAGGCAGCACTAGCCACGGACAAGAGAGAGCAAGCCCCTGCCAGGAGGGACTGGACACGGTGTCCCACCTCTCCCCAGCACCAGAACTTCCCTACCAGGGGAGAAGGATGGGCAGAGAGTGTCTTAATTCTGGGTCAGTTTTGTGATCTTCATGGCAGAGCCGTCAGCCTCATCTCTCATAAGCTGTGGAACCGGGTGTCACGGTGGCTGGGGTCCTCAGTCAGCCTGTGATGTCACTGAGGAAGGAGCTGACCTGGCTGGTGCAAGTGGCCTTTCAGGGGAGATGCCATCAATTGCAATCATAAATTCAGAAAGATAACAAAAGCGGCTACGAGGCAGCCTATTTCTCCCCACGGGGTCTGTATCAGTCAGCTTTTGCATCACATGCTGTATAACAAACACTCTCAAACCTCAGTGGTTCACAGGCATTTACTTCACTTATTTCTGGGTCCGCAGACTGGCTCTGCTTTAGGTTGCAGGTTGGGTTTAGGTTGGTTCCTCGTGTCTTTCATTCTGGAACCAGAGTACAAGAGAGTAAGCCAAACCACACACACACATTTAAAGACACATCATATTCTCCCACATTCCATCAGCCAAAGCAGGCCAGGTACCCAAACCCAACATCAATGGGATGGGGACGTGTGCTTTGCCAACTCCAGTTGTGTGTACTGTAAATTCACACAGTAAGGGACTAGAGATAGATGGTGGAAGGGAGGGAAAAATGGGGACAACTCCATTCACCACAGGGTACAAACTGCAGGAAAGGCAAGACATAAGTGACAGGAATTTTAGGCTAATCCAATTAAAGATATAAGAGAGTTTGCTTGTGAAGGACTGAGAGAGGCTTATAGCGCCAGTAGACCAGGCTAGGATATAGAATTGAGCTCCGCCAGCCACAGAGATAAAGTAGGTTCAACGATTGTTGAGAATGAAAACTCAGACTATATGCTTTGTTTTACTACCAAAGTAGGAAACAGGCATGCAAGAACGCATGGCGTGTGCAGGGGTCAGCAGCCTGTGGGGAGTTACCCACTGGTCAAAGGAGCCCGGAGCTGCGTGCTTGAGCCTGCACTATAGTTGAGGCTGCGAGCTGGGAGGCCCCCTGCACTCAAGACCTTATTTGTGTAACATGAATGTCCTGTTGAGCTTCAGTGCTCTTCTTGTGTTTTATTTTTTTGGTGCATAATTGCGCCTATGGGAAATGTCAGTGCAAAAGGCCAAGCCGTGGCCTTTCGCGAGAGTCCAGCTCATTTTATGAGGGAGTTGCAAAGAGCCAG
Organism: Equus caballus; assembly: GCF_041296265.1. Lineage (NCBI taxonomy): Eukaryota > Metazoa > Chordata > Mammalia > Perissodactyla > Equidae > Equus > Equus caballus. The sequence goes on along the minus strand of NC_091712.1, from coordinate 18,679,441 downwards.
GAACTGGCTCTGGGGACAGTCACACCCAGGGCCCAAAGGACTGACGGCACACTGCTCTCTGGAAGGGAGAGAGCCCTGAGAGGTGGCCAGGCCTGCTCGGCTTCAAGGGGCTCAGGGCCCCCCCGGGCTGAGCAGGTACTGACCTGTGCTCCTCGGTGGTCCCTGCGGGATTCTTCTGTGACACTTATATTCCCTCACCTGGAATTTCGTTCCTCCATGCAGGGATTTTTACCATTTTTTTAAAGCTCTGATGGTAACAGAGAGCCCTTCTAGAGAGCGTCAGCACCTCCAGCCCATCCTCACACGAACTCACTGTTTCCGGGGCTGACCAGAGGGACTAAGCTCAGGCTGCACAGATTTGTCACAGGGACTGAGGTTATGGGGCTGCAGACCCGGCAGGCAGAGGCCACAGGAGGCCCAAGTCTGGAGCTGCTTCTATGAGTCTGTGTATGCTGGGGTCACACACCGGTGGGGGGTGGGGAAGGGGACAGTCAGGGCTGGGTGGTGAGGTGGGGTGATGGGAAGGAGAGAAAGGACTGGTCTTTCCCATCTCACTCTTTCCTAGGCCCGGCCCCATTCCTCACCACCGGGGCTTCCTGACTTTGGAAAGTATAGAGTGTCTCCTCATCTGGTCCTGCGAGGCTTAGCACTCAGCTGTGGCTGACCGTGCTCCTCAGACCTCAGACCATTGCACTTGGCCCCAGCAGGCTGCAGAGGGAGCAGAGCGAAGTCTCTGAGAGCTGCATTTGGACCCAGGTGAGGGAGTTGTGTGTGGACACTAACAGTGACTGAATCCAGGCTCCCTCCTGCCCTACAGGCATCTCTCCTGACAGTCTTTCTCCAACCTGTGGTGATTTTAAACACGGCTCCCAATTCCTTGACACCCCTCCCCTTGATTCAGAGCCAGTTGGTGGCCCATTCCACCAATAGCACATGACAGGAGGAGGCTGGGTGCGCTACAAAATGCAGGAGGTGGGCTGCCCCTCCCGGGGCTGCCATGCTGGGCTCTGCAGCTGCGATCTTGCTGAGCTGTTCCTGCCCCAGGGCCAGACGTGCATGACCGTCTGAGCAACCAAGCCATCTCAGAGAGCATCCCATGGTGCTGCTGTCTAGCCTCAGGGCTTTGAGTTACTCTACCTTTGAGTCAACCCCGGCCGAGGCCACAGGCACCGTGGATCAAGGACAGGGGCCTGTCCAGATTCTTCACCCCTAATGAGAAAGCAGCATAAAATCGCTGTTTCGCACAGTGTTAGTGACTGGAATACTGCCTTGATGTCTGTGCTTAAACTAGACTAACACCCAGGGCTTTGCTGATGAACAAGAACGAGGACTTGCTGAACAGCCAGGAGCAAGTGTCATAGAGCGGCTCTTGGCAGGACGTGACTCAGGGTGGACAACGCCTGGGTCACAGCCAGCTTCACTTGTTTTGTTTCAGGTTTTGTTTTCACGAGAACATTTACCTCTCCGGTCCTATGTGGCTTCCATGAAGGAAGTGGGCCCTGGAACATTTCCCCAGCCAGGTTTGGAAGGGGTGGTGGTGGCCAGTTCCCCTTTGTTGCTGTTGTCCTGGAGCGGCCAGGAGATGGAGGGGAGGGGAGGGGCAAAGCTTCCTGCTACTGGTACATGAATCGCTGCCCGTCATTTTATCAAAGGTGTGTGGGGAGGGGAAAGGAAAAGAACAATATGAGGAAGTTTACGGGGTTCCCCCTGGATTCACCTCGGAATTCCTTTACAGGAAGGAGGGAACAATATTACTCCAATAGGAGGGTGAATGTATACACCGTGAGGGGCTGATGGTGCCGGTCGGCACTCATTTTGTAGTTCGAATTGATTCTATATACGATACATAGCATTGAGGTGGCTCAGAAGTGCATTTGGATTGTGAACTCTATCCACGTCTCCACAGATGGGAGATTTCACATTTGCCAGTTTACGTGCCCGACTCCCCAGGGCAGGCTGTATCATATTTGTTTGAGAGTTGACTTATCCAAGGCCGCCCAGCTGTGGTGAGCAGCCCAGGTTGGCCGTGGAGGTCTTTGATTGCAACCCATAGATGGAACTCCAGCTTAGCTAACAAAACAGGGAATTTTTTGGAAGGATTCGGATCCAGAACTTGATAACAATCTGATCTGTTAAAAATGATTAAGGAAAACAATTAGGTGATACAAACAAACTTTATTTAGCACTTCATGAAACAGACAGTCTTCATTCCCAAGGGTCCAGAGAACGGGGAATGGTGCGGAAGGCAGGAAGCTTTTATAGGGTCAAGAATAGGGAACAGGGAAGAAAAAGATAGAAAATGAATAAGGAAAAGGGAAATAAGTGGAGAGCGCAGAGCTGGCTTGGCGTTGGCGTTGGGGATTGGCTGACTGGATTTACTGTCTTTCTGGTTAAACGGAGCATCTATAGGGACACGAAAGTTATCTGAGTTTCAGTTTGCTGACGTGGCGCCCCAGGCAGGAGTGACTCCATCTTGGGCCTAGAAATTCATTTCGACAAACCCAAGTACCACCAGTGAAGTAAATGAATTCCAACAGCCTCCTGTCTTTTCACCCCTGCCTCTTGCCTTCCCCCACACAGGGAGGAATTGTGATTCAAAGTCCAGAGATACTCCTGGACTGTGAAGAGGTCACTTGGTCTACCTTGTGTCAAATGACTATCCCCTAGTTAGAGGAAGGCTAGTGCCTTGAATAACAGTCCCCCCAAACCCACCTCATGGGAGAGGAGTAATTCCAGCCTCCCTCCCCACAACTGGAATGCTACCACCAAATAAGATGGAATGGATGCTGGATTTTATAGTCCCACTAGGCTCCGTATCCATGGAAGATATTATTCCACTCCTGCATGAGAAATGCTCCTACCAAGAGGGAAGAATGTCTAAGGTAACAGATGGAAGGGGCTTCTCCTGGGGCTCAGGTGGCCCAGCTGGAATAAACCTTCAAGCCTAGAGAAGACTGGAATGACATGTTATTTATTACTCTCTGGGTTTCTCTTTATAAGGCATTTTGCCTGAGCCACAGGCCTGATAACAAATGCAATAAACATGGGGCAAATGCTGATGTAATGTAACAATATGGGATGATGATGTAACCTATAAAGTAAACAAGAGTAGCTATTGAGTTATAAATAATCTTTTTATAGCACGCTTGAATAGGTCCAATACCAGATGTATGGTAAATATGCTCACTTTATGGAGATGCCTTTCCTTTGAACAGAAGGGAAATGATCTATAATAAAGTTACATGTGTGCTGCTCATACGTAACTAGGCATCCTCTGGTTTCGTGTGCCTAAACTGCACAGAAAATTTGGGTCATCTCACTACATCTAGTCCTGACTCTGGCCTATCGCTTTGTGAATCCGAATTGCAGAGTCGCTGACTGAAGTACGTCACCTCAAAAAGTACAGCGTCCTTTCTGAGCCCTGTGATTTTGAAGAAATCTAGAATTTTCTCTCACTGAGCACCTTGGCCTTTAAGTGTTTTCAGGAAGGACTTCACAGAATTTTGAAGGCAGAATTTTTAAATAGACTTTGGCTCATGACACCCTCTAAGAAGGCCAAGACCTGGACAATGCCCTCTAGCTATGTGGTCCTCAGCATCCTCTTCTGTCACCTTCCCCACACAAGGGAGCCACCATTCTGGTCTGTGTTAATTAATGCTCTTGCTTTCCTTTTTATATATTATTATCTCATCAATATGTATTCTAGAAAAATATTTTATTTTATTTTTTTAACTCTATAAAATTAAACAGGTTGAGGGATATATGGCTATATTCATAATAGTATTCTTTATTGCTTTTCGAATATCTTAAATATTTAATACATTTTTAAGATGGAAAACAAAGAGATGCAGATTTTAAAAAATTGCTTCTAAAAATTTTCTAAATATTTCTATGATATATGAAAGAGAAATGGTGGCTTTGAAAGTTGGTGTGCAGGAATATCTGTGGAGAGATGTTTTTCAAGATGCCATCATGTGGTGAAAATTTGGCTCGCTGTAAAACTGGATTTCTCCTGAGTTCATTTAGAAATTCTTCGTAAACGCTAACGGCCATTGTAGGAAGGGCTACCACTATAAAAGCTATTCTCAGCTTATTATCCACAAAACAAAAGATTTGGCATCAGAGAGAGAGAACTCACAGCAAGTTTTGGATGTCTATGCCTCCCATTTCCGGTCTCTTTCCCTTCCCCTACCCTGTCACCCATCACCACTCCCTCCCCACACCCACTCAGTCCCCTCTGAAGCCAAAGCACTTCAGAGAGAGGAGAGCACCCCTGAGAGGGGCCCTCACACCCTGGTGTTGGGAAGTCAGCACTTCTCTCCTCCAAGGAGAACTTGCCTGTCTAACAAAGATCCGTTACCCATTAGGGACATTGGTGAACGTGGCTGTGATTCTCAAGAACCTGGATATGGAGGTGGGAAGGGAGCTTCCCACCTGGCTTGAGGCAGCTGGGGAGTCGGGGGGGATAGAAGTATATAGGTTAAAAGAAAAGATTGCGATGCCCTACCCCTCTCTCCCACTTCCCCAAGGACAATTTCTGATGCCAATAAAGAGAATTAATATTAACTGGAACCAACGGCGTAGCAGGCATAGAATTAGACGCTTCCTCACAGAATTCTGGATGTTTCCTCATTTAATCAACAAACTTTGGTAGTGGCCATGGTTATTCTCATTTCACAACGAAAGAAGCTGAGACTCGAAAAGGATAACTTGGTCACCCAGTCTCACAGCTTGCCAACAAGGGCCGGGCAACATGCTCTCAGCTGGGCCCGCTCTGAACCCACGCTCCTCCCAGCGCCCCGGCCTCCACACCTGCAGCCGCCCCTTGCCCTGCCCAGAGGTCCTGTGGGAACACCCGCTTCCTCCTTTCAAAGGCGGGAGTGCCTCTTGCTTCTGTTCAGAATTGCCTTCTCAACAGCTGAGGAATTGTAGGGGGCACAATCGTTCCTGCTTTGCTCTTCAGAGAGCTATTGAATTCAGTTTTTGCCAGTCATCAAGATTCTCCCAGCAGAGGAGTGAGTGACAAGCAACAAGCTGAATTTTTAGCAGCTCAAGTCAGTGGTTGCTGGGCCCATGAATCTCTCTTGGTCGGGACGTGGAACCATGCATTAACACTTCGTAGATTTTGTTCAAGGAAGCGGCTAGAACTTGCATGTGGTGTATTTAAAATACGCTCCTGAACCTCCAGCTGCCTCCAGAAACTTTTCCCATGTTGCAATAGTATTTTACCTCTTTATCGAGTTCCAACTTTATCCAGTGACCTTGGATAGAATGAAAATGGAATTATACTTATTTCTGCTATTCCAGACAGCCTGGCAGAAGTCCATTGGTTAAATTCAAGGTGGAATCTTTATCCTGACAGAACTGTCTATTGCCATCACAAAGTCAAGTTTCTGCAGCTGAGGACAGAATAATCGTGACCCAGCTCAGCCTGCTTCTGCCTGCCCTGGACAAATGGCGTGAGAAAGGGGGCAAAATTGGGGGCGGGGGGTGGGGGGACAAAGGAGAGCCCAGCGACGTCCTGAGCTCTTCAACTAAGAAAATCCTGTGTCCTTGAGAATCACTATGGACCTGCCCTTCAGCCAATGTGACCTTGCCCCTGTGGGGAGTGGGGTGCCATCCCCGCGCCTGGGCCTTGCTCAGAAGGGTTGGAAGGAGGGCCCAGAGCCCTGGCTGAGGGCAGCGTGTATCAGCGCTCTGCTGGAAAGCAGCGAGGGGCTCACAATCGTGACTCGGGCCTGGAATGGGGACCTTGTTTTCCACTCCTCCCTGCCAGGGCCCCTCTTTTGTGAGCCTGGACGCCCCTGTGGAGCCCGCCCCGCCTGTCTGTGAAGAGCTGGTTGGCAGTGGCTGATTTCATGGGGCTTTAGGAGTGCAGGCCAGCAGTAAAGAGGGTGAGAGCTGCAGTATTCTCTGTCCCTGGCAGCTGAGCGCAGCTCTGAGCTACTTTCCAGATGGCAGACACCCCGCCACCAGGCAGGCGGCTTCTTAGGGCCACCAGCCTTGCTTCAGGTGCAGGCCGACGAGGATAAACAGCCAGCTTGCCCAACTCCGCCAAAGAGGGGGCCTTCTTGCCTTAATCCTGACCATCCCAGGGAAAGCTGGAACTAGGGAAAGGTAAAGCAGAAATAGAGGAGCAGCCACGTCATGGGGACACACGTATTTTATGCTTGATTAAAAAAAAATCCCTCTGAAAAATCTCTCCTTGCGGGCAGGTATCCAGGGTCTCCTCTTCTAGCCCCGCCTCCAGCAAACCTCTAAAGTCCTTTAACTAGGTACCAAAGGGGTAGGGGGGACATTAAGCCCAGAAATTTAAAAAACAGCAGCCAAGTACTTTCCCTCTAAAGCAGCGCTTTCCACACTTTAACGTGCATATGAATTAGCCCGAATGCAGATCTGCTTCAGCAGGGCCAGCCGTGGCCAAGATGCACATTTCTAAGGAGCTCCCGTGTGACCACAAGGCTGCTGGTCCGCAGACCACACCTGGAGGAGCGAGGACTCATGTATGATGGTTTTGAAGGTAGAACATTTCAACAATCACAAATGATCTGTAAGGTACATTGCTATTTATTCTTTTGTTCATCCATTCATTCATCCAACTTTTTTTTTTTTTTTTGAGGAAGTTTAGCCCTAAGCTAACTACTGCCAATCCTCCTCTTTTTGCTGAGGAAGACTGGCCCTGAGCTAACATCCATGCCCATCTTCCTCTACTTTATATGTGGGACGCCTACCACAGCATGGCTTTTGCCAAGTGGTGCCATGTCTGCACCCGGGATCCAAACCGGCGAACCCTGGGCTGCTGAGAAGCGGAACGTGCGAACTTAACTGTTGTGCCACCAGGCACATGCAACTTTTTTTAATCTTAGCAGTGTTCTTTTCCAGTTTGATTAAGATATAATTGACATGCAGCACTGTATAAGTGTCAGGTGTGCAGCAGCATCATGATTTGACTTACATATATTGTGAAATGATTACCACACTAAATTTAGTTAACATCCATCATCTTATATAGAAAGAAAAAAAAACACTTTTTTCCTTGTGATGAGGACTCTTGGGACTTACTCTCTTGACAACTTTCAAATATACCACACGGCAGCGTTAACTACAGTCAACGTTTACTAACTAGGTACAAGGTGGCTCCTGTGCTAGGCATTAGGCAAATAGCTGACCCCGATGTAGACCTCAGGACACCCCAAGTTCCCTGTGAACCCTTCCATAAATTTACCTCGAGCGTTCAGTGTGATAAGTTCTCCACTCACAGTGGGCCAGGCAAGTGTTTTTGGCCACGTGCTCCAATGGAACGGTCAAAAGCAGATGTGTTAGCAAGCATCATTTAATCAGCTACTCAACAGGAAGTACTAACTGAGCGTGCATCTGTACTGGGGGCTGTGCTGGGCACAGTGCAGGACACAGAGTACCTGTCAGATGGGGCCCCTGCCCACCGCAATTGATACAGCTGTAACCTCTATAAGATGGCACACAGCTACTCGACTGTGGTAGCAGATGAATCATTAGGAAGAAAGAGAGCAGAAAGGGAAGGAAGGGAGGAAGGAAGGGAGAAAGGAGAAGAAAGGAAGTGAGGGAGGAGGGAAGGGAAGAAAGAAGGAAGGAAGGAAGGGAGGGAGGGGGCAAGGAAGGAAGAAAGGAAGGGAGGGAGGGAGGGAGAGAGGGAGGAGAATGTTAGGACTGACAAAGACAACAAAAAGGAACTCCCATCCTAAGGAAATTGTCTTCATTTTAATTATGACATTTTATTTCCTTTTTATGACTATGAAACTAATATATATTCAGAGTAAAATAACTCAAACAATGAAACATAGAAAACAAAAGTGAAAGCCTCGCCAAATCCCACGGCCCAAAGAACAGGAACAGTTCGCAGATGTTACTCTATGCTCTTTTCTCTACACAGAATATCCACGGAGCCAAAGAGACCCACGGTCTACATACTGAACGAATTTCCTTTATTCACTAAACAATATGTTGCAGAGTTTTTCACGGGTCAATTCTTTTGCTTCTATCTCAATATTTTTAAGTTTCCCTTTGTATTTCATTTTATAGCTTGCCATAATTTATGTCATCCATTCCTTACTGGTGGCTGTTGGATGGTTTCTTTTATTTTTATAATAAATAATGTAATAAGAAAATCTTTGAACATATATCTTGGCATGTTTGATTTCCATGAAATAAATTCTAAAGAGGAATTATTGGGTCAAAAGAAATGACCTCAAATATTGTCAAGTTGCCCATCACAAAGGTTGTAGCCATTTAAGCTGACGAAATGTGTGACAGCAATAACTCTCAGTAAGTTTTTACTCTTTGCTAAATGAATAGGATTTTGTTATTATTGTGATTTGCATTTCTTACATCTTAGCGACACTGCCGAGCCCGTTATTAGCCATTGGTATCTCTTCTTTCGTGACCTGTCTGTCTGTGGCTCCCTGCTTATCTTTCTAGCAGGTTGTTCTTTTTCTTATTGATCTATAGGAGCTTTTAAGATCCAATGGATATTCAATCTTTTTAAATTGCCCCACATGTTGTAAATATTCTTTCCAAGTTTGAGGAAGCATTATAACTAAATTAAACGTATGGACTTTCAAATTCAAATCCTGTTTCTAAAATAACATTGTAGCGAGGATTAGGTAAAAATAACACGTATAAATTCTTACTACAGAACTTGGACTTAGCAAGTGCTTCAAAAAGTCACTTTCTATAGGCGTTTGCTCGCAATTGCCTTTGCGGTATCGTTGGCACATGCATCGTTGAGTCAAATAGTCCTCTTATTAATACTTTCTGACCCACAACTGAGCTACGAAGGGTCTCGATTATAACCATATTCTCTTATGTTGACTTCAGGATCTTCCTTTTTTCCCCAAGCACTTACGTCCTTTGATGCAATCATCGTCCTGCACACACCCTCCAGTCCCTTGCCTCCTGCCCCTCCTTGGTCACCCGGCTGGGATCCAACCCCTGTCTGCCAGCCCTGCCCTCCCACTCACAGCTGGAGGGGGCCGGAGACGGCAGCCATGCCGCAGCACCAGCCCCTGCCACGTTTCCCTGGTCCTTGACCTTCACGCTCCCTGAGAGCTCTACTTCACACTCTCTTCTCACTCTAACGTCACTAAGAAAACAGAGGGAAGCCGGGGAGAGCCACCGCGTGACCGCCCCCTGCTCTCGGGTGGCCGCCTGCACCAGCACTAGACCCATCCCTTCCCCACCCCCCACCCGCAGTTCTGCGCCTCTCTCCTGAAGCAGCCACGTCTACCTCGCCAATGCATCATTCCTGCGCGCAAAAAGCCACGTCTGTTTCAAGATTACCCATCTTTAAGAGGCCCACCCAGACCTCAGCTCCTCCTTTTCTCTCTCCCCCTTGTTATCAGAACTCCTCCCAAAGGTTGCCTCTGTCTCCTTCTCTCTCCCCAGCCCACTCTGACCAAGCTTCCCTCTCCATTGCCCGCACTCTGCGCCCCAAATACACCTCTCACCCCTCATCTTACTGAAACCTCAGCAACAGCCCCCAGAGCCCAGCTCCCCTTCTTAAAACACTTTCTTCCTTTGCCGTCTGGGTCATTACTCTCCGGGGTTTCCTCCTGTCTCACCAGCAGCTCTTTCTGGGTCTTTCCGCTTCATTTTCCTCCCCGCGGGCACGGGCCCGGGATGCGGGATGCCGGTGGCGGGACTGGCCATGGCCGCTGGCGCGTCATCCTGCCTCCAGCCCGGGACGGGACCGGGCCTGGCCGCAACCTCGGGGAAGAGGCGGCAAGGCCGCCGAGAGCTGGTCCGTGCTGGGCCCCGCGTGCTTCCCCGCGACATTCCAGGGGGTTGAAGCAGCCTGGTCTCCACTTCCCTCCGCATTCCCCGGGGCCCCCGCATCGGACTGGAAGCCTCGAGAAGAGGACGCAGCGCCGGTGAGGCCCCGATGGCTAAGGAGGAGCACGAGAGCTGCAGCCGCTGGAACCTGCCTCCTGCGTGAAGACAAGGAGAGGTCGCGAAGTCTAGCTGTGAAATCATCCTTGCAGCTGTGTTCTCAACAGTCTTACAATTTCCTCTTCTCGGTGGAGGTACGGAGGCCTTCCACTGGCCGAACGTGCATCTCATGCTTTTAAAATGAAAACCTTTTCCCAGGAGTCTTCAAAAGTGTTATATTCCTGAGAGGACAAAGGAGGGGATGAGACCCTCTCCCTGGAGCCCCCGAGGTGAGAGTTCTTTGCCACCCCTGCCCTCTCTGCAGTCACTCGGCTCCGACCTTCGGTATCGCCTTAGGTAATGCAAGCGTCAGTAATCTCAGTGTCACTGATACAGTCAGTGTTAACCTACTCAGCACTGCCACAGCTCATATTTGGGGGTTATTTTGGTGGGGATGGGGGGAGCGAAAGGGGAAGGAGAAGGAAGATGGGTGCAGGGAGCAGGGACACAAGTGCTCAGCCACGTGCTCAAAATCCCTCCCCCGCCCCCACACCCACAATGAAAGAGCTCTGGGCCCTGCCTTCTCGTGGATTTGGGATCCCCGGGCCCTGTGATCACAAACACGCTGCTTGTCAGTCAGCACACCCTGAACAGGCTCATCTCAAAACCTTCTCAGACTTGTCTCTGTGCCCTTAGAAAACAGACTGTCATGACAGACAGAGAATGACATTAACAAGCTAGTCATTCAGTGGCTCTCTGCCAACTTCCTGTCTGATTAAAATATGGGGGCTCTGCCTGAACACGGGGTTTTGGAGCAAAGCATGTTGCAAAGCCCACCTGGCCACACTCCCAGAGAGAGTTCAGAGGGGCTCCCTGTCAGCCTCTTCCCCATGTCAACCCTGGCTTTGTTTCCCTACATTTCTTTTCCTTGGAACCCTGGGACTCTGGCTTCCTTTGACTTGCATGTGAAATCCTGCAGGACGTAGTTAGCTGAACCTTGAAACGAAGGAGACACAAACCCTAACCTTGTATGGTCTTAAGCGAGGGAAATGACTTGCAGAATGCTGCGTGGTGACTGCCTCTATAAAAATTACTCTGATGGCAGAGACTCAAACGAACCGTGCAGTGAGCCGCATGGTTTACAAAGGAGAGGTCTGCTAATTGAACAACGTTGCTCAGCACATGGACCGCAGCCCAGAGCTTACATTCAGCTAGATTCCCAATCCTCACTTGGTGCTAGTAGCCAGCTGGATAGTGGAGGATTCTGTCCATCCCAGTGCTGAGTCTGAGAGAAGAAGAGATCAGTGTTGCATTTCTCTGAAAGGTAACCTGCTGTGCCAGTGAGGCCTGAATGGGTAGATCAAGTCTTTGTCTTGTCTCCCCTTCTAGGAAGTTAATGCCTCATTTCTGAAGGGCTCTCCTCCTCTGGATTCACGTTGCCGGTAATTCAAGAACTCAACTGGCAGTTGGCTTATTGACATTTATAACTTGCATAAATTTCCCCTTGCTCAAGTTCAAGGGAGCTTGGCACGGACATTCCCTTGTTCGTCCGTCAGATCAGCTCATCTGTCTCTCCGAGCTGCAGTGGCTTTCCTACGTCACTGGTTCTTGGTGGATGTGGACAGGACAGGATCCGGTCTGGTGTCTGTCCCCCCATTCGTGGTTTGGGTGTCTTCAGCTGATCTCAGTCATGGGTCTGCTTTCTCCTTCTCTGCTTCCTGGGAATCCTTCTGGAAGCTGTGTTCTCTCCTTCCCAGAGGGTGACATTCCCAGAGAGAGGGGGACAGTCCCCCAGGACTGGCACATGTGTCCAGGGCAAGAACGGCCGCTGCCTCATGTTGTGGTCCCTCACCTGAGTCCCACTGCTCCCTGACCTCCAGTGTCCCATCAGCTTGTCCCTTCACATCTCCCTTTGATGAGCTCGCGCCTTGGTTTACATCTCACTGTGTCCGTCAGTCCTCAGACTCACAGCTGCGTCAGGGAAATACCAAGAATAAAATTATTTACACATTTGGAACGCAATGAGGCTTTAGGAGGGGACCACAGAGCACCATCTATTCCAGACCTTTGGAGGCTTTGGGGAGCAGGTGGTATAGGAAGAGAGCTTATCTTTCATGTCCAGGCTGATGGACCAAAGAGACATGTATTTTGTGTTCTAAAATGTCATCAAGTGACCTCCTGGAAGGAAGCAGGCTCTTTGGGGGAATGGCTACCTCCAAGTCTAGGCAGGAAACATGCAGGCGGAGCTGAGCCGTCCTGTGTCGTGATGCAGGGAAGCGGTCGGAGACTAATGGGTGTGTGAATAGGTCGCAGGAGCTGACGTGAAAGGCCTCCCACTGGCCAAAGATGGAGCGAGGTAAGAATACAAAGGATTGGTGAATGCAACTGATTGAGACACATCGAATACATAAAAACCCATGAGTTCATAATAATAGTAATAATAATTTGAAAGAGAGAGTCTCTCAACCAAAAAACAAACAAACAAACCAAAAAAAGAAAAAAGTTTGGACACCACTGGAATTAACTAGGGCACCAAATCTTTACTCTGAATATGCGTCCTTGAAAGGAAAGAATTAAGCACCCATCCAGCCTTTCCTGTACGAACTATATTTGAGGGTAATAATAGCTCTCATTGATGAGGGAAAATCAGTTGATGGACGGAATCTAACTCATAAATGTGAAAAGGTAATGAATTTTTAAAAACAGCCTTTTGCAACCTCCGAGGAAATGATCGATCAAGCCACAGTCGCCAGTGAATGGTCTGCCCGATGAAGGACTGGTGAGAGATTCTACAGTGGGAGACGCCGGCTGTCACCACCCAACCCCGCTGCTCCACTGAGTGCCACGCTAGGCGGGCAGCGTGGCATCATGCACCTGCTGGGGTGAGCCATGAGGACCGCCTGGGACAGCTCCTTGCCAAAACAGTTTTTGAATCTAAACTAAATTAAGCCTCTGGAGTTAACTTCCACAGACAGGAAAGACTGGGCCTAAAAAGAAAGGAAATGACACCAGGAAGGAAACAGACCAATCCAGAAAGTGGGACATGCCACAGGGCAAGTGACCCAGTTTCTGCAGCCAGTCCATGGCCTGGGCGGAGCAGGAGGGGCTTCGCCAGCTTGAAAGGGGATGAAGGGACCTAACAACCGACAGCAATTTGCAGACCTTATTTGGATACTACTTAGAACAAACGCACTTCAAAAACAAATTTTAGACAGTTGAGCAAATTGAGTCACAGACTGGGTATAAGATGACCCTAGAAATTACTGTGTGTGCTGATGGCATTGTGATTATGTAAAAAAAAGTCCATATTTTCTTAGAGATACATCCAGAAGTGTGCAATGGTGAAATGATCCCTTCATATAGAGGGATTCACTGTAATATCATGTCTGATTTTGAGTACATTTGAATTTTCATAATGTAAAAACTTAAGAAGATCCAAGATGAATCTTTTAAAGAGTAAAAATTATAGTGAGAGCTAATCATTAGAGTACTGGCTTTCCATTTTGCTTTAAGTATTAAATTAGAAGTTGACATCAAGTTCTCAGCATTTCATTTATGAATTTTAATAGCGAAGACCGAATAGTAATCAAAATTGCAGTAAAAAATCAGCATTCGAGAATTCCACTAACCATGCTGCTCGCTGAACAGGGTTACAGAGCCATTCTTATTCCTTTACAGGCATCAATAACTGTTAAAAAATTCTTACTAGGCCACACAGATGCTGGGGCAGGACAGGACATTGGGAGGGCCTGAGAGAGCCACTTGTAGAGATGGGTGTCCTCTGTCCAGGGGCAGACCACCTCTGGCTCCTGCTGAGCTGCAGAAATTGCCTGGGAGAGCCTCTTGGGGGCGGTGGTGTGTGTGACTTAGTGTCATTGTCCAGTGTCTACTTCCGCTACTTCTGGGCATGGGGGAAGTTCACTTCCCTGTACCCCTGAAGTTTCCCGAGGCCGTGTGACCTGTTCCAGCTGGAAATCGACCCAGAAATGATACGTGCCACTCTGGGTGGAAGTACCTAAGAGGCAGCACCTGCTTCCGCCCCCCCCCCCACCCTCTGCGCACTGCAGCCCCCAGGACAGCCTGCCCACCGCGACGCATGCCGGACATGGTGCAGGAGGGAGAGCTCCAGCTCTCCCCGTGCCTGCCTCTCTCAGTCTCCCTCAGTCTCTCTCATGAGCCACTGAGACTTGGAGAGTGTTGTTCCCGCAGCTCAGCCTACATGGTCCTTTCTCATACAGAGTGCAAATGGAGTGAGCACTGTGGTTTCTTGTTAAATTTCTTATGTTTGTTTTATTTTGCATTTCATGTATTACTACTACAATAGTACTACTAATTAATGAGGGTTTATTATGATAAGCACTTTACAATTCAACTATTCCAGTCTTATCACAAGCTACCTGTAAGAGTTTGTTAATATCATCTCCATTTCATATCTGGAGCAGAGGCTCAGAGAGGTGAGGTAGCTTGCCCAAGATCACACAGCTGGGATAAGGCAGAGCCAGGGCTAGAACCCAGGCAGCTGGACTCTAGGAAACGCTATTAAGCTGTGCTGTCTTGTTATTGTATAAGGGTCCTGTTTCTTACATTTGCAGGGGTTCGAATTGGTTTATTAAGTATTGTTTAAAAATAAACTTTGTTACAGAGAGCAATTCAATAGAACAGTAATTTTGAGGCTAAGTCTTTGAGGTTTAAAAATTAGAGCCCTGGCTTCAGGGCATGGACCACTGTTTGCTTCTCTGTAGCATACAGAACAATACTTTTTTCTAGAAACAGAAACCAAAAACTCTTCGCAAATTGCTTTGTTCTCTAGAGCAAAGCTTGCCTTACGGATCACTTCTAACTGGATAAACAACCAAGGTAAAGCCTCTGAAAGTTTCCCAGAATTTCTGTCTGAGGCTGACTCCAGGGGCAGCTCTCCTCCAGGGAAGAACGCTCTGTGTGGGAGGCACCGGCCTCGAGTGGACCTCAGACCCACAGGCCCCCTCCCGCTGTGCATCCTCGTGGAGCGACATCTCCTGAGCGGACTGCGTTGGGCACTTTTCTAAGTGATTCACGTGTTAATCTTGACAGGAATCCACTGAGGTAGGTGCTCTTATTAGACCTTATTTCACAGATGGGGAAACCAAGGCACGGAGCAGTTAAGTAACTTTCCAGGGCCACAGAGCTAGTGCACAGCAGGGCCAGGGGTTGACCAGGCAGCCTGTCTGGGATCCAGAGCTTTTCACCATGGAAGCACCCTGCCTCGTCCCCTGCCCATGTTTCCAGGGACCCCCACTGGAAGCCGCCTGACATAAGGCAGCAGGCACCATGCCTCCCTTCGGAGGCCCCCTCCCCTTCTTCCTTCCCAGTGTCTCTCACTGGGCTGTCTCCCAGGGGCTGGATACAGGATTCCTGCGGGAGTTCCGTGGCATGAGCATCTCAGAGGGCACATGGTCAACAAGGAGAGTGGACGATGAACCGGCGGTGTTCGCAGAGACCCCAAGGGGGACCCCTCCCTTGCGAGAGCCAGTACCAGAGTCCCCAGCGAACTCCTGCCCTTTCCGACCCTTTCTAAGAGGCTCACACATTTCTTTGGGCATTCTGCTTAATTTGGGGTCAGAATTGACAGGTCCAAAAGGGCGAGACTAGAAACGGCTGTCCCTGAATATCACGGTGAGGCCAGGCTTTTCTAAGGGACGCCAAGCCCCAGGCAGTTTGCAGGAGAGTGACTTTTTTCTCTTTCACCTCACATGTTGGTAGACTGCTGAACTCTGATTAAACTTAGTATCAGGGACAGTCTTGAAGGAAGAATAGGTCATTAAAGGACAGCTTTGGGGTGGGGTGGCGGGTGTGTGATGTGCCTTCTCGACCCTCCTTCAGTGAAAGGCCTGTTGCCCCGCTGCTGGGAGTGCTGGTGGCCGCGCCCCAGCTGTCAGTCCCTTCAGGGATTGCCTCAGCTGTAGAAAGTGCCCTCGGCCCAAATCACACATTTTCCAAGGCAGTCCACGTCCAACAGCGGGTCCATGTGGGGGCACGCGGGCCTGAGCATCTTGGTCCAAGTCTGGAGAACTGTTTTGGCCCATGGGTTGGCCAAGGCTGTCATCAGCCCTCACTGCAGCTTGACTTGTCCCTCTGCCCACTCCTGCTGCCTCCCCTCCCTTCCACAGGCGCATCGCCATCAACATTCTACATACTAAACGCTGTCTCAGAGTCTGCAACTCCGAGAGCCCGATGCACGGGCATGGCCCCGACCTGTGCCAGCTGGGCCTGTGAAGTAGGCAGAAGCCAAAGCTACCACAGGTGGTTGTGTGGGTTGTACTGAGTGTACCGGACACTCAGCTGAGCTCCGGCGTGGGGGCCACACCTGCCAGAGGAAAGTCTGCCTCTTGACAATTGCACAGCAGTGCTGTGTGGACTTCTTTTCCTGGAACAAGTAGTGAGAGGCTTCAAAAGGGCTAATTTCCCCTGATTCCCGGCATCCTTTGCAGTTCCAGCTCCGGCAGCCCAGCTGCTTCAGATACAGCCCAGTCATTCTTGCTTCCGTGGGTCCTCTGGGCCCCAGGGCAACTGGGCCAACTCGCTCTGCCCTGAGTCATGGAATCAAAACAGGATTCCTGTTTGCAGAATTTACTCATGGTGGCAATGAGGACATCTGAGGAAGGCACTGTGTATGGCAAATGGAGCTTTCTGTGTCCAACATGCTTCTTTCAATTCGGAAAGTAATGTACCGACTTCTCTTTACCCATGCACTTAGCCTAGCGCCAACCACAGACCTTGGACCCTCAGCTTCAGCCACCATCAGTGAGAACAGAGGAAGTCTGGAGTGCGGAGCATTGCCTGAGCTGGAATCATGAGGTTCTTTATGTAGTTACATGTGTGGAGCTCACCTCTGTTTCTATTATTAAGAGGTTCTTCTGTGAGACAAACTACTGGTCACAGGTAATCACGAAGAAGTGCATTTCCTTGGCTAACGACAGCTGCCCATGCCCACATAATCATTACTTCTGGTCAAGTGTTAGCCCCTGGTCATCTCTCCGGACAGACCCCAGGAAGCACTTGGCTGAAGAGGAGCTCTGAGGGTCTGAATCTGGGTTCCACACGTCCAGGTGACACATATAAATAACAAGTTTTGAGGCATCCTTTCCCTTCTCCTCAGTCACTCACTTTATTTCCCATGTGGTCCCTTCTCCCTCCATTCCTCTACCTCTTCTTTCTTTTTTCTTTCGTCTTCTTTCCTTGTTCTACCAGAAGAAGACTGATCAAAGATTTGTTTATTTGTTTATACACAGTCTTGTTCTAGAATGGCTTTTTATAAGAGTGCGTAAAACACAACAAGATTGTGTAAGTGTAGAGTGGGTCAACAGGAGAAGAGAAACAAGGCCTGTAAAAACACAAGGCCCAGGAATAAGACAAAGACAGACTCATACAAGCCAAGCCAAGCCCCTGTGCCCCACGGTCTGTGCTCCGGAGGGCTTTTACGGTTGTTTATGCTACCTCCCGTGATTGGCCATCCCCTCTCTTACTATTTCATTATCCGACGCCATGGCCATAAATACTATTTATACACTGATGCCTCTCTATAGCCGAGCCTGTACCCATTATCTAGAAGCCTAGCGATGTTATTAAGGGTGGCAATGCACCAATGAGAAGGTCACATCTCCCACATCCCCCTGCAGCCATGTAATTAAGTTCCGGACAATGAGATGCAAGGAGAGGGTGAGGAAGTCTCCTCAGAGGGAGCTGACTCAACTGGAGGTGGAAGCTGTTGCCTTCCCCCACTCTTCCTGCTACACGAATGTGGAATTAATGGCGAGAGCTCCATGGTCCATACTAGACCATGAGATGACTGGAGAACGGCAGCCACATGCTGAGGGTGACAAAGCAGAAAGACAGGTGCCTGGGTCCTTGATGACACTGGGGGCCCCCGTATCAGCCCTGACATGCCTACCTCCAGTTTCCTGCTAAGTGGGAGAGAAATAACCCTTGGCTTTGTTTAAGCGACTGACTGATATTCGGACTGTCCATTCTATGTAGCCACGCCTAATTCTAAATCTTTGTCTCTACTTCTAATCTTTTCAGCTACATATTTGACCTTTATACTTGAATTTTGAATAGGTGTTCTAAACTGAGCAAGACCAAACAGAACTCTTGATTTTTTATCTCTTCTTTCTTCCTTAAACTTGGTCCTTCCAGAGTCTTCCCAATCTTAAGTAAATAGCACCAGTTGCTCAGGACAAAAACCAAGGCATCATCCTTGACTCCCTTTTACTTCGCTCTCCGACATCGGCAAATCCTGTTGGCTCTACCCCGCCCCCTCCCACCTCTCCCCACCCCCGAGCTCCCCAACCTCTCCCCACCCTCCCTGGCCCTCGCCACGGCAGCCACCACCGTCCTTCACCTGGAGTATCACAAAGGCCTCCCAACTGCCCAGACTCCACCCTCCCCCACAGTCCTTCCTCCACAGCAGCCAGAGTGACGTTTTAGGAAACATAGGTCAAATATTACCTATTTGCTTAAATCCTCCAGTGAGTCCACTGTGATGAGAATAAAATCCGAACTCCATTGTCTGGCCCACAAAGTTCCAAGTGAGCTGGTCCCTGCCTCCCTGTCACGCCACTTGCCATGAGCTAGACTCTTCACCCTCTGTGCCTTTCCCACCCCAACATCCTTGATCCCACCATAAACACGCTGGGAACATTTCTCAATAATTTTCACCAGGCTCCCCCTGCCTGAAAGTCAGTGAAGCTATCGCCTCCAACGCTCAGGGAGCAGATACACAAACCATGGTGCAAATGTAAACTTGCTTGTGTTTTATCATAGAATTTCAAGGGGATTTTGCATTCGGCTCTCTAATATTTTTAACCATCAAGAAGAAGAGATGGCCAGGAAGAAGCCATGTTCCTTGTCTGACTCGGCCAGCCTGGAGCACACCAGCACGCATGGTCATGTCGCACATCACGGGGGGACACTTCCTGCTTTGATTCTGACATCGGACTGGTTTGCTGAGCTCACTACTTCCACTACACCTGAAGGGTACGGACATCTCTCTTGGAGTCAATGCCCTCAGAATCGTTGCCTGGTACGGGAAGGTCAAACACTCCCGCAACTTTGCAGGAAGAAAATGTTTATGACTATGAAAAACATGACAGAAGTGTCTTCGCTAAGTAAAACAAAACTTTGTATGTTTTGCAGCAGGATAAAAACAGCAAATCTTTCATCAAGATAAAGAGTTGTAATCAAAGAAAGGAACTGCAGCCTCTGGAGGAGCAATCTGCTACCCCTCCTGTGTCCGTGCCCCCGCGCTGCCCCCGCGGACACCTCACCCCTCGTCAGGCACCGCCCTGCAGCTGGGCCCGCTCCCAGCACTGTGTCCTCCCTCTTATGGACCCTCTGCCCAAAGAGCATTCTGGGTTCGAAGGCGAAGAAGGGATGAAGAGCCATTCTATTTATGATTCTCTCTTTTTTAATTAGCTTTTCTTTTTCCTGAAAAAATACATAAATAAATACAGTAACTGAGAACATTCAAATTAGCGGGAGATAGAACGGAAAGTCAGTTTCACAGTGTGATGATTAAGAGCACGGACTGCAGTCAAGCCGCCTGTTTAAACTCAGCTCCTTCACTAACTGCCTGGGGGAACGTGGACAAGTTACTGAAACTCCTTGTCCCTCAGTGTCCTTGTCTGTAAAATGGGGATCATCACGCCCACCTTAGAGAACCGTGGTGAGGATTCAATTTGTTAATTCACATAAAGTGCGTAGACTAGTGCCAGCACACATCAGCTCTGTATAAAGAGAGATGATATTATTATTGTCGTTTCTGTTATTTCCTTAGACTTTGGGGTAACCAGAGATGACAGATTTTTGTGTATCTTTCTGGAAATGTTTTAGGCGTGCACGAGTATACCCCTGTTTTTTACATGAAAGACAACGTTATGCACGCTCTTCTGCATAGCAGCTCATACATATGTCTGTTCCTTTCATACGAATATTCCTTATTTGGCCAGTCCCTATTGATGGACATTTAGGTTATTGCCCCTGTTTTGTACTTACAAACAATACTGCAATACATTCTTATACTCGTACTTGATGTATATTTGTGAATATATCTGTAGAATAAATCGCCTGGAGTTGAATTACTGGACCAAGGCTACATACGTTTTACATTTGATATGTATTATTGCACTGTCTCTTAATCCATTTTCCACAGGGTCATCCCTAGGACAGCAGAGACAGATCACCAAGGGACATAGAAAAGCACTTTCTCTGCAGGAAACTCTCCAACCCCCCACTGGCTGACACCTTCCAGAAGCTACTTCACACCACCCTTCCTGCCCCTGGGGCTTCTCCTCTCTGCCTTGTCTTACCTGGAGCAGGTGTCTTACCTTTCCTGCCCGTTTGTACATTATCCATTTCTAACTCTTCCAACCCTTCTGTTATAATGAAGGATTTAAACTTACACTATTCAGGTCCAGTATGAAAAGTCTTTATCCACCTTGAATCTGCTTCCCAATTCCTATCATTCCCTTCTGACTTTATGATTTATTTATTGGATGCATTTTCTGTGAATTCTAAGACTCAGGAGTCGATTATCGTTTTTATTGATGGATGATTTGTCCTTCTTGGAGAGGAAGGGGCATCATTTGAGTTAGGGCTTCAAAAATCCCTTATAAAAGGCATATTTTTAACTCAAATGCCCTCTCACGCCTGCCTTCACTTCTGTGCTACTTGCCCTCCATTTCCTGCCATTGAACAGCACACGTGCCTGAAAAGTGGATTTATTGTCCAGCGTCTTCCTTGACAGAGAATGCTCCTAGGGTTGGAATTTCCCTAAATCAACAGTCTCCCTCAGAGTCATGTCCCACAAGCAGTCTTTCTGCTCTGCTATGGGACTGGGAATGGCTGCGGCGGATTGGGCATCAGGAAACCTCGACTGTGGGCAACACTCGGCCAGCACCTGGGATCTCCTCAAGGCCCTTCAGAGGCCTCAGTTTCCTCACCTGCAGAAGCGGGGCCAGGCCATCAACCCCTGTCAGGATGAAAACTCTGTGTGTTTTATATGCTTTTCCAGATGAACTCTATCTGCCAGTAATGTTTGTGACTATTCTTTCTCGAACAATGTCCTTCTTTCCAGAAAGAAATACAGAAACAATTAAGAAAATGTTTGAACACACATTAGATTTGCTCATTGACTCCCCTCAAGGAGTGTATCTTTTGAAGCAAATGAGAAGTAAATAAAGGGGCCATAAAGTTTCCACCGAAAAACAACAGCAACAAAAACTCCCACCCAAAGATGGAGGCCACCTTTGAGGGAGAAGTGTTTCCAGGGAGAGAGGACATTAAGCTGGGGTCTACAATAAAACCATACTCTGGAGCCTCCTTTTAAATAACATTAAGTGGGAAATTAGAATTTCTGAAAAGAAATTTAAATGCTTAAAATAGAAATTAAAGAATCTGTCTTTGTTTAAACATTTCCTCCGTTTGGCCCTGTTGGGCCTCTATGTGGTTTAGCATAACTTTCCAAGATTTATATCTGCAGATTGTGAAAACTCCTTTCTCACAGTCAGAAATCTCATCACCTTGCACTCTGTAGAACTGTGAAGCTATTTGCGAGTAATTGGACAAAGAGAAGACCAAAGAATAACAAAGAAGATGAGGTTTTCTTCATAGACTGTTGGAAGCATTTTCCTTCTTGGCATTTAGTGGAAGGACTGGTGAATGGCATTAGTACATCGAAGTAGTTTTGGCTTAATGTAAACAGTACAACCTCAAGAGGAAAATAAAATTTGGAGACAGATTTCTCCTTGAACAAAATGTCAGTTGATGTTATATTAACAAGTCTCTTTTCCTAATCTAATCAGCTATGTTCCTTGCCCCATCTTTTACTTGCTCTGTGTTCCTGCAATACTTTCTCTGTTCTCGCTGTCCACCATTTTCAGCCTCATTGATTGCTTCTGTGCATAATATCCAGGAAGTTGGGAGTTTCTCCTAATAACTCGATCAAGATTTCCCTGTTACTCATTTCATATCAAAGCTTTTCCAGAAACTAATTGTGCATTTATTCAATCATCTAACAAACACTTACTTAGTAGCAACAAGGTTCCCAGCATGGGGACATGTGCTCTAGGAAAAGAGTCTTTCTTGCCTTTCAAGGATCTATATCCCAAATTTGCTTTGGGAAGACATATGAATCCAAAGTTACGGAGTAATGTAATTCAGTCCAGCAAATATTCGTTGAAAGCCCACTATGTGCTAGACACTGGGAACACAAAAATAAAGAGGATGCAGTGGAACTCCAGGTTCCACGGGGAAACAGACAGGGGCAGGCAGGCAGTTCTGCTCAGCCCTGTAACACAGAGATGTGCAGATTGCAGAGAGAATGTGGAAGAACACAGGAGGGAGTGCTTCACTGTGCCCAGAAGAGTCAAAAAAAATCTATCTAGTCACCCTCTGCAGGACTTGAAATCTGATCAGGAATTTGCAAGATGGATATGGTGGTGAGTTGGTTACGGAGTAAAGGAAACAGAGTGGGGAGGGAGCATGGACCACTTGGAGAAGGCAAATGACTCCTCACGTCTGGAGCCTCAGATGCAGGTGGACAGTGGAGCAAGGTGAGGCCAGGCAGGGTGACCGGGAACAGGTCGTGTAGGACCAGATGTTCCTAACCAAGGGGTTAGATTTTTTGTTACAGTCTAGGTGATGTGGGGCCGTTGAAGAGTTTAAGTAAAGGAGTAATATGAGAAGACAATAGAAAGAGATGGTACAAAGAAGCATAGAAGAGGTGGTGAGGGCGCAGCATTGACAGCAATGGCCTGTTAGGGTCCAAACTGCAGCCCCACAGCTTACTAACTGCATGACCTAGCTCAAGTACCTAAGCTTTTTGTGCCTTGGTTTCTTCATCTGCAAAAATGAAGACAAAAGTTGTAAAGAGAATACAGCGTTAATACAGGAGAAGTGTTTAGAAAGGGGCCCAGCACACAGGAAGTGTTCATTAGGAGTTACCTGCTGTTATTAGTAGCATCATCATCATCGTAGTTTTAGTAGTTATATCACGTCAGGGTTTTGTCACAATGCAAGTGAGATTTGAGCTGGAGTTCCCACAAGGGAAGAAGAGCCGGTCTTCTACTTGGGTGTTCGATGCGACAGTCAAAGCCAGGGTGGTGTTGAGTGTTGGCCTCCTACAGCATTGACTGGGTTCTGTGAATCCCAGTACGTCCGCATGACACAGCGGCCCACCACGCAGTCCTGGAGCAGGGCTCTGGGAGGAGCAGCACCTTCCTTTTGCCATGCTGGGCCTTCATTATGACCAGAGTCGTGGAGAATGGATCCAGCAAGGCCCCTAACCAACTCACTTATTTTAGAGGTGGGGACACTGAGGTCACAGCCCTCTTCTTCTGTGGTCACATTACCAGTTAATCTCAAGACTGCAGCTGGAACTCAGGGGTCCTGAAGCCCAGGTCAGTTTTCTTTGTCCCACTCCATGCTGGCCGGACCACAGAGAGTTCCTAGTCTTGGTCAGTGTTTTTGTTTCCTTCTGGGAGATCTTCCACCTGGCCTGGTGCATGAATACTCTCTGTATGACTCAGAGCCAGAAAAAGGCTTTTTTCCCAGGCCAAAGTCCTCCTAAGACACCTGTCTCTTTTAAGGAAAGGAAAAACAAACTTGTCCTTTGCCCAGAATCTGTGGATCCAAACAGTCTCTCTTGAATCCTTCCAGTAACCCCTCGGGAAGAATTTCCCCGCTGCCTGCCCTAGTATCAATCACTTTGATTTTTCTCTCTCTTTCTGTCCCCAACCACTTTTTACCTCTATCGCTCCCTGCCTTCTCCCCAAGAGCCGTCCCTGGAGAGTTTATCACACTCCATCACCAAGCACCGCCACCCATTAGGAGGATGCGGGCACAGGGCATCTTCTTCCACTCATGTTACCTGCGTGGGGCAGGATGGGAGAAACGCAGAGAGGGGAAGGGATGGATTTGCGGCCTCAAACAGCCTCTGGATTTCACACATATTAACAATGACACTGGCTTTTTCCTTCTCCTCCAGAAAGATTTTTGACGATAACACTCCAATATATTACCAGCAGGCCCAGCCCTGGTTTTACTGTCTAGCTGGGTTCTGTTTGTACTGGAATGCATTCCATTCTCAATTTAGTTTGGGACAAACCAGAAAGGGAATGCACCTCGAACATAATAAATGCCACTTGAAGGAGAAAAGAGACTGAGTTCCAGGCCTCGGGCCAAATTAAATTCATTCTTTGCTACCGCCACCTCCAGATTATGCCTCACTCATTAACTATTTGTTATATGCAGCTTTAAAATGGTAGGAACAGGCAGGGTTGGAAACCATGCCGCAACTTCAGACAGCACTGTTGGTAACTTTCAAGTTCCCCATGTTTGGCTGGAATGATTCAAGCCAGGATCATTACCAAAAGCATAGCCTGTTTTGTAAAATGTAAGAGAAATGATTAAATAATAGATAAACATCGTTATCACTAAACATATAAATAGATGTTTGTCTTGCTGTCTGGCATGCCATGCACAGAGAACTTGAATTGCACTATGTGGCTAATTCTGTCTGAGAGTGTGGACAGCCTTATTAGGAAAAGGTAGTGCTTTGTTGTGGAGGCAATTTCAAAGGCACAGAGGCATCGCTCGCCCAATCTCTTTCTCTCTCTCTCTCTCTCTCTCTTTCTCCCCCTCAGCTAGGAGAACTGTGGTAAGTGAAAAGGACATTGTTTGGTGAGTAGCTCCTAACAGTCCAGTGTGAGAATGGGGACACGACATATTTTGTGGTTTCTGAACGAAGCCCTGGTTTGAAATAACTAATACAATCTACATGAGGCTTTATTCAGCCCAGGCTGATAATTCCAATGTCGTGAACTGTTTTCACATTTGTCTGCTCAGTTTCAATGCTGAGCCCATCCTTTGAAGACAGTGCCTTAAGCCTAGAGCGGCGCCATGCCACCTCTGAGAAAGACACATCAGCAAAGAAGATTCTTTTCCAGCCTAATTGGGCCCAGAAAAAAAAATACAAACAATTCTTTTCTAGTTCTCTAATACGTAAGGCATACTTTAAAAAAATATATATATGTTTTTAGATTTGAAGCAATCACAAACTTACAGAAAAGTTACAAGTACAGTACAAATAACTTTTTTTCCCTTAGACTATTTGACAGTAAGTTCCTAATCTGATGCCCTGCCTCCCCGAATAAGGACAAGGACATTCTCCTCCATAACCACTATACGATCATCCAAATCAGGAGGTTAATAGTGAGGCATTAAAATTCCACCAATTATCCCAACTTTTTACAGCAAAAGGAGTCAGTTCAGAATCACACTTTGTTTTCTGTTATCATGTCTCTTTAGTCTTCTTTAGTCTGGAACATTCTTCAGTCTCTCCTTGACTTTTATACGTTGACATCTTTGAAGACAATAGGCAAAGTATTTGATAGAATGTCCCTCAGTCTGGGTTTGTCTGATGTTCTCTCAGGATTAAATTCAGGTTCTGTAGATTTGGCAGGAAGATCCCAGAGGTGATGCTGTGTTCTTGTCACTGCATCCCGTCAGTGGTCCGTGATTTCAGTCTGCCCCATCACTGGGGATTTTCACTCTGCTCGTTCCATGAAGACAGCGCCTGTCAGGTTTTTTTCCTCTTTGTAATCAGTAAGCATTTTATGGGGAGTGATTTTAAAACTAAAGACATATTGTTTTTATATTTAACAAAGAGTCAGCATTTTAACTCAGCCAAGACTTGGAAACATAAGTTCCACATCTGGTAGAAAAAGAGGCAAAACAACTTTGCCAACAGCGGCGTCTCATTGGAGTGGACCCTGGAACAGACACGCTGGTGCTCCACCAAGACACGCCTTTGAAAGTGGTGAACGGTAAAACCCCTTGAGGTAAGTGATGCAGAGATTTCTGTAGAGGGAAAGAATCGTTGGAAAACCTCTTTGTCACTTTGTCACTTTTAGTTTCCACTTGGACTTGTGGTACACGATGAGAAACTTTCTTTGAGAGTGTAGTGTGACTTCTTGTTTAGATTTAGCCTGTTCTTATCTCACAACTGCCTTCCAGGAGTCAGGAACTGGACTTGAAGAACATCAAGAGTGTGTCTGAAATCACAGGCCAAGAAATTGAGGAGCTTCCTGGCTAAGAATGACAGTAATGAGCCCCGTGGGGGGAACTTTTTACTAGGAAGCTACTAGATATTGGATAAAGTGGAGTATGCTAGACATGGTAGCTAGTGGTATAGTTTTTATTTTATGTATTTATTTATTTTTTGCTGAGGAAGATGAGCCCTGAGCTAACATCTGTGCCAATCTTCCTCTACTTTGTATGTGGGTCACCATCACAGCATGGCTGACAAGTGGTGTAGGTCGGTCCCCAGGATCTGAACTCACGAAACCGGGCCGTGGGGCATAACCGCTAGACCACAGGCCCGGCCTCTGCTAGCGGTGTGGTTTTTAATATCCTATCCTATAGAGTATCCTAGATAAAGGGAATGCTAATATTATTTGCATTTCAGGAATAAGGTCAATAGATATTAAGTGGCTAGCCCCTCAGCCCAGAGCCAAAGCCTGAAGCCACGTTTCCTGACTCCCAGCTCTTGGGGAAGACCATGCCTGTGGAAGTCAGAGACCCAGGAGACCCTCCCACAGAACACCACCACCTCCTCTTGAGGGAAGAATCCCTCGGCTCCCACAGGCACTCTCTGAAATTGCTCCCGTGTTGATAATTGCTAGAAATTCCTGGGAGTATAACTTCCCACCTTGTTACTTAGTGTGTCACGTATAATGGAACCAAGGCCCAAGTCTATTCATTGCTATGAATAAGACTGATCCTTATAGAAATGTATTGAATATGACTGATAAATTTATTAAAGAATAAGCCATCTTATTTATAAAATGTGTTTGGAATCCAGAACTTTATTCTCCAGGATTTATTTTGATTGTTTGGTTAGATATTCTCTATATGAAGACATTTCAATAGGCCTAAATTTTCTAAAACTTTCAGAGGTTTCTTTATCTGCTGCCTTATAATAAAAGGTACGACAGTGAAATTTTCCTTGTTTTGCCAACTTCATTAGTCTTTAGCAACACTCAGCGTCTACTTTTAAGGGTTCTGACCTGGTTTTGATCATTTTCTAAAGATCTTGAATAAATTAGATGACCTTTGCACATTTTCTGACTTAAGTATTTCTCCAGTCTCCAGGTCACTTTCAGGAATCTACTCCATAATGTATCTAAATATATATATCTGTCTATGTACATTGGTATGGATATAGGTATATGTGTGAAATATTCCAGGGGATCTAGAAAGCCACCAACATTTGCTATAATTGCCAAACAACCAAAATTTTGGGGAGGTAACCATAATTTCAAACATCGTGCTTTCTTTTCAAGTCAGATTCAAGGTTTCCCCCAGAAAATGTAATTTTAAACATAATATAAGCAGAGTGACAGACATATGAGATTTCCCTTTTCTATGGAGCTGTTGAGGTAGTTAGGAAGAGAACTGGGACAAGTAAGAACAAATGGGGGGGAGGGGAGCAGTCATGAAGAAAGAGAGAAGTCCAGGCTGACAAGTCAAAACAGATCAGACGAGGGATGGTGAGGGGGAGGGGTGGCCGGGGAGGAGTCCACAGAAACAGAGCCCACTCCAGTGGTGCGCACCAAAAATCTGAGCTGCTAAAGCTGAAGTTGCAAAGGGAGCAAGCATGAGCATCCTCTGGGTCCAGGCTGAATCCAGCTGGACTGCTGGCTGATCTTCCTGCTGACTTTTATTTATTCTCTCCCTATTTTTGTCTTCTTCCCTCCCCAAACACACACACACACGCACACACACACACTCACTCGCCTTAAAGTTACATCTTCAAAAATAAAACACCCTGGGCTTAGAGCAAGTTGAGAAAAGTTAAGTTCTTTTTGATTAAGCAATAAGACCAACCAAACAATAATTTCATGGGAAACACAAACCAAGAGCCCTTCAGAATTGTGGATAATTACCTTGCACAATAGCCTTCCCTCTGAAAGGGACCAAATCACTGGAATCACACAGGTAAAATGAGTGGAAGGAATGGGTCATGCTCAGCAACTTGCAGCCAAGGGGTGAATCTGAGTTTGATAAAGTTGGTTGCAGTAATCGTTAAAGGTGATCAATGCCAGACACAAGGGGGAGAAACAATGCGAGAAAGTGTTTGGTGCTACAGATAAGCTCCTCTTTAGTGGATTTTGAGAGGAATCTTGATATTCTTTGTCTTGGACTCTACTGGTAGTTGGAGATATTATCATCAGACTCGCCTAACGCCTCTGGAGGGAGCATGAGTTTGTTTAGTTC
The DNA here is from genome assembly GCF_041296265.1 of Equus caballus. NCBI lineage: Eukaryota > Metazoa > Chordata > Mammalia > Perissodactyla > Equidae > Equus > Equus caballus. Next base: position 18,651,226 of record NC_091712.1, on the reverse strand, counting down.
AGGTCAATAAACACTTTTTAAGCAGAGCACCTCTTAAGAGCCAGGAATTGTACTAAGCCAGTGGTTCTTAAGCTTGAATGTGCATCAGAATCACCTGGAGGGCTAGACCCTACCTTCCCAGAGTCCCTAATTCAATAGTTCTGGGTAGGGAATTTACACTTCCAGTAAGAATTTACATTTCCAGTAAGTTCCTACATTACGCTAATGCTGTGGTCTGGGGAACACACTTTGAGAACCACTGCTAGAAACATGGTAGCTGCTCCATAGCCTAGGATGAGAAACAGCCTGTAAACAACTACATGCACTGTCGCGTAGCACATACAGCAAACCAGGTTAGATTCTGGCCCAATAAAGGCAAAGGAGGAGGGAAGAATCAACTTTACTTGAGTAAATCAAGGATAGTTTCATAGAGAAGCACATGACTGAGTTGAATTTCGAAGAATAAGAGTTTGCCAACGAATCTAAGAGAAAACAGTGTGTAGAAGCATGGAGGAGTGAAACAGAAGGGCTGGGAGCCTGGGAGTTCAGCTCAGTGTGGCTGGAATGAGGAGCGCATGTGTGAGAGCGGCCCGGGACATGAGGGTGGAGACCAGGTCACGGAGGGCCGTGCGCCCCACGCTAAGGAGCTGACTTTGTCCTGTGGGCTTTGGGGAGTCATTGTAGACTTTTACACCAAGCAGTACCTTGGTTCAATTTGTCAAAACACCCAGTGTAATTTTTGCGGGGAAAGGTGCTAGGAACCTGTTTTGGAAAATCACATTGATCAGGCAGGAGCTACATCTGTCTTCTTCGCTGCCGTTTCCCAAGTGCCCAGCCCATGCTCTGGCACGTAGTAAATATTTATTGAACTAAAGGATGAATGAGTGTGTGAGTGAACCGATGAACGACAGGATGAATGAATGGGTGCCTGAACCAATGAAGGAACAAATGAATGAATGAGGTGTAGTCACTTTGCAAAGAGAGAGCACAGAGAGAGAAATCCCTGGACTGTGAATTCGGAGACCTGGAGCCAATCAGTAACTAGCTATGTGACGGAGAGGAAGTCTCAATTTCTCCAAATTTCTGCTTCCTGAGTTTTAACACAGGTGTGGGGGGCCGGGGGTGAGGGGGAGGATAGATTAGACCAGAGATTCTCAGGGCTATGTATTAGAATCACTTAAGGAGCTCTTAAAATGTAGCTACTGGGGGACAAATTAAACATCCACACGGAAGCAATAATGCAGAAGATGGAAAATTCTATAAGCAAATGACCTGATTTCTTCCACAAATGAATGGGAAAAATAAAAGGAGGAACTGTTCAGATTAGAAGAGTCTTAAGCGAGATCTCCCCTTATAATGTGTGGATCTTGTTCGAATCCTGATTTTAATCAAGCAATCAATCAATCAATCAATCCAATTGTCCAGTCATGGACGTTTGAACATGAGGTTGGTTATTACATGATATTATCAAGGAATTATTGTTAATTTTGTTAGGTGTGATAATAGCACTAGATGTGTGTGTATACATGCACAGACACACACACACACACAAGTATAGTCCTTACCTGTTAGAGATACATACTGAAGTTTTAGGATCAAAATGATATCATTCCCAGAATTTGCTTTAAAATATTCTAACAGCAACCAAAGAAGATGGAGAAAGCAATAGATATAACAGGATTGGGAAATGTTGGTAATTATTGAGGCTGAATCATGGGTACAGGAAGTGCATTATATGTTTCTCTCTACCTTGTATATTTTTGAAATTTGACTTTAAAATTATTTTAAAGATACTGATTCGTGGGCTCCATTACAGACCAAATAAATTAGCATCCTGGTTGAGGGTGGAGGATAAAGCTCTTGGTTTTGGTGGTTTTTACCTGTTTAACCTGCCCTCAGGTGATTCTAATTTTGTAGCTAGGATCGAGAACCATTGGATTATTAGGTGATATCTTTAATTATCCCAGAATGGTTAATCAATAAAACATCCGTAAATCAATAAAACATCAGTAAAATGTCCATATGGACATTTAGAAGAACTGTTTGAATAAAGGGACAGACCTACTGAACTCTCAGTATCCCATGGAGGTTCCCCCCCTTGATCATATATTTTTTTAATTAAATTTGTTATTTTGAGATAATTGTAGATTCACATGCAATTGTTACAAATAATACAGAGAGATCCCCTATACTCTTTACCCAGTTTCCCCCAAAGGTAGCTCTTGCAAAACTATAGCACAGTATCATAACTGGAATATTGACATTGATGAAGTCAAGATACAGAGCATTTCCATCACCACATGAAAACTTGATGTGGTTCCTTTTATAGCCACACTCACTTCCCTCACATTCCCACCCCTTCACTAACCTCAGGCAACCACTAATCTTCATTTCTGTAATTTGGTCGTTACAGGAATGTTATATAAATGGAATCATGAAGCATATGACCTTTTTTGATTAGCTATTCTCACTCAATGTAATTCTCTGGAAATTCATCTAACTTGGTGCATGCATCAGTAATTTGTTCCTTTTTATTGCTGAATTTTATTGCTGAATTCCATGGTGTGGATGTACCACAGTTTGTTTAACCATCCATCTGTCGAAGGACATCTGGGTTGTTTCTAGGTGCTGGTTATTAAAAGTAAAGCTGCAATAAACATTTATGTACAGGTTTTTGTGTGAACATAAGTTTGATTTCTCTAGAATAAATGTCCAGGAGTATAATTTCTGGACAGTATGGTAGTTGCATGTATAGTTTTTTGAGAAACTGCCAAACTGTTCTCCAGAGTAGCTATACCATTTTACATTCCCATCAGTAACATATCCCAGGAATACATAATCCAGTTTTTCCACATTCTTGCCAGCATTTGGTATTGTCACTATTTTTCATTTTTACCATTCTGATAGCTATGTAGTGATAGCCCATTGTGGCTGTAGTTTGCATTTCCCTGGTAGCCAATGATGTTGAGCATCTTTTCATGTGTTTATTTTCCATCTGTATACACTCCTTGGTGAAATATCTCTTCACATCTTTGGCCTGTTTTCTAATTGGATTTTTGTTTTATACTGTTAAGTTTTGAGAATTCCTTACATAATCCAGATACAAGACCTTTGTTGGATGTGGTTTGCAAATATTTTCACTAAGTCTGTAGATTGTCTTTTCATCCTCATAAGAGGGTGTCTCAAAGAGCAAGAGGTTTTAATTTTGATGAAGTCAACTCATCAATTTTTCCTTTGTGGATCATGCTTTGGTTGTTAAGTCTAAGAGCTCTTTGCCTAGCCCTAAATCCCAAAGATTTTCCCCATGTTTCTAAAAAGGCTTTAAAAAAAAGTTTAAAAACTCCCATGTTTTAAAAAAATTTTATGTTTTACATTTAAATGCATTATCCTTTTTTTGTTTTACATTTTATGTTTTAAATTTATGCTAAATTTACGTTTTATGTTTTACATTTAAATCCATTGTCCTTTTGGCGTCTATTTTTGTACGAGGTGCAAGACAGCTTGAGTTCATCTTTTTGCTTTTGGATGCCCAATTTCTCCAACAGCGTTTGTTCAAAAGGCTATCTTTCCCCCACTGAATTGCTTTTGCACCTTTGTGAAAAGTCTGTTGGACACGTTGTGCGAGCCTATTTCTGGGTACTCTATTCTGATCCATTGATCTATGCATTTATCTCTCTGCCGTACCGCACAGTCTCGATTACCGACCCTACATAGTAGGTCTTGAAACCAGGTAGACGGATTCCTCCAGCTTTATTCTTCTTTTTCAAAATTATTTTAGCTATACTATTTTCTTTGCCTTTTCACATGAATTTTAGAATAATCTTGACTATATTTACAAAAAATCTTGCTGGGATTTTGATAGTAACTGCATTAAGCCTGCATAACAATGTGAGGATAATTGACATTTTTACTGTCTTAAGCTCCCTAACCCGTCAACATAGTGTGTCTTTCTATTTAATTAGATCTTTGATTTCTTTCATCAGCATGTTGCAGTTTTCAGTAAACAAATCCTGCACAAGTTTTGGTAGATTTACACCTAAGTATTTCATTTTTTGAGCAATTGTAAATGATATTTTTAATATCAGTGTTCTCATATTCATTGCTAGTGTATTGAAATATTTTTTTATGTTTATCTTGTATCTTGCAATCTTGTTCAACTCACTCATTAGTTCTAAGACTTTTCATGTAGATTCTTTGGGATTTTCTACATAGACAACCATGTCATTTGACACAGGGGCAGGTTTTTTTCCCCTTTTTCATCTGTATAACTTATATTTTCTTTTCTTTTCTTATTGCACTGGTTAGAATTTCCAAGAATATATTGAATAAAAGTGATGAGAGTTGACATTCTTGCCTTGTTTTCAATCTTAGGGAAAAAATATTCAGTCTTTCACCATTAATATAATGGTATCTGTAGCTTTTTTATACCTGTTCTATTAAGTCGAGGAAGTTCTCCTCTATTCCTATTTTTCCAAGCATTTTATCATGAATGGGTGTTGAATTTTGTCAAATACATTTTCTGCATCAATTGATATGATCATGTGCTCCTTATTCTTTAGTTTGTTAATCTGACAGATTACACTGATTGATTTTTGAATGTCAAACCAGCCTTGCATCACTGGAATATACTCCAGTTGGTCATGTTGAGTAATTCTTTGCAGATATTGCATAATTCTATTTGATAATAATTGTTAAGAATTTTTACACCTATATTCATGAGGAATATTTGTCTGTAGTCATCTTTTTTTGTGTTGTCTTTGTCTCGTTTTGATATCAGAGTAATACTAGCTTTTTAAAATGAATTGGAGATAGGACTGGCCCCGGTTGAGTGGTTAAGTTTGCACACTCCACTTCAGCAACCTAGGGTTTCACCGGTTTGGATCCTGGTGCTCATCAAGCCATGCTGAGGTGGCATCCCACATAGCAGAACTAGAAGGACCTACAGCTAGAATATACAACTATGTACTGGGGGGCCTCGGAGAGAAGAAGAACAAAAAAAGAAAGATTAGCAACAAATGTTAGCTCAGGGTCAATCTTAAAAAAAATGAATTGAGAAGTCTTCTAATTTCTGGAAGACGTGATGTAGAATTGGGGTCAATTTTTCTTTAAACATTTGGTAATATTCTCCAGTGAAACCATCAGACCCTGGAGATTTTTTTTAGGAGTTTTTAATTACAAACTCAATTTCCTTAAGAGTTATAGGGCTATTCAAATTCTCTACTTAATATCAGGTAAGTTGTGATAGCTTGTGTTTTTCAAGAAATTGGTACATTTAAATCTAAGTTGTCAACTTTATGTGTGTAGAGTTGTTCATAGTTTTCCTTTATTATTCTTTTTATTTCTGCAAGGTCTGTAGTGATATCCCCTATTTCATTCCTGATACTGTAATTTGTGTCTTCTTTGTCAATCTTACAAGGATTTTGTCAATCTTTCCGATCTTTTCCAAGAACTAGTTCTTTTTTTCATTGATTTTCTCCATTGTTTTTCTGTTTCAATTTCATTGATTTCTGCTCTTTACTTTCTTTTGCTTGTTTCGGGTTTGCTCTTTTTTTTTTCTAGGTTAATGTGGGAGCTTAGATTATTATTTGAGGTGTTTCCTATGTTCAGGGTAAAAATTTAGTGCACTGTTTTAGCTGTGTCCCACAAATTTTGATATATTGTATTTTCATTTTTATTCAGTTCCATGTATCTTTTTATTTCCTCTGAGATTTCCTCTTGGACCCACATGTTACTTAGAAATGTATTATTTAGATTCCAAGTGTTTGGAGATTTTCCTGTTATCATTCTGCTATTGCTTCCTAGTTTGAGTCCATTGTGGTTGGAGAACACACTTTGTATGACTTCAATTCTTTTAAATTTGTTAAGGTTAGTTTTTTGGCCTGGGATATGGTCTATCTTTGTATATGTTCCATGGGCACTTGAAAAGAATGTGTATTATGCTGTTGTTGAGTGGAGTGTCCCATAAATGTTGGTTAGATCCTTCAAATGATATTGTTGAGTTCTTCTGTATCCTTTCTCATTTTTCTCTCTAGTTGTTCTATCAATTATTGAGAGAGGGCTGTTGAAGATTCTAACTATAATTGTGGATTTTTCTATTCTCATTTCAGTTCTATCAGTTTTGCTCACATATTTTGCAGCTCTGTTTTTTTGTACATACACATTTAGGATTGCTATGCATTCTTTGTGGATTGATCCTTTTATCATTATATAAATTTATTTGTTCTGAAGTCTGCTTTATCTGATATTAACATAGCCACTCCTGTTTTCTCTTGATTAATGTTTACATGATATAACTTTTTCTATCCTTTTACTTTAAACTTGCCTATATAGTTACATTTGAAGTGAGTTTCTTATGCACAGAATATAGTTGGATCATATTTTTTAATTCACTCTATCAGTCACTGTCTTTTAATTGCTATATTTAGACCATTGACATTTAATGTAATTGCTGATATACAGTCATGTGTCACTTAACAATGGGGATACATTCTGAGAAATGCATCATTAGGAGATTTCATCATTGTGTGAACATCATAGAGTGTACTTACACAAACCTAGATGGTAGAGCCTAATATGGCTACTTAGGCTAGATGGTACTAATCTTATGGGACCACTGTTGTATATGCGGTCTGTCAATGACCAAAATGTTCTTATGTGGAGCACAATTGCATTAAAGGTAAATCTGCCTTTTTATTTCTGTTTATTCTCTCTGTTTTTCCTTTCTCTGTTTTCTTTTTCCTTCCTTCCTGTAGGTTACTTGAACATTTTTTAGAATTCCATTTTCATTTTGATTTATGTACAATATTTTTGGGTATGTGTAGAGCTTTTTTAGTGGTTTCTTTAGGTATAGTAGTATAGATATATAGATAGATCTCTATATATTCTTTATTCTACATATTCTCTCTATACATATTCTTTATCTATATAGATCTATCTATATATTTTGGTCTAAATATAGATATATATTTATTTCATATGTATATTTTATATTTTGTATATATTTCATATAGTGGATTTATGAAATATATGAAATAAATGATTACAGTCTACTGGTGTCATCATTTTACCAGTTTTAGTGAAGTGTAGAAACCCTACTTCCCTTTAAGACCATTATCATCCCTGTTGATTAAATAATTATCTTAAATATTTCCTCTATGTACATTTAGAACCACATCAGCCAGTGTCATAATTTTTGCTTCAACCATAAAGCATAATCTAGAAAACTCAGAAAGAGAAGGAAAGTCTGTGGTATCTACCCATATTTTTGCTTACTGTGTTCTTAGTTCCTTCGTCATGTTCCAAGATTCTTTCTTTTATCATTTCCTTTCTATTAGAGGACTTCTTTTAGCCATTCCTTGAGGGGTAGGTCTGCTGGTGACAAATTCTCTTAATTTTGCTTCATCTGAAAATGTCTTGATTTCTCCTTAATTTCTCCTTAATTCCTGAGGACATTTTTTTCCTCAGTATAAGAATCTCAGTTGACAAGTCTTTTCTTTCCACATTTGAAAGAGATTGTGCCATTTACTGTCACTCAAATTGTTTTCCCCTATAGGTAAGGTACTGTTTCTCTCTCACTACTTTCAAGAGTTTTCATTGTCCTTTATTTTCAGAAGTTTAAATATGACATGTCTTGTAAATTTCTTTGGGTTTTTCCCATTTGGGGCTTGCTTACCTTCTTTAAATCTGTGGCTTTACCTCTTGCCAAATTCAAGTCATTTCTAGTCATTATTTCTTCAAGTACATTTTCAACCCTGTTCTCTTTCTCTTCTCCTTCCAGGGCTCCAGTGACATGAATACTAGATCTTTTATCATCTCACAAGCCCCAGAGGTTCCATACAATTCTTCTCTGTATAATTTCTCTCTGTTGTTCAGAGAGCATAGTTTCAATTATTCTGTCTTCAAGCTTACTGATTCTTTCCTGTTTTCTCTCCATTCTTCTCTTGAGCTCGCTTATTGAATTTTTTTTTTATTTTGGTTACTGATTTTTCAGTTCTAAATTTTAATTTGGTTTTTCTTTATGTCTTCTATTTCTTTGCTGAGATTTTCTATTTCTTTGCTAGACTTTCTATTTTTTCATTTGCTGCTCTTGTGCAACATGATGCACTTGAAGACTTTTTATTTTTTCATTCACTCATTGAAGCATTTTTGTGATGGCTGCTTTAAAAGCTTTGTCAGATCATTGTGTCATCTTGGTGTTGGTATCTATTGATTATCTTTTTGCATTCAGCTTGTGATCATCCTAGTTCTTATGACAAATGATTTTCTATTGAAACCTGGATGTGGGGGATATTATGTCACGAGCCTCTGAATCTTATTTAAGCCTTCTGTGTTAGCTAACTTCCTCTGACACCCTTCTTGCAGGGGAAGCAGAGGATGACGCCTCATTACTGTCAGGTGGGAGCAGAAGTCCAGATTCCCTGTTCAGCCTCTGTTGACCCAAGGGAGGCGACTCTCACTACTTCTGGGTGGGAGTAAGGATTCTGGCTCCCCACTAGGCCTCCACTGATACCTCCCTGGCTGCGAGGTGTAGAATCCCTCATTACTTCTCCCCACGTGGCCTCCACTGACACCATGGGGTGGTGACTTAGTTACCTCTGAGCAACAGTAACAGCCCTTAGTTTCAATTAGGGCTCCTCGGCCACCACCTCAGCGAGGTGAGGTAGGGGCACCGCATTCCTGCTGGGTGGGGTGTGAGGGGTAGAAATCCATTCCTCACCTTTGCTGGCATGGGTGGGAATGCGACCACAGTCTTTTCTGTGGTATTTGCCTGGAATAGACTGATTATTGTCTAAAAACGTTCTGTCTTACAAGGCTGCCCCCTTCTTTATCCTTTGGTAGAGAAAGCAGGCTCTGTTTGGGGCTTTTTTTATCTGCTCCAATTGACATTTTCAGGTTACCAGGTTCTCTGGCTCCAAGTCTGGGATACACGAAGCAGCGGAAAACCCAGAGAACTTATCGCTGTGTTGTTCCTCGGGTCCTAAGCTTCCCCAGGCTGTCTGCTTTCTCTCCACCTTCCAGATTCTTAAGTTTGTTTTATATTTAACGTCCAGGGTTTTCAGTTGTACTTTGTGGGAGGAATAGAGAAAAGTATGGCTACTCCAACTTCCTAGCAATGTACAATGTTTTTAATGTAATATTTATATATAGAAAAGAATATGTGTAAGTATATGTGTGTGTTACAAAGCATAATAGCAGGAACTCTGAATCTTTGAACATGCTAAATATATAAAAGTGAGTTGGACTTTTTCCTAGGGAAAAATGAAAACCATACCACTCACTCCGAAACTAATCGCCTCTGGCTAGCAATCTAAGCTCGCCCTCCCAGGACTCTGAAATGTCCTTTGGGTCTAGAACCTGCTGAGAACCAAATCTTGGCCCCATGACCTAGTTAGCATATCTCTGGTTGTTGTTGTTGTTGTTATTTAAAAGCCACCTTTCCTCTGTTCTGAAGTTTCCTGTCTCCAAGCCACATGTCAGGAGTGACACATCTCTGCAGCTGGGAAGCCTGTGAAGCTGATGACTCAGGATGGCTAAAATAAACATACTTCATTGCTGAGAAGTCCCCAGTCACAGGCTGCTCTGACCTGCTCTCCACGCCATCCTGTGCCTTCTGTCCTTTCGTCTTTCTCCTGGATCCTTCCTCCTTCTCTTGTGCAGCATGATGTTTCTATCACTCCATCTTCTGCCTGTAGTAATGAGCATCAGCTGTCTGGGAGAAGCATCCCAACAGCTGTCTTGTTCAAAAAGAACCAGAAGAGGTATATGAGGAATGGAATATACAAACATGGCCAGGGACCCTGACCAGGAGACAGGGTCTGATTGTCAATTGAAGCATTACCTGAGAGGGCTCCAGATTGGCTGCCAAGGTTCTCCTTCCTTGCCAGGGGGGTCGGTTTGGTAATGCAGGGATTTTCCCTTCGCTCTTCTAGACTCTTTTCCTTTCCCCTGGCAGGACTCCCCAGGCTTCAGGAAGTGAGGGGTACAGGAAGTAGAGCTCACATTGTTATTGAACAGATGAGAGCCCCTGAGATCCAGGAACACCACATGGAGCCATTCCATCCATAACAAACAGGGCGAGCCCCAGCAGGCGGGATGGCTGCAGAGAGGCTGAGCGGCAGGGGTTGTGTGTTCTGTCTGCAGCACACTCTTTGGATTGATTCTGGGAAAAGATCTAAACAAATCTCCCAAGGAACAAAGAGTTGCAGCTGCAATATCTTCCCAATCGAGAAACATACCAGCTGGATCTCGCCTCTGAGACTCTGTGACTGCTCCCCACTTCCTCCATGTCTCCAGCGCAGGAGCTACGGTGGAAAGCACACTGGGCTTTGTGGCCAGAGGATCCCAGTTCTGGTGCAGTGCCCTTCCTTACAGCCATGTGACCCTGAGTTAATTGCTTTTGTCTTTGAGACTCAGTTTTCTTGTGAATAAAAAAAAATGGGGTAAGGATACCTAATCTACAATCAACTATTTATTACGATGATTATATCATTTATTATGTAATGATATAAGGGAATTATTTATAATTTTATTGAGTATGATAACGGCATTGTGAAAATAATGTTATCTGGGATTTGCTTTAGAATACGCTAGTGGAAAAGAAAAAGTCAAGAGGGGACGTAGAGGACAAATGAAACAGGATTGGCAAAATGTTGATAACTGTTGAAGGAGGATGCTGGGCTGGGGGTCTGTCACAACAGTCTACTTTCTACTTTTGTGTTTGAAATTTTCCATAATTAAAAATTGAAAGACTAATACCCATGTTACATTCCAATGCGATTGACAAGATGATGGATGGAAATGCTCTTCGGAAGCAGTGTCTTGCTATCGAAGAGACTGTCTCCACACTGGTACCCTGACTGTGTGAGGATGCACCTGTCTCATGGATCCACTTTAACTGTAAGAACTGGACCATGTCCAGGCAGCAAACCTATGGAGAAGCCCATCCTCAGCACCCCTGTCGCCAGCTCTCCAATAAAGGGGAGATCAAGAGCCTCTCATGGGGCAGAAGGCGGAGTTGTGTGTCCAACCCAAACTGGTTTCAATTGCCTGTCAGTCTTTTTCCTGTGTGATAGGTTCTCCGCTACGATTTCGTGGCCGCCTGTCATTTCTTCTCGGATCTCTGGCCTCCTCTGCCTGGGGGAGATTTTCTGGTTTCCTCCTCTTCTGGATTCTCCTTGCTCTTATCCTCAGATACAAGAGAGGCAGAGCAGGTGGCAAGGAAGCTACTTGACACAGAGAGCTGAGTCAGGCCAAGGGTAGGAGGTCAAGGCCAACGAAACTGTATGGGGCGGAGGTCCCCAGGCCGCCACTGGGCAGTGAGCAGGTTGGTTGGCATCACTGTTTTTGAGCTCTGGGACAGCACCATGCTGGATGCTGGCTTTGCAAAGATGACAAAGACTGATGCCCTATTCCAAGGAATTCACGTTTAGTGGTAAAGAAACACAGATAAACAGATGGTCATGAAACGAATTAAATTCCAGGGATAGACATATGTAGAGAGGATTAATAGGGTCTCAGAGAAGGTGCCCTAACCTTGCCTCTGAGTGTTTAGCTGGGGGTGGAGTGGGGAGCTGTGTGGTGATCAGGGCAGCTTCCCAGAGAGGTGACTCCTGAACTCAGTGTTGGAAGATGGGTAGGTGGCGAGAAGAAGGAATTTCAGCAAACCTGGGGCCTGGCACAGAGAGGAGGCGTGCCTGGACAACACACACTCTTCTTCCTTCCTTTCTAGCCCTCCTCTTGCAAGAACTGTAAATCAAACCACAAATCCCCACATCAGATGCAAGAGGACTAACTCACTTGCTTCATCTATAATCAGGAACTTCAAACGAGAGGTCACTGACAAGTGACAAATGATTGCAGAACCACAAAAGGGTCCAGGTAGTTTACAGAAAGAAGGAAGAATGAATTTTTTCCCACCCTGATCAGGAAAGAACTGGATTGCGCTGGGACTGCACTCTAGCGACCATGAGGATGAAGGATGTTTTCCAATATTTTAGGGTTTTTTGCTACTCTCTTCCACTAATAGGAAACCCTGTTTGTTTTCTGGTCCACTTTAGTGCCCATCGCTCCTGTTTCCTGTGTTTATTTTGGATGATTGAGTCTGAGGTTTCTCCTTGTTATAATTATCTTTCCTCTACTGTGGAGTCTTTTATCTCGGCCACACTAGTAACGTTAGCTTATTATTCATAAGACTCTTGAAAGACAAACAGAACAGAGTCGTTAGAAATATTAAGACAATACCAAAAGATGGCCCTTCTCTAAAGAACCGTAAGCATTTTCAACTTGCTTTTTCTCACACATGGGGGCACAGTGTGCTCACACAGTGGATGTCCTTACTTCCTCTTCCCGGAGGTCTGTCCTTGGCCTCCTTTCTTTCTCTCTGCCCTCAACCTGGGTGGTCTCATCTACTCTCCCGCCTTCATCTTTGTTGATGTCCCCCAGTCCTTACCTTCCACCTCTCTCCTGAGTCCCAGACCTATCTGTCCAAGTGGTACTGGACATCTCCATTTGAATGTTCCATGGGCTCCCCAAACTTATATTTGCTACCTTAGACTTGCTCCATTTCTTATATTTTCCAGCACTAGGGACTCAGCCCCGTGCAAGACCCCTGGCAGCCACGCCCGGCTGCTCCTCTGCAGCTTGTCCTCCTCTCTCCTCTCTGCCGATCCCTCACCAACACCATCCACACACTCCAGAATGGAGCAACTTCCCTCCGGCCATAGACCTCTCTTCCTTCTACTTCCTGCTGCTCATCTCTCCTCTCTTGAATCAATCACTACCACTGCTTCCAAAGCAATTCCTTTAAAAACTTGTGTCACTGCTTTGCTTTCAATAACTCACTGGCTTTCCATTGCCTCAGGATAAATCCAAATTCTTTACTGATATGCAAGGCCTTTTATGCTCAGGCACCAATCCATCTTTCCAGGCTCACATCCCCCCCGCGCCCCGACCCAGGAAGTCAACACCATCCTCACCCTAAACTCTCGGTCATCATCCAGCAGCTCTGTTCTTTCTGCCATCACACACTTTTGTTGAGTGATTCTTCTCCCTGCAATGCTCTTATTCTGCCTCTCAGTTTTGTTCCTTATAAGAAGAAAAAATTGTATTAGATAATCCCCAGGACTCCTGCCTATTTCATGCTTCCATTTATTCATAAGTCAACAAATGTTTATTGAGCATCTACTATACGCCAGGCACAGTTCTAGGCAGCAGAGATGCCCCAGTTACCAGGGTTATGATGAGTGCAGTGTAGACAGGTGAAGCAGGGAGTTGGCGTCACAGTGAAGGAGGTAGAGAGTTTGGATTCTTTCTCCTCCTTCTACACAGTGGCGACAGGTGGCATTTTCTAGCCTGCACAAGTTTCCTGGGGCTGCTGCAACAAAGTACCACAGACTGTGTGGTTTAACAACAAATATTTATTCTCTCACAGTTCTGGAGGCTAGAACTCTAACATCAAGATGTTGGCAGGACCATGCTCCCTCTGAAGGCTCTCGAGGAGGTTCCCCCCTTGTCACTCCCAGCTTCTGGTGGCCCCAGGTGTCCCTTGGCTTATGGCAGCATCGCTCCAATCTCTGCTTCTATCTTCACACCACCTTCTTTCCTCTCTCTGTGTCCTCTCTTCTTCTTATAGAACACCAGTCATTGGATTTAGGGACCGCCCCAAATCTAAGATGGTCTTATTTTGGGATCGTTAACTAATTACATCTGCAAAGATCCCATTCCAAATAGGGTTCCGTTCTGAGGTTCCAGGTGGACATGAATTTTGGAGGACACTCTCCAACCCACTGCACTGTCTAAGCTATAAGCGGACAGTGGCTTGCTCTTACCTCCGCAAAGGAAATGGCAAATTTAAAAGGAAATAAAACATAATTATGACTTTGAAAGGAAATTCTTCCTCACCTATTTAGATTTTTTTCTTTGAGTTCAGCAGTAACTCAATCAGCCATCATTTCAGAGGCTAGAGCTATCCAAGACCCGAGATGACTTTGGTATCCATCCAAACCCTCCCTCATCAGGCTCAGACTGTTTCCTCTTTCCTCAATTACGTTTTTGACCATGGAGATAAAAAGGAGAAGAGAAACAGCTCAACAGCAAGAGCGGCTGTTTGGACATCAGCGCGTGGCTCTGCAAAGGCTCTGAGTTCCCCTGCTCCTTCAGCATCGCCCTGGACTTCTGTCACAGCGTCAGCCCTTTTCAGAAGCAGAAAGAGAAGAGGGCTGTGCTGGTCAGAGGCTGATTTTTTCTCTCTTCAATTTTTACTCCAAACAGGAGTGAAAACGCCTTACCAAATAATAGGGAATTGAGCACCAAATTGATTGAGCACAGTGCTGTGTTTTATATGCATTATCTTCTTTAATCTTCTCAACAAACTTATGAGGTAGACATTATTAATATTCCTGTTTAATAAATGGAAAAAAATTCTGAGGTTCAGATAAGAGTTCACGTGATCACTCCCACCGACGGATGCCCAAGCATTGAGGGGTCACCGTAGCTGTTAATTTACACACTGATGACGTGTGGGTAGTGATTCTTTACCAGAAGTACTTAGATTTCTAAGCATTTGTTTAGCTCATATTCTTAAAGTTAAATTTAGAATTTCTACACCTATTTTCAACTTAATACAGCTCATAAAAGTGTTTATAAGAATTGCACTTATTTCTGAGCGCTTATTTACTTAATTGGTGACTTTTACACATTTTCCTAGTATTTGTTTGCTTAAAGGTTTAAAAGTGTTTTTTTAAATGTAAACACGGTTAAACAACATGTACGACTTTGAAGAACTGGAGAGGAAATGCTTATGAAATAGTTGAGGAGCAATAAGAGAGATACCAAACCAGCAGAGAACATTGAAAAATAGAAGAAAAGTCAGAAATGAGGCCAGCAGAGCAGAATGATGTGAAACTTACTGCAGGCACGGTCCACGTGAGAACAACCAATAAGCAGTCATCAGCCAGGAAAAGCCCCATTTTAGGGAATACCGATTCTAAATGTGAGACCACAGTGTGAAACAGTAATAACAGAGATGAACCAGTCACAGACACCCACTGGAGGCCGTCGTGATGGAAACATTTTACCTAAGCCTGCTTCGAGAACACCCTCAAGAGCTGTTTATGCACCAAGCAACAAAAACCACAGAGACCAAGCTCGAGTTCTCTCAGCACTGGCTGTCACATCAAAGATACCACTTTGGTCCTTGGATTCTTTCAATGTTTTATCTGAGAAAATCATGACAATTTATTGCACTTGCAATAAAATAAATGATTATAAATTAGGTGCAATAATACTTTATCGATATTCGTCCACCATCCAACACTGATCCAGCCTGGCCAAGAGTTTTCCACCTGCCCTTGACCAGAATGCCTTGAACTTCGGGTGACGTCTGCTGGGACTGGAGTTGGGAGCCCTCTGCTAGGGTGTCTAATTTCGATGTGTCTGCTAGGCCTGCTTCCCTTCCTAGCTGAATTTAGTCAGCCTGATTGAATAATCTCCCCCCTCCACAATTCAGATAACTGGCAAGATTAGTTCACTTCTTAAAGTATTTAAGTTTTTTAGACGAATATGCCTGTTACAGGAAAAAGTCACAGAATTTCCAACATCAAAGATCTCTGATTTTGGCTACCCACAGTTACCCACAGTGATAACCTGGCTGATAACACACTTTCCCTCCTTCTCTCTCTTACCCCTCTTCCATTGGTCTTTCCTTCACCTCATAAATAAACTACCTGTACACAAATCCTCACATTTTGGGTCAGCTTCTGGAGGAACCCAAACTAAGACAACACAAACGTCACCGATAATTAATATTTAAGCTGGAATCTAAAAACTTCTAGTTCTTATGTACCTGGAGACCTAATTTTCAATATCTTCAACCTTTGGCAAAATTCTTAACTTAAATGGCCACTCATGGCTCTTACAAAATTTAACTGTGTCTCTGTAAACATTTCCATGTTTTCTTACTGACTGATTTCCTCATTAAGTAGCTCTGAGCACTGGAAATTATCATCATGCTACCTGATGTCTTAACAGGTAGTGCACCAACCAACAGCACAAAAAATTCTGAATGTCACAAAGCAGCTTCATAGTTACCTGGAAACGATAATGATTCCATGGGACACAGACTACTGGAGATTCGCTCACCCCTCTCTCTCTCTTGCACACCACCTTCTTCTCACCCTCCTCCCTCTCTCTCTGTCAGAACTCCAAACCCCTCTCCTTTCAGACTTGGACAAAACACCACATCATGGAGCCTGGAATCTGGCTTCTGGAGCAGCCACTGAGACACAGGAAAGTGTCGGGTGTAAGCTCTCGGTGGATGAGAGGGGTGGGAGAGATGGGCAGACAACATCCTCCCCTGCCTCTCTTCTGTGGACCACTCTGAGGTGTGGCTCCTCAGCAGACTCCTCCAGAGAAGCCCCAGTGCCCAGCGAACAGGCTTCCGAGCCACCTGCTGTGTCTCTGGCTTGTTGCACCATGCACCCCATCTCTGCCCTGCATCCTTCCTGTCTCACGTTCCTTCTGTCCTGCCTCCCAATGCATTGGTTACACCCCTCACGCAAGTGTCACCTCCTTAATCCTACCTCAGGCTCTGCTTTCAGAGGACCCAAAGGCTGTGATGAGGGCCCCATCCCATCACATGGGCTTTCATGTCTGTTTCAGGCAGATTTCATCTCCAGAAATAAGTTGTATCATGCCCAGTCTTTGCTTCTGGACTATTTCATTTGGATTCTATGCTTATTTAGGTTGAAATATGGTTGGAAGGTACTTTCAACACTTTAAGAAGGTTTGCAGTGATTCTGATTTTTAAAAGTCTGGAGTCCCATGGTCCAGCATTGCTTACAAGATTCAGACCCAGACCAATTTGCCCGTTGACTATTGACAAATGTTTGCTAATTTAATGAGAATATCTTTGAGAGCTTCCATTTCACATGTAAAGTGAGAAATGAGATGATCAAATTTATTGTGATCATATTGCTGTTGTGAGATTTAAATGAATACCATTTTTAAAAATATAAAGTGATTTACATACACACAGGGTTGTTTCTGGTCTCCTGAAATATGTGGCATAGCTGTTTTCTTGTTGTTAGTGACATGGAGTGGATTCTGACTCCTAGCGCCCTGTGTACAACAGAGCAGAGCCCTGCCCCCTTTCAGAGCCATCCTCTCACCTTCCAGCCTGTGTCAGACATGCTCCACTGCTATTCACAGGGTTTTCACGGGCAATGTTTTCCGAAGTGGGTGGCCAGGTCCTTCTTCCTAGTCTGTCTTAGTCTGGAAGCTCCGCTGAAATCTGTCTGCCATGGGTGACTCTACTGGTATTTGAAATACTGGTGGCACAGCTTTCAGGATCATAGCCACACACGGCTGCCACAGTACGACAATCGACAGAGGGGTGGTGTGGTTCCCTGACCAGGAAACAACCCTGGGCCTCAGTGGTGAGAGCACTGAATCTTAACCGCTGGACCACCGACTTGTTTTCTAACACAGAGTGAATCTTCAACACTTCATTATCGACTCTCAGCAGCGTAAGACGTGTCAGAAAGGTAGGTCAAGGGGCGTATCTGACATCAATCATCTCTTCCTTTGATCCTTTCTGACGCCGTTGTCTGCTTTTTGGCAGCCTTCTAACGGAGGGTTCTGACACGGCTATCCTCTCATCCATCAGGTCATTTGCTGACCTAGGTCCTCTCTGTCCTCCGGGCCAGGCATCTTTATCCTCTGACCAGGCCCTTACTACTTGTTTGGAATTAAAGTGTTCCTCATTGCATGAAACGATAATGGCAGATGATGAGTTTTATTTGTTTCTTTAATAAAAATTAAAAGTTGTCAATGCTACACTGTCTTTCCTTTTTTTAACTAATATTTTATTGAATGTGAATGTCTGGGCATCACATTTCTGGCTTGCCTCTTCAAACGGTGCCTCGAGTGTAGGTTTCCAGTGGTGTCAAGGTTCACTAGCTTTGTAATAAGCAGGTTTCCTACAGCTGATTAAAGATTCATGTTTTGGTGAGAGGCACAGTGTGAATTCTGCTGTTCCGAATGGTTTCTCGTCTCCCATTAAGGAAGGTGTCTGCCTTCAAGGTTCAATGATTTGATCCATTCTATTAAAGGCCTCCTTAACCAAAGGTCTCTCTACAGCCTGTGTCTGTGCCTGAAAGTCTAGCTATTAGAGAGTTTCTTCCTTAGATTAACTTATTCTGGCTTACAGTGCCCAAGGACAAGATACAAGAGCAACACAATGTTCAATCCTCTTCTTAAAAGTTGGAGATGACCTTGCACTTAGAGCAATGAAGCTAAATGTGAGCAGAACTTAAGATGGCAGAGCAATGATGAAAAGGTTCCACACTGTGAGTAAATAAAATTTGGCATTAACTCTCATCCAATCCTATTTTCTACGTGGTGATGTAGAAAGGAGGAGAGAAGCTAGTGTTGCATTCTGCACCAAGTGAGGACAGAAGGAAGGGAAAGTTCAGTCAAGGGAAATGGCCTGGCAGAACTTCCCTCTGCAGGATGGCGGCCTTCAGGGCTCCGGGGCCTGGAGATGCTGGGGACTTAGGCAGGTGTCCTGAGAGGACTGGCTGCCCACACCAAGGCGGTTCTCAACTCAAGAAAGGACAAGATATCAAGAGGTCTCCTCCCTTCCCAAGAGAAGAGGCTTGCTCATGCTTCTGGTATGCTACCACACGAAAGCCACCCAAACACGTGCCGGTTCCTCGATCCCTGAACTCTCCTTTTCCCCTACTTTTTATTTTGTAAGTTTTCAAACTTACAGAAAAGTTTAAAAAAGTAGTACTATGGACACCCTACCCCGAGAACCAACCTAGAACAGCATTCCTGGAACCACCACCTCCACCCAGAACTAACTACTTACATCACCCTGCTTTGTTCCTAATTAATTTGCAGACATCTCCTGAGAATAAGAACATTCTCCTGGTAACCGCAATGGCATTATCGTGCCCAGAAAAGTTAGCAATATTGAACAGTATCCCCTAAGAATCAGCCCTCCTTCACCATTTCCACTTGTCCCCGAATGTCTTTCACAGTTATTCTCTTTGCTTGGTGAACAAGGATCTAATTGAGGTTTGTACCTTCCTTTTGGGTTTTATGTCTCTTTTCATCTAGAACAGTCTCCCATTTTTTCCTGGAATGTTGACTTTTCGCAGAATCCAGGCCAGCTTTCCTGCAGAATGTCTCGCCTTCAGGAAATCCCCAGTGTATGCATCCTGGTGTAATTTAACTTCACTGTCCTGTACATTCTCTGTAAACTGTATGTTAGGTCTGAGGCATAAGCTGTCTCTAACCTTCAATGCAATTAAACCTGTTCTCACTGTAGAACAGTCTGCCTCAGTCACATTCCCAGATTACACAACTCTTTTGAATTTATGGTTTGTTATTTAACCAGCACACACATGGTAGTTCTCTCTTTGTCATTCACTGCCTCTGGAAGCGGATTAACTCTGCACAGATGGAAGGCATCCCACTAGAAATAAACTATCTTTTGACCGAGGAACACGGCATGAATCACAGAATAGATGGTGGATCTCTACCTCCTCTCCCTCATTACATGAACACAGTCGACATCTGGGGCTTGGGATCAAAGGGGAATATTAGATCCTGGAGAAGATTCTCTCTAAGTCTTCTTCTCTTTGAACCGGATCCTGCCCAGTGAGCCGGGCATTTCCCACTCTCGGTTCCCACATCTGGACCCCATTGACACCCAGCTCCTTCCTGCGCGCAGCCGTCCTAGCTCCACAACCACGTTTGGTGGACAGTGCATCCGTGTGCAGCGCAGAACTCCAGCACTACGACACTGAGCCCGAGGGCCCTCCCGCATGAGGCCTGCTGCTAAAAGACTGAGTCTTCACGTGCAAAGTGAGTGAGGCAATGAACCAGACGGACTAGGTCAAAATAAGTGGAAAAAGGAGATGATTTCTGACGAATCCTGGAGTTACTAGCTCACTGTCACTCAGCTCTGAAAATGGTTTTCCATATCAGGAGAGCTGGAGTCTCGCAGGCCGGTGGTCATAACACCAGCCAACATTTCTTGAATGGGCGCAGGCCAAGTATTCATCTTGTACGTGATTATCCCATTTGAAGCCTCACAGCCTGTGTGTTAGGTTATGATTATCATCGCTAAATTGGAGGCACAGGGAGGTTAAGCATCGTTCTCTGGCCACACAGCAGTGAATTGGAGGAGCTGAGATTCAGACTCCAGCATGAGCTTCATGAGCCTGAGGGTTAACCGCTGTGCTGTGCAGTGACTTTTCCACGTGATCCAAGTGAAGCCGTCGGGGAAGGAAGAGGCTGCCGCTGAGGCACTCTGCAGCCAGGACGCGTCCAGACCTCGAACATGCCTGTTCTTTGGTGCGCCACCTGATGGGCCACCTTTAAACTGTCCAGATACGGCTGGAGGCATGTGGGTGAGCAAGTCAGTTGTGGGGCACTCCCTGTCGCATCAAAGGGAGCAAATGTAGCCTCCATAGATAAGCAACGGATGTGGGGAGCAGCTGGAAATCTGTGCGCAGACTCACAGATCCACCTTCCTCCCTGCCTCCTCCCCTCCCCTGGATGTGCTCATTCTACCCCTCCTGTGACCCTCAATAGGATCACTACAGTGGCAGGTGCAGAGAGAAAGAAAAGGAGCCAGGTGCCAGTCATGCCTTATTTATGAAACTCTAAACGGCTGCTGCCCCTGCCGGTCCCCAAAAGTGAAAACTGGCCCCTTAAGGAGCGCGTGCAGCAGAGAGCCTGGCTCTGCCCTGGTGTCCAGGCCAGGGCGGTGCCAGACCTCTGGGTTCCCCGTCGACGACATCCCGGCAATCAGCGACCTAGCGGACTCGGACAAGAGCAGCAGAGACAGAATCGGATGTGGACATGGGCGTCAATGTTTCTTCATCGACACACTCGTTTATAAATTAACTATCTCTTAATCTACCTTTGTTGGATTTTCCCAAGAGCTCCCTGCTTCATGAAAATATCTGGGTAGTGGAAATTATTAGGTCAAGGGACACAAAATATTGCTGGATACAAATCACTCTTTCTCCACTTGTAGGGATCTCTGCACAATGTTGTGTATTCTTTTTGGTAAAAGATTGAAATGGAGACACTTATGGAAGAAATGCAAACTGAAATAAAAAAGACACCTTTTATTTTTAACATATCAGATTGGCAAAGCTTACAAGTTTAATAAAACCTGGTGTAGGTGACAGTGTAGGGAAATAGTCCCTCTCATTGATTGTTGGTCAAATAGAAAGTCCTTTATGGAGGCCATGGTAACAGCTATAAAAAAAATTTTTATGTGCATACCCTTTGACTTGGTAACTCCACTTCTAGGATTTCTTGCACAAGTGTGCAAAAATATATGAATAAAGAATGTTCACTACAATATTATAATTTTTAAAAACTCTGTATGTAACTTAAACGTCCATCAATAGGGAGACTGCTATGGAAAGAACATCTACAAAAAAGTATACTATGTAGCTATTAAAAAGAATAAAGCAAATCTGTATGTATTGAAATGAAATATGTCAAGATATATTATTAAATATATAATAATTATTTAAAAAACAAGTATCATAGTGTATACAAATATTAAACTACATTAAAATATGTATTGCCAATGTTTGTGTATGCATGGAAGACTCTGGAAGGCTATATAAGAAACTGCTAACAGTATTTATCTTTAGGTAGTGGGGAGGCATAGGGGAAAAGCCTTTTATCTTTCATCTTTTATATCCTTCTCTGCTATTTGAAGGTTTTAAATGAGCGTGTATTACATTTATCATTTTCTAAAACTGGCTTCCCTTTTTTAGAAATAGTGACACTGACGATTCCTGGACCATATTTAGAATTTCCACCCTCCTCTTGTCTATAGAACATACAAACGCCAGAAGCCTCCAAGGCTGAAAAGGAAAACAATTGCAAAAAAGGGAAAGGAACACAAGCCGTGTTAGCCCAAAGGATGGCACGTCCTCAAAAGAGCGTCTGGGCTGGAGCTCAGGCCCGCCCCGGCGCACAGCTGCAGGCGACAGGAAGAAGTGTGGTGGAGGCGCCGGCCGCTGGTGTCCCTGAGCCTGTCCTTTCGACTGTGACAGAGAAGATGGCTAGTCCACAAAGGGTGCCCTGTGCTTCCTGGGGCCTGCATGCAGTAGGACCGAGGATAAGTGACTTTACAGCTGCACCGACTGATTGTGCCGACTGGACTCTCGGTTTTCTCTCTGTCAGCGGCGGCCGCCCCTGGCGGCGTGGACGCACAGGGCTCGGTGCAGGGTGTGACTGCGGGTTCTGACACGGCTGGAGAAGCTTGTGCCCGCGCTCTCTTTACAAACAGCTTTAGCAGGAGGAAACATCTTCACGTTCAATTTTGCCTTTCAAAAATGTTCTCTAGATGTTTCTGAAATATTTCCGAGATGGTGGCTCTCTGCCTTTTCATAGGATTTAAAATAATGATGTTCTAAGTGACAAGTATTATATGGTACTTATATCAGTGATAAGTTAGCTGGGTGATGTTCCAGTTCAAGAGAAGGGCCAGCTGATGAGAGCAGAGGGTGAGACCAGTGATTCCCAGCCAGGAAACGGGGACCCTGTGCATCTCAAAAAGCTCCTATCCTAGTTCCGACCACCTTCCTGCCTACTTCCCCCACTGCCCCCCCTCCACCCACCATAGCGGGCGTGGCCCGGGGTTGGGGAGGTGAGCTTTAACGCTCTAAAGATGTCCTCATCCTGCTGTTCCTTCCTGCCGCTGAGCCCTCAGGTGAAAGCGCTGACAGAATAGCCCCCGGCGGGGCTGGGCTCTCTGCTGCCCTTTCTTCCCCATCAGGGTCTCAAAGAATATTCCCTTCCCCCCACACAGAGAGCCCCCGACTCTGTTTCCAAATTCACAGAGCTAGAGGCGAACTCGGGTGACCATCTTCCCGCCTTTGCCTCCGAGGAAGATTGTACATGCAATCATGGTCTTCCACTTTGTCCGTGAGACTCACGATGTCTTCTTATTACAAACGCGGGTCCCTGGGCGCCCTCCGCAGAGACGCTGATTCAGCAGACGTTGTCAGGGCGCGGAGGTCGCACTCCAAGCAAGCGCTGCGGGGATCAGGGCGGCACGTGGAGGAACGCTGACCAGCCCAAAGGAGGTGCCGAAACAAAAAACGAAGTCATTGAATGAATTAACAAACTGACAAAATGACTGAAGAAGAAATCAGGAACCTCTCAAGGAGTGATTTTTCAAAACTTTCCGCTAAAGCATCTGCCCAAAGAGTTTTATTTTGAAGCCTAATATGTAAAATAAATAACCACCAACTCCTCTGGTTGTCAAAAAATGCAGTCTCTTGGCCCTCCTTGTCCCGCAGGTTGACAATCCCTGTTCTAAGGTGCCCTGGAAATGCTAAACAAGATGGACTTTAGGTAAAAGTGGGTGAAAGACTCTCCCTTATTAGCAGGATAAAGTGAAAACGCCGTTCTGATAGAACCAGCTTCTAGACGTAGCAGGGCTGGGGGACGTGGGATACACTAACTCCCCAGCCGGCTCTCCCTCTATCTCTTCGTTTCCTTTACTGCATGACCTAAACTGCTCATGACTCCCCAGTCCGTATCCCTAACCCCATCCTCTCCTTGGAACCCCAGACTCCTGTATCCCACTGTCTCCTCCACTGCCCCGTTAGAGAACCTGCTAGACATCACAGACCTAACTTACTGATTTCCTCAACATACACTCGGCTGCCACCACATCACAAAACCTCATCTTTCCTATCGCAGTAAATAGCACCACCATCCATTTAATCGCTCCAGCCAAAAGTCTAGATTCATTTCTGTAGCAGAGATAATACTCTATGTTTCAGCAAATCCCATTTCATTTTTCAGCACCTGGGCTCACAGGAAGATTAGTTTTTCAAGCTTCCCTCGCAGTCAAGTGGGGTCTATGCGATGGGGTGGAAACTGCACTTAACGTTCCTGCTTCTCTTGCCCTGACCCAGAGGTCACAGAGACACTGTCTTCTGAAGGTACTGCCACAAGACCAAGGAGGCTCCATCCACCAGCGTCCCTGACTGAGTACATGGAGCAGAGTACTCCTCCCCCTACCACTTACCAACCAATGCTTGGAAACACAATGTGAGCTAAAACTGAACTTTCATTGTGTTCAGCCACTGAAATTTGGGGGGCTGTTATTACACGTCAGCCCAGTGTTAAGTATCCTAACATATTGTCTTCTCCTCACTTCAAACATCCTAGTAATTAGCAATCCTGCAGACTCTAAAACATACCCTGAATTTTCCCAGCCTCCTGCAGGCCCACTACTACCACCAGGGCACGCCAGGGGCTCTGCGTGACCCACCTGCCAACAGGGATGTGTCTTTTCTGTCAGATTGCCAGAGCCGGTGGGATATTGATCTCCAAAAATCCCATTTTAGAGTGTGTTTTCTTAGACCATTTCTGGGACCAATCCTCAGAAGGTGGGTTTCCCGAGATGCTGAGTCAGAGATGGAAGTTAGTATGCAGAAATGTTCTTAGGGAGTGACATGCGGGGCAAGGGAGTAAAGCAGGCTCGTGCTTCCAAGGGACCAAGAATCTTCTACTTCATAAGCTGAGTGATAGGGATGCGGGCATTCGTTTTATTAATATTCTTTAATCTGCACATTTATTTACATACGCTGTCTTAAGTGAATGACGTGATTCACAATTTTGAAAAGTTTTTTTAAAAAAGCCTTCAGAGTGGTGGATCACAGTGGGTAGCTCTAACTTCAGAATTCCTGCATTCCTGGTATGTTACCTTGGGCAACCATTTAAGTGCTCTGTAGTTCAATGTCTTCATGTATAAAATGGGTATTGAAATAATATTTACTTCACATTGTTGTGGTGAAGATTAAATGAGATTATGCATGTGTAGTGGGTTAAATAGCTTCCCTCCAAATTCACATCCACTTGGAACCTCACAATGTGACCTTATTTGGAAATACAGCCTTGGCAGGTGTAATCAGTTAAGATGAGGTCATACTAGACTAGGGTGGGCCCTAAATCCAATGACTGCTGTCCTTATGAGAGGAGGAGAGAACACGCAGAGATGTCTGCAAACACACAAGGAAGGAGGCCATGTGATGGAGGCAGAGATTGGGCTGATGCAGCTAAAAGCATCACCATGCAGCTGAGTGAGGTCTGCAGATGGAGTTTTCTGAGGAATTATTACTCTCTGTATGTCTATATGTAGGCTTCTCACAATTTGATATTTGTGTAGCATAGAGTTTTCCACTCATTAAAAATTTTTTCTTTTCAATCAACTTTATTGAGGTATAATTTTAATTCATATAAAATGCACCTATTTAAATTGTTGATTTTGATGAGTTCTGACAAGTTTATAGACCCAAGTAACCACCATACAATTAACATTCAGAACATTTGCTTCACCCAGAAAATTCCTATGTTGCTTCCCAGTCAATCCTTCCACCCCCGGCTCCAGGCAGCCACTGATCTGCTTTCTGTCACGATAGATTAGATTTGTCTTTTCTGGAATTTCATATAAATGAAATCATACAGTACGTACTCTTTTGTGTGTCAGGCTTATTTTACTCAGTGTAATTATGTTGAGATCCATCCATGTCATTGTGTATAGCAGAAGTTCCTTCTGTTTTTATGGCTGACTAGCATTTCATTGTATGAATAGATCTCAGTTTGTTTATCTCTTCACCTATGGATGGAATTAGGGTTGTTTCCACTCTTTGGCTGTTACAAATCAAGCTTCTGTGAACATTCGTCTCCATGTCTTTCTGTGGACATATGTTTTCACTTCTCTTGGGTAAATATTAGGAATAGGATTTCTGGGTGTATCTCTCAAAATGTATCATTATAAGAAACTGCCAAACTATTTTCCATAGTGGTTGCACAATTTTGCTGTCCTACCAGCAGTGTATGAGAGCACCATTGCTCTACACCCTTGCCGACACCGGCTATGAACTTGGTATGTCTTTTTAATTTTAGATATTTAAATGGGTTTCTCTTGTGCTTTTAATTTGTATTTCTCTAATAACTCATGCTATTGAGCATCTATTCATGTGCTAGTTGGCCATTCTAGTATGAAGTGTCTCTTCAAATTTTTTTATCATTTTTGTATGGATTGTTTCTTATTATTAAGTACTAAGAGTTCTTAAATATGCTGGCACAAGTACTTGTCATATATGTTGCAGATACATGTGTATGACTAGCACCCTGAAAAGACTATCATTTCCCCCATTACAGTATCTTGGCATCTTTGTCAAAAATCAATTTTGTGTGTATATGTGTGGGTCTTTTTCTGGACTCTGTTCTGTTTCTGCAATCTGTCTTTCTCTTCATACATCAATACCACACTGTCTTGATTCTTAAAGCTTTACAGTAAGTTTTGAAATTAAGGAGTATAAGTCCTTCAACTTTGCTCTTCCATTTCCAAATTGTTGTAGCTATTGCAGATCTTTCGTATTTCTGTATAAATTTTAGAGTTAGAGTGTCAATTTAGATATTTTTAAAACTGGCTGGAATTTTTATTGAGATTGTATTGATTCTATAGATCAATTTGGGAAGAACAGATATGAAAACACTATCTTCCAATCCAGAAACATGATATTTCTCTCCATTTATTTAGGTCTCATATTTTTCTCAGCAATATTTTGTAGTTTTCATTGTTCAGATGTTGAGTATATTTTGCTAAATTTGTCCCTAAGCATTTCATGGTTTTTGATGCTACTGTAAATGGTACTGTTTCTTGTAATTTCAATTACCTACTGCTCTTTGCTAGTTTACTAAATGTTTTCATATGAACTTCTGCTAAAATTTTCCCATTTTTTTGGTCCTGAACAAAGGCACTGGGCAAAGCATAAGTGCTATCCAGAAGTACTCTTGAAACTACTGGAAGAAATTCACGAAAAGTGTGTATAGACAGAAATGCTGCCTAAGAAATGGCTTCTCCTAAGAGCGAGGCCTCAAACAGAAGTTAGCCAAGGTCACAGGGGACCCTGCATGCTAACCTAGTTATCTTAGAGAGCCAAGTTCAGTTGGTCTGACTCTGTGGGAAGAGGAATTAAGGGGTTTTGATTGGTGGTTCACAAACTTGGGGGAAGAGGGAAGAAAGAAATTACTCCACTAAGCTCCTCAGAATCCCCTGGACAATTTCTCAGAAACCCCTGAGATTCTGGTACTCAATCCTCAGGTAGGTATCCTTCCGCCTAACTGCACTCTGACGACCACTGGGAGCACTGCGTCTGTCTCAGTGCGTAGGCAGTAGTTCTGCATGACATGGCGTCATTTGCAATGTGGGTACTTAGTGTGGGGCTCTGAAGAGAAGTCACTCTGAACCTGTCGTTCCTGCTACTATGCTCTTGTTCCACAATTTGCAACTGGTTCTGATGGGAATGCTTCAGTCCCTCATTAAATTGGAAACGCCCCGGAAGTGATGACCTAGGTAAGTCATTATCAAACAGTTAACACCTGAACCAATGAGTAATTTTTTGGAAAGAACCATCACCTTGGAAATGGTCTACAGTGCCCTATGGATAGGATTTGGGGACTTTCGATGAGAGGGGCGGTGTGGCAGAGGGAAAAGGAGGAAAACTCCGGAGCATTCGTGCGCTACTGATAAAGTTCAAAATATACGAATAAGGGAAAAGAACAAAGAAAGGCCAGTTGGAAAAGTGAAAATACACTACCTCCCTCCACTTGCAGAGAGCGTGTAGTTGGCTCACAACTACCACCCGTTAGCTGGGCCTGCCTTCTAATTAAAGAAGTGAAGGAATATTTATGCAGATTGTCCAAAAATTCCTCTGCATTAGCCTAACAAACTCCTGCCCATCCTTCTAGACTTATCTCAACAGCACCTCCTCTGTGAAACCTGTTCTCAGTTACCCACATTGGTAGCTACCCCTCCTTTCTGCTCACACAGAACATTATTCATAACTCAATTTTTGCACTTTCTAGGATAAATCATAACTATTTCGCTTGCATGTCTCTCCTCCACTATTCCGGGAGCAAGTTGCTCCAATTATCAATTTTTATCTCTACTTCAGACTTTGAGCTTCATTCCCCTAAAATCCGACTGCCTTTTCTGACATCCGCATTTGAATCCATCAAAGGGACCTCCAACTCAGAGTATCCAAGGCTGAGCTCACAACATCTCTTCTTTTTCAGTGTTTTCTCTCTCTTGGTGAATAGCTTCTTTGTTTCTCTAGTTGGGCAAGCCAGAAATGTACAGTCATCCTTGACACCCACATCCGGGTCATTCTCCACACCCACATCACTCTACGACTTTACTTCCTAAATATCTCCCAAATCTCATCTTGTTCATCCATTCTGGCTGTCATCACCCTAGAGCCAGCTTGCAGCATCCTCTCTCCTGCACTCTTGCAATATCCTGTTACTGATCTCCCCACATGTAGTCTAGCCTGCCTCTAACCCATTTTCCTCACTGCAGCCAGTGTGATCCTCAGGAAATGCAAATCTGGTCTGTCACTGCCCTGCCTATAAGCCTAGGGTAAAGTTTCAAGTCTCTAACATCACCTACAAATCCCTGTGTGGTCTCCAGCTGCCAGCCTACCAGCCTCTTATCACTTTCAATGCTCCAGCTGCATTGGTCCCTTTTCCTTTAACTCTTTGCTTAAACTTTTTATTTGAAATAATTTCAGACTACAAAAAAGTTACAAAAATAGCACAAAGATTTCCTGTATACCCTTCACCCAGCTTCCCCAAATGTAGACATCTTACATAACCAGAGAATAATTATCAAAAATGGGAAATTAACATTAATATGCCATCCTATTAAGTAATCTACAGATCTACAGATCTTGCTTGAATTTTAATAGTTGGTTCAGGATCCAGTCGATGACTCCTCTTTGCATGTGGATGTCATGTCTCCCTAGTCTCCAATCTGAAACAGTTGTCCATCCTTCCTGTGTTGTTAATGACCTTGACAATCTTGAAGAACAAAGGCCAGTTATCTAGTAGCATGATTCTCAGTTTGGGTTTGTCTGATGTTTTCTCATGTTTGAATTCAGGCTATACATGATTTGGCAAGAATATCTCAGAAGTGATGTTGTGTTCTTCTCAGTGTATCATATCAGGAGGCGCTTGATATTAACGTGTCTCGTTACTGTTGATGTTAACTTTGAGCCTTTGGTTAAGGTGATGTCTGCCAAGTTTTTCCACTGTAAAGTTAGTCTTTACGGGGGATGAGGGGGTGAGGGAACGTTGCAGCAAAGAGAAGAGAGAGCTTGAATCTATGTAAGTATTCTGTTTCTCGTCATACTTTTACCTGCGAATTTTATCATCAGTTGATGATTCTTGCATGCAGTAACTATTACTGTGGTGTTTGACAACTGGTGATTTTGTTTCCATCATTCCTTCTTCATTTATTAATTGGAATTCTATTATAAGAAATAGCTTTCCTTCCCTGTTTATTTATTTAATCAGTTGTTGATTATCACTGTGGACTGGTGGATATTTATTTGTTCAATGAATTATAATCTATTGCTATCATCATATATTTTGTTGCTCAAATTGTTTCAAATTTTGGACTTGACCCTTTTCATTGCCGTAAAAGTAACAAATATGTATCTGCCGCAAGGCCTTTGAACACCCTGTTCTCTTAACCTGGAATAATCTTCTAACCTCGCCCGTTGTCTCTGTTCCACCTCCAACTTCTTTGTGCAGTGAATGCTTTTCAAGCCTGGAGATTTCGGATCCAGTGTCCTAACTCGAGGGACGCCTTCCTTGAGACTCTGCGAACTGGTTAGGGCCCCTGTGATAAGCTCTCACAGCACTTTTCACTTTGTCTTCATAGCACTTCACATATTTTGAAATTAAACCCCTCTTTGTGAAGATTTCCAAGGGCAAGGATTGTATGTGTTTAGCTTAGTGCATTAATAAGCACTCAGTAAATTACTCGGATTGGATTAATGGAAGAACTTAATACCTAAAAATGTATGGGTGCGGTCTTTACAGAAATGCCATACGGATGATTTATTTGTACTCCAAAAGAAAGCTTTTCCCCAGATTATCCCGTAGATTCAGATAAGATATGGTTGACAGACAGTTTGACACAATGATTTGTTTTAAAAAGTCATTAAGTCTGACTCTGTGACTCGGTCAGATCTAATGATTGTTTCCTGGACGGTCTCAATCCCGTGAAGGTTGTTTTGTCTTTTTTTTTAGATTGGCACCTGAGCTAACAACTGCTGCCAATCTTTTTTTTTTCTGCTTTATCTCCCCAAATCCCCCCTGGTACATAGTTGTATATCTTAGTTGCAGGCCCTCTAGTTGTGGCATGTGGGACGCCGCCTCAACGTGGCCTGACGAGAGGTGCCATGTCCGCGCCTAGGATCCGAACCAGCGAAATCCTGGGCCGCTGCAGCGGAGCACGCGAGCTTAACCACTCAGCCACGGGGCTGGCCTCATGTGTTGTTTTGTCTTTGTTTCTTGCAAAGGTAACAATGTACTTGCACCCGTATCTCATGTATGACCTGTCATAACTCCATACTGTCTTACAAGGAATTATTTAAACTTTGACTCTGAATTGTGGGAGAAACATGTTACTGGGTGCAAAGAGCTCTGCAAACCCCATTGTTCTCTGAGCCTGATTGTCTGCAATACATTTTCTTCATTCAGACCATCGCAGGTGACATATTTGTAAGTTAGATCCTAAAACTTACACCAAATCCTTAGAATCAATTCCATACTCTGTTCAAATAGGATTCTCACTGGGCAGATTTCATTTTCAATTTGGAAACTTGGAGTGCCAAGGCTTTCTGATATTTGAAGACAGACAGCAGGGGCTACAAGGAAAGCAGACCCTTATTCAGGCAGTTTGAGAGTGATGCCCTCGGGTAGCATTCTGGTTTATCTTTTCAAGCTGGTTGCTTAGATTCCCAGGAGGGTGTGAAGATTCCAGAGAAAATTCTCCTAACAGGTGAGAGCAGCTGAGCACACGTGCAACCCAGCACAAAGCCCATACCCAATCTTGGGGTTTCAATTGTCTGAGTCTGCCAGGATTAAGAAAAGAATATAAGAAATATTATTTGGAAGAAGTTTAATTTCTCTGGGCAAAGTCCTGAGATAAGCAGGTTTTCTCTCTGACTTCTCTCTTTATGCTTAATTTGGAATGTTACCTGTCCATAAACAACCACCTATGTCAGGAATTATGAATGGTCTGAGATTTACCCTACTTGCAAGCTAAAAGGTTAACCCACCATGGTTTCATGAGTGCTGTCTGGAGACACGAGACTCCTGGGTCAGAGACAAAGGACAGTCTATTATTCACAGCAATAGCAGTAGCTGGTGTATCAGAATTTTTCACCACAAGTGCAGAATTTTTCACCACAAGTGTCTATTCCCATTGGGTGATGACAGCTACACACACAGTGGGTTACATTACAGGAGAAGAACCCTGTGCTTAAAGAGCCTGACTCTTTTATAATGGGCACTAAGCATGCCTGCTTTGCTATGAAGGGAGACCTTATTTTTATTATACTGCCTGCCTTTGCTTCAGAGAAAGATAGAATCTCTACCTTGAAAGGTGGTAGGCAAAACTACTCTTTGCTCTGGAAGAGACATCTCTATCCTTTGAGCTGTTTGCTATACAAACATCCTTGAAAAGACAGTTTGGAACAAAAGGCAGTCAGTGCATTGATCACAAGATGTGCAGAAACACCATAGAGCCATGGAGAGTTTATTCCAACCACATGTTCTTTCCTTTCTCCTCTTATTGAAGTTCCACTGTGTGTGTATACCTGAATGTTCCTGATCTCTTTCTGATGACCCCTATACACATACACCAAAACTCACTTGTTCTCTGCTTCAAAATCCTTAGGACATTTATCTGTTGTGTGGTGGGGCAAACTGTACTTATGTACATCCTTAGTCAATTGCCAATTGGTCCAAATGCCTAGAAATGAAGTAATTTTGGGGGTGTGGGTAGATGGAGGGAGCCTCCACTACTCCTTATATCTCATATCTATAGGAACTAGAGATCTGTGTGTTATCACACACCTGGAACACAGCAAATACTCAGTACATGTTAGCTATTGTATCCGTCAAAATCAGCTAGGCTTTTGCTGCAGTAATAAATTATCTCAAAATACCAAAGTATGTTTTTTTGTTTGTCATGCCCCTTGGCCATTGCAGGTGGCCTGGAGGCTGTGCTCTGTGCTACAAGGAAGCCATTGTCCAAAGCATTGCTGGTCCCTATGACAGAGGAAAAGAGCCATCTGCAGAAACTATACAGGCAATTAAGTGCTCTGGCCCAGAAGTCATACACGTTACTTCAGTTCACAGCTTACAGGCCAAATCTGGTGACATGGCCCCAAAAGGGAACCAAGAAATACAATGTTACCATGTATAGAATATTTGGGGAACAACACAATGATTATCATAGCTTTTATTATTAATATTAAAAATTACAATAAAAATATATCCTGTGGCAGAGACATCATAACTACCTACTCAGCATCCTTTGGATTTTTTTCTTTTTGGTAATATAACCCCAATTTCAGCTCTCTCCCCTTCCCCCCATAACCACTGAGCCTCAGGGGAACATGGCTGACACCCCCAACACCAGGGTTGGGCCCGATTGGTCAGGGGCACTGCCATCTCTCTTGCTGGTGATTGACTCAGGAATGAGCACCTGAAATTCAGGCCAGTGACTTGGAAACAGAAGCTTCAAGCCCCTGAGGGCTTAGGGGAAATTTATTTCTCAGTCTTCTTAAAGAGCTTCAGGAAGTGTCTTTTTCTTTCTTCTTGCGGATACTGTCAAGCACATACATGAGGCCCGGAACCAGCTGCAGCATCTTCCTGCCATCAGCCTGAGGATGAAGCTTGCAGAAAGAATCCACGGGAAAACAGACCTAGAGCCACTGGACTGAGTGAATCCTAAAACCCTCTGGACTTCCCATTGTGGAGCCTCACTCTTGAAGCTAACAGAAAGATGATTTTCTGTTATGTTTAGCTGAAAGGAAGCTAACCAATACTACTATCTTCCTGTGCTAACTTTGGGAAAGAAGGACAGTATGGAGTGGGGGAGGGGCAGAGTCAGACAACCAGCACCACGGGTGGCAAGAACCCAGCAGTGGCAACAATCAGAAGGTGCACACGATGTCTAAGGTCCACCACCAAGCCTGTCCACCACCCCTGAGAACCTAGCCCTGAGAACGCCCAGCAACATGGGCGTTTTGCTGACCCATTCTGCAACTGTATTCTTAAGCTCTCAGGCAAGATCTATTGCACTGTCTGGAAGAAAGTACTATTCTTAAGACCTGTGATTAACCCCAGATTTTGATCTTCAGCACAGATTTCCTGCTAGTTCCCTTCGAACCTTCTAGAGGGAAGCGCCCAAAGGGTTTAACTGCAATTTCCAGGGCTGGGTCATAAGACAGTCCTGTAACTTGACTGCAAACCTCCTGTTGTGTCAGCCAAGCTACTGCACACAGACCGTGTCCAATGTGATAGACGAGCAAGGCCTTTCGATTTCCACTGGATCAGGTCAGGTGGTCCCCGTGGATGCTTCCAAGGCAGTCCCCGTCACGGCTAAGCAAGCCTGTTGGCTTTCATTTTCTGGAGGTGGGTTTCTCTAAGCCTTTTCTTACGTCACCTTCTCCAAGGCATATCAGGTGAGAGTCAGAAGGAACGTCTTAGATCAGCATCCCCAGCAGGAAAAGTGTCTTCAGGCCCCTGACTGCATGGCTTGGCTTTTATTTCCTGTGTTGTTCTAGTTCATACCGAAGGGGAGAACGATTTATTTTTTATCCTGCCATATTAAATAAAATCCTGGCCTAGAGTCAGGCAAGTTTTTATAAAGAGGATAAAAGGGCTGTTTTTAATAAACAGGGGTGGAATGATAAGAAACATCTTCCCTCCGCAGTAGCTCAGTAACACAATAAAGCCTGAGGATCTCCAGCTACGTGAAGGATTATCGTCCGCAGTCCGATCAACAGCCAGCTGTTTGCTGTCTCACCCGGGAATAGAACTAGAGGAAACAGGCTTAATTAAGGCATATAGGCTTGGGTTAGACTGGGCTTGAAAGAGGTTCAGGAAACTTTGTAAACAGCACAGACCATTGCTGGGGTGTAAATACGTCCACCACTGCTGAGTGAGCACCAGTGCTGGGGCGGGAGCACCCCAGGCTCTCACCTGTCTCGTGGGAGCAGGAGCAATCTCTAGACCAGCGATGTCGCAGGTAGGGATGGCATTTGCAAGGTCACTCAGGTCATTTTGTGCTGGTGTAAAAATGAATGTCTACTCTCTGAAGCAAATGATGAATGGATCAAGACCCTTGAAACGCTAGCAGAGCGTCTTCCTGAGGTTTTTTTTTTTCTGTCTTTCTTCACTGGCTGACTTCTATCCATCTGTCACGACCTAGCCCTATGTAGGTGCCCCCCGCACCTCTGTTTTCATGCTTCTGCTTGAGTGCCAGCACAAGGCCCCTTGGGAGGCCCCGAGCCCAGCCCCGCAGCGTCTGGAAGTCAGAGGTTGTGAGATCAGCTTTGAGGGGCGCTCCTGAGGGGCTTGGCTGATGGCAGATGGCAGAATGTTAGCTAAGCTACTCTGGGGATCCCAGGCATCACTTAGAAAGGAAACCCAGGCCACGCCGAATTTCCTTTCAGTCAGGGCAGTGGAGGTCAGCCTGCAAGGGCTTACAGTCTGCTGGGAGGGGCAGCATACAAATACAACTCAGACATCCTCAGACTTCACCTGCTGGGGACTGCAAATAACCCCTGTTGCCTCTGTTATCTCAAACACAAAGATGCCGGCTGATAATTTTCCATCTAGTGTCTGGCACAGGGCCTGAGAAGCTCAGCAAAAAGTTGTTGCAACAAACACAGAAAATGCCTGTGATGGTGCATGACAGGACATCCGAGCTTCCTTAGACTGCTGACAAGCTTGACTAAGTCCGAAGTGGTTCCCATTCAGGTAAGTGATTCACTGAGATAATGAGGCTGGAGTTTTCATTTATAATAACTAAGAACAATAGTCAATATTTATTAACCACTTACCACGTTTGAGGTATTGCCCTAAGTTCTTTAAAACAGTCCCAAGAAGGGGCACTCTTATACCCTCAGTTTATAGATGAGGAAACTGATGAACAGGGAGGTTAAATAACTGGCCCAAAATAACACAGCTGTCAACCCAAGCAGGCTGGCTCTGCAACCCTCAGAGGATAGAGATACAGGTAACCTACAGGGCTAAACCAGAAAACAGACTGCAGCCTACAGGAGGTGAGAAGGAGGAAGTGACAGGTGAGCAGAGAGTAGGCAAAAACCAAGCAAAGGGCAGGGAAAGGTCGCTTCACAAAGAATCCTATACACTATTGGGTTCAGCTGCTAAATCCCATGTCCTGGGGTCTTTGGCCATCTCCCACCACAAGGGCTGAAAGAGCCCTCTGTGACTTGTGGCATCCTTTTCACAACCCCTTTGAGCAAAAATGGTATGGCTTCCTAATTCAGTGGACTCTGACCCACCTTCAGCTGTCTCCCTCAAAGGAGGATGGCTTGCTACTAATTTTAACAGCCAAAAGAAAGCTGACAGCGCCAAGAGATGCAGCAACACAAAGAAAATAACTACACGGCCTCCTGCAGCAGCTCCCTTGATGGAGGTGAGCACCTTCTGCTAAGCTAGTTCCACCCCAGGTACGTTTTCAATTTTTATTAGAGCCTTCTGTTATATATTCCTCTTGGTACCCAAACCACCGCTAATTTTCAAGGTATTAAAGAAAGGTTTATTTTTTATTTTTTTGAGGAAGATCAGCCCTGAGCTAACCATTGCCAGTCCTCCTCTTTTTGCTGAGGAAGCCTGGCCCTGAGCTGACATCCATGCCCATCTTCCTCTACTTTATATGTGGGACGCCTGCCACAGCATGGCTTGCCAAGCAGTGCCATGTCTGCACCCGGGATCCGAACTGGCGAACCCCGGGCTGCTGAGAAGAGGAACGTGCGCACTTAACCGCTGCGCCACCGGGCCAGCCCCTAAAGAGAGGTTTATTAATCATAAAATTACACAGAATAAGGAATGGAGGATGAAATTATAGCTAAAGAATCTGCTCTGTATTTAGGGGAAAAATTCAAATGACACCCATTTCGTTTAGTTTAGATCGTTGAGACATGGCCAGTGTTATAAACAATATCAAAGAATATTTCAGCCTCCAGGAATTTTTCACAAAAGCACATTTTTTTGCCAACCTGTTCTGTTTTGTTTTGGGTTTTTTTTTTTTCCCCCAAAAGCTGAAGAAGAAGAATCTGGAAACTATTTTGAAGTTTTGTTAAAACTCATACTTGCCTTCATCTGATTTCTTTCAGATTTTGTCCATCTTCCAATTTCAAAATATAATTCTATCATAATATTCATGGTCAAATATATTTCTATTTAGAAACAGAAGAATAGAGAAGTTTAGAATTTCTTTTCTATTATAATTTTGGCTATCTCTATTTGCCTCTCTTTTTAAAAAGCTTGTCGATATTCCCCTGGCCCAAGGTTTTATTCTTTTAATCTGCCCAGACAAGAATGATTTAAGCAAAAAAAAAAAAAAAAAGCAATAACATGTATTCTTTATTTACATGGCATCCTTCTTTTACAGATTCTAAACTGTAGACTAGAGAGTGAGAACACTGCCTTCTAAATATTTGTGGGCTGGATCTAGGTTCCTTGGTTAAAGGCGTTTAATGTGGATGGAAACGCTCGGCATGACTCGCAAGGTTATAGTTTTATAAGGGCCACTTGTTATTCTCCTTTGTTACATAATCCTATCTCATTTCTGCCCTTCTTTCATAGGCTTCCAGATTAGTGGACTGTCAGAGATTAGAAAATTTGGCTTTTCAGCTAAACATATTGCTTTGAGCACTGCCCATCGCTCTGGGCTTCTCACATCTCCAACTCAGAGAAAGTCGTATTTTTATTTCAGCAAAGGTTAGCTTAATAGCATACTTTCGATCTTGGAACATTCGTGATGGAAACCGAGTTAGGAATTCCCCTGACGCCGCACCTCTTGCTCATGTTTGGAAAGCTCAGGGAACACCAGTACCGTCTGGCGACAAACCAGGCCTCCTCCCCTTCCTGTGTCATTGATCTCAAGTCTTCTTACTCCTGGACAGACTCCAGCCAAGAGACCTTCCCATACATATCTTGCACATTCCCATCCATCTCCACACAGACACCAGTCAATAAAAGCATTTATGAGGCACCTACTGTGTGCAGTAGAGAGTTTCACTCTCCACTCTGCCAATTCCTTGATTGAAAAACTGGCTCAGAGTATCTTTCCAGAAAATGTTCTCGGCTTAACACCACCCCTCTTCCATGTCTCCGTAAATACGTCCTCTGAGGAGCACAGATCCAGCACTGCCTAAGACAGTATCTGTCCAACTTCTTGACCACGACCCACAGGAAGGAATAAATTCGATGACACAGTAACGCTGTATCCACACACATTCACACACAACTCACAAACACAGTTAACCGAAACAAAAGTTTCATGAAAACGATAAATACTCTTAATATGTATGATGCACTTGAGTATATTTAATTCTAATTCTACTTCATAAAACAAAAATGCTCATCTTCACCCACAAAATTGATTTCACGACCTGCAGTTTGAAAAATCTCCAAGGAACATTGGGTATTTAGGAAGGAGAGAAGAGAATTAGAGGTTCTGAAGGATCAACCTATAGCTCAAACAGGAGGTGACTTACAAGTGTTCACAGATATTGTCAGAAAAGTGAAAATTGCTCCAAATAAGGTATTTTCAAACAGATGCTGTTGGATCAGATCCTCT
Organism: Equus caballus; assembly: GCF_041296265.1. Classification (NCBI taxonomy): domain Eukaryota; kingdom Metazoa; phylum Chordata; class Mammalia; order Perissodactyla; family Equidae; genus Equus; species Equus caballus. The sequence continues at coordinate 18,613,488 of NC_091712.1, read as the reverse complement.
GAACATCTGAGAGTTAATCATTCTGTTAAGCAAACTTTTTTTTGAGCATCACGTCCATCTAGACTTCAAAGATACAAAAATGGATAAGGTTCCTATCTTCCAGGAGCTCATGATTTAACAGAGGACACAGAAAAATGACCCAGTAATTATGGCCCATGTCCTAGGTACTGTGACTGAGAACTGCATTGGCTGCTGCAGGAGCCGTGAGGGGGCACCTAATTCAGAAACAGGGGGCGGGCTTCCTGGAGCTGGTGACTCCATGGAGGAGGCTAGAAGAGGAGAGACACCTTCTTTCTAGACCAAGAAAGTCCTGAATATTTGTGTTCAGAGAGCATGGAACCTTTTGAATCTGCAGGGCGTTGTGGGGGGTTCCTAGCGCTGTAGGAAAGGTCACAGATGGAGGAATAATCAGAGATGAGCCTCCGGAGGGGGGCGAGCAAAGGAGCTTGGATTTTCTCCTGAAACAGGAAATCTGCTGCGAGGTTTTAAGAAGGTTTCTGTTTTTTGAAAGATCCCTGAAGATGCTGTGTGGGGATGCTGGCCAAGAAGCCAGGCTGGAGCAGTGGGTCTAGTTAGGAGGCTGGTGTCGAAGACTGGAGGAGAAATAACACAGAGGGCCTTGGCTGTGGCAATGAGGGAATGGATAAGAGGAGAGGCTCTCAGAGGCCTTAAGGACACAGTAGCTGGTGGATTAGAGCAGGGCATGTCCCTGACGACTCCCGGGTTTCTGGCAGGCATGACTGGAGTGGCATTTGTGCCATCCACCCAGATGGGGGTGCGGGGGGAGGACAAAGTTTGAGAAAAGAGTTCAGTGAGGGACACACCGAGTGGAGTGCCTGTGATGATCCAACAGCCACTTGGACCTGGAGCTTGCGGAGGTCTGGCCTGGTGTTAGATGAAGCTACAAAATGAAGTCACGTAGTTAAGACCAGGAGAGGACTGGGGAAGAGATCCTAGGAAAGCCCCCGAATTCAGGGCAATTACTGATTTGCTTAAGATCAGTCATTGGGATGGCTCTGGTTAGTGTGGGCTCTGTGCACACAGCCCTCGTCCTCGCTTCCTTCCTGCCTTCTCTAGCTGTGAGTGCCGCCAGAGCTCTCAAAGACAGCTGGAGGATTGAGTCCTTAACGTGTTTATTCAACACAGAGCTTCCTTCAGGGGCCTTCTGAGATGACGCAGGTGCCAGGCAGAGGGCACAGCTCCGACAACGGCAGGTTGGAGACAAGGCTGACTCTCCACCTACCACTCACAAAGGGTAAAGGGCCAGTTCTGAAGTGTTTGTTGGGTTGAGATCCCAAATTCCTGATAGATTCCCAATATTCTTTTCACACATTGGAGTGTTGTCCTATGTGTCTTTCAGAGGCTCATAAGCTGAGTTGAGAGGGCTGTTTCTTTACTAGATTTTAAGTCCTTCCAACCTTATATTACAGCGCTTAACTGTTTGTGTGCGAGTCTACAGGCCTGCCTATAGTTGGGGGCATAGGGGTGGAGCAGGGACTAGGGAAGGCAGAGCTCTGTGTCTGTCCTAGGTCTCAGGGGCAGTGAAGTTCACTGTTATGGGGTGAACTGTGTCCCCCCAAAATACATCTGTTGAAGTGCTCACTCCCAGTACCTCAAAATGTGACTGTATTTGGAGACAGGGTCGTTAAAGTGGTGATTAAATTAAAATGAGGTCATATGGGTGAGCTCTAATCCAGCAGGACAGGTGTCTTTATAAAAAGAGATTAGGGAACAGACATATACAGAAGGAAGACCATGAGAAGACACAGGGCAGAGACAGCCACCTACGAGCCAAGGAGAGAGGCCTCAGAAGAAGTTAACCCTGCTGAGAGCTTGATCTTGGGCTTCCAGCCTCCAGAAGTGTGAGAAAATAAATTTCTGTCCTTTAGTCTGTGGTTCTCTGTTATGGCGGGCCTAGCAAACAAATACCCTCACCTTCCGCTTTTCTGATGGGAGCTAGCACACACAAGCTTGGTGCATAAACAAGAGGAAAAATGAAAGGGTCCACCATTCCGAAGACAAGAACCAGCGGGTAGAAGCAAAGTAAACGCGAACGCTGCTGAAAGACAAGGAGCACAAGTGGATGTGACATGTTTAAATTTATCCACCGCTTTGCAGATTACCAAGTCCTTCACAAACCTTAACTTGCTTAACCTTCACGACTGCCTCAGCATCACCTGGGAACTTGCTAGAAACGCAAATTCTCGGCCCCCCCCCCGAGACGTCCAGAGTCAGAAGCGGAGCGCATGGCAGCAGCAATGAGTGTTCTAACAAATCTCGGGGATTCTGGTTAGCTAAAGTGTGGAGTGTGAGAACCACTGAGAGAGGGTATGCTCCCCTGTCACGGCGGGCAGTGCGGGGGGTGACGTGACTTTTTCACAGTTATGGGCGGCCAGCCAGGGCCGTCTCCTTGACGACGGGCCCAGAGCGATCCCGACCACAACGTTCGCACACGTTGGTGGGGTCTGTCGCTGGAACGGCTGGAAACTCAGAGAGCCCGCTCTGCTCTCTAAGGTAAGCGGGCCCCTCCGGCCTCCGGGCAGCGGCGCGGCTGTCACCACCAGCAGCCGCGGCCCTGGAGCCCGGAGCCGCCGGCGCGTACGCGTGGGCGCGTCCCCGGGCCGGGCGGGCCGGGTGCGCGCCGAGGGGGTGGGTCGCGCCGGCCCCGCCGGCCTGGCGCGCCTTCCGAGCCACTCAGATCGCCCGGCGGCGGACACCCGGGGGCCCTACAATTAATACCCGGCGCCCGCCCGCCGCGCCGGGACTCGCGCGCCCGCACTCCGGGAAGGAGGAGCCCGGTCAGCCCCGATCAGCCTCGCAACTCGCTCTGGTCCGGCAGCTGCGGCGACCGGCGGCCGGACAGACCCTCCCGGGCCCTGCGCCGAGAGCCAGCTGGTGCGGGGTCTGTGCCACCGCCACCGGGGTCCCGCGCGAGGGTGCGCCCCCCGGTCCGGCGCCGCTGCGTAGCGGCCGCCACCTTCGTCGCTGTGGGGAACTTTGTGCGGCGGCCGGCCCGGCAGGTGGGCGAGGGCGGCCGGGCTCCGGCGAAGCGCGCCGAGTAGGTGAGTGGGGTCGGGAAGTTGGGGCGCGAGTGTGGACGCGCTCCCCTGCAGGACGCCGGCCCTCGCGCGTAGTTTTCCTTGCCCCCCTCCCCCCACATCTGGTCCCATCCAGAGTTTCACTCAGGACCTGGGATTGACGCCCCCGTCGAGTAGGCTAACTCGCTGGAAGTGTGTTTACTCGGGCGAAAGAGTCATTCGGACAGCCACTCCTCCTGGCTGGGGGAGTGACACGCCGGCCCCAGCCTCCAGCCCCAAGCCGCACCTTGGGCTCCACGGGGACCTGAGAGCCCCGGCAGCCCCGGGGCTACGACGGCATGTGGAGCTCGCCCCAAGCCTCTTCCTAGGACTCAGGGGGGTGTGACAGGCCACCGCCCTCCCTTCCGTCCCTTTAATTTGGGCAGAAGAGGGCTACTGAGATACAGGACACAAACTTCGTTTTCACACAGTAAAACTGCCTTTCCAGTGTTTTAATACAGGACGTGCATATGCGATTCATCGTGGTCTCCTCGGGACACCTCCTGGGCGCAGGGCTGGACCGGCTGGCCCACGGGTGGGGAGATTCAGGGCGCGAGTGGGTGCCGCGGGGACGGGGCTGGTCCTCCCCGCCTGGGTCTGGCCCTGGCCTGTGTATGAAGACCCAGGATGGGCCCGGCGCGCTGGCCCCTGCTGGGGAAGGAGGTGACCCGCGGTGGGCGGCGCGGGGTCCCTGCGCTGGGCTGGGCTCCATGTTCTCGACCCCCTCTGCCCTGCTCCTCGCTCTGTCCCGAGGGTGCTCCTGCCTGGTGGCCCGGCAGAGGGCGCCAGCTCCCGATCGCTGCGCGGGCCGGCGGAGGGGAGGGGACTTGTGCGAGCCTCCAGGTAAGGAGCGTAGTGAATCATCCCGAGAGGGGGGACCCGGCCCGCGCTCCGCGAAAGGAGGCGGGGAGTGGCCGTGGTGCAGTCGAGAAGTCGGGGCTGCCGAGTTGCTGTCCGGCGGGAAGCGGCGATTCTGCCACCCGGAGGTCTGGGGAAAGCTGAGGAAGGTGAGGAACGTCCCTCCGCCCGGTGGCCAAGGGGTAGGGGGCGGCGGCGTAGGGCTAAGGCCGGCAGACACTTGGACGCGCCACTGCGCGCCCTTCTCCGGGGCCGCAGGTGGGTCCCTTTTACCCTGGCTCTGGGCGCTTTTGCCGGGGACGGCGACGGGAACCTGGGAGCGCCGGCAGGGAGGGGGCGGCCGATGCTGGGGCCGCGGCGCTGGGGCGCTCCCGGCGGCCCGCGGGTCCCCGAGCAATAACAAAGGCGCGGCGCGGCCACTGCTCCCACCCACTTCCGTCCCCGGCGCGCCCTGGCGCGCGCAGCCGGGAGGTGCGAGCCGGTCAGGATTTCCCTCTGCGGAGTTTCGGGAAGTTAACACGGCGGCCCGTTACGCTGGGAGGAGGGGCGGGGAAGGGGCGGCCCGTGGAGCTGCGCGCGTGTGGTCCGCACTGCGACGTCGTCGGTTTCCTTTCCGGACCGCGCGGGCCAGGGGCGCGAGCTCGCGCGCCCTGCTCCGGGCCCGGGGTCTCGCCTCCGCGGGGCCCGCGCGGGTTTGAACTCCCCGCGCCGCGCGCCCGGCCGGCCCACGCCCCTCCCTGCAGGCTCTGGCCGCGTGCGGGCTCCCGGAAGGGAGTGGTTGGGTCCCCCGGTGACAGCCAGCGCCCCGGGCTCTGGAGTGGAGCTCCAGAAGGCGGTAATTGCATTATTGTGAGTGAGCGGCCGTGAGGCTCGGGTCCAGGCCGCAATCTGGGTCAGGAGCCGGGTTAAGCGCCTCTGGCGTAGGCATTACCGCGCTCGTGAAGTCTGACAGTTATTGCGGCTGGAAGTTCCACCGAAGGAGAGGGGACAGCAGGGGACATGAAGAGAGCTCCTTGTTTTCCGCGAGGTTGTGGCACCTTACGCAGCCCCCGGCATAGGCACGCTTAGTGTCATTGAGAGGGCGGGGGCGGCACCCACCGCGCCCAGGACGTCCCAGGAGGGGGAGGTGCTGCTGAAGAGAAACCCAGGGCCCTTGCTTGGCTATGAAACCTTATCCCCCAGGCAGCGATGGGTAGAAGTCACAGGTTTTCTTATCTTGTCTGATCTGCTGCCACTCCCTTCGCCTGGAGAAGGGAAAGGGCGGGAGCTGGCTCTGATGAAGCGCCTCATGTCTGAGAGAACCTGACACAGCCCTTTGGAAGATCTTCATCCTTCTCTCTGAAACCTCACGGCCTCCTCCAAAGAAGTTATTTCTATTTTACAGATGAGGAAAGTGAGGCTTAAAGAGGTTTACAGGACCAGGAGCCTGTCCTGCTCCCAAGAGGACTGCTTGCTCATCCCTGTTTCTCTGGCACAGGCTGTTCCTGAAGAGTCATTTCTGGACTGCTGACTGAGGAGTCAGCGCAGATGCTGGAACCCAGGTTCCTTTGCTTATGTTAGGCACTGGGGTTAGATAGACCTGCCACATATTGCTGGCTTTTGTTCCAGCCAGCACCTCAACTAAACCAGCTTTTAGTTTAGAGCTTAAGGTACTTGAAGACAAGTAAGACAGAGTTATCTGACAACTCCAAAGACAGTCAGAAGTACCCGTCCCTCCCTTGCTTTCTCTGGTGTCTCACCAGGCAGGTGGGCCTGGGCTCAGCAACTCTGCGTAGCCTGGGGCCCTGTTTGCCTTCTCTGCAGCAAGGAGCTGCACTTCCCGCCCTGTTTAAACTGTTACTTTGCCACTGTGCTGAATATATGTTTAAAATTAAGTGAAGTCTGCCTTGGAAATATGGCCAACCTTAATTAACTGCCTGATGAGTTAAACCTCTAGAAATTCCTTTTAGGCATCTAAGAACATGGTGTTATCTACACACCTTTATGCATCTTTGAGCTCGAGTTTGTGATATGGGACGTTGGTATTGTCTTGAATGTACTTAAAGTGTACTGCCGTAAAGAAAGATGTTGTTTGAAACTCTGGAATGACAGCCTGTGACTCAGAATGTCCTAGTGTAGTGCCAGTTGTGGAGCCAGCGAGGCATGATGGTGAAGGGCCAGCCTCTGAGGTCAGAGTGGCAGGCCTCACATGCTGCCTGCGCCATTTAGAGCTCTGTAATAGTGGGCAGGTTGCTCAGCCTCTCTGAACCTCATTTTCGTCTTCTGAGGCAGGGGTGATGATCGCACCTCCTGGTTTCGGGCTAGGAGGGTTAGATGTGATCATCCCTATAAGGCACTCAGTACCACAGAGTCTAGCACATCATAGCTGCTCGACAGATGTTGACTAATAACAATGATGTTTAAGAACAAAATCCTTCTTCCCTTCCCTCATCCAAAGAGGTGGAATCGATCGTTCCCTTGAACCACTGTTCTTCCTTGTTAATGCTGCAGTGTGGCTGTGGTGCGGTTAGTGATCCCTGTTTTTTGTCAGCAATTGGGGGTGGGGTTGGTAGTGATGGAAAACTTTGTCTAGTTGCCCAAGGAATTTACAGGGGGCCCCAGGACTGTCGACCTTTCCTCCTAGTTTTACCACTGTGTAATTTTGTGGCCAGCCCTCCAGCCACTTCTCTTTTCTTTAAATGTGAAGCCAATATCCTAAAGGCCAAGATGACAGGTCTTAAAGAAAAAGACAAACTCGAAACCAAACTGGAGAAAAGGAAGCAGGTCTTCTCTTTGCTCATTTACTAGCCGTTTAGAACACTAAAGAGAAATATCTGCTTCTCTGAAAGTTGTGCTGGCCCAATCTTGGCAAGAGGGAGCCTTTTGTTGGAAAATAGAAAATTTTCTGGAGTCTCTTTAAAGGTGACCACCAAATCAATGGAGGAGGGAGGAGAGTTTGAGATAATATTTTAAAAATACTTGCTCAAATATGGTAAACTATGTATGATCTGGAAATTGCTAAAGTAACTTTTGGAAGGTGACACAAAGAAGTATGGTTATGTTAAGCTGAATAACTAGTAAACAACCAGTATAGCTGTTTCTTATGTTAAAAAACTTGGAAGCTTTTTAGTTTAGCAAATAGAAGTGGGGAAATGGTTTCTTAGAAAATGTCAAGTTGTTTTTGAAAGACCTTTTTAACATTGCTATTTTATAGTTCTTGATTTTACTTTTGCGTAGCATGGGCTATAAAGCACTAGAAACCTTCTAATGTCATTAAACACCACCCAATCATGACAGTTGTCACCGAGATGTGCATAGGACTGGAGTACAAGCAGGGATTGCCATTAAAAGCTTTATAGAGGTTCCACATTTGGATACAAAATGCAGCTTTCCCCCACACAGGAAAATGAACTGTGTGTGTAACAAGTGACAGCACGCAAAGGGTTAGGAGCAAGCTTCCCGCTTTTGTGCATCTCGCTCCATTTGTAGCCACTTGTTGCACTCCGGCTGTGAAGAAAGAAGCAGCTGCGGGGCATGCGCCAGACCTGCGCTGGGCTGTCGCTTCCATTGTACGGAAGATGAACAGGCAGCCTTATTTTGGATCACATAGCAGCTTGTTCAAAAGCATCTTGCATTCCCCAGCTGTTCCACAACTTCTTCGCATATGGGAGAGAACTTGCCAGCTGCTGGGGCAACTGTACTTACATTTGTTGCTTCTGTGCAGTAACCAAGGAAGGTAAAAATCCAGACGCCTTTGTTCAACTGTAGCCATTGTAAATAGCCTTATTTGTTTCTGTTATGTCAATGTTATTCCAGATACAGTCTCTCAGGGGAGAAGGTTTAAAAGGAAATGTCAGAATTAACATTTTTTTCCAAATACATTTTTTTTTTAAGGATAACAAAAAGCATGTATAGTTTTTCCATACTTAAAACCTAGGCTGCTTTTGTATTTCATTGAGTAACAAAGGAATGGGTCTAATATGAAAATTGCGTGTTTTTAAAATTGCCATATGAATCAGGTTTAATTGTGTACATTTTTCTTTATTGCATGAAATATGTAAAAGTGTGTCCAGACAGTGCTTTTTTTGTTGTCAGAAGATTAAGTTATTTTGCATTTGTGAGAACTGAAAGATACTCTGCCCACACCCCTTATCTTATCCAGGAGAAAACTTGAATTTCTAAGCAGTTGTTACTTATCCAAGGTGATTTGGCTCTTTGGTTTAATTTGGCAAATCTTAAGTTGGGTGTTTACTGTGTGGCGGGCCTGGAGAACCTGCAGAGATGGGTGAGGGCTTGGGCCCAGCCCTGGATGGATTCACAGTTCAGAAACAGCAGACGCCAAACAATACCAGACGCGGGCTCTTGTAGAGACAGCACCTTATTGTGAAGATACTTCTTCAGGCACCTTTTGGTGTCATCGTGTCAGTGTGGTAATCATGTCAGCTCAAATAAAGCCAGAAGAGCAAGTTGACGTGCCAGTTAAAATCAAGGAGAGCCTGGGTTCTGGAGGATCGAAGAGACATTATGTGGTTTATCAAATTTTGAGAACATGTACTTCAAAAAGCAGACCTTGCGTTCGTATAGAGACACCTGTGTCCACATACACCTCCCTGACCCCGACTCCTGCCCAGCCCCTCTCAAGCTTGTTGCCTCCTCGTCACTGAGTGGGGTGAATCAGTGCCCTCTGGCAGCTACAGCATCAATCACCATCCTTTATTGGGATTCGGTCAGCTTCAATCCCTTTATGCTGTAAGAGATTATAAAATAAACCATAATCACTTGGACATGTATAAAACCCTCTGACTGAATCTCATCTAACTCTTAGGAGCTCTTGTCCTGGAAACGGCTGTTGCTTCAGATCTCCTAGCGACTCATGCTTGCTGAGTTAGACCCGCAACTCTGAGCTCTTTAATCCCCTTCTGGGCTCTGCTGCCACATTCCTGTATCTTTTATTTCATCTCTTTTGCACAGTAATATTAGATTTTTACAGTGTTTCAGGTTTCAGTTGGTTTTACATTTTCATTTTCATTTGAGATTTTCAAGCACTCTGTCTGGTTCTCAGGGCTGATGGCTGGGGAGCTGTTTTGCAGAAGGGGAAACTGAGGCTGGGCAGTTGAGAAGCTTGCCTGGGCTCGGATTAGAACGAACATCTCCTGACTCAAAACTCGGTGTTCTCATTGGCTGAGTCTCAGAAGGATCACCTTATACAAAGCTAGAGCCTGAGTCACCTCCTTCCTGAGCTTCCCGTGCATGTCCTGACCACAGCAGTCTGCTGGGATTTTCCTGGGTTCTTTCCCTGGAATAACTCTCTCTTCCTTATTACACTTCTCTGCACGTTATAATTGTTCACTGGTCACATTAGGTTTTTAAGTCTTGGCTCTCAAGTGCAATTGCTGGCTTTCTAACATATGCATCCCTCCTTCCTATCACACACACTCACACACACACACACTCACACACACGCACACAGGCCCAACATAGCTATTGGACCCATTATCCTTCTTCCGCCAACCCAGCTCGTGTCAGAAGATGACTTCACATTTACTGCATCAAAATGTTTACTCCTGTGTGGAGTGCTACATAATTCTTGATGGATGTCAGATATAGATGGATGGTCAAAGTTACCCTGTCTCATCTTTTCCACCAGGGCCTGTTGGAAAACGAGCCAGCTCCCCTTGGTAATGGTGACCTTGCTGTCCTTCAGTATCACGCTCCTTAGTGGTTAGAAACAACAGCTGTTTCCCTTTAGAAAGAAGAAGGTGATGAGCTTTCGGGGTGCAGACACAGAGGGCCCCCCCTTTGCGCAAGACTTCTCTAGCATTCCTTGTGCAGCCACAGTCCTGCTCTCCATACACATCCTAATGGACCCCCTCCAACCCCCAAACTTTGGCAGCTTTCTCCTCATCCTAGGACCCTTTGTTTTCTGTTTGACACGCTGCTCCTGCTCTGTTGCTGCTGCCTGGTCACCTTCCGCAGTCCTCGGTTTCAAGTGTCTTAAGGACAGTTTCCCTTGGATGCCCTTATCTCCATCTGTCATTGGTGTTTAATTGCTCTCCCCACTTTCCAGCCTGCTCTTTGACACGGGGTAAGTTTTCCCCCTTGCTCTCCTTTCTGGTGACTTCTGTCAGCTGTTCCTCTGGCTGATCCTCCAGATCAGGCTGCCCCGTGTTGGCTTCTCCCCTGTGCACACAGCTCCTTGTGTCTACAGTTTCCCAGGATTTCCAGTCTGTGTCTTTGTTTCTGTCCGGCGCTGCCCTGCTCACTCTTTCTCTCTTTCTTTGCTTCCTCCCTCCCCCCTTAAAACAATTTTTTATTGAGATATTTGACATATAACATTATATTAGTTTCAAGTGTACAACATAATGATTCGATATTTGTATATATCATGAAATGGTCACACTAAGTCTAATTAATATCCATCACCATACACAGCTACAAATTTTTTTTCTTGTGGTGAGAACTTTTAAGGTTTACTCCTAGAAACTTTCAAATATATAATATTTCCTTCCTGTTTCTGACAGTGCTTCTTGAGAAGTAAATTCTTTCTCCCTTATTTGTTCTTCTCAACAATTTATAGACCCTTCTGCCTCTGTCCTGAGCCAGTCCTGTTTGGCTGTCACCTGTGTTGGGTGTAATAATTACATTAAAGACTCTATCACAGTTTTTATTTAGAGGAAACCTTGCTTTGAAAAAATGGTTCTTTGGAATTTAAACTTGCAAATGCCAGTTTTGAAACTGGTCAGGTCAGGGCATTTCAAAGGCCTGAACTTCGGGGGAAATGGTTTGGAATTTATTTTGGCTTTCCTTCCACATACGGGGCCTTGGAAGCAGCTGAAACATGGCTTGTTTCTGGATGACCTTTCCTTGCAAATGGAAACTGTACATACACAGAGCAGAGTTCATGTTTGCTTTTTTTTTTTTTTTTTCCCAAATTTCTGAAAGATCTTGGAAGGCAGTTTGTGCGTTGTGGCCAGTCTGGCCTGTGTGTAAGTCGTGAGCGATGGGTCGTGTTAAGACTGTGACGGGCCCTTTGGTTCCAGAGGCTCATCAGTGGTATTTCCAAGCAGTGATCCTGTGGCCATGAAAATATACTGGAGAGTAGGTCTGAGGAGATCCTTGGTTTAAGAATCTTTATTTTCCTCTCCAAGGCTGTGAACATGGAGGGGTGTCCGCGGGTCCGGGACGGGGCGGGTGGGCTGCTGGGAAGCAGTGGGAAGGCTGTTCTTGTCCTGCCTGGAGCCAAAGCTGCAGGGTCACCGTCTGGGTTGGTGAGGTTCCTGCCTGGCAGTGTTCGCTGTGAGCTCTAGAGCCCTTCCGCCTTTACTCACTCACTGCACAGAAATGGCTCTTTTTCTGAAATTTAGGGTTTTTTTGTGCTGACTACTTAACTTACATTTCTCCTTGCTGTCCTTTCTTAAGTTCTGAAAAAAGTGAAAGGATGCTTACCTGTGCCAAAATGGAGTTTGGTTCTGGAACGTCCCAATGAAGAGGGCGCCCAGTGTTCTTGCCCCAGGAGATAGGAGAGTCTGTTCACAACACTGGGATAGGAGCTTATGTTAGCATAGACGGTAACTCACCCAGACCAGGGAATCCTTGTTCTTCAACATCCTTAACTGATGTGGCAGCAGAATCTTGATGTGGTTCCGTTAACCTAGTCAAGTTATCCATCTGTATCAACATCTAGAAGAACGTTTCTAAAACTAGAATTATATAGAAATAAGAAATGAAAGTAATCAGTCTGTTCATTCATTCACTCATTTGTTCAGCATATATTTGTTAAGCCCATGGGGGGGTGTATATGTGTGTGTGTGTGTGTGTGTGTGTATTTAAGTGTATGTGTGCATGCTCGGTATTGAGAATAGAGGGTGAATCCTGCCCTCACGGAGCTTACAATCTGGAGGTGTGTTTGTAAGCACAGAAGCGTAGGAAAGTGCCATGGGTGCTGTGATGGAAGCACTTTTCAGGTGCGAGGGAGACACAGAGGATGCAACGGTGAGGGCGTGCTGCTGGTGACGGCAGCATCATGGATTGACTGTACACCACACGCTGGGCCCTGTGCTGAGGGCTTGGCATGCTGCATGTCTTTTAATCAGCCTGATCTTATAGGTGGAAGCCTTGATAGGTGAAGTACCTCAAGTCAGGTAAGACAATAAGTAGTGGAGTCTGGGTTTGAAGTCAGATTCAAGGTCATAAACCTTATGCAGGAAGTGAGAGGAAGCGGCCGTATCCTCCTGGGATTGCTCTTCCTTCGCTGTCCATCTCTGCCACTGTTTGTAAAGAAGGAAGGAGGCAGCCGGGAGAGCCATTTTGTGTTAAGGGTGTACAGTGGGGATCTTGACTCCCCCCACTGTCATATAAAGGATATACCATTGGGATCCAGACTAGACAGTTGCTCTAATCTGTAATGATGCATTTTCTCAGAGTATTCGTTGTAGTCAGTGTTTTGCCAACTGTATTTCTAAAGAGGCTTTCTTTGCCCTCTGCCAAGCTTTGCAGACACTGGCTGCCAGGCTTATTGTCACCCAGGAGGGCTTGTACCCCACAGCTCTCGGCCTCTTTGCTTGGTGCTGGGCCTCGTAGCCAAAAGCCTCTGATTCCTGCCTTGCTGGTCTCAGCTGTGTTTGGGTGCGGGAAGTGGTTCTATTTCAGGCAGTAACCTCCTCATCAGGCGGAAGCCCGTGGGGCGCACGTCCGGGCTCTCAGAAGTCTCCTCTTCACATCCAGCGTGGGGTGGTTTCCCCTGCCCTCATCTTCCGTTTTCTGCCTTTTAAGGAATACAAGTCTGTGTTTCTGATAAAACCCAGTTCTGATTGTAAGAATGCCGGCCAGGCAGGTTGGAGGAAACCCAGTCTTGAAGGAAAGGAGAGGCTCCAAAGGGAAGCCAGGTCCTGCCTTCTTCCAGAGGGCTGCTGTGAGGCCAGGGCGCCGCCCTCTTCAGGAGGGTCTCTGGGGGGCTCGAGAAGAAGCTGGACAAGCACAGTCTGCCTGAGGGCTGGGGCTCTGTGTCCTCTTTCAGATGTGGCTCTTGAGAGCAGTGCAAGTAGGAAAAGAGACCTCTGTCCCTGAACTGTGTGCCAGAAGGAGGAAATTCCATGCTCAAAAATTTGGAAGTAAGCATGCTTTTTTTTTTTAAAGACTGTGATTTTTAGTCCGTTGGATTTTAAGTCCAAAAGCTCGAAGAGTAAGGCTCAGAACCTGCATTCCTGGAAAAATTGATAGACCATGAGCTCAAGCCTAGAGAGAACTTCCTTCAAGCAAAGTTAGACTATTTCCATCCCATTCCTAAAAACGAATTTGATATGACTTTTAAATACAATTTATATGTATATTTTTCATCCTGACCCCAGAATTATCCAATTATCTGTTGAAAAACAATCATCCTCGCATACTTCTGACACTGAGTTTCCAGAAAAAAAGCATGTTATATACTTGACAATAAAATTATATGGTAGAGAAATGTTTTGGTTGATTATTTATGTAAACCCAACATCTGTGTGTTTAAAAAAAAAACTTCATCACTTTTAAAAAAACGATAAGCTTTGGTTGCAGAGCGGTTTTTTCTATACTTAGTTCTCACAGTGTTGGAAAAAACATAACAGTTAGAGCAGGCAGGGAAAGTGCTTTATTTTTTTCCATGAACAAATTAATTCCGTCTCGAGTGTCCAGGCTTCTTTAATAAAAAAACAACCTAGAGGAAACTGCAAATTTATTGTGGAAAACTTCACACTTTCATTTTGAGCACAGATACTGGTTCTAGCTTCCGATAGTAGCATCTTTTATCTGATTGTAGAATGACTAACATTTATAAACCCACTTACATTTCATTTACCCCCAACTGTGGTTTCCAGAACACATTTTCTTCACCATCACTTCTCATTTCAGCTAGAAGTTGGCTTTAAAAAGTTAAGTGCTATGTTTGCATAATCATCACCCAAACCTTTTTCTCCTCCAAGCTTTTTATCCTCTTTGGTTGCCAAATTCACAAGGAATGGCTTTTCTGTTTCATCTTATCTTATTTTCCAAATGGTTTTCCCATTGTTTTTGGTTCTAGGGACCACTGGGGAGAGTTAATGAGCTGTGGTGGGAGAGTTGCCTCCATTGTGTTGCAGTCGCTGAATTAGTTATCATGACCAAGTGTAGGAAACAGGAGGATGCCTGCCGAGGTAACGTTGTCTAGTTTCAGTATAGAAAAGAGAGTGGAGACAATTTAAAAGAGGAAAAGATTGCATAGTTTGCTAGAATTTTTCTCTCTTAAGATGTTTTTCCTTTTATTATTATTATCATTATTATTCCCTAAAGTATCGTTCATTGTCTGATAGGACAAACAGCTCTTGCTAAGAGTAGTGCCTTCTTAACCGTGAATGCTGGAAGTTTGAGTGACAGTACTATGAAAATGACTCATCATGAATAATCATCATTTAAATTTAAGAGACGCCTATTCAAGTTTATTAATATTTATGAGCGCTGTCACGCACAGAGCACTCTGCCAGGCACTTTCACGTGTCTAATGTCATTTAATCACAACCACCACGTGAGCTAAGTAGTGTTATTCCCATTTCACAGATGAATGGTTTTGAGGCTCATGGAGGTAAAATGACTGGGCAAAATCATTTCTCTAGTGGGTGACAGGATTGAGATTTACATCTAGATCTGCCGACTCTAAGGTCACATTCCCTTTGCGGTGCACTAAGCCAATGTCCCAGTGAAGGTCACACATATGATAGGGGATTCCAGAAGTACAGCTTGATGCTAATGTAATAAAATTGTAGGAACAAAACTATCAAATTGGGGGCAGTTTTTCATGCCCTTAAGTCCACATTGGGTTTGGAGGATAGTATTCAAGTATTGCCTGCTTTTTGCTAATGACATTGATTGTCCCAGATCTATGTCCAACTGTGTTTCCAATAGTGGAAACACGAGGGTTTTTCCTTGTTGCTTTTGTTGTTTTGTTAATGTGTGCATCCTCCAAAGGCCTCTTCCTTCCTTCCTTCCTTTCCTTCTTTTCTTTTTTTAACAGCTTTATTGAGGTGTAATGTTGCCACTGTTTTCTTAACTTTCTAGCAGGGTTTTTAGGGAAAGTTTGGGCCAGTAGCCAAAAATTTCTTAACTTCTAGGGCCTTATGATATAGTCTTGGATAAATTACTCCAAGTTTTTCTTGTTACTACACTTCTGTATTACTTTCAGAGAAATCTTTTCAGTAGTAATTTGGAACACTTTTGAGTTTTAAAAACTCATGGTTGCTGACACAATATTGGGTGCATAAATCTAAAAAGGAGAAAACTAGTAGCTTGATATTGAGCTTTTCCCCTTTCAGTTACCTCTTGATTTTCTATGTTAATAGGAGGAAACAATGACCATAATCATTCAAAATAATACTACCTTGCAATTACATGTGCTTTATGGTTTCACATGCATCTCATTTTCATTCTTTCTGCACTACCTAAGGTGGGCAGGGCTTGCCTCATCTTTCTTCTATAGGTGAGGAAGTTAAGGCTTACAGGGCTCCAAAGAAGAATTTTCCATGCAAGATCGTAAGGGAAGCAGTACCAGGGTCTGGCCTGGAACCCATATCTTCTGATTCATAGCCCTGTTTTTTCCACTCTTGATTTGGTTGAGTCAATAACAAGTGATAAAGATTTTCCAATGGGATTTTTAAAAAACTTAAAATAGTTATGGTTATTTCTGATATATTTGCCACAATTTAGAACTTTGTTATGAAGCTGTCTAACCTCTTCCTTTCTCTCTTAATCCATTATGAGATGTAGGGCAACAGCTGTGAGGATATAAATTACCACCATAAATAAAGTGAAGCTCTTCATTGAGAATGAGAAGGGAAGGTATTGGCTGAGTTGAATGGTGTCTCAGGATTTTCATTGATCAAAGTGGAGATACTGGCGTGCTTTGTAGCTGACGCTATTGACTTTCCTCATCCTTACTGGGACTATTCAAGCAGAAGGGCTGGGAAGCTGTGCTCTGCACCAAGAGTGATCACACTGATTAGTCAGTGCTGGTGGGAAAGGAACCAATGTTTATTGAGCATGCATTCTGTGTTAGGATGTGTGCTAGGTCTTGTCTACATATTACATCACCCAAGCTCTTAGCATAGCCCCATAGAGTACCTTTTGTGTGTGTGTGTGTGTGTGAGGAAGATTGGCCCTGGGCTAACATCTGTTGCCAATCTTCCTCTTTTCTTTTTCCTCCTCAAAGCCCCAGTACACAGTTGTAAGTCCTAGTTCTTCTATGTGGGATGCCACCACAGCATGGCTTGAGGAGCCGTGTGTAGGTCCACACTCAGGATCCAAACCAGTGAACCCAGGGCTTCCGAAGCAGAGCATGCGAGCTTAAACACTCAGCCACAGGGCCGGTCCCTGTAGATAACTACATTAAATCTCAAGGAGTTTAAATCTAAGTGATGGAGCTGGTGTTATTTTCAGGTCTATAAGATGAATAAGTGCAGAGTCTTTCAACTTTACTGTCTCTAAATTCCGTGATTTATTTTTTAAGATTAGCTTTCTTGAAAATACCTTCTCCTCTAATTTCTGGTTAACCTTTAAGCCAGACAAAAGAGCACCAGTTTTGATGATACCAGTGAGAAGCCGAAAGAAACATTTGCCAGAAGTTGACCGAATATGGGCTATCTACCCATTATGAGTAGTGTAGAGTAGTGTTTTTCAAACTGTAGTGTGCATACAGATCACCTTGGGATCTTGTTCGAGTTTGTATATATTTACTGATTTTCTGTCTATTTGTTCTACTTGTATTTGATACAGTCATGTGTCACTTCACAACTGGGATATGATCTGAGAAATGCATTGTTAGGCAATTTTGTTGTTGTGTGAACGTCATAGGGTATACTGAATGGGGACAAAATTTGCCACCCAAAAATGTATCTCTTTAACATGAGGGTTATTTTAGACTGATTATTTTTAAGAAACAAAAGATTCAGAATGTTTTTCTTGTTACCTTCCCTTAACTGCCTAAAAGAATTCAGATTAAAAAAACCTGTCTCGGGAAACAAGCTATCACCTAAGCATCATATGAACTGGGTGGTAGATAGGGAGGAACCTACAGAAGCCTGTTTGTTGGGCTCCCCTCTGTGTTCTTCTGTTTCTGTGGCCAAACACTTGTTTTCAAAACGCTTGCCCCTTTTCAGCTGCCTGGGAATTGCCTGCCTTCCCTTTGAAGTCCCTGATTCTCCCCACTCACAACATCTTCTTTTGTCTTTAGCTGAGGACGGTATTTAAGGTGAGGGCTTTGGCCATTTTGGTGAGTTACTCGGTTTTCCCGAGTTTCTCTCATCTATATATACATTATTAAACTTTTGTTTGTTTTTCTGCTCTTAATCTGTCTCATGTCAGTTTAATTCTTAGACCAGCCAGAAGAACCTAGATGAGTAGAGGAAAATTTCTTCCTCCTTTACAGGACTTACACAATCCTGGATGATATACCCAACTACACACCTTGGGTGTGTAGTAGTTGTCTTATGGGACCACCATCATATATGCAGTGCATTGTTGATGGGAATGTTGTTCTGCATCACATGAGTGTATATGGGGAGAGCAGTATTGAAATCTGTCACTTTTATTGTGAATTTGTCTTTCTCCTTGCAGTTCTATCAGCTTTTGCTTTATATATTTGGAAACATGGTTGTTAAGGTGAATTGACATTTAGGATTGCATTAGGATTGCAATACCCTGTTAATGAATTGGGACACTTTATCATTATGAAATGACCTTCTTTATACCAGGTGATATTCTTTGCTCTAAAATCTCCTTTGTGTGATATTAATAAAGGCACTTTAGCTTTCTTTGGATTGGTGCTAGTATGATATATCTTTTCCATCCTCTTACTTTTAACCTATTTGTATCTTTATGTTAAAGTGCACTTCTTATAGGCAGTATATAGTTGGATTTTGCCTTTATTTTTCCAACATGACAATCTCTGTGTTTTAATTGGGGGTATTTAGACCATTTACATTTAATGTAATTATTGATATGATTAGTTTGAAGTCTGTCATTAGGCTTTTTGTTTCCTATTTGTCCTGTGCTTTATTTTCTTTTCCTGTTTTTCTGCTTTCTTTTGTATTATTTGAGTATTTTTTATGATTCCATTTTCTCTCCTTTGATGGATAATTAGCTATATTTATTTGTTTAGTTATTTTAGTGGTTGCTTTAGCATTTACAGTGTACTTCTTTAACTAATCACAGTCTACCTTTAAGTGATGGGCGCTTACAATAGTATATTTACATCTTGTCCTTTGTATTATTGTTGTCATACGTTTTACTTTTTCTTATGTAATTAACTCCACATAAATTGTTATTATTTTGTTTTAGAAGTCATTTTTCTTTTAAAGAGGTTTAAATAAGAAAAGTGTCTTGCATTTACCTACATAATTGCCAATTCTAGTCTCTTCATTCCTTTGTGCATATCCATACTTCTACTGGATATCTTCCTGAGTACCCAATGCCCCTGAATTATGAGGTTTTCCAGTCTGCTGGTGGAAACAGGTACTGTTGTTGGCCCTGTGTGAGCACCAGGCAGTGCTACCTCTAGTCCTTTCTCATAATTTTTTCCCTGGCCATAGGTGGTTTGCTCACACACATGCACTGATCAGTACTCAGCTGAACACTCAGGGCAACTCTGCAGATTCTAGAGTTCTCTCTCTGCAGCTCTCTCCTCTGTCCTCCAAACTCTAGCTATCTTGGTCTCTGCAGACTCACAGCTCTGTATCCTCAACTCAGGGAGTCTTCTGAACTCTTCCTGGGTTCTCCCTTCCTGTGTCTTGGCCAGGAAATCTCTTAAGGCAATAAGCTGGGACAATCATAGATTCACCTCATTTGTTTTCTAATGTCCTGTCCCCTAAAAACCATTGTTTCCTATATTTTGTCTGGTTTCTTTTTCTTTTCTTTCTTTCCTTTCTTTTGAATGTCTCAGGAAAAAGGATAAATCTGTTTTCTATTACTTTGTCTTGGCCAAACCTGGGGTTTTTAATAAAATTCAGATTCTATTCAGTAGGTTTAGGCTGTGGCTTGAGATTCTACATTTCTAAGAAGTTTTCAGCTGATATTAATGGTTCTGAAAAAAGATTGCTTTGAGTAGGCGGGGCCTCTATTCAATAGAAATATAATGTGAAGCACGTACGTAATTTTCTAGTAGTTACATTGAAAAATTAAAAAGAAATAGGTGAAACTAGTTTTAATAATACATTCTCTTTAACCCAACCTACCCAAAATGTTACCATTTCAAAATGTAATGTATATAAAAATATTAATGAGATATTCTATTTTCTTTTTATTGTACCGCCTTGGAATTTGGTGTGGATGGTAGAGTTATAGTGGTTCTAAATTCAGACACTACATTTTCATCTGAAATACTTAGTCTCTATTTAAATTTCATAAAATTTAGAGTTGAAAAAGTAGATCTATGTAACCAACTTCCAAACATACTTGTTTTTGAGTAACTGAATCAAGTGTCAAAAAAATAGTTTTTCTTAATATTTGCATCCAAATTGACAAAACCAGTTCATATTTTTTAAAAGAATTGATTTGACTTTTTGAAACAAAATCATATCAGTTTTAAAGCTATGTCTGTTCGCTAACTTAGGGCACCTCAGAATTACCAACATGAAATTCAAAGGAGTATTATAAAAATTGAAAATCAACTCTAAACTTGTCAATCTCAATAAAGTGTTCTTCAAGTTTTCCTTGTAGATTTTGAAAGTAATTTGTATAACGCTTTTGATTCCAATTAAATCTGCATGTTGATTCAAATTAGAAAAATGTGTAAAACCTTTATATTTTGCTTACCTTATGAAAAGTATTAGTTTTGATATAAATTTTCTTACTTGTTTAGCTAGATCATAAATAAACATTTCCTTTCCTTGGATCTTCAAAGTTAGCTTGTTCACATGCAGTGTGATATCTGTGAGAAAACGTAAATCACACAGCTATCTTTTTTTGTCTTTATTTGGCAAGTATTCTTTTTGCTTACGTGAAATCTTGAATTGGAGTTAACTCTACAGTGAATCTTTGTAAACTTCTTCCATTACTCAATCAAAGATCACTGGCAGACAACGTGTGATCATTGAATTCATTGTCTTTGATTTCTTTCAGCAGTTCTATAAACCGGTGGTAATTCATGGCATTTATGTGAATATACTGAACAATTTTAACAATATTGATAAATGTTTTCATAGATTGTGCTTCAGAAAATCGAATACAAATTAATATCATACAGTAGAATGATGCAGTCAGGGAAATACCAGTCTCTTGTTTTAAAAGTCTGGATTTTTCACCCAACATAGCTGGAACACTGTCGTGGTAAAAGCTTTTAATTTCCTTATCTAGCTGAAATTCTTCTCTGACAGATGTAAAAGATTCAAAAGTATCTATGCCATGAGTTCAGTTTTTTTAGGCTGTGAATCGACAACATCTCTTCATAAATTTGGAAGTCTTGAGACAAAAATGTTCCCAAAGTACTAATTGGGCAATATCTCTTATATTGTACAACTCATCTAAAGCTAAAGAAAACCTTTTGTGATTTTTCAAGTTTAGAATTTATATGTTTTTGATATTATTAGAAGGATCTTGTATTCTATGGGCAATTGTTTGGTTGCTTAATTAAAAATCTTTCGCTTTTTGTACAATTTTTAAAATCTTTTTCTCATAATTTTCTAACAAAATTTCCATAACTAAATAAAAATCTCTTTTACCATCTCTCCATCTATAAATATTTTTGTTTTTTTCTTTTTTTCTGTTCAAGAATCCAAGATGTTTCATAGCTGGTCAAAGTTACAGGCTCAGATTTGTTAAAAATCATTTAAAATTTTTTTCTTGACCATTTAATTCTGATTTCAGGTGACTGATGTCATTGATTCCTTTTTGACTACTGAAAGGAAATTTAATATCGAATTCACTATTGCCTTTGCTGAAATTGTCTCTTAGTATTGTCTGCTTTACCTTTGATTTTTTGATGCAATAAACAGCTTTTTCATTTTGCTCTATCACAGCAAATTGTAAATGCTGTTTATTATGACATTTTTTTCTTCCAGTCCCTTTTTTCCTTTACTGTTCTGATTATAGGACTAGCTTCTGTATCTCCACTCTATTCTATATCAGTACTAAGACTTTGTTTTAAATTTGACTGTATTTATTTTATAAACCAGAAAAATAATTAACTATTTTAATTAGAACAAGTATTTCGTTGAACACCAGTTATGATTTACCTAATTATCACTGCAACTTGTGCTGTCTGCATAAAATATTTCGATGAACGCATTACGGTGTTACTTACATCAATGTGTAGAAAAAGAAAGTCATTTAAACGGAATGATCTTGTTAACTCCGCGTAGGTCAGTGATGTGTTTGTGTGCAGACTCACACACTGCAATACGTCAAGACCATTTCAAGCAACGTAGCGTTTAAAGTGGATCTGTTCCTACCAAAGCAATACATTTGTGTTTAATGGAAAAACATTTTACATGGCTTCAGGGTTTAAAAGTAAATAAAATCAATTAAAATTCATTAAAATTTAACATTCCGTTCTTCAGTTGCACGTGCCACATTTCAAGTAGCCTTGTGTGGCCAGTGGTTCTGGTATTGGACAGAGCAGGCCAGGGGCTGTTTGTGTTTAAATCTAGGGACCTTGTATCAACTTAGATGGGTTCTCGCTTTTCTTGCCCTGCAGCTGCTTCCTCCTTGTGCAGTTCCATAGCACCTAGGCATTTTAAGAGTATGGCAATGGGAGTCTTGTATAATTAGTGGTCTCTGAAGGATCTGATGACTGTCCCTCCAGGGTTGGACAACTTCCCACTGTGCTAGGCCATGAGAACGAGTTTCAGGGCACGAGTTCTGACCTCAGGGACAGTTTGCAGGTTGTAATATTGGGACAGGGCAAAGGCAAGGTTTGTAGGTCAATGGCAGCTGCTCTTTCTCTTCCCATGGGCTGCTAACTGACTGATGACCTTGGAGCAATCTGACCCAGTCTTGTTGGATGGGAATTCTCTCAGCAGACGGAGCATTCCCATGGTACTGGGAGAAACAGATTTCCTTTGCAAACCATTGATGAGGGTGTTAGGAGCAAGCTGCCCCTTAGCTAAGCTGGCTAAGAATGTTTTCAGAACTCCATCTCTATTAATAATCATGGGCTATGAAAATATACCTAAAAACATGAAGATTTGTGAATTAAAAGAAAAGAATGACGTTGTAAGACATTCCAAAAATCCGTAAACCACCTTAGGAACCGAGATGGGCTTTTCAGGAGGGGTCTACCAGTTCTGTTTCATCCCACTTTGCCTAGAACACCTGTTAAGTCCTGCATTTCCTCCTTTTCTTCTTTTCTTCAGTTTATATCCTGAACGCTTTTCGGAATATGTTGCTTTGTTTCATATTTTTGAACTATCTTCACAAGAAATTAGGGATGTTTCCTTAGATCTTAGGTTTCCCAACTCTTTTTCTTTAGTCCCCAATCCTTCTCAACTTTCCTTTATCTCCCACACACCTACTCTGTGCTTTGTACGTTGCTGTGTGTTCAGATCGAGCTTAATCAACAGCTGTTTGTGACTTATATGTCATAAAATACAGAATGTGCTTAGTACCATGGAATAATATGCTCTAGAATCATAAAAAAATGTTGAGAAAAAGATTTTGCTCTTCCTCCTTATTTATTTTTTCCTACTTCTTCCCACCCTCGCCCCCCCACCCCCGCCCCCTCGCCCCATAATAGAGATGAGGAAACAAACTCACAGTGAATGAGTCTAATTGGTTCAGCTCACCTTAGGATGTTTCTAAAGAAAATAGTAAAATCTAACCCCACAGTCTTCAGGTTTTTTAGGTTTATGTATTGTTGCATCAATGTAGTTACATTGTCTCAAAGTGTGTCCCTTAAAGTCACGCGGGATAGAGATGTTATTAGCTTTGCTCTGGTTTGTTCCATGGGCATCTGAACGATGCCCCTCTGGAGTTGGCGGCAAGCACCTCGTGCTTTCTGAGTCCTGGTCCCGGTGCTGGCACCATCCAGCTGAGGAGCCTTGGACAAGTCATGTGCCACTCTCTGAGCCTTATTTATTCATCTTTACAGCGTAGGAATTTGATTATGACACTGTTTCCCAAACTGTTTTACAGAATACTAGTGGCCTTTGATGCTTTTCCAATGTATTCAGGCAAGCCAGGGAAATGTGTACAATAGACTCCTTCCATATTGGATATTCAAGGCTCAAAGCACACCAGGGGCTGAAGTCTTGAAGTAAAGAAGTCTGCTTATCATTGTTTAGTGGTTTTCTAAACTCTGAAAAGGCAACCTCTCCCCCCTTTTTGGAAGAATACCCTTAAATATATCAAAGCATCCTGTAGTACATAGTTTGGGAAATGCCGGACTAGATCAGGGGTCAGCAGCCTACAGCCTGCAGGCCAAATCTGGCTTGCCACCTGTTTGTGTAAATAAAGTTTTATTAGAACAGTCGCACCCATTCGTTTATGAATTGTCTGTTCACACTACAGCGGCAGAGAGGCGTAGCTACCACAGACCCATATGACCCACAGTGCCTAAAATATTTACTCTCTAGTTATTTACAGAGAGAGGTTGTACAATAGATGATTTTCTATTTTCTAAACATCAAAGTGTTTCATGGACGTGGTTGAAAAAAGTCAGATGGGAGAAAAGCACTGATAATGAAAAACAATAGTCTTGTTGTCCAGATGCAACACGTTAGTTCTTTTAGCAGTTATTACTTATATAACTCTAATAATGTATTTACTCAGCTGTTTTTGATGTATCTGCTTGAGGTTTTATCTGTTGGCTCTGTCTGCTATTATAGATGAAGCCCCCCCACCCCCTACTAGCATGACAACTTCTTAGTTTTAAGACTATATGAATTCCTCTGTTGATTACCATTGCAATTTTAATATTGATAAATCTCTGTATCTTGTTCCATCTACTTTCACGTTTTATATCAAGTGCCAAATTTTGTGACATGAGGATATTAGGTACCACTACCCTCTGTCTGCCTCTCTTTTCCGTTTGTCCATCTTTCAGTGATATCTTTTAACTGTTGAGGTTGATAATGTTTGCCTTCTCTAACTGGCGATATTTTCTTTGCTTTCTCCGTGAATAGAGTTTGAAGGTTGCAAGCCAATGAGCATATTAATGTAAATACTGTCTGTGGCAGAGCCAAGTAGTGTGCTATACTTATACTTCTCTCCCTGTAATTCTAATATCACAGCATCACTCAAAGGAGAAAATTTCTGGGGCTGGCCCAGTGGCGCAGCAGTTAAGTTCATACATTCCACTCTGGCAGCCCGGGGTTCGCCGGTTCGGATCCCGGGTGTGGACATGGCACCGCTTGTCAAGCCATGCCGTGGCAGGTGTCCTACATATAAAGTGGAGGAAGATGGGCTTGAATGTTAGCTCAGGGCCAGTCTTCCTCAGCAAAAAGGGGAAGATTGGCAGCAAATGTTTGCTCAGGGCTAATCTTCCTAAAAAAAAAAAGGAGAAAATTTCTAATATCATTTTCAAATGGGTTTATTCTGTTCACTTTCACCAGTTGCTCAAAATTATGGCACATTTGGACCATATCATTCTTGCATTTTGTTTGTGGCATTTGTTTTTCCTTGAGTTTTTTGTTGACATGCCCTTTTTCTTTCTGCCTTGTGGAGGGAAGAATCATGTCTCCTTTATCGTATCCCCAATACCCTCTGAACTTCTAACTCATTTGTCTGTTGCTGGAATAAATTCATTCCTCTTGAAGACGTCCTTTGTGGAGCCCCCTCGTTGAAGTTCTCATTGCCCCTGGGCCTGCTCCTATTAATCTTCCTTGAATTCCGGGCTTTGTTCCACCATCCTGGTATTCTACATTTCCCCTTTCTTGTCTTTTACTCTCATTTTGGTGGAATATAATCTCACGTGACTTCCCCAGATTGAAGTAAACTTTCTGCGTCTTGCATGTTTGAAGACATTCTAAGATGTTCTTCGGTATGATCAGTATGGATTTCTAGGTTTGAAATAATTTTTTTCTAAACATCAAAAATCTTGCCCTATTGTTGCTGGGTTGAAAAGCCACATGCTGGTCTATTTTTTTTTTTTTTTAAATCTTCTTAACTGACTCTTTTTTCCTTTTTGGAAGCTCCTAGAGTTTCTCTCTTTCTCTTTATTCCTTAATATTTTGCAATTTGACAGTAGTTTCACAGCTGAGAGTCTTTTCTCATTTGTTGTGTTTGGTGGTCAGATTCTATTGAGGCGACAAAAGGCACAGGGCAAGTTTAAAGAGTTCTTAGTAGCAGGGGATTGACTACTAAGGGGTTAGCAAGGGTCAGCTACTGATGGGGGGAGAACCGTAAAGCAGGGAGGAATGTGGGTACAGGGAGCAGCCACTGCCCCTCGGGCTGAGGCAGGCTCGAGCTTGGAAGCAGTGCCCCTTGCCTGCCCCCCAAGGTGAGAGACCCCCTGGGAGGGGGCATGGCCCTGGGGCCCACTGTGCCAGGGCAGGTGGGTGAGGTGGCACATGCAGGCCCAGGTAGGACACTGCCTACTGAGGTGGTGACTGGGCTCGTTAGGAAGCCACCCCTGGGTGCCTACAAGACTTGGTGAGGGGCTGCTGAGGGAGCTCCCTGGACACCGCTCACGGCTGGCTGCTGCTGCTCCTGGCTGGGAAGCGCCTACTGGGTGCCTGCCACACTCGCTGGAAACTACCTGCAAGGGTGCTGCCCACGCTCTCTGGGGTGGACGCCCTGGGGTGTTCTCTATGCTGCTGGCCACTGGGCGCAGCAGGAGCCAGCCGGCAAGAGCACAGCCGACAGAGAAGCCCCTTCCTCCTGCCCCCCTCCCACACCCTAACAAAGCTTGGCCTGATGTCAGCTGGCCAACGAGAGACATTTTCTGTGTCCAGCTCCAGTGTCAGAAAGGGGGGCCGAGAAGGGGTGGGCTGGAGCAGAGAGGCAAGGCCATCATGGCCCACACAGCCGGGATGTCTGAAGACACACTTCTCCCTTTAGCTTGGAAAAGTTTTCTTATATTATTTCTTTGATAACTTTTCTTTTTTTCCCCCACTTTTCTCTGGTTTTTAGAACTCCTATCATCAAATGTTAGGCTTCCTGGATTAATCCTGTCCTCTTACCTTTTCTTTAATTTTTCATCTTTTTATCCTTTTGCTCTGTGTTCTGAGTGATTTCCGTAACTTTGTCTTCTAACTTTTCTATTAGGTTTTTATTTGGTAATCATATTTTTAAATTCCATTAGCTCTTTTTTTTGTTGTTTTCAAATTATATATTTTCTAAGCATTCTTTCTTCTTTGCTAGCTGCGTGTTCTTGTGGTTATATTCATCTTCTCAAAAATGTGTCAAAATCCTTAGCTTCCTGATGACTGATTCCTCTTTTCACTAATGTAAGTTTACGCATTTTAAAAAGTTGTTTTCACTGTCGTCTTAGTGGGTCAGACTACCTGAGCTTAAATTGCAGCCCTGATGCGGAGTATGTGTGTGTGTATGTATGCGTGTCTATGTATTTCAGCTGTACTATATATGACTTGTCTAAGTCTTAATTTTCTCATCTATAAAGTTGGGATGATAATAGTACCTATGTCAGAAGTGTTAGGAGACTGAGATAATATATGAAAGTACTTGTACAGTGGCTTTAGCTCTTATTTGTAAATATGCCACATTATTTTAAACTGCTTATAATCTATTTAATTACAATTGAAAAAGCACTTGTAATCTGTAAAATACTATTTCTTCGGTTCTTTACTGCAACTGCTGTTGCTGCCATTACTACCGTGAATGTCTTTGAACCAGTAGAGAGAGTCATCAGCAGAAATTAGTTTAGGGCAAAATAATGACATGAGATGTGAAGACATTTACCTTTCCCTGGAATTTTTCTTCCAATTTTGTAAATTTTGAAAGTTTTTAACCCTACAGAAAAGCAGGAAGAACAGTTTAATGAATCTTGTATTTTTTACCTAGATGTACCAACCGTTATTCACATGCATTTTTTCCCTTGTTGAACAATTTGGACATAAGTTACACACATCGTGAAATTTATCCTTAAAGAAATAATTCAGGCATTTCCTAAGAATAAGGACAGTCTCGTAACCACGATACCATTATCACACTGAAGAAAACTAACATTAGTTCAATAACATTATCTAATATATAGTTCCTTTAAAAATTTTTCCAATTGTCCAAAAATGTCCCTTTATCCCCCATCCACCCCACCCACCCTCCAGCCCCCGCCTTCAGTCTTCATGCGTTTCTTTTGGTTATGCTTCTTTGGTCTCTTCTAATCTAGAATAGAGCTCTTGCCATTTTCTGTTTTTCATGACACTGTCCTTTTCTCAAACTGGACTAGTCGTCACGACAGATGTCCCACATTCTGCGTTTGTCTCCTTGTTTCCTAATGATTAGACTCAGGTCTAATCACTGTCCCGAAGTGATGTTGTGCCCTTCTTGCTTAATCTCATCAGGAGGCGGCTATAATTAGCTTATCCTGATTTGGGTAACTCCCAGTTTGATCACTTCGGTGAAAATCATAAGATCTCTGCCTTTTTAAGGGGACATTATAATTTCCAGGTTCATATTGTACTTTGCCGCAGATTTGGAATCAGATATTTCTCCGTGGAGTCTGGTTTCTTTTCGTGGGGATGGGACTTAGAAATCAAGATCTAGGGGCCGGCCCGGGAGCGCAGCGGTTAAATTTGCACATTCCACTTCTTGGCGGCCCGGGGATCACCGGTTCGGATCCCGGGTGCGGACATGACACCTCTTGGTACGCCATGCTGTGGTAGGCGTCCCATATATAAAGTAGAGGAAGATGGGCACGGATGTTAGCTCAGGGCCAGGCTTACTCAGCAAAAAGAGGAGGACTGGCAGTAGTTAGCTCAGGGCTAATCTTCCTCAAAAAAAAAAGAAATCAAGATCTAATTGATGTGTGTGCTCTGTGTGCCATGTATGCTCTCTGCTGGTGTGATGTCCTTCTGTCTAGGTCGCGTCTGTGCACAGAGCTAGGAGGTAAACGTAAGGAAAAAGGTTTTAGTTCACACTGCTACTCTCCTATTCAAATCCACCTTCGCGGGTCCTCTCACCCTTTTCCCACAATGAAAACCTGGGCTCCCAAGAGGAGTTGTCTCTTTAACTATTTGCTATACGTGACCTGCAATCCTCATAAAAGCGGATCCCGGTTCCAGCACCAATGGCCCTGCCGAGGAAGGGTCGAGATTGCCTGCAGTTGTTTGCAAGCACTAGATGATGCGTTCCTCAGAGTATACAATCAAAGCACTCTGGGCCAAAGTCCCTTGAATTTATTTTCTCTGTTCTTAGAATTTTAAACTGTTACATATTATTCTTATTAAGCAAATATGAGGCTATTCTCTTTTGTTTCTTTATTATTTTGTTTATAAATGCTTCAGATGTTTCCAGGATAAATCATAGTTGAGGTCCTGGTAAGTTTTGTCAGCTGACACATTTATCCATTTGCCCAAGTGAGGCCTGCTCTTTATTGAGCAAACATCGCTTTGTTATTACTGTGACAGTTTCTAGAAGTGGAGAGAAAGCAACAGGTATAAAATTGATAAATTTTGAGGTCTCATTTAAACTTCTATGTCTATTATTTAGCCAGTAAATACAGCCTGAGATGCCATCAGAGTGGATCACAGATAAGCTGTATTCTCTAAAGTTTGGTGTGACGAATTGCTGTCGCTTTCATTCCTATTTTAAAATTAGAGTTGAGTCAATTGCAGCAGGTATTTCTAATCCTAATTTGTAATAAGAATTATATCTAAGAACTAAGTTAGCACTATAAGATTCAAGAAAATATACCGTTATAATAGAACAAAAATAAAATACAGATTTCCAATTATATCTTGAATGTGATAATGATGGGAGGGTCTTGCTCTGAAATGGAACCAGAGGTATAGCTTCTGCAAAGAGAAAAGTCACCCAGAACTTATTAGGTCAGACTTAGAGGTTTACATGTTTGGGTATGAGAATTTCTAATTATTCTTTTTCTAATTAGATTTTTGATCAAGTAATTTGGAATCAAACAACCACAATGTATCAGTTTCCTGTTGCCACTGTAACAAATTGCTGCACACTTAATGGCTTAAACAACACAAATATATTCTCTTACTGCTCTGGAGGTTAGAAGTTCAAAATGAGTCTTTTGGGGCTAAAATCAAGGTGCCAACAGGCTGCTTACTCCTCATGGCTCCAAGGAAGAGTCTGTTTCCTTGTCTTCTTCAGCTTCCAGTGTCTGCTTGCATTCCTTGGCTTGTGGCCCCTTCCTCTGTTTTCAAAGCACATCTCTCCAGTCTCTCTTTCCATCCTCATCTCGCCTTTCCCTCTCTAGTTAATCTCTCTCTGCCTCCTTCTTTTAAGGACACTGGAGATTATCATGGGCCCATCCAGATAATGCACGATAGTTTCCCCATCTCAAGTTCCCTAAGTTTATAATATCTGCCAAGTCTGTGCTGTATTAGGTAACTTTCACAGGTTCCAGGCATTAGGACATGACTATCTTTTGGGGGGCCATTATTCGGCCTACCACACATACCTTTTTCCTTTTGACCATGAATATTTATGCAGGCTGCATTAGTTCTGGCTGTACTGCACATCTCTTTGGGAAAGTGGCAAATTGAAGAGAAAGTGCCCCTCCCCCCCCAATTTTCCTTTAATTACCAATATCCAGGGATAAAGAACTTCCAGCACTTCTTGGTTTATATTATGTGTATTCAAAAAAACAATTGTGAAGCTCTCATTCCTAGTCTCCTTACATTTCAAAAGGTAATGATACTTTAACAGTTGGTACCACATTTATACGGTTTAAAAGGACCATTGTAAGCATCTCAATTTAGATGTAAAACTAGTACATAAGTGAGGCTAATGGTTTTTAACAAATATATTAAACATTAAAGTAGC
Organism: Equus caballus; assembly: GCF_041296265.1. NCBI lineage: Eukaryota > Metazoa > Chordata > Mammalia > Perissodactyla > Equidae > Equus > Equus caballus. Next base: position 18,583,675 of record NC_091712.1, on the reverse strand, counting down.
CCTCCCCACCAGGACTCCTGAGAAGCATCTGTGCATGTTTTTGGTGTTTGGAGGTTAGGCCTCAGGCACTCTGGGTTATCCTCGCCAATGGAGGAAATGATGGCGGGAGCAGTGACACTGAACAGGTGCCCGAGTGGCCAGCACTGGGTTGGGTGTGGGACACAACCATGGCTCCCAGCTCCATCCTCTTCTCTGTGAGCTCCAGCTTGCATTCTGTTCCTGTAATCCCCCTCACTCCTTTCCACTGGCCCTTTCCCCATCCTGTTCCCACCCGCCTCAGAGACCTGGGCCCGGGAGATCATGCGGAGGAGGGTTTTATGCTTTGCGTATGTCTGTTCTCCAGATCACCTGGCTCAGGAAGAGAGAGGAGGAAGTGGCAGTAATTGCTCGGCCACTGTCTACCAGGCACTGTGTTAGGGGCTCTGACAAGGACCCTGTAGGGAGGCAGCTGTGCCTGTTTTATGTAAGTAAAAGGAGGAAGAAAGATGAACCCCTCAGGGCTGCCTGACTCTCCTGTTCCTGTGGGTGACCATTTGCTCCATTCGCTCTCATGAGCTTCCTCTAGGATTTAGGACAGCTTTTCTGACTCCCTCCACCTTCGACCGTGGTGGTGGGATTGGCCATCCTGGCATTTGTATCCTCACGTGTTTATTTGTTCACACACCCCCCTTCTCTGTGCAAAGTGCTGTGCTAGGTATAAGGGGTGCAAAGAACAGGCCTGGCCCTGCCCTCATGGAGCTTTCAGTCTAGAAAGAGAAACGGACATGAGCAGCGAGCCAGGAAATCCAGGATTACAAATGGGTTCCATGCTCCAAAGTGTGCTGTGGGGAATGTGGGGGAAGGAGAGAAACCTAACTTGAACTGGGTGAGCAGGGGGCGCTTCTTAGAGGAGGTGCCACTTAAGCTGATATCTGAAGTTGGAGGAGCAGCCGGGCCCATGAAGAGTGTTGCCAGCAGCACCAGCTGCGTGTGTCAAAGCCCATGTGTATGTGCATGCACAGCACACGTGGAAGCCCATGTGTATGTGCATTCACAGCGCACGTGGAAGCCCATGTGCATGTGCATTCACAGCACACGTGGAACTTCAGTGCACCTTGCTGGGCACACATCCTCTACCCTCTGCTTACAAGTCCTTGAGGACAGAGACAGTGCATTTGTCACTGTCCTCCCAAAGCTGAGCGTGTTTTGTGAATGAATGATTAAATCCCCAGAGTAATATTATTAAGTTGTATCTTTTATCCTGGCTTCCTGATTTGAAGAATTTGTGTTCTAGGATAACCCTTGATATTCCTTCAAATTAAAGTGAACAATAGTTAATTTTTCAATTTCACCAGTAAATGATTTTCTTGGTTGTGGATGAAGAGAATGATTCAGGGAAATGATCAATAACCTGAAAAATTAACCTTTAAATGGAGTGTGGTGAACAAATAATTGAGAACCTGGTCTATATCTACATCTGTGTTAGGTGCTTTGGGAGATTAAAAAAAGGAATGTGAGAAAATATAACCCCTGCTAGTGAGAGAGACGTGGTAGAAACATTTCAAAAGTCTTGTCAAACAACATATTTTATGTCGCAATTTAGTGCATGCTCAGTTACTCAGTAAATGCACACACAGAAAATGCTATGGCTAGGGAGTGGTGTGAGCCCTGTGGGCCTGGAAAACTTAATGGGAAATCACAGATTTGGCTGTGGGCAGACTGATTGTAATTTTGGGGTGGCAGACTGGGGGCCTAGCCCACAGAATCAGGAAATGCCAGTGAACTGCGATGTTAGTCTTCATCTGTCCGGGCTCCTGTAACAGAACCGTAGACAGAGAGGCTTATGTAACAAACTTTGATTTCTCACATTCTAGAGCCTAGGAAGTCCGAGATCAAGGTGCTGGCATGTCCAATGTCTGGTGACGACCCACTTCCCGGTTCATAGGACAGCTGGCTGTCTTTTCGCTGTGTCCTCACGTGGTGGAAGGTGGGAGGGAGCTCTCTGGGGTCTTTTCTCTAAATTGAAGTATAGTTGACACAGTATTATGTTCGTTTCAGGTGTACAAGTGATTTGACATTTATATAAATTATGGAACGATGACCATAAGTCTGGTAACCATCTGTCTCCATACAAATTTATTACAGTGTTATTGACTGTATTCCCTATGCTGCATATTACATCCCCTGACTTATTTATTTTATAACTGGAGGTTTGTACCTCTCAGTCCCCTTCACCCAGCCTCTCATTTCCCTCCCCTCTGGCAATCCCCAGGTCTCTGCATCTATGAGTCTGTTTCTGTTTTGTTTGTTCATTTGATTTCTTTTTTAGATTCCACATATAAATGAAATCTTACAGTATTTGTCTTTCTCTGTCTGCCTTGTTTCACTTAACATAATACTTTCTAGGTCCATCCATGTAGTGCAAATGGCAATATTTCATTCTTTTTTATGGCTGAGTAATATTCCATTGTGTGTGTGTCTGTGTATATGAACACACAATATCTTTTTTATCCATTCATCTGTCAATGGACACTTGGGTTGCTTCCATGTTTTGGCTATTGTAAATAATGCTGCAGTGAACATAGGGGTGCATGTATCTTGGAAGTCCTAGCCACAGCAATCAAACAAGAAAAAGAAATTAAAGGCATCCAAATTAGAGAGGAAGAAGTAAAACTGTCACTGTTTGCAGGTGACATAATACTTTATATAGAAAACCCTAAAGACTCCACCAGAAAATGATTAGAACTAATAAATTCAGTAAAGTTGGAGGATACAAAGTTAATATACAGAATCTCTTGTGTTTCTATACACGAATAATGAGCTATCAGAAAGAGAAATTAGGAAAACAATCCCATTTACAATTGCATCAAAAAGAATAAAATACCTAGGAGTAAATTTAACCAAGAAGGTGAAAGACCTGTACTCTGAAAACTATAAGACACTGATGAGAGAAATTGAAAAAGACAAAAATGAAGGGAAAGATATATGGTGCTTATGAATTGGAAGAATTAATATTATTAAAATGTCCATACTACCCAAAGCAATCTACAGATTCAGTGCAATCCCTATCAAAATACCAACAGCATTTTTCACAGAACTAGAAAAAATAATACTAAAATTTGTATGGAATCACAAAAGACCCCAAATAACCAAAGCAATCTTGAAAAAGAAGAACAAAAATGTAAGTGTCACACTGCTTGATTTCAAACTATATTACAAAGCTGTAGTAAATCAGTGGGGTATCTTTTATAAGGGCACTAAACCCATTCATGAGGGCTCCATCTAATCACCTCCCAAAGGCCCCACCTCTGATTACTGATACCCTGGGGATTAGGTTTCAACAGATGAATGGGGTGGGGAGGGCACGAGGATTCAGTCTGTAGCAGTAAACATGCGGGTTCAGGAGCACACCTGACAGTTACCTCCTGCGGGCCTCTGCCTTTGCCACTGACAAGATTGTTTCTTGGGGCCACTGAGGAATTCCAGATGAGAGGAGAACAATCCATGTTTCAGGGCACTGTTACCTGCAGGTGGGTCCAGGGATTCCCCACTGACGTTTCTCTGCACCCTTTCGAGGCCACTGATGCCTGGACTCTTCACTTAGCAGGAGTTGCCTGGCTGGGTCCACGTGTCCGCCCCACTGGCCCCACACTGGGGTCTTTGTTCTGAGCCCAGAGCCAGTGGCTGCTGGAGTGCATTTGGAGAACTGACTGACAGAAGGCCTGTGTTCTGTCCTCTTGCACTTTCCCTGCTTCACTTGTCATGAATGAACATCACATGAGTGGAGCAAAGGAATGCATTTGGGGTGGAAGATGCGGTTTTCAAGAGGGGGGCTTCTGACAACAGGTGGCAGAGATGGCTGAAGGGCTGCCCGCTCTTTATCAGCACAGCCAGCCCGTGAAGGGGAAGCGCAGACGTGCTCAGTGTCTGGTATTTGACCCCAAACTGACCCAAGTTAACTTCAAATCCAATGTTAGAACAAAACCTTAAATAACTGAACCCAGAGAAATTTTAAAATATTGATGAAAAACCATGAAAATGGGGAAAGAATCATGGATCTGTTTTAAAATTAGAATTTTTTTTTCCTTTTTACAAAAACTAAGCTTTCTCTTTTTCCCGTACTAAAAATAAAGGCCTAGATTATTCACATTACCCCGAAGCCTGTGTTGGGCCCTCTCACAATTTTGCAGTATCTTTATTAAGATCCTAATATCCAAGGTTTTGGTTTGTTTTTTTTTTTTTTAATAGGAAAGTGAAAGGAAATATGATTTATCTGCTTAATGAATATTTATTTGTTAGTCAGCCTGTCAAGTTCCACTAGAATCTGGGCCAGGAATCGAGATGAGTGAGACGCCGTCCCTGTTCCTAGGGTTTGGGTTCTGCCGCAGGAGGCGGACGTGCAGAAAACAAGGTGTCAGTGGGGAGCTGGAAGTTGGAGGTTTGTAACCAGGAACAGGAGCAGCCCAGAGGTAGCCCCTGAGGAGGTGACATGTCTGGTGAGGAGATTGTTCACAGATAGTACATTTGAAAGTCAGGAAAGATCAAAGGTCTGTGAGCTTTGTCAGTTTGAGGATTTATTTTCAGTGTCACCGTAGTAAATTTTAAACTGATGCCTGTTAGGATGGCCTAGTTTATGAAATGGAATAACTTGATTAATTATTCCTACCACATCTGAGAGACCTCATCAGCATGTGGTCTGAGTTCACGTCCTGATTCCGCCTACAGCTGCACACAGCATCCGGGGAGCAGTGTCTGAGCCAGCGCAGAGGCAGCGGGCCGTGGTGGGCGGCTGCCGCATGGGCCGCTCCAGTGGTTCATCTTAGCAGAATCCAGTGGGGAGGTCGGCGTCTCCGCTGGTCTCCGAGGGATGGTTCCGCCCTGGGTCTCTCGGGATCACAGAGTAGCACCTGCTGTCTCCTGTGGAGAAGTCTTCATGAGGCTTCAGCCTGGGACGGTTCACAGGGAAGCACCTTCGTTGATTACTTTTTAAGTTGCCACCATGTCCTGTGTGATGTGATAGAAATTTTTTAAAAGCATTTTATGTGATTTTTCAAATTTATTACAATGTCACAATATATTAAAAGGTCATTTGGAGGCTTAGAATTAAACCATTTACTTATAAGATTTCAAATAGCAAATTAGAACAATTTTCTGCACAACAGAAGTGACCATTGTATGGATGTCTTTGTGAATAATCATTTCCTGTCCAAGTGAGGAATCTATTTTACAGGAATTGGTAACTGGGTACATTATTAGATATAAAATTGTTTTCATATTTAAAAAAGCAACTGTCTTAAGTTTCTTAGGAAAGATTGGGGTTACACATCTCTCCCCTCCCCAACTCAAACTAGCTTAAGCGAAACGTGGAATTTGTAGGCATACACACTAGGGGAATCCAAGGATGACGCTGGCTGCAGACGGGGCTCAAGTGCTCTGTGTACCTTGGCCTCATTTTCTCTTGCAGTGGATGGGCCTGAAAGATGGCTGCTGGCGGCTCCCACAGCTTCCACCCAGAAAGGAAGGAGGGGCGCCCTGTGTTTGAGCTGAGGCGGGGCTGGAGGGTGGAGAAGAGGGAAGTGACAGTACCCACGTGTTTACTCAGACGCATTGTCTCCCTCCTCTGTCAGGTGAGCTTTGAGGTTATGGGCTAAAGTACAGTGCTTTTCAGACTTGTTTTTATTTAAGTCCCCGAATAGCCAAGAAGAACGAACTCATGCTAATAGGGGTGTGAGTGTAGGGGGAGCAGCCAGATATTGCCTCCCATAAATAATGGAGGCAGTATGAATTTCTTCCCTGCTCTAGAAGCTGCGGGAGGGGATCCACTGAGGGGATGCCCAGAACTCTCCCTGTGACTTTCTCAGGCTCCTGTTGGTGGAAAGATTTTGCAAGTGTGTCTTCTTGGTGAGAGGGTGTCCCCGTTTTCACGTGGTAGGTGAGAGTGTTTTCGGGGAAATCCTCATCAAAGGGCTTTCTCAGTAAAAGACGTGACTGGTGATGGCCTTCGTTTTACTGTGAGTTTCCGTCATGCATAAATGAAGCTGGAGCCCCAGCCTTGCCAGGGGCACCGCTTCCTTTTCATCTCAGCAGCTTTGTCTGACACAGTCAACAATGTGTCTTGGCAGGATATCTGTTAAGAAGCCCGCATTCCGAGCCCCTGTTATTTTAGGGGCATTAATTTACATCGGCTATGTTTTACTCTTTCCTGTGTTGTCTTTTTTCTTTTTGAAGAAAAATAGCGCTTCGTCCCTGAGTTTGGAGACCTCCCTTCCTTCGTCCTTCCTTGGTGAGCCAGGGCCCGTGAGTGCGCAGTGAGCCTTTAAAACCCCTTTCCAGGTCCTTACAAATTTGTCTGAGGGGAGGGTTTACAATTCAAACCACTGTTCAGTTTGTTGGGTTTGTTTTCTTTGGAGCTCACCGTTTTCACCAGCCCATCATGCCCCGAGGAAATAGCGCAGTCCATGTTCTCCGGAAGCTTCCACGTGGGCCTGCCGGTGCCCTCAGGTGACGCAGGCCTGGACCTGAGCTGCCTTCTGCTCCCTCGAGTGGAGATTTGGCCCCATCTGGCTTCACATCCAGTGTCCCTCCGTCACCGCTACCACTCACTAAAAAATTTAGCAAATCTTGCTGAGAAAATTCTCCTCGTCCATTTGGCCTCAACATGTCCTGAGCTATTGTTAAAAATATAGCAACTGAACAGCAGTCGTTCAATTATTAAAATCCCTTCTTTTGTTCAGCTATCAGACAAAGAAAAGGGCCGGGTGGAGTCCGGCCTGTCGACCAGTTGTTCAGACTGGTCTCTTGGGCACAGTAAAATGCAGAGTTACGGCGTCACGCGATGAGGTGCTGTCACAGCCGGGCTGGCGCCTGTTTGCTCTGACAGGTGCAGCCACACCGGGCACGGAGCTTCACCAGCTTGTCGCTGGTTAGGGCCGTTTTTCTGTCCATCTTGATTCTGAAACGGAGCTTGAGGAAAACTTGGAGCAATCTTGATTCTGAAACGGAGCTTGAGGAAAACTTGGAGCAATTTTTAATTTGTATGAATGTGCTTCCCATAGTCTGCATCTAGCCACATAGACTGCTTTTTAAATACAAAATACGGGGTTTGTTTCCCTTCAAAAGAGTGAGAGGATTCAAGCAGCGGGGTTTTTTCACAGAAAACATCAAGGTTACTCACCGTCTGAAATTACCAATTCGCATTTTAAATAAGCAGCTCCCACGTTCTGTGTAATTGAACTTGGCTGCTGCTTCTGGCTGTTGAAGCCTTTATTTTTGCTGCATCTTCTTTCCTAGGCTGTCTTCATTTTTGTGGAACCCAGGGCCTCTTAGCCTCCAGCAGAAGTTGTTCTCTAAGCCCCTGGGATCCTGACTCACCTGAGTTTCCTACTTTCTGCCCTCGGAAATGCCAGGAGGAGTGCGGTGTATGCACAAGAGGGACCAGCCTGGCTCCACAGCAATTCCCAGCCCTTCTCTCTCATTGGAGCCGTCTTTCTTCCTGAATTCACAGCTACTCCCCAAACACCCAGTTTCCTTCTAATTCTGCCCGTAAGGTTGCTTAGTTCAAGTGGGTTAGGATGTCAATCTCTCACCTTGAGCTTTCCCACAAATGCCAAATTCCTCTTTAGTTTTCCTTTTGCCCTTTGGTTGTGTGAAGAGAGCCTTAAATTGTATTTTGGGACACACTTGTGATTGCTAGCATAACTATATTAACCGTAGGCGCAACAGGAGCTATGTTAAGCTTCGTTGTTCCCTTCCCTGTTCTCGCAGGTGTGTGCCTTCCTCCTGGGGTGCAGTAGTCACCCAGCGCGATTCCCAGGGCTGTGTGTGGGATGGGGGCAGGTGGTTGCTGTGGTCTTCCAGGAAGTTCACTGGGCTGCTTAGCCTGTCATAGCATCTACAAGCGGGAATTTTAATTATGTAACGTTGATAATATATATTATATATATATGTATCAGTCACTCTGTGGCTTGAAGCGCAACACTCCATCTCACAGGCTTGCCCTGCAGTGGGGATAATATTTAATGGCGAGGGGAGATTTGAGTCGGGTTGGTGATGAAGTTTGAGACCAGACACATATATTCCCATCCTTGTTTCAGTAGCAGCTACTGGTATTCTGGCTTTTCTCACATTTGAAGTCATCCTATTTAGGAAGAATGCTTTGGGGACTATTTCTAGGGAGGGAGAAAGGTCTGGAATGCACAGGTGTCTTGTGTTTGTGTAGTTGTGATAAACACAACAGCCTGGTCCTAGACCGCACTTGGGTCCACAACAACACGCTCCTCTCCAGGGACGGCGCTGCAGGTCTCATCTTTCTATGCTTCTCTGTGACACCATCCCGCCTGGTGTCCAGGCCTCTCTTGCCTCCTGCTTCTCCAAGTATCTCTAGGAAAAGAATGCCCTTTTCCTAAGATATTGAACATTTTTATTAGAACAACCAGCCGGTGAGAATGTACTCGGTGATGTCTTTACAATTGAAATTTTCTTTGCTGTGAATGTGTGTGTGTGTGTGTATTGAGGGAGAGAATCTTCTAGACTGTTTTGTTTTTTCCTTCTTCTTCCCTCCCTGCCTTTCTTCTCTGCACCCCCCAAATACATACACAAAACAGAGGTCCTGTGCGGACTCTGCAGCTGCCCTGCATGGCTTGAATCCTGGTTTGGCTGTGACACCTGGACAAGTTGCCTAACGGTTCTGTGTCTCAGTTTACTGATCTGTCAAATGGAGATAAGGACCCTTCCTGCCTCATAGGATTATGAGTTTTAAATAAGTTAAGACATGGAAAACACTTTGGGGGCCTGGCGCTATGTCACTGTCAGTGATCATTAAACACAGTCATAAGGGGCGTGTCTATTCTGGAGGCAGGAAAAAGGAGTTCAGAATGCTGCCTTCTGGAGTCTTAGTGTTTCTGTATCTTCATAGTAATAAAAAAATCCCTGGTCATAGTTTTGGGCGGAAAGGGTCAGCTTTAATTAGAGAAAACGTCTAATGCAGCCTCCCCCAAAGTTCAGAGAAGGTAGAAAGTTATTCTATTCTGAATTTAGTAAGAAAAATAGTAATAACTAACCCCCGAACGTTTTGTGTATGCCAAGCACAGTGCTGCATGCTTGATACCTACAGCTGTCAGAATTGTGTGGGTTTGTTCCTCTACCCGTTTTACAGAAGAGTAAAGAGGTTTGGAGAAGGGAGGAAGCTGCCCGAGTTAGGAAGTGGCCGAACGCCTCAGTCCGAGGCATCCCTGAGCCCACCTGGCCCACCTGCTTTTATGGGGTAGGGTGTTCTGCCTCGCTCATGCCTAGAAGGCTGCTCAGCTTTATCATCTTAATCGTCTCATCTCTTAGAGTCAAAAGTAAGTCTAGGAATGCCTTTCCTTTTAAAGGCAGGTTTAATGTTGAGAAATATCTGCTTCTAAGTCAATTGGCTGAAAATAAGGAGCCAAATTCCTGACTTCTTGTTTTCTGTGGGTTGCTCAAGCTTCCCTGCACAAAAACGTCCTTTCGATGGCCCTGAAACCACCAGGGTTCTTCACGGAGGTTGACGGCCGCTCACCTGAGCAAGCTGGAGCAGGGTTCCCTGTCCTTGAGCTCCCTGTGCTACTGGCTGCTCACTGCGTCCCTTCCAGGAAGGGCCAGAGGGCTCTTCTCATCCCTTGGCGTGAGTCTCAGATTTGGGAGCTGGTTTCGAGCTTACTCTTCTTCTTGTCCTTAGACTGCAGCAGTGAAACAATCCGGGCGTCTGCAGTAGAGCCTGGCAGGTGTTCCACATCGCTGTCCCTCTGCATCTGGTGGCTGTGGGGAACCGGGGCCTTGTTGTCCTTCCTGGAGAGAACTACTAGTCACATCTTAATCCTGAGCCATACATTTATACTGATTTGAGAGATAAATGAGTCTGACAGCAAGACTGAGTCAATATTCTTGGTCTTGACCTTTGAGACAGAATTAGTAAACAAACTAAATCATAAATTGTTTATTTTCTTGGTCATAGAAGCTGACAAGTCCCTAATAAATGAATCTTTAAAAATTATTTATTATCCCACATAGTTTAAGTGTTCATCATCAATTATTTAGACCACTAATATTGTTACCCATTTGGAAAGTAAAAGGAAAAATATCTTTCTACTATAGAATGTTGCAATTTTATTTAATGGAAAAATATCCTCTTATTTTTCTTATTCTTCTGGAAGAAAATGTTCCATTAAATAATTGAAGCTTCTAAAATGAAGCCTTGTGTTTTTATCATACTAGAATAGCTTTCATTTTCTACGTGAATGTTAGAGAGCCCTGAATATTAACTATTTTCATGTAATAAACATTTTGAACATAGGGAAACTCAGCCAACTTGATTGTTCTCAGGTGAAGTTCAGACCATGAATTATACAGAACTACAGATAATTGCAGGTGATAAAACCAATCACAGTATGCAAATCAGCAACTATTAGAACCTCATGGAGCTTTTTCCATGGTTTTGTTCAAATAAAATAGGATGGTAAAACTGGAAACTTAATTATGTAATTCAGGATGCTAAATGCATTATTATATTCTCACACTTTTTAAAAGAATTGGGACAAAATAGTCATTTGTAATTTTGTAATCTTTGCTTTCATTTTGTATAAAACAAAATATAAAAATGTGTTATTTTTGAGGATAGAGGGGCCAGCTAGAGACGTGACGTCCCTGAGTAGTTCATATTTCGGATCTGAAGTTTCCGCTTCTAAAATGCATGCTTGGCTTGAAATGATAGATAAATACCCTCCATATTACTGATTTATACTTTAAAAAATTCTTTCTGAAAATTCTACAGCAGGTCCTTGTTATTCGAGGATAATTAGAACCAGAAAAAGGCCATTTGAAGTGAATCCACTTAAATGAGGACCAAAATTTCATAATGTAATGAAAAAAAGCTTTGGGATTTTATCTTGCAAAAAAATAAACTGAAAATTATGAAAATAAGTTTATTTTAGTTTATAGTCAACAAAATTTAGATTATCATTTTGACCATGGCTGTCTCTTAGAATGAGCAATGGAAAATCAACTGTTGATGGTTTTGAGATGAGTAAATCTTTGGACAAAATTGTATGATCGTAAATTGTGGTACTTTTTAAATCACATGTGACATTTACATCACATCTTAAAGATGGCCAGTTTTTCAAAAATATTCCAGGTCTTGATCATTTTCCTTTGGGGTCTTTTCTATTCTTTAATATTAAACTCATTCCATATTGAAATCCCTAGCTTGCCACCAACTTACAGTTTTTCTCTTTAATGATTGTCTCCTCCTCAAACTGCTTAGTCCCCGTCTGCCATTGTTTTTACCTGTTATTGGGGAAGTTCTTTAATGTCATTTTGATTAACCTCCTGAAATTCTGTTTTGGGGGCAGGATTTGCAGTTTCACTTTGCAGTGGACACACATCATTTTGTGGGAAGTACAGGACACTAAGAGACATGATCGGGTGTAGCTGCTGATGGTGAACAAGGATGGAATTTTGAGTGGGAATTCAAGTCATAAAATGGTTGATTATTAGGAAATATTTTAGTGTTTTGAAGGCATGCTTCCCTGAGAAAGATCCTAACTGTCCAGGGATTTGGATGCTGAGTGATGACAAGGACCCTCTGACTTATTTGCATGAATCCATTGCCATGGGCTCTGTAGAAAAGAGGACAGATTTATGAGTGGAGAGATCCCAGTGCTGGTCTTGGTTCTGCCAGTGAGTAGCTGTATGATCATGGATGAGTCACTTAATTTATTTTGGTGTAAATTTACTAAGCTGTAAAGTGAAAAGGTTGAACTCAAGTCCCTTTTGGTCACAAGCTTCTGTAATTCTGAAGTGTTGGATATTTTAAGTCTGGCCAGAGCTACATCACTCTGTTTTCATAGAGTCCTAGAGTTTAATAGTCATCGACCAACTCCTTCTTTTAGTTTATTTGCACTGTATATGTCTATGGAGATATATAGATATATCCCTCTCTCTCTCTTTATAGATATATGTATATATTTACATATGTAAAATTTTATAATTTCTGTAGCTATATCTATATGTCATCATACTTTTGATAAAGTTGTGATCAGCACTTGGGTACAATTTTAACTTCTGCTCTTTCCAATAGTGTTCTAAGTGTTTGCCTATATATTATAATCTTAATGTTTCTCTTTTTTTCACATTTATCTGATCTAATGGCTGCCTCATAGCCCATTGGGTAAATCTGTTTTAATATACTTAAATATGTCCTGACCACTGGGCCACTGATCATCTGTGTAGTTTAGAGTTTGGGGGTTTTTTGGGCCATGTTGCCGTAGACATCCCTGTAGGTAGACAGTTTTGTGAAGAGCTTCTCACACGCACGCACAGTTCTCTGTGCACTTCGGTACTTCAATGCCTTTTGCTGCTGCTGTAAACAGGAAGACACAAACTAAGGCGAAGCCTCTGGTGAATGAAGCGGTGGGAGGAACAAGGAAAACTGAAAGAACATTGTCTTTTGCTCTGCCAAGCAGGGCAAATAGAGACCCTGGGGGGTGTGGCGTTAATCACAAAGGAAGCAGGGAAGGAGACGGAAAACCAGGGTTCTGAGTGCTGCCCCTGCCACACCACACCTAGTGTTTGGACACCTGGGGGGGCCGGTGACCTTTGGCTTCTGAAGTTGCACTGTCTGGTCCAGAGAACAAAGCCATCAGTCACGGCCAGAGGGAAGACGGTCTCAAGGAGCAGATGTGGTCACAGCAGTAAAGCATCCACAACCTGAATTAGCTAATCCTACATTATTAAAAATTGCAGCACTTTTCATTTTGATTCAAGATCTTGGAAATTTTCATTGCATCCTTGGGAGATAATAATTTGTTCATCCGTTATAATTAGATTTGCTCCCTCTCATTGAGATAAAGGAAGCATAATTGACACTTTTCCCTTCCTACTTGCAGTGTCTACTGTGGATGGTCTGTGGATGTTGTTGCTTCCTCTGCCTGTGTGGGTGAACTGTTTGCAATGCTTGTTTGACATAACTTGCCACAATACTGAGGTGGTTATTGGGCAAGAAAGGGAACTGTGCATTGCTGAAACTGGGGGTAACTTGGTTGTTTACAGTCGCTGATGGCAAATGTTTCAAGTTAAGTCAGATTAAAGCGGATTCAATCAAGTGGTTTTAGTCATGATTTAAATTACCAAGTAGAGAAAAAAAAGAGAGTCATAGAAATTGTGTGTCAATTTCCAATTCCACTGTGCTAGGTCGTATGGGAATGAAAGATATTGATAAAGGAGGATGTACTCTAATATTTTCAGAGGTTAACTGAAGCACAGACCTCACATATGTATTTCTCAGCTTTGAAAGTTACATCCAATAACTTTTAAAACTTTTTTTTTCTTTTCCAGATTCTAGCCACATTGGAGACTGGTTGTTTTCCAAAACTAAAGGAGAAGCCCATGAAGGGATGGTGAATTCTTTTTGAGTTTTGAGTAACAAAATAAAGGTAATTATTGATGCTTTCAGAATACGTTTGCAATACGTTGTGGAGGCCAGCTGCAGTGGTAGCAAACAAAACACAGAGTTTTGGGTATTTTCTCTCACAAAAAAAACCTGGTACTTTCCTGATTTAGTAATCTGATTTTTTTTTTAAACAAAACTTAGCATATTCTTCTTACGTAAGCTTTTCCAGGTAGGTATACATGAGGATGAAGGTGTGACCCAGCTAAACAGTTTACTCCTTTTCTTAGCCTGGATCCCTGGCCACACCTCCCTTGCCTGTGCTGTGTGACATCCCCACATTAGAGAGAGACTGAGAATTCCCAAGATTATAAGTTATAGAAAGACAGCTACAGTGTAGGGGGCTCATTTTAATCACACATAAATTTGATAAAACTTAATGACCAGCTTCCCTATCACCTTCCCGGTCCCAGCTAATTTAAGACCCATGACAACTGAGGGCCTCACCTTGTCAAGACCAGTTCTTTTTTTGGCTGGGTTTCAGGAGCAGCTCTTCTCTCCCAGCCATCTAATCCCAGAGCTCGTTATCCTCTCCAGGCCAGAATTCCTTACCTAAATGCCCTCAGTTCTCGTCTTCCCCAGAACGTTCGGCCAAAAGCTCAGGCCCACCATCAGCTTGTTTACTGTTCCCCAATAGACTGGTTCCAGAATCTCTTCACAGTATGTTGTCTTAGGGACAATCACAATTCCTCCTCACCAATTCTCAGACTCTCCATTTATTTTTCCCCTCTTTTTCAAATTTCTCTGCTTAATGATTGGATTTATAGTTAAAAAGTAACCATATTTAAATTCATACTGATCTACTTTTTTATCCAAAGCAGTCCTTGGGCCAATAGGCTGAGGATATAAAGAAACATCAGGAGAATTTTGGAAACATCTGACTGTCCGATGAACAGGTTGCCTTGCCTAGAGGAAGTTCTCTGTTGTAGGAGATATTTCTGTAGAAACTGTACACCTGTCCGATGAGGACGCTGCTGAAGGGGAGCCTGACTGCATCAAGAAGAAGGTTTTCTAGGTCCCTTTCGACCAAAAGGAATTGTCCAATTTCTCAATTGATGGCCCAAAGGAAGTGAAGATTTTGGTTCATTTTTTTCCTGCACATCTAAAAAATTAAGCAGATATTCACCTAGATTATGGCCCTTGTAACGTCTGGTGCATCTGTCATGCTTTAGGGGTGACTTTCTTGAAACTCATTCTCAAGCATATTTTCTGAATGGCTCCCTCTTAGCCCTTATGACCTTGGAGAGCTGTCTGGAAAGAAACGGCATACTTCCTTGGTAATGAGGTGCTTAGAGGGGGCTGCAGGGCAGCGGGGAGCCCAGAGTGCCGTGGACAGTGAGGGCCAGGCCAGGCCAGGCAAAGAGCACCCTGCAGCTGGCTCCCAGCAAAGGCGTCAGCGCCCGTGAATCATGGTAAATGACAATTAGGAGCCACCCAGGGGAGAAAGTGCTGAAAAGCTGTCTGAAGTGGGTGTGTGTGTTGCTGGGCTGGGAGGGCGAGGATTACCTGAGTTGATTATAAACCTGACTGTTAGGAGGATCTTAACATGCCCTTTGAACCCCACCTGCTCTGCCACCCTAGAGCCGCCAATGTCTGCCTCCCACAGCCAAGCTTCCCCGTCTGCCACTCCTTGGGTACGGCAGGGGCATGGTCATTAAACATGAGATAAAACATAACGTGATCACCGTTTTTAAAGTGTCTAAATGTCCCGGGACCATCTCTGGAGAGCATGTTCTCGAGCCTATAATGGCATGTTTGTGTTTTAACAAAGGTTGATGCTCCCATTTCCTCATCAAGCCTCCCTTATTCCTGCAACAAATGTTTCCTCTGTCTTCCTTATAAATGCAGCATCACTTGGTTCTTACCTTACGTCATTGGTTGGGTCCTTTTATTAATTATGTGTGAGGGCGTCTCCTCACTTATCGCTGGAATATTAGCGCCATGAGGCACAGGACTTCTTTCTGTTTTGTTTGGTACTTTATGCCAAGCCCCTTGGTCAGTGTCTGCGGCATAGCAGGTGCTCGGTGAACATTTACTGAATGAAGGAATGAATGCATCTCCCTGCCCAAGCCAGAAGTTCCTTGGGGACTGGCAGTCCCTTTGTCCATGAATTTCTTGCTGTGCTGACACAGCGGCTGTGGTCTTCACTGACCACCAGTCTGCGGGGGGCGACAGCCCATGCTTGGTTCCCTCTCTTGGAAGGGCTGAGGAAGGGGCACGCTGTGCTGTCACTATAGTGGTGACCAAAAGCTGTGCCTATGTACTACTTAACCCACAGAAGACTCTTTCCAAGATGCTTACAAGTGAGATGTGGAGAGAAGCAATAGCCAAGAGCCAGCATTGGTGTCGCCATGGCAGGCAGTTTGCATGCTGTGTTCCCCAGCCCCACCCAGGAAACCGCTCTGAGGGGCTATGCGGTGGGGGGCAGGAAGGGCGTTTGCTGGTTGTCACAACTGAGTCTTCCCCTCTGTCAGATCTGAGAGGAAGTGTGTGGTAAGTCACGTGGAGGCGGCATGTCTGTCCCCGAGACAGGGCCAAGGTGCCCTGTGTGAGAAGCCTTGCCTCTGAATAAATGAATGAGCTCAAGGAGCACGGACAGAAGGAGCTTTCCTGCAACGTGTGTAGTTCGATTTGTAGCAGATGAGAAGTCTGGCTGATGAGAGAGTCAAATCTAATTCTGATGATCTAATAATATCTTTGAAGAGGTGCCCTGAGGGTCAGTTTCAGTGTTTTGGCTTCCCCTCCCAGGTGACCATAAGGATGAAGGTGGTAGGCAGACTTTTCCAGAACCTCCATGCTAAGTGAGTTTATCAGGAAAGGAAATTTTAGGTACAAGGACTTTAAAGCACAATAATAATTGCCTTTTGGTCAGCTGAGGAGGAATTTTGAGACAGTCATGAGATGTTAACATAATGAAACCATGGACTTGTGCTCCATGTCTTCTTCTTTGTCTTCCTCTCTCTCTCTCCCCCTCCACACACACACACACACACTCACACTCACTCACTCGCGCGCCATTCTGACTTGAGAAATTCTCATGCCTTTGCGTGTCGGGCTTTGTGCTGAGGTAGCTAGTGTCTCTCTTCATCACCAAGTATTCGTGAAGCTCTCAATCTGTGTCACATGATCGCTGCCAACTTGTCTCCCCTCCCCCTACACAGGCCCTCAGTCTGGCTTTCCAGCCCTGCCCCACTCTCCTACTCCGCCGAAGTTCCATTCTTCTCCTGCCATCCCCTTCCCAACTTTGCCACTCAGAATCCCCTTCCCTCTGGCCCAGCCCCGGCAGCTCACTGGTCGCAGCCCTGCAGGGCTCTGCGCTTCTCTTCTCTCACAGCCCCTCGCTCCTCCTGCCCCTGACAGCTGTAGTGAGACGAGCCCAGCAGGTAATGCCAGGCTTGCTGGCCCAGTCAGGAGCCTCATCAGCGAGTCATTCTTCCCAGCCCCCGCTTGCCTGTTGTTCTTGATCTTGCACTGGAGTCTGTCACCTTCTGAAATGCATGGTGCACTTGTTATAGCCTCAATCTTTGGCTGTCACCTTAGGCTGATTAGCATCTCTGCCTGGCATAGAGGGAAGAACCTTTGATTCAGGCTGCCCTCTCCTGCCCCGCTGAACCATGTTCTAGTCATGCATAATTACTGTCAGTCTTCTGAAAATGCCAGGCTCAGTCTCAACCCTATGGCTTTGCACATGCTGTTCCTACTCCCTGGAAGGCCTTTACCCTCCCTTCTCAACGGGCTAAGTTTGGCTGATCACTAATGATGTCATTCAGGTGTCTCCTCCAAGAAGCCGGCTGGGTCAGGTGCACCTGTTGGGGAGGGAGCTTCTGGGCCCCACTGGACAAAACTCATATTAGAGCCTGTGCCTGTGTGGTTTAGATGCTGATCTCTTCAGGTAGTGGGCTTCTCTGCGGGGCCTCTGGATCTCTGGCCTCGAGCATCACACCCAACACAGGTGTTTAGAAAATGTCAGGCTTTCTGGTCGTTCATCCTTAGACCTGCCAACCTACAGTCAATGCTTTTTGTTTTAGGTTATTGTTTTTCTAACCGAATATTTAATAAAGAAGTGCCATCTGATGCAGAGAGGAGTAGAGCGTGTAGACTGAGATTGCCAGTCTTTCTTAGAACATGGCTTCGCTGGCTGTATTCACTGCTTCTGTTCTCACAGGGCTGTGCCATATGCATTTGCCACTGTGTTTGACAGTTTAGTAAAAGTTAGCGGAGCAAGACAATCTCTCCATTGCGTTCAGACGACTATAAACCCAGGTGTATTAATTTTGTACATGGGCTGTGACAAGAAAACCACTGCCAGGAGGTGGCCGTGCATTCAACTTCCATCGTCTCGTGGTGCTCTCATTCTGACATGGGCGAGGAGGGCACTGGCGTCTCAATAGTAACTGAACTCTTGAGGCTCCTACTACGTTGGGTAACTTCTGTTTGGACAAAAGCTTGTTCTCCGTACTCAAGGTTAGTTTGCTACATTGTGCTGGGCTTAATTTCCCAGGGAACAATCTCTTAGCTTCCCTCTGACACACAACCATCCCTCACCAGTGTGGGGCTCCAGCAAAAATCCAGACCTGTTGTCTTCCAGAAAAGGCAGAGTCTGGCTTCTCTGCTGAGATCTGTCCTGGTATGAAGACTGGTGACTTTCTCACAGCATTTCTTCTCCCATGACTGAGGAAATGTGGGAGGATGATCTCTTGCACATTTTGGGTTCTCTGGGTTGAAAGTGGAGCATTAAGGGTGTGATGAATGAAGCTCAGTCAGACGAATGAGCTTCTGACGGAGTTGACCCGAGAATGCAGATAACAGCACTTGAGGGCAAAGGGCAGTTCTTCCGTCTCTTTGCTCATGGAATTTGGGAGATGACAATAAGTAGCCCATGAAACTAAGTCCCAAGTGTCACTTTTAGTGACACTAACACCATTCAGGTCTGAGCAAGGCCTGGTTGTCCTGACAGGATTTTTTCTTTGGCTTGGGGATATTGAAGTGCCTGACAGAACAAAGGAGCACGAGAAATGGAAATCTTCTAGCATTTTTCACCTCTCACGCCTAGAAGGATTCCATGGGGGTGGAAAGTGAACACATCTTTTTGGCATCTGTGTTCCCAGGCTGGGGGTACAGCTGAGCTGAAGGGGAAAAGGGAAGAGGAAGAATTTGTAGAATAGAACGTCTGGGAGAGTCACATGGAGAGAGTGTCAACACAATTCAGTCTCTTTCCTAAGTTTAATTTTTTTTAATTTGAAATTCTAAAAATGATCACAATTAAATAGCAGTTGTTAAGTACCAATCGATCAAGGTATTTTTCAAACTTTGTTTTGAAATGTGACTGAGGTGAGTGAGCTCTGGTCCCTGGACAGATGGGCTCTGATGACCTGGGAAGAACTCTTGTACAAATGACTAGGGCTGTTCTCAATAGATGCTTCCAGTATCCAAGGGTCACAACTGCGTGCCAATAGGAGAGAGAGTTGGAAAATCTGCTCCATACAGCCAAATGGGCATTCTGTCCTAGGCGAACGCCGGCTGAAATGGAGCCGATGTGCGGCCAAAGGCTGTTGTCGAAAACAGAAGAGCTGGCTCTAATTCCCCCAAACCAGAATCCAGCTCAGTGTTCCAAACGCCAGTAGCCCCAGCTCCCTAAGGTGGTATCTCAGGGCCCAGAATGACCTCTCTTGTCCCACTGGACCTAGCCACACCACACGGTTCTTTCCACTTTCCTTGACGACGGGAAATCTGGACAAGACTCTGTGTACAGTCCCAGAAACATCTTATTTTATTGTCGTGGTCAAAGGTGGCTTAGTAAGCTCTCGGCTTGGAGGTTAGCTGCCTAACCTAAGTTTACTGATTTACTAAGTATCTGTGTTTAGCAAGTTAAACAGTCTTTCCTCTCAAGGAATTTATATCACACACACGTGCGTGTACACACGCGTACCTATTCTTTGAACTTTAAAAACAAAAGAATGAATGAACACATGTATGTTTATGTAACACAGTACCAGGACATAGATGAATAAATCTTTACTATAATTAACAAGTCTCTGTGTAACACTTGGCCAAGGGGGTTTTATCCCACCTAGAACAGAAGGATGCAGGAAAGGGCATGGTTTTCCCTTCACTTGGGGCGGGGAGAAAAATCCCTGGTTTAATTCTTAGGACAGTTGAGGGCATGGTTAGAACATGGTTCGATGAGTGGGAGATGGCAGTTTCCTGGGAGGGACTGGTAAAGAACAGGGGTGATGTGCTTCTGTGAGGCGTGGGGGGACTGTGTGGGCAGGAGTAACATTCTAGCAAGTGGTGAGGACTGGTTTCTAGGAGTTATGTTCAAGGTTTCACGCTGGGTCCTACATGTGACCTGGGCTCATTGACCTGACTGCTACAAAGATACGTGTGGTAGGAAGGATCACGGCTCCCCAAAGGGTCGACGGTTCATGTCCTAATCCTGGGAGCTATAAATATGGTCAGTTACATGGCAAATGGGAATTTAGGTTGCCGGCCAGCTGCTTTGAGATGGGGAGATTATCCTCGATGATCCAGGTGGGCCCACTGTCATCACGAGTGTCCTCTGAAGGAAGGAGACAGACCACAGAGTCAGTGTCAGTGAGGCCATGTGACAAAGTCTCCACCGCCTTTGCCACATTGAAGTTGGAGGAAGGGGCCACGAGCCAAGGAATGCGGGCAACCTCTAGACACTGGAAAATGAGAAAATGGGTTCTCTCCTAGAGCCTCCAGAAGGAATGCAGCCTTGATGTTTAGCCAGTGAGAACCATTTCAGACTTCTTCCCTCTAGAACTATGAGATAATACATGTGTGTTGTTGGTTTTTTTTTGTTTTTTTTCTTAAGATTTTATTTTTCCTTTTTCTCCCCAAAGCCCCCTGGTCCATAGTTGTGTATTTTTATTTATTTATTTATTTATTTTTTGAGGAAGATTAGCCCTGAGCTAACTGCTGCCAGTCCTCCTCTTTTTGCTGAGGAAGACTGGCCCTGAGCTAACATTCATGCCCATCTTCCTCCATTTTATATGTGGGTTGCCTACCACAGCATGGCGTGCCAAGTGGTGCCATGTCCGCACCCGGGATCCGAACAGGTGATCCCCGGGCCGCCAAAGTGGAAAGTGTGCACTTAACCGCTGTGCCACCGGGCCGGCCCCACATGTGTGTTGTTTTAAGCCACCAACTATACAGTAATTTGTTGTAACAGCAGAGGAAACAGTTCAATATGGAAACCAGCCTCTATTTTGGAAACATGAGCCCCTCTTAGTTATTTATGGAATATATTATAATGGAAAATTTATGGACTATAGATAACTCAAAGAAGAATCTCATCAAAATAAATTCTGCGATCTCTCTAAACTCATTGATTTTACCAGAGTGAGGGCAGGCACTTTATTTCTTCACTGTGACATCCTCACCGGCTCGCTCAGAGCCTGACTTGTTCCTGTCTGACTGAATGAATCTCTTTTAACTAAATCCATGAGAAACCAAAACAACTATCTTTCCAGAGAAGTTATTTTATGCTAAAGTGAATCACCATAATTAGAAATCTTAAAATTCAGGCTCTTGTTATAGACAAAGAATATCATACTTTACATTGTCATTCAAAGATGAGAGGCTTGGTTAGAGTTTTTTTTTTTAAGTTGTTGGTTTAAACAAGGGTCATTATTGCTTCCTTGGGTTCTAGGAACTTCTTTGTAACTACATACGATTGGAGTGTTGACTTGCCCTTTCCATGCTCAGTAAAACTGCTATACTATGTAGCGAGTTATAACCTTAAATTGGCGACCAAAGAAAAGTGTTCATTATTTGTGAAACAGTTTGGGAAGTCTGGTATTATTTACTAATACATTATTAATGATTTTTGCATGGCATTTTTTAGAATTTAGAATCTTTCTAGTGTTGATTTGCTATTTCTTCACTCACTCATTCTGTGAAAAAAATCTTTGCTAGGATCTTGCTATGTGCCAGGCCCTGAGGAAACAAGCTAATAAGATGTGGCGCTTATCCCAGAGGAGTCCACATTCTAGATGGGGAGAAAGACAAGCGGTTAGATAAGGAGACTATGGCAGAGCCGTTGGTGAATAGTTTGGGGAGCCAAGCAGAGGGAAGGTCCATCTCTGCAGGGAGAATACAGCGAAGAGGAGGAGCTATTGAACCAGGTACTGAAGGACCAGGAGGAGCTTGCCAAGTCGAAGAAGGGGAGGTATATTTATTGCCTACTGAATCTCAGGCTCTGTGTGTAATTTTGTCATTTAATTTTATGTTGAGGAACATGATATTCTACTTAAGTAACTTTGCAAAGCCACACAGAGGGGGATTTACAATCATTGCTTTAGAAGTCATTGGTTTTAAAGCTCTTGACCACAAGTGAGCCTTTTTCTATAAAGGGCCAGATTGTAAATATTTCTTGCTTGGTGGACCATATGGTGTCTGTCACAACTCTTCAACTCTGCCAATGTAGCATGAAAACAACCATAGATAATATGGAAATGAATGATCATGGTTGTGTTCCAATAAAACTTTATTGACAAAAATAGGCAGTGGGCCGGATCTGGCCCATGGGTTGCAGTTTGCTGATCCCTGTTCTGGAACAGCAATTTTAGCTACCATTCTGTTTTGGAATATTTCTGAAGAGGCAGCTTATAGGCCTCATTAACTTTTCAAGTGGGTCAGTGACAGTGTCAGAATGTATTATAGAATCTCACCAAGAAATGATAGCAGACTGGATTAATAATGGAGGTTCAGACTGACCCAATTTTCTAACATTTCACATCATCATCGTTAATATTTAACAGACCTCTGAGAATCCAGATATAATACATCTTTAGGTCATTATAGATGAGTCTAAAGAAAAAAAACGCACTAATTCAGTCTTGGCAGAGGATTTGACATTGCGTGGGTATGTGTGTGTTTTAACTCTGAGATTTTCAAAAAACAGAAATTGAAAAGATTTGTCTGGAGCCACTGGGAAGGAATAAGGTAAATATCTGAACGGGTGGCCTGGGTAAAGGCCCGATGCCACTGTCTTCTGGAAAAAGGCAGACACATCTGGTTAGTGTAACCTTGAGGGGCTATGTGAGGGAAAATCCTAAGCCCAGATTAAAAAAGTAGTATACATCTTGACATCTTAAAGCAACAAGCCAGAAAAATCTGTCTTTAATAGCTGATACTGTGGGAAAAGTCACCAAACTCAGAGAGATGAGTAAAGAATTCGTTGGAGCAAAACAGTGAATTGTTTTGAGGACAGATCTCTCCAAGAGTATATTCTAAGAAATTTAGCGTGGTAGGAAAACACCTGCAAAACCATTAAAGGACTTCAGAAATGTTACCAAAAGGAAACACAGGGAAGCCATTTAAATCACCTGTCCTGGCCCTACGTGACTAAAAGGAGATTTTTCTCTTGGCTGATGAAGGAGAGCTGGACGAGTATGGGTGCATTGGGAGCTGATTTCTTTTGAGTAAACCTTTTAAAAAAATCAAAAGCAGACTAAGTTTATAAGATGGTTTCAAGTTTGGATGGTTCCAACTGGATCGAAACATTGTCTTACCACCAGGAAAGGATTAAAAGTGATGTCTGTTCCTGTTGTCTCCAGAGTTCCATGTGCTTGGTGTCCCCAAATGTGTTTTGATCTGGTTCTCCATCAGGCTCTGTGTTGTTGCTTTGAGGTTTGAATTTGGAGAAAGTGGGAGGAAAAGATGGAAAATATTGGAGTTGATATCTTCCTGGAAGACGCTATGCATGTTAGCAGGCTACAGTTATTCCAATCAAAACAATTTAAACTTTTCCTTGTGTTTTGGATCCTGGGCACGAATCTTGCCTTGGATGAAACAGATGTGATTTTGGGACGTGCACAAAGTCCCATAATGTGGAAGCTGAGCTTGTTGGCTCTCTTGCTACTGTACCTCACTCTGAACCTACAGGAATCAAACTCTACCCGTTGTGCATTTGTGCGTTGTTTCTGACCTCTTTCTAGGTTAAATGCAGCTTCATAAAACTCAGAAAGATCTTCCTGAAGACAGAAATCTTAGGGCAGCTGAAGAAATAATCTGTAAAGTAGATAAATGCTTTGATGTGGATTATGTTCAGCAAACAGTGTTTATGTAAAAGGCTTTAATATGTAAACCAATTAAAGAGTCTTATAATTTGACTTCTCTTTCCCATTGAAGAAAACTTTTTTATAGTGTAAATATAGTAAAGAATATCTGTATTCTACAGTCTTGCTGACATTCTTTTCTTTTGGCAAGGGTTAACTAAAGGGGATCTTCAAAGCATTGTTGATATATCGTAGAAAGCTTTGAAGCTTTTATTAGCATCACTGGAAATCTTTGTTTCCTGGAAAGTTCACTAATGGAATACGTAATTTCTTACAGAAATCCATTTCTTAGCTGTATATAGTAAATAACCTAATCAGTGGAGATGCTATTGCAAGGTAAAATTAATATCTAAACTGGTCCTGAGTCAACTATATCCATAGCCAAGCTTTTAAAGTCTTAAGGTATGATGTTATTTGAATCAAATTAAACTTTTCTTTATCTTAATTCACCCAACTCTGTAATAGCAATATAATGTACATTTTCTAGCAACTCAGATGGCTGGTTTTGAATATGAAACCAATCTGCTCCATCTCAGCACCTTCCATCTCAGTCAGTGGCGCCATCATGCAGCCAGTTGTCCATTCTGACCACTTCTCTTCTCCTCCACTGTCACCACCCGTTCCAGGTCTTACTATCTCTACCTGGGTGGCTGTGTGGCCTCCTATCAAGTTCTCTGCTTCTTCTTGTCCACTTCCCCATCTATCTACCCCCAAAGTCTATTTTTCTTGAAGGAACTAGAGTGATTCTTTAAAACTAAGTCAAGATCATGTCACTCCCTTGCCCACAGCCAACAATGGCTTCTAGCAACTCCAAATAAAACCCAAAGTCCTTCTTTGGCAAAGGGCCTGTATGACCTGTGCTCAGCTCTCTCTGACCTGCATATCCTGCCATCTTCCCTGACACTCTTCATTTCCCTTGCTCCACTCCAGCCACACTGGCCACCTTGCTAGACCTTTGGACACACCAGTCACTCTCCTGTCTCAAGACTTGAGAATTTATACATGTTCTTTCCTCCTCCTGAACTCCTTCCAGATACTCACCAGCTTTCTTCTCCAATTCCTCCAGGTCTCTGCTCAAATGTTACCTCCTCAGAGACACCTGAAATATGACTTTATCTGAAATAGAAGCCCCCCATTCTCTTACCCTGTTTTTCCTTCCCAGCTCTTACTAACTGACATTCAGTGCTTTATTGGTTGATCAGTTTGTTTATTTGTCCATTCATTTATTTATAATTTGTCTATCCTGTGAGCTCCATCATGACAGGGACTTTGGTTTATCATTGTATCTCTCATGCCTAGCGCTCACAGGCAGTCGAGACTTAGCTGCTAGGTATTGAACACAGGAAAGAACCAGGGTTATTCAGGTAGTTTTGGTGTGTGTATGTAGATCATATCCTAGTGCAGTTATGTTGTTTAACAATACAGCGAAGTTTTTCATTTTCCTGCCCTACTAAAGGTTTGCCCTTCAAGAGTCAAGGTTTATCTTCGATTTAGTTCTGACCTAAAGATTCTAGCAGTAACCTTGGTTTACCTTCAACATACTTCAACATAGAGATTGCAGTACCTGAACTTCTTGGTGATTTAATGGTTTTATAGTGGCAATCTGTGTAGATGGACAGAGCGCCATGGGCATCTTACGTGGCTGCTTCTTCAGTGATCAGCAGGCCCATATTTAGCACGAGGAAAAAGAGCCACATACTCAAGTCTATTTTTAATACAGAAGAGTTCCCATAATTATCTAAACACTTAGAGGTTACTTTAAGAAATTTTATATGGTTAAAGGAGCTTTTTCTCCTACAAATGAGCGACCAATAATCTTCCTGTGAATATTATATGAGAAGAAATTGAGAGTAAGAGCTAATAGAGGAAGTTAGAGAAATGGTTTGTCCATCCTCGCAGAAGATAATAATAGCCATTGCATGAGATCATTTTGTTGGCGTAATTGCCCTGAGCTGCTTTTAAAATGTCAGATGTATTGCTATATAATTTACAGACAGTAAAATTCATTCTTTTTAAAAGTGTACAGCTATGAGTTTTAATAAGTGCATATAATTGCACAACCACAATTTGTGTAACCAATTTATAGTCAAAATATAAATTTCTATCGCTCTAAAAAGTTCCTTGTGCCCCTTTGTAATCAATCCCTCCATTCGGCCCTGGCCCCTGGCGACCACTGATCTATTTTCTACCCTCATAGTTTTGCCTTTTCCACTGTCATCCCAGTGGAGTCGTACAGTGTCCAGCTGTTTGAGTCTGGCTTCTCTCACTTAGCTTAAGGCACTGCAGATCCGCTCATGGTGCAGGTTGTCAGGAGTTTATTCCTTTTTATTGCTGAGTAGTATCCCGTGGTGTGGATATGTGCTGATCCATTCATCAGCTGTGGGATATTTGGGTTGTTTCTGATTTTTGGTAATTACAAATAAAACTCCCATGACTTTCATGTACAGGTTTTCATGGGAACATACATCTTTATTTTTTCTTGGATAAATACCTAGGGGTGGGATTGCTGGGTTGTATGGTAAGTATGTGTTTAACGTTATTAAAAAACCACCAAACTGCTTTCCAAAGTGGCTGTGCCATTTTCCATTCCCACTAGTGAGGGGTGAGAGCTCAATGAGCTGCTTCTGAATCCTCAAGGACTGACTCCCGGGGTGGTCTGCCTCCTTGAAGAGAAACCTCAGGATTTTTCTTTCCCCTTTGTTCCCCTCAATTTTGTGTTCCCGTCTCTTCTGCCTGAACCTTTACTTTTTTTTTTTTTTTGGTGAGGAAGATTGTCACTGAGCTAACAGCTGTGCCAATCCTCCTCTATTTTGTATGTGGGACACCGCCACAGCATGGCTTGATGAGTGGTGTGTAGGTCTGTGCCTGGGAACCAAACCTACAAACCCTGGGCCACCAAAGCAGAGTGCATGAACTTAACCACTACCCCACTGCACCAGATTGAAAAATCTTTCAACCCTTCACTGTTGCCTGAGTTTCTTTTTTCCTCCTCTGCATGTGACACAGTACCTTATATTGGGTAGATGCTAATTCCCATCTGTTTGACGTGGTTGTGGGAGACTACGTTAAACTTTCTCAAGGGGAAGGACTGCCCTCTGTGGAACTTTGGTGCATGTGTAGCAGGCTCTGCATGAGGTGGTTGAGCCCCCGCCAAGGTCTAGGAGGGAGTCCTGCCATCTCTTTCCTGACAATAAGCTATCACCTACCAGGTGTGGGCTGTAGAACTGTGTTTGGACTTTCACTGTGCTGAAGATCAAGTTTGCCCTAGGCAGAAAAGCCAGAAACCAGTCTGTGGTTATTGAAAGGTATCTAGATTTATCTTGGAGATACTAACCACGAAGGGTGTAGAATCTTGTGAAAAGATTTTTCTCTCTCTTGAAGCTTTTACGTTATTTTTCAGCCAGCGGTACAGCATAGCACAGCGGTTAAGGATGAGAACTTGGGAGCCAAACTCTGCTGCTCACCACCTGTGTGACCTGGGGCAACTTTTCTGTGCCTTAGTTTCTTCGTCTGTAGAACAGGGATAGTAATAGTAAGTAGTGGTGATGATTAAGTGGTGAATATGTGTTTGGTGCTTAGATCAGTGCCTGGCAAATATTAAGTGCTGCAGGCCTGTTAGTTGCTGCTGTGATTGTTATTAACTAAACTTTATCCCCCATACTCTGAAAGCATGTGTTTTTCATGCATTGGTCCCACTTTCACAGCTGTCAGGTACTAGATACCTTTTCTTTTCTTTTTTTTTTTTAAATTGGTACCTGAGCTAACAACTGTTGCCAGTCTTCTTTTTTTTCCCCCCCTTCTTCTTCTCCCCAAAGCCCCCCGATACATAGTTGTGTATTTTTAGTTGTGGGTCCTTCAAGTTGTGGCATGTGGGAAGCCGCCTCAGCATGGCCTGATGAGAGGTGCCGTGTCCGTGCCCAGGATCCAAACTGGTGAAACCCTGGGCCACCGAAGCGGAGCGCACAAACTTAACCACTGGGCCACCAGGCCGGCCCCTAGATACCTTGTCAAAGAATGACTCAAATGCAGTTACGGTGAGAGCCAGAGTTGTATGACATCACCTGGAGTGATGTCCAGGCGCTGAGTGTGCCCCGAGGCGTGTGTTTACGCTCACCGTGCTGACTTGGGTCACGTGTTTGCGTGGCGTCGGTTCTCTGGTCTGGTCGCTGATTTCTTTACTCTTGGAGGCTCAGGGGGAGGTTGTGATTTCTGAGGCGCACCGTCCTGCGCCCGCAGACCTCTTCCTCCATTTGAAGGGTTGAGTCCACCATAGTTTGGTCAGTACGTCTGGGTTAGAGGTTTTGGCACAGCTCTTTAGTTCTCTCTCTCTCCCCCTAGTTTCCTTGTTGCTGTCTCAGAAATGACTTCTCTAAGTGCTGGTATTTTGCTTTATGAAAGTGGTTTCTTTGAGTGCTGCTTAGCAGCTTTGTTCTCTGACTCTTTTACACTGGCCCTCTCTCCAAGGAACAGAGCTGACCTGCTTTCCCATTTAGGACCTGTGGTTTGTGGGAATCAGTCAAGTCCCCTCTGTTTTGTGAGGCCGCTGCCTCAGGGCTGCAGCACGCGGTCCTGGGACCAGTGAGCATGCACACCGCCAGCAAGGAGGTCCGTCCTGCCCCTCGGGCGGGGTGGGCCTGCCCCGGTGTGTGCACCCCGGCTGTGATGCTGCTCTGCTCCACTCACGCACTTCAGTTATCCCCGGGGGGAAGGAATTTATGTTGTTCTGAGCATTGTCTGCAGGCTAACTCCATTCTCACGAGTGCACTAGAACTGCTCCTGAGTGCCGTAACTTATAAAATGTAAACTTGTGAGAGGCTATATGGAGTTCCAGTAGCCTTTCAATATTGTCTTACTAAACACGCACCTGCTGGCATGGGGCGGATACCAGAAAATGTTGACTTTAAGAAGGGGCGCCTCAGACTTGAAGCTCTCGAGACCCACTTCTGTAACAGGCAACCGGAAGATGTTACCTGGAGATGAGAGGAAGGAGGCGAGAGGGACCCAGAGTCAGTGAGGACCCACCACCTCCTTCCCGTCGTGAGGGTTGACAGGCAGACTGTGGGGAGAGTGAGCTCTAGCTTGTAGTGTATATTTTTCTTAGCAAGCACAGTTTGAATATCAGTAAGTTTTTTTAATTTGCTATTTGTTGTTCACTTAGGGGAAAGAGAGCAAGGCCTAACATAAGCATCTTATTTTCAGGAAAACATGCCCACGTGAGGCTGGTAGAGAACAATAGAAAACATTTGCCCTCCCCAGTTGCTGAATTGCATGGATCGACTGTAAGTGTCCAGGGGTCCAAAGAGGGCCCACAGTATCAGGGCTGCTCCGAGCCACTGCGATTCCGTTGGGAGACCCCCATTGATCTCTGATGGAGGAACAGTGAGGGCTCGATTCTGAGAAGTCTCTGGGTCCTCTTTTCTTTGTGGTGGCTGCACATCTAGAGTACCTCCTGAGACTGCCTGTGAAAATATACTCAAGTGGTGCTTTTCAGACTTGTTTAGCTTTAAGGACATTTGCAGAAAGCCATACTCTTTGAGGCATATTAGATGAAATGTGAAGGGTTGAAGTGTTGCATTCTGTTTTGCAACTTAGTGTATTAGATGTTTTGTCATTATAATTACATATCTATGTGTGTGTGTGTGTGTGTGTACAAATTGTGTATGTATATTTAATTAGTAAGTGTAAAGTTGTCTCTTACTATATGTCTTATTCAGTCCGGGCTGTTATAACAAGATACTGTAGACTGAGTGGCTTAAACAGCAAACATCTATTGCTGACAGTTCCGGAGGCTGGGAAGTGCCAGACCAGGGTGCCAGCAGATTCATTCCTGGTGAGGGCTCCCATCCTCATTAGCAGACAACCGCCTTCTTGCTGTCTCCTCAGTAGTGGAGAGAGAAAGAGGCAGCAAGCTCTCCTTGTGTCTTCCTATATGGGCACCAATCCCATCATGAGGGCTTTACCCTCATTGCCTAATTACCTCTCAAAGGTCCCAACTCCAGATACCATCACACTGGGGATTAGGACCTAAACAAGTTAATTTTGAGGGACACATAGCACTATATTTGGGTTCTGTAAACAATGTAAAATCATATTGACAAGCACATCTATCTGTCTGACAGCAAGCTGTTTTTCTTCAATACTTGTTTGCTACTTGTTTACTCATTTTGTGGTTACAATTGGGCAAATAGTAGGAGGCATCAAAGATTTTATATGAGAGAACTTAAAATTGAGAATTCTGCCCATTAACAATTTTTCTACTTGTGATTTTGGATAATACCTACATCCTTTGAATTTTGGGGTAGAACACCTCCCAGGGTTTTGCAGGAGAATATTTGAAAATGTATGAGGACCTGACGTGGCCTTTTAAGAACTTGTGCTGTAATGGGATATATGGGAAGCCCACCCAATAGCAGCATAAACCCCTAAAGTGGGAAACGTGTCGCCATAGGGAGATATCCCCAAGGACAGAGGGGTGGTGGCGTTTCTGGATCTCACCAGGGAGGATTGTGGTGCTTATTTTAGCTCCCTCTCCTTCATGTGTCCCCCGCGTCAGTTGCTATTTTGATGGTGAGCATCTCCCTACAGCTGGTGGTGTGCTGGTTGCCAGGAGCCCTCACAGGGGGAACGAGCTGCCCCTTTGCCCACTGGTACCCCTGTCAGTCTCTCAGCATCTGTTTCTTGAGCACTGGACTCATGCCTATGAAATAGTAAAAGCATACAATAAAGAAGAGAGTCCTGCTTATAAAAACCCACAGCCTCATTTTAGAGAAAAAATACATATGAAATACAGGTAACTCTTGATTCAGAGAAGTAGAGTTCAAAAAGGTTGTCATAGTCAAATTGTACTTTGAAATACATTTAATATACCCTGACTTGCTGAAAATTACCAACATTTACTTAGTAAAAAAATCTATTATTTAGGAAAATATTCACTGTTCTGTGGATATTATTCTAGTGGGTAAAAATATTACAAGCATAATAGTTCAGGATCAAAAAATCTCCTAGAAATTACTTGACAAATAAAATGGGCCAATGTTAGTACTCTTAAAATGGTCTATTATTTGCTCTTTATCCAAGCTTTCTGTACCCCTCCTCCCTGGCCCCAATATTAAAACGAATCCCAGGCAGGCAGCCTTAGTGTGTCATTGAGAACTGTCCATTCCTCTTTCTAAAGGCGTCACAGCAGCCCCAGTGTCTTTGAAGGGAGCCCCTCCCCCTCAGCGTCCCTCCCGCCCTATCTCCTAAGGCACCTTCCCACTGTTGTCATCACTCATTTGGCTCTAACTTTGGCTCCTGCACATGGCTGTCCAGTCACTTACTAATGGTTTTTCCATCAACTTGTGTGGTCCTGGAATTGATGTTAGTAGAATGACACCTGGGCACCAATATAGTAAGTACATGTCTGAGAGGTGATAGAAGGGAGCTGTCCCCATACTGTTACAGACCCATGGCGATGTCTCTAGCTTATTGTATAGTTCCAGTCAGTGTATACTTTCTAATAGGCACGTGGTTTTGCTGATTTGGAGACATTTTATTTATTTTTTACAAATTTTGAAATAATAAGAATGATTACTGTTTTATTATTACTCTTGTTGTTGTTGTGGCTAATCTAACCCTGGATGGTTGAGAATGAACTGTACTGGTCACTTATAATCAGGTATTTGGCGTGAATTTAGGAGAGAGGAAAGTCCCTAAGGAAGAAGTGAGGCAGTCAGGGAAGGCCTCATAGAAACTGGAGGCATTGAGCTGAATCCCAGAAGGTATCTTGAGGTTTGTTGAGGATAGGGGGAAAGTGCCCATGGCTCTGAAAACGTCTTAAAGAACCTCCTTTCTTTGTTCTGGGCATCCAGGGAAAGAAAGAGGGGAGAAAGTAGCCAGAGGAAAAATTGGGTCTCTGGAAGCCTTGTCCCCAGAGCCTGCAATGGGGTCTGTTGGATGGATGCCTGGTGAAGGGGGACAAGACTCTGCTAAATGCTCTGGACCTAGAGGGTCCTGACACCATCGGAGTTAGGTAGTATGTGAACAAAACTCTCGGAAATGTCCCTTCACTGTGGGCACCTCCATGAGCACCTCCTGTCAAACCGAAGTCTTTTGAAACGTTAAGATGGAAGAGTGCCTTTCTCTGGAGTGTCTCCCCTCCAGATGCAATTGGTCTAGAATGAGTCACAAAGTCATGTCAGAGTTTTTGCATACAGATTGATAACTGTCTGAAAGTCAAGCGAAAATTCATTTTTGACCAGGAAGAAATGCTTTAGAAAGGTGGAGAGAGCCCTGGGGAGATGAGCAAAACCTCCTGGGTCTGACCTTGAGCTGACCTCCTCTCCCTGTTGCGCTCACCATGTTGAGTCTCCTTTCCCCAAGGCCCTGTTTTCCTCTGGAACTTTTTCTGCTTTTATCCAGGTTTGACTAGATTATTAAACTTCAACCTATTACTTAATTTGGACCCTTTCCTGATGGTGATCTTGCTCTTTTCTTTCTCCCAAATCATCTTGAGCGCATGAAAGCTGATTTATTATTTTGTTTTCCTGTCACTTACTATATGCTGAAGTTTTGCTGTCTAGTGACTGAGGTTTTCCTTTGTTTTTGAGCAAAGCAGATTCCTAGAACTCAAGAGTCTCAGGGACAGGCCTTTCCAACTCCTTCTTGGTCTTTGGGCTCATGATCCCTACTACAGAGTTTCTTCTTTCTCCACCCACAGTACAGCCTCAAGGGGATCCTTCTGCACACTCAAGTCTGGGAACCCCTGCCCCAGAGGGCACTGGAGGGACGTCGGCCAAGGACGCCGTGTGATCTCAGACACTGGGGCTCTCTGAGAGGAGGGAGTGGTGAGGGGTTCCTCTCCTGCCCTTGCCTCTTGGCTCCTTTTGGTTCTCTTGGCCTTTTTCCTTTTTGATTTCATTTTTACCTTCCTTTGTGGTAAGAGGGTACAGAAAGAGGGTCTCCTTTTCTAAAGCAGCCAGTTCCTCTTCAGTTTAGCAGGCGGAGGAGGAGCCCCAGGGGAAAGAGAGACTTAAATTGGCCAACCTCTGTTCACAAGGTGCCAAAGCCTTTTAGTAATAGACAGAATTGTGGGGGAGGAGGGAAAATGATTTTTTTTTTTTTTGGCACAAAAAACAGTCTACTTAAATTCAATAGTTTGTCTGTGTTTACCGCAACCATCTTTGTGGCTTCAAGTAATGAATTCATGGCTGTCTGAATCTCACCAAGCGGTGGTGACAATAATGCTTTTTGCTTTGTGGGAACTTCACATGGGTTGACTCGTCTCCACCCCCACATTACCACAGGCTGATTTCCTTCTAAGTTGTCTCAGCCTGGGCTTCCGGGGAACCCCATTCTCTGTACCCGAGGCGAGATAGGTTCTGACACTGTGTCTCCTATATGCTTCTAAAAACCAGGAAGTGACGCCAGCTCTGGTCCTTTATAATGCTTGTGTGTCATTGGCTGCCCTCCAGTTCAGGGCCTTCTGTGCTTGAATGAACTCTTTCCTGAGGTGACTTTTTCAAAAGGTAATACAAGGAAGTGCCTAGACATTGTCAGGAGACAGGAGGAAGCGCTTCAGTAGCCTAAAACGAAAGATTTCCCAAAGCCACCCCTGTCTTAACCACTAACCAACTAACCGCTAACCAGCTGATAAACCTAGGGGCTTTCGTCTTGAGTCTGGGATCTCAGGGGTGAAGCTTTGCTTGAGTTCTGTACCCCTCTCCCAGGCTGAGTCATCAGAACGCCACACAGGCAGTCAGCCATTTTGAGTGTAAGGAATGAGTCTATGACCACCTGTATACAAATTACACGGAGTTAGGAAAATCACCCTGGGAGATGTATGTTTGCCATAGTCCTACTCTGCTGTACTTCCAGTATGGGTGGAGTTTTCCCTCTTTCCTCAGCCTTTGAAGAAAATAGATGGTGAAGATTTTCTCTTCCTGAAATTAATGGCGTAGACCAAGTTCTAGCCCGATCACTCACTCTGATGCCCTGGATGGGTTACTCTGGTCTCCTAACGTTTTTATCCCGTGTCTCTCTTTCTCTAAGGAATCAAGCCTTTGTCAGTTCCTTCTGGCTGTACCTATTCAACTTGATGAATTCCAACCCGTTCTCTTCTGTTTTCTCAAGTCTTTCTTTGTTACAAGGCTTCTTTCCTAAAGCTCCTTATTTGGATCTGATGTGAGTTTGTATTTAGAAAGTGCTCCTGTTTACTCAAGATAACTCTTGTCTTTAGACTAAATATCTTAAATTTCAGTCATCACAGAAAAATTAGAGCTTTGGAGAACCATTACATGGAAATTACTTTATTCACTGAGTATAAGATGAAGGAAAAAATTACATTCTTTTTATTGAGTATTTTTATAAGAGATTTAAAAGATATTCTAACCAATGCCCTTAATTTGTAGTCACTGATGTAAATGAATAGTTGAAAGGGGGAAAGCTCTTTAGCAGCAGAAAATTAATCACAACAGTGTATCCTGCTTTGCTCATATATGCAGTTGTCTTATATTGTTTACTGTTTTCTTTCTTAGATTTCAAAGTGGGAATTTCCTTTCTCCTTTTTCAGAGAGAGTTTGCGTAGATGACCTTAAAGACTCAGAGAGCTGAGAGATGAAGATTTTGAAGTCATTCTATATCTGAAGCCATGATTTAAATAACAGCATTACAGTAAGTATTTAGCAAAGAAATATAACTGTTTTGTGGTGAACATGTTGGCTTTGCCTGCATTCTGAGAATAGGTTAGAGTACGTTGTGAAGGGTGAACTTGTATAACTTACATTCAACAAACAAGAGCTCTGGGTAATTAAAGCCACTTCTGTGACCGGAGTTTTCTTTCTGAACTGAGCTGTGGCTCTGAGGAGCTCTCAGGGATTCTAAGATAGACTTTTCAGAGGAGAGCAGAGCCAGGCACAGAAAGGGAGTGAAGCAACCTTCCAGGAACTGTGCTATCTGAACTGCCTCTCTGGGGCAGTATTCCTCAAAGTGTGTTCCTTGGAACACAGCTCCCTAGACTATTAATGCAGTGGGGACAGGGGTGGGAAGATGGGTCTGTGCTCATGAGTTTGGAAAACATTGGCTTAAAGTTAAACATCTTCCTTACTGAAGGATCTCAAAAAACGAATGAGCCTTGTGAATCTCCACGGGCCTGTGTAGTCGGCAGTGCTTACAAGAGTCCTATGGAACTCTTTCCTTGTGGGGCATCTGGAGACTAGTGTTCCATTTGCTTGTTAAATATTTATTGAACACTACTCATGCATGGTGTCAGATGCAAAAAACTATAGCAATGAATGAGATTGGCAATGCTTGTGTATAGACAGCAAATAAGGTAAGAAGTAAATAAGAACAAGTATTGATTGGCATGATAGCAGACGTTTGAGAGAATGGTCTCTAATGGGAGCTGGGGGGCCTGGGTTTTAATCTCGAGTCTGCCACTTATAAACTGTATGACCTTGGGCAAGACACCTGACCTCTCTTTCGATTTCCACATCTGTAAAATGGTGATAATAGCATCTACCTAGTAAGCTTATTGTGAGGATTAAAATGGTGAATGCATGCTGGCAAATACTAAACCTTATACAAGTGTTATCAAACTTTGTACTTATAATAATAGTGGCTGAATGCTTTGAAGGTTGTATGATAGACAGACTGGGGAAAAGATAGTGGTGAATGGGGACTTTTGAATAGGATGGTCCAGGACTGCTCTGAAGTGGAGATCTGTAAAGATGAGAAATACTGAGCTATGGAGACAATATAGGGAGAGAATACAGAGGGAAGTACAAGTGTAAAAGGGTATGTCTTATGGAGAGAAAGCATTTGACAAATTCCAACACCTCTTTAAGATTAAAAAAAAAAAATAACTAAACGACAAGAACAAACTAGGAATCAAACAGATCTTCTTCAACCTGAAAAGAGCATCTATGAAAAACCCACAGCTAACATCATACTTAATCATGAAGGACTGAAAGCTTTCCCCCTAAGATTGGGAACAAGACAAGGATGTCCACTCTATCACTTCTATTCAGTATTGTTCTAGCCAGGACAGTTAGGAAAGAATGTGAAATAGTAGTTTTCTAGATCAGAAAGAAAGAAGTAAAACTATCTCGAGTTGCAGATGACATGATTGTGGCTTTGGAAAATCCTAAGGAATTCACTAAAGTGTTAGAACTAATAAATACATTCAGAAAGGTTGTAGGATATAAGATCAGTATACAAAAATCAGTTGTATTGGTATATACTTACAATAAACAATCTGAAATGAAATTAAGAAAATAATTCTTTTTACAGTAGCATGAAAAAGAATAAAATACTTAGGAATAAATTTAATCAAAGAAGTGTAAAACTGATCCAGTCAAAACTACAAGACATTGTTGAAATAATTTAAAGAAAATCTGAATAAATGGAAAAACATCCCATGTTCATGGATTAGAAGACTTACTATTGGTAAAATGGCAGTGCTTCCTAAAATGATCTATATATTCAGTGCAATCTCTATTAACACCTCAGATTGATTCTTTACAGAAATTGATAAGCTGACCATAAAATTCATATGGAAATTTAAGGGACCTAGAATAGCCAAAACAGCCTTGAAAAAGAGCAGAATTGGAAGACTCACCCTTCATGATTTCAAAACTTAATACAAAGCTACGATAATCAAGACAGTTTGATACTGGCATAAGGATAGACATATAGATTTTTGGAATAGAATTGATAGACTAGAAATAAACCCATACATTTATGGTAATTGATTTTTGACAAATGTGCCAAGACAATTCATTAGAAAATAGTCTCTTCAACAAATGGTCTGGGACAACTGGATATCAACATGAAAAGAATGAAATTGGACCTCTACCTCACACATATACAAAAGTTAACTCAAAATGGATAAAAGCCTAAATGTAAGAGCTAAAACTATAATACTCTTAGAAGACGACATGGGTGTTAATCTTCATGGTCTTGGGTTAACCAACGATTTTTTAAACATGTAACACCAAAAGCACAAGTGACAAAAGAAAAATAGATAAATTGGGCTTCAACAAAATTGAAAACTTTTGTGTATCAAAAGACACTATCAAGATATGGAGAGCCCACAGAATGGGAGAAAATGTTTGCATATCACATAATCTGATAAGGGACTTGTATCTAGCATATATAAAGAACTCTTACAACTCAATAATAAAAAGATAACCCAATGCAAAAATAGGCAAACATCTGAATAGACCTTTTTCCAAAGAAGATAGTCAAATGGCCAATATGCATTATGAGAAAATTCTTAACACTGGCCATCAGGGAAATGCAAATCAAAACCAGAATTCTAGATTCTACTTCGTCCCCACTATGAAAGACAGACAGTAACAAGTGTTACTGAGGATGTGAAGAAATTGGAACCCTCATACACTGTGGGAACGCAAAAGCTTTCTAATGCAGCTGCGTTGGAAAACAGTCTGGCAGTTCTTCACACAGTTAAACAGAGTTACCTTATGATCCAGCGTATCCACTCGTAGGTGTATACCAAGATAAATGAAAACATATGTCTATACAAAAACACAAATGTTCCCAGCAGTGTTATTCGTAACAGCCAAAGAACAGAAACAACCCAAATGTCTGTCAGCTGATGAATGGACAAATAAAATGTCGCACATCCATATGATGAGATGTCACTTAGCTGTAGAAGGGAATGCAGTACTGATGCATGCTACAACATGGATGAATCTTGAAAATATGCTAAGTGAAAAAAGCCAGACACAAAGACCACATATTGTGTGATTCCATTTATATGACATTTCCAGAACAGGCAAATCTATACAGACAGAAAGATTAATGGTTGCCTAGGACTGGAGTGTTTAGAGGGAAATCGAGAGTGACTCCTAATGAGTATGTGGTTTCTTTCTGGGGTGATGAAAATGTCTAAAATTGATTTGATAATGGTTGTACAGCTGTATGAATATACTGAAACCATTGAATTGTACACTCTAAACTGGTGGATTATATGGTATATGAATTATATATCAATAAAGCTGTTATATATATAAAAAAAGATATGTCTTGGAGGTATAACTGTCAGCACTTGGTGATAGATGGGATACAGGGAATGAGGGCAAGGGAAGAATTCAGAGTGATTGCTAGATTTTGGCCTTGGCAACTTCTGAGAAGGAGAGGAAAGGCTGCAGGAGGAGGTTTGGTGCTGTTTGTTGTGTTTGGTTTGGCTCTAATGGGGAGGGTCAGCTTTGAGAATCAAGAATTCTGCTGTGGGGGCCGGTCCTGTGGCCTAGTGGTTAAGTTCCCACGCTCTGCTTCCGCGCCCAGGGTTTCGTTGGTTTGGATCCTGGGCACAGACCTAGCACCGCTCATCAGGCCACGCTGAGGCAGTGTCCCACACAGCACAACCTGAGGCACTCACAGCTAGAATATACAACTACGTACTGGAGGACTTTGGGGAGAAGAAGAGGAAGGAAAGAAAAAAAAAGATTGGCAACAGATGTTAGCTCAGGTGCCAATCTCTAAAAAAAAAAGAGTTCTGTTGTGGTCATATCACGTTTGAGGGACCTGTTAAATATCCAAATAGAGATATTAGGTGGACAGTTGAATGAGTCTGGAACTAAGAACAGCAATCCTGACTGAAGATAAAATTCAGCTGACAGGTAAATCCATGGGAAAGGGTGAAAACAGAGAGAGAGGGAGAATGTGTGTGTGTGTGTGTGTGTGCGCGTGTGTGCGTGTGCGCGCATTAATAAGGCTCAGGATGAGGTGGAATAGAGGAGGAGAGCCAGAGAGAAACCTGAGGAGTGTCCAGCCACCGAGGAAGGAAAGGAGGAGAGTTCAGGCTCCCGGAGCTCAGGTGATTTCAGAAGGAGGGAGGGGACCACCGAGCTGATGCTACTGAGAAGTCCATCAGAGGAGGACAGAAGTGTCCGTTGGAATAGCCAAAAGGGATGTCATCACCTTGACAAGAGTAGTTCAGTAGTGGAGACTGAAGAACAGTGGATCAAAGAGGGAATGTAGAGTGCTAGAATGGACATAGTTAGGCAACTGAAGTTTTGCTGGAACCGCACTCTGATGAAAAATTGCTCTAGGATCCTTTCCTGCTCAGCTGAAACACCCGAGTGCTGGTGGGGTTTGAAGGCCATCTCTTCCCAGGAAGCCAGCTCTTATAGGTGTAAATCCTGCCTTTCGGAGCTGCCAACGTGTAGGTAGGGGTGGGGCAGGGCCTGGGGTCCGGAGAAAAGTCAGTCTTTGCTTTGTTCTCTGATGGTTTTGATCTTCTTTTGTTATTTTGCTTGGGAGAAAGCTGAAAGAAGGATGTTATTAATGTGCTCTTTTGAAGTTTTGGTAGCATTGTTTAAAAGAATCTTCATTTTTAGATGCAGTTCAGGTCTGTATGAAGCAAAGTCTTGGCTGTTGATACGTCACTGCTTTGCATCTCTTCAGACATCAGTGGAACCCAGTATTTGCACCGCTGAGACTATAGTGGGTTCTGAAGCGAGGTGGAGAGGAAAGCTATATTTTCAAAAGGTGCACATACGAATGCTTGGGGTAGATGCATTTCATAAACCTCAAAAGTATGGTGACCATGGATCTTACCATTTGCATCAGTACATTCTTTCCCCATGCTTCTTTATTAATTTAGATTGTGTAAACAACTTTTTAAGCTATTTTTCCTCCTAGTAAGAACCTAGTCTTTACCTTCTCTTGAGAAAATGGAATGGTACTTAGGCCATAAAACCCATTTGATGTCTTGGGCAAACATTGTGTTTTGGGAACATGACTACAGACTGCTCATTTTGGACAAGTCCAAGTGATGTTTTTTTTTTCCTTTACAAGATGTGTGTGAGTGTGTGTGTGTGTGTGTGTGTGTGTATGTATGCATGCACACTTTGGTGAGTCAGATTTTTAAAGTTATATCTAAGTGTTCTTAGCTCAAATTTCTGCTTTTTGTTATATGGAATAAAAATGGCCTGTCATAAAACAATATTTTTAAAACCTGGTATTTTCTAACTGCCTTGGCATGGAATTAGAAAACATCCTTGTTTTACAAGCCCTGGTTAAAGGCTCCATGGAAGGATTTTTCTTGTGTGTGTGGTTTTTAAAAAAACTTTTATGTGGTCGTTGTTTAGTTGTGTTTCCTTGTATTTGTAGGGGGCATGTATTGGGGATTTTGAGGGAAGAATTTTTCAGTAGTACTTTCATTAAAGCATTCTTATTCTGAAAGAAGCATCTTAATTTGTTCTAAAGAGCAGATCCACAGGGTTTTTTGGTTTATTATTAGGAGAAAATGATATTAGTAGTGTCCTCCTTGGTTAGAAGCTAGACCATCATCCACGAGGAAATCACCAGCTTAACAGAAACCCTGACTTTAGAATCCTGTTTTTTTTCCAGCTGTCCTCCGCCCTAGGTTTAGAGATTTTACGAACTTCTAGCAACTTCCAATCACAGGGAGAATTAGAGTGGTTATCTGGAGGAATCATTTGAACCTCAACCTGTCATTTGGCTACAGGCCCATGCTAAAGGGCACTTTTGATACCTTGATTTTAAAAGAGCTAGAGAAAGTGGTTGCGGCGGGAAAGGGTTGCGTTTGCTCACGTCCGCTCTTTGAGGGGAGGCTGCCGCACGCCCTCATCATGACCGGGGTCAGGCAAGGTCAGTTTACAGTGTCTTCTGATTGTTTTTGGAGAATTGGACTGTATTAAGCAGGTGCTACTGACAGCATTTCGGGTCAGGTTATGGAGAGTACTGATTCAATGTTTTCTGCTCAGGGTGGATCTGTGCAACTTACTTTGTTTCTCAAAAACATCTTGTTTGTCTTGGGATGCGGCCAGGCCTCTGATGTGGGTGGTGTGTGCTGTGTCACCAGCCTCAGCCCTCAGTGCCCGAACTTCACTTTCTCTGTCCGTTTGGATGAGTGTGTGAACCGGGACTAGCCTGTGGAGGAGGCAGGGGCAAGCGGCAATGTGACGTCCCGGAGCCCTTGGGCAGATTTCTTTGAGGTGTGGGCATCTGGGTGATGGGAAGAGAGAAGAACAGAAGAGGACAGGTAAGCGACTTTTGGATTTTCTGAAATAACTCCATTTGGCTGCGTTTAGAAACCTGGTTAGCATTTCATGTGCTGTCCTATGACCAAAAACCTACTACTAAAAACTTACTACTATCCAGCTCTCTAAATAGGAAAAACAAGCAATAAAAATCCAAAAGGAATCTCTTTCTTTATGTTCTTTTATTAAATCCAATGTACGATGTAGCCCTTATTTAAAATACAGTTTGCCACAGAATGGGAAACAGAAACCTTGGAAGAATATGAATACACCTTTGGACTTCTCTGTTCCCTGCCTGCTCTCACACACACACCTCTACCTATATTTGCATGAAAATGGGTAGCACACGTCTTGAAGGGCAAACAGAAGGTGCAACACAATCAAGTAAGAGGTTGAATATAAATTGGAACAAGTCAACTTTTCATTTCACTCTCTTTTGGATACTTTTACTAATTCTCTTTGCCGGGTTTAGGCTTTTCAAACATTCCTTGGCCCTGGGAGGGAGTTGTATAACCATAAAACTTGAGAATCCTGGCCATAGAATAAATGTTCCTTTAAAAACCCCAAGGACAGAAAATTGAACACAGCTGTGCAAAAGAAAAAGAAAAAAAACCCAGCGACGGTCGGGGCTGCCGGGGCCCTGACCGACTTTCCCAGTGCCCTGGGGCTGCGGTTTCTCCACGGGAGATGGGAGCTTCACCGTGCTTTTTGAAAGTTTCAGGAAAAGACCAAGACCATCCTTCAGAACTGTGTGTTTCTGTGATGTGGTTAAGGGAACATTCTGAGTGGAATTGTTATCCGTCACCCTGCTCGTTCTATGCATATTCTCTTCTTTCTCCTGGAGAGGATTTGGGTTTCTGGTCATTTTCTCAGACGCCATCATTCTGCAAACCTGACAGTTCCTACTTAGAAGGAAGTTTTAGAGCATCAGCAGTTTATACACCCGTCAAAAGGTAAACGGACAAGACTTTTGAGCCGCCAAATTCCAACTCCTTTGCCCTCTCAGTCACAGAATTTTCCCCAGAATAAAATGCTTTATAGTATGGTCCTGAGAACATGGCACGGTTGCTCCTGGCTTCTCCTCCCCTGGGATGGAAACGATGATGTTGTCTCTCTCATGTTTGGTTTGTAGCCCAGGAGGAGCCATCGCCATGGACCCTAACCTCTGTGCACCCTGGGATTAATCACTTTGCTCTTTGTCAGACTGTGTAATGATGATTCATACTTCTGCCTCTGCAAGATTAGATTACTGTAATTTTCATATCCCGGACTGCCCACTAGGGATTGGAATTAATACTTGTTGGTATAGAAAGCAGTATCGTGTTTCTAGGGAGAAAGAACTGAACTTGCCCACTTGGCCATCATCACAAAACACTTAGGGAGGGCCTGACTCTGGAAAGTAATCCTGCCTTCAGGGTTCCCCGTGTCAATTAGCTTTGGGCCTCTGCATGCACTTGGGCCAGGTGCAGTGGATTTGCATAAGTGATGCCATGCCTAGAAGATCAGAATGCACAGAGGGTTTTGCAAGGGGGTCCTACACTGAAATCAGGCGCTGCTTAATGAGGAACATCTGCCCCAAAGAGGTGTTTGGGAAGGAGGTAAACTGACTCAGGCTTGTGGAATGGTCCACCCAAAGGCAGCAGGGATTATGATCACAGATTGTGGAGAGTGGGGAGCCATGAGAGGTAAAGTAGCCTTGGAAAAAACTCTGTTTTGGCACTCCCTGTAAAATATGCATTATTCATTCTATTCCTTCAACAAATACTTATTGAACACTACACTTACTATATCCTAGGCGCTCTTGTTAGGCCCTGGAGATTAATAGCAGTCTACAAAACAGAGACTTCTGTGCTCATGGAACTCACGATCTCAGGGCCCAGGGCACTGGGGCAGGAATGTGGGCTGAAGAAAGCCACAGCAAGGAGTTAGCAGTTCCGGAAGAACTCCTCAGTGAGTGTCATTGTTGGGAGAGATTTGCCTATGTATTTCTTCTCTTCCCTCTGACACCATGTGCGACTTCCTTCCTTCCCACCAGTAAGGTTACCAGACCGGTTTAGTGGATCTTCTGGAAAGAATTCTTCATACATGCTAATAAGTAGTCCACTCTGGTCTAAGGAGTCCAGCGATGACTTCAGAGTCTTGGAAGGGATTGTCTGCCATAGACTGCATCTCTGTTAGAGGGAAGCTGAGGGGTGGTCTAGTGTTTTTATCGTTTACTTCCAACTGTCTACTAATTCTCACTCCAGAAGGCCTGGCATTAACATACTTTCTCTCTCTCTGGATCCCCTTCCATTCTTTATTCCATCTTTTCTTTCACTTAACTCTCTCCAGTTTTCTTTGGTGAATATGAGATGATGCTTTGTCTCAATTACAGAATCTGTTTTTTAGAACTGGATGGGACCATAGGAGTCTTAACCTAGACCAGTGATTTTTGGTTGCTGGACTGAAACTAAGTTTTCACCTGATGCAGTAAAATGAGAAACATAAGAAAATGAAGTAAAGGTTTCATAAAGCTAAACTTCATCAATTGATTCCTATGTCTTCCCATTATTTTCTTTTCTTGAACTTTTCAGTTTTTAGTGTCTTCTACCTACCCAGAAATTACTCATCCTCCTGAACTCAGCCCCTGACCCTTCACTATGCTGCCACCGCAGTTGACTCCGCCCCCTTCCCCATCCTCCCCCACCCTGGTTTTCAGATGCTGCCCTCCTCAATTTGGTAGACCCTGCCGCCAAAGCAAGAGTCGCT
Organism: Equus caballus; assembly: GCF_041296265.1. Classification (NCBI taxonomy): domain Eukaryota; kingdom Metazoa; phylum Chordata; class Mammalia; order Perissodactyla; family Equidae; genus Equus; species Equus caballus. Next base: position 18,540,389 of record NC_091712.1, on the reverse strand, counting down.
GCCTAAACCTTGGCGGTAGGAAGTCCCCACTTGTGTTGCCAGGGAGTTGCATTTTAGGATCCCCGATTGGAGCCACAGATACATTTCAAGCTACATCCCATAGTGGTTCAGTTTTATAGAATTATTGGTACTGTGGTTCCACTTTATTACAGGTTTATCAGGCGTTTGTGGGTTGGCCCAAGTGTGCAGTCATCACTTATAACTGTATCTGGAGGAAAATGAGAATGAACTTTGCAATAGAACCCTTACTGAGCTGAATATTCTGTGCTTCAAACCAAGGGCCTGTGGGAATTTCTTGGTCGTGGAGGTTGGGAGAGGATGGTTGCAGAGAAAGCTGCCCGGGCCCTTGCTGTTCCCATGTATCTCTGAGGTCTGGACGTTGCTGCTGGTTCTCCTTTGTAACACGGTGTGGATGTTCACCTCTCACAGCGCTCCTTAAGAAGCACCATAGGTACTAAGTGTTTTTCATTCAGGGGTAAGAATTATCCATTCCCTCTTGGTGTTTGGAATCAGCAAAGGAAACCGCTGATGGTGCTGTGCTTTGCGATGTCAGCAACAGCATGGAAAGGAAAGAGCTTCTGGGGTCTTCTCTGGAATAGGAGATCCTCACTCTACTAGCTGTATCGCTTTAGGCTCATTTTCCCACTTGAGAAGCAACCTCTGTAGTTCTGCCATGCAATGAATTAACAGAAATCCCATACTTTTAGATATATAGTGGCCTAAATGGAGCATGTCACACTTTGTACATCTCTGATTACTCTCAAGACTCTGAGCCTGGTGTCCAGGAATGTGATGTTGGTCCAGCCGTGTGAGAGGCTGTGTCCCTGGAGCCAGGACTCATAAAACACAGTCCAGGCTCCCCCCTGGCACACTCACATTTCATTTTGATCACGAGGCCAGCAGTTCTGTTCATGCTGAGCGTTGCTCCACACCCATTGCTCTTGAAGCAGCAGCCTGGGAGAGAAGAGTTGGCTTGCTCATCTGTTGTTCAAGCCAGTGACCTACACACGACCTTTGAGCTCAAAAGATTGTCATCCAAAGCCAGTGAAGTTCTCCATGAGCTTTCAGAGAGACAGACAGAGAGAGACTCATTGATTGATTGATTGATTGAGATTCTCTGGGAGAGGGAAAGATGTTGGTTGAAAAATATTATTAAGCAAAAATCATATTCCCCCCCTTTTTTAATGTACCCCCAAATAAAATTGTCCATGGTGCGGAAGGCCACCAGCTCAAACTCATAGTGATGTGTCAGTATAGATGTTCGAGACTAAGGCACATTCCTGTCTTCACTCATAGATGTCAAAATTCCAGGCTTATTGAAAAAAGGGGAAAAAACTGAAATGGTTCCAAGTCTAGTCCTGTTAGAGCAGAAATTAAGGCAGAATACAGATTCTGATTGCCTAGTCTCTTCATCCCCTGGAAATGAGCAGCTTAAAGAAAGACTTCTAACGATGGCTCAAGTTCATTGCCGTTTAGAAAGCGGACCTTTCAGAAGGCAGAGCAGTGAGACAGAGCTCCGTTGTCTTGCTTTCCCTGTGCTGACAGTTCTGGCCGCTGCGCTGACATCATCGTTACTTCAGAAATAGGTGCTTTATGGAGGGAAAAATGGAAAGTGAGGCTCTTGCCCAAAAGCACTTGAGCCGGCGATATCTATTTTATGTTTTTGCCTATAAACCAAGGAGCCAGCTTGTCACTCCAACTTCAGAGGAGTAGTAAGCCTTGATTAGTCAAACCTGAGAAAAAAAAGGAGAATGTTGTTGCTGAATTAAAATGAGAAAAAGAGATCTAACTGCAAGCTATTTTGATTCTGGTTTTCAGTCTTCATATCGTAAACATTTATTGCACTTGTCAAGTGGCAGACATTGCTAGGTTCTGGCAATACAGAGATAGGATGGAGTCTTTGCCTTCTGGAAGCTAACATCTAGAGGTTGGAAACCATAGACCGTGTTATGGAAGGGTTCGTAGGTTCAAAGTCAACCGAGCCCTGAAGGATGATTAGGAGTTTCCTAAGCGAGAAGGAAGGAAAGGCATTCTGAGGAGAGAGAACAGCCCGGACACAGCCGATGAGGGTCGGTGTAGTTTCTCATGGTCACCTACTGGGGGTAGAGGTGGTAGATACGGCTGGTGAGGTAGGGAGCGGCCAGAGCCCAGAGGCTAAGTAAGGAGCTTGGGATTTACCCAACAGGCCAGCCATTCTCCACCACATTATCACCATGTGATATCCGTGATATCCACATGTGTCACGCACCTCCTGGGTGTGTCCAAATGTGACGTTTGTAGTAAAGCAAGACATCAAAATGCCTTGTAATTATCACACAACTGTTAGCAGTACATCTATAAAAGCCACAGAGCTTGGTCTATATGAGATAATCTCTGGGTTAAATGCAATTTCCAAAGTATTTATTTGTAACTCGATCCCTTTTTCCTCCTCCTGATGAATATCTAAATGCAAGAGGGTGAAAGTGACTCTTTTACAGGGACGTTCTTACATTTACTCTTCAAGAACATTCAATTTAAAAAGCTTGTCACATGAGCTTCTGTCAATGAGAAGTAACCGGCTGCCCATGGGAGGCAGCCCCTGCCAGGGCCCCGCTTGGGACCTGCTGCTGGAAGGAGTGGGGAGGTCTCGGCTGGGAGCAATGCAGCCAGGTTGGGACTGTTTAAAAGGCATTCTGGGGGCCGGCTCCATGGCTGCGGCGGCCCGGGTTCGGATCCTGGGCGCGGACATGACACCGCTCGTCAGGCCACGTTGAGGCGGCGTCCCATGTCCCACAACTAGAAGGATCTGCAACTAAGATATACAACTATGTACCGGGGGTTGTGGGAAATAAAGCAGAAAAAAAAAAAAAAAAGATTGGCAACAGTTGTTAGCCCAGGTGCCAATCTTTAAAAAAAAAAGGCATTCTGGAAGCTGTGGGGAGGATGGGTGTGGGGAGGTGTCCATGGGGGAGGGAAGAACAGGTTGGAGACTCTTGCTGTAGTCCTGGCAGGAGGCAATGAGGGCATCAACGGGGAAGTGGAGTAGAGAGGAGGGCGGAGGTTCAGGCAGCAAGACTCGGTGAGTGCTGAGACGTAGGAGATGAGCTCCGGTGAGGAGGGGCCGAGGGGCTGTGGTCCATCAGGAAGACAGGAGTGGTGTCGTGGGAGAGGATGAGTGCAGCGCTGTTTGTCTGGAGTTCCGTGTTCCTGTGAGAGGTCCTGGTATTCTGAACTCTGGGAACTCACCAACATCCTGAATTCTGCTGCAGGTGTGGTGGAGCTCACTCTGGGGGAGGTGGCACGCGGAGATGGCCAAGGTCTGCATCCTGGAAAACAGACATTCGAGGGAGAGGGAAGGAAGGAGGAGCAGGGAAGCAACTGAGGAGAGGGTGGGAGAGGGTGGTCAGCAAGGCCTGGGGAGAGCCAAAGAAAGTAGTGTCACATTTTTAAGAAGATGATGTTCCAGAAAGGTGGGAGTATCAGAAGGTGTCTGACACTGTAGAAAGGCCAAGTCCAGATGAGGCTCTGGGAGAGGCCGTGGTTGGGGGGAGCAGTTCCTGGGGTACGAAGGGAGCTGGAATCAAATTGCAGAACTGATAGGGGAGCAAATGAGGACTGGGGGAGAGGAGATGGTGGTTGTGGCAGATTGGTGGTGAGGAAGAGAGAAATAAGGAGGGCCAGTGCTTGGACGGGGCATTGAGCTGAAGGGACGTTGGGGGATGGGAGATAGAGGCAAGAGCAATTCTTAGGCTTGTTGTGCTGCTGTCCCTCAGGGAACCCAAAAGAAGCGTGCCCTCGTCTGTGCATTCCATGGCATTCCCCAGAGCTAGTCTCTTCTAGAATAAAGTCCAGTGCAGGTTAGTTTGGCCCTCAAGGAGCGCAGGTCAGGCTGTTTGGATCTAGGTTTTATGCTGTGGCATCTGAGAGGATAAAGGGCACTGGAGCATCCTCAGTCTGCCCTTTCTACTGAAAGGCTGAAATTTTGTCCTTTATTTTCAAGAATGAAACCTTCAAGACTATAGGAGTCTGGAGTTCAAAAACTTGTTTTCTATGGTATTTTTAGTAGCATTAAAATGTGAGATGACCCAGTCTCCTTCTTTAAAGAGTTGTTTTCTTGCTATTTCTCAAGTGTAGGTCAGATTTTGAAAATAAACCATCTTGGCCGGTGGATGGAGCTTCTGAAAATTATGTGGAGGTCTCCTGTTTGACTAGTGGATAGGTCCTAGGTATTGGATATGTTCTTTTTAAGTATCCGTACAACCTGCCAAATAAACATATTTAATTGGAAAGCAATGCTTTGTATCAAATATTTTACTTTGGATTAATGACTTCCATTCTTGTAGGGAAAAGGAAACATTTCCAATTTGAATTTCTTAAGATGGCATTGAGGACAGATAGTAAATCTATAGATTTATTTAAAGTATGATACAGTTAAGTAGACGACTTGTAAATGAGTTGCATTTGGCAGTTTCATTTGAAGTAGGTTTTTAAAAAAAATGTCTAATTCAACTTTGAATTTTGGGATAACTGTAGATTCAAATGCAGTTGTAAGAAATATCACAGAGAGATCCTGTGTACCTTTTACCCAGTTTCCCCCAACAGTAGCATCTTGCAGATCTATGAAACAATATCACAATGAGCATATTGGCATCAGTACAGTCAGTAGCCCAGTAGAAGGGTTCCGTACCAAGGACCCCTCATGTTGCCCTTTATGTCACTTCGCCCCAGTACTAAGTTCTGACAACCACTGATCTGTTGTCCATTTCTGAAGTGTTGTCATTTGAGGAATGTTACGTAAGTGGAATCATACAGCATCTAAGTTTTGGAGATTGACTTTCTTTCATTCAGCAGAATTCCCTGGATTTTCATCCAGGTAGTTGCATGTGTCAAGAGTTTGCTCCATTTTATTGCCTAGGAGTGTTCCACAGTCTGGATGTACAGCAGTTTATTTAACCATCCATCCATTGAAGGCCATCTGGGTTGTTTCCAGGTTTCGGCTATTACAAGTGAAGCTACTATGAACATTTGTATTCAGGTTTTTGTATGAAAATAAGTTTTCAGTTCTCTGGAATAATGTTCAGGAGTGCACTTGCTGGGTCATATGGTAGTTTGGGTTGGCGTGTTTTGTTTTCTGAGAAACTCTGTTTCCCAGAGTAGCTGAGCTGTTTTACATTCCCACCAGCAATGTATAAGTGATCCAGTTTCTCTTTGCCAGCATTTGGTGTTGTCACTATTTCTTATTTGTGCCATTCTGAGAGATGTGTGGGGATATCTCATTGTTTTAATTTACATTTTTCTACTGGCTAATGATGTTGAACCTCTTTCGGGGGCTTATTTGCCATCTCTGTATCTTTGGTGAAGTGTCTCTGCGGTCTTGTACCCATTTTCTAATTGGCCTGTTTGGTTTTTTGCTTTTGAACTTTGAGAGTTTCTCATATATTCTAGATATTTGTCCTTTTTCAGATATTAATTTGAAATATTTTCTCCCACTCTGTAGCATTTCTTTTCATCCTCTTAACAAGCTCTATTGCAGAGCAAAAATGTTACATTTTGATGATTCTTGTTTATCATTTTTTCCATTTATGGATTGTGCTTTTGGTGTTAAGTCTAAGAACTCTTGCCTAGGTCCTAAAGATTGTCTCTTATTTTTTTTCCTAAAAGTTTTAGAGTTTTATGTTTTACGTTTAACTTTGTGATGCATTTTGGGTTAATTTTTGTGTAAGGAGTAAGCATTAGGTCAAGGTTCATCTTTTCTTTTTGCCTATGGATATCCAATTGCTCCAGCATCATTTGGAAAGGCACTTTTTATCAAAAACCAGTTGGGTATATTTGTGTGGGTCTTTTTCTGGGTTCTCTGTTCCAGTACTGTAGTTTTATAGTAGACCTTAATATGGGATACATTGATTACTTTCACTTTATTCTTCTTTTTCAAGACTGTTTAGCTATTCTAGGCCTGTGCTTCTGCATATAAATTTTAGAGTAAGCTTGTCTATATCTACCAGCAGTCTTTGCTGGGATACTGATAGCAATTGCATTAAATCTGTAGATTGTTCTGGGGAGAATTGACATCTTTGCTATGTTAACTCTTCCAACCCATGAACACAGTATATGTCTATTTATTTATTTAGATCTTTGGGTTGTCTTTTATCAGCATTTTGTAACTTTTAGCCTACAAATCCTGTATATATTAAGTTTATATCTAAATATTCTATTTTCTTTGTTATGATTGTAAATGGTGTTGTTTTAAATTTTGGTTTCCACATGTTCCTTGTTGTTATGAAATAGATGTAATAGAAATATGAATGTAGTTTCTCTTAGAAACAATATCATAAATAGATATGGTTCCTAGATTAACCCACCAAAGCAGGATTAAAACTCATGATAAAGCTGATACAATGAACAGTTACTCAAAAGCATAGTAGACTACCGTGTTGTTTCAATACTAGTGTTAAATAATAGCAAATTAGAAATAATTATCAAATATCTTGGAAATGCATGAGTCTAGTATAAGTCTGGTTCTTATTTTAATTTTAATTCGTAATAGATGATTTCCTTAATGGATATATCATGAAATCTGCTCTCATGCATATCAAGTCTGATTACTGTCATTTTTTGGAAACAAAGTGTGTGTGACAAGAGTTTCCTGAGTTTGGCAGACGGCAAAAGTACTTAGGAAAGTGTTTAAACGGATTGTGCAGGTAGAATTAACTGGGATTTGAACAAAGACAAAAAGAGGAAGCTGAGAAGAATTATTCTGTTGCACCCAGTGCGTTCATCTAGGCCAGTTTGGTTGCTACAGGAGAGCAGTGAGCAATAACTTAGAGGATCCAAAAGTTTGATGTTTGTTTTGTAGGAATGAATCTTTTTTTAGGGAAAAAAAAACTGCATTGTTGCAACAACAGTGATTGATTTTCTTCTCTTCTCTTTTCTTAAAAGACCCAGAGAGTCAACTGTTTTACATCAGTTTTTTACTTTTACCCTGCTCTGCTCCAGGAGGAGTTTAAAGCAGCTTATATAAATATATAAAACAAAATTAAAAATGGATGAAAAGCAAAATTGGTCAAAGGGAAAATAAGATGAAGGCCATGGCGGAGACTAGGAAGCAGACGTCATGCTGTGGCGTTTTGTTTGCTTGTCATCTTGAAGTGGGTAAAAAATTTGGCTTGGACAAATTGTTTTTAGTCCTTGCAGAAAATAGTCATGAAGCTGGTGTCGTTCCGCTGTCCAGGGTATCTGCCATCTTTTCATCTGGCCACAGGACTGTCTGTTCGGGGGGTGGCATTGTCCTGCAGGGTTAATTAGTAACAGGAATCGAGATCCTGCCTCGGAGGCCTCGGCTGGCTGCCCGATGCAGCTGGTGGTCTGTGCACTGATACCCACAGGCACACCGCCCAGGGCCTCACCACCAAGCTCCTTCTCCAGCCCCAGAGTTCTGGCTTTGTGGTGTGTATTGAAGTTAGAATGAACAGTGAAGACATTCTGTTATTCTTCTTAACAGCAAGGACACCAACAATTGTAAGTATTTTTGTAAGCAGAGTGGTAGTGTTTAGTTTTAATATCTAAAAAATCGAAATAACCTTTTAAGAAGGAATTGTGCTTCAAAATTCCTTTTCTTCGTTAGTTAAGGTTCCTCTGGTTTTTAAGCGACTTGAGCCACCAGAGATCCATCTGAAGGTAGGTCTTGCCAGTTCAGATCATTGTCTTTGGTTTTCAGACAAAATGTTGGTGGTATTTTAGACGAAGTACCTACAACGCAATTCTTTCTTCTGATGTCTCATTTTCTACAATTACTGGGAGTGAGAAGAAATCCACAGGTGTCTACACGGTTTGTAAACTTGTAAATCGACATCTGCCATTCTAGCATGCTGTTTAATATACGTGTGTATATATATGTATATATTTACCTTTTGAATGTTCAGTATTGGAGCTTTATCAACGCTTACGTGTTCTTTTTTAACCCCAAATCTAGAGTTAGAGAAATGTTTGCGCACTCAATTCTGTACTGTTATAGCGCATTCAGTAGACTGCCATTGCATTTTTAATTTCTCCATAAAATGAGCCGAAAGACACCATGATCCGTGTTGCTGCATCTGAAGTAGCTGCTGGCCAGGCCTGTTGCAACAGCTGACGGGCTCCTCTGAGTTTCAGGAGCTATTTCTGGTAGATTACTGGGATCCAGGCTCTGAGTTCAGGCCATAAAAGGCCCGTCCCGTGTAGCGTTGCCTCACTGCTCTGACGGCGTCCTCCGAGGCTGTGTGTCCTCAGGTTTCACGTGGATTTACCCCGTAATGGATGGCCACACCAAGGCCAGATTGTGGACGTTCAGCATCAAGGACACCAGGGGACTGACGACTTTGAAAAGAAGACTCTTTTTCATATTTTGGCGATCTTTTTTCAGAGAAACTTTGGGCATGTAGCCCTCACCTATTTTCTGATCTGGCATCCGGGCGCCTTTTGGAAAGCCCCATTCTAAATTTTCCCTCTTCTGAATCGTCACTTCTGATAGAGCTGGCTGCCTTGTTTGCGTGTGATGTTGGATTTCCTACAGTGTTCCTTGGGCTAACTTTTGATATTTTATCTTTTGTTTAGAATTTGAAAATAGTGTTCCTTGAAAGGAGACTCAGAGAAAATACTTGAGGACATCCAAAGCCAGATTAGAGGATATAACGTGTTTTGTTTATTTTTTAATTAGGAAAATAAGGAGTTACAGTGTGATTTTTTTCCCCCTCTTTAACTTAGAGGAACAAGGATTATACAGAAATTTGAAGTAAGTGAAAAAATCTTCCTGTAAATCTAAATGCAGTTGTTTTTTTTAAGTGCCATCTGTCTGAGCATGCTTCCTAAGGGTTTGTTGACTGCGTGAAAGCACTGGAATGTTCCTGCCAATATGTGCTGGTTACTGCAATTACTCCTCTAGGTGCCCTTCGGCGTGTTTTGGGTTTGGGAATGATTAGATTTTTTTTAAAAAAACAAAAGAACTTACTTTATGGTTCAGTGACATTGACACTAACAATTTGATGCATATAATTTAGTAAGTACATTCTGTCTAAATGTTAGCACTTGAAGCCTTGGAATTAAAAACATGAATTATAAGCGTATTCCTGATACAGAGTCCTTCCCTGATTCTGTCACAGGTGTGGGCTGGAGTTCAGAAGGGCAAGTTGTATTTCACTCCTATTGTTACTACATCTGGAAATATAAATCACCAGGGAGCCTTCTGTATAAGTTTTATGTTGAGGTTCTTTACCTTGGTTCGCTGATTCTTCAAGCTTGATTTATAGGTCCTCTGATCTTCCAGAATTTATTTTTTAAAAATCTTGCTTTAGGAGTTTTTAAAGCAAGAGATTTTAAACATGAGATTTAAAAACTCTCTTGGTTTTAGATTTTGAACTTTATTTCATTTTTAAATTCTCCAAGGAAAAATGCCGTATCAGCCTTTTTAAACCCCAGAGATAGCTATGGTCTCTTTGTAATTTAGCTTGGTGATTTTCTTCTGCTAAAAAAATAGCAATGAGCTATACGGTTTACTTGGCATAGTGCTCCTTTAAAAAAGAAAAAAAGATTGATACTTTATACATATCAGATGGACCAGTAGGAACAGTAATTATTTTTATCAGGTAGAGAAACAGAATATTTATAGAGACGAGCTTCATCGGTGAATATGCTGTGGTCCTCAACCAGAGGCAGTCCACAACCCCAGGGGGTGTTTGGGAAGCCTTGAGGTGTTTCTGGTTTTCATCATAACTCCAGCTGGCATTGAGGGGAATGTGGTGGAGAATTGTAAACGCCCTGTCCTGTGGGACAGTCCCGTACAACAAAGCATTGCCCTGGCCCAAATGCCTGGGCGTCCCCTCCTGAGAACAACTGCAAGGTTCAAATGCTTTTCCCCGTCCTGGAGAGAAGCAGCTAGAAGCCAGGTGTGTTTGGTTGCTTCTCACCCAACCCCATTGGGTGTCCTGCCAGGAGTGGCTCATCCTTGTCACTCCTCTGAGGAGGAGAGAAGGTGACAGATGGGCGCGTTTCCTCCTGTCAGGAGTGGAACAACGCTTTTTAGCCCTCAGGGAAATGCTAATTCCGATGCCCTGAGTGTAATTCTCCAAGTAACATTCCGTTAAGGCACCGGCTTCCATTCCTTTCATTCAGCAGCCCCAGGGGTCTCTGCTCGTATTCCTGAGACATACTGTTTCTCGCAGCCATGCTTCTGGAAGATGTTGAATTTCAATTCAGAAAGAACATCTTCAGCAACACCTGAAGTCATTTAAAATTCTACAAGTGAGGAACTGTACCCGAAGAAAAGGGCCGTTGGCTTTTGGGAGGATGTAGGATGTCCTGCAAGCTGCAGTTCAGGGTTTGCAGGCTATGCAGCAAGCTGCAGTTCAGGGTTTGCAGGCTATGCAGAGAGCCATGGCGAGTGGACCCCCAGAGGTGCCTTTGTATTGTTGACATTCAGAGAAGTCAGCTCCTCACTGAGGGCTGCCTGGGCCTTTAGGAGAGTCGCTGCAACTCTATGTTAAAGCACTGACCTGGGGGGCCTCCCTGTGACCAGGAGGATTCCCCTTTCTGGAGCTTTCCTGCAGTGCTGGGCTTTCACTGTTTAGTAATGGAGCCAGAAGCCATGTCCTCACCCTTGACTCCTCTCCCCATAGGTCACCAAGGATGCTAAGTCTATCTCTGAAATGATGCTCCTGCCCACCATCTTCTCCTGAGCGTCTCTGTCCCTTTCCTGGATGATTGCATTGCCCTTAATTGGTCCTTTTGCCCCTAAATTCTTTACTCTTCAATTCATCTTCAGAATGACCTTCCTAAGGATCTGATCACGTCCCTCCTCAAAAGCCGAAGCCTCTGTGGTTTCCCACTGATTAGAGGCCAGAGCCCAGCTCCTTAGCCTGCCCCTCAGGGTCTTGGATGTCACTGATTTTGCTGGTACGTCTCCTGGAAGTGTTCCACCTTCCTTTACCTCCCAGAGAGGTGATATCAACTGAGATTATCCCAGAAGCTTCCTCTGGCCTCTGCCCCTGGGCTCAGGGCCTTGACTCCAGCCTGTACTGCAGAGCCTCACACCGTGTCCTGGTGGTCCCTGCCTCTGTAGGGGGGAGCCCAAAGGGGCATTCGGGTCCCAGCCCCCTTGCCACCTCAGGGTCTAGCCCAGTGCCCACTGCCCAGTGGGTGCTCCACAAATGTGAGTTGATTGAATTGAATGCATAGGAATGACTTGTGGATTCTTCATATCAAAATTTAACTGTGTTCCATAAAATACTTTTGCCATTGTTATACATTATTCACTACAGAAGTGGGTGTTCTGTGTTGTAAGTTCTTGGGTTTTTTTCTTCCATATCTAATAAGGCAAGCAGAAAGATTCATCTTACTATTACAAGCCTGGTGGGGTTTGTGTATACATGCTTTTGCCAACACAGGAAATTAAGGTGCATTCGATGAAGTCAGCCACTTCATTACTGGAGCCTTGCCTAAAAGGAAGAAAGTCATTGAGTGGTGTGATCTGACTTATGTATTTTTCCCGGGCGTTCGACTTCATCCCTTAGGTGAAGTGTCTCGGAGTGGTGTGCATGGCTGACCTCAAAGCGGGCAGAGCAGCACCTTGACGTGCATTCAAAGAGGTCTCTGTCTCGCTTTCTTGCGGACACTCGCTCCTGCAGGAGGTTTTGAAAGAGGGATGTATTTCGCCTCATAACTTGCTTATTCTCTTGTGAAAGTTGATACTTTAATCCTAGACAAGTTCATAACCTGTTTCTAACTGGCTTTTGTGTCAATATAGTCAAAGAAAGAGCTTTAATCTTTGCTTTGGGATGGTTGATTTATCCACGTCACAGCACTGGATTCGTTTCAGCACATGGGAATTAAGTGCTTCACCTCTATATTGCACACCTGTGTGCAGGTGTCCAGGTTGGAAGCTGTGGGATGAAGACTGAAGCGTGTTCCCTGTCCTTGGTGAACTCGTGCCCTGGAGGAGTTCGGATGTGGACATGATGAAGCTGTTATCCAAGTAGGCTGAAGGAAGGGATGAACAATAGGAACGGGCCATCCATCATTACTGTGTGCCAGGCTCAATGCCAAGCTCTTTACCTACACTATCTCGTTAAATTTTTACAGTGGCCCCTGAGAAATAGATCTATCATTATCCCCATTCTACAGAGGAAGAAACTGAGGCTTAGAGAGGCTTTTCCAAGGGCACATCCCATGGGGTCAGGGTAGAGCTGGATTTGAACCCGGATCTGTCTGACTTCAGTGCCCATGTTCATAACCACTGCTTAAACCAGGGCTTCCCAAACTTTAATAGGCGTCACCTGCGATCTTGTTGCTGTGCAGATTCTGATTCAGTAGGTCAGGGGTAAGGTCAGAGATTCAGCAGAGAAGACCCCACCTAATACTGATGCCTCTGGTCTGAGGACCGGCTTTGAGTAGCACTGTTTTAAATGACTTCCTTGGGGAACCACCGAGACGGAAGCAAGCAGGTCTGATGGGGGTTGAAGACACCTTCCTGGGGTGCAGGTGGTCTTCCAAGGCTATCTACTGCTCTGTGCTTTTCATTCCGTCCATTCCCACTCTTTGCTTACACTGTTGTCCCCATTTTCTCTTATTTCCAATTTCTGCCTTTCTCCTGGTTCCTCATCCCCATGTTGAAAACATGCTCAAATTTCCTCCATCCTAAATAAAGCTCCTCTTGACCTCAAGCCATCACCTATTTCTTTCACCACGCATTCACTCCTCAACATCCACAACTCCGTAGGAGCTTGGTGTCCCCCCTAGACCTTCCTGGTCTCCCGATGGTGTTGACCTCCTTGAGCTTTACGTCTGAGCACCTCTTTATGAGCATCCCATCTCAGGTCTAGCAAAGTCTACACAGACTGCTGTGTTCTTGAGCTCTCCTGTCACCTTTATTTTCTACGTCGTTTTCTGTATTTCACTAGGGCCGCTCACCCTTCTTAGGGTCCATGTTAAGGTAAAAATTCTTGTGCTGCTCTTTATGCAGTGAAATCTATGACCTGTCCATTTGAGATGGGATATATTCACTTGGGTTTATAGCTTATTTTCTCTTTTTAATTAGAAGTTGTTCACTTCTAATTAGCTATGTAGGGTCTGTATCCTATATAACCAGTACTGATAGAATTATGCATAAAGAAAGAACAATTTGTTTCTGAGTGGAAACCCAAAGGGCTTTTATAAATAATGCACCTACAATTTGTGAACTGTGTTTTGGTTAATCAGAGGCCTCTTGTTTCTTTCTGGATTTCCAATTATATTCTGAGTATGGAAAGTTGGCAAATAACTTAGGCTCTGATACATATGGTCATTGAACAGAGAAATCATATTGGTATTTTTAGATTTTTAAGATTTCAAATACTTTAAATATTTTAATCCCTGGTCTTTTCATACATTCTGAAAATTCCATACCTAACTTTACCCCATCTAACCAAAAATTTAAAGTATACACATGTACTTGCACACATGTTACACACTGAACAAGAACAAAGCCGCTCCAGCCAAGACCCAAATAGGAAAGCAGCTGATTTTCAGTAGCTTAAAATATATATTGAATTAAGAAGTTGGTTATGAAAGGTAAAATAACCTTTGAAAGTTTTAATACTGCTTTTGATACAGATTTTTTAAGAAAAAGATTTTTTTAATTTAAGCTTAATTTAAATTAAGATTAATTTATTTTTTACCATGTGCTAGAATGGTCGTAAAATACAGCTGCGTTCGTTTATTTTGTGATTAGTTCATTTCTTTAACAGCTACTATGATGAAACCCAAGGACAAATGACATCGTTTGTTTGCAAGTATTTCTTCGGATACCTAACACAGCTAATGACTCTGGAGGTTTAAGCCGGGGTGAAAATAAAAGCGTGGGCCTGCTGTTAAGTGGTGGGTGGCTCTGCACATTATGCTCATCGTCTTCATTTCCACCAGATGTTTATTTTAGCCACACACACATAATCATTTGGCTTTATTATTTCATACATTTTTTACTAAAAATGTTGACTATTTTCTAATTCCGTGATGGGATAAATGTTGTGATGCCACAGAAGAGGATGAGTAAGCTTCACGGGATGCTTTATACCCCAACCAGGATCCTCCCATTCGAGATGGAATTTATTTCTTTGGATTTCTATCAGTTCTTCTCTCTGGAGGCTTCGAGGAGCTTGCAGGCAGCTAACGCTTCTTAAATATTTCAAAGGGGTGTCGTAGTAAGAAGGTGGAGTGGGGAACAGATGGGAGGAACGTAACGTGAAAGCCATGATAGCCAACAAGCTTTGTGCTCTGCCCCCCTCAACCCACCTCCCAAAGCTCCCGAGAAGCGCTTTCCCTCCTCTCAGCAGAGGAAGAAAATTTCTTGCGGACATGGCAGAGCAAGTGGGAGCAGCCCTGGTCTTAGTTAATAACCAGCTGTGTGAACTTGGGTAAGTTCTTAACCTCTCTGAGCCTCATTCATTAAAATGAGTGTCGCACTGGAGGATTTCTAAGATCCCTTCTACTTATTTGGATTCTGTAATCCAAAGATTTCAGAGCTTGAAAATATTCCAGTCTTGCCTGGAAAGAAGACCCTATATTTGGAAGGTGGTGGTTCAAGGTGGGAGAGCAGGAAAGAGTTAGAAATGTCCTGAGCAAGAATACACATCTATTTGTAAATGTCTTCTCACTGTCGTAGCTTGCTTCTGTTGAAATGTGCAGCCTATTTCTTCCCTCTCCGTTGGCTTGATAACCGTTTTTTGTCTTCAATCCATTTTTTATTGGAAGTTTCTGCCATCTCTTCAGATTAAGCTCTCGTCGTTTCTTTTGTATTCATTTAAATACTTAAATGGTCTTTTCTGTAACCTGATTTGTTCTTCTTTGGGGCTTTGCTTTTTCTCCTGCTGTGAATCCCATGAACTCGAGGAGGAAAGCCTGGGACAGAATTTTCCTGTTCACGACAGGAGTGGGCTGTGCTCTGCTTATTTCCCCTTTAAGTTTTTTAGCTCTTAACTGCCAGGCATTCATTCTTTATCAACTATTATTTTCTGAGCACTCCTGTGTGCCAGGGCCTGGTGTAGGTGTTGGGGAAGGAACAGTAATAAACGACGTCCCTGCCCTCAGGGAGAGGAAGTGCCTCCCCTCATTCAACCTTCTCTCTCTCTTTAAAGTGCTTAAATGACAGAATTTAAAATACCTGCCGTGATTCCTAACCCAAAGAAGGTACTTGTGAGGTTCTTATCCGCCTGATTCCATTTTCTGTGTTCTGAAATTCTCTTCCCCTATAATTTATACTGATAAAGTTCATAAGCTTTTTAAAAAAAACCTGTTCACTGTAGGCAAGTATAGGTCAGATACCTCTCTCTCTCTCTCTTTTTTTAACCCATCTTCTCTCCACTGTTGTAAAGTCCTGTCTATAAAATGTTGATTCACTGCTGAGGCCAAGGTTGACATTGATGTCATTCAATAAGGATGTTCCAGAAATAAATCACTGAAACAACTTGACTTCTTTCTTACTTTCAGACTTTGTCTGTCTTGAAACTTTAGTTAAAACTTAGCAAAAATTAAAGGTAGTTTTACCAGGAGACTTTGAAGTGAGTTTAGAGAGTTGGGTCACATCAGATGAACTGTTATGTTTCACTAGGAGCGTGAGAGAAGCTGACCTACGACAAAACCTTTGGAGTCTGCCATCTATCTCTCTGTGTGTTTTTCTTTTTAAGACCGTTCATCTGGTCACTTCTCCCACTGGATGAAGCTGATTTTACACCAACTTGTACATTAGCTGTCTTCCTGTCTACGTTGTCTGTTAGTGCTATTTTTACATTTAATTTTGCACAAGTTGTAAAGAGCCTTCTTGCTTCAGAGGGCTATAAACATTTCAACCTTTGTCCTTCACAAGATAATTATTTCATTAAAAGTAAATTACAATTTATTCAGTAGCTCCAGATAAAAGTGGTGCTCGGATGGTAAATGGATGCTCTAAGATTTGAGGAGAACAAGTTACCTCAGCATTTTAATGGAGAGAGTTTTCTGAACTAATTTTTATGCAGAGCATCTCTGGCTAATGTGAGAGCTGATGATTTCTATAATTAATGGAGTCAAATTAAAAAAAAAATAAAAAAGGCTGACAGAGAACTTCTGGCAGGTAGAGGCCAAAGTTGTTACTGCAGGGAAGTTGTGCTTAAGATGACCATGTAAAAGACGATTTGGTTCAGCAGATATTTTTAAGCAGGTCCATGAAAACAGGCTTTAGAAAGTTAGAATATCTCCCAAAAACCTTATGAAAAATGTTTCTTTTCTGAAAGTTCATTTAACGGAGGAGAAGATCCATTATTTTCAGCATTTTTCCTAAAGAGATTGTGACTCCCCAAAAGTTAAGAACAAACGCGCGAGAGACAAAAGTCATATTCTGATTGTCTGTGTCGAAGTGAGGATCTTGGAAGTGCCTGGAGGTGTGTAGGGGACCGCATCAGGAGGGTCCGGTGGAACTTCTCAGCCCTGCAGTGGCCCATCTACCCCCTGAAACAAGGTCAGGACAGCCCATGGGTCTGAGTCATTGCCATCTGGTAGAACTTTCTACATTGATGGCAATGTTCTCTGGTTGGTGCCATTCTGTAGGGGACCCACTAGCCACAGGAGGCTGTTGAGCGCTTGAAAAATGTTGCTAGTGCAACTGAGGAACTGAACTTTTAACTTGACTTCGTTCTAATTAGTTCAGGCTGCAGTGGCCTTTTGTGTTGGACAGTGCGAGTACCGAGGAAGTGGATTTACGCTTTGTGTGTCTGCTGCTGTGAGTTGACCTGTTGACATATCCACATGGTTTGTGATGCTTGGATGGCAGAAGAAAAGTAGAAAATATTGTGCCTTTTAAACGAAATTGAAGCTTATTCTATCAGAGGAAGCTTTTCTATGGGTTCCCCATCCCTCCCACCAATCCACAAATCCAAACCCCAGTGCAAGCATGCACACACACACACAGTGTGGCCCTGACCGTATTAAATGTTTATTTCCACATTTTGAATTATGTATCCAAAAATACATGCTTTACAGTCTCACCCTCGCTGCTAACATTAGAGCTGAATCCTTCAAGCTGACATCGCAGGCAGCACTTGCTTAGTGATCCATGCTGCTGGGAAGTGCTGTGAAGTCAGTGACATGGTGGCTAGGGCGTGGGTTGTAATCTGATATGTTGCCACCATGTCCTTTGACTGCTTTATTGTTTCTTCCTCAGTTTGAGTTTTGGCTTAAGGTTGTGGAGTTTGTGAGAAATTAGTTTATATGATTTTTTTGTTTGTTTTTGCTTTCAACTTGTTTACACTTAAGGATGCAAACTCAAGATGTCCTTTGGGAACCAGGGCTCCGACATGTGTGGTGAGGAGACTTTCCTGGCGTGACGGCTTGTGTGAGATCATGTACTTACTGAGTGAGCCATGCGAAACACTGGTCATTTATTCGTTCATTCCAGTTGTTTTTGAGCACTTACTGTGACTGCTGAGGGTACCGTGTATTTCCCCCCAGTGCCTCCGGGCTTGTCAACCTCTGACAGTCCAGAACGTGGAGGCAGGCAGTGTGATGGGAGGAGACTGCCCTGGGAGGCTGCACAAGCCACAACCTGGCATCTAAAGAAATGAGGTGTTGACCCACAGAGGTTCTTTGTGCTCTCAAGCCTCAGATTTGTGTGTGTATGTGTGTTTTCCTCAGAACCTTTATTATTAAAATGAACCCATAACAGAAGTGGGTGGGAACTCTTGGGCAGTGTAGGAAATGTAGGGATGAGAAGGAGCCTGGCCAGTCTAGCTGGAAGTCCAAGTTTGTGGCCCTACCCCTGCTCGTGAGCCCACAGCCCAGGGGGCTGGAGTGACGTCCTTTGGAAGCCTGGTGAATTGCTCTTGAGACAGTGACGCTTCCCGATGCACCTGGGCTCCCACAGCAATGGCAGCCCCTGTTCCGGGATGCCATGGCCTTCCCCACTGCGCCATTGGATCCATATTCTCCTCAGTCTGGAATGCCTCTCCCTGCCAACCCACTCAGCCTTCCAGCCTCAGGGAATTTGCTGCCTTCACTGGGAATCTCCTCTCAGGATTAAGCCGGCCCCCTTTCCCCTTGCACAGCAATCTGCTAGTCTGAGCAGCTAGTCCTTATGTAGGGAGTGACACAAACTGGTCAGATAATTCTTGACTGCGTTTCTTTTCATCTAAAATCAAAATAGACTAGAGTGACTTTACACTCTACAAGTGCAACGAAACTTACCTGTTTCTTAAAGGAATGTAGTAATCCGTAATTAAATATGTGGAATGTAGGCAGGGATGTGCCTCCCTTCCCCGGCTTAACCCTGGCCTCAAGTGTGGATGAATAAATGCGTTTAATTGGATTGAGTGACTGTATATCAAAAACAATTCAGCTCAGCTGTTGAGCTGAATGGATGTTTTTAAAATAACCAACACAGTTGACTATCCGAGTTGGAGCTTGACCTTTTTTGGTTTTGTCGGAGGGGTGGGTGAATTTTTAGGGGCGATATAAGGAGAGGCAGCCCGCTCCTCTCCCTCCTCTTTCCTGCTCCCCTCTTCTCTTTCTTTCTTTTCTCCCCCCCGCTTCCCTTCCTTCCTTCTTTCTTTTCTTTCCTCTTCTTTCTTTCTCTTCCTCTTCCCTTTTCTCTTCCTCTCCTCTTTCCTTTTCATCTTTTTACTTCCTATTTTACTTCTATTTTCTCTTCTCTTGCTGCCTCTTTCACCATCAGCTGATAAGTCAAGACATAAGCAACATAACCATGGATATCTGTAAGTTTGCTGATTTTAACATGTACAACGTGTGCAGTTTTTAAGATGTGTATAACATAGATTCATATAGATATAAAAATCCCCCTTTACACAGAACTGATAGCTTTTGTAGTGCTGTTAATACTATAAATGATCTTTTAAATTATTGTATTCTGAAACATGGGATCTAAGGTGTAGGCATCATTAGATTTTGTGGAAAGACACTCATTTCTTGCTAGAGTGAACTGGTAATCTTTCCTTGTTGTCTAGGTTTATATATGTGTTATACATGTATGTGTGAATATGTACGAATAACAACCAAAAGATATCTACTTACATTTTTTAGAATGTAATTTGCCGCTAGTAATGAGGGGTAAGTGAGTACATGACATTCTGGTTTAATTTTAGTAGAGCAAAAATGAAAAGCCTCAGCTTCTGCTTTGGTGTTTGTTAACTCAAATTTAAAATTAGAAATGTGGTAACTATCTGGCAGTTCTGACTTTCTAAGGGAAACCATATCATATTGTATGTGTGTGTGTGCTGACCTAAAAATAGACGTTGCCATGAAGAGATGAGTGTTCTCATCTCCACTCGCGGCCGATTCCTGTGAATTGGTGGGCTTTGTAAGCCATGGCTGGGAGTTCACGACTCTTCCAAGAAGCATTAAATACCAGCTTTGGCTGCACTCAGTTCATCTTTAGTCAAAGCTCTTTTGTTTTAAAAGCTAACTGCTGAAGAGTCAACACTCTTGACCCTGATCATAAACATTTGTCACACATCTGGTTAGTTTTAGTTTTCACTGACCAAAATCATTTTGACGGAAGAGTCCTTAAAGTTTGACAGCCCAACAAGTTACACAGAATTCCTCGTTTTTCTCTCAAAGGCATCTACTGTGACCCACAATCCATTTGAAAACATTTCTTCTCTGGTATTGAAACGCTCCATAAATATATATTCTTAAGCAAATGAAGTATATGAAAGAAACATGAACGACCGAAGAAAATTTTTTCACGTATGGTGTCTTCCATCAGTCCTCTGAGGAATTCAGAGGATCATGAATTTTAGAGTTTCAACTTTAGATTCGAGAGCTCAGGCCTCGACCCTTGTTCATCCTCTGATTATCTTTCCAATGGGGGATTTGATCGTTGCCATTCTGGGCTACTTAGGCGATGGCAGTGCCCCCGGGACCTGGAGTTGCCACTTTTAGCATAAATCCCATCCCCACATGCACACATGCTTATGGAGCCCTCGAGCGCTCGGTGGCCACACCAGCAGCCACGTTAAGGTGTCTGCTGAAAGGCCTCATCTATAACCTGGAGGGGAAGGGGCAGCAGAGGGTTTGGGACCCCGACTGTTGACTGTGGAAAGACCCAGAGGTTCTCTGAGGTCTGCCTGCCTGTTGCATCTGGGTAGTCGCACATGAGTAGAACGGAGGCATGTGGGTTTTGTCAGTGGTGAGAGGGTCCTGGCTGCGCCAGGCATTGTGGGTCTGTACGAGAAGCAGAGCTGGGGAAGGTTTGAGTCCCACTCTGCTTTGACTTTTGCTTGGGCAGCCACTAATCCGGAAAATTCCTGCCTAAGGCCCTGGAGGCCGAGCCTCTTCTCTTCAGCAGGGTCTTCTTTTGTCAGGGAGCTGTAGTCAGAGAAGAGAGTGTTTTCCTTTCCATGGCCCTACGGATATAAAATAAAACTTGAATTTGACAAACTGTACCATAAATTCCTCCTCCCTGAGAATTATGTTTTGAGGTCTTGATTCTTAATCCGAACTGTGTGCAGCTGTTGGGTTATTAGCTTACTATAGAGCTTTCTGTAAAGTCAGATTTATTAAACATTCTCCCATCCTGAAGAAGACTGGGTGAACCAGCCTCCCATGAAAACAGTTCTCGCCTGTCTTGCATGTATGAGCCGCTGGGAAGCAGCGCTAACATCTCCACAATGCTGCCTACAGCAGCGCATCCGCAGTCATTTATCACAGCATTGGCGCTCACCACAGTTTTAGATGGCCCACGACATTGACTGTGTTTTAGGACTTGAAAACCTGTTAACACCTTGGCCAGACTGTGGAATATTCAAGCAGGTATCAGTCTTCTAAATCAGATATTTCCATTTGCTATCAAATTTAGCCTGTGTAGACCAGTTTTTTCCTCCTGTTCTGTGGAGATCCACACGGAAACTGATTTGAAAAAGTCTAATCCCTGCTGAAATATGGAGTCCACCAGCAACAAATACACTGTGTCCTGTGGAGGGCACACAGAAACTGCATGTCATGGTCATCTAGGAGGCTGTCTCCAAGGGATCTCCAAAAAGAGTTGGTTTATTTTCACATACTCTATGGAGATGCTTGACTTATGGGGACAGAATTTCTTAATGTGAATTTGCTTATTATTTAGTTGATTTAAATAACCTGACAGCAGCATGGAGAACATCAGGTATATGTACATGTGCACGTGCATGCGCGCCCACGCACACACACACCCCTGTGGAAGACCTTGGCACAGGAGAGAATATTCTAGAGCCAACGAATGCCCTGGCCTCTGTGTGGACCTAGGCGCAGGGAGAAGAATAGCATTGCTTGGGTGTGTTCTGGCTGCACTCTGTACTCTGTCATTTTAGGATTGGGCAAAAGAATTGACATATATTATTTGAAATTTAAAATAAGACCTGTTTCTCTTAAGAGAAATACATGACCTGCCGTGCACTTTACGTAAAAAATATCCATGCAGTACCGTAAATCATAATGTCAAATTAACAAGTTTTCTATGTGAGATTTTATTTATCTGAGCTCTGTCTTGTATATCAATTTATCATAGATTTTATTTGATTTTGGAACAACTTGCACATATATGTCATAATTACCTGAACTCCAAAGTTATAGAACAGGCTTACACGTTTTTGTCTTAAAGCTAGAAATATAATTTTCTCAAATTGTAAAGGTTTAATAAGCCACCTACCTGTATTTTGAAAGGATCTTGAGTTGATAAAGATTTAAACAAAAACTACGTTTGGTCTTCTTTAGAAGCATATTATTTAGGTGGGGTATTATGTCATGTTATTGCCAGTTGTGTGGGGAAGCATCAACTTCAGTTTAAACTTGCTGAAACGAATGTAAGGAAATCACTGTGGAGGTTTGTTTGAAGTATGGTGAACTGTTAGTCAGGCACTGCATGATGACGTTTTGGTCAACAATGGACCACATATATGACAGGGGTCCCATAAGATTAGTACCATGCAGCCTAGGTGTGTACTACACTATTCCATCTAGCTTGTGTAATTTTAGTCTATGATGTTCACACAATGATGAAGTTGCCTAACGATGCTTTTTTCAGAACACATCCCTGTCTTTAAGTGACGTGTGGCTGTATTCTGAAAACTGGGTATTTCCAAGTGGCAGATATTTTTAAGCATTTCTAAACAGGATTTGAAAAATGTTTTTGTCCTTACATTTGATATTGGTATGTCTGATATTTAGGACTTTTGACCGTTATTGCCCTAATAATTTGAAAATAGCAGATGCTTAATAAATAGTTGTGCAATGAGGAAATTAATGAATGGGACACACGCGCACACTCTCCCAGGAATGAGCTGAAAGTACAAAGAGAGCTGAGAGCCTGTTTGATGTCCTCATCTGACAAGCTCCCCAGTGAAAATTTGCTTTGTACCACTTCTGATTCATTCAAGACTTCCCCAGAAGTAATTGTGTGTTTTTGTTTTAAAGAGTTCCATTTTTATACTGCAGGTGACAAGTGAGGAATAACCAGTTTTAGCTTTTAACGAAATGAGTAAACACAGAAGGTACTGCCAATAAAATGGAAATAAAACCTGTCGTTTAATCCAGTGCTGTGTAGAATTTGCTTTGCGTATTGATGGTGAAGAAATGCTAAATAATACACTATTGAATTTTTTAAAATAACTGAGAGAATTAGGATAGTTTTAAAAGGTTTGAAAACAAGGTCGTGAATGTCTAGAAAATTGTTTCATTAAATCTAAAGCAAATGAGATAAGATCATTGTGATATAGTGGTTTTTAATAATAGCAATTTAAACATTGGTATGTTCCTTACGTAGATGCTGTCTTTTACCTTAAAAGGTTTGCTAATGTGATTCACTTACTTGGAAGTTCAGACCTGATGTCTGGACTGCAGGCTGTCTGTGACCCCCAGAGCCAGACTGCTTGGGTCGAATTCCAACACTTTTAGTTACTAGCTGCACTGGCACAGGCAGGGCACTCAACCTGTCTTGATTTCCTCATCTGTAAAATGGGAATGATAACACTACATGGAACATAGGGTTGTTCTGAGGATCAAATGGGCTAACACACATAAAACACTTCAAGCCGCACTTGCCACACGGCTGTGTTTATTGAGAGATTATTAATCCTCCTAAGTGCAATGACAGCTTGTAGCTTTCAATTTTAGCCTTCAGCTGTAAGGACTTTCTTTTTTCCTTTAAGATTTGATTTTTTTCCTTTTTCTCCCCAAAGCCGCCCAGTACATAGTTGTATATTCTTCGTTGTGGGTCCTTCTAGTTGTGGCATGTGGGACGCTGTGAGACATGTGAGAGCAGTGTCATGTCGGCGCCCAGGATTCGAACCAATGAAACACTGGGCCGCCTGCAGCGGAGCGCGCAAACTTAACCACTCGGCCACGGGGCCAGCCCCTGTAAGGACTTTTTTTAGGTAAAACTTTATTGCGATGTTTTTTGGAACTTCAGTGTTAACAGTAGATGATCTGAGCCTGTGATTTCTTTGAAATCTAGGGAAATGATTTCTTATCCTTTAATTTTAAAAAAATTGTTTAAAAATGTATTATCTTAGTAACAATAGTAGAAAATGACTACTCTTGATGCCTGAGTGATCATTCCAGAGTTCCTGAGGAGGTGGCACTCAGTACGTCAGGTTTTACCAGCATTCTGAAGGTCCTTCACGCCAAGAAAGCTTGGTCATAACTCTTATACATTCCACAAGGGGAAAGGAAAACTTTCCTACTTATGTGGAGTTGGGTGGGTTTTTGGAACTCAGATATAAGATGATTATCTCGATTTTAGAGTCCTTAGCTGGCTTCATTAAAAAACAAAATACGTAAAAGAAGACGGTGTTCTTGGGGCTGGCCCCGTGGCCGAGTGGTTGAGTTCGCGCGCTCCACTGCAGGCGGCCCAGTGTTTCGTTAGTTCGAATCCTGGGCGCAGACATGGCACTGCTCGTCAGACCACGCTGAGGCAGCGTCCCACGTGCCACAACTAGAAGAACCCACAACGAGAAGTATACAACTATGTACTGGGGGGCTTTGGGGAGAAAAAGGAAAAAATAAAATCTTAAAAAAAAAAAAAAAAGAAGACGGTGTTCTTTTGGTTCAAATGTTAAATTGTAGTAAATATCTGCATATTTATTCACCTAGAGGAAAGTCTGGATTAATTGAAATGAAACATTTCAACTAGAATCATATCATCATGGGTTTGAAACAGATCATAGTTCATTAAAGTGATTTTTTTCTAAAATCGAAGCTTGATAAAGCTCTTAAAAATATATAGTTTGCTGGGCCCCACCCCAGACCTGTTTATTCATAATTAGAGGGTGGGGACTGTAATCTTCCCAAGCGATTCTGATGCACAGCATGGTGGGTGTCGCTGGCCTTGGCCTGCTGTCCTCCCCCGGCAGCATCTTGGTCGGATGCCACCTAGCCATCCAGCATGTGAATGGACCCGTCTGCTGTGGGGCTTTGTGAATCTTGTTCTAATCAGCTGCTCTGTCACAGTCACATGTGACTTGGGAAAACACACTTACTAAAGGCCTAAGGGTATTTTGAAAATCAAATTTTCCTTTTCCTAAGTCTTTGTGGGTTTTTTAAATTATGTAACATCTCTTAGAAAAATCGTATTTAAAATCCGAGAGAACTCATAATATCCTCTTCTTATTTTTACTGGACCAAAAGCTCCAGAGCTGTGTGATTGAAATACAAATTATTTGTTGAACTGCAGTGCACATGGGCAGAGCACATAGGGGAAGACAGGGCTGGCCCCAACCGAGTTCTCAGGAGCAGGGAAATCGTATCAGTTTGCACATGACTCGACTATAATTCATCCCAGCTCGTGGAGATCACTTCCAATTCCATCACTGGTTTCTCGTGTGTTAATAAAGAATGCTCAGTCAGTCTATTACCTGATGTCATTACCAACACATGAGAAACCAGAAGAGGAGTAAAAGGATAGCAGAGGTTCTAAAAGGTTTTCCCTGAGAATAAGTGGAACAGGAGGATTAAATTTCTGTTGCCCATTAAGAACCTGTAGTCAGTCGTTACTGTCCGTGCATCTCCAGATCCCTGGAACCTTTGCTCAGATGACCTCACCACCCTGCTGGCATGCACATGCCACCCCCGGTCCAAGCAGATTCTCTTCTTACTCATAATGGGAAGAAGGGCTGAGAATTGATATTTTCTGAGATAGCCGAGGGGGTGAGTCTTGCCAACACCTGAGCCATCCCCTAGGGCAGATAGAATATTTCTAGAGAAAAATGAGCCAACATTTTGCTGACAGATTTCACACCATTCCGTACCCCCGCCCCTCCCACCAGGCTGTTGAGTATCTCCCGGAGGTTAATGTCCATGGAATGGTACATTCTCTCCCTTGTTGCTGGCGTGACCCCTTTTTCTGTCAACATCCATATGTAAGCTTGAACCTCTAGGCTGTCCCAAGTTTGGTGGTCCCAGGGAACCAGCTAACTCCAGTTACCTTGAAGGATTCACTGAGTTCTAACTGGTTGAGACGAGAAGTTCTCCAAGTAGTTGCTTTGCTTCCAAGATATTCCTTTTCCTTGCCTGCAAGAAAATACAGAGCCATGGCCCTGCCCACCTTGTAGCCACATCTAACAGTAGTCAGCCCTAGCTTTGGGGTACCCCTTGAATTCAGTGACTTCTTTACCTTTGGCATTGGTTTGCTTCCCATTGCTCTCCAGCATATCCCAGGATGTTAGAAAATGTCAAGTAATTTTTATCTTAAACAAGGGGTGGCATTTGAACCATCATATGCCATAGGGACACGCCTGCCAGAGCTAAAAAGAGACTCTTATCGCATCCTGTCCTGGCTTAGGAGCAAGTGGGGATGAGTAACCACTTGACACTTACTGTCGGTTCTGCCCCGCCGCCGTCCTATCTGAGATGAGCGGGAGCTATGCCAGCACCAGTGTCCAACCCTTACTTAAAACAGTGAAAGCCTTTAAAAAGAGGGGATTTTGAGTGCTTTTAGACCTTTAAAAGATGTGGAGGAACAGTGTCCTGAAGATAGTGAGCAAGCTTGCTTCTCCCCTGACCAAGTAAACCAAGAATCACAGTGAGATTGAGGTGGGGCACGAGGAGACGGTCGAGCGGCAGAGATGGTCTCGGGTGCGAACCCTTGACTGAGGAAGTGGAAGGCAACACTCCTCTCAGGCACTTAGTGTTAGATGAGCGTTACTTATTATTATTATCCAAAAACGCAAAAAGAAAGGCTGATGCTACATATTGAAAGAGCAGAATGAAGGAGAGAGATCTGGTGTGCATGGCAAATACTACACAGCCGATCACCCCGTGCACAAAGGCAACTGGAAGTGTTTATGAGCAAGCAGCGCCTTGGGTACTGCAGAGCATCCTCAGGCAGCGCAGAAGCCCACAGGTGTGTGTACGCACTAGTAATCACCATTTGACGTGCCGATGCTCGTGGCCGTGTGAAGGATGGAGTGGAGGAGGAGGCACTGAGGGGGTAGTTAGGAGGGAACGGTGATTGTGCAAGTCTAACTATGATGATGGCAGCAGGAGGAGAAAGGAAGGGACCTGAGATGGGTGAGGGAAGCATTGCCCAGGTTGAGGGATGATTGGATATGGAAATCTGCAAGAATAGAAGACACACAAGTGGGACCCGTCACTCAGATCCACAGGGAACCACAGGACATACACAAGAAAAGTGATGAGCTTGCTCCATCCTCATGAGTCCGTCCAGGTGGGGGTTGGGTAGGGTCAGCAAGAAAGCGTGCAGAGCACTCTGTCCTCAGGGAGAGAAGGGATTTGCGGCCTCAGCGCCTTGTCGTCCCTCTCACAGGGGAGAAGCTAATCCTGCCCAGGCTGGAATTCTGGTGGGTGGCGGTGAGTGAGAACACCGGACAGTGAGATGCTGGGGTAATAGTGGCAGGTGGGAGCGGGGCAGGTAGAGAGTCTGATGTTCAAAATGACGGTCAGATCCAGACCTGTGCAGCAACTGCTGAGGGCCTTTTGCAACGTTCCTCAGAAATCTGGATGACTTATCAGGGAGATGCCTGCCTTGCAGTCCAGTTAATCACAGAGCCGATTATTTGTAGCATGTTAGAGAAAGTTTAACTTCCTTGAAGGCTTGACAGAAGACAAGGAATCTCATAGCTTCCACAGTGCTTTTCATGTCTCCTGCTGACTGCAGACTCCCAGCTCCGTGAGCCTGGGAGTAAGGATGGGAGTAAGGACGGGAAGGCTCTGGCCTGGTTTGACCTGCTCGCAACTCTGCTTCAGGGGTGTGGCCTGGTTGTCACAGCACAGGTGAGCCTGGACCTCTGAGCATCTTCTGAGGCAGAGAGCAAGAGCTTGTCACTGTTAAAGGCTGGACCTCCAAACAACAACCCATTCAAAGACTTTAGGGGAAGAAAAGACAACATTAATATGTAAACTTCCAGAAATCCTAAAAAAAAAAAAAGCTGTAGAAAAATTGGCAAAAGCTTTTAAAACCCACAACTCAGAAAAAAGGAAAAAGGACATTTAAGTGTGTCTAAAATACGTGAAAAGATGCTCAAACTCATTCATCGTAAGAGAAATAAAAATGTGCTATGACTGGGAAGCCTCAGAGTAGCAAAGATCTAGAAGTCGATCATACACTCAGTGAGACTGTGGCGGAATAAGAGCTGCTGCCGATGGGGATGGAAAATGGTATCATGTCTGCGAGGGACGATTTGGCCATTTCTGTCAGAATTCCTTCAGATATCCTTACATGCAAGGATATACACTGTAGTTTTTTGTGAGATAGCAAAAGATTAGAAACCTTGATGCCGTCAGTAGGGGACAGGTTAAGTAGGTTATGGAATACCACGCAGTGGCATGCTGTCTGCGTGCCTATATGGAAAGATCTCCAAAGGACATCGCTAAGTGTACTTTGCACACTACTGTTTGTGTATAAAGGGGGAAATAAGCATTTATGTGTATTCGTGTAAAGAAACTCTGTAAGGACAAACAAGAAACTAATAATTGGCAGCTAGGACATGGAGGAGAAGACTGGAACATTTCACTGTGAGCCTTGTACTTTTGAGCTTTATTTGAAGCACATGAATTAAGAAATTACATACAGAAACTGGATCTTAAAAGACTATACTGTGGGCTCCATACAGAGTCAGGTTCTGGCTTTATGTATTACATCTCTTAGCAGTATAATTTTATATGAATCGAGTAAATCTCCAAAAATAACAGTTAGGTCATTTGAAAACATATGCCTCAGGTGCCCATTAAATGCGCTTTTCAATGTATGTTTTGTTCCAAATGTGGTCTGACCGGCCCTGGATGGGTCCTTGATTAAGTAAGATATTGTGACTGCTGTGAGCGGGAAGGCTCCTGTCGCTCATGCCTCCGGGATTTCATCACCTCCTCCTGATCCAGCCAGCTGCTCGATTAACTCTGAGTACCAAGTATGTTTCAAAACTACAGGTGAAGAAAGGAGGTGAACTGTCTGCCCGTAAATTATATCATGATTCTTGGGCGTTTTTTTAGCCTGGAGTCAGAGCTGTTTTACTGCATTTGAGACTTGAAGCATTTGCTTGCTGAAGGCTGTTTCATTTTTGTTTTAAAAGCTGCCCCTTAGTACACCATGCCCAGGGGAACTCCTTTGAAAGACAAAGATTGCTGGTTTTCGTCTTTCGGGAGACAAAATTACTGACTTCTCTCCTTCTTCTCCCCACATATTTTCTTCTTTATAAGGAAGAAAGGGTTAGAAGTATTATTTGCATTTTCATTCTGGGTATCGGGTAAGAGGATGAGAGAGAAGGGCAGGTTTGTGAGGTTCCTTGCTTCAGAGTCAGTCCATCACCTGGGACTAAATGCCGTTCCCATCAGGAGCTGGGTCTGGGTCCTGCTCAGAGCCGCTCTCATCTAATTCCAAAGAAAGACTCATCCTAGAGGGGTAGCAAGGTTCCTCGAGCATCCAGGAGTCAGCCCTTAAGGAGCCCTTCCTTATCTTAATGGGAATGAGAAGATTTTAAATACATTTTTTGTCTCTCTCCCCTCTTTCTTTTTAAAATTAGATTTAGTCAGCTTTCAGACTCGACCATTTGCATCTTTAACATTAAATTGCACAGCCAGGAAAACTGCAGTTTACAAAATCACACGGTTTACAGGTTTTTACTTAGAAGGCCTGACTCCATAAGCATTTATATTGTATTCATGAATGGAAACATTTGTATTTTCTTTCTTCCGAAAATCATTCTGGTAGAGAACACTGACAGCCTCAGCCCTTCTATGGGAGAGAGTGGGCCCTCTGGGCTTGTGGAGCCAGGAGCCTTCCTGCCCGGGAGCAGGGAGGAGAAGTCGAGGCAGGCTGGCAGTGATGTGAGAAGACGTAGCACATCAGGGGGTGCTTCATGAGACATCCCGTGGTGTTCTCCTTTGTAAGTTATTGAAAATAACCAAAACTGTGTTGGTATGGACAGTATTTCTTTTGTGGCTGTTTAAGATTGCTAATAGCTCTGTAAACTGTTAAAGGCAAAAAAGACTAAAAGGCACCCTAATAATCGAGGCCCCATGATTTGAAAGAACACTGCCAAATCTATCTCATAGATACCAAACACTGTCACCATCTGGGCCAAAGGGAATTTATAGTGATCCCAACAGGCAGTGAACTGCGAAAGAGAGAAACAATTAGAAGACTAAGACTAACTGGGTAATGACCCCAGCGAGCATTAAATGTACAGGTGATGAATTAGAAGGGAATCTGTGTACACGTGTGCCAGGAAGGAGTGTGGGAAGAGAAGAAATGGGCAGGGAGGGAAAGGAAAGAGGGAAGTGCCACGGGGGCTGTGGAGGACGCCACCAGGGAATGGTGTCTACAGCGGCCTGCACTGAGCTGAGCGCCTTGTCACACACGAGAGTTTCCTCAGCCCTTGGAACAACCTTTGAACCTTCATCATCAGAGGGATAACTGGCCTAAGAGTCCCATAGCTGGAAAAATCCAGAGCTGGGCTTGGAACTCCTGTCTGTCTCAAGAGCGCTGACCCTTCGGCTCCGGGCAGCTCTTCGCATTAAATATCATCTGTGGCTTGTCCTTGGCGGCCTGCTCCTACAACAGAGCTGAAAGCCACGCATGCTGTCCTGAAATGGGCCCAAGGCAAGAACTTCATTATTTAGTTGCAAATTGTACCTCAAGCTTAACCCCTTCCCAAAATTGGGACCAGACATGGCTGGGTGCTAGGGTGAAAGAAAGAGCATAGCTCAGCCTGCCTAAACACATTTTCTCATTTAGAGAAATACCTTAGAATGCACCTTTCCCTAATAATGGTCTAGAGGCCTCCTTTTCACAGAGAAAGAATAACACATTTTGATCTTTGTGTGTGTGTGTGAGGAGGATTGGCCCTGAGCTAACATCTGTTGGGATTCTTCCTGTTTTTGCTTGAGGAAGATTGGCCCAGAGCTAACATCTGTGCCAGTCTGCCTCTATTTTATATGTGGGATGCCTCCACAGCATGGCTTGACAAGCAGTGCTAGGTCCGTGCCCGGGATCCGAACCTACAACCCTGGGCCAATGAAGCAGATCACATGAACTTAACCACTACGCCACTGGGCCAGCCCCCACATTTTGATCTTTACAATCATTTTTAGCTCCAGCTCTGGGCTTTGGTGAATCTGATGTGTGCATTGGTTTTAGATTAATACACGACATGTGGCATTTTGGAAAACAAAATGAACCAATAAAACTCTAGGGGGGATTTTTTTTATGCCTTTGCTCTGGCAACTTATTTATGCTGGTATTGTTAGCTATTTTCCTTGGATGACAAACTTGCATAATTGTAGTAACATGTTTCTGAGATACAGAGGGTGAAAACCACGACAAAATATAAACCTTTCAAGTTAGCACATGAGTAATGTATATTAATGACAGCGAGAAATGGAGCCAGGAAAAAGGATTTTAAACAAAGAACACCACAGACATTAGGGGAGTGCCTGTGTCCTGTGGTTGTATTGTATCTGATTTCCAGAAGTGAGTTGCTTACCATCTGAGTGTTAGAAATAAACTGGAATTTAATCATAGTATGTAGTGATGTAATTTGGGTCAGTCAGTCCTTCTAACTCCAATCTCCTACAAAAGGGGTCCCATCGCCTGGAACCCTGGGAGGGGGCTATGCAGATGCAACAGTGGGATTTTAGTTAGGGTCTTTCCTTTCATGTCCTCCTTTCCCTGGTTCACTGGGAACTGGTTTGGTTGTATTTTTATCATAATTCTACTCCATAATGTTTGAGTGGGGTTCTTTTTTCCCCAGGTTCTGGGACTGATAGAATTTGGATCGCATATTCTCTAATAATATTTGTTTAAATGCACCACCATGTAACCATCTCCACTTTGCTGCTGACGCCACCTTAGCCAGCCTGTGTGGTGTTCTTCCATCAAGTGAGGAGGTTCAGGGCGCCACGGTTCTCATCCAGGCTGCACCCTGAATCACTTGGGGAGCTTGAACAAGGTCTTCAAGCCTGGCTGCCACCTGGAGATTCTGGTGCCATCCATCTGGGGTGTGGCTGGGGCCTGGGGAGGTTGTAAGGCTCCTCCGGAGATTCTAACAGTCGGCTCAGTGGAAGACTACTAAACCAGAGGATTCCCAAAGTCCTCGCAAACCTAAAGGTCCCAGATGAGTTTGACTGCCCCTTTCTGATTTCTAGTGTGTGTGATATTACAACTAATGGTCAATAATTAGTTAAACTTTTCAGTGGTGCTTGTAAGAATCTCATCTAGCCTGAAGTATTAAATAGTAGAGCGTCTCTTTTGCCCTGTGTAGCGTATTGTATCACTTCATTCACGGGCTACATGTGAGTGATATCCTCTCCTACCTCCACTTCTTCCATGCAGAATGGCAAATACTCAGAATAGCAAACCACACAGGAGAGTGTTCTAGTTAACAATGCACTGGTCCCCCCTTACCCACGGGGGATATGTTCCAAGACCCCCCGTGGATGCCTGAAACCACAGATGGTACTGACCGCTGTATAAACTGTTTTTACCTATACATACGTATCTATGATAAAGTTTAATGTATAAATTAGGCACATTAAAAGATGAACCATAATAGCTAATCATTAAGTCAGCTTTAAGGCCATTATTAAGTAAAACATGGGTTACTTGAACACGAGCACTGCGATGCCTCTGACAGTCGATCTCATAACCCAGATGGCTACTCAGTGATTAACAGGCCGGTAGGTATACAGCGTGGAGACGCTGGAAAAAGGGGTGGTTCACGTCCCCGGCAGGGCAGAGCGGGACTGTGCTCAGAACGACATGCACTTTGAAACTTATGACTTGTTTATTTCTGGAATTTTCCATTGAATATTTTCGGACCACGGTTGATGTAGGTAACTAAAACCGCGGAAAGCGAGACTGCAGATAAGGGGGGACTAGTGTACCCTACTTAATATATACTTGATGAACATCTTTCACATTTACTATAATTTAAATTACATTCGCCCTGTGGGCCACGGTTCTTGTATCTCATGAGAAACCCAAATGTTGGCTGTGTGACCTTCTGGGAATTGATTTCATTACCTTTGCTTCCTGCTGGAGGACTACAAAACATTTTAAAATGAAGAAAGACTGAGCAAAAAATGGAGAAAAAAATAAAAATATTCTTGTGATTCAGAACTTTCTAAATTTTCCAGGCAAGAGGCAAAAACAGCTGTTTTCCTGTGAGTTTGCCTGAAGGTCAGAGTCAGGCTTAGGAGCTGATGTTATCCTCGGTGTCAGGCTTCAGACCCACTCCATCACTCAGAGACCCACCTTCTGCCTGCGTCTCAACCCTGACTTGCCCGAACCAGTTACTGCAGAGAGGAAATATTCCTGCTATAGAACACTTTTTTTCTTTGCCAAATCAGCATGATCAAATATTTCTAAAGCTAAACAAAACGACAGATTGGCTTGCAAGGATTATCCACGCCCTCCATCAATGAAAAAAAAAACAAAACCCAAGCTGCTGCTGGGAGGGAGTGGGGAGAGGCTGTTTTGTGCTCAGAAAGATGCCCGAGGCAGCTGTAGATACCATTGTTTTCCTTCAGCTTTGGCTGGGCTGGGGTGTGCATTAGCTCATGTTCCAAATCTGTCACCAGAAGAATGTAGTGAGAATCTTGTTTCAATCCTTCTCTCTCGCTTCGCCCTCTCCTTAGCCAGAGCCCAGTGTCTGCACAGCCACTGTCGCCAAGACTTGAAAACAGCAGTTTTGACTAAAACCTGTCAGACTTTTCACATGAGTCATGAGAAGAAATGGAGACGCCTATCCCGCTAGCCCCAGACACACATTTCCAAGCCTTTTCCCGCACTCACCCCAAAGGAGTTGCTGCTGCGTTTTAGAACATATGCGGTAATCCTTTCTGTACCATCAACATGTCTCCACTGGAGCTGGAGACAGAAAGAGAGAGGGGGACAGACAGGATGAACTGGGGGCAGCTCTTGAATTGGCCCCTTGATTGCGTCCTTGAATCTGCAGTTCAGATTGGTCATCTCTGCCTTTTAAAAGCTCAAGCAGGTGCTTACCAGAGGGGAAGAGGGTGGGATGAGGACAAAAGGGGTAAAGGGGCAGATATGCATGGTGACGATAAAAACTGGACTATTGCTGGGGAACGCGATGCAGTCTATACAGAAGCTGAAATATGATAATGTACACCTGAAATTTACACGGCATTCTAAGCTGACGTGACTTCCATAATATAATTTAAGGGAAAAAAAAAGCTCAAGCAGGAATCCAGGGCTTTGGGGTAGCTTTCAGAGACCAGAGAGCCCTTCCTCTGTCCCGTCCGCACATGCACGGAGCCCACTGCTGCCCGTTTGTGTTCCTCATCTCTGGCTAAGCCTGCGTTTTGACCTCTCTGGACGTCAGTTTCCTCATCTGCGAGATGGGGATGGATCCCACCTTCATGCCAGCAGGATCACATGAAGCCACATTGACTAAAGCACTTTGTAAATTATAAAACACTTTACCATGTCCATTTCTGCGATTTGAAGATTAAATGAGATACTGAAAGCACTTTGTATTTAAAGACTGTACACGTGGAAAGTGACAGTGCTATTAATTTATGCACGTGAAGACTTGGGTACTTGGCACTAGGTAGGAACTTGCTTTCCATCTGTGAGAAGGTCCAAATGCAGGAGAGGATGGGGTGACCCCCTCTGGCTGGGTGCCCAGTGGGCTGCACCCCAATACCTCTTTAGCTGTGGCATCATTTCCCAAACCCCTAACCACTCTGTCGCTGATAACTTGCTGAAATGCTCTCACTGTGAACTCTGCCTGCAGAGGGAAAGGAATTTTCAGAAGACAAATTACAGTCGGGTGCACAGCAGCCGAGTCCACATGGCACAGCCGAGCTCTCCCGGAGGGGTTCTCATAAGGGGAAGGGGCATGTGGTGCAGCCTGTGTCCCCAGACATGAAACCCGCCGGCCCATCACACGCGACGGTAAACACAGGATGGGTGACGCTGCGCAAAGGAAGTTCTGGCCTGGTCCCCCAGCGCGGAGGGATGAGTCCGCAGGCTACACGCTGCAAAGGCGGGAAGGATGGCTGCTGTTTCACCAGTGGCCACATCCCGCGTGGAAGCAGGCCGGGCACAGGAGATGCCGGCGGGAGACAGCTTTGTGAAGTGGGTCACTTCATCAGCAAGCCAGGGCCGGTGAGGTGGTGAGGGCCACGGAAGGCAACGTGCCATCACGGAGAGCAAGAATTTGAAGAACGCGTTGTGTGACCCACGGGACGTGGAGCCAGCTCACTGGGGTGAAAATCAAGAGTAAGGATGAGCTCTTGACTTTCCCCCTATGCAGTCATATATATTTTTGTCTTGAAAAATGAGTTTACAAGTTTTGCCCACCCAAAAAAGTATTTTGTCCTGTTTTTACTGTTATTAGTTCTTTCCCCATCAAGTAACTGGTCAGTAAAACGAATGGGATTCCCTCTTTCCTACTCAACTGAATAGCTATTGCCCGTGTGTTCCCTATGTCACCATCTCTTGTAAATAAAAATGTCGCTGCTGTCAGGGCACCCTCAGTGTGCACGGCGCTGAAATCCACGTGCCCTTTCCATGCTGTGCCCAGCAAGCCATTGCTGCGGCGTGTGCCTCCCCCTCGGCACCCCGAGACCCCCTCCCCAGCAGAGCCGCGGACTTACGGCTTCCAGCTGGTCTGACTGCTGTCTAGGCTTTAACCCGCTTCCCGGAACACAACCCGCACCGGCCTCCAAGTGAATCTCGTCTCACTGCTTCCTGAGGCGGCCGCTCGGGCCTCTGTCTTCAGTCCTGGAACCAGAGGTGGCTGCTTTTAGGGTCCGGTCCCCCAGGATCCCAAATTCCAGGAAGGGGATCGATCCAGCTCGGACTTCACTGCCTGGTTTAGCAGATGTCGGGTAGCAGAGACGTACCTAAGGAGACGTAAGGACTCCTCCACCACTGGACCAGCTCCTCCTCCCCTCTCCCCTTAGTGTAGACTTCACCTTCTAGAAGCTTCTCAGCATCTTCTCAGGCGGGGCTGGGTAATCGGACAACCAAGCTTTCTAGAATTGGGTGTACATTAAGAATAACATGGCTTCTTGAATCTCCAAGGGTAGGTTTTGGAGTCAGTACATTTAAAAACATATTAAAAAACTATAGAATTTTAAACTATCTTTTAAAAAAAAAACTATAGAATTATAAACATATAGCTTAATATGTGTACAGTGTTAAATATTCTTAATAAAATTTGACACATTGTCCAAAATACCACATTGCTAATCTGGGAAGTTCCGTCCTGTCTCCTCCTTTTCCTTGGAGGGTTTGGGCTGGAGGAGGATCCCCGGGCACCGTGAGCTCCTGGGCGCCATCACAGAAGCAGGGAGGGCGGGACAGTGGGCATTTGCCATAATTGGGTTTTGATAACCGACATGGTTAGGGTTTAATGAAGGCAACCTCGTTTCTAAGGACCTGAGTCTAATGGGCAGGTCACGGGGCCCTCACGCATGAGTTCCCGTGGTCTAGAATCTTCCTGGAGGGCAGGTGGGAAGTGAGAAGTGCCCTGAGGTTCCCAACGGACATAGTTTGGGAACTTCAGGCTGGGCAGCTACATTCTTCATGGGAAGGTCTCAGGGCAGGGCAGGCGTTAACTGGTTTGCCTCTGACTACCGGCTCCCATCAGAACCTGCAGAGGACTATGGGACCATTTGTACCTTGTTCATACTTTTAAAGCAGTGTGAAATTTTTATAAAACATTGTTTTATAATACAGCTTTAGTATAAAATTACAGAAGCCCTCCTTTTTCACAGGTGACCTCTAGCTAAACCGATACTAACATGGCGGCTATCAAAAAGTTTAAGTATAACACAGAGATTAGACTCACAATCTTGGAGCTCTGTTTCGGCCTGGATCACCGTATTTGATAACTTTCAATGTGACCTTGCTTATCCAAAGTCCTACTTTTGTTTAAAACTTCAGTTTAGCAAATCAGTAATTGAGAACTTTGGAGATTTTTTTTTTTTTCCAATTTGGACACTGAGTTGAAATTCAACGTATTTCCACCACCCCTTTTCTAGCCCTAAAAAGAAGTGAGTAGAATGAAGTGTAATCTAGGCCTTGGCCATAAAAGAAAGATTTAGATAAATCACCGGAATTTGTTTAGACTTACAGTGTAATAGTCACACAGATTTTGCTTGAAAATAAACCAGGCTTTCTCTTGCAAGATGACACTTTACCTAGCGAAGCTCACTATGCATTTTTTAACACTGGTCCTTTATGTGTCCTAATTTGGATCACATTAGGTCTTGCAAAACCCCTTCCCTTTCCTGCATAACTATCAGAGATCCTGTAACTGGGGACCCCCTGACATTTAAATCTCTCTCAGGGCGACCCCACCATTAACTGGAATAATCTCAGCAGCCAGAAACTGTGAACGGAACCTGGGCGGTTTAGATACAATTTTAAACAGGGAGGGAAATGTACATGTGTTCAGCTTTTGTCAGAGTTTATGCTCTAGACTCTACTCCTTGTCTGGTGAAATATTCAAGTGGCTTTGTTCTCTTATTTGAAGATATGTAATATGTTGAAAAATAGAGTATGTGTATTTGACACAAACACGTTAGCATTGCTTCCAAGAAGGGACGGAGCAGCTCCTAGAGCCGGTATAGAGGAGCAGAGGGGGGTCGTGCAGGCCAGACCCTCTGCCCTTCCCCTCTCCGAGCCCAGAGCTGTGGCTTTCCACACGTCGGGGTGGGTGAGACCCCTTCTCAGTGGAGCTTCTCGCAGCCAAGGCCAGTGTCCCCGGTTGGCGTGAGTGCTGTCTGCTGCCCCGGTGTATCCTGCAGCACCTAACATCCTGTAAGAGCTCACATTGGGAACTTTATTAGTTCTGACAATGCCAGTTTCAAAACAGATGGGGGATATGAGGAGTGAAAAATAGTGTTCTGCAGCTTTGGAATTTATAATTATTGTTTCATTGGATGTGAGATTCTGAATAAAGTGTCCACAGCATTGTAATGGTTATATTCAAAATATATTATTGTGGTACATTATTACATTAATTTATATGGAGATATATATATATATACCTATTACTTTTTTGTGAGGCTGCCTCGCTTTTGTAGCCATCAATATTTTAGTTTATAACATGGACAACTGAAAACAGCAAAGACCTTTTATTTAGCTGATCATAAAGCCTCGTTAGTTTGGATTCCACAGGAACCTACAGCCCACAGTCATTATATTCAACAGGTGCTTATTGAGGGCACGGGGTGGAGGCTCTGGCCTGCCTGGGGGAAGGGGCAGGTGAAAGGAGGGCGAGATGACAGACGGGGGGTTGGAGACGGAGACCAGCAATACAAAGTCACTAGCATTTCCAGAGAATTTGATGTTTGACTCATCACATATTTTTCAGGTACATTAAAATAAAAGGCACCTGGGCATGTTGGGCCTTCCATTATGCCTTTGTGTTAGTTGTTTATTCCTAGAACGGAATTTTCTGTCTCCTCACTCTCACTGTCACCCCAGCCCCAGAACAAGGCTTGGCCGATACGATATTCAGTGCACATTTGTTGAGTAAATGAAATAATTGCTAACATTTAAGTTCTTCCGTATCTCCGAGATGTTAAATCTGCTGTAAACAAAGCTGTCCAGACTTCAGGCTTTCCATTAAGAGAAGTGTTGGGACGGCCGGCTTTTGGAAAGTGCACCATTCCTTTCTGCCACTAGGGGGCGACGTAGTGCAGCTAAGGAATCAAGTTTTTAATGAATTGTTTTAAAGAAAAGTTAGTCCTCTTAGATATGGATAACTGTGACTAAGTTCAACCAGTACTGCAGGAGAAGGTTTAAAGCTCTATCAGCATATTCTGAGCTTAACACAGGGTAAGCACGTGTCCAGGTTAAAAATGTATTCACAAAAATAGCCTGATAATGTGCTTAAAAAATAAAGTATTATATAAATAGGTATCAAATGAAGATTTAAGCCTTAATCATTTTAAAATCACTTTATTCCACTCAATCAAATAGCATATGTGGTCTAATAGCCAAAAAGATGTAATGTACGTCTTAAAAAAAGGACATTCTTTCCTCTTCCGGACAAGAAAACGTCTGATGCAGATCCATCATTCTGCCTATGTAATTGGCACAGTTTTAATTTCAGGGGGAAATGCAGTGGTTTAGTTCTGCTAAATGGATGTTGACTAATACATACCTTCAAAACTGAGTGTCCATTGCTGGTTTAATATTATCAAGTCTGTGAATAGATCTCTTGTGCTGGAAACCTGTTGAACAACCTAGCTTAAGATAGAAATGCCACTGGGAGGGTAAGTCCGGTAATATCTTTATTGTTAAGGAGAGGGTCACAGGGACTGGAAGAGAGGGATTTTTTTACAACATTAAATTTAATTAGAATAAACTTAAGATTAGCTCCATAGTCATCGCTGATTATTTGAGAAATTAATTTATTTTTGTACTGTCTTCAGTTTGAAATTCCTAATATCCTGAGGTTTGGCCCAATAGGAACTATGAGACGGATCTGGGTCACCCTATAACATCACACGTTCCCTTCTGCAGCGGCCCCCTCATCTTCGGAGAATGGTGGACAGAGCTTGCTGGCAAGAGTTGGTAGCCCGTAGCTGCGTTGTCTCCATTTCTTTTCCTGGCCTAGTCTCTGGTGCTGCTTAGCAATGGAACAGCCGCAGGAGCTGGCAGTTGAAAGAGGGGAGAACAGTGCTTCTGTCTTTCTAACTAGCTGCTTGGGAGGAAGATAAACACAAAAGCCACCCAGTTCAGTGGCTTCATGGGGCCACAGACTTGTGAACTCCCTCCACTTTCTGAGGGGTAACAGGAGCTAGAGAAACTCGACACCCCTCCAGATTCTGGCCACACCTGTTGGCCCCCTCTGGTTCGTCTCCGACTTTGCCTAATTTAGAGGCGGTAAAGGCGAGCGCAAGCTGATTCCTCTAGAGTCAAGGTGGTGAGGACAAAGGCCTGTTGGGATGATGTGGGGGTGGATGTTACTTTTTTAGACTCTGCTTTCCAAGCCTGTTTTCCACAGAGCTAAAGAATAAGCTTTTGGTTTTAAGTATACCACATCGCTTGCTCCTTCTCTCTGCCATGAATATCTAGACAGGAATGTCTGGTAACCTCTACTGCAGAATCCCCGAGGGGCTGTATAGGTTAAACCCTGAATTAGTGAAAGCTAAAAATTGATCTGATATTTACATCCTCAACATATCAGCATTGTATGGGCCTCCGTTTTTCATAACTCTTGTTTCAGACCCTCTAATCTCCATTCCTCTGAGAAGCAAGGAATGGCTGCTATAAGTTAACTGTTGGGGCTCTGAGAAATTCTAAAGGAACGCTATGTTAACACGAAAAAAGTTAGCCCTGGACACTAGCCCAAAGGGAAGGTGAAATGATGAGGCTGTCAGATTGGTTTTCATTTACCATAATCACATTTTGGCTATAAATTTGCTTTTGCCTGTGAACGGAGAGCTGGGTGAATACCTCCTCAAGGTTGGCTGTTTCTCGCTCTCTGATCCTTCCTCTTCTCGCTCCAGGTCAGCATCGCCAGCCCACTGTTGAAACTTGAAATGCTGGTAGTGTTCAAACTCTGTTGGGACATATCGAATTTGGGTGAACCAGGGGGTGGAATACCTTCTGAATGACAAAGAAGACCGATGGCTAAAAGCTAAAGGAAATTTGCGCAATGATGAATGTGCTGCAGTTAATCACCACAGATGTATTCTTTTCCTTATATGTATAGAAGTCGTCCAAGGAGCTGAGGGCAGGGGCGAGTCTCCGAGCCCAGACCTTAATAGAATTAAAAATAATGGGTGTTTGTATTCAGGCAGGGTTTGGCCAACAGAACAGCTCAGCCTCCTTATTTGAAAATACAGAAGTTTGTTTTTTGCTGGCACATACTTATTTGCTGGAATGCTAAGGATTGTTTCTGCACCTGACCCAGTGACTCCCTTTTAAGTACCCAGACTTACAGTCTGTTTGGAGACGGTCGGCTGCTGTTTTTGAAGTCAGGGAGCCTCAGAGAGCCGGGATGCAGGCTTAATAAGTTTCCCCAAAGATTGACTGTGTGGGTTGTCTGATGGGGCTGGGGAGGGGGCGGGGGAGGCGGAGGTAAAGCAGTCTCCCTTGCAGGCCTAGCTCACTCCAGGCCCCAGCTGAAGCTGCTGTTCCCTTAACCCTGCAAGCTGGCCCTGTGTCTAGAGCCTGGCAGGCTCCGCAGACAAGTTTCTGTTATTATGTAAATGGACCAACAGTGCAGCCTTTTAAGAGTTTTTGGCAAAGGGTAACCCTTTGTCTGCCAAAAGGTAGGCTCTTGCATTGCTTTCCAGCCCAGAGTTTGCACAGTAAACAGTGGTGACCTATAAGCCAGCCAGTCAACGTGCACATTGCCTTATTAGGCTGGCCGGCAGGCAGAGAAGGCTGGCGTCTGGGGACAGGCTGGCAGAGCCGGTGGCAGTGGGCTTTCGTTCTGTAAGGAGCCGGAGAGCCCAAACCCTGGAGACCTGGCCTGGGACTACTCAATTAATTCTAGCATGCTGCAAGGACGGGAGTGTGCGCTCTCCTTGGCAGATGTCCTGTATGGTATGGGTGGAAGACAGGAGGTGACTTCCCAAAGGACAGAGCGGCATCCTCATTTTCCTTGGGTTTCACCTACTGTTTACTTTGTACTGTCAAGTCCTGTGTCAGGACGACTTCTTCGGAGTGTGGACTTTGTCAGGAAACGTTCAATGGTCTCCTTTTAATCCGAGATGTTCTGGAGGCTCTTAGATCTTGATGGTGCTTTATGATAAAGTCTTTCCAGTGGTGAGGTCCTGTGTGCAGTAGGGAGGAAGAACGCCGGACAGCAAGGTGGTACAGAGGAAAGAACAGAGTCCTAGGAGCCAGGGGACGTGGTTCTAGGACTGCCACAAATGGGCTGAGTGACCTTGGACAAGTCACTTCCATTGCTCTCTATAAAGTGCCGGGTTAGACTGAATGACCTCTAAAATGACCTCTCCATTGTAAATTTCTCTTCTAAAATTACACTCATTAAATTCTCTCCTCTCCCTCTCTGTTCTCTTCAATAATAAGCTTTACTGAGTGTTCACGGTTAA
Organism: Equus caballus; assembly: GCF_041296265.1. Taxonomy (NCBI): domain Eukaryota; kingdom Metazoa; phylum Chordata; class Mammalia; order Perissodactyla; family Equidae; genus Equus; species Equus caballus. Next base: position 18,498,878 of record NC_091712.1, on the reverse strand, counting down.
TAGCCACAGCTGAGCATCCAAAGGAAACACCTATCTGCGTGAACCTTCCAGGCTCAATCCATCTTTTTTCTCTTTTGCGTTTTTTTCAAAAACTTGATGCAGTAGCTAGAAACTAGAGAAGGTGGCACTTTTCTGTACCGCAATTTTTGTTCAGGCTTCTCAAGTTCTGGAAATTAAGCCGTTGTGGCTCATGAAGCAAAGCTGCACGTGAGACAAATGAGCAAATAGAGGCGGAGCCTGAGTGAATGATGTGGCCACCAGCACACAAAGAGCTTCAAGTTCTTGTCTCTTGTCTCAGCAGTTTCTTTGTCATTTCTGTACCTGATGCAGCACTGGACAGCCTACCGAGACACAGGAAGGAAAGGCAGCCCGTTCTAACTGCCCCATCACCATGCTTCTCTCCTCTCCCTCCAGCAGTCTTGTAGTCGCACAACTCGCTGGCCATGTGTGGGAACAAGGCCGGCCCCTACTGCTGGGGTGACATATGGGGGGGTGTGGACTTTCACTGCATGGGACAGCTCACTGCTGCTGGCTCTGTTTTGACCTTGTTATCTTCTTTTAATTGCCTTAACGTCTGCTTCATGTTTAGGGAAAGAGTACATTCACTTTTGCCCTCCTATTAAAGAAATCTATTTTTTTCTGTTTTAAATGTCCATTTCCATGTCTGTTGACTGCTGAGCTGATTGGCTTCCCAAGTCATGGGCTATGACTTTGAGTTACGTGTTCTTAACACATGAACCTTTGACCTGTACAAAAAGGGACTTGTTACCTTGGTGCTGAGCTACACAAGGACTTTAGAAGACTCCTGAAACTCGATGGCCAGGGGAAAATTATTGCACTTCAAATTTTAAAGAGAAAAAAATGAACTGTGTCGGGGACAGGAAGGAGCAGAGACATGTCTGTAGTGGGTACCTTTTCTTTATGCATCACAAAGATGTCAGGAGAAGGGAAAGGTGCTTCTTGTTAGAACACACACTCTGAGTCCCTGAATTAGAAGCCACAAAAGTCTACCGCATTGTAAATGCCAAGACTGTTGCCTGAATTTTTTTACATCCTAGTTATCTTGAAAGAAGTTAGAATTCTAGAGGGTAGGCCATTGATTTTTCCAATTTGATTTCAAAATATATAGCTTTCGTGATAAATGATTATTCGATTTTGAGGAATAGTCAATATTTTTGGAAAGTTAAAAAAATGTTTTGCCTTTTTGAGGGGAAGAAAATTGCTTAATCACTGACTCAAATGGATTATATTGTTTTAATCGGCTGCGTTTGATTATCCCTTAATTACTTCAGTAACTGGTGAGCTACAATGGAACAATAAGAAACATTTCACTCCAAATCAGTGTGAATGTAAAACATCATGTGATGATTTACATTTTTCTAGGACGTTGCAGTTTACACACTTATTCACAGGCATTGTCACTGTTAAAATGCTTCAGCTCATATCAGCAGGTGTTTTGAAAAGGAGGTAGGAGGTGCCAACTGTCGTCTGTTCTAGGAAGTAAGTCCTGGCAGAAATCCCGCAGGATTTTGTCAGTTCTGCTTGTGATCTTGGTTGGTCCAAAGCTCAAGGGAACTGTCTCTCATTATACCCAGGAAGCATTTCAACAAGCAGGGTAGAATCTGTCTTCAACTTCTTTGTCATAACCTTGCCATGCCTCTCAGTCTGTGAGCTCAGGATCTGCTTTCCTGGTGATAAATGCAGGTGGAAAAAGCCATCATGAACGTGTCAGATGTCATTGACAACTCCCCCTCCACCCCCCACCATCAACCAGCAAATGCCCTGGGAACTTGTGAGACTCTAGGTAAAGTTGTGGGTATCAGTTAACATGACCTCCTGGAGAACATTAGAGATGCTGAGAATGGCAGGTTGCTGAACTTTTCTTGGGTTTTCACACTGATTATTACTGTTGAGGTGGTCGTTTTTATTAAGACGTCATTCTGAGGACAAGGATGCCTAGAAATTATTTTATTCAAGTCTCTTTCCTTCAAATCATTCAAGTGTGGCTCTAGAACAGCTATGATCTATCATGTATCAACAGTCATTTTATATAATTTACTTGTCTGCCATCTGGATTTTTAGGTCATAAAAAATTCTCGTATCTGATGATTCAGCCTTTCCTTAGTTTCTGCTCATGTGAAAACCATCAAATAGTGAGGATTGAATGATAGGAGTTGGCAGAAGCCTTCTCCAACCTCTCTGGATAGCTGTAATCCTGTCAGCACCCTTCCATCTGAGGGCTTCCCCCTCACTGAGATGGGCCTGGGTCCTCGAGGCTCTAAAGACAGTGTTCTGCACCCTGTGATGTTCTAGGAAACAGCTTCAGATGTTATACAGTAAACACTTAAGTGTGTATTCGTCAAATCATTGTTTAAGGACTCTGTGTGTTGGTGCTTTGAGGAGGTCAGAAACGTTCTTGGTGAGCCAGCCCTGATGGCCTAGTGGGTCAAGTTTGGCACACTCTGCTTCGGTGGCCTGGGTCTGATTCGTGGTCATGGAACCACACCACTCATCTGACAGTAGCCATGCTGTGGCAGTGGCTCACATAGAAGAACCAGAAGGACTTACAACTGGAACATACAACTATGTACTGGGGCTTTGGGGAGGGGAAAAAGAAAATGTTCTTGGTGTCTCCCCAATCCGGAAGGAGTGGTGGGCAGATCAGCATCTGTCTCTGGTCCTGTGCCCCTCAGGAGCACCATGCCCTGGATGCCCAGCATGTGCCTGCATTTTGTGCTTCACCTTCAGTGTACATTTTTTTATTTGTGATAAAATATACATAACATAAAATTTACCGTTTTAACCATTTGTAAGTGTACAATTCAGTGGCATTAAGTACATTCACATTGTGCAACCATCATCACTATCCACCTCCAGAACTTTTCCATCTTTCCCATCTCAAACTGTGCCTGTTAAACAGTAGCCCCCATTCCCCCTTCTCCCCAGCTGCTGGTAACCACTGTTCTACTTTCTACCTCTGGGAATTTGAGCACTCTAGTCCCTCACTTATGTGGAATCATGTACTATCTGTCCTTTTGTGTCTGGCTCATTTTATTGAACACAGTGCCTTCCAGGTTCATCAGTGTTGTGGTATGTGTGAGAATTTCACTCTTTTTTAAGGCTTAATAATATTTCATCGTGTGTGTATTTTAGTGTACATTTTAGACATGGAATGACCTTTTTCTTTTTTTTTTTTCTTGCTCTGAGAAACTGTTGACCTGACAACTGTTGACTTTAAGCTCCATGGATTGTTTTCCCCAAGAATCGTAAGCTATAGATTCAAAATTGACCACAAGTTAAAATGATTAGAGATCATTTTCACTGTGAATGTTAATGCTGCTCGCTTGAACGTTTATTTTAAAGACGTTTATAAGTCTAGGGGGTTGCAATAAGCCTTTTCTTTAAAAAAAGGAATTCTCAAATATAGCAAGGCTGGCATGGTTCTTTCAACATATCTGATAAAGAAATATTTGTGGGTTATAATATTTCTTATTGTTGAAAGTACTTTTGCCTTTTCATCTCTACATACTTGGCCTGTTTTAAATTACCTTCCATAATCATATAACACAAGATTTTATTTGCAGACTTGTCCTAAATATTACCACTAAGCAAAATTCACAAAGCATTTCACAATGCACACAGGAGGAGAATTACACTAAAATAAGGAATCTGGAATATATGAATAACAGTATGCGATAAAAGGGAAATGAAAAGAACTAAATGGGTTTCCCACCGCTGGGATTACCTCATGTCATGCAGTTCTGCCCAGATTAAGAGTCTATACACATAAATAAAATCCACCAAAGAAATGAGAATACCATTTACAGCTGCTTCTAGCATACAAAATACTCCTTTACTAAGCTATAAAGATATATCCTTCACTTTGGAATTTCAGCCCCACCATCATCTTTAGAAGTTTATAGTGGATTTCATTAAAATCATTCTGTGGCACTTCTTAATTTTAGAAATGTACCAATAACTCGCAACAGTATGTATTCAGGCAACTGTTAGTCATAATTTCACACTTCCCTGTATTGCTGGTTTAAATTTCAGCTCATTTTCCTGTAGTCTGGGAGTGCTTCAGCTGCTATTCAGGAAGCACAATAAAGAAATGCAAGATGATGTCACAGGCCTCAGCAGGAGTGTGCCGGAGACCTTTATCTCTTCTCAATATGGAGATCCATGCATCAATTAAATCACGCGCCCCAGTTTTTAGAGTGCATCCACATACATTCTCTCATTTAGTCATGACCTCGTCTTCTTATTTATCTCTTTGATTTTGTTTTGGCTGACCAGGGCATGGTTGTTTCACTTTCAGAGATACATTTTAAGTGGTCAGTCTAGGCTTGAATATTTATCCTAGATTCACACCGTATCTCAGTTTTCTCATCTGCAGTTGGGAATAATAATAGGATCTCCCTGCAGGCTTTGAAGGGACTACAGGAGTTTAATGTCCCAGAGCACTTATTATTGTACCCACCCCATGGTGATAAGTCAATAAGAGTCCAGGTCTTATCCTGTTCTTTACATCATCACACCAGCTGTGGTAGAAAATGACTGTTGCCAATCGGGGTATTCAACTGTTTGTCTTTTCATTGGCTTTGTTTTCGTTTTCTCCTCCCTGCTGATGCCCCCCCAAAGCACAGCTGCCACTCGTGTTACAGGGGTGCGTGAGTGTTTTCAGCCAGAACAACTGACAGGAGGACCAGCCCCTCAATATAGCCTCCATGGAATCCTGAGCCACAGCTGTGAACTGCACTGCACATTCCCTGAGGGTTTAATACCTTCATCCTTTGTCATCTAACACCTTATCTTTTGACCTTGGCAATTTAGGAGGTGACCCTTCTTACCTGGACTGTTACCGACATTGTCCACAATTGGACCCCAGGAATCATCTCCCTGTTTTTCCCGTTACATGATGTCCCTGGGGATTCGTTAACATTTTCTCCCTATTTCTCCCCTGCACACAAATATTTATGTTCCGCATCATCACTTCACATTTTAGGAAAGGCAAGAAGACTTCAGTAGGAGTCTCAAGGAAAGAGTGGTGATACTTTTCCTTTTGCCACCTGTTTAAGAAATAGAGTTGGCTGAGAAGGAGGCAGAATCTAAGAATGAGGAAGAACAGAATGCATTGTGTGTCTGCTTACTTGCTTGCTGGATTCACTCATTCTCCCAGTATTTATAAGGCCTTGTTCTGAGCCAGGCCATGTGTGAGGAACAGGCCCAGAGTGTCTCAGATGTTGCCCCTCAAGTCTTTACAATCCTTAGCTGGGAGACACTTAAGGTTTTTGAGCAGGAAAAATAAAGTACTGACAGAAAAGAAATCTCTAAAGGGGCTTAACAGATGAATTCAGTGTTGGTTAGCAGAGGGAGTGGATCCAGGCACTTCCTTGTGAGAACGGCCCACCTGATCAAGTTTGAGAAACACTGTGCTGCATTTTGTCAAGTACTTTGGCGATTGTCTGGATCAACTCCTCAATTTGTAGCCAAGAAATCCATGTAGAAGACATAAGCGGGTTGGTGATGTGCCGTAGCTCTGTGGGCACAATTCCGTTCATGATTTTCTCCTGGATTTTTTGTCCAAGTGTAAGCCTTGGGATTTCAAGAGGACCTATTACCTTCATCTTTATTTGTACTTAATTGTTTTAATAAGCATAGAAGTAATTTGGTTTATTGTGGACACTTTGGAAAAGAGAGGGAAAAACATGAACAGAGTTATCTCTGAGTTGTGAGATAATTAATATTTTGGTCTGTTCCCTGTCTCTCTGATAAGGTGTATGTGTGTGTCTCAATATGACATATCATGAAAAACTCTCCAAATCACTAATTATTTCAAACCTAGTTTTCTTGTGTAATTTATTTACCCATTCTTCTATATGTTCCCCTATGAGGGCTGGTTCCTGTTTTGTACATTTATAAACAAAACCGTGGCAAACATCCTTGTACTCATTCATAGTAATTTCCTTGGGTACGTTTCTGGAAGCAGAATTACTGAGTCCTTGTTTCGTACACTCTTCCAAGTCGATAGTAACATCCTTGTCTTGTCCGTGTCCGATAAGCTGGGGGCCTTGGAAAGGGAAGGAAGAATCATAGGCAGTTGCTTCCTTTTTTTCATGATGCCCACCCCCTACCAGGCACAGTGACTTCTGTCTTTGCCTTACGGTCTCAGATATGCCCTAGTTACTATATGTGGAGTCAGCCCTTGTTTTGAGGAACATCTATGGAAGCAAAACTAGACCAAGAAATATGATTTTTATAAGAAGCAACCAGAGCTGTCTGGACTCCTCCTCCTGGGGTCAGACCCCTTTACCAGTTAAGCCCACATGGGCTACAGGGCTGGGAGACCCTGTGACCTCAACCCAGGACAAGTTTACAGCAATGGCCCCAGTCATTTTGTGTCCAGGCTGATCAGGAATGTGAGATTTGTCTTGGGGAGAGTGAGAGGATATGGATTTCTAGCTTGGCGCTGCCACACCAATAAAATATTTCCTTCCATAAAGCTATGTGACCTTGAGGGAGCTGTCTAACATTTTGCCAAGTGAAGACCAGGTGATCAGAAAGACCCCTTTAGCTCCAATTTTCCCAGAATCCGCGGTTTTGGATTTACCAAGGCCTGATTCAGTTGTCCCAATGATTCCACTTTGGGATGTCAGCATCTCAGTGGCCCATTCATAGATCCTTTTTGGTCATCCAGTTCTTCTCCAGCCACCATCCGTGTATCAGGATATGACATGGTCATGCCTATCCTAATGACCGCCCTCCTCCTCTCTCAGTCACACATTTATGCCCCTTCCACTAAAGCATGTTTGCATGCCCATCTACAGGCAACTTAAACATTTGCTTTATTTCTTTTTATTTAAGGATTAAAACTTCAAACACATCCAATAAAATATTTCCTTCCATAAAGCTTTGCTTCTAAATACTGAAGACCGTAGGGCCTTGGAGTTGGTAAAAATTAGTGTTTCTAAGTAACACTAAGTGGCACGTAATTGGGCACGTCTCCTTTCTTTGTGCTGAGCTGGTGGTTAAGTGATCTTGTTGGAAAAGGAATGCAGCACCATCACTGTTTTAGATTAAGATGTCTTCTCCCTGAAATTTAAGAAAATCACAACCACAACTTAAAATTTTCTCTGTAGATAAATGAAATATGTTAAACTACAAAATGATGTCAGGAAATGTCTGTCTATTTTGTAGCTCCCCTGTTTGAATGAGCCAGCCTAAAATAATAGTTATTAATTATATAATTATTTTATTAATTATATTATTATTGTTATGATTTCTAATTATTGGAGAGTAAATAAAAAAATTTCATAGCTACTTTCTACCAATGTAAAATGTAGATTTCTTCTTAGTCCTTTCTGGTTTTATGTGGACAGGATACTTAAATAGGAGGTTAAATTGCATATTCATAGTTTAATGAAGAATTTTGTGCTTTTCTTTTCAACAATTAAGCCATATTTAAGTGTATTTGTATCATAATTGACGGGTAAGGCAAGTCATTCTAGTAAGATCCCATTACCAACTTAAAGAGAATATCCAAATTCTTTTTATTCTGTATTGGAATTTCATTTTAAAAATGTAAACTAAATTTATTCCTTAATAATAATTAAAAAGAAACATTTAGATTCACTTAGGATAATTCTGAGTATTCTATAAGGAAAGTCATTTTCAGGAATGTAAATGGTGCATGAGCAAGTGATACTGTTTTATAAATTCTGTTATTTATAAAGGATTATTTATACACATAACTATTATTTTATCCCATCTAATTGTTCATGTCCAGAATCAGTTGCTTCCGCAATTTCCTACCCTTCCTATTCTCCTTCCAATGCCTCCTTTTTCCTCTTTGTCCTGGTTAACCATGACCAGACAATAAAGTTTCCATGACACTTACCCACAGCACTTACGTTGTTCCTTGCTGAGTTTTTTTAAACTGCCCTATTTTCCATATTTCCTCCCAATTTTATAAAAGTTGGAGTAACCAGTAGTGTAGAGAAAATGCTGGTTGCTACCACTGAGCCATGTAGTAACCAGTACTGATATACCTTCTGTTGATGTGCTTTAATTAATTTGGCATGTAATTCTTTTCAAGTGAAGTTCGTTTGTAGTTCAGAAATCAATTTAAGTTGATCTGGTTTGAAAGCAAGATATAAAATCAATGAAAATCATTTTAGAATGTGATCTCTAGTCTTTAGAGAAGATTATTGCATTATTTCCTGTGGTCATTCAGCAAACACTGACTGCAGACTGGCTAAGCAGCTTGTACAGTGTTCAGTGCTAAGCATACAAAGATGGGCAAACTCAGGGTCCCTGCCACCTGGTGTGAGTAGGTGGGGGCGAATCATGGCCTTGATCCCACCTCCCCAACATCCTATGGCCCAGTCACTAACCAAGTGTCTACCCATGAACAAGTTACTTCTCTAGCCATCTCTTTCTTCATCTTATAAATAAGATGATTTTCCTAGGTTCTCTTTAATGTTCCTTTTAGCTGTAAAATTGCCGGTCTCTGATTGTTGCATATTTTTCTTGGAATTGTGTTATCCCTGGTTGGGTCCAGCAACTACATGTTGCAGTTAAAAATAAATGAGAGACTCTAGGATTTCCGGTTCTGCGTGTAAGGAGCTTGGAAGTCACCACTTCATCCCAACAACAAGTGAAAAGCTGAACAGACTGAAAAATCAACAACTCTTCTGGAGTCTGTAAGACAGTAGAGGTCACAGGACAAACTGCTGCTCCTAAGATTGGAGAGACAGACAGGCCAGTACAGGGAGTTGCGGTTTGCTGGAGCAAAGACTCATGGGCAGTACAAAGGAGCAAATATGGTCTCTTCAACACATGGTGCTGGAACAACTGGACATCCACTTGCATGAAAATGAATCTAGACACAGACCTTACTCCCTTCACAAAAATTACTTTAAAATGAATCATAAACCTAAATGTAAAACACAAAACTATCAAACTCCTAGAAGATAACATAGGAGAAAACCTTGATGATCTTGGGTAGGGTGATGCCTTTTTAGATAGAACACCAAAGACATGACCCATGAAAGAAATAATTGATAAACTGGACTTCATCAAAATTAAAAACTTTTGTTCTGCAAAACACATATCAAGAGAATTAGAAAAGCCACAGACTGGGAGAAAATATTTGCAAAAAACATATTGAAGAGAGGACTATTTTCCAAAATATACAGAGAACTTTTAAAATTCAACAATAAGAAAACAAACAACTGAATGAAAAATGAGCCTAAGATGCAAACAGATACCTCACCAAAGAAGATATACAGATGGCAAGTAAGTATATGGAAAGATGCTCCATATCATATGTCATCAGGGAAATGCAAATTAAAACAACAGTGAGACACCACTACACACCTGTTAAAATGACACCACCAAATGTTGGCAAGGATGTGGAGCAACAGGAACTCTCATTCATTGCTGTGAGAATGCAAAATGATATGGCCACTCTGGTAGACAGTTTGGCAGTTTCTTAAAAAACTAAACATATTCTTACCATATGATCCAGCAATCACACTCTTTGGTATTTACCCCAAAGAATTGAAAGACTATAGCCACACAAAAACCTGCAATGGATATTTATAGCAGCGTTATTCATAATTGCCAAAACTGGGAAGGAACCAAGCTGTCCTTCAGTAGGTGAATGCATAAACTGTGGTCCATCCAGACAATGGAATATTATTCAGCGCTAAAAAAGAAATGAGCCATCAAGCCATGAAAAGACATGGAGGATCCTTAAGTTCATATTACTAAGTGGAAGAAGCCAGTTTTAAAAGGCTGTATACTGTATGATTCCAACTGTATGACATTCTGGAAAAGGCAGAATTACGGAGACGTAAAAAGATAAGTAGTTGTCGGGGGTTGGGGGAGAAGGGAAAAGATGAACAGGCAGAGCACAGAGGATTTTTAGGGCAGTGACAATACTCTGTACGATATAATGTCATTATACATTTATCCAAACCCATAGAATGTAGAACACCAAGAGTGAACCCAAAGGGAAACTGTGGGCTGTGGGTGATTGTGACGTGTCCGTCTAGGTTCATCCTTGGTAACAGATGTACCACTCCGACGGGGGATGGTGCTGGGGGAGGCTGCGCATGTGAGAGGAGAATATGAGAAATCTCTATACTTTCCTCTCAGTTTTGTAGTAAACCCAAACCTACTCTAAAAAAATTGTCTTTTAAAAAATAATAATAAACAGGAGGTAGTCAAGTAGGTAATACTTAAGAGTTTCTGTCTCAAATTAAAATTTTTGACCCTCTAGTAATATTTGCCTTTTCTTTTCCCACAATTTCACTCATATGTTGTTCATAAATCTTAACTCTCAACTATGGGGTTTTGGCTCCCTGTTAGCTAAAATATTTCATTTAACTTAGCCAAGGCAGACTCAGAGCAGCCTGGGAATAGTTAGGCAGCGTCCCTTCTTCTCAGTACTTGGAGAGTCTCTGTAGGGTTTTCTTCTGTTTGTTTGTTTGTTTTTAGGCAAAGGAGGAGTTGTTTTTGACTCCCCCGATCATGGTGAGGTTGCAGCAGTGTCTACTTAGCTGAAGCATAAGTTGTGATCCGGCCATTGCTTTGAAGCATCGTAACGGCCCCATCACTGGGATCCAGTCTGCTTCAGCATCCACAGGCCTAATTTCTGCTTGTAATCTGCTTACGGGGTTTGAGCTGTTCCAGCCTGCAGTCCCTGCTTTGCGTCTACGTGCTCTCAGGGACACAAGTGCCTCTCTGCTCTGGCCCCGCACTGTGGAAACCTCAACCCAGTTTTGCTTAGACGGGCGGAGGACCGTGGCTGGTTGAGAGGTAGCTGTAGGGAAGGCTGTGTTACTGAACGTTACACGTGCAACCATGTTCAGAAGCCCAGGGATGTCCAGCTATGTGGGAGCATTCAAATTCTCGGAGAAACAAGGTAAGGCAAGAGGAATAGAAAATACGCTTATGTCTTTATTTTGTAACATAATGAATACCTTCATCCTCCATTGTACCTTGTATTCTCCTGTGTCCAGTTGGTTATACAGTTTTCTCAGAGGACACTTTAAATATCTAATTGAGTTTATAAATTATCTTGTGATTGCAGGAAAACGTGAAGTTTTTTCTGTTGTAAGTTGAAGGTGCTGCTAAGCCACTAAAGCCTTTCCTTAGGAAAAATTGCAAATTAAATTGAAATACCCAAACTTTGGATCAAGTTCTGGGTGTGCTGTGCTTTCACTAAAATATTTCCTAAACCAAGTGCTATATGTACTAAATTATTTCCAGTAGGCAGCGATGAAGGTTTGTCTTTTTATTAAATCTTCATGTGAGACAGTTTGGAACAAAATGTCTTTGTAGTGGCTTCCTCTCATGCCCAGAGGAAAATGTATGCTTTCAATGTAACTACTGAAGTGGTCTCACAGATTCACTTCACTAACTGAACAAAAATGAAATGCTGAGGTTATTTTGAATATCAGTTTGAAGTTCAGCCACTCTATATGAAAGTATTTTCTAGCACAAATGCACTATTAGGAAGCGATTTGAACAATTCAGCCCTCAGATTCAGGAATTTTCTTCTACAATTTGGTACCTTTTTGGACTGAGTTTTCTTTTTTAAATACATAACAAGATATTTATGTAATTAGGATAAAAGCCTCAATGTCTAATCGGCATTATGCCTTTCATTTTGTTGTATTTCTCTAGTTGGTCGGAATTTCCAAATTCCAGGATTCAGGCTGTATTTTGATGGGAAATGACATGTCAGCATCTGGGTATATTTTGTCCCTACTTTTCCTGGGCTTCTGCCCCCAAATATTAAACAGTAAAAGGCACTTCCTTAGGGGAAGAAGTTTCTGTAAGTGGTCTACTTGTGGTTTTCTTGGTGGACAAATGGTTACCGTGCCAAAAGCGGTAAATCAGATTACTTGCCATTAGACTGATTCTAAATGTGTCTGTGCCTGGTTTTGATTAACCAGTTCACTTGGGATGTGTGTTTTTGCTCTATAGGATTGTTACCAGCTGTCTTTATGTAATATATAGCTTACCTTCAAAAATAAATAAGTGGTTAATTTGATGTGTTGTGATTGTTTAGGTTTTGAAGAAGGCAATGAAGTGCTCCTCTGCTCTTCATCAGCTGCCCCATCCGCAGGCGTTCTTTAAAGGCATCTCTAATATATCAGGCAGTGATGACTTGCAACATTTAATTGTTTAATTTTTTCCTCCTGAGTCTCTAACTGTGTTATTCAGTATTTAATGGCTTTGAGTTATTCTTATAGCCGTAATGAATTTAAATGATAGCATTGAGCCGTGTCGGAATTTTTGGTTTTTTTCCCCCCGGAGTTGGCTACTTTTCACAAGAGGAAAACAAAAAAACTTGCCTGTGTAAAATGTATGTTGTGGAATTCAATTCTTAGAAGGTGTCATTTTTTTATTCGTATTTTTTATTGGTTAATGATTTCCTTTTTCTTAAATCATATGTTCGAAGGGACTTCGAAGAATTTTTGTCCCATTATTTTTTTTTTTTAACTTGTTTTAACTTGTTGTCGTGTAGCTATTTCAATGTTACGTTATTTCTTTCCCCTTAGATTTCAACAAGAAAAACTTAAGCTTCATTGGATTTCCACGTCAAAGAAAAGTTCCAAGGTAAAGCGGTCTTAGCTCAAGGAATCTTAAGTTTTGAAGATTTGTAGTAGCTTTTAAAATTATTCTCCTAAATCCCTAATTCATAAGGTTAAATGTTTGGCAATATGTTTTCTCCCCTGAGTTTGGTTTATTAAAATATATGAAGCAAGCCCACTTCACAGTGCATTCAGCCAAGCACAGATTCTGTTTGTATTTCATGTTGATGTTGGGCTGGTTGCAGAACGGGATGTTGGTATCTCTGTAGTTGCAAACTTGTAAAGGGCTATTGTCTTTTCTTTCTCCTACCTACCTCTAAGCTTGGGATGTCCTTTTGCAGTCTGTCCATCAAGCAAGGGAGCTTTTGATTTTTTAAGAAAGGGTTTAGCCTTGTTCCTCCTCCCTCTCTCCCTTCCTTCCACCCTTCCTTCCATCCTTCATTCTTTCCTTTCCTCCCTGCTTCCGTCCCTCCACCCATCCACCCATCTGTCCATGTGAGTTCCTGATGCCTGGTCTCTTAACCTTTCTGCACTTCAATTCCCTTGGCTGTAGGATATTATGGGTGCTAGTTTGATTTACCCAATGTGCAAAAATTCTGTCGTACGTCATCATTAATATAAGATAACGTAAAAATTAAAAGTTTGTGCCCAAACGATAGCTGTATCTCAGGTGCCTCTTGGTTGATCGCTGTCCCTAATCAATTTTGAGATGTTCAAGTGGAGGCACAGTCATTGTCCCTTACACATGGAAGTGTGGATCTCAACCTGCACTTCATTATGCTAGAAAGACCCAGCTCCCAGCACCCTCATTCCATCAGATCTCTTGTTCCTGATGTATTATGTACGACATTGTTTCTTCACCCAAAATCATTTGCATTTCAGTAGCATTGGAATAAACAGTTGTCTAACCACTGTCCCTGTCAGGCTAAGTCTGGCTCTGCATTTGAAAATGGCAGAGTTGATCTTGTGAACACAGAGATGGGATAAAGCTTTGTGAATTCCATCCATGTCTTAGTATCAGGTAAACTAGGGCAGCAATGAGCCAGGGTCATCAGTAAGGGTGTCTTATTTGACTCATGAAATCTTACTTTTGTAGTACTTGACACAGTCTCCCATATTTCTCATCTTTGCCATATTTCAAGAGAATCTAAGACTTATGTCTTAGTTCGTTCAGGCTGCTGTAACAAGCCACCCATAGAGTGGGTGGCTTATAAACAACAGAAATGTTTTTCTCACAGTTCTGGAGGCTGGAAGTCTGAGATCAGGGTGCCAGCATTGGCGGGATGAGGGCCCTCTTCCCGGTTGCAGACTGCCAACTTCTTGTGTCCTCAGTTGGCAGAAGGGGCTGGGGAGCTCTTTGGGGTTCTTTTATAAGGGCCTTAATCTCATTCGTGAGGTCTCCACCCTCATGTCCTAGTCACCTTCCAAAGGCCCCACCTCCTAATACCATCACCTTTAGGGGTTAGAATTTCATCATATGAACTGGGGGGTGGGGCCCAAACATTCAGACCATAGCAGCTTAGTTCCCAATGTGCCCCAGGTTGGTTTAGCTATAATACAGCTAATTAGTGACTAAGAAAAAGGAAGAAAAGGAAGGGGAGACAGGCATTGCTTATGCAAGGAGGATAGGAAAAAGCATGAAATAGGAGGGTCAGACACTTCAGTGGGGAGGGACTGAGAGGGACACAGCTCTTCTAAAACTGTAGGTATTATTTCATGTGTACCTATTATGGCTCCCTTGCCGTGGTCCTAAGTGTAAAATGGGCTGGAGATAGAAGAAATCTAAGTCAACCAGACAGCCGAGGTGAAAACGTGAGGTAATGGATTCTCTCCTCCCATATCTTGTAGTTTAAACTTGCATGGAAGAGTGAGCAGATTGTAGGGGAGCATTTCACAGCGTAGGCGCTGAGTAGTCACTGCAACAGTATAGCCCACGTTTTGTAAAAGATGGAAGGTGACAACTGCAGAATATGCTGCTCTCACTTTAATCAAATTTCCCCTTGTTGCTACTGTGGAGCATTTAAGTAGGTTAATGGGACACATTAAGAAAAATTATCATGGAAACAAGGAGCGATTCCTTCTTAGATTATTGAAGCAGGGGGAAGGAGGGCAAAGTATGAAAAATTTAGTCAGAAAGAGTGAGCACTATTTCAGAGGTGATGAAGATAGGTGGTAAAAAATACAAAAGGTGCTTCTTAATATTAGAAACTTTTAAAATTATAATTCCAAAAAAAATTAAGAGTGTAGCATTTACTTTAATTCTATATGGAGGGATGGTTTCATGCTCAAATATAGGATTATACTTTTTGGTTGAGCTATGGCAACCCACCAGGACCTGCAGAGGTTGTCCGGGCAGGGACTTGTCATCCTTGAGAGGATGACCAATGAGGGAGAGCACAGTCCTGGAGCTTGGTGCTCTGGAGTTACCAATCGTGTGAGGTAGGAATGGGCCCTGCCAGTAATGCTGCTCTGAAGCCTCTGACTCAGAAAAGTGACGGGGGGTCGTGTTAGGGCTCTTTGGGGTATCTGTAAGTGTTTAATCAGCCATTAGATGATCAGAAGGAGTTACTCATTCACGAATGGTCCAGAATTCTTTACTGGTGTGTCTTGCCTGCGTTTTCACTGCTGGCTAGGGCCTTTGGGGGTAGAAAGTCTGGGGAAGAGAGGTGACTTTTTTCAAAACCTGGTTTCATATTGATTTGAGGGGTCTTGCATCAGTCACAGCTTCTGTGACACTGTCCACCCCAATCTCCTTGTTCCCTCTGCCCATTGGCTTCCTCACAATGTAGCGGTCATTTAGTGGGAACAGGAAAGGGAGGCAATAGAAGCAAGGAGAAATTGTAGAGACAACCACATGGATTCCAGTAACATAAGATGACCTTGAAGATGGAGACTTTGAAAATAGAATACTTCATGAACGTATGCAAATATACTAATATTTTCATACGTCTATGTGAGGTGAGCAAAGGTAGTGAGGAGAGATGTTTTCCCAATTATATATTATTCTAAAGAAGAACAGAAAGGAAGAGAGGGAGGGAGGAAGCTTCTAACTGAGGTTATTAAATACATACCCTTCTAATTATTTTCAATATTTGTGATGCTATTTGCCCCATCGTGTCGTTAGTCTATGAAGTATACACATAAAATTTCAGAGTGAGTTGTAGTATGCACTGGAAGTATTTTATTTTACTCATTCATTCAACATATATTTATTGATTTTTAAAAATCAATAATTTTAAATCAGCTAAGACACTTGTACTATGTTATACAAATAAGAAAACAGGATACTGTGAGAGAAAATAACAGAGGTGCGTAAGATAGATTCAGTGCCAGGTGGCACGGGCACTGGGTCCAGGGCTCTTCCTTGAGGAAATGACCTTAAAGGAGGCCCAACCAGGAGCAGGACTCAGCCAGGATGGATGGAGAGGAGAGAATGCACATGGCCGGAACAGCGTTTACAGTAAACCATGTTAAGGCGCATGAGAGAGGTTCCTAACAGTGCTTTGGTTTTCCGTTGGTTTCTGACCGACTGTGAAGAGGCTGAATTTTTTTACTGGCACTGACACCATGTGTAGCTCGTTTCAAGAAAGTAAGTGCATGTGGAGCTAGCGGGTGTCGGGGGATATAAAAGTTCAGCAAAATGTTTAACTAGGAGGTAGTTTCTTAGCCTTCATTAGTGGCTTCATTGAGCTTTTTGATAAGCAGAAAAAAGGAGGAAAATAGAACCATTCAGATGTTTATTTCTGAGAACATGAGACAATATTTGTTCCACAAAGTCACTGGCCTAAGAAGCCGAATATTTCAGAGATGGCATCATTTCACTCTAATATAGAATTTTTTCCTGAGATTTTGATTTTCCGAAGAAAGTACAGAACTTTATCAAGATGTGTAAACAAGCAGTTAAATAATCAATTAAAATAGCATGCCATTCCTTAAGTAGGGTACATTTCTGCAGTTATTTAATCTTTTAGGTTTCTACTAAATCATACATCTGAATGAAACACTGAAAAGAATTGTCACTGCATTAACAATTCACTGTGTAGAGGTCAGACCTAATTCCGAGTTTCTGAGCAAAGCAGGTGTCCTAGGATCTGGAAGCGATCTGGAGTGTGGTTTATAAAGACTGCTTATTTTCAAGTCTCTTTATTAAATAATGTGAATACATGCTACTCATTTATGAATATAAGCCATAGTGCATTTATAAGCAATAACTAAGATTTCAGATGAGCTTGGTTCTGGGAATATGGGATAGTGTACCATATTTTGGAATGTGTAGAAGTTGCTTGAAATTTGATTTACAGACATACCTCGGAGATATTGCAGGTTTGGTTCCAGACTGCGAATATTGCAATAAAGCAAGTCACACAAAGTTTTTGATTTCCCAGTGCGTATAAAAGTAATGTTTACACTATACTGTAGTCTATGAAGTGTGCAAGAGAATTGTGTCTAAAAAAAGAATGTACATACCTTAATTAAAAAATAACTTATTGCTAAAAAATGCTAACCATCATCTGAGCCTTCAGCAAGTCATGATCTTTTGCTGGTGGAGGGTCTTGCCTTGTTGTGATGGCTGCTGACTGATCAGGGTGGTGGTTGCTTAAGGTTGGGGTGGCTGTGGCAATTTCTTAAAATGAGACAACAACGAAGTTTACTGCATCTATTGATCTTCCTTTCGCCAATGATGTCTCTGTAGCATGTGATGCTGTTTGGTAGCATTGTACCCACTGTAGAACTTCTTTCAAAATTGGAGTCAATCCTCTTAAACTCTGCTACTGTTATATCAACTAAGTTTGTCATATTCTAAATCCTTTGTTGTCATTTTAACAATCTTTATAGCATCTTTACCAGGAGTAGATTCCATCTCAAGAAGCCGCTTTCTTTGCTCATCCACAAGAAGCAACTCCTCATGTGTTAAAGTTTGATCATGAGATTGCAGCAATTCAGTCACATCTTCAGGCTCCACTTCTTGTTCCAGTTCTCTTGCTGTTTCCACCACATCTGCAGTTACTTCCTCCACTGAAGTCTCGAACCTCTCAAAGTCACCCATGAGGGTTGGAATCAACTTCTTCCAAACTTCTGTTAATGTTGATGTTTTGACTTCTTCCCATGAATCATGAATGTTCTTAATGGCATCTAGAATGGTAAACCCTTTCAAGAAGGTTTTCAATCAACTTTGCCGAGATCCATCAGAGGAATCACTGTCTATGGCAGCTGTAGCCTTACGAAAAGTATTTCTTAAATCGTAGGACTTGAAAGTTGAAATTACTCCTTGAGCCATGGGCTGCAGAATGGATGTTGCGTTAGCAGACATGAGAACAACATTGATCTTGCTGTACACCTCCCTCAGAGCTCTGGGGTGACCAGGTGCATTGTCAATGAGCAGTCATATTTGGAAAGGAATCTTTTTTTCTGAGCAGTAGGTCTCAACAATGGGCTTAAAATACTCAGTAAACCATGTTGTAAACAGATGCGCTGTCATCCAGCCTTTGTTGTTCTATTTGCAGAGCACAGGCAGAGTAGATTTAGGCTAATTCTTAAGGGCCCTAAGGCTGTTTTATCATTCGTGTGTTTACTGGAGTAATACTTTTAATTTCCTTCAAGAGCTTTTCCTTTGCATTCACAACTTCCTGTTTGGCGCGAGACGCCTAGCTTTCAGCCTGTCTCGGCTTTGGACATGCCTTCCTCATAAGCTTAATCATTAGTAACTTTTGATTTAAAAAGTTTGATTAAAGTGAGAGACATGTGACTCTTTGTTTCACTTGAACACTTGGAGGCTATTGTAAGTTTATTAATTGGCTTAATTTCAATATTTTTGTATCTCATGGAACAGGGAAGCCTGAGGAGAGGGAGAGACAGGGCAATGGCCAGTCGGTGCAGCCAGGACACACACACAACATTTATCAATTAAGTTCACTATCTTATGTGGGCGTGGCTCACGGCACCCCAAAATAATTACAGTAGTATCATCAGAGATCAATGATCACAGATCACCACAAAAAATATAATAATAATGAAAAAGTTTGAAATATTGCAAGAATTACCAAAATGTGACACAGAGACATGGAGTGAGCAAATGCTGTTGGAAAATTGGTGCCATAGACCTGCTCAACGCAGGGTTGCCACAAACCTTCAATTTGTAAAAAATATAATATCCGCGAAGCACAATAAAGCAAAGCACAAGAAGATGACGTATGCCTGCATATATGGGATATAGATTCCTCGTGTGTCCCACTTACAGAGTATGCACAGCACCTTCCTCAGTCTCTTGTTGGGCTTCTGTGGAAGTGTAGCCCTGCAGGGCAGAGACACAAACAGAGCACCACTGCCGGTGAAGGTCAGCTTTGCACTGAGTGTGCTTTCAGGCCCATTGTTCACCTCTCTGGAGGTGCTCATATCATTGGGGAATATTAGTTTCCCGTCGTCCTAGATTTGTTTTCTTCCTACGAGGCAGCAGCTCTGTCTGTCATGCTCAACTCCAGGCACATTCCCATGGAAGACCACGGAGTTGTGTGTCCAGCAGTCTTGGGGCACCTGTGCCTAGTATTGGAGCAGGAGCTAGATTTGAATTTCATGCACTATTTTTGCCAAATATGTGTCCTTGGGCAAAGCATGTAACAGTTTCCTAATCTGCACACCGAGCATAGTAATAGTTGCAGTGGTGTGCTGGAGCGGACTCATAGAGTGAGCATGCATCTCTCGTTCAACTCTGAATTCAGTGAGTCTGTGGGTAGCTTGAAATTGGCCATGGTGAGAGTATTTACACTACCAGAAAATACTGCAAAGCAGGCACGTTTGGGGGTGAGGGGGTCAGTCAAGAGGAGGGAGCCAGGTGTTAAACGTTTACCAGCACAGCTCTGAGAAGTTCATACCTCCTAGGGGCTGGTGAAGATCATTCAGGTAATACCTGGGATATGCTTAGTATAGAAGAAACATACATAGCAAGGGCTCAATTCCTTTATTCTTCTCGCTTTTTGTTTCTTCTTTTTTTCTCAAGAAGGTTTTCATGAGCTTCGTAGACCTCTTCACCATGCCTTGATTTCCTGGTTGTTGGAAGGCGTTTGTTACTTCAATGTAATCTCACCAGTGGAGGAAAGCATGTAGATCATCTAGACAAGTTGTTGATTTTCTGAGAGGAAGAGATTGTAGCACAGAAAGGTTAAGTGATTATCCCAGCCATCCATCTACTGGTGGCTCTAGAAGAGTTGTCAGTCTGAACCAAGGCCTGCGACTCCCAGTTCAGCCGTGTTTTGACCACCCTACGCCACAGCCCCTGCCTATGCAGATGTAATTATTTAGTTGCATAAAAGAATCATATTAATGTAATTATAAATAAATGAAAACTACCAATTAACTCTCCCAAATACAACTTTTTACTTGTAATTTACATGTACATGTTTAACCATGTATAACAGTAGCATAATTTTTATGTTTTGCTTTTTTTTGCTTAACAAAATATATCTTGACTGAAATTGACCTTAAACGTTTTATTAATGGAATAACTTTTAGCTTTCAGAAAGAGTTCTTGCTTGAAGATAAAGAACAATTTGCTAACCACAAAAGAGGAATCGATGCTAAGCTTTTAACTGCACTTCCTAAAGGTAAGACTTTTTCTAAATGATTGAACAGTGTTCCAAGCCTGTAAGCATTGTGTTGTCGGATTTTCTTTGAGGAACTTTCACTAACCTCTAGCTTCTACTTTCCTTTGTGTCATTTTCTCCCTTATCTAAGAATTAACCTCAACTGAAGTCTCTTTCTTCTTGGATTTGTAATCCTCACTTTTCTGCATGTTCTTTCCCTTTCATTTAAGCATCTTCATTTTCACTGGAGGCTGGGTGGACAGGATGAGAGAAGGTTCCTAGAATCAACCTCCCTCATCTCTTTCCTACCTTCATCTTCTCCAAGGGCACTGAGTTCCACTCATACGCCCATTTCTTCTCCACCTACCCCGTCCTATCCCTCCAAGCCTCTGATGCTTTCCAGTGTTCATAGCATTTACACTTACTATCTTGTAGCTCCCTACTGGGCTATTCGCTAGGCTACCAGCACAGGCTGTATCTTCATTGTTTCTCTTCTTCCCACAGTGGGTACTCACACACAGTTGGTGAATTAGTATTTTCATGGTAAAGATGCTCGTGCAGTAAAATACTTGCATCTGCTATCAGCCGACCACCCCTAGTTTTACCTGTGGAATGATGTGAACGTTGCCTGATCTTTGTTTCCACCAAGTATAACACTAGCACAAGGTAGTACCAGCTCACAAAGTGTCTTCATCTGGAGCTGTGTCGCCCTCTCTTCAGAAGAAACAGGTTTGGTGGAAGGTCAGATTTTTTTTCTACTCCAAAAGAGGAAAAAAACCACGAGATCAAGCCCCCCAAAAATTAGGCCAGAAAAAGTATTCTTTAAGTAGAAACTACATCCAGTTTAAAAGGCCCACTGACAACTTGGCGTCCATCCTGAGAAGTTGAATGGGTGATGCACCCAGATGGAGCCTGACAAGGATGGAGATTGGAAGGACTCCAGGGACTTGGCCTGGTAGAGAAAACTTGAACGGGGACATTTTTCAGTTTTCAAGTACTTACAAAACTGTCAACTGAAATGTAGGCTTATTGTATGTTGCTCTAGAGGCTAAAAATAAGAATAATGTGTAGCGTTACAAGGCAGTAAGTGGGATTTCATATGAGAAAGAAAATTCTCATAGTTCCTAGCACCTAGCAGTGAAATGAACTGCATCGTGGTCTCATCAGCTCTGCTCATTAGCTGTTCGAGGAAGGACGTCCACCCCTGTCAAGGGTAGGACAGATGCTGTGGAGGGTTCCCACCTGGATGAGTGTGTGGACCAGGTGTGAAATGGAAGGGTCCTCCCATTTTTTTAAGACTCTTTTTGAAAGGCAAAGAAACTCAATTTAATCTGAGCCAAACTTAAACAATCTGTGAAGATGATCAAAACAAAGTATAAGAATGAACAAACTGATTTTTAGCAATCGCTTAGAAGATTTGACTGATGAGGCAGAGTTCTCTATAGCAAAAGTTGCTTCCCTCTTCCTCTCTCTCCCCCAGTTCCTTTTGTTGATAAATCATACTGTAGACAATATTGGATCAGAAAAATTAAAAACAATATGAGATGCTAGTTTTCTTAACGTTCAACAACTTGTAACTCCATATATAACAAAACTTAAAAACACGTAAGCTTATTAACCGGTTTTACTAGTTAAAACATAATGTTCACAAATCAAAGATGGTAAATTTATGTATTAACCAGATTTATGTTTCTAAATTAACAAGATCTTTGAAACATGCTTACAAAGTATCAGAATCCCTCCTTCCCTGAATTTCATCTCAATTCCCTATAGTCTAGCTTCACAATCTTTGCCCTTTGTGAATTTGGGCAAGCGCGTTTGGAAAGACCCATGTGTTATTGGCAAGCTTTTCATTTTTCCATCTTAACAGATGTGTTAATGATTTTATCAGCTCTTGACTGGCTAGCTAATGTTAGAAATAGGAATTGATTATGGCTGTTTTAATGGCATAGAGATTTATGTTGTTTATAAGTTTACAGAAGTTTCTGTTTGTTTAGTGAGGGATTCTTCTGTGAAATTGAGAATTTAAAATGATTATTGGTGTTTCTCTAAAGGACTTCCTTTAACAGTGTCTCACAAACAAGTAATCAAGGGATTAATAACCTTTACCTATGTAAAGATTCTTGTA
This sequence comes from Equus caballus, assembly GCF_041296265.1. Taxonomy (NCBI): domain Eukaryota; kingdom Metazoa; phylum Chordata; class Mammalia; order Perissodactyla; family Equidae; genus Equus; species Equus caballus. Next base: position 18,476,565 of record NC_091712.1, on the reverse strand, counting down.
TTAAAGTAGATTTTCCAATTAGGAACTATGAAATAGACCAAATTATTACTCTACTTTTTTAAACACCTTTATTGACATGTAAGTCACATACCATACAATTCATCCATTTAAAGTATACGATTTAGTGGCTTTTAGTATATTCGCTGAGTTGTGCATCTGTCACCACAGTCAATTTTAGAACATTTTCATTAGCCAAAAAAGAAACCCCACGCTTCTTAGCCATCACCCCTCCTCCTTATTCCTCTAGTTTTGTAACTACTTATTTTATAAGCTGCTTGTATTTATATTAGTGGCTGCCATTCAAGTGTAAAAGTAAAAATGCATCACTCCTGTGGGAAGTAAGAGCCGTATTCAGAATATTCTAGATCTGGCGTCTGCTCTCAGGTTGTCACATGCAGGAGGGGGGAGAGGTGTTCTTGGCAGTCCCCCCGTCACTTATATTTCTTTGGAAGATTCTACTGTATTCAGGTTTGAGGACTGAACCCAACAATAACTTTACCAGAAAGCCTATTTCTCAGAGCTAATTGAAGAAACTGTGTTTTCCAAGAAAAGTGCCTAGCAGCCCAAATTATCCTGAGGATTGGTATTATATGTTATTACAAAGTATATTAGGCAGTTAAGTAACTTTTTTTAAAGTATTATAGCCCTGATGTCAAATGTCCTTAAGTTGCCGTTCTTGGAAAATGACCAACCAACTCCCATTAGAAATAACTAAAGAAACAGACTCATGGAATGCATATTGCTCAGACAAGGGCAGCAGACTAAACCAGCAGCTATAATAAGGGATAATTTAGTATATGTGAAAGTCTTAATGTACTTGAAAGCAAAGCATAAGATTTATCATCACAGAAGTTAGATCAGCTGTGCTTGTTTATAGCAGGATGGCAGGATGACTGACTGGTATTACTATTATCTGAACCATTTATGAATTATACACATATGGCACAGCATGCAATCAATTGAATTATAGCTGTTGAATCTAATTTTAGAAAACATTCTTATTCCTTATTTTTAGGAAGTATGCACTGAAGAATTTAGAGATAAAGCATCCTGCTGCAACTTACTCTTAAATGGTTCAGAAAAATCACTGTGTAAACATGAGTGCCTGTGTATACATACCGAAATACACATGTAGAGAGAGGAAAAGAGAAAAATAAACCAAATGGAGTAAAGTCTTAACATATAAATGATGTCTTTTAATTTCTCTGTAAGTCTGAAATTATATAAAACTTTTAAAGGAAAGAAAGCTTTGCTTGGTAGATCATAAATAATGATAAACTGTTCAAGACCATCAATCAGAAGACACCTGGGGTGGAACTGTTGGGAGTCTCCATAAAGAAACACTGGAGAGACAGCATAGATTTCCACACCACGGGTGACTTCCGCAATTTCCTAGTATTAACTTTTTCTCAATCCTTTATAATAAACCTGACCAAAATTCAGTGGGAGGGCCCAATGAGGATTACAAGTACTCGTATGAAATTTTTGTCCTGGGAAGGGACGAAAAAAGTACACATACACATCAGCAATTCAAATACAACATCGTTCTCTTTTATACAACACAAGTGTTTTCCCATGGGATAGATATACTAGAGTAATTATATTACATGTTTGTTTTACTAATTTTACTTTTAAATTATTGACTTGAAGAAAGGAGTCTGACTCAAGATGTCTGTCTGTTACTTCATTTTGTCTTCCACATCATTTCTTTCCCCTACAATCTCCTCTCTATAGGAATGAGGCAAATCTTGGTGATTAAAAATATATTTATTAGAAAGAATAGGCTGGTAATTTATTGTTCTAAAAGATTCATTATAGATTTGCACTAAGAATTAATAAGCTCACTGATACATTTAGTTTGATACATGACCTCATTTCATTCCTCAGTAAATGCTCAGAGTGGACTGTAAGATTATAGGCGTGAAATAGTTTTGGGTTTGAATGTGAGCTTGATTGAAGAGTGTAGTGATGGGCTAGTGGTGTCTGTCATTGGTGTAACCTAGGGTATGGATGGCCAGGGAACAAGCTGCCTATTTGAAATCTTTGTCCTGGGATCGACGGTTCTCAGGCCAGGACAACACCCTCCCTAGGAGGGGACTTTGGAAACATATGGGAGCATTTTTGTGTCATAGCAGTGGGAGTGATTTGGCATTGAGTGGGACAGCTAGGTAGACTCAACAGCCTGCAGTGCAGGGCCAGCAGCAAAGACATTGCCCACTCAAAAGGCATTAGCGCCCCAATGGTGATCTGTGATCTCTTCCAGAGCCAGCATTCTCAGTCTGTGACCCTGAAGAGGGGCACTGGATGTCTGCTCAATGCTATCCTAAGACTTCTTATACCCAGCAGTGCACGGCGATCAGATGGCAGTGTTCACTGGTGGCTGCCCAGCCTATGTTGTCCAGAAAGGGACAGAGAGCACCGTGGACAGTGGGATAACTTTGCTTGTCCACCCTGTCCTTCTCTTTCCTCTCCTCATCCCAGGCTTCTGGGGGTTCGGTTTCTGTGATGAATGACTATTCTGACCGTCAGCCTGCCCCCGTATCATGTTATCTTAGTCCTTATAGAATATTGAAGTGGAGGGGTAATGGCAGTAGGAAAGGATAGTTGTGTTGTGGGACATTTACATAGTCTCCCAATTAGTTGATCTTTCCTTCTAGAAGATGGGAAAAAAGAATATCAGGAAGCAACTTGTCACTTAGCTTTTTCACTGTACTGCTAGAAATTCTTTTTAATGTCTTTAGTTACATAATTTTTATAGAAAATTTTTAAAGTTTAATGAAATGAAAAGTGATTTTTCAGTCTTAAATTAGGACAAAAAAGTGTATCTTAGGGGCCGCCCCAGTGGCGGAGCAGTTAAGGTCTCGTGCTATGCTTTGGCAGCCTGGGGTTCACTGGTTTGGATCCTGGGCATGGACTTAGCACCACTTATCAAGCCATGCTGTGGCAGGCGTCCCACATATAAAGTAGATGTTACCTCAGGGCCAGTCTTCCTCAGCAAAAAGTGGAGAATTGGCAGTGGATGTTAGCTCAGAGCTAATGTTCCTCAAAAAAAAAAGTGCATTTTAACTTTTCCCAATAGAAGTTATGTGCCACTCTGTGTGTGTTACATTAATATTTTTATGCTTACTCTGTCTTATTCTGTTCAGACTGCTTTAACAAAATACCGTAGACTGAGTGGCTTATAAACAACAGAAACGTATTGCTCACAGTTCTAGAGGCTGCAAGTCTGAGATTAGAGTGCCAGCATGGTCAGGTCCCGGTGAGGAACCTCTTGCAGTTGCGCAGTGCCGTCTTCTCGAATCCTCAGGTGGAGGAAGGGCTAGGGAGCTCTGCGGGGCCTCTTTTGTAAGGACGCTAATTCCAGTCATGAGGGTGGAGCCTAATCACCTCCGAAGGTCCCACCTCCTAATAGCATCACTTTCGGTGTTAGGATTGCAACATATGAATTTGGGGGCCCATAAGCATTCAGACCACAGCATACCTAGCTGAAATAATTTTGGAGAAGAAAAGGCTCATTATGCCACTCAGGACCCCAATAATATAGGCTATTCCTCAGGTAGGGGTTTGAAGCATGGATTTAAGACATACCTTTCAGAGCGCTTGGAATTTGATTTCATTAGCTTCTTAAGTGGTCTTATGAAAAATACCAGCCCCATTCTCTTCTTTGGGGCTTAAATAATTAATTGATATCCTTTGGTTTATATCATCCTTGAAAATGTTTTCAAAATAGGTACTGCCAGTCATTAAATTTTTATCACCACAATCTCACTAGAGCTAATTTGCTAACTGGGAAACCATTACTGGCCAAGCTTCCTCAAAAGGCCAGTGCAGTATGCGCCATTATCCTTATACCCTTTTCTTCCAAATAGGAATGTAAGTGACACTGCAGAGCAAGCACGCCTCCGCCGCCGGCTGCTCTGCTTCCTGGGACGGCTAGTTGAGAGAGATTTTTCTGAGGCCAACTATCTTTAAAAAAGTCAAGCCAACTAAAATTTTAAGGTGGCTATCATTTAAAAATATATATAAGTACATGGTAAATACAAGGTTTGTATCTCTGAACACAAAGGACAATATGAAAGCCCTGTGTGTGTGTGTGCGATTTTGACTCATTACTAAAAATGACTACTTCGAAAAAATAAAATGGAAACTGAAGCAGTGAAACTTAAATTCCATGTATTCATACCCCCTCCTTCGAGTTTCTTCTTGGACTCAGCCTTTCAAAACGTTTCCTGGACCCTGGGGCTGTCAGCAACTCCTCTCCTTCCCCCACCCATTCCTGGGGCCTCAATAGGAACCACTCAGATGAGCCCTTATGAATTCACATGATTGAGGGGGAGTCCAGAAGAGAGTCCTTTATTCTCCACCAAATTTGGCCATTTCTCCAAAGAAACAACTATTTGGCATCTTAGTAATATCCTTGTAGTCAGTATCACATGAGTCCTTACCAACCTCAGCAAAACATTTGTCTTCTCATCCAGTGTTGCCAGAATTAGGGTAATTACTTCATCCGCCATCCACCTAAACTGTAGCAAAGAAACAACTGTTAACACTTCCCTCTAGTGCACGCCTGTAAGGGGAAGCTCAGGAGCTGTGTTAGTCTGACCTGTGGTTACCATCCGGCTATGCTGCAGTAGGTGCCGCTGGAAACCCAACCGGGTAGTTAGAGATATTTACAGGTTATGAGATAGGAGTGTCCTGAGTCGTGGTGGTTGCCGCCTGCTGATGGGCATGTAGGTCTTCCTGGACTAGCTCTACTTCTGCAAATGTGTGAAGTTTTCCATAATGAAAATCTTAAAATGCTTTTTTAAACCTAAAACAGTTAAAAATAGATTTCCCCTTCCTAGAGAGATCTTACTGTTCAGGCCTCCTCTGACTCCCCAGGATGAAGTAGAACCCGCTGCTCTTACTCCATCTCTTACTCTCATGGTTTTACTTCTTAACGCAAACATATGATGTGCGTGTGTGTGTACATGCTTCTCATTTGGCATCTGCTTCTCCCCATAGAAGACAATCTCCTGGAAAACAGGAACAGTGTCAGTTTTGTATCTCTCATTTGTGTGGAAGCCAGGAACAGAAATATGAGTTAAATAAATATATGTTGCATGAATGAATAAAATGAATGCATGACTACTAAATACGGGACTATCATTTTATTCTTTTTTGTTTTATTTTAGTTGCAGAATTAAGAAAAATCTTTGAACCAAAGAGGAAAGAATTTTCAGAAATGAAAAGGTAAGATATTTATTGTACGTAATTAGGAAGTAGGAGCGCATCCTGTATTCAGTTTTCCCTTGGAATTGATTTTCGTTGTTCACTATGCCCTTTTTGGTGTCTTGCACAGAAAAGAAAGAATTGCCAGGCGCTTAGAAGGAATTGAAGCCGACACTCAGCCCATCCTCTTGCAGAGCTGCACGGGGTTAGTGACTCACCGCCTACTGGAGGAAGACACACCCCGATACATGCGGGCCACAGACCCCGCCAGCCCCCACACCGGTGAGCATGCGTGTCATCACGTCGTCAAACAGGCTGCGCGAGATGTTTTTGATTGGTATTGGAAAATGGGATATTCCACGAAAATGAATTGTGTAGATACAGTTATTTATTAAATACATGTATTTGTTAAAAACAAAAACAACACGTCATCTCTGCCGTGCCTCACAGGTGTGGTCCTCTGGTATCACAGCAGTAAGAAATGCTTGCCCTTGGCACACTGTTGGGTAATTGATGACCAGTCATTTCTTCCCCCAGCCTGGAACACCTCAAGGGCCGGAACTGTCTTTCTCTTCGTACCCTCAGGGCCCCAGCATAGGACCTGCTGTCAGAGACCCTCAGTAAAAGTTTGTTTCGTAAAGGACTGAAAGAGACATGTTTGAGCAGAATGCCCAGGTGCTCAGCACAGGGCACAGCTGTCCTCAGCAGGCAGCATTTAAAGTACAGCTGGGGGCTGACCCAGTGGTGCAGCGGTTAAGTTCACACACTCTGCTTTGGCGGCCCAGGGTTCTCTGGTTCGGATCCTGGGCGTGGACCTATGCACCGCTCATCAAGCTGTGCTGTGGCAGGTGTCCCACATATAAAATAGAGGACGATGGCCACGGATGTTAGCTCAGGGCCAGTCTTCCTCAGCAAAAGAGGAGGATTGGCAGTGGATGTTGGCTCAGGGCTAATCTACTAAAAAAAAAAAAGTAAAGTTGGACCTTGAGTGATTAGGCGTCTTACTCTATGTGTTTATGCAACAAACATTCTATTTAAATTCTTTTAATCTATATGATTTTAAATGTATTGCCTGTTGGCCTCCTGTTAAACAGCGTGTCAAATATCACTGAGTTTTGCCTTGATTACTCAGTTGTTGTTAGGGGCATCAGATATCCAACCTGACCTTGGGAGAGGATGAGGCATACAGGCCTGTTTTTCCCACCCTCGTCTGTGGTCCGTGCTGCTGCTTTTTGTACCAGTGTTTTCTAGCTTCTTCCTCAGGGGCTGTTGCTCTGAGTGAGCATGAAGTGATCAGTTTGCTTCTCTCTACAGTTTCTGATCTTCTATAGCAGAAAATTAGAGAACTAAGATTTTTTAAAACTACACACATGAAGAATCAAGAATAGACAGAGTACCCAAATGTGTATCCAGAAATGAATCCTAGTGTGCGTAAAATGTTAATCTATGTCTTATATGATAATTTAAGCATCACGTGTTCCTGAGAAAAGGAAGAATTACTTAATTAAATGGTATTGGGAAGATGGGGCATAGTGGGGGAGGGGGGGGACATGATCCTCTTCTCACTTCACACTAAACACAAAAATAAGTTCCAATGATTCACGTGATAAATTTTAAGAAAATAATTAAAAACATGAAAATATAGGTGAATATCTAACTCAAGTTGAATGAAAAAGGCTTTCAAAACACAGAAACAGCTGTAGAAATTACACATGACCGGATCAGTTGACTTGACTACATTAACAATTAACATCTGTACTCCAAAGAAAATCTTGCATAGACTTCACAAAAAATTAGACAAGCAAATGTGAAAACATGAGTAAGATGAAGGCTCATATTCCTATAAAAGTTTACACAAACCAATAAAAATGACAGTAGGAATCAATAGAATGTACAGCAAGAAGCTTGGCCAGGTATTCTAGAGCAGAAAAAGAGAATACAAATGACTAATAAATAATTGAAAAATGCGTATATTCTCTTCTTCTAGTGTGTGATCCAAGGAAATTTTTTAAAGTAACACTCAACGTTTGTAAGAGAGCATGTGCTGCAGATTCGAGTGTAAATCAATGTAGATTTATGGAAATTCATTTGAGAGTCTAGCCAGTGTCTTAAAATGATGTCCTCTTTGATAGAGCAATTCTGCTTTTACCAGGCTACCTATTGTGATAATCAGAAACTCAGACTGACTAAAAGTTAGAAACAACTGACATGCCCAGTAATATGAGAAGGGTTAAATCAATTATAGAATGCCTGTTGGGTAGAATGTTATGAAGCCTTAAAAAATGACGTATTCAAAATATTTTCAAATGTAAGAAAATGTTTTATATAGAACATTAATGTTATATAAAACATGAATTATTTTATATGGAAAAAATCAAATATATAAAAGAATAGAAGGAATATATAGAAATGTTTGGCAAATTGTCAATTTATTATTGATTATTATATATTAGTGGTTATTGGTGATTTGGGGTTTTACCTTCCTATATTTTCATGGTAGACATTTTCTACATCAAATGTGTACTATAATTGGAAAAAGCTACTTCTGTAAAAAAAAAAAACAAACTCAACCACAGCCTGGTGAATATTGATATGAATCATTATTGTTATGGTTACTATCAGATCCTGTGGGACCACAATCCGTCACTTAAGAATTACAGCAGTTCAAATATCTGTTATCTTTTCTAGAGGACTCTGAACTCGTCCTCTGGCCTCACACATGAAATATTAAACTCAAAAACAAAAAAGTACATAACTAAGGGGAATAAGCCCTGAGCAAGGATTGAACCGTCTGAGGAGCGAGGAGTGGGGCTTTACTGAGGCCGGTGGAACAGCCACGGCCTTCCTGAGTCTCACTGCAGAGCCCAGAGTCCTCAGCATCTCAGGGAGTCCCCCTAGCTAACCAACCTGTGTGAGAAGCTGGTCCTTTGCAGCAAGGGCGCTCGAGTGTGCATTGTAGAACAGAGGATAGTGCGGCGGCCCCGTGGCCGAGTGGTTAAGTTCACTCGTTCCGCTTCAGCGGCACAGGGTTCAGATCCTGGACGCGGACATGGCACTGCTCATTAGGCCACGTTGAAGCGGCGTCCCACATGCCACAACTAGAAGGACCCACAACTAAAATATACAACTATGTACTGGGGGGCTTTGGGGAGAAAAAAGCAGGAAAAAAAAAAAAGATTGGCAACAGTTGTTAGCTCAGGTGCCAATCTTTAAAAAAAAAAGAAAACAAAAAGAACAGAGCATAGTAGAAAACAGAGCATAGTAAATGTGTGTCTATTGGGTAGAATGTTATGAAGCCTTAAAAAATGATGTATTCAAAATATTTTCAAATGTAAGAAAATGTTTTATATAGAACATTAATGTTATATAAAACATGAATTATTATCTTGAAATCTGTGTGTATTAGCCGTATGATCTTCTTTTAGGCCGATCAAATGAAGAGGAAGAAACTTCTGATTCTTCGGTAGAGAAGCCAATTCGATCTAAACCCTACCCAGAAACCTCAGGCGTCCATGGTGACTCATCTTACAGTTCAGGGGTCATGGACACACAGAGTCTTGAGTCCAAAGCCGAAAGGATCGCCAGGTACAAAGCGGAAAGAAGAAGACAGCTGGCAGAAAAATATGGACTAAGTCTGGATTCTGAAGCAGACTCTGAATCAACATCTCGATATACCAGGTCCAGGAAGGACCCTGATGCTGTGGACAAAAGGGGAGGAAAAAGTGACCGACAGGCCGAGTCAAGCAAAGAGTCAAGTTCTCTCTACACCAGGACTGAGATCTCGGGGCTCAGGACGGGCGTGGCAGAGTCCAGGGACTATGCCCTCCCTGGGAGCGATGGCGTCTCGGACACCGACGTGCTGCTCAACGTGGAGAACCAAAGACGAGGTCAAGAGCAGAGTGCCACCGGGCAGGCCCGCGACCTGCCGCCCACGGCTGAGAGCTCCTCATCCTTCCCGTTCTCCGGGCGAGACTCCTCCTTCAGTGAAGTGCCAAGGTCCCCAAAGCAAGTGCATGGCGTGTCCCTGTCCTCGCCTCGGCAGCCAGCCTCGCCGAGCCACACCACTGGGGACTCGCCATTCCCCGCCGAGGCTCGGTCCAGGTAAGCATTCAGCGCGCTGACTGCCGTCGAGTTGGGGCAGTGCCCCTGTCTTCTCTCTGCCTCCCCGTGGCTTGGAGTCTGGGTATTCTTGGCATTCTGCGGTCTCAGCTCACTGTAGAAATAATATGACTGTTTAAAATTTCCACAATATCAAAACAGGTGCTACGGAAGCAGGAAGCTTCACGTTCTTTTTTTTTTTCTCGTATGTTCTTTTTATAATTAATAAACTGAACAGATGTCATGGGGCCACTTTTAAGGAAGCCTCACTTCAGGACCCTTCGTACTGTGTTTCTCACCTGTCTTTAACAATGGCCTTTCTCTCTGTATTTGTCTGTAATCACGCTCAAGACTTTTTGGTGATTGTTTTCGTTGCTGGGGTTGAGAATCACAAAGCAGAAGGACCACCACTAACCAGTGGCAGGGTCTCGGTCCAGGGTCCAGAAGGCTGACTGCAGTATACACTGAACATAACTGTAACGTATACGTGTATAAGTGTATCAACACACACGCTAGGAAAACAACTGTGTATAAGAACGGCTCGTTAAAACCGTCAGCCCTCAAGAGAAATTGCTGTGTGATAGGATGGACCAAAGACAGGAATGGCTCCCATTTTGGAAAATCAGAAAAGGGATAAAATCACAACATCAAATGCCAAAAGAGAATATATTTCTTTCTAAATTTAAATTAAAATAGTTAAGTTGAATGTAAATATTTAAATTTAATAATTGTGATGACCATATTTAAAATGCAATTTGCTTAAACGTCCTACTTGAAGTTTTGCGTGAGTGTCTAGGTAGACTCGTACGTGTATTTTTCAGTTCAAACAAGCGGTAGCTTCACAGATGAACTGAGGGATAAGAATTGAAGGGCCGACAAACTTATTCTGCAAAAAAAAAAATATGTTGGAAAATACCCCTATTTATTTCACAGGGGACAGAGCAGTAAATGTGGTCATCTTTCAGTGGCAGTAATACGTCTAGAACAGATCGTTTCAGTTACTGGTGTTTATTGAGCCAAAGACCTGTCACTGCTTACTTATCGTCCACAATAAAATACTTAGAGATAGTAGCTTCTAAGAGAATTAAATACTGTAGATCCTGAGATTGTATTTTGAGAGCCTTTGTTCTTCCTTTGGACTTGACTACTTGAAATTTAGGGACTGTGACCTGTTGTCTCATATTTTGAAATGAAGCTGTTTTGGGGGAAATTTGTATTTCAGAGTAGAAACAGTGTTCTTGGTTTAGTTACTCTATATCAAAACAAATTCTTCGTGTGCTTTGTGAGCAGGACAGAGAAACCTAACATTCCAATTTAGAAAGAAAAATTGAGATTTATAGTTAGAAGGATTAAAAAATAATGAGGAATCTAATTTGTGATTGCCAAATTATGGAAACTGTGTAAGTTGTGAGCACAGTGTCTAGGTTACTCACCTAGATCACGTATAATGGATTCTCACTGAGATTTTGAATTCGTTGTAATAATACTTAAAACTTTGTTGACTATTCCAGGTAAAAAGATAGGATACTTAACAGTTTTGTGTGATTTAGAACCTTAAAATTCAAAAATATATATAACAAAATCTTAGGAGCCATTTCTTTCTGGGTTGTTTGAAGAGGATATTACCCAGAAGTCTTCATAAGCCTAGCCTTAGCCTCACAGTAGAAAGCCATAAGAGAATTAAGAATTTGTGAAGAAGTTCTTGAGGAGGCACGTGCTTTATTTTTTGAAGCCACCAAGGCATGCAATTCTATGATTGCTAGGAAAAGAAACACAGATCGTTTCATATATATGTGTGTGCATATATATGTATATATGTATATACACATAAAATACTTGAGATATATTTACATTAAAAAGGATGGGAAATAATGTGTGACAACTGTGACATTAAAAAATAATTGATTTATATTGTAATGACTCCAGTTGTTCAGCTTATAAAGATGGATTTAAAATAGGTTAACCTTCTGCTAGAAGTCCTTTTTCTTAGAGCTGGGAAATTCAGGTGTCAGACAATCATTGTTGTCTGATTTCCATTTGGAGGGAAGAAAGAAAAACAAACCTTTGTGAACTAAAACAATAACCAAAGAAACCTCGAAGACCCAATAACCATAAGTGAAAATAAGATGCCATCTGACATGGAAATATATAACACAAAAGTTTAAGAAGATTAAGGAATGAAAAAGAATTATCTACAAATAACAAAACAATTTAATACCACATTTCATCGTGAATTTGCTCTATCATTGAAATGGAATATTTTTCTCACTACTGTACTATACTCTCATTACCTAGCTCTACCATGTTATTTGGCTGCTAATCTCCAAATTAACTCATTCCCGTTTCATTTTATTTTGTGCTCACTAGCAAGAGGCTGTTTTTATTTCATTCATTAAATATGAACACATCACTCGTGAATATACAATCAAAAGATTGTATGTATATAGTGTCCTAAAAATTTAAATGTGAGCCGGACATCAAATGCGTAGTTTTGTGTGTACTCATAGACTAACACGTGTATGACAGAATGGTCATTAGTTCTTACACCTCATTGTCAAGCACTGTAAGCTCAGTCACAGTCTTTGGGGCGTTATTTAGCTGAGTAATAAATTTATTTCAGAATTATTTAACATTCAATGTATATGATAAAGAATGTATTTATATATGTACATTACATGCTCAGAAACCCTGTTGGTTGCCTGGGGATCAGGTGAACACGTTGTTCTGAATCAAACTAAGAATACGCATAGTAACAGGATAGAGCGTGAGACACCTCCCATCCCCCACCCCCCATCCCCCAATCCTGCCAAGCCCCGTAAACTTGGAATGTCAGTGTTTTCTGGAAACGTGGTGTTCCTGATATGAACCATTCTTTGTTAATTAAGCCTCTGTGAATTTTAGAATAAAATCGAGAGGTCTGGAGCCTATGGATTATGCAAATTTTGAAAAATCTGAGCTCTTGCTATTACTACTAGAAATTCTGAATTCAAGATTCCTGTTGAATTTGCTGTTTTGCACATCTCCTATTTTCTGAAAAAATAAAATGCACCGTCTTGGTTACTTCTGTGAGTGGAGAAACGCACCACCCCACATCCCACAGCTGCTCTTTTCCTGAACATCAGCTGTGCTCTCCATTCTCAGTGAACTACGCGACTGGGAGAGGGGAGAATTTCACCTCATTTCCTAGTGGTGATCCATTCTAGAAAATCCTTGTTCATTTTTTTTTTCATTACTGTACTGCAATCCTCACCACTCCTTCTCCCATTTAGCAAATTGTGCCGTTTGTGGCCAGAAAATGATTATGGTGGCTTCCTGCAGAGCTGATGCTGAAATTTGACCTGGAGAGAGCTGCTGTGGGTAAATCATGGTTTGGACAGGGCTCCTCATGACACCAGAGAGCAGTGGATCGGCTCAGGAAGCTGGACCAGGGCACCCTCCAGAATGAAACTTAGACTTGGCCAACCAGGATGGAAAGGAAAGGGCTTATGCTGTGCTCTAATAGCTTAATTCTGATTGCATTTGCTTGTCTCCCAGTGAGAGGTTTGAGTCTAAAAACTCTCTGCAGAGGCTCAAGCTCATTGTTTAGCTGTTGTCTGCTGACCTACACCGTTGGAAATGTCCACCCGCTGCAGACGGAGATAACTGCCCCAGACCGTCAGCAGTCCTGTCTCAGCTCCTGTCTCTCGGGTGGCAGGAAGGTTATCTAACACACCCTCCATGTCGGGGCAGAACATGGTGGGTCTCTGAGGATCCGCTCTCTAAAGAAGAGACCTCTGGGGACCCCTCACAGATTTGTCCCAATCTTGGCATAGAATCCTCTGCACCTCTCAGTCCTTGTGCCCCAGACATCTGCGCTCCTCATCGTGCTCTCTGCCTTAGGGCTGCTCATATGTGATTAACTCATCCCTATTTTTTTCCGTTTTTTTTCTGTTCTCACTGGCAAGCATCAATTTCTGTTCATTGAATTAAATATGAATATGTCATCCAAAATACTTGCAACTATGTCCTAAAACTTCAAATGCCTGCCAGATTTTAAATGCAAAATTTTGCCCGTATGTGTGTGCCCTTGCACATTCACACACACCGGTGTATATATACAAAGCATCACTAGCGGTTTTTCCAAACAAGCAGCTAAACTGCTAATTTTAATGAGATGCTGAAGTTAATAGCCATTCTTCTTAAGCTGAATAATAATGTTTTATAATTAGAAGCTATTATATAACTAGAGCTGGACACCCACAGGGTGAAACTAATTTTCCTGTGCTGGATGTGTCTTCACTTGGGTGGCAGGAGGCATTTTTTAGTCTGTCTTGTAGGGGTTATAGAGAGTTAAAGCATATCCTTATACCCTTGGGGCTACAGACCAAGAGCAACTCCTGTTCTCTAGGACAACTTAGGGTGAGTTCCTCTTTCCTGGTAATACAATTCTCTGCAAGTACCCTATAGCCGTCTCCCAGGGGAGGTAAGCCCTGCCCTATGGGGAGATGGCTCACCCCAAGGCCCCACAAAATAGATACTCCATGTTAAAAAATTTTAAATCCATAGAACCAGAAGTAACCCTGGAGATTATTTAGTTTAAAAATCTATTTCATACCTGAAAAAACTAAAGATGGAAGAAGTTAAGTAACTGAATTAAGACCATATAGCTACTTTGACAAAAACAAGTCCACTATCCATCATCCATTCATTCATTCACGTTCTCTGGATCCACAGAGGTCTTTCCATTACAGTCTACTCTTGTTATTTATATCGTTCTATTTTCCACCGTAGTGGAAAAGAGTTTGCTGGTTTTGCCCTTCGAAGGTTAGAAATTTTAGGAAAGATAATCAGAGGTATAATAGAAACAGTTTATGTGGATTTACGTAAGATATTTAAAAGCCTCATCCTCATAAACAAAATGAAAACTTGTAGTCTAGGAGGATTCAAACTCAATAGGCATCTGTCCGTCTATCGAGACCTCATAGGTATTGATTTATGGGTTAATTTCAGCTCTAAGGTAGTTTAGCTAATCATTGAAGAAAATTGTATCGAGCTTTCTGTGTGCCAGGCACTGTGCACCTAGATGGGCATATCATTAAAAATTTTGTGGGAAATAACTACACCACAGTGGGGTAAATAAGGTTCTAGAGACCAAGGATGGATGTCATGGGAATACAAGATGGTGTATTAATTCTTCCCCCTTGGAGAAATGGTCATATTTGAACCAAGTCCTTGAGGATGTGGTGAGTTTGCTAGACATGGAGGCAAAGCTGCTCTAGGCAAGAAGGCACAGCTGTCCAGTGTAGACCTAGAAGGAGGGGGACGCGATGAGGCTAAGAGCCAGGTGGGGACCAATCGCGAGCACCCCAGATGACACAACAAAGCCTTTGGCCTTTGCTTGTGGACAATGGGAAGTGCTTGAAGCATTTTAAAACAAGAATGATTATGTATTTTAGAAACCTTGGTCTGGAGGAGTATGGAGGGTTGGTCTGAAGGAGAACTGATTCCACTGAGGATGGCCACTGACCTGATGGTGGTACTTACCCAAGCAAGAGATAATGAAGTCTCTGGGTCCAAGTTAGTGTTTTCCATTAACTTTGTCCTGTTTGGCATTTTATTAACTAATCTGGAAGATATCGATGATAGGGTGATCAGATTTCTGGAGGAGGGATTGTAAACTTGGCAATAGAAAGAAAGAGAGTGGGGAGAGAGGGATGGAGGGGAAGGAAGATGAGAGGGAGGGCGAGAGAGAGAAGAAGGAACTGGAGCATGGAGGCAAGAGAGCACATGTACCTGCAATAATGGTCAGAAACTAACAAGATGAAATTTAATAAAGCTCTTTATTTAGAGGGGGGAAGAATCAGTGTACAAGTTCAGGATTGGGGAAACCTGATTTAACAGCAGTTCGTGGGAAACAGACCTAGGAGTTTTAGTTGACAACAAGTTCTTTATGTGACTGCCAAAACGGCTGGTCCAATCTTGGGGTCCTTTAATGAAAGTGAACTGTCAGTAGCACAGGTAGGCCTGGTCCACCTGTGTTCTGCAGTGGTCGGATTACATCTGGGTGTCTCCTTCTGATTAAGCTGGTGACAAATGAGAACGTGTCCAGAGTCTACCTTCCTACCTGCCCTGCTTTCTTGACCTTTCCAAGGTTTCATAAACTTCTCCTGGTCTTAATAGAAACTAGAATCATGTTTGGAGTCTGCTACACATTCTCTGGTGCTTAGACTCTCAAACCAGTCTGTTCTTCCATTATCAGGCTGTCTTTTTCCCAGTGCAGTTATAAAGCTAAAGCTTGGCTTGGCATGGGGAACCCTAATGTTATCAGTGTGGCTTCTGGTTGATGATGATTCTGCCAAAAGAGAAAAGGAGAGAAGGAGATCATGAACCAAATGAGATGTCTCACAGATGCAGCTTCCCCAGCACCTCCTGTCTTAGGAAGAAGGACATTCAGGTTCCCCACACCCTGCAACGAGGCTGACCTACCCAGGAAAGGACTTTAGCCATTTTCTCAGGATGCCCCCAAGCATGGCACCATGAATTGGTATTATGCCAGTCTATAAGATTGGTGAGGATGATCTCAATGAGAGCGTCGCTTTAGTAGAAGCCTTACAGGAGGGGTCCATACCTTGTCTTAGTCATTTTCATATCTCCCTCCCTGCCTCTGCCCAGCATCCAGCACATACCAAATGGTTCAATGTCATTTTCGAATGAATGTTCTGCTGTTTTCCATGTTTTCTTAAAGTGTCACCAAACTATAGCAGTGCTACTTGAAATAGCCAGTCTGTAGACTGTTGATCAGCCCACACCTCTAAGGGACTGGCACCTGCATGTGAATCGTGGGTCGTTTCCTTCATCGAGAAAGTCATGCTATGAACAAAATGTCTGCTGAACTAAACAGCAGGCGCTCTGATGTTGCTCATTTTCCTTCTGGTGCAAGGCTGTTGTCTCCTCATGGACCAGTGACACCCATCAGCAGAACACGCTTTGAGTAGCACTTGTTTATATGGCAAGGCTCTTTCCACCTTGTCTGAAGTTGGAATTCTTGTATATGGTCTTGAGTCAGTGTGCTCGTAAATTATTAGTAAACTGTGAGTGGGAATCATGATAAGTGCGCAGAAAAGGCTGATTGATTCTAGGCTAGTCTCGTGACTAAGGCAGTAGAGTCCCTGGATTACTTTGTTTTAGGAGGGGTGATTAGAATCCAAGCAGGAGAGATGGAAATCCGAGTGCATCTGGGAACCAGTGGCTGGATCCACTTTGGAAGGCCCACTGCACACCTCCCTCAGAGCCCGGCACTTTCTCCGGCAGCTCTGTCTGTTGGTGCACCTTCTGCCGGCTCCCTTTCCTGGCTGAGGTTGCAGGGTTTCAGCATTCAGCGCTGAGCTTAGCTCAGAGGGAGGCTGGAAAAAATTGATTATCTCACATGTTTATCCTGCTTCTGCCCGAGAAGTCTCTGCATTTCTGTTTTCATTGCTCAAGGAGTCCTCACTCTGTAATCCAACAGTGTTATATTTTTTAATTGAGGTATAATTTACATCAAAATGCACATATTTTAAGGATGCAGGTTGATGAGTTTTGGGAAATGTACAGGGATTATCCCAGTTGAGATAGAAAACGTGTCCATCACCACTGTGCCTGTCCCCCAACAGATTCTTGACTCTCTCCGCAAGGACCTGACTTAGATGTCGCAGCCTGACAGTATCACATACTCACACACTCATTACGTTGTATAAACCAGTTCTTCCCACTGTTAATTTTTTACCAAGCCTTAATTATTACAAGCAGTTAAGCATAACATTAAGGGATACTACATAAAATAACAGCATCCAGGCAAGATTTAAAGAAATGAAGAGAAAAAAAACCCAAGGCATCATTGCCACTATTCAGATGTGATCTCTTTTTTGTTCACATTTTTTAAAATTCACTAGCTTTTATACCACTTCTCTGAAACAGTGCCCTCTAGGGCATCATTTTAAATTTTGTACTTTTATGAAATGTTACATTTTTTAATCTGAAATAATTTCGTACTTTTATGAAATGATGTATTTTTAAATCTGAGTTTGGGCATCCCTTGGCCACTGCACAGTATTATAATCAGGCTAGACTCTATGATGGACAATTTGGTCCAAAAAACTTCCATTATTTTCCATAGTTTTGGGCTGCCTGTGAATTAGCCAGATCAGTTCTGTACTTTGATTCACCATTTTTGGGAGCCAAGGCATGCTTTTAATCAGCTTTCCAAAGGAAGAATTTGGCTTCTCAGCTATGTAAACACTTAAAGAGTGACCACTCTGGGCTCTTCTCAGTTCTTTCCGTGGGTTTCGCAGTCTCTTTGGGCTTTGGGAGAGAAAATTTGAAGGAAAGAAAGAAAAAAGATCCAAAACAGGAATTGACTGCGTGTGGTCCACATCTTATTTACTTTTTATTTATTATTTACTTTTTTTGCTTTTAAAAGACAAAAAAAGATATTTGAATTTAAGAATCCCATTAACTGCACTAAACATCTGCATCAAAGTAAATTCCTTCACCGTGACCATTACCCAGACCAATTCTGAAGATAGGCTGAGTTCATTTTTAGAAGGTTTAAGTTTTTTAATATTATTTTTATTGAAATAGAGTTTCATACGGTAAAATTCACCCTTTTTAGTGTACAAGCCTATAAACTTTGACAAATATATAAAGTTATGTAACTATCACTACAGCGAGATATAAAATAGTTCCATCAGCCCAAAAAAATTCTCTTGTGCACCTTTTGGTTGACACCCCCACCAGGCCCTGCCAACCAATAATCTGTTTTCTGCCTACAGTTTTAGACTTTTTAATATGTAAAATCGAATTCCTTGAGTATTTTGTTTTTGTCAATTTGAAAGAATTTATAAAAGAATTTGATGAAAATCATAGGAGAAATGTTCATGTCGACTGTTTATAACATTCTCAAGAAAGAAAGCCATCTTAAGTGGTTGTGATTTAAATTTACGAGGTCGTTTATACGGAGTTGATTTTTAATTTCAGACTTCCTAGTGAATACTCAGCACAAAATGAAGTCAAGTCTGCATACCGAAGTTATTTTCCCTGACGCTGGCATTATGTGTGTCATAGCCAACACAGGAATATTTATTGATGAACAGTTAATATTTAGCTCTTATGATGTTGAGTCTGCAAAGTGCCCATGAAAGGGGGAATTAAGTTTCATGAATTAGGTGCCATGTCGCATTATCATTTTATTGTGCCGGAGGAGAGCCAGCGGAGAGAGCAGTCCTGCTGAAGTATTCTCTTGGTGCTCAGAGTATTTGTAATTCCTCCCTTAACATCACCAGTTGTAAGTTCATTCCTCCCATGAATTTTCTCATTTCCAAGTGGCTGGTTCTTTCACTTGTCTTCTGCTATAGACTGCTTTTGTGGGGGCAGGAGACAAGATTTCACCCACCTTGCCACATCTGGGCCCCAGCATCCCCCTCCTAACCACCCCCATCCCACCTCAACAGTGAGCGCCCTCTGAGCCAAATTGTCTTCAATGCCGACTCCTTTGATTTCATGTTGTACATTGGGAGAAACAGAGGAAGAAGGTGATTGGGTTTGTCAGGATTTCCAGGTAATTGGGTGGCTCTCTGCTGGAGGTGAACAGGCACAGCTGAGAGCAACGTCTGGTCAGGGTTGTGGGCGTGACCAGGAAGCCTTTGGTGCCTTCCTTGCTTAGCCCGAGAGCACGTGAACACTAGCATCCCGACTACATCATTACTCACTCAAGCCAGGGAGGCATTACTCATTCAGTACTCGTTCATTTTCCAGAAATCAGAAGCCTGTGGTTCTGGAGGAGAAGACATAGGTTTGTGGGTCCCACAGCACTGGGTTCAAGCCCCATCCTTTCATTAACCAGCTTGTGATCTTGGGCAGTTAATATACTTTTTCTACACCTTCCTTTCTTTATCTATGAAATGAGGATGAGAATACCTCAGAGAGTTGTTGTGGAGATTGTCATTCAACAGTTCATCCAGTCTACAAAGATTTATTGAGACCTGCTATTTGCCACACACTGTTCTGAGTACTGATGGTGCAACAGTCTCTTCTCCCAAGAAGCTTATCTATCCTAGTGAATGGAGAGAGATGATAAACAAATACATATGTAACATGACAGGTGTGGTAAGTGCTATGAAGAAAACTCGAGCACTTCAGTGAAGGCAGAGAGAGAAAACATTGAGGGGTTCTATTTGATTTAAGCGGTCAGGAAGGTCTCTCTGCTAAAATAACAGCTGAGCAGAGACCTACATAAAGTGAGGCAGCAAGTCATGCAACTATTGGGGTGGATTGGCACGGGCAAAAATAGCCCCTGCAAGGCCTGAGTGGATACCGTGGGTGGAGCATCTGAGGAGGCCCCCGGTCACCAGTGCAGCAGGAGCATTGGGGTGAGGTCGATGTGATGTGTCAGGGAGGGGTGGGCAGATCGGAGGGCGGGGGCCTGTAGCCCACTGGGAGGGCTTTGGGTTTTGCTCTAGATGATGTCTGGTGCCATATAAGGGTTTTGAAAAGAGGGGTGACCAATCTGCCTTCCATTTTAAAATAATTACCCTGACTACTGAGCTGAAAACAGGCTGAAGGTGGGCAATGATGAAAACAAGTAGAGTAATCAGGTGGTCATCTCAGTGATCTAGGTGAGAGATGGTGGTGGATTGGACTAGAAGGATAGCAGCAGAGGCAGTGAGAAGAGGTTATGGTTTGAAAGTAACCAGTAGAATTTGCTGATGACTTAGAAGAGAAAGATCTGAGAGAGAAAAACAGATGAGTCAAAGGTGAGTCTCAATTTTTTGGCCGGAGCAACCCAAAGCAAGGAGTTGCCATTTGCTGAAATAGGGAAAACTCCAGTACAAGTTGAGTTTGGAGGGAAATCAAGAGTTCATTTTTTGGATATGTGAAAATTAACCTGTCTATTAGATATCTTAGTGGAAATGTCAAGTAGCCAGTAGAATCCACAAGTCTGAGTTCAAGGTGGGGATCAGGATGGAGAGGAACATTGGAAGATCGTCAGCAGGAAGTGAAAGCTGGAGGAGATCCTCAAGGCCTTGACTGCTGATGGGGAAGGAAAGGAGACAGAGCTTCGGGGCCCCCAGCTTTAGAGGTATGGATGGTGAGGAGGAATCATCAAATGACGATGAGTGATATAGAAGGCAGGCGAGGGGAGTGATCGCCTGTTCTCAAATGCTACTAGTGAGTGAGTAAGAAAAGGACCGAGAAGTGACCACATTCTGCAATATAGTGGATATGAAGTGCCTGGGACAGCCTTGTGGACAATAAGTGTTTAATTAAATTTAGGTGTCCCCCCACCCCCTGCTCTTTTTTTTCTGGTTTCGGTGGCAGAAAACCTCACCCAAATAAGTGCCTTAGCCAACCTCAAGGATCCTGAAAGCATTCCTTTGAGAAACACTATTCTAAATCACTCTTGCTTTCAATGTACCTAAGACAAACTCAGGCCCTCCTGGTGAGGCTGGACCCGTTCCTCACAGTCACACAACTTCTGAATTGGGACTCATTATGTGTCATCTCTTTAAAATATAAAAACAGTAACTCATCAACTTGTACCTATGTTGTCTACAAAGAAGAAAGGAGAGGAGACCAGCATGTTGAAGTGCTTACCGTGTTCTTGGCACGATGCCTTTGCATACGTTTATTCCTCCTTACATTGTTATCATTATAAATGAAATGTCAAATTTTAACTATTCTCTACCATGGCAGCAGTTACTTGGTTTTTGGCTAGTTCCATCCCTTATGATGCAATGAATAAATGGAGCCTAGCAAAGTCCCCCAGTGTCTAATTTTCATTTTGCAAATGCTGACTCAGCATATTCTTAAACAAGTCTCTGGTAATTTTTTATAGTGATGCTAGCCAGGTTTTAGTCTTATCAATAAAAGCCATGTTCAGAAAGTTGTAGAGGACTTCACAGTTTACAAAGTACTCTGCTATACAAAAAGCATCTGAGCCTTAAAATAACTCTGTGAGGTAGCCATGTTAGTTACAGTCAGGAATCGCTTAACGGCAAGGATGTGCTCTGAGAAATGCGTCATTAGGTGATTTCCTGATTGTGCAAACATCATAGAGTGACTTACACAAACCTAGATGGTACAACCCAATACACACCTAGGTTGCATGATAATCATCTTATGGGACCACCGTCGTGTATGCCGACCTTCATTGACCAAAACATTGTTATGAGGCTCATGCCTGTATATTAACTTGATGGTTTTCAAAAGCAAATATCCGTCATTTCCTCTTTTCTCACTATATTCTGTGCTGCATTGATTGCCTCCTTTCTTAGCTGCAGCTGATATGCTGAACTATTCCTATGTTTACCTAAATGTTGAAAATTAGACTCTTTATAGTTGGAAGTAAAATGGCTTTCCATTTTATTTGGAATGGGTTTTTTATTTGCTGTAAGCTAAATTGCTGTACTGCTGGGGATGGGGAGGTGGGTGATAGGTTTCAGTGTAGAAAGACAGGGGGATGTCACTGGAGAAACAGGTCCAAAGCTACACAGTGACAGACTTCAGTGGTCACAGCAAAATGTACAGTAGTGGTGACAGACAGGTGCCTGTCAGCTTGACCTAAAACTCAAACTAAAATGATTTTAGAAAATTAAGATAACTTTATTATAATTATCATTGTATTCTTTTGGAAATTGTTTTTGGCTAAATTCCAGCCTGGTATTAAAGGACTCTTGCAAATAGGTTGGTAAGGTTTTGAGGTGGTAAACATTTTAACTAGCATGTCGAATTTCCATTTTTTTTTCCTCATTGTAAGAGGATACAGGTCCGTAGCTTGCACATTCCTCCTGTGTCTTGTTTTCCATATTACCACAGGGTTTTCCTTGCCTATGATTTTTCTCTAAAATATTTTCAGCCTGGCATAATTATTTTGTCACATTCGACCTTGCATTATGTTCGATTGCATGTTGAGGAATGAATGCATAACCATATATTATCTTGCCTATCACAGTGTAAGTTTTTTAATGGCTAGGATGATGCCTCATTCCCCTTTGTTACTTCTTAGAGCATAGCTTAGTGCTTTGTACAGTCTTGCGTCACTTAACGACGGGGATCATTCTGAGAAATACGTCGTTAGGCGATTTCGACATGCAAACATCATAGAGTGTATTTACACAAACCTGGGTGGTATAGCCTGCTACACACCTAGGTTGTATGGTACTGATCTTATGGGACCACTGTCGTATATGTGGTCCGTCATTGATGAAGACGTTATTACACAGTGCATGACTGTACATAGTAGGGACTCAGTAAACATTTGTTGACTGGACCTGAAGTAGTATTGGTAACTGCGGTGTCGGTTGCATTATTCAGTAATAAATATAAAAGGAAAATGTATAATAGCAATTAAAGATATCTTATTGAATTTCTGTTTATTTATTTCCTTTATTTGATATATAGTGTTTTGCATTGATGCTATTTTTATCTTTGGCTATTTACCAATGTACCTTAACAAAACTTACAGACGATAAGTTGCCTTATATTTTTAATCCAACTTCTTACAAGAAAATTGTTCAGTATGTGGGCAGAGTGTGACCATGATAGACTCCTAAATACTTTAAAATTACTTGAAAAACACTTTATTGGGTGGCTTTCGATGTATTTATTTCTCTCTCTTGATTTTTATAGTGAGCCAAATGTCCTGGAAATTCCATGAAATGAATATAAACCCCATGGCAAAATGTGCTTATACATTTTCAAAAGCCAGGATTAATCTTTACTTAACAAAAACCAGCCTTTATATTTTAAATTACAATTACATCTGTGAATATGTTGACATTTTAACAAAAAGTATCTGAAGTTTTGTTTTTTTGTACATGATAGTACAGGGAAACCCAAACATGAGTGGTTTCTACAGAAAGACTCCGAAGGGGACACACCTTCACTTATCAACTGGCCTTCCAGGTATATCCCAAGTTGAACCCCTCGGCTTACGTTGAGTGCTCCTTTCCTGCTGGTCTGACTTGCTGTTCCACACAGTACCCAGGCTAACTCTCCTCTTTTTAATGGCCGTGCGTTTAAAAATCACGTGCTCAGAAAGGGGCTGCTCAAAGTTACTTTCTAATCATCTGCTTTCTCCTCCAATTGCCTTAATCCCTGCTAATAGTATTTCTCCTCACTCCTCTTTCTCCCACTTTTTGAAAATCTTCTGATTACACCTCGTGCCTTTCTCCTTTCTCACCAACTCACCTACTGCCAGAAGGGGGTGGAGTGAGGGCCTCACCAGCCCCTCTGGGTTGCTGTCCTCTTGTCACACTAACCAGCTGGCGTCCCATCTTGTCATCACCCCCTCCACCCAGCACTTGTAGTCTCCTCCTTTTCATGTCTCCTCGTCTCTAAACCAATAGTTAATTTGCAACATTTATATTTAGGGCATGTGGTTTTAAAAGCAGACAAAAAAACGCTATCATTTCATTTTTAAGGTTGGGGGCAGGGATAGGCGGAAGGAGTAAGAATGAATAAGTCATTGGCAGGACAAAGCACCCATATATTGAGTTTCTAACAGTCACTTTGTTCTCGGCCGAGGACAACATTCAGATTGTCTCTGATTAGAAGGACACATTCCATAGGAGAACTCGAGCCACATTTCAGTCTTCTTTTGATTAACAAAGCTTATAAATATGAAAGCCTCCAGCACTGGCTTGTCTCTGGGAAAAGTCACAACTCAGAATGCTTTTTGCCCTGAACTGTGCATGATAACTGCCTTTTATGTGTGTCTTTGATTTTTCTTTAATGAAATATGCATACATATCCTTCATTTTACTTTGAAAAACTTGCAGGAGTTTGTATCAAATTTATCAGGGTGCCTTTGACATTTAAGGAAATAGTCTCTTCCAAAAACATGTATCACAAATAATTATTTTTGCTGACTAATCTTAAGAATGAAAATTTTACATTCTCCAAGAAATCTCTTCTCCTACTCCAAAAGTATGTTTTTACTTTTTAAAAGATTATCCTCAATCAGTAATCCCATTCTTAAACAGCTCGAATGTTTTCTCCTTTCTCACAATATGGTATTTCAAAAAGTAAAAGTAAGAATGAGCTAACACTATTAAATGTTTACTCTTTGCTAAGTGGTAAGCCATGTGCTTTGCAAACATCACATTTTGTCACTATTATTTCCATTTAAAAAGTCAAGCAACTGAGGCAGGTAAGTTGCCCGAGATCACACAGCTAGTACTGGCTGAGCCGGCCTCTGGGCAGGGATCTCCTCGGACCCCAGGGCCAGAGCTCTTGGCTACTTTGCTTCTGCAGTAATAGAAAAAGGTCTGTAGCTTTTAAACTGGATTTCAGTTTTGCTGTCAGATATTTAGATAACTCTAGAAACAACCAGAACAGTCTCTTTTTAGATTAGTTTTCGACTAAGGGCCTAATAGCAATTCCAGAGGGGAGAAAATGTTTAGTTCATGAATTCAGTCAACAAACATCGTTTTTCTGACATTCTTCTTGGTGCTACAGTTGTTAGTAGTAATGATGTCCAAGCTGGTCACGTGTCTTACAAATGAATGAATGTCATCTGCCTTGCATGAAAAGCTTGTGAATGTTTACTTGAGTGCTTGAAAGGAGGCGATTGTTTGTTGGATCTTGAGCTCAGTAAAAAAAAATAATCATGAATGCTCTTAAATTTCCAGGAGACAATGAAACTCCATTTGGTCAGCAGGTGTATGTACATGAAAACTACACCCTTCCCCCCACCCCCGTCCATATACAAGGCCCGTACATGAGGCAAGCTGACCAATTCACAGCTCCAGCCTCAGGGTGCCCTTCTGTGCACTGGTGCTGTATATTAATGAATTTTCCTGTGGCTTCGGGGTGTTCACTGAATCAGAAGGCATCCATTCTTTCCCAGGATAGCATCCGACCCCTCCCGACTTGACAAAGGACAGAGTCAGTTTTGCACCATGCTGGCATACATATGCACACCCGGAAACTCAACTCAAAATCTTTCATCTGGCAAGCAGTGGGTTTCTTCCATTAACCACCAAAAATGCCTTCTCACAAGTGGTTCTCTCTTTGGGTTGATTTCCACACACGGGTGATCTGTGATCTGCGCATGCTTTTATCCTGTTGACTGGTTACTGCACTGTGCAACTTAAATCCTTTTTCTTTCTTAAAGAGTTAAAGTTAGAGAAAAATTGGTGAAAGAGGAGAGTGCTCGCAGCAGCCCTGAACTCACCTCAGAGTCCTTAACTCAGAGGAGACATCAGCCAGTGCATTACCTGTCCTTTCAGTCAGAAAACTCGGCTTTCGATAGGGTCTCCAGCAAGGTGGCCAGCTCCGCACGACAGCCCATCCGTGGCTATGTCCAGCCTGCAGACCCCGTTCACACTGGCAAGCTGGTGACGTCAGAAACCCCAGAAAATGAATCTGAGTGCAGCTGGGTGGGATCAACCACCCAGGATGTCCTAAAGCCTCCCACCTTGAAGGTTCTAGAAGGTGACAGAAGGGATACCCCAGTTCTCCATATTTGTGAATCAAAAGCAGAAGAAGATGTGCTCTTCACCGAAGCTCTCGAGAAAAGCAAGAAAACACCTTTGGCTGTGGAGGACCGTGGGCTCACAGGAAGCCATGAAGACACCTCTGGAAATGAGGACTTTGGCAAGCCGGCTGTTAGCACGATCACCTTAGAACATCAGAAGGAACCCGCAAGTCTGCCACACCCACCTCAAGCTCAGCACCAGCGCACTGAGAGAATGGGCAGGAGCGAAGTGGTTTTATATGTTCAGAGTGAGCCTGTGTCCCAAGATGCCAGGGTGACCAGTCACAAAAAAGAGGCCTCTACGAGGAAGCACAAGGTCCTCACCCGCTCCCTGTCTGACTACACGGGCCCCCCTCAGCTGCAGGCCCTGAAGAGTAAGGACGCAGCTTGGAAGCGAGAGCCGGAGCCGCAGACTCCCAGAGCTGAGGGGCCCCACGCAGAAGTTGGCGTGCTGGACACAAAGGTCTCTGTCGCCCAGCTCCGAAATGCATTTCTGGAATCTGCCCATGCCAGCAAGAAACCCGAACTGTAGGTGATGTTTCAAACGTCCTTCCGATGTGTCACTTGCACGTCCTTGGCAGAATTATTCACTCCTCAACTTGTGTTGTGTCCCGCATTGAGTCATATTAGCTTAGCTCACCAGTGTGTGCAGGGCAGACCATACAGGAAATGGCTCAAAAACTACCATTCTGCTTCAGCCTACTAATGGGGAACTGGAGTACTGGGTCGCTGGAATGTTCCACCTCCTTATGTGCATGGTAGAGGCATGCAGCGGGATTGGCGGTGTCTGTGCCTTGACTCACTGAGATGCATAAACCTTTGCTTTGTTCTCTCTCTCTGTCTCCCCATTTCCCTTCTGTATTCTCTCTCTCGATGGTTCTAAAAGCCAATCACGGGTTGAGAGGTCAGCCGAAGGAGTTGGCTTGCCTACCAGTGTGGAACGGGAGAGAGGGTCCCGGAAACCAAGACGCTATTTTTCTCCTGGTGAAAGTAGAAAAACTTCTGAGAGATTTAGAACTCAACCTATAACCTCAGCAGAACGAAAGGAATCGGATAGGTAGGCATGCGTCCGTGGAGTTCCCTAGTCTCGGAACGTAAAAGAAATGGTACGGGATTTTTCCTGCGGCGGTGGTCCTGATGCTGTCTAAACGGGATGCCGTGATTCCCTAATTCTTCCACCAAATCTATAAGGGTTATTCATTTGGCAGGTATAAATGTATTTTTAAAGAATGTTGACTATGACAACAGTATCACAATACATGGTTTTAAATGGCATTCAGATGGTAAGAAGTAAGAAACTATTTTTCTTCATTTAATGTTTTTAATTTTTTATACCCTTGTTAAATTAGAATCCAATTGAGTATTCACCAGATTTTACATATTCATTTTATAAATGTCTTCCTACTTCTTATATTTGAGTTTATATAATCATACGCTTATGCTTATGCCTAGAAATGATAAGGTTTGTCTGAAAAATGATCAGGTGTGTTTAATAAGTCATACTGAATCCTGGTTTGTCTCCACAACGTGTGCACTTGGCTGGGTTGTGTGCATACGCACTCCACAATGTCCGTTAATAAATGTACGTGTGTATTCACAACTAGAATTGCTACCAGGATGATATTCTTTAAGAGAGTTTAATTGCATTTTAATTTTACTTTTAATATTGATGCTTTCTTTGGATCTTCTACTCCCACCAGCTAATTTTTTGTTATTATTTGCTAATGTCTTTCCTAGGTCCGCGTCAACTTCAGAAATGCCAACTGCCGATGGCAAGTATCTGTTTTCCTTTTTCTTCTTCTTTATCATCTCACTCAGGTTAGATTTAAATAATAAGATTTTTGCTTTTTGAGAGAAAGAGATTATTATGCATATCAATTTCTTACTTTCCTTCAGGTTTTCCTTCTGTGAATATAATAAAACATAGTTGAGATTTTTAGATGAGCTTTCCCTTATTTTTGAGAGAGAGAATTGTAGAGTGGGCAATATTAAAACAATTGATTGGAGGGCCAGCCCCGTGGCACAGTGTTTAAGTTCACATGTTCAGCTTCAGTGACCAGTTCAGATCCCAGGTGTGGACCTATGCACCACTTGGCATGCCCTGCTGTGGCAGGCATCCCACATATAAAGTAGAGGAAGATGGGCACGGATTTTAGCTCAGGGCCAGCCTTCCTCAGCAAAAAAGAGGAGGATTGGCGGCAGGGCTAATCTTCCTCAAAAAAAACCCAACTGATTTGAACCAAAGAAGCAGATTTTTATTGTTACTGCTGCTATTTAACAATAAAGAAGAGAAATTCTCTTCATAAAATCTATTTCTTTTTTTTTTTTTAGCTGGGAACGATTTGCCCTGCCTCTTTCTTTTTTTTTCTTTTCTTCCCCAAAGCCCCACTATACAGTTGTATATTCTAGGTGTAAGTCCTTCTAGTTCTTCTGTGTGAGCCACTACCACACCATGGCTACTGAAAGAAAAGTGACATCGTTCCACGCCCAGGACCCAAACCCAAAGCAGAGCGTGCTGAATTTTAACCACTAGGCCATCAGGGCTGTCTTCATAAAATCCATTTTTAAGTCTCAATTCATTAACTATTATAGTAGAAAATTACTGTCCAGACAGAGTTTTGTTTTAATTGCAATGGAAATTAGCACCTTTTCACCGAGCAGAAGAATGGGCTCCCCACAAGGGGAAAATATTGCCATTTGTCATTTTTAGTACATCTGTTCTTCTATTCAAAGCGTTTCCATGTCAGCCTTGAGAACTTTTCAGAGACTGTACCTATATTTTCTAATGATGTTCAGTTTTTATTTTGTGGCTTTTTACAGATGAAGAAAATGTAGATGAACGAGCCAAGCTGAGTGTTGCTGCCAAAAGGCTGCTTTTCAGGGTAAGGTGTGCTGAAGTGCTTGAGGAGAAACCATCACCGTCCTGAGGGGGCTCCCACCACACCAGCCTGCTTCCAACCCCCGGGGCCCCTGCAGCCCACCTGGCTCCTGCCAGCCAGTGGCTCCCTCCGAGCCCTTGGCTGGTGTGCCCACCGCTGACACAGCAAGGGTACACCTTCTGACTCTGATGCGTGCCTCTCAGGGTACCCCCCTTTGGTGCTGTAGGGGAACAGCGTAGAGACATGCTGCTGCCCACATTTCCTTTCCTTGAATTTATAAGGATTCCACAATGTTTCTGATCTTAGGAAATGGAAAAGTCATTTGATGAGAAAAGTGTTCCGAAGCGACGCTCAAGAAACGCGGCCGTGGAGCAAAGGCTGCGGCGTCTGCAGGACAGATCCCACACCCAGCCCGTCACCACTGAGGAGGTGGTCATTGCGGCCACGTAAGTCTCCCTTGGGACCTCTTGGCCTTGGCTCTAGTGTCTCCTTTTTAAGCAAAGATTTTAAAACTTTTAAATAAAAACAAGGCCGTTGGGAGATAGTTTAGTGAGAAGCCACAGAGAAGTTGATAGTATTTAGGGATTTTCCTTAATGCGGTCTCTTTGAACTTTGTAATGGGATGTGTTGCCTATTGCATCTCCTAGAAAAACATAAAGAGGGATGTTGTTTAATTATTTTTGTCTGTGCATTTTTTTATCTCGTTTTCAGTGCAAAATTTAAAACACGAGAGTAGATGGAGTAATATAGTGAACCCTTGTGTACTCATCACCCAGTTTCAACAATTGGCCACCCTTGCTCTACCTGTAGCCCCACCCACTTCTCTCCTCCTGCATTATTTTCAAGCAAACTTCAGATATCATTTCATCCATGAATATTTCAGTATATATCTCGTAAAGATGTGTTCTTTTTATTTGTTTTTAAATAGTCACCAAATTTTTTTTTAAACTAATTGGAAGTTTGATTACTTTCCAAACTATGGGAAGTCAGTTTTAAGCAGTATGTTCCAATACGTTCAGAATGAATTTCCCAGCGTAATTCATTCAGAGATGATTACTTCGATCAAGTGAAAACTTTTATTAGTTTTTTAAAAAATTGTTTTTGTGCTGCCCCTGGACACACACACATACACACACACACCCACCCCCTTCCTGAAAAAGTGAAGTTCATCTCATTCAGGACATTGACATCGCAAGAGCGCCCTATGTCACAGCTCACACCTGCCGGTAGATCAGCTGCCTTCACTTCCTTTCCCAGTTGCTCCTCACCTTCTTGGGATATTTGTGGATAAGTACATCTTGTATTCATTAGGAACTCTTAGCATATCAGTTTTTTAAAAAAATATTTGAATGGCTGTTGTAAAATAAGAAGCAGCTGCTCCTGGGAGCAAAACAGTAAATATAAGCAAAAATTATCACCTCGTAAGGCTTGCTGAATCTACTTTGATGTGGTTATAGATTATATGAAGACACTGATTCTTTTAAAAAATAGATTAAGAATAATACTCTAAAATCTGGGCCTAATCTGCTGATTTGCTGGTGGTTGATATTAGCCTATTTTTAAATTATTTTTTTTAAACCAGGACATTTATTCTAAAGATGAGATAAATCCTTCCCAAGCTCTCAAAACCTATTCTTATTCTGTTTACTTCGGTCGCCTCTGTTGCTTATTTCCTAAGTTTGTAATTGCTTTTCAAGTTCTTTTGTGATTTTTCCCAAAGTAATTAGCAAATCGTTTTGTGAAAATATTTGATTTAACGGTTTCTGAATTGAAAACTATGCTTTCCTTAATGCCTCTTTTCTTCTCTCTCCTTGTGAATGTTCCTTCTTTGGCAATTGCTTTCAAAGGGAACCTATCCCTGCTTCGCGCTCTGTGGCCACCCACCCCATAGTGAGGAGACTTCCTAGTCCCACCGTAGCTAAGAGCACTGTGCAGCCGGCCAGGTACTGGACAGAAACAGCTGCATGCGGCACTGAGAACAAAGGTGCCAGACAGCTGACGCATCTTAAAACCGCGAATGCCTTTTGTTCGTTTGACAAACAAGTCAGTGCAATGAGTTGCTCCGGGAACGTATGGCGTCTTGGTTTGTCGTAGTGGGAGGCACTGCTAACTTCATGTAGGCCTGCGTGAGCAAACATCTCGTCTACCTGCTGACATTAAGTATTGGAGCCAGGGTCCCACTAACTCAACTTACCTGTTTGCCCTGTTTCCGTTTTTCATAATCACGGTCATCCCTAAAAAAAAGTCATTCTTCATCTAAAATGCTAGCACTTAATACAGATTAATAGAAACATGGAGAGTTAACATGAATGTTGGAATTCTGATAATACCCAGGTTTTTTAACCACTCGTAGACGCAAATACATGTTAAAAACAATCCTAGCTATTCCTCATCGGTAGAGACACTGCTGGCATGTTTGGCGATTGGCACAGGAATAGTTTAGAGCATCTGAACTTAGACATTTTACTATTGTGTTTCAAAATTGTGTTCTTAAAGCATGTAAATATTCCCTATATTTGACTATTATGGGCCAAAACACAAAAGTAAAAATAAGATTAAAAGAAGTAAAATGACAGTGCAGAAGGAAAGCTGGCACAACCAGAAGCAGAGGTCTCCTGGGGCAGTCGGTGCTGTTGTCTTCGCAGCCGACTGCTAGACCTCAGGAAACACAGCGGGACTCAGGTCACCTTCCTCACCAGCCTCGTTATACGCTGGAACACTCACCCTGCTCTTTTGTCTGGGACAACTTGGGAATTGGTGATTAATTGGAGCCAAGGCAGAATAGACTTTTTATTGGATTTGCTGGTGGCAAAAGGTACGTTGTCTTAAACCTTCCGAGGTTCCCCGTGACCAGGTAACTGGAAGCCTTCTCCTCTACCTGCAAGGTGGAAGGCTTTATCAGCACCTGACATCTTCTTCATTTATCAGGTTACTGGGAATTACAGATTTAAGTACCTTTTAGAAAACTGGTAGAAACCTATGAGAGAAAATGCTGGGCTGAGGGAGTGAAACAATCTTTCAAATTAAACCATCTGTGTTTAGCAAGTGAAAATCAAAACCCTGTGCTGTAGATAATGTTGTTGACAGAATGACTATATTATTTCCTAATTATTTAAAATGAAAAGATCACCTCTGAGCCACATATTTAGATAATGTCTAAATATGCCACAGATAATGCCGGACTCCCTTTAGCCTTATTTGTTGTTGACACTAACGATACACCTTCTCTCTCTAAGATAAGGCGTATCCAGGCCAACTCCACTTCCTTAAATAGGAAATTCAGTTTTCAGAAATAATAAACAATAAAAGATATCATTTAAGAGCTAAAAATGTGCTTTTTGTGAAATTGATACTGCTGTGTCCCCAGCCTACTGTGCCATTCACTGTCTTGCTAATAGATAACACAGCTGCCTGAACCTGTGTTAAATTTCTGTAGGGAGAAATAAGCCCTTTTCAGAATTAAGGGACACTTTGAAGAAAGTTAATATACAAAATTAGCAGTGGGCTTTTGTTTGTTTTTATCTGTTACTGACTTTCCATCCCCTTCAGATTACAGGCATCTGCTCACCAAAAGGCTTCAGCCAGAGACCAGGCAAATGAGAGCAGAGATTCTACTGAACAAGGTGAACCTGATTCCTCCACACTCAGCTTAGCAGAGAAGCTGGCCTTGTTTAACAAATTGTCCCAGCCAGTCTCAAAAGCTATTTCTACCCGAAACAGAATAGACATGAGACAGAGGAGAATGAACGCTCGCTATCAGACTCAGCCAGTCACGCTTGGAGAAGTGGAGCAGGTGGGTACGGTGTCATCTAGTTCCAGTTTGCGGGGATGTTCTTAAAACATAGGAGCACAGTGTTACTCTTAGGTTACAGGTGATCTGCCTGTGAACTGTGTTACCTGTAGGTGAGCTGGTGATAACTCCATTCCTAAGAAAGATAACCAGCCCAAGTATGTTTCTCTTTCTTTGCTTTCATAATTTGCTTACTGAAACCATCTGGCGTGAGTCCACTGTGGAGAGAAAAATAGGATGCACAATCTGATTTTCACCAGATGATTTTGATTCATGAGATGCTTTATATAACTCTGTCTGGGATTGGTTTTCCACTAAGATAAGCAGTGAAACTGCCCTCCGTGTAGAATTTCGGTCTATGTGGATCCATACGCTGGGATTTATAGAGACTGTATTTTTCAGTCAGCTTCTTACATTGTAACTGTGTCCTCCCAGGTGCAAAGTGGCAAGCTCATACCTTTCTCACCTGCTGTTAACACATCAGTGTCCACCGTGGCATCTACAGTCACTCCAATGTACGCCGGGAGTCTTCGGACAAAGCCATCTGTGGATGACAACACAAATGCCACTGACCATAGGTTTCCTTCTTCAATAGAAAATTCAGACTCTCCGGTTAGAAGCATCCTGAAATCCCAAGCCTGGCAGCCTTCGGTAGAGGGGAGTGGGAACAAAGGAATGTTGAGAGAATTTGGAGAGATGGAAAGCAAGCAAGTCTTGACAGGTGGAGATGGTGGTGTTAAAAAGTACAGCTCCTTTGAGGAAGCAGAGCCGTCCTACCCCATCCTGAACAGAGTCCGGGAAGGAGACAGCCATAGAGAACCCAAATATGCTGTTCTGAGGAAGGGAAGCCTGGAACTAGCTAGTCCTCCCACGGCTCATCTTGGTGATGAACTACAGGAATTTCCCACGGCTCAAAGCTCTGCACAAGGGAGCCCAGACTCAAAGGACAGGCAGCCCTTTGAAGAGACGTTGGCCATGGAGAATGTGTCAAAAAGGAAATTTTCCCTAAGGGGTAAGTTACTGGTGCTCCTAAAGTTTTGGAAACCAACTGGGTTTTTAGTTTCTGCTGGATTGGTTGCATGTGTTTGTGACTGCTTTTAACTAAATTATGAAGGCAGTTTATAACTAGTATTGATTAAAAGGCCAGTGGAATCCGACTATCCCCGAAACTTCTCCTCCCCTTGAATCTGACTTGTTCAGAAATCAATTTCTCAGCAATAAAAAGTACCTGACATGCTTTCACACATCTTGATAAGGGTTTTTGATGACTTTGGTCACATTAATTCACATAACAGCCTTGTGAACTGCCAGCTCTGTTGGTGCCTTTGATAAGTTGCTGACCCCAAAAGTCCAGGGCTGGGCAGAGGGCGTGAGACCTGGACCTGGTCTGTGGCTTTGCAGACAGACTCTTTCTGCGTTCCTCTTCCGCAGACCAGCCAGCCATGCAGCAGGGGACTTTAATTCTCTTTCTACATTTACATAAAATGATAGTGTGTACGTTATAATAGTGGTTTTGGTTTGTGAGTATGGCGCGTTTGAAATGTGAAAGTATTGTTTTGGAGGAGTAGAAACATCCTGTAGTGTATAGTTAAAGCTGACTTCCTGTGTCTTGCACACAGGAAAAGACCAATTGTCACAAAACGATTTGCTGTGTGGAGTAATCCACTGGGAAGTTTGGTTTTCTCACAGAATATAGCGTGCCTGAGACTGACATAAATCCAAGTGGGTTGGGTAGCCCAGCACGTGCCCCCGGATTGACCTCCGAGTGCGGACGGTTGAGGGGCAAAGAGCTGGAGGAATGTCTGCCCGGAGGAGTG
Organism: Equus caballus; assembly: GCF_041296265.1. Classification (NCBI taxonomy): domain Eukaryota; kingdom Metazoa; phylum Chordata; class Mammalia; order Perissodactyla; family Equidae; genus Equus; species Equus caballus. The sequence goes on along the minus strand of NC_091712.1, from coordinate 18,442,275 downwards.
AGTGCTGACTGCTGACCTTGCTCCTTTCCTTCCCAGCGGCAGAGTTCGGGGAGCCCGGCTCTGAGCAGCCAGGCGCCGCTGCCAGGAAAGCTGTGGCTCAAACTGCAACCCCGGTGTCCTGGAAACAGCAAGATCCCTCAGAACAACCACAGGAGAAACTCTATAAGAATCCATGTGCGATGTTTGCTGCTGGAGAGATCAAAGCACCCACGGTGGAGGGTGTCCTGGATTCGCCCAGCAAGACCATGTCAATTAAAGAAAGGTAATAAGATTGAATGATTGCAAAGTAATGCTGTTAGAGAGGAACTCACAACTTACTTTTAGAAAAAGATCTAGTAATGGGCAAAGAGATGAAATCATGAATCCTACTGCGTAAGGGGATGTGCTGTTACGCTCGAATTCTTTGGGAAAGTCAAGTTATTTGAGTGAAGCGCATTCACCCCAGTGCCTGGTTTGGTGTCGCCAGAAGAGCGCCGGTTCCTGACTCACAGGAGGAAACACAGAAACAGACTTGCCCTTGCTTTATTTGTTTGTGGTCCCGTTTTCTTTTTTATGTTAAATTCTTTGACTATCCAGTCATGGGAGCAGAGAACTTGGCTTTCAGTATCAGATACACATGGCTTCAAATTGAATGCACACCCCACCTGTGACTATTTGTCTAGGTAAAATATATGTGGTGCGAATGAAGATAAATTCATATTTAGGATATAAATCTTTGGGATTAGAATCTAAGTTTTGTTTATTTTACAGAAAGTAAAATGGATGACTTTTCTGAACTGTGTTTAGGAATTTTATATCAGGTAACAGCTATGAAAGATTACATTTGAGTATCAAATAACACTGTAATCTCATTTCATTCAAAAGAATGATGGAGGATTGAGAGGGTATATTTAAATGGGACAGATACAAAGAATCAGAGCTAAATATTTTGGGGTGTATTTTCCTTGGTAACCTTTAGCCACAGTGGAATTAAGCATCAAAAGATGTAAGAGTGACAGGAATACTGGGTGAAGAAAGGTCGCGTCGATTTCCCAGTTTGATTGGCAGAACTATTTCCATGTCTGTTCTTTATGGTTCTGCCAGTCTGGACCCTTCCTTAGCACCTCCCACCATTCAGAAGTTTTCTTGCTCTGTCATGCACTGGCCATTCTTGTTTTTCTAGATACATTTTAAACTACTTAGGACTACATTATCAAACCACGATGAAAATTCATTCTGTTTTCCAAGACAAGTTTTTTGAACATTATTCATAAATTATTAAACAGATGGAGCTTTTTTCAACTGACAAATTCATAAAGTTGTTATATCATATTTTCTTTTGCCTTTACTTATTTAAAATTCACAGCAAATTAGACCTACTAGACTGAGGCATAGGTCAAGGGCCAAAGGGTAAACTAAATAAAAGAGTGATGTCTTAAATCAGGGAAGCAATTTGGCCTGTGCTGGCGTGAAGTCCTTCTCCATGGAAACCTGGCTGAGCGGGAGTTTGCTCCCAGCGATCCAACTTTTGATAACTGGATAGGTGAGAAGGAAGAGATATCATTTAAGGGAATTTATCACTTATACACAAGTTCTGATCTTTTGTACATGAGAAAATATTCCCATGGTAAAATTCCAGTGGGAAATACTAATATGCCCTCTTCTTTTAGAGGCTTTTAAGGGAGATTCTCCATCTTTGAGCATATTCTGTCTGTTGTCACTTAGACCTTTTGACGAAGAAGTTTTATGTTTACCTACTGTGCAATAATTCTTGATTTACTTGCCTGTTTTTAGTGAATTTTAGTTTATTTGTATCTTTCTGGAAGCAGCTTAAATTTTATTATAAATTCTCATTTAAAAAAATGTGAGATGCCTTAAAGGCACAGCTTTATAACCCGAGCTTTGTGGATGTCTGAGGAGTTCAAGGATGGCTGTAAGGTTTCTCTGAACTGCTGGAAGCATGTTCAGAATCGACTGTGTGTGCATGCGTACCTTCTGCTGGTGGGAGACAACTTCTCACAGCCTCCAAGAAGCTTCTGAATGCAGTCTGTCAGAACCATGATTACGGAAGCCTTGATAACTATTCGGCTATTCAGTTTAATTGTTAAAATATACGCTTAAAAAAGGATGAGCACGCTTTATTTAGCACCTCTGTTTGTGATAAATTATGCTCATACAAAATATATTGCCAGTGATCTTTCCCTGTTATCCTGATAGTACTTTCATTTGTACTTGGCTGAAATAACAAAACTACGTATCTTCACAATCCATCTGTGATAGCTTTTCCCTAAGCGGGGCTCGTAATCCCTCCCTTTTATTAAGATGAGATCATGAAACTTGGCCTATTTAAAATAAGAATGCGATTCATATATTTACAGTTGTCCCTGTCCCTAAGTGTCTGAGGGGCAGTTAGGTCCAGGACCCCTCTCCTATACTTAAATCCTGCCTACATGACTTATAATGCCTAATCCAGTGTAAATTCTATGTAAATAGTTGTCATGCTGTATTTTTTAGGGAATAATGACAAGAAAAAAAAGTATGTACATGTTCAGTACAGGTGCAAGGATCCTAAGCGTTTCTACCTGCAGTTGGTTGAATCCGCAGATGTGGAACCGTGGATCCAGAGGGCCAATTATATTTGGGGTTTACATTTCCCTTTTGAGGTGACATAAAATAGAACTTTTAAACCTTATTCTAACCTCCTCTGACTGGCTCGTTTAGTTGCAGTGGTCACTAGGGCAATGTGAAGACTAGAGCAGACCCCAGGGCTGGTCTCCAGTTCCCCCTGACACATGTGGCCAGAATGCAGTGTTCACATTAGCATTTCAGCAGCTAACATTTCTTCTCATCAGGAGAAATTGATAAGAGGGCAGAAATTTTAGCTCAACAGTAATGTGAGAAGGATTTCGCCCTACTCTTGTATTAATTCGTTCAATTTACGTGTTCTTTGTGTGGCTTGTTTCACATTTCATTCACTTTCGCCTTTCAGACTAGGAAATAGAGACTGGACTTTGCAGGCTACCTTCACCATTTCTTCTAAACAGCTGCAGCCCAGAGGATGTGACTCTGCCTTGCCCAGGCTTGTGTGCCATCTCTCTCCTGCTCAAGACTTGCGCTGTTGAGTCCTCCATACTGGGGACCGGCCAGCATCCTGTCTTGCCCTCAGCATTTCTCGTGTATCGCCTTATTTAGTGCTGGAGACAGCCCTTAGGGGGAGGCAGCAGTATCCCCATTTCGTCTGGATAAACTAAGTCTTAGAAAAGTGTAGCAACGAAGAAATTACAGGAAATCCTCAATAGGTTTCTCTTTTAGAATATGTTTGCTGCTCAAGGCAACAGATCTAAAAGTTCCTTTTCTTTTTCCATCTTTTCTGACATCTAGGATGTCAAGTTTGAACCATAACTAGCATAAAACTTAGGTTGCAATCTGCCTTTTCCCCTGGATTAATGACATCACTGTTTCATAACTGCCTAAATGATTCGAGTTTAAATTATCCCTGCTTGGGTACTTTTTGAAATGAGTTCTAAATCAAATGAATTTTATGTTATTTAGGAGTAAAACTTTGGTATCTCTTTAAAAGCGTACTAGGCCTTTAGAAATGTTATTTCCACAATTGCTAAAACAACTGAATCTTGTGCTTTCATATTTGGGGGAGAAGATTACTAAAAAAGGCCAAAAAAGCCATCCTTTCACTGGGAAATTGATGGAGTGTAAGGACTTAGTTGAACTCCCTGGAAATGTCGAAGAATCTGCCCCCAGCCTCTCGGCAGCCTGCAGAATTCTGCCATTGGGGGCCAGGAGGGTCCTTCCTGGCTCCCTGCAGCCTCCCCATCCACGCTGTGCTCTCCACCCAGCCAGAGGCTATGTCCATGCTTCCCCAACAGACTTGCGGTTCCTACCTTGAAGCTGGGAGATTTCAGCCCCCGGAAGGCCCCCCGATTTATGTAAGAATTAGGGAGAGAGGTGTCATTTCCCTTTGCAGCCTCTTTTTCTGATCTTTGATTTGTCCACATTGAGAAGACATATTAGTTCACTCCCCCAGCCTGCAAACTAGCCGAGGCCAAGATCTGATATAAACACTTACATCAGTAAGTCCTCTTCAGCCCAATCTGAAGTCTGTGTGGTGCCTGGGATTCTATGAAATGAGGAAACAGAAGAAAAAAACGTGAAGAGGAGGGGTGCGTGGTTTGCCTGTCCCGTATTTGACCCGGCCCTGACTGCCAGAACTTGTTCTCATCAGGCAGGGCTCTCCCATCAGTCCACTGACCTGGCCCTCGTAGGCCGGTGTCCCTGCTGAAGAAATGTGGGCTGTGGCGGAGGGTAGCCGTTCCCCCGGGCAGCCCAGCCAGCACAGGGCCCAGAGGCCCCGAGCCAGGCCTTGGGGTTAACCAGCTACCGCCATGCCGCTCCCTGAGTTGGCAGCCTCAGACTGAGCAGACGCCTAGCTCTCAGCAGCACAGCCCTGCACGCAGCGCTCCGACTGGGCGGCTGGTCAAAGTGCCGGCAGCTGTTTGCATCGCATAGGCATGATTGATGGCATGTGTAGGACCAGCCACTGTGCTCCTGGCCCTCTCTGTGCACGGTGGTCTGCAGGGAGTCAGGAGGGTCATGGGCCGGCGGGAGGAGAGCTTGCCCTTGGAAAGGTCTGCTGCCCTCCTCAGCATGTTGAACACCAGGAAGGAAATCTAAAGGGACAGGAATAACGCGTGTAAGTTCCAGGGCGTGTTATTTTCAAGTTGTCCAGCCTTTGCACTCTGTGGGCTAGGGCTGGGTCCAAGTGCCTTGTGGCTCAATGGAAGCCGTTTCTTCCATATTATTTCACTTCCTCTGTAGTCTTTGGAAGTCCCTGGTGATGACCCTGCTGACACATCCAGAAGTAAGATTTCAGGGTTTGGGGATGGGGGTTTCTTTGAAGGCCATCCCAGGGGTGGGGCGGGGGGACCTAAGAAGCCAGAATACGGTGCAGTTCCTAAAACATTAGGGCAAAAATGTGTCTGGTCAGCTAACACACTGAGGTAGTGAGACGAGCCATGCGCTGGGAGCAGGGCAGGCCTGGGCTGGGACCCAATCTCCTGCCCTGCTGACGTGTGATGTGACCTCGGTTAATAAAATCCTGGGCCTGGGGCTGCCCCCATGCCTCGTCCGGCCCATTGGGAATAACGATATCCAGTTTCTTAGAGGTTGCTGTACAGATCCACAGGGTAGGAGGTAGGCTGTAAAGTGATTAGAGAGTCGACATTTGTTGTTTTCTAAATCAGTTTTACATTCCTCCTAGCAGCCCCCAAGGAAACCATGTGATTATTTAGATACTGTTGTCATTGCTCCAATCATTTGGGAACTTCTTTTTGAGAATGTCCTCAAAGACTGTAGCACGTTATTTTTAATAAATCCAACTCACGAGGATGAATTCGATTTCCTTTAATTTTCTCACATCATTTGGAATCCAATATGACTAAAGAGGTCGATGGCCAAAGTGCATAGCTACTGGTCTGGGTCAAAGGTGAAGCAAGAGGCAGAGCTGGTTCTGGGGCCAGTTGGCAAGGAGAATGTGGACGCCGTGCGTGTCTCGTCACCGGATGATGAACTGGAAGGACATCTTCATTTGGTGGAAAAGTACTGGTGTGCTTACGTTTTGAAAGTCACATCTACAGACATTTTGAAACCTTTGAAAGCTCTTCTGCAGCATGGAAATACTAATTATTTCTTTTCATGAGTTGATTTTATTAGATTATTTTTTCTTATTAGAATAAAACTGACTCATTCAGAATAACTAGAGAAGAGATAACTCTTAGTCATTCTCACATTCAGATGTGATACCCAGAGACAGCGTCAGATGCCACAGGTTAAAGGCTCAGTCCTACAAAACGGGCCCCTCGCTGCCCGCACTCCCTGTAGACTCCAGTCGCAAGTCCAGGTTGTCACCTGTGCTTCTGACTGACTGGCTATGGATTGGAGGCTCCAGTGACCCCTCCTTGGGTTTGATTAATTTGCTAGGGCAGCTCACAGAACTCAGAGAAACATTTCATTTACTAGATCCCCAGTTTATTATACAAGGCTGTAACTCGGGAACAGCCAGATGGAAGAGACGCACAGGGCAAGGCCTGGGGAAAGGGCGTGGAGCTTCCATGCTCTCTCTGAGCGCACCATTCTCCCCAAACCTCCACGTGTCCACCAACCTGAGAGCTCTCTCAACCTTGTCCTTTGGGGTTTTTTATGGAGGCTTCATTATATAGGCACAATTAAGTTCAGTTGCCAATGGTCGATAATTTAATCAATCTCCAGCCTCTCTCCCCCTCCAATCACATGGTTGGCTCCCCTGGCAAGCAGCCCCCATCCTTCAGTGCTTCCAAAGGTCACCTCATTAATATAATAAGACCCCTTTATCACTCTCATCACTTTGAAATTCCAAGGGTTTTAGGAGCTCTGTGCCAGGAAAGGGGGTGAAGATCAAATATATATCACTTATTAAAAATCACCATATCACAGATAGATAAGGTGGCATTATACCAGTTTTATAGGATGAGCATTAGAAGTCTTCTCTGCTGTCACACAGCAGAAAGGAAGAGAAGGAAAAGAGATGGAGGAAGGGGTTGGGTCCAGAATTGACAGCTCCTGCCCTCTTTGGGGAGTTCTTTTCCTCATGGCTTGCTTTCTATTATTTGACTGAATGAACAGACTAGTATAAGGTATGATTATGTATAAATTTGTCGGTGTACGTGGATTCTAATTGAAGTACAGCAAAATTTTTCTTATTTCCTTAACAAGTCTTTTATCATGTAGTATGCTGTATTTTACCCCATCTCTAAGTCAGATATTTGATGGAGTCAGGAAACTTATTAGAAGGCCCACAGTTCAGTTCCCAATATGACCAGCGAGGAGAGGAGACCAGGCTGACAGGAGTTGACAGCCAAACTAGAGCTGATGTGCTGCTTAAAAATACACTGTTTCTGGACCTGCATTAATGATGTTGAAAAGACCTGGCCTGGCAGGCTACCAGAGACGGAAAGGGCACAGTCATTTTTTTCCTAATCTTGAAATTGTTTGAGCATCGAGTCAAATGAGTTTAATGATCACCCTTTTTTGCTTTTTATCTTTTGTCTGTTTGTCCAACTTACATGCCTAATACTTCTGCGCTCATTATTGTGAGACAGCCTCATGTTCACGAAAATCACCTTTCACAGACAATAATATCCAAACGACTTTATATCAAGTCACACCACAGTTGAACTAAAGTAGGTTAGGCAAAAGTCCCCATTAATTAGATTCTTTTTTTGTAGATCGCTTTCCCCTGAGGGAAGCTGAAGTAATAATTTTTAAAAATGGGTTTGTAGAGAATAGTTTCTGTATTAAGAAGATAGATTGGAAGGACCAAGTTCACCTGGAATAAAAGAACAGGGCTTAGGATATAGGAAGAGAAACAATATTAAACATCATCTCTTGCCTTTGATTGAAAGGTATGATATTAAGAGATGGTCAGTGGTTTTTTTGCTGAGGAAGATTTGCCTTGAACTAACATCCGTTGCCAATCTTCCTTTTTTTTTTTTTTTTTTGCTTGAGGAAGATTTGCCCTAAGCTAACATCTGTGCCAATCTTCCTCTATTTTTTGTACGTGGGATGCCTCCATAGCATGGCTGATGAGCAGAGTAAGTCCGCACTCGGGATCCAAACCCGCGAACCCAAGCCACCGAAGCGGAGCACATGGACTTTAACTGCTCAGCCACGGGGCCGGCCCCTGATGGTCAGATTTTTATAGCGTTATGTTTTTAAACCCATTTCTGTTATATTTTCTGCAAATAAGTACTATCCAGCTTTAGTCATTAAGTGTTATTTCATCAAATGACCAGAAGGCGTCACTAGAAGACATTGCCCTCTGGGCATGGTTCCTCTCCTGCTCTCAGCCCAGGGGCCAGGAATAAATAGATTTCTTTGGTGGAATTATGATGCGTCTTTTATTTGGCAAAACAGATTTCAGCTTTGCTTTTCAATAAACTTAAGATTTTTGGGACCATCTTGGTAAAGGACTCCTATATTATTTTTCCAGACATACTTTTTTCAGAATAAACAAAACTCAAAAAGATTCAAATTAGGTAGCTGTGGTCATTTATTGGCCAAAGACTTCTAACTTACCTGAATTATGGTTCTGTTACAAGTAAGAGTTTGGCGCTGAGCTCATTTTGGTTGGCCTGTTTTCCCCTTAGATTAGCACTGTTGAAGAAAAGTGGTGAGGAAGACTGGAAAAACAGACTTTCCAGAAAGCAGGAGTACGGCAAAGCATCTGTCAGCAGCAGCCTGCACATCCAAGAAGTGGAACAGTCACTCAAGAAGAAGGTAACGCTTTCCATGGGAGGAAAAAGCATTCTGACTAACACCGCGCGTGGAAGCGTCAGATGGCAGCGTGCATGACCTAACTATTCCAGCTCTGAGCGTTAGCACCTCCCTGCTGCTAGGGTACACACTTCAGGCCTGTCACAGCTCCTGAGCTGATCAAAGGTGAAGTCTCGAAATGTTATGGAACTGGCAACAGTGCCACATACATAATGCATCAGCAAGCAAGCTGCTCAGGTTTGAAGTGTGTACTTTACTTCAGTTTAAAACCTTCTTAAATGAAGTTCCACTTTACAATGTTATTAAAGCCTTTATAATGAAAAACTTTAATTGACCACTCACAGTTCATAAGTTGCATATAAAATACAGACTTAAATCTGATGCTGAGATTTAAAACCCAAGTATACAAAGTAAGGACATAATTGTGGTCAGTGATCATCATTGTCAGCATGTTTCACAATGAGCAAGTATGCTTTTATTGAGAATGTACAGCAAAATATGTTACAGGTTTAGCGGCCAGCCAGTGGTGTAGCAGTGAAGTTTGTGCACTCCACTTCAGTGGCCCGTGGTTTGCTGGTTTGGATCCTGGGTGTGGACCTACACACTGCTTATCAAGCCATGCTGTGTCAGGCGTCCCACATATAAAGTAGAGGAAGATGGGCATGTATGTTAGTTCAGAGCCAATCTTCCTCAGCAAAAAGAGGAGGATTGGCGGCAGATGTTAGCTCAGGGCTAATCTTCCTCAAAAGAAAAATAAATAAACTATGTACAAGTTTAACTAAAATTAAGGAATACATTGTTATCAATACTGGCAAGCATTTCAAATGCAAAAGTGTTGATGACATGTTAAATTACTAATGTAATGATGACCAGCTTTTGACCAGTGAGTGCACACTTTCAGGGCTGATGGTGACTTTCCTGCTGTTCGGCCCTGTGATTGCACATGTCCTTGCTGGCTGGAAGCAACATGGACACCTGTGACCCATCCACTGGTCAACCTCTAGGATCAAAAGTCTTCAAACAAAAGAGAAAAAAAAATACCTCCATCTTTTGATCACTCTTTCTAGTTCTAAGACAACTTGAGCATCTGTAGAAGAGAGAGACTATGAATGTAATCTTTATGCGTTAAGAAACTTACATAAAAAGGGATGCACAGAAGACTGTGAGGCGGGAGTTCTGACACTTTTATGTGGGGGTTCTGTGTCTTCATAGGTTAAATCAGAACAGCCATTTGAATTCTCTATTTTGAGACATACATGATGTTAAAGATAATGACTAAAGACATTTAATTCTCAGCCATTTGTAAAGTTCTTAAATATAATTGGATATTAAAAAGTGTATGTGTGGAATTTGGATTTCAAGAATGAGATCTTGAAGTTAAAGTGAAGTGGGTCCCTCATTATCCCCATTACCCACAAACTTTATGTGAAAGGGTCTTGAAATCATTGGTTCAAAAATAACTTTAACTCTTACCTCTTGTTGGTCATTTTGGAAGATGCAAAGAAGACTTAGGAGCTGACAGGTGAGAATTAAAATCAAGCTACAAAGCACAAAGCTAGATAGATGCCTCATGAATAGTGGAGGGATCCCTAAGAAGACTGAGGGATTCTTTGAAGCTGTGGAAACCAGAAAGCTGTGCATAGAGGATGAGATCTGAATGCCTTAACACGCGGCTAAGATTTTTGGAAGGGAAGAAATGCGAGAAGCTGTCTGCAGGTGCCCCTGGTGGGGGAAGGAAGCAGGGACTCAGCATGGCCGGGCTTGAGTGTGGAATGATGTCCCTCGGCCTAATGGAAGCTGCAGATTCTGCAGCAATAGTGAACTCACTCTTCCTGCTCCTCCTCAGTGACCTAGTTCCCTTTGGCCCGAGACAATCAGCTCTTTGAAGTTAAAATAAGCCTGTCTATTTTAGGCGTTAGTAGCAGACATTGGGAAATGTCAAGTTCTCTTGAGGTCAAGTGGGTTTCACATGGCCTCTGATAAGCCCTTGGCTTCATTTCTTCCCAAGGGCCCGCTGTATATTTCAGTCACACCTTCCCTGTGCTCGGAGGAGGTAGGTGAGGTGCCTTACACCTGGTCTGTCTTAAGACACTCCCCACATAGCTGAGGAGGAGTGCTGGAGAAATGCCACTGCTTGCTGGGGGTCCGAATGCCGCCCTGGAGAAGGAAAGACATTCGTGACACATGGTGCATGCACGTGGGATCTTGCTGCATGCACTGGATGCAGACTTGCTGATCGAGAGCTGCTCAGGGAAACATGCTCCGGAACCTTCCATCTTTTCCACCGAGGTGGAAAGGAGGTGGTTTTGCAGTCAGGTCATCACTTCCTGCACAATTTCTGAATTCAGCAAACCATGTTCATGGTTATCAGACATTTTACAGCTTGTCCTCCTCAAGCTTTTGTGTGTGGTGAGCACGGTCCTGTGAGTTGCAGCCGTGGGAAAGCAGAGGAGGCAGGAAATAGAGACAGACTTGATATAAATCACTTCCATTGCCCCTGTGAAAATCCATGCTGTCCAATAAAAATATAATGTGAGCCACATAAGTAATTTTAGATTGTCTAGTAGCCACATTAAAAAATATATAAAGGAAGCCTTGAAAATCTGTAACTGTTTTGTTTCTGTCAAAGGATTTGTCCCAAAACAAAACAGATTTGTGGTGTTTTAACCAACATCTCATTTTGGGTCCTACATGGTAAGAAAATATTCTCTTGGCCCATGAATAGATTTGGGAAACTAAGAGTTTTCCTTTCCCTACTAAAGATCAGTCATGTCTCAGGGAATATGCAACTGCACAGCAGTTCCTTGCCTTTTAAATTTATCCCCCAAAATTAAGATTGATGATTTGGACCGTAAGAGCACTAATCAGTTACCTAGCTGACTCTCTCTTTTCCTGTGGTAAATCATTTGGGTTCTTTCTCCTCGCCCTCTCTCTCCCTTGACGACTTCTTTTCTTCTCTCTCCTTGCTTCTGTTCTTGGTTTAATCTAGGGCAGTGCTTACCTGACAAACATTTTGCTTGTGTAGCGTATAAAATTAGTTCTAAAGATGGGAAAGCCATTTGGTTTGTAGATTTGGCGTGGTTCACACCGTGTGGAGTGCGTGCACTTGAGCATGACCTGTGGACAGTTTCCTCCAGAGTAACTCATTCCATCTAAAGACTGAGAGAAATGAAATGACGCAAGGTTTTAAAGAAGTGATTTGGCAAGGGGTCTTTCTGTTACAACTAGGTTGCAATTATTTATTTTCGCCAAATTATTATTTAAATTCCAACCCCATTTTGGCGTATTCAACAATAAGGCATGTACAGGCATTCCCATACCCTTTGAAGATAATCATCCAGAATATCAGACTTTTCCAGGAAGTCAAAATCCTTTATAGGGTTTGCCTTTACAGCTCCCTTTCTACTTCTGAGTCGTAGGTTAGGATTTGATACCTGCTGTGCTCAGCAGTATCAGGTCAGTGAATCAAGCTAAGATCTATGATGTCCCCAGAATGAGTCCTTGAAAATTCAAGGAAGATGAATCAGCCACATTCATGTTCAAACTGCCTGCTGTCGTTGAAATTCCAAATCACAATTCAGGAGAAGGAAGTCAATTTTAGGAGCAAGGATAGGAGAGAGAGAAAGGCTGATGGGATGAGCTCCAGACTGAAGCTTATCATCCCGTTGACCAGGGATGAGTTCTCCTGGTGTGTGTGCCACACCGCATCGTGTGGGCATGTGCATGCTTTCACTGAACCGGGCACAGACTACCTGAAAATGATTGTGACACCCTAACTCGACCCTGCTCTTTCGACACTCTGCAATGATTCCTATTTGTTTTAACCTGTAGGAAGAAGGAGGATTTACAGATGATAGTGCCATTTCTAATCTGCTTTGGGTAAGCCTGACGCTAACATAGGTGTCCTCTACATTGTAGCCAGTGACACCTGGCCACGTGTAATTCTCATCCTCGATGGTTCCCTTGGCTGTCCTCTCTGCTCGGTGTTTATCCCAAGGCGAAATGCCACCTTTATCCAGAGAGGAGAATTATCCTGTTTCCTTACATTTTTTTTAAAATCATGTAATGAAAAAACTTTAAAGGCTTTAAAGAAGATGTTTTATGTTAAATATTCAAACTGTCAATGAAAGACATGGTTCCCCTTTCTGTAACTGGATATTTTATATAAATTGCAGTAATCATGCCATTAACTCATTTAATTACTGCACAAAGCTGACTCAGGTATATTTACTGTGCTTGTGTGGATTTATTTAGCATTCTAAAAGAATAATCAAATAGGAAAGACTCTCTTGAAAAGAGAACTGAAATTGCAATGAGTAAATTAACATTCCGTCAGAGAATTCATTGTTTTGGTCTCTCTCCTTCCCCACCCTGCTCCGGTCAATCTTCTCTCCTCACCTCTAATCCTCTTGCTTTGCTCTATAGGAACCTGTGTATGCTTCTACTTATTCTCCTGCTATACCTGCTGCCCATAAATACCTGTCTTTTGTATCTGTTAATCAGGTGAGGAACAGCCTCTGTGTGTTAAGCCTCATTGCAATTTCTGAGCAGCAGGAAGAATTTGTTTCATTTGGGAAGAAACTCCTCTGCTGCATTTGTGTGTGTGTGTGTGTAAGCCATTCTCCATGTAGTTAGAGTCAGTCCCACACATCGCCTCCTTGGCTCCAGACTTTTAGGTAGAGCCAATGGTATTAATTCGCCTCATAGCCATGAAACTGGTTTAAGAGGAAAATTTCCCTTTTAACCTCCAAGCTCAACATCCTAAGTTGAGTCAGGAGCCCAAGAAATACCCCCAAGTGGTCCTTGCTCCAGCGCAGTGGCGACGTCCCCTTGCTCAGCTCGATGAAGGGGGCAGATAGGGTGGAGGCAGTTTGGGGTGTGGGGGGCAGCACAGAAGAGCTGGGCTGACGTGAGCTGGTTGCAGTGGCTCTGTTTAAATGAAAAACCACAGACCTCCTGGCCCTTACCCTCCATCCACACTGCCCCCGTCTGAATGCCACCCCAGAGGGGGCTGAGTGACCCTCTTGGTGCAGAATATGCGATAATTTTTAAAGTTGAAAATGTCAGTGATTGTTTGTATTCCCCTTGGAACATCCCTGGTGTCAAAATAGCTATGAAACGTGCCTGCATCCACTTTGCCATGAATCCCAGTGCCCAGTCACTTCCCTCTTAGGGCCTCGGTCTCCTCCTCCGGACTGGGACTTTATCACCCCTAAGGTGGCCTCTAACTAAAAACTGTTCCCTTAGGACTGGTAGTGACAAAACAGGTATTTGAGGGAGAGGCGCGGGATTTTGAATATGAAATCAACAGAGTGCTGCCAGCGAGAGAGACATCTGGTGGGCCCTCCTGTCTTCATCTCGCATCTTCACTAATGGCAACTCCCATTCCTTCTCCCTAAGGCGGCCTCTTCCCTCACTCTCTCTGACTCCTTTCCTCTGAAGTTAGGCGTGCTGGTCCGTGAGAGCCCAGCCCACATGGCCAGTCAGTGTCCACCCTGAGAATGAGGCTGGGAGCTGGAGCAAGCCTGCTCTCCCATCGCTAAGGGGAGAAATGAGTTGTTGTTTCTTCTAAATAAGTCAATATTAAACTTTAAAAGAAAAGATATATTATCGAACTCTTTAAATATAAGTTTTATATACATTACATGTATGTATATTTTTTATGGCTTTTATTTTTTAGAGCAGTTTTAGGTTCACAGCAAAATTGAGCAGAAATTCAGAGATTTCCCACGTACCTCCTGCCCAGCCACACACACTGCCTTCCGTTCTATCAACATCCCACACCAGACTGGTACATTTGTTAAAACTGATGAACCTACACTGATCCCTCATTATCCCCCAACATCTGTAGTTCACATTTGGGTTCACTCTCGGTGTTGTACACACTCTGGATTTTGACAAATGTATAACGGCATGTATCCATCATTATGGTAGCATACAGAATAGTTTCACTGCCCAGGAAGTCCTCTGTGCTTCACCTGTTCATCCCTACCTCCCCGGCAAACCCTGGCAACCACTGATCTTTTGACTGTCTCCATAGTTCTGCCTTTGCCAGATTGTCATATAGTTGGATTCATTCAGTAAGCAGCCTTTTCAGATTGGCGTCTTTCACTTAGTAATATGCATTTAAGGCTCCACCATGTCTTTTCATGACTTGATAGCTCATTTCTATTCAGTGCTGAATAATATTGCTTTATCTGGATGTACCACAGTTTATTTATCCATTTGCTTACTCAGGACATCTTGGTTGCTTCCACGTTCTGGCAATAACGAAGAAAGCTGCTATAAATATCCATATGTAAGTTTTGGTATAGCTATAACTTTTCAACTCCTCTGAGTAAATACCAAGGAGCAGGATTGCTGGATCATGTAGTAAGAGTATGTTTAGTTTTGTAAGAAGCTGCCAAACTGTATTGCAAAGTGGCTGCACCATTTTGCATTCCCAACAGCAATGAACGAGAGTTCTTACTGCTCCACATCCTCGCCAGCAGTCGCTGTTTTGGATTTTTGCCATTCTAATAGGTGTGTAGCGATCTCATTGTCTTGCAAAGCAACAACAATCTCGTTGTTGTTTTAATTTGCATTTCCCTGCTGACAGAGGATGTTGAGCATCTTTTCATTTGCTTACTTGCCATGTGTATACCTTCTTTGGTGAGAAATATGTTCAGATCTTTTGCCCATTTTTTAATTGGTCATTTGTTTTCTTATCGTTGAGTTTTAAGACTTCTTTTTATACTTTGGATAACAGTTCTTTATCAGATGTGTCTTTTGCAAATATTTTCTCCCAGTCTGTGGCTTTTCTCCTCATTCTCTTGACAGTGTCTTTCAGCAAGCAAAAGTTTTTAATGTCAATGAAGTCCAGTTTATCAATCATTTCTTTCACAGATCATGCCTTTAGTGTTGTATCTAAGAAGTCACCACTGAACCCAAGGTCATCTAGATTTTCTTCTACAAATTGTATAGTTTTGTATTTCCATTTAGATCTATGATACATTTTGAGTCAGTTTTTGTAAAGGGTGTTAAGTCTGTGGCTAGGTTCTTTTTCTTTCTTTCTTTTTTTCTCTTTCTTTTCTTTTTTCTTTTTCTTTTTTTTTTTTTCTTTGCATGCAGATATCATTATTCCAGCACCATTTGTTGAAAAGACTATCTTTTCTCCACTGTATTGCCTTCGCTCCTTTCAAAGATTAGCTGAGTATATTTGAGTAGGTCTATTTCTGGCTCTCTATGCTGTTCTGTTGATCTGTTTGTCTTTTTTTTTTTTTTTTTTGTCAGTACCACACTGTCTTGATTCCTGTAGCTTTACAGTAAGTCTGGAAGTCGGGTAGTGTCAGTCCTCTGACTTCGTTCTCCTTCAATATTGTGTTGGCTCCTCTGGGTCTTTTGCCTGTCCATATAAACTTTAGAATCAGTTCATCAATATCCACAAAATGACTTGCTGGTATTTTGATTGGAATTGCACCAAATCTATAGATCAAGTTGGAAAGAAATGACATCTTAACAATATTGCATCTTCCAATCCATGAACATGGAATATCTCTCCATATATTTTTAAGTTTAAATAAAAGTAGCATTTACCAGAGGCCATCTGTGTTTTATCCATTCAAAATTAAAATGGCTTTAAAAATCCTATATTTTTACTTCTTGAGCATTTTCCTAGATAAACATCTTATATACCAGTTATGTGGCACTGGCACACCAGTGTTCTTGGAGAATCCTTTCCTCCAGCAGTCCTAAAATCAATATGCAATAATGCAGAGGCTCAGAGAAGAAAATAGAGCAAACGGCACACCAGCTCTGTCTAAATGGACTGTTTTTCTCTCTGTCAGGCTTTAATATACATTTTCTTCTTCCTCGCATGCCTCAGGGCTGTACCAAAATAAGATTTTCCTTTATTATTCTTCTACTTTCATCTTAGTTGCTGGTAAATGGTCACAAGACCAGATTATGGTTACTTTGAGTTCTACGCCTCGTTGAGATCTTGTTTCATGGTTTGTTCAGGCCACTTGAGGCAGCGTGCACTGACAGTGGCCTGAAATCACTTAAGGGTGGGGCAAAGCTAAATTTCTTTAACAGTCCCCAGAATTCTAAATGGTGACAGCATTTTTGAAAATTGAGAAGTACTGATTTGTCATTTGCTTTATTTCTATTACTTATTATTTCTTCCTATAATTTAGTTTAACTAGATGTGAGTTAGATAAAAATTTAAAAGCCAGATCACGATCTTTTCTATCCATCAAGCGCTCCAGTTGGGGAAGAATTTTACCCTTAAGTCTGCGTGAATCCTAGTAAGACATGTCAGTTCTGCTTTCTCTTGTATCACCTCCTGTGTCAGAAGTTTTTGGTGAGATTTGCACAATGATTTCTCAGTAGGTGTAGAGAGGCAAAGCCATCAGTAACAATGTGGTAACCTGAAAACATTCTTGCAGACTGATCCTCGTCACACTTTCCAGCTGCGTCCTACCAAGGCTCTGTCCACCTGAGACCCGTCTCTCTTCCCAACTCTTCATGCCTTCTACACACACACACACACACACTCCCCCCCCCCCCCCGCCCGCCTCTCTCTCTCTTATTCCCTCCCCTCTCCCTCCATCTCTCCCCCTTCATGGGATTGCTATTGGAAGCGTGATGGATGGATGGGGCAGGGCTTCCATTCATATTCTGCCCCAACTCTCACTGTTCTGGCCAAACTTAAACATCATCAGCTAAACCTGGATAAACCTGGAAAATGACACAATACTTATCATAATATGGATTATGTCCTCCTCTAAATGAGGAAAGAAAAACTTAGAAGACCAAAACAGGACAATAATGAAGTTTTAAGCTAAAAAAAAAAGTCAATGGAAAAGATCTCACTGGTCCATCTTGTTTTCATATTTTGAGTTCTAAAATTTAATAGCAACTTGTGATAGGTTTTATTAATTTCTTCAGTGAATAAATAAGCTGTCTATTCCTTCCCCCATTATAGAGCCGTCTAAAGTCAGATAGGGGAATTAGAGGGCCCTAAACCAACCTACTAAGGAGCGAAGTTAAAGTGAAACTTCTAGAGAAGCAAAAACCTTTATGTTTAATATTATCATTTAGAGAGGAGTCAAAAAAATACTCCTCCTTAGAGATCTGGCAAACTACTGGCAGCATTAAATCCTAAAACAGCTGTATGATGCCAGGGCTCATATCCATCAGGTTCTTGCGGGAGGTCCAGGGGAATCCGGTGCTTTGGGAGACGGAATGGTTGATTCGGGGATGCCATTTTTCTGAATCATTAGCCACATCCCACTGGCACACCCAGGGCTTTGGAGATGTGTCACTGAGTTCACCATAGAACTAGTGATGTCTGGATCTTTGGAGAAGCAAACTTTCTTGGCACTTTATACGCTTTTTCAAAATATTTTAAGCCAAGTGCTTAAAGCCATATTGATTTGATTAAAATTCACTCTTGAAACTTCATTTTCAAAGAAAACATACTCTCTTTTTTGAGTTTCCATGAGGTCTTCCTGGCAAGTCAGCCTAACAGTTTGTTTCATAAGGGCATGTGGTTCAGAGAGTTCCTTGGAATTAGGGTCGTCTCACCAATCATGAGTGTGAAGGCTAACGGAAAGAATTTTTAAATTTTTTGATAATTTTTTTATTTTGATAAAATTTAAAACACATGGAAAAGTTGCCATAATCGACAGGACACGCTCATGTGCCCTTGACCAGGTCCACCAATTGTGGGCCTCTGCTGCCTCCCCCACTCCTCTCTCCTTTCTTCCCTCCACCCCCAGCCCCCACTGCTGCCTGATGACCATCGCCATCTTTAGAGCCCGTTTTGTAGGAAGGACCTGGAGGTGGACATCCGAGGGAGGCTCTTTCTGCCCTGGAAAGGATGCTTTTCCTCTCTTCCTTCTTCAATACTAGCTCCCACAGCACCTGCCCCTCTCCCCACTTCTCCTCCTGTCCCATGCCCCTCCCCGCCCCCCACCCCCCACAGAGGGATTTTGTAGTGAAAGGAGGGATGGCCTGAAGGAGGAGAGAAAGCAAGCTGTCCTGCTAACATTTAAGGGCCTCCCGCATCACCCCATTCCTCCCCCATCACCCCATTCCTCCCCCCAGCTCCTTCCCCTCACTGCCCTGAGTGCCCAGAGCCCTGTGCTCTGCCTCCTCCCGCTCCTCGTCCTCCCACCTCAGCCGCATCACTCTGTCCCAGTCCTGTCCTCAGCTCCTTCTCCTTCCCTGCTCTCCCTCCAGTCCCCCCAGCTGCTTCTCTTTAGGCCAAATGAGTGTCACCAATGGCTTAGAAATCGAAGCAGCAGGTGTCTCCAGAACCCCAATTAGAAACTTTTGAAAGCTCTTTGTAGGTAGAAATGTTATTACACATGTAGGTTATGCTTATAGCACACTTCGTCCTCAATGTCACACATACTATGACTTAAAGTTACGTCTGCGGGCTGATCTGGTTGCCTACCTGCCCAGGTAACACTTGCTGGAGGAAAAAGCATGCGGAGTTCCAGCAAACCTCCTTCTAACACCCTTCTTCCTCGTCAGCCTTCCCTACTTTGTAATTGACCATGTTATTATGAACTCGGTGGGTAAGATTTTCCAGATTGACCATGTTCCTTATGAGCATGGATGGATAAAATTTCCTCATCAGCTGAGTTTAGATGAGTGACGCGGGACAACTTGAAAACCACGTCAAGTTCATAGCGTGAAGACAGGCTCGCTGTTTTCGTCATGTTTGCAAAGTATCATTTGGGCGTTCTAGCGTTCCAAACAAATAAGTGAAGAAAACCAAAGTTTTAACCTAAAGTTTCAGTATTGTGGGTGCTGATCTCTAACCCAAGCTGGGAACGGGGAAGCCAGACGCACTGGGGACAGGACAGTGATGGGGACGGTGTTGACAATGTAGTCCTCCTCTCCGCTCGCCCGCTTGTCAGCTCGCGAAATGCTACAGGCTCGTATTCACGTCTCCACCATTTCCCTCCCCTCTTTCCTTGGTGCGCTTTATCAACAGCGGGTCACAGAAAGTCCGGAGAGCCAGATGTCTATCGAAGAGAGGAAGCACCTCATTACCGTGAGAGAAGACGCCTGGAAGACAAAAGGCAAAGGAGCAGCCAACGACTCCACCCAGTTTACGGTGGCCGGCAGAATGGTGAAGAAAGGTCCGCGTGTGTGTGCTGCGCGCCTGCGTACTTGTGGCGGGCGCGCACACGCTCCGCGCGGAGGGGAGGGTGCTGTGTGCTACCTCAATTTACAAAGTCAAGCTCTGGTCTTTAGTTTTCAACCTTACTGAAGTTGTGTAAACGATTTTGGGGAATGTTTCGTGAGATATTCCTCCTGAAAACTTTTCTTCATAAGTAGCGTCATCTTCAGTGTCAGAAGCATAATTCAGTTAGTCCCATTTCAAAACTTAGCCATTTGGAAATTAAGCGCAGGTTTCAAAAGCAATTGCAAATGTGCTAACAAATCTTAGTCCTTTCCGTTAGTTGTGTTTAAGTTATTTCCATTTTCTTGTCATCTGGCAATTAGTTAACCCAAAGAAGTCTTTCTTGATGAAGGAATTTCTCTCTTCTCCCTTTTAGGGTAATTCCTGGGTCCCTTTCCATCAAACCAGAGATCTCTGGCTTACAAAGCCGGATATCCAGATCAGTGTTAAGAGACGTCTCAAATATGTATCCAAGGAAGTGGGATTTCCCTGCAGAGGGTCGTTTTTCTGCAGCTGAGCTCTTGGAACTGATGCGAAGCCTGTATGCAAAGATTTATGAAATTGACTGACATATCACCTGGTTCTTAAAGTCACCAGAAAGGCTTGAGGCTCCATAACCTATAAGAAATGGTTAAAATTTGGGATCCCTTTGTCACCTATATGCACATACCTTCATTATCTAAGCTACTATTTAAAAACAAATTTCCTAACTTATTGATGTGTTCACATTCACTTAGAATTAACTTATATTGTCATCAGCTTTGTAGATTTGTGTTTCCCTTTTCTCAAAAATTTTCATGATCTTCACTCACAAATAGCACCTAACTCATTGTAGGCTCATGCTAAATATTTTCAGAAGGAAGGGAGGATGGGAGGGAAACCCCTGAACTGTGATTAACTCAGAGCTTGGTAGAAGAACCTCTCTACCCAGTCTATTCTTAGCTCATCTTGGAATTGCCAAAGGATAACAGAAGATAATTTACTCTCCCAGAATGAGGTAACCTTTGAGTATTTTCTCCATCAGTTCCAGAACTGCGTAATCCTGTTAACTACTTTAGCATGAGCCCTATCCCTGTGTTAACAAAAGCAGACCCTGCAGTCCACATTGGGCCAGAAGAACTCAAGCTGAGAACTTGAACCAGAACACCAATCTTCCAAATTCTAGCCCCATTTTTATCCTGACAACTTTTTACTTTGGTTTCTTTTCTTCCTCTTCCATCTTAAACATGACATTTTATTTGTAAGCCGGTCCTTACTACCACATACTCCTGCCCTTGTCCACAGTGACACCAGAGGAAGAGACTTGCTGTCAGACAGGTTTGGAGAGCTAGGCCAGAGAAGTTCCTGTCCTAGGGGATGTTTGCTGTCACATTTTCCTGAGTAAATCAAGGCTCTTTATTTAGCAGGTGCTCTGAGGCTTGCTCAGGAAATAATTTTCTTGTATTTTTAATCTATTGAAAAAACTGTACCCTAGTTTTCTAATATTCATTACCACCTACTAGGTTGTGTGTTTCACTGGAGTCTTCAGCTCTTTTTGATTTGCAGTAATATGGCATCCAGTTTACACTCGCTGCAGAATGGAATAGCTCTGTCTACTACAGGCACAGAGATTCCCGTCTCCTCAGTTTATCATGGCCACGAGTTCCCGCGTATCAGCGAGTGGCTGAGACGTGTGTACCTGGTTTTCATCCTCTCACCCTAATAGCCTCGTCAGGATTTTCTCCCTTTTTGATATTCCTGGATTCTGTGTCACAGTTAGTACTCCTCAAGGTTTCTGTGGTTATTCTGGGATTCTCCCCGAAGAAAAATATGCAAAGTATGCCTTTGAGTAAGAGGGATGTAAAAATGTTCCCAAAGAGAGCAGGTGACTGGTTATTGCATGTAGAATTCATTGAAAAGAGGGATGGGGAGTGCTTTGGTTTGTTTTAACGTTGTGTAATTTAAATCTGTATGTCCTTCCCCAGTACGGGAAAATCCTCATCTCTAGCTGGGAAAGATGTCCCACCTCCGGGAGCTCTTGTACGTGCTGCTGCCTGAGCCGGCCCTAGGGGGCGCCCTGAGAGCACGGAGGGGCAGGTTTCCTTGTTCCTTCCGTCAGGCCTCCTTAGCTTAAGAGTTAACGACCTCTGTGCTGATGAGCTCAGATTCCAATGTCTCTTATGCAACCTTTTAGTAGGTAGCAATTTAGTAGGTAGTGATGTCCCAGCCTGTGATACCAGATTTTACTTATCTTTATTATCTTTCAAGAAAGTTTACTTTCTCACTGACATAAACCCTTTACAGGTCTGGTAATCGAAATAAATTTTTTAAAATTTATTAACATCATCAAGCAAACATATGTACCTTTCGAGAATACATATGTACATATGTAGAATATCACCTAAAACTTAAGTTTTAAACTACATTTCAGTATTTTTCCTTAAAATTTTTATGCCATGATACATCCCCCTCCAGCTCACGGGAGGAAGGAGCAGAGCAATTCATTTATTGACTTTTCTTTGTTAGCAATAGTGACTTACATAGTCTCTGGATGTTGTTCTTGAGGGTTGCTTAAAGCCTCAATGCCCTCTGACAATTTCACTTTTATTACAAATGAATAGGAAGAACATTAACATCTCATTTTGTTCTTTGTAAATGTACTAATTATTTCCCTTTCCAATCCCTTCTACCTAGGTTAGAAAAACGTACTCCTCTTTGTCTCTATTAAGATTTCTTGTTCCAATCAGATACCTTCAATCTGTGCTGGAATTCCTTTCTTTCCCTCTCATATGTTCCTTACAACTTGCCCTTTGAAAGATTCCCACCTGCTTCTTGATAAATATATGTGAAAGCATAACACCAGTGCCAGCCACACCCAAGATGCATAGGACCCTCCAACGATCGCAATTCAATTTAAATGTATACTCTTCTGGGTCTTTCTTCTAAAAGGTTAGCGCTTCCTTGGGTTATTGCCCAAGAGAACCACAATCTGAGTGCTGCCCCCAGAGGCCATACTGTCCCTGCTCACCTCAGCATGAAGGAAAACTCCAGTGCTGGGGGCCACTTGGCAGCAACTGTGACGCAGCCCATTCTCCACTTCCTCTGTGGGAGATGGTGCAAATATGCTTTCTCTTTCCCTACCTCCACCACCGCAAAGGGCCTTGAGAACGCACCGCTCCGTTTGTTCAAGTGTACTCTGATTGCTTACGTACTCTCTTATTCCATTCACATGTCACGGACATGTTTTCCTCATTCGTTTTGGAATGTCAGCTTCTCCACTACTACAGTCCTTAGAAACAACAAAATCTTATCTACATTTGCAGTCGTCCGACGTGGGCTTGGTAGCTGCCAAATGCACACGTGTGTGTGCACATGCATGCATGTATGTAAATTCTGTAAGTTGTAAAATCTGCTTTGGGACTCAGGGAGATCCATCAGGTCTTGGGAATTTCCAGAAATGATCCCAAGATGCTAAATAGCTCCTCTGCTTGTTCTGCAGGTTTGGCATCCCCCACTGCTATAACTCCAGTGGCGTCCCCTATTTGCAGTAAAACAAGGGGCACAACGCCAGTTTCCAAACCCCTGGAAGGTAAGTCACCAAGGCACCCGATATGCCAGTTGGTTAATGATCAGAAGAGTCCTTAGTGGCACTGTCTCACTGGTCTCTACTTGCCTAGATATCGAAGCCAGGCCAGACATGCAGTTGGAGTCGGACCTGAAGTTGGACCGGCTGGAAACCTTTCTGAGAAGGCTGAATAACAAAGGTACAGACCAGAAGCCAGAGGGCAGCTTTGGATGATATGCTTATAGCACACTGTGATTCGTATTTCATTGAGTAGCTAAGGAAACCTAAAAAGAACCTCCTCTCTCAAAATCTCTAAATCCTGAGCGTTATTGCTTTTTCTCCTCAGCTAATTTGTCTTCTTTTAATTTGACTTCACTGATTCATACGGTAAGCATTATCCTTGTTGTTCTCTTTTTGAAAAATGAAGTTACTGGTCAAGACTGATTAGATTACTAAGCTCTTATTCACTTGGTAATGTACTAAATTGGGGAGCCCCAATAACATTTGTTCCCAAATCTAAACCCAGGATCATGAACTTGGTAATTTTGCTTTTAACCCTGAAAGCAGATTATTATACAAAATCAACATGATCTTGGCCCTGATGAACTTTCAATTGCGTATGTCAATTTCCAGTAAGGTAGCAGCTGATATTATATCTTATAATTACAAATGATTTCTAAAAGAAAATTCTGGAAAATAAATGTGGAAATAAATACTTCAATACAAAAGTCAATGAAGTATATAAAAGAATAAAATGTAGAAATAACCTCATCTCTTAATAAAAATTCCACTTGAAACTTATCAAATATTAAGCATTGGGAGTCCCCACTATTGACAGTGACCCCTAACTGGTTGAAAATAATACGAACAATGCCTTTAAACCAGAAATATAAAAATGTAATATAGTAACTAAACTGGCAAGGCAAGGAATGTTGCCTAAACAATTCAAAGTTTATTACATATATGTAATCGTAATCTAGCACAGAAGTCAACAAATGAATCTAGCTCGCCACTGGTTTTTGCAAATAAAGTTTTATTGGAACACAGTCATGTGCATTTGTTAACGTATTGTCAGTAGTCGCTTCTGCACTACAGCAGCAGACCTGAGTAGTCGCAACACAGGCCATATAGCCTCCCATACAAGGCCTAAAATACTTACTACGTGGCCCTTTGCAGAAAAAGTTTTGCCAACCTCTGCTCTAGAATGAGGCTGAGGCTACTTCTGCCTCCAGTAGCAAAAGGAACAAGTTCAGAAATGCTCAGCGGGCTTGGGTGCAGCCAGGCCAGCTTCCGGCCCTCCTACCACTTCCAGGTACAAGCCTTGTTCGGACAGGAAGTCCTTTCATCAGAGGTCAAGTGAGGCCCAGGAAGCAGCCACAGGACCCTGGACATCACCGTTATGTTTTCTCCACTCTTGGAACTTAGAGGAGAAATAATTTTTAAGATATTTTGATGGGTAGTTGGAGTAATATTTTTACACAAATCTTATGTTGTCTATTTGCTTGTTTGTTGATAGTCGGTGGGATGCAGGAAACTGTACTCACTGTCACTGGCAAGTCTGTGAAAGAGGTGATGAAGCTGGACGATGACGAAACCTTTGCCAAATTTTACCGCAGTGTGGACTATACCGTACCGAGAAGCCCGGTGGAGCTGGACGAGGACTTCGATGTTATTTTCGATCCTTATGCCCCCAAGTGAGTTACTTGAGTTTGCATCTTTCATACCCCGAGAACGGATTCCTTCACGGGCCTCCACACAGTACTCGCACGAGGACCTTCTCTCGCTGTGTGAAGTCCCGATGTGACAGAACTTCGCTACAGCCAAATTGTTATTCTCTAGGGCCAGATGTGTAGACAAAACGCGAGCACTCCAGAACAGATGTGCATTCAGGCAGAAAGTCTGCATACACAGCGTGTGCCCCAGATGTTTGCCCTGTTCCTAAAAATAATATCGCTGGATTTTTCACGTAACTCAAATATTGTTTTGCAGATTTTTAGATTAACGTCATTTAGCAGAGATTTCTATGTCTGTCTTTCATTTGACATTGAATTCTTAGCCATAACTTTGAAAAATATTTGGGTCACATGGGCTCAAATTAACACAACTAACTAGAAAGTCAATCAAGGATGTTACTTAACTTAGAATAATTTAGAAAATCAGTAGCTCTGAAGGTTTTCTCAGTGATGCCCAAGGGTCTCTCTTCACACAAGAACATGCCTAAACTAAACTAAAGAAAAGTGATTATGGTATTAGAATTCCTTC
The DNA here is from genome assembly GCF_041296265.1 of Equus caballus. Classification (NCBI taxonomy): domain Eukaryota; kingdom Metazoa; phylum Chordata; class Mammalia; order Perissodactyla; family Equidae; genus Equus; species Equus caballus. The sequence continues at coordinate 18,416,986 of NC_091712.1, read as the reverse complement.
AGTTGCAAGTGCCAGAAACAAATCCAGGTCAAACTGACGTCAGCAAAAGAAAGGTGTAGGTGATTTCTGTGTAGCTGTAGGGTCACTCATTGAAAAGTGCAGGTGTAACTCAGGGTCCAGAGGCTCATTGGAATGAGGTCTCTCTCAGCTGTTTTCCTTTGGGCTGGCTCGCCCTCAGTCAGGCTGTAACCATGTGGTGGAAGATAGCCACACCCGCCAGGGCAGCTTCTCTTCCCAGTAATTCCAGAGGAACGTCCAGGCTTGATTTTCTTGAGTCTGAGTCTTTCCCTAATACAGTCATTGTGGCCAACGGGATGGAAGATGCTGATTGGCCACAGCTGGTCTCTGGATCCCCTCCAGAGCCAGACTGGGGGGCGGGGAGTGGAGTGAGGTAGTTCCCCCAAAGGAGAGTCGGGTGCTCTTATCACAGGCAGGGGAGAGCATGCTGGGGCAGGCCAAACCCACAGCTATCAACCACATTTATCTATTTCCTACGAATTTGTCAGAGTGACATTCTCTTCCAAAAGTGTGTAGTCATCATAGACTTTTTTCTTAAGCCACTCCTGATACAGTTTTTCCGTATTTCAATTTGTTCAATGTTTTTCAATTTGCTACCTTAAAAAAATGAACAATTTGCCTTTAATATTTTGGGTATTTGCATTCATGGTTATTTAACCATGTCTCAATCAAACCCAAATGTCATTGTTTAAATTGTTATATATAAATATTATGTATGTATGTTTACATACACACACACACACACAGGATAACATTATGTATAAAGAAGACTTCCAGGCACAGCGTGGAGACCTATGCAGCTGGAGGCTCAGAGCAGCGGTGAGAATATGTTAGGAAATCGTGTGCCTGGTTCCGCCCACCTCCCAGGTCTAGGCTTCTGCCCCAGAGAGTTATGTGTGTGGCGGCCCTAGTTGGTTTTGTTTGCCGATTTTAGTGCAATATACTTTTCAAAATAGTGGTTATTTTTCAGAGGACGGTAATGGGTTGAGAGGAGGCTAGGTATGGGGGGATTGGTGAGGGAACCGAAAAACTGTCGTGTAAAGAGAAAGTTTAGTCTGGAGGAAGGACAATTAATTGAGACTCAGGCCTGGCTGTAAATTCTTGAAGGGCTTGCCAGTGACAGAAGAATCAGACACGTGTAGGACTCCAAAGGGACAATCAGGACGCAGGCATGGGTGTGATGAGGATAGCGGAGCGCTGCCTTCCCGTCAGAGCTCCCTGGTAGTGGAAGGAGCTGCCCAGATAGGCACTAGCGCTCAGGCAGAGACCACAGGGGTGTGAGTGGGGGGTTCCGGGATTGGCTGGGATCTCGAATTTCCCTTCCAAGATTTTATGACTCCATGCCAGGGGAGTGGGGGGTAGGAGGAGGAGTTGAAGGATTTATAATGAAATCAAGAAATAAAATTGTGGAGCCCCTTGCTTCAGGTCAGAGACCCACAAATAAACCTGGAGTGGCTGATACGGCAGACCAAGGCCACAGCTCTGCTTTGCTCCTCAGGCTGACGTCTTCTGTGGCCGAGCACAAGCGTGCAGTTAGGCCCAAGCGCCGGGTTCAGGCTTCCAAAAACCCCCTGAAAATGCTGGCAGCCAGAGAAGACCTCCTGCAGGAATACACTGAGCAGAGATTGAACGTGGCCTTCATGGAGTCGAAGCGGATGAAAGTAGAAAAGAGTGAGTGTTTGGAACTCCCACCTACTTCTGTGCTGGGATCTGGTGTTCAGGCGATTTTAATCGTCTCCTTTTTCTGCCTTGCAAAGGCCAGTAATGGTGCTCAAAAGACACTCATTAGACAAAAATGAGTAAGTTTGCACATGCACACCTGCAGAAAACCTGCCTGGAATTTGAAGGCTTTTCAAAGAAAATCTCACAGCCTGGAACATCTGTTCACTTCGTTAATTCAAATTATCCTGTTTTGCTGAGTTTTCTTGCAAGAGGCTGGAGGAAAAGGATGTTTCTGGGCTTTGTAATTCAATCCATTTTGGTCTCGATAGAGCCCAAACGTAGTAATTCTCCACTTAAATCTTATTCAAGAGCAAATCGTTTGATCTCTTATGGGAAAATGTCTCAAATCACTGCTTTGCCTGGTCCTAGACTTTTATATTATTAATTAATGCATAACCCAGTGCTTTTCAGATTGTTTTTGACAGGACCCTCAGTCTCCTTGCAGTTGGGATGTGGGTGGGGGGAATGCAGGGAGCTGGGATGAGGCAGTAAATGGAAAGAGAAGAGGCAGGCTCAGGCGCTCTGTCCTACTGCAGGCTCAGCCACTCTGCTTTTATCTGTGCAATTATATGGAGTTCCATAGTTCTGAAACAGTGGTTTTCTTGGTGGAGATAATGGCATGCATAATCTTGTGATTTTGATATTCTTGCTATAATTTTTATTTCCTATAGCATTCATAAACCTACTTCCTAAAGCTTTTCTTGGAAATATGGTATTTAGATGAAGTATTTGGGTCTTTCCATTATAACTGGCCAAGAGGTTGAGGCATCGGTCAATTTCACAGTGATGTTGTAGGGGTTAAACATTGTGATTCCAGATGTCAGGCTGAGTTTCTGGGGAGAAGGAGATTCTGGGTTAACCCAGTATCTTTTGATGGATACAAAGGAATGTGCCTGTTACCATGGAGAGCTTCTGTTTCCTGCGGGTTTACCAAGAAAGTGTATTTCAAAATTGCTATGCTGTATGCATCGTCAATAACATCAAGTCGTGTTACATTTCTTCAATGTTAGAAGCTTATCCCAGCAAAATAATTTTCTGAATTTCTCTCCAGCGTTACATTTTCTTAAACAATAAGTTGGAGAAATAAGGGTTTATTGGCACAAATTTTATGTCCTTTAGCTTTTCCTCCACTGTCCAGGGACTCAGGGATGCCTTTGTGATGACTGATGCATATACGTTTGTTGGTCCGCACTGAAAGCCCAGCATCTTCTTACAATCCTAAGTCTGAGAGCAAAGGATTTGAAAAAGTTTAGAACTGCACCATCCCTTCCAGAGTGCCTGCTTTCTACATATAGAGACTCTGAGGAATATCTAACAGTCTTCCTTGGGAATGCATTTTCAACATCTAATCGTTGTTAGGAATTATAATACCTTTCGGTGGAACTGCAATAAGTGAGTCCAGCTCCAGATTTTATACTAAAGTTGCTGGTCCGCGTTGTCACTCAGTTCTTGTCTCTGTGCATGATGAGGTGTGGTACGTGTCAACAAGCCATTTATACTTTGAATCCTGTGTTATTTCCTAACACAGTGGTTACGCATTGAACTGAACAGTTAATCAAACTGGAGCATGTCCTCCCCTGGCGATTAACTTTGTTAGAATAAGGCAGTGAGTCGATTATGAATAACCTCCGGTTGTAAACGTTGTCATTTCACTTGAACATCTTATGTCCCCTCATTGTATTTCCTTATTCAACCCGCCCAGTGTCCTCCAACTCCAACTTCTCAGAAGTCACCCTGGCAGGTTTAGCCAGTAAAGAAAACTTCAGCAGCGTCAGCCTGCGGAGCGTCAACCTGACGGAACAGAATTCCAACAACAGCGCGGTGCCCTACAAGAAGCTTATGTTGCTCCAGGTTAAAGGTATTTGAGAGCAGCAGGCAGGACTTACACGGTGACCAGAGGGTTGGTAACATCAGGAGGCCTGACCGCCCCTTACTTGCCTGTAAAGGAACGAGAACGCTTGCTTTAAGAGAACCTTCTGTGTGTCAGGAGTGGTGTTACCTCCTCTCACAGAAGCTTCACAGAATCGCCTAAGACAGGAAATATGATGCCCCCGAGGCACAGAGAGGTTAGTGGTGTGCCTGAGGTCACAGCAGCTCTTGAGTGGCAGAGCTGCATTTGAACCCACGTCTCCCATTCCAGAAGCTCAGCTTCTTGCCCCGTGACCCCGCCACAATGCTGCCATGCAGTTACCAGACACCCCCTAAGTCGTCATGGTGGTTCTCGCCATTCCGTCCTACTCACGGAGGTGAGCAAGCGTCAGTGCAGGCCAGAGTGAGAGGTGCACGTTCTTAGAGAAGGAATCCGGGGACAGCAGAGGCAAATGAAGGGGACCTGAGTCCCTTCCAACACCCTTCCTGTCAACAGCAAGGGAGACTTAGCCAACCACCAGAGCTGGAGGACGGTGACTTTGCTGCCACCCAATGGCAGCTGCCATAGGTTAATCATGAGGAGACGGACGCCGAAATGCGCTCCACGTCTCAGGGGTTTCCAGTGTGTTTCAGCATAACCACTGTCCTTTTTAGTGCATTTAAATGACTGTGATGGGTGCAAATAACCAAGCTCTAGTGCCATGTTCTAACCCAGAGACGACACTGCCAGTGTGATCGTGGGAAGATCTAAACCAACAATCGTTTAGGAGAAGGTGTTGCAAGCAGCACAAGCCACTGCTTCCTTTGAAGCTGATTCCCCTCCAGACTCTCCTAGGGTTCAGAGTGAAAACTCCCGAGGAAGCAGATGCTGTCTGAAAGCACGCCCTCCCCTGTGGCCTGGCCGGCAGAGGTTTTTAAATGTAGGAGATGGGCATCTTAATTAATCCATACACATGCTGTAAAAGGATGCTGATAGTTGTCCCAAGAAACATGGCGACATTTGGGAAAGCACTAACAAGGGAAAAGAATCTCTAATGCTGTCATTATCCATCCCCCTCCGCCACTCCGGGTCATGGGCACTAGTATGAGTAGATGAGACTCACTAAAACTGGAAGAGTCTGTAGCGGGGATGCTTTCAGATGGGGGTGCTTCCTGGTCCTTCGGTGACTAGGAGAGTCCTCCTTTCCGGGAAGATGGTGACTCTTGGCCTCGTGTTCAGGAAGAAGACATGTGCAGACGAGGCTGGTGGAACCTCGAGCCTCATCACTCACCAGCGGGGACTGCTTCCTCCTGGTCTCTCCCCACTACTGCTTCCTGTGGGTGGGAGAGTTTGCCAACGTCATAGAAAAGGCGAAGGTTGGTATCTGAAAAATAAAAGTAGTTCTGTTAAGCATTTCCTTTATATACCAATAGAATGTTCTGCCAGTTTCCAGATCATGAGAAAGCTCAAACACCCAATGTTTCATTCAAGCAAGAGGGAATCGGCAGTATTTATTATCTTGAATGTCTCTCAGACTTCCATTCAATGCTTAAGTGGGATGTTTTAGAAGGATTGAAACCTACACCTGGAGTTCTTCAGTTCTAGGTTTATTCTTACTCTTGACATGTCCCTCCACAGCTGTGTGTCCAGTTACCTATGAAATTCTGCTACACACCTACTGAATGAGACGCTCATGGAGAAAAGCCCAGAGAATGGGTATTTTTTAAAAGCTTCACGAGTGATCTGTTGAATTTGAAGATTGAGAACTATCACTCTGAAGAACTGATAGCCCTGGTCTTTTAGTTACATTTTTTTGATTTTGTTGAAAATACCCAACAACCAGTGCCTCTGGCCCTGGGGTCACCAGGTTTTCCTGCAGACACACCATTTCTCTTCTCGATTCCAGCATGGGCCCCCCCCACCTCGCCCTGGGCTCATCTGCCCGGGTAACTGTGCCTCCCTTTTTGCAGGCCTCCGAACTTGCGACCTTAATTCAGACGAAGAGGGAACTTGGTTGCAGAGCTACTTACATCCAGACTATCGAAGAAGGCATTAATACACACACACATGCAGCCAAAGACTTCTGGAAGCTTCTGGGTGGCCAAACCAGTTACCAATGTAAGAGTTTACTGTATTTCAGGGAATGACAAGACTTGAATATCCTTCTCTCCTATTTCATTCTTCTAGACCAGCCACTTTTCAGTGTAAATGTAATACCCTCTTGTTCTTCTCATCCAAAAGCTGCTGGAGACCCAAAAGAAGATGAACTATATGAAACAGCCATCATAGAAACCAACTGTATTTACCGTCTGATGGAGGACAAACTTGTGCCTGATGACGACTACTGGGGGAAGATTCCCAAATGCTCCCTTCTGCAATCAAAAGAGGTCAGTGACTTCCACAAGAAAGCGCTTTGCACAGAGCTGCCCAATAAAATAGGTAGCGAGTGCCCAGTACACATGAGCCAGTATTCGTACCCACTGTAGAACACTGACATCTTTTTAAAGGATATTCATTTGTGATTCCAAACCATTATGGCCATCTTAAACACTAATATAGAATTCAGAATATTGTTCAGAGGAGGCGTTTCTGTTTCTAAAGGCTTTTCTGTTTTAGGCAAAATGTAAATATTACTTAGCCCTATCTCTTGATTTTTGTATAGACAGTAAATTTTTTCAGTGCATAAGTTTCAGGAATAATAGGTGCCTGTATATATAATGAATGGGTTTGCCAAGTAATGCACTGCATTTTTTCTCTCACACCAGTAAATATTTATTACAATATATATTTCCAGTACCATGAAGTATTCTAAGCGTGAAGAAAAAAGTGGAAGACACAAAAGAACCTTAAAGTCCATTGGGTAGAAGAATATTAGAAAAATGTAATCCAAAGCTAGATTAATTGTGTGATCTGTATGGTATTTAAATGGGAGAAAATGTCACAGAAAAGGAAATAATCAGGAATGATTTTAAAGAGAAGGTGAAATTGAGTCAAGTTTGGAATTAAGTAGAATTTGGATTGCTGGAAATGAAGGAAGAAATTATTCTAGGAAGAAAGAGGAGACCATCCACAGGCATGGAAATAGGAAATAGCATTACAGTCATGTATTCATTCATCAAACACTTAGTTAACCCAACTGTCAGTGTAAGTATGGTATGGCCTCTGTCCTTGAGGATCTTGGAATTGTAGAAGGAGAGATGACATCACAGGGTCCTCAGTGCCTGGCATGTATGAAGTGGCCTATATGTGCTACGTGACTGAAGGAACAAAGGAGGGAGAGAGGGAAGAAGAAAGGAAGATAGAAAGACGTACTTAAATCACTGTTACAAATCAGGGATTTTAGGCGATTTGACAGTTCAGAGGAGGGAACGTTATTAACTTGGGTGTTTAGGACAGCAAGATGGAAGTCACACCCAAGGGGCAGAAGCTGGCTTGGCACTGCCAGCTGGTCTGATGCTGTGACCCTTTTGTGTCTAGTCTGACTGCTCCATTAGGATTTGTATTATCACCTGTTTGACTCACTGTCAGTGGAGACCCTGGTTCAACTGGAGCATGTCCTTGAAATTAACCAATTCTTCTGCGCCATTTTCCAGGTACTTGTGTTTGATTTTGGGAGTGAAGTGTACGTGTGGCATGGAAAAGAAGTCACATTGGCACAACGGAAAATAGCATTTCAGCTGGCAAAGCACTTATGGAATGGAACCTTCGACTATGAGAATTGTGACATCAACCCGCTGGATCCTGGAGAATGCAACCCTCTTATTCCCAGGTACTCCTGTGGCCCGTTGATGGGCGTTGTGGAGCAGGCAGCTTCTTACCACAGTCATGTATCACTCTCCATAGGTTTTCGTTTTCATAAGTGATTGCATGCAGCACCATGAATATTCACAAAAGGAACGTTTCTTTAGCCTTTACTCAATACCGAAATATGGATGTCATAGTCTTCTGGAAGACGTTTGTGTTACATTTCATTTCTTAAAGTGAATAAATTGTTCCCACCTGCAGCTTCGCAGGTGCTTTTGTGGCAGATGAATAGCAATTGTTTAAACAAACTACATGCTGATCTGAAAAGCTTCCCAGGGTCTGGAATTCAGCCAGTGGTCTGAAGGTGCAAAAGCTACCCATTTCCTTCCAATTTCACGCCTTCCCAGCAGTCTGTGGATTCCAGGATTTACCATTTATTTGGCAGTAGATGATGTTTATGCCTTTTCTGGGGGGAGAGGGAGGGAGGATATGGTATTGAAATAATGATTGTAATTTTAGTATTTCCTAACTGTATTGGACTTTTAAAAGTAATTTTGGCAAACCAGCAAAATATGCACAAACTTTAAGAAATATGATCATGGGGCCAGCCCCGTGGCTGAGTGGTTAAGTTTGCACACTCCACTTTGGCAGCCCAGGGTTTCGCCAGTTCAGATCCTGGGCATGGACATGGCACCGCCCGTCAAGCCATGCTGGGGCGGCATCCCACATGCCACAACTAGAAGGACCCACAACTAAAATATACAACTATGTACCAGGGGTGCTTTGGGGAGAAAAAGGGAAAAAAAATCTTACAAAAAAGAAATATGATCATGAGAAAAAGAATTCTAACATGCAAAGGATCTTGTTTTTTTGACTACCAGAAAAGAAAAGAAGTGCTTTTAAATTATGTGTGCCCTGTAATACATTAGGAATCAATGTGCCACCAAATAGCATAGCCTATTGCGTGTCATGCAAGTGCATTTAAATGTTTTCCATTGAACATGTATACAGATTTTAACTTTCCTACTTAGTTTCCTGTTTTAAAATTGAATTATCAATTTTGTTAATTCTCATTGTATAAACAATTAAAAGTTATATCAATGTAGGTGAAAAGTTTTCAAACCCTCTTTTTTTTTTTTTTTGCTGGGAAAGATTCACCCTGAACTAACATCTGTTGGTAATCTTCCTCTTTTTTTCCTCCCCAAAGCCCCAGTACATAGTTGTATATTCTAGTTGTAAGTCCTTCTAGTTCCTCTATGTGAGCCACTGCCACAGCATGGCAACTGACAGACGAGTGGTGTGGTTCCGTGCCCGGGAATCAAACCCAGGCCACCGAAGCAGAGGATGCTGAAGTTTAACCACTAGGGCATCAGGGCTGGGTCCCAAATCCTTTTTAAACAAATGCACATTTAACATAAAATTACTGCTGTAACAACTAGTGTTGTAAGGAGGGAAGCCAAGACTAAAAAGAATATTTTACTTGGTATAGTAAAAGAAAAAACCTTGAAGCATAAAATCTACACAATGGACAATGTGTATTTAGTAGTGACATAATCACGGATCTGAAAGTGGGTGAGTAAGCACCTAACCCACTGGTTTTCAATCAACATCTCCCAGATCAGAATCACCTGAGGAACTTTAAAAACTAAAACACGTGTGCCAAGCCCAGCCCCAAAGATGTGTTTTCAATTTGTATGGCGTGGGGCTCATGTATCCATGTGTCCTGAAAGCTCCCTAGGTATTTTAAAGGGCAGTCAAGATTAAGCACCCAGCCATCTTAAGAGGTGAGGAGGCTGACACCGCTGAGTGTCGTGACTTGGCCGAGTTCAGACACGGAAGTCAGTGAGGAGGGAGAAGCGTGCCGGCTCCTGCTCCCAGTTTCATGCCCTTGCGCTGCAACCTGCTGCCCTCTGCTCGCTCAGCTTCACAGCGTAAAGGAGACATTCCTAAAGCTGAGACCAGGTGCTCTCTCTGTAGGCCTCTTAGCAAGTCTGCAGAGAATTTGTGTAAAAGACAGTCATTCAGGTATTTTCTGATAAAGACCTCAGCCTTTCAAGGTCATCCTGAATTCTCCATAGTTGCTGATAGTTTGTTCCTGAAGTCCCATGAGAGTAGAGGTGGAAGTATTTGTATCCTGTGCTGTATCCTTTCAGGCTCCTTTGAAACAGGCAGCATCTCTGATGTGCCTTAGCTGTGATGTTGGGAAGTGTGGTCTTGACCAACCAGGGGGTGATGAAGCAGGAGTCACAGCAAGGCCAAACAAGCCCTGCTTGTCGGGCTGATGGGATCTGTGCATCCCTGTCCTAACTCACAGCCAGAGGTTGATTTGGAAGGATGAGAAACACCTGCACGTAATCCTCAGGGCTGGACCCTCGACAGCATGTTTTCTCAGCCCCACCTACTTCTCACTTATCTGTGTTCCAAGCACAGTTTCCAGTTCTGAGATCCTGAGACAGTTGCGGACCTCCAGGCGGGGCTGTGCTCTTCTCTTTCTGGGTCATCGTGCTGTCCCTGCCTGCCGTCCTGTCCAGCGGCCTAGAAATAAACTTGTAAAAATTCACTCCATGATATATGAAAGTAGGTTCATTTTAGTAACAGGAGAACCCTCCCTGTTCGTGGATACTGGAGAGCTTCATTGTAACATGACTTAAAATATAGAGAATTCAGAGTGAGCTCCATCTTCCTCCCTTCTTCTCGTTAACTTGATGGGAACTTGGTAAGCTCCTGCAGGTGCCTGGGCAGCATGTAGTAGGCAAGGAAGGCATGCACATGGCTCCTGCTGAGCTGCAGCCTAGTGCACTGCCCCCAGGGATCCCAAATACAAGAATTTGCTAGAAGGCAAGAAAAGTGCAGTGCTGGTTCACATTGCCTTCAGGCATATCAATTCTGTGGACACAAAGCCTTGCAAGGCTTTGTGCTAAAATAATAAAATGTCACTTATTTGGTACAATAAGTGAAGATAAATTATTCCTTCTAGATTCCACTTATGTATTCCGAGTTGTTTTCAATAGCCACATGTTTGTTTTGGATTCTTTCCCTTTGTTTTAGCATGGCTTAATCTTGCTTCTTTTCCCATCTACGCCCCTCACCCCCTGCAGAAAAGGACAGGGGCGGCCTGATTGGGCAATATTTGGGAGACTCACAGAACACAATGAGACGATTTTGTTCAAAGAGAAATTTCTCGATTGGACCGAACTGAAGAGACCTAATGAGAAGCAGGCCAGCGAGCTCGCCCAGCAGAAGGTACTCCAGGTTATCAAGCCTCAGACCTCAGGGCTTGGTTTGGGTCCCAACAAAAGCGGCCTTGAAGCTAAAAGCCTTCCCCGGGTTTACCAGTAGAACAGCAAACCGGTTTCCAGGCATATTCTACCTCCAGGAGGGGAAGATGGCCCTGTGTGTGCCTCCAGGTTTTTGCACATCCCGTCCACTATTGTGGGATGGTGTTCAGGCCTCCCGAATCTTTCCCCAAATGCAGTTAGACACTCTGAGACAGAGTGTGGAAGCTGCGCTTTCACGCTGTCTTCTTAACAGTGAAACGGCGTTGAGTGTGACAAGAAACGGCGGTAGACAAAGAGGCAAGTGAACAAACATTTTTACGTTCCTCTTGCAGGAAGATCCTAGGGTGGACGTCAAGCCGTACGACGTGACCCGGATGGTGCCCGTGCCCCAGACGACAGCCGGCACCGTGCTGGACGGGGTGAATGTCGGCCGTGGCTACGGCCTGGTGGAAGGCGACGACAGGAGGCAGTTTGAGATTGCCAGTGTCTCTGTGGACGTCTGGCATATCCTCGAGTTCGACTATAGCAGGCTCCCCAAGCAGAGCATCGGGCAGTTCCATGAGGGGGATGCCTACGTGGTCAAGTGGAAGTACATGGTGAGCACCGCAGGTGAGTGAGCATTGCCTTTTCTTCGAACTGAGACAGGCTCAGCCCCAGCTCTGCGGCTGAGCATCAGTCACTGTGCGGCTAGAGCAGGGTGCCCTGTGCGCGTGCGCCTGCCCCTCAGCTGCATGGGTGCAGTGCGCCAATCTAGCCATTCACTTTGAGAACCACTTAATAAACCTTAGAGACGAATTCCTAGCAACCTGGCATTGCTAACGTCTGTGACGCTTCCTCATAGAAATGAATCTTGCATGTACAGGCTTCTCTGCTGCCCTCACTCCCTCCGCTGCCCTGTCCCCAGAGGCTTTCTAGGAAAGAGATGATTTGCCTCCAAATGATATTTACCATGTGGCCGTGTGCTGCTTCAATTAAAGTCACTAAGTAAAGCATCTCTGGATGATGCAGAACGGAAACCAAATGGCGTGGAAAACACACGCACACAAGATTTATGAGAAACGAACGACGCTATTTGCTCTGTGGCTGAGAGCACTAACAGTGCTTTGTGGATCTGGTAGAGTAAATCCGCAGTCACAGCTCCTCATGGTTTCGTCAGTGAAATACCCTTTATAGCGAAACCCTCAACTGCGTGCTTTGCACCAGAGGCAGTGAGGGAGCCCTGGAGAGAGAAGCCCTTTTCCTCACCAGGAAGTCATTGTTACCCCAGTTCTCCACAGAGTTCGCATCCCTGCCCGGAGAAGAAGCTGTTTATGTCACAACTCTGTGATTTTCACATTCAACTCCCAAGACAGTTTATTCACTTCTTCACAGCCCCTGGCCATCCAGGCGTGGCTGCCCCAAGTTTGCTGATCAAACACATACAGACTTGGAACCATTTCATTTCTTTCCTGATTTATCCAAAATAAGTCTATTAATCAACAGACCACATTTACTGAGCCCCTACCCTGCGCGTAAGACACATTTTTTAGGGACCGAGGAAGTATTTCGGACCCTGCCTTCAGGAAGCGTACAGCGTAAATGACAGTAGGGCACTTCCAGGAGAGGGGCTACTTCAAGCTGAAGGTGGAGCGCTCTGTTCTCTGAGGCTGGATCTGCCCTCGGTGGGAAGAGCCCAGCAACCAGAGACCTGGGCTGCCAGTGGACGCGCATCGCTGGGCAGGGCAGGAGGGCTGCGCAGGGCTGCACTGTGCCTGGAGCCAGGCTGCAGGCCTAGAGGCCCCCGGCCCCCAGGGCACATGCTGGGGGCTCGGTCGCCTGCCCTAGTTGGTGCCTCGCAGAGGCCCCATGGGATATGTTCCATCATTATCCTCATTTCTCAGACAAGAAACAGAACACCAAGATTAAGTAACCCGCCTGAGTCACACAGCTAGGAGAGAGCAGAGCTGGACACTTAAAGCCCCTTTCCCTTCCTAAGGAGGCCACGTCCCCTGGAGGAAAGGCCACAGGCCACAGGCCCAGGGGCGGTACAGCTTGCCCTGAATCTTCTCTCTGGCCCTACATGCCGGTGAGGCAAGTTGGGTAATGTTCCTTACCTGTCTGAGGCTGTTTTCTCACCTGGATGATAGAGATTATAATACCCAGCTCACAGAACGGTATAATCTGTGAGCCGGTGTGTGTGATGTTAGCACCGTGCCTGGCTCGTGTTCATGTGGTAGCACAGGAAATAATCGTCCCTGACATTCTCGGCAGCAGCAGCATAATTACTGTATTTAACTTGAAGATGAAATAAAGTGGATCTACCCAAAGAGGCACTATTGTAGATCTAAGCTCCTTGATCTGACACAGAGTCTGGAAGCTGAAATAATCATCTGTGTTGCCAGTTGGCAGTAAAGACCATAAAAGGGAATTCAGTGCAGGGAAAAAAATCTATTCACCTTTGGAGTTGTGGGAACTTGAAGGAGCAAGCTTTGAAGGCATACATAGTTCCCATTCTTAAAATACAGAAAGGGAGCTGCACATGTTAGAAAACAGGACAGGGACACTACGGTTTGAAATTTCATCATTTCCTTACCTTAGCTGTTGGTTATAAAAAGGAAGTAATAGGCAGTGAGCAAATGAATAAAACAATATTCAAATAAATTCATTTAGGAGCTGGCCCGGTGGCGCAGCAGTTAAATGCGCATGTTCCGCTTCAGCGGCCTGGGGTTCGCCAGTTCGGATCCCAGGTGCGGACATGGCACCGCTTGGCACGCCATGCTGTGGCAGGTGTCCCACATATAAAGTGGAGGAAGATGGGCACAGATGTTAACTCAGGGCCAGTTTTCCTCAGTAGAAAGAGGAGGATTGGCAGCAGTTAGCTCAGGTCGAATCTTCCTTAAAAAAAAAAATGAATTCATTTAAAAAGTAAATCTAAGATTTGAGGCCTTCATAGACTATTTACTTGGAGGTCCCTAAGAAATAATTATTTGACCTAGGCAAATACTTTCTGAATTCCTTCTCAGTAAGCACAATCTCACAGCCAGCTCCAGCAGCATCTTCATGAGCAAAGTTCACACTTTGAGGAGGCCCAGCTGAGGAGGCTTGTGTTAGAGCAGGGAGCGTTCAGAGTCCAGGCTGTCCCTCGGGGCACAGGAAAGCATAACCAAACTGGTGGCTTTTGTGATTGCTGCATGGTCATCGTGGAAGCACCGGCCCCTCGGGGACTGCTGGCCCGGCTCCTCATCACTCGTTCCCTGAAAACGGCCTGAACTCGCAGCCCGGGCCGCTCTTCTGGGACAGGGTCCACAGAAGTCAGCAGCTGCAGAGACAGTACAGCGGTGCTCTTGGTGGATGCTGGCCAGCCTGCACAGGTGCGGAGAAGCTAGCTCCTCGGGAAGTGGACTAGGGGCTCCAGCGAAGGGAGACTAGGGGCCTCGGTGGGGTCCTACCCTAGTGACCACCTCAGGTGCTGCAGGGCGTGGCTCATGCCCCTGCAGGGTCAGGAAACAAGCTGCTCTAGGTACCCAGTGACGCTGGGTCAGGTGGCTCGGAGCATGCCACAGGTGGACTTCCCATGGTAGGTGCTCGGTAAAGGGGTTCTGCTGTAAGACCACTTGCCCACGAGCAGTTCCTCAGCCTCGGGCTTCTGTTACTCCTAAACACACTACTGGTAACAGTCTTACTCTGGAAAGGATTTTGATTTCATGATGCATCAACGCTTTAAATTAGACCAAGGCTATAAAGGTTACATCCGGAAGTTCTTAGTAGTAAAGGTTTCATCTATACTTTGCTGAAATTAAAATAAATAATTAAAATTAAGGTATACATAGGATTAAATTTGCATATGTTGAAGAAAATGGCAAGGAAAATCACTTGAAAAGTCTGTTTTGTGAAATATTTTTAAAGAAATACAATTCTATTTTAGATATATACACTCAAGTCCATTATGGAATGTTAGGAGGTAACCATTGGTTATTTAAGTGTGAATATGTATTTACACAGTTTATTTAAGTGCTAACAAATCCCAAGATATGTATCAACTGCTCTGATGTATTTTAAGCATGTCTTTTCCCAGTAATCAAGTTGACATGACTAATTTTCACTACTTTGAAGAATGGGATTGCTCATCAAACGCAAACTTTGTTCTTATCTAAATTAGCAGGAATTTCAATTGAGTGGCTTCCAAATTAATTGTGGATATTTTCAGTCTATTCATTGATGGTTCCTGTTTCACTTTACCTACTTAAAAATACACAAACTTGACCACTTCAGGTCCACAGTAGATGGCACTGAAGGCTTTGCTTAGTCAAAATATTTTAAGGATTATTATAATCATTTATGAAAACTGTCATAGAGTACTTTGCTAAAGGGCCAAAAAAGTCACATAAATAGGGCCCCTGACCTCTTAAGAAGTTAAAATAAATGAACTTTCTTCTTACCTTCAAACCTCAAAACAACTGTGATTTGGTAAATGGGATTGGAGCTGAGAAAAACTGAGGTAATATAGAACCAGAAAATCCATTTATTCTCCCTGATTTTTAGGGTGCATGGGTGTCACAGCCACCTACATCCACCCATTGTTGACCACCTCTTACTGGGACCACCGGGCATTTGAATCAATAGCTTGGTCTCCTGACCCTCACTCAGCTAGAGGGCACTGTCTCCAGGTCATTCAGGTCTCTGCTCACCCACCTCTGCAGAAAGGCCTTCCCTCAACAGGCAATCCCATGAACACTCATCCTGCCGCACGTCACATCCGCCCTCCCCACTCCCCCGTCTTTCTCGAAGCACTTATCGCTATCTGAGAGTATCTTGCTCATCTACAGTCATCCATCACTTAACGATGGAGATACGTTCTGAGAAATGCGTCCTTAGGTGATCTGGTCATTGTGTGAACATCACAGAGTGACTGACACAAACTTAGGCGGTGCAGCCTACTACACACCTAGACTGTGTGGGACTAATCTTATGGAACCACTGTCATATACGCGGTCCATCGTTGACTGAAACATTATGTGGCGCGTGACTGTATTTGTTTATTAGAATGAAAGCAGGGAAGTTGTCCGTCTTGCTCATCAGTGTCGTCCCACATCCCCAAGAATCCCTGGCCACTGGAGGTGCTCAATAAATATTTGTTGAACGAGTGGATGAGAAGAGTCTGGAGTGACATACATTCCTAAAGGAAGCGATTTTGATCTGAAATACTGTCTGAAAAGACCCACTCGACCAGTTGACGTTCTGTGACTGCTCTTCAGTGAGACCCACGTTCTGTGTGCCGCTAATGTTTATCGAATGCCTGTGAGGTGCCGGACAATAAGGATAATCGGCATTTAATCCTGGCTACAGCCCTGGCGACAGATGTTGCTTAAATCCCAGATTATTTTATGAAAGTGATATGTCAGCAATTTCTCTCTTCCATTTCTGACAGAACTTGGAAACTTCAAAGTGTTTTTTCACTAGAATGATTTTAACAGACTAAATTTTTCCCTTTGTGCTTAAACCTGGCCCAGCTGTTGTTTTCAATTTCTTTTCTCTACCAGCTAATCTTTTGCCAAAGAATGGCGTCATGTGGAAAACGCGTTTGTGTCTGTGCAAGCCGTTGGTCCTGCTCTGGCGGTCACCGTCTTTCAATGTCACACACTTAGAGTGATCTGCCACCTTCCTCTAAGATGACAGGTGTTTTTCTCAGGGTATCCAGAGGGCCCTTCAGATCACTTTTCTCCAGCTCAGAGGCTCAGGATCAGGATCAGGCCTCAGGCTCAGAGAGAAAGGTGTCTGTTGTCTCCTCCTGCGGTATGATTTACATTCCCTCTGGTTGTGAATGTCGTCTCCTCAGCCCTGTGCCCAGAAGCTGTTTCTCTACTGTTTGTCCTCAGAGAGACTGGAGAAGGGAGCCATGTACTGCTCTGCTTTTGGCTTCTCAGCCGCTTCCCCCTAAGCCCTCCATGTTCTGTGTGTTTGCAGTGGGAAGTCGACAAAAGGGAGAGCATCCGATCAGGGTGGCCGGCAAGGAGAAGTGTGTCTACTTCTTCTGGCAAGGCCGGCAGTCGACCGTGAGCGAGAAAGGCACGTCGGCTCTGATGACGGTGGAGCTGGACGAGGAAAGGGGTGCCCAGGTAAGTCCTGGAAAGCCACTGCAGGGGAACGGAGAAGAGTGTCCTTCTGGGGAGCCGTAGGTGTGGGGCCTGCTCCCTGAAGACCGAGTTCTAACAAACAGACAGTGCTCACCCACACCCACACCCATACCCACAGCACTTTTAGTCCTGGTCTGGCTTCTCCAGATTTCAGGCTCTGCCTCCCCTTTCTTCCCACCACTCGGCCAGGAAGGCCACCTGTTGTAACACGATCTTAAACAAAATGTTGTATCTGCAAAGAGGAAATCCACAAAACAAGTACAAAGGGCCAATGAGTGTTTTTTCAAAGTTTCCATTTAACTAATAGTCAAGGAATTGTAAATAAAACAAAGAGATGCTATTTTCCACTTCTAAATTGGTGGGGAGTTTTTATCACATGGATCCAGGCTGGCCAGGATTCAGGAGGATGGGTACCAGCGCATGCTTCCATCGGGGAGTGTAACTTGAAACCGCCATCCTGAAAAGCAGTTTTGGCTCGAAAACCTTAAAAAGCTCATAAACTTCGACCAGTTACTCCATTTACACAAACCTATCCTAAGGAAATATCAGAGATTAGTATAAAAGTCAGTATTCCCATCGTCTGCATTCCTCCCAGCAGCCCCAGTGATTTTTCTAGAACATGCCAGATGGTGTTGCTCCCTGACTGTCCATCACACTTGGACTGCAGTCTCAGTGGTCTCCCGGTAGTCTGCCAGCATCTTGGTGATTGGCCCTGCTCCCTTCTCTGGTCTCCCCCAATCTTGCTCCCAGCCCAGGCTGCTCCAGTCTCCCTGCTGTTCCTCAGACACACCTTTTTCGCCTACCCCAGGGCCTTTGCACAATTTCCCCTGTCTGGAATACTTCCCCTGGATCCACGTGTAACTCTCAGCCTCATATGATTCAGGTTTCTGTTCAAATGTCACCTCCCTATTTTATCCAAATCCCTCCCCATTCTCTCTCCCTTTACTATGAATTTTTTTCATAGCATTTACCACCACTTAAAACTACACAGTCATTTGTCATTTTGTTTACATTTTGTATACACTTTGTTTACTTATTTATTATCTGTCTTCTCTCACAAGCATGAAAGAGACCATGTCTGTCCTGTCTTATCCACCACTATAACCCCAGGGCCTGCATGATGCCTGGCAGGTCCTACTGCCCAAATCCGAGGCTGTGTTAACATTTGTTTTTAATGTTTGGATTATCTATGCCTCAAGTCACATCCTGTAGCACCAGTAATTAAGAGTTGACTCTGGGATTTTTGGAAAACATGACACCATGTGCAAATATTTTTACTGTCTTGGATGAATAGTTCACAAGAGCACAAGGGAAGAGAGCAGAGCAATTTTCTCCAGAAATAGGTCAACACTCACTCAGTCTTCCAGATTTCCAAGGACCAGTCCTCTTCCCTAAAAAATATTTTATGCATATTTTCTACTATAGACAGTATTTTACAAATAGTTGTTAGTGACCTTTGTATTTTCATTTCTTCCTAATGCTGGGTAATTTCAGCTGCCCTTTCTTTTTTCAGTAAAGGTCATGAATGAGTATGTTTCAATCATGCCTTCACAATCATCCTTAGAGTTTTTGTCTTAACCTCTCTAGCTTGAGCATTTTGTTTTTTATCAATCCAACAAATGGAAAACCACTTTAGACGTATAAAACGCTTCCACAAAATGGCACTTAATGCACAATGGGCCCTGAGATTGATAGGGTAACTCACGGAGGGAAACGCTCCCCACCTTCAGTGCTCGCTGACTGCCGGGCTCAGTTTCCGCTTTAAGGGACAATGTCTTGCCAAAGGAAGAGCACGTTGACTGCACCCTAACTTTGGGCTGATGCAGCCCCCACCCGATGGAAGAGTGCATGAAGAGGTGGGGATGGGCTGGGGTTGGGAGGCTGTACTGACATGGGTGCAAAAGAGGCAGTTCTTAGCCCAGAATTACTAAGGCCATGAGTAGTCATTCTCAAGGCTCAGAGGACTCCTTTGTTTAAATGTGTTCAAATCAGTCATGTTAATCTATACCATGGAATACCATTAAAATAGCAAAATTCATGTTTTAAAAGAGTAATGACAGAAAACTATTAAGTGAAGAAAATCAGGGTATAATGCAATATAAAACAACAATGGTATTTTTGTTTGGGAAACATATATACCTGAAAAATACCTTGGAAGGAAATCTACACACTAGAATTTTAACAGTGGTTCCCTTTAGATGATACTATCATCACTGGCTTTTGTTTGTTGTACTTGATATTCTTCTGATGTCCCACAACAGGCATGTGTTATTTTTATGACTTTGAAATACCACGCGTCCTCCTGACTTTACTGTGTGTCATTTGAAGGTCCAGGTTCTGCAGGGGAAGGAGCCCCCATGCTTCCTGCAGTGCTTCCAGGGGGGGATGGTGGTGCACTCTGGGAGACGAGAAGAGGAGGAAGAAAATGCGCAAAGTAAGTCCTTAGACCGGTGGAATTAGATTTTCGTTTTCCTCTCCTGGAAGGTATTTTTATAGACTTGGGGGCTTAAAGTACGTCTCTCTTCATATCGCTGTTTCTTTACCACTGACAGCCTCCTCTTGCTGCCTTATAAATCAGCCTGATGGGGAGCCCATAACCCCCTCTCGCTGCCTTCACGCAGGCAGGAGGCTGGAAGGTTACTTCACCTTAAACCAGATCCGCGCAGTGACTCTGTCTCCTTTTAGGAGAGGGAAAAATATTAGCAGATCTTTTATTATAAATTATGAGATTTTTCTTGGCCAACATCCAGAAAAAAAATCTTAGCTTAGAGCCTTTTAAAGTACGCCTGTTATATGACTTACCTAGGTATTTGTAAGTCTTGTAAAAATGGTTATTCTGCATCGCGAACTTTTGGCAACCTGCTTCTAACTCCAAAAAGATTTGCTTTCTGGGCCGGCAATAAGACAGATGACCCCTGATCAGCCATCCCACGGCCTCAGCCTCCACCTTCGCTTCAGTCGAGGGAGCAAGGTGTTTGCTGGTGACTGCCCTGGGGGGCCCGAAGGGCTGCATGCCCCCTAACTCTGTGCCGCTGATGCCCCCTGCAGGTGAATGGAGGCTGTACTGTGTGCGAGGAGAGGTGCCCGTCGAAGGGAATTTGCTGGAAGTGGCCTGTCACTGCAGCAGCTTGAGGTCCAGGACTTCCATGGTTGTCCTCAACGTAAATAAAGCTCTCATCTACCTGTGGCACGGATGCAAAGCCCAGCCCCACACAAAGGAGGTTGGACGGACGGCAGCAAATAAAATCAAAGAACAGTGAGTGTTGTATGAGGCCCTCTCCCAGCAGGGCCTCCGGGGGGAGGCGCCGGCCAAAGCAGGAAGGGTGCCCAGGATGCTCAGTGGATGCCCCGGTGTGCTGAAAGTGGCTTCAGCGAGGGGCAGTCATGAACGTTGTCCAGGGCCTCAGACATTCCAAGTGGCCATGACACACATCTCAGCCAAAACCTCCAACTGGAGAGCGTCCCCCACTTTCTGGGGATTTACCTACCTCAGTAAAAGGCAGAGTGGGCAGCCAGGGAAAGGACCCGAGCAGGCGCTGTGATTTCTTCGTAGGTGCGATTCAGCTTTTGAATTATAAGTCTGGAGTCCTTTGTTATTTACAAAGAGCAAATTTCAAAATATCTTTTAGGGGTTCAGAGTTTTAGTTTTGTCCGAGCAGTAGAATGTTAAAAAGCCTTTAGCTAATGAAGAGTTTGGGAATCCACCAACTGTATCGGACTGTGAGACTTTTTAGGAACAGCTGTTTCTGCATTCTCGAAGGCAGCACACCGGCTGTTGGGTTTTGCGCCTCTCCCAGGCAGGCACCCACGGTTGACCACTTACACAGGGAAAGCCCACTAGGACAGAGCATTAAGTGAGGGTCTCAGGGAAGAAGTAAAACTGAAGTGAGGAGACGAGAAAGCATCCAAGGGGGTGGCTGTAGTGGCCCTGTCACCTGTCGAGAGGTGGCCTGCAGCTGTGGCTCTGCCCTTCCTAGCAGCCCATGCCACATGGGCACTGCAGGCAGCCGAAGAAATCCCAGCATCAGCCAGGCACTCAGGAGGTGCTGGCGTTTCCCCAGACGGAGACCTGGGAGGACCTCAGGGACATCTGTACAGTAAAAATGAAGCGTTTCCCAGGGCCACAGTGTACCCCCACAGTGCAGTTGGGTAAAACCCGTTCTCCGGGCACCAAAACAGTGCAGTGTGGGCCCACTTCCCTGGTGACCGCTCTGAAACCCAGCGCTACGTGGAGAGGGTGGAGCCGAGGAGAAGGCGAGTGCCCGTCCACCAGGCGGGAGCCGGGAAGCACAGTGTCCCCTCGCAAAACCATTCCCAGGGCTAGGGAGCAGGGCAGGAGGGTAAATGAGGCTCAGTGAGACATCCAGCGGCGCTCATGGCCATCAGACCTCCCACTGGGGCCACTGAGAAAAGAGAAAACAAAGAACTCCTTCCCGCACTCATTCATTCCAATATTTATGGAGTACCTACTTGGTAGCAAGCACAGATTTGGGGAGTCGGGACTTGCTAGTGAGCAATCCCAGGTCTCTGTCCCCACGAAGCTTATGTTCCAGTAGGAGAGGACAAGGAATGAAAATATGTGGGTCTTTTGTAGGACTGCGTATCACTTTCATGACATCTTGTATGCAGTCATCCACTCCCCGCTCCGGCCCCTCCCCCACAGTCATCACCTGCACAGCACGCCTCCTTCATTTGTAAGCACCCTGTCAGTCAGAAAGTAGAGGAGAGATGTGAACCCATCTGTAGATTTAGTCTTGGACAATTTCATGCTGCCCGCACTTCCGGGGTTTATAAAAACCACTGGACTTTCTCCATGCAGATGTCCCCTGGAAGCAGGCCTGCATAGTAGCAGCAAAGTGACCATACACGAGTGTGACGAAGGGTCGGAGCCCCTGGGATTCTGGGACGCCTTAGGAAGGAGAGACAGGAAAGCCTACGACTGCATGCTCCAAGGTAATGCAGCCTTCCATGGCCTTCCATCACCGATTCATTCAGGACACGTTCACTGACACATACCCTGTACAAGACAGTACATTAAACTCGGGCTGGTCCTTGTGGCCCTGCAGCCCAGTAAGGCTGAATAATATGTGTGACTACTTATAATGCCAAGTAAAAATTCCATGTGTCGTAAAAGAGGTACAGGTGAAGGAGGTTGAGAGTTAAAAAGGAAAAAGATTACTTCCGCCAGGAAAATTCCCACAGCTCCAGGGAAGACACAGCATTGACATAGAGCCTCGCAGGTAGGTATGACTTGAAAAGAAGGGAAGACAAGAAAGTTCCAGGAAACCAGATGAGCAATGACACAGGTGAAGCCATGGAACAAGATGCTCTCAGTTGGCCCGCCTCCAGGGTGCAGAGAAGTAGTGGACTTTAAATGAGAGAGTAGGTCAGTTTTGTATTTAATTACACAAAATACAGGTCCACTTAAATACAGAGTAACATAGACGAGAAGCTCACAGTTATTAAGCAGTTGGGATGATTCAGGCCCTGTCTAAGCACCTGATGCAGTAACTCATTTAACCCTCAACAACCCAACATTCTACCATTTTTACCAATGGGGAAACTGAGGCACGGAGAAGCTACTCAGCTTTTCCAAGCTTGGATAACAATGGAGTGTACACATAACCACTCCCATTATACTGCCTTTCAATTTTTATAAACTTTTATATAGCTTTTTAAGAATAATTAATATTGATGATGGAGAATGTTTGAAAGCATAGAGAAGTTGAAAAAGAAAGTCGCTTATAATCACATCTCTCAAAGATGACCAGAATGAACATCTCTCTGTTATATATACATAGCTTTTTTTTTTTTTTTTTTAAAGATTTTATTTTTTCCTTTTTCTCCCCAAAGCCCCCCAGTACATAGTTGTATATTCTTCGTTCTGGATCCTTCTAGTTGTGGCATGTGGGACGCTGCCTCAGCGTGGTCTGATGAGCAGTGCCATGTCCGCACCCAGGATTCGAACCAACGAAACACTGGGCCGCCTGCAGCGGAGCGCGGGAACTTAACCACTCGGCCACGGGGCCAGCCCCTATACATAGCTATTTTTAAAAAATAAAATTTGGATAGCATTATACATACTCCTTTGTGACTTACTTTTTCCCTTTGTTGTGAACAGTTTCCCAAATGTTGTTAATATTTAGATTTTTAATGGCTGCAGGGGCTTCCATGAATATTCTATAATATACCCCATTCTCTACTAGTGTCCTACAGTTGGAGAGTTGAGTTGTTTCCCATTTCTATTATATAATAATACAATTGTGAATAATTTTTTTTTTGGAGGAAGTTTAGCCCTGAGCTAACATCTGTTGCCAATCTTCCTCTTTTTGCTTGATGACGATTGTCCCTGAGCTAACATCTGTGCCAGTCTTCCTCTATTTTGTATGTGGGATGCCACCACAGCATGGCTTGATGAGTGGTGTGTAGGTCTGCACCTAGGATCCAAACCCATGAACCCCAGGCCACCAAAGCAGAGCGCACAAACTTAATCACTATGCCACTGGGCCAGCCCCTTAGAAGAATTATCTGCATTTATTCCTAGTTAGGGTAAATTCCTAGATATGGACCTGTTGTGTTGAAGTCATAAAAGTCTTAGAGTATACATCAACCAGTGTATCAACACAACATCTCCAAGTTTTATTCTCAGCAGCACTGTACAAAAGTGTGCATTTCTTAGTACAGCATAGCCTTGGTACCTTACCTTTTTCCTGTTTGCCAAAATCGATGGGGGAAAACTAAGCACTGTTTTCACTTAATGTTTTAAATTAAAAGTCTATTAAACACTTTCTGTATGTATTTCTTAGCCATTTGTATTTCTTCTTTGGTGAATGTTTTCTTTGTGCCTTTTGCATATTTTTATTGAGATATTTATCTTTTCCTTATTATATTCCTTTATACACTAAGGATCTTAACAAGTTTCCATATTTTCCATTTTGTCACTTTTTGTTTGTTGCAATGCAACTTTTCATTTTTATGCTGTCTGTGCATGAGTCTCTTCCCTTTATTTCTTTTCCAATTATGATTAAAAAGGCATCACTCCCTCCAAGCTCAGACAGACTCTACCTATTTTATACTAATTTTTTGACTGTTTCAGGTTTTGCATTAATTCTTCAATCATCTGGCATTTATTTCAGTGCATATTTTGTCTTTAGCTTTGTTCTCTTTTCTTTCAAAGATCCTGGAAATTTTAACTTCACACCCCGCCTGTTCATCCTCAGCAGTTCCTCTGGCGATTTCTTAGCCACGGAGTTCATGTATCCCGCCCGAGACCCCTCTGTGGTCAATTCTATGCCCTTCCTGCAGGAAGACCTGTATAGCGCTCCACAGCCAGGTACGGCCCACCGAAGGTGGTAATCGCGGCGAGCAGCAGAAGATACACCTTCCAAAAGCCTTTTTGTTTTACTTTCGCATTTATTAAGCAGTTTTTCATTTGCCAAGGACACTGCCAGAACACTTTCTTATATTATGTCATTTAATCCTCACACCTACTGCAAAAGGAAAGTGACATCAACCACATGTTATAGTAGAAGAAACTGAGGCTCGGTTACTTCACTGACAGATACATCAGTCAAGAATAGGTTGAGCACAACAGCGTCAGGCCTGGCATCTCTGCTATTCTCCCAGACTACCCTCAGTCTCATTGCTTTCTGGTCCCCAATTGGCTGCCCCTGTTCCAGCCATCATGTTTTCGTTCAAGATGGAAAGAAGGGGGTAGGAAAAAGGCAGTGATGGCCATGTCTCTCCCTTTATAAGATAAAGCAAAAGCTTCCCCAGAAGCTACCAGCAGACTTCTGCTTACATCCTAGTGGCCAGAGCTCTGTCACGTGGCCACCCTGAGCTGCAAGGGAGCCTGGGAAAGCAAGCTGTCAAGGAGCAGGGGGTTGGGAGTATCTGCTGAGTTAGCCAAAGAACAGTGTCTGCCGTACCAAGGCTGCACAGCGGGGCCAAGGTGCTCGCCTGTGTCTCCTGACCTAAGGTCAGGGCTGTTTCCACTAGCCCACCACCTCAAGATGGAACCCCTGTGCCCTCATTCCGGCTGGGATGGTCACAGTCACAGAGACCGGGCTGTGTAGCTCCTCTTGGCTATCTGTAGGATACTGCCCTCCCCGCAGTCGAGTCTGAGCTCAGCTGCCCCTGCACTTGAAGCTTCTCCCCGTCACATCACAACAGCCTGGAACCACCGCAGGAGCCCCACCCTACACAGGCAGCTGGGTCACCACCCTAAGAGCTTGGCTGGTGCACATGTCATTCTGTGGGAAATATTAGGAAGTGTCTTACAGGAGGCTGCTGGCCATCCCTCATCCTGTGCCTCAGCAGGGATGATCAACCCCCCACTGGACTTTTCAAGGGTGTGGTTTGCACAGAATCCTGAAATGTATGCTAGGAAAGGACTCATGGCGGGCTGAGCTGGCAAGTGTGACAGCCCCTTTGCCACGTGGAGTAAGAGTCAGGCTGATGGTGTGATGAAGACAGAAGTGAGTTACACTTGATTTGTAAAGTCCATTTCTCTCTGAAAGAACCACGGACTTACATCGCCTGCACAGCGGTCGCACGTGGGTCCTCAACATGCGTGACCAGGAGGACAGGCATGATGTACCCTCCAGTTTTAATACACTCTTTGGAGATAAACAGGGCTCACAACCCCTTGAGGGGCACATGCATTATCTGTTCCACTCCTGGCAGCCTGCTAATGCCCAGAAGGGCCTGGCAGGCTGAGGGCTGAGGAGGGGCGAAAGGGAGGGGATGGAGGGGAGCCGAGGGGAGGGCAGGAAGGATGCCGGCATCATCAGCGCCCCCTCACTCTGTAGAGGCTCTTCCTGACTTAACATGTGAAGGGCTGAGGGGTCACAGAGCCGCTTCATTTGCTCCTTTGCCCCCGAATTTAACTGCCCAGGGGGTTCTCCGCACTGACGAAGGCAGCTGGGAGGGAAGGCATCCGTTAGGTTGGGAATAGTGACCTGGAAGTGTGCATGCGGGAGCTCCTGACCGTCTGGTCTGCCCTCTCCCCCAGCCCTCTTCCTCGTTGACAATCACCATGAGGTGTACCTCTGGCAAGGCTGGTGGCCCATCGAGAACAAGATCACCGGGTCCGCCCGCATTCGCTGGGCCTCCGACCGCAAGAGCGCCATGGAGACGGTGCTGCAGTACTGCAAAGGTGAGGGGCCCCGAGGGTTTGCTGCAGATCTGACCAGAATCCCAGACCAGTCCTTCCCTTTCTGCGTGTGCCACCAGCCTTGAGAAAGCCTGGCAGACAGCGATGAAACTAATTTTTTTCTGTAGCTTTTTCAGGCTTGTTAATTTTGAGATTAGTGCAGTCAGTCTTGGCCGCCAGCATGAATGAGAATTCATTTCTCTCTTATATTACGAGGCCATCTGACTTGTGACCCTCGAGATTGAAGGCTGTGTCATGGATGCCCTGGACTGGTCAAAATCCTTTTGCCTTCAGCATTAATGGTGCTGTGGGACACGTGGGCCTCCACCCACACGAGTGTCCACACACAAGGCCACACTGTGTAAGAGTAGGAAGCTACCCCCCAGGGGCTGGAAAGCGAGTGGCAACCTTATCATCATTCATTATTATTTTTAGTATTATCTCTAAAAAGAAAGATCTATAGTCAGTTCGTCACTTTTTACTATACTGTCCCCCTGAAATGTGTGGTATTTTCTATAAAATGAGGATGCCAATAATTAATTTCTTATCTGAATTTTTAAGTTTTTGTTGCTTAGTTTAGTGTCACTGAGTTTGTACAGTTGATTCTCTCTTGAAAAGCTCTTTAGTAATAAATAACTTAAACTTTCCACCAAGTGTTTAAGCTAACGCGGCTTGTAAAATGCCGCCATGAGCTGTTCAGTTGACCCTGAGCTTAACGCTGCTTCAGGAAGGCGAGGACACTGCCACGGTGAGTGCAGGAGGAGGAACAGGCCCACCAGGGAGCTGCAGAGAGAGGTCCCCGTCTGTCCAGGGATCCAGAAGCGTTCTCTTAGGTTCTGGAGGGATGGAGTCAGGTCGATTACATGCAGTTTCATGCACAGTCATAGGCGTGAAATTAACCTTTTAGATAAAAATCCCCATCTGTTGTTGGGAACTACTCGAACCTTCTGTTTTAAGCATGTAGTCAAGAGATCCAAACTAAGAGGAAAAGATTTCAGGGGAAGCTGGAGAAAGATGGCGTCTTCGGGCCCTCCCTGGGCCTACTGACATTTGCATTCTGGGTACCTACAGGAAAAAATATCAAGAGGCCGCCCCCCAAGTCTTACCTTATCCACGCTGGTCTGGAACCCCTGACGTTCACCAATATGTTTCCCAGCTGGGAGCACAGAGAGGATATTGCGGAAATCACAGAAATGGTGAGCACACGGCCCTGCCTGTGACGGGCTCCCGCCCATGCATGTGGGTTGACTTCAGCTGGGGGAGAAGTGTCCAGTTGCATTTTCAGAGGGAGAAAATGTTTTTCTCTCTTTCAACGTGTTAACAAGTCTGCATAGAACCAGCTGAGGAAGAGGAAAAGCCTAAGGAGAAATCAATTGAACTCTTTGGGTAATTTTCTACACATGGTGCTCAAATTAAAAACACTTAAAAGGAAAGATGAATTTAATTACTTTGAAGAATATATATAAATAATCTGTTGCTTCTCAAGGTCCATCTCAGGCACAAAATCCTCATCTTTCAGACGTCAACCTTGTGTCAGAGGAGACACAAAATAAACCTGTGATGACTTAACCTGCCCAGGTCCCCTGGGAGTGAGTCACCCGAGAGGGCCCGCCCGGTGTCTCCTCAATGCTGCCTTCCATGAGACCCCCTGGTATTCACACAGGAAGCATTTATCATAACCTCTATTTACCAAAACGTATTATTCACCAGAATGTTATCATTTCCATCCGCACAGAAAAAAGGAAGCTAACACAGCTATGTAGAATTTCTTAATTAATGAGTTTTTAACATTGCTAGCAATGGCAATTCCTAAGGTGTTTTTGGTCTAGTGGGAGAGAGGTTTGTTCTGTGTTGATTTTCTCACTGTGTAGGAGAGCTGCTTCTCTGGGGGAGATGACACGAATGTGTTTTATAGGAGGTCTGAATACGTTTAAACAAAGTTCATGGCTGCTGCTTAACCAGGGAGAGCGCCTGTTCGGTGGCGCCTGCCTCGTGCGTCGCTGCGGACGTGGGCCTCTCTGTAGCCAGGGGACTCGGTCCGTGCAGCGAGGGGCTGAGGCAGCCTGCTATCCACGGGCCTGGCGCGGTGGCCGAGCTCACCGTGAATGCGTGGTCCCCGAACCTCAGAGCTCTAGGGACTGTGAACACCGCCGCTGCAGCCCAGGGACGTAAATTGCTGCCGCCTTCCTGCATGCACCGTAGGTCACTGGGGGCCGGCGCAGGCTGCAGGAGGTCGTGTGCAGGCCCGCGGGCTTCCAGCCGTGGAGTGGACGGTCTGGCCTCCCACGCCAGCAGGTCCTCGCAGTAATTAGCATTCCCTGAGCCGGCTCTGCGCCGGGCACGGCTCCAAGCACTTTATATTTATTTTCTCCTCTAATTTTCACAACAGTCATTAAGATTCACCTTATTATTATCCTCATTTTACCGGTAAAGGACTGGAGCACAGACACGGCCAGTGGCTTGCCCAGAGTCTCAGGCACAGGCCCGCTCTGGCCCCGCCCCCGGACCGCCAGTCTGTGCTGGCTGTTGCTGAACTGGGCAACGCTATTAGTCATCCATTCCACCCACCCACCAAGAGGGCAGCCAATCTGGGAGCCCAAATTTAACGGAGGAAGATAATTTACCCGGAATTACCCCTTCAGATTAAATGCACACAGTGGTTTAAAAAAAACTCTTGATTCAGCCCCAGCATGTTCTAGATGCATTTTCTTACCTTCTTTCCCATTGTGAGTTAAGAACTGGGGTCTGGAGGGAGTGGGCGGGTGTGATTCCTTTTAAGGTTAATTACTTTTTAATATTTTTAGACCTATTTTATTATTTGGATGCTTCTGGCACTTAGACTTCAAATGTAATAATCTTGTGCCATGGTTCACACATGGGAGAGTCCCTCAACTTTCTTTCTGAGCAGCCTGAGACAGGATGTACGTGAAACCTGGTGGCGGGGTGAGAAGACATCTGGAACGTGGGGCTATGGGCACTTCCTTCCCCTTGGAGAGCCCTGTTTCCCCCGGGGGAGGGTCTCCAGGCCAGGGTGTGGACTGGACGCTGTGTATCTTTGCAGGCGAGCGATAAAACGTGTTCAGATGTGGGACACAGAGTTCTCCTCTCTACTGTTCTCTAGGATACAGAAGTTTCGAATCAGATCACCCTTGTGGAGGATGTCTTAGCCAAGCTCTGTAAAACCATTTATCCACTGGCTGATCTCCTCGCCAGGCCGCTGCCTGAGGGAGTTGATCCTCTAAAGCTTGAGATTTATCTTACGGATGAAGAGTTTGAGGTAAGTGTTTCTTCAGGTGGGATACCCATTAAGCAACGCGCTTGGCTTGTACTCGAGTCTTCTTACGCCGCCGCTGAGCGTTTCTCCCCATTCTTCCAGTTTGCGCTCGACATGACGAGAGAGGAGTACAGTGCACTGCCCGCCTGGAAGCAGGTGAACCTGAAGAAAGCTAAAGGTCTGTTCTGAGGGGAGACGCTGGAGGCACCTCTGTTGTCACTTTCACTACCATTGGACCAGGAAAATGGAGATTTTTTGGGACTGGTATTTTAAGAAAGATTTTTTAATCAGAGTTTTCAACACCTGAACTTATTAGCTCTACTGCTTGTCCTGGAGTTGTGTATTTTGTAAATGTCTCAGAGAACTCTTGGGAAAGTCTCTTTCCACGATGCCGCAGGTCCTGTTAATAAAATACCCTGGTGTGCACTTAGCAGCTCCCACAGCTGCGCCAGCACTGCCCTCCCGTTCCAGCGAAGCGTTGCCTATTTTTTTTGAAGCAGTTCTCTTTATAAAGTGTTATTTTGATAGTTTGTGGATTCTAAAATATATATATATTTATATAAACACCATATAAATCAAATATGTATTTAACAAAGCAATATATATTCATTCACTTTTAAGATTTTTTTTTTTCTGGTGTCAAAATAATATGAAAAAGTAGATGGAGTTGCTTCTACGGAGTCAGCTCTGCCACCAACACGTATCTTCTCACATGGCCCGAGACGTCGCCTGCAGCGTTAGGCCTGGCTTGTTCTGAGTGCTGCTTCCGGTGCTAAACTGAACAAAGAATTCGTACTTCCTTGCATGGGCTCTGAAGAATCTGTGCAAATCTACCTTCTACCTTAATATCGCCCCAAAATGTATAGTGCCTTGTTTTTATGTACAGTTTATATACAGAAAAGTTTGCTCTGCATTTTTTGATGGTGGTTTGGAACATTATCTACAATTTTACTCTAAAATAGTAGAAATTTAAAAACATCTCAATTTCTAATACCTGTTGTAAACATTAAACATGTCATTTTGCGATATAGGACTCCAAAATAAAAGCTTCAGAATAAACACAAGTGATTGATTGGTTCGCATTGAATTCCAAGCATGTTCCTTTCCGAAATGTTAACCCAGTGCTAATATTTCACCATTGCATATTAACTGCTGTAACTTTTAGTTAGTTTAAGGCAAGATTTTATACAAGGTCATTAGACTAAATAGGCAGATATCCAACCCATAAAGTTAGTTCTGAATACTATGTTGAAGACGTATTTTTGTAAATCATCATTCAACAGAAACTCTTTACCCTACAACTGTATCTGCATCTCAAGTTCAGATCTCAGTCCTTTTGTTTTTTTTGAGGAAGATTAGCCCTGAGCTAACTGCTGCCAATCCTCCTCTTTTTGCTGAGGAAGACTGGCCCTGAGCTAACATCTGTGCCCATCTTCCTCTACTTTATATGTGGGACGCTGCCACAGCATGGCTTGACAAGTGGTGCCGTGTCCACACCCGGGATCTCAACTGGTGAACCCTGGGCTGCCGAAGTGGAACGTGCACACTTAACCGCTGCGCCACAGGGCCGGCCCCAGATCTCAGTCCTTTTTAAAGAGATTGAATATATAAAGCATTTAGAAAATTTAAAAATGAATTAGAAAACTCTTCACAAGCTCATATGTTTTTAAAACCCCAAATTCATGATTTTGAACAAACTCTGTACACCTACTATGAGTTGTTCCCACCCCCGGCTTTTGGTTTAAGTTAACATATATAAGATGACAGCACATTTGCCTTAAACTTCATCACTTACTCGTGTGTCCCCACCCTGGGACTGCACTGAGGTCAGGGGCATGAACACCCCTGGCCCCACCACTTTATGACTGTGTGACATTGGGCAGTCCCTGAACTTTCCTACCTCGATTTCTTCTTTTTTTAAAAAGGAGTGAAGACTGGCTGTCCTGTCCACGTACAGGATTGGTTCTTGGTGAGGACCCAGTGGCAGCTGCTTGACGATTGTCAAGGGCTGATATCTGCTGATGTTAATATCAATGTTGTGGTAGCTGACACAGGAAAGCATGAGGTTGGAGTTAAGGAATGTAGTCACACACACAGAAATTATAGATTAAACCAAAATGAGTAGAACCTTCCCCAGAAATAAATGTGGAAGGAAAAGTAGAGAGAGGAGTTCAAAGTA
Source organism: Equus caballus (assembly GCF_041296265.1). Lineage (NCBI taxonomy): Eukaryota > Metazoa > Chordata > Mammalia > Perissodactyla > Equidae > Equus > Equus caballus. Next base: position 18,385,655 of record NC_091712.1, on the reverse strand, counting down.
TAGGTCCCATAGGTGGTAAGCAAGGAGGAGCAGAGAAGGGTTCATAGAGCCAGCAGGGCAGCCAGTGGAGTGTCGGAGGCAGGGCTGCCTACATCCATCAGTGACAGTTCAAACAAGTCATCTGGATCCTTACATACACAGACGGTAACTTGGGTTGCGGTAAGAACTCCCAGTGGAGAGCCTGCTGTAGATGATGGGTAAGACGGGTGTCATCAGCAATACTCATCGCCACCACGTGGTCCCACAGCGCTTTGAAGTCGTGTGTGTCTACTGGTATTAAGGGGCAGCCGTCAGTCTGCCTCTCCCCTCCTCCCCGCAGACAGCGTGCCCCATCTTGTATGCCAATTTCCTTTTTGCCTCTTTCCCTCTGAGATGTTTCCCGCATCTCTTTCCTATTTACAGAACTAGATTCTCTGCTACGTGATTGTTCTGATCCTTTTCCCTTCAGAGCTGCAACTTTTGACCTTTGCATACTGGGAAGGGACCCAGCTGAAAACTTGAATTGCTACATCTTAACAAGTCAGCCAATTAAGTTGCACCAAAGCTTCAGGCCCTTCTCCAGAGCTGCTCCAGAAGCAAAGGGCCCTGGTGAACTTGTATTAAACACAGCAGAGTCAGGTAATTGGTGCTTCCTTGATTTGCTGCTTTTGAACCAAAGGACTTTTAAAGAGGGGCACTGATGTTTGGGCTGAGATTGATACCAGAGCCGCACTGGGCTCGGTGAGCCGTTGCGTGTTCTGGGCGTTGGAGGAATCTTACGAATATGAGCAGTTTCCAGAGGAGTGGCACCGTCGTCCCTCTTTGTTCCCCTTGGGCTGTGCCCGTGTCAGGGTCAGGGGACGTCTGCTCAGGAGCCCACTTCTTTCTCTCCTTATTTTAAAACTTCAGCCCTACTGTAGAGCTCCCATTTTGGTAAAAGTAGACGCGTTCCAGAAACAGCTCGCAAATCCATTGTAATCCTTCCCTTTTATTGTTTTTCTTTCTTTCTGATTATGAAAGTAACCCTTCTGTCTACACAGAGACTTGCACACAAAAGTTCATAGCAGCATTATTCAGAATAGCTGAAGCCTGTCAACAACCTACGTGCTCATCGACTGAGAAATGGATAAAGAAAGCGAGGTCCATCCATGCAAGAGAACACTACCCCACAGCACAGAGAACAACCCGCTGATCCACGCTGCACACGGATAAACTTCAAACATCTTCTTAAGTGAAAGAAGCCAGATACCAAAGGCCACATATTGTTTGACCCCATTTATATGAAATTTCCGGAAAAGGCAAACGCATTCATAGAGAAAGCAGATCACTGGTGGCCAGAGACGGAGATGGGAGTGAAGGTTGACTACAAATGAGCACAAGGGAGCTCTTTTTGGGGGATGGAATTGTTCTACAACTGGGTTGTGGTGATGGTTGCACAACTGTATAAAAGTACTAAAACTCATTGAATTGTACGCTTAGATAAGCGTGTGTTATGCCATATATATTATACCTCAAGAAAGCTGTTTAAAAAATAGTATTACTGATCCATGTGAAAAATGCAAACATTATAAGGCTGTATAATTTAGGAATTGAAACTCATAGCTCTTCCCACTGTTAAAGACATAATTATTCACGACACTTGTTAAGACGGTGGGGCAGACTTTATGCAGGACCATCACAATAGCTATGGGAACCACTGCAAGGAGGTTTTGCTGTAGGGAAGGGAGACGGGCTTGACTCCAGTTACACAAGGGAAAGTGGGAATTTACAGCTAAGGAGAGAGTAGGAGGGGTCAGTGGGTGGAAAATTACTAAGCAGAAACATCACGGGCAAGAAGGTGTTCTGGCTGACCTGACCTCACAGGATTCTTGCTGAAGCCAGACGGGTGAGCAGACATCACCTGGGATGCTGATCAGATAACGAGGGTGATCAGATATCGAGGGGGCGGGATCTGGCTAAACCCACTTGACAGGATTCTTGCTACAAGTGGGCTCCTGGAGGACATGCCCAGGGACAGGGCCTAGTCGGGCTCAGAGGAGCCTGACTAAAGTTTGGTCACAGGTGCATCTTTGTCACCACTGCCCAAATACAAGTACTTCGATAATTTGATTTATATCATTCTAGATTTTTCTTTACATCTACTAACATAGAGATGTATGCTCAGATTTTTAAAGAGAAAAATTGCATTTGTTCTTCCGCGTCTTAATTTTCCTGTTAACAACAGGGCTCAGACCCTGGTCCTTGGATGTTTATCTGGGTGTGTGTGAGGCTCTGAGGTCACATGAGGCGCAGCGTGCAGGCCTAAATCAGCAACCTCTCCCCACAGCCCTTCCACATTCCTTGCTGAGGGTGGGCAGCCTCAAGCCAGGGCCAGAGACAGGATGTGGGGGTTTGTTTTCACAGGCCTTTCTTGCTCTCAGATCCAGAGCCAGGGCCAGAAGCCTCAAAACAGGCGTCTGTACAAAGCCTTTCCGAACAGTGTAGTGAGTGACTAGTAAGAGTCAGGGGGAAGATGGCAAAGATCAAGGTAGTGATTCAAATGCAAAAGATCTTCCTTGACTTATCATGAGGTTATGCCCCATAAACCCATCGTAAATTGAAAATATCCTGTCGAAAATGCATTTAATACCCCTAACCTACCGAACATCCTCGCTTAGCCTCATCTACCTTAAACATGCTCAGAACACTTACATCAGCTTACAGTTGGGCAAAATCATCTCACACAGAACCTACTTTATAATAAGTGTTGCACATCTCATGTAATTGACTACTGTACTGAAAGTGACAAACAGGATGGTTGTGTGGGTGCAGAATGGTTGGAAGTCTATCAGTTGCTCACCCCCGTGATCCTGTGGCTGACGGGGAGCTGCAGCAGCTGCTGCCGCCCAGCATCACGAGAGAGGGTTGTACTGCACAGCACTGGCCCCGGAAATGACCACAAATCAAAGTTCAAAGTATGGTTTCTACTGAATGCATATCACTTGCACCATCATAAAGTTGAAAAATGATAAGTCAAAACATCGTAAGTTGGGGACCATCTTTAGTAGAAAATTGAATGTAGTCATACATCACATAACGATGTTTCAGTCAACAACAAACCACATATACAACGGGAGTCCCATAAGATGGTACCATCGAGCCTAGGTGTGTAGTAGGCTATACCATCTAGGTTTGTGTGAGTCACTCCATGATGTTCACACAAGGACTAAATCACCTAATGGCACACTTCTCAGAACATGTCATCACTGTTAAGAGACACATGACTGTATTTGGTATGGCATTTGACCCAAAGAAAAATTACTACTTTACCTTTTTTTTTCCCAAAGATTGGCACCTGAGCTAACAATTGTTGCCAGTCTTTTTTTTTCTGCTTTTTCTCCCCAAATCCCAGTACCTAGTTGCATATTTCAGTTGTAGCTCCTTCCAGTTGTGGCATGTGGGACACCGCCTCAGCATGGCCTAATGAGTGATGCCACGTCTGCACCTAGGATCCAAACCGGTGGAACCCTGGGCCGCCGAAGGGGAGTATGCGAACTTAACCACTTGGCCATGGGGCTGGCCCCAACTTCCTAGTTTACTTTTAAAAAGTCAGTGCATTACATTGCAAGCACTTGTTCTTTCTGTATCAGAGAAAGGATGTCAGGGCCGCTTCAGACTACCTATATGTACAGACTACAATAGATGTACCCCAAGAGTTAGTTCAAAAAGATGGATTTGCAAGGGGAAAATGCCAGAGGCTTTCCCTTCCTATAATCAGGACCATGATTTGCTGCGAGTGTTGAGCTTGTTGGAAATATCCCACAGGCTTCACCATTTGAGTGCACAGTGCATAATGTTAATCCTTGAGGACTAATAGGGAAGTAAGATTAACAGACCAGCATCCCTCATCTTCAATAATGAACTGGTCGTCTACTGAGCTTTTATATCATGCTGCTGAGATTGAAAAGAAAGCTACAGGAGCAGAAAGGAATGCTAGCTAAAGTACTGGAAGGCAGTGCCCAAAGCACCTCAGCCCTGACATTCCTCCGCAGTCTCATCAGTTGTGGGGAAGGTTCTTGATGCCGGATGCCATGGGGCTCTGCAAGGCTCTTAAGGGGCATATATTGGAACTGACTCGTATTATCTGGAAATTGATGTAAATTGCCTCTTATTGAATCTCACTGAATTATCAAGCCCAGCTTTACCATCTGAATACCATTTTAGCATCCATCCTGAAATGATTGTAACAGGATGTGTTATCTCCGCAAAAGTAAGGAAATATTGAACAACAACTGAACAGGAGCCTTATGCTGATGTGGAAGCAAAGAACAATAAAATGGGACAAGGAGGAGAGAGACAAGCTTAACTAGTACTTTCTGATTCGTGGTTTCTGTGTGTGAAAAAAGCAAGCAACGGAACAATGCACTGGGAACTGTAAGACACTGCTAGTGTCAGAGCCCATGCCAGGAGGCGATTGTGATAGGTGCCTGCCTCTCCTCCTCCTGTCTGCCCTTGCCTCCTCCATCCACATCTTCAGTGATTCCTTCCCCACCCAACACTTGCGCTTCCTGAAGGAGGCCCTTCTGTTTTTTAAATCAGAATCACAAAGAGCTAGCATGGAGCATCATTTACCAATGATATTTCAGGTCCCGATGGGAAAGATTTTTTTCTTGTTGTTGGGTAGGGTCTTTCCAGAGGTCAGACCTGACCACAGTGGCGGCCACCTCATCTGCCGAAGTGTGCTTCTAGTATCAGGTGTTGTAGACTCCAGACCTGTCATTATTGGCACTGGTCCATATTCATCCCTGAGCACATGTATTTACTACTCACTCATGCAAGTATTTATTGAGTGTGTGCAAAGTGTAAGGCTCAACAGAGAACAGAAATATGAGTTATATCTGGGCTCTCTCCCACAAGGAGCTTGCCTTCCAGGAGAGGAGAGAATGATGATAATTCACCAAAAAGCATCAAGAAAGACGCAATGGGAGTCTGTTATGGGTTGAATTGTGCACCCTTCCCTACCCAAAAGAAAGATGTTGGAGTCCATCTCCCAGTATGTCAGAATGTGACTTTATCTGGAGAGTCTGTAGGTAATGAAGTTAAATGAGATCATTAGAGTGGCCCTAATCCAATGTGACTAGTGTCCTAATATGAAGGGGAAATTTGGACAGAGACAGGCATGCATAGAGGGAAGACACAGGGAGAAGACAGCCATCTACAAGCCAGGAGAGAGGCTCCAGAAGAAACCAACCCTGCCGACATCTTGATCTCAGACTTCTTGCCTCCAGAACGGAGAGACAATACATTTCTGCTGTCTAAGCCCCCTGTCTGTGGGACTTTGTCGAGCAGCTCTAGGAAACTTACGCACGCAGAGTGCAAAGGAGACTTCCAGTTGGAGGGAGGAGGAAGGGGAGATCAGAGCCACTCTGTGCAGGAAGCCTCGTCTGGGTAGGCCCGAAAGGACGGGTGGGATCTCTCACGGCAGCTGGGCATCTGCCATCAGGCCACAGCTCCGAGGCGGGAAGACTTGGAAATGAGAATAAGGAGAGGGAGGGCATACCAGTCTCGCAGCTACGGCGCAGGCAGGACAAGGGAAGAGCAAGCAGGGCCTCGTGGCTGAAGTGAAGGTCCAGAAAACGGAGAACGAAGCTGGAACGGAGAGGCTGCTGGGCCCAGGGCAAAGGACGTTTTCAGGGTGAGGAGGATCCGTCTGGGACTCACTCCCCTGTCTCCAGGCGGCTCCCCTTTCTCCTGTGACCCAGTGTGTCTGTGTCCAGGTGCCCCGGTTTCATCTGACCTGCTTACCTTACACTGTGTGCCAGCACTTCCACCTTGTCCCTTTATAGTCAAATAACTGGAGGTGCTGACTCTCTTCAGTCCCCTTCTAGTCTAGTCTTATGAAGATATTTCCGAAATCTCCAGCAGACAGCATAGTCCACGGGAAAGGCTGGCCTAGGGTTTTCTACACAACAGGGCCATTTTTTGCAGATACCCAGCGACCACAAGGGAGCTCTGCCAAAGGTGGCTTTAATCTTAGAAGCCACACAAGAAGACAAGAAATGATTCTCTTGCATTGAAAATATTTTGTTTCTGAACCTTGCACTTATATTGCTATTTTAAAGGTTAAATGTAAATGCTTTTTAAATTTTGGTCCTTTTTAAAAATACATATATTTGAACAGCTCTGTGAGATAGATTGGGCACGTTGTAGATGAAAGACCGAGGCGTCCAGAACGTCAGGGACATGGCTGAGAGCGCAGACCTAGATACGCAGAGGCGGCGCAGGACCACACCCAGCTGGTCTGTGCTCCGTCTGTATCTGATTATTACTGAATGATCAAGACCAGTGAAAGCCCGTCATCGTCTCTTCCATCAGGAGGGACTTGGGAAAGGAAGGAGAGCGGTCACATGCTGGGTCCTGTACCCCTTCCTCCACGTGATTCATCCCGTCCTGGCAAGCAGCCTGTGAGGGGCTTGTTACCCCCATGGACAGATGAGGCTCCCAGAAGTCCAGTTCCTTCCCCGTCCTGTCCTCCCACTGCTGGGAAATGGTAGAGGTTGAATTTGACATGCCTCTGATTCCACTCCATCCTGCTGCCTCCACACGCCAGAAGAGAGCAGATACCAGTTCTCACAATTTCTGACCCAAAGTTTGACTCAGGTAAAAAAGGACCCCAATTTGCCCACCCATCTCCACTGCCCACGGTCGTTTTTGTTGGAAGCTGAGACCAACGGGGGGCTGCGGAGGCTGCAATCATGACAACACGGAGAGGGAGCACACAGAAAGGAGCACAGGCTCACGGTCTCGCAGACTTCCAACCCCTGCCCTGCACATATAGCTGTTGAGCTTGAGCAAGTTCCTTGACTTCTCTGTGCCTCAGCTCCATTCACATCTATAAAATGAGGTTGATAATACCAGCACCTACCCCACACGAGGTTGTCTGAAATAAGAGAATGCGTGCGAAGCATGGTGCTGCCACATAGCGCTTGTTCAACAATGTAGGAAGGGTGCGATCCTGAAAATCTTTGGCCCCTATCAGCCAGAGCACTTGCTGTTCACTAGAGGAGTAAGATGGGGAACCACGGACCCTTCAGCAGCCTCGGACGTTCAGGCTCCTGGAGGGCTCGGGCCGGGGACAGGACTCCACCAGCAGGAACTGTGGGACAACTGTCTGCAGAGGAACACAGCTGGCGGCGTGGCACATGCTGCTCAGCCCGTGGCCAACACTGCCCTCGCTTGCAGGACTCAGCCCAACCATCCTGGAAACCTAAAGCTGTGTCCCCGACAGTTACATCTTCATCTTCAGTAGGACTCCAGTGTGGAAGGTGGAGGGAAATGGGCCAGCTGTCCTCAAGGGCCATTCAGGGTGGTCCTCCCGTTCCAGGCGAGGCCCTGCATGCAGGCCTCCAGAACCTCGGAGAGCTGGCGGGAGACTGAATCCTCGATAGAAGCCAGATGGAGCGAGAGAGGCTCCAACACCCTCATCCCATAGACTGAACTCCACTGGTCCCTCGGAGGGTGGAAAAGAGATGGGCACCCTCTCTCCTGACTCCGGCTGCAGAAAGGTTTTGCCTCAGTTCACTTTAGAATCCTGATGGCCGCAGTCCCCTGCCTGGGCTTCTGTGTAGACAGGGCTCCTTAGGTGTCCACGGCCAGTGACTCTTGTTTGACTTCCTCTTGGGCAGCAGGGTTGGAAGGAGATGCTGAGTCACCTTGCTCTGTATGAGAAAGGATGTGTAGGCCTGGGGAGTAATTCAGAACTTGTTTCCACCGTTTGGGAGAGCAAACAGATTTCTCCATCTCTGTTCGCTTGGAGGGAATAAAATATTCAGATGGAACCCTCATAACTGCCCTTGAGACCCTGAGTGGGAGTAGCAGCAGGATGACCAGAGGCCCCATGTGGGGTCTCCAAGGGCCATGCCTGCCGAGTGGCTGTGCTGGTCCCGTGGCCTCCTGGGCCATCGCCAAACAAACCCACAGCCTAGGGAAAGAAGAGGGCTTGCTAGGCAAAGACAGCTTCCAGACAAGTCCCCTGCCACCCACCCGCAGCCCTCCAGCGCAGAAAGTCTTCACCTCCAGGTGATGACGCCAGGACTGAGAGCTGGGGCTGGCTAGGGAAGAAAACGCGGAAATTACCGAAGAAAACTGCTGGCTTTTGGCCCAGGCTCCGCTGGGCTGAGGGAAGAGCCGTAGCGCCAGCAGGTGGCGCTGTTGCTCATCGGCAGACGCGGAGGAGCCGGGCGGGCGAGCCCCTTCCGCCGGTCCCCTGAGTCATCTCTAAGGCAGGCGACAGTTCTTAGGCACTGGGGGGGAGACCCGACCTCCCCCCCCAAGACCCTAGCTGACCCTGAGTGACCTGATCTCCACTCTTTAATTTGTTCCAGCACAAAGAACTTGAATCCGGTGACTTGGGAGAGGGGTCCCCTCCGCTGCCTCCTTTCCACCCGGAGACCCGGCCTCCGGGAACGTCCCCAGAAGCGACTCGACGGAGGCCCGCGCTGCAGTGAGACAAGCAATGAGAAGGCGCACGATTAAGGGTCACTGCCCAACGACCCGGGGTCCTGTGGGCCACGGATAGTCTAGCGTTAAGGATCCCTCCACCGTACACGCACTTTGTTTTTTGGTCTTTAAATCTCTTCTCTTTGCCAGTTTTGCCATCTACAGATTGAGGGCGATAGCTCTCTTAGAATCAATTAGTTCCTGTCAGGAAGGCTCTCTGCAGATGAAAAGTGCTCAATTCTATTTATCAGATATTTAATTAACCACACTTGGGGATGATTCATAATCACCTATTCAGCTTGCTGAATAACCAGAGAAAATCAGTATGATCAGAAACATAATTTTAAATACAGGTTTTCATAGATTTTGTGTCTGTCAGGACGATGAGAGAGCATTTTCGAATTAGCACTCCAGTTCCTCCCTGTCTCTCAGGGCCCCAGAGAAGCAGGCTCGCTTCCCATCTAGTGCATTCGCTGTGGCCGCTATGCCCACCGGCACCCTCACGCCTGGCGGGGCCCTCACTGGGCGCACAGCGCAGTGGCTGCATTCGGGGCCTGGTGTCGGAGGCCTGGCTTCTGGGCCCTGAGCCCCTCTCGGCCCTGGCAGGTCATGTTATCATCTCCTCTACTCAGGTCAGTTTCCTCGCATCCTGCAGTCTGTCACATGCCTGCCCCCTTTCTGCCCTGGCAGGGACTCCATGGGGAGAAATTAGGTCATGTGTGAAGCGTGGACACTTTCCTACGAAAGGTACCAAACCAGCTCGGAGCTGAAGGTGATTCAGAGGCTGAGTCGCTTCAAAGCAACACAGCCCAGTTTCCGTTCAGATCAGGGCTCCACCCCAACCAAGACCGTGCGTTGTGCTTGCACACAAGCCTCAGAAAGCAAAATTGTTCTTTTCTCGTTCATCAGTTTGGCAAAGATTTATGGAGCACCTGCCACTGGTGGAAACTCTGTGCCAGAGATGCATGTTAAAATGGGACGGAAACTGTCTTTGATTTTCTGGCAAAGCGTAATTTTCAAAAAGCTAAAAACAAAACCCTCATACAGATATATGATGAACACAGGTGACATTTTTGGGGCCTTCAGGAAGCAGGCACCAAGTTGGGGTTAGACGGGCAAGATATTTTTGGGAGGGACATTTACTGGGGATAAGAAAACAGAAGGAGCAGGAGGAGGCAGAGAAGCCTTGGGATGGTAATGGAGGTCTGACACCTGGGAAGCGGGAAGGAGGATGTGGAAGAAAGAGCTGCAGACTGAGGGGAAGCTCCGGGAAAGCTTTGGCCCTGGGGACCCCCAGAGCAGAGGCTGCCCTTTCGAGGACATGGCAGAAATGACCAGGCCCCAGTACCCTGCTGGGCTGGGTTGCTGGCTGGACCTGACCATGGCATGAAAGCTGTGGTGCATCCGGAAGGCCACCCCTAGAAGCTGCCAGCTGACCGCCATCGTGAGGCAGGCCCGCTCTGAAGGATGCTCAGCAGTGCCCTTCCACGGCCGCCACAGCACCTGCCTAAGACTTCCTTCAATCATAGATGGTTAGGCTGGAACCAACAGGATGGTAAGGTTAGTTCAGAAGAGGCTCGGAGAAGAAACATACAGATACACAGACACATATATGTTTACGTATAGAGAGAGGGGGCGGTGGGAAGGGAGTAACAGAATCAGATTTCACAATTACACTCAAAACTGTTCACGTCCCATAACATAATAAAACCGTTGACATTGTTAACTCTTTTTCCACCAGTCAGAAATCGTCTGCACCACCACTGGACAAAAATCATTTTCAATTTGGGGCTGGCCCAGTGGCACAGTGGTTAAGTGTGCACATTCCGCTTTGGTGGCCCTGGGTTCACCAGTTTGGATCACGGGTGCAGACATGGCACTGCTTGGCAAGCCATGCTGTGGTAGGTGTCCCACATATAAAGCAGAGGAAGATGGGCATGGATGTTAGCTCAGGGCCAGTCTTCCTCAGCAAAAAAAAAAAAAAAAAAGGATGATTGGCAGCAGATGTTAGCTCACGGCTAATCTTCCTCAAAAAAAAAATCATTTGCAATTTATCCATTTCCTATAAGTTAACATGTAACTTATCTGGGCCCTAATCAATAGCAAGCTGTAAGTCAAACAAGACAGCATTCCCTAGAGAGCCAGACAGACAGACAGGCATTAGGCAAGAGTCATCTCTGTGCCTCGCTCCCAAGTGTTAGATAGTTAATACTTCCTTGGGGAGCTTAAATTTTAGTGGGACAGAGTTAGAAGTAAATAGGCAGTTAAAATATTATGTGACAAATGCCACAACAGGGGCAGCCCATAAGAGTGGCTTCCCTGAGGGGCTCAGACTGGGGTTTGGGGGCACAAAGTGTTCCCCAGAAAATGGACTCAACCTAAGCCAAAAGGATGGTTGAGTTAACCAGGTGCAGGGGGAGGAGGCGCGTGGGGTGGGTGATGGGAAGGAGGAAGCAGAAGAAATCAGCACAAAGGCCCAAGAACTGCAAATAATTCCAAAGGGCTGAGGGCAGGGAGGTTGTGGTCCTGGGACCAGAGAAGCAGCTAGACTGGTGAGGACAGCAGGTAAAATATTGAGCTATCTTGTGTGCCGTGCTCTGGAATTGGGATTTTATCAGGAGCCGTTGAAGTATTTGAAATGAGAAAAGGCTCAATATTTTTGTGAACAAAGACCACTCTAGCTGACGTGTGGAAATGGATTGGAGAGGATTAGAGCTAGAATCAGGCGGATGGGTCATGAGGCTGCTGTTGTAATCTAGGTAGGAGGTGATAGAGACCCAAACTGGCCTGGTGACCACGGGGGAACCTAGCAGATCACAGGTCACATGCCCAGGCTGTGGGGACACTTGGTGAGCAGGGTTGACCCGGCCTTCCACCCATGCAATTTATCTGTTGCTCACCAGAAAGCTTCTGGTCAGCTGAATGAAGGATGCCCAGGCTACGAGAGACCCTGGGGTGTCAAAGTCCTGTGAGCTACGGGGCCTCTACGTGTCTGCAGCTATGGAATCAGTGTGCAGGCACCCGGGCTCAAAACCAATTTGACTCCTTCATTCATTCAAGAAATATTTCCTGAGTACCTGCTATGTGTCGGACCATGTCCCAACTCCAGAGATACAGAGATGAACAAGACTGATGCTCTCCGGGAGCTTGCACACTGGGGGATGATGTGGATCAAGGCTGCGCCCGGGAAAGAAGCCCAAGGCCTCCTGCCCTACATACTGACCTGGATCATCCTCCAGGAAGCATCGGACATCCTGACCTGATCCAACCTGATTCTTATCTAAAGTTAAAGGACCACCTGATGACCCCACCCCACCTGCACTGATACCATTTTAACGACTTTTTTGCATAATCTTCCCTTTATCTTGTAAAGAAATAACTCATATACCTATGCTTTATAAATTTAGCCCTACCCTCAGCCCAGTGCAGCTCTTCACTGCCCATGGGTCCTGTCCCCATGCCACAGCTCCTCACAGCCCATGGGACCTGTCCCCATGCCACAGCTCCTCACAGCCCATGGGACCTGTCCCCATGCCACAGCTCCTCACAGCCCATGGGTCCTGTCCCCATGCCACAGCTCCTCACAGCCCATGGGACCTGTCCCCCATGCTATTCTCCGAATAAAGGAGCACTACTACCAGACCTTGAGAGTCCAAGAAATCTTTCTTTCGACTCCTCGGCTCGCCAAGCTCACATCAGGGAACAGGCAATAAATGACAAGCACAAAGGGAGCTAGTTTAATTTCCCTGTGGTTCCCAGATCTGTGGTTTGCTGTGTGTCATTAATTTTGGAAAGTTCTCTGCTATTTTTACTTCAAATATTTGTTATGCTCAGTTCTCTCTCCATTCCCCCTCTGATGTGCCAATCATGTATATGTTACATCTTTTATAGTTATCTCATTTTTGGGGTGTTCTAGATTTTTAAGAATTCTTCTTGCTGTTGTATTTAAGTTTGGGAAGTTTCTGTTGATGTGTGTTCAAGCTCACTGATGCTTTCCTCAGCTACATTGAGTCTGCTGAGGGACCCATCAAAGGCATTCCTCATCTCTGTTAGCATTTTAGCATTTCTCGCATTTCCTTTGGAGTCTGCCTTGTCTCTCTGCTTAGCTGCCCATCTGTTCTTGCGTGTGGTCCACTTTTTCCATTAGAGCCCTTAACAAATTTGTCATAGTTACTTTAAATTCCCTGAATGGTGATTTTTAACATCTGTGTTGTATCTGAGTCTGGTTTTGTTGCCTGGTCTCTTCAGACTGTGTTTTCCCTTGGTTTTTGGTGGGACTTGTGATTTTTTGTTGAAAGCCGAACATATTATATAGGGTAATAGGAATTGAGGTAAATAGGCCTCTTATGTAAGACTTTATGGTAATCTGGCCGGGAGTTGGCTTTATGTTTTCTGTAGAGATTTTAAATCCTTCTAATGTCCTTGCATTTGGTTTTTGTCTCTCCTCCTGACTTGGGGCTTCCCTAAGTACACCTCCTCAGAGAGTTCTCCTCAGCTCCTTCAGCTGCAACCCACCGTTATTCTCTGGAGCCCTCTTGGTGTGGAAAGGTTTATTTGGAAGAGGGAGAGAGAGCCATTGCCTTCCAGTTAAATCTCAGTGCTGTAGTAAGTATGGGCCACTGGGTTGTGACCTTCACAAGTGCTTCTTGTGTCATAACCTCCCCTCTTAGGTGAGGCAGGAAGGGCAGAGGAGGCAGGGGTGGGAGGGCTGCCCTTCCCAGGAGCCCTGCAGGAGGCTCTGGGAAAGCCTTTACCTGAGGGCAGGCCTTTGTTATGGAGAACACGCTGGTCTATTTTACAAGGAATACTCTTCCTTCAGTCCAGCCACAGCCACGCATCTTTCTCAGATCTGCGCCTTGACAGCCTGGTGGGATTCCTGGAGCTAAAACCCAAAAAAGTGTGAGGTCTTTCTAAGACTGTAGTCCCCGGGAATTTGTTGCTCTCACACTAGTCGCCGCTCAGCCTCCAGCAATTCACCAAAATGACCAGTGACGTGTTTCTACCAGTTTATGCGTCCAGTGGCTTTTGCTTCAGGGAATCAAGTCTCGGCTGAGACTCTCTGGATCTGCCTGTCTCTGCAGATTTCAGGTGGTGGTTTGCCCAGCAACCTCAGTTCTCTAATGAGTCCAAAAAAAGTCATTAATTTTCAGTTTGTCCAGCTTTTTCTTGTGAGGATGGGAGTGACGACCTCCTAGCTCTATGCGTTGGCGCTGGAACCAGAAGTCCATAGATCACTTACTGTCAGAGAGTGATAAGTGCTAGAGGAGTGACGGGAGATGAGGAGGAGTTCCTGCAACGTCTGGAGAAGCCTGTCTGGGGAGACGGCATGTAGAGGAGACTTGAGTGTTGGGAAGGAGCCACTCTCAAGATGATGTACGGGAGGACGTCCATTGGGATTGGCAGGTATAAGTTCTTGGAACTAAAAAAAGACCTGTGTGGCCAGAGCACAGGGAAGGGGAGAGAGGAGGGAGGTGACCTTGGGCAGATGTCAGGGGTGATCACCGCCATGCAGGGCTTTATTCTAATGGCAGAGCGAAGCCATTAAGCAGGGGAGATGTGATGTAACTTACATCACAAATGATCCGTCTTACTAAGGAGTCCGTATGTCCAGGTTTGCCAGGGACAGTCCTAGTGTATGCCTTTTGCCTGGTGTAATTCCTTTATAGTACCTCCTTTCACTTTCAAGAGTGTCCTGGTTCAACCAACAAATCACAGGATCCCCCTGACTCCGGCTCAGTAAGGAATAGGCGTGGGGACAGCCATCGTGGAAGCTGAGAGGTCAGTTGGAAGTAAATGCAGTGAGTGGACAAGCCATGACAGGGTCCTGGACGGCGTGGTGGCAGAGGAGCTGGAGGGAACTGATGCCGTTGAGTGTGCTGTGGAGGCGGAGCCGGCAGGACTGTCACCGGATGTGGGGGCAGGGAGACAGAGGAGGCAGGGATCTGAGCAATCATGAATGATGCTCTCAGCCCATCCTCCAGTCTTGTAACTTCTACTCTATAAACGCTCTCAAATCTGTTATTTCGCTTCCATTCCCACATCCATCTCCCTTGTTCAGGTCTCTTCATCTCTCACTTGAATTCAGGATTTTCTTTCCATTCCCATGGGCAAATAGCATTGTCCCCCTGGACAGGGGACATAACCTCCAGTCTCGCAGACTACATCAAGAGCACACTCCTGCTTGGCAAACACCACCTTCTCTCATTTCCCACATGGAACTCCCATCATTCATTCAACACCCTGCCAGCCTTTGAGTCCCTTGAAGCCTTCTGCCTGGGGTCCCCTCCTGTCATCTCTGCCAACTAAAATTCTCCTCACCCTTTAGGGAGCTTACATGGCCCCTCCTCAATGGAGCCTTCCAGCCAGCCATCATTCTCTCCTCTGAATACCCAAGGCCCTCACATCTTACCTCTTTTAAGGCCTTTACCATATTCCATCTTAGAAAACAGTCATTTGCATATTTATCTTCATCCCTCAACTAGTTTGTAAGCTTTTGAGGGAAAGAATGACATTTCTCTGATCTTTAAATCCTGCAGGGAGCTTGGCACATCACAAATAGCTCAACTCTTTGTGGAACTGAATCTATTAGGCGGAGTGGAAGGTTGCTGCCGGTTTTGTTGGTTTGACCCTGGCAGATTTACCCTTTGACTTCATCATCATGAAACCAAGTGAGCAGCTCCTGATGGTTCCTCACTCAGAACCAGGAATGAGACCCATGCAGGGCAGAGTGGCCCCGGCCTGGCCCCAGATTAGCCCCGGCATTCGGGACTGGGGGTGGGAGCACAGGTACAGAAGTTGGACTCTTTCTCTGAGGCCTCACCATTGACCAGCTGTGTGCTTTGGGCAACTCACTTAACCTCTGTGTCTCAGGTTTCTTATCTGCAAAGCAAAGGCAACAGTAAAACCTGACCAGGGATACTGGGAGGATCATGTGAGATAAAGCATGTGAGATAAAGCCTAGATCCCAGTATCCAGGACACTCTCCATAAAGGTAGTCATCAACAATGACATGACCGACGGAGCTGGCAGCCACAGAGGAAATCAGGACTGAAGACCCTGATGGGCTTTGATCTTTTCATTAAGTATTTTTTTATTTTTAATCATAGCACTCAACCTGGAGAGGGCAGGGTGGAGCAGGCACGGCTGGCAGGAGTGTGAAAGGACACAACTCCTCTGGAGAGTGCTTTCCCCGGAACCTTCACGGCGCCACGTCTGGGGAATCTCTAGCATGGAAACGCTCAAAAATGCATAAAAAGCTTACTCCCAAAATGTTAATCCCAGAATTATTCATAATAGCAGAACATTGGAATTGAGCAACTATTATATAAGGAAGTATTTAAGAAAATTTGGCACAATGTCAAATAAAAGATATGTAGTTATGAAAATCATATTTACAAAGATCTCTTAATGGCTAGGGAAGTGTTTATAATGTTGTGAGAAAAGTAGGCTACAACAAAATGTTGCATAAGTAAACATAATTATGTAAAAAGCCTGTGCATAAAGAACAGTGTACCATATCACAAAGTGTTAATATTGGGTTATCTCCAAGTGATGGGATAATGGACAGTTTTCATTTTCCTTTTTTGACAGTTTCTAAAATGAGAATGTACTGCTCTTCTAATCAGAAAGAAAACTCCTGTTGTTTTAAAGGACATTCGATAACGGGTAGGTTGTTCTTCGAGAAAGTATCCAATGTTACCTAGTGGTGACGCCCCATCGGTAGCGCCTGACGTGTGCCTGTTGAGCACATCCCTGAGCTCCTTGGTTCCCTCGCTGGACCTCAGCCGTCTCCCCTGTGAGGTGGGGATGCTAATCTCCACCTGTCTGGAGGCAGGGGCCAAGTCAGATGCGATCTGGAAGGCTCTTCCAGCCCTGATGCCTTCTGGTCTCTGATGATCTCGCAGCAGCCTCTTTGGTAAGGCCCCTTTCCTCAGAGTGTGGACACATGTGATTAGGACGTGGCGTCTAGAGAGATGAGGAAGGCGGAGGCCATGTGCTTCTCCACTTCCTGGCACTAAGCAGGTGACAGTAGGGGACTAATTGAAGGGCCACAGCAGCCCTAAGCCGACCAGGCCAGCTGGAGCCAGCTCTCTGGGCAGCAGTTTCGGGAAGAGAAGGGACCAGGTTCTGTTCTTTCTGCTCACGCTGTGGCCCTGCCAGCTGTCCTTCACCACAGGGCCATTTGGTGCTGGCCCACAGGGCTTCTCAGAAGGAGGGCGCGTCTACAGCACTGTTCCTCTAAAACCTTTGAGGTGCAAAAGCCCCATGAGTAGAATTCCATGTCTGCATTCCTGGGCCCTCCCCTTCTCCCCTCGCTCAGAGGAATCAGAGAAAGATCACATCTTCTGTTCCGAAAACTCAGTCTGGGGCCCAGGAGCTGGAATGGAAATTAGGAGTCCACATTGAACCTGGTGGGACAGACAGGCTGTCGCAGTACAGACACCCACAGGTGGCCTCCTACCTGCAATTAGCACCACAGACACCTGAGGAACTGTCAGTCATGTGACGCTGCGTGGGGCTAATCTTGAGGAATGTTCTTAGCAAGCTGCATGTCGGCCTGGGACGAGCCAGGAGTCACGATGTGAGGGCACAGGCGTCCACCTGCACTGCCCAGATAAAGTCACCGAGGCAAGCCAAGCAGGTGTGTGGAGTCCAATGGCCTGGGTCACATCCATGCCCCACCTCCTACGGGTCAGGTGACTGGGAAAGTTGCTCAATCACGTTAAGTGCGGTTTCCCATTTATAAGGTGAGAATCATAGGGTTGCTGTGAGGATTAGATGAGATAATGCGTGGGGAGGGCGCACCCCAGTGCCCGGCACGCAGCAAGGGCTCACGAAATGGCTATCTTCATTATGAAGCTCTTCTCTGGGCTCAGCACCCCTGTGGGCAGTGAGGGGGATACAGAGGTAAAGCCACATCCCTCCCCTGATGCAGCAGGAAGATCCCCAGGATACTGCTAAACAGCTAAGCAATGGGTGATGAAATGCAAAAGCGACGGGGAGGCAGCAATGCTATTTATAATGGCGCTGCTCTGGAAGCCGCCCAGATGCCCGGCAAGCTTGTAATGACTAAGCAAACGCTGAGCCGTTGTGACATGACAGTCCACTGCAGAGCTGCTGGGAATGGCAGGCACACCACTGAGGTCCCTACATGGACATGTGCCTCTGAAATAAACGTTTCCAGAAGGAAGTCACAAGATGGCGTGTGCACACGGTCTGCCATGATGGGTAAATAGATATGAAGCCACCCAGGGAGGTCAAAAAGGAACTGGTGGGATGGAAGTCGTTAACTATAATGTTCATTGGTTATTTTTTTCCCCAAGTTGCTTAAGAACCTGGTGTTTTAAAAAGATAATGATGCAACTAGGAAGGGTTAGAGGAGTTCAGAGAAGGGAGTGGGGTGTGGGGCAGAGGGCTGAGCAAGGGTTCACAGAGAAGATGGTGTTTGAACAAATGTGGAAGCATTTGTGGGTTTGAATAAAGAAGCAGAGTTGCCCCAATGGGACAACTTCGGTTCCCCTCCGGCACCAGTTGCTTGGGCCAAAGAAAATGAGTAAAATGCAATATGAGAAGTGGATATGGGAAATCACTGTGTGGCCTACTGTCTCTGTGGGGAACAGGCGAGTTGAGGGAAAGCTGTTTGTATATGGAGCATCAGGGCTTGTCTACACCGGCTGGTGGACTACCAGCTTCTCACCTGAGTCCTGCCCAGATACCTACATGTGATGGGGGTTGGGACCGGTATGGGTCAGGACCCTGATTGGCTGTATCTTAGGGAATAGAAAGGCCCATGCCAGGGCTCTCCCTCACCTAGAAAGTTCGCATCATGAAGACACACAGGAGCCTCCAAATAGGGTCCCAGAAGCACCAGAAAGAGAGTTTGGAACTAGCTGAGGAAATTCACCTGCATCTTGCCAGGTTGCTGACTGCACCTCATGCTGCTGCAAACCGTGATGTGAATCTCCCGGGCGTTTCTGGGCACTGTCTCCCTGATTCAGTTTATGGGGTAAGTCAACTGGCTGTTGTTTGGGCCTGGCCAGCCTCCAGGCATCAGCTCTTGGGTCTAGCTTCTGTCCTCCTACCGTGAACCTGGAGGCATCATGAAAGGGCACAGAACAGACACTGGCAGCTGATAGATGTGGGTTTGAGTCCTGCCTCTGCCACTTAACTGTGACCTTGAGCAAGTCTTCAAACCTCTGAGCCTCCAGTTACTCATCTCTAAAATGGGGGATGGTTAAGCCTCCCTTGCGGGTTTCAGGAGTAGCAATAACGTGTGTAACTGTTGGCACAGATTCGAAGCTCATTGAGTGGTGAGCGCCGCCCTGCTCTCCTGCTGAAAACATGCTGTGATGGAAGAGTTCCCACTTTTCTGAGATGACCATACACCAGAGACACAACCTGGAGGCGAGTCCTCAGGTGCCTGGATTTGGAGTTTCCTGACCCAGCCTGGGTCAGAGGGGTTGGTGCATCAGAGATGGGCTCCCTCTGCCGGCAGCTAAGGGTGGCGCTCAGGGCAGGTAAGGGGGACAGGAGGAAGTTGCAGGTAAAGTTTAGTTGCAAGTGGCTTCTAGAATTCCCACCGGAGCCCCTCCCGAGTGGACTAACTGCTTAGTGCATAGTAAGAAATAGACATATTTGGTCTTTGCCCCTGGTTCCTGACACAGAGCTCCCACATCCGTTGGAATTTCCTGGGTGAAAGGAGCATCTTTTGTTCCAACGAGGCGACTCATGGTGGGCCCCTAGACAGCTTCAGGATGGGGCAGAGACCAAACTTGATCAGAAGCCTGGAACTTTCAGCCCCATCCCCCAACCTCTGGGGAGGGGAGTGGGGCTGGAGACTGAGTTACTAATCCATCATGTCTATGTGATGAAGCCTCCATAAAAACCCTAATAGCACGGGGTTCCAGAAGCTTCTAGGTTGGTGAACACACACATCCACATGCTGGGAGGGTGGCACACCCCTACCGCACAGGACAGAAGCTCCTGCACTTGGGACCCCCCAGACCTCAGCTATGTATCTCTTCATCCGGCTGTTCATCTGTATCCTTTACGACAAACTGATAAATGTAAATTCAAGTGTGTTCCTGAGTTCTGTGAGGTGTTCCAGCAAATTATCACGGGATCTCTGACTTATAGCCTACTGGTCAGAAATGCAGGCAGCCTAGGACTTGTGAAATGGCCTCTGAAATGAGCACAGTGCTGGGAGAATGAGCCCGTAACCTATGGTGTCTGGCCTAACTCTGGGTGGTGTCAGAACTGAATTGAATTGTTGACACCCAGTTGTGTCAGGAGAATCAGAGAATTGGTGGTCGGCACGGGAAAACACCCCACCATTGAAACCTTCAAAGTGACCAGGAGCCTCCCAGGAAGCAAGGGAGGCACGGGAGGACAGCCCCCCAGGAAGGGAGGGAGGCACGGGAGGACAGCCCCCCAGGAAGGGAGGGAGGCACGGGAGGACAGCCCCCCAGGAAGGGAGGGAGGCACGGGAGGACAGCCCCCCAGGAAGGGAGGGAGGCACGGGAGGACAGCCCCCCAGGAAGGGAGGGAGGCACGGGAGGACAGCCCCCCAGGAAGGGAGGGAGGCACGGGAGGACAATCTCATTGATGAAAGGCCCCAGGCAGGGGCCTGAAGACATATACAGGCCTCCCTCTGGCATCAGAAGAGCCCAGACCTGTTTTTCCCTTTGAGCCAGGGTCACTGGGGCACTTTAGGGGGTCCCAACAAGTCAGCATGCTTCTAAACACCTTTTTTCTAAAACTGTAATTCCTAAATCTTCAATACGGATGTTGCTGGTTCATTAAAAGATCATAGATTATGTACGTGTTATGCTGTTATTCCAGGTTTTCAAAGGACGAAATATTACTTTTAATCCTATCTTGAACACAACTTTAAAGAGGTCTAGTTCATTCTTGTTTTCCTCAAGACATGCCAGCGAGACTCTCAAGGCTCTCTCACTGCTTGTGGCACCGGACGGTCACCCGGCATCTGAAAGAACTGCCAAGAAAGGGAGAATAAATGTTGGCATCAACCTGCAAGCCCACCATCGAGCATCTTCTCTGGTCTCCTCCCCGCACCGAGGCATTTTTCTGCATGACTTCTCCTCACATTGGCTCAGCACCTCGAACCCAAATTGTCCAAAAGTAAACTCGGGGTTTCTTCCCATCCCTGGCTGCCAGCCCCACCCGACCCCTCCCAAGGTTCCGCGTCAGTAAATGGCATCGACATCCATCCAAGTGACACAAGCAAGAAAACTAAGTCATCCTTATCATTTCCTCTATTCTCACCACCCAAACCAACCCATCACCAAGCACCAACCATTTTACTTCCTAGTATCTCCCAATCCAGCCCCTGCTCACCACCTCCACGGCCTCCATTAAGGCCTTTCTCTCTCGCCTGGACCACTGTGGTGGCCACCTTTTTGGATCCAGTCGGATTCTCTTCCAATCTGATCCCCACGCTGCATCTATAGCGATCTTTCCAAAATGCACGGCTGATCCTAGCGCTCCCTGTTTAAAACCCTCCAAGGGCCTCCCATTGCTCTCAAAATAAAAACCAGTTCTCTAACAAGCCGACAAAGCCCCTATTCACATGCCCCTTGTTCACTGTGCTCTGGCCACACTGGTTTCTTTAATTCCTTCTGTGCCCCAGCGGCCTTCTCAAACAGGCCTTTGCACACGCTGTTCCTTCCATTTAGAATGATCAAATGCCACCACAACCACCCCTTCATCAGCTAGCCCCCGCATGGCCTTTGGATCACTCCTCTAGCATCATTTCACCGAAAACCTCTGACTGCTCGGTCCAGGTGGTTCCTTTATAACAAATCCCCCTTTAACCTTATTCTTTCCCTTCCTCAGAGCATGCATCTCAGTTTGCAACTGCGTATTATTAATGTGATTGCTTGATTGATTTCTCTGCTCACTATTGCACCCCAGCACCTTAACACAGCACCTGACACTAACAGCAGGTTCTCAACAAATATTGGTTGAACGACTGAATGAGTGAGTTGAAGTATTGGGGCCTTGAATCATCCTTTGATATTCTCAAATTTATGACATCGCAAAATAGGTCCAGGCCACAAGTTCCACATATCCCCAGGGAGAGGTTCTTATCAGAGGGATGGGGTATCGTGAAGCTGGGAATAACAAGAAGGGGAGCCGTTATGCAAATGGGTGGTTATTCAACGTCAGTCTCCTAGAGGAGAGGTCACAGATTGAGAGAGGAGTCGAGGAGGCGGGTCGCAAGGCTTTGAGGATCCATCCAATTCCGTGCAGAGTGTGAGCCTCTGGTTTCGGAATGGCCCCTGCAGTGGCTTTGGAAGCGTGGCAGGGGCACTCTGGGTTATCACAGGGCAGAAAGCCTCCCGCGGGTCCTCACTTGGAGGGCCGGGGGAAACTGAAAGGGCTTCACTGTTGAGTGAGTGCTGTGCAACCAAAACTTTTCTTGCTCTAATGCCAGTAGCACCTCTGTTGAGAAATACTGAGGGGAATTTGGGTGGGAGAGGGCATGATACCATTACTTGTCACCCTGAACAAGCCCCGCGATTCTAAGGAACTGAGCACTCGATTCCATGAAAAGAGGAAACGGCTGTTTATTAAGACACAGAGAACAAGATAGTGGCACCAGCAGCTGCCTCATCCGGGGTTTACGAGTCCTGGTGCCAAAACAAAGCAGGACCCTCACAGTCTGGACTATGGCTGGCACACATGCACACTCACACACATGCACACATATACACATGCACATATACATATACACATGTGGATGGACTCTGGTTGGCAAGCACATACACACATATAGGTGGGTATGGCCGACACACATGTGGGTGGATGTTGCTGGGACACACACATACACACACACACACAGGCGGATGGACTGTGGCTGGCAAAGGAGGTGGTGTTAATGGGTGGTCCCAGATGAGGACGATCAGTCCCCACCCTCCTTGCCATGGCTTCTGTCTGGGAAACTGGGAGGCTTAGGGCTGGGTCTCATGGAGCCGCCAACAGGATGGATGCAGATCACCAACTCCAGCTCCCTAGGCAGGGCTCCTCTCTTACTGGTTCTGAGGGCACAAGATGCACTTTGAGCAGTAGGGGCATAATTAGTATTGGCTTTTCTGCTCTCTCTTGCATGGACAATTAATTAACGCCACGAGGAGGCAAAGCTATTTTATGGGCTAAGTTGACCATTTTCTCTCTAATTTATGGTGAATTCCAACCAAAACAGCTCTAGTATACATTTTACACCTTCTTTCCCAGGTGAAATAATCATAAATTATATTCTTTGGAAAATTCCCTGTGCTCAACTGCCCCTGGGTTTCCCTTCCCTGCTTCTCCCCAAGATCACCTGATCATCAACAGAACTGCTGAGAAGTCCCCAACCCGTCCCCTTGTGATCAATAGAAACTTACAGTTTAATAGGGTCTAATAGAATATAGTATAACATATTAATTCTTATAGTCTTTACAAGAATTCTGCTAACTTAACTGCCTCGTGTTCTTCAATAATCACATTGTTCTTTTTCTCTTAGAACAAACGTTATAAGAGAATTCTATATTATAGAATACTCAGAAAAGCACAAAGAAGAAAAATTGAAAATCACTCCTGCCTCACCATACGGAGAAAATCGTTGTTAATTTTTTGGTGATTCTTCTCGTCCAAGCATATATAATATATTCTTTTTTATATAAAATGAGATCATAGGATATATTTTGCTTTGTAAGTAGCTCTTTGCATTGAGCAATAAATATATCCATCACACTTTCCATAAGGGGATTTTTATGGCTGTATATCATTACATTGCATGGATGTCCCAAGACTCACTTAACCAATCCCCTTATGCTGGACATCTGTAAGTGCAAGTGATGGTCAGCTCAGCAATTCTCCACTAGTTCTTTTCCTTAGAATAAATTCTTGAAAGTGAAATGGCTGGGTCCAAGGATACAGGTTTTGACACTTATTGCCAAATCGTCTTCCCCAAGTTTCCTAACAGTGTATGCCTTCATGAGCAGTGTGCGCGAGTGTCCGTCTCCCCAGACACCTCTCATCAGTGAGTGTGGTTTCTTCTTGGCTCTTTAACTTTACATGCAATGGGCCATCTTCAATACAGTGAAATTCATCTTCAGAATTCATCACCCTGGGAAGCCTACAGATACACAAAAGACAGCACTCCTGAAATGATCAAGGAAGCAAATGATATATTTAAATGTAAACTGAATGCTAAAATAGTTTTTGTAATCTAAATGATAGAACAACAGTATTTTGCTGACATATTATTGATGAAAATTTCAAGCATGGCCTTGCCCATATATTTAAAATAGCCTATTAGCCAGTAACAGTGTCCCCATCACTCATCGCTCTTTCCACTTAGTTGTTGGTGGTATAGACTCTATACTCTACGGTCATGTTTTCAAATATTACTCCAAGCTTTACTCTCCCACAGTCTCATGTCTCCTAGCTCTCATCTAGGGTCCCACAACCTTGTAGCTTTGTATGGTTTCCCTGAGCTAGGGAAGAACAAGCGGCTCCCCATCTAAGACCTTCCACAGAGAGCACTGTTGAGATTCTGCCATCCATCAAGGTGAAGGCTCCGTCTGGGAGTGCGTCTGCCACCTCCATAACACTGACTCAGGCTAGGGAACAGCCAAGGTATTTGATGCTGGAAAATACCGGTGATTCATCTTCCTCTGGAAGGCTGAGCAAGACTGTGGCTCTCTCCTAAGGTGAAGGTGCTTCATTTGAAATTCACCAAAAATCCCCAATGTCTCAAACAGTTCCTTCCGTCTGAAAAGTTGGATAAGACTTGTCACATTTGGCTATTCACCTTTGGCTGTAGCAAGTTCCAGCTCTGGAATTTAATCATCATATTGAACAACTAATTTCTAAATTGGGCCTGTGATGAAGACTGTTTTATAAGAATATTAATTGTTGGAAGTTTGAAGCCAGAAAATACATGACAGCCTAGATTTTATGGCTCGTTCTAGATAATGGTGACACATTACTGAGAAATACTCCTGCTTCCTAACTCCATAAATTGGATGTTGTTTATAATAATGCAGCTAGAGCAGCAACACTTTATCATAAGAGCTGCTGTCCCCATGGAAAATCATTATTCAGTGCATACTTGATAAATTGGTCATCATTCACAGGCAGGAGAGAAATTGATGTGGCCCATTTTATTTACAGGGGAACGGGCAATACATTATCTTCTCATTGGACTGATGCTTTTCCTACCAGAAGGATTATGTTGCCTCCTGCATGTTGCTCAGAGAATTTTGTCAATGTCATTAGTCTTAAAGGCTTGAAGGCCCAGGGCATAGGAATAATCATTCCTAATCTCAGAATTGTTTTCACTGGAAAACCTTGAAAGAGATTTTCAGATACAAATTTAATCTCTTACTTCCCAAATGGAAAAACAAAGAGGAAATGATGGACGGTGATGAGTAAATTTGTTCCCCAAAGCTGGTCAGGTGATGATAGGCAAGCCACAATGATTTCATCTGCTCTTTAAATATAGGAAGACAATGCTTAGTGGTTGTTTGGTAGATGGCGGGCAGCTGAGGCTGGGCCCTTCATCCTCACGGACATGAGTCCCCACAGGGAACTTGGCAACCTCTCCGTGGAGATTAAAATCCTTCTCAATGGAGAATGTGGCATCACGGCAGGGGACAGAGTCGTGCTGTGGACAACACACTGCAATGTGGGCTGCCCACTCCTGCAAACTCTGGGTACCCCACCTTGGGCGTGAGCACCGTGGCTCCGTCCACTCTGCTGCTGCCCTGATTGCTGACTCCATTTGTCTGCTGTGTGACGGAGTGCTCAGCGTGCTGGTGCAGTGCACAGGAGCTAAGTGTCCTCTGAGAATGGCTGTCAGCCCAGGCGTGGGTGGCGGGTCACCCTCACTCACAAGGTTCCCAGCTCCTGGGTGGCTACTGAGACTCTTCCCAGCTTCTAGTGCTTTCCGAGGTTCTGGTGATTTGGCTTCCAGGCCACACAACAGCCTTAAGTTTTTCAGCCTCTCCGGAGTTATTCACACTGAATTAATCCACAGGTATTTATTGAGTCTCAACTGCATACCCAACACAGTGCTGTCGAAAGAGGTGGCACAAGAAGGATTATGGATAGAGCATCAAAATCACATTTGCACACTGTTTCGATGTTGTCAGATGCTTTTACAAACACTGTCTCCAGGCGATGTGACAAGTGATTAAGTATGAGCTCACAAGACCCCACTCCCCGCTGAGCGTGTGCCCTGGGGCTGCTTCCTCAGTGGCTCTCGCATCAGTCTCTCTTCTGGAAAGTAGGGACCCCACTAAAGCCTGTGCAGCTGGGTCTCCACAAGGATCAAATGAGAAAATCCATAGGAAGGGTTCATTCAATGTTGGCTGTTATCCTCACGCTATCCCTACTTCACAGAAAAAAAACATCGTAGGAGGGCTGCAGAGAGCAGAATAGAACAGCATTTACGGTTTGCGTCTGCTTTCACATGCTTCATCTCTGGTGATTTTTCACAACCTTCCTCGTATGCAGGTGAGGAGACTGAAGGCAGGCCAGGGGTTCTCACTGTCTGTCACTATTGACATTTGGGGCCAGCTAATCCTTGCTTGGGGGGCCTGTCCTGTGCATTGTGGGAGGGTTAGCAGCATCCCGGGCCTCTAATCCAACAGAGGCCAGTAGCACTGTCCCAGTGGTGACAGCCACACATCTCCGGACATTGCCGAATGTCCGCTGAGGTGGGGTAATTTGTCAAAGGGCTAATGAGGAGCATGGAGCCAGGACCAGAGCCCAAGAGCCCCTCGCCTGCAGGTGACTCTCCCTCTGTCACCACAGTGCCTCTCCTCAAAGCATTTATTAGAGGGTTGCAGAGACAGAAATGCCAGCAAGATCTGCCTGATGCTTAAGTGCCATAAGAGTTCAGGAAAGGGGACATTTGAGATAAGGTTCCAATTAGACAAGGACAGATGAAGGAAGGAGACAGTGTGTGGCCTGGGTGCTGTAGGTAAAAGGAAGACTGGATGGAGGGAAGGCCACGTGAGGTGTGGCCGCCGAGGGAACAAGAAGCAAAGGCCCTGAGGGGCCTCCATGGGGCGCCATTAGGACAGAGGGGCCTACTGTGGGGATGAGGAAAGAAGCTGGACGGGGCATGGGGTGAGAGGACACAGGCCTCAGGTAGCTGTCAGAGAGTGTGGGCCTGATGCTGGAAGGAGTCAGGACCCGAGGGCTAGGCAGGGCTGGTCCCCGCATGGGTGGGGGGCCGAAGAAGTGTGCAGGCCAGTGTGAGGAGAGCCATCTGGAACAACAGGGGCCCCCGTGCCCGAAGGAGGGGCCTTCACTGGCTACCACCAGAAGATTTGACCACTGGCCTGTTAGAGCTGACCACAGACAAGCTGGGCCATGAAGGAAAGGCCCTGTCCACAAACCTTGGCGAGGATTAGGGGCAGTGGGGCACCTGTGTGCCCAGCTCTGACCCAGGCCAGTCGGCAGCCCCAAGCCCACTCTGCTCAGAAGCTGTGGCTGATGAGTTACCCCAAGACCGGCCAATGACCACAGAGCCATTGTCCTTTCCCAAGGACAACAAGCAAAAGGGTCTTTGATTGGCCTACCCTGGTTCTGAGGGGTTACGGAGGTGATGCTGTAACCGCCATCTGGGGAGTCAGGATTTCCTGAGGCAAGCAGCAAACGCTCGCGGCCCTCACACTCCTACTCCTCAGGAAATCCTGCCAGAGAGACAACCAAAAAAAGATCGCAGTGTGGGTCATGGGTCCATTTTTATTCGGCTCGGCCTGACTTGGTGCTTACCTGCCTGTTCCGCTGTCTACCTGTGAGAGTGCCAACATCCAACACGACATGTGGTTAGGAAGAGTCCCTTAGAATTTCCAGCTCACAAATTCTGGTGGGCCCTCAACCGAGTCAGACAGTAGCAACAGGGAGTCTGCGTGGGAGGTACCAGGTTGGACAACTTTGAGAGAGCTTGGTGACTGTAAGATAACATGTCTTTTTTTATTTTTCAATATTTCAGTAGACCAGACCTTTCGCCCACAAAGCTGCAAACCACTCGCTGAGTCATTCACAGAGTCATTCACACAGTTATTCAGAAACATTTACCGTCGCTGTGTGCAGGGCACCGTGCTCAACCTGGGATCTCAGAAGGCTCTCTGAGTGAAGAAGCAAAGAGAAAATCGACCCCAAACAATAACGCTCATCGGAGCATTGCAGGAGGGTGCGACACGTGTTATGCAGGACCCGATGGCTCCTCTTCCCGAAGAAGGCATCTAAACTGCGTGGAGACAACAGGCACAACCAGAAGGTCAGTTTGCGCAGCTTAGGAAAGCAGGTGTTACCAAGTTGTGTATAACCAGCTGGACACATCCTGTCTTTATTTCCCATTATCAGTTATTTTAGGTGCCAAGAAAAGTGCCTGTTAACTTTCTGACTTTGCTTCTCTGGGTACAGAGGGCCTGCGTGGAGTCCAGTCGCCGGCAGAGGGGGCCTCAGACTCATCAGGAGCCAGGGCTGCGTGCAGGGAGAGAAACGCCTGTTTGTGCCAAGCCAGCCCGGAGCACACTGGAGGATGAAGTTGATCAGAAAACTATTTGGCTCAGTCCCCACTTGCCGAACTGACGGAGCCTTATGTCCACGATGAAGTCACACACAATGGAAAGTGCCTGGCAATTAACAGAGATTACAAAACCAGAGGAAGGAAACTGCAGGCCAGGAGGGGGCCGGGGACCAGGAAGTCCTGCTTTTCCTTACAGGCAGCATCTGAGGCAGTGCCAAGGCCCACGGAGTTCATGTGGCCTTTAGAAGCCCTCCCGGGTCTTTTCCTTGTATCGGATTGCCCACTGGTAATCCTGGAGCTGAAACTGTATATTGAGGAAGGGAGCGTGAAGAATCAGGAGCTGGCTGCAGGCAGCTGGCCTTCCACCCTCTGACTTCACCGGCTAATTGACGGCCGGCGCAGACGTCAGGAGCTGGAGCCATTTGGCGCACTGGAGGGGGACCATGAAGGCGAGGCTGAGATCTCCGGGGAACAGAGCCCTCCAAAGGCTGAGGGCCGGTGAGACGTGATAGCTTAAGAAAATTAAACGTGACGGCAACACTCTGCCTGCATTATCAGGCCCTGGCAGGTAGCCTGCAGCTCCCACTGCCCTTAGGTCTAGAGACGATGCCCAGAGGGACAGCAGGACAAGAAAACTCTGTGATGGACCCTGTTTAGGAAGGTGCCTGCCCATCCACTTACCACACAGCCAAGCAGCCCCTTATCACCCCAACTCAGCTCAGAGAGGGACCGCCTCTGCACAGGCAGGGAGCCTTAGGGCCCGTACCCCTCGGGGAGGAGGGCCTGGCCTCCACTGCAGAAATGGGTGATTCACACAAGGATCTTTGTACCCTCCTCCGGGAACAGGCTGGGGGCCTGCACCCTCCTTGGTGGGTATGGGGAGCGTGGGCAGAGCCCTGACGGCTGGGAGCAGGCTCAGTGCCGGTTACAGACCACACAGGAAAGCACCTCAGCCCACCCTCTCCCTGGGCCTCCCCAAGCCCAGCCCTCTGGCCTCCTGCTCTCACAGGGTTCCCAGATCTGGCTTTGCCAGGAGGCCCTGGAACCACCAGGGAGCACCATACAGCAGTGTGCCAACCGTCCCCTGCCCCTCAGGATGGCGCTGGAGCCTCTGCAGGCCCAGCCCTTTGTGCAAAAGTATATCGTGTAGATAATAACGGTTTTTTTCACCAGTCATAAAGATGATCTGTGGCCCGTGAGGAACTGGAGCTGGGCTGATAAGCGCCGGGTAGCGGGCCTAATCAGAAATTCAATATTCTCGACCTCTCCTTTCTACTAATGACCAGTATGCCCGGAACAGCATGGCAGGCTCCCCCCGCAGCACACTGGGCCGAGAATGGGGTGCGGGGTGCTATTTCTTCTGTCAGCATGGGGTGTTGTGGGTGGCCTCTGCCCTCCTGGGCACCTCCTGGTCGTCTCCAGGCCTCCCGTAGTGAGGGTCCCCTCCCTGCAGCTCGGAAGCAAAGCCTCCAGCAGCTGCGAGGCCGGGCGTCCGTCTCCTTCCGAGCCCGCCTGAGCTGCTATTTTCCACCTGCTTCTCCACCTCTTTATATGCCATCCTGGCCTTTTCCATAAATCTGGGCTGTCCATGAGGGTGCCTATAAGCAAATGGAAGGCAGGTCTCAGGGGAAAACTATCAGTTACCCTTGCGTCCTTTTCTTATTTACTGTCTTTAAAGACCCTTTGCCATTTGCTCTCTGGGCTGCCTAGGGCATAATTGAAATAAGACAAAGTATGGCAGCCATCTCCCCTTTGTTCCTTCCTTCATCCTGCTGTCGGAAGCCCAGGGGCTCCTGTCCTGGAGGAGAGTGGGCTATAAAGTCTTGGTAGTGCATCCTTCCTGCGGGAACTTGCATTTCACGGGGTATGAGACCACCCGGCTCCAACAAACGGTACCATTTCCAAAATGGAGGGCAGCACAGGGCTGTTACCCGGGTGCCTTATGTCACGGCATTGGGAACATCACCTGGAGGGCTCTCTCCCCGGCCCATGGGCAGTGGCTGCAACCCCCCTTCTCCCCGAGTCCTTCCTTCGGCATCTCCTGGCTGGTGGTACCAACGCTGCTGCCCTCCCTCCTTTCTCTTCCCAGTGTGCAGCCAAAAGATGGGGGGGGGGGTGCCCTGCATTCACCTCAGTCCTGGTCTCCAGACAGCTGCCCTCCCTCAAGCATGTGGGTACTGAGACCCTAGGACCCCAGACAACAGTTTAGAAGAGGCCCCACGCATTGTGAGAGAGTGACCTGTCCATCCTCTCCCTCCTACTCTACAAGGCCAGTACCATGGCCTCTGCCATTTTCTCTCAATTCGTGGGTGCCTCACTCAACTCCCCTGGGCCTTGGAGGGATGTTTGGAGGGTCTTATGGGCAGTTCCACCCAGCCAATGTGCTAACTGCAAACAGAGGCCTCTGATCTGGGCTGAGGCAGGGATCTCCCAGGCAGAGTCGAGGTGTCTAGGAAAGGACGGCAGAGGGAGAAGAGGGTAAGCGTGTGCCCGATATGGGCAGACCCGGCCCTGGGTTCCGAACATTTGCCGCTCATTGGAAAATACCAGCGCTACTGACCCACCAGCCCCTTGACCGTGGACTGACACATACGTAGCTCGTGGTGATCTTCATAGGGAAATTTCTGCCTGAGAGTAAGATGCAAATGTCTTGAACGGGCAGCAGGAACTACCGTTGACTGGATCCTAAACCGTGCCGGGCACTGGGTTAGGAGCTCTCGCCTCCGTGCTCACTCACGCCCACCGGGGCCCCGGGAACGAGGGTGCTGTAGCTGATGAGCAGGGGTGGAAACAGACCACCTGGGTGGGAATTTGCCTTCCATCTCGCTGTAGTTTAGTTTCCTTTTACAGTCTCATGGGGGTGAGCTCCATGCAGCCATCGGAAGAACAGGCATGAGAAACATTGGGCCAATCGCTAAAGAACATAAGAAGTCAGCCTGCTGTTTTCTGGCTTCTTCTGCCCCCTCGCCCCCAGCCCACGCACCCCGGATTCGCCTCACTCCTCCTGCTGGGTCCAGATGAAGGTGGAACTCTGCTCTCTTGGGACCTCATAGCGTCCCTCCTGGGAGAGTGAGCATTTCGCCTCTCCAGTCCAAGATCACCAACTGTGTTTAATCAGTTCACGGGGCAGGTGATGAGGGTCAATGTTATTTAGGGCTTTGTATTCCAAGAGCCAGAGGCAAAGGTACATGCTGGAGAGGAACGTGGAGACCTCAGCGGACCTGTTAGGAACAATAAACAAATGGGCCATTCTGACAGTATTCTCCTTTCTCTCTGAGCTCCTAAAGTCACTGCATGAGGCCAACGGAGAAGCAATCGGCTGCTACCCAAATTGGCCTCACTGCCCACACACGCTCCCTGCTTCCTTAAAAGTCAGAGAGGAAAAGTAAAAACTGTGCAAAAATTAGTGCTTTGGGTTCAGGAAATCCCAGCTCCTGGAACCAAGGGGTTAACGTGGGGTCCACTGATAAATTCCAGCTGTTTCAGTGTGTGCTCCGTGGTACATGCTCCACATTCCAGCTGGAGGCCATGTAATCAGTGTTGAAATGGGCAAAAAGGATAATATCTCGAGCTGTTTAACTTTTGTTCCTACTTCCCAATGGGCCTATGCTAAAATTTCAACTCCTCGCCTCAGCTTGGATGGGCTAGGTAAAGTTACTTTCCAAAGAAACCAGGAGAAGCTTTCGTGTGAAGGTGTGGGGCAGATGGAGTTGGCCCATTTGACGGAGAACAAGTTTCCACTTTGGGCTGGGCTGCCGCCCAGGCTGCGCTGAATGGATCCCAGCTGTGCAGCTTCTGGCCGCGGGCTGCTTCCCGCCCACTCCACTCCCAGGGAAGAACTCCTTCCTCCTTCGTCAGGTCATCCGGGAAACAGGAGGGAGAACAGGTGGGACCCAGCCAGATGCTCACTCTGCACCAAGGCCCAGCCAAGTGCAGAGAGCCTCGTGCAGCTCCTCAGAGCTAGGCAGCATTGGCCCCTTGTGGGAGCAAGCCATCGAGAAAGTAGGCATCCAGTCAGAGGAGGAGGAAGCAGGGAGCATTAGAAAGTGCCGCGGCCCATCTGCGCTCCAGGATACTGTTCCCGCCACTGACTTCCCAATCTCTTTGGCCTCAGTCTTCAAGTTCTCCTAAGAAGAGGCAAGTCTGAGTTCCAGTCCGAGAGCCCTTGTTCTCTCTGGGCCTCAGTTTCGTCGTAGATTAAGAAGTTGGAGCGGATGATCTCAAAGGTCTCTTTCAGGTCCGCTCTTCTAAGACTCTCCAAATTTGGCTGTGATCCATTTCACTATTAAGTTGCTTTCTACAGAGATGCACTAACACATAATAACTTTCCCTTGGCTAGTGCTAGGCTCACTAGTGTCCCCAGAAAGGAAAGAGTTGGATACTCATGAATAAACTTCTGTGAACACTATTTATAACGTTAGTACATAGACAAACAATATGTTCAGAACTGAGAGAATTTTGTTTGGACAATTTCTAAACAATGTCCTGTAAATAATCACTCAACAAAGACACAACAAAACACTTAAGTCTGTCATTTATCGATAAAAATTTCTAAGCAATGCCCTGCAAATAATCGCTATTTCAAATACTCGCAAACCTGAATCTCTCAGAGGTCTCAGTCAGTCGTTCAGAGGCCATAACTTAGCACGAAGTTCTAAGAGTTCCCACCCGCCCCACAGGCCCCAGCCATTCCTGAATCTGCTTCACTGAGGGCTGTCGGCAAGAAGACGCCCCTGATCTGGGCCCCCACCCCAAGGAAGCATGGATGAGCCAAATGATCAAACCCATCCCTGGCCCCATCATGGATCTGAAACAGTGACGGGCCTGAGGATTACAACCCGGGGGTGGTTACTCTCTGGCCTTTAAGAGAGGACCAAGGATCCCACCCAGGATCCCACCGCTTCCTGAAAAACCATACATGGCTCTTTGGTGGCTGATCCTGGCTGTTCATGGAGGATTTTAGAATTACAGGAAAGAATTTCCTAAGCATAGCTCTGTGATGCAGAGTGCTATTGAAATCATTTATTCATTCATTTATTCAACACATTCATCAAATAGTTGCTGCCTGGCTGGCAATGTTCTAGCCAATGGCGCCACACTAACGAACAAGATGGGTAAAGTTCCTGCCCTCATGGAGTTTACAATCTAGCATGGGAGACGTTGCTAACTGTGAGTGGGTTGCCAATAACCAACTCCAAGGGAAATGAGGCAAAACCCGGATTGTTCTCTGGCTGAGGGCCGAGCTAATTCCATTGCTGAGAGGTGGGATTCTGAACCACAGTGGGAAAACAGCTAGCTAAATTATTACCTGAGGTCATCTGAAATGAAGTGCTCATCGAGGGCAGGGCTTGGAGGACAGGACCGGGTCTGCCTAGAATGGTGTTCACAGCATGAAGGATTCAAGGATTATAGCGTGAGGTGGCTGCTCATAACGGAACTGGAGAGCTGGAGAGGAAGACAAGGTCAAGTCACTAGCTTTGCTTCTCAAGGCCTGGACTGAAACCCCTGGGCTCAGTTTTTGAGGGAGTGCAGCACAGACACTGAGCCATCTGAGAAACTACTGTGGTGATGGCAGTTTTGTGACTCCAGGGTGGCATGGGCAAGGATCTGCTGGTGGTAAGTCAGCAGCAGCAATGGGACCAAGTCCTCACAGAGTGACCTTGCTACCAACCCCCTTGTTTCCGCCATTTCCAGAGTCTGCTTCTCAATACTTCCCACAGATTCTGTGAGTTACCTCTTATCTTCCCACGGAATTCCTTTTCTGTAGAAACTGACCAGGGTCAATTTCTGTGTTTGAAATCCAGACCTCTAGCTGGTACAGAAATTGGATATTCCACTAAATGCTACAAACATTTAAAAGACTTAAGGGCCTGTAGCAACTAGCCCCCACCATGGGGTGAGTAACGAAAGTGTCATATCATTGGCTGTAGTCTTTCTGGGCAGCTGTCTCCAGGGCTGGGTTCAAATCAGGCTAAAGGTTCCATTCCACACCTCCCGGAGGCTCCAGTTATACGACACCCTTTGGTGGACACAAACATAGCTGACCATACCTCCTTTCAAGTGCCGTGTACTCCAGGGAGTAAAAAAGATCGACGTGTATGAAGCTGGAGAAGGCCATCAGTCCCCACATAACCAAGTGCGAGGCTCCAGGTGATGGGTCTTCTCTTTAGACTCACGAGTGTGGTACTCAGGACTGCTTCTCTATGTGTATATTTCAGGACTGTGTCTGTGTATATTTTTATGTAGAAGGGATCTCATATGTGTCAACTCTTAGGTTCTCAGATCTGGAAAGCACTGGAATTCATTTAGTTAGAAAGTAATTTACTCCATTTCGCTGTATTTTATACATCTTATGAGTCACCTTAAACGCTTTCTAGAAGAAGGTGGGTGTAAATAAATAAGAGTAAACGATTCAGCACATGTTTGTTACTTACTTTCAAAGTGCGAGAGACTGTGCCAGGCCTTATGAGGCTGAGGAGTTGGTGGGCGGAGGCAAAGATGAGCAGGACATGGTCTCATAGGAAGATTTGACATAGACTCCAAACAAGGCAAGTTCCCGTGTCAGAAATGAATCACATGGGCCGGCCCAGTAGCATAGTGGTTAAGTTTGCATCCTCCACTTTTGTGGCCCAGGGTTCCCAGGTTCGGATCCCAGGCATGGACCCAGCACCACTCGTCAAGCCACACTGTGGTGGCATCCCACATAAAATAGAGGAAGATTGGCACAGATGTTAGCTCAGGGCCAATCTTCCTCATACAGATGGAGACACACACACACACACAAAATGAACCATGAGTAGCAATGACAACAGTTAAGTGGGACTTCAGAAGATAAGTGTGCTGGGGTGGTCAAGATGATGTTATAGACATTGAAATGAGATGCATAAGGGACCATTTAAAGATCTCCTCCCTGTCTAAGGGGCCCACGCCAACGCTAAATGACCCTCATTGACCCCCAAGTCCTCCTCCTGTCAGTACATGGAAGTCCTTTCTTCCATCACCTGCAGCCTCCTCAGGGTCCAGCTGAAGGCAAAGCAACTAAGTTAATATAGAATCACAAGAGATAGGAATTCTGAAGAGATGGAAAGTTTGCCTCCTATGGGGTCACACAAAGCCCAGTGTCTGGGAGCTTTGATGCCACAATTGTCCTCACTCTGTCCTCACACCATGGGCTTCTCATCCCTTCCAGGGCCCAAGTAAACCCAGAGAGCTGTAGGGAAGAGTGAGTCTGCAAGTCCCTGTGGTCCTGTCAGTGTCTGGCAGGCACTGGGACTGGAGCCCGAAAGAGTGACTAGGTGTCCTCGGTCACTAATGAAGGGGATGGTGCCAGAGCCACGGACATGCTGGCAGTTAGCTGGAGAGGGAGCCTAAAGATGCAGTTTCTACCCTGATCAAGCCAACTCCCATAGAGTTTGTCCCTCATTTCTAGGAGATTCCCCCCTAGTATGACCCCCATCCAGGACGGCAGGACACCTTTCTGGAACAGAACCCTCAGCATGACCACTTTAAATCCCCCTGAAGTGAAGTTAAAATTGGAAACTGCTTCAAAGTACTTGGCCTTCAAAGCTTAAGATGGTGGCTTTTGGACTCTTACATTAAGATACTTTATACCTTTTTTTTCAGTGATTTTTTTCTTCTTTGTAATTAGAGGCGAGGAGGAGAATTTCATTCTCATTATGATGTAGCCGTCCTTTCATACCATCAGCAAGGTTTTCTTGTGCCTCTTGCCAACACAAACTCAATCTGGTTTGGTTTATTTTGCTGACTGCCCAGGGACAGCCTCCTGCCAGCTCACGGCATCCTGGGGAGCCGTGGGCACCCAGACACACCCCAGGCAAGAAGGGCTGTGGAGAAGCGGTTTCCAGCTCTGCTCCCAACTCTTCTCAGATTCAGCGATCCTCAGCAAAGGGACTTTTCCAGAAGTTCCGAAAGGCTCACAGGAGGTTTTATTTTGTTTTTTAACAATTACCAAGGAAAATAAAAATAAATCAACCTGAATGAAAGCAGAAATTCCTGCTCCCTGACGCACACACAAATCAAACAGAAATGATAGGCACTCTTTACAGACACGACACACCCAGCACCAGAGCTGTTACGGGTCCACACTTGGTGTAACTGGCCTGGTAGACATTTTCTGTAGCTCTGCACAATTCCCCACGCCTGTTCCTCATTGAATAAACTTGCTCATGAATTAAGATCTTGAAATTAAAGTATATAGATCCCAAAGGGTGACTTTCAAATTACCTAGTCAGCGTGTTACACAACTACTGGTTTTCAACAAGCCAGGCAGAGGCTGCTCAAGGCCAATCCTGTGTCATTTTTGTGGCTCAGGCCCGTGAACACTGGAGTACACCACCCAGGATGCCCTTAACTGGTAACTTAATGACCATTGCTTACAGTCCAGGGCCGAGATGGGAAGGGGAGTCATTAAAAACTCTCCAAAGACTTTGTTAGTAATCTATTATTGTGAAAATTCGTGGTATATGTGTTTAAATATTTAAGGTTCTCTAATTTTGCAGCAATGAATTTTTCTTCCAAGACATACCTGAAAAATCACTTCTCATGGAAGTACCCATCAGTAGAAAAAGTTTTACAAAACAATATGCCATTAGAGAAATTCTGAGATTGACTAAGTGTTGATGACATTCAGGTACTGAATATACTGAATAGCAGATCTGAGCTGGGGTCTGGAGGTGAGTTCGGAAGTAGGTGACTGGGGTGGGGTGAACGGGTGCCCTAGGCGAGTGAGTCATCTCACTTACTCCCAGGCCTGGGGTGAGGCCAGGGCAGCCAAGGACGGAGCTGGGTTCTCAGGTCAGCTGGGTATGGACAAGGATGGAGGTACTCCATGTGGGCACCAGGCTTCTGAGGGGAGGGCGTGCAGTACCACCTCACGCGTGTTCCGAACCTGCCTTCCAGAGAGAAGGAGGCACAGACAGAGGCTCTTTCTGAAATGCTCTGGTCTAGGTGGTAAAAGAGGCTCCTTGCTCTGGACTCTCAAAATTCATAGCCACATAGTCCAAGCACATATAGCAAAATGGAGAATCAAGTCTCAACATTTACACTTTAGGAAGCTTCACATTTGAACACTATTTCTCAAGTCATATTTTCCCCTAAGATGACGGGGTATTTGCATGGAAAGGGAGACAGAGAGGAAAATTGCCTGGACTGAACTGCAGGGAAAGCTAAGAACATTACGGAAGATCCACAAAGGCGTCCAAGCTTTTAAATGGACCAGCTGGGTAAGATGACAGCTCAAAATCGGATCATTGTAAGTTAAAAATGAATGCTAGGTTTATCAAAAGTTGAACTTAAAAGCTTAAGAAAGACTGGGCTTTTCAAATTTTCTAAGTTTAATAAATCAAATATTCCTTTAAAACTGTAGTCCAGCTGAGTCGTGTAAGGCCCTGTCGCCCTGGCTGCCTCTCAGGAGCTGATGGGGGAGGCAGGGACAGCTTCCTCCTACCCCAGGTCGGACCCCCACGGCCAATTCAAGAGGCCGGAGTAGGAAAGCTGTTCTTGGAGAGCTCATCCAAAAGAGCCCCCGCTGGACCCAGAGCAGAGTCCCCGGAAGGCGCTGGGCTGGAGGCCGGGGCCTCCCTGGAAGCAGGGCGCGCCAAGTCCACGGCCCCGGGAGGAGGCGCGGAGCACAGCCCTCCGCCCGCCCTGCGGTCGCTGGCCTCCTTCGCTTTCCTGTCCCAGGCCCTGGAACTGATTAGCAGGACATGAGTAATTTACCCATTAGACCACCTCAGAAGCAGGTGGGGTGGAGAAAGCAGCGGGCAGAGACAAATAAAAGTCTCCATTTTCACCCTGTGAAGGCAGCACTTAGGCGAAATGAGGGGTTTTTTTAGGCTTCTTTGAAATGGAACCTGGGAGGACCGAACTTCAGCCTTTTTGTTGGCAAAGGAACGGCCTGTGGCGGCTTTTGTGCTCCCACCCCTACCATTAGGGGAGAGGCCACGTTGCTTCCTGAAACAAGATCTGCAGTTTTTGAGATGGGGCGGACGCCTTGGGCGTGGTTGGGGACAGCGCAGCCCCAGAGGCGGGGCGGTGGGAGCATGCGCAGACACGCTGGGTGGCCCGCGTGGCTTTGCTCCAGCAGCCCAGTGGTCCCGAGAGAGTGGGCCAGGTTCCCTGGGCACCACCAGAAGGCGGGGGACACCAACTTAAGGGTGAGCCGCAGGAGCAGGCACTCCGGCCCAGCGAGGGGAGGTGTCGGGGTCCCATCACAGGGGATCCTGACCAGCAGCCTGGGATCATGTGTTCCCTCTTCTAATAGGAGCTCACACCTAATTTGGACTCAAAATGTGTTTTCAACTGTATGCCCATCTTTCTCAGGCCTCCCGCGTCACCCTGATGGTTGCTTTAGGGCACGGTGAGGCGTGTTACCTCCTGGCTGGTGCCAGCTCCTACCCAGCTGCCGCCTGCACCTTTAATAATGTCCGGAGGGTCCAAAATGCTGACGTCTGCTCCTGAAGTTTGGTTTTAAGTGCTTTCTCAGAAATGCGAGTTGACTGACTCTACCTGGAACGTCATCTGGAAAATGCTTGACATTTCTATAGCAGAGCATTTGCTCATTTAGGAAAAAATAAGGACTGGACGTCCGTGCCAATTCTTCGGCACCCCCAACCTTCCAACGACCAGGAGCAGCCTTGGCCTTCTCGTTCTCCCTCTGAGCTAGTCGTGCTTGCCTCAGTTCTCAGCTGTCACATTTCCACAATGGGAAGCACAGCGTTGACTAGCAACTGGGTGTCTGACACCTCCAGCTTTTGTCCCCAAAGGAAGCTTAGTCCCAGGCTCTTAAATTGGCACACTTTGCTTTACTTTCTTTATAACTAAACTGCAGAAGAGCAGTAAAACTTTTATTGTTTCACTCGAGGCAATTATGATTGGGTGCAATATAATCTATTTAGTCAGTTACTTAAGAGCGTAAAAAACATAAACAGAGTTTCTGGCAGGTGTGGAGCAGAGAGAGGGACCTTCTGGGAGGGGGGCAGAGAAGCCTTTGGGGCGTCTGTCCTGCAGACACTCATCCTGCTGCACAGTGGAATTCACCTGGGCCCTCACCTTAAAGGCTTGGTTTCATCGTCATTTCTAAACTGTTTCTTGGGAGACAGGTAAACGTGCCTTCAGAAGGGCAGTTGAGGAGATGAAATTGGATGTGGTCATAGAGCTATAAGAAAAACATCGGAGAGTGTGCAGAGTGAGGGAAGCTGTTCCCCCAGGGGCTTGTGGCAGGGCCTCCCTGTCCCTGGGCTCACCTGCACGTTGTGCTTCCTGCTTCTGTGGACATGTGACCTCCCCTGGGAAAGAGCTCAGGGGCTTGCCCCTGGAGAGCTGGAAAACCACTTTTTCTAAGTCGTTTCTCACAGCCTGTCACGGGAGCTCCACCTCACCCCCGGCTCCTCGGCAACCTGCTGCCCTCACACAGTTCTTACACCGAAGCCTCTGCCCTTCCACGTGTGACCTTCCAGGAGGGTCACATCAGAGTCCATTAGATTGTGTCACCTTCCCCACAAGGGGCACGCTCCATAGCCCCAACGGAAAGCTGGGAGCTTGGCTGCAGCCCTGGAGCTGGTCACGCTTCTCTTTGGTTGTTCTCTCTCTCTCTCTCTCAGTCCCCCCATACACTGTTGTTGGTTTGACATCCCTCAGGGTTCAGCCAGGGTTTTCAGGAACTGAAGCGCTGACACCCCAACGATTAACCTCCAATGTTTTTATTTGCATTTAAACTAGACTATAAAGTCGCCTCAAATGAAAAACCCTCAAATCCAGCTAGTTTGTGATCTAAACCCAGAGAATGGTGGGTGGGCATCAAAGAACTTGCTGCTACATTTAATTCACCACAGACCACCCTCCGACACAAATTATTTCCATTAATTCCACACACAAAATCCAAAGACCCCCAAAATCTCTTGCCACTACAGCTTCAGGCTCAGGCTCAAGGTCCAGTATCTCATTTCCTAAAGCAGGTCCAGGTCTGTCTGGTTTCCTCAAGAGCAGCTCCTCAAGTCTGGTTCCTCTTCTTCTGAAGACCTGTGGACTAGAGAAAGAATGCCGTGGCCTCCACATGTGGCCCCATCAGGATAGGAAAACCCCATTTAACACCCTCCATTCGAAAAGGGGGAGGCGAAGAAGCCTGTATCAGCGACTGGTCCATGGCAATTTGGAAATCCAGCGAGCACACATCTCCAGTTCTCTGACTGGAGCCAAGTCCTGCTCTTGGGGAGAGGTTCCCAGTGGCTCTGAGTCAGGAGCTGTTGTGGGCAATGCCCTCAAAATTCTTGAAAGCTCTGTTGTCTGAGAAAGTCTACAAGGCATGCCTTTAATACTCTTAGAAGCCCTACTAGGCATATCCTTAAATCTTTCTATGGTCTTACTAGAAGTCTTACTTTGGGACCATCACCCTGTGGCCCTGCTGTACAGAGTGCCCTGGATCTGATCTTTGTCCTGAAGCCATTTCTCAGTGTGAGAGACTTTTGCTGGGAGACAACGGAAAAGAGACACAGTTTCATTGTCACACCCAGAAAGTCCTGACCCCCTTCTATTTCCTCTGAGCTCTGCTCTGCACCTTAATAGTGCCTTCCTTAGCCCATCTCTCTCTTCTCATAGTTTATCTCTGGCGGCTGGAAGGAGCCAGTGGTACCTTTCATCTTCTGCCTGGAGTCTCCCCTGCCAGACCCAAAAGTTCATTGGGTACCTTTCTGTTTTCCATGTTACCACAGGCAACAATGCCGCCAAACTCTCTGTCCAGCCTCCAATAACATTTTCCTCACTGTTCTCCAGGCTTTCATCAACAATCTCTTTGAGGTCCTTCCAGTATCATTAACAATCTTCTCAAGGTCTTCCCAGCTTTTGCCCCAGGCTTCATCCCAAAGCCAAGGCCATGTGTTAGGTTTTTGTTATGGCAGCAACTCCCTTCCAGCTACCAAATTTTGTCCTGGTTATCTATTGCTGCATAGCAAATTATCCCAAAACTTGGTGGTTTAAAATAACAATGGTTTTTATTATTTTTCACAATTTTGTGGATCCAAAACTTGGATAGAGCTCACTGGGTGTTATGTTTTTTCCTCTACTGAGTCACTTGTGGACCAGCTCAGCTGGTGGGCGAGCTGGTCCACAAGAGCCAGTATGGCTTTGTCGCATAGCTGGCACTTTGGTGGAGGTGGCAGGTGTAATCCTTACACATGGCCTCTCCAGCACGGCAGTTAGGATGGTTAGGTGTGTCACATGGCAGCTCAAGGCTTCCAGGGAGGATGTTTCCAGGGAGAATGGAAGCTGCCACTCTCTTAAGACTTGGGTTTGGAAACCAACACATTAACATCACTCCTGTCATCTTCCAGTGGACAAAGTAGTCACAGATTCAAGGGGAAGGGACATGGTCCCCACTTCTCAGTGGAGAATTATCAAGGAATGAATGGCCATCTTTGGCCACCTTCACCCGTTCCTCCTTCCTGTCACCTGGACTGACAATGTGAAGGCTGGAGTTGGACTTTGAGCAGTTGCTGGAAATAAAAGGTATGCACTGCAGATGAACAAGCTAGAAGCAGTCCAGATCCCTGATGCCATGGAACACCTTATAACCCAGAAACTGTCTACCTGGAATTTTTAGAATGTGAGAGAAGAGAACTGTTCTCGTCACTGTTATTTTGCGCATTTCTGTCACTTGCGGCCTAATACCTGACAGGAGTCTGGGGTCCAGTGTCTATCCTCTGGTAGTTCTGAGTTTAAGATGGAGGAGACCATTCCGGCCCCAACCATCCCTCCTGCCCCCCATAGCCAGAGTTTCCTGAAGCACCACCTACGCGGCTGGTGTAGCGACCCTACAGTCCCTTCCATTGTGAGAGCCCGGACTCCACTCTGGTCTCATCACTTCCTTCCAAAGGAATGTTCTGTCCCATTAAAGTCGAGCATTCAAGGCCTGCACAGCTTGGCCCTGACCCCCTCTCCAGCCTTATCAGCCCCCTTCCCTCCACATCCCACTGGCCCATGAACCCACTCTTCCCCGTCTCCTATGCTGTCCCGCCCATGGGCCTTCATGCTTGCTGTCCTCCCCCAACATACACACCTTCTTCCAAATTCTACCATGTTTTTAGGACAGACCTCATATCTGCCTTCCTCGGTGAAGGATTTCCAGGATCACAGAAGGCCTGCTCCCTCTCTTGGACTTTTGTAGGAATTGCTGTCCAGACCCTTCACTTGACATCACATTCCACTGTCGATGGAGACTTGGGTTATTGTTATTCCCCTCATGGGCACACATCTCAACTCTCCAGCTAGACTGAGTCACTGAAGGGTGGGGGGTCTGCACCACAGCTCTTGGGGTCTTTGCTCCCAGGAGGCCATGCATCTGGCACCAGCAGAACCCACCACTGGCCAAAATGGAAAGAGGAGGAAGAAAATGCAGGGCACCAAGCCACCTGTTTCTGGACCCTGGCACATGTGGCTCACCATCCCCAGATCTCTTTCCCTCATTCACTAGACACTCGCTGGTGCAAGCCTACCTCGGAGAACTCACTGTCTGCTGTGAACCCAGAGGACAGGGCCCAGGCTGCTGGGCTGACCGTGGCCCAGGGGAACCTCAGCGCCCACTGGACCCACGGACTGACGCCAAGGCATAGGGAAGACGTCCTGGTTGCTTGGATTTTTGTTCCTCCAGCACTTTGCCTGACAACCAAGAACAAGGATCAGCGAGGACGTTAGCACAGAAATGAGAGTGTCGGCTTTGCCTGTGGTCCCCTGAGAGGAAAACCCAAGGTGTCCCCACCCAATGCCCTGCAGTCCCAGCCGCAGAGAACCAGGATGGACTCTGCTGGGACATCAGAGGGCCTGGGAATCGGGAAGGCAGCCGACGACAGCGAGGATTCTCACTGGAAACTTGGGCTAAACTCAGCACTGCTTTTCCTGAGACCTAAGTCTAACCACGAGGAGAACTGGCACCCGGGGAGATTACACTCAATGAGTTGTTTGGCAAGGGCTATTTCTGACATTAAGTATCCATCACTTCTAATTATTTTTAAATGGTATTTATTAGTCCACAAGGCTGAGGAAATGCGTGTGTTGGGAAGCGTTCACTCAGCTGCTTTTAGGACCCGCACTGAGAGGCGTCCGGAGACCTGGCCAAGGCTGGGCTCCGCAGCTCCTGGCCACGAGACCGCCTGGGTCCAGGTGGGCAGCTGCAGCACCCGCCTGCCTTCCAAGAGCAGGAAGTAGGAGCTGGGAGAGGAAGATTCTGGCCTGAGCCCGTCCTTGCCCGGAACCAAACCCAGATCTCTGTTTAGGCCCAGCCTCAGCCCCGGATCTCACTAATAACTCAGCTCCATCTAACCCGATACACCTGAAGATCCTGCGCCCTCAAGGCACGCCTCCCCTTGGCATAGGTGGGCCTGGCCGCCCTCCTGTAGAAAAGCAGCCGGGCACCACACACTTGGGAATCTGGGCAAACAGCGGAGCGGCAAGGAGCCAGGCTGGCACCTCTGTCCCCAGACTTACCTGAGTGGTCCAGAGGAGGAACAGTCCTGAGAGGACCACCAACAGCCCCGCCACCCCTGCTGAGGCTTATCCAAGTGGCTCTCTCCCCAGGATGCCCTTCACGAAGCATACCACACTTCCCCTGCACCAGGGCGTCTTCTCGTGGATGAGAAACAGCTTCCCTCTGGCATGTGCCAAAGGCGGGGATGGGATCTTGCTTCCAGTTCTTGTGGCCCCAGCACCCCACACGGTGCCTGGCACGTCGCGGATACTCAACAAATGTTGGCCTAATGATGACAGATGCTCTCAGACCTGCCTCCCATGAGTCTTAGCATCGACCACCATGGTGATGGGGGCCCAAGCCCCACCTCACCCTGAGGCCATCACCAATGAGAAGACGGAAAGCTGTCATCATGCAGGTGTCCATTCTTCTCACCTCTCACTAGCTGCTCTGTAGGCCTCGATTCGCTGGCGCTGCTCGGCTCTCGTTCATTAAAGCTGGCTTGCCAGGGCAGAGGGACAGTGGCCAATATTTGAAGGTTTCGCTCCAGA
The DNA here is from genome assembly GCF_041296265.1 of Equus caballus. Lineage (NCBI taxonomy): Eukaryota > Metazoa > Chordata > Mammalia > Perissodactyla > Equidae > Equus > Equus caballus. The sequence continues at coordinate 18,341,617 of NC_091712.1, read as the reverse complement.
CCAGGCCCTGACTCCCACAGTCACCACAGGGCACTTTGGAAAGCAATTTTCTTTTCAAATAGCAAGAATGAAACTTAATGGAGAAACTTACAGAATCTCACTGGTCAGAGAGTTCTCAGATTCTTTCTTTTCTGGAAGTTGTATGTCAGCATTTCGGCAAATGCTCAGCTGCAGAGCCCTGAGAGGGCTGGTGCCACTGGATGCCCCTCAGAAGACAGGCAGAGAGTTATCACGGAGAAGAGTATTGAGAGCGAGACGCTGCTGTTTGTGGGGCCTCGAGGGAGACAGGATTATGAGTCCCCGGCCACCGTAGGCTGGTGCAGAGCCAGGGGCAAGTCATAGTGTATCAGATCCGGGAGCCTGCATGTCACCCCAGTCTGGACCAGCATAGGCTCAAGGAAGCCTTTTCCAGGTGGCCTGCGGAGGCTGTTCCTGACTCAGATCATGCCTGATGCAAAGTCCTTGAGAGAGCCCACTCTGGACCTGCCCCCAACATTCAGAGCCATCACATGACACTCGGACTCACGCAGCAACTCAGCTTACCCTGGAGGAGACTGGAATAGACTTGAGGAAGACTTTCTGGAATCTTAGCTCTTTTAGAGCCATATGGAGACCCCTAGACTCCTATTTTCTAGGGACAATGTCACTGGATTTTGTCTGGTCTAGAACCTCATGTCCTCCTCCTGTGTCCTTCCTGTATGACAGGGTTGGGAACCTTTTAACTCAGGTCCATAGGGCTAAGGTACTGCCTTCTGTTGACTTTGTTTTTTAATGTCAGATATTGATTGGAGGGTGTCCCTTTAACTGAGGAGGTACTAATCATCCCACAATGATTCACGCTTAAAAGACAAGGCACAACCAAAGAAGGACTAAACGGAAGTGGCAGTTGGCATCAGACATCAAACTGGCCAGGGGTCCAGTTCTGGCTGCTTCCACCAGCCATGGCATCTCTGGCAGTCATGTCACTACTTTGGCACTGGTTTCCATATCTGCAAAATGAGGGCTAGGCTAGCCCATCTCTTAGGTCCCCCCCAGGCTCAAATCCAGGGGCGCCCAGACACACAGCACTGGCTTCAACCCCTCCTGCTGGTGTCATCTCCCTTCAGAGAAACTGGTGAGCTCTGAGGGTCAGTGTGGCAGTTTGTCATCTCTACAGAGGGTGTGTTCTGGCAGAAAGGAGAGCAGGAAGACACTAGCGGGGTGTCCTGGAGGGATGGTATCTATTTGGGAGTTATTTCCTTTAAACTGGCTGTGGCCAGCCCACATTGCCTGCAGCTGAGCACAACCTGGGCAGCTTCAGAAATCAGCACGCACAGAGTTAAATCTCTCAAGACATCTGCTAGGCAGATGCCAAAGGGTGGACCCAGGGCTGGAGAACCACAAATTGGGGTGTTCAGGTTTAGCACAAACTTCAGGCATCCATCTCGAGGAGCAAACTGGCCATTTGGCACAGAGACCCAAGCCCGGGGCCTGCCAACACTCAACACCTAAATCACAGTTGCTCTGAAATTGGGCATTCCATGTGGGGAGGGGAGGCTGCCTCCAGTCCCGCGTCTTATTCCATTTCCTTGCAAATGGCCTGCGTGGCTCTCGTCATCGCCATGTGTAGCTCCGTGCTCACGTTTTCTGTCTCGGAGATAGTGTTTATTGATACTCAACAATGCTCTAGTCGCTATGCAGAACATCTGTGCAGCAGCTGCCACGGCCGATTGAGATTTTTGTAATAGTTGTGGGATGATCTTCTAGCACGGTACATACAGTACTGAGAGGACTGTGTTCTGCTAGTCAAGAGGATTTGGGATAATTGGAAATTTCAGGGTTTTTAAGGTTGTTATTGGGTGTGGTTCTAGGGGGACGTTTTGCTTGTTTTTGGTATATAAGTATCATTTGGAAACATTTGTTTATACATGTCAGCAAGGAGAACTTTATATAGATATACTCTCCCACTGCTTCCACAAAATAACCTAAGAATTATGCTTGAAAAGTGCCCAAGGTCACAGAGCAAATTACTGGAATGTTCTAGAATCATGTCTGCTGGTAACAACTAAATTGCCAACAGTGGAGCCAGTCTCCTGGGCTAGACAACAAAAGCAGGGCTTTTATGCTGAAGGATTTTTTAAAACTACTCAGACAGAGGAGATGTTGGGGAAAGAGTTTCTGATCTGTCCTTCATTAGCATGTTAGCACATCACAGTGGTTGTTATGCTAAAAGCCCTAAAAGGTTTAGATAAGGAATAAACACTTTCAATATGTGTGGTGCCCCGGCTTTTCAGAGCACTTTCTCTATTGAATTTTCCTATTAGACTTGTCTCAGGTGCCCAGGAGAGCAGAGTTGAGGCCCATGAACAGTCAGCACCTAATTCTTTTTGTTCTGAGAAGTGGGCAGAGCCTTGCCCAGAACACTCAGCTATTGAATTCCAGTGCTCTCAGCTCTTCCAGGTCTTGCATTCCTGCCAGCATCCTGTATGTGCCTACTGTGTGCCAAGCAGTGTTCTAGAAACACAGTGGTAAACAGGTCAGAGAAGGCCCCGATTGCAAGAAGTGACACTGAGTATGTACACACATAAGCAACAACAAGAAGAACGCAGCGATGAGGGCTATGCAAGACCGGAATAAGATGCTATGGAGGAGAGTGGTGGGAGGGGCAGGGTGGGGTGCAGCTGCTTTAGAGTGGATGGTCCAGAGAAGGCCTTGCTGATGTTTGAAGTGAGGTCTGAACTGCAGGAGGAATCTAGCACAGGAGGAAGAAGAGGTCAGCGTTCTGGACAATCCTAAAGGCCCTAACAGTGGGAGAAGCTTGGCTTGTCTGGGGATGCGGGGACTGGAGCACAGTGTCTGGAGGTGGTGGAGGGGGTGGGGGGCAGGGGCAGACAAGCGTGACAAGGTAGTCAGGAGCTTGGAGAGGCAGGGCATACTGTTCCAGGTGAAAGGGGACCCACTGGTGACTGCTGCAGCATGGGGGCACACTGCCCCACTCTCCCTTCAGGAGAGAACCTCCTGGGAGGAGAGCAGTCACCTGACAGCTTCCACCCGCAGTGCCCTCAAGATCCACCCAGCATTTGACTGGAGGCCACACTGCCCCATGTCTGATCACTACAGGGGCACAAGAGCTGGGACTCCAACATGGAGCTCCCTGCAGGGCTGGCACAGGCTTTCTAGAGCTGCACCACATCTAAGGCTCTTCCTACCCGGTCTTCCTTCCCCCTCTCCCTTTGCAGGTGTCAGACCTGCATCCTGGTCTGCAGGCTCTCCCTGCCTTCTGCTCCCTCGCCCCCTTATCCTTCACAGGTTTCCCCTAGTAAACCTGTTTCGTTTATAATTCCATCTTGCCTTTTCTTCCCAGAGAACCCGGCCTGACAGAGTGGGTTTTGAGCAGAGGAGCAGCACAGTCTGCTTTGGGGCTGTGGGTGGAGGAGGGCCCGTGGGAGCTGGGATGGAGCAGATCAGTCAGGAGCTGCTGAGGAGCAAATCTGGGGACAGATAAGTCTTGGCCATACTCTATTTGAGGGGCCCATTAGCCACTTGGATGAGGTCCTGCTTATCCTCTGGACCCAGGGGAAATGCTGCCTTTCCATGAAACTATCTAAGATTGCAGTCAGGATTAACAATGGCCGCCATTTGGAGGGCATGTAGCATAGGCGGGGCCTGGTGCTAAGCAGGCCGTAATAGTCATTATATCCAGTCTTCACAACAACACTGCTAGGAAAATGAGGAGAGGCCTCCGCCAGGGTCACTGTGCGGCCTTACACAGCTGGGCTGTGGCCCAGGGGGCACGCCAACTGTCCTGCAACAGAGCCCCTTCCTGGGGATCTCATACACTGCTGCTCTCGGGTTCTAAACTCTGTCCTGTCAGAAATCACATCTGAGCCGTTTCCAGTCTCCAGAATCAAGCCCGGATTTTGTGTACAGAAGTGCCCAGGCAGTGCAGCCACTTCCAGGAGCTTCTTGGGCCCATCTGAACGCTGGTAAGGGGTCCCCTTTTAGTGACAGGCTTGACATGCCCATTCATAAAAAAAGCTGGAGAAGGGAGCAGGTCCGGGCTACCTGGACCTGAAGGTCCAGCTCTCATTCCCTCCAACCTGGGGAGGAAGGAGCCGCCGCGCCCCTCCCCCAGTCCTCTGCTTCCCAGGCACTGGAGAGCCAGGGCTGCCTCCTTCTGCAAAAATAATTTTTCTTCTCTTTTGGGTGCCATGGGGCACCCACTCTGAGCGCCCAGCGGAGACCCACAGCCCCTGAAACCCCGAGGAAGTGCGTAGGCAGGAGCCGGAGCGCTTCGGCGCCATCCTCTCCCTGAAGAAAGCGCGCCTGTTCCAGGCGCACAAAGGATGGGCGCTGGGCCGGGACGGGCTGTGAATGCTAATGGGGACCGCGGGCTCCGAGGCGGGGAGGCGCCAGCCCTGGCTGGGACCCCGATGCGCGGCCGCCGTGTGCCCCTTCTTCCAGGGATGGGCCCTGGACCGGATGCCCCCAGGCTCGGGTCCCAGCGCTCCCCCCAAGGCTGTCGCGGAGTCCCCCTGTGCCCGTCACGTGGGGACCCAGGCGAGCATCTGTTGCAGGCAGCACCACGTCTAAACATCCGTGCAAACTTGGACCAACAGGTCCCGCTGAAATGTGCTAACCATCTGCTTTTCCTTAGCCGTTTTTGAGCAAATTATGTTTATTATGTTAATTTATTTTACTGTCAACAACACTGAATGACACAGTTGCTGCTAAACAGCATCATTATATATCTCATTCTGGCATGTTACCAGAAGGTTGGTTTTTGTGTGTGCGTGTGGGTGGTTTTTTTTTTTTTTTTTTTTTGTAAATGCAGTCGATCTACTGAAAATTGAGTCCAGGCTGGTAAAACGGTAAGCGCAGGCGTTGCGCGGAGTGGGGGGCTCGCCCTCAGGGAAGGCTTCCCCTAGGACAGGCAGCAGCTGGGGGTGAGGCCTGGGTGAGACTTCTCAGAAGCCTAAGGGGTTGGGAGAGAGAGAGAGGCTCTCCTGCATCTGATTTCTCCTCTCAAAACTTCTCCCTCCGTCAGAAAGTCCTCCTGTATTCCAGACGGTGAGGCCAAGAGGAGCAGGAAGAGCCGGGAGCAGAGAGGGGGTGTGCCACTCGAGAGTCCTCGTGATTCACCAGGAACCACCCTAAGACCGAATCAGCCAGGCAGGGGTTGGGTCTTACAGCAATTAAGTTTGTGACCATACCCCCAGTCCCCAGAGACCAATAAACTCCATACTTCCAGAGAGAGGAGAAAAAAGAGGAGTGCTGGGTAGAAGAGAGAAAGAGAAAGCAAGAAGGTGCATCTCAAAATGGACCAAAGTAGTGCCTTCCGCGTGGAATGTTCTGCTCTCCACGAGCTCGGCAGCGCAGGGCTGGTCGTGGAGCTGAGGACCCTCAGAGCAGCGCACGCTGACTCAGAGTCAGGTCGTCAGCAACGTGAGGTCCACGCCGGTGCCCGGAGGGAGGGAGAGTGTAGGGCCTCAGATAGCGACCAGAGCTGCCTGCTGCGGAAATGAACGGGGTTCCTTTCATTCGGCTCAGGGCTCCCCTGAGAGTTGGGTGGCACATCCCAGTGGGGGCCGCCTGTGACAGCCGGGAGGCCAGGCTTCCCGGCATAATGGCAGGGGGCTTGGCCTGCTGACTCCTCGGAAGCTGAGAAAGATTCCCAGGTCGGATTTTCACGGCACACCTGACCTCACCCACCCCCGCCCCCCGTCCCCCACCCCCGGCATCAAGAGATTTGGTAGCCAGGTGGCTTCTGGGTGTCCTTGCAAATATTTGGTTTCAGAGGACAGGTCACGTTACACAGCTGAACATTTGGAGAGTGAAAGGCCTGCGGCAATGAGCCTCTGTCCCCACTGTCCCATAGCCGCCAGCAGACAGCCCATAAAAACGCGGGGCTGGTGTTCCCACAGAGGACTGTTGGTTTTATGGGCTGGGGGAGGGAGGCAGAAGACCATGGTCGTGGGGAGACTGCCAGAGAGTCTCCATTAAGTGGGTCTCAGCTTCCGGGGACACAGCCACCCTGGAGGGACACCTGGGTTCCGGGGGCCCATTGGGGACTCGATGTTCTTTGAGGGCTCCCTCCCACCCCTGTAATGTGTACAGGACTCTGTCCCCACCCTGCTTCCCAGAGCCACCACCTCACCACCTCCTAGTCCACCCCCCGGATGGCCCCCTGCCCTCAAGGGTGGCCACAGTGCTGGCTCTTGCCCCTCCTGGACCTCAGGGTGGGCCTCCTGCCTCTTTGCCTTTTCCCCTCTCTAGGAGCCCACTTACCCTTGGGAAAATGTAATAAACTGGTTCACCGTAAAATAGGTCCTTAAATTATATCTCTTCAAGGCCATTTAACTGGGGGCTCAGCCTTAAATCACAAGAATTGGTCTGTTATTGTGGAATAGTGGATGACATGAAAGGAGAGCTCTTGTCTCCTGTGCTTTCAGCTCATTCAGGGACACGAAGAAAGGAGGTAGGAGCCATTTCAACCCTTGATGGGGGCTCTTCTGTAGCCCTGAGTCCATCCATTCTGGGCACGCTGGATCTTTAAAGACAGTCTCAGGGATTGTTCAGGAACCCGGAAAAGGGGTAGAGGAAAGGCTCGGAGAGGGATTCTGGCCACAAGGTGGCGCTCTTGCCCAGGGACGACCAGGTGGCCCTGAGACGTGGGTGGAGGGTGAGAAGCAGCTAGAACCACACGGGGGAAGGAGAGAGGGTAAGAGAGAGCGCTGTCTTTGTGGGGCTTCTAGTCAGGAGTTTGTCACTGAGCGGTAACCGGAGGGCCGAGCTTAAAGAACAAATCGCAAATTCTTCCACATCATTCTCAACCTCTGTTAGAAAGCCCTGCGATTCTGATTCCTGGGGTGCTGGGTTGGGGCTGGGTCAAGAGTGGACTTACACGGGGGCCATTGAGGGTAGAAGGGGGTGCGGGGCAGGACACTGCTCTTTTCAGGTTCACGCAGAGTGGTCCTAGTAGGTTAACCGCGCAGGAAGCGCTGTCTTTCGGGGCGGTGGGCGCCGAGCCCCGGAGGCGCTCTGGGGGCGGTGTCTCGGCCTCCCCCGCGGGCCCGGCCCCGAGGCGGGGCTGCCGGCGCAGCTGTGCGCCCCTCGCCGGCCCGCCCCTCTGGGTCGCTCCTTGCTCTGCTTGGTGCCCGGCTTTCTTCACGTGCAGTGATGACCACGTGTCCGAAATGAGCAGCTGCTTTCTGTACAACCACAGATCACTTCGGAGAACGGTGACTTTGGATCAAAAGGGGGAAACTATTTCAAAACAAAATGCTGCAAGCTGGTCTTTTTTCTCTCTCTCTCTCTCTCTCTCAATCTTTTTGGAGGGGAGGAGGATTTAAAAAACAAACAAAAATCTAAGTCGGTATCTTCTCACAACTGCAGCTGATTTCCTGTGTAAACGAAAACCATGTGATATTCCATAAATGCTTCCAGCTCTCAGTGACAGGAAATGAAAACCATCATGGAAAAAGGAAGCTTCAGAATGAATTCCCAGTGCAAGAGCATTACAGCGACATTTCAGCGGGACGGACGCTGGGCCGCCTGCACAGACCTGCGGGTCATTAGCGACAGCTAGTCGGGGCCTGGGCCGGGGAGGGCGCCCCTCAATGCTGCTCCTGCCGGAGAAATGGGGCGGCGGCGATCACACCCTCGGCGCTGCGCGGGCGGCTCAGGCTTTCAACGAGCGACGGGCTGGGAACAGGAGTCTTTTCTTCCTACGCGCCTCGCGGGGTCGGGTTGTGACCTCTCAACCGTATTCAGTCGGCGGGGGCATCCATATTCATGAAGGCTAATTAGCTCTGAAAGGCCGGCTGGCGGGCCCTCCCCGCCGCGCTGGGCGGGGGCGCTGGCCCCATCCCCCGCCCGGGCGCCCGGCCTCCGCAGCTGCTCCCGCGGCCCCGGGCGCGCACATGTGCGCAGGGAGCGCGGCGACCCCGCGGCGCGGGGACCGGGGGACGAGGGGAATTAGCCGCGTCATTTGTCGCCAGCCTAGCAACACGTGCTTGCTTATTCTGATACCTCCGCCCGGCCCCTGCGTTCTGCGGCCGCAGGTGGGAAAAGGGTGCTCCTTCTAAGGGGGATTTCAAGTTTGGGGTTTTACTGGGCCTTGCCGCTGGGAGGCTGGGGGACCAGGGTTCTGGCCCCGACCTGGCTGCTGGTGGGAGCGTGGGGAAGTCAACCCACCTCTCTAGGCTCTGCGTTTGCTCTGCTCTGACAGGAGGCTGTTGGACTGGAGAAAAGGTCATGTCCTTTCCACTTAGAGATAAGTCCCGGGAGACCTAGCCAGCGCCGTGTTTTTCCTAGCTCTGAGTATATTTAGGTTTCTCAGTTCGTGACAAGCCAGGAGGTGCCTGGTTTCCACGAGGTGGCAATCTGTGGGGTAACATTGTCTGCTTCTTACTGTATCAGTTAAGACCCTTCAGTTTTAGATTTTACAAACTCACGTGAACGAGCTTGAGTAAACTAGAGGAAAGTTAGTTTATGGATAGAGGGTTCACTCGTGGGCCCACAGCCTGGGATGCAGGCAGGCTCAGCAAGTTCGCCCTTCCTCCTTCTCTTCCCTTGTCTTCTCTGTTTCTGCTGCTTTATTTTTGTTAGCCAGCTGGCTTCCTCCCGGCCTACTTCTCAGTCTGCGGGGCCTAGAAGACCGTCCCACACAGCGACGATCGGTTTCCGTCTGCTGGGTTCAACGGACGGCCTGGCCTCGGGGCAGCCGCGCCTGAAACTGCGGTTCCACATTTTAGGCGCAGAACATGGGATTGGCCCAGCTCGGATCACGTGCCCAGGCCTTAGCCAATCAGCTGTGAGGGGAGGGTCAGTCATTGGTAGAGCCTGGCTGCCTCGGCTCGCTTGGTGGGTACCGGGCTCACTGGGTCAGCAGGCTAGACGTGCCGCAGGGTGTCGGCTGCGTAACCCTGCTGTGCAACCCCGACGCCTGCTTTCAGCTGGGCGCGAAGTAGTTTCCTCGGCCACAGCTCTCTGGGTGCTGACTCAGCCGCCTTCACCCTCTAACAAGGTAGAGCGGCAGGGTTCCCCACGCGGAGTGCGGGAGCATCAGGAGGAACAAGCCTGAGTGCCCTCAGCTCCTAGCAGGGCGCCAGGAGGACCACAGGCCCTGCCCTGACCGCAGAGGAGAGGCCGACTCTCCCTCGGAGAGACTTCTGTGGTTCTGTGGCCTGGTCCTGAGCGGGGAGGGTGCTTGCCGGGCGGGGCGCTGCCTCGCTCCCCTGTGCTGCGCTGGCGGAGAGGTCCAGGCAAGCCCCGCGCTGCCTGTTCTGAGCGCACAGAGGCTACGAGTCTCATCAGCAAGGCAGACCTCCTGACGGCGGATCAAGTCGGGGAGGGAAACGCTCAGAGCTCTTAGTCGTAAAAAATAAAATCTACTCTGGCCAGCTCAGCAGAAAATGGGTTTATTAAGTGTATTAGTCAGAATGGGCTAACCCTATAACAACCCCCAAATCAAAGTGGCTTAAAACCATAAGAGGCTTGTTTCTTGGTCACGGTCACAGTCCAGTGTGGGGATTCAAGGACGCAGACTCCTTTCTTCTAGCGGCTCCACCATCGTCTAGGGATTTTTGTCGTCTTCCGCTGTATCCTCTATACCCTGCTGAGAGATAAGGGCATGGAAGATTGTCCCAGAGGTTTTAGGGACCAAGCATGAAAGTCTGTCACTTCTGCCCACATTCCATTAGTTAGAACACAGTAATGTGGCCACGCCCAAGCACAAGGGAGGCTGGGCAAGGCATTCTAGCTCTGTGTGTCCAAGGACCCAGAGAAAATGGGTCTGGTGAGCATCTAGCCATTTTCTTAGGCAACATTAGGAAGCACACAGACTCACGGGCAGGTGGGAGTGAGAGCTGAGGCTGAACTTCCAGGAGCACACTCCAAACACAGCCACAAATGCAGTGAGTAGACATTAATGGTCTCTGCACCCAGAGACACTAAATGCCAGAAATCTTCTTGATTGCACATGCCACCTCTGCTGTCACTGAGGAAACTGCCAGCCCCAGGGCTTGCCTTGCAGTGTCTGGGAAACACCTGCCACCCTCAAAGCCGGATGTCACTGCCATCACCTAAAACACTTTGAAGAAAGTGTTGAGGCACTAGGCGGAAACCCCTGGCCCCCTTTTTTCTCTTCAGGTTTTTCACTTCCACATTCAAATCTTGAATAGGAGTATTTGAAGGTCCAGTCTTCATCCTTCCTGCACAGGAGGCTGGGAATTTGAGTCCTGACTTTTACTCAGGGAAGGCAGGACTCATTGTGAGCATTTCCTGTAATAAGGAGATAGCCAGCCACAGACAAGACAAATTTCCACCATTGGCCGTGAGCACGGAGGGAGACCGCCTGACAATTGCACTCTGGCGCGGCCTAGATGAAATGGTGTTGGGAGGAATTAGAAATTATTTTCAAGCAATTCCGAAAGCAAAAACTGGCAGAAACATAGGTTCTCGGAGTCAGAAGGAATGTTGGAGGGTACCTGTGTGGTCTCGGACTTAAGGCAAGAATCTTCTCTACCCAAACTGCCCCCTGGCCAGTCAGCCCCACTGAAATATTCACAGCACGGGGCTCAGCACTGCCTTGCAAGGCAGCCCTTTGGATTACTTCTTGTCCTTAGAAGCTTCTTTTTTTAAGTGAAGCAGACATCTGACTTTCTAGAACTTCTGCTATTGGCTCCAATTCCACCCTGGGGACCCACGCGGAACAAATCTGTCCTTGGTACGTGTGACAACTTTTATGTTCCACTATCCTCTGCTTTTTCTACTCTTCTCCAGGCTGAACATCCCTGCTTGTTCCCGCTCTGTTCCTCATTTGGTGATCTGCCTAAGAGAGACCTGTGGGCAGAAAGACACAACCCCACTGGCAGTGCTGTAAATTTCACTACTCCTTAAAGCTGTCTCTGAGAGGTGCGTCAACGTTGCGATTTGACTGAAGGGAAAATTGAGGCCCTGAGAAATCAGGCAATAGAAGAAATCCAGAGTCCAGATCAAGACTGGAACCCTGTCCCAAGTTCCATGGACTCAAGGGTCCATGTGCTGGTTCCCTGGGCCCACATGGATTCCCAAACCTGGGGAGGTCTGGCCTAGTGGTGGTCTGGTGGCCCCACTGTTGGGGCTGTCACACTGGCACCTTTCACAGATACTGCGAACAGTAGAAGATGCCATCGTGGACACATAGAAACAGGTCTTCCTGTAAGAGCCTCTGCGACACAACCCTGAATGTGCAAGTATGGTGACTTAAGGAAACAAAGACTTATTTACCCTGAATTTTTCTGTTAGGAAGAAAAAAAATTTTATGTTATCTTTCTGAAACCACCACCTGTCATCTCCGCTGTACTCGGCCTAATGGGGCCCCACAAGAAAGAAAGGAGCCCATTACATAGAGGAATCTCCGGTGATCGTGCCAAGCTGTGTGGAAATGACTGCTGGAATCAACAGATGGGGTATCAATGGATACCCCATTGTGGGTATTTCACAGGCTGCCTCCAGCATCCAGACCCTGGACTCAAATTATGGATCATTGCACAAATCCTGGATCCTCTGCTGTATCCATCTATTTTGTCCACTGTTTTCACAATTATAAAAGAAATGGATATTTATTGTAAAATGTCTGGAAAATACATGCATATATAAAGAAAAAATAAAAATGGCGGGGAATAACCACTGCTGACAATTTAGCGCCTTTCATCTGGGTTTTTACATTTATATTTGTGTATAATATTGTCATGCTCTCTCTATATATAGTTTCGTAGACTTTTTCTCGTTTTGTATTGTATCGTGAGCATTTTGCCGTATGGATTCCATGAGAATATGGCTTTAAGGCTGAATCACATTCCTTCTCTGACTCCATTGGGAAACACTGCGTATGCCAGGCACTGTTGTAGGCTTTTGGGATAATAGTAAAAAAGACAGCCAGCCCCCCACCCTCCTGGGACTCATCATCGGGTGGAGAGGCAGAAGTGAGGAAGCGGTCACTGCAGAGGTGTCGGGTGTGATGGAAAAGGACAGGCACCACACCAGCGTGCAACAGAGGGACCCAACACAGTGGATGGCGGGCAGGGGGGTGGCGAGGCTTCTCTGAGGAAGTCACGCTCTCGCAGAGCCCTGACAGTAAAGGCAGGAAGTGGTCGAATTCCTGAGGGAGGAGGTGGAAACTGCAGAAGTTGGCCGTTGACTGGATGTGAGCAAGGAACAAAGGATGACTTGAAGGTTTCTTGCTTGAGTGGTCCGGCAGATGGCCCCATGACCAACGCCTGTGCAGGAACTTAGGTTGTTTCCGTTTTTCCTTTTTTTTTGCTGTTAATGATGCTGCGATGAACATCCTCAAACAGAAGTCTGTGACTGCCTCTCTGTGTGTGTCCTCAGGATGAAGGAGTTGCTGGGCCATCTGGGATGACAGTTTTTAGGGATTTTGATGTACGTCACGTTCCAGAGAGGCATTCCTACCAATAACGAGGAGAGGCACCCTCACCACCAGCAGCAGTAACAGTAATGATAATAATGACGGTGGCAGGTGTGTGGAGTTCCCCAATGTGGGAGGCACTGCTCTAAGCTCGTCACATATTTTTACTTATGAAATTCTCACAACCACCACTCTGAAGTAGTGCCATTGTCCCCATATCACAGAGGAGCTGAAGGCGACACAGAGGTGAACTGACTTGTCCATGGTCACCCAGCAAGGGAGCTGTAGGGCTGACCCGTCACCTCAGGCAGGCTGACTCCACAGTCTGTCATTTCCATCCACAGAGTAGGAGTTTGTTTCATGTGGCCCATTTCATGTTGTTTTAAAATGTGTATTTCTTTGAACACAAGTAGATCTGAATTTTTTAATCTTTTTTCTTTTTTGTCATATTTTTGGACACGCATATTTGTATGTGTGTGGCGAGTGCTTGGTGTGTGTGTCATGTGGGGTGTGTGTTTAGGTAGCATGTAGTGTGTGTGTGTGAGTAGTGTGTGGTATATTCGTGTGTGAAAGGTGTGTGTGGATGTACGTGTGCCTGTGGGGAGTATCCATGTGTGTCTGTCCTTGTGGAATGTGTGTGGGTGTGATGTGTGTAGGTGTATGGGTGAGAGACTGTGTATGTGGGTGTGTGGTGTGTATGTATGTGTGTGAGAGAGGTGTGTGTGTGCCTGTGGGGAGTATGTGTGTGTGGAGTGGGGTGCCTGTATAGTGTGGGGGGGTGTGTGTTTGTGTATCTGTGTGCATTGCCCATTTTATGTCCACGAAGTCATGTGGCTCTGGAGTCATGTGGATCAGTGGAAACCAGAGGCAGTTAGGTTTCTGAGGTAGTTTCTTCCTCTGTAAAATGCGGACAACAGAACGGTCCTTTTTGTCGGCGTCTCCGAGGGGCGGGCAGGAGGCCGCGAGCCCTAGCCCGGCTCCCAGCGCGGCTGGCGCGCTCAAGGCAACACGTGGCCGTGGGGTCGCACGCGGTGGCTGCAGCTCCGAGACTCTGCGTGGGTGCTCGTCTGGCGCCCGTCTGACTGTGACTTTGAGGTTTCCTGTTGCACAGTGGGACGTGATGGACAGCTGGCGGCCGGGCCTGGGGGGCGCTCAGCTGCCCGGGCCTTCTTTATGGGGCAGAGAGGGAAAGGCGTGCGCCCTCCCAGTTAGAGCGCCTGATTTAAGCCCCTCATCCGGCGACAAGGAGCCTTTGTTCTTCCCCTTCTCTCTCCCTGTCCCGCCCACGGGGCAGCTTTCTCTCGCTGTGTGCCTTGAAGAGCCCCTCCTCGTTCTCTCTCCAGGCGTCTTCCTTCCTCTTTCCCGCCTACGGGTGTAAGGAGCATTTGCAAGTAAGAGGCTCTCCCCATCCTGAGGACTCTGCACATGCTGGGACACCAGCAGACAGTAGAGGATAGACAGTAGTCAGCGAAACCCACTCGGGACCAAGATCCCACCACCACAAGAGCTTCATTGTCCCCTGGAATACCCCTCAGCGCCGAGTCCCACGGGGGGCCTGGTAGAGCCGAGGAGGGACACGCGTGCCTGCATGGCCTCCTGGAACGTCCCCTCCTGAGCGATGACCTCCAGCAGGCGCGCCGGCTGCCTCCCACGGCCCTCGGGAGCCCGGCGTGGGCGCTGTCCCGAGGGGAAGCTCCTCCAGGAGGGCGCCAGCACTGCCCCCTCAGCTGGGGAGGGCCGAGGGCAACCCGGGCCCGAACAGAGTGCGGTTGAAAACCGAGTGAATCTTTTCATTTTACCAGAACCGGATGTATAAAAGTACCAGGAAGAAAGGAAGCCAAAGGTTAAAACAACAGACTACTGCCACCAGGAACAATGAAGTTTTATTGCCATGCTTGTCAAGGGCGGGGTTTACGAGCGAGAACTCTGTGCTAGACACGCTGCACAGGACAGGGGAGGAGGGGCGCCTCCCGCCGGGCGCAGGTGGCCCGGGTGAGTCAGCGCCACCGGGGCTTCCTCTGGGGCAGCTCTGGGCGCCTGCGCCCTCGGCGTGCATCATCCCTGCAGTTGGGAAGTTCATCTGTGCCTCGCTCCTCTGCCATCAGCCCTCCGTCATCTATGCCCAGAGTCCTGCCGTGTCTCAGTGCCCGGAGAGCGACCTTCAACGTCACAGTCCCCGGCAGCTATGCCGTCGGCTGGATGGCAATCTTAGGAACGTCAGACTGAGCCGTGTTGAGACCTGGGTGTTCACACTGATGTGTGAGTGTGCACATGATTCAGATAGAATCAGAGCATCACCTTCTCCTCTGCTGGGAACCCTCCCGGGACTTCCCGCCTCCCTTCCGGAGTCCCTCCCTCAGAGTAAAGACGGGAGGCCCTCCTGTGGGACCCCACAGCAGGGGGGCACCCCTCTGGCTCACTCCCTCTCTCCACACCAGCCCACGGACCACCTGGCTTCTCGGCCTGCCAGGCTCCCTGCTACCAGAGGCCTCTGTGCTTGCCATTCCTCCTCCCTGAATGCCATCTCCAGATATCCACATCTCCCCTCCTTTAAGTCTCTGCTCCAATGTCCCCTGATTAGCAGGTCCTCTCTGAGAATCCCATTTAAAACAGGAACTCCTCCCACCACACTCCCTACCCTCTTCCTGCCCTAATATTTCTGGAGAGTATTTCTCACCTTTTAGTGTACTATTTAATTTCCTCATGCTATTCACTGTCCCCTCTCCCCGGTATTGTAAGCTCCCGGAGAGAAGACGTTTCTTCTGTTTTATTCACGGCTGTAATCCTAGTGCCTGGAACAGTGCTTATTTGTTGAATGAATGAATCACAAGTGGGTTTTCTGTGTAGGACATTTCAAATAACGGGTTGGGTTTCTCTTTCCCCATCTGTGGCTATCTGGGTGTGCTCAGAGAATTCAATCTCATTTTAATATTAACCTGAGCTAAACAGAATTAAAAAGGCAGATATTATAGAAAAGAAATGCTAAAGACATTCCCAAATCAGACACGTTAATCTGTCTGTGACTCTCTCTTCCTCCATTAGCATGGGCAGTTGTAGTGGACATCCCTCAAGCATCGCTTCAGATCCTCTTGGCCCCACCTGGTGTTCCAGCCCCTGCTGCAGTGGCCAGTTCCATGCACCCACTGGCTTTGATGGGCACAACCTGACAATACCTTGCCTCAGGCTCCTGCAGTGTACCTACCTCTTGATTCCTGATTCTGGGCTTCTCCCACGCTTGCAGGAAATTGCTTGGCACTCACATATGGGCAACTTAGAAGCGTGGGGGACTTCACGCCCATGGGTCCATCCTCAGCCAATGGGGGACAGGAATTGATGGGTAAGGCCTTCTGCCTTTTATCTCCTGAGCAGACAGTTCTGAGACACCACTCCTAAATTCCTCAGAAGGTCTCTCAGAAAGGAGAACCAGTTGCCTGTAGGGTGGCCATGTGGTAAGTGGGTGCTGATAACATCTGATATACAATAGCATCATCATTACCCAGATTGTTGCCTGAGATGGATGGGGATGAGGAGCAGGTAGAAGGTCAAGTGTTGCGGTATGTGGCAGCTGTGGCATCTGATCAGTGTGGAGACAATGGGAATTGTAAGGCCTGTGCAGTTGGCCAGGTGTTGTGACCTAATAGGCTCAGGACCGCCAATGATCAACTCAAGGCACACTGTGAAAGGCAAAGGGCCTCTACGACAGCATTTCAGGAGACAGGTATCACCTGCAGGCCTCAGGGCAGATTGTGCTGAAAATCAGACTTGTGATCTAATTGTAAGATTGGCAGAACCACAAACAGTATGGCGTGCACAGCCTTGACAGGTCTCCAAGGTCAAATTCAGAGCGCTGACAGGAAAGGAGGACCCTGAGGTTTAAAATGGGAACATTTGGGTAGATAAGCCCCCAAATCTTGAACCTTGATTCCCCTGAATGTTCCAAGCACCCATGTTCTAGAGGTCTTCTTGCCTGGAGGCCTTGCAAGGGTCTTACCTGAAGCAGGTAGCTTGCCAGGTAACGCTTGTTACTCCTTTTCAAGATTCACCTCACCACATGTGCTGGTTAATTTTATGTGTCATCTTGACTGGGACATGGGGTGTCCAGATAGCTGGTTAAGTGTTATTTCTGAGCGTGTCTGGGAGGGTGTTTCTAGAAGAGATTAGTGAGCTGAATAAAGCAGATGGTCCTCTCCAACATGGGTGGGCACCCTCCAATCAGTTGAGGGCCTGAATGGAACAAAAAGGCAGAAGGCTGAATTGGCTCCTGCCTGCCTGACTGGAGCGTTGATCTCCTCCCGCCCTCAGCACTCCTTTTCTTTCGGGAGGATAATTAACGCTAGTCTCAGCCTAGCTGAAGTGCGGAAGCACAGTCCCTGCTTCAGGAGAAGAAGGCCTACCTACCCGAAGGAATTCAGAATCTGGCAGGCGCTGGGGGGACACGGGTGCAAGGAGCTCTTGATGGCATTGGGCTGGGTGGGTTGAATAAGTGGCTTAAAGAGAAGAGAACTTATTGTCTTGGGGGTATCACTCTTGACTTGGGGTTCAATTTCTGGCAAAGACACCTGGAGCCAGTCCTCATAGTGCCAAGAAGGCTGCTTGAAGCTTGGGCATAAGGGTAGACTTTAGTAAATGAGGTGAAGACACTGGAGCTGCCCTTGCATAACATCGAGAAAGAGATTGGAAAGCTCGGGGACATTGACCAGGTAGCTGTGACGGTGACGTATGCAGTGCAAGGGGAGGGGGTCTTCTGGCACCTCATCCGAAAACACTAAAAATATTCTTGCTTATAGGGTGCTCCCATGTCCTCACATCCTGAGGACGGGAATATAAGAAAAGCTGCATGGGCCCAGGAGGTACAAGGTGAGCTTCCTGAATCATTATTAAACAGGATACCTCAACCCTGAACCCTCCACATCACAGGTGGCTTTTTCAACATCGTGTGTGATGCTGTGTATGTCCCGTTGCATCATTTCAGTGAAAGTAAGGGAAAGCATATGATGCCCTGGCCAATGGAACCAAAAATTCATGACAGGATACAGCAATGCTAGAAAGGGCTGCAAAGGGCTCAGTGAATCAACGCAGTGTGATCAGAGCCCAAACTCACCCCCTCGACAGACAGGAGACGTGGAACCTGGTGAGTCATCAGCCCAGAGAGAGGTTCCTTCTATGGCCTTGCTGTCCCCTCCTACTAGCTGGGCTTCTTTGTCTTAGAGTCCATAATTAGCTAGAGAGGGGCTTCTTAGAGCCAAGCAGGGCTATTATATATCAGGTTTTCTCATTTAAGAATTTGCCACCTGGGGGCTTGCCCCGTGGCCGAGTGGTTAAGTTCACACGCTCTGCTGCAGGCAGCCCAGTGTTTCGTTGGTTTGAATCCTGGGCGCAGACATGGCACTGCTCATCAAACTACGCTGAGGCAGCGTCCCACATGCCACAACTAGAAGGACCCACAACGAAGAATATACAACTATGTACTGGGGGGCTTTGGGGAGAAAAAGGAAAAAAATTTAAAAAACCTTAAAAAAAAAAGAATTTGCAACCTGTGTTTGACTCCTTGCCCATCTTTTCCCATCCCATTAGACACCCAGCCCATCAACTGGGGGTGACCTCTCTGGAGGCCTTGCCAGATTCAGTGAGGGATCTCACATGGCTGCTGTGGGGTAGGCCTGCTGGCAGAGGGAGGTTGGACGATTCACACCTACTGTGTGCAGGCACTGTACGTGGGGCCCTGTGGGAGCAGGACAGACATGAGATGCAGGCTGCAGGGCGGCACAGCAACTGCTGGATCCACCTTCCCCTTCCTTGCTCTCAGTCGGTTGTGTCCTCAAGAGAAAAGTAAGCCAGTGAGCATCTCTCTGACGACACACGTCCGAAACTGCTTCCCTGCGCCCCACCTGCCAAGACAAACGCCGCCCGTCCACAACCTGCGCGGGGCTGGCCGTGAGTGCTGTTCATTTACCATATTGCTGGAGACAGAGGCCAAATGTGCTAACTGAACGTATGCTAATGACTCAGAGGGAAAAATCCATATTGCAAATCACCTTACTCCATTTGGCTTTACAAGAGCTATTTATTCCATGGGAACCGCAGCGTGTTCATCATTTTCATTCTCCTGGAAGCAGCGTGAGACGGCACACAGATGAATTAGGGAATTTTCCCTCCTTCTCAGTTTAAAAAGAGGGTAGGTGAGAATGTGTAGACACTAGAATCATGTTAAAATAATTGATTCCAGCGGCGGCTTTGCTCATTACGTCCTAATACGCTTCACATTTGGTAACATTAAGCGGTGGTCCGCCTCCGTGAGACGGGAGAAGAAGGTCATCTGTGACCTGGTCTGTGAAAGGTCCCAGTATATCCTCAGGGTGCTCAGGCCTCTGCTGGGAGCTGGGGGAGACGGAGAAATCAGAGCAGGAGGGGTTTCTGCCCGCAGGGGCAATCATCAATAATGCAACAAAGCGTAACTGAACGTCCCCTAGAAATTCAGATGACAGGGTAATTACCTGCCTCTCGGAGACGCAGGGAAGAGGGGTGCCCAGCCTGCCTGCCTCTTTTGTGCCATCTTTTTCATTCTCTCTTTTTTTTTTTTGGTCCTCTTATTGGATGAACTCCACTGCCCTGTCTTGAAGTTCACTAATCTTTCTTTCGCTTGATCTAGTTCAACCCCGCTATTGATTTTTTCAGTTCAGCTACTGTATTCTTCAACTCTGTGATTTCTGTTGGATACTTTTTAATGTTTTCTATCTCTTTGTTGATATTCTCACTTTGTTCATGCACTGCTCTCCTGACCTCAGTGAGCATCTTTATGACTGTAATTTTGAAGTCTACTATTGGGTAAATCACTTAGAGCCATTTCATTAAGATCGGTTTCTGGAAATTTATCTTGTTCTTTCGCTTGGACCATATTTCCTTGTTTCTTCGTTTTCCTTGACTCTCTGTGCTGGTTTCTGTGTAGTTGATAGAACAGCCACCTTTCCCAGCATTAGCGGGCTGGTCTCATGTAGGAGATGAACCTGGTTAAGCAGCCCAACCTGAGCTCCTGGTTGCCTCTCAAACCTTTGTTTTTTTTTTTTTTTTAAAGATTGGCACCTAGCTAACAAGTGTTGCCAATCTATTTTTTTTCTTTCTGCTTTTTCTCCCCAAATCCCCCCAGTACATAGCTGTATATCATAGTTGCAGGTCCTTCTAGTTGTGGCATGTGGGACACCGCCTCAACGTGGCCTGATGAGCGGTGCCATGTCTGCACCCAGGATCCGAGCCAGCGAAACCCTGGGCCGCCACAGCGGAGCACATGAACTTAACCACTCGGCCACGGGGCTGGCCCCTCAAAGCTTTGCAATTGTCCACGTTGTCTTCTTTGTTTTTAGTGGCTCCTAGTAGTTGAGACTGTGCCAAGATCTGTCAGTGTCCCAAAGGGGAGGATCAGTCACCAACTAGAAGCAGGCTGATTAGAAGACCCTCAGGCAGCAGCTAGGAAAGGACGCAGTTAAACCCCTTCCAGGGAGAATCTGGGAGACAGACATTTTCGCCTGCTCCCTCTATGTTGAGCCTGGGTGTATAACCACACAGAGTGTTACTGTGTCCATTTAAAAACTGCTTCTTTGTTTTCTAGAGTCTCATGCGATTCATGAATGCAGGTCCCATTGGCTATCAGAGCTAGGTGATTTAGGGACCTGTCTCTTGGGCGGCAGCCTTAAAAGTTGGGGCACTAGATGTGTGGGCCAGGCGCTTTGATCCTCCGGGAGAAGCTGGGAATGGGAGGTTCCCTCCCAACTGTGTGGTGGTGTGACAGAGGTGGTGTTTATACAGAAAGAGTGTCTCAGCCTTTCCTACTTATGTCAATATGGGTATTTTCTCAGTCGCCTGATGTATGGGAGCCACTCAACTAGTCTATGGATTTCTCTCAGAGGGAGAACTCTCTCTGTGTGGAGCTGTGTATTTGGTGCATCCATGGGAAGAGGGAAATTCTGGAGCCTTCTGTGTCGCCATCTTGGTCTGGAGTCCCACAAATCTTCCTTTACAGCAAGTTAGCAGTCTCTCTCCTCCCCCCTCTCTCATTCACACAGCTACCAGCACCATCTTCCCTAAGCACAGGTTAAAGCAGAGTGTTCTCTATCTGGTTGCCATTGTCCATAGAAAGCCCTGCAGCCTTCAAGGCCTCTCAGCATCAGGAGGCAGGGAGCCCCTCTCTTCCTCAAACATACCAGGCATTTTCATGCCATGCGCTGTATTTATGCTGACCCTTCAGCCCAGAACGTCGTCTTCTCTGGTTAAAAAATCACACCCAAGACCTAAATGAAATTGAACCTCCGTGAAGGTGTCCCCAGTTCTCCTGGTTGGACTTGATCACACTTTCCTATTTGATCCCACAGCATCTATCTGGTGCCTCCATTTATAGCATTTATTTCATTTTGCTCTCTGTATTTGTTTATATTCCTTTGACTATAATATGTGCTTCTTAATGGCAGAAGTTATTTCTTTACATCCTTTGGATATTTATTGGTATCACTTTGTGCAAGTCATGGAACTCAGTATTATGAGAGATGCACATTTAATAAGATGTAGACCTTTACTTTAAGAAGTTTGAAGAGCACATTCTCAACATGTACGCTAGAAAGAGATCTAATCTTTAAATATAATAAGACCTCTTACAAATCAATAAGAAAAGAGGCAAGATCCCTGTAGGAAACAAGGTAATTTCAGATGCTGCTGGTGAAAATATTCACTGTGACCACTTTTCTGGAGGTCAGTTGGGTAATACACATTAAAAATATGCACAAACTTTCATTCAATAATTCCACACTAAGGAGCTTTGCCTAAGGAAGCAATTAGGATGTGCACAAAGATTAAATACCATTTTACTTACATCATTATGTTAAAGACAGGTGATTTATAACATTAAAAAATGGAACCAGCACATCCATAGAATAGAATATTCCGCAAAAATAAAAATCACGTTTTTAAAAAGTATGTAATGGCACAGGAAATGTTTAGGATAAAATATGACAAAGGAGAATACACACAAAAACCCACTTTGATACTAAATGTATCACTAAGAAGTATTTTAGGTATCAACAAGAGGTATTTTAGATTATTTTTATTGTATTTTCCTTGAAATTTTCAATAATGATTATATACTTATTTTAAAATCAGAAAAAAAAATTTTAAAGAAAAATATTAAGGAGAGCTAAGGCAAATACAGAAAATTCCAGGGCTGGGATTCGGCCAGTACACACCAGTACACTCCAGTATGTCCCAGTGCAGCCACAATGGCCAGTGGGCATTTGATTGGTTGGGGTCCTAACATACTGCCATTGAATATATTTAATATCACCCGTGCAAATAACTATGGTCAAAGGCAGAAAACGACTAGTTTTGTAAAGCCCAAATAAAGTGTTTTAAAAAATGACATTCAATGAAAAGAATTGCTTGAAAACCGTTAAGAAAGGAAATGAGATGGACCATCATACTCTATAGACTTTTAGAGTCACTGAGCTTGAAAGCTGGGAAGAGTCTTAAAGATCAGCAACATCACAGAACAAGAAGATAAGGTTCAGAAGTTTTCACCCACTCACCCAAGGTCCAAGAGATAGGGTGGTTTGCGGGTTGAACTGCGTCCCCCTCCCCCCGCCAAAATCCATATGCTGAAGTTTTAACCCCCAGTTCCACAGAATATGACCTTATTTGAAAATAGGGTCATCATCGTAGGGTGGGCCCTAATCCCACGCAACTTGTGCCCTTATAAAAAGGGGGAATTTGGGCACAGCCAGGCACACGGAGAGCACCACACGAACAGGAAGGCGGAGATCCTGGTGATGCTTCTCTAAGCGAGGGATTATAGCCAAGGATTGTCCAGAGATAGCCGGAAAACCAGCAGGAGCTGGAGGAGAGGCCTGAGACAGATTCTGCCTCTCAGCCCTTGGAAGGCGCCAACCCTGCCGACAGCTTGATATTGGACTCTGGCATCCAGAAGTGTGAGACAATGACTTTTGTTGTTTAACCTGCTCAGCTTGTGGTCCTTTGTTACAGCAGCCCGAGCAAACTACTCCAGGTGGGAAGCAGAACCGGCACTCAGATGTGCTGACTCCCAGCCCAGGGCTGAGGCCTTTGAACATGTTGCACGTGTCTCGTAGAACTTTCAAACTCAGTGAGCTCTTGGACCCTCTCTGCACGGAGGTTCTTGTGATCTTCATGCTCAGGACACAACTTGCTTTGAATTCCAAGCCAAGTTGAGATTGGAATGGGACTGGAATCGAAGGACCGTGAGGAGCTTCCGCCCCCAGGTTACACATGTGCATGGAAACGGGCGCTGCAGACCCCTTGTCTTCGTGGGAGGCCTGACAGGCTGGCAGAACCTGGGCTGTGTGACACGGACTATAAGGAACTCTTGTTGCCCTTAAGGGCAGGATTTCCTGCTTAAGACTAACATGTCAAGTTTGTGACCAGCACCTTCACGCAAGCATTTGGCTACTCATTTTGCATTCTGCCTCTGGGCCCAGATGTCTGAGGCTGGAACACTGGGTCCGGGACTTTTAATTCAATCCAGATGGTATACTGAGTCCTCTTACCATCAGGACAAAGAGGAGCTATAAGGACGGTGTCTGGCTTGATAGAGTTTACCATCTGTGTACAAAGCAAGACTTACTCCCAGGAGGACGGACTACAGCGATCCACCATGTGTGGGTCTCACCACCCATGAAATACACAGAGGATGAGACGTCTGGAAGTGTGAGGTGATGTCACCATCAACAAACGACAGAGGTCTCCTGCCCCTGTCTGGCCTCACAATATTGTGTTCTGTGCTCAAACCACCCAGAACTCAGAAGCAACTGGACACTCAAAAGGTCAGGGCAGTGGATGAGGTTTGTGTCTGAAGGCCACATTGGAATTCAAACTCAAGGATAAAACATAACAAAGGCAGCAGATAAGCCCCTAGGACTCAGTTTCTTTAACTTGAAGTTAGGGAGGCAGATGAGGGATGAGTGGGTATCTGGAGCTCTAGGGTTCCAGGCCCTGGGCTGACCCTGGCAGGCCCGGTCCCCACCCAGGCAGGACTCCTGGAGCCTCTCGGCCAACCCTCCGCCTCCGCCTGAATCATCCAGAGAACCAGCCTTCCCGCCCAGCCAGGACTCAGACTGACTGCTTCATGACCCACAGAACCTCTGGAAATGGAGTATTTCTACACAGCAGCTTTAAACACAAACAATAGACTCTTCTGGAAACCACTGCCTCAAGCTGTATGAGGCAAAAGAAAAAAACAAAAAAAAGGAACAACCCGCAAATTAAAGTCCACAATACGTTTTGTACATAGTTTGTGGTTTTATAGTGACTTTAATCTTTTTCCCCCCTACACTCCTCCAAAGATTTGAGCATCCACTGAGCCAACACACAGTTGCACTTCTAAGCAACAAACTTGTAAAACCAGACTCTGGCCCGTGTCCATAACAGCTTTGTAACATCTCCAAGAGCAAAGGGTGACATGGTATCTTGAAAGAGATCCAAGTAACCATCACTGTGTTTTGTATCAAAGAGAGGCTTTATTAAAGTCTTACCATGATAAATCAGGCTGGCTGGCTGCTGTGTTTCCCTTCCTATCTCCATATCCCAGGTTGACACAATCGAGTCCAATAGTCCTAGAGGTGAGTTGTGTCCACCCAGCATCTCCCCCGGAGCTAAATCCTCGGGCTGCATTGTCACAGGCTGGGGCGGGTGGCACGGAGGGGACCAGTGGCTGTGACGGTGGAGATGGAGATGAGCATTCTACAGCACCCTACAGCTTGGCACATGGACTTCATGACCCCAGCATTTACTGGATCTGTCCAGCCCCTGACCCAGGCTTTCAGCATGTGGGTAACCCATACCTGATGGGACAAGCCATTGTTTGTTTGTTTTTTTCAAGGTCTCAATTTCAAACAAAGATGAGAATTGTGTTTCCAGGCCTGGTCTTCATGCGCTCTCTTTTCTGGGGGCAGCCTGAGAACCATGGGCTAGGACAGCCTAGCAAAAGAACCTATTGGACAAGGAAACATGGAGTTAACCTAATTACTTAGTATTATAATGTAATCTAAGAGTGTTAACATTTCAGTAGGTGTGAAAACTTGAAGTTTGCATTGAGTTCATCTGTGGGTACCACAGTGATGGAGCCTGGCTTTGGAGTCAGAGGGCCTGGGTCTGAGCCCTGACTTGTCAGCTGGCCATCCTCACAGCACGCTGGCATGGGGCTCCCTCATGGGGCAGCTGTGAGGGTCTGGCCACTGCACCGGGCTGTGGAAGCCTTCGTCTGAGGTTTTACAGTCACCCCAAGCTCCTCCTACCAGGACCTTTGGGAGTTTTATTTCCATGTGTCTGTCACCCTGAAAGGCCCAGGATATGGGTTTGGGCTCTCCAACCCCCCCAAGGCATCTGAGCAAAAACACAGCACAGTTACGCCCTGGAGCGGATCCCAGCGAAGCGGCACCACTTCTAATGTCCCTGACCTGAGCTGGAGCCTGCCGAGAAATTGGAAACAGGTGTTTGCAAAGTGATTCCTCACCCCAGGGAGGTTCTCAGTGGCAGACAGAGGCCCCATCACTGCAGTGCCTCTGCCAGGTGCATGCGACAGATGGGCTGGAGCCACCAGCTAGGTATGCAGGGGGCAGAAGTCCAGTCCCCACCTTCAGCCAGCGGGAGACACACTGGGCAGAGGGAGAGCTGGGATGTCGTGGTGGGGCAGGCAGAGTGCCCGTCGCATCCTCCCTCTCCCAACAGGAACAGGTGGAAATCCTCACGCTGGAGTCAACGAGCCATCTCCAGAAGGGGTCCCAGGTTAAACACACATTTGGAGGTGGCAAGTCTGGATGCCAAAGACTCATGAGAATCTGAAAGCGGGCAAGTTTGCCAGCAAAGAGTGGCCGCTGGGTACGAAGAGGGGAAGCACCTTTGTCTGCCCTGGGACACGTTTGTATGGGCTGGAGCCCTCCCAGCAGGGCACAGGCCCAGCCTTGAGAGTGCAGCTGCTCGCTCAGGGGGCAGGCCCTTGGGGCACAGCAGCTCCTCTACCCAGGCCGACTGCCATGTCTGGCACTGGGAAGAGGGAAGCATAGGCTCTGGCTTTGATTCTTGGAGAGTGAGTCTGTGATTCTCAAGGACAATCCTGCCAGCAGTGACTGTGCCAGATCAGCCTGTCCTTTGGGTACCAGGTATCCTGGGGCCAGGAAGCCAAGAGGCCAGACCCCGATCATTGATAGGCCCTATGGTCAGCTGGTACCACACTGACTTGGCTGCAGCTTCTGGGGACCCACAGACACCCGCCATCCCAGCCCAGCTTGCCCCCGTGGAGCACAGTCCTACAGGTGACATCCAAGGACACTGAGGTCAGCGAGGCAGTCTCGTGGTCCTTGTGACTAGAGATGCCTAATTGGCTCTGAGTCATTTGCAGCACCAGCATGCAAACAACAGGAGAGAGGGAGGAATTCCAAAGGGGGGGGGGGGGGGTGAACAGGAGGAACGATCTGGAAGGCAGGGCAACAGTCCCAGAGCCAAAGAAAGAGGTTTCTAGAGGGGAGGGAATTGCATGCTGCAAGGAGGTACAATCTGATGAAGACTGTGATGAAGCCACAGAACTGGATGACCAGGAGGTCCTCATGGCCCGAGGGACTGAAGCCACACTGCAGGCACTGAGGGGAAAGGGAGGCCAGGACAAGGCGAGGAACTGCCCAGCCTCAGGGGTCGAGAGAGGCCAGCCCTGCAAGCAGCCCTGAGTCCCTGGTGAGAAACAGTTTCCTTCTCGATTCATCCATCCCCATTCGGGGACGTCACAGAGAGCCCTGCCTCACGCTCCGGTGTCGCCAGCATCTCTTCCACACTGGCTCATCTTCCTTCTGACGGTAGAGGGCAGGCCCCAGGCTACAGCTTCCTCTGGCCACAGCTAAATCTGGTGATAGTTGTTTTGCTTTCATTGCATTTGTTATGGTTATCTTCTATGTCTGACAAATGATACTGCTTTTTCCATTTAGTGTCGTAATAGGAAATTTCCTTATAAACTAATTTATTGAAGTAAAACTGTGCATCCATCTAAGGGAAAAAGATTGAGCGAATACAGACTACAGGTGGTATGTGGAAATGGCAAAAATCATTAGGATAGTACACGGTGGTGCCAGGACGTGGCACGAATCATGGTCCACGACGGCGTGAAGTCGGCAAAGGCCCTGGGGAGGGAGAGGCCTGGAGTCGAAGTCCCAAGGGTGGGCGCGGCTCCTCCCAGAGAGGCCATGGCAGAGGCCACGTTCCTCTGGCCTCCACAGCTTCTTGTGACAACTGAACAGGAGGACAGCCTGTGCCAAATGGCCGGCAGAACGACCAGCCCGCATCAGGTCCTCAGTCCATGTCATTCACAATCTGAATTTACACCACTCGTCGGGGTTTCCAGCAGCTGCCCGTTGATAACAGGATCCAATTGACAACATGAAGTGAAGTAATGCAAATGCCAATATTGCGGCCACTTGTCCTGGTCCCCTGGTCCCAGGGACACCTGTCTGGATGGCACTAGTCCCTGGGCACGTTCATGGACGTCCTGGTTTGGTGAACTCCCTCTCAGTTCTCAAGCTGTTTGGAAATGAACAACAGAAGAGCAGTTGTTGCTATGGCATTTCCATACGCATGGAAAACCTGGTCACCCGCTTCCCTGGGGACGGGCAGAGGGGAGCCTGCGATTTCACCAAACAGAACCAACACCGTACCTAACACCGTGCAGATGCAAACAGAACGAGGCCAGGGCTGTCTGCTCTCCTCCCTCTCGACCCCATAAGAAAATAGAACACACACGTGGGGAGTGTAAACGCACGTGTGCTGTTACCAAGTAGTCTGCATTCCAATTAAGGAGGAAAATCTAATGCTGTTGGGGTCTGGTATTGAAACATGTATGAGGTTCTGAAGACAAGATGTTCATCATTCATTTTCTCCCTCATTTCCCCCAGGAGCAGGCAGTCACTGGTTGCTGCCCCGTGTTCCCTCTGCAGAGTCCTCGTGTCTCCACCAGAGAAGAAAAATGGTTAAAACAACAGGTGGCCTGTGGGATTTGCCTTTAATTAGTCTAGGAGGCAGGAGTTAACTTACAATTGGACCAAGACTAAAGCTGGGGTTCAGGTGAATCCACATTACGCCAGCCCTCCCTCCTTTCTGACTGGCCTTCTGGTTTCTGCTCTCTTCTCTCGCGACCTCTCCCTTTTCACCTTCAATTTGAGAGCGGTTTCTCTCAGAAACCTTAGAAATATGAATACAGGGCCAATATTTGGTTGCTTCTGGATCATTCTCCAAGCCTGGTCCTGGGAAGTCGTGGCCAGCGCCCTGGTCCTTCTTAACCCCGCCCACGACCACAATCCCCAGGAGGGCAGGGGCCTGGCAGCACCAAGTCCACTGCCTTGCTGGGCCAGGAGAGGGCCCTCGGGGCTGCATGGCAAGACTTTCCAAACTGAACACTTTAAATGTGTGCAGTTTATTGTGTTAATGATGTAATTGTACTTTAATAAAGTTGCGAGGGGGAGGGGGCGAGGGAGGGGGAGAAAAGGAGGAAGAGGACAAGAACGGAGCTCCTGCTCCCTTCAGTTGGCTGAGCAGCCTGGGGGACGTGGACTGCCAACCCCCCCTCCCCAATGTGACCCAGACCTGATAACACTCATTAGATGGACAGATTGCATAGGCCGGAGGAGCTGGGGGTGTGAGCAAGAGGCCTGGGCTCCGGAGTTCGACTGGATTTCATTCCAGCTCATTCGCTTGTTAGTGGGCAAATTTCTCTGTCTCTCTCTCTCTCTCTGCCTCTCTCTGAGCATCACCCCCTCACACAGAGGTACTCAATAAATCTAAACTCCCACTGCCACCCAGCCATGGAGCAAAGGCCCAGCTGGCGGCTTTGTTCTCCGATGCTCACAGGCTCTAGGAGGGGAATGGCTGATACATTTCCAGATAAGATTTTCAGAATGTCAGGACTTTCCGGAAATTTGGGATCTATAAATGCAGATGAAGAATCAGCAATATAATGTGGACAATTAGAAAAAAACCCGACTTCATCCCCAGTTAATGAACGCACGAACCGTGGAATCTCCGAATTATTCAGCTCCCCCAGAGCCGGGCACTGTGGGAACGTTGCCTACGGCAGCCCCTCCTCCCCGCTCCCGCCATACGTGAGGACCCTCTTTCCGTAGGTGGCGCAGTAGAGGCTTCGCGAGGCTGGAAATCTCGCGGGGTCAGGCGGCTGCTCAGGATGGACTTGGACGTGGGCAGGGCGAGGAGAGGAGCTCTGGGTGCGTGTTAACCCGCAGAGCCTGCTCTTTGAGAATGTGCTCTCATTAGCCCCACAGACGAGGGGTCACGGATGTTTTTCTTAGAGAAAAGGAGACTGGCTCCCAGGGGTCCTTGTGCAGACAATGGGGGTGAGATTCTCTTCACGCGATGTCCCTTTGGAAGAAGTAGATTTCAGTGAGCACTTGGAGGATGACTGAAGTCGCTGTGACAAGGAGTTCTTCCATCCTAGAATGGATGTGAGTGAGGTCTGCATTCTCCTCTCTGGAAATGTAGACCCACAGAGGCGCTGGCCGAGTACCAGGGACTGGATGAGATGTCCTGTTAGAATCGCTCAGCATTCTGGTCCTATCCAAAATCTAACCAAGCCGGGAGCACTGATTCTGGAAGAGGGAAGGACTTTTGCAAGTCAAGCTCATCGTTGCTGTGCCTCAGGGCTGGCACATGGGTGACAACAGAGCCTCTCGCCAGCCACTCCCAGGTGGGGGCTCGGAGGGAGGGCGGGGCGGAGGCAGGGCGAGTAGCCGCGCATAAGAGAGAGCTAGTTCGTGGACTCGGGCTCCGCTTCTACGGCCAGTGGGCAGATCCCATCATGCAGTCACAGGAAAGCGCAGCATGAACTCATTCTTCCCCAGGGTGAAGGGCACAGTCAAAGCCAGCTCCACCGTGAGCCAGCCTGTGACCCTGCGCAAGTTAATTAAGCTCCTGCTTTCCTCGTCTGTAAAATGGGGATAACACCTACCTTGCTTTCAGGGCTGCTGTGAGCACGGAGACAGCGTCGGTAAAATCACCGGCACAGTGCCCGGCTCCTAGTCAGTGCACGATCCCTGGCAGCCTTGAAGAATGATATCAGGTGCTGTGTAGTGCTTTATGGCTTCTGCAACCTCTTCTCTTACCTCCATCACAACCTCAGCAGAGAGAGATCATGACACCCATTGTAGATCAGGAAACAGAGAGCTTGAATAACTTGCCTCAAAGCTAATCTCAAGACCAGCGCTCATTCCACCACATCACAACTCTATTTTCCTTTGTTCCTCTTTCCGTTAAATGCACCTGCCACCTATAAGCTCCCTTCCCTTCCAGGCCCTCGGCAGCCAGATGGCAGGCAGCTCCCTTCTCCCTCAGGATGGGGAGTGGCGGCCCTTTCTGCCGGCCCTGGCTCCGGGGTCAGCTGGTCGTTGCTCTAGGGTCGTCCAGCGGCCTTCAGTTCAGCAGGACTGGGCCTTTCATCCTTACCCTTGTCTCCGCTCTTAATTAACTCAATTAAAATGCACTCCGCTGCTCTGAGGTGGAAATGTGTTCCCCGCGGCTGGTGATTGTCTACAGAAAGATGCATTTAGAGTAAAAATAGTCTTGTAAGTGGCTTAAGGGCTTACAGCAGAGTGGAAGCCTAGCTCTCATCATTAGAGGTGTTTTCGCAGGACAATTCATGGCGACTGCATGACCCCAGTAAACACCACCTTGACATTAAAATCGAGGAAGTGGAGTCTGATGATGAAGTTCATGTAGCAGGGGGTGGGGCGGCTTACGGTTCTGCTCCCGGGAGAACGAGACGCGGAATCACATGAAGAGATGCAGCCCCCTTCCGTTACCGCATCAGGATCCCAGACTCCTGGGTCAAACAGAAGGTCCAGCGCGCTCACCACCCCAGCAGGCCCGCAGCTCGCCCCACGCCGCGGAGGACGAGCGCCCGCAGAGCTTCCTGAGCTGGGGATCACCGTGGCCTTCCTCCCGCCTGCCCTGTTCGGTCTTCACTCTTCTCTGCCTCCACATTCGGGGCCTGGCTGTGGTCAGGGGTCTCTGAACTCAGTCATGTCAAAGAAGAGCTTTGCCGATGTCTTAGAATCTCTAGGGTGACCTAATTCCCTGTGTCTATTCGTCACAACTTTTTAATTTTTTCCCCTCTCGTTTATAAGAGCAAATCACTGGACTGAGATCAAGCGGTTCATGGTGCCAAGAGACCAGAGAGGCTGCAGAGGCTCCAAGTGTGATGCAGAAGGCCTCTTGGCACCAGCACCCCCACTGAGGAGCTGCCCTGGGAGCAGGTACACCAGATCCCTGGGGTCGGCCCAGGTGGTGGCCCCTCCGGCACCCGCGGGCCCAGCAAGGCTCCCAGCTCAGGTGCATAACACCCGCTGCCCGTGGGCTCCCTGAGCAGCCTGGTCTTGGCTCTAGTGGGGGCCTCGCCTTCATCTCAGATGAGGAAGAAGGGCTGGGGTGCAGGCGCTCTGGCTGGTGTTCTGTAGAATAAAGAGAAAGGTTCCTGAGTGAGGCACTGGCCAGAATACACTTCCTGACTGTACATGGCTCTTTCGAGCACTTTCCTATTTTGGCTGTTTCTTGCCACAGCCTTGCCCTGGAAGGGAAGAAAGCCCCTCGAGAGTTATTTTCCAGTTCTGGGGTGATGAGTCAGGGGCTGGGTGAGGGGACGCGTTGCCCTGGCATTGGCTTCTACTGTGCACTCCAGAAGCTTCCAGCCTCGCGTGTCCCCTCCCTCCACTAAGCTTCCAGGACTGCTGTGAGCTGGAAGTGGTGGGGGAATTATCGCTCGGACCCTGGACAGGGAAAATGAGATAAATGCTGTAAGGGACGTGCACAAGATCATTGAGCTATTAAGTGCAGAAGCCGCAACAATAGAAACAGGTTTTCCAGATTTTAAATCTAAAAACAAGTGACATGCAGCTCAAAAAGTTTCCATTGTGTTCGTTCTTTGGATCATCCTCTAAGTGGTGGGATGATCTGAAAGGGCCCCATGGCGAGTCCTATGTGACTGCTCCGATCTGTTTGATGCAGCAGGTTTTCTTTGTGCCTGCCTCACATGAGGCCTCTGCACAGGTCCGGCTCCTACTGACTCATGGAGGAAAGCTCTCAGCAAGCTCCCAGGCGATCCTGTGTGCCTTATTCAATGGGTGCCTCATCGTCCCCACCACCTCTGACCAGTGAGGACAAATAGGCACAGAACCTTAACTAACCTGCCCAGGTCCACCCAGAGGGGAGGTGGGAGTGTTCGGTTCAAACCCAGAAACTCGGGTTCACGATCTCTGCTTTTAACCGCTTTGCTCTCTCCTTGGTCTCTTTCGAGGCTGCCCTCACGCTCCTCTCGCTGCTTCCGTGACGGGAGGGTACGGATTAGATTTGACAGACAAGAAGCATCGAGCAGATGACCTGACTATCCTGGATTACCCTACTTAGAACCGTAGCTGGGTTGGGAGCCTAAAATTTCCAGATTAATTTTCACGAAGCCTCATCTAGGTATTTAGGATGATCCAACAGAGGGAGAAATATTCAGGAGCAAATCCCCTAAATCAGCCTCTCAAATTTTAATGTGCACACAAATCCCCTGGAGATGGTGCAAAAATGCAGATTCTGATTTGGCAGGTCTTGGGGGGGGCCCAGGTGCTGCAGAAGTTTCTAGTCTGAGGCCTGCTCTTGGAGCAGCGAGGCCCTAGACCACAGATTTCCAGACTGGATTCCTGGGGTTTCCCGAAGATGCCTCAGGGGCTGGCCTGGGGGTTGCGCAAAGTGGTTTTAATAGGATTTCTCTTGTAAAAAAAGGGGTTTTCATGCTTTGAAAAAAGTTTGGAAACCACAACCCTAAACATAATATCCCATACATTTGGGGATACTTACTAGAATGTGTGGCAAGAAATTTCTGTCCCAAAGATGGTTTTTTATATCCTTCGCTGACTCAGGGGAATCAGCAGCCATATTTGGACAGCTGGCCTCACAATGACCTCCTCGCTACCTAATGGAAAATGTTGAAGGTACTCTACTTAGAAATAATTATATTTACATAGCCTCTGTTCTCACTCGCTCGCTCTCTTATAGATGCGTGTAGGAAAAAAGAATTCTTGCTTCTGGAATTCATCAGCTTCAGCTGTTTACTTCCATTTGAGGCCAGAAACTAATTTTTTTCCCTTGGGGTTAAGTTTCTTATGAGAGAGTGGGGAAGGAAGGCTTCTAACATGCAATTATCAGAAATTGTTAGTCTCTGAAAAATCGGTCTGTCTGTCCCAAATTTTGAGAGCTCACCACCAGACCAGAGGAGAAGAGACCTTGGTGTATTGAACTGGAAGGACCTTGATATAGCCCAGTGTTCTCTATCATCTCCAACTGTGTTCTGCAAGAAAAAGATTCTATGATCAAATAAGTTAGGGAAATGCTGGGCTAAACAAATGTCTCTACTTGAGAATTTCTTAGAGTCTTCTTTTTTTTTTTTAAAGATTTTATTTTTTTCCTTTTTCTCCCCAAAGCCCCCCAGTACATAGTTGTATATTCTTCGTTGTGGGTCCTTCTAGTTGTGGCATGTGGGACGCTGCCTCAGCGTGGCTTGATGAGCAGTGCCATGTCCACGCCCAGGATTCGAACCAACAAAACACTGGGCCGCCTGCAGCGGAGCGCACGAACTTAACCACTCGGCCACGGGGCCAGCCCCTCTTAGAGTCTTCTATATGTCAACATGGTTGTAATGCTCCAAAAGGCAATAAGGGTCTGCAGTGCTGTGCACATCTCCTAGATCACAGAGCCCGCTCTTCACAGAACATCTCAAGGAACACTAGAATTCCATGGACCCCAACTCCTGGGACCAGCTGACAGAACCCCAGCTCTAGAGCATCCGATGAAATCCCAAAAACTGGGAGGACCTCTTCCCTGTGGTCTGGTCCTCAAAGTGACCAGACACCAAGACCTTCCACCTCTGGAATCACGATTCCAGGAAGTTCCTGCCTAAGACTCTGGCCAGGCCGGGGAGTGTGATGGCAGGGGCTGGGACCAGGTGCTGCTCGTGCAAGGCTGGGGTTGGGTGTCATTCCACGTTGTGTCTCTAGGGTGGCCCACGGAGAGCCGCTGTATATGTGGTGGGAGACTATAGGAGGATGATATGGAGAACAGCAAGGAGGAGGTGCCCAAGCCGGAGGGTGTGCAGAGCTCCCAGGAGACCAGGAAGAGCAGGAGAGAGGCCTCTGCTACGTGGCAGTAGGGACCCTGGAGAAGCCAAGGGAGCAGGAAGAGTTTCCTGGAAGGGCGGGTGGCCGTAGCACAGTGGGGCATCAGCATGTCACGAAGATTCCATTCAGGCCGCGATGGGGCAGAGCCTTGTCCCCATCAGCTGCCCCTGAGCCTCAGTTCACTCATTTCTCCAAGAAGGGAGTTTGATGGTGGTACACAGACGAACATTTCTTATTTTAGTAGTTACGTTTTTGTTTTAACATTTCTTAGAAAAGCTGTGAACGAGAACCTCAAGCCTATACTTTTCCGGATGTTCTTGCTCTGATGGAGCTGGAGCAGCAGCCCCAGGGGCTCCAGCATAAGCTCGGCTCCTGAATTTTACACAGGTGGGAGCAGAACTGACACTACTGTGAGCAGGCAGATGATGAGCGCAGTCACAGACGCCCAGGAAAACGCCCAATCCCGCTAGGAGAGACCGTCTCCTGATTGCGTGAGGGAGCACAGCCCTGGGGCCGGGGAGGTGTGACTGCGGGGTCGCAGGCTCAGCAGACTGCCTGGCCCCCCGAGGCCCCTCGAGCCAGCAACCAGGCCGAGCAGCACAGAAGCTCAGCTCGTTTCCAAAAGAGCTGCGTGTTCCCTGACCGGGGGCTCTGCTCCGGGGCCTGTGCACCTGAGGCTTTGGAACCGGCTTCCCAGTCAAGAACCACGTCTCTGCCGGCTATGCCTGATTGTCCTGGGAAGGGACAGACACCTGAGGATGTGCAAGAAAGTCTGGGGATGCAAAGAAAATGCCAGAATGTGGGCAGTTTCCTGCCCGTCCAGCTGTCTTACGATCTGGCTTCTGTCCCTTTGGATTCTAAGACCTAGATTTCCTCGACTGATGAGATGCTCTTAATTCGACTGCTCCCAAGCACACCCGGCAAAGCCGTCCTTACAGTGAAACGTGAGCGAGAGCTCCTTCAGTTGACTCAGAATAGGCTTGACCCCTCAGCGCTGCAGTTTACTGTGACTCAGGACTCTCGGCACCCACCAGCACGGGCTTAAATAATGTAAAACTTTCTATTTTCTGACTACGGCTCCAACCAGGTTTAGGCAAGAGGGCTCTGCCCATTTATCACCGGCTTACGGGAGTAATAACAGTCACTGGGGTTTAGTCAGGGCTCACTGTGTGTCAGGCACTATTCTAAGCACTTGACACTTACCTCGTTTCACCCGGTGAGCCGGGGATGGTTATTATCTCCATGTTACAGATGAGGAGACTAAGGCACCCAGAGGATAGGTAACACCCAAGGTCACACGGCCAGAAAATCGAGGAGCTGGGCTTTGAAACCCTTAGCCACCATACTGCCTCCCCAGGGAAAAGGTTCAGGACCTATCCTTTCAAGTCACGTGCCCAAAAAACAAATACCAGGTATGTGGATTTCCACAGCCAGTGTGGATTGAGGTGACAAAAAGTTCCCCCTAGAATGGCATGGGAATCTAAACATCTGGAGAAAGCGGCAGGTGACTGGGCTTTAGCCATGTGGCTGATGCTGAGGAAACGCCCTCGAGGAATGTGGCTGTGAACTCCAAGCTCTCCAGTGGGGAGATGGGAGCCGGGGGCTGTGGGGAGGCAGGGGAGAAACCTTTGTCCTAGAGTTTGTCTCAGGAGAGAGAGCCATCTCAGCCCTTCCATGGGGCGTCCAGGGAATCCCATGAATAGATACAGGGGGTTTTGAGGGGAGGTCGTCAATTTGACCTGCTGCTCATCTGCCCCAGGGTGTCATGGGAGCGTTTGGTGCAGAAGTGCAAATGCTATGCAGTTCCTGACCTGTCCTTTCGACCTGGGATCCAGGCCAGCCCTGGGGGCCACAGTGAGAGCTCTGGGGTCTGGCTGGCAGCATGGCACATGTTTGTGCGGGACTGCGTGCAGCTTCCTGCCCACCCTGGCCCCATGTAGCACTTGCTCCCTAGGCCGTCACTGATGCTCCTGGCCTGCAAAAAAGCCCTGCAGACAAGACAAAGGGGGTTGGGGACCTGTCTCCCAAGGCCCTAGGAGCTGGGAAAGGGCTAAGCTGACCAGCTTATGCAGCCTTGAACAAGAGTCTTCTCTAGACCTTAGAGGGTAAAGTGGGTTTAACCTCATCTGCCCGCAGGGCTCAGCCTTGGGCCTCTACTATCCACACCCACTCCTCAAAGCGGTGAGGAACAGCTCCATTTCGCATGACAGCCAGTTAGCTTGTGGGTCACGGGATCTCGCAGCCTCGTGGTGAGGGAGGAGGTTGGAAGGATGTCGGTCTTCCCTGGGGTTTACTAGGACGGGTCTCTGGCTCTGAACGTGGGTAAGATTAACTCTTCCTTCTTAAGGAGAAAACCACCCAAGTCTCTGAAGTAGCAGTTTGGTGGAAGAATGTGCAGCGCTGAGAGCATGGCGGGCAGTCTGACTCGCACGTTCCCTTTTCCCAGGCTGCAGACTTTCTGAGTCTGATCACATGTTTGCTGCCCCTCCTCTCTGCCAGGGACACATACAGTAAATTGTCAGCTCCAAGCGTGTAATCTCTTAGCCATGAGGCTCCAACATCTGCTGGCCAGTTGTTGCATGGCGGGGCCGTTAGCATGGCTTCTAATTTTACTCTTTGAGTTTAACATAAAACGTTTTAATGAGTGCATGTAATTCATACTTTCGAACTTCAGAGCGGTCTGAAAGAGAAGCTGTGCTTTCATAACCCGCGTCTGTGAGGTAGACGGCTTTATTTTTAAATTCCACTTCCTCCCCATTCCCCATACATGAATGCATTCTAAAACGGACCCATGGGACGTTACCTCCCTTTCCAAAATATGCCTTCAAATATCTGTCTCGGTTTTGGTGAAGGTTTGGTGAAGATTAATTGGACATTGGGGCTGGCCCCGTGGCTGAGTGGTTAAGTCTGTGCGCTCCGCTGCAGGCGGCCCAGTGTTTCATTGGTTCGAGTCCTAGGCGCGGACATGGCACTGCTCGTCAGGCCACGCTGAGGCAGCGTCCCACATGCCACAACTAGAAGCACCCACAACGAAGAATATACAACTATGTACTGGGGGGCTTTGGGGAGAAAAAGGAAAAAAATAAAATCTTAGGAAAAAAAAAAAAAGATTAATTGGACATTACCTCCCTTTCCAAAATATGCGTCCAAATATCTGTCTCGGTTTCCTTTCCGCTTGGTGCTCACATGCTGTCAGATGTGCTCCTTCTTCGCTTGGAGGTCAGACTCCTGCTGAGGGCCTCCATTCATCCAACCATAAAACTAATTGAAAATCAGCATCAGAAAGGCGACCCCTGAGTCACGCGGGGAGAAGCCGGTTTGAAATTATGTTTTCACTCTCATGCCTGTTTTCACGGAAACGAGCTGGGTTTAGGAATGGCTTGTTCCTGCCAACTTAGTTCACTTTCCCCTTCTCTTGACATGCCCTCAATGTCCAGCTGAGAAGTGACGGCATTTGATTAAACGCAATTTTGGATTGACCTTTTTCTTCAGAGACTTGCCTCTGTTTAATATATTTTGGGGTATTTTTTAGGAACAAACTCCAAGAGGCCACAGCCGAGATGTTCAATTCAATACCATATGCACCTGAGAACGCACCCCTTTAACCATGACTCCCTGTGGCTGTGTTTATGGTTAACCAACTGCTGGGGAATTTCAAAAGGAAACCCCATATGAGCGTTTGCCTCCTACTTGGGGTTTTCTATACCGAAAGCTTGATGAGGCTTTTAAAGCAAAATGCCCAGAACAAACTTTGTTAGGGGGGCTTATTAACCCCTGCAGAAGTTCTGCAGATGGTCTGCAGAGCCGGCCCTGTCTGCAAAGCACACTGTGTCCACTCCCACCCAGGAGAAGGGGACGGTGACGCCGATGATGGACGGCCAGCGGTAACAAGCAAACTCCTCTTGTTTGTTTGGGGAGATCAAGGGGCAGCTTCCCTCTGATACTCTCAAGGTCATGCAAGTTCAGAAGCAGGATCTCAGCACAGCATTTCGTGGGAAGGGCCACGTCTCAAATGCCTGACATTGTCTCAAATGCAGGAGTTGAAGAACTTGACCCAAGTCAAGACAGGTTCCTCCATTCTCCGTAGATATGTACGAAGCTGCTCTCTGCTGGGCACCTCCTGGGCCCCAGGGACATAGTCCTGAAGCAGAACACAAGCGCTGTATTCTTGGCACTTACATTCTAGTTCCAGGAGAAAACTGAGAAGCAAATAAATGATTTGACAATGGCAGTGAAATTTTCTACCAAAGAGCTGAAAAAAAATTTCCAGATTCTTTTGGGTGCCTAGGGATTTTCTGTTTTTCTAGAAACCTTGGGGAAAATTGCCTGTAAAACCTATTTTCAGAGCTGGGGACAGTGAAGGGACAGTGGCTCTGGCCGTGGCTGGATGGTGATGGGGAGTGATCTACAGCTGGACAGTGATGGGGAGCCATCTGTAGCTGGACGGTGATCGGGAGCGATCTACAGTGGACCTGGCCCTGGGACTTTCATTCCCAGGCCATGAAACTGAGGCTCGCAGTGGTGGTGTGTGTGAGCAGGGCCACCGCTACCAACTTCCGGTGTCTGAAATTCTCTAAGGAAGACCAAGGGAGAGAAGAAGACAAGGACAGTGCCCTGGGAAAGGAGGAAGGGCAATTCAGACAAGAAGTGAGGAAAGAGGGAGGAGTAGGTGGGGAGAGGCGTGGGAGGGTCCTCAGGCTGCAGAATCCAATCCCTAGGTTTCCTGGGAATGCTGGAGCTGGCTCCCGCCCTCCTCAGTCAGCGGACAGAGCCTTGCTTCTCTGTGCTGAGTTTCAAGGTGGCGCAGGTTCAGTTCTTTCCCTTCCTAAGCTCTTCTCCGCATCCCTACCTGGTTATGGGCCCTGTTTCCGTAACCTGTGTGCAAGGTGCTTACCTACGGCAGGGGTTGCCATGGCACACGTTTCAATGCAGTATCACAGAAAATCTCTGCAGAGACAGGGCAGAACCAGGCAGCATGGCAATTACTCCAGTGCCTCACCTGCTGACATTTACAAAGCTGCACGCCTGGAACAATTTACATTTTTAATTGAGCACATATTTGATGCCGCTGTGTCAGCTGCTGGCGCCTTCCCCCGGCACTTGGATCACCTCCCAGGGGAGGAGCAGAGCTGAGGCTGCGCACTGTCTGGGCTCTCGCTGCTCTGCCCCTCACCATCCATCTGCCCCGTTCACTGTTCAATGGCTTTACCCATTCCCACCCAGCTTGGCCTCCCAGGAACAGAGACGGGTGGCAGTGGGGGAGAAGGAAACCACTGTGCTGGCTCACAGGGTAAGGTCCCTGGACTAGTCCAGCTGCTTCTGTGTGCTGGCTTCACCCCCCCACCGAGCCAGAGTGGGGTCCTCCTCGCTCCGAACGTCCGACACACTTTCTGCATTCCTCCAGCGGGGGCATTGACTGAGGGGTGGGGGAGGGGCGCAGAGAGGAAAGAGAAAGCCTGTGCAAAGGAGGAGCTCACCACTTGGACCACCCACAGGCCCTCAGCCTCATCCTGTCAAAGTCCACCTTCTCAGCTTCCTCCTCAACCCTCGGTCTCTAGCGTTGCTTACCTTTGTTAACGGTATCGCCATCCACACAGCTCCCCCAGCTGGACTTTGGAAGTTGGCCTCCATTCTGTCCTCTCCTTCACTCCCCAGATCCAACCTGTCATCAAACCCTACCAGATCCACCTTCACCCCTTCCAGCCTGTGCTGTCCAATATGGTGGCCATAAGACATGTGTGGCTATTTAAAATTTTAAAAATTAAATGAAATAAAAGATTCAGTCCCTTTGCCACACTCACTTCATCCCAAGTGCTCAATAGCCACACGTGAGAGCGTTTTCATCTTCACAGAAAGTTCTGTAGGCAGCGCTGCTCCAGGAGCTGAGCTCTCTGATGGCGGGAAGCCCACCTGTCTTGTCTGCAGCTCTCTCCCCAGCGCTCAGGCGTGTGACACGTAGTTGTTGATGGAGGAAGTGACGTCTCTAATTCAGTGGCACTGCCAGTCTCTCAGCCCAGGCCTCCGTCATTTCTGACCTAATGTAACAGCCTCCTGGAGGACTCCCTGCCCTTGAGTTCACCCTTAACACTGTCAAGGGTCTGAAAGGAAAAACACCAGAGACTCATGCTTTCCTGAAAAACAAATGCTCCCCACTGCCCCAGGGGTACGGAGGACCCGGTACAGCCCGCCCCCAGCACGTGTCCCCCCCGACACCATACTTCCAGGCGCTCATGTTTTCAGCATTGTCCTACCAGCGTGCCTTCACCCTGGCTAGTCCCTCCACGTTCATGCTTCCAGGTCCCCATCCAGTGTCACCTCCTCTGGGTGCTCCCAAAGTCTCCCAGGAGGTCCTCGCTTCCTCCGCTCTCCTGCAGCCCGTCATTCAGTTCCTGAGAACGCTGCTCATGGTCCCCCTTCCCTTCCCGCTGTGAGCTCCTCCTAGGCACATGGAAGGGTCCAAGGACTGGCAGTTGGAGGGCTGAACGTGAGGGAGCGGGAGAATGGAGGACACCGAGGCCCCCTT
Source organism: Equus caballus (assembly GCF_041296265.1). NCBI lineage: Eukaryota > Metazoa > Chordata > Mammalia > Perissodactyla > Equidae > Equus > Equus caballus. The sequence goes on along the minus strand of NC_091712.1, from coordinate 18,301,491 downwards.
GAACTTGAGATCTCATTGCTAGGGGCCGTCAACTTGGCCTCAGGTAATCAGCCCTGGCTGCACTTCAGAATTACCTGGAAAGTTTAAAAAATCACCGCCCTGCAGGCCAATGGGATCGGAGTCTCGGGGTGGGACCCGCGTCCTCGTGGGGTGGGAAGCAGGCCGGGTGCTCTCCAGGCCCCGGCGATCTGGTATCTGCAGCTCGGCTGTGCCTGCTTTGTGCCCATGGACCTAGGACTGGAAGGCGCTGCACATTTCAGTCTTAGGTGTGAGGGGTGATATGTGGTGCGGGACGGAGGAAGAGGGCTGCAGACGGGATTGAGGAGACCCGATCTAGACCTGGCTGTGTGACGAGGACGAATGCCGCCCCTCCAGTGTACACGGTATTTCTATACTCCTTTCTCGCTCTAAGGACGTGAGGGCTTGGGGTATCACTTCCCCCTTGGAAATTGCTAGAGAGGATCACAGATGAGACACGACGTGCACAGAGGCCATGCAGACCTGGGTCACCCCAGAGCCTCCTGTGTGTCAGACAGAAATGCCATGTGTGTGCGCGAGTGTGTGTGTATACACATGTGTGCACTTGTGTGAATGTATGTGCATGTGTGTATGTGCGTGCATATGCATGTCTGTGTACATGTGTGAGTGCACAATATGTATGAGCATGTGAGTGTGAGTGTGTTACATGTGTGTATGTTGACAATAGAGAGGAGGGAGGTAAGTGAAACGTAGAAAACTTCCAGTAGACCCGGGAGCCCGGTCCACCTTCCTCTGAGCTGGCGAATCTTGATTCCACTCCAAGTGAGGCCAAACCTTGAGACCTGGACATGAACTCCGAGGGAGGTCTGTCCCAGGAGAAGTGCATGGCCCAATGTGGAGGAGGGTTTCATTGCAGGGGACAGCTGAGGCAGTGGAGCAAGAAGACAGCAAGCAGGAAGCCACGCTCTGAACCAGCCAGACCCGATCTGTCTCTTCGCCCCCAGCCGTGTGGTCTCAGGTAGGGTCCTCCACTCCGAGAGCCTCGGTCCCTCATCTGTGGGTGCGGTGCCCACGACACCCACCTCTGTGGGCTTTGTGAGGTTCAGATGAGAGGAAGTGTGAGAAGTGGCCAGTTCCGGGCAAGGTTCATGATAGGCCCTCACTTGCTCAGATTCGGCATCTCCAAGCCCAAGGTGTAGGCTATGCAGCCCTCAAGCTCCACCCTGGGTGCTGTTCAAGGAGTACCCTGAAGCTCCTCAGGGCCCCACCCCCGAGCGAGGCTCCAGGAGCGTGAAGTCTCCTCCCCGTGAGGGTGCTGGGAAGGGCCTAGTGGCCTTTGAAAAAGCCTAAGAAATATTTCCATCAGAAGGGAAAGGATCTGACACATGAACTTTGGCCAGGCTGGAAATGAGCCTGGGACGTGGAGACATCTCAGCCCGGCCCCTGTTCCCAGAGTCCCCCGCCACCTGCCCTTTCTCCAGGGGGAGCCTGTCATTCCAGCCTCAGGTCACTGGGAGTGTCAGAGACACCACAGCTGTGACCACACTCCTGAGGAAAGACTCACATCAGTGCCTCGTTTCCCCGCCCTCCAAACTCAGGGGGATGCACAGGCCCCCCAGCAGGAATCCCTGGCACGCTCTTTGGTTGGGAAAGATGAAATCCTCTTGTTGAAAGTCTGTTCTAGGTGCAAGGAGGCCAGAGGAAGCTTAGGAGACTGTGTTATTGGAATGGACACCTGGTTTGTCTGTCCAGCACGCTGTCCTTGAGGGAGCCATTTCTCTGTAGTATGTGCATTCCTGTTTGCTTTGGGTGGGGCTCTCTCTACTCACACCACGCCAACCCTGACCCTTGGGCACAGTGGACTCATGACCCAAACCCATGACCAAGGACCCCAGATCCTCCCCAGGACCTTTGCTGGCCACCTGGGAGGCCGTGTCTCCTTCTGTGCAGCTGTGAGATATGAGGCTTGGGCAGGCTTGGGGCTGCCAGCGTATTTCCTGCCTCCCCATGCAGAGTCTGTCTGGAGAATGAACCCATCAGAGCCAAGGGTAGAACAAGCGATGGAGCCTTGATAACATCATTTGGGCATCTGGAGGGTGTTGCTTGAACTTTTCGGTTGGGAGAGCCAACACCTGGCCCACCCCCACCTTAATTTTGGTTTGAGGAAATCTGAGTTGAAGTTCCGTCACTGGCAACCTGTCCTGACTAATACACTGATCAATAGGAAGCTTGCTGCAAAGAGACATCTTTATTTTTAGCCACGGGCAAATGATGCCCCTCCCTTAAAAGATGCCAAAGCAGGCAGTTTGGAAGAGTTGAGATAAACAACTGTATGTCACAATGGCCAGCGCAGGTTTCCAGGTGAGGGTCAGTGCCCAGATGGCAATGGGGGAAGGGAAGAATGGTGTGGAATTGAAGTGGGAATGGAGGAGTGGACGAGAAAATGGGGACATTGAAAGGGAGAGAGTGAAGAGATACCAGCTTTGCTAGACTTCTTAAATTATGTGTCACCAGCGATCTCTGGGATGGATGGCTTAGCTCTGGGATGATGACAGGAGAGAACGCGCCTCTTCAAAATGCCTGCTGGAGACCCCTTTTCTCTCCTCTCTCCTGCTACTTTCATCTGAGACCTCCCATATTACTGTAGAAAATGATTCAGAAAAGTTCAGCATCATGCGGAAATGCTCAGGGAGTCTATTTTCCAGAATCAGCAGGGAGAGAACGTTACAAAAGTCCATGATACAAACGAGGAAACATTCCTGCCGTCCCTCTCGTTGTACCTCCCTTGGGGTTATACAGGAAACCACCTCTCTCCTCCTCCTCCACGTGCCAGTGTGCTGCCCCCACGTGCAGGAAGGTGGATGGATGGACAGCTGCCAGGACAGAGGTGAGGGAGTCTCGAGCAGGGGGTCTGTGACATCGGGCTACCTCAGGTCGGGTGACAGTGGTTGAGGATGCGGAGTGATGGCCTCAGGAGGAAAGAGCAGAGGGACAGAAGCTCTCAGAGCCTCTCAGGCCCCTGCAGCTCACCAAGACTCTGGAAAGGCCTGCAGACCGGAGGGTGGGGGCTTCAGGGGGGCGGGTGCTTGTGTTGGGGAGCCTTGAGTGTGACGGGCGTGTTTGCGCCACAGTAGGCTCTTGGGTTTGAATCCAGTAACAACTACTTGACAGCAAGTTACTTAACCTCTCAGTGACTCAGTTCCCTCGTGTGTAAAGTGGGAGTAATAAAAATGCCGACCTCAGAGGGACGCTGTGAAGTTTCAGGAGCTGATATGGGTAAGGACCCCGGCCTGGTGCTCGGTGCACAGTAGGTGCCGTACAAGTTTGCTGTGCTTCTCTCTGCGGCTCCCGCGGACCATGCAGAGCAATGACCGGCTTCCTCTAGTACAAAGGGTACGATGCGGCCATCCCCTGTGAGCAGGAGTGACCGGGCGCCCAGCTGTCATGGCCATTCTGGCCACCGCCAAAGTGAGCGATTCCCTCAGTGTTGATGAAAAAGCACTGACATACGCATACCCAACAGCTAAACAAACCCAGATTGTTGTTGGGGATTTGATGGGGAAAGGATTAACTGTCTTCCAGGGGCCTTGCTTCATCCCAGCATGACTGACTGAGCTGAGAACTGACTTTCAACAGCAGCCTGGTGACAAAGACCAGGGAGCCTGAGCGCTGGGGCACATGTGATGAGAGGAGAGGGGACCACGTGGACCCATCACAAAGACATTGGCACTCGTCCTCTGCTGGGCTTCCTCCTTGGCCAGACCTCTGACTGCGGCACGAGCCACTGGAGCGTTTGCTTCTGTGTTTGAGAAAGGACCGCATGATCAGGCTGATAACCAGCAACTGAAGTCTCCCCGAGGTAGTGGCAGTTTTCCCTTGCTTACTCTTTCCAACTAGTTAGTGATGATTATTAAGATTTAAATACTTTTCCTCTAGCACCCCCAACAATTTAAGTGCAAATGTGTTAAGGGATGTTCTGTGCCAGACCCCTGAGTTTCTGCTTAAGATGCTGCTTTTCCTTTGTGAAGCCAAAACCTTCGGAACTGGATGGTTCTAATTGCGAACTTTTGACGATCTGCCTGCTCTGGACGGACTTGCCTATGATGTGTCTGCTGTGAGCCTGGGCCAAGGCGGGTTGTCACAGGATCTGCTTTAACAGCAGACATCAGTAACCCCCGCCCACGTGCTGTGCCTGCAGAGAGCATCCTAGGGCAGCCTCGATGGCGCCACGGAGAGAGGGGCGTGGCTTCCTCATGCCTTCAGTGCAGTTCATTTATTCACCAAGCTGTTAGGTGTAGGAGATCATGTCAGGTATCCTCTCTCAGCTTTTAAGAGGAGATGGTACAACGTGAAGCTTTGATTTTCAGGAAAGATCTAGGCGTCACTGTGAAAAACTAAATTGCTGACAATTATTGCTAGTCTTCATTGAGTACTTACTGTGTGCTTGAAGGCATCAAGAGCCAGAAACCCAAGATGAACTGGCCCTAGTTCCACTTTCAAGGAACTCATAGTCTGTGGCACCAATTAATAACTCTAACCCGAATGAGGGGAAGAAAACCACCATCTCCACAGAGCCTGCCCAGGGGCTGGGCCTCCCCTCCCCCCAACAGCGCTCGGATGGAACCTCCACCCTATGGCTGAGGGGATGAAGGCGTCGGAAGGCGAATCGCTCCCCAGTTCACATTCAGGGTAAGTGGCAGAGCCAGCTTTCAAACTTGGATCTGTCTAGCTCTTGGGCCCATAATCTTCCACCAGACCATTCAGCCTCGCAAAAGCAACAGTGTCCCAGAGCAAGGGGAGGTGACTCCCTATCTAGAGAAGTTGAGGAAGGCCTCAGACTGAGGGGGACGTTCAAACTGCAAAATGAACCGAGACTTCCTGTCCCCAGACTCCTCTCCCCTCATCCGTCGCCCTCGGAGAAGGCCCGGGAGTGAGGAGGGCTCTGCTTCCTGCCAGTGCTGGAGCATGTGCTGACAGGCTGGCCTCGGTACTGAGGGATGTTGCTAAACAGGTGAGGCACGAAAGGGGCTTCCCTTTCCTTCCCTTGAGCCCAGAAAGAAAGGAAGGCCGTGAAGCCTGGGGGCCCCCAAGTCCAGGAGGACAGGGATGGAGGCTGGGCTGCCCGGTAGGGGAGATGGGGACGGGCCTTCCGAGCTGCTAACGGCGCATCGCTGGGCCAGGTGAATTCAGGTGAGTCTTCAAATGATGGACAAATGGCACGTGGGAGAAGGGCTTCTTTGCAGCTCTGATGAATGACCCTTGAGGGACATGGCTCTGACCGTGATAAATTCCCAAGACATCACTCATCTTCAGATCACAGATCTGCCATCGTCCCGGTCGATAACAGCTCTAGTTTGGGTGCTAAAATGTGCCGGGTGCTTTTAATGGACTCTTGACTGTGTTTTCCAGGTGTCGGCAGTGGAAGAACACTCAGTAAATTGGGGGCTGCGGCCCCTCAATGCGCACGCAGGATGTTCCGCTGAAGAGCTCTGAGCACCAGAAGAAACCAGAGCACCCAGTTAGACCACACGGTGATTGCCAATCGCATCCTCTAGCAGGGACGATGTGGGCTGCTCCCTTGGTAGACAAGTGCCTCCCAGGGCGGGGAGCGGTGGTACAGACTGGGGGGTGTAGAAACAACCCCAGGAAGGTGGCATAGGTGTTCACTGTCCTGGGTTTGGGCTTAGTCTCTGTCAACTGTCAATTCCCCAAATGAAAAATAAATGAACAAGCAAAACTCCACCAGCACATTTAGCCACTAAACCTGACTCACCTTTAGAATGCAATTAAGAAAACTCTGGTGCTCGTCTCTTGGGGCCCATTTAAATACTCCAGTGATAGCTATCTGTGACGTCAACAAAATATCGGCCTGATGTTCAAGACTGAGCGCCCCAGAGGAGGAGGGGAAGTCCACCCTGGAAAAGCCTTTGAGATCTGTGCTTACAGTTTCCTCCAGGAGACCCTCTGCGGAGGGTGGTCTCTGGTAATATTCCTGCAATGACCCGGGGTGTGTTTTCACAAGGTTTCACCTTCAGGATTCATAATAGCGCCATTCCTATCCGAAATGTCTTTTATAATTGAGTAATTACACACCTCATTTATCCAATTGTTAAGCCAAGAGACTGATTAAATATTAACCACTGCTTGGTTCTTCTGGTGTCATTAGTTGGAATACAACCCTGTAATCGCAGGTAACACACGATGGTAATTACCCTTCACATTCACACTTAGCTGAAAACCCAGAGCAGTCAGTCCTGATAAGGTTGCCCAGAAGAAAACGCATTGTCTTTAAATCCTGTTTTATCTCCACAGTCTCGGGACAAGGTGCATTTCAGCCCAGCTCAGGATTTCTAAGCGTAAACCTGCTGGCTGCTGGGTGATGGCTGGGGGAGGGAGGCGGGGCAGGTGTAACGAACAGCTCAATTCCCGTGATTCCAGCCTTCTCCTGTTGTAAATCTGACTGGGCTTCGGAAGTTATGATCGGATTTTTACCAGAAGCACCAAGATGGAGAATCTGGTTGAGGGCAAGCACCCCTTGGGTTAGAAAGTGGTGCTGAGTCCAGCAGAGTCTGCTTTTGTTATCCCCCGTGGGCCAGTGGCCTTGTGCTCTGGGCCTCGGGGTGCTGCCTGGACCAGCCCTTCAGGCTGAGTGTCTGCCAGGCTTGTGAACGGTCCTCCCTGTGCTGGCTTCCTTCCAAACTGGCCTTTTCCTTCAGGCCATCCCAACTCTTCCAATTCTGGAGACCCTTGGCTTTTCCACCCACTTTTCTTTCTCTTCCACATTCTCTGGTCCCTTCCACTGAACTCTCCCTCACCCACCTGCTCTGCTGTCCCTCTTGGGCCTCAGAGCCTTTGCCTGGTGGTACCTGTGGGTGGCAAGTTTGGAGCTGACAGAGGCTGGCTTAACAAGACCCTCGGGTCTTGGGGCAGCCTGGCTTTCCAGGCTGTGAGAGGCCTGAGTTGCTTCCTCCTTTGGAGATGCTGTGGTCTGGGAACACATGATCAGCAAGACCAAGTACTTCTCAAGTACCTAGGGCAGCCTGGTACTTCCTTGACTTCTCTTCCCGGATCCCCCACACATGCCCTTCTGGTTGATGGGCAATGGTCTGTCCTCCTCCTGCCCCAGGCTATTGGTGGTACTGCAGTCTCAGTTCAGATATCCAACCACGAGGGGAACCACATTGCTGGGGTTGATCGCCACTGGAAAATTCTTACACCACAGCTCAGACATGGGGGGAGGATGGCACAGCCTGTCCAGCACCCTCAAGCTGGCCAGGGCAGGCTGTCTCCACTCAGCCCAGGAGGCCGGCAGCAACCTCCCATCTGACTCTGGGATGGTCCTGGTGCACATCTGGAACGTGATTCCCTTAAGAAGGATCATGACATCAAACAAAATATCCCTTTGTCAATACAAAGGATGTGCTGTAGTGCTCTGCTTGGCTAATAATGAGACAGCATTAATGAGAAAGAATTGGCTAATTATTGCTCAAATCACATGTAAAAATAAAACACCACTCTTTGCTGGACTTTGGGGAAATGTCTAGAAGGATTTGGGCTCGTCTTAAAGATTTATTAATACCTGGACATATATTGATGTGAGGAGAAAAGAGAAGGAGCAGGTTATGTAGAGTTGATATTGGTAAACAGATCTCCTAGCAGGTGGGGGGCCCGGATGTCAAGACACTGGCGAGGGGCTGGCGGGCTCCTTCACTACAATCGCCTGGCCTGTTTGGGCTCATTTCTGGTGCTATCGACCTAGTTGCTGACTGCTTTATAAATCAAGAGTGATAAAAGAGGCTGGCATCAATATTACATGTCAAAGACCGTGTACTTTAGGTCAAGAAAGAAAATGCAAAACACAATCCCCTTTGTAAAAAAAATCAGAACATTCTGAGTAGCAAATTTGGGGTTGGCATTTATCACTCAGCAGGGCAGAGCTGTTCAAAAACCCTCCAAAGCAGACAGTGGGCAGCAGTCCTCCCCGGAAGAGGAGGCCGTTTTCTTTTGACAGCTCATTTGTGAGATCTTAATTATCCTGGAGGTTTCTGGCGTCGTTTGTTTATTTAACAGCAAAGTCAGGGAAAAAGTCAGATGGAGCAAAATTACACAACATTCAAGTCCCTAGAGGAGAAAAGGCAAGACCTTCGCGTTGTTTCTATAAATCATCTGGGGAATCATTAAAACTAACTTTAAGAATAAGGAAGCTTGATCAGTGGCCCCTGCCTGCTCATTTCTTCTCTGACGGCTTACCTCAGCATTTGCTCCTGAGTTCTGTCAGCCCAAAGGCAAATTCTGTCGGAAGCCCCTTTTCCCTTCTGACAATTAATACAGAGGTTTCATTTTCTGCTCCACAACTTCTTAGCTACCTACCTCTTTGTGACCATCAAAGCATCAAGCTCTTGTGCCAGGGAGCTGGGCTTCCCTACCATCAGCTAACCTGATGCTGAACAAGCACTGTGCCCCGAACCGCCCACGGTGGCCCCTGCCTCTGTGCGTTATCATTTTCCTTCCCCAAGATGCGACCATTCCCAGGGAATGCTTTTTCACAGCTGGCAGTAGACATGCAGAGCCTAGAGGCACTGAGCCCCAGAGACCTCACAAGTCTGCTTGCGCCATGCCTGAAAAGTGTGCTCATCTTACGCTGGACTGAGGGGAAATGCAAGGGTTTAATCGGTTCTGACTTCAGGATTCAGATCCTAATTTTCCCTGGAGGTGTGTATCACAGGAAACAATATCACAAAAGCCACGGCCTTTCTAAGCCGCTGAAATCAATCCAGTTTCACAATCATTTGTAATGGGACAATGTAAGAGGGCATTCAAACATTTAATTACAATATTTTGTAATTGTTAAATCACCAGTGACATTACAGAATGCTCTTGGTGACCAGATACTTGATATATTTCTGTGTAGAAGGCAGAAATGCTAGGGCAAAATGAAGTAATGGTAACACCTTTTCTCCTCCTTAATATTCCCCAAAAGGGACAAATTCAGATAGATAATTTGACTTGATTGTTTTTAATTACATTGTAAACATTTCAGAAAAAATCTAGGATAAAGGTGAACGCAAGTCAGTTGGTAATAAAAATGCAGGCTCCAATTCTTCTCGGATGACAGATTAAATGAGTTCAATATATTCTTGCTCTGTGGAAAACACGGAATGTTTAAAACTGCAAACAACTGAATTCAATTAGCAGACCTTGTTCAAAACGGCTTGGAGACGCAGAGGGCAAGGAAGCCATATTACCCCCACAGTTGAACGAGGAAAACCTCGCAGTTTGTGGCTGATGTGAAGTGGGGAGAAATGATGTAAAATTGGCCCCTGTGTTTTTCCATCCAGCCATGTCTGGCAAGCAGATCCACTAAGATATTCAGCTGCTAATGTTTTCAATCCCTCACCTTAAATAACCCCTTAATTCATCAGAAAGATAGAAAAGTGGAGAAAATACAGTCAGTGTTGAAAGATGGACTACTAACTGCATTGCTTTCAAATGCAAGTAAATCCCAACGGTGAAGTTCAGTTCCAAATTTCCCTCCCTAGTAAATCGCGTCAGCAATTGTCAGTGGGCCTCGCTGGTGCCCTGCTCACCACCTCGGGAGAGCAGGTCCTGTGAGAACCCCAACCTGGGCTAATGTTCTGAGCTGGTGATGTCTTCTCCTGTGGTGAAGGGGACACCCATTCGCTTTTAGGAAGAGTGGGCCTTTGCCTTGGTGTTCCAGGGACGGATTTCTGTTGCTTAGCACGGCCATTTCTTTTACAGCCCTGCAACTGCATAAATAGTGCCGTTCACACATTTAATTGCTTTGACTAGTCTGAGCCCGCTCAGACCCTGTTGGTCACCTGTACTGTGTACTGGTCCTTCGTCTAACTCGTTAATCAAGTTCCATGGAAGAAACAGCACGAGGTCCTTGAGACTGACGAGCACAAGTTACTTAGGAAACCAGAACCCTGAGCGCGTTTCCTCAACCTGGATAGTGGGATGATTCCAACAAAGACATTCAGTGGGGTCTCCTTGTGCCTGCATTTAATTTCCGAGAATTGAACCACCTGTGCTCCCAGATCAAGCGGGTGGGCAATCCAGGCATTGACAACATGGTTTCAATAGCATGGGCCCTGCTTCCACCCCATCCTATTCCGTGGGCACGCCGGCCAAGCCAGAGACCAGAGGCATGGCTGTGCGGTTTCCCACCTGTGAGTGGGAGCCCCCCACTTTCATCCTGGGAATGTGCAGGTTGGTTTCCTTTTTAAATTTCATTCTCCAGCCTCTCTCTCTTAATTGAAAGTACGTAAACTTGCATTTACATATAATCTGTTAGATACCATGTCACTTGTACTTTGTAAACATCACTCGACAGCATTGTATTCACAAAACCCAGGGTAGTGTGCTTCATGGGTGGAGGTAAGTTGACAGTTTATGGCTTTCACCCTCCTTGCGGAGGTTGGAACTCGGGTCCTTGGAAGATATGACTCCACCCTATGCTCATTTGTGTGAATCATAACAAGAAACAGAACCATGCTCCCAAAAGGCGAAGGGAGCGGCTCCTGTGGGCATTCAGGGTGCCGGGCAGAGAAGGGGCTCATATCAGTGTGTGGGGCGGGGGGCTAGGGAGGTTTTGCCTGGGAGGGAAAACTGACACCCACTGCAGTGACAGCCCCAGGATGGAGCCCCCAGATGCAGAAAGCCCACCCAGAGGTGGTCGCGGCTGTCACAGAGCTTGCAGGCTGCTGGGAGGACTGAGTCCGGCATGGCACTGTGTGGCGCAGCTCCCAGCGCCTTCCCATTGAGCTTGACTCAAGTTTGGGTATAAAGAGGGTAAACAAGGAATAAAAGGTGACTGTAAGAAACTGAGGGCTAATCTCCCAGCTAGGGGCACAATAAAAATCTGCGTCCCTGCTTGAGGAGGAGGGCTCAGCCTCGGGTGGTTGACGTGGAAGCACAGCTGCGGCCTCCGAGGGAACGGTTCCATCGTTGGCGACCACATGCAAGTGGTCAGATGAACAACTGGGCAGATGGAGAGGCGCGGCCAGAGCAGAGTCAGGGGAAGCCCCCAGGAGCAGAGGAGAAGGCAGGTTGCGCTGGGCTGGGTGTGGGAAGGAGGGTCGGCGCCAAGGTGGATCTCAGAGCCAGAGATGAGTTCTTTTCATCCCTGTTCCCTGGATGCTCAGGCCTGTGAAACCATGGTTGCACTATAAATATTGGTCTGAAAGGGGGAAATAAGATAGTCCATGGTATATGGGGGGGGGGGGTGTAATTTCTGCATGCTTCAGATCCAACAGACTTTTGAGGGGTTGTTGGTCTTTTCTGAGTCTTATTGTAATGGTCTTCTAGAAGAATCATCCATTTAAGACATTTTCTCAAAGCTGGTGCTGAATCTGACAGAAAATATTGGGATGACTTAAGAGCTTGCTGCTGGCTGCCTCACACCAACATCAGACCGCACTTAGTAGGAAATTGGCTGGCACTAGCTAATAATGAGATGAGTCAGCCTTCAGTGCTGCCCGAGTGTGAAAGCTTTAATTCAGACCTCACCGTGTGGCAGAGCCTACTCCCTCTCCCGAAGACTAATGTGGTCCATGCAAATAGCCTGCCAGCCACAATGCATAGAAAGAGAGCCATTAGCCTGTTTTCCTGAAATATGGTCAAACACACTTACTTCAGGAGAACTAGCTCTTTCATCTATCCCCTCTATCGGCCTTGCCACCAACTAAATTCAGTGGTTTCTTCCCTAAGTTAAAAGACTATTAATGCTGGAGTATGCTTAAGGTCTTCCTGACTCTATTTAAAGTTTCTTGTTACACTAGAAGGCCTTTTGCTATTTCTGAATGGATTGCCTGTGACACTGACAGTCCTACAGCCCCGGATACTCCCTTATCCCCAGAAGAGAGCAAATCTTGGGTTGCAACAGCATGATTTCCCACCTATTGTCTCAACTCTTTAGCAAATCACTAAGTCTTGGGGCCCAGAACTTTCTCTTCTGGGACTGTCAACAAGGAGGCCAATTACTGTCCATTATAGCAATAGATTTTATGATGTGGAAATTTTCCCAATTGTGACTGGACTGAAATCGCCAATTAATCCCACAGGACCCAGAAAAGCATGAGTCCTTTGTGAAACTGGAGTAATCTTGCCCTCTTCAACAATAAAGGCCCTCAGAGATAAAGCAATTCTTACTGTAATTATTATTTTCCATAAAGATGATGCACATGTTTGAAGCAGTATCTCAGTGCACTGATGAAAATCATAGCAAAATGAAAACATCCAATTGTTAGCTAATATCTGCGAAGTCTTTTCCTCTTAGTGGCTATTATCAATGGGAGAGCCAGACCCAGTTCTCCCAGCCACGTGCAAGTGGAAAAGTACAGCTTAGAGGCCGCAGCTCCCCGATAAACCCATCCGACTGCAAGTTTGGAAGATGCCCCAACCGGAGCGGCTCTGGGCTGGGCTGGCTCTTCGGGCAGCATCCCGGAGCGGGTGTGCTGGCGGCGCAGTTCAGCGCGTGCGTGTGGGCTCGCAGGAGCTCTGCGTCGATTTGGAAATCTCCCTGGAGGAACTGTGCGTAGTTCCATAAACACTTTTTTGGCAACTTGGGACAGAATTAAGCTGCTATAAAAAGGGGAAACAGACCTATTTTCTTCAAGCCAACATACCAAAATCGAAAAAGAGGGACCTCTGAGGAATACATGCAGGAGAATGTGAATTAACTAGGTGTTACCTTTGAATGGTTTGGGCCAAGTGACAGCTAAGTGAAAAGCAGAATTTCCTCTTCACAGAGGCCCTGGGTATCTCACATGGGGAGGGGGGCAGTAGCATTTGTCAGCATCAGTTAGAGACCTGGTCTAATTTCAGAGTCACTCCCTAGAGAGATGAAGGAAGGACAGGATCACTGAGAAGTCGGAGAGGCCCTTTCTCTGACCGTGCTCTACCCCTGTGACTCAGTTATCCTGAAGGCCTGGTGAAGGCAGGGCCTTCAACAGAAAAGTGAGGTGAGGTCACACCCATATACTCAGAAAACTGGCCAGATGTGGGCTTCCGTAGCAAGAAGAGGAGGAGGGGTGGAGGGTGGAGGAAGGCCGTTGCTTCCAACGCTGCCAGAACTTGCGTCTTCTTCAGAGGCCTCGATTTCTGCCATATCATTTTCCTTGAATTAGGATGAGAAATGAGAGCCAATTTGAAACCCAACCCAAATCCAATGAATTGGAAACTCTAGTCAAGTGAAACTTTGAAAAAGGGTCTCAAAACTTGGCAGTTGACTGGGGTGAGCCCCCAGCTGAGCAGCAGTGTCTCTCGGTTCCTAAGCAAGGGCCTTGCCCTTGTCCAAAGGGGCACTCAAGAGCCACCTAGGGCGTTTCTGGAGAGGCACCAAAGGGCCTTCCTATTGGCCACAGGGTGTCTAAAATTCCCAGCATTAGTCATCCCTTTGGCTTGAGGCTACCCTTCAAAAGGTCTATAAAATGCAAATTTGTGGGAAGAGATTCGAGTCACTCAGCAAGCCCCTGATGGCAGGGACCTGAGGGACTGGAAGACAGCCTAGGGAGGCCACAATGGGATAGGGGCAGGGTCAGAAAATCTAAAGTCTATAGCAGTATATTTCAGATTTGCTCATTAGAGGATCATGAAATCAACTTAGTGCAAGGTGGCCAGAATTTAAAAAAGAAATGAGAACATACCAAAATGCAGGGGGCATTATCATGTACACTGTTTTGTTTTATGAAATCAAACTCTGGTCTTGATTGTAGGTACCTCTGTCTCTATATGTGTGCACGTGTGTACTGGGCTGAGAAGATGCCCTTCTCCCCGTGCATCACGGTCTGTGCAGTACAATCAGGCAGCAGTGGCTCAGGTGGGGACTTCGTGTGGGCCCCAAAGCTGAGGGGTAAGAGGCAGTTTCCCTCTTTCACGGTTTCGCTGAGGCCTTTCCAAAAGACAACAGCACAGCTGCAGCTTAATGTGGTGAGGACATCTTTTTCAACTGAAAAAAATAAGACACAGCAAAAACATTCTGATAACGCAAAAGTGTCCCTCCTTCCCATGCCCCCTACCCCTTTCCTGAAGTGACCTTCCAGAAGTTTTCTGTGCACACGCTAGCATGCATCTCTCCCTTCCTTTCTTCCTTCTCTCAAAAAGCCAACGAGAGCACACTATCCTGGTTCTGCGCCTTGCTCCCTTCACACCATGCATCCCTCAGCACGTGAAGGACCATCTGGGTCTTCTGCGCTGCAGCACGGCAGGCCATCCTCTGGTGTATGGTAATTCTTTTACCAGCTCTGATGGACATTTGCGTCCAGTCTTTTGCTTCTTATAAACAACACTGCAGTGAATGCCCTCACACAGCTGTCTCTGCCTTTGTGCAGCAATATCTACATGATCTATCGGACAATTCCTAGAAGTGGAGTTCCAGGGTCAAAAGGTCTGCGCATTTTAGATTTTGATAGGCAATGTCAAATTTGGTTCAGTCTATTGAGGCCATACCAAAATATTAATGGCACTTTGCTGCCTGGACACTGGAGCCAGGACCTCTTCTACTTACCATGCCCCACTGGACCGTCCCTCATCAAAAAGCTCCTCACGCCCTGTCTTGACATGGTACTCCTACCCTCCTGCTTCCTCCACCCCGCCCTTTATTTCAAGAAAGAATAAACACCATTCAACTGACTTAGTCTTCTTGGATAGTTTAACTTTCTTTGGGTGTAACCATTGTCAAAAAGTCTTGGTTCAATGAATGTCTTATGAAAAATGTAACGGTGCTGTAATTTGGATTAGACTAGGAAAAGGCATGTTTTAGTTTCCTCAGCACAGACTCTTAAATATTACTTCCAGATACAGCCAGAGCTATGGGATGGTTACACAGCTCCAACGTTGGAGCCACCTGGGTCTCTTCCATGGCCAAATTTTTGAAGTAAGATCTGCATTACAACTCAGGCAGTAATCAGATCAAGTTCAATGCTCTGTTTCTGCAAATGCCTACAGAACACCTGGTGGTCTCCTTGCAACTCCTGGGTGGAGATTAAATTCCTATTTAACAACAGAAGGTAAAATCTTTTATTTCTTTTGAGTTGTACTTAGTGGATGTTTGATTTATCAAAAAATGATCGATTATAATGCTAATTGCTTGCAATTTTGTTTTTGGAACATACTAAAAGAGGCAATATTGCCCTCTTATTAAGATGAATTCTTTACTGCTAAGCTAACCAAGGGGTGGGGGGCAATTTTGAAGATGGGAGCAAGTTTCACTAAAAAAAGAAAAAACCCTGCTTAGCTTCACATCAAAATTAGAGCAAGCAATCTTTGCTCCCCCTTTAGTTGTCACATTTGGTTTCCTTCAAAAGATGGCGATTTGTCCCAAGGTTAGGCAACACACTGAAACATTTTCACACTTGGGAGTTTGGAAAATGTGATGTTCTGCTAACATCTGCATACGTAACACAAATTGAAAATATGCTTGCAAAACTGTGGTTAGTGTTTTATTATGGGGATAACCAAGACCGAATATGAGATACAATAAACATTTCACCTCCGAAAGGAACAATCCTGAAGAGGTGGATGTAGCTAAAATATATACTGGATTGCACCACAAGCCTAGATAAGCTGCTGGCTGTCCAGTGTCAGGGAAGCCAGCGTCAAGTTGAAGCTAAAAACCTGTTCTGCTGAATCCCAGTGCATCCTGGCCAGGGCACTCTTCCTCAGAGCTCAGTGAAAAGGGGAGACTGTAAAAGACGTACCTAACAAAGCATGTCAGCAGCTTGAATGGAGCAAACCAGGCCAGATCTGAAAATTCCAATAAATAAATGAAGCTGAGCATTTACAGCCAACAATCATGTCACTGGAGCCACAGAAAACTGGAGCCGTGCAGCTGGGAGGAGGGAGTGTGGAGCCAGAGAAGGCAATGGAACGCGCCCAGGTTTGATTATTTATGGCGTGCTGATGAAGAGACAGCTTTCCATATGAGGAACAGCTTAACAGAGGAACAGTCAGGCTAAACCAGGAAGAGGCCCAGAGAAGGAGAGAAACACCAGGGGACACGAGTAAAAATGACAGCTAATAAAACAATACAAATCTAAAATGCTGTAACTTTCAGAAATAATTTAGGGCCAAAAGAAAAGGAAAAAATCTCATTTTGCTGGCTTTGGGACAACTTTCCAAGAAGCAAAAGACATTAAGCAAAATGCTGCATTTAAGACCAAATTTGCCTTGATGCCGTCCTACCTATAAGTTTGGTTGCTCCTAGAGCTGGCTTTATTAATAAAAGGGAAGTAGCAATTCTGTTTGTATTTAGCTAATTTTTTTGACAAATATTTTTTTCAACAAATTTTTTTTCCAACAAATATTTATTGTGTTCTATCCCACATCAGGTGTTGGACCCTGTGGGGCTACATGCTGAACAAAGACACAGTCCCTGGCCTCAGGAGGCGTGTAGTCTAGCGTGGGAAGAGACAAGTCCATCGAGAAGGTCAGGACATGGGAGTGGGCACTGTGGGAGCGGCTACGTCAGGGTGAAGGAGGGGCAGAGGGGGGGCAGCCACAGGGGGGAATATGAAGCCCAAGGTGGAGCCTGGAATGGGAACAATTTAGCGAATTTTGCTTTTTCTCTATTGATTAAATAGACACTTACCAAACCTCCTTGTAATCCAAATCCCAGTTTATTTAAAAATGAAAATATACTTTTCATGCAGAGATGCAAATTTCTATGGTTCTCAGTAGTTTTCATCCTTGAATCCTGGATTTGAGGCTCCCTCAGCTGTTGTGAATGGTCTTTCCATGATAGAACACACCTCTTCTTCCAAGTCTGGCTGAAAGCATAGTAAATATCAGCCACCAGGTATTCCGTGGCCCAAGTGTGCCGGCCATTTTCTTTGTGTCTCATCGGCTCTTACAACAATGCCTTGCGGTGGGATCTTCAGGCTCACTTCACAGATGAGGAACAGAGCCTTCGAAAGGTACTCTCTCAAGGTCCCATGGCGTAAGCATCACACCACTTCTACACCTGCCTCTGGGTTAGGTAGTAGGTTGGGACTATGCCAACAACATGTCTACACCCAAAGGCGGCTCATCAACTAAGACCCACTGGCTTATCAATTCGAGCTGTTCTCAAAGTTATTTTAGCTATATACTCCCTCTTTTCTACTCGCTCCCCAACTGGAGTTCCTCTTCCCACCATTCTCTCTGAAGAAGTGCTACTATTAAAGGCCAGAAACTCTTTATCTTAGGTGACATTGGGGCTGTTCAGCTGTAATGCAGGGAGTGTTTCTAGAAGCTAAGAACTGTAAGAAACATTTGATTCTCAACAATGCACACATACAGGCGTCCTGTGAGGCCTTTCTGCATTGCAAGTTTCCTTCTCATTGAAAAAGGTTTCCTGCAGATGAGTGCCCTTGCCCCGCCCCCACAGATCATGCCCTGCTGCCAGGGGGATGCAGCCAGAGCACTTAGCCTTGAGCCAATCACATCTTCTCCCCACCTCTGCTCTCTGCCCCATTCCCGACTCGCTACTTTCCAGGCACTATCTCTGTCCTCGCTGCAAGAATACGTGGTTAAACGCTGGCCACAGGCAGGTGTCTCCACAACCCTGGGGACTTGACACTTTCCTTTACACGCTGGGTGGAAGCATTCTGTCCCAACACCTTTGCCTCCATACAGACTCCAGAATGCTCCTCTGTCCTTGGCCAACTGGCCAGTATTTCAGAAATGCTGCTTAGCTTCTAAGGACTGAGTGGTCTGTGAACTATTTTGTAGTTTGAATTCAAGCAGTATTCTTGACAGGTCTCATTTTTTAACGTCCTCAAGGCCAATCTTCCCAAAACAAACTGGGTACTGCACTGAAGGGGAAAGCTGTTTTACTACTAACCCAGTTCTGAAAATACGAAACAGTGGAGGTCTGATGTTACCTCTTTGAAACAGGGTAGAATGTGATCAATCGATAAACCACGGCAAAATCTTTCAAAAATTTCTATCCTTACCCTCTTATTCTCAAATTTATAAAACTATTTGTAAAAAGCCAAGGATTGAGTTTTCTCTTTTTGTACTATTTGAGCCAGATCATGCCTATGAACACTTGCTTCTAAAACTAGATATTAAAAAGATGACTTAAAGGGCTGGCCCTGTGGCACAGTGGTCAAGTTTGGTGTGCTCTGTTTTGGCAGTCCAGGTTTGTGGGTTTGGTTCCCAGGCACGGACATAAACCACTTGTCAGCCATGCTGTGGCAGTGACCCACATACAAAATAGAGGAGGATTGGCTCAGATGTTAGCTCAGGGCTAATCATCCTCAAGCAAAAAGAGAGGAAGATTGGCAACAGATGTCAGCTCAGGGTGAATCTTCCTCAGCAAAAAAACCAAAAAGACAAGACTCACTAGCCTATCAATTAGAATTTAGTTCTTCCTCTGTTTAGGTTAACTTCCTTTAGCACAGAAGAACGTTATGACGATGCCTGGGCCTAGCTTCGGGCAAACAGAGCTGGCTACATACACGGTGCTTTCATCCAAAGGCTGAAATTTTAGTAGGATGACTGTTTAACCCTCCTGTTCTAAGAAAACGATTTTGCAGCCAGGATGGCCAGAAACGTCAAATGGCAACTTTTCTGATTCGAGGTAATTTCACAGGAACTTAAGAGGCAATCATTTACTCTTGAGTTTCAAAGAGAACCTGGACTTGAAAGGCACAGTTGCATCTAAAATTGATCAGCGAGCGACAACCCACTGAAGTTACCTGGGAGGGAGGGAAAGCAGCTGAGACACCTAGACATCTGGACTGAACTATCCAGTTCACTTTCCAGCTTGTAAATTTTCTGGCCCAAAAGACTATTTGAAAATAACCTTTAACCGAAAAAGTAGATTGTTTTATTAGCTGAAGTACTAAAACATTTTTGATTACTTTGATATGAAACACTATAGCTTTAAGACTTACCAATAGCTAATCTTCAAGGCAATGTGCATTTAAGAAAATAAAATTTTAAAAAAACTAAGTCCTGAAAACATGGATTTTAAATTTTGGTAGATGAGAGAACGCTATTAAATATACTGCTCTACAGAACATTCAAATAAGGCAGAGACTTTGATAAATATCAATAATACACTATGGTTGAGATGGAAATGGTTTTGTCACCTAGAAATTTATCACATTTGTTGATCTACTTAAACAGAAAACATATGAACAGAAAACACACACACACACTCAAACACGTGTTTTTACTGAAAAGTGTATTTTAGGAACAGCCTATAATCTTTTATATTTCAATTTCCAAATTTTGATCTTTTTACATATTTATTCTGAAATAAAGTCTAAGACATTAACAGTACACAGAATTTTAAAATAAGCTGCATATGGTTAGAAAAATATGCATCAAGGGCATAGATATATGTCATAAGAAAACAAACTATGTACAAACATCCCTTCTGCTCATTAGTGCTGATCCTAACTTGTTTGGTTTCTGTAATTAAGCACCACCATAAAACTCAAAGCTTCGAGAGAAAGGTGATAGCAAAACTCTCTTTAACCTCGCTCTCGCCCAGCGTTTCATTTCTCAGTTTTCGGGGACAGCTCCACCTCTCCCTGGCTGGAGAGCGCGTTTAAAATCGTCCAGAGTTTGGGAGGGTCCTGACAGCTGTGCTGCTGTTCCCAGTGCAGGAGGAGCTCCTCTTTCCTTCCCAGAGTCTGTGCACAAAGGACACAGTGGAAGCCCCGCTGGGACTGAAGGAGACCGGGGCGGGGGCTGGGACACCCAGGGCCCCGGGGCTCTTCCCCTGGCTCCCTCGGAACCGGCTGGCCTCCTTCACTTTTCATGAGCACGCCCACGTCATTCTGACGATGAACGCAGAGCTGCTTTTTCAATTTAGGAAACGCACGTACATCCTCGTCGGAGGGACAGTGTGCAGCGGGCTTTCTTCTTTCGGGACGATGTTTCCAGTAAGGAGCAGCCTGTTTAACCAGTTCTTCCTGAGCTCCCTTGTTTCCTGGTATGATCTCCTCTTGTAGCCTGCCCTGAATTTCCTCTCCATGAACATAAAGTAAATGGAACTTTATTTCAGCGAAAGACTGAGCTGTGATTTGACAGCGGCCACATTTGATTTGTAATTTGACTTCATCAGCCTGGTTCAGAAGGAGGTCTTCTTCCAGGTGAGACTTGTTTTCCCTGAAAAAGGGGAAAGAGTCCAGATAAGATTTTGTAGAAAAACACAACTGGAACTTTTCCTTCCAGCTCTTAGGCTTCAGGGACCTAGAATCCCCACAGTGATGGGAAGGACAAAGGATGGAGTAAACGGAGCACGGACAAGACAGGCCATGGTGAACACCAGCTGTCACTCCTGTGTGGGGCCACACATTTCTCAAGCTAGCAGGGTCCTTTTAGTAAAAGACTGTTTCCCTTTCTGCATCTCCCCAGAGGAGCTAACTGTCCTTTGGTTACTGTGGGAACAGGTGCAATCAACATGGGAGTCAGGCAGCACCAACTGAAGCGCTACAGGAGCACACTTGGTCCGGTTGAAGGTAACTGTCCCACGCCACCATTGCCCACCCTACCCTTGAGCACTGAATGCAGTTTGGACATCTTACCTAAAATAAAAAGGCACTACAGGAAAACAATTAGGAAGTGAGGTTTCTTTAGAAAAACGGAGAAACTATAGAAAAGCCAGGAAGAAACAGGACAGGCAACCCTTATTTATTTATTTTTTGTGAGGAATATTGTCACTGAGCTAACATCTGTGCCACTCTTCCTCTATTTTATGAGGGACGCTGCCACAGCGTGGACTGACGAGACGTGCTAGGTCTGTGCCTGGGATTCGAACCTGCGAACCTGGGGCCAACGAAGTGGAGCACACAAACTTAAGCACTACGCCACCAGACTGGCCCCAGAGCACTCCTTATTTTAATGATTAAGAGTAAGCCAAAATTGAATAGAAAGTATTTAGAACAATTTAGGACAATTAAGAATGACAAGGGACAGAGAATCCAAAGTGCTGGAAAATGCTTAATTTTCATGGTGCTGATGAGAATCCATTTCAGTGAAGCTCCCTCTGTCACCTGCTGCAAAGGACAGACTGAGGGCATTTCCCTGGTTTGCTTATTGCTCTAAGACCGCCTGCCAGGCTTTCAGAGTGCTTAGCTTGTTTATTTATTATGCTAGGAAGCAGTATCTGCACAAGGGAATGACACAGGAAAAAGTGAACCTGGCCTGAGAGGAAAAACAGGGCCAATGTAGAGGGTCAGGTCTGGGCACCTTAGGGTCTGGTCAATGCAGCAGACCTATGCTGCGTCCCCACCATGTGTCACGCCATGTTCCAGGGCAAACGATGCTGTTTAGACATAAATTCTGTGGACGTGCTTATGGGGAAAATTACTTGTAAAGAGTACCAGGAACTATACACAATATTTACTATTTCATACTTCCAATCCAAAAACAATCTCTCACCCAACTGTCCCCAGCATACCTCAAACTGGCTTGCAGGGGTTAGAGTAATTAAGATCATGACTGATCAGAACCGAGGTCATTCTTCACAGAACTAGGGGCAGGAGGAGCTACCTTATGACATCCTAACCTGAGGGATGCTTCCGCAAACCCCCCTTGCTGAATGCGAACCTCACCTGTCCCCAAATGCAAACAGCCTTCCTCCCAGGCTGCCACCCTGCCGGCACTCACCTCTCCACCGACCCTTCCAGTGCCCGTACGTTCACATCTTTGCTCTTTGCCATGTCCCCTGGCAGCAGGTCGCTGGGGGAGGGTTCGGTGCTGATGACAACCCTATGCACTTCTTTTAGATGGCCAAAATAGACTCTGACGTGACCAAACACTTTTGCACAAAACTCACAGCACACGAGCTTCTTCAGACGGTTCTCCCCGTGATGGAGTTTCATGTGTGTGCTCAGGCTGCCAGAGCGTACGTACGCCTTGCGACAGATCCGACAACTGTATGGCCGTCTGTTCGTGTGTGTATTCATGTGCTCTCGAAGGTGCTGTTTGAACTGGAAGTGGTGGTTACAGACGTGACATCTGTGCCAAGGCTTCTTAATGCCAGAGAATCCATTTCTGAATGCAGAGCTGGGCTTGGCGGAAGGGCTGTCATCCTGCTTACAGCCGAGATATTGAGGAGTGAGTGAATGGCTGAACAGAACGTCCTGTGCTATCCTGCTGAGCGTGTGGGACTGCACTGGGGCTGCAGGAGAAGCCAGGGGGGCCAAGGCTGGCATGACGAGGACAGGTTTAGGCATAATGCTACGGTATTTCTTCATAGCCCCAGGTTTTTGATCTCTGGATTCCTGGGGATCAGTTTTTACTCTTTCTTTACCATCTTTACACTTATTAATGACACATTTCCTCCTTTTTCCCTGAAGCGCCAAAATTTCATCCGGTACCTTCCGTTTTCTTCCTCTTCTCTTTGCTGCCCCACCACTGAGTTTTGGTTTGTGGCTGAGATCTAGCTTGGTGGCCGGACAAAAGGCACTTTCACAGGGACTCTGCTTCGACACCTGTGGGGCAGGGATCTTGTTGGCGATTTTGGGGACTGCATTCAAGCCTTCTGTGATGGAGGCTGTCTTATCACAGTCTGCCCTGAGCCCAGGTAAAGAAAACTCTGTGATGTTAGCATCCGATTCACTTCTGTAAGCCTCCGTGCTTTTTATTCTTGAGTAGGGGAAGATGGGCAGTTTCCCTTTGGGGACTGAGGAGATCAGCTGAACTGCATTGCCCAAAACGGCTGGTGCTGAATTGGTCACGGCTTTTGCAAGGTCCACTTGCTCATTCTGGTTTTCACTGGCCACAGCAGAAGGCTTACTGGGTATTTTCTTGCTTGTGAAGTTTGCCTTCCCTGAAATCTGCATGAGGCCCTGCTTGGCAGAGGGCTCCTCTGGTGTGGATGATGTTGGGGTGGCAGCAGGGTTTGGATCTCCGTGGTCGTTGGTCACTGGAGGGCGAGAGTCTCCGTGGCCACCTCCATTGGTCAGTGCAGCCGTGGTGATGCTGGCGGGGGCGTGGTCTAGAGCCAGCACGGGCTCGGATGGACTGGGTGTGTGTGGGGGTTCTGGACGGTCAGGTGGGCAAGGGGACGTTTGGGTCTGGGCAGGAGGTTTGATACAACCACTCTCAGAGGTGCTCAGAATGGGTTTCTTTCTTGATCCTTTGTTATTTCTCGGGGGTTGGTATCGAGGAATAGGCAGTTTAAGGTTTTCAGGCAGGGGCAGTCTGGGTTTCTGGACTGGCTGAGCTGAGGCAACATGCGGCAAAGCAACAAGAGAAAATGTCCCCTCCTGGCCAGAAACCTGCATCAGAGCATAATTCTGGGTGGGCATCCCCAGGGGCTTGGAGTTGATGGAAGGTCCTGGATTCACCTGATCAGAGAGTGACGGCGAATGGCATGATAACACTCTGGGTGTTAGCACTTTGGGCACAATTTTTGGTGCAATGGTCCTAAACTGACTCTTATTCTGCAAACCCTTACCACTCTGAATTGTTCCAGAAGGAATGTTTGATTCACCTGCAATGACAACACAATATAAAAAGTCACTGCAGTGTAACTGTCCTGTTGCTGAGAGCAGAAAGAAGCATCTTATCATTCACTCTGCCTACGAGGCACTCTGAGACTCAGCCCTCCCCCACCGGGCAAACGCCTGAGTTCCTCAAGATCTAGCCTGAAGGTCAGCCCCTGCCCCCTTCCAGGGACTGACTATTGCATAACATTGACCACGTGCCAGAATAATTTATCTGTTTGCGTATCTCTACTACTAAACACAGAGCTTCTGGAGAGCTGGGACTGTCTCTCCCTGCCTTGTATTCTGCAAGTCCATCCTCTCCATCTACCTAATGCCCACTCATCTTGACAGGCCAGTGCCACCCCACCTCCTTTCCTGATCTCCTGAGCTGCAAAGTCTCTCCTCTGGTCACCTCCTCTGGTATGTTCTACTGTGTATTTTATTTATTTTGCATAGATGTCTTGTTTTCCCTATTCAACTTAAGCTTTGTGAGTGTGAAGTCTATATGTAATTCATCATGATATTTTCCACTGTATCTTCAGTGTGAAACAAATGTTTCTTGTATCAAACTTGTTTTTCACTCCATTTCGGGCTACACCATCTGATCCACTGGCAGTGCGATGTGTTTTACACAGTGGATGAATTCCAGACTGAATGCTAGCTTGGTTGCTGTTTCCCATGTGACTTGTGAATTTCTCCTCACACCTTTCAAACTGTTTATGTGCGTTTTTGCAATTAAGTCACCAGGATTAAAAAAGCTGAGGTGACACCTTAAAAAAATGTTGCAGAAAAACAAAAAGATACAATGTGATAAGTACAGATACAGAGACAACAAATAAAAAAAATACATGAATCACACAAAAAGCACCTTCTATGAGGCTAACAGGCACAATTTAAACTGACAGAATAACACTTCATACACCCCAGATTTATTAGGCTGAATACAGACCAGTTACAAGGACTCTAAGAGAAGCATTAAGGACACATTTCATGCATTGCTTCTAAGGACAGAATCACCTATTTTATTCCGAGGCCTCCGGGTCAGAAGGCCTGGCTGCAGGAAAGTTTCCCATCTCTAAGTACCTCCTATTCGGCAAACTTCAGTTCCACGCCTGCTCACCAGGTACCTGCGCTGTTCTAGGGACTGGCTGTTGCAGGCTCACAATCCCCTTTCTGAAACCTTAAGGCCAGACACATTTTGGAATTTACACTTTCACATTTGAGAAGAGCAATAATAAGCGGCATACACCAAATGTTACGTGACACCCAGCAGAGTCTGCAGAGCACCCGTGACTAGGCCTGTTACACTTCTGCAGCAGCATATATGGCATCCACAACAAGCAGGACAAAGGAAGACTTCCAAAGTCTTACTCCAGTTTAGGTTTTGCCTCTGAATGAGTTTTCATAGCCAACTTTTGATAAAATTTTCTGTTTTCAGAGCTTTTTAGATTTTGGAGTTAAAGGTAGGGGACTGAAGAACTATTTGCTTAGGGGATACCAAGGACACAAAGATGAACAGACATGATTTCTGCCTCAGGTAGCTGACAAGCTGGTGAAACTGACAATTCACAAGATTTTTTTAACCAACCGCAAATTTTCTATCTACAGTTAGCAAACTAACATTTTAGCAGAAAGCTGATTCTTTCAGCAAAAATGACATTTTGCAAATATACAAATAAGTAGCATAGTAAGAATAAGGTTGAAATGTTTACTGACCAACTTATTTTAGAAAGCAACCATTGGTGGAAAAAAGATTGTTAAACACATTTCACATGGTAGCTTGCATTAGAGTAGGAAGAAAAAAGTCGAGTGCTATGATCTGGGAAAATCAGATGAGGATAACTATGTCATCTGTTATCTTCCTTTTCACTTTGCTATCGCGAAGTGCAAGGGTAAACTGACTGCTCAGCCACCTTGCGACAGTCGCCCACATGGGGCAACTACATTCGTTTCTTCTTCCTACATAATTTATTTTTTAGTTCTATTTTCACAGCCTTTAAATTGTCTATCATTTTAAGCCTCATCCTCTCTTCTTTTTGGAATAATACCGGAGTAAGTTGCGAATAAATATATTAAATCAGGATTGAGAGAGTTGCAGAAAGCTTAAAATTATGGATAGCTTTTGGTTACCTAGAGACAAGGCTTCTTAAATAATTATACTAACAAGAACAATGGTCTTTGTGTCTACACAACAGATTGGGTGTGAGGAAGGAAGAGAAGAGACAACAGTGCGTCATTTATCTCTAGTTCACACTCCTACTAATTGATTGAGCACAAAATATTTACCACAAGAAGAGCTAGAAGAAAGACTATTTTGTCCTTAATCAGTCATAAATCCTCTTGAAATAATATGTGACAACAAGACATCACAGCACAAGACGTATCACCTCACTGGTCTGCTCGGACTGTCCAGTTGCTGTTCATCTCACAGCCAAAGCCAGAGGCCCTGCCATGGCCTAAAAGGCCTCAGGACCGCCCCTGGGAACCTCTCTGCCTTGTTTCTTCACCCGCTCCCCTCCAGCCTCGGTGGCTCTCTCCTGTTCCTTAACTGTGCCACTCGCCCACTCCTGAGTCTCTGCACTTGCTGCTTTCACTGCCCGACGCTCCTCCTCCGGATTTATCTCGAGTGCTTGCTGCAGCATTTTCTTCACGTTTTGCTCAAATGGCCTCTTTCCAGGGAGCTCTTCTCTGACCGCCTTATTAAACCGTACGCCTGTTCTGAACGCCTGGGCCCTCTGTCCCATTTGAATTTTCTGTAGCACACTTGCTCCATCCTACAGCTTACATGATGGTCTGCTGTCTTCCCTCACTGGAGCGAAATCCTTCAAGGCAGGGAGTTTGTGTCGTCAGTACCTAGAACGGTGTTGGGCATGTGGTAGTGATGTGGATTAAGGCTGCCCCAGGTAGAGAAGCCCAAGGTGACCTGGCCTACATGCCGATCTATATGACCCAGTGGATTTTTATGGTATGAATTAGGGCTGCCCCAGGGAGAGAAGCCCAGGGCATCCTCACCTACATGCCAATCTATATGACCAGATTCGTATCTAAAGTTATACGACCGCACAATAACCAGACCCCATCTGCACTGAAATCATTTAACGACTTTTTACATCATCTTTTCTTTTTCCAGTAAAAATAAGTCACGTACCCATTCCTTATAAATTTAGCCCTAACACTCAACTCAGGGCAGCAGCTCTTTACTGCCCATGGGTCCTGTCCCCATGCTATTGTATACTATTCTCTAAATAAAAGAGCACTACTGCCAGACCTTGAGAGTCCAAGAAATCTTTCTTTTGACTCTTTAGCTCGCTGACCCCACATCATTTCGAATTCAATAATTATTTGTTGAATTTGTAAGTGGTAATAAAGTGATTAATGGCTGAAATAAGGCATTTACAGATTGCACTTAGAAAATTCTAAAAAATGAAAAAGAAAAAAGTACACAGTTTAAAAGCAAACTCAAACACTTCCATATTTTGAAAATTGAAAAAGAAATAGCAGATATATCTCTGGGACATTATTTTTTTTCAGTTATTTTGCCCACTGCCAGAATAAGGGAATGGGTTGGCACTATGATAAAACCCTTCAAGATAAAGGGGATAGGTGAGGCCAACTGACTGACCATCTGAGGAAAGAATAAGAGAGAACAGTAAATCATGCTGTTGGGGGACAAACTAAAATAGTCAAAGAGATCAGGAAGCTCTGAAGAAGAAAGTGCTTTAAAGAAATCAGACTTACAGAGCAGAGAAAAGAGAGCAATTAGAGTGAAGAGGAGACGGACAGCCACAAAGGGAAAACTGGACCTCGCAGGCAGAGAACGGTCACGTCAACATGAAGAAGAGCAGAAATAACAAAGAACAGAAGATGCA
The DNA here is from genome assembly GCF_041296265.1 of Equus caballus. Taxonomy (NCBI): domain Eukaryota; kingdom Metazoa; phylum Chordata; class Mammalia; order Perissodactyla; family Equidae; genus Equus; species Equus caballus. Next base: position 18,274,190 of record NC_091712.1, on the reverse strand, counting down.
GCTGAAGCAACAACCCGTGGTCAAGGTCACCTCACAGTCTCTAAAGACTTCAGTTGGGAAGGGGCTTCCTATTTTTTTATGACCGAGTGTAAGAAAACAACCCTGACAGTTAAGGTTTCCAGAAATGAGACTAAATATACTTTATAGAGCCATTCCAAAAGGGAATGGGCTAATTATGATGCATTTAAAGGTAACGTGCTTCAATTGATCTTCAAAAGTTTATACGTTACAGTGGAAATAAAATCACACAGGAAGAGCAAAGATGTTCAAAGGAAAAGGAGGCTGACGGTGGTCTGGCACCAAGGGAATCTCGTTGGGGTGACTAGCTTCCCCAGCAGGGGAGAGCACTGCTCAGTGAGCAGCCTGGGCAACCTGAAACCACGGACTCCCAGACCACAGGTGTGGAGGCTGCCACACCACTCCTTCTCCTCAAGTTCCCTGCCATTTAAAGAAGGGTATACTGGGGTAGAAGAGCTTATCAGTTGGCTTCATGACCAATAATCAAGAGCTAATCACAAGAAATCTGTGGGGTGAAAAGATAAGGCCTTTGAGGGTAAATTCAATGTACTCAGGCTCGCTTGGATCTACTGGGAAGTACAGACAAGGGTGACAGTCTCCATGAGGGTGGTATTGAGTCCCATTTCCCAGACAGAAGGGGGAGCTCTCATGCAGTACCACTGGAGGTCGATTACAGGAAAGACAGTCAATTATAGACCCAACAAAAAGAAGTCATCAACAGGAAGAATCATCAATTACAGACCCCAACAGGAAGAAATGTGCATTACATCCCAAATAGAAATGACGACCCCAGCAACTCAGCCAATGAGAAACCATTACCACCCTGAATTCTTGCTTTTCTCCAATGGATTTTCATTCAAAACAACCGTTCCCAATTTCCTCCTTTTTCCCTATAAAATAATGTTCTTCTCCTTTGATTGCTGGACTTGCCTATGGCAAGCATGCAGGTCCTGAATTGCAATTCTTTGGTTTTTCCCAAATAAACTCATTTTGCAGTTAAAATAATTGGCTGCTTTGGGTTCATTTTTAACAGAATGAAGTGATGGGGAATGATATTGATGTATTACAAGAAATGCAAGGTGGGAGAAAGAGGCAAGGCCACAAACACAGAAGAATAAAGTACCCCTAGGAATTATTTAAATGTCCAGCAACAGGGTACTAATAAAATAAGCATCCAACCATCACATAATATCATGTAGCAGTAGAAAAGAAGAATGAGTTGGACTGATATGAAACACTCTCCAAGATGCGACACTTATAGTATGCTATCACTTGCATTTAACAAAAACACTGAGATATACACACAAATATATTCCTATGTATGCACAGAATATCTCTTAAAGGAAACAAAAGAAACTAGTATTAGTGGTGACCTTCAGGGTGAGGGCACTGAGGAGCACTAAAAGGTCAGGATGGGAAAAATCCTTACTTTCCACTCTCTGTGCCTGGCACACAGGATGTGTTTATAAATATTTGTTGAATGAATAAAAGGAAAACAAAACTTTCCATTTTGAATCGATTTTAAAAAGGGGTTTCTTTTGGGATATCTGTGACGGGTAAGTGTGTCTGCATAAATGACTGTATCTAGATTACACACTGAGAGTGGCTCACGTTTTCTATTTTCTTTGCCTACTTAATGACAAGAATTGCTAATAATAAGGGAAGCAATCTAATAATCTGACAGGCAGTACATAACTAGCCCCCAAAGTTAAGCACTGAGAAGTATGAGAGCTCATTACCTCCTAAGGACAATTGAGTCCTGAGAATTATTCGTCCAAACATTTGGCTCTTTAGGATAAAACAAGGCAATTTGCAATAAAGGTCACTTATGTTAGAATAACTACAGGGGTTTTTTTTTTTTTCTTTTTAAAATATTTTGAACAATAGGAGTCTTTAGAGAAGCTGAAAATGCCATTAAATTTTTAAAACGCTAAGATGGTAGGACTGTAGGAAGTCTTTCTTGGCAGTGTGGCTACAACAGCGGTTTACTCCACTACACATTTACAAGGCCTTTCAGACAGTGTGATCTAAACCCTCACCTGCCACCTACTAAATTACGGATCTCATAGAACTGTGCACTAAATAGGAAGGAGAGATTTCCACTGACATTCATAATTTCTGGAAATCCTGCAAAATCACCCATAACACAGTTAAAGAGATGGAAAGGACTCTCAGGCACTAAACGTGGATTTTTATTAACTGAAAACATAAAGGGCTCACTCTGTAAAATTAATTTTGCACAATTATACAATGCGAATACTTAGGATTTTAAATGTGGGCTGTTTTTAATATGTTAAGCATATTTAAAAAACTATTTTGAAAAGTGACATTTACAGCTGGTGAGAAATTGATCTAACTGTGGATTAAAGGGAAACGAGGAGGATAGAGTCCATATTATGGTCTAGAATCCACGCTGGGTCTTTTCATTGAACTCTCACACAAACTCTGCAAATAAATATTATTGTTCTCCTTTCACAGATTAAGAAAAATGAGGCTTAAGGAAGTTAAGCTAAAGTCGACCCAACCTGGATCTGTCCCATTACAATTCGAAGCAATAACCTTCTCTTTCACACTTCCCTCAAAAGGAGGAAAATTATAATATAAAGTTGCCCTAATTAATTCAAAGTATAATATTATTTCTGAATTTTAAGGAGAAAAAACAGAAAATTTGCAATAGAAATGGCTTATCATATCCTAAAACTTTGATTACCATTAACTGATTCTTTCTGAAAGCCTGCTTATTAGACAGAACTCATGAAAAATTAATAGTCATTCTAAGATGAAAGCAGATTTTTAGAGTTGAATTTGCCATTTACTATCCATAGGATTCTGATAAATCTAATAAGCTTGCCAGATATTTGTTTAGAGAAAGTGCAATGTGGGTCCCCCTCCTCCATCACCACCAAAACACGTGATCTGATGGATATGGTTGCAGGGCAGAGGCCGCAGAAGGAAGAATGAGGGCTCAAGAGTACTAAGTGCCTACACCTATGCCAGCTTGATCAAACCGTTTCACAACACAGCTGGCATGGACAATATTAAGAGACAAGTACATTCGGCAGGCAATTCTCTAGACGGCCACAAACAACTCCCTTCCTGATTTCCACTGGCAGAACCAAGGCCTACTTCGTTGCTTTGAAACAAAGTTATTCCTGGTCGTCCCTTTGTTGGCTTGGGCAGAGTTCCTTTATTCCATCTGTTGGGATTCACAGGCCTACTGCTGAGCACGGAGAAGAGAGCAGGTAGGGCAGGAGACAGACTCCTTGCTCCTGAAACAGGCTTCCTGGATCCAGGCTCAGAACAAAAGTGCTGCCAAGTCTTAGCCACAAAAGAGCCAAAATTTTTAGGTGTTATTTAGGTTTTAATTTTATTAAACTGAAAAACTCTATTTTCAGTTTTATTTGTTGGCATCCCTGTTCTCCCTCCCACTTGGCTTTCAAATAATAAATTCCAGTTTGGGTTCAAACTGTTTCCCAAGATGGTCTCTGGTTAAAACAAATATGATAAACTCTGGAGAAGTCTGAGATAAAAGAAATGCCTCATAACACAAGGGAGCTCAACTTAATCTTGCTGAAAAACCTATAAACACATTTAGCCACTGCCTACCCTCTCCCCAGGGCACTGTCCAGCCTCTGTGGCAACAGAGTCAACAGAATTTATTGAGCGTGGACCGTAGTGAGCGCCCTGTAAAATGTACTGGCAACAAGCACAAGTGTTCTTTTGTTTCTAAGGGCTCAGGATGCCAAATATCATTTCTAGTGCCCATATCTGTAGCACTAAGACCTCCAAGAGTCATTACATCTGGGGCACAAATTTCAGGAAATTTGACACTATATAAAGGAAATAAACACATTCCCAACTGGGTATCTTGTATTGCGAGTCTAGTTTTGCCCATTCTCCTTGGCATACTTGCTCTCCTCTGAGCTAGCTCCCTGCCCTTCCTCCTGTAAAAACACCAGTGATACCCAGGCACCTTCCATTCAGCACGGGCCTCTGAGAGCTGTCTTGCCAAACAGTGAAGTTACCTCCCAGTTTAGCAAGAAAGGGAATTCTTGCTTTCTGAGCACCAGTGTTTCTTTATTTCCTGGCACTTACCAATACTGTTTCTTAAACATTATTCCAATGATAGGGAATATTTTATGTGTCAGACGCTGAGCAAAATATTTTACATGCATTATCTCATTTAATCCTTACAATAACCTGAGTTAGGAATTACTGTTATGTACATTTTACAGATAAAGATTTTGCAGCTGGTAAGTAACAGCGCTGAAACTCAAACTTTGGCCCATGTGACTCCCAGGGCTCTTCCCACCTCTATGTGCTGATGGTAAGCTATTATGTATCATTATGGCCACTGTCACACTCTCCAGTGGAAGGAGCATGGGTTTGGGGTTCAGACAGACGTGGTTTCAACTCCTGGCTCTGTCCTATGGCTTGGGAAAGTCACTCTTTGAGCCTAAATGTTCTCATTTATGAAATGGGCATAAAAGTATCTGGCTACAAAGGTCACTGTCAGGATTAAATGGAAAAAGTACCCCTGAAGGTGCCAGGGTAGTGCCTACCACAAGTTAGTGCTCAGCAGACACTGGTTTTCCACTTTCACTTGGCAAAAAGTATGAGGTTCCTGACATGGAATCATACGGAAATAGTACTGAATCCTTAAACTGGTGTTTCTTTTTTGAGAGGTAAATGAAGGTAAGAGGGAAGAAATGGCTATTGCTTGTGAATAACGCTCCTGATAAAATCATAAAGCATTTTTTCTTTCATGCCTCTCCCCTGCCATCCACTCTGGGAGTTCAACTTTCCCTACATCTGATCCATCCTATTAGGCTCTCTTACTCCCTGTCCCTAATTTTTGCAACTCAGTTGAGAAGGTGCTAATCAGATGAACAATTCTAGTGAATAGGAGTTAACATGTGCCTTTTAAAGAGCTGTTTTATGGGGACACTCTTCTCTCCTTTTCTTTATATTGAGTATTGATGCTAATTGTTGTTGCTCTCAAACCTAGCAGGAAAGAAGGCACCCACCCTCGTAGACAGTTCATGGAGTAGGAGTGAGCCCAGGTCTCAGTGGCCTTGTGAGGAATGGGGCCTAGAGTAGGACTAAGGATGCTGGTCACATCTCTGGAGGACGGTGAGAGCAATGGCTGTGTGATTTCTCAATTCAGAAGAGAAAACATGTGGACTCTCACAGAGGGCAGGGGCAGGACAACCTGAATTTTGAAAGCACTTTCTTGCAGATTTCAGTATTTTGTGGAGGAAATCAGGATAGCTTGAATATAGAAAGAAAAGTTTGGCACCAAAAGAGGTACTGCAGCCCATAAAGCTGAATAAATTAGATATGTAATATATTATAAAGCAAGAAGAAACAAGCATTCTTTATGGAAGAATTTAAAAGCTATTTACCTAAAATATAAATGGCAATAAAAGAAAAAAATAACATAATGTGGTTTGTTAAATCCAAGTAACTAATTATTCTTTTTGAGCCATACAATGTCCCAAATGAAAATAAAACTTAAAAAGCTCTATCATTTAAAATATATTTTCATAATTTTCAATTTCAATGAATTTCCCCTTCATTTTAATGAATCCCCCTTTTATCAGTCCTTATTTCTGGGAGGAATTGTTTTTAATTTCAAGTGCTTCTGATGAAAAAGAGTTGAAAGCTAGATGAAATATTTTTATTTTTAATACATTTAGAAAGATAAAGTTATCTTTCTGTAAAAACAAAATTGTTACATACACAAGATTTTATTCGTTATTATAAAACAATCAATCTTGTATTTTTACCCAAATCTACGAATGACTGAGTAACACAAAAATTTAACCAAGAGCTAATGATCTATGGGGGACACAAAGCAAGACAAAGAGAAACTTTTGAAATACTTTATTAATGCCATCCTCCCATTATTCATTTTGCTGTTAACATTACTAGAACTGTTAATATTCAGTTGAGTCAGAGAGCTGAAATTGAGAAGAGCTTGTTAACTGAACTTCATCAAGGTAAAAGCAGAGAATCACTTCATTTGACATGCTATCACCCATAACAAATACCTGTGCACACTGTCTTTCCAGGAGATTCTGACATTTTCTGTTTCAGCTGCTTCTCAGGCCTGGTGAGCATGGAAACATCTCCTGCAAAAGAGCTGCAGTAAGCTGCACAGATATCTCACAGCAAGAAATCTTCCACCAACAAATTACAAAGCAGCCCCTTCTTTTTTAATCTTCTATTTCAATATCAGTTGGAACAGTTAAGCATCTGGGATGACTAACAAAATGACAGTTGGTGAAGAAAACCTTTTCCTTCATGGGATAAACAGAAAGATAAGGTTTCAGCACCAGAATGTGTAGTCAGTTGGAACAATTAAACTAGGACACACACAGAAGGTTGGAAGGTTCTTGCCTTCGGTCAAAACACCAGGATTATGAAACTAAAGTGGGAAAGACCACAATGTTTCAAAAACAGCATAATTAAGAGCAAGGGACTAGAATCACAAAGATATTTTTATACTGTAATTTCAAAAGTAGATTTACTTTATATACATACAACAGGCATTTTTGAGTGTGTAAAGTGCAACTTAAAAACTGAAATAATTGTTCCACTGCTTTATAGTATAGTTTTACAGATGCTTCATCTTCACTTCTGATTTATCTTCAACTCACAGTGATTTATAACATTTTTTGCTGCAAGTTTTCCTGTACCTCAGCTTTTATGTCAAATAATTCATGATTTGTAACTATGACTGCAGACCATGTATTCCTTTGTTATATCAATAATTATTCCCTAAAACTCCTGCTTGGTAAGTCTTGACTGTTACTTACTTCTTTAATCAAGGCACACCTTACCTTAACATAGAGAGACCCCCTACAATACTGACACTTTGAAGAAAGTAAAGAAAAAGACGATGAAGCACCAGGCACTGACTGGTGCTGAGGTAACTGGATTTGTGGTGGTTGCCTTTGTGAGGCTGTATGAGTTAACCGGCATACACAGATTCTGAGGTACAGCTCATGTAATCGATGCTGACCTGAGCTACTACAAAGAGCGAAGTCATCAGAGTTTGAAAGCTGTGGGCCACTATGGACTCCTTTTCTTCTGAATTCTGCCTGGCTTCTCCTCCATTAATACCTTTATTGTTCTTAGGGTGACAACTTCAAAACCTGGTTGAAGGAAACATTTACTCTCATTTACAGGTTAAGAGCATGTAAGAGTTAACTCTCCATTTTCCCTTAGAGATGGAACGATTCGCAGTCCACCTGCCTGCCTTCTCTTTTCCTCGAAGCTGTGCACGTTTGTACACGTGCACATGGGGAGGTACTTCTGGTTCTGGAGCTGGCTTCATGGCTGATCATCCATGTACATCCCCAGAATATTGTGGGTTCACACCACTGCTGTCTTCCTACAGCACCTACCCTGAGCGGCTCCACCCTGTGCTTTCCACTCCTGCTGCCTGCTGCTTAGTGCTGGAGAAATCTAACCACTGTAACACTGGACAGCATTACACATTTACGGTTTCCAGTCTCGAACTGCAGACCTACTCCACAATGTGCGTCTTCTCCCTAACAGGCTCCCCTCACTTCCTCACTGGAGCTAGCCCAGGTTTCTCCTTCTACCTGACCCCCAGCTTACCCCACCGAGCCCCACAGCTCTCTCTCTTGCCAATGATTTTTGGCATTGACTTTGCAATGGAATGAATATTTGTGTCCCCTCAATATTCATATGTTGAAATCCTAATCCCCAGTGTAATGGTATTTGGAGGTGAGGCCTTTGGGAGGTAATTAGATCATGAGGGTGGAGCCCTCATGAATGGGATTAGTATCCTTATAAAAAGACCCCAGAGAAGTCTCTCACCTTCTCTCCGCCATGTGAGGATACAAGGAGAGATGGCAGTCTGCAACCCAGAAGAGGGCTCTCACCAGAACCTGACCATGCCGCTACCCTGATCCTGGGCTTTTAGCCTCCAGAACAGGAGAAATAAGTTTTTGTTGTTTGTAAGCCACTGGCACTTTGTTACAGCGGCCTGAAGTGACTAAAACCTCATGGAGAACAGAGAGGTCCTCAAGTAGGAACTCATTCACCATGGCTTCTTTCTATTTCTACACTCTCTTCTTTAATTATACAACACAAATAAATTTACCTTTTCTGGGGGGGGGGAGGGTGAGGAGTGAGAAGCCCTATCATTCTATGCAACATCCACCTCAAGTCCTGAAATATTAAAATGTGCATCTCAGAGTAAGGAAATGGAGTATTCCCAACCCTGTTCTGGGCCCCACACTTATCCGCAGGCCCTCGCACTGCCTCAGGGACCCTGCACCACCAGTGGGCTCCCCAGCGATTAGGGAGGCCGTCCCTGACCATCCTATCTAAAAGCAGCTGCTCAGCCCCCTGCAATCGCTTGCTCCTTTCTTTCTCTGCTTTAATTGTCCTCATGGCACTTATCCTTATAACGAGATTATATTCTCTGTCTCCTCCCACTGGAATGTAAGCTCCAAGAAAGCTGGGGCTTGTTTTGTCCACTGCCAGGTCTCCAGTGCCTAGATCTGTGTCTGGTACATGCAGTTGCACAGTACATTAATTACTAAATGTGTGAACTCTCAACTGTATTGTCGTTTTCTTCTTTGTTTTAGCTGAACACACACACACACACACACACACACACACGCAAAACAACAATAGAGTCCTTGGGCTTGATCTCCTCCTTAAGTTACTGTCCTATCTCCTTTTCCTCATGAGAAAATTTACTGTAGATAGTGTATATGTTCCTGTTTCTGCTCATCAACTCCTATTCTTTCCTCAACCTCTCAAACTCTAAACTCCATGATGAAGTTCTGCAAGTCCCTGTGTCAGGAGTCAGACGCAGTGCTTAACCTAGTATCTCACTTAATCCTCTACCAGCTCCTGACATTAACATCTCCAGTCTACAGACGTGGAAACTGAATTATTTCTTGCAAGGTCACAAAGCTGGTGAGAGTTGGATTTGAACCCAGGTCTGTCTGGCACCAAAGCTGTTCTCCTTCCATTCCAATACACTGAACTCTGAAAAGCGTTTTGCAGTTATTCCATTTATATGTCAATCTCCTCGAGTGGCTGGTGAGTGCCACATAAGCCATCTCTATGTGGAGAAAATAAAGATCTTTTTGACTAAGATTTTCCAATCAGAGAGCCTAACTGTCCAGAGAGGGAGAGCTTCCTTTTTTAACAGGAATCTATAGCACGGTTGCTGGAGAGGCAGTTAATGAAATTTACACGGAGTGAGTCCCTTTGCAATGCCCTAGTGCTTAAAAGCCAGGCTCTCACATGAGCAGCCTTCTTTTACAGAGCTCCTGGTGAACAAATCAGGCTTATGCCAAATGTAACTTTTTTAAAGGAACAATTACACAATAAATTTATTAACACTTTTTTTTAAGATTGGCACCCGAGCTAACGACTGTTGCCGATCTTTTTTTTTTTTGCTTTCTCTCCCCAAATCCCCCCAGTACATAGCCATATATCTTAGTTGTGAGTCCTCTAGTTGTGGCATGTGGGAGGCTGCCTCAGCATGGCCTGATGAGCAGTGCCATGCCCGCGCCCAGGATCCAAACCAGTGAAAACACTGGGCCGCCGAAGCGGAGCGCGCAAACTTAACCACTTGGCCACGGGGCCGGCCCCTATTAACACTTTTAGGTACTGACAAAAAGTTCTTTTATGATAAGCAAAAATGAAGGAAAAAAATCATTACTCAGGTCTTTAATAATTCTGCATATAATATAAATTTCCTAGATATGTTCGAATCCTATCCCATTTGTTTCTAAAACTGGGGTCATCGGAGAACACTAGGACTGAATGAAAAAGTCTACAAATGCTGAAAGAATTTCTAAATTCTTTATGTGGTAAGTCCTGCCCCTTTAGTAAACTTGATAAAACATGGGTGCTGTGGGATACTGTTCAGATCCGGGGAATTTTCCTTTTTTGAGGGGTGGGGCAGGCAGTTCCTCAGGGAAAACAAGACAAATTGCATTACCTGTAAGAAAGAGAGCAGAGGCGGCTTTGGGTCTTCCATTTACTACTGGAATGAGCCTGAGCAAGATAATAATCCTTTTGGCCTTAGCTCCTCCACTTTAGTAAGAGAGGATCGCACTAGATTGTTTCTCAAAGCATGGTCTGCAAACTCTGGGGAGGGTCCCAACACTCTATTTTTGTATGAATATTAAGATGTCGTTTGCCTTCTCCACGGCGTTCACCTTTACACATGCAGTGATGGGCAAAAGAGACAAAGGGCACACGTGCTCTGGCACCTTAGCCTGAATGAAGGCAGTGACAGCAGCTGCGTTCTTCACCACCACACTCACTCAGCAGAACAACGAAAAAGCAGTATAAAGTTTTAGTTTTATTCCACCTTGATCCTCACATGCCTTTTTAAGATTCTGTGTGATGAAAAGGCTCCCACTCATCGAGCACTTCTGCTATATGATGTTTGCCCTGAGGAAAAGCACTTGTGCAGTCAACTGTTTGAGCTGTGGAGCGGAATTAGCTGCTTTTTTCATGGAATACCATTCTTACTTGAAAGAACATCTGACAGACATATGTTGAAAGAACATAGACTTGGGTATTTGGCAGACATTTTCTCAAAAGTGAACGAATGGAGCCTGTTATTATGAGAAAAAACATCTGACAGTAACTTGCCAGTGATAAAAATCATTCTTTCAAGCCGCAGTTAGAATTTGGGAAAACTCGAATCTGTCACCAGGAGCTTAAAGTTTCCCAGTGTTTAATGGTTTTTCAGATGAGACTGGTGGTTACAATAACAAATATGATTTTAAAAATAGTGTCTAAAATTACACTTACAGAAGATTTGCATAACTCAGTGAACTAATGTTTCCTAATGTCCAATGCCTGATTTTACATGGATGGGTAAAAGATCATTCAAGTGTAAGACAGACCAAAATGTAACAGGACACAAGAAGTACAGTGACATAATTTCAAATTCCACATTACAACTCTAAGAAGTTACCTGATTCATTTAAAGTCAGCTATAGTTATCTGACATGTTTTGGTATAGTAGCAAAGAAAAACATCCACAATTATCTGAAAAGACTATTAATATAGTCCCTCCTTTCCCAGCTACTGTAAAGCTGGATTTTCTTCAAATACTTCAACATAAACAACGTATCACAACACACTGAATGCAGGACCAGATATGAGACTCCAATTGTTTTCGTGAAGCCAGACTTTAAAGATACTTGCAAAAAACGTTAAGTCAATGCCATTCTCACTGGGTTTTCTTTTGGAAAATAGAGCCAATTACATTAAATATGTTATTTATGTTAAGCTTTAATAAGCTTATTATTATTTTAAAATGAATTCACAAATATATATTTTTTCAGTTTATAATCTTGAATATGGCAAATATCAAATAGATATAACTGACATAAACAAATGTTCTTTAGAGCCCTCAATAATTTTTTTGAGGGAAATACCTTATTTTCTATATTAATCGTGTTAGACAAAATTTCCACAGAAACTTAAAATCCTATTTTAAGTTGAATAATGTGTTGAAAGGTGGTAGGAGAGTTCAATGTTTAAAGAAATCATGTTGTAAATCCTTTACATTCATGAAGAATACTTTTGCCTTATAATTGCTTACCATTTTTTTTACTTGATCGAAGGTAAGTTTTTATTTTTTTTAATTGAGGTAACTTTGGTTTATAACATTATATAAATTTCACATGTACATCATTTATTTTGACTTCTGTATGGAGTGCACTGTGTTCACCACCAAAAGCTTACTTGCCATCCATCACCATACATATGTGTCTCTATATCCCTTTTGCCCTACCCCCATCCCCCTTTCCCTCTGGTAACCACTACTCTGTTCTCTTTGTCCATATGTTTATCTTCCGCATATGCGTGAAATCACGTAGTTTGTCTTTCTCTATGTGACTTATTTTGCTTAGCATAATACCTTCAAGGTCTATCCATGTTGTCACAAATGTCCGGATTTTATCCTTTTTTATGGCTGAGTAGTATTCCACTGCATATATATATCTTCTTTATCCATTCATCTCTTGATGGGCACTTAGGTTGTTTCCAAGTCGTGGCTATTGTGAATAATGCTGCAATAAACATAGGGGTACATAATCTTTTTGAATTAGTTTTTTCGTGTTCTTTGGATAAATACCCAGAAGTGGAATAGCTGGATCATATGCTAGCTCTACTTTTAATTTTTTGAGGAATCTACATTTTGTTTTCCATATGGCTGCACTAATTTACATTCCCACCAGTAGAATATGAGGGATCCCTGTTCTCCACATCTTTTCCTACACTTGTTATTTCTTGACTTTTCAATAATAGCCATTCTGATAGGCATGAGGTGATACCTCATTGTGGTTTTGATTTGCATTTCCCTAATACTTAGTGATGCTGAACATCTTTTCATGTACCTGTTGGACGTCTGTGCATCCTCTTTGGAAAAATGTCTATTCAGATTCCCTTCACATTTTTTTATTGGGTTGTCTGTTTTTTTTTTTTGTTGAGTTCTAGGAGTTCTTTGTATATTTTAGATATTAACCCTTTACTAGATATATGATTTGCAACTATTGTCTCCCAATTGGAAGGCTGTCTTTTCATTTTGTTGATGTTTTCCTCTTCTGTGCAGAAGCTTTTTAGTTTGATGTAGTCCCATTTACTTATTTTTTCTTTCATTCCCCTTGCCTGAGGAGACATATTCAAAAAGATATTGCTAAGATGGATGTCCAAGAGTGTACTGCCTATGTTTTCTTCTAGGAGTTTCATGGTTTCAGGTCTTACATTCAAGTCTTTAATCCATTTTGAGTTAATTTTTGTGTATGGTGTAAGACAGTGGTCTACTTTCATTCTTTTTTTTTTGGTGAGGAAGACTGGCCCCGAGCAAACATCTGTTGCCAATCCTCCTCTTTTTGCTTGAGGGACATTGTCCTTGAGCTAACATCTATGCCAATCTTCCTCCACTTTTTACATGGGATGCTGCCACAGCATGGTTTGATGAGCGGTGTGTAGGTCCACACTTTGGATATGAACTCACAAACCCCAGGCCGCTGAAGCGGAGTACATGAGCTTCACCACTATGCCACTGGGCCAGCCCCTACTTTCACTCTTTTGTATGTGCCTGTCCAGTTTTCCCAACATCATTTATTGAAAACACTTTCCTTTCCCCATTGTATGTTCTTGATTCCTTTATTGAAAATTAGCTGTCCCTAAACGTGTGGGTTCATTTCTGGGCTCTCAATTCTGTTCCATTGATCTGTGTGTCTGTTTTTCTGTCAGTACTATGCTGTTTCAATTGCTCTAGCTTTGCAATATACTTCGAAATCAGGGAATGTGATACCTTGAGCTTTGTTCTTTCTTCTCAGGATGGCTTTGGATATTCAGGATCTTTCGTTGTTTCATATAAATTTTAGGATTCTTCTATTTCCATGAAAAATATTGGGATTTTGATAGGGATTGCATTAATCTGCAGATTGCTTTAGGTAATAGGGACATTTTAACTATGTTTATTCTTCCAATCCATGAGCACGGGATATCTTTCCATTTCTTTGCGTCGTCTTCGATTTCTTTCAACGTCTTATACCTTTCAGTGTACAGGTCTTTTACCTCCTTGATTAAAATTTATTCCTAAGTATTTTATTCCTTTTGTTGCAATTGTAAATGGGATTGTATTTTTGATTTCTCTTTCTCCTAGTTTGTTGTTAGTGTATAGAAACATAACTAATTTTTGTATGTTGATTTTGTACCCTGCCACTTTACTGTACTTGTTTATTATTTCTAATAGTTTTTTGGTAGATTCTTTAGGTTTTTCTACATATAAAATCATGTCATCTATGAATAGTGACAGTTCTACTTCTTCCTTTTCAATTTGGATATGTTTTATTTCTTTTTCTTGTCTAGGACTTCCAAAACTATGTTGAATAAGAGCGGCAAGAGTGGGCATCCTTGTCTTGTTCCTGTTCTTAGAGGGATAGCTTTCAATTTTTCATCATTGAGTATGATGTTAGCTGTGGGTTTGTTGTATATGGCCTTATTATGTTGAATTACTTTCCTTCCATACACAGTTTATCACAAATGGATGCTGAATCTTGTCAAATGGTGTCTCTGCATCTATTGAGGTGATCATGTAATTTTTATTCTTCATTTTGTTAATGTGGTGTATCAAGTTGATTGATTTGTGGATGGTGAACCATCCCTGTATCCCTGGAATAATCCCACTTGATCGTGGTGTATGATCCTTTTAATGTACTGTTATATTCAGTTTGCTAATATTTTGTTGAGGATTTTTGCATCTATGTTCTTCAGCGATGTTGGCCTGTAATTTTCTTTTTTTCTGTTATCCTTGTCTGATTTTGGTATCAAGGTAATGCTGGCCTCATAAAATGAGTTAGGAAGCATCTCCTCCTCTTCAAAGTTTTGGAAGAGTTTCTGAAGGATAGGTATTAAATCTTTGAATGTTTGGTAGGATTCACTGGGGAAGCTGACTGGTCCTGGACTTCAGTTTTTTGGGAGGTTTTTGATTTTGTTTCCATCTCCTTACTAGTGATCAGTCTATTCAGATTCTCTATTTCTTCCGGATTCAGTTTTGAGAGATTGTATTATTCTAACAATTATCCATTCCACTTATCCATTCTAGGTTACTCAATTTGTTGGCATGTAGCTTTTCATAGTATTCTCTTATAATCCTTTGTATTTCTGTGGTACCCATTATAATTTCTCTTTTGTTTCTGATTTTATTTGAGGCTTCTCTCTTTTTTTCTTAGTGAGTCTAGCTAAAGGTTGTCAATTTTGCCTATCTTTTCAAACAACAGCTCTTAGTTTCATTGATCTTTCCTATTGTCTTTTTAGTCTCTATTTCCTTTATTTCTGCTCTGATTTTTATTGTTTCCTTCCTTCTACTGACTTTGGGCTTCATTTGTTCTTTTTTTCTAGTTCCTTTAGGTGTAATGTTAGATTGTTTATTTGAGACTTTTCTTATTTCTTGAGGTAGGCCTATATTGATATAAACTTTCCTTTTAGTACTACTTTTGCTGCATTTCATAGACTTTGGTATATTGCGTTTTCCTTCTCATTTGTCTCCATGTATTTTTTTATTTCTCTTTTGATTTCTTCACTGATCCAATATTTCTTCAGTAGCATATTCTTTAGTGATTTTTCCATCTTTCTTCTTCACAAAAATTTGTGATTTTTCCAGCTTTCTTCTTGTAGTTGATTTCTAGTTTCACAACATTGTGTTTGGAAAAGATGCTTGATATGATTTCAATCTTCTTAAATGTATTGAGACTTGTTTTGCTTCCCAACATAAGGTCTATCTTTGAGAATGTTCCATGTGTACTTGAGAAGAATGTATATTCTGCTGCTTTTGGATGGAATCGTCTATATATATCTATTAAGTCCAACTGGTCTAATGTTTCATTTAAGGCCAAAGTTTCTTTGTTGACTTTGTCTATCCACTGATGTAAGTGGAGTATTAAAGTCTTCTATTG
The DNA here is from genome assembly GCF_041296265.1 of Equus caballus. Taxonomy (NCBI): domain Eukaryota; kingdom Metazoa; phylum Chordata; class Mammalia; order Perissodactyla; family Equidae; genus Equus; species Equus caballus. Next base: position 18,258,684 of record NC_091712.1, on the reverse strand, counting down.
TTATTGTGTTGCTGTCAATTTCTCCCTTTAGATTTGTTAATAATTGCTTTATATACTTTGGTGCTGCTATGCTAGATACATATATATTAGTAAATCCTATGTCTTCTTGATGGATTGTCCCCTTTATCATTAAATATGGTCCATCTTTGTCTTTTCTTACCTTTTTAGGCTTGAAGTCTATTTTGTCTGAAATAAGTATGGCTATACCCACTTTCTTTTGGTTGCCATTTGCTTGGAAAGTCTTCTATCCCTTCACTTTGAGCCTATGTTTGTTTTTAGAGCTGAGACGGGTCTCCTGGAGGTAGCATATTGTTGGGTCTTGTTTTTTAATTCATCTAGCCATTCTGTGTCTCTTGATTGGTGAATTCTATTCATTTACCTTTAGGGTGATTACTGATATATAACGACAGTACTGCCATTTTATCTTTTATTTTCTGGCTCTATATTTCTTGATCTATATTTTTACTGTTTCTTTTTCCTTGTGTTCCTGTCTGACATTTCAGTTTGGTGGTTTTCTGTGATGTCTTTCTCAGTTTCCTCCTTTTTTATGTTTTGTAACTCTGTTCTGAGTTTTTCTTTTGTGGTTACCATCAGGTTTGTATAAAAGGTCTCATAGATGAGATAGTTCTTTTTCTGCTGATAGCATCTTATCTTCATTTGCATATGCAGGTTCTGTCCTTTTACTCTTCCTCTCCCATGTTTTTTTTTTTTGTCACAAATTATCCCTTTTTGTGAGTTTGTTATCACATTGAACTGGTTATGGTTTTTAATACTTCCTTTCCCTTTAACCCTTATTGTTATAATTAAATATTTACTAACCTATTCTGATATAGAGCTTCAATTTTCTGATTCTGTATGTCTCTTTATCACCTTGCTTAAAACTTTGTACACCTTTGCCTTTTCATTCCAGGTATAAGAGCTCTTTTCAACATTTCTCATAAGACAGGTCTAGAGGCAATAAACTGCAGCAGCTTTTGTTTGTCCAGGAAAGCCTTTATTCCTCCTTTATATTGGAAAGATAACTTTCCTAGATTAAGTATTCTTGGCTGACAATTTTTATCTTTTAATATTTTGAACATATCATTCCACTCTCTACTGGCCTGTAGAGTTTCTGCTGAGAAATCTGCTGATAGCCTAATGGGGGTTCCCTGGTAGGTTATTGTTATTTTTACCCTGGCTGCTTTAATATTCTTCTTTTAATCATTGACCTTTGGGAGTTTTAATATAATGTGTCTTGGAGAGGTCTTTTTGCATTGAGATAATTAGGTGTTCTATTAGCTTCATGTCTTGTACATCCAGTTCCTTCCCCAGGTTTGGGAAGTTCTCAGCTATTATTTCTTTAAATAAACTTTCTGCTCCCTTCTCCCTCTCTTTGTCTTCTGGGATACCCATTATCCTTTTGTTGCTTCTTCTAATGGAGTCAAATATTTCTTGTAGAATTTTTTCATTTTTTAAAAATCTTAATTCTGTCTCCCACCTGAATCGTTTTTAGATTTCTATCTTTGAGCTTGCTAATTCTCTCTTCCATATGGTCTGCTCTATTTCCAATGCTTTCTACCATTTTCTTCATTTCATTTATTGAGATCTTCATCTCTAGAATTTCTGTTTGCTTCTTTTCAAGAGTTTCAATCTCTTTGATGAAGTACTCCTTCTGTTCACTAATTTTATTCCTGAGCTTGTTGGACTGTCTTTATGAGTTTTCTTGTAGCTCATTGAGTTTCTTCATGACAGCTATTTTGAATTCTCTATCAGATTGCAATGTTCCATGACTTCAAGTTTGGTTTCTGGAGATCTGTCATTTTCTTTTTGTGATACCATGTTACCATAATTTTTCATGGTACTTGATGAGTTGTTGACCTCTGCCAGCACATTTGTAGTAGTGAACTACAAATTTTTTATTTAGGTAAGCCTTTGTTTATTTTGATTCTGAGCTACTTCTGGTTGTATATGAGAGCCAGTGATTTCCACCCTCCACTGCCTCTGCCAGAGGTGTCATCAGTGCCCTCCGTTGTGCAGCTTGTGCCTCTGAGGTTGCTTGCATCTTGTTGCTGCTGGTGTCGCTGCAGTCACTGCTTTTGGCACTGGGGTCAGCAGGCTGGGGAGGGCCTCTGCTGTTTCTGGGGTCACCTGGATCGTGGGTTTCCCCACCATGAGAAGGGGTGGGAGATGGTGAGATGGGAACTGGCGTCATGGGCACCAAATCTGGTGTTGGTGGGTTCATAGGTGATGCTATCATTTGGGGGGGGAGCTGCTGCTACCAGGCTCTCTGCAGCTTTGGGTGCTACTCTGGCCAGGGGGCTGATGCTTCTGTTGCTGCTCCTGTTGCTGCTCTTGGTTTTTTTGGGGGTGCTGGAACCACGGCTGTTGGGGGTGCTGGGTTCACAGGTTTTGCCACCACTGCTGCTGGACAGGCTGGCGGTGCAGGTGCGGCCAGCACTGCCATGGAGTTGTACCTGGGTCACAGGCACTACTGCGGTTCCTGAAGCCTCCAGTTGTAGGTGCCACAGTGGTTCCTGGAAGCTCTGGTCTCAGGCACTGCTGCCACTGCTGAGATACCAGGGTCTTGGATGCAGACCCCGTTGCCAGGAGGGCCAGGGTTGCAGGTCCACTGCTGCTGCTGGAGGAGGGGGAGGGGGCTGGGTTGCAGATGCTGTAGTGGTTCATGATGCCTCCTGGTATGTGTGCTTCTTCAGTTCCTGAGGCCTCCATTCACAAGCATTGCTATGGTCCCTAAAGCCTCTGTTCATGGGCGCCACCACAGTTCCTGGAGCCTCCGGTCTTGGGGGCCACTGCCACAGCTCCCCTAGTTCCATTGCCTTCACGAGGTCCAGTCCACCCACCCTCAGATGTATCGATGTATGGATCTGTCAGGTGTTCTGCTGTGCTGTATAGAGGATCCTATCTTGGTCTACAGATGTCCTACTGGTTGTAATGTAGAGGAGAGAGACAAAAGGAGCAACTCATGCTGCCATGATGCTGTCACCTGTAGTGTCCTCAATAATTCTTAAGATTGTAGAGGGGTCATGAACCTAAAAAGTTGGAGAACTGTTGAACCAGATGAAATCTAAGGTCCCAGCTCTTTTGAGATTCTAAGATTTTTTTGTTGTTTAAAACAAATCTGGAAATGTCTTGCTTTTGGGTGATAAGTTTTTGTTTCCTTCATCTTTGTTTCCCATGAGAATATAATATGACAGATCCACAGGACAGAGTTTCCAAAATAAAGTATTTAAAGGCAGACTATCTTAATGAAAATATCTATTATAATTAAAATATCACTAGTTGGAAATGTTAGAATACAGCTTACCTGTAATAAAATCCTTGACAAAAATCTTAAAAATATTTAAGAAATATCATCATAAGATTCTCTTGGTAGTATACAGTCTTTTTTCAAAATAAAGCACTGTTTTTAAAGACCCTCCTTTCAACAAAATGCATTCAAAATCATTTTTAATTACCTTGTTAAAACCAAAATAATCATAAGCTGCTGTTTCTAGTGTAAGATGAATGTTGGAATTTCTATAAATGTTTTTAGGATTTTGGTGCCAATTAGTTTAAAGACAAGAACAATACACTTACTCTATTAAAAGCGTTACTGGATTTATGGATTTCTATTCCTATTAGTATTAGATCTTTATAAACAAAAAATGCTTAGCCTATATTTTTGGCTTGTGTAATATCTTAAATACTCCTGTCAAACTTCTTTGCTTTTATCCCTGCTCAACTCATCACACAAACCATCTGCATAAATAAAGATGTAAGCATCTGCTATATGGCAAATGGTCTCAGGGACAGATGTTTTCATCCTTGTGTTCATGTCACTGGGGCTGGATACATTATTTGAACAGATGTACACAATCTGAAAGTGTTGTGTCCCACAGTGAAATGCCTCCAACTGCTTTCTATCAAAGTTCCTAAATGCTATTTGCACCTGCATTTATGTTAATGATATAAAGGCAGCAGGGGTTCTGACAAAGTGAGATGTGATGCTATGAAATATATTTACACGGTTAATTGGAGTTTCTGAGAAACTCTGCTGCCAAATGGTCACACTGACGTTGATATGTGCCCAAGAAGATTATATGATTAGTAGCCTGCTTTTTAAGCAGTGGAAATATGGCTATTTCAAACAACAAGAATACTCATAATCTGATTTTACTAATAAGAATATTCCAAACTCTAGTAGTTTATCTCAAAATAGGAAAATGACTTCCAGTATAAGGTCTACCTAAAAAGTTTTAGGCCACCCAGGTCATTTTCATTTTGTTCTACACATAAATTTCTATAGATACGTGCATGTTTTCCATTTGTACTTCTGTCAACAGCATAACGCACTAATATTCCACAGTGGTATTTTGCAGAGGTTATTACATTGGAAAGTTCCAATTTCCAACATTAAGGAGTTAACCAAAACCAGCTTGAAAATGTCAATTTGTACTTGGTCTGCAACATAAAATGGTACCAAAAGTCCAAGAACAGTATTTACACACTAGTTACGATCAAAATGTTTCCATATGAATGTCACATATTTGGAAACATAATATTTTGGTAATGCATAGGGAATGTTTTTTTTCTCCAAATAATGAGGTCACAAAGCCATGTTAACCACTAAAATGCAAAGTATCAAATTACACTGGTTCTCCTTGCTACTGTGCATTCAATGTGAGGGTTGAAGAGCTAAAGAATTTGCAATAGCAGTTGTCTTTGCAGCTTACTGAGCTAAGAACTTGCGGTCACTTTTAAATAATAGACTACTTTATTAACTTGACACTGATAATATCAACCTTTTATAAAGTTATTATATCTGAGTTAAATGTTACCCCAAATAAGTTTTATTCTGCAAATTATTCTGAGATTTATATTGTGCTTTAAAAGAGTTTACAAGGTGTATTCATCAGTTAATCCTCATTATTCACAGATTCTGTATTTGTGAATTCACCTGCTTGCTAAAATTTACTTGTAATCCCCAAATCGATACTGGTGGCACTTTCGTGGTCATTTTTGGACATGCACAGGCAAAAATTCTGAGTCACTCGATGTGCATTTCTCAGCAGTGACCAATGCTCTGCCTTGTTTCAGCTCTTCTACTATAAATAAGTGTCCTTTTTGTGGTCTATTTAGTGCCACATTTTTTGCATTTTTTTCCTTTTTGTTGCTGATTTCACCATTTAAAGTAGCCTTTAAGTATAGTGCTGACATGCTATCCCGTGTTCCTAAGCATAAGAAGACTATGATGTGCCTTATGGAAAAATAAGTGTTCGACAAGCTCTGTTCAGGCATGAGTTATAATGCTGTGTCTGTCGGGTTCAGTATTAAGGAATCGACAATATATATTAAATGAGGTGTCTTTAAACAGAAACACATATAAAGCTGGGTTCTGCATTGATAGTTGATGAAAATGTTGTGTTGTGATCAGAGGCTCGCAGGAGCCTAACCGTGTATTTGCCCTAGAAGCGATGGGTCAGTGTTAGCTAATTCAGTGTTCACGGTGACTTTATAGGATGTAACTACTGTGAATGACAAGAATCGACTGTACTTATCTCATTTGACTATTTCAGGGCAAGAATAATTATCCCCATTTGAAAGAGAGAGGGACTGAGGCTCACTGATTTAGCCAAGATCACAGAGCCTAAAAAGAAGGGCAGAAGAATAACCAGTGCTCAAGCGTCCAGCTCTTAGCTTTGTGTTCTTTCATGGGACTGAGAGGAGAGTGGAGGAAACCAAGGGGGAAGACGAGAAGAGAAAATAGGAAAGGAGCTTAACAAACAGCTTGAATACCACGTTTGAAAGAGTGAAACTGTAGTTTGATAACAAGAGAAGCCATTTTTAGGTTGAATCCTCATGAAAAGTAAACTCCTGCTTGGACAGGCAGCCCGGCTTTATTAACTGAAGCTGAGCTGTAGGAGAGCAGAGCTTAGTTTGGTTTTCCCTTTTTCTCCTTTGCTCCTTGCTCACTGCCTCTCCAAAGACAATAAATATTTGTTAAATGAACACATACACCTGAGAACTCCAGCTTGGTGTTTCAGTAAAAAGCAAAGATTAAAATGTTTTCACAGCAACTAAGTAATATGATGTTTTTAAAAAAACATTTGAGAGTTTAAAGCATTTTCAACAAAATTTTATATGCATTTGAAAAACCACTACCAAAGACAGAAAATTCATCAGGAAGTTTATAAAGAACCTAACTGATACTCGGACTGTAAATAAGTAAGATCATTTTTCTAAACTTTAAAAAAATATGAATATTAACTAGAAACCCCAAGTGTTCCTTCCCTGAGTTCTAAAATGCTATATTCACTAATACCAAAACATTTATGTCTGAAAGATGTAAGTATATATTTTTACGTCTATAAGAAATGAGAATATATTTTTAGGCTGTGCCATAATTATTTTAAAAACATTTTATTGAATCAGAAAATCCAGGTTTTTTCTTTTTACAGATCCAACTCTGAATTCACATGATAGACAGTAATGGCTATGGCTTCACACTTAAATAATGTACAGGTTTAGAGAACTAGTAGGAGCTGTGCAGCGCATACTCACTAACTGCCATGGTTCCAAAGGGGTCACTCAGACCCACTGGGTCTTGCCTCAAAGCCTCTGCTGTCTTCTCACCCTCATTTATTATTACTCTCATTGAATAAAAATAGCACTCACAATTTGAAAACTATGTTTAAACAATACCAACCAATACCAATATTAGAACGGAGCTGAGAAAAGTGTCAGAAGACTTGTATAGGAAGACCTTCGACTCGCAGCACACTTGCCGAGGAAACGGCACAACTGCATGGTGCACGGCTCGAGAACTCTGAACGCCTCCAGGAAAACACAGCCTCCCTGCACTTGAACGAAAACTCTTTCTTGAGCAATGAACTGGGACTTGTCTTAACCAACTGTGTGGGGACTTAAAGTTCATCCTGCCCTTTTCAAGGTGCAAACTTCAATCCTTAATTGGCATCAACCACAGTGAACTTCTTTCTGGCACAAAAAAACATAAATTGTTCCTGTCAGAGAACTATTTGGCAAAATTGCTCACTTGTGTGTTTCCTTATCTGGCAGGTATATAAATTCACTTGCATTTCCAATCACTGTGTCAGTTTTGTCTTTCCTTCAACAAATTTCAAGTGGAAGTTACAACAACTGTAGTTTACCTTATGATGTTGTTTTCATGCCTTTTTTTCAAAAACATGGTTTATCACTTGCTACAATTTGCTATTTTCCAACACAAAATATCCGTTCTTATATTTCTATTAGCTTATCATTTGGAAAACAACAAACAAAAAAATAAAGTTATGGGAAAACCATAAATCCCCAAATCCTGAATGCATGAGAAGATAGAAAATTGTACCAAAATAAGTCTAATGAAGTTCTGGAGATTCTAAATGTAATACTTTCACACAGACAGGAATAATGACAACACTAAATTATAATGAAAAACTTTTAATATAGTACAAATTATCCTCAGAGTGATATTACAATATTAAATCTCTTCATCCAAAATTAGAAAACATTTAAATAGAAGGCACTAGAATTTCTAATTAGTTTCCTCTAGTTCTTTCCTAGCTTTAAACTCACATCTTGTGCTGAGCAAATGTCATCTCCTCTCTGTTGTGTTTCCTGACCAGCCTCAGAACTTCTGGCCTAACTAACTGTCTCATCATCAGGTTCTCAAAGTACGTCCTAATCAATCCTAGCACAGAATTTATCATGCTTTATTCTAGTTAATTGCATATGTCTGTTGTTCTAATAGGACTTTGTTTCATAAAAGCACAAGCTCTGTCTGATTTACTTTTGGATCATTTATAGCATCCGACACAGTTCCTAGTAAGTATTACCTTGGTGATCATTAAATCTGCTTCTACCACATGAAATTTTGTTAAGAGATCGTATGTTACGCAGAAGATTTTCCCTAAGCCTCGCATCTCTGCTGGTGATGTTCTACCTGAATTTCATACACAAATGTGTATAATACGTGTGTACGTGTTTACAAGTCTGAAATTCAAAAGTACCATAATTTATAGACAGCCATCAATGGTTTGTTAAATAAATCACGCACCATTTAATTAACAAATGGTATACACCCAGGAAACTTCTCACAAATGATTATGTTTGATGACAGAAATATAAACAGAATCATAATTAACAAATGGTATACACCCAGCAAACTTCTCACAAATGATTATGTTTGATGACAGATATACAGAATCATAATTAACAAATCTGGTATTCTTCTTTGTTAAAATATATTAGTAGTAATCCAGGACATGCACAAAGCATTTGAATGGGTAAATGAGTAAATTAATAAAAAGTAGGCAACTCTTAGACCTCATATGTACCATGCTATTTTTCCTTACTGATGCAATTTCCCATGATATAAATTTAATTTCTGCCTACTTTGGTTTAAAATAGCTTTAAGTATTCATATATGTAATTAAGCTTAATATATTTGATCAGAGAGGAAAAAGGGAAATTATCTAAAAATAGATTAAAAACACTCTCTATAAATTTACGATGTGACACAATGGACAAATAGCGAATTTGGATTTTGATAGATGTGGGTTCCAATCCTGGCTCACTTAACTGGTTGGTGATCTTGGGAAAAGTACCTAATCTCCCTGAAGCTTTAAAATAAAGATGATATGGAACTTATCGTGAGGATTAAATAAAACAAAGCATGCAAAGTTGTAGACAGAGTTACTATCACCCAGGAGGCACTTGATTGAGTTCTTTTAGCTATTATATCGCTTTCTCTGTCAAATTCCAGGTTTGGGCCTTAAGCATCTTTGGTCCCAGAAAAGACTGATGAGAAATTTACCAGAGGTATGAAATTTGTAGCTAGGCTTAAAGGCACCTTATTTTCTGGCCAAGTCAAGAGAGGTAACTAGGCTTATGTAACAGCCCAGAAATGTAGACACAAAAACAACACAAAGTAAACCTTGGTCACAAGCAAAGGAGGCAAGAGATGTGAGTGGTGACATGCTTTCCATCCCTCCATCAGCCAGAAACCAAGCGGCTCACTGCTCAGTCACTCGCACACACTCATACCCTTTTAGAGCTGGAAAAGAATGTCTAGAAATCCTGGGTTTATTATCAGGGAAACCGAGGCTTAGGGGCAAAATAACTTGTCTGAGCTTCCATAGCTGGCTGGAGGCAGATCTAGGAAAGGAGCCCAGCTTTTCCAACATTTGGTCCAATACTCTTTCTTCTAAGCAGTCATGCCTGTCCTTGCTTGCTCAGACGAACAAGGTGATACCAGCCAGGACAATGAATTTCCAAACTCTTGATCAGCTACCTACTGTACAAATCTTCCAAAGGATACACACCAGAAAACACTCACAGGAAATGTACACTTTTTCCTTCTAATTAGGGTTTGCTCTCCTCCCTCTCATTCCCATCTCCTTTCTTGCCCCAGCATTCGGGGCTGAATCTTGTGCAAGTTTCAAGGACTCTTACTCTCCCTTTGGCCCAAGGTCTGGATGAGAACCAAGCAAAGGAATGCGATCAGTGTTCACTTCCCATGGGTCCCTCTGATCATGCTTGGCTTTCTAAGACCAGTAGGTATCCCAAGCAGGAGGCAGCCATGCTCATTGTACCACCTTCACAGATGGAGAGAGCCCAGCTATTAAAAACAACCATTAAGAGCAACAGCAACTATCATCTTATAAACACTTACTACACAATTAGCAATATGCTGGGTGATTTAGATATATTATCTCCTTTAATCTCCACGTAACCTATAGGGTAGGACTTACTATCTTTATTTTATAGATTTATAGATAAGAACGCTGAGATCAAGTGACTTACCTAAGGTTATGCAATTCAGTGGTAGAGTTGAGTTTCTAACCCAGAGTTCTTACCAGTTACGATACTACCTCTCTTTTCTGTAGAGAGGTGAAAGAGTGTTTGCTCCAGTTAAACGTTCTTTATAGCAAATTCCCTCCATTCACTAAGTTACATCCTCCACTGAGGCAGCCCCATTTTACATCATTAAAGACATGATTTTCTCACACACACATCAAAACTTCCTTCTGTGCAGAAGAGAAGATGTAAGAGCAAGGGAAACACTTGAAATTCCTCCTAAACAGAGTTTGTTCTTTAGTGAGGAAGAGTTTAATTATTTTTTATTCAGAAGGGACTCTATCTCTACCTGTAAACTGCTTTTCTGAAAGTTCAGGGAGCTCCAATTAAAAAAATCATGATTTTCTTTCAATAAATCATACAGGGGGAAATGGTTTTCTTTAGGTTTCTTTTTAAATGGGTATGGGAAGAAACAGGTCAAATAAATACATAAGAAAATATGCATTTGCAATATCCTTTCTGTCTACATGTGTGTTGTATGTGCATGTGTGTGTGTGCATGAATATGTATCCATACACATATTCTTCTCACTAAGACACACGTGTCATTCTGCATCACTAAATCCAGTACTCCGTAGTTGCTCTTGATCTATCAGCGGCAGCAAAGCCAGCGACTGTGCTGGCTCTGGAAGTTCCATGTGGAACGAGACAGCCCTGCTCTTAAGGAGCTCTCAGTAACGGAGACATGTCCTTATAACCCAGGAGCCATACACATTCAAGTAATTTACCAAAGGAAATCAACTTTCATACGTAATTAGAATTTCTGTTCTTAGTTCCAAGAAATAAGTCACCCTATTGTTAGAAGATAGGGTCATAAAATTAACAATTAATTTATAACACACACATTACCATTTTCCTCAGCATGGCTTATCTTACCTTGATCTTTTGGTGACACTGATAAAGAATTCTGCATTCTGATGTATTTGACTTGAATAGAACTTCCCTAAAAATAACCAAGCACAAATAATAATTAGAACATAATTGAGATGCCATGTTAATACATACAAAAAATATAAATTATAAGCTTTTTAAACAGTCTATTAATAACTATACCTTGTTTTATTGCACTTTGCAGATATTGTATTTTTACAAATTGAAGGTTTGTGGCAACTCTGCATCGAGCGAGTTTACTGGCACCATTTTTCTAACAGCATTTGCTCACTTCAACTTTCTGTGTCACATTTTGGTAATTCTCAAAATATTTCAAAATTTTTCATTATTATTATATTTGTTACTGCGATCTGTGATCACTGATCTCTGATGTTACTATTGTAATTGTTTCGGGGCTCCATGAACTGCACCCATATAAGATAGGGAACTTAATCGATAAATGTTGTGTGTTCTGACAGCTCCACTAACCAGCCGTCCGCCCATCTCTCTCCATCTCCTCAAGCCTCCCTATTCCCTGAGACACAACAATATTGAAATTAGGCCAATTAATAACCTTACAATGGCCTCTAAATGTTCAAGTGAAAGGAACAGTCGCACGTCTCTTACTTTAAATCAAAAGTTAGAGATGATTAAGCTTAGTGACGAAGGCATGCCAAAAGCTAGGCCTCTTACACCAGTTAGCCAAGCTGTGAATGCAAAGGAAAAGTTCTTGAAGGAAATTAAAAGTGAACTCCAGTGTACACACAAATGATAAAAAAGCAAAATCACCTTACTGCTGATACAGAGAAAGTTTTAGTGGTCTGAATAGAAGATCAAACCAGCTACATCATTCCCTTAAGCCAAAGCCTAATCCAGAGAAAGGCCCTAACTCTCTTCAATTCTATGGAGGCTGAGAGAGGTGAGGAAGCTACAGAAGAAAAGGTTGAAGCTAGTAGAGGTTCGTTCATGAGGTTTAAGGAAAGATGCCATCTTCATAACACAAAAGTACAAGATGAAGCAGCAAGTGCTGATGCAGAAGCTGCAGCAGGTTGTCCAGAAGATCTAGCCAGGATAATTAATGAAGTGGGCTACACTGAACAACAGATTTTCAATGGAGATGAAACAGCCTTCTATTGGAAGAAGATGCCATCTAGGACTTGCATAGCTAGAGAGGAGAAGTCAATGCCTGCCTTCAAGGCTTCAAAGCACAGGCTGACTCTCTTGTTAAGGGCTAATGTAGCTGGTGACTTTAAGTTGAAGTCAGTGCTCATTCACTATTCTGAAAATCCTAGGGCCCTTAAGATTTGTGCTAAATATGCTCTGCCTGTGCTCTATAAATGCAACAACAAAGCCTGGATGACAGCACATCTGTTTACAACATGGTTTACTGAATATTTTAAGCCCACTGTTGAGACTTGTTCAGAAAAAAAGATTCCTTTCAAAATATTACCTGGTCACCCCAGAGCTCTGATGGAGATGTACAAGATTGATGTTGTTTTCATTCTGCTAATGCAACATCCATTCTGCAGCCCATGGATCAAGGAGTAATTTCAACTTTCAAGTCTTATGATTTAAGAAACACATTTCGTAAGGCTACAGCTGCCATAGATACTGATTCCTCTGATGGGTCTGGGCAAAGTCAACTGAAAATCATCTGGAAAGGATTCACCATTCTAGATGCCATTAAGAACACTTGTCATTCACGGGAAGAGGTCAATATCAATAACAGAAGTTTGGAAGAATTAACAGAAGAAGTTTGGAATAATTAACAGAAGTTTGGAAGAAGTTGATTCCAACCCTCATGGATGACTTCGAGAGGTTCGAGACTTCAGTGGAGGAAGTAACTGCAGATGTGGTGGAAACAGCAAGAGAACTAGAACAAGAAGTGCAGCCTGTAGATGTGACTGAATTGCTGCAACGTATGATAAACTTCAACAGTTGAGGAGTTGCTTCTTATGGATAAGCAATGAAAAAGTGATTTCTTGAGATAGAATCTACTCCGGGTGAAGACACTGTGAAGACTGTTGAAATGAGAAGAAAGGATTTAGAATATCACATAAACTTAGTTGATAAAGCAGCAGCAGGATTTGAGAGGATTTTGACTCCAATTTTGAAAGAAGTTCTACTGTGGGTAAAATGCTATTAAACAGCATCGCATGCTACAGAGAAATCATTCATGAAAGGAAGAGTCAACCAATGCAGCTAACTTCATTATTGTCTTATTTTAAGAAATTGCCACAGCCACCCCAACCTTCAGCAACCACCACCCTGATCAGTCATCAGTCAGCAGCCATCACATTAAGGCAAGACCCTCCACTAGCAAAAAGTTTATGACTCGCTGAAGGCTCAGATGATGGTTATTATTTTTTAGCAATAAAGTATTTTTAAATTAAGATATGCACATTGTTTTTGTAGACATAATGCTATTGCACACTTAACAGACTACAGTATAATGTAAACATAACTTTTCCATACACTGGGAAAGCAAAAAATTCGTGTGACTTGCTTTATTTTGATATTCACTTTATTGTGGTGGTCTAGAACTGAACCCACAATATCTCCAAGGTATGCCTATAATAAGAAACGAAACGAACTATTAAGAAACTGATGTTTTTATCTTCTTCTCATTTTTATACAGATAGGATTTTACTGAACGTATTGGTGTGGGCTTGGAGAGGAAAGCAATGGCACATTGAGAGATGGGTATTATCTGCATCTCTGCCTTCATGGAGTCAGGGAAATGTGCAAGCAGGCTAGGTTAAGGTTCTCTAAAAATGCTCTGCCTGATAATTTTGTTTCACATACTCTGTTTAAGAAGAAATAACTAAAATGTTTAACAGTAGGGTAAAGGTCATATAATTGCAATATAATCCTTTGATGAAATATAATTCAGTCTTTAAAATGCAATTAGGAAGACTATGTAGCAACACAGAAAATGTTGATGATATAATGCATTGGATGAATATACTAAATGACATACACACTGGAATTACAACTATATAAAAAACAAAGGCACAGAAAATGCACGGCAGACAATAAGCTCATACATATATTGGCATTGTGTTTGGTCATGGAATTACAGGTGTTTTCCCCTACATTTTAGCTATTTTCCAAACTGTCTATAATATGAGGTTCCATATTAATAAACTATTTGAATATAAAAATAAGACAATTAGATTTATTGAAAAAATATAGGTAAATATTTTTATTAGCTTTCAAACTACAAGTGTTCCTAAGCATGACACCAAAGACAGAAGCCATCAAGGTAAAGACTGATGAATTTTTCCAATTAAAATTTTAAGTGTTTTTTAAATAGAAAGTTAGGCAAAATTAAAAGGCACAACTTTTGCTTCCAGCCTACACTGAGTAATAAGAGACCAGATTTGCCCTCTTGCCTGAAATAACCAGTTTAGACTGTTAAAAGACTGTACTTGCCAATTTGAGGATCCAATTCTCTATGAAATTGCCTAAAAGCAAGTATAGTAAAAAAAAAAAAAAACCATAGATAAAGTATAGGAAACAATATTTCAAAACACTAGACATCAGGTCACAAGGAAATCTTTGAGAGACAGGAAACAAATGAGATGAGCCCTATGACTATGTTGTAGGAAGGGAGAACCCTAGTGGAGATTCACAGAGTAATGGAGAACAGAGAGCTAGAGAGAGAGAGAGAAATGAAGTATTCCCCATCAAGTATTCATTGTGTCTTGATCAGCACATCCAAGTAAGGCAACTACCCGAGGCCAGGGAAAGATCCAAGATGCTCAACACTCACAGAAGGACAGGAATACTGCCTGTTTCTGCCAGCCAGACTGAAAATTCACAGGAAATTGGGTAGTACAAAGAAGGGTCTTGCCTTAGCCATCAAGGGGAAAAATTAGTCCTAGACTGAGCATTTCTCTGGTTTCAAGATCTAAGGGATCGAACTGTTTCCAAGTGTCTTAACCGTGTATCAGAACAAAGCTCAAGAATATTTATAGAAATACAAAAATATCCATCACCCAACAAAGCAAATTCATAAGGCCTGACATCTAATAAAAAATCATCAAGCATACAAAGAAGCAGGAAAACATGAGCCATAAAGTAGAAAATAATTAAAACTGACCCTGAACTGACACACATGTTAGAATTAGCAGACAAGGACATTAAGTCTACAATTGCATTTCTTTTTTTTTTTTTTTAAAGATTTTATTTTTTCCTTTTTCTCCCCAAAGCCCCCCGGTACATAGTTGTGTATTCTTCGTTGTGGGTTCTTCTAGTTGTGGCATGCGGGACGCTGCCTCAGCGTGGTCTGATGAGCAGTGCCATGTCCGCGCCCAGGATTCGAACTAACGAAACACTGGGCCGCTTGCAGCGGAGCGCGCGAACTTAACCACTCGGCCACGGGGCCAGCCCCTACAATTGCATTTCACATGTTCAAAAAGTCAAGTATAGAGAGGAAAGATATAAAAAAAGACCCAAATAAAATTTCCATAAATGAAAACTATAATATATAAGATGAAAATACACTTGATGGGATTAACAGCAGACATGTCAGAAGAAAATATTAGCAAACTTGAAGGTGTAGTAATAGAGATTATCCAAAATGAAACTCAGGAAGAACAGATTTTAAAAAATGAACAGATCATCAATGAACTATAGGACAACTTCAAGAAGGCTAATATATCAGTAATTGGAGAGAAGAGAGATGGAAGGACAGAAAAATTATTTTAAGAAATAATGCCAGAAAATTTTCCAAATTTGTGTAAAGCTATAAACACACATCCAAAAATCTCAAAAAACCTGAAGCACAATAAACATAAAAACTACACCAAAGCACATCATGACCAAATTGCTCAAAACTAGTGAAAAAAAGAACATTTTAAAGGCTGACAGAGGAAAAGACACATTACATATAGAGGAACAATGATAAGCATGACAGCAAATTTGCTGGAAACAACGCAAGTGAGAAGACAGTGGAACAACATCTTTAAAGTACTAGAAGAAAAAAATCTAGAATTTAGAATTCTATGGCCAGAGGAAGTATCTTTCAAAAATAAAGAAGAAACAAAGACATTTTTGTACATACAAAAGCTTGAGGAATTCATCACAAGCCCACTCACACTATAAGAAACACTAAGTAACGTTTTTTAGGCAGAAGGAACATGATACCAGATTAGAATATGGATCTACATACAGGAAAAAAGAATACCAGAAATGGGAACTACATGGTAACTATATAAGCCTTTTTTCTTAATATTTAAATCTCTTTAAAATATAACTACCTTAAATAAAAAAAAAATGCAGTGTGGCGTTTATAACATATATAACAAAAAAATGTATGATAACGATAGGACAAAAGTTGAGAGGGGAGAAATGGAAGTACACTATCCTAAGGTTCTTATACTATTGGTGAAGTAGTATAATATCACTGGAAGGTAGATTATGATAAGTTAAACATGTATATTATACACTCAAAAGCAACAACTAAAACCACAAAGCAAAGAATTTTAGCTAATAAGGCAACAAAAAAAATGGAATCATAAAAATACTGCTTTTCAAGGGAAAATGAAAAATGAGAACAAAAAATGGATGGGACAAATAGCAAATGATAGATTAAATCTTAAATCATATCAATAATCATATTAAATATAAATTATCTAAATATCCCAATTAAAAGGTACAGATAGATTGGATAAAAAGCAAGACCCAACTATATGTTGGCTATAAGGAAGGCACTTTAAATATAAAGACATAAGTAAGTTACAAAATAGTAAAAGCATGGAAAAAGATATATCATCATATAGCACTAGTCAAATGAAAGGTGGAGTGGTTATATTATTGTTAGGAAAAGTAGATTCTAGAGCAAAGAATATTACCAGGCATAAAGGAGGTGACTTCATAATTATAAAAAGGTCAATTCATCAAGAGGCTATCACGATCTTAAACATTTATACGTCCCTAATAACTGAGCTTCAAGATACATGAAGCAAGAACTTACAGAAGTGCAAGGAGAAACAGACAATAACTAATAATCAATAATCCATAAAAGAAGCAGACAGAAAATCACTAAAGATATTGGAGATCTGAACAACACTATAAACCAACGAGACCTATTGACATTTACAGAACATCCCACCTAACACAACAGAATATGCACCGTTTTCAAGTGAACATAAAATATTTATCAAGACAGATCATATTCTAGGCCATAAAACAGGTCTCAATACACTTAAGAGAATTCAAGGCATATAATGTATGTTCCCTGGACCACAATGGAATAAAAGTAGAAACCAAAAGAATACAAATATTACCTGGAAAAGTCTCCAAATACTGTTTAACTAAATCAAACACTTATAACATATGGGTCAAAGAAGAAATTAAAAAGAAAATTAGAAAGTGTTTTGAACTGAATGAAATGCAAACACAACATAACAAAATTTGTGTGATTCCATTAAAGCAATACATTGGGTAAAATTTAAAGCACTAAGCATCTATATTAGAAAAGAAGATAGGTCTCAAACAAACAACCTCAATTTCTACCTTAAAAACTAGAAAAAGTAAATTTAACCCAAAGTAAGCAAAAGAAAGAAAATAAGAGGTCACAGAGGAAATATATGAAATGGTTAACAGAAAAATAGATAAAAATCAATTAAATCAAAAGCAGATTTTTTGGGAATATCAATAAAATTGATAAACTTTTAGCTCAATTGTTGAGGAGAAAGAAGACACAAATGGTCAATTTCAGGAATGAGAGAGAGGTGACATCACTACAGATACAATCGCTATTAAAAAGATGATAAGGGATAATTACAAACAACATTTTGGCAATAAATTTGATAATTTAAGTAAAATGGACAATTTCCCTGAAAGATACAAACTATCAAAGTTGACTCAAGAAGATAGCCCTTTATTTCCAAAGAAACTGAATTTTTAGTTAAAAATGTTCTCTCAAAGAAAACTCCAGGCCCAGATGGCTTCTTTGGTGAATTCTACTGAATATTTAAGGAAGAAATAAGATGAAATGTACAGTCATGCACTGTATAATGACTTTTCTATCAAGGATGGACTGCATATACAACGGTGGTCCCATAAGAATAGCACCATATAGCCTGGGTGTGTAGTAGGCCATACCTTCTAGGTTTGTGTAAGTCACTCTATGATGTTCACACAATGATGAAATCACATAACACATTTCTCAGATTATATCTTTGTTGTAAGCGATGCATGACTGTGTACAAATTTTTACAGAAAACTGAAAAAGAGAGAATTCTAACTATCTAATTCTATGAGGCCAACATTATGCAGAAATCAAAACCAGACAAAAAAATCATTAGAAGAAAAGAAACCTCTAGAGCAATATCCCTCATAACATAAATGCAAAAACTATAAGTAAAATTTTAGCGAATCAAATGCAACAAGAGAACACATCCTGACCATGTAGAGTTATCCCAGGAAAACACACTTGGCTTAACGTTCAATTCATTATAATTCACCATATTAATAAACTAAAAAAGAAAAAGTACGTATCATCTCAACAGATGTAGAAAACACACTTGACAAAATCCAACACGCATTCCTGATAAAAAAATAAAATTAAAAGAATAAAACTTTTAGAAAACTAAGAATAGAAGGGAACTTCCTCAACCTGGTAGAGGTTCTCATCTGTGAGAAATCTACAGCTAACACTGTGCTAAACAGTGAAAGACTGAATGATTTCCCTTTACGTTTACAAACAAGAGAGGGATATCCACTCTCACCATTTCTGTTCACTATCGTATTGGAAGATCTAGTCAGTTCAATAAAGCAAAAACGAATAAAATCCATCTAGATTGGGAAACAAGATATGAAACTGTCTATATCGACAGATGGCGTGACTGTCCACACAGAAAATTCAATGGAATCTACAAAAAGGCTCCTCAAATTAACAAACGAGTTCAATAAGGTTGCAGAATACAAGATCAATGTACAAAAATCAATTATATTTCCTATGCTAGTAACAATCAGAAATTAAAATAAATCAGAAATTTAAATTTAAAATGCCATTTGTAACAGCATCAAAAATATTAAGTAATTAAGGGTAAATGTGATAAAAGATGTAAAAGAATTACACACTGAAAACTACAACCTTGCCTCCTGACTAACCCTTGGAACTTCCCCCTGTGGCCCTGAATGCATGCACGCCCCTCCTCTTCAGAACTGTAAGTAATAAATTCTTTTTTCAAAGGCATTCTGTGTCTGTAACATTATCATATCTGATTAAAACAAATCCCAGACAAATTTCAAGAAAATACAGAACATTAACATCATCTCAAAAAGTTCCCTCATTACCTCAAAAAGTTCTCTGTGCTCTTTTATGGTCAATCCCCACCCCAATCCCTGGCCCTAGGCAATCACTGATGCTTTCTGTAATATAAACTAATTTTGCCTGTTCTAGAACTTCATATCATTTCACGTAAATCAAACGGTATGTATTCTTTTCTTGTGTGTATCATTAGATCATTCCTTTCTATTGCTGAATGATATTCCATCCTATAACCATAATACAATTTGTTTATCCATTCACCCATTGATGAGCATTTGAATTGTTGCCAGATTTTGGCTCTCATGAATAAAATTGCTACAAATATTTGTGTCCAAGTGTTTGTGCAGATAAACACGTTCCTATCTCTTGGGTAAAAGGCAAGGAGTGAAACTGCTGGGTGATATATTAAGCGTGTTTAACTTTATAAGCAATTGTCTGTTTTCCAAAGTAGTCATACCATATATCATTGATTTTAGAAAACCATCTCTTCTAAGCAATGATGGAATTCATATTTCCAAGATCTTTACATAAATAAGAGGACCTAAACACCTTAACACTCAATACTGTCAAAAAATAAAAGCTTATAGTACATGAATTCTGACTAAAAGTAGTATTTATCATTTGCTTAACTGTAATAAACACTTATTCCCATCTCAATCTGTCATATTTAAGAAACAAATAATAAAATTCTTAAATTGGAACTAAAGGATTACAAAAGTTGAAAGATAATCTACAGAATAAATTTTGATCCACTTAGAAAATTCTTAACTGCTTGCATTAATATTTGTATTAATATAATGTATTAATATTTGGCAATCTTCTTCCTTTCCTAAATGGTTGTGTACAGCTAATGAGTTCAATAAAAAAGCACTTCTTTAATTCAGATAGCTCTGAACGTCAGCCACTGACAGTAAAATTCTTCACAGAGTCTTCCTAGTGACTAGCTTAAGACCCTCCAAGGCAACTTCTTTTCTAGGTAGAGTCGGGGAAACTTTGGGAGTAATCCTATTTCCTCTAATTTTTTAGACCTGTTGTTAAAGTGGTCACATCAAATGCTCACTACTGTTCCCCAAATGAAAAACCCTAAAAGACTAGACTGACTTAATTTTTAGGATTATGTTTCCGCCTAATTTCAAGTACACAAGAGTTAAAATGTTACGGAAGGATCAGTGAATTGAGTGGAGAGGTAGATGGTTTGACTGAAACATCTTACTTCTTACCTTGGACAAGTCATTTAATCTTTTCCTCCATTTCCCCAAACTAGAAAAGGAGAGATGATAACACTTAACCCATTTGGCTGAAGAAAAGATGAAAACTAGATGCTATGTGTTGAAAATACTTTGTAAAAAAAACTGTTCAAAAAAGCAGGATATTACATATGTTAATAAAGTTCTCCAGGATCCTTTCAAAAGAAAATAGTTACTACTATCTTTGGCATTTCCAAGGAAAAAAAAGGGAATATACTAGGATATATTTAGAAATACAAACATTATTTCCAACTGTAAGATCTAATCATTTATCCTCATAAAATGCTTGCACATACAGATTACTTGTGTTCCTTAACATGCTACGCATACGACTAGACTAGGCAGGTTACAACGTTTGGGAGGGCATTTTTCTACCTCAGTAAAAATCTATGCAGGAAAATATGTTCTAGCTTTAGACACTCATTTCTTTTCTCTTTACAGGTTTTCTGTAAAATTTCTTTCAACTCCTGTGCCTCTAATTACAACTCTATATTTCTAGTTCCCAGGTTCCAAGGTGAAATGTTCTCTGCTTACATTTCTCCAGTTGGCTACCTGCAAACTAAACGAAGCTCCTGCCTCCTCTGAAGTACTTCTCAAAGCTCTCGCCTCCACTCCATCCCCATTACTGCCTTAGGTCAGGGCTTGCTGGTATCACAACAGCCTCTTAAACTGTCTTCCTGCCTCCAGTCTTGCCTCTTTCCAATCTATTCTCTATGATGCAGCCAGAACAATCTTTCCCTTTTCTTCAATTAAAAATTTTAACTTGTTTCTGATTTATTGAGGTATAAGTGACAAATAAAATTGTACATTTAAAGTGTACAATGTGATGATTTGACATATGTAAACTTTAAGAAATGATTACCACAATCAGGTTAATTAATATATCCATCAGCTCACATAGTTGCCCTTTTGTGTGTGTGGTAAGAACAGTTACGTTGTGGTGAGAACAGTTAAGGTCTACCCTCTTAGCAAACTTCAAGAACCCAACGTGATACTACCAACTATAGTCACCACACTCTACATTAGATCCCCAGACCTTACTCATCTGATCTTCCCCAGAGACAAGCACTCTCAATTATTAGAGCTAATTCTTCTGGTATTTATATCTCCATATCTGTCAATAATGTACTTATAATCTTACTGCTTGATTGTTCAGTTTTAGGCAGTATCTATTGATGTCCCACTGTGAAGGATGAAGATTTATCTCTATTTCTCTCTCAATCAACAAAAATCTTGCTTAATAATTTTTCTGAGTATAGGATTCCAAGTTGAAATTTAACAGCATTGTTCCACTCTCTTCTGGTTTCCAATGTTGGTGTTAAGAAATCCAAAACTATTTGTGATCCTTTGTATGCAATCTGTTTTTATTTTTTTCTCTATGGAAACGATGTTTAGAAATTTCACAATGAAGTGAGTCCATTGTCATCCATTTGTCAAGTGGGCCTTCTCAATCTGGAAACTTGTATTTCAGATCCTGGGCCATTTTCTTCAATTATTTTTCTGAGATTTCCTAACTTACTTTTCTCTGTACTTTTTACCTTGAACTCTTATTATTCAAATGTTTACCCTCCCTGGATGGTTATACTTTTTTTTTTCTTTTCCCATGTTTTATCTTTTATTTTTGCCTTTTCTGGAAAAATTCCTTATCTTCCAGTGTTTCAATTGAGTTCGACTGTCATCTTTACCCAATAGCCCACGAACGGTCTTTTTAATGCAAATCTAATCATGTTTTTCCCATGCTTCAAGTCCTTCAGTGGCTCCCTGTTGTCCACAAGATAAAGCCCAACCTCTTTTACACAGCACAGGAGGCCTTTCACACACTGGCCTGTGTAGTTATCACCACTACATTATTAAGAGCTGCTTCTCAGAAGTCGGCCAAATAGGCCAGCTCTCACATGCCTCCACGATTCTTCATGGAAAGGCCTTCTTCCCCTGTCTTGCTATATAATTCCTACTCAACTCCTTTGCAATGTCTGCCTGGCCAATTCAAGAAATTCCTATTGATCTGTCCATTATCTTCCAACACACTTTGACTGCCTCATTCTTAGCATGTAGCATCTCTTTAAATCTGTCAGTTTTCCCTTTAAGTTTGTGAGTTTCTTGAGGGCAGGGACAATGCTATATTTATCTTTATATTTCCAAACCTAGAAGTCACTGGTACATAAGAAAGTTTAATAAATGTTTATTGAATGAATAAATGTCAATAATCCTGTAAAAACAAGAGTGTGAGAAATTAACAATACCTGCACAGTTCCATAGAGTGCTTTTCATACCATTTAAATCTTTTATTTTCAATGGATAACTTCTAAAATTCTGAGTCATTTTTTTAATGAATAGTGATTTTTGAAATCTGAAGCAATGTCTTATTAATTTTGCCATTACTATACTTTTCCATAACTTAAAGTGACAGATAATTGACTAAGTTAATTTTTTCAGTAATAAATTTCCTTTGATCTCTACAGATTGCTTGGTTGTGTTAAGGACTGAACCACTCCTAAAATGATTTTAAAATAATCCTAAGTAAATGAAAAAATGTCCTGGTTTCTTCAGTTTCTCTAGTACCAGGCTTGGGGCTTTTCAGTACATCAACACTGTTTTAAGAATCATCACCCACAGATAACAAGTCTAAGGAAACAATGATTCCCAAGATTATCTATAAACAGAATATATTGACAATGCTGCTTTCCTGTTAAAAGGCCTTAGTACATTTTAGTTAAGTTTAAAAAGACCCAAGTTTTAGGC
Source organism: Equus caballus (assembly GCF_041296265.1). NCBI lineage: Eukaryota > Metazoa > Chordata > Mammalia > Perissodactyla > Equidae > Equus > Equus caballus. The sequence goes on along the minus strand of NC_091712.1, from coordinate 18,235,687 downwards.
AAGTTTTAACAAACAGACATCCTTTCATTTCTCATTTATTCAAATATAAAAGATGCAGATATAAGAAAAATGTTTGGTTCTTTCTAAATCAAAGAGAGCATTTTTGGAATTTCTAGCCTGGCTTCTCAATGCTAAAAGAATGAAGAAGTTGTTCAGGCCAGTGAGGTGACCATGATAATGAAGATGAAAGCATTTCAAAAAAGAACTGAACCATCTGGTAATAAATGACACTCAGCAGTAAAACAAATACCATAAAATAAGGAGTCTGTCATTTACATATCCGTGATATAGATACCTATCATGAAACTGTTCATTATTTCATTCCCTTCAATCAGTCTGGCTGGTGGCGTTTCAATCAGTTTGGATTTAATTTATTACTTTGAAATGATCATATTTCTATCATTCTTGCTCTTCTCTTGTCTACACTGACAAAATCATCTGTAAACTAAGCAGGTTTAAAGAAAATTGATAAAATTTTTTTTTTTTTAAAGATTTTATTTTTTTCCTTTTTCTTCCCAAAGCCCCCTGGTACATAGTTGTATATTCCTCGCTGTGGGTCCTTTTAGTTGTGGCGTGTGGGACGCTGCCTCAGCATGGTTTGATGAGCAGTGCCACGTCCGCACCCAGCATTCGAACCAACGAAACACTGGGCCGCCTGCAGTGGAGCGCGCGAACTTAACCACTTGGCCATGGGGTCAGCCCCAAAACTGATAAAATTTTAAGATCATTTTGGATTCCTCACATTCCTTTTCTCTCAAGTTTTAAATGATGAGTTTTGGGTTCATCACCATAGACCCATTGGCATACTCTGAACCAACTCTATTTCCACCTCCTGACTCTCATCCTCAACTACTCACAACACTGCCAGTATGGTCCATTTCTCTCTCAGCTCTGCTCCCATCTCTAGCTTTTTCTTTCTCTATAGTTCCTGCATTAAGTTAAAATCTGATCAATTAGCTAACAATAACTGTTCAATTAAAGGAATACCCACTTCTCTGCTCTATTTCCTGCTAACTTCATTCATGCTTTATATTTTTTGATGTTCTTGTGGGTGTGTGAACTGCTGCTTAACAAACGATTCTGGTGATTTTTTGTCCTCTTTTAAAATTATTCAAACTTGCATCTTCTCCTTGGAGCACTCTAGTCACAGATTTACCTTTTCAGCATCACCTAAATTTTTTTTATTCCCTGCCCCCGATGGCATTTTTCTAACACTTAGGTTATCACAAAATGATGACTTCCAACATGGAAAAAGCTAAATAAAAATGAACAAGCCTCCCTTTCATTTCATAATCCCAATTCCCCTCCTCAGAGGCAACAACTGTTAGCACCTTTGTGGGTACCCTTTCAGAAACAGTCTGTGTGTATATTACCTAACATGTGTAGAAATATGCTCTATCTCCTTTCTGCCCTCCTCAAATTAGAGCAGACTGTACATGCTACTCTTTTTTCATTTAATATATTTTCAAGAGCTTCCCATATCAGCACTTATGGATCCTCTTCATTCTTTTTAAAGACTGTATAGTATTCATGCATGGAACCCCAATTTATTAACTAGTCACCCACTGACTGACAATGAGATTATTCTCAGCCTTTTGGTCTTAGAAACAAGGCTGCAATGTGCATTCTTATGCATATATCTTTGCTAAATGTGCAAGTCTATCTGTAGGATGAAGTCAGAGTCAGAAATTTCTGGGCTGATTTAAAATTTTTATGGATATTGCCACATTGTCATTCAAAGAAGCTGTATTGATTTATCCAATAATGTATGAAAGTACCTCAAATCACTATTTGCAAAAATTGCCCCAGGAATTTTTCAATCAACTGTCTAAAAGCTTCAGAGACTCTAGCATGCCTAGATACTTTTTTCAACTCTAGCTGAAAACACAAACTCTGCTGTTTGTTGAAATACACAAACCCTGATAATAAAATGAAAACCAAGTTTCACATCTTAAAGATTTAGAAGGGTGACTGTTTATGGGAAGTCCCTGACAGACTAGAAAAGGGAAAAAGAGTGAGTTGTAAGAGTCCTGCTGCCCAGCATCCCCCAAAGGAGGCAGGCATTACTATCACAGAGCAGGGCCCATTCGCTGGTGTCAGCACATTCTTCCTATGGAAATGAAAAGACTAAGTGATTTCCTAATTGAAAAAGGCAAACCAGATAAAATAATATGAGGGAAAAAATCCTACATATATGAAAAACTAGCCTTTAAAAAATGTTTTTCTTTTCAAGACATTACAGGATGCACAGGTGTAGTTTAAAAAATAATTTCATGGTATAAAAATGGTGCTCCTTGGGGGCCGGCCCAGTGGCGCAGTGGTTAAGTGAGCACATTCCGCTTCGGTGGCCCAGGTTGGCCAGTTTGGATCCTAGATGCATATGTGGCACCGCTTGGCAAGCCATGCTGTGGTAGGCGTCCCACATATAAAGCAGAGGAAGATGGGCACAGATGTTAGCTCAGGGCCAGTCTTCCTCAGAAAAAAGAGGAGGATTGGCAGATGTTAGCTCAGGGCTAATCTTCCTCGAAAAAAAAAAATGGTGCTCCTTTGTCTAATATGAAATGGTGTCTTGACTGAGGTGCTACCAGCTGAGGATCAGGTGAACCCAATTAACCCAGTTTTTACTTGTCTGTCCTAAGTGGTTTATTTTAGATGTACACTACTCCCTCAATCCTTTAGGGTACACAACATGAAAAAACCATAAACAGGCTATAAAGGTCATGACATTAATTTTCCTGTCACTCTCATGCTTTAAATAGGCATCAAAAAAACTAAAAAATCTTGTCCTCTGGGAAGGAAGGCAAATCTGAAACTAATTATGGTAGTTATTATTGTAATACTATTAAATTAAACACTGTGACCCTAGCTAAATTTATTTTGGTACTTTTTGTTAACGAATAAAACTTTCCAAAGAAGATTACTGCATCCTCTCACAGAGCAAAATGACTCACTGGAGGACTAGCAGAACAAAGCAACCGCTCAAAATCCTAAATGTTTACTCACCTAAAGCTTAACTAAGAAGTTTCATAAACATATATGGAAGCTTCTGCAGAAAATGCTCTATCTGTTATAAAGCTTTATTTAAGAAGAAAAACTCAACATGGGTGGAGCCAAGGGACTTAACTGTCATGGGCAGTTTTCACTTGTTTGTTGTTGTCCAACACTTCTCCTGTTTTGTAGTTCAGGTTCCCACCTCCTTATCAAGACCTGGCCTGGGCACCAGGTGGGACAGGAAGCTGCCTAACCTGGCACTTGGGATGTATTAGCTGTGTGTATCCCCTAGTGCCCTAAAACTAGAACAATACCCACACTGACTCTATTTGACTTGTTTCAATACTTACAAATGCTGGAGGAGAGATGAGGGCAGAGGACAGTGAGTGATGAGTTTGGGTGGGCGGAAAGGAAAATTAGGCAAGGAGAAGGACTATGTACTAACATCCGTGTGGGACTAATGAGCAGGGAAAAGATGAACAAGCAGCAATCACAAAAGGAAAAGAAAGTGGGAGGAAAAAGTACAATGGCAACATTATTTTAAAAGGAGAAATGGCATGTGAAGAAAAAATCACTTAAATTCCAGTTTGTTTAATATCTCAGAAGACACAGAAAACAACTGAAGAACTAGTTCTAGTTCTTGATGCACTCTATTGCAGTTAGAAAAGATACTTACAGGATATTTCGTGCCTTGTTGATAGTTTCAGTTTTTAATTGAAGTAAAGCTGATATATAATATTATGTTAGTTTCAGGTGTATAGCATAGTGATTTGACATTTACATACATTACAAAATGGCTCACCACTATAAGTCTAGCAACCATCTGTCACCCTACAAAGTTATTACAATATTATTGACTATATTCCCTATGTTGTATATTACATCCCTGTGACTTATTTATTTTATAACTTTGTTTGTACCTCTTAATCTACTTCACTTATTTTCCCCAACCCCACCCACTCCACTCAAGCAACCACCAATTTGTTCTCTGTGTCTCTGAGCCTGTTTCTGTTTTGTTTTGTTTTCCAAATCCCACATATAAGTGAAATCATATGGTATTTGTCTTTCTCTGTCTGACTTATTTCACGTAGCACAATACCCTCCAGGTCTAGCCATATTGTTACAAACGGCAGGATATCATTCTTTTTTTATGGCTAAGTAAAATCCATGTATATATACATACCACATCTTCTTTATCCACTCATCTATCAATGGACGCAGTATGGCAGTTCCTCAAAAAATTAAAAGCAGAATTATCATACGATCTAGCAATTCCACTTCTATATATATATCCAAAAGAAACGAAAGCAAGATCTTAAAGAGATATATGCACACACACCTACATTCATAGTAGCACTAGTCACAATAGTCAGGAAGCAAGCCAAGTATCCATCGACGGATGAATGGATAAACAAAATGTGGTATACACATACAATGGAATATTATTCAGCCTTAAAAAGGAAGGAAATTTTGACACGTGCCGCAACATGATGAACCTTGAGGAGATTATGCTAAGTGAAATAAGCCAGTCTCAAAAAGACAAATACTCTGTGATTATATTTATATGATGTATCAAGAGTAGTCAAATTCACAGAAACAGAAAGTATAACAGTGGCTGCCAGGAGTTACGGGGAGGAAAAAATTGGGATTTATTGTTAATGGGTATAGAGTTTCACTTTTGCAAGACAAGAAAATTCTAGAGATTGGTTGCATAACAATGTGAATATACTTAACACTAGTGAACTGTACAGTTAAAATAGTTAAGATGGTAAACTTTATGTTATATGTTGTTTACAATGTTTAAAAAGTAAATGTGATTATACTACTGATAAAAAGCATAGACCTTGTAAACAATTAAATTTAGGTGAAAATGGCAATCATTCAAGGTGTTGTAAGTGTGCAAATCTTTAACATTTATTGGAAGCACACTGGACTTTAGCCAGGCATATATTTTTTTAATTGTGAAGAAAAATAATAAAATTAAAGAATGTTTACAAAATATACAATATTTATACTAGACTTATATCTACGTGAAAGAAATGATGTATTAAGAGATTGTATAATGTTTTACTAGTCGTCTGATGATAGAATATCTTCATATATAGCATTATACACGGGACTTCCGTGTGTTTTTTGAAGGAACATATTGTGTACAAAACTAGTTACTGCCTGTAAACAGGAAGTACCAGCCCAGGGCTCCTCAGGCCATAAGCTTGTCAACACAGCCACTCTGAAGATTGGATCTGGTTCATTTCTTTTATTTCCCCAAAACATGTATCACCCCATGTTCTCTGTGAGTTTATCAGAGAGGCAGGGGGTTTCCAGGCAATCTTTGCTCATGAGGCTACCTTAATATTAGCAACTGGCAAAAGACCCAGTGTTAAGGAAAGTGCCTCAGTAAATAACATCTTCTCAGTTCCAGGTTGGCTCAGGTGAGGTCCCCTCTTCCCCTTCAATCCACTGCCACCCTGGCCATCATCCCCGCTCCACTTCCCAGGCTCTGGCACGATGGAAATTGAGTGGAAGGAATCAAGTTAACCCAAGCGGTTCCAGATTAAATTAACTGTAGGCATCGCAGAGATTAACCATAAATCCTTTTATTAGATTTGAGATAAAAGCAGCAAGGCCATTTATTCTTGGGCTCCCCAAGACCTAGGTCTGTATTCACAGCATCAACAGCAAAACAAGCAGACATGGGTGGGTGGAGGTGGGTGGGGGTGGGTAGGAGGCAGTGATCTGGGGCATGCAGGGCCTTGCTGGGCTTCTCCTGGGACCATTCAGTTTCACCTTAAGGATCTAGAACTCTGGAAAAGATTGCACATCTACAGATCATATCCTCTAACAATCACACAGCATGAAATCCAAAATTGAAATACAACTAATGGGAAATCTTTTCTCACTTTGGTACACAATCTTAAATACTTACATTACAAAATCAATTGGTTGACACTGTAAATTCACTAAACATTCAGTTTCCCTACAAATGACTAGGTAGGGGGTTAATTTTAGTCTAAGTAAGTAAAGGCATATAAAAATAAAAGGATGATTTCAAAGGATAAGACACTGCAAAGGATGGCTGCCTCTGGAAAGAGAACTGGGAAGCACATTTGGGAGGGAGACTGACATACCACTGTCTTCTCTTTTGTAAGCCTTTTGAATATTTTACCTTGTGGATGTAGTACTTAAAACAGCATTATCAACAATAAGAGAAACAAGAAGAATGAAGCAATCTAGAGAGACAGGTGGTTCTCAGCAAACACTGGCAGGGAAAGATGTCCATGAAATAATGTTAAGTGAAGCAAATTGTGGAACAGTGGGTATACTCTGATCCCATTTGTCTTAAAAAAAAAAAAGTTGTATTCCCACAGAGAAACATCAGATTGTCAACAGTTACCTTTAGGACTTGGGTTGGTGGAACTTCCCCTTTCTCTTTGTAGAGTGTGTGTGTATGTGTGTGTGTACACACATACATATACACATAGTGTGTATATATATAACTACATAACTGTCTATCTTTATGTTAAAAACAATAACTGTTCTAAAAGAGAAAAAAAACCTAGTTAGAATCAACTCAAAAAACACCTTTCCATTTAAGAAGGATAAATAGATATTTTGATTTTCAAGCGGTAATTAACAAACTAAACAGTAGTCTTTTTTCGCTTTGCATTTTCCTCATCCCAAATTCACAGTGACCATTACACTTAAGTAATTTTCTGTGAAAATCAAATGTACAAGGTTCATAATCAACCATCTAATATGTATCAATAAACAGCAATCAGTAGATTGCGCCTCTATCAGTTAAGAGGGACATTAGGTGTACTTCTTGTAAACTTCTTGTTTCAATACTTTTGCTAAACTCAAAATAATTTCAGCTTAGTAACAGAAAATTAAAGATGGATTTTCAAAGTCAGCTTAAAACTAAAAAAAAAAAAATCCAAAGAAACAAATTCTCTCACTTCCCCTGATTAGTTTAGGTCTTCTTAGCCTATGACCTCATTGCACACTTTCTTTCCAACACTGACCATACCCATATTAATTTAATGTCTGTCTTTCCCGACAGACTCAAAACTCTACAAGGGCAAGTCCAAGTCTGTCTTGTTCCCATCAGCCCCAGAGCCTTGGAGGGGATAAGTCTTTTTTTAAAAGTATTTGATGAACATACTTGGAAAGATAGGAACCTAAACAAAACGAGTTGCAAGATTCACAGATACTCCAGGGCCAAACAGATCCTAAATAAAGATTATGTAACCAAGCAAACAAAAAAGATCCCTATCATAGTGAAAAAGAGCATAACGACAGAAGAAAAGGTTATTTGCCTAAATGATCAGTGTGACAAAATCAAAGCATATGTTCTCTGAGTACAACTGCCAAAAGCCTCCAGAGTTTTGGCTATCTTATAAATATTAGGCTCTGAGTCTCAAAGCCAAAGCCTTGAAAAAAATAACCACAAATAACTTCTGAAATGGGATTATAATACTATACGCTTAAGGTATGTTATCTTTGAAAAATTCACCATATTAGCAGATTATTTAAGAATTCACTATATTTCAATAATCTTTTAATAAGAATGATTGGATGGCAAATATCCTTAAACACACGCATGCGCACACACATGCACGCGCACACACACAGTTGGGCTTTTGACAATTCTTGAGAGGAATCCAAATCTTAATACTCTTTACTGAATATGTATGGTTTTTGGCATGTCTACACTTACGCAGTCTACTAGAGTTGAATTAAGTCTACTCATGAACTTGTATGCCAGTTTCAACAGACGTTTAACCAAGGTGGAAAGTTATACTTTTACTAAATCGAAACAAAAGTTTTTTGGCCACAAGAATAACTAATTAAAGTCATGTGCTTTCTTCTGTGAGCTTACATCCTTTGTCAAAGCAGGATAGTGTAGGCATGTGTTCATTCATTCACTCAACATAACTAATGACTAAGAACCTCATAAGCCAGGCATTAGAAAACGTTTTCTATCAAAGGCCATCTAGTAAATATTTTGAGTTTTGTGGGCCCTTAAGCCTCTGTGATGACTACTCCTTTCTGCTATTGTAGCTTGAAAGCAGTCAGACAATATAAATGAAGAAATGTGGCTGTGTACCAATAAATTTTCAAAAATTTATGGACATTGAGACTTGAATTTTATACAGTTTTCATGTGTCACAAAATATTATCTTCTTTTGATTTTTTTTCGGTAATTTAGAAATGTAGAAACCATTCTTACCTTGCAAGTCATACAAAAATAGGCTCACTTTGGCCTGTGAGCCATAGTTTGCTAACTCCTGACCTAAACCAACTCTTTAGTAACCTGGTTTAAACCACTTACTACCCATGTAACCTTGTCCTTACTCCACCAAAAAGCCCAAACAATAAACAAAATTTTTTAAAGAGATCATAACTTAATTACAACATCTTAATTTTCAAGTGGGAGTTAGAGAGCCATTTTATTAGTATAACAATAGCGGCAGCAACTAATATTTATTTTGAGCTCACTACACCCCAAACAGTGTTCTAAGCATTTCAAATGCATGCTAATTTATTTAATTCTCACTACAGCCTTGGGATGGGTATTTTATGATCACCATTTTACACATAAGGAACCAGGCACAGAGACATTAAGTAACTTACCAGCTAATAAATAGTGAAACTGAGGTCTGAGGACAGGCACTGGGTCCTGCTCTTAACCACAACTGCCTCTAACATCAAAAATTTCCCCACTCTGTAGAGAAAAGGGAACCTTCATACACTGCTGGTGGGAATGAAAACTGGTGCAGCCACTGTGGAAAACAGTATGGAGATTTCCCCCAAAATTAAAAATAGAAATAGCATACGATCCAGCCATCCCACTACTGGGTATTTGTCCAAAGAACTTGAAATCAACAATTCAAAAAGATTTATGCACCCCTATGTTCACTGCAGCATTACTCACAATAGTCAAGATGTGTAAGCAACCCAAGTGCCCTTCAATAGATGAATGGATAAAGAAGATATGGTGTGTATACACACACACACACACACACACACACACACACAATGGAACACTACTCTGCCATAAAAAAAGACAAAATTGCCCCATTTGCAACAACATGGATGGACCATGAGGGTATGATGTTAAGCGAAATAAGCCAGACAGAGAAGGACAAACACCACATGATTTCACTCCCATGTGGAAGATAAACAAATACATGGACAAAGAATAGATTAGTGGTTACCAGAGGGGAAGAGGGTTGGGGGAGGGTGAAAGGGGTAAAGGGGCACATATGTATGGTGACGGATAAAATCTAGAATATTAGGGGTGAGCACAATGCATTCTATACAGAACTGATATATGACAATGTACACCTGAAATTACACAATGTTATAAATCATTATGACCTCAACAAAATAACTGAAAAAAAAGAATCCCCCATTCTTTTCTTAAAGGTCCCATTTCAAATGACAATTCTCAGAAATTAAAATGCACAGTAGAATAAGCAGGGAGACGCCTTTCTTGTAGCAGTTACAGTATAACTTAAATCACACCCAATTTGCACGATCTGTTTTCTTCACCAGGTCTTTACCTGTCAGTCAGGTCTTCATGCTGACATTCCAAATCGAAGTGGATGCCCAATAACTAACTCTTCAAGGGTCATATGGAAAAACTTTTAGGTTACAGATTAAAATTTATTTCAATGTAGTCTTAAATTGCCAAGGTGGCTTTCAGAAATTATAATAAAACACTTATCGTTCTACATAACTGCAGAATAAAAACATCTTTGAAAAACTTGACATTTTAAGACTTCGGCTGGCCAAGGAAATAAGAATTGCTAAAGCTGAATCCATTCCAGTTATTCCTCATTGGAAGGCAGTTACTTGCCAGAAAATTATTTCAGAGTCTATTTTCATTACTTACATCAAAATGAGGACACTTAAATGACAGATGATCTCTACAGCATTGGGGATCATCAGCAAGGCCAAGTAAATTACAGTAAGACACTGAGGATGTAGACTAGGACAAATGAGACTCCCTGAACAAAATCCATCTGGCAAATATAAAAAAAAAAATTGTCTAGTTTCCTCAACATCTTTTTTACTTTCCCCAAATATTTGCTGTCAGTAAACTGCATCGTTCTATATTATGTGTGACTGTGTTAGTAGGAAAGAACTATTTCTCAACAGAAAAAAAAAATCCACTCGTTACTTGAAGGTGTTCCTAACAAAGTGTATACTGAAGGGGAATCTCTGGCTTAGAAACGGACTTCCAACACTTTCACTTTCAAAAGTCCAACATATAGGAGTCACGCCTTATACCTCTCTCCCTCACTTCTCATATCTAGTCTTTCACCAAATTGTGTCAATTTTACCTCCTAAAAAGCCCTCAGATACACCACTTTTCTCATCTTCACTGCCAACTACTTGGTGCCAGTTGCTCTATCATTCCCTGCCAGGACCACTGAATACTCTTTTAACTGCTTCCACTCCTGCTCCTTCTCCAACCAACACAGCCACAGTGATGTTTTCAAAACACTCATTAGAACATGCCATCCCAGAATGAAAACCATTAGAAGCCATAACATGTCCATGAGTTTTTGCCCAATCTAATCTTGGCCTGCTTCTCCGTTTCATTCTGGACTCCTCGCCCTCATTTCCTGTGTCCCAGCCACACTAGCCTTCCTTCAGTTTTCTGAACATACTGAGGCTGTTGACAGTCTCAATACATGCTGGTCCCCCTCCCTGTAATGCTGCTTTTCTTCTTAATAACTTGGATTCATCCTTTGGCTCTCAAGACCATATCACCCCCTTAGGAGAACTGTCTCTGACTAGTCTGGATCAGATACCCCTGGAATAAGTCTTTTCCCTCAGAGCACTTATCACAATTGTAATTTTAGTCAGATAATGCCTAGTACCCTCAACAGACAAGACGCTCTGGAAGGTAGGGCTCACATCCCTTTATGTTCATATGGTTCATATGGCACAATAACAGAACACCTAGGAGGAGCTCAGTTAGTATTTATTTATATTTGTGATATAATTCACATACCATAAAATTCACCCTTTTAAAGTATACACAGTTTAGTGGTTTTTAGTATTTTCACAAAGTTGAACAACTATCACTACCATCTAATTTCAGAATATCCCATCACCCTAAAAAGAGAGCCAGCCCTGATGGCCTAGTGGTTAAAGTTCAGCACACTCTGCTTTGGCAGCCCAAGTTCAGTTCCCAGGTGTGAAACCACAGCACCTGTCTGTCAGTAACCATGCTGTGGTGGTGGCTCACATAGAAGAACTACAAGGACTTACAACTAGAATATACCAACCATCTCCTGGGGTTTTGAGGAGGGAGAAAAAAACCCCAGGAAGACTGGCAACAGATGTTAGCTCAGGGCGAATCCTTCCCAGCCAAAAAAAAAACCCCTAAAAAACCATATTCCATCACCCTAAAAAGAAACCTCATACCCATACCCACTAGCAGTCACCCTGTCCCCTCTTCCTGGAAATCATTAATCTACTTTCTGTCTCTCTAGATTTGCCTATTCTTGAAATTTCATATAATGGAATCATACAATATGTGGCCTTTTGTGTCTGACTTCTTTAAACTTGGCATAATGTTTTCAAGGTTCACAAAAGTAGCAGCACTGAATGAATACACCACATTTTGTTTAGCTATTCATCAGTTAATGGACATTTGGCTTGTTTCCATCTTTTGGCCATTATGAATAATGCTGCTATGAACATTTGTGTACAAATTTTTGTGTAGATATACTCATCTCTTTTGGGTAATATACTTAGGAATAGAATAGGTACATTCATATAGGTTTAGGCCAGGTCATAGGATAACTCTATATTTAACCTTTTGAGGAACTGCCAGACTGTTTTCCAAAGCAGCTATCTAGTTAATATTTCCACCAATAATTTATAGTGTCCAATTTCTATATTTTCTTACTAGTTAATGCTTATCAGTAAAGAGCTAATCCTTAGACTGAACCTATAGCGACAGTAAGAAAAATGGAAACTTGATTCAAATGGATGTAAGCTTCAGTGTTCTTATGGGAAAATTAGGAAGAATAGTCCCTAATTCCTTGCTGTGTGTGCTGGCTTATGAGAACAAATATGAGTGAACATGTCCCAGAAGAGGCTTACAAAAAGGCAGGTCACTATGATTTTCTCTAAATGACTCTTGATTCTCCTAATTTAAATTTGCCTTGAGCCTTGCTCACACAAATGGCACTTACAGATTTATAATGTTTGTCTATTACTGGTACAGTCATCCTAATGGTTGTAACGTGGTATATCATTGTGGCTATTCTCTAATGACTAATGATGTCCAGCAATGTTCCATGTGCTCACTGGCAATCGGTGTATCATCTTTGGAGAAACACCTATTTAAATCCTTTCCCTGTTTTTAAATTGGGTTATATTTGTTGTTGAGTGGTAGGAGTTCTTTATATATTTTCGATACAAGTCCCTTAGCAGATAAACGATTTGCAAATATTTTCTCCCATTCTGTGGGTTGTCTTTTTACTTTCTTGATGGTGCCCTTTGAAGCACAAAAGTTAAATTTTGGTGAAGTCCAACTTATCTTTTCTTCTGTTGCTTGTACTTTTCATTTCAATCTAAGAAACCATTGTCTAATTCAAGGTCATAAAAATTTCAGCCTGTTTGCCTTTCAGAGTTTTATATCATTTTAGTTTTAGCTCTTATATTTAAGTCTTTGACCCATTTTAAGTTAATTTTTGTATGCAGTGTGAGGTAGGGGTCCTCTTTCAATCTTTTGCATGTGGATATCCACATTGTTCTGAGACCACTGGCTGATAAGACTATTCTTTCCCCTACTGAATTGTCTTGATACCCTTGTTGAAAATAAAATTACCATAACTGTAAGGGTTTATTTTGGACTCAGTTCTACTCCATTAATCTATATGTCTATTCTTTCGTCAGTATCAACCTATCTTATTTTTTGTAGCTTTATAGGAAGTTTTGAAATTGAGAAGTATGAGTCTTCCTTTGTTTTCTTTTTTAAGATTGTTTTGGCTATTATGGATCCCTTGCATTTCCATATGCATTTTAGGATCAGCAGGTCAACTTCTGCAAAAAAAGGCAGCTGGGATTTTCATAGATTACATTGTATCTGTTGATCAATATGGGGGTACTGCCATCTTAACAATGTTAAGTCTTCAAATTCATGAACATAAAGTATCTTTCAAATTATTTGTCTTTATTTTCTATCAACGTTTTTATATTTTGCTGTACAAGTCTTGCACTTCTTTGTTAAACTTATTGCTAAGTATTTTATTCTTGCTGAAACTACTGTAAATGTAACTGTCTTCTTGATTTCATTTTTTGATTGTTCATTGCTATGGTACATAAATACAACTGATATTTATACTGATTTTCTATCTTTCAGCCTTGCTGAACTCATTTATTAATTCTAACAGTTTAATAGATTCCTTAAGGTTTTCTACATACAAGGTCATGTCATTTGCAAATAGAAAAAGGTTTACTTCTTTTCCAATTTGGATGTCTTTCATTTCTTTTTCTTGCCTAATTGCCCAGTCAGAACCTCCAATACAATGTTGAGCAGAAGTGGCAAGAGAATATATCCTTGTCTTATTACTCATCTTAGGAAGAAAGCTTTTAGTCTTTTACTGATAAGAATGATGTTAGCTGTGGGGTTTTGTGGATTCCCTTCATCAGATTAAAGAAATTCCCTTCTGCTTCTAGGTTGTGAGTGTTTTCATCATAAAAGGGACTTGGATTTTGTCAAATGCCTTTTCTGTGTCTATTAAGATGATCACATGGCTTTTCTTTATTCTATTAATATGATATATTACATTGATTTTCATATGTTACGCCAATCTTCGTTTCTGAGATATATCCTGCTTGGTCTTTGTTTATAATCCTTTTTATATGTTATTAGATTTGTTTTGCTCGTATTTTGTTGAGGACTTTTGCATCCATATTCATAAGAGATATTGGGCTGTAGTTTTCTTGTGTTGTCTTTTTCTGGTTTTGGCATGAGGGTAACATTGACTTAAGAGGATAAATTGGGAAGTATTCTCTCCTCTTCTAATTTTTAGAAGACTTTGTGAAAAACTGGTAGTAAGTCTTCTTTAAATCTTTAATAAAATTCACAAGTGAAGCCATCTGGGCCTGAGCTTTTCCCTGTGGGAACTTCTTTGGTTATAATTCAATCGCTTTACTATTATAGGTTCAGATATTCTATTTCTTCTTGAGTTAGTTTTGGTAGTTTTTTTCTTTTAGGAATTTGTTCATTTGTTCACCTAATATTTTGGCATACAATTTTCCCTGGTATTCGTTTATAATCATTTTTCATTTCTGTAAGTTTGGTGGTAATGTTCTCTTTCATTGCTGATCTTAGTAACTTGAATGTTCTCTCTTGTTTTCTTGGTCAGTCTAAAGGCTTGTCAATTTCATAGATTTTTTTAAAGAACTTTTGCTTTCAATGATTTTGTTTATTCTTTTTTATTCTCTATTTCATTTATTTATGCTTTTTTTCTTTTTTTTTTTTTGCAGGGAAGGATTTGCCCTGAGCTAACATCTGTTGCCAATGTTCCTCTTTTTTCTTTCCTCCTCAAAGCCCCAGTGCATGGTTGTATATCCTAGTTGTAAGTCCTTCTAGTTCTTCTATGTGAGCTGCTGCCACAGCATGGCAACTGACAGACAAATGGTGTGGCTCTGCAACTTGGAACCAAACCTGGGCTGCCGAAGTGGTGAGAATGCCAAACTTTAACCACTAGGCCATCAGGGCTGGCTCCATTTATTTATGCTTTAACCTTTATTATTTTCTTTCTTCTGCTTGCTTTGGTTTAGTTTGCTCTTCTTTTTCTAAGTTTTTAAGGTGGAAGTTTCAGTTACTGATTTAAGATCTTTCCTTTTTTAAAAAAAAATGTAGGCATCTAGAGCTATAAATTTCCCTCCTAACACTGATTTCTTTAGCTGCATCCTATAAATTTTGGTATGTTGTATTTTAGGTTCATCTACATCAAGGTATTTTCTAATTTCCCTTGTGATTTTTCTTTGACCCATTTCCTATTTAGGAGTGTGTTGTTTAATTTCCACATATTCATGCATTTTCCAAATTTCCTTCTGTTACTTACTTCTAATTGTATTCTGTTGTGGTCAGAGAACATACTTTGTATATTTTCAATCCTTTTCATGCTTACTGAGACTTGTTTTATGGCCTAAGACATTGTCTATCCTGGAGAATGATCCATATGCATTGGAAAGAATGTGTATACTGCTCCTGTTGAGTGGAGTGTTCTATACAGGTCACTTAGGTCCAGTTGGTTTACAGCGTTGGAATGAAACCTAAGCTGTTCTGGTGTACTTAAGAGGGTGCTCATCTTTTTAAGTGTTCACCATTCCATTTAATATCACCCTAATGGGAAGAAGTAGGCACAGTTAAGTCCTCACTCTGGATTTGCTCTTAAACACATCTATTCTGAAGAACTCTAAGGAGAGCAAAGTAGGAAATAAATATAGCTGTTCCACCTTTCCTGATTAATTTCGTATCTGTCTCATGGCTTTGCTGTTAGCGCCCATTGAGTTGATTCTGACTCCTAGCAACGCTGTGTACAGCAGAGCAGAACTCTTCCCAGTCTTATCTTACCATGCTATATCAGACAATGCTCCACTGCTATTCACAGGGTTTTCATGGCAAATTTTTTTGGAAGTGGGTTTCCAAGTCCTTCTTCCTAGTCTGTCTTAGTCTGGAAAATCCACTGAAACCTGTCCACCATAGGTGACCCTGCATAGCTTTTAGCATCACAACAATACACAGTTGTCAGTAGGAAAACTGACAGACAGGTAGTGTGGTTCCATGGCTAGGAAATGAACCTGGGCTGCAGCCAGTGAGAGCACTGAATCTTAACACTAGACCACCAGGGCTGGCTTCTATCTCATGGGTATGGTGTAAATAAATTATTGCAAATAAAAAAAATTATTATAAGTGCAAAGTGAAATGTGAAAATGTTATTTCAAACAGCTAATACTGAAATTTAATTTGCCCAAGCACTTTCTGAAAGGAAGATCATATGACTTGGTACACAAAAATAAATTTTATGATTAAGAAACTTTGTATATGAAATATACTCTAGGAAGTAGTATCCAATGCAGACTTTTTTAAAAGTAGGCCTTAAGTGGCAAATCTGGAAATTATGACAACTATATCAGTGTGCAAAAATTATCTTATAAAATCTTTTCACTATTCTATGAGGTTTGTGGTTATTTCCTCAAAATGTGTAGAAGATAAAATTTGTTCATTTTCTTCAACATAATTAGAAAAGCTAATTAGATTTTCAAACTTAAGAGAAAAATACAAAACTATTATTTACATATCATGAAGGCCACATCTACATTTATTGGAAACAAAAGACACAGTATTTGGGATCTTAAGCAAAATCCATAAAGATATTTACCTTATTCTACTGTACGATACAAAAACTTACCACTTTGGTAAAGAACTAAGATTTCTCAAAGTATACGTACATGAATATGATTTAAATAGTGACTACCTAAATTATATGAAGTTATAAATCCAAAGACATACTTAACTTATGGTTTGGGTTTTTTTTGATGATTGGCCCTGAGCTAACATCTGTTGCCTATCTTCGTCTTTTTTTTCCCTCCCCAAAGCCCAGTACTTAGTTGTATATCCTAGTTGTAGGTTATTCTAGTTCCTCTATGTGGGATGCCACTGCAGCATGGCTTGATGAGAGGTGCATAGGTCTGCGCCCAGGATCCAGACCCACAAACACCAGGCTGCCCAAGTGGAGCACATGATCTTAACCACTCAGCCACAGGGCCGGCCCCTTTTGGTTCTGATTATTATGTAATCAACACACAGTACTTCACATAATATCCATGAGCTGCTACTAAATCATTGCCATCTCTACTTGGGCAACAGAAAAATTAGACTCCAAAAATACATCAAAAGTCTCCAACTGAACAAAATGCAGAGCTCCCGGTTCTGGGCTGAGATTTTATATTTCTAAAAAAAAACCCCCCAAATTCCAAACATTATACCCAAAATGAGAAATCTCAGAAAATAACTTTGTACTTTAATTTTCTTTTCCCAGTCCTCATTCCTACTCACTCTTCTTCATTTTCACTCTGAACAGCTACCCTTATATCATGCATCCAGTTACTGAAAGAAATAAAATCATTTTACTTCTTAATACTGCATGGTGAATCATTTTCAAACTTGTAGGAGGTAGTGTTAGTGATGGAAGGGTACTTTCCATCCCAAATTAATGACATTAACTACGTGATCTAACTAAGTGAGAAAAAGTTAAGTTCGGCAAAGATATTTTAGAAGGAGCTGTGGCTTATCAGGTCATGATAACCACTATGGAGCACAGGCTTGAATCTAAAAATATATTTGTCATGCTGGTACATCATGCCTTCCTCCAATTTTGATAACCACATCACAATACATCCACACAACTATGGTACATATACATGGCAGGGAAAACAACAGGGATGCAAAGAGATTCTGAAACTGTCTTCATGACCAAAGTAAAGGTAGTGGCAGGCAGATTTATTTTTATTCATGGTACGCCCAGCTAGATCTTCTTTCACAATAGTTCCTGAGGCTCCCCGGGCCCAAGGACTTCTGGAGAAGCAAGGTCTTAGAGGTCTCTGCATTCTACCCACGCCTGGGACGCAGTGGATGCAGAAGGACCGAACGCCTTCTTGAAGATCTAGAGCACAGTTACCATGTGCAAGAGTAGGGAAGCAGACTCAACTGAGGCTACAGGGAAGGAAAGAGGAAAGATCTTACTGACAGCAGTCATAGGTTCTAGACAGCAAGATTCTCCGGAGAGAAGGATGGAGAACATCAGGGTTAATGAAGACCAGAACTGACGGGTGCTTAGGAAGAGACGAGAGGACTATGCTTCAGCAAATGCCCAGAACTCTGTAGCTCTCCAGTATATGTCTAGAAGAATCTGGTAATGACAAAACATCTTTTCCTCCACTCCCAGGAAAAAAAGCTTCCTACAATCACAGGTGGGCAAAGAGGCAAGATAGAGTAGCCGACGGCTGCAGGCACTTCCAAATCTGATTAGATTGAAAAAAATAAAAACCTATTCAGTATGAAAGATTCTCAGCAGGGCTTTGGTAGCACAGAGTATGAAGAATCTTAATCTTACAAAGGGAGCAAAGAAGGACTTTATCTGTTAGTCTTGACACATCACTCAATTTTGTGAATCATTGGTTTCAACAGAATCTTTATTTTTACTTTGGTAAAAAATACTTAGATCTACAGAAAAACATTACCTTTTTACCTAGAATATTCTTCACAAAAATGACGAAAATAAAATATAATTTTTAAAGTATCTTTCTAAGAATTTTTATGTAAGTGTTGTTTTTCCTAAGCTAATTCTAAATCAATAGTTAAAACTGAAGCTATTGTATTCAATGTATCTTTCCTATCAAAAATCAAGATTAAAATTTTGTATATTCTAGAATTGAAAACATTTAGGGGAATCACTACAAAAGTTTCAAAATCTTAGAGTAATGTGGTTCCAGTAAATAGAAATTTTCATAATTTAAAAAATATGAAAGAATAAATAAATATAATACATCAAGTATGATTCACACTTCTCGGTTAAACAAAAAGTTTAGCTGGGTAAAAGAAAGTAATTCTCTTGGCAGGTCTCTATTATTTCAAATAAGAACACATGTATTTAGCAAAAGTTTTCAAAAAAGTATAAAGTTTTATTAAAAATCCTTGATCAAATAAAACGTGTCCCACAGTATCAGTAGAGCTGCAATATCCGGCGCTTTTTTACTATTTATTTAGTGAGTACCTGGGGGGTACACACTCAGCAGATTGCTTAGATAGAAACAGGTCCTGTCTTTAAAAATCTAGTTGAAAAGTCTTGCTGGTGAATAAAAGGTCTTCTACGATAAACAAAACGTGAGATAACACGTGAAGCACCAGAAGATTCTTTTGATAAAAGAATTTAAATCACCACAAATGTTTCTGTTTTTTCAGTTGTATTGAAGTACAATAGACAAATAAAATTGTAAGATATTTAAAGGGTACAACGTGCTGATTTGATATATGTATGCATTGTGAAAGGATTCCCCCATCAAGTTAGTTAATACAACCGTCACCTCACATATGTACCCTTTCCCTCTTTTTGTTGGTGAGAACATTTAAGCTCCACTCTCTCAGCAAATTTCAATTATACAATACAGTGTTATCCTCAGACCTTATTCATCTTATAACTGAACGTTTGTATCCTTTTACCGACCTCCCCCTATTCCCCGACACCCCAGACCCTTGGCAACCACTTTTCTACTCTGCTTCTGTGAGTTCAACTTTAAAAAATTTTTTTTAGTTCCACATGTAAGTGATACCATGCAGTCTTTGTCTTTCTCTCTCGGGCTTGCTTCACTTAGCACAACGTCCTCCGATTCATCCATGTAGCCAAAAATGACAGGATTTCCTTCTTTTTTTAAGGTTAAATAAAAATCATTGCATACATATACACCATATTTTCTTGATCTTTCATCCCTTGATGGACACTTAGGTTATTTCCATACCTTGGCTATTGTGAATAAAGCTGCAATGAACATGGGAATATAGATGTCTCTTCGAGATAACGGTTTCATTTCCTTTGGATATATTCCCAGAAGAGGGATCGCCGGATCATATGGTAGTTCTATTTTTAATTTCTTGAGGAATCTCCATATAGTTTTCTATAGTGGCTGTACCAGTTTACATTCCCACCAACCACATACAGATGTTCCATTTTCTCTACATCCTCACCAGCATTCACTGTCGTTTGTCTTTTTGATAACAGCCATCCTTACAGGTGTGAGATAATATCTCATTGTGGTTTCCATTTCCCTGATGATTAGTGACGCTGAGCACCTTTTCATGTATCTGCTGGCCATTTGTATGTCTTCTTTGGAAAACTGTCTATTCAGGTCCATTTTCCATTTTTTTTCCAGTTTTTTTTTTATTGAGTTATTGATAGGTTACAATCTTGTGAAATTTCAATTGTACATTAATGTTTGTCAGTCATGTTGTAGGTGCACCACTTCACCCTTTGTGCCCACCCCCCACCCCACCTTTCCCCTGGTATCCACTAAACTGTTCTTGGTCCATAGTTTTAAATTCCTCGTATGAGTGGAGTCATACACAGATTATCTTTCTCTTGCTGGCTTATTTCACTTAACATAATTCTCTCAAGGTCCATCCATGTTATTGCAAATGGAATGATTTGTTCTGTTTTGCAGCTGAGTAGTATTCCATTGTATATATGTACCACATCTTCTTTATCCATTCGTCTGTTGATGGGCACTTAGGTTGCTTCCACGTCTTGGCTATTGTAAACAGTGCTGCAATAAACATTGGGGTGCACAGGACTTTTGGGATTGCTGACTTCAGGCTCTTTGGATAAATACCCAGTAGTGGGATGGCTGGATCGTATGGTAGTTCTATTTTTAGTTTTCTGAGGAATCTCCATACTGTTTTCCATAGTGGCTGCACCAGTTTGCATTCCCACCAGCAGTGTATGAGGGTTCCTTTTTCTCCGCGACCTCTCCAACATTTGTTGCTATTAGTTTTAGATATTTTTGTCATTCTAATGGGTGTAAGGTGATATCTTAGTGTAGTTTTGATTTGCATTTCCCTGATGATCAGCGAGGATGAGCATCTTTTCATGTGCCTATTGGCCATCAGTATATCTTCTCTGGAGAAATGTCTGTTCATGTCTCCAGCCCATTTTTTGATTGGGTTGTTCGATGTTTTGTGATTGAGTTGCGAGAGTTCTTTATATATTAAGGATATTAAGCCTTTGTCAGATATATGACTTGCAAATATTTTTTCCCAGTTAGTGGGTTGTTTTTTTGTTTCAATCCTGTTTTCATTTGCCTTGAAAAAGCTCTTTAATCTGATGAAGTCCCATTTGTTTATTCTTTCTATTGTTTCCCTTCTCTGAGAAGGCATGGTGTCCGAAAAGATCCTTTTAATACTGATGTCAAAGAGTGTACTGCCTATGTTTTCGTCCAGAAGCCTTATGGTTTCAGGTCTCACCTTTAGGTCTTTAATCCATTTTGAGTTTATTTTGGTGAATGGTGAAAAAGAATGGTCAATTTTCATTCTTTTACATGTGGCTTTCCAGTTTTCCCAGCACCATTTGTTGAAAAGACTTTCTTTTCTCCATTGTATGCCCTCAGCTCCTTTGTCAAAGATAAGCTGTCCATAGATGTGTGGTTTTATTTCTGGGCTTTCAATTTTGTTCCATTGATCTGTGCACCTGTTTTTGTACCAGTACCATGCTGTTTTGATTACTGTAGCTTTGTAGTATGTTTTGAAGTCAGGGATTGTGATGCCTCCCGTTTTGTTCTTTTTTCTCAGGATTGCTTTAGCAATTTGGGGTCTTTTGTTGCCCCATATGAATTTTAGGATTCTTTGTTCTAATTCTGTAAAGAATGTCATTGGGATTCTGATTGGGATGGCGTTGAATCTGTAGATTGCTTTAGGTAGAATGGACATTTTAACTATGTTTATTCTTCCAATCCATGTACATGGAATGTCTTTCCATCTCCTTATGTCGTCATCCAATTCTCTCAGAAAGGCCTTGTAATTTTCATTATATAGGTCCTTCACTTCCTTAGTTAAATTTACCCCAAGGTATTTTATTCTTTTTGTTGCGATTGTGAATGGTATTGTATTCTTGAGTTCTTTTTCTGTTGGTTCATTACTGGAGTATAGAAATGCTACTGATTTATGCAAATTGATTTTATACCCTGCAACTTTGCTGTAGTTGTTGATTACTTCTAACAGTTTTCCAATGGATTCTTTGGGGTTTTCTATATATAAGATCATGTCGTCTGCAAACAGCGAGAGTTTCACTTCTTCCCTCCCTATTTCGATTCCTTTTATTCCTTTTTCTTGCCTGATTGCTCTGGCCAGGACCTCCAGTACTATGTTAAATAAGAGTGGTGATAGAGGGCATCCTTGTCTTGTTCCTGTTTTCAGAGGGATGGGGTTCAGTTTTTGCCCATTGAGTATGATGTTGGCTATGGGTTTGTCGTATATGGCCTTTATTATGTTGAGGTAGTTTCCTTCTATGCCCATTTTGTTCAGAGTTTTTATCATAAATGGCTGTTGGATCTTGTCAAATGCCTTCTCTGCATCTATTGAGATGATCATGTGGTTTTTATTCCTCAGTTTGTTGATGTGGTGTATCACACGTTGATTGATTTGCAGATGTTGAACCATCCCTGTGTCCCTGGTATGAATCCCACCTGATCCTGATGTATGATTCTTTTGATGAATTGCTGAATTCTGGTTGCCAAAATTTTGTTTAGAATTTTTGCATCTATGTTCATCGGTGACATTGGCCTGTAGTTCTCTTTTTTCGTGGTGTCCTTGTCAGGTTTTGGTATCAGCGTGATGTTGGCCTCATAGAATGTGTTAGGAAGTGTTCCATCTTCCCTAATTTTTTGGAATAGCTTGAAAAGGATAGGTATTAAATCCTCTCTGAAAGTTTGGTAGAGTTCCCCAGGAAAGCCATCTGGTCCTGGGGTTTTATTCTTTGGGATGTTTTTGATTGCTGTTTCAATCTCTTTCCTTGTGATTGGTCTGTTCAAATTGTCTGCCTCTTCTTGAGTGAGCTTTGGGAGATTGTAGGAGTCCAGGAATTTATCCATTTCCTCTAGGTTATCCATTCTGTTGGCATATAGTTTTTTGTAGTATTCTCTTATAATCTGTTGTATTTCTGCAGAGTCTGTTGTTATTTCTCCTCGCTCATTTCTGATTTTGTTTATTTGAGCTTTCTCCCTTTTTTTCTTTGTAAGTCTGGCTAGTGGTTTGTCAATTTTATTTATCTTCTCAAAAAACCAGCTCTTTGTCTCATTTGATCCTTTCTACTGCCTTTTTCGTTTCAATAGTATTTATTTCTGCTCTGATTTTTATTATTTCTCTCCTTCTGCTGACTTTGGGCTTCATTTGTTCTTTTTTCTCTAGTTCAGTTAGGTGTGCTTTAAGGTTGCTTATTTGGGATTTTTCTTGTTTGTTAAGATGTGCCTGTATTGCGATGAATTTTCCTCTTAATACAGCTTTTGCTGTATCCCATATGAGTTGGTATGGCATGCTATCATTTTCATTTGTTTCCAGGTATTTTTTAATTTCTTCTTTAATTTCTTCCACGATCCATTGCTTGTTCAGTAGTGTGTTGTTTAATCTCCACATCTTTGTGCCTTTCTCAGCTTTTTTCTTGTAATTAATTTCTAGCCGTATAGCACTATGATCTGAGAAGATGCTTGTTATTATTTCAATTTTTTTAAATTTGTAGAGGCTTGTCTTGTTTCCCAACCATTTTCCATTTTTTAATTGGGTTATTTGGTTTTCTGCTATTGAGTTATATGAGATCCTTGTATATCTTGGATATTAATCCCTTGTGGAACACGAGGTGTGCAAACATTTTCTCCCATTCTATGGGTTGCCTTTTCATTTTGTTGATGCTTGCCTTTCCTGTGCAGAAGGTTTTTAAGTTGATGTAGTCCCATTTGTTTATTTTTGCTTTTGTTGCCTTTGCTTTTGTTGTCATATATGAAAAATCATAGTCAAGACTAATTTTGAGGAGTTTATTATGTTTTTTTCTAGGAGTTTTATGGTTCCAGGTCTTAATGTTCAAGTCTTTAATCCATTTTGAGTTGATTTTTGTGTATGGTGGAACATTGGGGTTCAGCTTCATTCTTTTGAATGTGGCTATCTAGTTTTCCCAGCACCATTTATCAAAGAGACTATCCTTTCCCCATTGCATATTCTTGGCTACTTTTTCAAAAATTAATTGACCATATCTGTATGGGTTTATTTCTGGGCTCTCTATTCTGTTTCACTGATCTATGTGTCTGTTTTTATGCCAATATCGTACTGCCTGAATTACTACAGCTTTGTAATATAGTCTGAAAACAGGCAGTGTGATGCCTCCAGCTTTGTCCTTCTTTCTCAAGATTGCTTTGGCTATTCAGAATCTTTTTTGGTTCCATACAAATTTTAGGACTGTTTTCCCAATTTTCCTGAAAAATGCCATTGGAATTTTTATAGGGATTGCATTGAATCTGTAGATCACTTTGAGTAGTATGGACATTTTAACAATATTAATTCTTCCAATCCATGAACACAGAATATCTTCTTATTTATTTGTGTCTTCTTCAAGTTCTCTCACCAGTGTCTTAAGTTTTCAGTGTATAGCTCTTTCACCATCTTGGTTAAACTTATTCCTAAGTATTTTATTCTTTTTGATGTTATTGTAAATGAGACTGTTTTTCAATTTCCTTTTCTCATAGTTTATTATTAGCGTATAGAAATGCAACTAATTTTTCTTCATTGATTTTGTATGCTAAAACTTTATTGAATTTCTTAATTAGTTCTAACAGTTTTTTGGTGGAGCATTTTGGGTTTTCTATATACAATATCATGTCATCTTCAAATAGAGACAATTTTAATTCTTCCTTTCTGATTTGGATGCCTTTTATTTCTTTTTCTTGCCTAATTACTCTGGCCAAGACTTTCAGTATTACGTTGAACAAAAATGGCAAGAGTGGGTATCCCCATCTTGTACCTGATCTCAGAGGAAAAGCTTTCAGCTTTTCACCATATAACGTTAGCTTTGGGCTTGTCATATTACGGCCCTTATTATGTTGAGGTACATTCCCCTTATATCCACTTTGTTGAGAGTTTTTATCACAAAAGGATGTTGAATTTTGTCAAATGCTTTTTCTGGATCTACTGAGATGATCACATGATATTTAGCCTTCATTTTGTTAATGTATATCACATGGACTGATCTGCAGTTGTTGAACCATCCTTGCATCCTTGGAATAAATCCCAGTTGATCACAACGTATGAACCTTTTAATGTACTGCTGGATTCAGTTTGCTAATATTTTATTGAGGATTTCTGCACCCATGTTCATCAGGGATATTGGCCTGTAATTTTCTTGACTCATAGTGTCCTTATCTAGCTTTGGTATCAGGGTAATGCTAGTCTCTTAAAACGAGATCGGAAGTGTTCCCTCCTGTTACATTTTTTGGAAGAGTTTGAGAAGGAGTGGTACTAATAATTCTTTAAATTTTGGGGGGAATTCACCAGTCAAGACATCTGTCCTGGACTTTTTTTTGTTGGGAGGTTTTTAATTACTGATCCAATCTTCATACTAGTGATGGGTCTGTTGAGATTTTCAATTTCTTCATAATTCAGTCTTGGCATTTCTTCTAGGTTGTCCAATTTGTTGGTGTATAATTGTTCAGAACCAATAAAATATAACAAAACTTATGGGAGGCACCAAAAGCAGTTCTAAGAGGTCAGTTTGAGCAATAAACGCCTATATTAAGAAAAAAGAAAGATCTCAAACAAACAAGCTAAGTTTATACCTCAAGGAACCAGAAAAAGAAGAACAAAGCCCAAAGTTAGTAGAAGGAAGTAAATAACAAAGATCAGAGTGGAAATAAATGAAATAGACTAAAAAGACAATAGGAAAGATCAATGAAACTAAGAGTTGGTTTTTTGAAGAGATAAACAAAATTGACGAAGCTGTAGCTAGACTTACCAAGAAAAAAACAAAGAGGACTCAAATCAATAAAATTTTAAATGAAAGAGGAGACATTACAACTCATACCATATAAATACAAAGAATCATAGGACTACTATGTACCAATGCTTGTTTTTAAAAAACGTGTTTAAAATTTTCCACAGTACAATACCTTACACCTTGCCTCTCTCTATGCTTTAATACTGACCTCATTCCCAGGAGAAACAGACACACAACAGAAGAGCTGTAAGTAGAGCAGTCTAAATCTTTCTCTGTATCCTATATCCTCATCTCCTCAAACCCTGCAACAGTTCAGAAAATAGTATTTGTGGTCAACTAGGAATCCCACTTTCCAGACATTTTGTAAACATAAGAGCAAGTATCCTTGATGACTAACACTAAACCTCTCCCATTAACAACTCAAACCTTCAGTACTACGCTCTTCTCTACTCCCTTTTTCTAGACCACTTCACCTCCTTTCCCAGAAACAGAAGTTATCTGATAAAGTCACTCACCCTTCTGGTATTACATACAAACTACTTACATGTGCTCTTGTCCCTCCTACATTTGATATGACACAATAGAGGGGATGCCCTTCCTCCTTCCCAAGGCCACGCCCTCTGCCTTTGCCTTGAATTCCATTCACTCTTATTTTCCCAACAATGTGAAAATATTATTCCTTCTCTCGCTTGTATATTCCTCTTCTCCTTAACTGGATCATTTGTGTTGATCTTTAAACAAACCCAAGTGTCCTCCATTAAAACAACAACAACACATACAAAACCATTTGGCACCACCTCTCCCTCCAACTATAGTCCAATGGCCTGTCTAGATACTCAGTGTCGCAAAGAAACTTCTCTAGAGTTGCCATTTCCACATCTCCCAACCTCCAAGACTACTTTTGCCAGTCATCAAGAGCTTCTCTTCATCCCTCATCTTATTTCCTTATTCATACCCTCTTTTCTCTTGGCTTCCATGAACCAAAAGCCTCTGTTTTTTCCCTTCTGCCTTTCTGGCAATTCTTGGTCATTAAATCTTGCAACTCCTCAAGGCAAACATCAGGTCTCACTTTATATTCTCTCCCTAGGACATCTCATCCATATCTACAGCTTTATTTATCACACTTAAGAAACACAGGCACGGGGGCCTGCCCCATGGCTGAGTGGTTAAGTTCATGCACTCTGCTTTGGTGGCCTAGGGTTTCACTGGTTTGGATCCTGGGCACAGACATGGCACTGTTCATCAGGCCACGCTGAGGCGGCATCCCACATGTTACAACTAGAAAGACCCACAACTAAAATATACAACTATGTACTAGGAGAATTTGGGGAGAAAAAGTAGAAAAAAAAGATTGGCAACAGTTGTTGGCTCAGGTGCCAATCTTTAAAAAAAAACAAAAAAGAAACACAGGCACAAGGGTAAGGAGACTTACTTGTGTAACAATATGCTGTATGAAAAGAATTAGTTGGGTAATCATATGCTGTTTGAAGGGAAAAAAAACTAAATAGCAAATCTGCTGGAACCACAACAAGGACCTGTCTTGCCTGGTATCAGCTACCGGTATTTTCTCCAATCTTGCCAGCTTTTATTTGAATGAGTTATTGTTACAGAATAGAATGATCTTTTCTTTTCCTACTAGAAATATACTTTCAGTATACAGGTGGCAAATTTATCTGGTCTTAGTATGTTAAGACATAGACAAATCCAATCTAAATGACTAAAAGGACACTTACACTTACTGTAATTTTAATTAAGAGGTTAATAGCAACAATGTCTTAAATACCTTTTAAACTGATATTTCAATTATCTCTTATCACTTTATGTGTAAGTACGTGTGTGAAAACTAAAAATCAAAATAGAGTTTGATGCAATACCACCCAATAAAAAGGAACAAACCACTGCCACACTCAACAACTTGGATGAATTCAAGGGAATTATACTGAATGAAAAAGTCAATCCCAAAAGTTTATACACTCTAAGATTCAATTTATATAGTATTATTGAATTGATAAAATTATAGAAATGGATAACTGGTTAGTGGTTGCCAGGGGTTAGGGATAGGAAGGTGGGGTAGGTGAGTGTGGTTATAAAAGGGCAACACGAAAAATCCTTGTGATAGAACTGTTCTGTATTTTGACTGTGGTAGATACAAGAAGCTATACACATGATAAAAAGTAAACAGAAACTAAATATATACATACACAAATGAGTTCAAGTAAAACTAGGGAAATCTGAA
This sequence comes from Equus caballus, assembly GCF_041296265.1. Classification (NCBI taxonomy): domain Eukaryota; kingdom Metazoa; phylum Chordata; class Mammalia; order Perissodactyla; family Equidae; genus Equus; species Equus caballus. The sequence goes on along the minus strand of NC_091712.1, from coordinate 18,207,895 downwards.
TAAGATCTGGATTGTATCAATGTTAATATCCTGGATATTACCATTTTGGGGAAACTGTGTAAAGGGTACATGGGGTGCATATTATTTTTTATAACTGCAAGTGAATTTACCATTATCTCAAATTTAAATGTTTAATAAAAACTAGCTTTAAGGTGCTTACAGCACATTCTCAAAGACAGTTATTAGATTATTCATCCATGACTACGGAATTCCAAATTTTTAAAGGAGTTTTCCTCCAGTATATCCACATTCCACCTTAGTCAGTGTCAGCCCACGAAGAAAGGCAGATTTAGGTAAACAAAAGGAGAAATATCTTGAGGTTGTAAAGAACACAGTAAAAACATACTAATATTTTAAAAAGTAGATCTTGAAGTGTACTTGAAAGTTTGAGATCATAATGACATAAACAAGTATTTATGACTTGAGAAAATCTGCCTCCTTTGGTACTTTGAAGTATTAAAAAAAAATCACACAGAATTAAATTACAAAGCTCACACACTTGTTTATGCAGCTGGTCTCTTTTAAAATCGAGGAACTTTAAACCTACAATTCTAATAGGCTTACTGGTGACACCCCAATCCTTTGAAAAATAAATGAAATATCATAAATCATCTGACAGTTCTTAAGCTTAGATTTTTATCATCACTCAGATGCTTTAGAAATAAAAAGCAGTATGAAAGGATAGGATCTTGTTTGGTGCGCTATAAAGTTTAAGATAGAAAATAAATCATACTATCAAATGTCATTTAGAACCCTAGGTTCAATATGTAGAATTGAATTGGCATGATATTCTTGGTCATTCTTATGAGAATTCATGTAAGTAGAATAGCTTTTCTTACAAAATATTTCAGAACTCTGGCACTTCCTGTGATAAATGAAGCAATAAGGCTTTGGAATTGTAATTGGGTATATTTAAGTACTTCATACAGGCAACCAGACTGTCAACTTGCTCGATGTCTAGCACCATGAATTTATTATTTGGCACCCAAATGAATGTCTTAATATTTATAAAGAGCAAAGGTTGGGGTAAGCCCTTTTAATTTTAAGCTACAAATTTAGGACCACATTATAGCTACAGAATTCAACCTTTATTTTCTGGTGAGTTGATTTAAGGAAAAATATTCACAGATATTGCAGAGAATGTTGAAATGAAAAATATATTAATACCCTCAAAATGTTTAAGATTCAATCAAAGAACAATAAGATCTAGGTGTTAGCTACAGCATCCTGAGAATTTTTATCATAGTTAAGTTTCAAGAAAATAAACTATCAGAGACTTTCTCCATGACCTGATTGTAAAGCAAATTTAACAAATTGGTCAACGATCAGTTCAAGTGACATTCCAAGTCATAAAAGTGTGCCTTCAGAAGTCCCATAGACTAGCATTCGGGGAGTGAGGTCAAAGCTGGGCCTATATAAGACTGTAAATATCCTGGGTTTAAGTAGTTTTTCCACTTAATTTTTAAGATAACAGTTATCAAAACAGTAGCCTCCAAGTAAGAGCTTAACCCATGTCCTATCCCCATCAGGCTGTGTACAGGCATTTGATAAGCATTTGAATAAATGACTAAACTAATGATGCGAGAAAGCCAATTTCTTATATCTTGCATATTATATTGGTGCTAATGAAGAATTCTTAAAGATTATTTAATTTTAAAAAGTACATTTTGTTTCCCATGAAGTTATTATTAAATATTGAATACATACCAAACAATATTTTAACATATGTGTAAGTTATAAAGAAAAATAATAAAATGAACACCTATTTTCCCACCAGCCAGTTTAGGGAATAGAACATTGCTGGTGACTTTGAAGTCACTTCTAGGCTTTTTCCATTCCAATTCCAATCCTCCTTGCTATGCCTTCTTCCTAACTACCTTGAATTATTGTTCTTTACTTTGCTTTACAGTGTTACTGTATGTATTCCTAGATTGCTTACTTTTCCAAGATTTTGGATGGAATTCCATTGGTTGGAAAAGTATTCTTATACGTTATGAGATTCATCCATGACGTTATGTTTGAACATAGAACAACATATGCCTTCTCTTGTTGATGGGTGTCTGAGTTCCTTCCAGTTTTCTGGAATATTGCTATACATGTTTCTCTGTGTACATCTGCAAGAGTTTCTATGCCTCAGAGTGGAATTGTTGGGTTGGTATATGCACAAGTTATTAGATGATGACAAATTGTTTTATATGTTGATCCAATTTACATTACCACTAGCAAGGGTAAGAGAGGTCAGGATGCTCCACTTTCTTGCCAACATTTTTACCAATTTGGTGGATGAAAATAGTATCTCCTGGGGATATTTTTTAAAGCTCTTTTTTCTTTCTTTTTAAGTCAAATTTACACAAAATGAAAATCATAAATTTAAAGCGTACCATTCCATGAGTTTTTACGAATGTATATACCTTATAACCCAAACCATTACCATCACCTCAAAGAAAGTTCCTTCATAATCCTTCCCGGTCATTCCCTGCCTCATCCTCTAGAGCCGACCACTCTTGATTCTTTTCCCTGATAGATGGTTTGCTTGTTCTAGAACTTCATAAAAATGGAGTAATATATTGTATGTACTCTTTTGTATATGACTTCTTTCAGTTAGTATAATCCGTGTTGTTGTAGATACCAGTAGTTTGTTTCTTTTTATTGCTGAGTAGCATTCTATTTTATGAATACACCATAGTCTGTTTATCCATTCTCTTATTGCTGGACACCTAGGTTGTTTCTAGTTTTTGGCTATAATGAAGCTACATGTATACATACTATGTACTTCTCATGAACATCTTCTTTTGTAGACTTATATGTTCATTTTGTGGGCAAATACCTAGGAGTAGAATTGCTGGATCATCAGGTACATTTACGTTTAGCTTTATAAGAAAACTTCAGATGTTTTTCCTAAGAGGTTGTACCATTTAACTTTCCCACACAATGTGTAAGAGTTTCAGTTGCTCAACATACTTACTAACATTTGATGTTATCAACCTGTTTAATTTCAGCCATTCTGGTAGGTATCTCACTAACGTTTTCACTTGCATTTCTCTGATGACTAACGATATTGAGGACATGCATATTGGCCATTTGAATATCTTTTGTTGTGGAGTGTTTATGCTATAAAGTGTCTTTTCAAATCATTTGTCCCCTATTCCCACTTTTTTGTTTATGATTGTGTTTTTATTATGGATTTGTATAAATTCTTTATCCATGTAGTCCTTTGACAAATATGTTTTGCAAATATGTTTTCCCAGTCTGTGGCTTGCCTTTTTGTTTTCTTAACAGTATCTTTTGATAAGCATACTTTTTTCTTATTTTGATAAAGCCTAATTTATAAATTTTTTTCTCTTATGGTTATTGCTTTCTGCATTTAAATCGTTACCTACTCCCAAGTCATGAAGATATTCTCTGAATTTTTTTCTAAAAGCATTATGCTCAACTTTTACTTTTAGTAATATGATCCATCTCAAATTAATTTTGTACATAGTACAAAGTAGGAATTGAGGGTTTTTTTTCATATGGATATCCAGTTGTCCCAGTACCATTTATTAAAAAACTTTCCTTTCTTCACTGGGTTGCTTTGGATCTTTGTTGGAAATCAAACGACCAATAACTGTGGGTCTATCCTGGCCTCTCTATTCAGTTGCAATGATCTATTTGTTGATCCTTATGGCAGCACCACACTGTCTTAGTCATTGTAGTTTCACAGTTATCTTATGAGGTCAGGTCCTCCCAGTCAGGATTTTAAGATTGTTTTGGATATTCTCAGTCTTTTTCATTTCCATACAACTTTTAGAATCAGATTGTCAATTTTACCAAAAAAAGCCTGCGGGATTATGATAGGGCTTATGTTGACTCTATAGATCAATTTGGGGAGGACTGTCATCTAATTGAATCTTCCAATCCACGAATGTCTTCTCTCTTCATTTACTCAAGTCATCTTTAATTTTTCTCAGTAACGTTTTATTGTTTTCAATGTAGAAATTTTGCATATCTTTTGTTAAATTTACTCTTAAATGTTATACTTTAACTAAAAATGGGAAATAGGCTTATTATTGATAATCTTAATTCAAAAATATTCATTTATTAGGGCTGTTTCATCATATACTCTCTTTGGAAATATTAAATACATCAGAATTCTGAACAATTTTGTTTACCTGTACATAGTATATTCTGCAGAGTAAGCAAGATAAGAATTTCTAAAAATGAAACAAAGACTCTACAACTTGGTAGTAAAATAAAGGAAAGGATATAGTCTAAGAGCATATATGCTGAAAGTAGGATCGGGAAATTTGCTTAATCCACTCTCACTCTAAGTATATTCTGTGATGGGGTAAGAAGGGAGTTAGACATATGATCACTTCTATCTGGAGTTACACTGATCCTTTAAGCATGGGACTCTTGTTACCTAACTGTTCCAAAGCCAACTTTTCTTTTACTTCTGGCCCACATAATCATGACTAAGGGTTTCAAGAAGAGTAGAACAAGAGTATTTAGCTTTGACTTTTGAGCAGACCTAACTCAAGCTCTTTGTCCTCTGCTAAAGACAGGCCTGTATCCAAAGGCTCTTAGGTTCCCCACCTGGCTTTCTTTCTACTACAACTTGTTTGTTTCACTTCTTCCACTTCACTGTTCTTCCTTTTCCTCATTCTCTGCTTCTTGTTGACATCATTAATTTATTTTCCAAATCTTCACTATCTGATTCTTCAGACTTCTGTATTTATCAGGATCTGAGAGTGAATAGATTAAATTCCTCATCATCACCACTCCAACCCTAAAAGGCATCCCTCCATTCATCTTTGGCCTTTGCTTGCCTCTTGCTGGCTTCTCTTTTGACTTCCCTTTTTAGAAGTCTTTTCTCCATATGCTTTGCCTAAACTTTCCTCCCATACACTTCTTGGTCAAATTTGTCCTCTTGCCTGAAGCCTTTCTTTTGTCTTATCAAGGTTGATACTACTATGATCCTCTTCCTTAATATCCTTCACAATGAATTTCCACATTGGTGGCCATTGGTGAACCAACTTTCCTTTATCACTAAACATTTTCTTATTCACTTAAAAAGTCTCATTACTTTTTTGTTTCTGTGACTTCCTTAATTTTCTGTGCCTCACCAGAACAGGCTGAGTTTGAGGCCCTTTTGTTTTTACCACTTTCTCTTCCATTCTCCCCCTCATCTGCCTCTCTTCCTCCACCACTTCCCCAGCTTGTACTCTTCCTCTTCTGCTTCTGGTCTCTTTCCACCTTACTAAAGGATGGACATTTTCTTATTGAAATAAGCTCTAAATTCTTCCAGTTAGTCACTGGTGAGGGACAGAGCCCTAGGCTCATTAACAATTCTTTGGTCAATTGTTTCTAGTTTCTGAAGAAATCTTATCCAAGGTGTCACAGCAAGACCAAGAGACATAGCATATTTGGATAAAGGTAACTTGTTCAACTCAAACACTTCTTAATTCTTAATCAGATATACTAACATATGTAGGAAACAAACACACCTTTGAGTGCCTTCTTTTAATTGTTAATCTTGGGCTAAAAATGCCTTCAGTTTTTTTCTAGATGTCTCTAAGTTCTTCTGGATTAATTTTTATTCATAGGCACTTCTCAAGAAGTTGCTGTACTGTCCTTTTTTCTTCTGAGGGAAGCAAAATTAATAAAGCTTCATCATCTACTTGGCAGGTCTATCTGATCTGTGAATATGAGTTGGCTTCCTGTGGGCAATCAAACTGAAGAACCCAATTCATGGCCTGAATATCAAACATCCTGGCTGCAATACCAGCAGCAAAGAGCACTGTTAGCTCTCTGGCAGATAAACTTATAAAAGGCTTTCATTTTTCTCATCTGCTGCTGTCAACCACAGGCATCAAGAATAGAAATACCAGAGTATAGGCATTAGAAAACTCGGTTTAGATACAACTGGAAAAAAATTATAATACTCTTCTTCAGATGGCTTCTCAAAAAGGAATATAAGGTAGTTATTTTTTATTACAGCTCACAAACTACGCAGTTTTATTCCAAAGTGACAAGGGTGTTATATCTTACTTTTCTAACCAACCCAAATACACTCAGTTTTTCCAACTCAAGCATTCAAGCTCTTTTACAGATTTTATTTGTTTTGCCTCAAAAAAAGCAAAGTAAATGTCTTTGGGGAAGATTTTTGATAACAGCATTCATAGTATTAGCAAAGTCCATGACCAAGATTCTCCTTCATCATGAACTAAACTTTGGAGATCTTTCATGAAAACTTACTGCTTCATCCTTGTGTTTAAGAAGTCAAACTGTACGCAAACAAGTAGATTTATGTAGTTGATCTTCTTAAATATCTTATCTCAGATCCTTTCCACCAATGATGAGATTGTTGAAAAGTCATGATTCTTTCCTACTTCTCAGAAAACCCAAACACCTGAGAAATAGATCAGTTCTGTCATAGGTGATATTATCAGAACCCACACTCCACCTGTCAAAGACTATTACAGATGATAAAAAGTTTCCAGTACTGGGACAGAGAAAGTCAAAGTCTTGCCAGATCCCATTCTGGCAACTCCCTACATCATTATCTTGCAAAACTAGGTTAAAAAAAAAAAGTCTATCCTCTAGTGGTATATCAATAAAGTCTTAAAGGAATAATTTCTGAATTTTTTTAAGTTCAAAACTATTTGCCTGTTGACTTACACTTGAAGGATTATTTGGACAGATATAAAAATCTATGTTACCTATCCTTTTCTCAAAAATCTTTTAAATATAGTCCATTTTCTTGCATCAAATGAAATCCGAAGTTAATGTAACTTCCTCCCTCATAAATAACTTGACCTATTTGCCTGGATCCCCAAAGGAATCTTTCTTTACCTCTGAGGTCCAGCAAATTTACTAGGCCCAGACACACAGTATGCCATTTCTATATTCTCTAGTTGTCTTTTATTTCAGAAAAGATTAATCTTTAAACATTAGTTTTCCTTCATTGGATTGGGTGTCTTGCTGTACCTATGATGGATCTGCTCTACCTGTCTTCTAAATCAGTAGTCTACAAATTGAGGTACATTTGGGACTACATAAAGACTTCCAAGAGATTATGTAGGCACAGGTAGTTTCAAGGCAATCAAATTCCAGATCCTCAACTTCCAACCTTCTTACTACTGATCTTTCTGGGAATGTACCTGCAGCTAAGGTATCCCACTAGCCTCTTTCTCATTCCCTCTTCTCCTTCACAATCACTCTTTTCCCACTTTACAAAAGAAATTCATACCACTCACTAATCCTGTCTAGTACACTTCCCTGGAATATAAAAACCCTCCACGATGCCAAATCTATAAATCTTCCCTTAATCAAAGCACTACAATAAGGATTTGTGCTTTACTCATCATATATATATGATATATATACACACACATATACATATAACATATATTTGATTAAGAAATGGAGTATGTGGGCCCACGTTAGTATATTATAAATTCAGATGTACAGCAGAATAAAGCAGTAGAGAGGGCATTTTTACTTAACGATCTTACCTCTTCCATACCCTTATTATTGTAAAAGAATCATCTCAACTCTGGAGACTTTAGTGAGCACAAAGTAAAGAACAGTGAAGGCAGCAGTATCTTATTGTATCCAGGCAACACATGGTAAGGCTCTGTGCCATACCTATTTATCTGTATTAGAATGAGAATTCAGCTGTGTGATGGTTGTCATGGAGACATACATTAACATATTTACTTGAGTTGAAAAATCAAGTTGGACTTTTACTGACAGAAGGAAGCCTGACTTGGAAGAAAGGTTTGAAATTGAAGACTAGCTTTGTCAGTTAGATTAAATGGCAACTATTTTCCCTAAACTGAGTGATCTACATTTATAGCTGCAGGTTTTGATAAAAATATGTTTCAGACATATGTTAAGACAAAAACTTTCTCTAAAAGCTCATTTTATATTGGCAAATACATATTAAAATTAATAAGTGTTCCCGCATAACCTTTTCTAAGTATATTGGGTTAAACAAGGTGCCTCTGAGTAAAAGAGTAATAAGTATAACAGTAATTTGATAAACCTTAGTTAAGCCTTTTCGATAAACTTCCTCAAACTGAGAAAGCGATAATAAATCCCTCTGCAAGTCAGCTGGTTTCCAATTCTTAGCACTCTACAAATAATTGAGAGACTGAGTTGTCAGTAGATAGATCATTAAAATAATTTATAGATCACCTGATTTCCAGCACATAACTCAGCAGGATGAGAAAAGTTAATAAATGATGCAGTTCTGGCATACTGAAAAAACTGGTATTTTAAAACTAAAGGTGTTACATCACTCTTTTAGTATATTTGACTTGGCTCACCTCTCTCATTTCTACTCTCCATGACCTCACTATTTTTCTGTACAATCCCTCTTCTCTTCTACTCCTTCCAATTTTGTTTTCATGGCTTCTGATTTTATAATTAAATTTAATTATAATGATTAATTTACAACTTATAATTTAACCATTTCCCATTTTGTGTATGATATGAAATAGGAATCCAATATTATTCTCTTTCATATGAGCAACCTCTTGCCCCAGCACCATATATTGAAAACTCTATCCATCCTTTTCCTCATTGATCTACAATACCAGTTTTGTCATAAATTGAGGTTCCATACATAGATGGATCTGTTTCTAAATTCTCTATTCTTTCCATTGGCCAATTTGTCTATCCTACACCATACATTGGCTTAATTATTATAGTTTTATATTAAGTCACAATATAAGGCAGAAAAAACCACTTTGTTCTTCAGGAGTGTCTTTGTAATTTTTGGACCACTCCTCTTCCATTTAAATTCAGAATTATAATGTTAAGTATCACCAAAATAAAAATAAAAAAAATAATAATAGAAGTAGTAATGTTAAAATCCCAAACTCTCTTAGACATGTGCTTCCAAGTGCATAGGAAATTACCATCTCTGCAACATTAAGTCTTCCAATCCATTAACACAGTGCTTCTCTCCATTCAACTGCATCATAGCTAATGCCTTTCAATAAAAGTTTAAAACTTTCCTAAGAAAGGTCATAGACATTATTTGTTAGATTTATTCAAATGTTATTTATATTATGTTGCTATTGTAAACTATATATTTTTAAAATTACATTTTCTACAGTAACTTCACTGTGGAGAAACCCAACGGACATCACCTAACTAAGAGATCATGGTTAACATTACCAGCAATGTCATGTTGATATGATGTGATATAATCATGAGAAAACATCAGACAAACCCAAACTGAGCTCCATTCTACAAAAGATCTGACCACTACTCTTGAAAAGTGTTAGGTCCCTGAAAGAAAAGGCCCCAAAACTGCTGCAAATTGGAGTAGACAAAAGAGATACAGCTACCTGGAATTGCTCCTGAAACAGAAAAAGGACATCAGTAGAAAAACTGGGAAAATCCAAATAAAGGCAGAGTTTAGTTAACATTAATATACCAATGTTAATTTCTTAGTTTTGAAAAAATATATCATGGCTATGTAGGATGTTATTATTTCAACATAAAATGTATTTTAAAATTACATTCTGTTTTGTGTTCTTGTTGCTGCTGGTCTATAGAAATGCAGTTGGTTTTCCTATATATATATATGTATATTTTTTATTGAGGTCATAATAGTTTATAACATTCTAAAATTTTAGGTGTACATTATTATTTGTCAGTCACCATATATATGTTCCCCCTTACCCCTTTTGTCTATACCCCAACCCCCTTCCTCTCTGGTAACCACTAATCTGTTCTCTTTGTCCATGTATTTGTTTATCTTCTAGATATGAGTGAAATCATGTGGTGTTTGTCTTTCTCTGTTTGGCTTATTTTGCTTCACATTATACCCTCAAGGTCCATCCATGTTGTTTCAAATGTGACAATTTTGTCTTTTTTATGGCCGAGTAGTATTCCATTCTATATATACCACATCTTCTTTATCCATTCATCAGTTGACAGGCTCTTGGGTTGCTTCCACTTCTTGGCTATTGTGAATAATATTGCAATGAACATAGGGGTGTATAAGTCTCTTCGAATTGTTGATTTCAAGTTCTTTGGGTAAATACCCAATAATGGGATAGCTGGGTTGTACGGTATTTTTAATTTTTTGAGAAATCTCCATACTGTTTTCCATAGTGGCTGCACCAGTATGCATTCTCACCAGTAGCATATGAGCATTCCCTTTTTTCCACATCCTTTCCAACATTTGCTATTTTTTGTCTTGGTAATTATAGCCATTCTAACAGACATAAGGTGATATCTCATCGTAGTTTTGATTTGCATTTCCCTAATGATTAGTGATGTTGAACATCTTTTCATGTGCCTGTTGGCCACCTGTATATCCTTGGAAAAATATCTGTTCAGATCCTCTGCCCATTTTTTGATCGGGTTGTTTACATTTTTGTTGTTGAGTTGTATGAGTTCTTTATATATTTTGGCGACTAACCTCTTGTTGGATATATGATTTGCAAATATTTTCTCCCAGTTGGTGGGTTGTCTTTTCGGTTTGTTCATGGTTTCCTTTGCCTTGCAGAAGTTCTTTAGTCTGATGTAGTCCCATTTGTTTATATTTTCTTTTTTTCCCTTTGTCTGAGTAGATTTGTTATTTGAAAAGATACTTCTAAGACTGATGTCAAAGAGTGTACTGCCTATATTTTCTTCTAGGAGTTTTATGGCTTCATGTCTTACTTTCAAGTCTTTAATCCATTTTGAGTTATTTTTTGTGTATAGCAAAAGACAATGGTCTACTTTTATTCTTTTGCATGTGGCTGTCCAGTTTTCCCAGAACTATTTACTATTATTGTGTTGCTGTTAATTTCTCCCTTTAGGTCTATTAATAGTTGCTTTAAGTACTTTGGTGCTGCTGTGTTAGGCACATATATATTTATAAGTGCTATGCCCTCTTGGTGGAGTGTCCCTTTATCATTATATTCTGCCCCTCTGTCTCTCATTGTCTTTTTTATCCTGAAATCTACTTTGTCTGATGTAAGTATGGCAAGACCTGCTTTCTTTCTTTGGCCATCTGCTTGGAGTGTCATCTTCCCTCCCTTCACTTTGAGCCTGAGTTTGCCCTTCGAGCTGAAATGTGTTTCGTGGAGGCAGCATACTGTTAGGTCTTGTTTTTCAATCCATCTAGCCTCTCTGTCTTTTGATTGGAGAATTCAATACATTTACATTTAGAGTGATTACTGATATGAGGGCTTAATGCTGCCATTTTATCTTTTGTTTTTCACTTGTTCTGTATATCCTTTATTTCTTGTCCCATGTATTTATGACTGCCAGCTCAGTTTTGTGATTTTTCTATGATGGTTTTCTCAGTGTTCTCTTTATTTATCATTTTGTGTCCTTGTTCTGATTTTTTATTTAGTATTTACCATAAGCTTAGTATAAAAGATCTCATAGATGAGACAGTCTATTTTCTGATAGCCTTAGTAGTTTCCATCCCTTTCCCCTTCCCCACATTGTTGTCACAAATTATTCCATTTTGTGTTGTGAGTTTGGGATTAAAATGAAGTGATTACAGTTACAGTTGTTGCTTTCCTTCCCTTTATCTTTAATGTTATAATTAAGTGTTTGCTAACCTGTTCTGAATAGAAGGCTGCAATTTTCTGATTTTGTCTGTTTTTCTCCTTGCTCAAGGCTTTGTAAACCCTGTCTTTTCTTTTTTCAGGTATGAAGGCCTTCTTGATCATTTCTTGAGGTGGGTAGTCGTTTTGCAATGAACTCCCTCAGCTTTTGTTTATCTGGGAAAGTTTTTATTTCTCCATCATATCTGAAGGATAGTTTTGTTGGATAGAGTACTCTTGGCTGAAAGATTTTGTCTTTCAGTATTTTGAGTATATCATTCCACACTCTCCTAGCCTGTAAGCTTTCTGCTGAGAAATCTGCTGAAAGCTTGACAGGGGTTCTTTTGTAGATGAATCTCTTCTGGCTTGCTGCCCTTAATATTTTTTCTTTGTCATTGACTTCTGCCATTTTTACTAATATATGCCTTGAAGAAGGACTTTTTACAGTGATATAATTAGAAGTTCTATTAGCTTCATTTACATGTAATTCCAGTTCATTCCCCAAGTTTGGGAAGTTCTCAGCTATTATTTCTTTGAACATGCTCTCTTCTCCCTTCCCTCTCTTCTCCCTCTGGAATACCCACAATCCTTATGTTGCATTTCCTAATGGAGGTGGATATTTCTCAAAGAATTTCTTCATTTCTTTTCAGTCTTAGCTCTCTCTCCTCCTTCACCTGAAGCATTCTATATTTCTGTCCTCTATAATGTCAGCTCTGTTTTTAAGGATTCTATGTTTTTTATCTCATTCATTGTGTTCTTCATCTCTAACATGTCTGTTTGGTTTATTTTTAGAGTTTCAATCTCTTTTGTGAAGCATTCCCTTTGCTCATTAATTTTATTCCTGAGTTCATAGAACTGTTTTTCTGTGTTTTCTTGTAATTCGTTGAGTTTATGATAACTATTATGAATTCTCTGTCATTTAGACTGTAAATTTCCATGACTTCAGGACTGGTTTTTGGATACTTATCACTTTCCTTCTTGTCCAGAGTATAATGTATTTCTCTATGCTTTTTGATGGGGTGGATCTTTGCCAGTGCACAGTTGTAGTATCTGGTCACAGATTTCACCTGCCACCACTGGGGTTTGCAGGAACTGTGTTTTCTGAGCCTGCTGCATCCCCTGACAGTTGTGCCTGTCTGTTGGAAGTTGTGCCGATAGGGCTCTCTGTGTCTGGCTGTCACTGCTTCACACACGCAGGTGCAGGCACTCTGGTGGGGATTCCTTGCCCTTGCCAACTGGCCAAGCTGGTGCACTCAGCAGGATCGGGGAGCAGGGGGTGCTTTCTTTCCCACCTGTGCCCCCGTTCTGCATTCAGTGGAAGCCTGACTGGGCTGCTTGGCTTGGTGAGGGTGACCCTGCAGTCACTTAGTCGCTTCAGTGTGGAGTGTTCCCATAGGCTGGGAAGCAACTCCAAGAGCAAAAGCATTCCCATGGAGGGCTGCCTTTTTCTCTATCTCCTCTGAGAGTTGTGCACCAGCTGCTGTGTGAGGTCCTGCACCCTAGATTGCTGCCACTGGGGAGGGGGAGGAGATCCGCTTACCTCCTTCAACTGCTTCCCTAGGGATCCAGTGCTCCCACCTTCAGACATACAGCTGTGGGGATTTCTCAGACATCCTATTGTGCTGTGTGGGTGTCCTCTGTTCATTAATGAATGTCCTTTTCATTGTATCTTAGGGGGGAAGAGCCTAAGAGAACAGCTCACTCTGCCATGATGCTGACATCACTCTCTAGCTTTCCTATATTGATTTTATATTCAAAAACCTTGCTCAACTCACTAGTTAATCCTAAGAATTTAGCTGTAGAGTTCTGGAAATTTTGTATATAGACAATTACGTCATTTGCCAGTAATGAGAGTTTTTCTTCCTTTCCATTTCTACATCTTTTCTTTTTGGTTTTCTGCCCTCATCTTACTCTGCTGGCTAGGATCTCTGGTACAATACTGAATAGAATTAGTGATATCAGGGATTTTTACCTTTTAAGAGTTAAATTGTATCTATTGATGCCCAGAGATGATTTTAAGTTCATCAGAATAATCTAGGAAAATAAGTTGCTTCTGCTTTGACATGTCTACCATAGAGAAAGCAATACTATTCTTTTTTTTAGTTTCAAATATTAGTGTTTATTCAAAAAGCATAAAACAATATATAACACAGAAAAGGAAGCAATATGAAGACAAAACAGAAAAGCAACATGGCATTATGTTATTAAAACAAGATAAAAGCTGTGACATTAGCCTTGTTAACCTGTAGACAATTAAGATCATCCAAACTGTGCTTTTCTCCTGTCACAGCGTGGACCTGTCATTGAGGAGTGGCTGTCCAGCCATATTCTACATTTCCAAACCCTTCCCCCTTGTACCAGATGTGGCTTTCTAACAGTTCTCCTCAAAGGAATGTCAGTGGAAGTGACTGAATGTCAGTTCTCAGGTTGAGGCTTTTCAGAAGCAAGCAAGGTGTGTTCATGCTCTCTCTCCCCAGCTGCTGGAGGACTCAAAGGCCCAGGTTATAAGGCCACCTATTGATCAAGAATGCTTTCACTGCACTGTTTCATTAGCAATAAATACACTTTAATTAGGTTTAAGCTATTGTGTTTTTGGAGTCCATTTATTACAGCAGTTAGCTTTCCCTAACTAACACAGAAAATGTTATCTTTAAGTGGGGTATATACCAAACAAAAAATCTAATATGTATGGCAACTGCTTTGCAGCTAGACAGCAGGAAATGAAGAAACTGAGTAAAGGATGGTAAGACAGTTATGCCATGCAGTCACAAAACACTTAATAAAAATATTGCTTGCCAAAAGGAATCCCTGGTGATAGAAGCCAAAAAGTGGTTGTCTTCAGGAGAGCAGGCAGGGAATTAACTGGAAAAGGGCAACTATCTGGAGTAATAGAAATGTTCTATATCTTATTTGGGGTGGTGGCTTACACAGGTGTATACAATTGTCAAAACTCACTGAACTGAATGCTTAAGAACTGTGTTTTTACCGTATGTAAATTATACCTCAATTTTTCAAAATGCCTGAGATAGCTTCAGAGGCAGAATGAGTGTCTACCAAGTCTATGGCTACGGGGAAAAGAGATGGAAAACAGAATATTAGAATAACAATATCAGTTGCTGCATTTATGGAGAATTTACAAGAAAGAAATGTGCACAGGCAAGAACTGACAGGTCTGAGAGTAGAAACGAACAATACAGAATCCAGAAATTTGGGGGCTCCCAGGTTACAAAAGCTGACTGCTTCTGGATTTTACACAGTAAGAGAGAAGACTGAAAAAGGCTTTGAGCAAAAATGGCCTGTTACATTTTCTCAGGTAAACAAAGGGAAGTCAGCCTCGCTGCAGATCAGGTGAAATACGTTAGCTTCCCATGAAGCCTGTTTCAAATGGCCATACAACAGTGCTCAGTAAGTGGAGAGTGAGGAATAGGTGTAAGGAAGCAAAGGAATAAATTAGGTTTGGGATTTTTTTGTGTAGTTTTTGGCTGGAGTGACCATATAATTTATTGTCCAAACTGGGATAGTTATGAAAGTGAAAGAGGGCATTATTACTTAACACGCACAAGAGATACAAACCAAGACTGACCCTGCCAGACTGGGACATGCACTCACTGTATTACTAGCAAATGGAATTAACTACAAGAAGATACATCAGGAGCCAGATAAGTTTCTGAGGGAATAACACTGCCAAAAACCCCACAAGTCTTGCCTATAAGCTTTAACGGAACCTTAAAATAATGCTCAAGTTGCCAAAATTGCATGGGCAGAAAGTAGGAAACAAAGGTTATATAGCCTCCAAGGAGGGGGAATTCCCCAGTGTCCACATAAATGTCACAGTGGAGGAAAATGGGCAAGGAAAACCCTTCCAGAAGGCACAATCAGGTCCTGGAGAATAACGAACGATGGAGTTCCTTCTACAGAGCAGGATCAGACTCCATCAAGGGACATCTACTCCAGGCAACGATTCTTCAAAATGCTTCTTGCCATCCCATGTTTGTTGTCACTATCAATATTTCTAATTCTAAATGTTCCCTCAGCACTGGGAAATTAAACAAAAACTTGCAATTTTCTAATTGGGCCTAATGCAATAAATTATAGACACTGCACGTAATGTGACGGTGGTGAGAATAAGCCCAAAGAGTCTTCGCAAAGATCACTGAACTGACTGCCAGGAGGCCACGATTCTCATCCAACCTTTGCTATTAACTGGGTGACCCTGGATAAATCATGATTTCTCAGACTGCAGTTCCTTCATTTGTAAATTGTGTGAGAGGATGCCTTCCAGCTCTATAATTCTAATTTAAAATCCTTGACCTCCCTGAGCCAAAAGAACTACAAAAATCCTCTACAAAATGTCAGTACCTGGAGAATCTGTAACAGACTAGATGGTCTGGTTTTCATAGCAAAAGCAACTCAGCACAACTCTAAAAAGTTATATTGGCAAGAAAAACTGGCACTCTTTCATTTCTTGATTTTTCTATATTATTTTGGTTTCATTATAGTACATTAAGCAGTAAAATATAACTTTTTTAAGTGGGAAAAGACAATTGCCTTGCATTTCATTAGGCTTTAGAAACTAATCCAAAAAGAGGAGGGGAATTCCACTCCTAAGTAAAAATTTCAATTCTTATGTAATATTTACAGACTAAAATACAGAATGTTTTAAAAATCCAAAAGCAATTTGGAGAAGACTTTTAATATAAAAAAATACCATAATAACATTTTATTAGTTATACAGTCAATAATAATATTCACTGAATCCTAAAAATATTTTTCAAATAATTAAAATTTGCAAAATATGTCTGCTGAAATTCAAATTTTGATGTTCCCTCTAATTTTTACAAGAAAATAGTATTCAGGACTCTGTCTCCTTTACTGATAAAAGACAAAGCAAAAACTAATATTCTTATATTGATACTTTGTTACTCATAATTATTTATCTTTATACATGTAAAAAGTAAGAGCCAAACATTTTAAGATTTTGTCACTTCAAATCACTGAAGTTGAGACAAACAAAAAATGGCAAACATTTTGCAAGTCCTGCTATCACATACCCTAATTTCATCCATGAGATTCTAAATGAAGCACATTTATTGATTGTCACTGACTACAAAACTATGGATAGATGTTGGACCACCGTGTAAAACAAGAAACATCAACGCCACAGTGCTTGAGAAAAGATCACTTTAATTATCTGTTGAGTGAATTAGTGAATCAAAAAATGAGGAACCAGACAGAATAAGCACCATGAAAATACCCCAAATCTCTGAAACACAAATTTGCAGAGGTACCTCAGATTAAACAAAAATTTAAATAAGTTTAAATAAGGGAAAACTTTTAAGTGAAATATTTCAAATGTGCTAAGGAAACTATTCAGAGATATTTGACAATAAATCTCAGATAAAGGAAGATTTTTTTATGATTAAAAAAGGGAAGCTTTTTTATGATAAAAATTAGGCCTTTAGAGAATACTTCACAAATTTAGTTGTTTCCATATCAGTTCTAATGTTGAGAAGTCTCTGGTTTGTATATAACATTTTTTTTTCTTCTTTGGCAACTTTAAGGTTTCTCTCTTCCTTCTGTTCTAGAGAAATGTCTTATATTATTTCTTTGATAATTCTTTTCCATTTTCTCTTGTATTAATGAGTTACTGGACCGCCTGGATTATGTCTCTATTTCTTCCTCATATTTATCTTTCAACACATCTAATGAACTTATTCAGCAATCATATTTCTAAATTTTATGAGTTATTTCTAGTTCTCTAATTTTCCTTTCCTTTAATTCTTGTTTTTTAAAGATTTTATTTTTTTTCCTTTTGCTCCCAAACCCCCCCGGTAAACAGTTGTGTATTTTTAGTTGTGGGTCCTTCTAGTTGTAGCATGTGGGATGCTGCCTCAGCATGGCTTAACGAGCGGTGCCATGTCTGCGCCCAGGATTCAAACCAGCAAAACCCTGGGCCGCCAAAGCAGAGCGTGCAAACTTAACCACTTGGCCACAGGGCCGGCCCCCTAATTCTTGTTTTTAAAAAAGATGCTGTTTTCTATGCAAAATCTTCTCATATTTTCAAAGATAATAATTACAGTTTGTTTCCTAAGCTTTCTACTGCTGTCTCTATAGTTTTTGTCTCCTTAGAGTTCTTTGTTTCTCTTTACTTTCTCTCTGCTTTCATATTGGAGGCATTCCCGAATATCCGGTGATCCTTGGCTGACTATTCCTATTTAACTGTAAATATAAGTAAAGCAAGATGGCAGCTCTGTCTGCGGAGTTGAGCTTGTTGAAGGTGAGCTTCACCAAAGAGCAAGTAGACAGCAGACTTCTCTGTGGGGGAACCACTACAGGTCTTTCTCTGGGACCATTCAGTTTCTAGAGAGAATCCTCCAACATCCTATTTGGGACTTAGCAGATTGATCCTGGTGCTCTAAGAGAAGCACAGACTTTCATTTAACTCCATTCTCCACTCTTCTGGTGTCCCTGAGCCTAGCTTCTCTGTAGTTTCAACCTCTCCGAGAATAAACCTTCCATCTTCTAGGGCATGGGAAAAGTAGTTATCTGGCTGGGGTGAGATAAAGACCTGAGTGTCCAACTGGTCCTTTCACAGACTTGCAGCTGAACATCTGTTTCCAGCCCCAGGCCTTACCTCCTCCTTCAGCCTAACCGGACATCTCTAATCACAGAGCCTTCTAAGGTTCTGCAAGGCAAAACTTCCTGTCCCTGGTACTCTCCTCTGTAGAAGGTCTTAGGTTTTTGCGTTCCTCTACTAAGTCAGTCTCATACTTTCTGCGTTCATATTCATGGATTAGAGTTACTGATGTCACCTACTTTTTATCAAAGAGTTGGAAGTTTTGCTTCTTATTCCTTTGTTTTGGATGGATGTTTTAATAGGACAAGGCAGAAAGTTCTTTATTTGCCATCTTAAAATCAGAAGTTACAGTCTCTAAATTATTCCACCTCTCATTTGTAACGGTTTGAACTCACTACAGTTTTGGTCTGTGGAGCACACATCCCCATCTCCCTTCTTCTAATTCCTTTGGAGAAAGCCTCCCTCACTCCATGAGGCCCCAGTGGGGCTTTCAATCGCTGGCCATGCCCCTCTACTGCAGCATAGGAAAATACACCTGAGGCTGGCCCACCAGAGTATCCCATTCCCTGGGCCACAGTGATTACTCCTTACATGTGGGGTTAGTCAATCCACATCTTCTCTGAGGCAGAAAGATGGATGTTGGGCCTGAAAAGTTCTCTTTCTGTTGGAATTACTAAACTAGGAAGATGAGAGTCTCAAGCTGCTGGTGGTCACGTTACCGATCACATGCCTATCTGAAGGATGATGAATAAAGAAACCAGCAGAGCTGAAAAAGAGTCCAGATGAGATCATTTGAGTTCCTGGCTGCACCATGCCTGAAGCCAGATGCACCTCTGGAAACCATAATTACGTAAACAATGAAGTTCCTTTTATTTTCATAAGCTGGCTTGAGCTGGCTTTCTTTCACTTGCAACCAAAGAAGTCCTGATGAATTCATCATTTAATCAAAATGTTCTAAATTGCAAATACCTGAACTATAAACCACCACTTCTTTGCCAAAAATTAAATAGCCTAACTTCTTTTATTAAAATAAAATCACAAATCATAAATAGCATACATGTATGTACCTTCTACCATTTAGGTAAGATACTTTGATTTTATTTAAATATTCTCATGTTTTCAGGGTAACAGTACCTTTGAGAATGAGGCATATAGATTCTGCAGTACTACAAACCAATGGCCACTAACCTACAGAACAATTTTCTTCCACATACTTCAAAAAGTCTTGTCATTTCTTTAAACCTTTTCTATCAGAGTTCCCAGTTTTTAATAAAACTCCAATTGTGTAGTTATGTTACATAAAGGCTATGTGGGGAAATGAAATAACATATCTCAAAATATTTGCTCTCTTAGGAGGAAAAGTACGACTTAAATTCAAAGAATTCGTCAGCCTCAATCTCTGACCCAGAAACTAGAAACCAGGATAATTTCAACCCAAGGATTTATGGGAAGGAGGTAGATGGTAACAACATGCTTCCAAGGAGACAGGCAGGAATGTTAAGAAGTCACGTGTTCCTTGGACGCCCTCACTGGAGTGACTTCCCCACTATTATCTACAGGCCACTGTGCTCGCCAACCCAACAGCCAATGTCTCAGCTTCTGGGACTGAAGTTCTCACGTGGGTCTTTATCAGTCTCACATGCATCTAGAGGCTAGGCAGGTAATCTAAAAGAGTGAGGAGGCTAAACATTTTTAATGTATTACAATTATTTTGTTTGCATTAAAAACTAAATCTTATTAAAATTCCAGTCTCTGTCCTTTTTATTGTTTCAAGGTTTGTTTTTTATGCATCATTTCTAGCTACTATTCCTAGTTTGTCCATGGTTTGTGCCATAATGCTATCTTAAATGATAATTTTTTGGCACTGATAGTCCTGTATGCACAGAAATTGTGTACGAGCAAGAGCTAATAACAATAATGATAATAATACTTCACTTTACTGAGCATTTAGTATGGGCTAGGCTCTGTTTGAAGTGCTTTATGTATATTTCCTCATTTCATCCTTACTTCAACCCTAGGTGGCGGGTACCATTATCCTCGTTTTATAGATGAGGGTGTGGAGGCACTGAGGGGGGAAACAGCTTGTTCAAGATCACACAGCAAATAAGCTGAAAATAAGAATCCAGGCACTCTGTCTCAAGGATCCCTGCTCTTAAACTATTACTCTGCACTCCACAAAGAAATACACCATCTGTTGTGAGTTGAGTTGTGTCCCTCAAAATGTTATGTTGAAGGCCTAACTTCACCTGTGAAGTCACCTGTGAATGTGACCTTACTTGGAAATAGGGTCTTTGTAGATGTAATCAGGTTAAAATGAAATTATACTGGATTAGGGTGGGCCATAGTGTAATATGCTGTCCTTATAAGAAGAGGAAAATCTGGACACAGAGGGAAGACAGTCACGAAAAGATGGGGTCAGAGAGTGGAGCTATGCTGCCACAAACCAAGGACACCTGGGGCTACAGGAAGCCTCGGATCCTCCCCTAGAGGCCTCTGAGGAAGCAGGGCCCTGCCAACGCCTTGATTTCAGACTCCTAGCCCACAGAAGAGAGAGAGAATAAACCCTGTCATTGAAAGTTCCCAGGTTTGTGGTACTTTGTTACAATAGCCCTAGGAAACAAACACACTGTCTTTCACTCACACTATCAAGCTGTGATTTCCAATTTTCAGAGAGATCAGTATAAGTAACATTTAACTTCTCTCTTAATTCTATTTAAAGAAAATCAACTGCCAGGGGTGGGGCTGTGCCTGAAAGGCAAAGCCACCCATCTAACAGGTAATTTCTATTCCGCTCTAGCTCATTACTGCCACATGCAAAGGCAGGACCAAAGTTGCCAGATCTTACAGGTTTTAAGAGAATCCAGAAATCTGGATTTGTACATTAAATTAGCTAACAACAAATCAAATTAGTAACTAGTTAAAATAACACTAATTAATAACTAATTTATGTTTAAAACAAACATTGTGCAAGCCAAATGTGACATGGACTAGCCACAATCTCTGTTTTGTGTGTTTGCTTTGCTTTCTACGTCTATTTTTCCTTTCACATTACTTGACCAGCCCTAACCAGAGACCTCATCCGCCAGATCTAAAAGCAGGCACAGCGCAGGCACTAGGAGCCATGTGGAAGTTAGCACCTTAGGATGAGGGAACCCTCTGTGGATGTACTGAGTGCGGCAGATGCAGGGGAGTACCACACATTTATGAATCCAAGGCTGAACAAGGTACATTCTTCTGGATCCACATCTGAAGTCTAACACTGTTCCTTTATTTTGTCAGCTGAGCTTCCTAAGGAATTTGTCTTCATCAGTCCAATGTATAAGAGATGTAGAGCTTTAACTGGGTAAAGGTTTTGGATAAGCTTAAGACATGACGTTGGTACTTCTCAGACTCAGGGCCACTTCATTCATAGCACCATCCTTATTGTTTAATGAGTTCCCTAAATCGTTTATCTCTTATATGTATATGTGAAAGAAGCATAGTGAATTACAATAGCTCACAAGTGACTTTCAGTGTTCACCATCCTCTAACTATAAAACTTGTCCAGAAACATGGAAACATTTTTGAAAAGCAGTTTTACAAAATGTGACTTTATTACTCAGGCTTATTCAAAAACCTCAAAAATATAAAGAATTGTTCTGAGAATGTTGACATCAACTCTAGTCCAGTAAGTCTCTATTGCAACTTAGCAGCATTAGAATCTTCTGAGTACTCACGAGCTATGAACATTTCTTCAGTATCTACCAGAGTTCAGACCTATTTGACACAGTATAGAAACTGATGATTGCTCTGGTAAGTGAAAGGAGGTACCTGATATGTTGCCAGGACTCTCTCTGCTACACTGAGATATTAAGTTCTGTGATGCAGTTTGGCACACCATGGCAATTAAGACTTGAAAAATTGATCAACATTATTTGTGGAATGTTTACAGAGCAACATTAAGGAAGTGAAATAACACAAAATCTGTCCAAATCATCTCATTTAATGCTTTGGGAGGTTTTTTGTTTGTTTTGTGATGGAATTAAAAATCTCTCA
This sequence comes from Equus caballus, assembly GCF_041296265.1. Classification (NCBI taxonomy): domain Eukaryota; kingdom Metazoa; phylum Chordata; class Mammalia; order Perissodactyla; family Equidae; genus Equus; species Equus caballus. The sequence continues at coordinate 18,185,740 of NC_091712.1, read as the reverse complement.
ATCTTTCATTGGTTTTTATACCAATAAAATCAAACAGAAATTTCCTAGCTCATTAAGCTCAAAATAATCCCAAATGGTCAGTAGAGCAGGTTTTATCCCTGTATGACAGATGAGGAAACTGAAGCTGAGAATGTTAAATAACTTATTCAAGGTTGTTAGTGACAGAGGTAAAGCTTGTACTCAAACCTCCTGATTCTGAGTTCACTGATCATTCCCAACAAATTAAGACTTATAAGACCAGGCTGTTTTAGACAGTTGGACAGCCAGACCTGGGATCAAAACCTAAGTTCTTTTGCTGACTGGACTTCTGACCTCAGATAAATTTTTTAAACCTCCCTAAATCCCAATTTCCTCATTTATAAAACGGAGCTGGAATGACAAAATTCATAGAAAGAACATGGCCCAGGGTAAGCACTCAGCAAATGTCAGTTCTCTCCTCCTCCCTCCACAGGGTCCCCAATCCAGCAGATCACCCACTGTCTGGTTAAACATTGGGATGATTAGTGAAGGCCTTAGTAGTCAAAGAAAAGTAACTCAAGGCACATGTAGATATTGATAATACAAAAATAAATTCATTGTCACAGGCAAAGAAGACCATAACAGAAATTGTTGTCATGCACGTACTATTATAGAGTAGCCAAGAGAGTACTGTTTTTGTTTTTGTTTGTGAGGAAGCTAACATCTGTTACCAACCTTTCTCTTTTTGCTTGAGGAAGACTGGCCTTGAGCTAACATCTGTGCCAATCTTCCTCCAGTTTGCATGTGGGACACTGACACAGCATGGCTTGATGAGCAGTGTGTAGGTCCAGACCAGGGATCTTAACTTGCAAACTCTGGGCCACCAAAGTGGAGCACACCAACTTAAACACTATGTCACCAGGCTGCCCTGAAAGTAGTTCTTTCGAAAAATCCATGACGTTGAGTCTTTTTTTAAAGAGACAGGTCACATCAAAACTTCCTGCCTTGAGCTTATTCTCTGCCATCTAATAAACAAGGCTCATTGTTTCCAAACATAAAATACTCAAAATACACCAAAAAGGTATGAAATGTTTCCAAACTATAGTGAGGCTGAGACTCCTGAGTGTGGGTACCTTAGCAGCTGTCATGTCCCACATCGGCCAGGAGTGAGAGTCACCAGGATCATCCAGCTTGTCAGTGTGACAAGAGAACTTAACTTCTGACTCCTTTACATCCACTCTGCTGGCTCACTTGGGTGAGGGTGGGGTGGGGGAGCTCATGGACCAACACTAGCAAGGGATCGGCCTGAACGGGAGGTGAGGGGCTGCACTCACTGCGGATGTGGGTAAGAGAGAAGCATAAGCTCAGAGGAAGCACAGATGCTGTTGTCAGGAGGCATGCATAGGACCGCTACCAGAAAAATTAAGCAATTATCAAATTTGATGCTAAAAATATTTAAATGAACAGCATGATTTAGAATATGTCTTCAAATTTCAACTTAATGCTCAAGAATTGTGTGCCAAGAACTATGGTATATATGTGACTCCAGCTCTTGGCACAACCCTGCAGAACTGGGGCTGTTATTGCATATGTGGGTGGTTATTAAATGCTTTATAATGATTATGTTAAAGGTCATATTCCTCATACATATAACTTCACTTATTATTATGAGTTAGATGTGTACATGAGTAGACAATGGTCTCCTTCCATTAAATGCAAACTGGCTGAAATTACTGTTTAAGTTGCCAGGTTGTAAGAGAAAAGAGATCAAATTAATGAGGGTGAAGTTGTATAATCAGTTTATAAAACAAATCATGTCGAGGTCAAGGCTGACATCATCAACTCCCACACATCTAAGTAAACTTAAAAATGTGACTCTTCTCTTTTTTCCCCACCACCTCTGCTCTAATTCAAGCTGTTTCTTATTTCTCTTTTATTCACATGCAGTTGATGAATTATTTATCTTGGCAAACACCAATTTGATCATGTCACCCATCTCAGAAACCTGTGAGAGCTTCCCACTGCTTGAGGGACAGAGGCCCAAGTCCCCAGCAAGGCATTCACGGCTCTCCGAAATCTGGCCCACCCTTCTAATTCAGTGGTTCTCAACCACTAGCGGAGCTTTAAAAGATAAACAGGCTTATGTCTCATGCTCCAGAAATTCTATTTATTAGTTCTGGGGTAAGATCCAGGGACTTTTATTTTTAAAAATATCTATGGATGACTCTTGTTCACTGCCAGGGTTCAACCACTGGTGTAATTTTCCCACCTATTATTTCACCCAACATGAACTAAACTTTCTGTTCCAGCCAGTAACGCTTTTGCTTTTGTTTGTGTGTTTCTAGTCCTCTGTTCATGCTGTTAATCCAACCTGGCATATCATTTCCTCTCCTGGCTCTTTATGTAAATCTTCACCATTCCTCTAAGACTATGTGAAATCCCACCACTATCTGTACCACCAGGGTGAATCACAATGATATTGCCATTCTGATAATCCTAAGAGCATTTGTTACCTTCACGAAGTATATTATGGCAATTAATAACGTATTGTTTGCACTGTGTTACTTTCATACTTCCCTCTCTATATTTCAGGCTCCTGGAGGGAAAGCAAACGTTTCATAATATCTTTGGTTCTCATTCCTCAGCCTTGGCATTTACGACAGTACTAAGCATGAAGTAGACATTCACTAATGTGCTCAAAGCTTACGATGACTGAACAAATTAAATTCCCTAAAATTTATCAACTGTTTTTCTTATAGCCAGACAACATAAACTGTCAACCTCCAGGGTTGTTTATGCATACACTGACATGTTTTGCATGGGAAGCATTACTATGCCCATGTAGAAATGAGAGTCACTTAGTCAGAAAAACTGAGGTGATGTCAAATATAGGATTGATACCTATAGAAGTGTTTTTCCTATGTATAGAAGTATTTTCCATGTTTACATATTCAATTCTCATAAGTTGACAGAATAACAAAGTTGTAATAGTAAAACAGTTCCTAATCTGTCAATACCTGACTTAAAAATGACCCACCTTGGGGGCGGGCTCCGAGACCAAGTGGTTAAAGTCCCACAGGCTCCCTCCGGTGCCCCAAGGTTCACGGGCTGAGACCCTGGGTGTGGACCTATTCTCCACTCATCAGCCATGATGTGGAGGCATCCCAAGTACAAAGTGGAGGAAAACTAGCACAGATGTTAGCTCAGAGCTAATTTTCTTCAAGCAAAAAAGAAAAAAAAGAGGACTGGCAATGGATGTTAGCTCAGGCTGAATCTTCCTCACACACACAAAAAATCATTAGAAGAGCACATGTCCCCTTGACATAATTTAGAACACATGAGTATAAGTAACCTAAAAGTAAATGCCTCTTAGGCAAATATTGAACACTAAAAAGCTACTGGTGTGAGAGTGTCCACTATATTAGCCACTGCCAGAACCCCAGCTCAGGCCCTCCTATGGCTCATGCTGCCCAGAAAGTTACTGTTCTGCTTCTAGGGCATGGGAGATATGCTTCCATATCCACAGCTAGAATTTCTCTACAAAACAGTGGTATCCATGGTGGCCGCCTGTAGTTACAGCAGCAATGGGACTTATGAGTTAAACGGTCTTGGGAGGGCTGGCGGAGAACCTAACCACTATTTACAACATTGCTTTTGTGGAAAAATGCTTTCTGCATTCCAAACAACAGAATTAGACATGAACTGTTGGAATACAGTTTATTTCTTAGGGAACTGACTGTATCTTATTAATTACACTATGGTCAGCACTTTCCTAGGATAAGATGGCATCATGGAGGTCTGCCAGGAGTGCATAACAGGAATGAGTAGTTGCCATGCATATGGACTGTATGTGGCTATAAGGATGAAAGACAGAGGAGATGATGAGAGAAAGATCCAGGCACATTCTTAATTTATTAAACAAATATTTACTGAGCATTATTAAAGCCTATGCTGAATGCTGTGCGAGACAAAAATAAGTCAGCCAAGATCTTTGATTTTATAGTCCTTACAACCTAGGATGGGAGATAAGACAGACATACACACAAGTAACAAAGCTGCATGGTAAAATGTGCTATAATAGTAATAAAAATAAAATATTAGTTGAAGCCAGGAGAGAGAGGGAGAGCTAGTGCTTCTCGCTGGAGCTTCTAGGGAGAGGTTCACAGAGGAGTCTGCACCTGGGCTGAGCCTTGAGGGCTTGCACAAGGTTTCAACAGGCAGAGGAAACAGCAAGTGGGGAGCAGGGGACATCATAGAAAAATATCAAGAAAAACAGTACAAGTCAAGACACAGAGATGTGAAGAACACTGAGAGTTCAGAGAATAGGAAAGAGTCCAGTTGGCTAAAGTAGGGGGTACTTTTAGGAGCTTGGGAGAGGGCTTTGAATGCTAGGCAAAGGAGCATAGATTCCATCCAACAGTGAATGGAGAGCCATTAAAGAGCTTTAAAATTCTTGAAGTGGTTCTACATGCAGATCTATCTGGCAGCAGAATACAGGATGGAAGAATAATAGTTGAAGTTGGTTGAGATGACGTTCAAAACTAGGTTTTTAAATAAATAAACATTTCTCTTTTTTCTTTTTTGAGGAAGATTAGCCCTGAGCTAACTGCTGCCAATCCTCCTCTTTTTGCTGAGGAAGACTGGCCCTGAGCTAACATCCATGCCCATCTTCCTCTACTTTATATATGGGATGTCTACCACAGCACAGCTTTTGCCAAGCGGTGCCATGTCCACACCCGGGATCCGAACTGGCGAAGCCCGGGCCACCGAGAAGCAGAACGTGTGCACTTAACCTCTGCGCCACCGGGCCGGCCCTAAACAGTTAAACATTTAGGGTTCAAGTGCTAGTTAATTACTGAGTATCTCCCTTTAATGACTGAGAACATATAAATCATTTAGAATAGTCATACAAAGACTTAAAAAACTGAAAAAAAAGAACATTAGCTACAATGGAAAAACTATTTTAAAAACATTAAGCGTAGCACATAGTCGGGACTTGATAGAAAATAAAGGATGATTTTGAGGTGTTAGTCTCACTTTAAAAATATCACATTTAAACATTATATTTTTGACAAGCAGATGAAAATTTCATAACAAATCATCGTTCCACTATTTTCCAAGAGCAGTGATTCAATACACAAGGTGACCATAAGATATCCTGAGAAATCTGAGAGCTGACAAAGCATCAAAGGCAGTGCACTTAATTCTTTACATTTTAAATCGATCTTGAGCTGATGCTAAGATGGATACGCGCAGACTTACTTGAAGTGATCTGACTTAGTAAATGTCTTCTAAACTTCAGATTTTCAGTACTGGATGAGACATGGCATTCATCTTTATCTGAAAACAAATGTAACAGAAGTAGTCAAGTTGAAAGAATTGATAAGTAGCTTATAGAAGCCGATTACATGATTATACATTAAAAGACCATAAAAGAGTTATACGAAGTCCTATAAAATTGACATTACTTCTACTATGTATAATTTAAGAACCTAAGATAAAAATTTCAAGCCATGCTCAAAGATTTCCAAAATAGGAGATATAATACATCCCCTTCATATATTTAGACGTCAATCTCCTAAAATTCTGGAGAACATAGTATATTTAAGCCTGACTTACACTGAATTAAAATTTAGCCAATAATCAAGCCCTATGCACTACTACATCATGGAGAACAGGGAGAGATGAAGTTGAATAAGAGAGAGTTCCTGTACTCAAGGAACCCACAAACCCCAGGAGAGACAGACAAACATGAATAACTCCATATCAGTGCTGATATGGTAAGTGGTACAAGGTGCTACGGGATTTTGCAAAGGGTTAATTACTACAGGGAAAATATGGGAAGGCTCTGTGTTATGGACAGAATTAAGTCTCCCCCAAAATTCATGTGTTGAAGCCCTAATCCCAGTACCTCAGAATGTGACTGTATTTGGAGATAAGGCCCTGAAAGAGGTGATTAAGTTAAAATGAGGCCGCTAGGGTGGGCCTTAACTTAATATGCCTGGTGTCCTAATATGAAGAGATTAGGACACACAGAGAGACACCAGAGATGTGTGCACGCCATGGAAAGACACAGTGGAAAGTGAGAACACAACAAGAAAGCGCACATCTGCAAGCCAAGGAGAGAAGTCTCAGAAGAAATCAAACCTGCTGACACTTGTTCTTGGACTTCTGCCTTCCAAAACTGTGAGCAAATAAATTTATGTTGTTTAAGCCCCCTAGTCTGTGGTGTTTTGTTATGCAATCCTAGCGAAGTAACATACTCTGTAGAGGCGAAATTTAAATAGAGTTGTAAAGGAGATACAATTTTAACAATCAGATAAAGGTAAGGTTTAGAAATAAACAACATTCCAGGAAGAAACAAAAATGACTTTCTTTTAGGCATAGAGGCCACAATGTACAGTGCGAGCTCAGAACTAGTCAATACACTTCCATAATAAGAGTATAGTTTGCGGAGAAGGAAGTGAAGAGGTGAAGCAGGAAGCCGGGGAGGCAGGGAGGGAAGCAAGGAGGAGAGGAGGAAGAGGGACCAGGAGACTGACAGACCAACAGACAGAGAAGGACTGCGATCTGGAGTTGAGGTCATACTGTAAAAGGGGTTGAATACTACATTCAATATATAGGGTTTTATTTTACATATAAAAGGAGCCATCAAGGGTTTTCAGCAGAATACCTTTCAAATCTGTATCTTGGAAAAATGACTCTGGTTTTGCAGTATGCATTACTGTGAGAAGACTCAGAAGGCAATGAGACCTGTTTCGTTACTGAAATAGTCAAGATAGGAAGAAACCAGGGCAAATGCAATGGAAATAAAAAGTGGAAACTTCAATGAAGATGTGCTTGAAAATGAGAACCAGAATAACCACCCCATCAGTTACACGAGACTGAGAAATGGAACAATTACCATCATTCAGTTATAGTTACAGTGGCAGAATGTCTCGGGCCTCAGCAGACCTTGCTCTTCAATCACAATCATGTGTTGTTTGCATCAACTGTTACTTCAGTAAGTCAACCAATCCAAAGAGTCACCTCACTTCTGATATCTGACCCTAGAACTTCAGAGCCCTGCCTATACCCAACAAAAACCCTAAACTCATTTCCTCCACAGAGGCACCATGTCAGAGTCATCTGTGTGCCCTCTCTTGCTGCAGCAAGTCAACAGAACAGTTTGCTTATCTCCTAACATTATTTATTTGAGAAGGTGGCTTTCGACAAAATATTGATGTCCATCAATGGAGTCAAGGAAGAAGAGCAACAGGAGGGAATACCCTGTTCTGCCTTTTCAGGACAGAGGGAGGACTAAGAAGAACTTAACAGTTACTGGTGACCCTAGAAAGCAATTTCAGGAAGGCAATGACAGAGAACAAAAACTCCCAGCAACTGAGAGATCAAAGAACAAGGAGAAGAAGTGGAAGTAACTAGTAAATGTTACTCTTTTAAGAAGCCTGGCATTGTATAAAAGTGAAGCTGAATCTTTAACAAGATTTTTTGTTATTTCTATTGTTTCATTTTTAATGCTAGTAAAAGGAAGACATAAGAGTGATAAATAATGGAGCAAATTCAAGAGAAGATGGGGACAAGAACTCTGTTATGCCATGTTAACATGTTAAGCCATGTTAAAGAGAGAAACAGTTCTTTCTCTACATTTAGAAATGAAGGAAAGGTTGAGTGACGAATATAAATAAAAATTGTGTGTAAGGGGGTCAAGTTGAGGGAGTTAAGGTCCAATGGCAAGACCATCTATTCAAATAGAGAGGGAGAAGGAGGGAGGGAAGGAAAGAGAGAGGAGAAGACAGTATTTGAATGAATACCTAAAGAAGAGAAAAAACATTGCTGGAGAAGAGGAGAAAGGAAAAGAGAGGCGGCTTTCAGTATTTGAGATCATGCAATGATTCTGGCTAATAGAACTGAGCAAGTTAAAAAATAATGACTTCTGAGTATCAGAAACTCAAAAACATGAATAAGGAGAAAAAGATCATAAGCACGTAGTGTGGCATGGAGAGGACAGTCTCAAGTCTGATACCGACATGACTGAGGAAGCCGGCATGGTGTCCTGGAAGTCAACCAATAACATGAATTGGAAAGGGGAGATGACAGACTAAGATTTGGAAGAGAAGGAACTGATGAATAAAGGTGACACATGGATCACTGACTGACAGTGAAGAGCAAAAGAACACAGCAACCTTCCTTTAAAATCCAGAGTTAACAAAATTCAATACTTTTTCTTGAGATGGCTGTGAGAAAAGTGGCACTGTCTACGAAAACCAGGTTTACATATCTAGGGAGGAGAATGAAGAAGAGTTCTGGGAAAATACCAAAGTTATAAAAACTGTTTCAAAATAGAGCAGGATGTCCAGATGACATGAGGAAGTGGAGGTAGGTCAGCAGTGAAACTGTGGGTTCCACCTGAACTGGGTAGGTAGGGCTCCTTGGAAAAGGAGAGCACAATAAAAGCAGGGCTTCACCTGGGTTGGTAATTAACAAAACAGCATTCTTTCTCTTTCTCTCTGCCTTATCTGTTTAGTAAGATAGGGCAAAAGGCCAGCCACATATGTCACCACTCTCTCACTCTCTCTTAACTTGTTCCCCCAAACGCACATACATTCTCCTCTCTTCCATACAGTAAACTCAACAGAGCCAGTTAAGTCAATCCAATTTGAATTGGTAGGAAGACCAGACCCAATTTCCCCATAAATAAAGTTGACATTTTTATTCTGAGTTATGTCTACTTCTCAAACGGTTCAGATGTTGTAAGAAGAAAAACGTGGTTTAATTAATTGGTCCTCTCAAACTCCAACAAAAGATGTGAATAAATGGAAATCAATCTGAAGGAAACTATATGGAAAGTGGATTGAGTGTAGAACTTGTCAGCCTCAGTGAAGTTTTAAATTTCCTAGAAACATTCAAAGACCTAATACTGAGACCCAATTCAGTTGAAGACTACTATTAGAGGTGAGGAGATTTCTAATTATGGATTCAACGCTTTTAAAAGATTAAGCACTACTCAAAATTGTTACTTCTTTTTGTGTCACTATGGTAAGCTGTATTTTTCAAGGAATTTGTCCATTTCATATAAGCTGTCAAACGTATTGACATAAAGTTGTTCGTAATATTTTCTTATCCTTTAGATATTTCCTGGATCTACAGTAATGTTTCCTTTTCATTCTTATATCACTAATTTGAGCTTTCTCTTTTTTTCTTATTAGGGATTTATCAACTTTACTAATCATATCAAAGAAACAACTTTTGACTTTGTTATTTTCTCTATTTTATGTCATCTTCGTTTATCATCAGTTTGCTTCCAGTTTATTTGAATTTAATTTGCACTTCTTTTTGTAGCTTTTTGAGATGAAAGATTAGATCACTGATTTTCAAGCTTGCTAAGCATACGCATTTAAAGCTATACAGTTCTCTCTAAACACTACTTTAATTGTGTGTCGTAAGTTTTGACACTGATTCAATTCAAAATATTTTGTCATTTTTGTTGTATTTCTATGACCCATGGGTTATTTAGAAGTGTGTTGCTTATTTTCCAAGCAAATTGAGGATTTTTTAATCTTTCTGTTATTTATTTCTAATTTAATTCCACTGTGGAATATATAGTGTATGATTTCAATCCTTTGAAATCTGTTGAGACTTGCTTTTTGGCTCGGCACATATTCTATTCTCACATAAGTTCCACGTACACTTGAAAAGATGTGCATTCTGCAGTCGTTGGGAATAATGTTCTATAAATAGCAATAGGTCAAGTTGGTTAAAAGTATTAGTTAAATATTCTATAACCTTACAGGTTTTTAAAACTCTGCTTGCTACATTAGTGGTTGAAAGAAGATTGTTAAATTCTCCAACTGTGATGTTGATTTGTCTACTTCTCCTTTGTGTCAATTTTACCTTTATATATTTTGAAGTTATATTGTTAGGAACATATAAATTTAGAACTATTTCGTCTTATTATTGAATTAACCCTTTTATCATTATAAAATGCTCCCTTTATCACTCATAATACTTCTTGCATTAAAGCCTACTTTATCTGATATGAATATATCAGATTTTAGTGTTTGCACAGCATACCTTTTCTTTTCTCCCCATATCCTTTTACGAATGTATGTTTTGTGCAAACTATATATAGTTAGGTCTTTTTTCTAATCTAGTCCAAAAAAGTTTTTGGCTTTTAACTGGAGGACTAAGTCCATTTACATGTAATCAATTACTGATATTTAAGAACATCTTCCTGTTATTGGTTTTCTATTCATTCCATCTGTTTTTTCTTCTTTTCTTCTTCTCCTTTTGATTAATTCATTTTTTATTATTCCATTTTATCTCCTGTTTGTTAGCTTTATGTTTAAACATTTTTGTAATTTTTTAGCAATTATTCTAAAGATTATAAATACTTCTTTGATTTATTGCAGTTGACTTTTACCACTTCCTGAACAAGACAAAAATATCAGTTTGAGGCCATTTACACCTACCCACCCTTTTTCTATTGTTTCCATATATTTTATGTCTATATATGTTTTAAGCCCCACAAGACAATGTCATGGCTGCTTTAAATACTATTTACTCATAGATTTATGCTTTCCTATGCTCTTCAATATATCCTGAGGTTTTATGGTTCCATTTGGGATCATTTTTCTTCAGACTGAGTAACTTCCTTTAGTATTATTGTAATATGGATCTACCTGTGACAAAGTCTCCAATCTTTGGTTTAAAAACATTTTTATTTTGCCTTCATTTAAAAAAAATTTTTATTGAGTATAGAGTTTCAAGTTGGCAGTATTTTTCTTTTCTGCATTTAAAATTTAAAGCTGTTATTCCACTGTGTTCTAATTTTAATAATTTATGTAGAACAGTCAGCCATCAATCTTATTGTTGCTCCTTTGAAGGCAGTGTGGTTTCTTTCGGTTGTTTGGTTTTAAGATTTTCTCTTTATATCTGGTTTTCACAAGTTTCACTATGTTGTACCTATGTGGTTTTCTTTACATTAATCTTCTTTGGGGGGGGGTCACTAAGATTTTTATGCTTCTTGAATCTGTGTATTGCTATCTTTCAACAGTTTGGGAAATCTTTGATCATCTTTTCAAATATTGCTCTTGCTTATTCTCTCCTCCAGGGACTCCAATTACATACATGTTATAGGAAATGACTCAATCCCATATGTCTCCTATGCTGCTTTGTTCTTTCCATTCCTTTTTTTTTCCTGTGCTTTAGCTTGCACATTTTTCCACTGAACTGTCCTTGAGTTCACAGCTTCTAGTTATTTTTTGCAGTCCCAAGTAGGTGCCATTTAATTCAAATCTTAATTTCAGATATTATATTTTCAGCTGTAGAATATTCACTTGATTATTTTTCTATAGACTCAAACTTTCTGTTGACATTCCTCATCTTTTCATCCATTTTGTTAACCTCTTCCTTTGCTTCTTTTAATATATTTATAACAATTATATAATCCTTGTTTGGTAACTCCTGAATCTATATCATTGGTGGATCTGCTTCTGTTGTCTCTTCTTTGGACACATTTTCTTTCTGACTTTTCACATGTCATATAATTTTTTAGTGCATTTTTAATATTGTGATGGTAACCACTATAAAACTGTAGTTGATGTTATTTTCTCCCAGTGAGGGCCCATCCTTCCCTCTATTAGACAGCTAGGGTGAGGAGCTGATCACCTCAACCTAATTAGTTTGCATCTGGTACAAAATATTTCAAAGGTGAGATCAGTTGTGTGTTTACTGCAGCTGCACTCTACCCCCATCCCATGGAGACTGTCTTCTAAACACTGCAAGATTGTAGACTTCATCGTATATTTCCAGCTCAACTTCCTAGCTTCCCATTACTGCCTCAAGGCTCAGCAAACAACCTCATCAAAACTCCAACTTGTTTCTCTTTCCCCTAGTAGAGTCTCACTTCCATAGCAAGCTTGATCCTTGGCCAGTATTCATTCTGGGAAAACACAATCAGGAAAGATGATTGCTAGCAATCTCAGCTCATATGGGCTCTTCTATTTCTGGAATTTCTACTCAGTTAGTCCTATTTGCTTTCATGGCTCTCTGAGGTGTCAAAAATATGACTGTCCTTAAGAGTGACAGAAATATTCTGAAACTTCTCCCATTGAGAAGTAGGCATATATGTCCCTCCCCCTCCTTGAATTTGGGTGACCTCTGTGGCTTCTCTGACCAATAATATATGGTAGATATGGTTAATAAGAGTTAACAATATTGTATTGCATATTTAAAAATTGGGAATTAGACATTAAATTCCTCCAGATTTTAAAGCAAGTTGTTTTAGCTACACTGTAAGGAAAAAAGAAAGATACATAAAAGGGCCTGAAACATGGCAGATACTCAAGAAATATTACTTCCTTCCTCCTTAAAACAATTCTGCAAGATGGTATTTATTGATTCATTCAAAAGTTATTTTTAGCACCCACATGTCAGTCTCTATTCTAGGACCTGGAGATAGATGCTGAATAAGGCAAACAAGGTCCTTAGGACATGGATAAGAGTGGGCTCTTATCTGTCTAGATTTCAATCCTCTCTTTACTAGGAAAAAAAGAAATAGTATGTTTGAATTGTCTCTTGATCACTATCCTAGAGTGTCTCTCTAGCAAGACTGCTTGGTTTGAACCCCTACTCCACCATTGTAACCTTAAATAAGTTACTTAGTGTCTTTGCCTCAATTTTCCTTACCTGTAAAATGGGGATAAGAAAACACTTCATTGCACTGCTTTATTGAGTTAAAAAATACAAAATACTTTGAATCATGCTTCGCATACAGTAAGCCGTCAATAAACATTAGCTATTTTGTTATCTGGCACATACCTAGATGTTCATTTACTAGTAATTATTGTTTTAAAGGTAATAAAGACTTGTTGAACTAAAAAAAATATGGTGGATATAACATGACACCAGTTTCTGTGCCAAGAACTTAAGACACTGACAACTTTAACTTCTTATATTGTGGAATACACTGAAAGCACTGAACTTCCATTAAATAAAGCCAATTAACTTGATATGTTAAAAAAATAAAACAGCTTTTGTTCTCACCAATTTTTTCTATTATTTATCTGGTTTTATAATTTTCTATTTTATTGGTTTCTGCTTCTTATATTCTACCTTTTACTTGCTTTGGGTTTATTTTGCTTTTATTTTCCAAGCTTCTTAAGGTGATAATTTTAGATCTTTCCTCTTTTCTAATGATAGTATTTTAAAGCTATACATTTTCCTCTAAGCACTGCTTTAGCTACATAAATATTGGTATGATGTGTTTTCACTTTCATTCAGTTCAAAGATAATTTTTAATATTCCTTTTGACTTCTCTTTGAACCATGTTTTATTTAAAAGTGTGTTAATTTCCAAATATTTGGGGGAGAAGTTCCAGATATTCTACTGTTACGTATTTCTAATTCAATTTAGTTATAGTGAGAGAACATACTCTATATGATTTTAATCTTTTAAGTCCAACTGGTTAACAGTGTCATCCCAGATTTCTATTTTTTGTTTGTTTGTTTTTAAAGATTGGCAACTGAGCTAACAACTGTCGCCAATCTTTTTTTTCTCCCTTCTTCTTCTCCCCAAAGCCCACTAGTATATAGTTGTATATTCTAGTTATGAGTGCCCCTGGTTGTGCTATGTGGGACGCCACCTCAGTGTGGCCTGATGAGCAGTGCCATGTCTGTGCCCAGGATCCAAAGTGGTAAAACCCTGAGCTGTGGAAGGAGAGAGCACAAACTTAACCACTTGGCCATGGGGCCAGCCTCTCTATTTTTTTATTACTATTCTGCCTACTTACATATCAACTGCTGAGAGAAAAGTATTTGAAACTAACTGCAACAGTAGTTTTGTCTATTTCTCATTTCTGCTCTGTCAGATTTTACTTCAAGTATTTTGAAGCTCTGTTACTGGACTCACAGACATTTTGGATTGTTATGTCTTTTTGATGAATTGATTCTTTTATCATTACAAAGTCTCTCTCAACATCGCTAGTAATATTCCCTGTTCTGAAGACTATTTTGCTGGATATTAATACACTCACTTCAGTTTTCTTAATGGTTAGTGTTTGCATTGTATGTATTTTTCGGTTCTTTAGCTTTTAAACTATGTGTTCATATTTGAAGAGGATTTGTTATAGACAGTATCTAGTTAGTAGGTCTTGCTTTTTTATCTAGCTTGATGATCTCTACCTGTCATAATTTATACAGTTGAATTTGTTATTTTCTATTTGTCCCAATCTGTTCTTTCCTTTTCCCATTTTTTCTTGCATTATTTGCAATTGAATAGTTTTCAGTATCTCATTTTATCTCCCCTATTGACTTATTAGACATACCTATTTCTTTTGTAGTTTTAGTGGTTGCACTGGTGTTTAAAATATGCACCTTTAACTTATCACAATCTAACTTCTAATGATATTATACCACTTCACATATAATATAAGAATTTTACAACAGAATCTACCTATTTCCTCCTTCCTGTCTTTTGTACTACTGTCATCATAGTCTAACTACAGTAAGACTTCATATTGGAGAACGTAGGTGTAGGCACTCTGGTCGACAGTCCTAGCTAAGATTAGCTTTTGAGTTAACCTTGTCAAAGTACCAGAAATGTGATTAAAACTGTCTTGGATGCTCCAAACCAGCCCACCCTCTACCTGAATGCCACCAACTAACCTCAGCTAACGCTACATAAAGAATAACTACCAGCTGAGCCTACTCTTTTCACTGACCCACAAATTGTGAAGTGCAATAAAATGGTCGTTTCAAGATTATAAGTTTTTAGGTAATTGTTACAGAATTAGATAACCATAACAGAATTTGGTACATAGAAATGAAGTTTTGTAATAAAAATCTTAAAGCATGTGGCATTGGCTTTGGGGCCAGCTGGTAAGCAGAAGCTGCGAGGGCCTCAAGACTATTAACAAAAGTTTGAAGGACATTAGTGAAAATGGTAACAGATGGAGAAACGACCACCTCTCTTACACAGTGGTGGAAAGTTTGCAACATGTGCCTTGCATAACACAGAAAAGAGAAAATATGCCCAGTAAAAAGCAGATTGAACTAAGAAGATTTCTAGGTAGAAGGCTGGGTTAGTCTCTTTCAGCCATATATAATAAGGTATGCACAGAGAAAGATGAGCTAACAAAAGAACTGTTTCATTTTCAAGCAGAATTTAGAGGAAATATAAAGAATATAAAGGATCCAGGACTTGCTATTTTCAAAAATAAAACAGTTTCTTATCCCATTCTCTCCAGACAGAAAAGTAAGAAATAGCTTCACAATAAATATCAAGTCTAGGGCTGTACAAGCAAAGCATGGTTTCAGGCTAAAAATCTCTGGAGTGTGGCTGTAAAACACTGTGTTGAGACTGAAAAGTGATTTAAAGTTGTATGAGTTCAGTTCTAAGAATCTTAAGATTGTGCCTCTTAGACGCTCTCTTCTATATAAAAGCCCTCAAGGAATCTTGAGGGTGTGTCTTTTGGACTCTTTCAAGCAGAGAAACCTCTAATAATCTTATGGATATTGTCTTATAATACCTTGACTCTGAGTTTAAAGTAGAAAAAAGCCTATCTCAGAAACAAACGTGGGGGTAATTTCTCTCTCATGGAGTGGATTATAATTTGATACACAGGAATCTCACAGTTTTTAAGGAATTCTGTCAGATTTGACTGAAAGCAGCAAAGCACAAAATGAAAATAGGCTTTTGGACTCAAACTTTTACAAGCAGGCAGCAACACTGGAAAGGATACCCAGGTGTAAACATGAACTGTTTCTTACAGAAAAGGAAAAATGACTCAGAATTGATAGGGTGAAGCTAGCAGCCATGAATAATCACCTACAGGGAGTAGAAATAGCCCTAATAAAAGAACTGAGAACATCAGAATTTCAAAATTACTATGGGCCAATGAAAGCTAGTGCCTCCTGTTTCCTCTCTTTTGAACGGAAGTATTTACTGCAGTTATTCTCTGCCTGCCTCTCCATTATATGTTGAGCAGATAACCTTCCTCTTCAGGGGATCTGCACCTGAGGAGCTTCCTGCACATCTGAACCTGATTTAAATGACAAGATCCTGGACCTTAAGATTGAGGCTAAAGCCACAGTGGGATGAGAATTTGGGGATTCTTGGAAGGGGGTGAGTGTATTTTGAATATAAGAGGAATGTAATCATTTGTGGCCAGAGAGCAGATTGTGGTAGATCAAAGATGGTCACAAATTCTCTGACATCTCTTCCATTGAAAGTGAGAGGGCTCTGGGACTGCTTTGACCAACAAAATATAGTAGAAGTGATGCAGCGCCAGCTTCCAGTTTTAGCCATTAAGACACTGGCACTCTCCACTTCTTATCCCTTGCAAATTCTCTCTAGGAGTCGCAAGCCACAATATTAGAAGTCTGACTACCCTGAGACTACCATGCTACAAAGGTCACATAAACTCGTCTTCCACCTCTGCCCAGGCACCACATACACGTGTAAAAGATATCTTGTATCCTCCAGAGCAATCCATCCACCAGCTGAATATCATCCAATTATCTCAGTCAATGGAATATGGAAGAGAAAAATCACTCAGCTGAGACCTGCTTTAATTCTCAGCTCAGGGAATCATGAGCAATATAAAACAGCTGTTGTTTTAAAGCACTAAGTGTTGGGGCAGTTTATCATGAAATAACAGATCATTGCAACAGTGAGTTTTGTAAATTTATCTTTATTTAAGTTTTGCAGGGGCTGCAATGTCCTGCCACCACCTTCTACAACCCAATTGGAAGCAGAAGCCTAAACCTAGATATTATTCAGAAGTAATGTGCAAAGTTATTATAAAGTAAAATTATTTCTTGGAGATAAAAAAGCCAACTTTCTCTGAGATATCATAAAACAAATAATTTTCTAAGCATCATAAATTTCAACTAAGTTATTGCAATTAAAACCAACCATTTTATTCTTACTAAACAAACTACTGTACATACATAAAGCCAAAAAATTCACACTCAGGTTGTCCTTTAGTTCATCTAACAAATGGTTATTTAGATATTTTCTTATGATTGAAGCAAGACTAGGATTACAAATATAAAATTAAGACTATTTGTAGTTGTCTAAAGCAGTGATTTTAAAACATAACATAAAGAAATAACTCACTGTTGAGATAAATTATGAAGTATAGAATAAGTAATAGCTGTTACTAAAATGATAATGTACACATCTATATACATATATGAACGTATGTGTGTGTGTGTGCACACTCATCTGTTTTTAAATGGAGGAGTGCCCTGTGCCAGTATGTTTACTGCAGTATTATAACAGCTAAAACCTGGAAACAATTTAATTATATATTAATTGGAACATAGCTAAGAAGGAGACAGAGAAAAGAAAGGAGATTTTTATTCTATATACTTTATACCTGACATATGAATTGAATTTTAGAAAATGTACAAGCATGTATCACCTGTGAAAATTTACCATGAAAAACACACCATTCGAAGCTAATGTCTATCGCCATGTTTCACTGTCTTTAGAGCCTGAATGATCCTTCAGTCTAAGCACTAGAGAACAGCCAAAAGAATTATTTCTCAGGGAGACTCATAACCCACCAACATATTTCTTTGGACTATTTCTATTCATAGGTGGTAGATAGTCTATTTGAATACTTTTCCTCCCCAGGCTTCCCAACTTTCATAAGAGGATGCCAATCCTACTCCTAACCTTGCTGGCTATTAGAGCAAAAGGCTCCATATCTAACCTATAATTGAGAATAACTACAATCCAGGTACTTGCCAAGGAGTAAGGTGCTAAACTTACTGTTACTCGGTTTTTACCAAAACAGGACTGCTTCATGGCTATTTAGTCCATCCCTTCATTACTCTAAAACTGCTTGTCTAGATTAAGACATACCAGGAAGGAGCAGCATTCTTGACTTTGTCCTTTTACTGCTCTCTGCCCTATCCACCCAGCAGAACTGTGTTTAGTAAAGTGCTTTTGATGTTAAGCCACTAGACTGTGTGGAAGGGAGCTTTAAGAAAGAGGTCTGGAGAAGAGGCTTCAGTTATTTACCACAAGGATGCTGTTGAGGACAGAGTTGAGTACATCGCACTATGACCAAAATGATACACTGTTCTTTGAATTTTAATTTTTAGGCTTCTTCTAAAATGCTGATAAATTTTGATCTTGTGAACACCAGAAAACATATCTTGTCTTATGAGAGGTCTTCCTAGAGAGCTTAGAGCAAAATTTGTGATCCACCTCAAGCAAATACAGGAGCGCTTATGGGATGCATTGTGTGTTCTATCCTTAGTCCATCTGACTCATTTTTATCAGTCCTTTTTTTTTTTTTTTACAGTATTAAGGTACAATTTACATACCATAAAATTTACCTGTCGTAAGTGTACAGTTCAATGGTGTTTTAGTCACTTTACAGAGGTGTGCAATCATCACAATCCAATTTTAGAACACTTCCATCACCCCCCAAAATTTCCTTGAGTCCATATGCAGTCAATCCCCTCCCCCACCCCCAAACGTCCTCTGATTTGCTCTATCTAGACAGTCTACAAGTGGAATCATACAATTTTTAGTCTTTTGAATTTGGCTTCTTTCATTTAGCATAACATTTTTGAGGTTCATCCACGTTGTAGCATGTATCAGTGTTTTCCTTTTTCCAATCCTCAATAGTATTCTAATGTATGGACATACCACATGTTATTTATTCATTTACTAGTTGGTGGACATTTGGACAGTTTCTCATTTTTGTCTATTATGAATAATGCTACTATAAACGATCACATACAAGTCTTTGTGTGGATATCTGTTTTCATTTCTCTTGGGTAGATTCTGAGAAGCAGAGTTGCTGGGTTATATGGTGTGATGGTTAATTTTATGTGTCAATTTGGTTAGGCAAAGTAGCCAGATATTTGGTCAAACATTATTCTGGGAGAGTGTTTTCAGGTGAGATTCACATTTAAATTGGTGGACTCTGAGTAAAGCAGATTGCCCTCCACAATGTGGGTGGGCCTCATCCAATTAGCTGAAGGTCTGAACAGAACAAAAGCTGACCTCTCTGAGCAAGAGGGAATTGCCCAGAAGACTGCCTTCAGACTTCATTGGAAACATCCGTTCTTCCTAATCTTCCAGCAGACTGTCTTTGGACTCGAACTGCAACTCTTTCCTGAGTCCCCAGGCTGCCGGCCTTCCCTACCAGATTTTAGACTTGCCAAGCCTCCACAATCACATGAAGAAACTCCTTAAAATAAATCTCTTCCTATATATAGACACATCCTCTTGCTTCTGTTTCTCTGGAGAACTTAACACATATGGTAAGTTAGTTTAACTTTTAAACAAATGGCCAAACTGTTTTCCAAGGTGGGTGTAGCTTTTTACATTCCCACCAAGAATGCATGAGTTTGTGCTTCTCCACATCCTAGATACTAGATAGTGTCTGTCATTTTGACTCACAGCCATCTTAATGGGTATGGACTAGTATCTCACTGTGTTTTTAATGTGTATTTTCCTAAAAACTAATGATGCTGAGCACATTTTCATGTGCTTATTAATCATTCGTATGTCTTGATGAAATGTCTATTCAGTTCTTTTGCTGTTTTTTTAATGGGGTTGTTTGTCTTATTGAACTGCTGGAGTTCTTTGTAAGCTCTGGATACAGTCCTTTATCAGACATGATTTGCAAATATCTTCTCTGTGTCTTGTCTTTTCAGTTTCTTAACAGTGTCTTTTGAAGTACAAAAGTTTTAATGTTAATGAAGTCACATTTATCAATTTTTTCTCTTACGTGCCATGTTTTTGGTGTTATTTCTAACAACTCTCTGCCTAATCTGAGGTCACCAAGTTTCTTCTGTGCTTTCTTTTAGACATTTTATAGTTTTAGCTATTACACTTAGGTCTATAATTAATTTTTGTGTATGGTTGTTTTTTGTGAGGAAGTTCATGTTTTTGCATATGAATACTCAATTCTCCCAGAACTATTTGTTTAAAAGGTAATCCTTTGTCCATTGAATAGTCTTAGCAGCTTTGTGAAAAATCAATGGACCAGTAAGGGTTTATTTCTGGACCCTCAACTCCATTCTGCTGACCTGTATGCTTATCCTTATACCACTGCCATACTGTCTTTGTTACTGTCACTTCATAGTGAGTTTTGAAATTGGGAAGTAACAAAGTCCTCTCCAACTTTGTTATTTTATTCATTTATTTTAAATTTTACTTTATATTGTGAGTACTAATGAATATCATGTTAAATTCTTTCTGAGAGGATAGTTACAAATAAACACAGAAATAAAACTATATTTTAAAGATATTTTCAAAAGAATGTATTCCTCTTTAAATGTGAAAGTGACAATCATTACTGTATTCCCTTAGG
This sequence comes from Equus caballus, assembly GCF_041296265.1. Classification (NCBI taxonomy): domain Eukaryota; kingdom Metazoa; phylum Chordata; class Mammalia; order Perissodactyla; family Equidae; genus Equus; species Equus caballus. Next base: position 18,165,441 of record NC_091712.1, on the reverse strand, counting down.
AGTAATTGTGAAGTTACATCTCCCTCCTCCCCACAGCCATGTCAACAAACATTTACTGAATGCCTGCTAGATACGAGGCACCGTGCAAACTTAGGTGCTGAAGATACAGAGACCCTCACTTAGCACATAAACAGAGAACGATGGTATTGTGTATTAATAGCCACAAAGAAATATGTACAAGATACAGTGGTAGCAAGGGAAAGGGATATTACTTTTATCTGGTCAGATTTACCTTACTTCATAAAATAAGCTTGTTTCTGAAAAAATGGTTGAAAATTTTTGGTTTCTTTTTTTTAAACAAACTGAGTTTTAAAACACCAGAGAAGCTAGTACTTACAAAAGCTTGGAGTTAGCAATCCTTTTATAAAGTAGAGGCTCTCTCAACTACTTAGGTCTTCTACTTGGTTCTTTCTTTTTAAGGTTACAGAAGGAATTTACACTAATGGAAAAATTCAAACAAAACAGAAGTATTTATAGTAAAAAGTGAAAGTCTCATTTTACTTCCAACTCACCCTACTCTTCCCCCCAGAGGTAAGTTCTGTTATGCTTGGTCACTTCTCGATGGCTCAGAGCTATAGAAGATGCAGAGAGTATGAACTCTTGAAATCCTGAGACAAATCTCACACCTTGTTTTAGATAGGAGCTTCAGCCTCTTTCCCACCAAACATGGCATCAGAATAACCAGCAAGACTTGAAAATTATTCTTTTTCTTTCCATATCCCATCCTATACCTAGAAAAGGTGGGGCTTAAGAGAAAAGTAAACGTAAGCAATAGACCTAAATAACGTGTGTGTGTGTGTATAAACTTTCCAGTGACGATTCCTGAAACTTGTTCTACAGGAGATTTAACTAAGTGTTGTTAAAAACGAATGGAAGAAAAGAAGGAAGCTGGAGGGAAGGAAGGAAGACAGGCAGGCAGGGGCATTTCCAAAGTCAAATACACTTAGGAATTACTGGGTTAAGTAAAATAGCAATATCACTGAGAGGTTCTGACCTTTCATAAAATTAGCTGACCACCGAACTCTTTAATCCTGGGTCACCAGGTAATATTTTGAGACTCTAGATCTTCACAAAAAATACAGTCTGGAAAACAAGCACTGGTTATAGCCCCCTTCATTATCACACTGACAGCAATTCATACAACTGAACAAATGGGGATATTCAGAAATATGCACAGGGCCACATAAATTTGTTTGACCAAAACACCAAAAAGACGAAGTCAGCAGACTGTCTTAAGGTTCCATCTTTACTATGTTGGAAAAACAGGTTTCATTTCTTTGCTACATTATTTTTCCTTTGGCTCTTTATACAATAAAAGAATAAAACGAGAGACAGAAGTTTGGCTCTGAAATTAAATGCACTAAAGTGTTTACTTTTAATAATAAGTAAATAAAATCAAAAGGTCTCAATACAAATTCTATCCATTTTTTAATTTGCTTTACAAAACCATATAATTGGATTAAAGTAGTTTGGGATATTAGTATAGTAATTGCTTTATTGAGAAGAACCTTTAAGAGGTTAATGAAAAATTGTTGTGAGATTATTTTTATCCATAGTGACAACAGCTCCCTATATTCGTGCAAGAAAACAGTAAATTTGGATCTATCTCCTTATATGTTAGACTTCAAATCAGGATATACTCAGTAGAGAGCACTGTTAAAACTTGCCACTGAGACTGGACGAGGCCTTGTTTACCCAAGTATAATCATGAATGATAACTTTTCAATAAATCTTATTCCTGCCTTCCCGAATTTTAATTGGGTGAGAAATTTGGGAGGACTTCCTATTGAAGTGGATCCTTATGATAACTGAAAGAGCTGCTGTATGTCCTTGGTAGAAGCTGTTCTGAAATTCCACTTCAGTAAAAAGTGAGGAATAAATAATTCACCCATGGAGAAAAGTCTCTACCAGATACTTCAACTTTCTGTTGTTGTTGCTTCTTCTCTGCTGTTGGGAAAAGGAAGTGTGATAACTATCGCCCATATTTATAAACGTCAAACTGCCTCACTCTATATCCAAACCCCAATCAATTCCTTGTTTAATGCCCGACTCTGGCTTCCTCTCTCAAATCTCTCACCACTCTCTAACTCAAGTCAAAATGATTTCTCCCTCCACTAAGCTACTTGATTCTTGTTCAGGCCTCTCACGTAGGATATAACCATATTTCATGTACCTTAAGTTGTTGTTTAACTTGACTACTGTACTTGTCCTGTTCATTGAGAAATCTAAGGGACTTTAGGTGGCAGGACCAAGGCTGTACACAGATTTGGAGAACCCTCAATACCAGGCACCATGCTGTTTATATTAGCATTCTATAGGCATTTGTGGACTTACTGACCTTACTATTCAGTGCTTTACGATGATCCTAGGAATAGTTAATCCTCGGAAGAAAATAAAAGCGTTTTTCCACTATGACAATAATAAAAACTTATTGGTTTTAAGAAATGTTAATAGACTATTTATAATTTAAGTAATTTATGACTAAATGTCATTTTTTTTCTCTGACAGAGCAGTGTCATGGTTAGGCCAGCCAGGTGTAGCTCACTTAAGGACTCAGGCATAGAATGCTGTGAGGGAAGTAACTGTTTAATAATAAAGGACTTTGAACAGGATCCATCATGAGAGACTAGTAGGGTGACAGCAACATTATTACACATATATGGAACAATTAAGAACCTACAAAAGTAATTTCACAGTATAATTCATTCACTCAACAAACTGTTACTGAAAGCCTACTGTGTGACAGGCTCTGTTTTAGGCAATGGAGAACTAAAGGAGAGTGAGAAATATCAACCAGTCATGTTGGCTCTCTAAAGCAGAATCAAACAGAATCAGTCTAAAAATTCATCTACCCATCTCCGTATAAAACCATATCACACATGGTTAAGGTCCATAAAAAAATACTTTATCTCACTGCTTTGAACAATGCAAATAGTTTACTTTGGCCTAAACACCAGCAAACTTAAATTATCCTGTAAATTCCTGCAAAGAGACATTGTTTCGTTTCTGTCCATCCTGTTGTTCCCAAGTTGTTGGATGGGGACATAGAGATGTGCTACAAGCAATATGAGTAGACTTACCAGAGCTGTGTCCAAACAGAAGCTTGGTACCTGCAGTGAGGGCAGTGCTGGCACAGGTACTTCCTGTCCCTATCAATTCATCGGCAGCTGCTGACACATTCTTATGCTTCATAGGAGCATAACATTTTCTTCTAAAACTTAAGGGGGAAAGGCAAAAATAGAAAACCTTTGCCAACCACAAAAATGTATATTTAAAATATTGTGGAATAGAAATGAGCTGCTAGATACTTTTGAAACCAGAGGAAAAGTAGAAAATAACAAGTATCTCTGTATGCCCAACTACAGTCTTCTGAATTGACGTGAAGTAGAAATGCTGCTGCTTCAGCTAAGCCGGTTTACATCTGAGGCAACTTAAAACGATCTACCAATTGTGTAAGCTGAAAGTGAGATGGCGGGGTCAAAATTTATCCTTTTAGAATCAGAACCCGTTTTTCAACTGTGTTTTTAGAAGGAAGAATGCAATCTTTGCTAGAATGGGCTTTCATTCAACTAGAAATTCACTAAATCCAGAATCAGTAGATTCTAAAATCTATACAATTAACTTGACAACAAACTTGGATGATAAATTTGAACTTTAATATGTTACTGCTCTGTTCTTGTTTTAAATCAAAACGATTTCTTCTGGGACTGCACAGGAATGAGCCTTTAGCCTACCTCATGGGGAAGGAACAATTTCTAGTCTTGAAAACAGGAGGTTCGCCTCCGTGATCACCTGGGACAAACTTGGCCAGTGCAAGCAGGCTAGAAGGTTACAGGGGCCTGGGGATGTTTAACATCAAGAAAGGAATTACAGCTCAGCCAGATCAGAGGGAATTACACAGGAAATGCGAACAGTAACCCTTTCACATCTCCGTACCCGCTCCCACCTCCCATGATAAATGAAGTCCTGCTGGCGTCCAGCTATGCGAATATATAAGCCAACAGCAGAGGGAACTGGGAAAAAGGGAAAAAGCCATTTTATCCACACACACAGCACAACATAAATTCATAATGACATGATAAGATCATGTTGCTCCAGAAAACAGCCTTTAGCCTTTCTAATTGCCACGTGTGCACTGCAGCACTGCCTTATCCAACAGAGCCCTAAGTAAAAACGCCAAAGAAAGTTGAAGCATCAGGCGGGCGGGGGCGGGGGTGGGGGTAGAATAGTTGGCAGACTTGTCCTGAGCAGGGAAACGTGGCTCCTCTGAAGCTGACCAAACAAACAGGTCTCCACCCTGGCTTATGTTTAAACATCTTGTTCCTAGTCAGTCTGTAGGGAAAACATTCTTTCCACAATAAATAATATGCAATTGAATCAGAAATTCTTACTCCATTCCTTTATCTATTTTATGTAAAAGTTTCTTCAGCACTGTAAGGCAGGAAGTTAGAGAATTCAACTGCTTGCGAAATTTCTTTTAAAGAGCAGCTTAGGTATAGTCAAGGAAAGTTAAACTATTTCTCATAGCTAATTTGGAAAAGGAAATGTGACTGTACAGATCTCAGACTTCTTTAGAGACCCTTGGTTAGATCTCAAGAAAACCAACTACTCTTACATATCTGCCTCTCAGAGGAGGGGAAATACTCCGTTTCTATAAGCAGGTGAGTTTGAGAGAGATTAATTAAAAAACAAAAACCAAAAAAAAACCCCAGAGTCCTCAGATAGTGAGGACATAGGTGGAGCAGCAAAATAAAATGAAGAAAAAGGTGGTATTTCCAATGGGCTAAGTTTAAAATATTGTCTGGAGTTTCATTGGTCATTCTGACACAAGATTTAACTTTTTCCTTTGGTATAACTTCAGAATAGAGATGGTTTGCCACAAAGAGCAGGTCGAGAAATAAATGAAAGTGGGGGCCGGCCCAGTGGTACAGCAGTTAAGTTCGCAGGTTCGGCTTCAGCGGCTCAGGGTTCGCCAGTTCCAATCCCTGGTGCGGACCCATGCACCGCTTGTCAAGCCACACTGTGGCAGGCGTCCACATGTAAAGTAGAGGAAGATGGGCAAGGATGTTAGCTCAGGGTCCATCTTCCTCAGCAGAAAAGGGGAGGATTGGTGGCCGATGTTAGCTCAGGGCTAATCTTCCTCAACAAAAAAAAAGAAAGAAATGAAAGTCAATATAGAGATAACAAAGCAAACCACCAACAAAAGCCAAAGGGTCAGCTTTTTAGAGCTATCCAGAATAGGAAACAATAAAACCAAAGGATTTTTTTTCCTAGTGAAGTGCCTCCTCCAAAGCACATACAATCTCCTTCAAGAAATAGCATACGCCAGTAGTGTTTTTGTACAATAAATGGCGCATCACTCAAATGACAAATGAGATTTAAATTGCAGACTTCCTAGTTGTCTTAAAGTTAAACAACTGAGACCTAATTTCTCTAGCACTGACCCACAGATAGGCAGTCCCATCACTCTGCAACACACTAAAGGTGCCTGCTCTTTCCATGGCTTCTGAGTTACTATAACATTTATATTAGGAAAAACCTTAGCAGAATGACAGGGAACAAAATCACAAACTCCAAGTGATAAACCAGACTTCTGATTGGGCTTCCAAGCAGGGATCAGTTCCTCACTATAGTGTGGACCCTGAAGGGCACCAAATGGAAATTCAATGGAGCTCTCTCTTCAGCTGGAAAGGGGAGCTTACTTTTAGTGCTTTCTAACCATTTTTAACACATTTTTTTCTCATATACATAAAAACCTCATACCCTCATTGAATGTTATAGGAGATTTCAAAATAATTTAAGTATTATAAAAAGAAACCAAAGCAAGATAATTTCTGACTTTTTTTTCAAACACTGTCCCACTACAGTAGAATTTATTAAAACATATTCTTAACTGGACAGATATTAATTAAAACTTCTTTACTTTTATCTTGAAGACAAAAAGGTCAAAAATGTCTATGAACACTAATGTACTAATGACAATGAAATGGTATGTATTGGTCCTTCAGCATATCTCCTCTCCTTGAGACTTACCATAGATGATCTTTTAGTTCTGACATTAGCCCCATAGAAATGCTGACTGATACATACAGGCCTTCAATATTTATTAAATGATTCAGCAATAAGGCTTCTTTTTCTATGCTAAAAATAACAGAGCCCTAATGTAGTACCCCCTTTCGAGTAATGAAGGATAGAAGCAAGCAGGTTAAGTCTTCAGTACAGAGGCAACAGTAGAAGAGGCAAACTGGAGAAGGCCTTGACAACAGTTCCGATAATGAAAGCAAGAGGAATATCCCCTAACGGGTGCGTATTTGGACAGTACCCCACAACTTTACGAAGTGGAGGTTATCACTTGATTGAAACAGCATTCAGTGGCTTTTTCAAGGTCACACAGCTAGTCAAGCAGCAGAGTTGAGACTTAAACCCTTCTGACAGCTCTTCCATCCATTAAGAGCCCTTTACTTTGACATGAATTTTGAAAATATCTTCATCCAAACTCCATAATTGGGGTATATATAATAAGCACAACCTTTTTTCTCTCAACCCACCCAATATCACTCCCTTTCTACTAATTCCCATAAAAATTCTCAGAGTTCCCATTGCAGCAGCCTTTGTTTCCTCATACCACTATGACTAAGGGCACAATAAAAACCATCTTTCAAAAACAAACCTCCTTCCACCTAGCTCTTGTATCCTATAACTGTCCCCCCACATAAGGACATCATCACAGGCACAGGCTTTCAAAACTCTTAACTACTGAGGAAATGTCTGGGGTTGTCTGTTCTTCATTTAGAATGAGTCAAATGTGACACATACTACCTCTTCATTCCTAAAAGGTGAGCAGGAGTCACCCTCAGATTCCCAGCCTCTGGCTTAGAAAAGACTCCAGGGACTTGGTAGAGAAAGGCCAACTGCACAAGAATAACAAAACTAACGGAACTAAAAGTTACAGTCTTACTAATTTTTAAAAATGATTCTAGGGGCTGGCCCAGTGGTGCAGTAGTTAAGTTCGCGTGGTCCACTTCAGCAGCCTGGGGTTTGCAGGTTTGGATCCCGGGCACAGACCCACACACTGCTCATCAAGCCATGCTGTAGCGGTGACCCATATATACAACAGAGGAGGATTGGCAACAGATGTAAGCTCAGGGCCAATTTTCCTCACACACACACAAAAAATTCTAAAGGTTTTATTTTTTAAGTCTTATTAAAGAATGATGAACTACTGGTATTAGTAATTTAATATAAATGTGGGGCATAATGAAGGTAGAATTTTATCCATACAAAATCAACTAGTTGTAGTCATATCTTATTAAGCTTATTATGAAGATTATGAGACTCAATTATATAAAAACTGCTATGAAAGTAGCACATGGTAACTACTAAATAAATGTTAGTTGCTATTAGTAACAACATTATTGAACTATTAAAAACAAAACATATATTGGAAGGCCATACTGAAAATGAACCAGGGTCTGGCACAGTGGCATAGCAGTTAAGTTCACACATTCTGCTTCAGCAGCCCGGGGTTTACCGGTTCCAGTCCTGGGTGTGGACCTATGCACTGCTTGTCAAGCCATGCTGTGGCAGGCATCCCACATATAAAGTAGAGGAAGATGGGCATGGATCTTAGCTCAGGGCCGGTCTTCCTCAGCAAAAAGAGGAGGATTGGCGACAGATGTTGGCTGAGGGCTAATCTTCCTCAAAAATAAAGAAACAGCAAACAATACATTCTTATTTTTATTTTTAACATCTACACAAAACATAAATATCTGTTCTATGCACACAAATACATGTATATAAATATTCAGAATAAGATTTGAAAGAATAAATGGCAAAACGATGACCTCTGAAAAGACGGGATGGTGGTGGTCAAGGGAACTTTAATGGGATTTGTAATGCTTTTATTACTGGTTTTTTTTTTCACTTGAGGAAGTTGTCCCTGAGCTAATACCTGTGCCAGTCTTCCTCTATTTTGCATGTAGGATGCCACCACAGCACAGCTTGATGAGTGTTGTACAGGTCCACACCCAGGAACCGACCCTGTGAAGCCCAGGCTGCTGAAGCAGAGCACGCAAACTTAACCACTACACCACTGGGCCAGCCCCTGTAATGCTTTCCTTTTTAAAACAAAAGAAAATATTTATGTATTGCCTTCTGTAAATAATATGAATTTTTTAAAAAGTAAAATAGAAAATATATTTTCTTATTAAGAATATATTATATTTAGATATATTAAGATAAAGTATTATCTTTGTCTCTTCAATTCCATAGTTGATTTCAGCATTACATAAAAAAGTTTTTTATTTGTAGTTAATGTGTTCAAATGAAGTTTAAAATCTCATTTTCATTATTTGGTAATACCATTCAAGCTTTATATTACACACTGCTTTCAATAATCTTCCTAATGATATTCCTAATTGCTACATTAAAAATACCTGCTTGTGAAAAAAGAAAAAAAAAATGCCCTCCTTACAATTTTATTAAGTTTTAAAACTACTCAACATATTTAGTCAAGGTGCAAGGAGGCTTTCAAAGTCCGGGAAGCCATAAATCAAAACAGTTTTACATAAAAAGATAATCTTTTCCTCTTAATTTTTTATGTGTTTACATTTAATAAACCACATGCAGAAAGCAGAGTCCTTGATTCTTTTTAAGGCCAAAGGTTTGCCTATTTAAAAATCATCATAACAATTTCAGATGTCTTGAGGGTTGCCATAATTAAAAACCTCTCCTCCTAGGCTCTTCCTAACTTCTAATTCTTGTCTGTACCATACTGATGCTGGTTTTAAAATTCTAACTTTCCTTCTAGTTCATGACCATAACTTTGACTTTTTCATCCCATTCTTTTTTCCTTCAGATCATCTAGATTTGAGCCTATAAATAGTGGGCAAACCAGGTCATAAAAGCTCTCATTACCTCCCTCAGAGCAGCAAACTAGTGGGGCCTCCTGTGGTTCAGGCATGGAGGCAAGCCACATGCACCACAGGCCCAACCAGCCTGCACCCCTCAAATCTACAAATCCAGCTTATAAATTAAAGGCCCCAGTGTGAAAAGAGACCAACATTTCAACGGAGGAGAGATAAAACAGCCTCTTACTTGAGCAGGAGGACACTGGGCAGAAGACGAAATCCCCACCTCAAAGAGCTGTGGGGTTCAGTGATTGTGGGAGGCTGTGTAATCTCTTTTAGAGATGTTTAAAATTCAAGAAAGCCCTTTTCTGAGAATTAATGGGGAACAGTGTTTGATCAAAAGGTATCTTCCTATAATTTCTAATAAAAAATTCTAGTTATGATTTATAGCTAGTACAGGGCAATTCCAACGTTAATAATAACATACAGCTTTATTTCTGGAAAATGAAAAGCACATGTATCGACAATGTTTTTCTCCCAGATGCTCAGCTGAGAACTCATTAATATTATAAAGTTGCTATACCTACAAAAATCTACAACAATGGTTCCTCCAGTAGTTGACTCCCTTAATTCTAGAAGTCTTAACGTAGCACCGTGGTTAAGAAAATGAACTTTGAAGCCAATTCCCAGATCCACCACATGCTAGTTGTTACTGGTCAAGGTACTCGACTGCTCTGAGCCCCAGTTCCTGGGCTAATACTAACACCTACCTTACAGGATTGTTGCAAGGATTACATAACTTGTTAGACGTGAAGCTCGAGCTGTGCCTGACACAGAATAAAGCATTGTAAAATTCTTGGCTATTACTATCCTTAACATCAGAAACGCATAGCTCTTGGAACAGACCTTTAAGCACAGCTTACCACAACCACGGAGGGGAGACCTTGAGACTGCTTAGTTCTATTCTTAGTACACACTTAAAGTGACCTGCATCCTTCTCTCCTGTGCATTCTAATTATTGACTCCTTCCTGTATGCCTCCACGTATCTGCTGCTAGATACCTGTTCATGCCTCTCACTCTGGACTATAATGCCTTGAGAAGAGGGACTCTCTCTTACCTTGTAGTCTCAACATCTAACACAGTGCCTCGCATTGAGCAGAGGCTCTATAAAAACCGAATGGAAACATAATAAAAACTAGCCCTTCATCTGTCTGCCTCCCTCAAGTTCCTGAGAACAGAGCTTACCGAACACTGATCTCTGTATCCCTAGAAGGGCCCACTAGACCGTGGCACTTCATAAAAACTTACAACCTACATTTTTTATCCAAGTTTCTAAGTTATTTTGAAATTTATTTGGACTTATTCACGGCATGTCTGTATTTTCTAAAACAAAATGCATTTCTGAAATGAAACAATTCTCTTTTTTACCCTAGAAGCTCTCGATAGAATGGGAAGTAAAACTTTTCAATGATTTTTTAAGTCCTTAAAGTGATGACTACAGAGAAGAGAAGCAACAAATGTCCTGTGCATGATGTTTTCCATGCCACTCTAGATGGAGCCTTGTCGGCGGCTCAGCCTCCAGAATCCAACCAGAACAAAGCCTTCCTTCAAGAGTCACCCTCTGACCGCTGTATAGATTTTACTCAGTCAGCACCATTTGCTAGCTGTCTCACAACTGTGACACGTTCATTATTTGAAAGCTCTCTCTGCCCACCATGCCTCTGACCATGCCCAGCTCAGCTTAGGACAAAAAGTCAGCTCGGGCAGCATCCGACTGCTGATCTTGTGAAACATGAATTCAGCGCTAGTAGCCTTTGTACCAGTCAGGAGCTCATCAATGAAAGATCTTCAGTGTGACCTTCAGTCTGATGCCTGACTGTCACCACACAGGGGGCCTACCTCCCAACATCCTCAATCTCAAGACACGCACATATCCCACTGGAAAAGGTAATAACCTTCTGGGAGTCTAGATAAATATCTTTCTCAGTTTTCTCAGGGAAAAGCGGTGATTTAACATTCCTCTGAGTCACTCTGTTACCAGATTACTTCCAGGTGTTATAATTGGGACACTCCACCACAACATGTGTCACTTACCTAATATTAGGTCAGAGCACAAATACACGAGTCACGTATGATCCCTTCTAATTCTCCAAACTCAAGGTAGTAAGATAAGTGATTTATTCCTCTTGACTTTACAAGATGAAATTCAGCTGACTTCTTTGCTTAATAAAATTAAAAATAAAAATGCTGTCAAATGGAAACTTCCTTGCTATCCCTGGTGCTGGTCAGTCATGGAGTTTTAAACTTAGAAAGGATCTCAGAGAGTCATCTTCCTCATTTAATAGATGTAGCCTGAGGCCCAGAAAAGTTAAGTGGTTTGCCATGGTCACAAAGAAAAACAGAGAACCACAGCTAGAACAAAGGTCTTCCTGCCTCGTCAGCCCATGTGCTTTCTACATAACACACTAAAATGAGCCTCTTGCCAAGAACTTCGCCCTGACCGCAATCCTGGAGAGGCTGTTCTCATCTCCACCTCACTCCTGACATCTTGGTAGTCCAGCTACACAATTATCTGCTAAAAAAATATGAGAAAGACAAGTCTTCCATCTCTAAAAATAACTTACAACATCACTGTTTTCTTAAAGCTATTACCCCGAGCAACTGCTACAGGCTTCTTCCTTCTACACTATTTCCAAGACAAGGCCAAGTGTCCTCTAAGACTCTGCTTCCCTAAATAGTCCTCAAGTATGTTTTGAAAAAACTGGGAAAGCCCCATACAAGCACTCCACTCATTTGAGAAGGTCACATGCCTCAGAGCATGTAGGGATAATGGCCTATCAGAGACTCAAGCAGCAAGAGGACAGCTTCCGTCACTGAACAAGCATTACTGAAAATGCAAATGCCACACCCTTCCGGTGTCACTTGATACAGTGATTGACAGGGACATCTTAGAGGACAAGCTTACTAATAAATAACTGCTAATGTTCCCGCACCCACCACCATAAAATCCATTAAATCAATAATTCAAAACATATTCTGAATCTTATACTTTGCTATAGCAAATACCAAATACAAAACTTGATATTTTAATTTCAAATTTGACTTTTTCTGCTGCTTTTTTTCTTGGTCTAATGAGCAGGGAAATGGCCTGAAAGTGGGCAACAGGGAAAAGGAAAAGTGTGTCTTTTTAAGATATAATATAGAAATAGATCAAGAAAATAATGATAAGTAATGTAATATAACATAAGAATATATTTGTAATGAATTTCTTAAAGTTCATTTCAATATATACTTGGAAAACACTGGTAATTTATTTAAAGTTGTGACAATCTTAGGGTTTTCCTAATTTTTATGCCTATATAAAAATTAATGAAAGAAATATTTTACAAATTGTTTTAAATTACAATTTACTAATAGTCTGAGATAAAAATCTCAGATCATATTAACGAACACTGAGAAGAAGCTAAGCAAAACCCTATTAAATTTCTGATTTCATACTGAGGGAAAACAAAAGATCATCTCATTCTTGACTGTCAATTATAAATTCCATATAGATTTAAGTTTTCAAAAAACACTTAAAAATAATCCCTAGCAGATTTCAAAACAGGCTATATGCCTTTAAGATATATCATAAATTTTAAAAATCAAAACAAAATTAAACAAAGACAAAACTTTAAATCAAATAGCAAAAAGTTCAAAACACAATGGAAACAAAAAAGAAATTAAAACAGAAAGCTTAAAATAAGATCAATGAAGTAAAACCAATTAGATCAACTTTGACAATAAATACAAATGAGTTAAAATATCTATTAAAAGACAAAGGTTCTCATTAGGTTAAAAAATGCAATCCAATTGTACTCCACTTTTAGGAAACATATTTAAAATAAATAACAAAGAAAGGATTAATATAAGGAGAAGTACAAAGATGTACAGGGAGATATAAACTAAGGTAGCAATATTAATGTCAGCTAAACACAAAATACAAGGCATAAATTAGGAAGAAAGTCATGCTATTCTGATAAAATGTACAATCCTCAACTGAGACGTTGACAGTACATAATATATTAACAGAAATACCAAAACAAAAACTGACAGAAATGTAAAGAAAAATTAATGGAAGCAATCACTGATTTATATCTTTAAGCCTTCGATAGACCAGACAAAAAATAATTACAGAAAAGTTGAACAAAATATAGATAAATATTTAGGTATCTTATAAATAAGACAACTTCTTTAAAAAGGTGTGTGGAGCTTCACCAAAATTGATCATAAACTACTTTATAAAAACCTTAAAAAATTAGAAAAGCAGGGGTTGGCCCGGTGGCATAGTGGTTAAGTTCACATGCTCTGCTTTGGCAGCCTGGGGTTCATGGGTTCAGATCACAGGCAGGGACCTACACACCGCTCATCAAACCATGCTGTGGCAGTGTCCCACATACAAAATAGAGGAAGATTAGCACAGATGTTAGCTCTGTGACAATCTTTCTCAAGGAAAAAGAGGAAAATTGGCAACAGATGTTAGCTTAGGACCAATCTTTCTCACCAAAAAAGTAAAAAACTAGAAAAGCAGAATGCTGTATATCAATTTATCAATAATTAGTACCTAAAGTTTCAAAGTAACTTGTAAATTTGAGAAACACTCTCCTAAATAACTACTAGATCAAAGAAAGCTCTTGGCATGCAATCATACGCTATATTAGAAATTATTTTAATTGGCAGGGGGAGGTGCGTTTCACTTGATCATTCAGGGACTCAGGCTGGCTCTATCATCCCCAACATGGCTTCCATCTCTGGACCTAAGGCAGTAGCTACACCTGATGCAACGTCCCAGCCAGCAGAAAGGGAGAAGAGAATGTCTAGGGCAAGTGGCTTGTCTTTAAGGAGGTAACCTTATACACATCACCATCCAGCTCTCATTAGTCACAAAGCCATATCCAGCTTCAAGTGAAGCAGAGAAGGGAAGTTTCTCAACGGGCAGCCATGTACATACTTAGTAAAATCTATGGGTTCTATTCCTAAAAGGAAGAACAGACTCTAAGGGACATTGGTGTGTCTTCCACATATTCCTTCCAGTAAAAAAAAAATGCAAAGAACAATAAAACAAAACCAAAAATGGATTATTTGTAATTATTTTAGCTGGATTCTTCTTAGTGCCAAAGGCACCACCAAATATCAATTTAAAAAATTAGAAAGGCATATCAACCCATTCTAAGGATGCTAGGGTCCCATTCCATTACACTGAATCATAAACTAGAAAGCATATTAAGAATTCACCTACTCTTCTTTTTTAAGGATATTTAATTCAGGTATTATTGTTTATATTTTGCACATTGATTTATCCAAATGGATTTTTCAGGTCAACTCAATTTCAGCCCTACACAGAGGTCTTTTAACATTAGACACAAGTTAATCTTTTGCTAGCAAAATAACTTTCAGGGGCTGGCCCAGTGGCACAGCAGTTAAGTGCGCACGTTCCACTTCAGCAGCCTGGGGTTTGCTGGTTTGGATCCCAGGTGTGGACATGGCACCGCTTGACAAGCCATGCTGTGGCAGGCATCCCACATATAAAGTAGAGGAAGATGGGCACAGATGTGAGCTCAGGGCCAGTCTTCCTCAGCAAAACAAGGAGGACTGGCGAGAGATGTTAGCTCAGGGCTAATCTTCCTCAAAAAAAAAAAAAACTTTCAAAATTTGTAGAGGGGCCAGCCCCATGGCAGAGTGGTTCAGTTCAGGGGCTCTGCTTCAGCAGCCCAGAGCTTGCTGGTTCGATCCCAGGTGCAACCTACACACTGCTCATCAGGCCATGCTGAGGTGGTGTCCCATATAGCACAACCACAAGGACCTATGACTAGAATATACAAGTACGTACCAGGGTTCTTTGGGGAGAAGAAGAAGAAAAGGAAAAGAAAAAGACTGGCAACAGATGTTGGCTCAGGTGCCAATCTTTTAAAGAAATGTAGTATTTTTTTAAAAACAATGTTACTGAGGTAGAGTTTATACAGAATAAACTATGTACCTTTTAAGTGTACATTTCAATGGATTTTACAAACGTGTACATACATATAATCATGACCATAGTCAAGATATAGAACACATTCATCATCCCAAAAAGTTTCCTTGTGCCCCATCCTGGTTAATCACACTCCACTCTAAGCTGCAGCCAACAACTTGTCTGCTTTTTGTCACCATAAGACTAAATTTGTCTTTTCTAGCATTTCTGAGGTAATAATCCAGGGTGGTAAATGCAATCGCACAGTTTGCATTCTTTTGTGTCTGGCTTACTTTACTCACTATAATGTTTTTGAGATTCATAAATGTTGTGTGTATCAGTACTTTATCCCCTTTTATTGCTGAGGAGTATTCCATTGCATGGACATGCCACACTATGTTTATCCATTCACTAGTTGATGGACATTTAAGTTCTTTCCAGCTTGGGGATATTATGAATAAAGCTTCTATGAATATTCATGTACAAATGCGTGTGTGAACATATATTTTCACTTCTCTTGAGTAAATTTTTAGGAGTAGAATTGTTGGGTCCTATGGTAATAATATGTTTAACTTTATGACACATGCCAAACTGTTTTCTAAAATGGTTTTATCATTTTACTTTCCCACCAGCAATATATGAAAGTTCCATTTGGTCTACATCTCTAACATTTGCTCTTTTTTAATTTTTAATTTCAGCTCTTCTGATGAGCATACAATGGTATCTCATTATTGTATTGCTTTGCATTTTTCTGACATTTAGTGATGTTGAGCCTCCTTTCCTGTGCTGCACTGGCCATTCGTTATCTTCTTGTGCCTATTTTTTAAACTTGGTTGCCTTATTATTTAATAAGCTGTTAGAGTTCTTTATCTATTCTGGCTACAAGTCATTCGTCATGTATATGTATTGCGAATATGTTCTCTCTGATTAAGGATTGCCTTTTCATTTTCTTAACTATGTCTTTTGAAGAATAGAAGTTTTAAATTTTGATGAAGTCCCATTCATCAATTTTTTCTTTTACGATTCATGCTTTTTGTGTCTTAAGAAATCTTTGCCTATCCCAAGTTTATCAATATTTTCTCCTGTGATTTTTTTCTTACAGTTTTATAGTTTAGTCTTGTATATTTAGATCTATAACTCTTTTCAAGTTACGTTTGTACAGAAAGGAGGTAAGGGTTCAAGTTAATTTTTTTACATTTGGATTCCAGGTGATACAGTACCATTTTATAAAAAGACTATTCTTTCTATATTAAATTACCTTGGCACCACTGTCAAAAAATCAATTGACCATATACATAGGGGCCTATTTCTGGATACTGTATCCTGTTCCATTGATATACATGTCTACCTTAGGCCAACACTGCCTTGATTACTGCAGCTTTAAAGGGGAAGTTTTAAAATGCAGAGAAAGTCTTGAAATCAGGTAGTGAAAACCTTCCACTACTGTTCGTTCTTTGTTAAATGTTTTTACTTTTCTAGGTTCTTTGTATTTCCATATAAATTTTCAATTTCCAATTGTTCACTGGTAGTATATATACATACAACTAATTTTGTGTATCTACCTTCTGTCCTGAAATCTTGCTAAATTCAATTACAAAATCTAGTTGCTTTTTGAAGATTTCTTAGCATTTTCTCCACAAATGATCACGTTTACTCCTATCTTGCTAATCTGCATGCCATTTGTTTCTTTTTATTGCCTATCACACTGGCTGGGCCTCCATTACAATGTTCAACAGACATAAGAAGGAGGTGGGTACACTTCCCTTGTTTCCTATCTTAGGGGGAAAGCATTCCATCTTTTGCCATTAAATGAGATTTTTAACTGGAGGTTAGGTGCAGATATCTTTTACTAGGTTGAGAAAGTTCTCTTCTGTTTCTAGTTTCCTGAGAGGTTTTATCATGAATGGCTGTTGAATTTAGTCCAATGCCTTTTCTGCAACTCTTGGCAGGATCATAAAGCTTTTTTCCCCCTTTTTTCCTGTGTGTGGGATCAGAATTGGCCACCCCAAAATGTGTCTCTTTGGCTTGATTTTTTTTTTTTTTTGGAGGAAGATTAGCCCTGAGCTAACATCTGCCACCAATTCTCCTCTTTTTGCTGAGGAAGACTGGCCCTGAGTTAACATCTGTGCCCATTTTCCTCTACTTCCTATGTGGGATGCCTGCCACAGCATGGCTTGACAAGCAGTGCAGAGGTCTGCACCTGGGATCTGAACCAGCGAACCCTGAGCCGCCGAAGCTGAGCGTGTGAACTTAACCACTGCACTACCAGGCTGGCCCCTGGCTTGATTATTTTTAAGAACAAAAGACTCTGGAAGAAACTCTGACACCCTGCCCCAACAAACTGCCTAAAAGAATTTAAAATAGAAGGGCCTCTTCCAGGGAGGAACTAATACCATAAGATAACTATAACGTAACGTAAAACATGTCTCTCAGGTCACATAGTCTATAGTTGGCCCATTTACTTTTCCATCTCCATGTAAATTGCCTTCCTCCCCCTTGAAGTCCCAAACCACCTTCCCAACATCCTGCTTTGTCTTTAGCTGAAGATGATATTTAAGCTGGCAGCTCAGCCATTTTGGTGAGTTGCTCAGTTTTCCTGCGTTTCTCCCATGTATACATGTTACAAAGCTTTGTTTGATTTTCTCCTGTTATTCTGTCTCACATCAATTTAATTTCTAGGCCAGCTAGAAGGACCTAGAGCAGACAGAGGAATTCTCTTCCTCCCCTACACCTGTTAAAGTGATGACTTACGCTAGTGGATTTTCCAGTGTTAAACCACACTTGCATCCCTAGAATAAACCCACTTTTTATATACTGCTGGATTTGATACATTTTCATCTATAGTCACAAAGGACATTTGTTTGTAGTTTTCTTTTCCTGTAATGTCTTATTAGTTTTGATATTAGAATAATGCTGGTGTTCTAAAATGAGTTGGGAAGTGTTCCTTCTTTATGTTCTGAATTATTTCTTTAAACGTTTCAGACTTCATCAGTTAAAACATGTATGGGTCTGGGGGGCTTTTTTTGGTTTTTGTGGGAAAATTTTTAACTAGGAATATAACTTCTTTAATAGATATGGTGCTATTCTAGTTTTATATTTCTTTCTGAGTCAGTTTCAGTAATTTGTATCTTCCAAGGAATCTATCCATTCCATCAAAGTTGCCAAACTTATTTCCAAAAGATGTTTGTAATATTCCTTCTGTGGGTTTTAAATTTCTATAGACTCTGCAGTGACGTCCCTTCAATCCTGATATTTTAATTAGTAACATGTTTTCTCTCTCTTCATTTTTCTTGATTAGACTAGCTACAGGTTTATTCATCTTTTCAAAGAGCCTGCTTTGGGTTTCATTCATTGTCTCTGTTGTTTATCCAATATGTCATCAATTTCTGTTCTTCTCTTTATTATTTCCTTCCTTCTACTTACTTTGGCAGTATTAGTTTTCTCTTCTTTTCTAATATATGCATTTAAAGTTACATATTTGTCTAAGCATTGCTTCAGATATATCTCACAAATTTTGATGTGATTTCATTCTGATTCGCTTCAAAAAATCATTTAATTTCCCCAGTTTTTTTTCCTTTAGCCAATGTGTTAATTAGAAGTGTGTGATGTATTGCAAACATTGAGGATTTTCAAGATATCTTACTAATATTAATCTCCAATTTAATTATGTTGTCATCAGAGGCCATACATACTCTGCATAGTTTCCATCATTTCAAATGTAATGAGACTTGTTTTATACACTAGCTTATGGTGGTCTATCTTGGTGAATGTTACATCCGTACTTGAAAAGAATGTATATTCTGCTGTTGTTCAGTGGAATGTTCCATAAATGTCAATGAAGTCAAATTGGTTTATAGTGTTGTTAAAAACATCTATATTTCTCCTGATATTCTTTCTACTTATTCCATCAGTTACTGAGATGGGTGTTGAAATCTCCAACTATAATTGAATACTTGTCAATTTCTTCTTTCAGTTCTGTAACTTTCTGCTTCATGTATTTTGACAACGTGGTATTGGTTGCATTTAAATTTAAGGTTATTATTTCATCTTGATGAATTGACTCATTATCATTATGAATGTCCCTCTTTAACTCTATTAATACCACTTGTTCTGAAGCCCACTTTGATATTAATACAGCCAGTCCAGTTTTCTTATACTTAGTGCTTACAAGGTGTATGTTTTTCCACCTCTTTTAGTGTTCTGACAAAATTTCCAACATGGGGTGGGGGGGGCGTTCCCCCCACAACCAACAAAAAATTCTCAGACACAGGTAGGGTGTCTGAGAATTCAACTCAATTCTTACACTACCTACTTGGAGACAGCATCAGGTTCCACAGGTTAACGGCTCAGTCCTACAAGACTGCCCCCCACTTCAGATGCCAGTGTAAGCCCCGGTTGTTAGGTGTGCTTCCTAACAACCATCTATAAACTGGAGGTTCCAACTACCCTCTCCAACTCAGGATGCCAATCACAAGTTCAGGCTGTTACGTGTACTTCTGACCAAATGATAATAGATCAGAGGTTCCCATGACCTCCTCCACGGGTTCCATTAATTTGCTAGAGTGGCTCACAGATCTTGGAGAAAAATTTTATTTACAAGATCACCAGTTTATTGTAAAACGATATAACTCAGGAACTCCCAAATGAAAGAGATGCATAGGGCAAGAGACGTGGGAAGGGGCATGGAGCTTCCACGCCCTTTTCAGGCACGCCACTCTCCCCAAGTCTCCATGTTTACCAACCCAGAAGTTCTCTGAACCCAGTCTTTTTGGGTTTTTATGAAGGCTTCAGCACACAGGAATGATGGATTAAACCACTGGTCATTGGGAAGGGATTCCACTTCTAGCCCCTCTCCTCTGCCAGGAGGTCAGGGAGTGAGGCTGACAGTTCCAGCCCTGCAATCACATGGTTGGTTTTCCTGGCAACCAGCCCCCATCCTTCTGTGCTTCCCAGTCACTTCATTAACATAAGAAAGGACAACTTAATCACTCTCAACACTTAGGAAATTCCAAGGGTTCTGAGAGCTGTAAGCCAGGAACTCTGGACAAAGACAATATATATATGAGAAATATATTTTCGTCATCTCAATGACCAAATATGTATTTCTTATAAATCACAATATCACACCATCCTTTCATTTCTAACCTATTTTAAGGGTTTCTTCAGGACAATGCCAAGTTTATTCTTGTTTTTTTATCCAATCTGACAATCTTTGTCTTTTAATTGGAGTAGATCATTTACATTTAATGTGATTATTGATAGTCTGATGTAATTCTACCATATTGTTGCTGATTTTCTATTTGTCCCATCTGTTCTTTCTTTCTTTTTCCCTTTTTCCTTGTCTTCTTTTGGATTACTTTTTAGGATTTAATTTTATATCCACTATTGCATTCTTATTAGTTAAAACTTTCTGTTTTTAAAATTTCTTTAGTGGATGCTCTCTTTAACTTATTACAACCTACCTTCAAAAAATATTATACAGGCATCCCTCATTTTACTGTGCTTTGCTTTACTGAACTTTGCAGATAATGCCTTGTTTACAAATTAAAAGTCTGTGGCAACCTTGCATCAAGCAAGTCTATCTGTACCATTTGTCAGCATTTGCTCACTTCATGTCTCTGAGTCAGAT
This sequence comes from Equus caballus, assembly GCF_041296265.1. Taxonomy (NCBI): domain Eukaryota; kingdom Metazoa; phylum Chordata; class Mammalia; order Perissodactyla; family Equidae; genus Equus; species Equus caballus. The sequence continues at coordinate 18,144,973 of NC_091712.1, read as the reverse complement.
TTTCATAATTCTTACAATATTTCAAACTTTTTCATTATTGTTCTATTTGTTATGGTGATCTGTGATCAGCGATCTTTGATGTTACTATTGTAACTATTTTGGGGCTCCGTGAACCACACCCATATAAGATAGGGAACTTAATCGATAAATGTTGTTTGTTCTGACTGCTCCACTAACTGACCATTCCCCCAACTCTCTTCCTTTCCTGAGGCCTCCCTATTCTCTGAGACACAACAGTATTGAAATTAGGCCAATCAATAACCCTATAAAGGCCTCTAAGTGAAAGGAAGAGTTGCACACCTCTCACTTTAAATCAAAAGCTAGAAATAATTAAGCTTAGTGAGGAAGGCCTGTTGAAAGCTAACACAGGCCAAAGGCTAGGCCTCTTGCATCAAACAGTTAGCCAAGTTGTGAATGCAAAAGAAAAGTTCTTAAAAGAAATTAAAAGTGCTACTCCAGTAAACACATGAATAAGAAAGCAAGATAGTCTTATTGCTGACTCTATGGAGAAAATTTTAGCATTCTGGATAGGAGTCCAAACCAGCCACAACATAACCTTAAGCCAAAGCCTAATCCAGAGCAAAATCATAACTCTTCAATTCTATGGAGGCTGAGAGGTGAGGAAGCTACAGAAGAAAAGTTTGAAGCTAGTAGAGGTTCATTCATAAGGTTTAGGGAAAGAAGCTGTCTCCATAACATAAAAGTGCAAGGTGAAGCAGCAAGTGCTCATGCAAATACTAAAAAATGTCTTATTTTCATGGAATTTGTAGCATTTTAAAAACAAATCTATACTTTAAATGAATTAAGCTTTTCTGTCCTGTCTCCTTGCTCCTTCCTTCCCTGCTCCACAGTGAGAGTCAGGAACATCACTTACAGATTCAGGTTACTGACGTCTGAAGGCTGAGAAGACTGATCTTCCTCTAAAAACCTGCTGAGCACTCCTCACTGGGAGAGGAGGCGGCAAGGTAACGGGAAAGGGTATTTATTTTATGTAGATATATTTTTTTAGGTACTGAATACAAAAAAACAAAGATTTTGCCTCTCAAGAAACTTAAGGTGAATAGGTAATAATTATACCAGCAAATATTGAAAAGTAGGGTTTTCTACATGCATCCCATAATTATTCATAAAAAAGTATTTATTGATTACCCTTATTCTTAAAAATATTTGCCCTTTATTATTTGTGTAGATAGATGCACTAAACTGAAGCCCCACTAAACCATTAAACAGCTTATATATTTACTTCGAAAAAATGAGCAGATGTTTTGGGGGAGGTTGAAGAGAGGTATGTGGGTGGCAGGAAATAAATGTTTCCTCCAAGGCTAGGCTTTCATGAACAAGTTTGAGCATATAGTTATCTGAAAGTGTTAATAACTTTAATAATCATAATCTATATCTAAAAGTTATGCAGGGTTGGTAATGAAAATTGAAAAATGTCACATATATAAAGATAAAAATATATGCCATCTGTAAATCTATGACACAGAGGATAACAACTGTTAACATTTGGCATGTCTTCTTACAGAGTTTTGCTAAGCATATACATGCATACATGGATACATACATGCATACACTGATACATATATATACACACACACAAATATATTTCCTAACTTAAATTGAGATAATGCAGACACCATTTTTGAATTTTCTTTTAATTATGTTATAAGCATAACTGAGAGTCACTGAATAGTCTTTAAAAACAAGATTCTTAACTAGGGACTGGACTAGGGTGAGATAAATGGGGCCCCTAAGGTACCCCACTCACCTCTCCCTAGTCCCAGACCTGTTCTTTTTTTTTTTTTTTTGAGGAAGATTAGCCCTGAGCTAACATCTGCCACTAATCCTCCTCTTTTTGCTGAGGAAGGTTGGCCCTGAGCTAACATCCGTGCCCATCTTCCTCTACTTTATATGTGGGACGCTTGCCGCAGCATGGCTTGACAAGCAGTGCATAGGGCCCCACCTGGGATCTGAATGGTCAACCCCATGTGCAAACTTAACCGCTGTGCCACTGGGCTGGCCCCCGGGACCTGCTGTTAACAAACATAAACGGATGGACTGAAATTCCTTGCTACTCAGTGTGGGATCCACAGGTCAGGAGTGTCAGCGTTACCTGGGAACTTGTTAGAAATGTAGGATATGTTGGGCCCCACCACAGATTTAATCAAAATCTACATTTTAACAAGATATCCAGGTGATTCACAAGCACATTAAAATTTGGAAAGCAGTGCCCTAGTTTCACCATTTCTCCTATTATTAAACTTCTGTATTATTTTCAATTATTTTACTATGGTAACTAACACTATATAGGACTCCCATGCACATATATCTTTGTGTCCTTGAGTCATTATTTTATTAGGATGGACACATTAAAATGGGGATCCCAGGTCACTATACTCTCTTTTAAATTTGTAACTTCTAACTTACAATGGTCTGAGAAACCAGTGAACCAGACTTCTTAGAATTAAGACTTGGAGAATTCAAGGATCAATATAACAAGTGATTATACACTTGGGTTTGAATCCCAGCTCTGACAACAAGCTGTGTAACTACAGACAATGATGCAACCTGTCCAAGACTTAGTTTCCTCATCCGTTAAACAGGGGTTATACTAGGATGTACCTCACAGGATTGCTGTGAGGATTAAATTAGCTAAAATATGTAAAGCACATAGAACACAGTAAGTGCTATCTATGTGTTTGCTATTACTATTAAGAGGAAAAATGAGTAAATAAAAAGGCTCTAAGTGAACCTAATATACCACTTTAAGGCCTGAACTTTGAAACATCATCTGTATGCGTCTTAAAAGCCTTTTTCATTTCATCCTTGATTCTTGGATCTGTTCTAAGCAGCTGGGTTTGACAAAAAGAAGTGTACTACATTTGAGAATTGTTTTTCCCTTTCTTTGTTCATTACTTCATTATTGGCTTTAAGAGGAGTATGGATATATTAGTCTTCTGCTAAAGCCAGGTGCAAAAATTGATCTCAATTGTCTAGGAGCAAGAGAGGAAGAACCAGGACACATGTGCGATGCTCATGTTACCCTCCCAAGCAAGGAGATTCTGCTGTCCACTCTCCTCGTGGGAGGACAGCTGGCGCAAGTTAAGACAGGAATGTCAATACAGAGCAGCAGTTTTGTCTTAGTGAAATCAAAATAATAACCTGGAAGAAGGAGTCAAATCTAAAGGACAGAAATAGGTATTATGAGAAAGAGGGCAGCAAAGTCAGAAACACAGAGAAACAAGAAGAGGTTCAAGATGAAGGCATAGGAAGGAGTTCAGAGTCAGACCAGCACGTTCATCAGAATGCTGATTTTATCTGGTGTGCCAGGTGCACGCTGGGGTGGGGCAGGTCCAGCTGCTGAAAGAAGCTTCTCTGGCTGGAGGCAACTTTTAGATACATCATCCTATTATTTAGGTGCTAGCTACCAGAAGCAATCAAATATGAGACACTTGCGTATCACTGAGACCCTGAAAATCATTCTTTCCTATCTCATTAATTCCAAATTCCACAGTTCAGCAGTTAAGAGACATGAGTTTGCATAAACAGCCTTATTCAGGTCTAACTAAAAGCACTTATAACTTAAAGATCTCTATCACTTAAATCATATTTTTGCCTAAGAGAAGATAAGGGAATGGCTGGACCACCCTCCATGAAACACTCAAACACGGTCATTACCTCTCAAAAAAGCTTCTTGTATAAGAGTAAGGATAAGGTGAATTTTCCATTTCTAGCAAACTCTGACCAAAGGCTATTTTCAAATATTGTGCTCGTTACTTCTGAGACTCAGTGAATCTTTTTAAATAACTAAAATGTATTAGGGAATTTGTGTATGTATGTATTGTTTATTTTAGACCAAAGATCAATCAAAATAAATTTTAAATAAAAAATGAGAGAAAGAAAAACATCTCAAACTAAATTCCTTAGATGCGGACTTGGCCAATCTGACTGGAAATCAACCTTGCTAGTAGCTCTTCCTTCACCTGAAATATTGGAAGGTTCCACCTATAGGAGCTTTATGTTTTATTGGTGGAAGCTTCCCAATACAAATACAGGAGGAAGAATCTGAGGAGGACTCTGAGAAGACTTGCTCTGAAAAAAAGAAGACTCTAAAAATTGATAGGATCTGAGTTGGGAAGACCTTAGAAAACAACTCCCCTCCTCTACTTCAGCACATTTTCCCCACAACAGCCCGGGAGGTTGATCAGCCTCAACTTGCACACTGTCAGTGGTGGAGAACGCACTGTCTTACGAAGCAGCCCGGTCTATTTTCATGCAGATGTAATTGTTATATCTAATCATTCCAGTGCTCACTAAACTGAGCAGAAATCTCGCGCTCTCTGTAACTTCTCCCCACTGTTTCTGGCTAGGTCTTTCTGCAGCTCTCCATCTCTAGGCCCTCTGACACTGGAAAGCAATTCAAATTACAGAAACCTGGAATAAGAAAACTAACTGTAAAATTTCTAGTGCGACCTCTCCCCCTACAAGTGCTAGAGAGCCTTGGATATGCACTTTTCTTCTCTAAATCCACCTCCACTGGTACCACAGGCTGAACTGGCTGGAACGAGGGTGTAGGGTGGGGGAGCTGGAGGGATTCAGCTGATTCCAAATGGACTTGGAGGATTTAAGAAACAGCAAGAAGGCAAGTCTAACCAGAGCAAAGTGAGCACGATGGAGAACGGCAGGAGATCAAGTCAGCAGGCTTTGCAGACAGAGTCATGACATACAGATAAAGTCATGCAGGGCCTGGTAGAACACGCTGAGACTTAGGGTTTTATCCTGAGTGTGCTGTGTAGCCCCTGAACGGTTCTGAACAGAGGAATGACAGGAACCATTTAACATGTAAAAAGCGAAACAAAACACTTCTCCTATATGGAGAACTACTAGAGAGGGACAAGGAGGAGATAAGGAAGGCCCGTTAGAAGATTATTACTATCATCTTAGTAACTTATGACAGTGACTTATATTAGGGCAGTAGTGGGGAGAGGGGCGGCAAAGGGGGATTTGGGATATATTTTGAAAGGAGGGCATACAAGCCTTACTGATGAGCTGGATGTATGAAGGGTATGGAGGAAACAGAAAAGTCAAAGACGACTTCTAGTTTTTGGTCCCAGCAACTGGGTGGGTCATTTACTGAGATGAAGAAGGAGGCAGGAATAGGTTTTAGCAGGAGAGTTCAAGAGTTCTATTTCAGACATGTTAAGTTTGAAATGTTTATTAGACTTTCAAATAGAGATGTTGAATAGGCAGACATAGATATGAGCCTGGAGCTCATGGGAGAGATCAGGTAAAGAAATAAATGTGGGAGGACAGACGGCATTTAAAGCAAGGGATCACGTGAGATTACACAGAGAAATAAATGTAGGTGGCCAAGAACTGAGCCCTGACGAATGCCAACTTTTGAAGACCATGAAGAAGCGGAGGTAGCAAAGGAGACTTTGCAATTTTATGTGTATTTCACGCTTTAAAACGTAAAAGGGTCTGAAGATGTAGAGCTACAGAAAGACACAGGCAGAACCGCTGGGGAAGAGTTACAGGAGAGAGGTTTCTGCTAAGTTTAATGAGCGCTATAGTAAGTTGGTAACATTATTATTCTTCCTCAAAAAGCAGTTGGAATTATTTTATGTCTACAAAGTCCACAGCCAGCCATCATAATCTTCTTCAAAAATCACCTTTCAAAGTCATGTGCCTACTCTATTTCTGACTACTGACCTATTGACTGAGTCTGGATAGCTGTATTTCACGTCAGCTGCTCAACTGCCCCATCCCTGGCCTCTGGCATGCATCCTAGCTTCTGGATCCAAGTTCTCATCTCAACGAACAACTTCTAGTTGCCCAACACTGACCAGGAGGCATGTTGAGATCATGTTCCCAAGAGCTGCCAAAAGTTCTTGGCATAGGATCAATGAAGCATACAATGAGTGAGTGTTCAGCAGTTAATCAGGTGGCAGAGAATAAGTGACATGTTAGAGAACTGTAGAATGAGCCAGATCAAGGTTGGAACAGGGAACTGAAGACTATACTCCAGGACAGTCATCCCAGGAGAATCTGCTCTAGGTCACCCGGTGTGATCAGACACTCTTTTTACCCAGAAAAGTTGACGTAAGCTGAAGTTTACCGTGTGTCTGTGGATTCAGGATTTCCCGGAACCTGATAACATTGTAAACCAAACTGTAGGTACTGCACACCATGGGCACTCGTTCTTTCTGCCCCATACCGTCAGGGTTAGCCTGGAGACATCTGTTACTCTCCCAGCCTCATCTGTAAAGGGAATTCCAGCCTATCTCATAGGAGTTTGTGAAGATTAAATGGGATCATTGTAAACAAAGTACCTGGCACATAGAAAATGCTCAATACATATAGCTGCTGTCATTTATACTTTAGATGACCACAAAATGACAGTCGGCCAGCTGAATGGTAAGCATATCTCTAAAAACAACACTTTTAATGCTCTTTTAGCACAGAAGAAAAATAAAAGGGCTCTTGTTTGATTTTTATGTGTGAACTATTATATATCAATGGAATTTAAACTTGTCCTGAAAAACTCTCCTCTATTTTTCCAAACTTCCTTACCAAGGTTAGCACAATCATGTTACACAACTAAAAAGTAAAGATGTAAATTCTCTTAATATGAGATTGATAACACCAATTCTGAATAAATATCGTCAAGCAAAACAGAACTCTCCAAGCCTAATAATTATTCTGCAAGAGTCATTCAGGTCTGGGTCTGTTGTTTTAAATGTCTATATCCTTTAAGTATAATGTATTTCTATTTCCCTTTATGAAATTTAAGTTTAACTAAAATCACTGAAGTTGGCAACAGAAGCAGGAAACCATTTATAAGACCAGCATGGCTATTTTACTTTTATTAATGAAAAGTTATATAATAGTTTCAGCAAACTACAGAGTTTCCTTCTTATAGTCTTTTAATATTTATAGAAATTTAAAAGTTATACTGCTAGAGTTCATTTTGGAAACTGAGAATTTCTATTATCTGACAGTGATCAATTATTTTATCTCAATTACAGAGAGGCTATTTCAGAGCTATGCTCATCTTTACTCATCCTCTTTAACAATAGGTCAACTGTGTCTAGTACTTGACCTAGAAGCTCAAGTAGGTGTGACTGAGCAAAACTACACTTAAGAGGGTCTCAACTCTAAAACACCGAGTCACATTACTAGCCTTTTTGCCTCTAACAGTACATTAAAGAAAAGAAAAAGAAAAAAGCAGTATCCTGGGAATCACCTAAAGGGCCTGCTTGTGTTAATAGAAAATGCTGTATTAAACTACCGAAGAACACACAAATACCTCAAAGGAATCAAAAAGCAAGTCTGTAACCAAGTACAAGGAGAAGCTCACGGACACCATGCCAATGTAAAAGAAATTAAATTCCACACCTCTTATGAACTGAAAGATAAAATCTATAGTCGCATATTTCTCTGCATCTTTATTTCATGGAATATGGATTTTTTAAAGGTAATGAATAATTTTGATTTTTCACACTATTACACAGAAAAGTTACCTCTAACTATAATTTTCAAACAAATAAACCTTGATTTTTTTCTGCTTTTAAATAAATCTTTATTTTCGAATAATTTTAGATTTACAGAAAAGTTGCAAAGATACTACAGAGTTCCTGTATACCCTTCACCCAGTTTCCCTTAAAGTTAACATCTTACATAACCATGGTTTTACAAAACTGAAAAACTGACGTTGGTACATTACTACTAATTAAGCTATAGACTTTATTTGGATTTCATCTGCTTTTTCACTAATGTCTTTTTTCAGTTCTAAACCCAATCTAGGGTACCACATTGCATTTAATGATTTTTTTTTTAGTGCTTTAAGTTTTGTAACATGACAAACCCATGTGTCTTATAAACAATGTCCTCATTATAATTATTATAGAAAATAAACCTACAGCTCCCTGGAAAATATGATTTATTGGATATTAGGGAAATGTTACATTAAAATTCATGTAAAGATGATATTTCTACTGTTTTATTGAGTAGAAAAAGAGGTAAATCACTGAAATAAGATATGCCCCCTTGCCTACTTTGTCAGGAACCTATGAGATCAAATTATTTAATGCTTCAGAAATATCTTTTCAAAAAACACTTGTCACTTACCTATCTCCCACAGCTCCAGTAGAGTCATAAGATATATGGCAAATTCTTTTAATTAATCCTGCAATAGAATATAAAGTATTATAATCATATTCAGATAATCCATTTTTATCAAATATATGTAAAAACTGCCTTCCTTTCATTCCCAACTTCTATTGTTAATTGCTGTATGATATTTTTATTAAGATAACAAAAGAACTAATTTAAGGGAGAATAAGTCCATAAATTTATTATATGTCTTTAGTTTAAAAATGAAGACATGCAAAGTTTAATAAAGGTTTTAAGATGAACAGAAAATGTTCTAGAAAAAAAGAAATGCCACAATGAATAAAACTGACTAAGAAGAATGCTTCACATTCTTTTCCACGTGCATAATGCTGCGGCAATTACTCAACAGTCACAAACAAGTGAATCATATTGACAGCACAGCCTTTTTGATGGGAAAATAGTAATCAAGACCTTGGGGTTAAGAGATTTTTAAAAAGACAAGTGTCTGGTAAAGTGTCCATGTGTGTCAGTTTGCCTGAGACAGTCCCAATTTATGTCTATTATCCCAATGTCCCACTCAATTTATTATTTGTCCTGGATTTTCCACTTTCTAGTGATTGTTTTTATGGTAGCATTAGTTAGCCAGGACTTTTACTTCCAGGCTCTGCCACGATCTCATTGAGCAGAGTTGATGCACGTGCAGTGACCCCAGCTGCCAATTTAACATGTGGTTAAATCTGAAAGACCCTGAGCAGTAAGCCATCTCTGGAGGGCCGTAACTGACACCTCTCTCAGACAGCACCCACGCCACTTGCAGGGAAAGAAAGTGCATTCAGACTCAGCAGCTGGGGACAGCTATTCCTTCAACTTGGTGGCAAAGAAATACTGGAGAAAATATTCAATGTCGCTGCCCCTGCTCAGACATCAATTTAAGAAAAGCAGATGAAAAAGATGTTTTATATATTACTCTGTAAAGCATGACTTTTCATTTAGATCAAACGACTGTTCCTCAAGTTTATCTCACTCAGTTCTGAGTACAAATCTTGTTCACATAGACAAAGTTAAGTCACAGCTGTTACTTTGTTGGCTCTATTAGCAGAAGAAATTCACACTTAAATGATGCCAGTTTTCTCTCAGTGTCAGGAGATACAGCAAATAGAAAAATCAGTTAATTCCAATAATAGTTTGATTGTTTTCATCCAATCTATGGAATCAAAAGTAAAGCTTTTGGAAGTTCATTTTGTAGAAGGTGAAACAACCGATGCTGCCATAACTACCATTTAAAGTCAGTCAAAAAGTTCAACAACAAAGATAAAATTAGTTAGTTTTCATTATTCACAGTAAATAAATCCTATAAAGTCACCATGAACCCTGAATTATCCAACAGTAAACCATTCTTCTTAGAGAAAATACCGAGTTAAGTTCCTGTGAGCCTCTGGCCACAACATTTTCATCAACTGATCAAACATAACCTTGTTTTACGTGTGCTTCTGTCTAAAGACACTTTAAATTTAATATACATTGCTGATTCACCAACATCGAACTCTCAGTCAATAGTGCTACTCATGCCTGGATGACGCTTATTTAAAACATGTATTTTTCTCCACAAAATACATCACACCACAGCCTTCTTGCACGTAGAAACAACCTACAGCACTTCAGCACTATGCCTGGGAGCCATTTTAAACAGTGAAATCACCAACAAGAAGCGCAAAAATGCAAAAACTGTGGCACCACGAAAAGGACACTTGTTTACTGTATAAGAGCTGACAGAAAAAGGCAAAGAAGTGCCTTGTTTTATCTCAGCTGGGAACATGTATGTTGAGCAATCCAAATTTTTTGTCACTATGCAAATGTCTGTGAATGCCTACAAAAGCGCCATGAGTGCAGAATTTGCAGTTACAAATAAATTTTTGTGAGTAGAATTCACAAAATGGAATCTGCGAATAATGAGGACAGCCTGTATTTGTTTTTACAGTAATAATACAAATACAATTTGGTCAAGCACGGCATCACAGAGTAAAAAACAATGTTCCTATTTAGAAAATTATGGAACAGAAATAAACTTGGAGATGGTTGTGATTCACATATAATTCACAACTGTGCCATGTGAACTGCAATATACCACCAAGCAAAGGAGAAGCAAATACATTTTGCAATCGCATCTACTACAGATGTGTAGTCTAGCAAGCACAATTTACAAATATTTAAACACGCACATCGTTAAAGAAACTGAACTAAAATAGTTTTTGTGACAAAGATGATGTTGAATAAAAGTAAAATACATCAGCATGGCAGTACATTTTCTCTGTTTTGCTACTTGTCTTAGAAATCTTTAAGGCTGTTAACATTTGCTTCGTAAAATCATCAACAGCACTGTGCTTTTTCCATCGAGCGCTCTATATCTTGGCTGCACTTTGTTCCGTCATTTGGACACTTTTAACGCAAGATGTAATTTATACAGAGAACCTACTTTTTTACTTAGATAAGGTTATACTATGTACCGGGATGAAATAAACTTCAAAATGCTTACAATGCAGCAGCATCTAAATTTAGTAGACTATTCAAAAGACTTATAAATAGATACAAATTATTGGACAGGCTTTGTCTTGTAAAAGTTTTACTGACTAAAGGTACTCTAAATAAAGTAAAAAGAAAAAACCAGTTACCTGAGAAAATTTGGGGGCTGGAATATTTTCATATTAAATTATTTAAAAAATCAAAACTCATAATAATCTAAATTTATTAGAATTTGTTTTGAACTTGGGTACCTCAGTACCGACAGAGATATTATATTCTCAAATTTAAAAATATGATTTACAGTGAATAGTAACTGTTGAAAATAATCAACAATTTCAAATTTAGTAACTATAAAATGAAACTCTGAAGACTATAATCTTACGAAACAATTAAAAATAGTACAACCATATTTCAAAACTACATTTCTTTCAGAAAAATACAGAGACCCAGTATTAGATACAAATTATGACTAAGAAACCAAATAATGTATGTGAACTTTTACTGAGAATTCTATTTATGTTCTTTTTAATGTTGAGAAAATCAGTATGGAACAATTTTGTTTTGCTTAAATGTACATGGAAATATGTTATCTTTTAGAAATAAATTTATTTTTAAAATAACTTCTTAGAACTATTTTATACATTCACCAATAAAAACAACTTGTCAATCAACAAATAAAATTATATAATTTTATTATTTTTTAATACTCCTTATTGTCAAAAGAATCTCAGTTTGGCAATAAATCAAATGGTAACCTAAGTGTGATGGTTAACTTTATGTGTCGCCTTGGCTAGATTACGGTGCCTAGTTGTTTGGTCTAACACTAGTCTACACATTGCTGTGAAGGTCTTTGTGGATGTGACTAACATTTACAATTGACTGATTTTAAATATAACAGATTACTCTCCACAATTTAGTGGGCCTCATCTAATCAGTTGAAGGCCATAAGAGTAAAGACTGAACTTTCTCAATTCCCAGAAGCAACTCTGCCTCAAGACTTCAACATAAAAACCCAGTGTGAGTTTCCAGGCTGCCATGAATCCTTGCAAATTTTGGACTAAAGATTGCATCATCAACTCTTAGCTAAATTTCCTGCCTGCTGGCCCGCTCTACAAATTTCAGACTTGCCAGCTCCCACAATCATGTAATCTAATTCCTTAAAATACACACACTCCTTCTCTCAATCTGTCTCTCTCTTTCTCTCTCTATATATATACATCGCATCCACAAAAGATGTGATAGTCTATAATCATATATATGGATCCTATTAGTTCTATTTCTCTGGAATGTCTGACTAATACACTAGGTAAGGGAGATTAGAAGGCATTAAGGAACTCCACCCAATGGAAGGTGCCCCCTGATAAGAGCAGAAAGTGAAATGGCTTTATTTTAGGAAGCATGCAATTGAAATCACTACCATCACCTTTAAAGAAGAATAAAATCCAGATTCTAGGGCCACACGTTCCTATACCAGAATGACACCAAATAATCCAACCACCCAGCTTTTAAAGAACAGGGTCCTGTCTTACTCCTCTTTGCACCTCCTTTCTAGTGGGAGTCTGAGACAGGGAAGGTGCTCTAAAATGTTGCTAAATAAATGGCATCTCAGAAGACATCGCCAGTCCTCAACGCTCTAAAGATGGTGAGGGTGTATACAAAACTATGTCTTTTAATGTTTTCAGTAATCATAATGGTTCTAGTAGCACTAGTGTCATCATTCTGAGATTGTTGCCTGTGTAATATGGCATAAAAATGAATGAATAATTACGGGATTTTTCTAATTCTATAGTCACTTGTGGCATAGAGAAAAGGAGATACAGAAGGAAGATTTAAATGCAGTATAGTCTAGAGGTTTTTTTGTTTTGTTTTCTTTTATTTTGTCTCTGCTTTATCTCCCCAAATCCCCCTGGAACATAGTTGCACATCTTAGTTGCAGGTCCTTCCAGTTGTGGCATGTGGGATGCCACCTCAACGTGGCCTGACGAGTGGTGCCATGTCCACACCGAGGATCCGAACCGGAGAAACCCTGGGCTGCCGCAGCAGAGCATGTGAACTTAACCACTCGGCCACGGGGCTGGCCCCTAGTCTAGAGTTTTAATTGGAAGCATCAATATAAGTTTGTGAGGAACTTTCATTTTATCTCAAATATGAGCATAATTTCTGAGCTCTGTTTATAGAAAAGGCCTAGAAACACTGACCAACCCAGTATCAATGAGCATCCCTTAGAGACCAGGGCTTTGTAAAGAAACAGCTGATTCTAGGGCTCAGGAGCCAATTTTGAAAAGCTCCCACTGGCCAAAGATAGAATAATTTTAGCTTTATTAATGATGATAATTGAAACTGATTAAAATCCATCAAATATGTTTAATTCTAAGCGTTCATAATATTTTTTTAAAACTTGGTCACTTTCAAGAGATAAAACAGTGCTAATTATCTTAAGAACCATTAAATCAAAGGAGAAAATCAAGAATTTATTCTGCCTTTCCTTTATGAACTGTATCACTGAGTAATACCTAAACTTCGTCAACTATGATAGCATTCTTCAAGCCACACACACATCTAACAGTAAAGAGTAAAAATCTAACTGGGCTAGGAGGGTATAAGCACTACCTTTGACCAATAAGTGGCTTATGCTGACCAAGGGGTAAGCCTTAGGTAGTAAGGCTAAAAGAAAAAAACAAGAAAATAAATTTCAGCAGGGACATGGGAGGTTGTACACTATGGGGAAATACACACTTCATACAATCAGCTCAGGCAAGTCACTAAAAAATAAATAAATGAGTAAGGAAACAACAACACTAACCCTCAGCCCTGAGGTTATCAGTACACAAAGTACAATACATTATCTAAACCACAATATGTTATTTAAAACGTCCAGTTTTCAACAAATATTGCAAAATGTGCAAAGAAACAGCAAAGTATAACCCATTTGCAGGAAAAAAGGCAGGCAATATAAACTGATTTTAAAGAGACCCAAATGTTAGACTTCAAATCAGCTACTATAAATATGTTCACAGAACTAAAGGAAACCATGTATAGAGAATTAAAGACAAGTATGATGACAATATCTCATTAAACAGAGAATATCAATAAAGATATAGCAATGATTAGAAAAACAAATAGAAATTTTGGAATTGAAAAGTACAGTAACTGAAATGGCAAATTCACTAGAGGAGCTCAGCAGTAGATTTGAACTGACAGAAGAAAGAATCAGAGAGCTTGAAGATACAGGCATACCTCATTTTAGTGTTCTTTGCTTTATGGTGCATCACAGATATCGCTTTTTTTTTTTAAGATTTTATTTTTCCTTTTTCTCCCCAAAGCCCCCATGTACATAGTTGTGTATTTTTAGTTGTGGGTCCTTCTAGTTGTGGCATGTGGGATGCTGCCTCAGTGTAGCCTGATGAGTGGTGCCATGTCCGTGCGCAGGATTTGAACCAGTGAAACCCCGGGCCACCGCAGTGGAGCACGCAAACTTAACCACTCGGCCATGGGCTGGTACCCAGATATTGCATTTTTTACAAGACCTTCCACCAGCAAAAAGATTATGACTTACCGAAGACTCAGATGATAGTCAGCATTTTTTAGCAATAAAGTTATTTTTTAATTAAGGTATATACATTGTTCTGTTAGACATAATGTTACTGCATACTTAATAGACTACAGTATAGTGTAAACATAACTTTTATATGTACTGGGAAGCCCAAAAATTTGTGTGACTCATTTTATTGTGGTGTTCACACTATTGCAGTGGTCTGGAACCAAACGTGCAATATCTCTGAGGTACGCCTCAGAGATAAACAGATTACGCAGTTTGAAGGAGAGGGAGAAAAAGAGAATGAAGAAAAATGAACAGAGTGCCAGAGAAAAAGAGAAAGGAGTAGCAAAAAGATGTAAAGAAATAACAGCTGAAATCTCCCCAAATTTGATTAAAACATTATGAATGTACACAACCAAGAAGCTCAATGAACTACAAACAAGATAAATACAAAGAGATCCACACCTAAACACATTATAGTCAAAATGCTGTGAAACAAAGACGAGAAAATCTTGAAAGCAGCAAGAGAAAAATGGCTCACCACATACAAGGGAACCCCAGTAAGATTAAAAGCTGACTTCTCATCAGAAATAAAGGAGACCAGAAGGCAGTAGGATTAAATATTCAAACTGCTGAAAGTAAAAAACTTTGAAGGAACAAACTTATATCCAACAAAACTCTTTCAACAATAAAGGTGAAATCAAGACATTCCCAGAAAAAAAAAAAGAACAGAGAATTTGTTGCTAAGAGATCTGCTTAATAAAAAATACTAAAGAGAATTTTACAGGCTGAAAGCAAATAACACAAAACAGTAACTTGAATCCACACAAAAAACAGAGTGAGAATAAAGGGAATTATGTATATAATTATAACAGACACTATAATTGCATATTTTTCCCTTTTCTTCTTGTAACTGACTTAAAGATTAACCCAATAAAATAATATGCATACAATTGTATTCTTGGGCTAATACCATATAGAAATTTTACATATTTGACAATAACAAAATAGAGGAGACAGGTGAGAACAAGGGTGTATTGGAGTAAAGAAATAACACCAGATCGTAACTGAAACCCACAGGAACATATAAAAAGAATGAAAAACAGAAAAGTTAATATAACTAATTCTATAAATATGTACTTGCTTTCTTCTCTCAGCTTCTTTAAAAGACATAAGATTATATAAAGTAAAAATTATAATAATATATTGTTGGATTTTCTACAATATACAATATGTATAACAATAGTAGCAAAAAAAAAAAGAGGGGGCAAGGGAAATGGAGCTAAACAGGAGGAAAGTTTATTTTGCTGAAAGTAAACAAAAATCAGAAGTAGATTATTGTAAGTTAAGATGCATATTATAAACCCAGGAGCAAATGCTAAAAAAAAATGCAAAATATGTAAATTAAAAATTATTAAAGAAATTAAAATACCACATAGGAATATATTCACTTAATTCAAAAGAAGGCAGTAAAGAAGAAAAGAACAAAAAAGTCATGAGACCTATAGGAAACAAGATGCAAAATGGCAGATGTAAATCCAATCATATTAGTAACATTAAATGTGAATAGATTAAACAACCCAATCAAAAGGCAGGGATTATCAGGTTCTGTTTTGTTAAAAGCCAACTATATACTATAGACTATATACCATCTACAGGAGATACATTTTAGGTTCAATGATACAAACAGGTAGAAAGTGAAATGATAGAAAAAGATAAACTACACAACAGCAACCATAAGAGAATCAGACAAAATAGGTTTAAAAAGAAAGAAGAATTGAAGGAATAAATAGACCATTCAAAAATGATATGGGAGACTTCAATATCCCCTTTGAATATCAGATAGAACAACCTGGAAGAAAATCAACAAGGAAACAGAAGATTTGAACAAAGCTATAGACCCGATAGACCTACAACACACCACCCATCAACACAATACACGTTCTCCTCAAGGGCACATGAAAACTTTCCTAAAATAGACCATATACTATGTCATAAACAACCCTCAATAATTTAAAGTGATTATAATCATGCAAAGAATGTTCTCTGACCATAATGGAATGCAATCAGAAATCAGTAATGAAAGGAAATTTTGGAAATACACAAATATGTGGAAATAAAACAATACACCGCTAAACAACTAATGAGTCAAAGAACAAATCATAAAGGAAATTTGGGAATTCCTTGAGATAAGTGAAAACTAAAACATAACATACCAAAACCTACAGGATGCAGCTAAAGAAAGCAGCACTTAGAGGGAAATTTAAAGCTGTAAATGCCTATATTAAAAATAAAGATCTCAAATAAATAAGCTAAACTTCCACCTTAAGAAGTGAGAAAAAAAGAGCAAACTAGACCTAAGCAAGCAGAAGGAAGGAAGTAATAAAATGCAAACAAACGAAAAGGAGAACAGAAAAATAAGAAAGAAAATCAGTGAAAACAAAAGTTGTTTCTTTGAAAAGATCAACAAAATCAACAAACTTTTAGCTAGAGCAACCAAGAAAAAGAGAGGGAACGCACAAATTACATAGCTGTTGAACAAAAGGACATTACTACTGACCACACAGAAATAAAAAGTACTGTAAAGGAATACTATGAACAACCATACACCAACAAATTAGATAACTTGGATGAAAAGGACAAATTCCTAGAAAAACACAAAGTACTGAAACTAACTCAAGAGGAAGTAGAAACTCTGAATAGACCTATAACAAGCAAAGAAATTGAATTAGTAATTAAAATGCTTACAACAAAGATTAAGTGCAGATCCAGAGGGCTTCACTGGTAAATTCTACTAATCATTTAAATAAGAATTAATATCAATCTTTAACAAAGTCTTCCAAAAAGAAAAAAGAAGAGAACACTTCTCAACTCATTCTACAAGGCCATTATTACCAAAACTACACAAAGTATCACAGGAAAACTACAGACCAATATTCTTCATGGATATAAATACAAAAATCCTCAATAAAATACTAGCAAACCAAATCCAGCAATATATAAAAAGTATTATACACCTAGGATTTATCCTAGGAATGAAAGATCGGTTCAGTATACAAAAAAGTAATTAATATAACACACCATATTAATAAAATTTTAAAAAATAATGAAAATCACAGGATCATGTCAATAGACATAGAAAAAACATTTGCCAAAATCCAACATGATCTTATCATAAAAAGCATTCAACAAACTAGGAATAGAAGGGAACTTCCTCAATCAGATAAAGGACATCTATGAAAAACTCACAGCTAACATCATACTTAATAGTGAAAAATGGAATGCTTCCCTCCTAAAATTAGGACAAGAACATGATGTCCTATTTCTTACCACTTCCACTCAACATTTCACTGCAGGTTCTAGCCAATGCAATTAGACAAGAAAACAACAGAAAAACTAGCATCTAGACTGGAAAGGAATAAGTATAACTATTTCTATTCATAAATAACATAATTTTGTATATAGAAAATCCTAAGGAATCTGCTAAAAAAAAACTATTAGAATAACCAGTTTCAGCAAGGTTGGAGGATACAAGAATAATACACAAAATTCAATTTATTTCTATACAATTATAATGACCAACCCAAAAATGAAATAATGAAATTAAGAAACAATTCCATTTTCAATCACATCAAAAAAAAAATACTTAAGAAGATGTTTAACAAAAATAGTATAAGACTTACACACTGGAAACTACAAAAAATTGTTTGGAGAAATTAAAGACAATCTAAACAAGTGGAAAAAAATGCCATGTTCACAGACTGTTAAGACTTAATGTTATTAGGATATCAATACTCCCCTTATTGTCTACATACTCAGCACAATTCCTATTATAAGCTGAGCTGCCTTTTTTGCAGAAATTGAAAAACTGATCCTAAAATTCATAAGGATATGCAAGGGACCCAGGATAGTCAAACAATCTTAAAAAAGAAAACAGAGATGGAAGACTCACACATCCCAATTTCAGAACTTACCATACAGTCGCAGAATGCAACACAGTACAGTACTGGCTTAAAGATAAACATGTAAAACAATGGAATGGAATTGAGAGTTCAGAGATAAACTCGTACACTTATGGTAAATCTCGACAAGCATGCCAGCCGAAACAATTTAATGGGAAAAGTAGTCTTTACAACAAATGTTCTAGGGGACAACTAGATATCCACATGCAAAAAATCAAGTTAGACCTCTTCCTTACACTATACACAAAAATTAACTAAAAATGGATCAAAGACTTCAATGCATGTGCTATAAGTATAAAACTCTTAGAAGAAAACATGGCAATAACTCTTTAAGACCTTAGTTTGGATTAGGCAATGGTTTGTTAAACACGATACCAAAAGTACAGGCGACAAAAGAAAAAAAAGGTAAACTGGGCTACATCAAAATTAAAATCTTCTCAGCTATAAATAATGCTATCAAGAAAATGAAAAAACTCCACAGAATGGGAGGAAATAATTGCAAATCATGTATCTTAAGAGGGACTGGTATTAGTCATAAAGAACTCTTGTAACTCATTAATAAAAAGATAAACAGTCATTTAATAAATTTAATAAAAATTAAATAATGGGCAAATGATTTGAAAAGATGTTTCTCCAAAGATTTACAAATGGCTAATAAGCACATGAGAAGATGCCCAACATCATTAGCTCCCATGGAAATGCAAAGGAAAACAGTTCATTTAAGTCAATTTGCTATTCAATGAGATACCATTTCACACCCATTAGGATGGCTATAATCAAAAAGAGAGATAATAACAAGTATTGATGAGGATGTGGAGAAAATGGAACACTACACATTGCTGGCGGGAATGCAAAATGGTGCAGCCACTTAGAAAAACAGTTTAGCAGTTCCAAAGGTTGTAACATAGAGTACCATTTCACCCAGCAATTCCACTACTAAGTACATACTCAAGGGAAATGAAAACATAATCCACACAAAAACTTGTACACAAATGTTCATAGCAGCATTCTTCATAATAGCTGCTAAGTGGAAACAACCCAAGCGTCATCAATTGATGAACGGATAAACAAAATGTAGCATATCCACACAATGGAATAGTATTTGGCAATAAAAAGGACTGAAGTACTAATACAATCACTCTCCATATCCACAGATGCAGAACCCATGGATACACAACGTCAACTAAGGAACTTGAGCATCCTCGGATTTTGGTATTGGGTGGGGAGGTGGAGGAGGCGAGGTGGGGTCTTAGAAACAATCCCCCACAGATACTGAGGGACAACTGTATATGCTACATCATGGACGAACCTCAAAAAAAGTATACTAAGTGAAAGAAGTCAGACACAAAGACTATTTATTGTGTAATTCTATTTATATGAAAAATAAGAATAAGCCTATCTATAGAGACAGAAAGGAGATTAATGGCTGCCAGGGCTGGGGTGATTGGGAGGATGGGGATGAGGAGTGACTGCTAATGGGTATGGCTTTCTTTTTGGGGTGATGAAAATGTTCTAAACCTAGATTGTGATGATTGTACAACTCTGGGACTATACTAAAATCACTGAATTGTATACTTTAAATGAGTTAATTTATGACATGGGAATTATGTTTCAATAAAATGTTTTTATTTTGGTTAACACCAAACTATAGTGTCTAAGGAAGCAAACTGGATCTGCAAATTATAAAAAGAAAAATGCAAGTGATTACTATGAAAGTTATGAGAATGGTTACTTACGGTAGAAGAGAGGGATATGATTGACACAGGACACATGGAAGTTTCAAAGGTAACAGACAAAGTGCTATTTCTTGACCTAGGGTTACTGGCATTGTAATAATTCATTAAAGCATACATTTTATTTGGGTGGTTTTCTATATCTGTTGTTTTACATTCTTTTCTTTTTTTTCTTTTTTTGAGGAAGATTAGCCCTGAGCTAACTGCTGCCAATCCTCTTCTTTTCACTGAGGAAGACTGGCCCTGAGCTAACATCCATGAAGAGATGAAGAGCCATCTTCCTCGACTTTATATGTGGGATGCCTACCACAGCATGGCGTGCTGAGCGGTGCCACATCCGCACCCGGGATGTGAACCGGAGAACCCCAGGCGGCCAAAGCAGAACGTGCTCACTTAACCACTGCGCCACCAGGCCGGCCCCAAGACTTTCTTTTCAAAAGAACATTTTTTGATTTTTTTTAAAAATAGGAATTTGAGATTATATGCTAATCATCTGACTAAATTATTAAGACGATGAAAATATCCTATATCTGTACTGTCCAATATACAATTATCAAGCACTTGAAATGCGGCTAGCATGATTAAGGAACTGAATTTTTAATTTAATTCTAATTTAAATTCAAATTTAAATAGCCATATGCGGCTGGTGGCTACCACATGGACAATGCAAGTTTAGAGCGTACAACTCTATTTTTGAAATTGAACTGAACAGAATCTATTTTGAAATTTTTGGCAGATATATATTTTCCAAGAACAATGGATGAATAAGCTAACCTTTAAAACATTAAAAATAAAATTTATATATCACAGAAATGGCAGTTTTGTGACAACTACCATTTGTTTTCAAGTCTACATAAACTTCTCAAAGAGCAATGAAATAAATAGGGCCTAGCATCCTTTTATATATATATCAGAAAAGTTTGAAATCAGATGTTCTCCTCTTACTGGATAGAGTTCTTAACATGCCAAAGAACTGTAACAGCAGCCGTATTT
Organism: Equus caballus; assembly: GCF_041296265.1. Lineage (NCBI taxonomy): Eukaryota > Metazoa > Chordata > Mammalia > Perissodactyla > Equidae > Equus > Equus caballus. Next base: position 18,124,112 of record NC_091712.1, on the reverse strand, counting down.
CCAGATTTCATTCAAACTCTCAAGAAAATGAAAATAGCAACCTAATTTGAACATCACTCAAATGATTTCTACAACTTATCACCAACCCCGACCCCTGCCCTATAACAGACTCTAAGAACCACTAATTCCACCAGAATCTTGAACAAATCAAGTCTAAAGTGTTTCCGTTACCCTCCAAATTGTTTCCCAGTCCTAAATTCTCCAGATTCAGTTTTATGATCAGGTTCTCTCACTAAAGAGTGTCCTTAACATTCAATCACTCGACAAACAATTATTGACCAATTACTAAGTTATATCAGGAAAGAGATGAAAAGTAGAATCTTTTCCTCAAAGAAATCATAGTCTAGAGGGGGGCAAGCAGTAAACAAACCTCTAGCATTGAGCAGTGTGTTTAAGTACCATTTGCATTTCTCTATGGTTGAACAGAAAAGGAGGATCTAATTCCCAGATACAGAAAAGGGGCCGGGGAAGCGGCATGACAGTAGAGGCCTCCCTGAGCTCAGTCTTGAAAGGTAAGCAGGAGCTACCAAAGCAGTGAAGGAGAGAGAGAAGTGTTTCAGGCAAGGAGAAAATGTACAAAGGCACCAAGGCCCAAGAGAACTCAGAACTGAGGCCAGGTCAGCACTGAAGCCCAGAGTGGCGGGGTCCGAGAGAAGCAAACGCTAGACAGATGGGAAGAGACCCAATCCTGAAGCCCTTTGTTTGCACTGGAGTCTGGATTTTATCTGGAAGGTGCAGGAGGCCAAAGAATTTTGAGCTCAGGAATAATGTGATCAGACTACCATTTAAAAGAACAAAAATCACTTTGCAACAGTATGAAGTATAAATAAGAGAAAGTCTGAGATCCGAGCAGGAAAAGCACTTTAGAAATCATTATAACAGCACAGGTGAAAAGAAATGAAGGTTCAAACTAAAGCAGAGACTGTAGTGATGGAGAGAAAATGATGCACTTGAGGGATACTTACAGTATGGAACATCAACTGACTGTATATGGGGGTAAGGAGTAAAGAACTAGGGGGAGTTCCAGATTTCTTACTGGAGAAAAAGAACACTGTCACTCACCAATAAGAAAAGAATACAGGCGGAACAAGAAGCATAGGCTTGAGAGGCAATTTTGAGTTTTGAAGCTCAGGAAGAAAGCAGTAATTAGTAAAATCAATAATATCAAATGTCTCCAGGGAGTTTAAGGAACCTCAAGTCTACAGGTCCCATGTCAGACTTACTGAATTAGAAACTCTGAGGATGAAACCCAGTAATCTGTATTTTAATCACCCTCTGGATAATTCTGGTGTATGCTAAACTTGGAGAACCACTGGTCTTGCCAAACGCTACAGATAATACTGGCAAAGGATGAGGCAATCGGGTGAGCACTGATGATACGAGAAGGGGAAGTTTATTATTAGGAGGAGCAGAATCCAGACTACAAAAGATTTAAGAATAAAATGGAGGAAAAGAAACAGAGACAGCACATGTAGACCACTAAGCTTGAAGATAAGGAATGAGAAGAGAGACAGACTGAACATAAAGGTGAGAGAAAATAATCAAGAGAATAAAGTCCTCCAAAAGGTAGGAAGGGATTGGGAGCCCAGGCAGAGGAACTGAGCTTGGAAGAGTAGGGCAGGCACTGCAGTTGCCTCCCGGTCCACTCTCCTTCCTGGATAACAGAATCCTAATTTTGTTCTTCTCCAGGAGGGCTGGAAGGCCATGACTCTTGACTAGTCTAAGCCAGTCTTAGGACTTCTATACCTCTTGCCACTGACTGGTTTAGAAATGGCTTATATCATGTAAGTTGGCTAGTGAAGTCAAGTCTGCTGGGAGACTTCTGGGGAAGATTTTTCACTTAAAAAAGACATAAGAGAGATGCTATAGCCTGAATGTTTGTGTTTCCCCCAAAATTCGTATGGTGAAGCCTAATCCCCAGTGTGATGCTATTTGGAGGTGGGGCTTTTGGGAGATAATTTGGGTTAGATGAGATTATGGGGGTAAGTACCCCCATAATAGGATTAGTGTCCTTATAAAATGAGAAAGAGACTAGAGCTTTCTGTCTCTACCATGTGAGGAAACAGCAAAAAGCTGGCTGTCCACAAGCTAGGAAGGGGCCCTCACCAAGAATCAAATCTTCAGGTACCTTGATCTTGGACTTACCAGACTCCAGCACCACAAGAAATAAATATTTGTTGTTTAAGCCACCCAGTCTACAGTATTTTGTTATAGCAGCCCAAACTACAAGAGACACCTTCTTTTCTTATAGTCTTGGATGCCTTGATATGAGGATGTAAATCTTGGACCTAAAGCTGGCTGCCTTCTAGAGACCAGGAGGAGACAAGCCTGAGGACAAAAGCTAACTCATCCATGACAGCAGAATGGAAAGACAGAAAGATCCCAAGAGCCCAATGACAGCAGTTAGCTGACACCTGAACCAACTATAAAACCATCTTTCTTCCAGATTTCTAGTTATATGAGATCATAAAATTTACTTATTATTTAAGCCATTTTCAGTTGGGTCTTCTGTTACTTGCCAGCTAAAGGATTCTAACTGATATAGAAAGAAAGGTATGTTCACTGAGACAGGTGTGGATGAAATTAACTTTGCCTAGTGGAGACAGAGGAATTTGAGGGAGTTTCAGCCTGAAGTTTCACTTATTAAACAAAATGAAGCTCATATAGATCTATTTTATAAAAGGACTGGCCTTAACAGCTCTTTTCTGCTTTAAAAAATCTAGTGTTTCTAATGATAACAATAGCTATTAATGAAGAAGATGATGATGATAAGCTCATGGTTATTAAAGTATTTTTTAAAAGCAGGCATTTTATCCTTGTATTGTTTACCTTTTGCATTCCATTTGACTTCCATAGTGAAACCATACCAATCTCTTTTACTTTCTAACAATTTTCAAGTCCGTTTCATCTTTCATACTTTCATAGTATATAACACTATACCAAAATATAGTTTACAGAAGGAATCTTTAACTTTGAAGAACAAATACTCTGAAAACCAAAAAATTTATGAAAAGATTTCTATTTTTATTTCCACACATTTTCTAAATCTGTTCAGGAAAAGAAAACATTTCAACCACATCTGCGGAATGCTACCTTTGATTCATATCAGAGGGTGGAAAATCAACACTGTAGCCACATAGATAAACACCAGACAAAGCATGATTTGAGCACAAATAACAAAAAACACTACAATTGTGTGCCTTTCCAAGCAGTCCCCAAATGGTGAGAAAAATTTTTTGCAAGTTAACTTCTAAGACAGTTTTTGAAGCCCAAAACATTTTTCCTATAGAAACAATGTTACTATGAGTCATTCCATTACTAGGAATAATAAAAGCCTTATAAAACCATATGCATAAGACTATTGTTTGAACTACACCCAAGCAGAATAATACTTTTTCCTTTGGAAAATACATCATTTTCTCCCTCCACCCTCTACCAAGTCCCAGGGGAACGGGCCTAGTCATGGATTCTGTTCACCTCTCCAACGCCCTCTCTCTTCACTCTCTACTCGCCACACTCTGCCACACTGTACTTCCTCAAGCTGCAGGGCCTTCTCCTCTCCAAGTCACTGCTCTCATGCCCTTCCTGTCCTCTCCTTGGTCACCTCCACTCAGCCGTTTGGTCTCAGCTTAAATGCTCCTTCCTCAAGAAGGCACACTTGTCCCCACACTAGTCAGGTGTCCCTGCTACACTTCCCCACCACAGCATTTATCACACTTACTATAATCACTTAGCCTATCTCCCCTATAATCTTCATGTCGGGGTTACACTTTATTTGCCATTATTTTAACCCCAGAGCTTAGAAGAGTGGCTGGCATTTTGAACATGCTTAATACATATTTGTTTGTATAATGAATTTTCACAAGAGAAGAGAATTTTCACAATGCATTTTTAACCTGATCTGTGGAATATTTAACCTGATCTTATGCTCATTACTAAGGAAAAAAGAGTCCAAAGAAGACGTCTCCACTTCTGAATACATACCTACAGATTGTTCATGGGGAGAAGGTTACTATCCAACTTCTTCCCCACTGCTGGTTTATAAAGCAACTTAAAGGGATCATCAAAATTCTAGCAAACAGGATTATTACCTTTTCAAATGCAGCTGAAATCACACTAAACCATCATGTATTCAGTTACAAAATTTTGCCATAAATTACACTCATAATTTCAGTGATCATGTTATTCCATCACCTTGACATATTGTAGTTCATTAAAACATTCACCAAATTTCAATAATTTAGTTCAACATTGACTGAACAACTACTGTGTGCCAGGCCCTGAGGCACAACTGACCACCCCTAACCTCAAGAACAGCCCAGTCAAGGGGCAGGGTTTGACTCATACACCCAGGACTGCAGTGCAGGCCTGGGTGCAAATGAGCGGGCAGCTCACCAGCAGTGCTGAGTTGGTCAGGACGCCCCCTGCATCCCACTGCAGCTCTCAAGGGATGAGAAGTCAACAGGAGGTCAGATGGAAGAGGGAGAAAACACATACACATGGCCAAGGCATAAGAAGCTGAAATCATACATGTTCAGAGACAGGCAGTGGCTGGGTTAGCTATAGCTCAAGAAACAAATAGGAGGGAATGACCGCAATACCTTAAAACCTCACCAGAACTGAGAGTTACTTTAAGTTTCAGTACTTTCGAGAGAAGAGAAGGGGTGACTCAAGATTGATTTAAAATGCATTTCTTTGATTACCATGATGATGAACATATTCCCACATTATTATTAAATGTATTACTCATTATCTGCTAAAATTCTCTGTCCACTTATGTACTAAATCTTGATTTTTTTTCCTCATTAAGTTTGAGAGAGTTCTTCAGGTATTACAGATATTAACCCTTAGTCATACTTGATATGAACATTTCCCCCAGTCTATTATTTTTTCACTGTGAATAAGTCTTAAATTTTATATATTCAAAACTGTTGTTCTTTTCCTTGGTGAGTTTTTCATTGCTCCGATACTGAGTTACTGATCTTTCACAAATCTGATAAATATTACATTCTATTTTCTACTTTTTCTGAAATTTGATTTTAAAACTACTTAGCTCTTTAATAAAAACAAATTTAGCTCTGGATAGCAGCTAGACCTGATCCAGGCACGATGTGCATAAACACGCACATATAATCGCTAACCGTCCTCTCCCAACCCTGCTCCCACTCCCTCTGCTAGAAGATAGCTGGGAACTCCCTTTCTTCCAAACGCATTCATTTTCATTCAAGTCCTCCTACATAACAATGCTGGGAAGAAGGCAGCTGGAGTAGCTGTCCTTTGCACTGTCTTTAGAGATGGCCCTGAGACATCCACATACTCTATGAAAGAATTAAGAATTAATATTTTAAAGTACATATCAAGGTCAGAAAACACTTAAGGGATGCATCAGCAATAAAAAATCAATGCTGACTTTAAAGTGCTGGTGGCAATATTCACTGCTATATCTTCTAAGCCACCCAAACTAGAAACAAATAATCTAAGGTTTCTTTCAGGGCCTGGCATGACATAGCCTTTTGACTTCATGTTATGGAAGGCAATTTTCAAATTAGAAAAGGGGTCCTAGTTGAGTGGTTTGCAGTTGAGCATGTCTGACTCCCATGGGGAGTTTGGAAATTGGAGGGGAGGGGCACTTTTCAGATGTCAAAATGAGGGAACACACATTGTTACCGGCAAGGAACCAGGCCTTGTGTTTCGCAACGTACGGGCAATCTTGTAAAACAAAAACTCGCCCCACCCCAAATGCCAACAGCCACCTCACTTCAGCTAAGAGCCTTACAGCCCAAAAGGACCTGTTTCCAATATCTAGTAAAGACAAGTCTCCCGACTTCCATTTATTCTATCTATCCTGCCATAGGTACATGTTGTCCAGTGGGAGGGCCAGCCCTGGGAAGACTGCGAGGTAGTCCTGGATATACGGATGTCTTGCTTACTCCTCCTGTGGGGTCTTACTTTACTTCCCATTTTGGCCTGAATTCAAGTAACATCCCTGCAAGTTAATGGCCTTTGATTACTCTCTTCTCACTCTGCTCAACCAACACCTGTTTCCTGCAAGTTTTCAAAAAATGTGTGATAAACAAATCACACTAAGATATTACTCTCATGACAATACATTGCTTCCTCTTCTCAGGGACATTTGAATTTAAGGCTTAAACCAAAATACCACGTCTTACCATTTCCTCTATTACCACCCTGGTCCAAGCTACTATCATCTTTTTACTTATTACCACAGTAGCTTCTTAACTAGTCTTCCTGCTTCAACTTTCCAACTCATAGTCTATTCTCAGCAAAGATCTGACCTAAGTGAGATCATATCATTTCTTAGCCCAAAATTCTCTGAGAGCCCCCTAGTTCACTCAGAATAAAAGCCAAAGCATCTCCAACGGCCTGCAGGGTCACGAATGATCTGAAATGAGGAAAGCTGGAGGAAGAGCATATCAGGGAAAAGGAACAGTAGTCCAGTTTGGTCATGTTAAGTTTGAGATGCCTAAGAGACATTCAAGTGGAGAGGCCGAAAAGGTGTCCTCCCTCAATTCTCAGAAGAGAGGTTTAGGCTAGATAAGCGGTTCTTGCCTATGGGTGATTTTGCACCCCAGGAGACATCTGGCAACATGTAGAGACATTTTTGGTTACATGCCTGGGGTAGAGGGGGTTCTACTGGCATCTGGTGGGTAGAGGCCAGAGATGCTGTTAAACATACTACAATGCATATGACAGTCCCCACAACAAAAAACAATCCAGTCCAGGGCCAGCCCTGTGACAGAGAGGTTAAGTTCGTGCGCTCCGCTTTGGCAGCCCTGGGTATCACCAGTTCGGATCCTGGGCCCAGACATGGGATCGCTCATCAAGCCATGCTCAGGTGGCATCCCATGTGCCACAACTAGAAGGACCTACAACTAGAATATACAACTATGTACTGGGGGGCTTCGGGGAGGAAAAGAAGGGAAAAAAAAAACAAAATAAGATTGGCAATAGATGTTAGCTCAAGTGCCAACCTTTAAAATAATGAGATAAAATAATCCAGCCCAAAATGTCACTAATGCCAAGGTTGAGAAACCCTGGCCTAGAATTATAAATATGAAAGATTTGTTCAAATAGATCATACACAAAACTAAAAATGCCAAGTAAGAAAAAAGAGGACTAAACTTTGAGGAACTCCTCTTTCAGAAGTCCGGTAAAAGTGGAAGAACCAACACAGAAGACTGAAAAGTGGGATCCAGAATGGGAAAAGGAAAACCAGGAAAGGGTGTGTGACAAACACCAAGAGAAGAGTGTTTCTGAAAGGAAGCAATACTCAACTGTGGTCAGCCGCATGGAGAACCGCTAAGAGGTCAGGTAACAGGGTAGGGGTAAGCGGTTTGAAAGAATGGAGGAGGTATGCTGTGGGGAGAGAGATAATAGAGGCACTCGGGGAGGCTGCAGGGCATTTTCCAGGCTGCTAAGTATATCACTAAAGTGAAACCAACAGGCAGGTAGTTCCCTCATCCAGTCCTGAAGCTTTGCCAGATAGAAGAGATCAAAGAGGTGCAAAGGAATTGAGGGAATTTGCAGGAGAGTAATTTAACTGAGGCAGCCAGGCTGATAAGGAAGGAATTGATGACAGAAGGGAACTGATGAATAGAGAGAAATGGAGGTTAATGAATGGGAAGTCTTGATAAAGTGATAAACATTTTCCCACATCAATAAATATACTTCTCTAACGTGCTTTCCATTGCTCCATAATAACAGCCTATTTCTTGATATTATGAAAGTAAATGTGATTTTACTTTAATAAGAAAGAACTATGGGGCTGGCCTCGTGGCCAAGTGGTTTAGTTCGCAGGCTCTGCTTCGGCAGCCCAGTGTTTCGCTGGTTCGGATCCTGGGCGCGGACGTAGCACTGCTCATCAAGCCATGCTGGGGCAGCATCCCACACAGCAGAACCAGAAGGACCTACAACTAGAATATGCAACTATGTACTGGGGGAGAAGAAGAAAGAAAGAAAAAAAATGATTGGCAAGAGATGTTAGCTCAGGTGCCAATCTTTAAACAAAAATAAAGAACTATCTACTATCTGGACACTCTCGCCATCCTGTTTACTTTTCCAGATCAGGATCAAATGGCATTTATGGAAAAGGCCATCTTATTGCGAAAGATATACTAAGTAACAGACATGGGTTAAACTACCAGCTCCTTCATTTACTAATACTGTGACCTTGAACAACTTACTTAACCTCTCTGAACCTAAATCTCTTACCTAATAGATTGTGGTTGGCCGAAAAATGCCCCCTCCTAAGGATGTCCATGTCCCAATTCCTAGAATCTGCGAATATGTTATGTTACATGGCAAGAGGGAGTTAAAGCTGCTAATCAACTGACCTTAAAATAAGGAGAGTAACCTGCATTATCCAGGTGGTCCCAAAGTATCCACAAGGGTCCTTAAAGGCAGAAGAGGGAAGCAGAAGAGTTAGAACCAGAGAGACGGCATATGAGAAAGACTTAACCTGCCATTGCTGGTTTCAAGACAGATGGAGGCTGCAAGCCAAGGAACGTGGGCAGCCTCTAGAAGCTGGAAAAGACAAGAAAGCTGATGTCCCCTAAAGCCTCCAGAAAGGAACAAAGCCCTGCCGACACTCAGTAAGACCCACGGTGGGCTCCTAACCTCCAGAACTGTAAGATGATAAACTTGTGTTGTTTTAAGCCATGAAGTTTTGTTAATTTGTCACAGCAGCAATAGGAGACTAATACACAGGTAAAACGAATCATCTTCCCAAATTGTGCAGATTAACCAAGATAACGTATACATATATATATAAAATGCCTAACAGAATGCCTAGCACATAGGAAGCTTTGAATAACTGCTATTGATATTATTAGTGTTAATACTATTAATAGCACCAAAACCAATAGGAGTCAACAGAAAGAATACTGTCTCAGTTCAAGAACTTACTCAACTCTGTGACCAAAGTTATCTTAGTTAACCTCTGTAGGACTCAGTTCTCTCACAAAACAAAATGAGAAGACCTCGAATAGATGACTTCTGAAGTTTCCGCCAGCTCTAAAATTTTATCATTCTAAAATTTAATTCTTTAATGACACATTCTATTTATTGTTAACTATTCAGAAAATCCTATTAAATAAAAAATAGTAAGCCAAGCAGTTTTCCTTTTATGTTTCAACATTTTCAGTATTTTATATTGCTGAGTTATAGCCTTATAAAGTTGAGTCACTGCATAAAAATCACAGACCGACAAGCAAGGAAAAATATCTGTCATCCTGCTACTATTTAAAGACCTTATAATCAAGCTACAACAATAATAGTATCTTCTTAAATACATTCCCATATATGACCTCGTTTATTCTTTTTTAACAGCTTTATTGAGATATAATTCATATACCATACAGTCACCATTTTAAAGTATACAATTCATTGGTTTTAGTATATTCCCAGAGTCGTGCAACCATCACAACAATTTTAGACTGTTTTCATCATCCCAAAAAGAAACTCCCTACCCAGGAGCAATCACCGCCCCCCATCCCGTCCTCCAATCCCCACAAAACACTAATCTACTTTCTGTCCCTATGGATTAGCCTATTCTTGACATTTCACATAAGTGGAATCATATAATATAGGGCATTTTGTGTCTAGTATCTTTCACTTAAGCATAATGTTCTGAGATTCATCTGTGCTGTAGCATATATCAGTACTTCATTCCTCCTTACTGATGACTAATATTCCATTGTACGGATACATCACATTTTGTTCATCCATTCACCTGTTGATGGACATTTGGGTTTTTTCTGTTTTTTAACTAGCAGGAATAATGCTGCTATGAACATTCACATACAAGTGTTTGTGTGGATGTATGTTTCCATTTCTCTTGGGTATACACCTAGGAGCAGAACTGCTGGGTAACATATGGTAACTATGTTTTAACCTTTTAAAGAAGTGCCAAGCTGTTTTCCAAAGGCTGCTCACCTTTACATTCCCACTAGCAATGGATGAAGATTTCAAGTTCTCCACATCATTACCAACACTTATTATCTGTCTTTGATTATAGCAAACTAATGGGTGTTAAGTGCTATCTTTTGTAGTTTTGATTTGCATACTTCTATGACTAATGATGTTGAGCATCTTTTCATGTGCTTGGTGGCCATTTATAAGTCTTCATTGGAGAAATGTCTATTCAGATCCTTTGCCCATTTTTTAATTGGGTTATTTGTCCTTTTTAATATTGAGTTGTAAGAGTTCATTATAAATTCTGGATACAAGTCCACTGTCATATATAATTTTCATGTATTTTCTCATATTCTGTGTATTTCATCTAATCTTAGTGCAGCTACTTACACTAAATAAACAGATTCTGCGCTGCTATCCCCATTTTACAGATAGAATTGGCATGTTACATGATTAAACAGACTTAACAACAGGGAAACTCAAAAAAAAACACTTACAGCTATGCTACTGTTTTTACTAATTTAAAGGGGCCATATATTCAGAACAATATTGTGACGGCAAACCCAGGAAGTCTTTCTCGTTCAAGCCAGATGCTGTCCTGTATCTACAACCAGACAATATTATTTCCACACTTCTATCAAAGACGGCTCATTCAGTCACTCAAAATACAGTTATTAAGTGTGACACCGCAGGTGCCATGCTACTTACTCCTAGCCCAGCATGCATCAGTGAAAGTGACCAGACCGATGCCCTCAATAGTCTTATAATTTGGTGGTGTTATGCAAAATCCCTAGCCCTAAATCAATTTCTTAATGACAAAGAAATTTTTTATCTTAGTACTTAAAGATCCACCTTCAACTCAGAGGAAACATTACAGATTTTAATGCAAGTGATATCCCTTTTGTTTTTAATCCAAAGTGTAAAACTTATTTTGTGGCTCAGGACAACCTTGTTTTGAGTATTGGCCTTAGTAGGCCATCTCCTTGTTCATATAAATCCTTTTTTAAGCAGCAATGCTTACTCTAATGACATTTGTCCAAATGAAACTTGACTAAAGGAAGAAAATACTCATATTTTTACCTTTAACCAGAAAAGCTTGACGGTTCAGAGTCTGTATTATGGCCAGTTCCTACTCCATGGTGAAGAAAAATGTTAGAGTAGCTCCATTAAACATAAAAAAAAGTAGAGAACTACATATCTGACAACCTAAAAAGGTAGTTCTAACCTTGTCTATCAAAGCATTCCCAACGCAGAGCAGAGGGATCGAACAATCCCCAGAAGACTGGAGGCATAGCCCTAAGTGGCCCAAGCAAACTTTTCATTTCTTGATCTTATGTTTTTTGTCCTTAAAGAGTTCACACAAATGTTCCATTCTAAACTACAATAAGTCTTTTCTGTTGTTATAAAAAACATTTAACATCCTTAATTAGGGTCAATATAAGAATTTGCTGGGAAGGACAGACAGAACTTACAGCTTATAATTAGAACTACACTAATTTTTACTGTGCAAATTTAGTAAATTAAGTACCAGCCAGCAAGTAAAAGTACCACTTGGGAAGATGCACCATGCCCACCTCATGGCTGTGAGTGCCCTCAGCACACTGTTCTGTAACTGTGTGCATGCTGCCGTCTGGCCAGCTAGGTGACTAAGGATTAAGAAGGCACAGGCTGAGCTGGGACAGCATGACCCGAGGTGACCCCATGGACGCCTGCTGCAAGAGAGGCAGCATCACAGTTCAAGGCCAGGCTTTTCCCCACTGTGACTTGAGAGGCTGGGGCTTTTCTGGAGGCGTCTCGGGGTTGCTTAGAGGGGTCAGAGAACAGCTGTAAGTGGGCAGAGCACTGTACTCCCGACTTCTATTTCTCTCATCTTCACCTGTCTTACATAGCAGACTTCCATGAAAGTTTTCTGAAGACTGAAATCAAACTGCGGAAAAAAGTCTGAAAACCTAAATCGAGAGGAAGTCTTGGTGCAGCACACAACAATGTGCATCAGATCTGAAAGACAAGGTGAGGACCAAATGGGAGAATGAATAATGAAACTGGTGAGGAGCAGAGTCAAAAACAGGAAAGGGTGCGGTATAAGGCAAGGGTCGGGGTCAGGCCTTCATCCACTGAAAAGAATGCCTATTGTGGAGTGGGTGCGTCTGCTTAAAGCAGCAGCAATGGGATCCGTCACCCAGAAGCACCCAGCTGCTGAAATCTCAAACTCCAAACGCTGCTTGCAGGCCACAAACTCTTATCCTTCTAGCTCTCTACACTCCTCACCTCCCACTGCCAATCAATTCTCCACAAAGCAGCTAACTCGAACCATAAGAAAAGACAGTTACTCCTCTGATTCGAATCTTCCAGTGACTTTCCCATGACACTTGAATAAAATCCTAAATCCTTCTGGCAGCCCTAATGTATCATGACTCTCATTAATCACCCCTCTCCTCCGGGCTCCTGCTCCCCAGTGCTCTGGCTGCTTCTCAGGCAAGCTCCCAGCCAGGGCTCGGCCAGGATGTTTCCTTACCCGGGATGCTCTTTGCAAGGCTACGTCCTGACTACATTCGACTCTCTGCTCAGAGGTCACCTCTTCCAAAGCCTCTTCCCGTTCACATTATCATAAAATAGCAGATGCATGACTCTCTACCCCCTTACTCCTCTTCATTTTCTTTTTAACATGTTTTTACCATGTGAAGTTATATATACAGATATGTTTGTTGTCTACCTCCCCACCAAAAGTAAGCTCTACCAGGGCAGGGACTTTGTTTTGATCTAGATAGCCACACCACTCAGAACAGTGTCTGGAAGACAAATGCTCAATATTTATTGAATGAATGAATAAGATAGATATACTTGATCTTAAGTATGTTTAAGCTTCCAGTTTTTCCCTGACTCCTTTCTCTACTTTTTTCCTAACCCATCAACCATGCTCCAAGCTTCCTCTCTGTCCCCTATAACCAGGATCTAATTGCCCAATTTTGCCCACTCTCTTGCCTAAACTCTCAACTTTCTCGCTGGCTTGTCCTTCCGCTAAACCAATCTAAGAAGCTACTTCTTCAGTGCCACCCCCCAATCATCTAGAGATTACTGCTTTAAAAAGCCCCAACCATGAGGACCGGGGACTCTGCAAATGCACAGTCTCCCATCTCTGTAGGCCCTTACTCACTGCTGCCCATCAATCTTTTTTGTGCCCCCAACAGGCTCCCTCTCTCACATCCCACAGAATTCATTCCAGACCTGCATCACTTTCTTCAAGCTTCCTACTCTCCCCTCCACTCAGCAAGTGACATCATTTCCACAGAAACAAAAGAGAGGTGATTAGGTCAGACTCCCTCAGTTTCCTCTTACCACGTTCCTGGCAGTGCAGAGGAAGGATGTCCCTCTTCCTGCCCAAAGCTAACCTTCAACCGGAACTCGAGCCATCCAGCCCACCTCCTTATGGATCTGATGCCACGTCTATCCACTGTCCCCTCCAAATCTTCAACTTCTCTTTCTCTTCTGACATTTCCCCCACTGCATATATATGCTTAAACCTCTCCTACCATAAAGCAAACAAAACTAATACATTTCCCTAGACATAATGTCTCTCTCTTGCCACTGTCCTATTTGTCCCTTTCCCTTCACAGCCAAGCGTCTTGAAGGATAGTTTAAACTATTTCTACCACCCCTCCAAATTCACTACTTAACCTTCTACAATCCAGATTTTGCCTGCAAACACAAAACTACTCTCTCGAAAATACAGATGACTTTTCAACCGAAAATTCATTCAGAATTTACTAGGCCTGTCAATTTAATATTGACATTCTTAATCTTAAAATGCTTGCCTCTTGGCTTCAGTAACGTTAGTCTTTCTTGGTGTTCTACGTTTCTGGACCTTTCTTCGCAGTCTGTGTGATGTGAGAAAAGCCTCTACACACGGTGTAGCAGTGCAAAGTACAGGCTCTGTCTTAGTCAGCTCAGGCTGCTGTAACAGAAATTTATTTTCTCACAGTTCTGGAAGCTGGCAGTCTGAGACCAGGGTGCCAGCACACTTGAGTTCCAGCAAGAGCCTCTCCCTGGACTGCAGAAGACCGCCTTCTCACTGTGTCCCCACATGCAAGAGACACATGGTGTTTCTGCCTCTTCTCACAAGGGCACCAGGTCCCTCGGATCAGGCACCTATCCTGATGACCCCACTTAACCTTGATCACCTCATTTAACCTTAATCACCTCCTTAAAAGTCTTACCAGTCCATAGCAGCAAAAAAAGTGAAATTTTAAGTAAAGTATGATAAACTTGAATGTTATGTAACAACTGTGCAAGAATAAGAACTCTAAAGCGACAAAGAAAACGGATATCACAAGAAAATATCAGGATACAAAATTTTATATAAATATGTAAACATATGCATATGAAATAAAAAGGAATATATCATAATCATAACAGGAGTGATGTTCAAGTAAGAGTTTATTTCTAAACTCTTTGTTAGACAATTCGAAAAATAAATTTTTAAAGAAAGAATATATAAACAAAAAGCTTCAATTGGAAAAAAAATCACAAAGAACAATTCCAAATCTGACTTTCTACGTCTGTTTCCTGCTTACATCATTGCCATCTGTATTAACTAGGATATAGGCTAAACTGCTGTAACAAAACCGAGAATGCAGTGGCTCAAATAAAAGAGGTTTATTTCCCTCTCACGTAAGAGTCCAGGGGCAGACAAGTGGTCTCAGGAAGGTGGGCAACTCTCCTCAGTCCAGAGACTGAGGTTCTTCCTCTCTTGTCCCACCACTGGAGGGGGCGCTGTCCTTGTCTGTATGACAGAAGCTGGCTCACCAATACCTCATTCATGGGGATGGGGAAAAAAGAATATGACAAACAAGGAGCTTTTTAATACAAATGTAGTTTACAAGTTGCACACATCACTTCCACTCCCATCCACTGGTCTAAACTTAGACATACGGCCTCATCTGACTACAAGGAGCCTAAGAAATACAGTTTCTATGTAGGGGTTATGTGCCTAGCTAAATATGGGAGGTGGGAGTGCATCTTTCTTCCCACTCTGGAAGAGTTATCTCCTTTCTAAAGGGATAACGTAAAGCCCCATCCAGTTACTGGATTCAGCTCAAAGTCTAGGATTTGTGAGTGATGCACAACCTCTTCAACAGGTAACGATGTGGCTCCGTCCCAGCCCGGTGACCTACAAACTAACGGACAAGTAACCTTTGCTCTCCACCACCACCACCATCATACCCAATAGACAATGAAATGCAAATAAAATGAATTTAATTAAGTCTTCTATTCTGAAAAGAAAAGAATGGCAAATACATATTCTTAGCAATGACGAAATACTGCTGGACAGGAATGGCAAAGAATCCCCACTCTACCAGGGAAGCAAGTCCCTTGGTTAAACTTGTTCTGTTCTCTGGGGTGATCCCCTTTGTCAGTTCGTCTGATGGAGCGTGGTTCTGCCTCTGGAAGATTCTTTTTTTCCATTATGCTTTCTGGCCATATATGAAGTGGACACGAAAGAGTATGCACTCCAAAAAGGTAGCAAAGAGCTGGGGGTCAAGCAAATTTAGGGGTCAAGGGTTGCCTTAGGTGTCAAACAATGTCAAGCCATCCCAGGCTTTTGCAAGCCAAACTTATGGCATCTTTGACAACACAACCTTCTCAAAAATTCAATAGGTCTGTTTGCCTTCAGTCAGAGCCAAGTGAAAGTAACCGCAACCAAATATTTAGTCTGGTCATAGATATTAAACTTGTCATTTCTCCTCTTTTATTTGCTGGCCTCTGTGACAGATCGCTCTCTCTTTCCCTCGATTTAAGGTTAGCTACCTTGAGGTCATCTGATTTACAGGAGGATTATATCATCACACCCCATTTACATCAGAGTAGGCCATGTGATTTGAGATAGTCCTTCCTGCCTTGACTGATTTCAGCCTCAACAATTTCATTTGTTTTGGCCAATAAAATATGAACAAAATACATGCCACTCCAAGCAGTTGGTTCTGCCATGTCTCTTTTCCGTCTGCCATGGAATAGCAATGTCCCCCAAAGGCCTATTCCTTTGGCTTGAATAACAGAGCATGTGGAACAGAGCTACAGACATGTCACAAGTAGGAAATAAACCTCTGTTGTAGGGAACTGAGACTTTGTAACCAGAGCTTCACCCAGCTTAACTGATTGGTTCAGGTGGGAAGCTAAATCCTTAATTTGATCCTTGCCTGGACTGGCTTCCACTGTCAGCCAAGAAATTCTAATGAGACGTTCCTGAGGATGAATCTTACCTCTTGCTGTTTGAGAAGCAATTTTTCCAACCCTGTTAGTACTCCAAATTACTGTCCTTTCAGTCAATTCAGAGCACAAGCCATGGGCAGAGAGAAACTCCTTTAGCAAAGCACACTCCCTTCCAACTCTTATTGCAAACTAGCTAACCGTTCCCTTATCTCACACCCTCTTGCAGCTCCTTGCTAAAGCAGCAAGGAGTAGTGAACTCATTTTAGCAGTCTTTCTAACCACTTCCCTGGAGGTACGAACTAGATAGGCACATTGACTGCCTTCCAAGTTATCAGAGGTGACAGTTTCCCCTAAGGTTTTGCTGCAGCATAGTATAGGTCACCAGTTTTCTAGCCTATAACATAGTGCCCACTGCCTGTCGACCAACCACTCAGCCAGCGCCCTGCATTTTAGCTTTTCATTATGCAAACACCCCACTTCAAAACAACAGTTTCGGCATTATATGGGGTATGGGGTAAGCTGTTGTGACAAAATGATGTAAACTACAGTGGCTCAAAGAAGAAAGAAGTTGATTTTCTTCCTTAAAACAGTGGAGAGATAGGCAGGTGCTGGGAGGAGGAGGAGTAGTTGGTTCTGCTCCACAATGTCATCCAGGGACTAGGCTGATGAGGGATGGCTCTACTCTCCTCATCAAAGGACTCCTATCTCTGGGTTCAAGGCAGTGCTTGCCATTATACTTCTTGCCGCCTTCCAGTCAGTAGGAACAGGTCAAGCACCTTATCTTTAAGTAGATAAACCAGAAGTTGCACCTATCACTTTGGCTCACATCTAACTGGCCCAAACCTAACTGCATAGCCATACCTACAGGCAGGGGAAGTTGAAAAATACAGTCTCTAAGTGGGTAGCCACGTACTCAGCTAGACCAGAGGGGTCTAATACTACAAGACAGGAGGAAGAACTAGATACTGCACAATTATTAGCAGTCTGTGCCATACCTCACACAACCTATTCTCAATAGTTAGAGGATTTTTTTAAAAGCATATTTCAGACCGTGGCACTCTGTTCAAAACCTCTACTGGCTTCCTACTTCAATTAGCATAAAAACCAAAGTCTTCACCTGGCCTACAATCCCCATGCAATCTGTTCCCCTCATTACCTCTCTCACCTCATCTCCTAACACACTTCCCATAAAATAAACATCAAATGGATTAAACATCTAAATATGAAAGGTAATACTATGAAACTAATGAAAGAAAAAGGATAATACATTTGTGACCTTGAGTAATGAAAGATCTCAAAAGTATAAACAACATGGGGGAATTCTGATGGAATTGACTCCATCAAAATTAAAGACTGGTTATTCAACAAAGGACACTATATACAAAGTTAACAGACAGACAAAAGACTGGAAGAAAATGTTTATAACAACAACAACAAAAAAGGGATATAGTAACTAGCATATGCCAAGAACTCTCTAGAAAAATAACAAGACAGAAAATTTGGTAAGAGACAGAAGTAGACAATTCACAGAAGAAAAGATCAAGTTGTCAGATAAAAATACAGGATGCCTCATGAAATTTGAATTAAAGATAAACAACGGAAAACATTTTAGTATAAGCATGTCCCAACTATTACATAGCATATACTTATACCATAAATTGTGGTGTTTATCTGAAATTCAAATTTAACAGAGTGTCCTGTATTTTTATTTGCTAAATCTGGCAACTGTAGGTGAAATCCATATGGCTAATAAGTAAATGAAAAGAAGCTCAGCCTCACTAGTAAATCACAGAATTGCAAATTAAACTATGAGGTACCATTTTATATCCATTATATCAGTAAAGCCTAGAAAATAAGGCTTTTACTGAACAGTAGTATATAACTCTTGGTTTTTTTCCATTTTACTACAAAAGACTACCTAACCTAAGATTCCTTCTTGATCATATCACTACGTAATAAAAGCTCAACTATTCACTGCACAGGCAGAGAGAAAAAACACATTTCAAATCTATTATTTCATATTATAGATAGCACAGAAATAATGCCAGTAACCATACGCAGGCATCACAGACAACTTTTTCCTGGAAAATTCAAGTACCTATTTAGCATAAATTTATAAAATTTAAATGCTGAGGATAAAAGCACTTGAGGATCATTTAGGAGTTAAACAACCACTCTTTCATAAACAATATCATAATATTCATTTTAATACTGGGTTAGTCTTAACCTCTTACAGTTAACTATCATAGCAGGTCAGAAACTTGGACTATAAACCAAAACAAGAATCAGGCTTCACGTCTTCAAAAAGCTCCCACATAAAAATGGTCTACCTAAAATGCAAATAAAGCTTTATCACTGAATAATAGCTATCTTGAAGTCAGCGAGGTGAGACACAAAAGCTCTGGGTTAAGAAATAGGGGCTGCATACAAACACACAGCACCCACTCTTTTTTAAATATTATGAGCTTATTTCATATGTAAATAAAGTATATGGAGTATTTTAAATAAAATTTCAACACAAAAAATAAAGTATACTAAAACTCATTTTGCCTTCCCTAACTTCTAAGACAAAGAATGCCCTCTGAGCTTCTTCTAACATCTCCATAGGAAAGTATTTTTAAAACTAAAATATTACTGTGAGAGATCAATTTAGAAAAGATCTACTTTTTGTCACAGTTCTGGTAAATAGTCATAAATAGTTCTTTATTTCATTCTAAAGAATAAAAATATTCTACAACAAATGTTAAACCAAAATACTTTATATAAATTGTACTATGATATAATAATTGTGGTAAAATGATTCACAGATACTCAAATGATTCAGACTACCTTATATAAAAGACATGCAATATAATCATTAAACTTCTAAAATGTTGGTAAGAATAATTGCTAGTTAATTTTCAAAAAGTAATCACTTCTAGATGTATCTCTAACTATAGCAAGAACAGTAAACTTTTAGATCTATAATTCAGTATTCATCAAGGCTAATTTTGGCAGGCATGTGATACAACACACTCCGACAAGACAGAAAAATAGACATAAAAGTAACACAGCTTCACCACAATGTTTAAAGCATTAAAGTATTTCCATAAATAACATATTACCTTTTTAACCACATATAAAAATAATCCTTGAAGCAGCCCGGGTCCCAAATATCATATAATCCTGAGACTGGTAGATAGAAAAAAAATGATATTCATTGCACTCATTTTTTTTCTAAGTTTCAGAAGAAAGGTAAAATCAAAACTGTTATATTAGCACAACTGCTAACATAAATGATTGACATAAATGTGGAAAATAAAAAGTACCTATTCTCCAACGTCAAGAAAGGAAAAGATTCTTCTTTGGCTCTTGTCCCAAGGTGGGAACAAGTAACCACAGAACTGGTTTTAAATATGCCCCAACCAATCAGCTTTAAACTCTACTCAACTTTTCCACTTAAGTACACAGCTGAGAAAGTTGGCCAATGAGCCGCTGCCCCTCTTCAGTACCCTGGCTCCTCAAAGCTGGCCAGTGCCTAAACTCCAAGTTTAAAGTCGGCCAATCTGTAACTCTCTCTCTTTTGAAAGAAGCCAATCCTAAAACTTCATGCTTCCTCAAAATCCTATCAAAGTACATCCCTGCCTGTTAGGAGGACTATATTCTGCAAGTATAGTTCTCCCTTGCTTAGCAAGTATGAAATTCAGCTTTGTTCCAGCCACACTTGTATGGTGGTCTCTTCCCTCAATAATACAATAAATATTACGGTTACTTTGATATTAGCATTTTTCTTCATGGAGCGAAGAAAAATATTTTTGTAACAATAATTCAGTTTTATGGAAAGTTGGGAATCTTCACCTCTTAAGTCTAATTATATTCCTTCTTGCCCAATACACAATTGCACTAACAAAGGTGTCCTTTTCCTTCTCTCAATCCCAGACCCACAATTTCATACTATCAATGGTCCAAATTCAGCTAATGGATGTATTATATGAAACATTAAAATTCCCAACTACTGAAACTTACATCAAGAATTGAATATCATCAAATAATCTTCAAACAAAATGATAACTGGTCAAATATCTAAGTAGATATTCTTTCTGATCTAATGGAAATGACAGTGTGGCTTGGTTTTATAAGATCTGAAAACCTAAATTCTAAATCCTATCTTTGAAACTGATTTATTGGGTAAACAGATAACCTCTTCTTAACTTTTCCAATCTAGAAAATAAAGTGACTATCATCAGCTCTGAGCACCTCACAAAAATGGTACACTCATTTAGAGTAAGACGAACTCTGTTTCAGAAAGGAAAATAAAAACCAACCATTATTTATCATTTTGTTTGTTGTTAAAGTCAATCAGTCAGGTTTAGGTCAGCATGGAGAAAAAGTAAGAGAAACAGCCTCACATTTGACATGAAAGATGGCTAAAGAGAGTAACATGGATTCTAATTAGAAAACTAGAATGAATGGGAGTCCTACCCCAAATGTAAATCCCTCTATTACGTTGGCAAAGTAATCACGCCAGGTGGGTGCCTCACCCAAGTACACTCAAACACAGCGGAAAGCCATCTCTCTGGACTGCTTTTGAACTTAGTGTTCTCAAAACATAAATTCTAAACAGCAAGTAATGCTACCTTATGGCTTATCAAAACTCAGTGAAGTTTCCACTCAAGTCCAATCAGAGTAGGATTACAAACAGTGAATTATGAATTGATTCAAGCGACAACATGAACATTTGACTAGGTGTTGAAGGAAACCAGAATATCACCCCAAAATATGCCACTTTGACATACTGGTTATTTTGAATTAAAGGTACTTAAGAAATAGCAGGTGCAAGGACACTCTGACTCTCATTTTTTCTTCCTGAAAGCAAGAGATAAAACTCCCACAGGAAAGGTACCCTCCCTGTACCAGGAGGAAGAAAGACATTCTTACCGCCAGAGATGGGAACTGGGGACTGAGAAATCTTGTTAAACTAACCCTTATATTCCCAGTTCCTAGTTCCTTAACTTCTTCATCATTTACTGCCCCTAGCCCAAACCCCTCTGTCTTGTCAAATCTTCACGAATTTGTTTCTTTGCCTAAAATGTATAAAAGCTTCCTGCTCTGGTCACTTCTTCGGCTCTTCATTCTCTTATGAAGGCTCCCATGTACATAAAAAAGTTTAATAAATGTGTATGTTTTTCTCCTGTTAATCTGTCCTATGTCACTTTAATTCTTAGGCCCAGCTAGAGAGTAAAGGAGGGGAGATGAGAATTTTCCCTCCCCTACAGTGTCAAGAGACCTACTTAGTTAGGTTAGGCATAGATTTGGTGAATTATCCAGAAACTGTCAAATTCACTAGAGAAGAATACCTAGAAAGGTAGCACAGCTCAGTGGCAATAATCAAAACTCTATTATGAATTGGGCGACCTTGAATAAGTTACTTAATATCTCTGAACCAGTTTCTTCATCTATAAAATAGAAATAATAACCCTATTTCATAGGACTGTAAGGAAGATTAAATGGGATAACAATAACTGGTAACTTTAAAAATGTCCTAAGCATCAAAACCTGAGTCCTAGATTTGCTTTTGTCACCAACTTGCTATAATACATATGGCAAGTCATTTGATCTAAGTCTGTTTCCTCATCTGTCAAATAGTGAGGGTAATGCATGTCCTACACATTTCATGGGGTGTTTATGATAATCACATACGAAAATTAATGTGAAAAGGATTTCTGAAATACATAAACAACCATGTAACTATGAGATAGTTAATTCAATATGTACAAAACTGAAGGGGATTCATATACCAAACCTGTTACAATCCAGGATTATATAATGCCTGGATTAAATTAGTTTTACTAAGAAAAAAAAATTCCATGGCTAAAAACAAACTGAAAACCCTAGACACATTGGCAACCAAAAGAAATCAAGGCTATTAGTTACAAGAATTATTTTCCATGCAATTCTAAGCAAGGAACCAAATTAGCTCAGATTTCCAACATACTAAAAGCAGTTCAACACAATCCTTTGTACAAGTTAGGTGTTTGCCACATACAACTACCACCTCAACATCTAAAGTATCAAAAAAAAAAGAAAAAGAAATATATATTTCAAGGTTTCGCAACAACAGTAGCACTGACATTTTGCACTACTTTTTTTGTCGGGGTTGTCCTATGCATTGTAGGATACTCAGGAGCATCCCTGGCCTCCACCAACTAGATGCCAGGAGCAATGACCCCTAGATGGTTTTGACAACCAAAAATGTCTCCAGACATTGCCAAAGGTCCTCAGGGTGAGCTGGGGTAAGGGACACAATCATCTCCAGTGGAGATCCACTGAGCTAAATCCATAGTACTCCATCCCAGTGTTTAGCTCACATTTCTCTCTCTATAGCTTGGTGGCTTAGAACGCAGCTTGAAACCAGCAGTTTTACAATATAAGTTTTGCAAATAGAACGCTGCCTATAGGACAGCAATATCTTAAGAAGAATTATAGGTATGGTGGGGAGTTATGGTTAAATCACCCTTTCCACCAACATGCTGTTCTTGCTTAAGCTTCTCTAAGAATTTTCTTCTTGGGTGTTCCTCTGGGGCGACAACTTGGTTAACTTATCACTAAAGGTTAGTCTCCACCCAGACTTACTAATTATTACTCATTAGTTTTTATGTGGGGGAAAAAAAAAATCAAGCCTCATGATTTTAATTTCTAAGCAACTAATCTGAAATGAATCAAAATTAAGTGCTACATATCTATTTAAATATATTCAAACATTTACAATGTTAAGTAAAAGTACACAAACTAATATTCAGTTATTACTAATATATGATGTGTGTATATATGCATGTATATATATATACATATATAGATATAAGTTGAAAGTAATATGCAAAAATAAAAGAAACTACAAGAAGCAGAATTTTAAGAATTATATTTAATGCCCACTACATTCCATCACTGGGCTAGACACATGGTTTTCCACAAGAAACAATTTCCATATATTTACATTTGTACTCTTAACATAAAGTAGTTTTTAAATTTGCTTATGTAAATACAAATTTTAAAAGGAATTTGGATTTTATAAGTTATATAGGATGCTATATTTCATCTGGTCAGTGTTAGAAAGAGTGGCTTCTGTTGTCTTTAAACAGGAGGTCTTACCGTTCTGGCTCTGCTGCGAGCTATCTGACACAACTGAAGAACCATCAACCTGCCTTGCTAAGCCTGAACTTAAAAAAGTGACAAAGCCCCAGCAATCAACAGGCCATTTAAGATGCAATTCTACTTTACCATATCTAATGTTCTTAAGGAAGCTAACTGCAATTGTAGTATAAAGAAATATTAATCATTTCAACTCCATTAAATTTAGGAATGCCACAAGAGCAGATTTAAAATTTGTGAACTGCAAAATGGGATGGCTCATCTCTACATTTATATTGGTGGAGGGTTCCTGTTTAGAGTTATAGTGAACTTGGTCTTCAGATCAACTCTCCCACTGAAAGCTAAAAAAGCTAAATAAAATATAATTTCATATATTGTAGGGGCTGGCCCCGTGGCCGAGTGGTTAAGTTCGCGCGCTCCGCTGCAGGCGGCCCAGTGTTTCGTTGGTTCGAATCCTGGGCGCGGACATGGCACTGCTCGTCAGACCACGCTGAGGCAGCGTCCCACATGCCACAACTAGAAGGACCCACAACGAAATATACAACTATGTACCGGGGGGCTTTGGGGAGAAAAAGGAGAAAAATAAAATCTTTAAAAATATATATATATATAATTTCATATATTGTAAGAAAAAAACTCAGAAATTAACCATAAAATCTACAATGGTGTAATTTTATATAATGTTTTAATGGTTCGAGTTTGAAATACTCATGATAGGAAGTAATAAAATTGTGACAAATGTGCTAAGGTTGTAGTACATCCTGAAAGCGATCTACAGAAATAAGACACTTACTTTTGTGTATATAGTTCTAGTTTCTATGTTCCACATATAAGAAATGTAATCTATAATTCCACCTATGTCTATCTCGTCAGATCCCCTATGACAAAAAATGTATCTCAAAGAGATGATCAGCAGGGAAACTCAAACTTATCCGAATATGTGGAACTTTGGCGTGATACACTTCAACTGGTGGAAACCTGCCGAAATACTTCACACAGCCCCTCCATCACTCTGTTATGCAAGCTGCAACATTCAAGCCAACTCCCTTATTTCACTAGTGAGCCCTGTCAACACTGAGGTAATAGAACTGGAAAAACTCATCACTCTACAATGATATTCCAGCATCAAAACATATTTCATTTGGTAAAACTTCTATCGTTGCCAAACAAAACTAATGCAAATATAGTAAAATATGCAAGATTTGGGGTAATTCTTTTGTTGAAAAGGACTCTTAGGGAGCCTCAAATTCAGCCTGCAATTGCTTAGGCATTCTTTAGCTCCTTTCACCCTTTCATGCCCCATCCCTCGAGTATATGGGTGCAGGGGGCTGCAGGAGGCCAGAAGGAACTAATCAGCATGCATTTATGCACTCAGTCTACTATGCTTTTATTCCCACAGGTTCTTCCTCATACTCTGCTCCTCCAGGAAGAGCACTATGTTTTATTCATCTCTGAACTCCCAAAACCTAACCAAATGTCCTGCATATAAAGTCATCCCTAACATCCACTACACAGCAGGCACTGGATTAGGGACAAGATATAGAGAAATAAAAGACATACAGACTTCATCCTCATGGAACCTCATGGAAGGGGAGATACTGAATATTGGCTGAGTGAACAGAGTCAAGAAATGGAAGGCCAGTTAGCACAGCCCCACTGCCTATGTT
This sequence comes from Equus caballus, assembly GCF_041296265.1. Lineage (NCBI taxonomy): Eukaryota > Metazoa > Chordata > Mammalia > Perissodactyla > Equidae > Equus > Equus caballus. Next base: position 18,099,177 of record NC_091712.1, on the reverse strand, counting down.
ATTTTCTCCCACTGCCAACCAAGGCTTAGATGAGGAACAAAAGCAGGCTTTCTCTTCAGAACTATGAACGTGTCTCTCCAGCCCTGACCATTCCCCTGAGTTTCATATTCACCTATCCAACTGCCTACTCAACAAGTCCACTTGGAAGTAGTTACAGGGACTAATGCATGGACTCCAAAGCCAGACTGCTTGAGTCTGAAGCCCACTCACAAGTTGGAGGACTTCAGGTAAGTCACTTTTAACTTCTCTGTGCCTCCGTTGTCTCATTTGTGAAATGGGGACTATAACAGTTCCTAGCATATGCAACTGTTATATGGATTAGATGAATTAATATATGCAAAAGTGCCTAAAACCCTGCCTGGCACACAGCTTATGCTCACATAGTGCTTAGTATCATTACTAGCACTATCACTTCTGTTACTTTAACAGGCATCTAAACCTTGTCCATGACAGAATTTGTGATTTTCTTCCCAAACCTCTCTCTCCCTTCTCAGTAAACAGCACCACTATTCTCCCAGTTGTTCCAGCCCAAAACCTAAGAAGTCATCACTTCTCCCTTTTCCTCACATTCCACATTCGTAAGGCCACACCAGCAGCTCTACCATCAAAAGTATATCATGAATTCCACCACTCACTATCATCTCTATAACTACCCCCGTTAGCTCAAGACCCTCCATTGCTCCCCCAGGGAACAGCAACAGCCTTCCAGCTCCCCATTTTCAATACACCCCACGTCATGACCCTACAATTCTTCATCCAATAAAACTGAAATCACATGCTGTTCCCCTGGTGTAAACCTTCAGAATATGTAGAAGAGCATCTTACACCACAGCCTACAAGGGCCCCCACGTCTGCCTGGCCCCCCGACATCACGCGCCACCACTCTCCCCCTTCCTCGCTGTGTTCTAGACACTCTCACCCTGCGATGCCTTGTCCACCTCAGGCTTGTCTCCACCTCAAAGCATTGCTTCGTGCTGCTCCTGCTGCGAGGCGGTACCGTGTTGTCCTTTGGGGGCACTGACTGAAGTCAGACTGCCCAAATTCAAATACTGTCTCTACCACGTTTTAGCTGTGCAACCTTGAGCAAATTCTTAACCTTTCCGTGTGTCAGTTTCCTCATCAATAAAAATGGAGACTTTATACTTACCTCCTAGGGTGGCTGTAAAAATGCAATTTAGTGTTTAGAAGAGTGCATCACACACAGGAAGCTCCACTAATGTTTACTGCTGTTACTATTCCTGCCTGAAATGTTCTCGCCGCAGGCTCTTCCTCTCACTTCAACCGATTCAGGTGTCAGCTCCTTAGGAAGGCCCTCCCTGGGGGACCCTATCCAAGCCCACCTGCCCTGTTGCCCCACTGTCAGTCTCCTACCTTCCTCCACTTCACCGAGCTCATCACTATCTGAAATGATACCACCTACTCATTCTTTGTCGCCTATTTCCCCACAGGAACATGAGCTCCACTAGGCTGGAGACAAGTGTCTTATTTGCTCTTCTCTTCTAGTTCTGACTCAGAACCTGACTTCTGAACCCACACGCCTCTTAGCCAGGCCAGGGGACCTACACTAACTTCTCAAGAACAATCCCATAGACAGCCTTCCATTTTCACCCATGATCTCACTTGATCCTTGAAAAAGCAACAGCAGATATATCATCATCTCCCATTTGAGACGGAGAAAGTAAGTTCCAAGTTTGGGTGACTTGTCTTCGGACACAAAGCTACTAACAAGTGGAACAAAAATTAGAATCCCTGCTTTCTGACTCTAAGGTGCCTCAACCTAGGAAGGAAGGGTATTACGCCCCCGAAATGAATTTACAGAAATGTGCTCTCTCAATCTCCCGTATAAATACACCCTGGGGTGTGCACAACATTGTTCCCTTCAAAGTTTCTGACAAGTACTTGTCCCTGAATTTAAGAAGTATTCTAATACAGCACTAATCATCAATAATGTACTAACCCCTGGCAGGCCAAGAAATCCAAGCAGTCAGACTGATGATCGAATATCCAAGCTGACGCGCCCACAATCCCTAAAACTCAGTGTATCTCTGTTGAGTTTTATGTTCTAGTTCCAGCACGCTAAAAGTTTTCTCAGCAAAACCCACACGAGGGGGCCTGTAATTGCTAAGAACATTGTGATAACGTCACCAGTTATTTCTTGATCCCTGTTCCACCAAGTTCATTGACAAGAGGTCAGATGCCCATCAGGCTCAAGCGCGCTGTCCATGATGAGATGGGGGATGGGGAGAAGGGGTGAGAAGGCAAAATCGGGAAAAACATCCCTCCCTACAAAACCTTTGTCAATGGCCACTGGCCACCACATTCTCAGAATACCGACTAAGTTTCCTCGTAGCAAATTTCCATGCTTGTGTCACCTCACGTGCTCTCACAATGTTCCCGGTCCCGTGGGAATAACAGGGAGGCCAACAGCGGCTTTACCTCCCTTTTACACAAAAAGGAAACTGAGGCAGCAAGTGGTTATCTTTACAAGTTGTCCTCAGCGATCTGGTCACTTGCGGGACCCCAAAGGAAGCCCGGATATGGAGTCTTGGAGAGAATCCTCCATCCTCGACTTAACGTGTCAAACTCTGGGGCTGGGGAAGCTAAGTCCCTTCATCAGGAAGGAAAAACCAGGCTTCCCCATTTGGACCTTGCGCGGCCGGCCTCGCCCGCCGGCTCCCAGGGGAGAAGGCGCGGGCCCGTGCGGGGCGCGGCCCCACCGCCTCGCACGCCGGGCCCCTCCCGCCGCAGAGGGCGCGCTCGCGCCCGGGCGGGCACCTGTCCCCTCCCCACCTTTGGCGGCTCCGCGGACCAAGCAAGGGTCCGACGCCCCACAGCCACTACCAGCTGGGGACCGCTGGCAGCAGGGCGAGCGCCGCAGGCCCAGTGGGCTGCAGGAATCCTCCGAAACTTACAGTTTTCCTACAGCGTGCGCGTCACGGCGAGGTGACGTCACGGGCCCCGGCGTTCCGGGAGGTCAGGCCGCAGGGCGCGGACCACTCGGCCCCACGGCTCCGCCCCAGCGCGCCGGCGGGAGAGACGCCCTTTTGCTCAGCGGCCCCGCCCCCGCCGTGGGGCGCTGGGCGCAGGCGCGGAAAGCGCGGCCGCCGCCTGGTGGGCTTCGCAGGCCGGGACGCTTCGGGCGGGGGCTGCTTTGCTGGAGCTTCGTTTAAAGCGTGTGGCGGGGGTTCAATAGAAGGGGACGAAGACCCCCGGGAACACAGCAAACAGGCTGTCGCCCAGGTGGTCGGAGTGGGACGCCAGAGTTGTGAGGTAGATTCTCCACAGACATTGCCTGCCTTCCCTCACGTGTTCGTTAAAAGTTCTCCACGTGTGGAATCAGCCGTTTGTTCCCCATCAGGTGCCGGCGGGTCGTCGGTCGGGAGGAGCCCCCTCTCCCACGAGCCCTCGCTCCGACCCGGCCCCGCCCCGCGCGGAGCTGCCCCGGCTCGGCCCCGCCCCCTCGAGCCCGCCCTTCCGGCTCCCGCTCGGGACTCGGCTGGGTGCCACCTGCCCCGCCCTGTCCCGGCGCCGCCTCCAGCCCTTTCTGTTGAGAGTGTAGCCTCTCCCCTTCCTACTGGATTTCCCGTTTGGGCTCAATGAAGCTGCTTACAGACTACCGTTCACGTCTGTCAAATTTAACAAACGGCGATCTGTATAAGCAGATAGGTACGCTTCTTCTCTGGAGCCAACTTGCCGCCGCCCCCGCTCACGTGACGACCCCTTCCTGTGCCCGACTCCGGTCTCGGTTCTTCTGCGCTCTTAGGACCAGAAGAGCTCTGGTTAAAAGATGGCTCAGTGGAAAGAAAGATGAAGGCTCGAGGAACTGACAGTGTATTAGATTATTTCTGTCTTGTAGGATCCTTGTATTACCTTATAAGCAGAAAAAAAGTAAATGTTATCCTAAAGAGTAGCTCAGAAAAATCTGTCTTGGGGGAAAAAAATAAAGAATGGGAAAAACAGGCCTTGGAAATAGACCCTAAGGAGGAAGTATTGAAAATAGCAAGGATTAGTGTTAAAAACTTACTTGGAATCGTGACAAATGGCTAGGTCAGTCGTGGCATTTTGCCAGGCAGCTCCAGTGTAAATAAAGCCTGAAACAATGGTTTGTTTACACACTCATTGAAAATATTGTAGTATTTTCATAGGAAAGAGTGATGACGGGGAATGTTAGCCTTTAACTCTTGACATCTGAGCAGGTTAAAAATAAACACCTGTATCATTCAGGAAATGTCTACTTAAGTTTTGAATAATTTCTGATTGGGGTAATATTTTTACATTTTATCTTACTATGGCATCATACAAGGTTTTAAAGATCATTATCAAGTAATGTAAGAAATTTGTAAAGTCTGTACGTAATTTTAACTGTGATAAGGTTTTCATTCTCTGGAACAGAGTTATAGAAAAATTAGCACTTTTCTAAAGTGCTGCATGTTTTTAAAATAACGATACAATCGTCCCCCGTTTTCCATGTTTTCACTTTCCACGGTTTTGGTTATCTGAAGTCAACCACAGTTCAAAAATATTAAATGGAAAATTCCAGAATTAGATAATTCATAAGCTTTCAGTTGGAGCTGTTCTGAGTAGGGAGATGATATCTCGCACTGTCCTGCTCCTTCCCTTTGTCCAGCATAGCCACCCATTGGTCACTTAGCAGCTCTCAGTGTTGCTGTGCCTGTGTTCAAGTAACCATTATTTTACTTTACTTGGGGCCGTAGCCCCAAAGTGCAAGAATAGTGATGCTGGCAATTTGGGTATGCCAAAGAGAAGCCATGAAGTACTTCTTTTAAATGGAAAGGTGAAAGTTCTCTACTTAATAAAGAAAATTGTACACTGAGGTTGCTGAGATTATAGTAACTTTTATTACACTATGTTGTTATAATTGTTCTATTTTATTATTAGGTATTGTTAATCTCTTTACATAATTTGTAAATTAAACTTTATCAGAGGTATTTGCATAGGAGAAAACATAGTATATATAGAGTTTGGTAATATCCACAGTTTCAGGCATTCCCTGGGGGTCTTGGAACATATCCTCCGAGGATAAGAGAGGACTACTGTATTTATATTTTTCCTTACAAAACAATAATTTTAAGAAAACTTTAAATTGTTAATTTCATTATTTACATGTTATAAAGTGTTTTATGTATGTTATCTGAAAAATTGGAATTCTTTTTTAAAGATATTCTGGGTACACATATGGGAGTGTCCCACGGATGAATGTCATCTGTCATTTTTTGGAGTGGAAATGGTTAAGGAGTATGCATCAAACGCATTAAATGTTTTTAGTATAGAATAGTTTTGCTGCCACAAAATGGTGTGATAAAATACATTCTTTTATTCTCATCTTATTATTCAGTATTTTTTTCTTGATACCTAAATTTTTTTTAAAAAACCTCATATATTGCTAGATTCAGGAAGGAAGGAACTTGGCCAACAAGAGATTGACAAGCAGAAAGGGTACCTAAACAAGAAGAGGAACCCCAGGGAATGTCAAGTAGAAATTTGTGGGGAAATATACAATCAGCTTTAGTCAAGTTTCTGTAACAAATTGGAATCTGATCTACATGAAAAGCCAGGAGCTAGGGTCAAAAGTGTGTTGATATTAGAGAGAAGAACTCTAAGCGGAACTGCTTTCTTTAAGAAAATAAAACCCTGGACCTTCAAGAGTTAGCTCTGGAAGGACTGAGGACCTCCATTCGGACCCTTGGGATTTCAGTTTCTCCTTGTATTTCTTTCACTTTGATATCTGCTACCCTAAGCAATCTGGCTTCCAGAGCCTTCTACTTCCATGTGCATAACTCTTCCCTCAGTTCTACTTAGCAAGCTGAAAAAAGCTAAACCTTAACACTGGGGGAAAATAAAAGAGATCGAAATATAATGGCTAATATTTATTAAGTGTTTATTTGTGCCAGGCACTGCATCATCTCATTAAATCCTTGCAGCTGGTTGAGGTAAGTGCTGTTGTCATCTCCATTTTACACTCCAGGAAAGCAGGATGCAGGAGACTAAGTCACATGTCCCATGTCACACAGCCTCTGAGTAGTGGAGTCAAGATTTGAACCTGTACTCCAGAACCCACAGCCATAACCACTCATCTGTATCGAGTTTCGTATTACAACGTACAAATAATTCAAGAAGCAGAGACTTAGAAAATCCAAGATATGTAAATTCTAACTCCAAAGACTGACCACAATGTACAGATATCTTCTTCACTATTCCCAGCCTGTCCCTGAATGGATGCTTCTATTTCATTTTTTAAGGTGCTCATCATGACCCTCTAAATTGATTTTGTGACCCATTAGTGGATTGCCACTCTGAAAAACACTAATCAGAATCCAAAATATAAAATATCACGTTGTATCACATGTAGTAAGGGTAATTTTTCCTACAACACAAATTTTGAGAAACTACTGTTTTGGTAAGATGTGTGTATTGAGTTGCTATCTTAATATATTTCTTACTATGGATCTCAATCAAAAAGTTTTAAAAAGTACTGTTATAACCACCAGTTGCCTAACTTTCATGCATATTTCGCCTTTCAGAATCAAGACCAAGGGAAACAAAATCCCACTCGGCAACCCCCACGCATCCCTCTCAGCGCCCGGATCTGGTCTGAAAGATCTGTTCCCAGGTAATTGACATAATAATCAGGTCACTGTTACATCCAGAAAGGCTCTTGTCTCCAGCACAAACCCAAGAGTATACCAATAACTTAATATAAGAAACACTCATAAAACAAGACAGAATAAAAGAGGGGTTGTTCTGAGAAAGGAGCAGAAATAGTAAGCAGGTTGATGGAAGGACTGTCTGGGACAGAGATTGGAGAACTATGGAGGGATGTATCTTTAATAACCACACAGTCTTACACATGTCTGCTGTTACACATTTTGCAAAGTATTTCACATCTCATTTTAGCACCTCTTTCCCTCTATCCCTTTACTTAGCTAATTCTCCCCATCATTTTGACCTCTCCTTGGCAGGAACTTCCTCAGAGAAGCTTTCCCTAAGCTGTCTTTGCTCTTAGCCTTGGAATTATTTTAATTTCCTCCTTTGCTGAACTGTAAGGTCTGTGAGAGAAGGGACCATGTTGGCCTCATTCAACCTCAAATCCTCTTCTTGTAGCTGAGTCCCCTACCCTCGGTAAGTGCTCAGGAAATATGTGTAGAGGAAGAAATGGATGGATGAACTCAAATTCAAAGACTGGATAGGTTTCTTACTCAAGATACTAGTTGCCTTCTAAAACGGGGGCACTGCGTTAATAGAAATAATACTGAGAAGGAATATCTTTTAGGTGGAAAAACATTTTGAATGATGATGCAGCATAACATAGCTAAACACTGAACAGGGTCAGCTCTGTGATTATATGGGTACTTTAGTGCAAGTCCAATGACTTCTCCAAACCTCAAAGGGGTGAGGCTCACTAAATGTTATTCGTAGTGAATGTCCTAATAGGGTGTTACCCCTTGGGGACCTCTGGGAAATCAGGACAGGCCACCTGGAGCCTAATTTGCATGAAGTCCCCTGAAAGAAACTGTCAGGCACTGGGGGATAGCAATTAATCCTCTTAAACAAAGGATGTCAGACAAAGGCTGCCCCCAACGACAAGAGGGTGAGATCGGGGAGTGAGGAGGGAAATGGAAGACAAGTAACTAGTGTCATTGCTCTGAGGAGCTGAGTTCATGATTGAATACAGGGCCAGGTGCATGTTTCTGAGTATAAAGCTGAAAGAAGCAAGCTGCCTTTGTGGGTGTGTTGGGATCGGAGGGGAGGGGAGGAAGGAGCAAGAGAAAGAAGAGGGTGTCAAAAAGATTTACAATTCCTCAAGGGCAAAACCTTGCCTACTACAGCACAGCAGACAGGCTGTAGTAGATATTCCAGAACAATGCCTCTAGGTCTTTGTGAATTCTGTTCTTGCTCCCTGGAATCTATTTTCTCCCTTATCTCTTGGAAAAGACGTATTCTTTCTTTAAGTTCAAGTTCTGTCATTAATTACCTCTGCTAATAATAGCTAACCTTTATTGAGCACTTACTTAGATCTAAAGCACTGGTGAGCATTTTATGTGAAATCCTTATTTAATCTTCACAGCTCTATGGGGTAGCTAATGTTATTACTTCATTTTCCAGATGAGGGAAAAAGTGAGGTTGAGGGACTTGCTCTGGATCACATGGCTTAAAGTAATCTGACTCCCCAGTTCACCCTTAAACGCGTGGGGTTAGATCCTCTCTTCTCTTTGCTCCTTAGCACAACTTCCATAGCACATGACATTTAAATCTCTCTGAAATCAGAATGCATCTTAAAATTGGAAGGATACCATAATTTAATTTTTTCTTAGAGGTACAAAAAATAACGGTGTCTCTTATCACTGATAGCTTCTTCGATTTAATGACACATAGTATACTGTTTTATAATTACTTATGCTTCTTTCTCTCCCACTAAGCTATGGATTCTTTGAAGACAGAGATGGATTTACTCAACTTTGTGTCCTTAGCACCTAACACAGTTCCTGGCACATAAAAGGCATTTGACAAATTCCTTGACTTCAGTTGAAGAAGGGATGTCATCTCCCTGACAGGGTGACAAGATGGGTACAATGGAGGAGGCAAAAGTCACGACTGTTGTCACCAAAACCCTTGGTTATCCCCAAGGCCCTGATGGCCTAGGAAAATGAAGTCACAACTTCTCTGAGCATTATCCCAGTTAAATTGTCTCTGGCTCTAAAGGAATGTAATAGAGCCCACTGGCAATTAATTCAGCATGCCTCTTTTCTACTTGACAAATCGTCATTTATTATTTTACCCTTCGTGTTGGGTTCAGGCAATTTTTAATCAATTAAAGCAGTTATATTAAGGCCAAATTAAAGCAAAATTTTAAAATCTGATTTTGCAAACTCAGATCCAGTTTCATTTAAACTTTAAACTGGAGATGGTACTCAGCTCACAGGGATGTTTGATTTGGTCGGTGTTGTGTTTTTAAATTTTTAGATTGAATATCGGAAGATACATTTAAAAACCGAGCATTTTGGCTTCTTCTAAAAGATCAGAAGCTCTGATGATATTAGCCCCCACTCACTCAGGGCATCATCGCTGAAGTGAAGTGGCCCAGTTCAGAAGCCCAGGTGTTCCCCATTTTCCCATCACCCCCACCTGGGGACTATTTAACCCACCCGCCTGGCCACTGAAGGCACTTGAGTTTATAATGGATCTTGACAAAGCAAAGGGCTTGATCATTTAAGCTTTTAGCTTAAGAAGGATCATAAAACCTGCAAAATGAACAGCTTTGCCCAGAAATTCAGTAATGCTCTAAATGAATTAATGATTTTCAATATGCATATTTCCCCCTACAAATAGATTTTTCACAACTTTTATATCTGTCTTCTACAGAAGAAACTTTTTTGTGCATTAGGGATTTCCCAATAAGATACTTCTTTAGGGTATTTAAACAAAAGGGAATAATACTTAAGAAAAAATGAATTGCAAAACACAAGATTGGGTTCACAGTATGGCCTGGTATATGGGGATGTTGTGTTGATTACATTCACATGCACTCTTACCCAGGAGAGAGTCACAAAAGTTTCTTTCCCTCAGCCTCTCTCTTCTCGTGTAATACACAGGAGACGAGAGGTGAATGCTGATTAATTATCACGTTCATGTTTTCTATACCACAAATGGTAGTCACAATCCCTTTACATTACGTTGAAAAGTAAACTCTGAGGTGATATAGAATGTGGGTATTTAATGTCTATTATTTTGGCGAGATTCTCTTGTCTGGTCATACAGTATGTACTGCTATTGACATTAGTCAGGAGAAGGTTTGCTTGCAAGTGACAGGAAAACCCCAAGATAATAGGCTTAAACAAGACTGAAGTTTCTTTCTTTTTTGTGTAAAGATGTCTGGACATAGGCGATCCAGGGCCAGTTTGCCCAGGGTTGTTTCAGGAATTCAGGCTCTTTCCATCTTGTTGCCCAGTCATGCATGACTTACATTCCCAAAGCCAACTCACAGACCAAGATGGCAGCCTAGCTCCAGTAATTCCCCAGTGTACAGGAAGGAGAAGGTCCAGAATGTTCTGCAGCTTGTACACCTTAAATCCTACTTTTTTCCAGTAAGCTTTTTTTAGCTAATTAAGAGCCTACACTGGTAACTTCTCTTCTAAATTCACTTAAAACTTACTTGTACTAGACTTCAATCATTTAAGTATATTAACATGTATTTATATTATGCATAGTCTCATCATCTCTGTTATCATGATTGTTCTTAAATCTAGAACAATGATTCTCAACCTTGGCTACATGTTAAGAGTTGCCTGACAAACTTTAAAATGAAAAACAATTCTCAGGTGCTGCTGCTGGTCCGGGATCTGTGCTTGGAGAACAATGTCAGAGGTGAAAGGGGGACGGACAGTTGGGGAGTGGGGTGGGAAGGTGTGGAGGAGGGGGGTTCACACCAATTGTAGGTTCTGTCAGCGGCTCATGTGTACACAGGGCCCTAAGGAGTATGAGTGCCCAGGGAAGCCAAATGATAGGAAGCCCAGCTTAGGATTCTGGAAAGATAGTCCTGAGGCCAGACTTGATCCAGAGGTGTGACACTTCATATCTGTGAGTGGACTACACAGGCCCATGGGCAAGGCTGACCAGGAGTGGCAGTCACCAGGCTCTTCCCCATCGTTTTGGGGTTTGTGCACAACCCCAAGGGAGGGAATAGGAACCAGGAAAATGGTAGATGGATATATAGATAGATAATAGCATTTTCTGCCTCTCTAGCATGGAAGCCAAGTCAGATTGGATTTAATTTAGAAAAACTGACTTTTGACTCAGGTGTCATGGAACAAAATTGGGGACATAACAAAAGCTGATATAAGTGCAGGGTATACCTCATATTTGATAATGCTTTATTGTTATATGTATGTTCTCAAGCTCTACTTTTTATCTGACTGTAGCTACAAAGCTTCCCTTTAGAGTGAGTGCAAAGCAGAGAGGTAGAGTAATGTCAGTAGAAATTTAGGCTGATAGCTAGAGTCCAGAACAGATACAGTGAAACCCTCACTCAGAGATGTTTGTGTTTTCTGTCTCTTACAGTTGAGAGAAATGTCAAATATTTTCCTAGCTAGACATTTTCCTTGCTATTAGTATCTTCTTATTTATAGAATCAAAAAATGGTTTTCTTCTCTTTAAAATTTTCATTCCTGCCATATGTGTTCAATTAAGTGGGCACTTATTACGTTTTTACTTATACTCACAAAAAAAATCCAGGAAAAGAGATGCCCATTTTGTATTAAGTTTCTTTGAGTTTTTCGTTTCTCTCTTACTTTTAAGGGATACTTTTTATTTAAAATATTATATTATCCTTGTCACATAAAGTAGACCAGTTTCTTAATATGGTCTTGGTGATCAATTTACTAGTAGCTAGGGCATTAAAACTATAGTTGTCGAATTCCTAGATTGCCTTCTCTTTGAATAAAATTCAGCCATTTGGAAAAAACACAGAACCTGGTACATTGTCAGTCTTCATTCAGTGAATGAATGCTGAAGGCTTAACAAAAGGACTTTTTCTAAGAAACAGGAACTGAAGAAAATAAGGCCTGGTGGCCATTTAAATGCTACTCATTTATTTTTATATTTCATTTTTTAGGGGTAACATATAATAAAATTCAGAAATAATAAATGTACAACTCCATGAGTTTTAAAAATATATACAGCCGTATGCCAACTACACAATTATGATGTATATTGTAGAAAATTCCCATCACCCAGAAGGTTTCCTTGTACCACTTTGTGGTCAGTCCTCTCCTCGACTCTGGTGCCTGGTACCAGTGGTTCTTTTGCCTTTATAGAAATAAATTCATATAAATAGAATAATAATATAGTCTTTTGTGTCTGGCACCTTTTACTTAGTACATTGTCTTTGAGATTCATCCATATTATTCTATCAATAGCTCAAACCTTTTCTATTGCTGAGTAGTATACAATATTATAGATATATCACGATTTATTTATCCATTCACCTGTTGACGGGCATTTGAGTTGTTTCTAGTTTCTGTCCATTATTGATTAAATAGCTATAAACTTTGGAGTACAACTCTTATATTTTCATTTGTCTTGGATAAATACCTTGTAATGGGGTTGGATGTCCTGGTTAGTATATCCTTAACTTTATAACAAACTGCCATGTTTGCTTTGCAAAGTGGCTGTGCACTTCTACTTTCTTATCTGCAATGTATGAGAGTCCTAGTTCCTTCACATTCTCATCAACATTTGGTATTGTCAATCTTTCAGCCCTTGTATTATTTATTTTCTAGTGTTCTATCTAAGACAGCTTGGACTAACCCAAGGTCACAAAGATTTTTCTATTTTGATTCCTTGTAGAAGTTTTAAGGTTTTAGCCTTTATATTTAGGACTATGATCCATTTTGAGTTAAATTGTTGTGTAGTGTGAGGCAAGAGTTGAGGTTCTTTTTTCTTCCATATGGATAGCCAATTGTTCCAGCAGCATTTGTGAAAAGACTGTCTTTCCCCCATGAATTACCATGGTACCTTTGACATCATCCTTTTTCACAAAATCCCATCTGATCCCCTTCTAACCAATCTTTCCTCACTCAAGACCATCCTTCTCACTATGGTCAGGTTTAAGCTGAAAAATAATAATAATAATTAAAACAATAAAACCCCTGTAGTAGATTATATGATGCATTCCTCAGATCCCTCTTCAGGATGGAGACACTGCTTCCAACTGCTGGATGTATTGGTTGGTGATGGCTCACAGCTGTGTCCCTCTCCAGGAATTGCTCTCACCTACAGGAATCAAACTTGCCCAAGGTTACCCCTCCTCCCTGGGGTACAGCTTGCATCCAGTGACTTCTCAGTGTGGGTAAGAAGGCTTGGCTGCCTGGCCTCAAGATGGGACAAATCTGAAAGGCCATTTCAGCTTCAGAACTCCCCATGGGATCAGCTGCATCAGCTGCACCTGCGATGCATCTGCACCACGGTCTAACTTCCCCTCTTCCCACCCCTCCTTCCCTTCACTCCCTAACAGGTACTGTTCCCAAAACCATTCCCTGTATGAATTGCTGCATACAAATCACAGGGTTTCAGTGACTATTTCTTAGGGAGTCTGACCTTTGATAGTCTTAAAGCTGATTGCGTCATTTCTCTGCATAAAATCCATTGCCTGCAGACTAAAATATTAACTCAATTTGGCATATGAAGGCTTTCATAGGCTAGCTCCAGTCCTTCTCTCTCTCCTTGGCACCTCTGTCACCATTGACTTTGTCCATCAGGCAACTTCATATATCTATATCCCCAAATTCCCCATATCCATTTCTTTGCATATGGTCTTTTCTCTGCCAAGGATAAATTTTCCACCTTCTGTTAACCTTCTGTTCTGCCTTGGATCAGGTGTCACCTCCCTGGGAAGACTTCTTGTTTTTTCCCCACAGTACCATACAGCCCTTTATATAAGAATTTACTGTCTAATATTGAAACTTTCTTGTTTACCTGTCTGACTTCCTACTAAACTGTGAGCTCCTCTTGGCAGAGACTGGATCCTGGCCCTGCGCTATCTTCAGTGAATTATAGCTTTTCAATACAGCTTTGGTGAATGAATGAATAATAAATACCAAGATAAGCAGGGCACTGTAAAAAAGTATTAAACATTTGGAAATTTTTGCTATCCTTAGTTTCTGGTATCTTATATCTACAATATCATGTATCTTTTGTAACAGACTGTAATTTTTTTTTTAATCTTTTTTGAATTCTGGACTACCATGTTGACCAGCAACAAATCTAGACAAACACTGCAAGATGAAAGGAAATCCAAACCTCGGATCTTTAAAGTTAGTTCTGTTTATTAAGAAAAAAAAAGAAGACTGGAGAGGACTGGGGGTGGAAACACCAATGATTTCAGGAAAAAAGGGAGAGCGAGACAGAGAGACCTGATTAAATTGAATTGGCTGGTGAGAGACTGGAAATTTTCCTGCCATTCCCAAGAGGCTTATTTTTTATCTTTCTTTTTCACACTGTAAAGTGTCAAATTAAATTGCAAAGTTAATTCTCATCACTGAGGAAGGGATTCTAAATGTATTAATTAAGGATTACTGGGCATTTTAATTTTATTCATGAGAATGAAAACTTTTTAATAATTAAACAATTATTTGTTCTCTTTCATGTGTTTATTTTATTGTAGACTATTACAGGTTAACATCAGTACTTTCAACTGTAGGTTCTAGAGACTTGGGTGACTATTTTAAAATAAGAGCTGTGCTTATTGATATATTTGATGTCATCAGTTATGATACTGGAGTTCCCTTGAGAAATTATGTTCTTCTTTATTCGAGGATGAAGTCCTTAACAGGATGAGATCTTATCTTGCAGGAAACCATGAATTCACTGTGGAGAAGAATGATTTGGATTTTGTTCTGGTAGAACATGAAGTACCTTTTGAATTCTTTACTGTCTCTTTCAGTGATTTATCTTATGCATGAAAATAATCTTTAGCTTTTTTCAAAACAGATGAATCTGTCTTTATAGAAATTGAACAGTTGTTCTGCAAGAAAATCTAAGAAGAACAAATTGATTTCTTTTTGGTGAGGTAACAATGTAAAAACAAGGTAAAATAAAAATACGTACCTTTGACTAAAAAGTCAGGTATTTAAGGATTGTGTTAAAATTCTTATTTTCAACAGTGAGGCCTTCATTGAAAAAGTTGGAATTGTTGTCTTCTTTACAAATAAATGTTGAAGAGGTTGCAAATTCTAAATTATGAAAATGTAATCTGAAAATTAAATTATAACCAATTTAAAATTAAAGAATATGTTTATTTTTACAGATTTGCTTTGCCTTTTAACATTTAGTTTGGACCTCTCTGCTGCTTTCTCTCAGTGAATAAGCTACTCTAATTCATAGATAATATTTAAAAATATAACTGCATAGAAAGGAAACAACGTTGAAAATTATGGTGCTTCAAGCAAAACTAAATTATAGTGCTTCAAATGGCACCAACAATCAGAGATTTTTTTTTAATTAAATCATGGGTTTTTACTAACAAAATGCAAGCTTTAGCTTTTTATGTATGGACAGAGAAAATATGTGTGTAGACTCACATTGTCCCCTTGTCACCTTGATGGACAGAGATTATTATTAACAATAGTGTAATACAGGCATACAGAGAGTCTGGAATTCTGTCTCTGTTGAGATTTAGAGCCTGCCAGTGGGGAGCAGCTGTTTCAAATTTAAGAGGACAGGAGTGAGTTAGCGACATTTTGTGAGAAATAAATGAGCCCTCAGCACACATCAATTGCTGGTAAATTCAGAAAATGATTCTTCCTTGAGCAAGAAAGCAAGATAGGAAACACACCTGCAAAGACTTATTTTCAAAACAGAAAAGATATTGCTCTGGAGTTGAGGCATTTGCTGAAGTTTCTCCATTATTTTCACCTTTTCCCCCCATTTTTTTTTTCACTCAGAACTGTCTCCTGATTTCAACCATTCTCATAAAATCTTAGAGATTTTGATTTAAATAAAACAAGACCCAAAACTTCACAATTCAAAAATGTCAACTTCAATTTTAAAACCTAAGTAATTTTCCATGGAAATTTGCTCAACATAATTTTCTTCCTTTGGTCTATGCTTTCTTTTTTTTCCTGTGAAAATAACACCATTTTAAAAATAGTGAGACAACAAAAATCAAACTAAAACCACCAAAAAACAATACAAAATTATAAGAAAACTGAACAGTCCTTAAGCCATACCGTAAACAGCTGCTAATACCAGATTAAAAATATAGTATGTTTTACACTTTATCCTGTGGTTGGCATTCCAGAGAGTTGGTGAAAAGTTTTGAACAAACCTCTTCTTTAAGTCAATTGTGTGAAATGTTAAACTACAATGTTAAACTACTGTGATAGTTCTGGTATTTTTAAATATCACATAATTGATGTGAATGAGAAAATCTGTATTTTTTAATAAACCTAATTTAAAAGAAAAACAAATTTGTCCAAGTTGCCATTTTAATTTCCTGAAATAGATCCTTGTGTTGGTCACTTAACATCCTATAAACTGTTATTTCTTATTTTCTTGCCTTTAAATCATAATTCAAGAAAATTATAAAACAAAGAATCTATATTCAGAAATAAAGTAAAAACGCAGACAAAAATATAGGACAGTAATGTAGACTGTACTTAATATAATCAAAGATAGCTCTATGTCATAATTCACTTCTAAAATTAGATGACTGTCATCAAAACAGCTCCATGTATTTGTGATTTTCAACACTTTGTATAGGTTTTTGCCATCATCAGGAGTATGATACACACACACACACAGAAACCACATAGGCTAAGGTAAGTAAACTGAATTGAACTGATAAAATGCATTTTAGGTCACTTTCAGGGCACATAATAAAATACAGTCTTTTCTCAAATAAATCCAGCCCAAGCCTTATAAAACTACTGTGTTTTAGTAAAAAAAGATATACGTCAATTATTCCTTATAATGAAAGTTAAAGTTATAAACTTTAGGGTAGTAGGGAAGGAAAAAAAATTAATAATATTAAAATAATTCTTATTACCATGGTTTGTATTACTGCTTCCAAACATGCCATGAGGACGTGAGAAAAAGATCCTTTGTGATAATGATCATAAATGTCCAGTCGTTACCTCCTGACCACATAAAATGGAACCTAGAATTAAAACAACAACAAAAACAATAGGGAAAACCGCAGGGTGTCACTTCAGTTGTGTTGCCCTCATTTTGATGGTTTTTTCTTCCTATTGCTAATGGAATTGAAAGAAATTTGTCCTACACTATTATTTCTCTATAAAATTTGGGTCTGCCTATGGTCTCTACCTTATATAGCAAGATCGTTGGTGGTAGAGGATACATTTTTACTTTATTTATCTGCCAGTATTTTGTTGTGGATATGGAAGATCCTTAAAATGCAATTTAAAAAACACGCAAATAAATGATAACATGTCCTTATACTTAATCGCAAAGACATAGTAACAGCTGCTTTGAAGGGAAGGATTCAAGCAAAGCTAAATCATAGAAAATAGTTGCCAAATCCTTTAGCTGGTGCCTTGAAGGGGCAACATTATAACCTTTGATGTCTAGTTCAAGTTTTGAATCTGTGGGAGCAAAGCCTTAGAAGTCCTGAAACCCCAAACCATGGAAATCCAATTTTGACTTAAATAAAAAGCATTTTGTTGAAAATGGTTTCATACATTAGGAATCCTTGATGCATATCTTCTAGTAATTTGTCTTTAATCTTCTGGAAAAAGAAATAATTTTGATATAATCTACATCACAAAACATAAAGTAAGTCAAAAGTATGCAAAAGTAATTATTGCTATTAACTAAATGTTGGAGAATTTTAAAACTCTACAAAGAGATGTTTAATGAGACAGGATCAGCAACAATTTAAAAATTGCCAGAGTTCTGAAATGAACACTTATGCCTAGAAAAATCTAGTTGAATTAATATTAAATTTACCTATTGTTATGTATTTTAACTTCTTACAAATATTTTTAAATGTGTGAAATTAGAATTTGTATTACAGAATAAATGTTAATTTTTCAAAAAGTAGACTTACTTTAGATCTGTTGTGTGTTTATTCATTTAACATACATCAATCACATATTCTTGCCAGATATTGTGATATTGACTATATAGGAGAAAAATATTAGTAAGGCATTGGTTTTCAAGGATCTTTCAGTTCAATAGAGGCAATAAGATAGTAGGAAACATAATAATAATGATACAAGATATAAAACTCTAAGTATTGCTCAGTTTCAGTTATGAATATAAGTTCTGAATAAACATTTGGCAATTCAAACTTGACCATGTAGTTATAAGCCACAACCAGGTAGGTTTAAGTGAGTTATTATATACAATAAAGTTCTTAGAACATATGTAGTAAGCACTACAGATGTATTAACTAAGTCCCTTCTTTCTTTTCCAGCCTGGGCCCTCTCTGCCCGTGAACTCTCTATCCACAGAGTTTAACAGGGAGCCAACTTGCAAAGCAAAAACATGGTTCAGCCCCAGCATCATAAGCAAAGCATCAAAGGGTAGGTTTGGAACTAAAGGGTAATAGTTTAATAAATGGCATATTTACTATCATAATCATTACTATTCAACATTGTTTTGGAGGCTCTGGCTAATGCTGAAGGTAAGAAAACAAAATAATCAATATAAATACTGGGGGGAAAAGGAGACAATTCACTTTATTTGCAGATGATGGTATTATACCTAGAAAACCCAAGAAACTGTATTATTTTTTAAAATAAGAGAATTAGGTAAGGTGGCAGAATATAAGACAAATGTACAAATATCAATGGATCTTTCTTTCTCTGTATTTGCTGTATCAGTTACCTTTATGTAAAAAACAACCCTAATATTGCAGTGGCATAAAATAGCAAACATTTATTTCTCACTGACATTCCATGAGGGCTGAGGGTTGGTGTTGGGAGACGCTCTTCCATGAGTCTCTCATGTTCCTACATGTCTTGCTGGGTGTGCTAAGCCTTTAAGACCCTGATCATTTTTTACCCAGCCATTTCTCAGGGATGTGTCTGCAGTAAGCAACCTTGACAGAGGAGGTAATTTCTACCTTTGGGGCAAAGAGCAGGCTTGCTCACTGTTTGCTATGAAATGATGGGATTTCAAGGTCAGTGTTCCTCTCCTAGAATGCAACCTACTATGTTTTCAGGCATCTACATGGACCCCTTCACATGTGTGGGAATGTGGGAATGGAGACTCAGGGAACCCACACAAACATGCTGACACTCTGGCTACTGTCTTTTGTCTCTGACCCAGGAGTTAAGTGTTTTCTGTCAGCATCGATGAAACTGGCAAGTTAACATCTTAGCTTGAAAGTAAGGTAAAATATGAGACTCTTCACAATTCTTGACAGTTGGCTGCCGCTTTGCTCCATGCTATAGGTTGGCCACAGGTCTGCTTTGCAAGCATTCTTGTTCCAGGATCTAGTCCAAAGGTGCAGCCTCTACTTGGACGCTTTAATGCCGGAGAACAGAAGCTTGAGAGGCCAAGTACATCACACAATTAAATTTAAAGCTTCTGTCTGGATGTGTTTATGTCATACCCATTCACATTCATTGGCCAACACAAGTGACATGGCCACCTCAAATGGGGATAGGAAGTATGCTTCGTTCCAAGAAGATATTGCAAATTATATCTAACATAGATGTATAATCCACTTACCATAGAGGGAGTAGATAATGATCAATAATACAACCTACCATCCCAGCAATAACCGGTTATATGTAACAGGAAAATAAACTCTTTTTCAAAACAGGAAAAATAACACCTATAAAGAGAATAAATTTAACAAAAAATCACAATATCTTTGTGAAAACCCTTTTTTCTTTTTTTTAAAGATTGGCGCCTGAGCTATCAACTGTTGCCAATCTTCTGGGTTTTTGGGGGGTTTTTTCCTGCTTTTTCTCACCAAATCTCCCCAGAACATAGTTGCATATTTTAGTTGTGGGTCCTTCCAGTTGTGGCATGTGGGACACCGCCTCAGCATGGCCTAATGAGTGATGTCATGTCCGCGCCCAGGATCCGAACCGGCGAAACCCTGGGCCGCCCAAACGGAGCATGCGAACTTAACTACTCGGCCACGGGTGGGCCCCAAAAACCCTTTTTTCTTGAAAGACATAAAACCTCAACAAATGAATGTATGTCATGTTGCTAGATGGAAATATAGTATGATGAAACAATTCCTTCTCCATTTTAATGTAAATTGAATCAAAATCTTAGTTTTTGGTGTTCTTTAAAATGAAAATGAATTATATGGACCAAGGGATTAACCATAGAAACTAAATGATAAAGCAAGTTGCAGGAAAATGTGCAATATAATTCTATTTTTATAAAATAAAACACTACATATTCGTGTAAATATGAATCTATGTCTTTGTAGGAGCAGAAAGAATAGGGTAGATAGATAACTTGATCTACCTCAGTGGGATGAGTTTGTAAGCGACAAGGGGAATAATTCCTTTTTCTTTTTATATCTCTGTATTGTTTGACAACAGAGTTTAATCCAACAGCAAATAAGAACAGAGAATCATAAAACAAATATTTGGCTTATTGGCCTCATATGAGGGGAAACTAGGCAGTCACCTCTGCCATCAGCATCACTCTACTCTTCAAAACCAGCTTGGCACTCTTGAAAAATACTTCTCATTAAAGACAATTTTTGGAGGAGCCGGCCCCGTGGCCCAGTGGTTAAGCTCGCACGCTCCGCTTCCGGGACCCAGAGTTTCACTGGTTCGGATCCTGGGCAGGGACGTGGCACCACTCATCAGGCCACACTGAGGCGGCATCCCACACGCAACAACTAGAAGGACCCACAACTAAAATATACAACTATTACTAGGGGGATTTGGGGAGAAAAAAGCAGAAAGAAAACAAAAAGAAGATTGGCAACAGTTGTTAGTCAGGTGCCAATCTTTAAAAAAAAAATTAAAAAACAAAACAAAACAATTTTTTCCTATAAGACAACTGAGGATGGCAGCTAAATACAAATGTGATGAGGCTCACTTATACATCAAGGTTAGATCCAAGTTTATTCCAAACAACAAGGATTCAACTTAAAAACAATAATCAAAGGAACTCTATTTCAGCTTTAATAACATTTAAATCAGATTTACACAAATCTTTTTTCTTTCTTTCTTTCTTTTTTTTGAGGAAGATTGGCCCCAAGTGGACATCTGTTGCCAATCTTCCTGTTTTTGCTTGAGGAAAATTTTCCCTGAACTAACACCTGTGCCAATCTGCCTCTATTATGTGGGACACCACCACATCATGGCTTGATGAGCAGTCTATAGGTCTGTGCCTGGGATCCAAACCGTGAACCCCTGGCCACTGAACTGGAGTGTGCAAACCCAACCACTACACCACCAGGCCAGCCCCACATAAACTTTATTTTTGTATAGGTAGATCTTATTATTAGAGTGCAATTCTCTGCAACCTATAATATTAGATAGTATCGGAATGTATTAAGAAGAAACCATAATGGCTGTGAAGACTTTGCATAAAGTAATCCTTTTAATCACTGGAGGCCCCAACTTCACAACACTGGAGAAATTCTCAGGGAACTATGCATTGTGAGTACTGCTAGCAGTTTATCAGAGAGGATATTTTGAAGCTGTTCTGGAATCTTTCTTTCTCGCGTGCTGTAGTCAGACATTAGAATGTCTCACCTGGTGACACCACACTTTGAGTTTTGCAAAAGATCAAATCCTTGCTTTTTCTTACCATTAGTTTGATGCATCTTATGAGTGCCCCCAAGAACCATGTGCTAAACCTTGTGTTTCTGCGTGGTTTGTGGTTAAAGGTGGTGTGGAGGCAAGGAAGCTGTTTCTCAAGCCTTTGGGCCTACAACCAAACCTAATTGTGTCTCTGAAGCCCTGTTAAAATTCTTCTGAACAAATGAGATTAAAAAGAATTGGTAGAAATCTGCACTGATGATGCTCCAGCAGCATGGAATTCATAGTGAGGAGTTCGGCAGGGCAGGAAAATCAGAGTTATTCAGAGCCTGCCCAGGAATCCGTGGGAATTATTCCTACTATTACCAAAGGAGTCAACCCCATAAAAAGTGCTAGACTATGTGCCTTACTGAGTGAATACTTGAATGTGCCTGATGAAGTTGTTGTGTCCTATCCTCAAGTTTATTAGTTATCAAAAGGAAAGATACTTAGCTGAAGACTGCAGGAGCCTTACTTTTAGAACATCAAGGAAGTTACCAATTACTTCAAAGGTTTGAAACTAACAACTTTCATTGGTGCTTGGCGTATTTGGCAGCTTGGTTTGGAATTTTGTATATGGAACTTGGAATTTTAAGAGATAAACAGGAATATCAATGCATGTTAAGTATACTTCAGGCAATTATAACCAAAATCCAGCTACAGGGATAGCAAATTGATGTTAAAAAATGGTCCCTTCTCCTTCTCACTTAATTTTTGAAGCTGATTTCAGGGAAAAAATATAAAATATCAGCTAGTCTTCCTGCAAGATAAATTCAGGTAATATTTTCCTGATATTGTGGCAGAAAATTCCATTTGGAAGTTTGGGAGGAAATTTTTACTGCTAACGTTTCGTAATTGCCAAATGGTCCCCAAGAGGAGATTTGAGAAATCAAATTTGATTTCATTGTAACTTCCAGAAAATAATTTGGAACAATTTTGGGTAAAACAGATTTTTATTTTACCCAAAATAAGTGAGCAGGCCTTGCAGCCCTCATCCGACTTTCATTGACTATGTTTGTGAAACTTTTTTCTTTAATTTTTGTATTTCTGGCTATGAAAACAAAGCAGCATGATAGGCTCGATGTTAAAAATGGCCTGTTTTGTGTTCTTGCTTCCAAACTCCCTTCCAAACTCTTGATGCCAAAGAAAGCTTAAGAGCAGGCTCAATATGCACGCAAAAAATTAAATCTTGCTTCTAAAATGCAATTGCTTTATGTATTTTAATTGTGATATTCAATTAATTCTAGAATTTATAGTGGAAGCAAAGGAAACCATGGTTTTGAATAAAGAGAGTAGGTTAAAATGGTTCCTGCCTCGTTTTTTGCTACTTCAGGGAATATACCTTTCTCTGTGGCAATACAGAGCTAATTGCTAGTCCCTGTCTTCACTGGGTATTTTATGCTCATATGCCTTCTCAGATTATGCTTTCATCCCCTAAAATTCACTTTTCCTCAATTTATCTGCTAAGCTAATTCCTCTTTGTCTTTCAAATCTCAAATCAAGTAAGTCACTTGCTCTAAAGAGCCTGGTTCGAAGGGAATGGCCTTTCTTCCATCCTCCACAGCGCCCTACCCCACCTTCTGTCCCTGCATTTTCCACAAACTGTGTACTCCATGATGCCCAGGAACATATTTTCTTTGATTTTATGTGTGCAGCACTTCTCAGAGTGTCTGCTGCATGCTAGTCTCTCAATATATGTTGGTTGTCCAATACTTGTAGATAAATATATGCAGGTATTCATGTCAGAGAGAATAACTAGAGAAGCATCAATGATTAACTAGGTGGTAGTGATAGTGGGCAGTCAGGAAAACATTTACAGAAGAGGTCTCGCCAAACAGGATTCTAAAACTAAATAGGCTATGCCATATAGAGGGGTAAGGTGAAGGAAGCTTGAGGGGAGAGAATCTCAGATGAGGAAAGAGTGTGTATAGGAAGGAGAAAGGAAGGAAAAAAGGAGAGAAGGAATGAGGGAAAACGAGAGTGAAGGAATTAAGCAAAGAGACAAAGAAGAATGAGGAGGTTTCAGGCAATATGGAGCAGTGGGGACTGTGGTAAACTGGAGGGTACATGCCTCATTTAAAGAGGGGAGCCATTATCAGGCTTTGATAGATTCTTTTCATGTGGGAATTTGGAACCTAATGTTATCATTTTTTTAAGAGAAGCTAGAAATTGCATATGAAATCTCCCATTTTTTGGACACTGGTAAGTAACTTGGTCTTAACATAGGCTAGAAACACACATCCTTGAGCTGACTTTGTCTAACGACTTCTGTTTTGTGCCGGTAACAGGAAGCATGTAAACTGTGGAGGACAGGCTGTCTTGACACACCAGGTCCGTGGTCAGGTGGTGGTATGGGAATTACGTAGGAACATCCAATTTATCTCTGTGGCATTTCCTCATGAGTGCACTTTCTTATGAGAGTGTGTCCTCGTTGCTGTCATTCTCTATCAGTGTGAGAGCACTGCTGAATTTGTGGGGAACCCTGGGAAATTTCACACTCCTGAGTGAAATGGAAAGATCTGGAAAAAATCACTCTAGATAGTTTAATTTCACATTATAAATAAATCACTAAGGGAGAAGATGAAAGGGAAACAATAAAAGGCCCAAGGACAGAAGTTTTGGGGAACACTTACATTTAGAGCAGATAAAAAGGGAGAAAGGGAAGAAAAATAGAAAGAAAGGGAAGTTCTAGTGAGGCAGAATGAGGAGAGTTTGCCATGGAAGCTGAGGGAGTAAGGCCAATGAGATCATTTACTACAGTTATGCTGAGGTTATTTAGCACATTTGTTTTTATTAATAAAATGACATGAAAAGTAATTTTAATGACTATTAAATTATTTCTTCAGCGTTCTTTTGTGTGTAGGTTCAAGAGTTAACATTCCCTGACAACACGGTCTGAGAAAAGAGATTTGAGGCCAGTTTCACATCTGCTTTACTTTAACCTTTCTCCACAGGAAAACGGTCCTGATGACTTTGCCCAGTTTTTAAACTTGGAATTGTCTTACATGGAACTGAAAAGCCCTCGCACACAATGAGATTAATCTCACGGTGTTGAAACTTTTGGAAACCTGGCATGGAATTTTCTTCGTAGATTTGAAATTCAACTAAGAGAGATCTACAATTAGTAAACAAATATGGGGAAGTGTTCAACCTCATTAGCGATCCAAGATATACAAATCAGAGCAGCAATAAGATAACCTTAATAGTTTGGAATAGTGCTGGTTTCTAGTGCTGGCTGCCTTGCTGTTACTTCTACTTTGAAATGTTGCTGGAGGTAGTACAATTGAGACAAACCCTATAAAAAATAATTTGGCAATGCATTTCAAGAACCACAAAATATCCTGGATCTGTATTTTTGAAAATGAAATTGGAATCTACAAAATAAGAAAAAAACTACATGCATAAGAGTTTTTGTGTCACCTTTATTTACAAGATAGTCAGTGTACCTGGAACTGCTGTTAATTAGTTCAGTAGATTGTCTGAGGTTTTGTGTCCCTTAGAC
The DNA here is from genome assembly GCF_041296265.1 of Equus caballus. Taxonomy (NCBI): domain Eukaryota; kingdom Metazoa; phylum Chordata; class Mammalia; order Perissodactyla; family Equidae; genus Equus; species Equus caballus. The sequence goes on along the minus strand of NC_091712.1, from coordinate 18,074,415 downwards.
GCAGAGCCTGCGATGGGGATCATTGTGCAGTGATTTCGTGAGAGTGCTTGCAGGTAAAACCTAGGAGCGAGTGAGGGGTCCAGGATGGGGCTGAGGAAGAAACGAGGTGAAAATGAGGGTTCAGATGAGATCTAGTTTCAGCCCAAGCCCAGGGGGAACTCTGGAGTGTGAAGAGCCCCATAACATTGTCCCACCTTGAACGAAGGGCCTGGCCTTTTGCACAGTGCCAGTCTTTGGAGGAGCATCATCTCTAGGGGGAGAGTGTAATCTTTCCTGCATTTCCAGGTGAGGCAGCTCCTGTCAACCCTGGAGAAGAGTTCAGTTCAGAGCACCTGGAGGATGGACCCACTGGCCTGGTAATGGAGGTCTGCACTCCTCACCTCACCGGATTGGAGAATATGATTGATGTGTAGAACCCAGTTCAATTTATGAAGTCTAGTGTTCACCCAGGGCAGATCTCCTGAACTTCAGTTAGGTTTACCAGCCTAACCTTATCCCTTCGTCTTCTGGGAACAGCGTGCCCCTTTATCTGAAAATTGCTTCTTCCAGCGGGAGCTGCTAGATTGTTTCTGCAATATATCCCATCTCCTCTCCACTCCGCCTTCTACCACCACTCTGGCCGTAGATGAGAACCAGAAACAAAAAGGAGACCTTGGTATGTGAAAGGCAGAAGTGTGGCTTTTATTGGTTCAAAAGTTGGGGAGTATGTCTGTTTTTCTTGTTAGTGCCAACCCAGTGTGTCACAGTAACAGACGGGTGAGTCAGCAGCTTGTCCAGTCTCCTTCAGGAGCATCTGTCCTGTTCTGCTTCAGGCTGTGGAGTGTGTGACTTTTAACCTAGAACCCTTTGAATGGCACGGGTGGTGGAGAATTAGGCTGTTCTCCACATATGGTCTTCTCAGCTTTAGTTTCCACTTCTAATCTTTTTGTTTATCTTCCAGGGAATTTTGAAGAGAAATTGGGAGGAATCTTAAAGCTAGCAGGAGTGGCCAGTCTTCTGCCAAGTTCATTCAGAAGAGTTTTTAAGTGGAAAAAAAAAAGTATTTGCCCATTTGAGAACTTTTTTTGAGAAGTCTTTTAAATTGATGTCTTTTTACTAAAGACTTCCTGTTTAAACCAGATACTCTTATTTCTACCTACACTTTAGAAATGAGTGATAAATATGCAAATTAAAAAGTAATAAATGAAAATCGCTGAGGTTTTTTCCACCTAAAGCCTTAAAAATATTCAAGAGATGAAAGCATTGAACACAGCCTGAGATGACAGAGAAGCACAAAAATGCAGGAAGACCTGATGTGGCCAAGTGCTTATGTTCTAGTTCAGATCCCTGTTCTACCACTGAACGTCTGTGACTTTGGATAAGATCTTCCTAAGCCTCAGTTTCTTCAACGATCTAATGGGAGTGGTATTTCTTTCCTCCCTGGGCAGCGTGGTGGTGGAGAGGGCAGGGAGGTCTGTCTTTTAGGTTCTCAAGTCAGACCGCCTGGCTTTCAACGTTGACTTCCCCTCGCACTAGCTGTACAACCTTAGGCAATTAGCCCTTCTGGCCTCAGTTTCCTTTCCTGAAAAATGAACGTAATAAGAGTACTTACCTTCTGGGGGTGACTGAGTCAATACCACTGAAATGCTTAGAAGAATACTTGACACACAGAAAGCATCAAAACAACATTGGCTGCTAATTTGTTGGAAATTTTTATGACTTTTAAATAATGTTTGTAAAGAAAGTAAATATGTTCAATAACTTCTCTAACAAGGATTTGATCTGCATGTATTTCATAGCATGGGGGGTTATTCTGTATGCACATCAGCTAAGTTTTCCAGTTTGATGTCATCATGATTTAGAACAAATGAATCACATATCACATGACAAGACAATGGAGGCCTTCTATGTGGAATATTGACAGATAGATCTCTCTAAGTTCATATTATTAATATGGTGCATCTTCTTTCTTCATTTCTTTTTCAAGGAATATAAAATATTCTCCTATCTTAGCATGATGGGTCGTACTGACACCACTGAAAACAAAACAGTCACTAAGAAACAGGTTTTAATAAAATTTGCCCTCCTCTTTAAGAATGACAAGAATGGAAGGAAGAGAGGGAGGGGAGAAGAGAGAGAGAGACTGTGAAAGTGAACAAATGGGGCATAAAAATAAAACAAAATAAAGTAGTTTCATAAAAATATTACCAATATGTGGCTCAGAGACTGAAGTCTAGATGGCGTCTCCAATTGAACTGAGAAACTGATCAACTCTGAATCGATGCGACCCAGGATGAAGGAGTATTAGAACTCCATCCCATCTGCAGTCAAATGAACATCTATGTTTTCTTTTTGGTAATTTCAAGACTTAAAGTGAGAACTTGAAATCCATTTACAAAGATAATGTAGACACATAGAAAGTTAGTGTTGAAATGTGTCTTCAAGGTAATGATAATGATACAGGTGTTTCTGCTCTAATGTGCGATGTGTTCTCTTACAAGCCTTTGTGCTCTGCAAAACCCCGGCTAAAGTAATTGAATTTATAAAGAAACAAGGTTGGAACAGGCTACTTGAAACTATGCAACTTTGTAACCAGAGCAGTATAAAAACAAAAATTGGTTCCTGGAACAGTAACTCAGGAGCCCAGTTAGGCAGCTCTCAGAGAGTCTAGAAGATGCCTCAGTGAACAGAACGGCAGTGCTGGCAACATTTCCATTAGAACGGAGCTGGCAGGGCTGCAACAGTGCAGGTAGGAGAGGCTGGGGGCTGCCATGAAGAAGGTGGCCCCCAGGGCCCAGCTACCTGGCGCGCCATGAGAGCCACAAAAGGCTAGGCTTTCCTTCCCGGGGAGGGTGCCCCAGAGGCTGGCGATGTTTATTTCTTTAAAAATACAGTTTATAGGTTCCTAGTGCTAGTGTGGTACTCAGGCTGTTTTCTTTCTCCTTTTCTGCTGAAGGTTATAATTCTATCGCTGCTGTAACAGTGCCCCTTGCCCGGAAGAAGATGATGAACCAGTGCAATTTTCTGGTCCTGCTAACATCATTCCCTATTGATCAATTTCATTGTGAGTTAACTTACATTGTAGGTTATCAAATGTGACCATAATGGTGTTCAGAAATTTTATACATTTTTTAAAAAATTATGAAGCAACTAAGAAATACATTGGTTTTGGCTATCTGAAAGAGAGCTACAGTGTGAATTAAAGTGTTGAGGATCTTTGAGGGAACTGAGAAATAAACACAGGAATGAGGGAACTGGAGGCAAAATAGTAATAGTAAGGCTTAATACTTAGACAATGTCTAATACATTCTGGCACATTCTAAATGCTTTGTATGGGTTAACCCACTTAATCCACACAGCAGTCCTTATAAAGTAGATTTTTACTACCTCCCTTTTACAGATAAGGAAACTGAGGCACAGAAAGATTAAATCACTTGCCCCGGGTCATGTAAGTGGTAAATTGGGATTTGAATCCAGGCCTCCACTCCGGAGGCTGCACAGGTATCTGCCACACAGAACAGCCTTTCCAAAGGTTGCAATGGCTGCACTTGGAGCTGGGGCTCTGCCTCCAGTCTCCGGGGGGAAGTCTGAATTAGGCAGGCGAAGCTCCTCAGACGTGGGCAGAGACACAAATTAAGAGGGAGCAGCTGTGGGGAAGTTTTTGTTACCCGAAGAAGGAGGAAGGGAGAGTGTGCTGGACAGACAAACACCACAGCTCCCTGGGCTGGTCCACTTGTGTGCTGTCCTCTACCGCTTCTTGTTCTTACAGATGTCAGCCCCTCAAGTCCTGTGCTTTTCCATACTTTCATATCAGCCCTGGCTCCTGGGAGGAGGAGAGTGAGGCCTGATTTTGGTTAAAAAAAAAAAAAAAGTAGACGCTGGAGGAACAGTTGGACTGTTTCTCTAAAATATAGAGATGGGGCTTTCTGGGCATCTTTGGGAGTCCTAAAATCCAGCATTAGCATTGTCCCAATTTCCTTTCTCCACGGGAGGTGGGGCAGGGGGCATGAAATGGATAAATAACACACTGGAGGGGCCACCTGGTGACCCAGCAGTTAAGTTCACGCGTTCCGCTTCCCGGAGGCCCAGGGTTCGCCTGTTCGGATCCCGGGTGCAGACATGGCACCGCTTGGCAAAAGCCATGCTGTGGTAGGTGTCCCATGTAGAGAGTGGAGGAAGATGGGCATGGATGTTGGCTCAGGGCTGGTCTTCCTTAGCAGAGAGAGGAGGTTTGGCGGGTAGTTGGCTCAGGGCTGATCTTCCTCAAAAAAAAAAAAAAAACCACACTGGAAGGGGAAGAAGGACTGTCGAAGAGAGAGCCCAGGAGTGCCAAGGAGGGTCAGCCCTGGGATCGGAGCATCAAGGGTTTGGGAGGTCCCAGAATATCCTGGAGCGTCCAGGTTGTCATCCAGGCCTGGCTCCAGTTACGGGCAGAGGAGCCTGAGGAACGCAGTGGCCTGGACCTGGGACTTAACATCCAAGGGTCTCTGTGTGCTCATTTTACCCTCAGCCTGCTTCCAGCTGTTTCCAACTTCAAAAAGATTAAAGGATTGTTGCTTGCTTCGGGAGCTGGAGAGTAGGAGGCGATTTATGGTTGATCCCAAGGCTTAGGAGCCAGAGAAGGAAGGAAACCTTGATCCCAAGAAACAGGTGGGTAACATGGAAATCAAAACAATGGGACAAGCCCAATAATTCTTGGAAAAAATTACTTGACCCAAGGCAAAGCGGCAGCCCAGAGGACGGCCATCTGGAGGCAGAGCCCCCACAACGACCCCACTCCCATCCTGGGGGAGTCCCTTCTCTAGGAGCCGCTCACCAGGTACTGGGAGTAGCAGATGGACTTCTGTCATCTCGGAACTGTGGGGAGACCCAGGAGCCCCTGCAGCCTTTGCTCCGGAAAAAGAGACTGGAATCCCATGTGAGAACTGGAAGGCATTTTCTAAAAGAAATACTAAAGTGTATAAACACAACATAACAAATTAGAAACATGCGAAGGACCAGTTTTAGTTCAATCCAGTTAAATGATGAGGCAAATGGGAAAGATAAAGGATGCAACAGGAAAGGTGAACTCACATGTGTTGGAGGTGATTCTTGAGCCACCAGGGATGATGTTTGGCCATGAATCTAGGGCTGGTGCTCAGGAAGTCCGTGTTTAACATTCTCTCTCTCTTCTGAGACAGAGATGGGAGGTGGGAGAGAGTTTGGAGATAGAAGGGAAGAAGAACCAGCCACGGTCTAACCCGGGAGTTAGGCACTCAGGTAAACGAGTCGGCAGATCAGGGTTATGTGGGTATCTCCCAGGTCGCGTCCCCTCCGACCGTGAGCATCAGATTCACCCGGTGTCCCAGTTAACAGGGCAGACTCCCGGGCTGCTCCCCAGACCTGCTAACCCAGGACTTCTGGGGGTGAGACCCAGGAATCTGTATTTTAACAAACACTCCAAAATTTGACGTTTTTCTATATATTAATACTGGAGAACCACTGGTTTAGGTTTTATTATTTATTATCTAGAAATTTGGGTGCTTGGATGATAAATGAGAACAACAATCCAATTGTTTTCCAGAACTTTGAAGACTGAGTATCTGTGAGCAGGCCATAGTGTTATAATTGAATAAACCTCTTTACAATTCAGTGTCCCCAACTCCTATGATCGCTATTTTGCTGCATGGTAATTAGGCATAAACTTGCATCTGTTTTCCTAAATATTACTTTAAAACATTTCCAACCCAGCATTTCTGCAGTCAGCAGGAGACAGAGAAGCATGAGATGGAAGAAAGTTGTAAGGACACAGCTAGAGAACACCAGCTGTTGCTAGCACAGGTCCAGGAGGTTAGGTGTGCTGTTTCCTACAGCTGGGATGCCAGAGAAAGGAGAAGTCTTAACTAATGTCTGTCTCTCCTGGATAGAAGCTGGAGCCAGCCACAAATTGGCTTTCCTGTCCTATAGGGGTGTCCCTTTAAAGCCCTAGCCCCCTGATTGCCTCCTGGAAGCTCAGCACACTCATCGTTGGACTTCTCAGGGCCCTGCTGCTCCCTTTCCATGGCCTCTCCGGAGAGGGGAGGATGGTGGGTCAGCCAGCATGAGAGTACAGCAGTGAAGAGATATGCAGGAGGAGTCACGTGCTAGGAGGGGAGAGCCAGATGCTGTCCAGTCTAGACCTCTCATTTTGCTGGAGACAAATGAGGCTATGAGAATTGAAGTGACTTACCTGAGGGCTCAGGACTCATATGGGACAGCTCTGCACCTTGAACTTGAGTTTCCTAACTCCTACACGCTGCTCCTCCTTCTCCAGCGTATGTCTGAGTTGGTTTAGCTCTGGTTGGGCAGAATGCGAGTAGGTGACTCGGGGAGATTGTATGGTAGGCACAGCTGGGCCTGTGAATAGCCTCTTGCCCTTTCCCACTCCCTGGGCACCAGATTGCCCCTCCTAGGGATCACACCATTTTATTGGCATAGTCAAATCGCAGCTCACTTAGACTCTGTATTGATGGAAGGATCTGAAGTGCTTGTGAAAGCAACATCTCTTACTCTCCATTAGCTGATTCTGGAACATCACTTTTTTGACCCCCATTTGTTGTTTTCTAGCAAATGTTCTTAACCACTGTGGCCAAGGGGACCAAAATTAAATTCCAACATTGCTTTTAGTAACTTGAAAGGCTGAGGTAATGTAGCTTGGAAATAAAGCGAGGTTCTGGGGACAGACGTGACTACACTCAGTCCAGCCAGGCTCAATTTCCATGTGCTGAGGTAATCTGCATGGGCTGGGAACTTCCTGGGAGACTAGATTCTCGGCCCCTGTCCATAAGGACTGTGTTTCCAGAGAAGTTTATGGGTTGTACCGGCGTGTCCTCAAGTCTGTCAGAACCTTTACACTTCAGAATAGCCCTGAAGAGTCTGACAGAGAAATTTGGGGAAAAATTAATCAAAGCCCTTGTTACTTCTCCACCCAGTTGCCAAGTGTCACAGGAAACCATGAGGGCACATGTTTAAAAAAGGCCCATCTGCTGTTCTCTATCGGTGACCTTCATTTCAGCATGACTAAGTGGATGTGAAGGTGTCTAGCTGTCAGTTGAAACTGGTCCTTTACAAGAGTTTATCCTCAGTCTGAAAACTCCCCAGGACGTCACAAGAGTGTGCTTAGCTCCTGTCAAGAGATACTCCATTGCTCTACACGGGAAAGAAAGGCCTTCGAGCGCAAGTGGTTTCTCGCCAAGTGCGAGCAATTTGGCAAGTTTACCAGGGCAGACAATTCTTCTGAACGTTGTCCTGGAATGGTGAAAGCTTTGACTCTAACGGTCTTATCCAAGAAATCCCCAAAGGTCCCACACCATCAAGAACTCTACATTTTTCTTTTTGGAGCAGATAAATGATCCTGTCAAGAATAGACCCCAAGGTTGCTAGGAGAAGAGAACAAAATTTCTAGTAGGAATTTAGTCATCACTTCACTCCTTTGCAAGAATGAAGGGAGAAAAAGGTGTTAGTGGCATGTAACCAAATATAATAGCTTCAGCTATGTGAAACCCTTTATACATCTTGGAATTTCTGAAGCTAAAGTTGTCTATGCCAAGATACACTTGGGCAATACAACCTGAGAAAACAAAGTTTTAAATAAAGCCTTCTGACATCTTTTTCTAATGACACATGCAATTTTGTAATATACCCAGCTTACGTCTTTCCTTCCAGCTGGGGAGAGCACAACACCATACACGTCTGGCCCCAAACCAGGAGGAAAGTTGGGCTTGGCCTCACCCCTCGATTCTCCGTGGCAGCTGGTCCAAGAGGCCTAGACACAGACAGAGAATTAATACATCACCCCCTTAAGCCAGGAGGTTTGGGGGACTTGTTCCTGATCCCTTGGTTTCTAAATATAAATACATGCAAAGACGGGTTGGGAATGGCTGATGCTGTTGTGAAGTCATTCTGGACCCAAATGAAGGTAGGATGAGCTATCCTTCATGTTTCAGAATTTACCGAGGAAACCCAAAGTCATCTTTCTGTGGGCTGATCACAGGAAGATCTCCATTTTAACTACAAGAGCCAAACTCAAAGTTAATATGATTTTCTACAGTTTAAATCTTCTAATTAAATACCTGAATTTGTTTTTTGGAAGAAAGAAAGCAGAACATTTATTTCGGTCATAGAAATAACCATATCTTTGGCTTGTATTAAAGATTGTTGGTCTCCCAAGCTCTGTTTGAAATTCACAACATGGGAATTGACAGAATTTTCATAAAAGCAATTGAAATTACAGCATCTCCATGAACTCCCAGGGTGTACTTCTATTAACAAAAGATGTTTTGCTTTACTCACACCTGCTCGGCTCTCTGTGGGGGCTCAAGCAATACACATTCCAATCGAGCAGCGTCAATAAAATCAAATAAAAATTAAGTTCCAAGGAATGAAACGGAGATATACAATATTACCACACAAAGTGCATTTGAAAAGGAGCTGAGCTATTGGAACTGGCTTTTTAACTAGAAAATTCTTATAGAAAAATAGATTTTTCAACCATAAATCATACGATTTTGACTGTTGAATTCTCTGACAGCTTTAACACAACTTCCCCATTTCTGTGTGTGTTTGTGTGTATTCGTGTGTGAGTTCGTGTGTTTGTGTGTGAGTTCGTGTGTGTTGTTCATGTGTGTGTGCATGTGTGTGAGTTCGTGTGTGTGTTGTTTGTGTGTATGCGCGCGTGGGAGGGGAAGAGACAGGGATGGGGAATGTTTGGAAGAGGTAGGAGAAAGGATAAAATAGAAATTTCTTTTTTCTCTTCGCGTGTTCCTGGAAAGAATTAGGGGGCTGTCACAAAGTCTGCCTGAAGTAATGTGTTTATGCTCATTAGATTATGGTCTTAAGAAAAGAAAACTCATGTTTCTTTACTCTGAGTTCATGAAATCCCACTTCTCTTAAGAGATGTTCTGTCTGTTGGGAAATAAGGTAAGAACTTAATTCCCTCTAATTGCCAACACATTCTTATTTATACACAATATCAGTATTTCTAAGGTTTTGTTATTGTTTTTGTTCTGAGAGTCACAAAACATCTAAGGAGCTCTCTCTATGCAGAGTCTTGCATTAACAGTCACCCTCTCTCCGTACACACAAACGCACAGTGGCCACATTGAATTACAAGTAAAAGGCAAGGTCCCTTGCCTTTAAAGAGATTACTCCTTTGGGGGAGCATACATGAGTGACAGGAAAATTTCGTTTGTGAGAGGGAGAAGTTCCTTGTTATTTACAATTTTCTGGCTGCTTTCAAAGGAAGGAGGATCTTAAAGGGGGCCCTTTGCAGAGAGAAGTGATGGGTGTGAGGATGGCAGATGGGGGAGCCTTTGGGGAGTGAGCACTATGTGGGAAAAGAACACATGGGATGGTGGGGAGGGTTGGGGCACATCCTGGGAGCAAGAAAGGCTGGCTCAGAGCTGTAAAGGGGAAGGAAGGAGAGCCAGGTGAGGCCCCTGTGGCCGAAGAGAAGCTCTGGGAGGGGAACAGAGATGTCCAATGGGGACTTTTACTGATTTTTCATTCATTCACTTGTTCAAACATCTTTACTAAGCACCTACCATGTGCCAGGCTCTGGGCTGGATAGTGGAGGTGAGGCAGACACTAACCCTCCAGAACCTGCAGTGAAGCATCTCACTTCTCACTGAGGCCTCTTGCAGGGGATTTTCTCTTGGAGAAAGCAGGGAAGTGCTCCGAGATGTTGCCAAGACCAGCTTGGGGTGAGAATCCAGGAGGCTGCCAGGGAGGACAGCCACACCTGCCTTACTCACATTTCAGAGGGGGTGTCCGTAAAGGAAAAACCCAATGAGTTGGCTCTTACTTGTCCCAACTGACTTGGTGACCAAGAATTGTAAGTATCCAAGTGTTGGAAGAACATACACAGCTGCTCAGGAATGTGGAGGGAAGGAAAGCGTTTGCTTTGGACGGTGTTAGTCACTTCTCAGTGTGTTAAGGTGGTTTTATTTAGTTAGCTTTTTCTTTCCCCTTGGTCTGCAACAGTCTCTGGGGTTTAAACTCCAGAGCAACTTTTCTCAGGGAGGTGTCCCAGCAAACTGGTGGGTTGGAATGAGTCGTGAGGGGTCCAATAATTTCTTACTAATAATAAAGTTCTGATAGTGTGCAAATGAAGCCATCATAATTTTTAAAGTAAATATTGTGGAAACTCGGATACTTAAAAAGGCCGCCCCCATAAAAGTCTCAGTCTTCTCCATTGCAGTGACACATGTGACAGTTTGTGTTTTCAGGCATGACCCAATGGGTGTTCCCAGCTTGGTGGCTGCAATGCCACCCCTTTCCATCCCATTCAAGAAGAAAATGCAAGTGAACGTGAGAGACATTATTATCCCTTAATTCTAGTTTTGGGCTCAGTGGAAAGAGCACTGTGATTGATTGATAATGTCTGCCATGGATATGGGAAAGTGCTGTGGCAGTGCTTTGCTGGGATTTGCCATTTCAGGGTTAGATCACTTCTGTGGGTTCCATGGAGTTGTAGCTCTTTAGTTTGTTTTATGTTGTAGTCACCTGTTCTAGTCATCAGAAAGGTTGTATCTTACATGGTTCTGATTCATTCCTATCACCTAGCCCAGCCACGTCTTGCACCAAAGGGGGCTCAGTAGACATTGTTAGAATTCAGTTGACCTTATATACCATTTAGCCAAGTGCTCAAAACCTGTGTGCTCTCTTAACAATTATGGAAGAGTTTCACAAGGGTGACACCCATTTCACCCATATCCATATAACACTCAACAGAGAGTAGGTACACAAAATATTTTTCTCATTAATTGTACTAATAAAATATAATAAGTTTTGATCAACAATAAAGCTGCATTCAACCAGAAATTTCAGGGAGTACAATGTTATTACTGATTTTTTTCAGAGCCAGTGCTTTTGGGGGCCCATCAAGCATACGTGTCCACTTTCCTGATTCAGTAAACATGGCCCAAGGGACAAAATGGAAGCTGTGGAAGCATCGCATAGTCCTCATCTAAAGGTCGTTTAATTGGGGGGGATTTAGTCAAGATCATACAAACTCAAGGCAGCCGCTAGAACTTGCTCTAAAAATCAATAAATAACCTGGGCTCTCAATATTTTGTTGATAGTGAACTCTTTATGAAAAGACCAGGTAAAGAAAAGAAGAACCCAGTAGTTTAGGGTTCTGGTAAGCCAGGCACAGATAATTTTAGGTTTCTCTATATCTAGTTGCCCAAACATGGATAAGAGGTTAGAACCCTGAATTATTGAACATTTGATATAACGTCTACTCTTTCTTGGCTTGCAAGTATTAAGCCTGGCTTAATTGATTTAAAAAGCTCACTTCAGGGGCTGGCTCAGTGGTGTAGTGGTTAAGTTCCTGTGCTCTGCTTGGGTGGCTTGGGGTTCACAGGTTCGGATCCTGGGCATGGACCTGGCACTGCTGGTCAAGCCACACTGTGGTGGCATCCCACATAAAATAGAGGAAGATTGGCACAGATGTTAGCTCAGGGCCAATCTTCCTCACAAGAAAAAAAAAAGACTCACTTCCTTGTATTTCTGCTTCCTTAGTGCTTCATTCTTTTAGCATCTGAAAACAGTCAGTAACCATCCTGAAGAAGGCAGCACCACCTGTCCAATAAACTCACCCCCAGCTTGAAAAGTCATATAAAGCAGGCAAATAAATAATGATAATTACTATTGCAAGACTTCTGAATGAAATAATTCTTTTGAGAGGTGGTGTAATGTAGGGGTTAAAATCGTGGAATTTGGAGCTAGATTATCTAGATTCAAATTCTGGCTCCAACGTTCACAGGCTGTGCCCTTGGTGAGTTTTTAACCCCTATGCTTCACTTTCCTCATCTGTAAAAAACAGTGATGTTCAGAAAATCTTGCATATTCTCCAAAGTGGACAGGGTGCCTGGAAAGTCATTACAAAGCATGGCTGGAACACCATGTCACCTGACGTGAAGTCATTAAAATCATCTTTCTGTTGCCCTTTTGTAATCAGCCAATTACAATTACTTTCTCTCTGAATATTGGACTGACTACTGTAGATGCAAAGCTCTACTATGTATGACTGTTGTTTAATGACATAGGAATGAGGTCTGGTTCTCGCATGTGCACACCCAGAGAAGGTCAATTCTCATGTACACGTGGCCTTTCTTCCTACATGATCCATACTGATGGATCAAATAACCAAATTCTAAAGTCTTAATGTCAGCAGTTCTTTAAAGTGGCTCAAAACTAACTTCTTACAGGATAAAAGGTGATGTGAGTCTGGGATCCATTCCTGGAGGCAGAGTGAACCTAGAGGGCAGGCACTCCGGCGTGAGAACTGGTACCAGAGAGAGGCTGAACCCTGGTTTAGAGCAGCCATGAAGCAACGTGATAAAGGGGCAGGTGAAATGTAGAGCTAAGGGAGGAAGCCAGAGATCAGCCTGATGGAAACTATATCAGACCTCAGGTCAGAGGAGCAGGAAACAGGTCTAGGGCCATGACCTGGAACAATCAGGACCAGGTGGGGAACGGGTGTGGCCAGCAAGATGGACTGAGGCAAATACTTCAGGATGCAGCCTGGGAGCACAGAGAGGATGTGGGGTACCTTTTGGATAGGTGCCAACACTGTGATGTGAGGATGGGCCTTCTGGTTTCAAGGCTCTTGCAAGTGACTTCACTTCGGGTCTTCTGAGGTGCAGTATTTATATAATTTAGTATCTGAGTTAACAGGGAATTCCATTTCTTCAGAAACTTCACGTAGACTTTTTGAAGTTTGAGACTGAAGTGAGCAGGCCAAGAACTTGAACTTCAACACTTTCCTTTCTCCAGGCCTCCATACATCAATTGAGGATGCCTCTGAGACAAAACTCCTTTGAAATAAAATTATGCTCTTAAGTTACATGAGCGACACTTGTGGGCATCACATAGTGAATGACCCAAGTTTGCTACCATGACAAGGCTGTGGTCGTACAAAGCCAAAGCCAACCTCATGCCAGCCAGGGTCTTTATTTCTCTCCTTACCGCGTTCCCCTCTTTGTGGTCAATGTCATCCTGCCTTCTAAACCACTCACCTCATGAGTGGTAATAGCAAAAGCTGGGCCCACGTATTGAATCAGAGGTTGTGCTAACTCGTTTACATATAAGAGATGCAACAATCCCAAGGGCAAGTATTATTATTATCCTCATTCTATAGATGAGGAAACTGAGGCTCATAAAGATTAAGCAACTTGTGGGGCTGGCCCCGTGGTGTAGTGGTTAAGTCCAGTGCGCTCTGCTTCAGCAGCCCGGGCTTTTGGGTTCAGATCCTGGGCGCAGACCTACACGACTCATCAAGTCATGCTGTGGGGGTAACCCACCTAGAAAATAGAGGAAGACTGGCATGGATGGTAGCTCTGGGCAAATCTTCCTCAAGCAAAAAAAAAAAAGAGGAAGATTGGTGACAGATGTTAGCTCAGAATGAATCTTCCTCACCAAAAAAAGAGAAAGATTAAGCAACTTGCACCAGGTCACTTAACTGGCAAGCAGCAGACCTGGGAATTAAATCCAAGTCTGTTTTACACGGTAGCCAGGCTTTTCACCACCCTGCTGAGGTTCTAGTAAGAATGGATCACAGCTACTGGTGGATTAATCACACCCAGTGAACATAAGTTTTAGGCAAGATGTTACTACTCTCAGGATTTATATTTTAAGATTTATATTTATATTCAATCATGGAACAAAAGTCTGTGTCCCAAATTAAAGGAACTGGAGGCAGCAGGAAGGAGAGGGCTAGGTGACAGAGTGGGTGAGACTGCATCAGGCCAGGTGTGCTCCAGTTGGATTGATTATCCCGTTACTAGGACCACAGTGCATAGCCTGGAAGGGTCTGTCGGCTCTGACCACTTCTCCCAGAGGCTGGAGGGAGGATCAGCTCACACCACCTGGGCCCTGCCAAACCTATTTTCAGAACCTGCACAGATTTGGCCAACTTTCTTATCAACCTGCCTGTGGCCTGGAAGCCCCGAGACCTAAGGCAGATGTGTTCTCGGACACACTTCCTCCTGCTGTCCATCCTCTGCCCTCCTCTGAACCTTTCCCCTGCCTCGGGCCCTGCCTCATCTGGCCCATGTGATGCTGCTGGTCATAATAACAGCAAACACTCATTCCATTTACTATCCAAACACTCGACACATCTCAACTCAGTTGATTCTATTTTCTTGAGCATTTTAGAGTTTTTTTCTAAATAATCCCCTCTTTGCTCTTATCCCAAAGTGCAGTCTTCTGTTCCTTATATCATTTCTTACTTCCGATAACATTGTTTTTGACAAGGAAGCGTGTTACTGGACTACGTCCTCTTGGTCTCAACAGAGGTAGAGTGTTGAGCTGTCTCCCAAATTCCCCGCCGTCCCTGCCTTGCCCCTCTGCACTCCGGCTCATCTCCACAGCACCTTGCTCTGTAGCATGTGCTGCGTTTTCTAGGCCTTTCCAGGTGCTCGCCTATTTACTTACTTCTGTTTTCTCCCACTACTCTTCTTTCTCCTCCACCGCAAATTTGCAGAGTTGTGACTGTCCATCAGAATTGGCTCCAAATGTTACTTCTTCTGTTTATTTGTCTTAAAGCACTAAGGTCATCAGCCCTGAAACTCGATGCTGGCCACAGACAAGGTCTCCTCTGCCTTCTCCCGGCTCTGCTGTTGACGAACTCGGAAATTGGGAATGACCATAGAATGGTGACACCTGAGCCCCGCAGCCTGTCACCCCCCAACACTGAGGAGGGTCTGTGGGCCATGCTGAGGCAGCTCCCTGTCTTCTCTGCTTCCCTTCCAGCCGCATCAAGCAAAAAGAAAGGCACTTCACAGACTTCAATGGACCTCCCAGGGCCACAGGACAAAACAAAGAAAGTATCTTTACCATAAGTCCCCATGAAAGGTGTGCCATCATTTTTGTGGTTTTGATGAATATGAGGTGTGCTGAAATTAGAGATTATAAATTTGGGAGCCGAGAGGAGATGACGTGGATTTAATAGAACAAACCACTACATGAAATCTGTCTTATTAAAGTTAATTAAAGGAAGTGGAAATGGCCGTCTATTAACAGAATCTAGCCCTCCAAGGAACGGTTTGTGAATACAAATGTACAGGTGTATGTACACACTTGTACATACATGTGGGTATTACGTGTGCAGATATATAGCATGTGTCTGCATTTATTTACAACACCTGCTTATTCCAATAGTGAGACCCAAAGGGATTTTTTCTGATTTGCGTGTTTACTCATACAAAGAACATTATAAAGGTATAGAATCAAATAACATTTCATCTATGGTTTGTGCATACTATTATTGTAAAGAATAACATTTTTTCTACATCAAAATGACTGGAACGCATATGCACACACAGAGTCTGACTGTCTCCCCATGTTGCGTGTTCTTCCCTCCCCTAGACAATCCACACAGGACATTGCTTTAAAAGGTCACTATTTAAAGACATTAAGGAATCTCTCACAGTCTTCTATTTTCCAGATCACTGATATCTTAAAAGATCAAATATAACGAGGTTGTTTTTTTAATATTAAAAATAAAAAGATAAGGATAAAAACTCAAGGGAGAAATAATTACCCTTGCTATCTCAAAACATTTTGGAAAAAGTTGGTTTTGAATATAGCCTGTCAAGAGCTTTCTATTCACATTAAGCTCTCTGTTTTTTGTCTGCAAGCTCACCAACTGAATGGATCCCAGTACACACTGCCTACTCTTGCGGCTTTAGGAGAGCTGGGCCGCTGGTCCATGACTTGGGTAGGACCCCTCTGAATAGTTTCTGCTTCTTTGAGGGCTGAGCCCCTGAGGTGCATGAGCTTAAAGGACAATTAAAGGTGAAGAGAGAGGAAAAGCAGCAGCTTCTTCAACTGAGTTGTCTAAACCAAAAAGATGGCTTTTGAACCATAGCAAAGAGTTTGCAAATCAAACCACTATACATTAGTTTAGAATGTTAGCAATAGTCTCACATGGGTCTTACTTGCTATAAGCTATATAAAGTGTTTGTCTGCTTACCTATTTGTTTATAAAATCAGGATGTGAAGCTTTGAGGAGCAAAGGCAATGCCTTGAACCATACAGGGCACAGCACTGTCTGTGGATGTGGTAGCTTTAACCATCTTGCGTGCTAGCTGCATTTTCACATACTGGTGGTGGCAGCTCAAACAAAAACAACGGGTTTGAAGAGCATTTTGGCAACACGTCGTAAGAGTCGTAATGCTTTTCATCTGTCCTTTGACACAGAGATTAGTCTTCTGGGAATTTATCCTAAGGGAATTGAAAAAACAAATGCACAATTTCCACTGCATCATTATCTTCACAAAGAAAATCTTGGCTATAAAATGGAATGTCCAACAACAAGGAAATGGTTAACCAAATGAAGTACAACCACTGTATGAAATACGGTACAGCCATTAAAAATGTTGGCTGTGTAGTAACACCCAAAACAAAGCTGTAGGTATGGGTGGTTATTAAGCTATTGGCCCCCACCTTGGAACCCACATTGCTCTGTGGTGCTGGAGCTGCAACTTGGCACACTAAATTTCTCCTTTGCCTGCTGGCTCCCTGTTGGGTTCCACCAATAGCAGGCACTGGGGGGAGACTGAAGACAAGAGTGGGGAGAAGGGTGGGACACTTCCTGTGTGCTTCCTGTCTTGTCAGCCACCCCGTGGCCCTTCACTCTGGATAGTGGTAGTTGGTTTCACAGCAGTTGGGGCCAGCCTCCAGCTTTTTACTCACGCCCAGAAGCAGCCTCATCACCCCTCCCCTCAAAACTATCAGCACTAGCGCTGGGGGATTCCCTCCCTGAGGTCTAGGTCTCACTTCTGCAGCCCTCTCCCCAGGCTTCCAAGTTCTGATGACCTGCCCTCTTCCCTGTGTTCTGGCCCTCCAGGTGGGAGCTGCTTCCTGCATTGACAACGCCTGCCTCACTTCAGGGTCCCCTTTATGCGTTTTCAGTTCTCCAATCCCTGTTTAATCAATTTCTTGTATTAAATTTTCTCTGCGAGATAGTGTTGTTTCTACTTTCGACTGGTTAAAGAAAATCAGGAATGGAATTGTATGTATATTGAATACAGCCATATAGAACTATGTAAAAATAGATACGCTGGGAAAAGTATTGGAAGGAAATCTACCAAAATCCTAATAGTGGTTGCATTAGCCAGAAAGTTAGTCTTATGAGTGATTTTTTTTCTCCCTTCACCTCGACTTTCTAGATTGCTTGGTAATGTAGTTACATTACTTTCATAGTAAAAAGATACATTTATATACAAAAAAAGAGACGATTTGATTCCCAATAAGAGTATGCAGCCTGAAGAGAGTTTGGTCTGTAAAACCAGATGAATTATAATCTGAGTGATGAAAAGTGATTAGAAATGTGGACACAGTTTCACTGGGGGATCTTTTGTAAAACAGGAGCGGCGGAGCCTGGGACGACTAGAGGGAAGTGAGTACCGTCACAGCTCTCCAAGAGGGGAAAATGGTGTGGTTCAGAAATAACAAGATGAAAGGGTTGATGCGCCTCTCCAGCAAATTCAGCCACAGCCTATGACATAGACGACTTGAGAATACTTGGAGAAAGCTGGGTTTACAGAGATCGAATAACATCAAATTTACTTCATTTCCTTTTTTGTTGGGTTATTATATGGACTGATTGTGTATTCATTCATTCATTCATACAACAAACATTTATCACATAACTACTGTGTTCTAGGAAGTGTCTTGGCAATGAAGATAGAAAGACAAGCTTCCAGTAGAAGAGACAGGTATACTTAGATGCTATCAACATATGTCCTAGAAAACAAATCCTTCTAATTGAAGCTTTTAATTTTACCCAGTAATGTGCAAAACAGACATCTGTACTTCATACTTGAGCCTCACACATTATTGCCCCAACCCGACTTCTGGCGGAGGATGGGTTACGGGGACTGGGATGATGAGGGAGAGGGTTTGGGATAAGGCAGGGATTGCATGGGGGGGAATGAGGTAAGGTTAGAGACGGGGTGGGGTTAGACACCATCTGGCAGCCAAAACATATAAAACCAGGCGGCATATGTTTTTCACAGTTGCTCATCTCAGCAGGGGCCATCAATCATGCTAAACAAGATGTCAGCTCATTCTCCTGATTTCTTGAATGGTCCACATATCAGATTCTCTGAATTCTCCCTTAAAGTTGCAGTGCTTAAATGCACTTACCTGCTAGTAATAGACAGATTTCACTGTTTAGTAATAAAATTCATTCCATTTTTAATATGGACACATGCTTTTTTGGCATTCTTTCTGATTTGGTTGTCCATATTGATTAAGTGTACATAAGACATCAGAATAGGGGAACAATTTGTCCATAATATGATCTTCTATTCTCAACTCAAATAAATTTCTAACTGTTCTTTTGGTACTCTCTGTTGTATACACACATCTTAGTTAAAATTCTAAAACTCTTTTATAATGATGGTTGGAGGATAACACTAAAACCTCTTCGAGGTTAACCAGGTATAGACTTTAATATATTTTTATCCTTTTACCCCCTCTGATGATAAAGAGACATACCTATAATAATTACAAGCCATTTGGAAGCGAATAAAGTAGAAAGTGAAAGTTTCCCACAACACGCAGTGGAGGGTGTTAGAAATGGTCAGCAAGAGGGTTCCTAGCATGATACTGGTGATTAACAGTGATTTTACTTTCTGACGTGGCCAAATTAATAGGGATGCATCAAAATACTCTGTTGCAGGCAGGCAAGGCCTCCAAGCAAATCTTTGTAACAAAATGTGGTAAAGACTCTAGTGGACGATCAAGAAGAAAACAGTGAACATCAGGGCAGAGCTGGAGAGGGGTAGTGGGGGGACACGAGGCCAAAGGTTGGGGCTAACTCATGGCTCTGTGTTACCATGTTTAGCATTAAACAGAAAACAACAGTCAATTTATTTTATACTCCACCATATTTCAAATCACATAACATAGCCTATTAAAATGTATGTAATAAATGAAGAGAAAGTAAAAATAAGTTGTGAACAAGGGGCAAGAGAATTAGGGTCAGAAAAATAAGATTAGCCTGTGAGTAAGGTTGGTCCAAAATCAATATTTGTTGAAATAATATACAAAAATATTTGTAGGAGTTCCTATGCATTTGCTGAAAATGGACCAGAAGTTTGGTTCCAAGTTTCAGGGACGTACAAAAAAAGAGAACTCTGATCACATTGTTAATTTCTTAATTAAAAAAATTGCTTAATTACTTAATTACTTAAATATACAAACCAATTGCATAAGTAAAGTACAGCTCTTCCTGGTACTGAGACTAGAGACAATTTTTATCCCCTGGGTTCTTCATCAAGAAGGCACTGAGTAATACAATGGTAAGTGTCCCAATGGCCTTTTAAAGTAAAAATGGCAATGAGTTTTGTGAAGATATTTCTTACATCAGCTCTCAAGGGGGCTGGAGACAAAATACTATCACCCAATTCAATAAAAGAAACTCTAGGGGCTGGCCCAGTGGTGTTGTGGTAAGTGCACGTGCTCCACTTTGGTGGCCCGAGGTTCGTGGGTTCGATCCCAGGCATGGACCTACACACCGCTTGTTGAGCCGTGCTGTAGTGGTGTCCCATACACAAAATAGAGGAAGATTGGCATGGATGCTTAGCTCAGGACCAGTCTTCCTCACCACAAAAAAAAAATTAAATTAAAAATAAAAAAACGTAAAGGAAACTCTATGGGAATAAAAGTTTCGTGGTATGAGTGTATAATTTATCTGGGGGAACTTTTAGAGCAGTAGTTCTTAATCTCTTCTGAGTTGTGGACTACGTTAGAAAACTTTCTATTCAATCATTTTTAAAACAAATGTGTGTGAAGATTCTGCTCTACTCTAGGCTATGGCAGCCATGGAAATAACGCTGCCTGGATCTCCTGCTGTGGGAGACCCAGCTGCCTCCATTCTGGATCCACCACCATGCTAGCACCAAGGCTGCCATCCTCCAAGCTGCTCCAGATCCCAGTCAGTGACCGAGCACAGGAGAGGTGAGGGTGCCGCCCCGTTCCTGCAGGATGCAAGAGTCCTTCAAGGGGCAGCTTTGGCTCGAGGACCTCCCATGGGCCTGGCCAAAACTTTCTTAGAACTGTGCCATGGTCTGAGATGCTTCCAACCTGATCGTCCTTCCTTCCCTCTCTCCTTTCCTAGGGTTCAGACCTGCATTGTTGTCTAATGGTTCTCCCTGCCTCCTGCTCCCTCCACTTTCTTCTCCACAGGTATTTCCTCCAATAAATCTCCACGTCTGCTTTCCAAGTTGCTAACCTAAGTACACGGAGGGTTCAAGTTACCATGAGAGCTGGGGATCCTGCTCACATGGAGTTCACATTCTAGGGGGAAAAGGCAGACTACAGACAAGGCAACAAATCTGTAAACTGAGATGGTTCCCGCACAGTTGGTACTCTGTACTAGCACTTAGTACTCTGAGGAAAACAAAACAGGGTTCTGTGATGGAGAACGGGGGGAAGCCTACTTTAGACTGGGCAGTGAGGGGTGGCCTCGTTTACTAAGTTGATATCTAAATGTCAGAGGCCCAGTGAGGGAGCCATGTGGGAGAAGGGGTTTGGGCATCCAAGGACTGAAGGTGTGTGTGGTGAGGGGGGAGAGAGGCTGGGCGTGTGAGTCCTGGAGAGGAGGTTGGATGATATGCTAAGTATGATAGGGAAAGAAAAAGCTTGGGTCTAATTCTGGGGGCCTTACAGACCTCCTAAAACTTATTATGGGATATAGAGTCAAATTATAAGTCAAAATTTTCCATAAATATTATCTCTCTCTTCTTTTAAAAATTACATTTGTTACTTTTGAAAACATGCTACATCTTTACTATAAAAAGTACTAACTATACAGAAAAATACAAAGTAAAATCATCACAAATCTCACTACTTAGAGATGACTATTGATAATATTTGTATGAACATCCCTCATGTTTATATATTTCATATGGATACAAATAGACATAAGTACATACTTTTATATATACTACACGTGTTTATTTACTATACACGCTTTTTATCACTCCTCAACATATTTCGGACATCCAAAATATTTTATTGATTCTGAAATGCCGTTTTTTACCTTTTGCACCCCTGGAGCGGGGCTGCGCCTTACAATCCACGGGGGCTGGCCAGGCAGCAGCTGTTGCAGACACAGTCACAAAAACAGCAAAATGTGCAGAATGGGCGTCCACGGCTTAGGAGAAAATTCATGAGTAAGAGGTGAGTTTCCTTTTAACCCTTAGGAACAAAATTATTGAGGGAGGAGTGTGGGAGGTGGTTTGTTGGACTTGAATCTGAAGTGGTTTATCAAGATTCCTGAGGCAGGAGTCAAAAGGTGGCCAGTTATACATAACTGCAAAGCTGGCTTAGGAACACAGTGGCTTTCTCTCTTTTATATATTCTTAAGAAATTCAGCATCCAAACAATCTGTCTTGATGGCATCAAAAAAATACATGGACATTGATGACTTTGAGTTAATGAGCATTCAGAAGAGTTGGACTCTAAAGGCAAAGACATTTTAGAAAGATATTAATTAATTCATTATGCCTATATTCTTCTTTCATGTATGCACGAGAGTGATATATAATAAAATATGCCTAAGTCTAAAAGAGCTAATAAGTATAAAATAAAAAATAAGTATTAAAAAAAAATTCTAGACAAGAAAACACTGTGTCTTTTAATTAACAGCCTTTCTTTTTCTTGCTTAGGAACACCAAATAATCATGTGTCTTAAAAATGATGGTATCTCAGATTTGACGAAATGCAATGGACTCTCCCTTTTTTGTGTTTAAGTTGCTTCATGTTCCACTGTGTGTTATAGTCCATAATTTATGTGATCAGTTCTCTATTAATGGACATTTGGGCCATTAAAATTTTTCACTATTATAAACATTGCTGCAGCAAATAATTTTGCGCATACATCTTTTCACAAGCGTGTGATTTTCTCCTTTGGGTAACGAGCCACATTTTTGATAAGTGTCACATTGCAGGGATTTTGAAATGATTCGCCTTGACTGGTTGTGCTTGGACTGCCACAGTTCCTGGACACCAGGGAAGGGTAGGCCAAAAACTTGTACAGTCGGTGAGCTGTGGGAGGGGTGGCAATCTCTGGAGAAAATGGAGGAGTCTGTTAGGGTCTTGTTCTGCCTGGAAGCCAGTCCGTCTTTTTTGGAGTAGCTTGAAGGGAGAAACTGTAGGCAGGGCAAGATTGACCATTCATTTATTCATTCGTTCATTCCATAATGCCACTCTTGCCAACTAGTGCACTAAATGCTAAGATAGAAATAGTCTCTGCCCTGTGGGAGATGACTATAAGCCAGGCTAAGAACTTTGAACTTTACCCCACAAAACGTTTTTTGTTTGTTTTGTTTTTTTAATCTCAAAAGCCTTAAAATAAGAGACTTTAAGCAGAGGAGTGTCACAATTGGATTGACTGAGTTTGTCTGAGTCAAAATGCCTGCCATTTGATAAAGTTGAACAGGTGGCAGAAATGGGAGCCCACCATTGGGACCCATCTGTCTGAAGGCAGGGGATCTCCTCTGAGAGTTACATTGAATCTGAGTGCTACACTGAATCTGAGCTTTGGAAGCAACTGTACTGTATGGGGAAATGTTGCTGAAACCCAGTTAGAAGACAGAGGTGGGAGATGAAGAGTTCCTCCTTTTTTAGAATCCATCCAGCCTGGGTGCAGCTGATCTGGGTTTGTAAAGCTAGAAAAAGCAGCCTTCCAGATGGCCCACAGGACGGAGGTGCCGCGACATCCCTTATGTTCATTCCTTGTTAACTCAGCCTCATAACCCCTTGTCCTCAGCCTTTGCATATGCTGTTCCCTTTGCCTGGACAACTCTTCTTCCTTTTGGTCTGGCTAAGACCAGCTGATCTTTAACTCTCAGCTGTAATGTCATTTACTCCAAGAAACTACCTCCTAGGCTAGGTCAGATGCTGTTGCTATGTGCTCCTAAGGCCCAGTATGTCCCTATCAGCTACTTTGCATGCTTTAGAACAATTGCTTGAAGGGCCACCACCCATATGGTTGGACAGGTCAGGGGTTGCAGTGGGGCACCATTTATATTATAATCTACTTGAGTAATGTCCCCTGAAGTTGGCCAGTGCACACCCTGTGCAGCTGTACATCTCTACCCTGACTTCTAGTTTTGTTGTATGTCTTCCCCGTTAGATTGTCAACATTAGAAGTTCATGTACCGTGATTTTATTCCCAACACCTAGCACTATTGTTGGTAACTATTAGTGCTTAAAGCTTTCTGATTAAAATGAACGTCTCCTTGTTAATGCATATAATGGTGAAACAGAACCTTCCCACCTGGATTTATCGTACTAAATTTTTCAAGCCAGTGTCTTTGTAATTAGATTTAAATTTGTAAGATCCTCAGTGGCATCTTTCCATGTTTGTTTTATATGCTGCTGTATTAACATGACTAGATTTTTTCCCCATTGGTTTCCTAACAACCTTTATCAAACTGCTTACTGGAAGGGCAAGCCTCCTAATTGCAGGGACATGAGCTAAGATCACTAGGCGCTCAGCAGTCTGTTGGCAGAGGGTGAAAGGAGAAACTTCTCCATTGAGGTAATCCAGGACCAGGCAGATAGCAAAAGTTCCACCCAGCTACATAGGCTTCCATCTCAGAGCCCCTGTGCTCCCCACCTGCAAGGATATCTGGGAAATATCCTTTCACACATTGAAAATTCACAAAATTTCACACATTGCTGGTAATAAGGGAGAACGGACACTGAAGAGGGAACCAGCAGTCCTGTCACAGGCTCTAAAAGAAGGGGCTGCCAAATGCTGAAATGAAGGCAAATGACCACTTTATCCTCACCCAGTTCAGAACATCTACATACAAAATAAAGGCTATCTATTGTGCTGGCCTCTAGGGTTGAATAAAGGCAAATCATCCTGCACCTCTCTTCTCCCAGAGGTTCTGCATACATATAAGTTTGGAGAAACTTTCCACTTTGGTGAATATAACCATCTCTAAAACAGTGACCCCAAAAGAGGAGCTCCTCATTCCCCACATGGCTCTAAGCAGGACGCAGTGCCAGCCCTAGCATTCAATCCTCAGAGAGCCCCAAAGACTAAAGATATGTGGAAACAGAAAAGATAATGTGCCCCTTTAAAGGGGTAATGTAAGAAGTCAGAAAAAATCATGTTCAGCTTCATCCTGAAACTCAAGCAAGCTACTTTCATAGTATAAACAAAACAAACAGACAAAACCCTACATGTGGAATGCCTATGGAGAAAAGGAGGGGAGCTTGAGTGAAGAGGCCGGGTTGGGCTCATGTTGGTTTGGAGAAAGCAGCAAGATGATCAATGGTCACATTTAGATGGCAGTTGGAAATATGGGACTACAATATGCTGACTGAGAGTTTCAGAAAATGGAATTGTTAGCTAAGACAGGGTAGGAGTCATAGAATGGAAATAACACATTCTTGGAGGGTTTCTTTCACTTACTGGCTGTATAAAACAACCAGAACTAAAGCCCTTCCTAGTCAACCCATGTCTTTAGGGAATCAATCAATAGGTAATAAAAACTGTCCATCCATTTGAAAAGTAAGAGGAAAATCTATAACTAAGAAACATAATGAAAATGACCTGAAATGATAAGTCTTTGGTAGAAAACATGCTAAAGATACGTGTGTAAATATGTCCTTATTCACAACATAATTGAGGAATGTTTTCTTCCAACTGAAATTAAATTTTGCAATTTTATACAACTCTGATGAAAAGACCGTTTATTCAATAAGAAAGTTATTTCTTTGCAGCATTAATCATCTTAAACTCATGGTTTCTCCAGAGGGACAACCCTCACTTGGCTTTTCCATTTATATTATCTTTAACAGGAAACACACTCTTTGCTAGAGTTGTATCCTCACTAATATTGAAAGATGGAACTTAGAAATATGATGGGCTTTATGACTTCCCCGTGGGTGCCATAATCACCAGTGAAAATGATGGCATTTGCTTTGAGTGCAATGAAAACTACATTAATGAAAATGACCAGGCTGAAGTGTACCTGAGTGCTGATGGAATTCAAGGAAAAAGCCTTATCTGTAAGCAGCTTATAGAATTGGAAGATGCTGACTGACGTTCACTGCTGTAACAATGACAGGCTTAATCCCAGAATTTCACAGAACAGTGTAGCATGTTGGGGAAAATGAATACTCCTTACTCTTTTAGACATCCAGATATGCATTAAACATTTTAAATAATGCTCTTAAATCTAAAACTATTTGAGATTATCAAATGAGTCTTTGCTCTGGCAAAAACTATGGCATCAGAGGAATTCTTCATGGATCTCAACAGCCTTTGTTCATAGTGAAATGTGTTCACCATATCTTTCCGTATTGTCCCTTTATTCCTACAGCAGAGATGGCAAACAAATGATACCACAATCTTGTCCTTCTTCCAGGACAGGCGTTGCTGGTCAGTCTTGGCTCACTTTCTTGCTGAGCCCAGACCAGCTTTCTTGAGAGAACTCTTAAGTCAGCAGCCAGTTGGTCAGCGCTCAGGTGAAACCTACCAGCCATTCCTATCCCGAACAGTAGCTCCATACACCTGGTTTAAAGGGTTAGCTATGTCCCATATATTCAACTCTCTGTAAAATTCCTTTTTGTTGCTGTCAAAAATATGTTTCTCAATAGGTTATTGTGAAACCAAATGTGATTTAAACATAACTAAAACACCATCAATTTTTTAAACTCACATATGTAAAAGATAAACTATGGTAAAATGGATGGTCAACCCACTCATTTATAAAAACCTGAGTGATACTTTTTGTAAATATATTTTCGTATGATGGGGAACACCAATAAGTGTTACTGATCTGTGAAATATTAGTATCTGAGAGGAGAATGATTGATTGCGTTTTGACACTGCACTTTTTCCCACAGTGGTTGGTATCATAACATCACACAGCTTCAAAAAATAATCTTCTCTAGGAAGGCTTTTTTATGTTAACATGTGAAGTAATTAGTTAATTAGGTAAATTGCATGAGCAAAAGCATAGCTTCTAGTGCCATGCTTTCTAATGTCTTTATCTTCAAGTCTTTTCCCAACCAAGTGTTCCCCAGAGAAGAGTAACTTCCAGCACTGAGCATCCATCAGCCTCGGATGCTGTGTTCCTTGTTTCTTCCCATCAGAATAGGTGACTCATAAGATCCAGGTTCCTGAAAGCTTACTCGGGCTGCAGGGAAATAAACCCAAACATGACTGGAAGATTTCTTAGCTGCTTCTTCCATCCTTAGCCTGGGGACCGTTTGCTTCTCATGATGTGAAAGAAGCTGGCAGGCAAGGGGTCCACCATGGCTGCTTGCTCCAAGAGGCCTGCCAGGGGTAGTCTGCTGCTTAATGCCTCTGCTGTACCATTTTCTCCTATCTCTTCTCTATGGAATCCCAGGATGCAATATAAGAACACCTCACGTCTCCCACATCTAACTTAAGAAAAGGACTTGTGGAAAGTGGAAAGCCAAAAATCTATCATATATGCTGGGATGTAAGCCAACACTTTAAGGTAAAAGCACAACACAAAACTTTTCTCCGTTTGCAGTCAACTTGGGAGCTGTTTGCTGAATTCTCTCTTCTCTGCTACGTGAGCATAAAATCACCCAAGAGCAGAGGACCCTGCCTCCTGCCCCAGCAAAAACAGCTGTCAGGTCTAAGGAATTGCATCTTGGGAAGGAAGATGAAATGGAGGTCAGCCCACCCATTCGCACTGTTGGGGGATTTAGCAGGATGCGGCGTGTTTTCTTATCTGTAAGGTGGGGTGATGATTCTTGCACTGCCTGCTTCATAGTCCCAAGGGAGGGAGGGACGGAGGGAAAGAAATGATGTCATGGACGTGTAAGTGCTCTGTCAGAGGAAGAGTCCCAAAAGAGCCACTGCAGGTGGCTCTATTAGTTATTATTTTATTATTGTCATCCTCTGTCTTATGTCTATCTGATACACTTCAGGACAGGCAGCTCTTTCTTTGTATTTAAACAAGATGAAAGAGAGATTTAGATAAAGTGCAATATCGTCAAACACCTTTTCGTTTATTTCTAACTACCACCTACCCATGGTTGTCAGCTCTGGCTCAGCATTTGGAATCAACTATAGGTTTTGGATTTTTAAATACATACATTTTTTAAACATACAGAGCTCATGGCCAAAACTTTACCCTAGGACTGGACGGGACCCAATTGTTTCTATTTTTAAAAGTTCTAATAGTAATTCTGATGCCTAAACAGGGTTGAGAACCCCATGCACACGGGGATCCAGGGCAGTTGTACACCCCCTACACTCCCCTCAGAGCCCAAATTTGTTTTCCAAGCACAGGTCTGGGTGCCACGGGCAATGATGCTGCAAGTTTCCACTGGCAGAGATTTTCCTTCTGCCTTGTTCTCTCCTGTTGCTTATCTTCCCAGGAGAAGCTGGCGACGCAAACAATCTGAGCATCTCTTCTGCCCCCACCCACCTCTTCTTCCTCTAATTAATCGTGATGATGCCTTGGAATGGGAGGCACCTGAAGTGAAACGCCAGCTCCCTCCTCAGCACCTTCTGTCTGATATAATCGCAATGTATAGTATAATGGCTAATGAAACACTGAATAAAATTTATTATACTGAAAGATACAAGCGTGCATTTAAAATAAGTGCCTGGGATTACATTTTGCTGAATTCCAATTTTAAACTCAGCATTGAATTTATGTTTTTTTTGTTCCAAGTAATGACTGCATCAGCAAGACACGGATACTTCGATTCGTACTAATCCGTTTCTCTTGGGTGAAATATGTTACGATTTAAAATTGTTTCCCTCAAACTCACCCAGTCATTGGCACACATAATCTTAGCGGGGTTAATTCTAATCAGCTCAGTTCTAGAGAAAGAGTTTTGAGGCTTCATAAATCCTTTTTTTTCTTCTAAGAGCTCATTTTAAATTAAGTTCATCTTTGTATACGTTTGCTATTAAAATCTTCTCAGGTTGGTACAGGTAAGACCATCAAACCAATTGCTGACATCTAGAATATTGTTGTTCTTCTCGTTTTGCCTAAGTTTTCCAGCATGTTCCTACAGTAATATTTCCCAGCTGGTAAGGGACCCAGCTTCTGGAAGAGGAAAAAGCAAGCAGCACAGCCTCGCTCCCCAGCTGCATGTTATTACGTTATTCCCAATTCACAGGAAATGAACAATCATTTAGTCTTGACAGGTACATCCAGAAACTCACTGTCTTCCTTTTCAACCTGAAAAAAAATCAGAGCCTGCAGAAGTGAAGCATTCGTCTTAAAGTATGCTTTATATTTTTTGCCAATGTTTTGAGGATATCTTGTGAAGCCTTTTGAAAACACCCTGGGAGAATGTTGCCAACAGACTTAGAAACCTAGGAGGAAAAAAATAATCATCCAAAATACTTTCTGTTCATGAAGATATGTAACTTAGCGGTCCCTTGTGATCTGGTGAAGGTTGGACGTCTGTGATGGTATTTGGGGTGTAACCCAAGTGGCCTTTTTAGCAGACGATTAGACTGAACACAAAAGCAAAGTTGTCAGCAGTAAACGCCCCTCTAAATCAGTTCTAGGATGAACTAAAAACAATTAAAAATATGCTATGGAGGGAGTTTTTTAAATTCTGTTTATCCTGATGTATTTGTCCCTCAACTGAAAATATTTCCACTTTCTGAACACAGTTTTCAAAGTAGAAATACAAGCAACACAGTCATGCTCCATTCGTCTTGTAGTTTAGATTCACAAAGCATAGCTGGGACTTTACTCACTCCTACCCACCGTGCTGCAATGGCCTCCATGTTACAGAGGACAAGTAGAGACACAAGGAGGCTTCCCAGGCCACCTGGAGTCGCAGTCCCTACGTGGGAATGGCTGCACAGACCGCTGGGCCTCCTGGCTCCCAGGCCAGTGCTGTTTAGTCTATCTAGCTTAGGATTTCAAAACATTTACTTCAGCTTAACTCACTTTGCTCCCATTATGGTCCATTTGTGTGTGTCAGTCTTTATCTCTGGACCTGAGTCAAGCTTCACCCCTTCTCCCACCTCCTCCTGTTTCAGAGGGGGAAAAAAAAAATCAAAGCCTGACTATGGAACACATGTGCTTCTCATCTGGGCTATTTGGAGGGATCGGGGAAATCAGAAGTGTCGTTGGCTCTTCTGTGGGGATGTTTCAACATGCCCTTACACCTGGGTCCCACTTGCGCTGCTACTGTCCCAGTCTGAGCCTACTGCCTTCCAAGTCAACCTTCCATCTTGTGCCTTTATTCCCACTTGCATCTCTTTGGCTTCTCTGTATTTTAGAGGTTTGCTTTACCGGTCCATGAAAAATCGACTTTGTCTCTATTCAGGGTAGATGTGGAGGGGTGCAGCAAGAGGGTAGCAGATCCATTTGCGCTAAGACCTGGACTCACCCGCCGCCTCTCCAACTGGACAGAGTGGGCAGCCGTGACTCATGGTGAGGTCATGCATTCCCGGGCAAAGTTTATAGTAACCGGGAGGCTGAGCTATTTGCAGGTGCCCTACATACTGAGCATTCTAATTCTACCTCACCTCCACGTTGCGCTGGCATCTTTTGAAGTAGAACTTCATGGGGTGAACGGGGAGACTACAACATTTTTATTATGATTGGCTTCCTTTGCTGAATTAGCGTTTATATTTTCCCAGTAGAAATCCCCAAATTGAATATATAGAGGTGTCAGCTAGCACCACTTTAGTTAAGGTTGTGTCAACATTTCCTATAAACCTTGTTTTTCTAGGGTTTATAACTAGACCATAAAAATGTGCTCAGCTCTGAAACTTGGCATAGAAAGTAAACCTGGGAGTGAATTTTGCAGAATTTGAAGAGGGAAAAATAAGTTGAGCTGTTTTTAACATGTGCTTGTTCTAAAATGGAAATGATTTTAAGACATTTTCTTTTTGTGTGACTAATGGAGCTTCAGTTAAGAAAATCCTCAAGAGATTATTTCATTAATATGGGCTAATTGCACTTGTTAATTTTTAGAAAAAATGTTAATGACTGAGGTTTTTGACTCAAACCCACTGACTGTGTCTGCAGGTACGAGTTTTCGCAAAGCAGCGAGCTGTGCATACTGATGTGACTTGCACGCCTTTTAGTGCAGGAAACCACCAACACTTCAAAGGAAGGAATCCTTCTGATAAGAGGTTCATGGGCCATTTCAAAATGCACTCTCACTAAGGATAGCATCCTTTTATTCCTCTTTACTTAATCTATAGTTCACATTTATCAGATGGCCCCTTAAGCAGCTCCTGTCATTTTCATGAGGGAAACATCCAGTCCCCTGGAAGGTCTCCTTTTCCTGAGGGTGGGGCAAGTCCTTGCATGGGATGGCAGAGCTCGCATGTCTCTCTTGCTGGGCTGGCAGGATGTTGGTATGTGGGAGACAATTAGTCAACATGTTGCCATATGTTGTCATGCCCTGGGTGCATTTGTCTCTGTCTCAGGCCATGAACTCTGGGAAGATGGCAGCCACCAGTGACAGGAGCCTCATGGAGGAAAGGAAGAAGGTGCTAGACTCAAAGCCAGAAGAACTGAGTTCCAGCACCTGCTCTGGCCCTTACCAACTCTGTCGGCCGGGGCAGTTGGTCCACCTGTCTAAGGGTGATGATACTCCGCTAACACAGTGGGTTTTTTGAGAGAGTCTACTGAAATCATTGTGTATATGAAGCACTTTTAAAACTGTAAAGTGCCATCCAAATGAAAGATGGTAGTACCTCCCTCAGCCTCTGGTAACGTGTATGTCTACTAAGTGTTAGGAGTGCAAGGACATGCCCACCTTCCAGCTAATTGGTGCGGAAAGGCCCTGGGCTTCCCCGCATAACAAGCTGCAACTGCATGACCCCATACCGCCTTTATTTCTTCTAATTGCAGCTTTCTGCTTACGCTTCTCTTTACTTACCTGTCGCTGATCACTGACCACCTTTTTGAATGAAGAATGTTCCAGAGTCTTGGCTGGCCCTAGATGCCACCTTTCATGTCACCTTGCTCTGCTGCCCCCCCACCCTCATCCTGCAACACGACATCAGGTCCCTCTGCAGTTTGCAGGGGTACAGTTTTGGTTCCTGTAGGTTTTCTCTGAGACTGTCTCCCACTGCATGCTAGGGCTTCTTTCCTCATGGGGCAACATGCGACCCATCTTGGGCATCCGTGATCTACATTTGTCCTGGGGAATTTTCTGGCAGAGAGAGCTGTGAAATGCCATTAGCATGGTCAGTCCTCAGAAGAGCCCTGCATTTGGTTGAATGTGCTGCTGTTGCCATCTTGAAGTTCTTAATACATTCTTTCTTTTTTCTTTTTTAAAGATTGGCACCTGAGCTAACATCTGTTGCCAATCTTCCCCTTCTCCTTCTTTCCCCAAAGCCCCCCAGTACATAGTTGTGTATTTTAGTTGTGAGTGCCTCTGGTTGTGCCATGTGGGATGCTGCCTCAGCATGGCCTGATGAGCAGTGCCATGTCTGCACCCAGGATCCGAACCAGCGAAACCCTGGGCTGCCGAAGCAGAGCGTGTGAACTTAACCACCCGGCCACAGGGCTGCCCCTCTTAATACATTCTTAACAAGGGGCCCCACATTTTAATTTCAGACTAGTCCCTGCAAATTATGTAGCAGGCTCTGGTCCTGATCTTTTCCTAGCTAGCACTGAAAACCTTGACCTGGAACAGCCCTGCTGAGTGCTAGAGCCAATCCTGACCAGGGCTGGCAAGGTTGCAGGTCACCTGTCGCGGGCAGCAGAGGGATTGCAAGTGAGTCCTGCTGCCCCATCGAGTCTGCTGTTTGCCTCCTGTCCTATCCCGGAGCCCCCACCCCACCCTCGCCTGCAGCCTGTAGGAGTGTGTTTCTGCCTCGGGTCCTTGCGGAAACAAGAACCCTCTCACTGGCTTGGCAGGAGCCAGACTCCCTGCCCAGCATTTTTCCAGCCTCTCTTCCAGAAGCCTGGATGCTGACGCGGGCATTTGTAGTTTCCAGAGGAGTCCTGTTCCAACATGAAGGAGACTCTGGGCACCCTGGAGCCCACAGTCTGTAACTGAGGACCATCACTTCTGCATCCAGCCCCGGATGCCATCCACGTACTCACCCAAGTCCTAATGAACCCTACCCACATGCCAGGCACTACATGGGCACTGGGGACATGTCAGCGAGGAAGATAAAGATGTCCCTGCCCCTGGACATTTACATTCTAGTGGGAGAAGTGGGGCAATGAACATAATAAATGTATAAATTTGTGGGCTGGAAAATGAACTGTGCTTTGGAAAAACGGCAGGGCAAGGAGACAGGGAGGGCTGGGGGCGGTTTGCATTAGGAAGGAACTCCAACCGAAGATTTGAAGGAGTGGAAGATGTTAGACCTGTGAATTTCTGGGGGAAGAGCATTCCCAGCAGAGGGTACAGTGAGTGCAAAAGCCCTAAGGGGGAGAGAGGGGGCTGACAGGAACAGGAAGGAGGCAGGAGGCGAGGCCAGAGGAGGGGCAGGGAGCCCTGCGGGGCCTGAGCGGCTCCTCACACCAGCTTGGGGCAGTGGGATGACAGGATCTGTTTCAAAACCATCACTCTGGCTGCTGGGCGAGGACAGACTGTCGAAGGGCAGGTGTGGAAGCAGAAAGACACCAGAAAGCTATTCACTAATCCAGAGGACAAATGCTCATTCCCGCAGGGGGCAGGCCCAAGTCTCTGCGCTCCTTTGAACGCTGTCATTTGGGCTGCTGATGCCCCCTTCTTCTCACACTCAGGTGGCCTCAGAGCTGGTTCTGCCCTGGCTCCAGCCTCAGCCTTGTCTCTTCCCACTTTCTTCTCACTGCCTTACGGTGTGGAGGCCTCAGCAGCCTCTGAGATAAATCCACCCAAGAAAGAGCAGGCCACCAAGGCCTGGTGGGGCAGCTCCTTGGCTAAAGATCCTTAAAAGAAGAAAGAAAAAGACTAGCTTTTCACCTGGGGATTGTTTAATCCACAGTTGGGGAGGGGTCCACACTTCGTGCCTGAGAAAGACCCCTCCAGGCCTGTAAGCCTTTCCCCATCCCCTCACTCCTAGTAGCTGCTTCTGTGCTGTTTGGCTCACCCATCAGCTTGCTTTCAAATGAGCCCCGTGGACATTAACTCAGGTCAGTAAAACATTTTTGCAGACAGTAAAAGACGCATCCCCTGAGGTCAGAAGGTCAAGCGGTTGATGCCTACAGGGCAGAATGGGCTCAGGGCTCCACAGCCCTGCCATTGGGCACACCTGGCCTGCATGTCACAGGTGAGCTGGGAGGAAGGCTTTATCAAGACAGCCAGCCTATCTCCCTTTTGTTCATCTCCATCATCCTTTTCTCTTTCCAATATGTTATTGTACCTGTTAGTAAAAAGGAAACCTTCCTACCACTCCCAGATTGGGTCCAGAATCAAACTTGTGCAAGAGCTTTGTAAACATGAAAGCACTCTCTAAAATTAAGGGAGCATCTTTATCTGGGACAGCAGTCCCCAGCATTCTCCTTCAGTGTTTGGAAATACCGTGCTGAATACGTTCCAAATAATTAAACCCCATCAAGCTGTTCAAATTGTTGTGCTCTCACAATCTGCCCAGACTCTCACAGTGCCCCTCCTGGGGGCCGTGCACCCAGGGTGCAGTGCATCTGCAGGGAGACTGGGTAGCTGGACACGGGGCCGAAAGTCAGAACACCTGCTGGGCTCGGGAAGCCGGGGCAAGTCACTTATCGTCTCAGAAGTTCAGTTTCCTTATCTATATAATGTCCTGCCTACTTCACAGGGTTTGGGAAGAATCGTAAGAGATAACACATACAAAATTTCTCTATAAAATGGTGTACAACACAGAACCAGCCAGCCCCTTCAAAGGCTGATCCATCTGCTGGTCAGACCACAACACTGTGCTCATTAGCATTTTAACCCCAGCAATTCCAAAAGCCAAGTGCATATTAAATACAGACGTTTTAGGGACTTCCCCGCCTTCCATTCCTTAAGGTTTTGTTTGTTTGTTTGCTTAGAAGAACAAGAAAGCCAGGTTGCTGGATCATATTGCTCATCAAAGTCTTTGAGCAATCTTAAATGAGAAGGACCATGTCACAGGTCACCACTTCATCTGCAGTAACTAATGGGAGCTAATGAATTCCATAGATTAGCAGCGAGAGAGTGAAAGGAGAAAAAAAAATGCAATAGTTGAAACCTGAATAAACAGTGTTACAAAACGACTGCTACGTGAGGAGTTATGGGGTTCTGTTGTGTAATAATGGCTGGCCCACTAATTAGCGGGTTTGAAAATATGTTACAGATGAGTTGATTTTTCTCCCAGTGGTGAGGTACTCTCAGGGGCCGTGGGTTTG
Organism: Equus caballus; assembly: GCF_041296265.1. Taxonomy (NCBI): domain Eukaryota; kingdom Metazoa; phylum Chordata; class Mammalia; order Perissodactyla; family Equidae; genus Equus; species Equus caballus. The sequence goes on along the minus strand of NC_091712.1, from coordinate 18,040,117 downwards.
GAGGCCTGACACACTGTAGGATTTTGGGACAGCGCTTCCTTGTCAGTGATCCCCTTGTCAAGAGGCCACTGTGGCCCTGGTTCCAACACACACCTGCAACTCTCATGGAGGCTCGGGGCCCTGGTTCCCCACCTGTGAACACAGCTCTGCAGCGGGGCTGGGCGAGCTGCAGACAGGAGCCGGGTGCCAGGTCTTCAGGAGCACGGCCAGCCAACATAAACTGGCTGCTTACCTTGCGCCAAGCTCGGTGCCAATCGCTTTTACATAGGCTATTTTATTTAATTCTCTAAGAATTCTATGAGCTGGTGTGAATCCTACCTTCGTTTGCCAGAAGAGCCTACACTTAGGGCAGCCTAAATTGTCCCCATTCAATACGCTACATCTCTGGTCCACCAAAGTCGCGTTCTTATTTAATAAAAACATGTCCTTTCAGTTCAGAAGGCCTAAAAATTCTTAGAAATGTGTGTAGCTTCCTCAACGGCCACATAGCTATAAAGAGATTTCCTCCGTATGTGGCATTTAGGAGGGCGTCCTCTCTTAGGTGTGTGACCTGCTGCACTTGCTCAGGCAAGGAAGGAAGGGTTGCTCAGCTAATAATGAGCTTACTACAAGGTAAGTGCTTTACGGATATTATATATCGATCCTCCAAACAACTTCACGAGATAGGCTGTCATCTTCATTTTACAGATGAGGCAACCAAGGCACAGAAAGGTTAAGTGATATGCCCAAAGTCACACAGCAGATTCATGGCAGAACTGGGACTCAGGCCCAGGCAGCTCTTCCTCGCTGCCAGTACCCTGCCTCCCTAGCAGGCGCTCTGCAGAGAGGCCATTGTATTCCCTCCATCTCATCCTCCAAATGGTCCAGACCCCAGACCGCACCTCCACTAAAAGGCCTCGGAAAACGTGTCACGTGCACACGTCAAACCTACAGGCCAGGTCCAAAATGTCTCAGGTCAGTGTTACGGCGGGCAGTGAGAAGAAAATTGAAATAGGGCATCTCCCTGCTGTGGCTTTTAAAACAAGAGCAAAAACTGAATTAAAAATCTTTTATTCTCCTGCTGCTTTGCTAGAAAGTAGCCTCTTGGGGTGGGGAGGGGGGGGGTGGGGGGGGCAGTTCTCCGGGATTTTATTTTGGATTATAGTAAAGAATGTCTGGACTAAAAATTTAGCCTTGAGATATCATTTACTGGGAAGGTCTGTTCAGATATTCAGAGTCAAGATTTTCGTTTCTGCTAGAAAACTGGACACTCAGCTTCCTTCTACTAAATTGTCATCCTTTGTGCCAACCTTTTAACACCCTCTGAGGGTACCTTCTAGTGGCCTAATAAAATCATCACTGTGATGAACATCACACTTATGGAAGTCAGGGCAATTTTATTAAGAGACTTGGTGCTTTGTATAGGGAGTTAGATGGTGCAAGTAATTGAAGATAAAGGTGCTCCTTTTGTCCCGGAGTTGGCTCGTGCTGCTGATTCCGCTTTGGAACAGGTGCATGTTGAACAAGGAGAGAGACAGAGGGCATCTGCACATCACCTGGGGGCCGGGTCCCCTGGAGTCCGCGGAGTCCTGCCTGCGGAGATGCTGCCTCGCCATTCTGGTGCTAATGGTATGATTTTCTTTGGCCATTAGCGTGTGCTGCCTGAATCGCTGCAGAATGCTCTCTGGAGCATAACTGTGTCTCTCGGGGGTTCTCCTGAGTAATGGGCCTGTGAGAATTCATCTCCAGCTCCCAAATCAAGTTGTTCCAGGACCCCCGTGGTAAGTGTGTTTCCCTAATGCTCTCGTACGTGTCAGAAGGTTCTCAGAAAAACAATCGATTCCTAGGAACAGAAGCAAAAGGAGGGTTCGCCTTCTGGAAAGATCCTGCTTGGCTGTGAAAAAGTCCTCCTCAGGGTATGGGAAGCCAGGGCTAGGGGCCGTGGCAAAGCAGAGGCTACCAGGTGGGTGCCAGGCCTGGGAGAGGCAGGCAGGAGAACGTGGTTCTCAGTTATCTGAGATCAGAAGCAGAAAGGACCAGGCAGACCTGGGTGGAAGAGTGGCAGCTTCCAGAGACCGGACCAGCAGTAGGTCAAGAAGCAGGGACTGACTGTTGGCCAGGGGATTCCACAGAGAGAGGCCGCTCAGCGAGTCTGAGCTTTAGCAACCTTCTGTTCACCTTTTTGTTAAGTATCTTGCTTAGGGCAGGAAGCTGCCTTCTCCTAGGGTTCCTAATGAGCTCCACCACAGGCCTTGCAATATGTCCCTCCCTCCTGGGGTCAAGTCATTGTTCAGAGAAGCATCGATCAGTGTGGCTTTTAGAAAATCATTCTTCACAGCTCCTAAAGCCCTGGCAAGTCCCCATTCAACTAGAGGATTGCAGGCCTGACAAGAAACTGGAGGGCAGCTGGACACTTCCCTCTTCCCTTCAAGGTAGGAGCTAACCTCAGAACAGAACAGACACAAGAGGTCAGGGGATGGCAGGAAGTCAGGCTTGTCAGGAAGATAGCCCCCTTTCCCAAGCTTTGCTCACAAAGAGTTCCCAAAGCCCTGAATTTTCAGGCTCAGGCCCTCCTCTGTCCCGAGGCAATTCTGACCAGGTTCAAGAGGAACCCCAGCCCTAGTAAAGCGGGAACGTAGTAGACGGTCTGAAGTTGGTCCTCCTGCCATAGTCTAGTAGTCTAAGTTGTCCTTGACTTCCATGGACTCGGTCAAAATGGATTTCCATGCCTTTCTTTCTGCGTAGTATTCTGAGTGATTCCCGGAGATCTGCCTTCCTGTTCAGTAAAGTTCTCCTCAGCTGTGTAGAAACCGGAGTGTTACAGGCCTACGTTTAATGATTAGAATTCTCATTTCTGTAATTTCTATTTGGTTCTTTTTCAAACCTTAGCTATTGTTTATTTTAAATTTATTCTTTCCCGGGGCTGGCCTGGTGGTGCAGTTGTTAGGTTCGCACATTCTGCTTCAGTGGCCCAGGGTTCGCCAGTTTGGGTCCCAGGTGCAGATATGGCACCGCTTGGCAAGCCATGCTGTGGTAGGCGTCCCACATATAAAGTAGAGGAAGATGGGCACGGATGTTAGCTCAGGGCCAGTCTTCCTCAGCAAAAAGAGGAGGATTGGCAGCAGATGTTAGCTCAGGGCTAATCTTCCTCAAAAAAAAAAAAAATTTATTCTTTCCTAATGGTTTCCACATCTTATTTCTTATTTTTTAAATGCTTATTTTATAGTCTCTTCCAGATTGTTCCATCATCTTCAGTTTCCGTTTCTCCAATGGTGGTTTAGTTACATGTGAGTGTGTGTCTGTGAAATCTTCTTGTACAAGCTCAACTTCAGTAGAGGGCACCTTTCTCTGGGAGTCCATGTGCCGTAGGTTGTGGGATATCTACGCTACTTCTGGGCAGGCATCCACTGGGCATCGAGCGCTCTCCAGTTTGGGCCATTTTTTCCTCAGCCAGGGATGCCCAATCCACATGTGTATGTAAATTCAGATCCCATCCCTGAACATGAAGTGCCAGATTGGCTTTGTGCGTGCGTGCATGTGTGTGCGTGTGTGTGAGGAAGGCTGGCCCTGAGCTAACATCTGTGCCAATCTTCCTCTACTTTATATGGGATGCCACCACAGTGTGGCTTGACAAACGGTGCTAGGTCTGTGCCCAGGATGTGAACTCATGAACCATGGACTGCCGAAGCGAAGCACACGAACTCAACCACTGTGCCACCAGGCTGGCCCCAACATTGGCTTTTAATTTTATTCACGGGAGACATTTTTTCCTACCTGGAGCCCTCAGCCGGGCAGAAAGCTCCCTTAAAACTGTGTGGGCCATTGGATGGAATTTTTTGAACCCCTCCTCATAAACCAACAGCCCTTCAAGGGTTCTGGCTGTAGGCTGAGACCTCTCCTCTAATCCCTCCCCCTAAGTAGCCTCAAGGTCATGTTTCTCATCCGTACGTGGGAACGAAAAGCCTGGCTTTTAGCCTCCTGGGACCCTGTGGCTTCAGCTGACACTGACCATTCTGACTCGAGTTCACCCTTTGCTTCTGCCATGTGAGTTTCCATTTCTTTCATTTGAAGTCAACTTGTATTTAAAAACAACAACAAAGTTGTCTCCTTCTATTTCATTCGGGGTCTCTCTGTGATTGTAGAAGGAGGGGCGGCTGGGTCAGCTCAGTCCGCCATGTTGCAAGAAGTCAAGCCTACACACTGGCTTCTGGGAGCTGGAGTTACCTTCCGTGAACCCAGTCCTTGGCTGGAGTCTTGCTCTGAGCCAGGTGAGAGCCTGAAGCAGCAACGACGGGGCCCACTGACCTGGAGCATCACCGACTCTGGGCCCTCTGCTGCTGAACTCGGCCCACAAATTATACTTGTGTATACATCCGCGGTCACCAAACCTGGACTACTTTTCCCTGGCCCTGTCGGCCCTTTTGGGGCCAGCTACCTACCCTCTGGAGAGCCAGCCACTGAGAGCAGATGTGAGGAAAGGTATTTGGTTGGTTGGAGCTTCCTCATTCCCCCTTCAGATGGCCAGTTCAGGCACCCTGGCTGGACAAGAATCTTTCACCATCTAGAATCCTGTAACTCTTGGGGGCTACAAATCCCTGTGGGGATGTGAAGAAAACTTGCATCCTGTCCTGAGAAAAAGGTACATGCGCAGAAACTTCTGCATGAATTTCAGGGACTCGTTAACCCCTTGAATTCCACATTAAGAACTTCTGCTCTGGAGGCTGATTGTTCTTCGGTGAATTGAAAATCCTAGTTTGCTAGCTTCATTCAAATCAACTCTAGTGAAAAACCTTATTAAAATGAGACCCTAGGACATAACAATCTTTCAATTTTTCACTCCTTTGATGCCATCTTGAAACATAACAATGGCACCAAGAGTAACATCAATAATTAGGGACAATCTCCTATAAAATCTCTTCTTCAAAGTGCTTTCTGTTAAATAGTTGAGTGTTATTGAAGCATGCTTTCCTCAAATGCTGTTTTCTGACTCAAACCTATGTCATCTACAGGGCCGAAGAAGCTTCATGAAGTGAGACAGAACAGATGTGGCATGGTAGAAATAAATCTGGATTCCAGATTTAATTTCTAGGTTTGGGATCTGGCTTTGCTACAAACCATCTAGTGACTCTGGGGAATTCCCACCCTTCCCAGGTTTCTTTTTCCTTATCTGTAAAGTGAGGAAGTTGGACTAGATCAGAGGTTGACAAACTAAAATTCACCAGCCAAATCCTGCCTGTGGCCTGTTTTTGTAAACAAAGTTTTGTTGGCACACAGCCATGCTCATTCGTTTCCAGGCCACAATGGCAGAGTTGAGTAGTTGCAACGGAGACCATGTGGCCCGCAAAGCCTGAAATATTTATCATCTGACCCTTTGCAGAAAAGTCTGCCGGCCCTTGGCCTAGATGGTCTCTCCATCCCTCTCCACCTCTTGATGACCTATGATTCTCAGAGGCAAAGGGACGACAACCCAATTAAGCCCAATTAAGGGCACATGTCGAATAGACGCCAATGATGGATGAGCCAAGACCAGTCACTTACATTATTATGTTGAAGCAGCTCCCTCAATAACTGTTGCTTGGGAAGTCTAATCAACAGTCAAGTGGAACTGCTTAAAACAATGAAACTCCATGCACGCTCCAAACTGTTTCATAATCCAGACGTTCTGTGATTCAGAAAGACCTTCTTCCAGGGCCTCCAAATCAGTGAAGTCTTAGAAAATTACTTACTTTGATAATACACATTCGGTTAAGGTTAGGAAAGAACTGACAGGATGGCAGATACAATCCCTTTTACCCAACGCAAATCCTGTTTTGAAAGGAGCTAGAACATAAAACCACCAACTGAGAAATGTAGCTCTTCTGACACAAATAGCAAGTATGGTGTTCACCTGAACTCTCTGAGGTGAACATTCGGGAGACTGATGGATTTTTACAATTCATGTTGTCCAAACCACGCTTTCCAAACATCATGGATCTGAGAAGTTGCTGTGCCACAAGGGCAAGGCTGGCAGACGTCCCAGAGGCTAGGATTTCCCACCAAATTAGACTTCCAACAATCTCATTAGATTGGAATGTATCTTTTGTGTGTGTGTGTGAGGAACATCTGTGCCAATCTTCCTCTATTTTGCATGTGGGATGCTACCACAGCATGGCTTGATGAATGGTGTGTAGGTCCGTGCCCCGGATCTGAACCTGCCTCCGAACCAGGCCACCGAAGCAGAGCACACAAACTTAACCACTACAGCACCGGGCCGGCCCGGTATCTATTTTTTAAATGGACTTTCCTAGTCCTCTTCTCTTAGTTCATCCAAGAAGGGATTATTTGAACTACATACCAAGAAGCGTTTTTCTGAAATTAACATATTTGAAGGTGTTGAGCCTCCAAATTAAGTGCTGAAAAATGAGACAGGAATCAGATGCTCAAAGTTCCAGGTCCAGGAGTGGGAAAAGTCTCCTGCCATTGATGTCATTTTATCTTATGCTTTCGATCTATCCCAACCGTCAGACTGCAATTTCCCTTTCTCTTCCAACAGCATCTTTGCATACAGCCATTTTGTGTTTTGGTGCAGAGGAAATAATGTATCATAGTGTGAGCCTTTTCTTAACTGACACTGAGAAGCGTTTTCAAAACAGCTTTGAAAAATCTGTCATCTGCCATTTTGTTCTAATGGTGGCAATGGGAACAAATTGCCCCAAATGATAGGATACGTGGGATGACAAGGGACATAGTGTCTTGAATCCCTCTCCACTTCCTCAAAATCATGGGACTTAGGACCCCAACCCAGCTTGTGTGGGTCCTCGGGGTCACAGCTAGAGTTGGGCATGTAAACTCAAGACCCCTGGAGGTGCCCAAACTGGATGGTGAGCAGATCAGAAAGTCAAGTGACTCCTGAGGAGCTTGAAGAGCACTGGAGACTTCCCTGTGCTTTGGACATTGGCTAAACTGGGCACAAACTTCCAATTTTGGCAATCTGGGGAGTCCTTGGTCAGCCCCACAACTGCTATTCTGCTTAGGAATTTACCTTCTGCTCCCTCCTAGCTACCACAAGAAATCTGACCTCATCACATACCTTTTTCATTTCTGGTGGGTTTTTTTTTTTTCTGGAAGATTCTGAGCATCATTTTATGCATCTTGCACAGCATTCCTCTGCCTTCCTCCTGGCCCTCTGCTTTAATTCCTTTCACCAGGAATCATGGTTTATGCTCTCTCTCTCTTCCAAAAGGACGCTGCCCCTGACAATCTCTCAAACTGATTCCTGTTCTTCTCATGGGTCATGGCTCCATCTTTTGCCCCCCTCCCGCAACCCCACCTCACCCCTCTGGCTGAAAAAAATTCTCTATTTCTCCTGCTATTTGGGAGCAAAAACAATTGGGGAATTGTCTAGAAGGAGAGCTTTCGCTGCTCACAGCTTTTTGAGGGATGAGGCGAGTAGCTAGGACATGAATGATGGATGCAGAGTGGGATGGACACATGACTTCACGACAGCTTAGACTTTTCAGAACTTATTAACTTTCAGAGTCAACCTAGACAGGGAAAGAGAATAGAAAGTTCGTATGATCTGCATCACAATCCATTGCTTTGCTGCCCTTGAATGTCTTTACTTTTTCTAGTAAAGAAATTTTTGCATTGCCTTGTTTGGCACTGGAACACTGGTCTTGCTCAAAATCCTGCTATGAAGTTCTTAGTTCCAGTGTCTATCTCTGTTCAAATCTTGGTTCTATATTTTGCTTTAGTGTTTTACATTTTCTTATTCAACTTCGGGTCTAAACTGTTGAGTTCACTTTCTGCCTAATACAGTTGTAATACTTTCTACATTAAATGCTGACAGTTTCCAAAATACAAACACCAAACTTATGAATGTCCCTTACACAAAAAAGCCTGCCCCTTCTTGCTTCTGGGTGGCATCATCGGAACCGTTGGAGGGAATTCTCTCATCTCTGTGAAGTTTTGGCAGTGGGAGGAGAGTTCCTCACACCCAGCTGTCTGAGTGGGGACTAATTTCCCATAGAAACCACCACACATGGTGGTCTAGCTCCCAGACCAGCCACAAAAGCCCATTTAATCCATAATGTAGGTGAAAAATACAACTGATAAAAGATGCTGTTGCTAATATGTAATATTTCATTTTCATTAGGGATTAGATTTGCACAGCCACATTTATTACAATGTTTCTATGGGAAAATGTTTGCTCCAGGTTCCAAAAACTGATTTACAAACAAACTCTTGGAAGAAAAATCCAGTCTAAATTTAGAACTTCCTAGATTAGTTCTAGTTTTCAGCACATATTTTTCCTTTTGTTTGCACAAGTCATCTGGGGACGGCTTTACTGAAGCTGCCTCTGCAGGCAGCCCGGAGCCACGAGGCGGGCACCTGTGTGACCTGACGGAAGCCACCCAGGTGTACAGGGGCCAAGGAAAAGGGGCCTCTGGAGACAGAGTAGGGAGTTTTGGTTTCAACTTGGACTGAATTTTCCAGAATACTATTAAAATGCTGTCATCACTCTGTCTGTGTAGAACGAACATCAGATAGATTTTGTAAGTAATTTCTCCCTTTATGCCTTCTCACTCATCCGATTTGTTGTGAATATGAGTCTTCCTTGAAAAAAAGCTAAATAGTACAAAACCCAAACTTTCAAATTGGTACATCAGCAAGAGGTTCTTCATGCTAAGAATTAACACACAGTAAGAATTGTAAGAACATGTAATTAACACACATTTGATTTACCCAGAACTCTTGGCTCCTGCAGCCTTCCCTCAGCAGCTGGGTTGACCATAGGAGAACATGGTTTGGGGGCCTTTCTTCTGGTGTGTTCACCTGAAGGACGGAGCTGTTTCCTGAGTCTAATTAACCAAACCTGAAAAGGCTTCCTTGTGAATGTTGCTCTCAGGACACAAGCCTGGCTTCCAGGCCAGGTGCTCTGGGGGCACTTGCTCCCTATGCCAAGTCACTACAATGGTTGAGGAGTGCCTTACACTGACACTGAGGCTCTTTTGTTCACAAGCTTTGTAAGTGGCATTTTATTTAAGCAATAATGACTAGTAGAGAGGGCATTTCCTAATACTTAATGACCAACTAGAGGAATTGTGGGCCTGAGGCAATGCATATAATATGCTATTAAACTCTGAAGCTTAAAAATGTAAAGAAAAAATAATTACCTTCTTATGCACGTTACCATGGATACTGAATGTTGTTTATCGTTTTATTCTTTTCCTAGAGGTTAAAGTCCAGTCGAGCAACAAATGGGAAGGAAGCACTTCAGTCTCGATTTCCACTCACTTTATGATGTTTGACATTACCTAGTTAGTGTACATTTCTTTAAGAAGGTACACGTCACCTCCAAAATAGGATATGTAACATGTGATATGGATTGCCATAATAAGTATTCATATTTTATTGAACAGTTTGGCAATCAGTATTTAAAATCAGCTAACTTTGTAATCACGTTCTGTTTCCCCAGAATGGCAGTCGCTTTCATACTATTCTTTTTCTACCCAAAGAATGAGCCATTTTTCAGTCTTCAAATTGCATGCACATATTTTATGCATTAGTCCCAGAAACATTTTTTCAGTTGGATCTATTATTACAGTGCATAACTCAGAGATTACCATTTAAGAAAAGGAGAAAATATTCAGAGAAGTACCTAATATTCCATAATTTGCATGGTAGCTATTTGTTCTATACTTTTTAAAATCTTGGAACACTTTTTCTTTTCTAACTCTTAGAGAATGATAGTTAAATCAATTTCACAACACTGCAGTAGTGCTGGCCCAAATTAATACAACTAAGTCCTCATTATCTGTTGTAGGGATAAAAGAACTCTCAGGGAAATTTTGAGACTTAATTTCATCTATAACTCCAAAGTTTCTCCCATAAATACTTTTTCCACAGTTGTTAGCAAGATTTATCTGTTTTATTTTTCTTCATTCTATCATCACCAAAGAGTAATATAACAAGTCTTTATCAAATACTTTGATACAGAAATACCATTCATCCATTCATTTATCCATTCATTTATTTATATATCTACTAGGTATTTTTAAAGTGCACTGAGCTCTACCATGAGCCAGACCGTAGAAGCATGCAAAGCTACCCCCCGGAAGAAGTCTGTCTGCTAAGGAGTCAGGCGTGTACATAACTACGGTACTTCGCTGGAGGTGCCGAGCTAGAGGTATGATGAGATGTGTTGGGAGCACGAAGAAACGTGACAGCAACTCTCCCGGGGATTCAGGATGGCTTCCCAGAGGAGGTGACATTGACTTTAGATGTGAACTGTAAAGCACTCTACATAATTATATAGTTATTACAATTATTTTGTTTCCTTAACTCTTCTTCTATAGGAACACAAAGATGGATAAATTCCTGAATATATAAGGCATTTGGGAGTCAAATGAAAAAATTTGATAGTGGTTAGAAAGTCCAGATTGCTCCCCAAATATTCATATCTATAACAGCACCAGTTTACATAGAGAACTATGTCACAACAAGAGGATGCTAGGAGTCCCTGGGAAAAGGAGGTGGACACCTCCCACTGTTGATTTCCACAGTGAATGCAGTCCAGCAAGCACTGTATTTCCTGTCTTTATAAAAACACGTGAGGAGAATTCCGACTCCTTTCTCTGAACAATTTTTATCTACGGCGGCCAAATCACACTCAGTGCCAGGGTGATTTATCTGGGTCCTTAGAATCACACTGTATAAGCTAGAAGCATAAATTCTGAGTAGGAGGGAAATAAAGGGATCAGAAGAGAATTCATTAGGGAGGGCTGTCTAGACCCCTTGAGTTTGAGCAAGACCTTTGGGGATGCAATGAATATATATTAACAGAGAAAGGCCAGCACGGACGGAAGAGGCCAGATAGCACCCAGCCCGTCCTTGGGGGCTACAGAAAGCAGATTAGCTTCCCTGTAACAGAAGGGCTGGCTGGCTGGGGAGTAAGGAGAACTTAGATGAGAAAGATAAGGACAGGAACGGAGCAGATGGCAAATGGCGCCGTCATTAGCTTGAGGAGTGTAGATGGATTGGCAAATTCCTACTGGGCTCAGGACTCTGCACAGACGTCATCTCTGCATCACTCTCCCTGAGCTCCGCCCCTCACCTCATAGCAATTAAAAATCTTCTGCTGAATGATTTGTTTACACATCAATCTCTCCACTTTCCCTGCATCCCCACCTCTGACCTCCTGCAATGCAATTACTCTGTCCTAGTGGGTACTCAGAGCCTAGCACAGCACCTGTCGGTGAATGCTGGTTGAACCTGGGGCAGCATTCATTTATTCAGCAAAGGGCAACGGAGGGTTGCCTCCAGACCAGCACTGTCCTAGCAGCCAAGGAAGCAGTGGTGAAAAAGAAAGACCACGTCCCCAGGCATATGGAGCTTACGTGCAGTAGGCATCAGGAGCCGTTCCAGAATCTTCTGCAGAGCATACCTGAAGAAGGTGAGGAAGATTCTTTTGGATCTGAGTATGGCGAGGAGCCTGCAACTCAAGTCAGAGGCTTCAGCTGGAGGCCGCTGCCTTATTCCACATGTGAGCAGAGGAGGAACTGAATCTGGCATGATGAGAGGGAGAAGCCCAAGGCGTAGATGGCCCATCACACCGCTAATCAGAGCTGACAAGAGCCATATCGCCAACCCTGCAAATGTTTACTATTATTTTAAACAGCAGCCTTTTCAATGGAAAAGTCCAGGGGAAAGTGCAAACGTGTTTAAAAGGAAAAGTACTATTGCAAGTATTCTGACATCAAAATGCATATTGCTGAGGCAAACAGGAGGGCTGGGCTCAATGTTCTCGTAGACCAACTCCCCTGGCGCTGGCTAAATCAATTGTGAGGGCAGCCTGAGGGAGCCGACCTAACCTAATTGAGAAGCAGCTCCGACTCGGCTCTCACAGAGCCCTGGCTTCCGCCCTAGGCTGCATCACTCGCCTCACTGCTTTGTTCTCCTCTTCTGGGTGCCGCGTCCACCCTCCACGCCCAGCCTCGCAGGGCAGCCCTCGCTACAGCAGATGCAGGGTGCTCAGGGGGCCAACCTTCAAAGCTGGGGAGAATCAGGGGCGTTGTTCTCACAGTCCTTTTAACCAGAGACTATTAGAGCTGACAGGATCATCCAAACCATGAAGAGCAGAGCTGGGGATGGTAGGAAGGTGGGGAGGAGAAAGGGGAGGTGTGACGCACCTGGGACCGCGCAATGACAACATCACATGAATTCGCCCATTTGCCTCTTCCAGGAAAAGATCTGAGAAGTTTGACATCAAGGGGAAAAGACAGTTCACTTGCCTCAGAAGGATCATATAAAAAGGGAAAAAAGTTCTCAATTCTTTACTCAAGTCAAAAGAGGCAGCGTGCATACCCAACTTCTATTGTATCCTTGGTCAGAAGAGGTTGCCTGGGAACATGCCACTCGGGCTCACTATATGATGAGCACCATGAAACGATTGTGTGTGCATATCTTTATACTTGTCCCCTTAATGATACTCGGTACATCGGCTCTACAGAGGCACGCGCAGTCGAGCGCGGAGACCTCCCTGTCAGTGCAGTAGAGTGCAAGATTGTGCAAACTCGTCGAGGAGGCGCTCTGAACTACATCCTCAGGTCAGTAACTTTCGGTCATGAAAGATCTCAGAGGAAACAGCTTGTTCTTTTCCCAAAGGCTCCCAAGATGGAACTTTCTTGCTGATGAGACAAGCCCTGAACTTGAAGTGGCAAGGAAGAAAAACCCACTTTGCTGATTTGTCCAGGCACTCAGATGGAAGTGGGCACGTGAGCAGACAGATGGCAGCTGGAACACACCGACTCCACTTTCCTGATCTGTCCCGAGCCCCTCCCAAACTGCCACGGAGTTTATACAGCTGCTATGGGGTGGATTTGAAGTCATAATTCAAGACAAGATTCATAAAGTCTGATAAAAATGAGACATGTTTTTAAGTTTCTACAATTGGCCTTGGAATGCAAACCTCAGCATATATCTGAATTATTAAACATCTGCTTTATCAGTATGGTTCAGTTTCAAGAACTGATTGGGCTGGAAAACAAGCTATGCATGCAAAGAAGGCACAAAACCTTAGGATTCTGGAAATGAATATATGAATCCACAAATTCTCCTGAAGTTTCTGACCATGTATCAAAACTCTGAGGAACACTGGCCTCTACTAGCTCTGTGAAAATTCATTCTCTTTTACGAAATGGCTAAAATTCAAATCTAGAATTGAAATCAGGGTTGGGAATCTGGCATCTGAAGTGAGATGTGCCCAGACTGAATGTATTTAGGAATTCTCAAAAAGTGTTCACTTTGCTACATATATTTGATCAAAATCAACTGACAACTAGCAAGAGGCTCATAATTATAGTTTGGTATTAAGAAAATTGACTACTTTTTATAACCAACATTTTTTATTCATAGACCTCACCAGCCTATGAATAAAAATTATCTCATCTGGTAACAACCCAAGTTTTACTGGCTGTTGTAGGCCATGTTCCCAGTGAAGTCGTTCAGTGATCTCATTTATTGGGATCATTACTTGTGAAGGGAGAGGGGAAACGCAGGATTAGACAGAGGGAGAAGCTGGGATATGATGCAGTCATCAGCCACCCCATATGGAGCACTGGAGCAGGGGTAGCCTTTTTAGAGGTGTCCTAAATCAGGGCAAGAGCGTAATTCAGTGCAAGTTGTCCCTGGAAGGAGGTGTGATCTTCAGGGCACCAGGCAGTTTTCTTTAGATAAAGCAAACTCCACAGGCTGAGAGCTGAGGGCCGTCTTCTGTCAGCACTCCCAGCAGCTGGGCAGTAAGACCTTCATTCCTGAATAGGAATCCTCCTGAGTAGGAATCTGGACGATTTAGCAAAGAAGCCACTACAGTCCACCCCTTGCAACACTTGGATCCTCTTCTTCTTGTAGTTTCCGAGAAAAGGTCCTCCAAGATACCAGTGAGCCTCTGTTCCTAGTGGGGACTTACGAGAGGAAGGGTAGTGGGGCAAATCGTAAATCCTGAAGCTACAGCTGGTTTCAGGGTGACAACGGATACTCATCTTCTCCCTCCTCTGTTATCCACTGAAGATTTCCCTCACTCTCAACCTGCAGCTCTGCTGATCTCGGTGGGTTTCCTGGTGGTGAGACTAGACCCTCATGCCTGAGAGATCGGAGCCCCTGGCCATTATGTCCCTCTCAGGCTGTAGTCTATTTTTCTTCCAAAGTTGGAGAAGGGAGGACCAACAGGTGCCTAAGTAGACCGTCTAGATTCTACACATATTCCTCCCTTCGCTGTGTAGAATGAGAGCCCTCTCTGTTCCTGATGATCAGGTTGTTATCCCTTTCAAGACAGCAACTCCTCTGCTTGCCTGTTGGCCCCTTGGTGCAAGGAGCTAGAAGTGCCCAAGGATCAGCCATGCTTATAGTTCAGTGGGGGTGTGGCTGTGTCCCCTGTCAGAAGCACTCCCCCTCTAGAAGCTGGGACCTCAAAACCCACAGAACTCAGTGTTGTGAGGATAGGAAGGTAAAATTCTTCAAGTAGGTGACTGGGAGTGATGGGTGGCGGGATCGCTCCTGTTTCTAATTCCTGCTTCCTAGACTTACGTATTCTACTCATTGTGAACACAGCGCCATATAAAAGTGTTTGATTTAAGGTGTACCCTGCCTCCTGGAGAACGGTGGTCCAGCCTCACAAAGTATCACCTTTGAGCTAGTGTATCAGCTAAGCTTTCAACAGGTCCATCTAGGCCATGCTCTGTCTGTCTAGCAGCTTCTGGGTGGTTTAGCATGAGATGGAACCAGTGGAGTCCATGGTCACGTGCACATTCCAACAACTCCTTTGCTGAACAAGTGTATTCCTTGGTCTGACGTGATGTTATATGGGATCCCATGACAGTGCATTTAACACTATGTAAAGCCCTTGGATAATGGTGCTAGCCAAGGCCCTACAGACAAGAAATGAAAGCCAAATCCAGAATATGTGTCCATGCATCTTAAAATGAACTACTGTTTCTTCAAGGTGGAAGATGTCCAATGAAGTCTGTTTGCAGAGTGTCTGGTTGGTCTCCTTGAGGGATGGTGCTATACCGGGGACTCAGTATCACTCTCTCTGCTGGAATGTTAGCGACTTGGCAGTAGCAGCAGCTGGAAAAGCTTTGGTAAGCGGGAGCCCATGCTCGTGGGCCCATGCATAGCCTCCATATTCGCCTCCATGGCTCTTCCCTTCATGTGCCTGTAGTCCCAACGCTGCAGTGGCTGATGACAGAGGCTGGTTGCCATCAACTGGTTAGTCATTTTATCTACGTGTATTCTTTGTGCCTCCCTCTTGTGGCTGCTAACATGTGACACAAAGATCTTCACAGTGTGCGCCCTCTCACAGGTCCATGCACGTGTCTACTCCAGAATTTCTTGTTGCCAATCTGCCAGTTTTTTTCCTTCTAGGCCCCTGCCCATTCAGTGAAGCCATTTGATACTGCCTGTGAGTGCAATCTTAGGCCACTTCTCTTTGAACACCAAGTGGATGACCAGGGACACCACCTGAAGCTTTCCCTCACCATTGTTTTTCAAGACCACCCTTGAACAGGGCTGTAATGCAGTCACTGTCCATTTTCAGCTTGCACCCACATGCACACCAGCCCATCCATGAAGCAAGCTTGAGCTCCTTCATGTTCAATCAGCTGGTCACAAGGATCCTCCGTGTGGCCATAGGTGTGAGCTGAGGGGGAGGTGCTGGTGCAGTAACAGCCGGTGATGTGGAGCGCTGGTGCAGCTTGAGTGTGTCCTCTGGTCCTGCTTGTGCTTAATCCCAGAGGTGCTAATCCAGTCCTATGATGCATTGCTCCTTGGCCCATCCCGTGGTGTGATGTGCTGGTTCTGACAGAACCCAGTCATGATGGGCCGCTTTGGTCACACGGTCAGTTGGTGTCCCATGGTTAGGTGCTCTGTCTTCATTAGGTCTCTACAGCACACCAGAGCTATTGTTAAAACATTGTAGATGCAGACGGCATAGCCTCGCCCCGGGATCCTGGCTGTCTGCATTGTGCTTTTCCCATTGGGATTTGCCAAAAACTCTACATGGCATCTTTTCCCACCACCCATACCTCTAATGCCGAACGGCCTCTTGGCTCACACGGGCCAAGTGGTAGGGCTGCTTGCACGGCATCCCAGGCCTGATGCAGAGCCCTGCCTTTTTCCTGGTCCTTTCTCAAAGCTGTTAAACTTAGAATGGTGCTCTGGTTGAAGCAGTATTCCCAGGTAGGGGATATGCTGTTTGCAGAACTCAAATGCCCTCAGCATGTTCTGCGCTTCTGTCTTTGTGATGGGAGGTGCAAGATGCAAAACTTGTCTTTTCCTTTGGATGTGACGCCCCGGCATGCCCCCGACCACAGCACCTGTGAAAACTGTACCAATGTGGCAGGTCCCTAGAAAGCAGCAGACAAGAATCCAGAGGCTTATTAGTGATTAAACGAGTTCAATAAACCGCCTTCTAAAGAAGACAATAAAGTGTTTTCACTGCTATTTTTTAAAGTCATAATTTTTTTTATCATTTAAAAAAGTTTTGTCATGTGGTAAGAGTATTGCGTGTGACTTTGGGACATCTGGGCCCTAAGATTTTTTTGTAAAGGCCTAGTCATACCAATCTTTGCTTATTACACCCCTCAGTCAGATCCATAAATAGAGCAAGATAAAATGAACAAACAAAACCTTGGGAGGAAGTTAAAAATACATATTGGAAAAATTAAACAGAGCCAGGTTAAAGTTAGTAGACAAAAGCACAGGGCCAAAGTTGCTTACCAGTTGCCAAATGTGGATTGCAAACCTCCTTCTGGGTCCTGCTGTGGCTAAAGCAAAGGCAACCATGATTCCTCACCCTAAGGCCCACCATAACCCCATCAACTTTTTCACAAACATAATAACTGGATGGAGACTCACACGGTGAAAAGACAGCTGAGATGAGGGGTGTGGAGATAGCTTAGACATTACAACTCCATTTGGTAAAAAATAATGTCAGAATGACTTGGACTTAGCCTGGGTCTCCCAGATGGCTGATCTTGAGACAAAGGCTTGAGTGCAAACACTTGACTGGGGAGTGTGATCCAGCGAGTGGGAGTAAGGACAAGAAGAATGAAGCAGAGAAGGATGGAAAACCAATAGGTTTCAGAATGAGTTATGAGGTTGGCCACAGCTCCTGGCGAAAGGTTGCTGGCTCCTTCTGGGCTGCCTGAGGAGATGTATGAAAGACAGCTCAGGAGTATCCATCTGGGGGAAGAAAGGAAAGCATTCAACCACGACTGCTTATGCTTCCTTGTGTAACCAAACTCAATCGGTTCGTCTCTTGGTGAATACGGAGCCAAAAAGCACAAGCAAGACTGAAGTGGGTGAAGAAAAGGTTTATTGCTTGCACAAGCAACGGCAAATCCCAAAGCAGTGTCCCCCAAACTTAGCGCCAGTGGAGACTTTATACTCCAGAATGCTGAGGATGTGTCACAAGTGTGTAACAATTGGGCCCAATAAGGGCACATGTGCGGGCCATTACATAACGAGTTGACTGTAACGTGCCTTTATACAACGAGGTCAAGGACCATGTCATTACATAAGGGGTCCATGGTAACTTTTGGACACTTGGAGCTGGAGCAATTTGCAGGGGTCTTGCTGCAACCATGTAAGTTTCACTGTAGGATGGCAACATCTGCAAAAACGGGGACATCAACCTATGAAAAACTGCACATTTAGTTTCTCCTTGTCTGAAAAACATTTGACAGACCACATTAGTTATGGCTCAGATTCTCACAACCCTTTCCTTGCCTGGTTCCCAGTCACACCTCATCAAAGGTTTGCCCCCAAAACTTACTCCCCTGCATTTCAGAGTTAGTTAATGCCTGGGCCCCATGTGGCTTAGAGAAGCCCCAGGGCAGACTCTGGAAGCTCCAGCAGAGGTGTAAGGCATGGGCATGAGGCAAGGCCCTGTCAGGTTGCACCTACAGGATGCTGCTCAGAGCCTGCATCAATGGCTGGAATAATGCACAGGGGATGCCCAAAGGCAAGAAGTGGTACCCAAGAGGTGCCTGATGCATACTCCAGGGCTAAAACTGGATGTTGCTTTTAAAGCATCTTCTTAGAATCTTTTGATCTTTAGCAAGTTGCTGATCCCTAAGTAGCGACCCCCGATGAGAGTTAAGTGATGTCAGGATATTCTGGTGGAGCACCGTCCTGGGCATCCAGATGCCACCCACGAACAGGGCTAACATCTAAAAAGCATGTCCTTTGCTTCCTGTTTCAAACTATGAAGCTTTCA
Source organism: Equus caballus (assembly GCF_041296265.1). Classification (NCBI taxonomy): domain Eukaryota; kingdom Metazoa; phylum Chordata; class Mammalia; order Perissodactyla; family Equidae; genus Equus; species Equus caballus. The sequence continues at coordinate 18,021,882 of NC_091712.1, read as the reverse complement.
CGAATATATCAAAGACTATATCTGAAAACAGATTTACTCCAAACATCTAGTGTAGCAAACTCTGCCCAAGTTCGTGTCCTAAGCAGTAAATAAACAGTCAAAGGAGTAAAACTGTTGATATTATACATATGGGTAAGAAATTATTTCTACTCTCATTTTCAGAGTACCCTGAATTTTGTTTTAGACTGCGTGGTTTAAGTGCAATTTTTAGAATGTGAATTTTCACACTGTTGTCTAACATACAGCCCCTGAAAAATTTTCTTTGAGAATCCAGGATTGACTTTTTTCATGGTCAAATGAAGCTGCAACAAACAAGGCAAGATCCTATTTCCTTTTTCGTGGGTCTCTACTGTTTAAAATAATAATGGTCTTCTGGGTCAGAATCCTACTGCTGAGGAACTTAGCACATGGCTACTAAATCAGTCCTGGAAAATTGTAGGCAAAAGTTTTGAATCTTGACATGCAGCTGCTCCACTCCCCTGTTGGAGAAGAAAGTGTAACGAAATCACAACTTAAATGCAGTTAGAAGAAGAGCTCAACAAATGGAATCCTTCTAGCTGGAAAAGCAGGGATGAAGGCACAGAAAGCCGCACTTGAGCTCAGAGGGGAGAGGCAGAGAAAATATGTCCTCGGGCCACAGCCCTCTGTGACCCTGATCCTCCACTAGTACGAGACGACTTAGCTAAATTAACCTGTCAGAGCTTGGATATTTAATTTTTAATTAATCAATTATTAGCATTTAAATAAAATTTATACCCGTCATGAGAATTCCAAACACATACTAGAGCTTTTAAAATCTTACCACCACCATAAGTTAGATACTATTATCTCTATTCACAAATAAAGGCTCAGAGAGGCTGAGGGCTGCCCCCAAAAGCACACAGCTAAGAAGGTACAATGAAGAAGGAGCAGGAGGTCAAGGGGGTTGGGGGAATCCTTGCAGCTGCATGGGCGAAGGCCATTCTCCTGGCCAGCCTCTACCGGCCCTCCCACTCAGCTTAGACATCCTTCGCTCCCTGGAGGCTGGGTTTAGGGGCCCTCCATTGTTGTCAATAGGCTTTTCCACCCAGAGCCCTGGTTGGCTGTCTCCGTGTCCCCAGCACCCCTCACAGAGCCACTACATCCTGAGAGCCAGGAGTCTGGTTTCCTCACATCCTGGTCCATTGCCCGGTATCTGGCACAGGGGCACTCAATAAAATGTTAGTGAGAGGAAGAAAGGGAGGCAGGGAGGGAAGAAGGAAAAGAAGGAACAGAGTGACTAATACCTGGCTGTATGCACAGATCATTTCCCCACAACGTCTTGTTCTTTGACATACAAAAGAGAGAAGAGTGACTCTCAGTGCTCACAAGCACCCCCACGCGCACGTTAGAGACTCCCCACATTCGTGTTAGGTGGCAGAGAGACACGGCTGAACAAGAGGCAGTGTCTGCGTTCACGGAGCTTAGGGTCTAGAAATGCAAATCTTGATCCAGCCCTGAGGGCCTAGCAGTTAAAGCTGCGGGGCGCTCCAGGGGCAGCCGGCTGGGTTCAGGCTGCGGGACTAACCCTCCTCGCTCAGTAGCCATGCTGTGGCCGCGCTCACAGAGAACTTACAACTATACACAGCTCTGTACTGGGGCTTTGGGGGGAAAAAGGAAGAAAAAAAGGAGGAAGATTGGAAACAGATGTTAGGGCGAATCTTCCCCTGCAAAAAAAAAAAAAAAATGATTTTTTTAGAAAGAAATGCAAATCTTTCATCCTTTTGCCCAAATATGAAGCAGAAAAGACAAGACGAGTTTTGATGTCAACTCTCCAGGCAGGATTTTGGCCTTGCCCACTGACTAAAAGTGCCACCCCGAGCCCTGCACGCGCAAAGGCAGAGCTGGATTCTTCACTCTAGTTGCCATCAACTTTCTTTCCCATTCCCTTGCGATTCCCCGTAAGGGTTCGAGAGCCAAAACTCCGTCTGCCCGAGGAGAGGGGCCGGGGGCGGCAGCGCCCTGCAGACAGACAGAGCGGGCCGCCTGGCCAGCGCAGCCGTGGACACCGGCGCCCCTCGGCGGTCCCTCCCCTCCCCCCGGCACGACGGCGCCCGGGAGTGACCGGCCACACTGCCACCCCCGCCCGCCTGCCGGACTCAGCTGTCTCCCCGGCACCCGGAGTGGGGGTGGCGGCGCGTCTGCTCGGCCCCCCGCCCCTCCCCTGGAGCCAGAGGGTAGCGTTCAGCAAGGGGCTCGGGTGAAATTAGAACCAGTGTTCTAAATTAAGGGGAGCAGATGTCCCTGTTTTGCTCGGGAGGCCTGGGTGGCCTGCTGTTCAGACAGAAATCGCGGAGGCACTGACCTTCGGGGCGGCTGTCAATCTCCGCGTGCAGATGGCCGGCCCGAAGCCCTGCCGGCCTCTCTGCATTGGAAATGCGGCAGCAGGGGGATCGGGCAGCTTGAGAGAAAAGTCTGCGGGGTGGGAGGGGTGGGCAGGCCCGGGGGAGACAGAGGGCAGGAGAAAAAGGCCTGCTCCGCGCACAATGGAGCCCCCGCGGCGGCCCCTCGGAGGACAATGCAGTCCCCCGGGACCCGCGGTGGGCTGCTCCGGGCGGGCCGCCCGCGCTCCAGCTGCCTCTTCAGAACAAGGCCGTGCAAATGTGCCCACTTGATTCTAAATCCTCTTAGGCGCTCTCCATGTGAACGAGGAGAGGGGTGGCCTCACAATCCTTTACAATCGGAGGCCTGGGAACCCCGGTACCCGGCAAAATGTCTGCACCACGCATGCAAATAGAGTTGATCACTTGGAGAACCAGGCGGGAGGTCTTTCTGCCGGAGTCGGTGGGCGGAACCCACCACCTGCGTGCGTCGGCACTCCTGTCTGGCTTTTCGATGCCATGCGGGATCCTGAACGTTTTTGAGGGTGTTTCTCTTGGAAGAGGCTTCCTATTAAATGTTCAGAAAAGCCAGCTGAGCCGCACGAAGTCATTAGTCACCCAGGTATTTATACTGTTTTTCCTATTTCCTTTCTCTGTTGGCCTCTGTGGTCAGCAGTATAAAATTCCTAGGCGCTCCCCCTAAACACCAGCTTCCTGTTTATGCTCTCAGTGGCTTTAATGTTTAGCTGTTAAAAGCAGTTGACCAAGCCTCTATTTGAAACAATCAGCAGAGGTTTGCAGGTGACTAGGGAAAAAAAACCCCAAAAACCCCACCCCAAACGGGTAGGTCAAAGGTCCAGGTTCATTTTTAATCGCTTATGTCAAAATCACAGGGGAAAAGTTAAAATTAAAGTGTAACTTAATGCCTAAGATCTTGGTTCAGTTTCATGTGGCCCCTGTGTCTACGTGAACCTATAAAATCCGATAGGCTGGTCTCAGGTATGAACATTTTCATTTCCAGCAGTTAAAGGCCTTCTTTTCAATGTGGCATGACATTCTTTTTTTATAGAAGGTTCAGGTTCACACGTAAGCACAACCTGTGTGCTCCTGTGTGTGCCTGACACCTCACTGTGGCTGTTCTTCCTCAAGCAAAACCTTCCATCTGTGTAGCTGCCTGAATTGCAGCCTCCCTGAGCTGGAAAAGGACTCTGGGGGGCACCTCATTCAGCCCTTTCTCATCCAGAATTCCCTGTACAACTCCCAGGGAGTGGATAGCTATTCTCTGATAGAAGCCCTTTAGAATTCCCCACCTCAGAAGATAGCATCTTTCCTCGACAATCTTATTGTTTAATAAAAGTTTTCTATATATAAAACTGGAATCTGTCTCCACTTGTGGAGCCATGCAGAACAGATCTAATTTCTCTTCCACATGATGCCACCCTTCAAATATGTGGAGACAGCTCGCACATCCCCTGGAGTCTTCTCCCAGCTACACATCTGCAGATCCTTCAGCGGTTTCTCCCACTGGTCTGAGTCTCCCACACCAGCTGGAGTTGCCTAGAGATGCTCCAGCTATTCGAAGTCTCTTTGAAACTGAAGATGGTGCTTCAGTTCATGCTGAAATGCAGCTTAGGAGGCAGCACCAGAGGAGATGGCTTACAACCAACAGGGGGAATCTGGCCGACCATGTCCGAGTGGTTCAGACAAAAAGAAACTTTGATTTTCCATTTTACTCGTTGTCTACTCTGGGTCAGCAATACCAGACTCAGTCGTGAAGCGGAGGAAGGGAGGAAAAAGCCATATTGTGTGCTAGCCCACCCGAGGTCACACAGCCAATAAGGAGGAGAGTGAGGTCTCTAACCTGTGACTTGCTCTTCACATTGTATAAAGCTGCTGCCATGGGGTCCCTTCGTTAAAACTGAGGTCCTGGATTTATTCTCCAGCATATTCTGTGACATCCAGCTTTAATTCCGGGCCAGTTTGTATACATCATATTTCTACAGCTACAAAAACTTTTGAAACAAAAGTTAAGAACATTGAGGGGGGGGTGGCGGGAGTTCTTTCTGGAAGCAAATGAAACAGAAATTCCAAGTTAAAGCCAAAAGTCATCCCAAGCATGCTTTTATCCAATGGCATTACTCACAGCGAAGTGTTCCATGACCCTGAATTTCCTGCCTGGGCTGAGGGCGGGCCAGGCCCTTGATGCTATTTAAATTGTTCTGTGTATTTCGGCTGTATCACAAGCAATGCCATTGCCGCTTTACTCACGCCTGCTCTCCAATGTCAGTTAGTCAAGAAAGAGGGAAGAATGTTCCCCGTGCACACACTGTCATTTTTTTCCAGTGTTGCTCAGCCTGCCAGAACGAAAATAAAACCACAGAGAGAAGATTTAGATCAGGCTCTTGCTCGCCCTGCTGCTATTTTACGGTTTTAGGAGGGGCTGGACGTCACACACTTGAAACTGTCATCTGCACGTTCCTTCTTAGAATAAAGCAGCATTGGCATGTGCCCCTGCTAAATTATTTTCTACCCCAAGATGTTGGAACCTCTCTCTCTCCAGGAAAATACTCTACAGAAGGCACGCTGGATTAACGGAGTTAGTTCTGGGAAAGGCTTTTACAGCCTACAGTGAACTGTCACGTGCTGACATCCGGCCAGGTGGACGTGTGTGTTAGCGGGGATGTTGCTTAGATGTTCAGACTTTCCTCATTTGTTTGCTATTATAAATAGTGCTTGAGGGACCTTTTTCTTACTGCCCTATCTAAAGTCCCCCCAGAAATGACGATCACATTAATCCATTTATTTTCTTTGTAGTGTGTACCCAACCTAATGCTCTGCTGCTTACGTGTTTTTTACTGTCAGGTCTGCCTTCTTCAGATCGCGACTAGTGTATAAGACAAGTAACCTGGTCTGTCTTGTTTGCAACCCAGCACAGCGTAGGTCCTCAGGAAATATTTTTTGAATGAGTACATGCTTTGTGCATGTACATTGTTGCTCTTGTACAATTCTTCCCTTAAAATAAATTCTTTGAGTAGTCAAACTCCTAGAGAAAGAAAACAGAACAGAGTTGCCAGGAGCCCTGGGGGTGGGCGGGGGAGGGGAATTGGGAGTCAGTGTTTAACAGGTGCAGAGTTCCGACTGGGGAAGACTAGAAAGTTCTGCAGATGGCTGGGGGTGATGGTTGCACGACAGTGGGAATGTACTTAATGCCCCTGAACTGTACACTTAAAAATAAAAATAGGTAAATTCTTTGAATTGGAATTCTTGGGCTAAGTGTTAAGCGTGTGTAATTTAAATTAGGGTATATATTACCGAACTTCCCTCCAGAAGACATGCCAATTTTCATTCCAACTACCAGGGCGTGAGAATACCCACTTCCGAACACACTGCCAGCACTGTTTTCTCAGTCTCTTTATTCTTTGTATTTGATAGGCAAACACGCACACTTTAATTATTGTTTTATTTGTGTAACTGTACTTATTATTAAAGATCGAGTTTATTTTCAAGTATTTTGTATTTCTTCTTTTGTGAACAGCTGTGTGTATCCTTTCCCATTTTTATTGGGCTATTTATTTCCTTTTGCCGATGCGTAGGAGCTCTGTGTATAGTAAAGATAATAACTCCTGGTCTGTTATATAGTTTGCAAATAATATTTTCCCAGTTTCTTTCTCTTTTAAATGTTATTTGTGATTTTTTGCTATATGAAATTTAAAATTATATGCTCTATCCATATAATCTTGGGGTGAAAAAACTCTTCCCCCTTCCAAGATTATAAAGATATTCTTCTATGCTTTTATCCACTACATTTGTGGCTTTGTTTTTCATGTTTAAATATTTCTGTATGTTGATAGTAAGGGATAAGGTGAAGCTCCAGCTGAATTTTCTTTTACCTAATCAGTTATTTTATCATCACTTATTGTATAATCCATGATTTTGCTCAGTGATTTGAAATGGTATCTTTTTGCTGTAGTGAATAAGCATATTCTTAGGTCTATTTCATTGGTCTGTCTATTCCAGCATCTAGACCATGCTACGTTTTTTTCCTTTTTCTCCCCAAAGCCCCCCAGTACACAGTTGTATATTTTTAGCTGTGGTCCTTCCGGTTGTGCCATGTGGGACACCATCCCAGCATGGCCCGATGAGCGGTGCCATGTCCATGCCCAGGATCCGAAGTGGCGAAACCCTGGGCCGCCAAAGCGGAGCGCATGGACTTAACCACTCGGCCACGGGGCTGGCCCCTAGACCATGCTATTTTATACAGTAAGTTACCAATGTATTTAATTGTGCCTGTTGCCATAAATCCTAGGCTAGTGACTAACCTCTATGTTTGGGAATTAATTGGTTATTGGGAAAATTTTAAATTATGTGTAATTGTAAATTGGGAAGGTATAGCCAGATAGAGAATCTCCTCTCCGAGGAATCAGCAAGGAAGGGAGAGCGTGCTGGCCACAGACTCCTAGAAGGACCCGTGATGGGAGGAGACGGTTGGGCTGGGCTGCCTGGCATGGTGTCAGGGTCTGCCCTCACCACCAACTCCTGTTCCCCAGCTGGATTAACTTCATTCCCCTCGTGGTGGACAGAAAGCTGCTGGGCTTTGCCCTTGATGTCAAATCCTGTCTCTGCCACTTGTTAGGCTGGTGGTCATGGGTAAGTCACTTAAGCAATCTGCTCATTCCAAGGCTGATAACAGTTACCTGACATGATTGTTATAAAAATTAAACTGTACATTTAAACACACTCTGGAAACGGTAACATCCAAATGTTTATTATCATTGTTATTATCATCATTGCTCCTACTGCTGTAGAGGGGGATGGTTTCCTTCCCGTGTCTTCATGCTTCTGCCTGTGCGCCTGCATCTGGCCTTGTTTCTTCCTTGGGAGACGTCCTTCTCCTCCAAGTAAGAGCTGCTAACGCAGTGGGGAGACGCGGAGGCCGCCACCATTGCCGATGCGTGATCGCCAGTATGATGCGGTGTGCACTGGGGCAGTCTCCCTCCTGCTGGCCTTGGCGGTCAGCTGAGGGCGTGCTCTCAGAGCTTTGTCTCCCTGCAGACATTGCTAGTCCTCTCATTTTAATTCTTTTTTGGCGGGGGAGGGTCTTCATGGTGGATCAGTAGTTCTGTCTGGCCTTAAATCTAAACCTCAGGCTCCCATCCGGTTCAGCCAGTGAGCACGGTGTTGGGGGCAATTGAGAAATAACAATAAAGTGGTATTTTTGGTTGTCGTCCTGCCATAGTTCCTGTGTGCCATCACACACTTTCCCCATGTGTTACTACCACAGTCAAACCTCATGGGGGGAGGACCAGCTGACAGAGAACTGGGGCCTTCCTAGTTCTCCAGCAATCATAGCATCCTGGCCATCATGCCCTCACATCTCTGACCTCTAACCTCTGACAATGACCAGCCCCTAGTGCCAGTCAACTATTCCCATGAGAAGGATACTCTGCTCAGTACATATAGTAGGAGTTCCATCAATCTTAGTTATTATTACTGTTAGCTCTGACCCCACATCAGGCAGATAGGTGGTGCCTTCTGTGAAGTGGCATACCACATTGCCTGGATCTCCCTCTCTGTAACTTTGGCCTTTTGCTGATTCCTTGCACTCTTCATTGCTTTCCCTTCAGCTGTGCTGTGCTGCCAGGCCTGGGAATGCAGACCGGGCTATCTCTGGACCATCTGTTCTCTGGATCTAGCCCACCCTTCCACCCAGCCCTGCCTCTCCTTCTCGGGTTTGCCTGTGCTTCATTTCTCAGGGTGATGTTTCAGCAGGCAGCTTGCCAGAGTAGATTAAAGAAACCCTAATGAGTGTTCGAGGCGTCCCGGGCCAGAGCAGGAGAGGACGGGAGAGCTGCAAGGCTAGCAGGGAGCTCTGTGCAGGACAGGCATGCTGCAGACCGAGGCCGAGAGGCACTCACAATCCTGCGGCCTGCTCTTCTTACAGGAAGCTGGGGCAGGATTGTCATGCTGTCTCCGTTCATTCGTGTTTGTTGATCGCCTGTGCCACACACTGAGAATCAGAGGTGGTCGAGACCGTCATGATTCCTAGCCACGCAGAACTTACAGTCCAACTGGGGAGACAGACCAACACCATTAAAGAGCGAAAAAAACAACCCAGTATGGCAAGTGCTGTCCAGGCACAGCAGGTGCTAGGGCAGGACTAAGGGCTGGCCTGGCGGCCACTTCAGATCAGGAGGCAGGAAGCCCTCTCAGAATCCAATTCAACTTTCAACGTGAACTTCTTTCTCATCCCATGACTATTTGGAAAGCTTCCCACCAGCTCTCCCTACATTCGCGTGTTTTCTAGTGACAGAAGGAAAAAACAATCACAAGGTGAGGAGCTAGAGAAACCTGAAAACCTAGCATGGTTCCCAGTCATATTTCCCTCCTTGTTTGCCCTTTGACACCTTTTACGTGATTGCTTTTAGGCCTGGATTAGTTTTTTTCTGGCCCCAGGCCCATGCTAATTTGCATGGCTTTCTATATACCCACGGGTCAGATCCACGAAGACAGCAGGCCAGCCTGAATTCACAAACACAGTCACATCCATCAAGTGGCCCAGAGCTCGGTCTCCTCCCTGTAGAAGAATGGAGGATAATGAGAAATCCTACCGCGACCCGAAATCGTGACTCACCAGGGTTGCCCTGTGGTCAAGCTTATGGGTAAACCACTCCATCATCCTTATGTTCTACTTGTCAAACACTTGTGGGATTCCATTTTGGGCTTTAGACATGTAATTATGGTCCCCATTGTTTCCAAAGCCAGAATTAAGCCTCAGATTATATAATTAATTGTGAGTTAGGAGTGCCTTCTTTCATTTTACACTCCATCTATGATGTTAATACAAATCCTTGTTTCGCTCAGTAACACCAAATATTTCGAGCCACACTAGTCGATAAAACACGCATTCCTTGTCCTATTTGGCTGTTGTTATGAATGGGTAACTGGAGGGCCGACTTACAAATGTAGTTAAAGTCCATTATGGAAAACTCTGTTCTTTCCCTGTATTCGTTGACTTAGTCAAGAATTCTTTCAGGGACCAGAAGTGTTTGCTCATTTGTTTACGTATTCATTCATTCAACCAGTCAACAAATATTACTTTGGACCTGCTATGTGAGAGGAACTATGCTAAGAGTGAGGTGAAAAGACTTGGTCTCTGGCCTCAAAATCGCCCAGCCGAGATGGTGCCCACCTTGGGTTGGGGAGTCCCCACAGGTGGTCGTATCCAAGTCATGGGGACGGCAGTCTAAAGTCGCAGATGCCCGCCCGCCGCCCACTGCTGCCCCGGCCCCAAACTCAACTGAGATTCTGATTCGGCAGGTTCTGAGGGAGGCCCTGGCATGTGGATTTTGAAAAAACTCCTAGGGCAATTCTAATTACACCCTTAGGTTATGAGCCACTGGTCTAGTGAACTTCCCAGAACTCTGTAGAACTCAGCTCCTTTTTTGTGGGGCAGCACGGCCATGAGCCCCTTTTTACCCAAGCCAGAGACTCACCCAAAGGCTGACAGGGCCTGATGTGGGCCAGCAGTAACACTGGGCTTATGGCCACAGGAACCTACCCGTCCCTAAGGAGCTGTTCCCAGTCGTGGGGTCAGGCCTGCGCTGGCCACCTATTCCCATGCCAGCTCTGCACAGGTGCGTCTCTGCCATACCTCAGAAAGGGCACGGCCCCGCCTGCCACCACCTCTCCAGCTTGCTCTCCAAACAAGCCACTGCCCAGCTGTCTTCCTCCGCCTGCTCCCCCATCCAGGAGTAAGGGTGCCTAAGCTCTGGCAATCTATACAAAGGAACATCGCTGAAATATCATTGTTGAGTGATTGGCAATAAAGTTTGTCTCATGAAAAGGCCATTGCCAGTTTGCGAATTCCGGTTCTTTTTAAAAAAATTTCTATTGTCTGATTATTTTGGATATGATAGTCTGCTTGAAGATAGCCAATATTGGTGACAAGTCAGAGAAGATATATTCAATGTTTTACCGTTGTGTTTTAATTTTGCACATATAATGTCTGGCCCAACCAATCCAGGTTTTGGTGCTTTAAGTCTCTTGAATTGATAAATAGTCAATTCATAAGGTCTTACTTTAACTAGTAAGCTTTACAAATATATGTAAATCCAGGAACGTGAATTAGCTAGTCTTGTCTTTCTAGTTGTGGCTATTTTCTGGTTCTCGACTTTCAATTATCACGTTTTTGTTGCATGTCATTTGTTCGTTCACTCATTCAGCTTTGACTGAACACCTGTGACCTTCAGTCACCTCATCTCCCACACGTCACTGCCAGGCCCCCCACCCCCACCTCACACACCTTCTGTCTGGCACACCTGCAGTATAGACTCAGTGCATGTGGTCCCCGTCCCTCGACTTTCCCCAGTCAGCTGAGGGCCACAGCCCCTGCATCAGTTGTTCCCAGGTGATGAAGGCTATGGTGGCATTTGACCTGTGTCTTGAAGGACACAGAACAGATAAGCAAGGACAGTTCTGACCACAGGTGCCAAGCCCTGGAGACCAGTGAGTGGTGTGGTCAGGGGCAAGCGGGCCTGAGTGACAGGGAGGAGATGGTGGGAGGACCAGCTGGAGAGCAGCTCTCTGCCTAAGCATGGCCCGAGTGCTCTGTGAGGAGCTGTTCCTGAGTGTGACATTCCTGCCACTCTGCCTCGGCAATGTGACCAGATTCCCAGGTCACATGTCCTCAGCCAGCCTCCACGGCTCGCAGCTAAGGTGGAAGAGAAAACTCAAACCTTTGTTCTTGAGAGACGGGGAGGGAGTTGGTTTAGGCTGTTTATTTCTCTTCCTTTTGACGTTAAAGCAAACCACATTTAACTGCTGCCTGGACCCCTGCTCAGGTGTGCAGCAGACTCGGTGGCCCGATGCTGTCATCCCTGGCGTGGCTCAGCCCAAAGGAAATTTAGGTCTGAGCCCTCAGAAAGGTCTGCACACACATCTAAAAACAGGTGAGCAGAGAAGCACAGACTCAGGGAGAAACGCTCTCACGGCCCCAGGAAAGCCAGCTGTATCAAGTTCAGGCCTCCTCCCTGCCAAGCCACAGGGTCGGCAGAGCCTTCCCCTCCTGGCCTCTGGAGCTGGGAACGGGAGGAGGAAGTGGAGCGGCAGGATGTGGTGGCAGGGCTGTGCGCCGCCTGCAGGGCTGGGGCTCAGAGCGAAACCCTCCCCAGGACTCTGAACCGCGCTAACCAGATTGAAAAGACACAACAGCACACACACAAAGCCGAACAACTCTTCGCTCCAGTCCCCTTTGGTGGAAGCTGGGATTTGGGACAGTTCTCCTGGGGAGTGGCCAGCTCACAGTTTTCAGAGGCTTCTGAGTATGTACAACAATCAACAAGACCACAAAAAACACAGTATTTACCCTGATGAAGGCACGCGCACCTCAGGTTTACAGTCATGAATGATGAACAGAAGCCAGAGCAACAACTGATTGGCCGTGCTTTGTAAATAACCTGGCCCAGCCCAGGTGTGGCTGCAGCCTGAGCCCCTTTTCTGACCCTTCCCTGCCGACGGCTTGTCCCCTGCCCTTCCAGCAGTCGAGCCCATCTGCTGCAGATGGGCGCAGTTTGGTTTCAGGGCACGTGGGTCCAAAGAGCTGGAACCATAATAGGTTTCAATCCTGATTCACTCGTTCCAGGACGGAAATGACACTTCCTCTTTGCTTCTGACCTCCTTCCAGAAGCAAAACGCAAAAAAGCCACTTCCCAGAGGATGTAACACATAGTCACCCCTGGAGCCCCAGGCAACCACTTCAGGGGGCTTCCATTAGCCGGTGGACGTGCTGTTTCCAAGTGCTTTGAGCACCTTTCTGGTGAGTCACATGAGGGACATCATGAGTTTTTTAGGCTCCAACAAGAATTGTTATCAAAATACCTAGTGCAGCTACCATCAACACTTTGGGACCCCTATGTCAGAAGTATTGAAAGGGTCTGCTCTTTTACTTTTTATGTACTTATTTTTTAAATTTACCTTAAGCAATGCACCAGTTTTTTTCCCCAGCTTTAATGAGATATAACTGACAAGACTCTATCCTGTTAAAAATCCTCATGCAACTTAGAGGGAAAGGTCTTCTCAAATAGGTTATTTTGTAACTCTTTCCTGACCCTGAGAAGAGTCTTTCTTCAAAATACGTTCTCCGTCATGGCTGTAAGACAGGACTGAACGAAAAGGATGGGAGAGAGAATGAGTATTTCCTGAGTGACTACTGGATTCCAGGTCAACGAACGGCCAGTGAACCAGCATCTAAGCCCAGCAGGGCTCCTCCGTCAGACTGGCAGAGGAAGCCTGGAGACAGGGTGGCACGTGGTTCAGACTGTAGCCTGAAGTGATGCTGCCCAGGTTCATATTCCAGTTCTGTCACCTCCAAGCAGTGTGACTTTGACAAGTTGTTTAATCTCTTTGCAACTCCTTTCTTCTTCTCTAAAATGGAGGAACCGAGCTGCCGGCCATCGGTTTGTACAGACTCAGTGCGCTAACTCTGGCATAGAGTACTGCTCCAACAGCACCAGCTCCTTCTCCTCAGTCGTTGTCATTACAACCCAGAGAGCTGAAAACACCGTATATTAATTAAAGGCTTTGATTCATTTGGAAAGATTGGCCTGGCATTAATTGTAATTACTGTGCAAGGACCATGTCTTGTTTCAATGCATATTTTAGCGGCGAAAGGCACAAAGTGGCCCACATAACAAACTCATAGTTTGCCTTTTGGTAGCGTAGAAGCGTGTTACTAGTCTGTGCTTTCCTAGGGCTTCTGTGCTCATGGAGTTAAAGCCCCCCAAGTAGAAAACCCTCCACTCTCAGAGGGGAGTTAACTCACCGCGTGGATCAGGCTCCCTTTTATTTCAAAGGGTCTTTTTGCCGTTATTCAATCTAGTTCTAAAGACCTGAAGTGTTATGGAATAAATCTGCTTATGGTGATGGATGGGCGTTTTGACAACCCAGGGCTTTGCTTCTAAAGCATTTTTATTACCACTCGATATCACCAAACAGTGAAATACCACAGACGCCCATCAGCGAGGTGCTTATTCCTCTTGGGCTGCAGGGAAATCAGGGACCTGTTTAAAACCGCCTCGCAAACTGGTGACAGGCAAATTGCGATGGCATTAGGCCACACTCTCCTACACGAAGGTAGAAGGAAGGGGCCAGTCATCCTCTGTCCATATGTCTTTTATTAGAAACAAAGGAAGTCAGGACTTTCTATCCACTTGAGAAAAACAGTGAAACTTTATTAGCTAAATTGAAAACCCTTGTCACCAAAAGTCTGTGTGATGGAGCTTCTGGAGGGCCAGTGGCAAATGTCTGCGACGTGGCTGTCCAGTTGCAGTGGTTTCAAAGTGTGAGGGTCCCCAGAGACTCAGGGAGCAGCTGGAAGAGGACGAGGGGGTGGCCGGCCTGTCCCAGCCTTCCGGGGGCACTCGGCACAGCCATTGTCTTTTCACTCTCTTCTCCTGAGGAGACAATTATACCGTATCTTTTTTCCAGTCCAGACGCAAAATCAAAACCTTGAGTCCAGTGGAAACGTTCCAAGACCTCAGAAAACGCGCGTTCACCGAAGACCGTTTTCCTGACTTGTAACCTGGTTGGCTACCCCCGGTTTTGGAGAGGCTCCGGGTGGTCCAGTCTCCTCTGGGAACATGGAGGTTTCACGGTTTCAATTTCCGGCATTTTCTGCTTGCCTTGGAGTCCAGGGAAACCGAACTTGCTGAGGAAGCGAGTGAGCAGCTCAGCCGCGGAGGGGAAGAAAGCTGAACCAGGGTTCCTCCCCGTGCTGGTGCCGGAGGCTGTGACATTGTGATCCCCAGTACACCTGCATAACGAAGATGCTCCACTTACAATTTCAAAACATTTATAATCATCTATGCATTTTTCATAAGTGTCGTTAGATGCCCCTCCCCCTCTGGGGTGTGGGAACGGCTAGCCTCACGGCTCTCCCTGTGTAAGGGCCTGGTTGGCTGTGAGCCGGATGGTGAGTCTCTGATTCCCGCACACTTTCAGGCGGTCCTCTAATTTGAAATATGCAAACTAGCTTTTCTCCCTTCAGAACCATCCCATACAATTTAGTTGAGGAGCTGTGCACATTTCACAGCAGGAGGACAGGGGCCATCCAAAAGGGATGGGAATTGCTCAAATGAACAATTTACATTTACTGTCCTCCTGGGGGGAAATAAATGCAAAAACATCTGTTGTGAAAGTTAAAGTATAATCTTCAACTCCTCCAACTTTCTTGGTCCTGGTTTTATACAGCTAAGCACTAACTGAAGACTAGGTGGGTTTTCTTCAGTGCCCACAGAGGGTGTAATACACAACAAATGGTCCAGGGCACCTCTCTGGAGACTGAGCAAGTGAAAGTGAAAAGCGGGCCATTCAGCTTGTAAACCATTCGGAGGAGGGTCCCTCTGACAACAGAACTGCTTGAGGTGTGTCAGCAAGCAGACCTGGGTGGCCCAGGGCTGTCCTCCAACCGCAGGAGGCCATCTCTCCTGCCCTCGGTAATAATAAACATCAGAAAGCACAGCCCCGTTCCCTAATTGAGCAGAAATCTTTTCACGCTTTTCTAGCCCCATCCAATATTTCTCCTTCCAAAGGCGAGAAGATCACGGGTTTCCAGAAGCTAGTCAAACGGAGGACAGTCTGAGATGCCAGGTGGAGCCCACCTCTCTCAGGTTGCTAGCTTCAGTCTTCACTGCTTATTTCGGGGAGCCCACCTGGGTCTCAGATGGGAATTTCTCCCTCACAGCTGCATGACCATTGTGGGGAGATGTGGCAATGCCAGATCCAGAGCTCTGTACCCAGTTAGGGCAGGTATTTTATCAAAGCCACACTACGAGTTGGTTTTCTTCTTCCCTTCAGGGTTGCTTTTTTCTAATTTCATTATGCCTCTAAGCTTGGCGTCAAGACCAACTGGAAGAGCACAAAGCTAATGTCCAGGAGAGTGTGGGGCCACACATGAAAGCTGTCGCTTGTAGATCACGGTGGAGCCCACTGGCAGGGGCAACTCTCCTGCATCAAAGCCGCTTGGAGCTTGTCTGTAGGATGCCTCGGCCTTCCAGGTGGCTGATATGGTTGCTTCAGTCTGGTTGGCAAAATTAACCAAAATTTTCAGCTATGACTTTGACTTGTCTCTTCTTTTTATCTCTTCTTGTCTCTCAACCAGGCCACTTCCTGAGCATAGTTTGGTTCCATGGGCCAAAGATGTTAGAAGCAAGGACTTGTCTCAAACCCGTCACTCAGTCTGGCCTCCTTGTTCCTCAGGATGGAGGAATTCTCTGCGAAGATCTTATCTTTGCTGATCTTGGCACATTCCAACATCCTGCATGTGTGGGCCCCAGACGAGCCCCAACTGTGGCCAGCTGGATGGATGTCACCAGGGAGAACTTCTCATCACAGCAGGCCACTTCCTTTCTCAGGCTACAGCCCCAAGAGCTGTGTCAAGTAGGCTAGGGAAAGTGGGCCCCACAGCACTGGCTGGGGAGGGAAGCATGCAGAGTTTATTTGGAGATGTCTGTGATCCACAATGAGATAGAGACCTCATCTCTGTTGAGGATGATTTTGGAATTATCTCCATTTGTCTTCTATTTCTGAAGGTCATGTACTATGGTCCGAACCATGTAATTCACCCAAATTAACAGAGATGAACTGGATTTTCACATGCAAATTTCTTTTCTAAGAATCAGCCTGTTTCTATCCTGTATCTCCAAATATTGCCAAATATGTGTGCCCAGGGTGTGGATATAGTGGGGCCAAACTTGGGTTGCCATCTGCATGAAGAGATGTTCCTCATATGTCCTCCTCTGCCAGTTTGCTGCCTGGAATCCTTAAACAAGAAACTAAATCTTTAATTCTACCATCTGAGCTAAGGACTCTATGCCAATATGACAGAAGAAGACTCTCATTGAAAATTTCCCCCTAAGATTTCAATGACTCATACGGATTCTTGTGTGAGGCTAAGCTTTTAGGCCGTTGGTGGTGGGGATGGAGAAGCGTAGTTGAGAGCAGAAGGTCTTTGGGTCCCTAAAAAAGGAAGAGGGTATCTGGAAGTGCACAAAAAGGGACATGCGGGGAAACTGCAGACAACTCCACCTACTCCACAGCTTGCCTGATTTATCAGTTGATGATTCTCTTATCAACAGAGCAGGACTGTGTGTGAGGCCTTTTCATGGGAGGAAAGCTGCCTTTCTCTCAGACACCAAGGCCAACAGCACACAAAGCTGGGTTTGTGTTCAGTTCGCCCAGAATTGCACTGACTCCCGTAGCAGAGCTGGGAGTAGCTGACTTGGTCTGAGGTCCCGTTCTTGTTCACCTGGTTATGGGCACAGGGACTCAGTGCTGTGGTTTCCAAGCCTTTACTCATGATGCACCTTCAAGGGCAGGCAGGAATCCATAGGCCCATGGCCAACCTGGGTCTCTAATGGGTGAACTGATGTTAAAGCACAGTCTGCTCTTGACCCAACCTCGTGGACTTTTCCATCAGGTCTTCCAAAAAGCCAAGCTAATCTTTAAGGCATTTCAGGAAGAAGAACTTCTTACCAGAAAGAAGGCAGCAAGAAGACTAAACTAACTTCCCCGTCCTTGCCTCCCCATGACTACTCGCTCTCTTGACCTGCCTTAGCCAGGCAAGCTCTCCCACCAGTCTTCTCCTCTCCTCGAGGGCACTGGTGGGAAGGAAGCATCAAGAACTCATGTCTAACTTTTTCTTACAGTTGCTTCTTAACCATTTTGCCAGAAAGTACAGCCAGAGCACATGGTGTGTAGGTGACTATTGGAATGACTGAAGGCGTGCTTGGTCTGACTACCTGGGACCAGGCTAAAGAGAATGGGCAACAACTGGTTGACCCTCCGTCTTGAAAAAGCTAAAAAAGTTGCCAAAAAGTCCTAGAATCACCAGTTGTATTTAAAATATTGTGTGTATTAATATAATGAGCAATATTTGGTTTCACTATCAACATTTGTTTGAGCATAATTAAGGCCACTTAGTTCCTTTAAAAAATTGACAATCTTCTATTCACTTTTAAAATCTGAGTTCAAGAGTGCCTTTTAATTTTTTTACTATTTCATCTTTTAAAAAAATTGTATACTTATGAAAAGAAAATGGAAAGATCACTCACTTGGCTGGAGTCATGTTTGAAACCACTCTGAGTGTATGTGTTAACATTTCCTGATTGATTGCCTGGGAAATAAATAACCCCAAGTGGTAGCATGATATTTATATTTCTAAGTCAGGAATATTTCTCTTATTGCTCTGCTTCTAAAATAAATTCCCAAGAAAGTGCATAAAATATCAAAATAGCATTTTCAATATCTGCCAAATCTTAACATTTGCATCTCAGCAAGAAAGTGTGTAACCAGCGAGTAAACTGCCTCTTTGTCAAACATAAATGTGGCAAATTCTAAGGTGGCTCCTTTTCAACTAAATTGTCTCAGCATGCAGAGCAGCAGGGAGAACGTGAGCTATAGGACGCAGGAAAAAACCAATCTTTATATGATTTTTCCAGGAGGGTATTCTATTAAGTTCCAGAGAGAGATGATGAGATAGTCGCGGTGAAATGGCACATTTTCTTTCAGAAGCTCCTGCTCCATTTGAATGTGCCCGACTCTTCAGAAGGTGTCCATAATGTTCACTGACTCACACACGGCCTCCCAGCTGCCTTGTCTCCCTGCTCTTGCTTCCCAGGCCGACGGGAGGGTAATGAATTCTGCAGCATGACTCCTTGCTCCGGGTTTCCACCAGGCCTGACCTCCTCTAGACTTACCCTGACTCCACATACATGCTTTTCATGAGACACAGTTTTGTCTTGTCTGGAGCGCAATGTAATTAGAAAGCAATTTGGCCCAGGCACTCAGCTTCCGTGGTCACTTGGCACGGCCTCAGCTCGCCTCTGGCAGGGCTGGTTTTGCTCTGTGCTGGCCGTCCTCCGAGATGTCTAGCAGCTCAGGGATCTTGGTCCCTGCTTGTTCGGAGCCCGGGCTCTGCTGGGAGCCAGGGGGCTACACTGGAGCCACACGTCAGCCGCGTCCCACATGGCCTCACGCATGGACAAAGGAGGCTCGGCCACCTGACGCCCGCTGCCTAATCACTCCGCCCTGAGTGCCAAGACCATTTGGTGGCACGCTTGCCCCCAAATCCCCCTCATTATATTGCTCACAAGCTCTCCCTGCGGTCCCCAAGTCCCAGTCCCCTGGCCCCATGGAAGCCGTTTTTAACTCGGCTCCCTCCATTTCTCTCCGCATCCACTAAGTTGCCCTATAAGTTGGACCTTCTCATTTCTGCTTTCAATGCCCTGATTCCAGTGTCTGACCCAAAACACTGTAACAGCCTCCCCGCTGCTATTTCCACACTCGATTCCACTTCCTCCAATTCTAGTATTACCCGGTGTTACTGTAGTATTAGGCCAGATTACTTTTCCAAATACATAGCTTTGGTAATGTTATAATGTCATCCTCCCCCTCACAGATCTCCAATGGCTTCTCCTGGCCCAGAGCTTCCTTAGCTGGGTGTTCTGGCCCTCTGCCTGTTTAAGTAAATAAAGTTTTATTGGAACACAGCCATACCCTTTCATTTACATATTGTTCGTGGCTGCATTTATGCTACGATGGCAGAGCTGATTCACTGTGACAGAGACCACATGGCTTGCAAAGCCTAAAACACTATTTGTCCCTTTATAGAAAACGCTTGCTGACCTCAGCTCTAACTTTGGTCCCAAATTTCCTTTCCAGTTTCGTTACCTTATAGCCTGGGCTTTCCTTAGCCCACTCTGTTCAGGGACATTCCTCCCTGCAGGCCCATCGAGTGGACCCCACTCATGAGAGCTTCTCCGACCCCGGTTCCACGTGGTGTCTCCCTGTTTTGCAGCCCCATCACACTTTGCTACGGCATTTTGCGCGCTCTGACTTTTATTGTAAATATCCATGTGCGTATCTTGTTGCCTCGCCTCCCACCGCAGTCAAGTCTGCAAGCTCCCTGCAGTGGGGGGCCGTGTCTTCGCTGTCTTTAGCTCTCAGCCTAGCTCCCTGCACAGAGCCATTCAGTAGATACTTGGAGACTTACTTAACTCAAAAACTAGGAGTCTTTTCTTCCAGTGGCTTCCAGAATAAATAATCAACATTCCCTTCTGGGGAAAGACAAGGTAGGAAAATGAGGCAGGAGAAGATACAATTATTCTTCCCTAGGAAGGTAAGAACTTAGAGGAGCAGGTTTTAACAGTTTTTTGTTTTATTGGTGGGGTAAGTGACTGCGGAAGCACACAGCCTCCATAGAAGAGAGTCCCTGGGAAAGGGCTGGAGTCAGGGCAGAGGAAAGCACTAACGGGAGAGAGACTTTGCCCCTCACCCATTAGGGCTCCACTGGAGGCACCACTTCAAGGATGTCATGGCTGCTGGGCTGCCGAGGCACGAGTGGGGGCTCATGACCTCTCACAGGGGGGCTTCAAGTCCCCTGTGGGTAAAAGGAACGTGGTAAATGGGGCAAGAAGAAGTGGGTGGAGGGCCTTAGGAAAGGGGTCTTGCGACCAGAAAAGTGGAACCCGAAGTTATTTGATTGTAGGAAGTTTGGCTGGTTTAGAATGGACTGTGAGTTGGGAGGGTCTGTTAGTTTCCTGTGGTAACAAATTATCATAAACCAGGTGGCTTGAAATAACACACCTTCCTGCTTTCACACTTGGGAAGCCAGAAATCCAGAATCGGTTGCACTGGGCCAACGCTGAGGCGGCAGCAGGGCCGCTCCCGCCAGAGGCCCCGGGAGAGAACCTGTTTGCTCACCTTTCCCAGCTTCTGGTGGCCACTCCAGTTTCTGCCTCTGTGCTCATATTGCCTCCTCCCCTTCTGTCTGTGTCACATCTCCCTCTGCCTCCCTGTTAGAAGAATATTTATGGCCCACTGGGGTAAGCCAGGGTCATCTCCTGTCTCAAGACCCTTAACTTAATCACATAAAGTCCTTTTTTCCATAGAAGATAACACCCACAGTTTCCAGGGATCTGGAACCTCGCGTCTTTGGGGCCCAGCGGCTCCTGAGGAGAGGCAGGCAGCAGGAACCCTGGAGTGATGCTGGGACGTGAAGGGCGGCGGAAGTAGGGTACTGCCCCAGAGGCCGGTTGGGTGAGGAATGGGGGAGTGGGACAGGCGCTGTGCGGCAGGGCAATGTCCTTAGCTCGGGGACCCTGACATGAAGGTGAGTCACTGATGGCAAAACATTATGTATCCAGGCAGATCCAGCTTTGGTGGGGACTGTCTTGAGGACTCCTTTGAGAAAAATAATCCAAAATTACAAATACAAAACTTGAGATGAAGGTGAACTTAGAATGAAAAATGAAATCACAAATTGAGGGAAGCTGATAAATGCTACAAACATCACATGATCCGGAAAATGACACACTGTTCTTAACTGCCGGAGGCCACTCCGTGACACTCGCCCCCCGCCTTTGTTAGACTTTTCAATACCTCTTTATAAAATTTCGTAGTATTTTTATAGAGAGAAGAGAAAGATAACTCAGTCATTTCTTTTAGCATGCTCCATCAGAGTGTGGTTTTATAATTGGTAGTTTAGAAGAGTTTCTCTCACCTTCTCCACCATTACTGGTAATATCATGTAAATTCGTAGGATTGTTGTTAAACTTGGAAAAACCCCTTTCCAGTCTCTTTCGTATCTGAGCTATTAAAAATGTCCTCCCTCCCTATTTATAGCACCACGATAGTTGCCCTCCAACTACAGGAATTGTGATCATTTCTATTTTGTGAAATTCTCATTAAAAAAGAACAAATTGAATGTGCACTTACAGTTGTATAACTGCATCATCAAGTACAAACCCTGACAGGGATGCCTGCCATGTTGGTTCAGCATTTTATGCGCCTGATGTTTGGAAGGATTTTCCACAGGCCAGTTCATGGCTCTGTGCATTTCAAACCTTATTTCTCCCCCGGGTGGTGTAGGACCCCGTCATGTCTCCTCTGGGTCATCGTGTTGGTGAGTTTCCGCAGTGGGTGGCAGGCGTATTCGCATGCTGGGATGACAGGTAGTGATGTAACCACGCTCAGAAGGAACCACAATCTGCATAAATGTAACCCTCTAAATCAACATTAAATGTGTCCCCAACTCAGCTTGCCCTCAGCCAGCTCCCCAGAATGCCCCCGGGCCCTCTGATGCCACCCAGCACAAGGGCGGGTGTGTAGAATGGAGGTTGGAGTGGAAAGAGGCAGTGATCTTAACTGATTTTGGTTAAAATATCTTCCTTTTGCAAAATTTTTTAAAAATGACCACATGGCAAGGGCCCTTCTCCGGGCCTTGGAAGGAGTCAGTGCCAGTGAGGGGCTCTGAAGCTCAGCTCCGTTAGGTTCACAGTCAATTCTCCTCAAACAAGGAGTCACTCAGCTGTGACGCCCTAATGAGACTGCCCAGGAGAGAGAGCTAGGGACTGGAGACAAGCTCTGTGCTAAGGAAGTCCCAGATCCACCTGGCACCCTGATCACTCGGGCATTCCCATGGCATCACGAGAGCCTTCTTCTACATCTGTCTTTAATCTGGGTTTTAAAAATCTTGCAGGTTCACTATGGAAAACAATTTAACCATTTCTCAAAAAGCTAAAACTAGAATTACTCTATGATCCAGCAATTCCACTCCTAGGTATACACCCCAAGGAATTGAAAGCAGGAACTTGAGCAGATATTTGTACACCCATGTTCACAGCAGCATTATTCACAATAGCCAACAGATGGAAGCCCAACCCAACATCCAAACAAAATGTGGTATGTCCATACAATGGAATAGTATGCAGCCATAAAAAGGAATGAAGCTCTGATACATGCCACAACATGAATGGACCTCAAAAACATTATGCTAAGTAAAATAAGCCAGACATAAGAGGACAAGTATTTTGTGATTCCACTTACATGAAATATCTAGAATAGGAAAATTCATGGAGACAGAAAATAAATTAGAAGTTGCCAGGGACTGAGGGAAGGGAGAATGACAAATTATTGCCTAACTACTAGAGAGCTTCTACTTGGGATGATAAAAAAGTTTTGGAAATAGGTAGTGATGACTATTGTACAACATTGTGAATGTAATTAATGCCACTGAACTGTACACCTAGAAAGTGTTAAAATGGTAAATTTATGTTATGTATATTTTGCCACAATAAAAAATCCCAAAAAAGCAAGGTAATAGCTGAGCATCAGAAATGAATTTGCTCACATCAGATCATTCATGTATAAAAAAGATCTGGCAGAGTATTTTATGTGAAAATATTTGTCTAAAATGATTGCAGTCTCTGGAATAAGAATTCTGTAGAGCTCACTTCACATTAAACACATTTATACTTAAAAGTCTTGCAGGTTAATTACTAAGCCAGTGAAAATTGATACTAACCTGGTACACATTTGCCAGCCTTCCCTCCACTTGTCAGCCATCCACTGTGGGTTAATTCAATGGCAGTGAACACGCAGGTTTTGGGAGATGGTGTGGGCTGTGTTTACCACTGTTGTCTTTTAAAAAGGAAAAACTCCCTTGGTGGTGATTTGCTTGGGCTAATTTTTTTCAGACCCTGAGATCCCCAAGGTCTGCATAATATGCCTCCTTAGCTATTGTATAGGCTCTGACAGCCAGCTGGAGGTGAGGAGCCACCAGGCAACGCCCCGGAGGTTTCATCCAGAGCATAAAAGCATTGATAAGGAAGGGTCATTAAGACAGCGGGAGGGCGTGTGCTCCCTGAGCGCTGTGACTCATCTCTCTAACTGTCTTTGCCATCCCTGCCTGCCTCTGCCCTGGGCTCCCATTACCCTCTCGGTTGATTTCTCCAGGATGCATTCAGAGCCTGCCTCAAGAAGGGTAAGTCATGCCTGATACTGCAACAAACTCCAGAGTGGTTTAGCACAATAAGAGTTTTATTTTTCATTCAAGCAGAATCTGATGTGGCTGTTCCTACCAGGAGGGCGGCCTGCCAGTCTGTGCAGTCATTCAGGGATCAGAGCTCCTTCCATTTCACAGTTCCATCACCTCTCTGGCTCTGGTTGTCTGCTGGATCCTATGCACATGCCTGTAGACAGAGGAGAGGGATAGTAAAGATGGCCCAGGTGGTTTTTACGGGCCAGGCCTGGACGTGATGCTTGTCACTTCTGCCTACATTCCCTTGGCCAGAACTCAGTCACGTGGCCCCACCTAGCTGCAAAGGAGCCTGGGAAATAGGTTTTGGTGATACGTAACAGTGTGTCTGCCACAGGGATTTTATAAGCCACACGATCAAAGGCCTTTTCCCATCGCCTATTTTATTTTATCTTCACTCCACCATGAGACAAGAAGAATCTTGCCTTCCAAGGGGAGGAAAGGGAAACACAGAAGCCTTGAACACAGGTCCCAGCCTGGACAAAGCAGCCTAGCCTCTTGACTGCACCCGGGAGCCAGCCCTCCCACCTTCCTGGCTTGGGCACGGGCACCTTCTCTCGTGACCTGCTCTGAGCTCCAGGGTGGATGAGGAGAGCCTCTTCTCAGAGGGAGGCAGGCCTGGAACATCTGGGATCCAGATGCTGCCGGCTTCCCTGGCGGCTCCGAGTGCAGTGGAGGCATGGGTCTTAAGCCCTAAAGCCCTGGGAGGCCTGCTTCCTGTCTCTGAGAGAGCTGCTCTCCCCTCTGCCTCTCTTTGAGGGCTGAAATCAGTGGAGCCAGCCTTCTTTGACAGCTGACAGGGTATTCTCAGCGGAGGACAGTTGATTTTGGAACAATTCCTGCTGTCAGTCCTGTAAAGCCCGTCTCCTGACCTCGAGGGCACGAGGACAAACCCATCTGCTTTCTCAGTTAGTCATCGGAGGGGCTCAGTTGTAGAAAGTTTGCCTAAAGTCAAGCTGAGATGGTGCACAGGAAAGGGTGCACTTATTCGCCTGGTCACGCCCTCTCTGCCCTCTTCTTGTGACTTTGCTCACAGGCCAGGCAATGCATGTTGCCAGGATATCAAGGCACAGTCAGCAGGAAATGTCTCTTGCCTGCAATCTGCGCAGATCTCCAGCCATTCATCTCTCTTGACGTTTTGTTTCTCACGAAAGCGATCCTAGAGATGAGGTTTGCCTCTGCTATGTGGTCTGTCAGCCCGTAAGATGAACAGCAGTAGGAAGAGTTGAGGAGATTCACAAGCGGTCAACTCATAATGGGTTTTTAGGGGAAACGAAAGTGCATTGTGTGCGACTCTAATTTCCAAGGTTGAGACCAAGAACTCCCACACCTTTGAACTTTCTCCCCAAAGCATCCTTTAGTCACACAGAGCCCTGGGGTGAATGGATTGTGTACTGACCCAGGTGGGACCTCTATGTTCATATATAGCTCTATTACTAAAGATGCTTTACAAATAACTGTAAAAAAAAGTAAATATTTGTTATACTAACACAGTATATAAGAGCAAGAAGTCTCAAAAATACGCTTGCTTTAAGATTAGGGAATACAGCCCTCGGGCGTTCAGATGAGAGGGCTAAGAAGACCTGTGTTCTGGCTTTTTGTTTTACTGTTTCTAAACATTTGCTTGTTCAGGTTTGCTTCCTCTGCACCACAATGGAGAAGGAAGGGCTGTGCTTTTGGGGGATGCTTTCAGATGCAAGGAATAGCATACCTGAGCAAAAGTGGGGTTTACTTCCTCACATAGCCACACACCCTGGAGGGAGAGCAGTGCCAAGCTTGGCTAATTCAGTGCACGAAGACATGATATTTCCACTCTGCAGTCCTCAGTCATGCACCCTCATCACCACAAGATGGATGCTGCAGCTCCAGACATTACATCCTCATGCAACTATGGCCAAAGACTGTAATGTCTTTCCTCTTCTTATCAGAGAGAAATACCTTTCTTAGACTCCTCCAACTGACTTTCACTT
The DNA here is from genome assembly GCF_041296265.1 of Equus caballus. Lineage (NCBI taxonomy): Eukaryota > Metazoa > Chordata > Mammalia > Perissodactyla > Equidae > Equus > Equus caballus. The sequence goes on along the minus strand of NC_091712.1, from coordinate 17,996,701 downwards.
GTATCTCATTGGCCTAAAGGGAGTCAACTCTCATCCTTAATATAATCACTGGCAAAGGGGAATAGGATTATCATAATTGGTTTAGACCAGCGGTTCTCAAACTTCAGCATGAATTAGAATCTCCTGGGGGCCTTGTTAAAACACAGATTACTGTGTTCCACCACCAGAGTTTCTGATTTAATATTTCGGGGATGAGGCCTAATAATGTGCATTTCTCATCAGTTGCCAGAGCTTTGTACTGCTGTTGGACTGGGACTCGCTTTGAGGACCACTGGTTTAGCTAGCTCTTGACTCACTTTCTGCAGCTGAATAAAGGTCACCTTCCCCGAATGCAGAGTGGGCATGGGAGTCACTGGGGGAAATCTCAGGACACAGTCAGCAGAAGAAAGCTTGTTAGGGGGCACTGGCCCTGTCCACCACATGTCATCCTGTGTTTTCCCCTCTGTTTTCTGAGTACATACCTTGACTCTCCCGGCCTTCTTTTTTTTTAAGGACCATTTCAAATTAGACGGTTTTACTGAAATATTTTTATTAATTTGATGCCTATAGCAGATCTTTTCCCACTGAGACTAACATAAATTCTAGGTGCATCAGTGTGTACTGCTTAAATTATGTAGGGCTTAAATGATTTCTTTCAACATCTATCACCTTTTGCCCTTCGCTGTGAAACGTTATCAGTCCTCGTGTTTGCTCAGGCATGCAGGTTTATTTGATCCATCGTAAGTTCCTCACAATCCTCCTTAGCTCTTACCAACCTAAACGCTTGTGTCATCAGCCAGTTTCTCCGCACTGCCGTTCACTTCATCCGCCAGGTCATTAACAGGAATATTGAGCGAAATCACTGGAACCGCCAGTGAGAACGTCAGGCATTAGCAGCATCTGAAACAACTCACCAGGGGTGGGCACAGCCTCAGAGCAGTGCAGCACTTTCTCATGTTAAGAAAAACATCCGTATTTGATTCCATTCTTTCCCATGCAGAGTTTGCAGTAGATATAGATAAAATTATATATAAAGAAACTTATCCTTTCAAAACATCGTTGCAAATGGCTCACCGTGGGAAAATTTGGAGACAACAAATTTGGAGATTCGTTTTCAGAGACACTCTTCAATCCCATGCCCAATTTGATACTTGGTATCAAATTCCACCATTAGAAAGTCACTCTTTGGAGTAAATCTCTTTTAAAATAAGTGTCTCCTAAAAGGTGAAGAGAGTTAGCCCTCGTCGTGTGTGTCAACCTGAGTGTGATCCACTGAGCAACCCTCGCTCCTCCCAACTGGGATCTACACACTGAGGGCAGCGAGGACGGAAGCAAGGAATGGATTCACTCGGACATTCAGAGAAGGAAACTCCCTGGGAGGGAATTCCCAGAGGGCCCTGTGTCACTGAGGTGGGGGGGCAGTGGGAAGTGGGTGGGACAGTAGCAGGAAAAAGGCCCAGAAGGTAGCAGTGGGAACAGAAGAAGTGGGAACACAGGAGAGAAAAATCACGTCTTGGATCAAATCTCAAAGTTTGGTCCAGGACAGCCCTGTTTAGTAACCTAATGTGCATCTTAACAAAGGTTCTTGAGACTTTCTCATTATTAGCTTTCCTCCAGGGGAGGAGTGTTAATACCCAAACTGTAGAACCTGCCTTTTTTTCCTTACTTTATAGTCACAACATGCTGATGGGAACAATGTCTGTTTTTAAGGCCTCATCCTGGTCCTTATCGCCACCAAGCTCTCAGAAGCTCACAGGGCAGGAGTCCGAGGTGAAGAAACTGAGGTGTCAAGACTTTTAGGTACTCACCAAAAGCCATGTGGTTGATGGCGGAGATATTCTGATAGATATACAATAGTATCTCATTGTAGTTTTTTTGTTATGTTTTTTTCCTTCTTCACCCCAAACCCCCCCAGTCCCTAGCTATGTATTCTTGTTGTGGGTCCTTCCAGTTCTGCGGTGTGGGACGCTGCCTCAGAATATGTGGATCCAGGCCTGCGACACCCTGGGCTGCTGAAGTGGAGCCCCAAAACAACCAGTGGGCCACAGGACGGCCCCTCTTTGTACTTTTAATGTGCTTTCCCTAGTGAATAATGATATTGAGTATCTTTTCATGTGTTTATTTATCTGTATATCATCTTTGGTGAACTGTATGTTCAAATCTTTTGCTCATTTAAGACAAACGGAGTTATTTTCTTGTTACTGAGTTTTGCGAGTTATGAACACATGAAGGGCACCAGTTCTTTATTAGATATGTGATTTGTAAACACTTCCTCCTACTCTGTGGCTTGTCTTTTCAGGTTTTTAACAGTGTCCTTTGCAGAGCAGCTCTTAATTTTGATGGAGTCCAATTCACCAATTTTGTATGTGTGTATGTGTTGTTCTTTTGATGTTGAATGTAAGAAATCTTTGCCTATTCTGAAGCCACAAAGATTTTCTCCTATGTTTTCTTCTAGAAATTTGATAATTTTCGTTTTTACATTTAGATCTCCAATTCATTTTGACTTAATTTTTATACACAGTGCAAGGATTGGACCAGAGTTGATTCTTTTGCATAAGGATATCCAATTGTTCCATGTCCATTAGTTGAAAACATTATACTTTCTTCTCTGAATTATCTTTACATTTGTGTAAAAAATAAATTGACTATATAGGAATGAGTCTATGTCTGGACTCTCCATTTTCTTGTATTGATTTTATTGTCTATCTTGACACCAATATCATACTCTCTTAATTACTCTATTCTGTTCCATTGATCTATTTATCTATCTTGACACCAATACCACAGTATCTTAATTACTACAGTTTTATAATAAATATCGAAGTAAGGTAACTATTTTTGTCCCTATTTTTCAAGTTGTTTTGGTTTCCTAGGTCCTTTACGTCCCCTTTGAATTTTAGAATCAGCTTGTCAATTTCTACAAAAAGGATCTTGATTGGGAATGTATTTTTTTCTACAGACTAATTTGGGGTAAATTTGACATGTTAACTGTATTGAGTTTTCTGACCCATGAAACTGGCAAATCACTCCATTTGTTTAGGTTCTTCATTTCTCTCAGCCATGTTTTGTAGTTTTAAGCACAGATCCTATACATGGTTTGCCAGATTTATCTCTAGGTACTTCGCATTTCCTATGCTATTGTAATGGAATTTTTAAAAATTTCAATAGCCAATTGCTCATTGGTAGAACATAGAAATAACAGATTTTTGTATATTGCTCTTGTATCCTGCAATCTTCCTAAAGCACTTATTAGTCCTCATGGCTTTTTTGTAGATTCTGTAAGATTTTCTACGTGGACAATAATGTCATCAATGCACAGAAAAGGTCTTACTTCTTTTCTGGTCTGGATGCCTTTTCTTTCTTTCTGTTGCCTATTGATCTGGTTAGAACCTCCAGGACGATATAAACAGAAGGGGTGAGTGAGCATACTCGTCTTGTTCCTAATCTTCGGGGTAAAGTATTCCGTCCTTCACCGTAAGTGTGAGGTTAGCCATACAATTTTCATTGATAAGCTTTATCAAGTTGAGGGAATTCCCTCCATCCCTAGTTTGCTGAGCCTGGGAGCTCCAGTTCCCCACATGGGAGGCCACTTGGAGGTGTCCCACTGCTCACAGATGCTGTTTGTTTTCAGTCTTCCTACTCACTGTGTTTCATTTCGTTTAGTACTATTGCTCTGTCTTCAAGTCCACTAATCTTTTCCTCTGCAACATCTAATCTGTTTTAATCCCATCCTGTGTATTTTTCACCTCAGAATTTGTAGTTTTCATAGGATTTCAGTTTTTATCTTATATTTTCCATGTCTCTACTCATTATGCATGCTCTTTCCTCCAATTTGTTGAACATGTTGAATACAGATAGAATAATTGTTTAAATGCCCTTGTCTACTAATTCTATCATCTATGTCATTTGTGTGTCAGTTTCAACTGATTAACTTCTCCCTCTGATTATGGGTCAAAATTCCCTGTTTCTTTGTGTGCCTGGTAACCTAGATTGGACACTGGACATTGTGAGTTTTGCCTTGTTGGTGCTACATATTTGCATATTGCCAGAAGGATTCTTGAACTCTGTTCTGGAGCACAGTTAAACTACTTGGAAGCAGTTCAATCCTTTCAGATTTGCTTTTTAGATTCGTTAAGCAGAGCCGCAGAGAACGCAGTCTAGGTCTGATTTGGTTGCACCACCTAGGCAAACGCTTCCTGGCGCTCCCCCGGTGCTCCATGAATTATGATTTCATGCTCTGGCCCTGTGTAGCCACTGAAAAGTGTTCACTTCCATCCTCTTGGGTGTTTCTCTCCCCGGCCTCGAGCATTCCCTCACACAGGCATGTGGATAGGTTGCCCGCTGAAGCCTCACGGGAGACCCCGTGCATACTTCTGGAGTTCTTTCTCCGTGCAGCTCCCTCCTCTCCTGCCCGCTCTAGCTGCCTTGGCCTCCCCAGACGCTCTGTTTCCTCCACTCAGGGCGACCACCAGGATCCGCCTGGGTCTCCCTCCTGGCTGCTGCTGGGACACGCTCCTGGAGGGCTGGAGCAATCATGGCGCTCCCTGGTCTGTTTCTCGTCTCCCAGGGGTCACTCTCCTTTCCTGACTGATGCCCAGTGCCTTTACAACCCTTGTTTCACATACGCTGTCTCTGTTTTCAGTGATTTCAGGCAGGAGGACCAATCTGGTCCTTGTGGCTCCATCTCGGCTGCCCTGTTTTTAAAACCTTTGCCTTGAATGGAAACTTGCCAGGTTCAGGTGCTCTCCTTCAGGCCTTCTTCTCTGTCTAATTTAGCAACTAATCTAAGAAAGCAGCCGGAATTTGCTAGGAAGAGCAGCAATGTTGCGCTTACAGAGGCTAAAGTTTGATGTCACTTTGTTCTCACAGTTTGACCCTGAGCAAGTTACTTACTCTCCGAGTCTCAGTTTCTTCATTTATCGCTGGGGGCAAGCATAGCACTGTGAGGGTTAATTTTAAGTGAAAACCTGGCTAGGCTGTGGTGCTCGGTTGTCTGGTCAAACGTTAGTCTAGATGTTGCTGTGAAGATATTTTGTGAAATGAGTAACATTTACAATGAGTTGACTTTAAAGGGAGATGCCCCTTGATAACTGGGTGGGCCTCACCCAATCATTTGAAGCAAAATACTGAGGTTTCTGGAGAAGAAGGAATTCTGCCCAAGACTCTAACGTAGAAATCCTGCCTGAGCTTCTCTCCTGCCAGCCCGCCCTACGGATTTGGGACTCGAGACTGCAACTTCAACTCTTGCCTGTGTTTCCAGCCTGCCAGCCTGCCCGCCTGCCCTGTAAATTTTGAACTTGCCAGTCTCCACAATCACCTGGGTCAATTCCTTAAATAAACCTCTCGAAGCAGGACAATTGTTATGATCAGTTCTTTTGTTCTCTTTCGTCTGTTTCCCATACTCCCCTACCAGGTACTTATTTTAAAAATCAATGTTGCAAGCAGCTTAGGTGTGCGGGATTTCATTTTGTCACTTACAGAAGGTAGTCTTCCATAGCAGCAGTGTACAAGGCAATCTTTTAAATGAAGCCAATTGTGTCTTATAGTATATCAACTTACATATTAAACAAATGCGGACCTGCAGGGTCAGCAGTGGAGGCTGCGGGGCAAGTGATAGACATTGTTTTCCCACAACTTCAAGTTTTCACACTTATTTCTGTCTAGGGCTGCCCTGAAATTGTCCTCGCCTCCACCTCCTCCCTTCACAGAAGCTTCCACTGGGGCCAGTGAAAAACCCGGGGCTCAGAGCCAGGGAACTGAAGCGGGGCACCCAAAGCAGTGGCAGGGTGAGGCTGGACAGACAATGAAGGAAAGATCAAAGCCCACATTTTTGTGCTGAAAAATCCAGGGCAATCGATACACATCAGCCTGACTTACACTCAGCAACACGGGGTAAATAGCTCTGACTTTCCATTCTGGGCCCTAGAGAATTAAGAGCGCTAAGAGAGGAATCTTTTAAACTAGGAGAACATCCTTTTGCTAAAAATATTTGAATTTTTCATCTTCTTACAATATTATTTACACGATCACCATGACATTAAAACCTGGTATTTCTGGCAATGTGTCTTCACTATTAAGCATCTATACAGAGATCATGAAGTGAGACTTTATGCAGAAAATCTGTGTGGACCTTTGCTCTATCAGTCTACTTGCTCAAGTAGATGTATGTATTAATTCAGTTATAGAAATAGTGACTTAAATAATGGATGAGGTCTTACCACTTTCTGTAGACAAAGAGATTTATGCAACAGGAGAAAAGACAATTGTTTTCATTCTAGTAAACATGTATAATTTATAGCAAAGGGAAATAAGTGAAGAATAATGATGGGAAAATATTAGATATTTTAATTTATCCAGTATTCTTTTTCTTTTTGCAGTGGGTTTAGGAAATTAAAACGTGTAAGCCAAAGAAGGTGAAGTTTTAAGTCCTATGATATTCTGACGTGACTATTTTAGTCACATAAAAATGTAAATTCCTTGCTTTGGAAAGAGACAGGACAATGGGAATAAGAAAAGAGGCACTCTTTAACCCAAGGATGAATCTTAAAATGATGCTTGATTTACTCATTTAACCTCCATGATTTGATTCATGCTATGAAACTGGCACAAATAAACACTAAATGAGGCATTTTAGAATAAATTTAAGATTGAAAGCTTTGGTGGAGCGGGAACTATACTATATATCATTTGGGAAATCCCATTTCTCTGAAAATTTTGACTTTCTTTATGCTTTTATTGGCTTTTTCTTGCCAGTTTTTAGTCTCCATAGTCGAGTCATTATGACTGTTAAAAAGAAAGCCAGAATTCATGCAAAAACATATGAAAGGAGACTAGATTAATTTTGAAATTATAGACACTCCAGGAAACTATAAAGTTAACACACCTGCTATAAAACATACTTGGACCACTTTCACATTTAATAAAAAATATACTCCGCCGAGTACTAACACTAAACAACATCACCCAGAAATCCATTAATCGTTTTGCAGCTTATTGGAAGACTGGAATCCCACTATTCCCACCATAGCAGAGCGCTATATGAAAACGCCTTCACAGCCCCACAAGGAGCCCTGAAGTCATGCCAGATTACATTTTCCCCCCAATCAGCGGAATCTACCGTTAAACGAAAATAGAAAAATTTCAAGCATATCCACAGAGACATTACAAACTACTTAGACATTAAATTATCTAATCTAAGATGGGTCTATGACCAGAATGGGAAGATTCTCGAAAGAGGATGAAATATTTATTTAAAGGGCCAATGCATCATGGGACGCATAGTGGGTTTGTAACACGTTCAGTAAATCACTATGTTCTCACTTCAGGGAGTCCGAACTGCAATTTCCTCTTAACTGAATTTTGGTTGTTCAATAAAACCAGATATTACACTATACTAAGAAATAACCTAATAAATAGTGATACAGACTTTGGTTGTTTCCCCTCCTTCCTGCGAAACTTCTCTGGAATTTCCTGCTTCTCTTTTATGTAAGACATTTCTGTTTTCCATCATTTTTCTAAGGCTGATTAGTTTGTATCATTTCTGAAAATGTATTTTTCTTTAAAAATATCAGATTAAAAAATTCTCGGCCTTACATCGTCTCATAAAGATTATGCTCTGATTAAAACCAGACCCAGATTGGAGGCCTGCTTTCATTTTTTTCCAAAACACAAACAAGAGAAATTTCAATAAAAACATTCCAGTTCCCACCAGAGACGCTGGTGATGGTAATCCAGGTCTTACCCTATCTGCAAATATGCATCCTGCACGCAGGGCCTGCGTGGAAGTATTTTAAAAGCTTAACCTAAGATTTTCATATTAAGAATGGAATGTAGTATCTTTTGATTCCTTAAAACCCTAATTTTGAAGAAAGGCACCCTTTAAAACAACTTGGGTAATGACCTGGGACTGCTAACAGGTATCCTGTTAAATAATGGGTTCACCTGCTGCTTTTTCTCAGTCCTTTTTAAAAGTGGGGAGACAGCACGCAAAGACACATGAGAAAGAATGTGCGTTGTTGATTGCATTGTTGATTGCAAACAACTATACCGTTTATAACGGCCAACGATTGCACGCAGCCTGCCTGCCCATCCTGACGGACTGATATGTAAGTCGAAGTGTGGGAGGCGTGCTGGAGGAGGGGTTTAGAGCAGAAGCTCCGGAGACGAGCTGCCTGGTTACAGATTCTGGTGCCACTACTCACTAGTCATGTGACCTTGAGCAATTTACTGAAACCTTAGTTTTCTCATCTGTAAAATAGGGATAATAAGGGGCCGTCCTAGTGGCATAGTGGTTAAGTTTGAGCCCTCCGCTTCCATGGCCCAGGGTTTGTTGTTTTGGATCCTGGGGACGGACCTACACACCACTCACCAAACCATTCTGTGGTGGCCTCCCACATACAAAATAGGGGAAGGTTGGCACAGATGTTAGCTCAAGGCCAATCTTCCTCACCAAAAAAATAAATAAATAAATAGGGACAATAATAATGGCTAATGCTTAAAGTTGAAGTGAAGTGTGAGATAACAGTTGCTGGTATCCCTAGTCCCTGGCACACAAGAGGCGCTCCATACACAAGTGTGGAATGAACATAAAGCGGTGGCAAGGGGGCCCAGCAGATAGCTGGCGTTCAGACTGTAGCTATTATTGTGGTACCTCCACACCATGGAATAGTAGGCGGTAATTTAAAAACTTTATGTATCAATATGTAAAAATAAATAAAAATTTCAAAATAGAATATAAATTTTAAAGTATAAGGTGCTACAATTTTTGCAAGAAAAATGTCCCAAATGTACAGAAAAGTACACACATATTTTTATATATTTACATTCACACCCACCAGACCATCTCTGGAAGCATCCACAGACACCCACAGGCTTACTTTCCTTTGCAGCCTCTTTTGCACTGTTTGACGTTTGGCCACTTACCTACATGGCAGGTTGATTTTCTGGAAGCAGCTTCTGCGCAGAGCCGGTGTGAGGGGCGATTATGAAGGAGTTCTCTTGGAGAGGAAGGGGAGGGAAGCAGGACTGGGCGGAAGGAGCAGTTGATCTGTGATGGATTCCCAGCAAAGCCTCAGTCCGCCCTGTGGGGAGCTCTGAAGCTGCGACGGCCCCTCGGAGTGGTCCCAAGATGGGGCAAGGGTCTTCATACCCCCAACTGATCAGTCCCTGGATGCTGGCTGTCCCTGGAAGCAGGCGACCTTGGGTGAGGTGGTTTTCTTCTGCCGAGGCAATCTCCAGAGAGGGTCAATGGTAAGGGCCTTCTTCCAGCACATTCCCAGCAGCTGGGAGATAAGCCCCCCTTCTTGAAGGATACAAGACAGTATCCACTACATTACCTGTTCTTTCAATAAATGAATGCCATAGCTATCAAGGATTTAATTTCCAGTCTCAGTAGTGAAAACAGAGGGGCAGCCCAATCATGGGGATTAGGCAGCCTTTCTGATGCCAGAAGGGGTGCCACCGGGCTATCCTGCCCCCAGCCCCCAGGTTTTGTCCTACACCACCTGACAAAATTTAACAATTTGTTGAGGAATGGTTTAAGCAGTGTTTCCTGGAGAAACTTATTTGTGTATACAACTGCCTTAATAGATGACTCAATAATTGTGTATTACCTATCAATAATTCACGTGAAACGGCCAGTAGTGAACAAGACATCGAAACTGTCCAGTTTTCCTACTTTAGACCTTATTAATGTTAGCGAGAGTTTAGATTAAATTCTCCGGACAAGCAGAGGAGCATGAATGTAGTACAGAGCAGTGTTTCACAAACGGCATGCTGCACTCTGGGCTATGAAAGACCTCCACTGGCCCTCTCTTTAGAGCAAAGACACTTGCTATGGAAAGGAAATTTGAGAATTTTTACATATACATATTTTTGCCTTTAAAAAAGGAGAAACAAGGAAGAAAGAAAGTTTCCCTAATGTTTGCTAAACATAAGGAGGTTGGCTCCTCATTCAGTCCACGAGATTGAAATGAAATGGCCTCATTTCAAGTGCAGCAGAAGAGTGAGCCCTGATTCCACAACACTGAGGAGAGTGACAAAGACATCTTTGCTTTTAGCCTCTTGTAACATTTTTCAGTTAACTCGTTCTTGGTGAACTGGAGTGCCAAATTTTATTTAGTTTTAACTAAACAAACTTCACAAAATTATTATGTGGCATTGACTATTGACTATTTTGGTAACATGGTATCCCGGATTTGATCCTGGAACAGAAAAAAAAACAACAATGGAAGAACTGGAGAAATTCAAATGAAGTCTGTAGTTAGTAAGACTTTACTAATGTTAATGTTAGTTTCTTGTTTTTGATAAGTATGCTCTGGTTATACGAGATGTTAACCTTAAGGGAAGCTGCATGAAGGGAGTATGGGAATTCTTTGATCTATCTTAGCAATCCTCCCATAAACCTAAAATTCTCTCAAATTAAAAAGTTCTCGGGGGCCAGCCCCGTGGCCTAGTGGTTAAGCTCAGGACACTCTGCTTCAGTGGCCTGGATTCAGTCCTGGGCACAGACCTACACCACTTGTCTCTTAGCAGACATGCTGTGACGGTGACCCACATACAAAATAGAGGAAGATTGGCAACAGATGTTAGCTCAGGGACAATCTTCCTCACCCAAAAAAAAGAAATCTATTTGAAATATAGATTTTTACATCCATTATTGCCAGCACTGAACACTGACCTGAGTGTATAGTGTTCCTCTGCAATATAAGAGGATGATAGAACAGAATTACCATGATTAGCAAGCTACAGGAAATGAAGAATTCAGAATAAAAAAAGCAAGCCTCTGGTTCTGTTTGAAGCCTAAAGTTGCATGATTCTCAATCTAGGATTTTAAAACAATTTACTAAATTTTTTTACATAGTTAGAAACCACTTTTGAGATTTCTCATCTAATAGCAAATACACCATCGGAAAAACTGCAGTAGACAAATAACTTACATAGGCAACGGCAAAAAGTTAAAATGCTGTCTTTAGTTAGAAAACCCTTTAGAAGACACAAAGCACAAAGTGTAGTAAAAGTTACAAACTATGGGATGATCGCTAAATGAATTTGTCTGAATGAATGAAAGTTGAGATGCTTCTAACGTGACTCCATAGTTGAGATTCGATTTCAATAATGAAATACATGAGGAAACGCTTTGATATGGCCTGCCAAAGAAAAGATGTTTCAGAAAAAGATGCATACTCAAAGAGAAGGGACTCTTTATGAAAAAATGGAGATGGGCTGGTATTCCATCTCCAAGAGTATAACCACTCTTGGAGTGGTGGCTTGGACAGAATTAAAGAAGAAAAGACACCGAGGAAAACGTCCAGACCTGTCCTACCTGTGACATTCACTGACTGCATCAGTCACAAGGTCGTCGTTGAAACAAAAAATCTGAACCAGAAATCCACGAAATGTTACAGGATGTCACCAATGTGATGACCTGAAAGAAAAATAGAAATAGAATCTTCATGACCGAGAAAATCTTTTGTGCCCTTAGAGGGTTTTAAGTTGTCTCATGGCAAAGCACGTAAAAGCATTATTAAATTTGAGATCGTCATTATTCTTGTACAAATACAAATGTTCCTAACATGCTGACTTTTTTGTGGTGACGAATGGCTGCCGTACAATCCAGCAGATATTTTCAAAAACAAAATATGCTTCATCTGTCCCTTTGAGATAAAGGTGAGGAGAAACTGATATTAAAATGAGAAGGTAACAACTTTTGAAAGAAATCCATGCTATGGAAACAGCATTCTGAAAATGGACGTTCAGAAATGTTTCTAATTTATGTGGTTTCTGTTGCTAGAAACAAATGTAAAAACTCCTATTTGCCCACGTAGAAATCCTAGAAGCAGAATTTTGTAACCTGCCCCCAGTTTTTCCAAATGAAGGATTTTATCACGTTTTGAATATGTTTGCTAAAAATATAAAAAATGCCACACCTTCTGATTAATTTGCAACAACAATTTGACATTCAGAAAAATGGAAACTTACTAGCCCATAAGAAACTTGGGATAATTAGTGGATGGAATTAAAAAATCAGCATCAATTTAGTAAGTGCCCTAAAAAAAGGCACTTCTTCCACTTGATTCTATATATCTTTGTGAAGCATATTTTCACTTATTGTAAGTAACAAAATATAATGAACTCAAAACCAGCATCACAAATTGTTTTTGATCTTGCTGTATCGCAAAGCATTAAACCAAGATTTTCACCAAATTTTAAAAATATTATTTCAACTTCTTTCCCTTAAAAAGCATCTATTTTTAATGTTTCTAATTGTTCATAATATGTTAATATTAAAGCACAATACAGTATATAAATAAACACAGATATTCAAATTAAATATTTTAAAAGTGCATGTATTGAAGGCACACGCTCAGAAGGTTTCTTGATAGGGACACGTGATATACAGTCTTATATGGAGGACAGCTAATCTGAAACAGCAAACAAAATGTGTTGGTTTAGTTCTCTACAAAATCTATCAGAGAAAAACAATGTTCCCCACAATACACATAGCATACCAATCCTCTCGTCCATTGATCCCCCTGTGCCAAGCAAACAGAATGGAAAGCTGATTACATGAGCATTTTCATAATTGTTCAGCAATGTCATTCATTTGCCTTTGGATGTCACATTCGTGGAGCACAGCCCCAGAGGTTCTCATTCAGCAGGAAAACTAGGGTAGGCCCAAGAATCTGGACCATTAACAAGTACCATAAACTCTTAAGAAGTAATTCCTCATTTGGAAGATAAAGAGAGTAAGTTCTAGAGAACTGAAGTGACTTGGCCAATGGTACATGGTAACTCTCTAACCAGGGGCAGAACTAGGACCTCCCTCGACCCATCCTTTCCCTATCCAGGGGGACTCTTTGGGTCTGTCTTGCTCCTACCGTGAAAATCTGGTCCCTGACCAGTTTGATATTAGCAGATTGGAGGAAAGCAATTGATTCAAAGCTTCAGCTCGAAATCACTCTTCACTTGCAAAATATCCTTTGAATTTTCTGGTGAGACCAACGGTCACATTGCTTTATACAGCTAAAAACAAAAGGTTATTGTTGGGCTTGTTAGTGTCGCCATGTTGCTAGGAGAGCCTCGCAATGGAATTTACCAGGCAACACTAGCTTCGTTTCTCCACTTCAGCCCTGCCGTGTGCCAAGGACGCTGCGTATGTGCAAGGGGAGAGAGAGGATGCATCCCAAGGCCAAAGCCAGAACACCAAGTGACGGGCGAGTTTTCCTCCCGGACTTTGTGGGAGAAGAATCGAAGACAAGCATGAAAGTCCCAAAATCACAATAGGGCTCTTACGATTTTAAGAATAAGCACATATGAAAATTTCAAATATTATTCTGTTTTTGCCTTTGTGGTACCCAAACCTGCTCATTTCTCCTTGACAACAGTTACAGCAAATAGCAGTAAAATGGGCCTGAAATCTACATGCACATATTTTGTTGGAAGTAGGCAATGACCTGGCCCCAAGTTTGATTTGCTGGCCTTGGGAACTCTCCACGCATAGTGATGCAAGGCTGGGACATTGGCCCCAACCCCTTGTTGACCACATCAGTAAATACAGATGAAAAGGGTGGCACAGGCTGCAGAGGAATGGACCAGTGCTCCGCAGGTGAGGTAAGTCACAAGGTGCTCAACTGGGTGCTGGCAGGAAGAACACAGATGCATCCCTCCTCAGCACCAGGATTCCAAACTCCACCCGCTTTCTTTCCTCTGTTATTTACATCCCAGAAAATATGCCTCCAAGTGTAATGTGTGCATATATATACACATGTATTTTCAGAGTGAGAGAAAACAGAGAGAATAAAAGGAGATGCAACTCACCAGCTAACATTTTTGAAATGTTTGACAACTGCCGTTGGGAAAGCAATATAGCTCTTGCTTAGAAAATATAACATATTTTAATTTAAAAATATCCCTGCTTTTTTGGGGGGAGGGGGAGGACTTGTTTTATAAACCCCCCAAAGCTGAGCATGGTTGTCATTTCTGGATCTTCCTGCCGAGCGCTAACATGAGGCCACTTCCCTGTGACCACAGGCTGGGGGCACAGCCATGTGCTCTGAATTCTGAGCACAAGGCCAGTCGAGGGGAAGGGCGTAGTGTTTGCAAGGCAGACCCTACCTTTGGGTAGAAATGGGGAAACAAAAAGCAGCCAGGAAGGATTCTGGGAGAGTCAGAATTATGGGGAAATCTTCCACTTCAGATGCTTGGTGGGCCCTCAGGACTCAGGCCCGCCCAGCGCCAGTGGTGAAGCACGTCCCACAGCCCTGTGCCTGCTGGCCACCCCTCCTATAGATAGTGATGCTCTGGCTAACAAGCCGAGGGGGTGGAGGATGTCCCTGGCAGAACTTGGGCCCTACCTCTTCAGAATCTACTCATTGGGAGCATCTCCTGTCATTTACATTATTTTCACTCCATAGCTGTTATTGAGAATGGTAATATTTGCATGGTCGCTGGGACCACAGCTTGAGGCTGGAGGGGATGAGACAGATGGGAAGGGAGGCTCCAGCCCCCAGCCGGCTGCCCCAGGGCTGAGGGCATCAGTTTCTCAGTCCACCTCTTAACCCAATTGGCCCAGAGGTTGGGAAGCTCTGGTGCACGCCATAGGCCTCTCTCTATGTGGCGAATGAAAGCCTTTGTCCCGCAGTAACAGATTCGGAGGGATATGAGCACCTTCTGAGTGGCCCTGGAGTCCTGGTGCCAGGCTGTGTCCTGTGAAGGCAGCCCGTCATGGTTTCCTGTTGTGGGAAACCAAAGGCAGTGCTCGAACAGAAGAAGAATGGAGCCCTGTGGGGGCTCAGAAATCCCTGGCAGGTGCCCCAGGTGGAAGAGGGCCCCCCAAGTGCCTGTCTTGTGCCAGGGAGGAGGAAAGGGAAGTGCCCAGAGGCCCCAGCTGCTGAAGCAAGCATCTTTCCTCCTCTGCAAGGGGAGAGGGCCACAGGGGACGCCCTGTGCTGCCGCACCTGGATCTCAGAACTCAGGCTCAAGATGGAGTGGGTTGGAAGCTTCTGGAGTAGCTCCTGTGCCCAGGCCTCCCCGTGCCTCTCCTGAGGCCCTGCAGCGGCCTCCCGCTGGGAATCATGCCTCCAAGGAATCATGCACGAGGGAGGACGGCTGGCAGGCACGCACGCGACTGGATTTGGATCCGATAAGGCGACAGTGAAGAATATTGGCGGGCAATCTACAGAGGGAGGACCCACCAAAGACGCGGTGGGGAAGGTGGGCTCTCATTGCCTTGCACGTTGTTGGCAGGGAGGAAGTCATTTCCCTCACACACTGGGAGTAACTGCCCCCTCAACGACGACCGATGCAGTCAAGGGCGGTTCACGTCCCCGCTCAGAGAAGCCGGGAGCATGGTTTCCACTGAGGCTTGTTTTAGTAATTTCAAAGCGAGATGGCTGCCAGACTAAACAACAAAATTCTCTTCTTGTTTCCAGAGTTTTATCAATAGGAATCATGCTTTATTAGGCTATTTTTTTAATCTGTAGTCTTTAGTGACTCTTCAAATTCCATGCAGCTAAGTAGTCGTGACCAGCGTGTCACAGCCGGAGACAGACCACGGAGACTGGAAGACGGCGGTTTTCTGACAGAGTTCCCCAGAAACACCGTCTTTCCAGCTTAGCTCAGATGATTTTTCTCACCCCTAACTCTGTCCCCATCTTTTCTAACAAAAAACTCCAGTTACTTCAAGATTCCAAGACCAATAAAACCACAGCAGGGTCGGGCTGCAACTGAACAGGCATGGCCGCAAAGACCCAGAATCTCAGCACCGGAAACTCGGTCAGCAGATCCTAGAGCCCAGGAGGGGCAGAGAAGTAGGGAGCAGGCAGCGCCCGGGGGTCTTGGCATCGCGCAGACTGCAGCCTGGGAAAGCAGGAGCGGAAGCCAGGAAGTGAGAAAGCAGAGCCGCAGAGATGGCAGGCGCAGAGCCAGGAACAAGCAGAGATGCCGGGAAGGCCTGCGGCGCCCGTGGGCGAACGGAGCACGGAGCACGACCCGGAGCCTGTGCTCTCACAGGCCTTCCTCCGTGGCTAATCCAGTCCCCGCCGGGAGGCTGGGCCCAGCCGGAGCACAGCAGCACCAACGCTGTGCAGCCGGGAGGCGGCGGCGGCCAGCGGCAGCCTCACTGCCTCCTTTTGCTTTCAATGCACGGAGTCCTTCCGCGGCTCCCGTTAGCATCCTCGTTCTCCTTTGACTGTAGTGACTGAGGCCTCTATCACAACAGACCCAAAACCCCTAAGAGGCAGGGGATAAAGATGGAGAAGAAGGGATGTAAAATTTAGCTCCTGTGGGTAAGGAAGTATTTCTTCATATGGTGACAGGAAGCTAGCAGTGGGACAGAGTGGTGGACTCTGGGAGAAATGGAAAAAACTATTATATTTAGAGCAGGGAAGTCCGAATGATGATTTTTGTAAGGTGTGCTGGGATAAAGGTGTGCTTGCAGCTGGAGGTAACTGGTGTTTGATGTCAGCCCAGCAGGACTCACCTGGAGGCCCCAGCGCTAAGTAGGGGGCTGAGGGGGGCCAAGATCTCCTCACCCCTTCCAGGGGTGAGGAGCTCAAATTGGGAAAACTAGGAAGAAAGAAAGAGAAACGAAGCATGACATGATTGCGTTTGGATCAATCCACAGAACTCCATCCTACCCCATGCTGGACGCCAAGCTCCATCCCAAATCTGAAGACACCTCTAGGCGTAGGCAGTGGTTCCTGCCCTCACGGAGCTCTGAGTGGTAGAGGGGAAAATGGAGACAGAAAGGTGCTAGTTAGGATGGACAAGCGGGAGCCATGGGGTGCGACGGGAAGCGAGGGTATTCTTGTGTTCAGACTCCCTTTAGTGCATTTGGTGGGGCCGCTCTTTTTCTGTCCTGGGGGAAAACTCAGGAGTCCATGACTTCCCTGGTCACATTTAGATGTTATGTGTGCCGCAGTCATTTAAATCTCAAAACATCATCTCATTTCAGTAACTAATATGTCTAATCAAGTGTAATAATCAAAAGCTTCATGCTTCATTTAACAGTAAAACTTCTGACTCCTCCCCCGTCGCATTGCTCTCAAGCTGATGTCTGCAGGAGCGAGATCGCCCCCGCACCGTGCCCTGCTCCCGGCTGTGGTTCTGACTCCTCCAATGTGGAGAGAGGCGGGAGAGGGGGAGGAGGAGAGACAGGGAGCCAGGAGCTTCTTACTGGACTACCCATAGCGGTGGGTTTGCACTCTTTCGGCTGGCAAGTGTTCCAGCAGCTTCTTTCTTGAACCGTGCAGTCACAGGCTCTACACTCCCTATTCCCAACTCAGTCACAATCCTGGAGATGGTTCCACCCCAACCCCTTGGTGCTCTGAATGCATCTCCTCTGACTGCTCACTTTCTGCGCTTTTCTCAGCTCCTGAGGATCTGAAGTCACACTCTATTCCTCTGCTGGCCCTCTTGTTCCCCCTTTCCACTGCACTGCCCTCATCTGACCCTCTGGAAACACCATGGGTCTTCTGCCTCCCAACTCTGAGTGCAGGCTGATCCCAAGGCAGCTTCTCCTTGCTCTGCCGTCCGAGCAGCTGGCCAGCCAGGCTCTCCCTTGAGACTCCTGCAGCCAGCCTCCAGCCCACTGTGTCCCCCAAGTTTCAGAGGACACAGGCTAACCCCTCAAATTCTTCCTCAAAGCTCCTACATTGGTTTGAGGAAGAGCGAGCGACCCCATTCTTCTAGGTGAGACCCACAGCTTGGCATGCTCTCAAAAAATTATCTACCGTAAACGTCAGTTCTTTCCTTGATCTCTCTCTCATCTTTCATAGTTTGGAGCGGGTGGTTGGCTGAGAGCACAGAACTGGTCTTCATAAGCACTTTTTGCAAATCTTGCAGCTCACTTTGGAATGTTTCATCTATTGCTTTGGGGCCTCAGTTGAAACTGAGACTAAAATAGTTCCAATTCAGCATCCTGTACAGCTAGCATAGTACATCCCTTTTTCCCCAGGGCATAGCACGTGCAGAAATCATATTTGTGTGGTACTCTAGGGTCAGTGGATGTGCTGTTCAAAGCTGGAGGTGACCGGCCAGGAGCTCCAGCTGCTCTGGGCCCAATGTGGACACCTCGAGGTCCAAGGGCACACTCACAACCTATTTTCAACATGCCACGTGCACTTAACATTGGTTGTGAAGCTGTGCACTAGGCTGTGCTCAAGACCTAGAGCGGTGCAGAAGAGTAAATGACTCATTTGAATTGTAGCATTAAGCCACTCAGAGGTGGTGATACCTAAGCTGGGTTTTGAAGGATGAAGAGGAGTTCTCCAGGCAGCCAAGTAGGGCAAGGGCATTCTGGGTAACTCAATAATTTGGTACAGCTGGAGGATGTGTCTGGGCCAGAGGCTGGAGGCTCCATCCTGGGCAGGGCTTTGTCTCAAGACTTCCTCATGGCTGTTCCCTACAGCAATTTCAATTTCACCTCAGACTCATTCCTGACTCCTTTTCTTCTTCTTCTTCTTCTTCATACTTCAATCTAATTAATTAGCAGGTCCTGCTGGTTTTGCCTTTTAACTCTTCTTCACGTCATCCCCTCCCCACCATCCCCACACTCACTGGTCCTTGGTCTTCCTTCTCCTGCTGTGGTAAAGGAGACTCTCCTCCGAACTCCCTTCCCCACTCTCCCCTCTCTCAATGCATTCTCTACACTGCGCCACAGTGATGGTAAAACATCAAG
This sequence comes from Equus caballus, assembly GCF_041296265.1. Lineage (NCBI taxonomy): Eukaryota > Metazoa > Chordata > Mammalia > Perissodactyla > Equidae > Equus > Equus caballus. The sequence continues at coordinate 17,978,043 of NC_091712.1, read as the reverse complement.
CCCAGCTTAACCCCCAATCATTTCACATCTCACTCAGTCAGACTCTGCTGTCTTGCCGTAGGCCACCCAACACAGGCTCTAGAACCTGCTGTCTGTTGGACCTCACCTTCCACCCCTCCCTGCAGACCCCTCACCCGCTCTGCTCCAGCCACACACCAGCCTCTGGCTTGTTCTTAAACTGGCCAAGCTCACTCCTCCCTCAGGGCCTTTGCCCTCGTTCTTCCCTCTTCTTGGAAAGCTTATTCCTCAAATATTCACAGGTTTCTCTCCTTACTTCTTCAAGTCTTTGCTCAAATGTCACGTGATGGGAGACCAGCTATAAACACTAGCGACCTGCCCCCAGCATCCTACCCACTCACCCTGCTTTATTTTTCTCCAGAGCACTCGCTACCTCTTGACATGTTGCAGGTTCATTTGATCATTGTCTGCCCAGGAGCACGTGAGTCCATGAGGGCAGGACGTGGTCCTCTTTCCTGATGTGTCTCCTGTGCCTGGCTGGTAGGAGGCCCTCTGCGACAGTTGTCCAATAAATGGGCAAACAAAGTGATGTGGGAAGAGACAGGGGACATCTGACTCACTTTATACCCAAGGTTTCTTCATGCTCTGGCAAGTCATCTCCTTTGACAACAAACATTCAATATTTTAAAAATTATTTTATTGAAGTCATATTGATTTATAACTGTAAATTTCAGGTGTACATTATTATCTATCAGTTTATGTATAGACTGCATTGTACTCCCCACCAATAGTTTAGTTTTCATCTGTCACCATACATATGTGCCCCTTTACCCCTCTCGCCCTTCCCCCACCCCCTTCTCCTCTGGTAACCACTAATCTGTTCTCCTTGTCCATGTGTTATTTATCTTCCACATATGAGTGAAATCATACAGTGTTGGTCTTTCTCCATTTGACTTATTTCACCTGGCATCACACCCTCAAGGTCCATCCACGTTGTTACAGATGGCACGATTTTGCCTTTTTTATGGCGTAGTAGTATTCCATTGTACATATATACCATATCATCTTTATCCATTCATCAGTTGATGGGCACTTGGGTTGCTTCCACATCTTGGCTATTTGAATAATGCTCTGATGAATGTAGAGGTGCATATATTTTTTTGAATTATGGATTCTATTCTTTGGATAAATACTCAGTAGTGGGATAGCTGGACCATATGGTAGCTCTATTTTTAATTTTTTGAGAAATCTTCATACTGTTTTCCATCACAGCTGTACCTGTTTGCATTCCCCCCAGCAGTGTCATCATTCAGTTATTTATTGAGGATTGACTGTCTGTGTGGCTCTGTGCTGCATATTTTACTCATATTAGCTCAGTCTCCACAATAATCCATGAAGTAGCCCTTCTTTTAATATAATGTGGGTTCTTATAATAAATTAAAACATATAACAATACATTAAAATACACAATAATGTATAATTCGTGTTGCTTTCACTCCTTCAACTTGTTGTTCATCTTTGCTGACCTTTTTCTGTGTGTCCATAAATGCACATACATTAGATGGGAGTTTGTGTGTTTTTTTCCCTGTCTGTTTTGTTTTTCCTTTACAAAAATGAGACCCTACTATATATATTGTTACACAATGTGATTTGTGTCAGAGATGTTTTTCATGAAAGTTACTAAGATATAGTTCATTCTTTTTCTTGGCTTCATGTGTAGGCTATGCCATGATGTGTTTAATCCATTCCCTGTTGATTGACATTCACGTTGGCTTTTTGTTTTGGTTCTACTCAATAAAGTTGTATTAAAAATTAGCTTGTAAAATTAAATTGTATTAAAAATAATTCTGCAACAATATCTGCCTTCCTGTGTTGTTGATCAGGGCCAGGCGTATCAGGAGGGAGATTCCTAGATGTGGACTTCCAAGGTCAGTGAGTACGCACATCTTATTTATTTATTTATTTATTATAATTTGGTCCTCTGGCTATGGTCTCTGTGGCAGATGTGCCTAGTCACCACGTTCCCTCCACCTCCCATCGCCATGCAAGCTGTCCTAACTCTTTGCCTCAGGCTTCCTTCGGCTACCAGAGCTTGCTCTCTCTGCGCCGGAGCCATGGAATGAATGTTCCAGACAAGACTTCAATCAGTGACCCACAGAAGTTAATGGACACCCATCTCAGCTTCCTTTGCCCTTGGTGGGTCAACTCCGAGGTTCGAGTTTAACGCTGGATCACAGAGTTTCCCGCTGCCCCCAGTAGTACCTTGATTGACAACACACCCTTGATTGACATCCTTCCTGTTCCTGTGTCCCTCCCTGGATCCCCTTCTCATGTTTCTCAGGTTCACCTCTCAAATGAACCCTCACGCTCAAATCCTTGTCTCAGGGTCTGCTTCTGGAGGGCCAAAACTAAGTCACTCTGATGAATTTCTAAAAAAAAAAAGAGTTCATTCCTTAAATAAACGAACCTGGTTTTTTTAAAGTATAAAACGATAGAAAATGAAAGGTAAACCTTTTTCATCTTCTAACCTCTAGTTTCTCTACCTAAAGGTAATGCCTGTTAACAGTTAAGCCTTTATTTCTTTCCAGAAAAAGATATGATTATACAAACATATACACATAGCCTTTAAAATTTAGATAAATGGATAATTCTAAACACTATGCTTGGCACCTTTATCATTTGATGATATTTCTTGGAGAGCATTTATATTTGCGCATCAGATCTTTACCGTTTAATGGCCTTGCATTCTGTGGCCACACCATTGGTTTCTAACCAGGTTCTTGTATTAAATAACATTTATTGTTCTAATATTATGCAGTTACAACCATGCTATGACAAACATTTTTGTACATCTATCTTAGTGCATTTTTAAAAACAAATAAATACATCAAGGTGTTGGGTCAAGGGGTATGTGCATTTTAATTTATTTTTCTTTTTTAGATGTTGCTGTTTTTCTCTCTTCAAATAGGTTGCACTGATTTACACTTCCACAAACAGTGTATCAATGCCTCTTTCTCATATCTTCCCAACAGTAGGGTTATCACACATTTTAATATTCACTGATCTGTTAGATGGAAAAAGCATCTCATCTTTTTATTGTGCATTTCCCTGACCATCTGTTGATATGTTTATTGGCATTCATGGTTCTTCTATGAGGTAGCTGTTCATATCCTGGACCATTTTGATTGGACTTTTCGTCTTCTTCCTTTTGATTTCTAAGAGCTTTTATGTAAAGTATGACTACTAACCTGTTAGATATGGTACTTAAATTTTCTCCCATTCTATGATTTTCCTTGAACTTTTTATAATGAAATATTTTCTTATACAGGGGTCTTAAATCATTAAATCAAGTCTTTTCACTTTTTTCCATGTTTCTGGACTCCATGCCATGCTTAGGAAGTCTATCCTGACTCAAGTTTATAAAAATATCCATCTATATATCTCCTAGTTCTTTAATAGCTTTAATTTTACATTTACATCATTAATCCATCTGGAGTTTATTTTTGTGAAGGGTGCTTGTTGGAAGAAACTATAGAGAAATGGGAGTGAGCAAAGAAGACAGGCCGAGGACCACAGGCTTGGGTGGTGATATTGGGGAGTTACCATCAGTTGGAACCTGCTGAGGGTCCTTTATGAGGAGGGTGGTCCTAGGTCCTTTTCCAGGACTGTTGCTAGTTGTGGGCTGGAGCTAGCTTACCGGCTCACAAGAGCCAATTTTTTATGTACAGCTATTATTATAAGTTGAATCCTGTAATATTATAATTAAGCAAACTATGTTTATAGAAAGGTAAAAATATTCCAAATTCATCACTTCTTAATTGTTTCACTTTGTTACTATTACCTATGCTCTTGAGGTTATTTACTTCTACTGTATCTGTATGCTGGAAATAACTACATATGGTCATGTCCTGTTGGTAGATTGAACAGGCCACAGTGGGAGTATGCACACCATGAAAATTGGCAAATGCTACAAGTCAGAGTCTTTTTTTCCCTTTGGAATATCAATTGTTAAGCATTGACCAGCACAACCCTGACATTCCCATCACCAGATATTTTTACTTAGAGAAGAGGCTGGCATTATTGGAGAGGAAATCTAAGCTTCAATTAGGGAGTCAGACTGAGGATGTTTAGATGCCTTCCAGTTCTAACATTCTATGATCCTATGATTCTCAAAATTACTCTCTCTGACTATATTGCCAAGGGGACTTCAGATGAGAAAAATCTGCTTTTGGGGATTTCTCCACAGTCTCCACATTCCTAACCTGGATCTCATTTTGGTATAATTCAGTCCTTTGATGGGTTGGGCACAAAATTTTCCCTGTAATGTCTCAGATTTAGATTCCAACATGGTAACTCAGGGCTATAGATAGCATTATTTATCGTCATTCATCTGTTTTCCATTTGATATTGTGTTCTTTAAACATTCGACTGTTTCTCTAAATGCTATCAAAGCATCCACAACGTATTGACATTTTTACTCACACCCTTCCACATGGCAGTTCAGATTTCGTGGAAAGCAGAAGTTGGGGAAAAGAGAGTCTGAAGATGAGTTTGGGATCTCACATCAACTCTTGAAGTAGTGGAAGTCTCATTTGTCCCAGTTGTAAAGAAGGGCCTTTCTTTTGTCTTCATAACTCAGCTTTTCAGAAGAAGCTAAGAACATCTAAAAGATATATAAAAATCACAGAAAATAATGCAATATTCAAGTAGCTGTTATATGATCTTATGAGAACCTTCTCACTCAGAATATGAGAAAGTTACTTTTTTCTGCTTCAATATTTTCTTTTCAAGATTGAGAGATCTTTTAAATATGCTTAGCACACATTTAGAAATCCCTACGGAATCAACTATAATCATAATTTTACACACTGTTCATCCTGAAACAAATCCATCTACCATATTAATAGTGTTTTGTGGTGGGGCGGGGGGCTCTTTTCACCAAGAGTTTTAATTCTCTTTTACAAATATACCTTACAAGTCATTTTTCCCACATTTCACAGATGGTCAGACTGGTCTCCCAAACGTTCCAAGCTAATTTCCAACTTCTCTTCTCTCCCTCTTCCTTCCTGAAATTCTGTCTGTCCTCTTTTCCATACAGTCATCTCAATTCTTCAAGATTCTATGCAGTCTTTCCATAATTACTCCCAAGTCCAGTAATGTATTGTTCTTCAGGACTCATAACCTGTATTTTCTGTATCACTCATTTAACACCTAATTACACCTTCCCACGTGATTTACATGGTTAGTCCATTTCTACTGTGTATAGTTTTATCTCAGCATTTAGGTGAGGTTCTTATCCTGAAATGCGTGGACCCCTTAGGACTTTAGAGAAGCTGAGATGTCATGAAATTATAAGTAAAATTTTATGTGAATGTGCCATGTGCCTTTTAAGGGACAAAATCTTTATTTCGTTGGATTCTCAAAGGGACTTTTGACCAGAGTTATATTACCCACAATATCCTCAATAACTCAGCTGAGTAGTTGGGTGGGCACAGGTATACCTAATGTCTGCACTTACTTGCGATCAACTAATCCCTTATTTTCCAAACTGTAAGAGAGGGACAATATCATTTTCCGTTTCCATCTCACAGCTGAGCATGTATGAAGACAATAGATGTTTAAAAGTTTTGAAAAGTTTGAAACGATATCTTACAGTTATGATAGCTCATCTTGAGACATGTAATAAGGGAATTCTGAATTTTTGGAATTCTGTCATTTTTCTACCTTTTATGAGTCTTCTGGAGAAGCAGAGCTTGGAAAATGTCTTCTCCCTTGACTTGGACTTCAGCTGCATCTATTTCCACCTCTCACCCAACAGCTTGTCAGTGAAAGTTGCTTTATCTCCAGTCATTACTCTCCATTTCTCAATGATGTCTATTTCCTGATTAACTATCATTCTTTTCAATACCATTCCTATTATAATTCTTGGTGGTTTCAATATTTCTGCAGATACTTCTTCTAATATCCTAGGCTATCACTTCCTGGCCTGTCTCCTCCCATGATCTTGTCCTCTACCCTACTTTAGCCACCTGTTCCCTTGGTCATACCTAGACTTTGTCTTTACCAATAACTACACTCCTTCTGTGTAGGCAGGATAATAAGCTACCTCCCCCCCGACACACCAAAAGATGTTTACACTCTAATCCCTAGATTCAGTGAATGTGTTGCATTACGTGGCAAAGGGGAGTCAAGGTTGCTAATGAGCTGACCTTAAATAGAGAGAGTATCCTGGACTAGCCATATGGACCCAATGTAACCCCAAGCATCCTTAAATGTGGAAGAGAGCGGGGAAAGGAAGTTGTTACATAGTATATTAGATACGTATGTACATATACATACATATTATTTTTTTCTCACCCACTAAAATACAAATGGCATTGGGGCAAGGACTCTGTCTTGTTCCTTGCTATACCTCCAGCACCTAGAAAAGTGCCTTATGTATAGTTGAATGTTTGTTGAATGAATGAATGACTTTAAGTAAAATTGAGTGCACGTGTAAATTTATTGTAGATTAATGTGCATCTTTGTTGTTGCTGTCTTGGCACTGGAGTGGGCGAGAGGAGCTCTTCCTAGCTTCACATGTCCCAGCTTTATCTCTTATCCAATATCGGTCAGTTCGCTCTTCAGCATTAGTCTTCCCACCTAATGTCTTTTCACCCGAACAGGCCTCTTCTCTAGGGAAGTCCTGGAACCCTGTGATGTCTCCACTACCTGGATTTCTTCATTGTCTTTTGGCAATTTTCCCTTAAATGCACCCTTCTCAGGAGATGAGAGCGAGGAATAGAAGTTAATTATTGATGTTGATGGTGAATGTTTTTTTTGATTCCTGTGAAAATCATTGCCTTTTTTCACAAGAAGCTTACCAAGGTGAAGAAGCAGTGCGTTTCCCATGAGGGAGGGAACACCTCAGGTCTAGAACGCCATTTGGAAACTGCACTTACCCCCTAATGAGTGGATAATGATCGGATTGACCCAGTGCTATTCCACTAGTTAATTAACATGCAGAAATAGACACTCCTAGAAAACCTGCATCAGGCAAACTTTTCTCTTTCGTTTTTATCTTTTCTTTAAGCCTCAACAACCCACGAGCTTCCAAGGCATTTATTGCTGGGCTGTCATAGGACCTTCAGTTAACTATCCCTCATTTCCATCTTCTCACAAGGAAATGTTACTGATTCCTAGCTACACAGGGCCATGAGCCGAAAGAATTTCTTCCCTTTATTTAAAAGGAAAGGACAAGGTTCTGCAGAAACTTGAGTTTTGAAAATATTGGCCTTAGAGAACACTTGGGGGTGGAAAACTATGGAACTTTGAGCAGACGAAACACTGCACCATTTTCATCAATCACTCCAAATGAAAGAGTAAGTACGGCATACGTAACAGTAGGAGATGGATGTTGGGGCTTGCTGGAGCTTCAGACAATGAGTTTATACAAATTCGGCATATCTTAAACGATGGACAAGTTATGCTTAAAGTTTCTGTAACTCTAAAGCACGTGAATGATGCAACATGACGGCTGACCAACAGTGGTGTGTGTTAAGAATTCCATTCATTGGGCATTAATAGCATCATGAGTATAACTGTCTTACACCCTTGCTTATTTCATAGTCTATTTCTGGACCTGCAGATTTGGCGCTCCACCAGGTCTGCAATCCTGTCAGTGTTGACTTGGATAAGTGAGAGCAAAGCAGGTTAACCAAAGAGATTCAACTGAGCGACAGGCAAGGGGGTGAAAAAAATAAAATGAAGTCTAAGTCCGTTGGAACCCTACACGAAAGCAATTGCTGTAGAGCACAGGGAAGTATTTGGGAGACGCCTGAAGAATTGGAGAATGGGTGAATGGCCTGATACGGGGATTCATGGAGAAGCTTTCGGCAGTGAGTGTTAACTAAAAAAGATATCGCTCATTCACTTATCCATTCCCTCAACAAGCTTTAATTAAGTACCTACCTTGTGCATGGCATGTGGAGGAGAAGAGTGGGGCAAAATTATTTTCTGGGCTAGAGGTTTGAGAAGGCCCACAGAGGTGGTAGGCATGTGGTCAAAAAGACCTGAGTTTGAATCCTGGTTTCATCCTTTAGCTGTCTGACCTTGAATAAGTTGCTTAACCTCTCTGAGTCTGAACAATAGAAATAACTCCCAAGGCAAAAGACTTCTGTGAAGAGAGTGAGACAATTCTCCGAGGAATAAGCGTGACAATCCTTTGAAAGCATCTCACATGGGACATGGCCCATTAAAGGCATTCAACAATGTAGGTTTTTCTCCTTCTCCCAGGAGAGGAAACAGCTCCCAGTCATTACTGAGGAAGGCAGGAAGATACCCTAGGAAGACAGCGTTGGCTCTGAGGAAACGGAGTTCCTGGATTCTTTGTGCGCATCTGTCTGTGGTACATGTGGGAAAACACTCCGTGTGTCCCATGAAGTGCATGAGTCGCTGTTCAGGTTCAGGTCCTGGGACCTCACAGGTCTGTAATGGGACAGGACTCCCTTTTTTTTTTTTTTTTTTTTTTTTGGTGAGGAAGATTTTCCGTGAGCTAACACCCTTGCCAATTTTCCTCTTTGTTTTTTTTTTTTTCCACTTGAGGAAGATTACCCCTGAGATAACATTGGTGCCAATCTTCTTCCATTTTTTTTGTATGTGGGATGCCTCCACAGCATAGCTGATGAGTGGAGTAGGTCTGCACCCGGGATCCAGGCCTGAGAACCTGGGCCACCGAACTGGAGAGTGTGGAACTTTACCCACTCGGCCACGAGGCCGGCCCAGTGGACGCCTTCCTTTTGCTAGAGCTCACAGCTGAAGAGGAAAAGGTTTGGATTGTGACAGAGGAAAATATGCATTGTAAACTTGACCCTTTAAAATCGAGTCACAGTAAAATGAGATGCTGGAGAAGGACGAGCTTTGATGCCTTCTGAAAATCCCCACCCTGGCAGCTTCTCGCGGCGTTTTCTGTTGGCATCGGGAGACTCCCTGTCTCAGCAGGATGTCATTACCAAAGCTGGAGGCTTCCCATCCTCCTATGGCACAGCACAGGCTGTGCTGGGAACAGACACCCTGAGCGATCCCGCCGCCAGCAGCACCGGTAGCAAAGCGTATGTCTACACCGCCCTCTTGCCCAGTCCCGAAAGCAGAAGCTTCTCAGTGGCTTCTGAGGCCGGATCAAGCAGAAGCTCTTCCAAGTTGCTGCCAGAGTGAACCCTCTGCCTTAAAAAAAAAAAAAAAAAAAAAAATCAGCCCAAATGGAACCTTGTTTCTGAGCAGAGTATCTATTGAACGGGACCTACTTCCCCCCTTTGACCGAGAGGGTGAAGGGAAGCCTGTCACCGCCATGTCTGCGGGAGAGCGATGAGTGGAGCGGTTTGATCACCAGCTGTGGGCCCCAGCTCGTCCTGTGGCTTGTACCTTGGGCCAGTGACCTCACTCTGTGCCTCAGCCTGTCCACCTGTAAAATGGGGCCCAAATAGTCCACAGTCCACTGACCTGTCAAGGACTAAATGAGTTACTATGGAAAAGTGAGAGAAGCACTGTTGGTACTTCCCAAGGTAACTCTCTCACAGCAGGACATCCGGCCCCGGGCTGCGCAGCTGGCAGGTCTCAGTTCGAGGACAGGCGCCGCTGGGTGGTGAGACAGACGCTCAAGGCCAAAGGGCAGGTCAGGAGCTCCCTAGTGGGTTTGCGTCCTCAGGTTGCCCACTACCGGCTTTGGGACCTAGGGCATGGTGTTTAACCAAATCTCAGCTTTTTTATCTGTAAACAGGGATGATTATCTTACTGAAATCACAGGGTTATTTAAAGGATTAACTTGAAAAAGGTGCTTATAAATCGCTTAGCTTTGTGACTATGTGAGTGCTCAGTGAATGTGGCCATTATCTGTTCCTCATCATCATCTTTCCCGCCTGGGAACCACTTCTTGCGTTAGAATCCTCCTTGGGTAAGACAAGCGATGCGGGGTGAGCGAGGAGGAACGCCCGTCCCTTTCCTATTTCCATTGTACAGTCTGGGGCCTGTATGTACATGGTGGCTCCTGTGGAAGGCTGCGAGAGGACACTGGAGGGAGAGGGGAAGAGCCCTGGGTTTGACTCTCGCTCCTCCACTTGCCAGCGGTGCGCCTCCAACCAGCTCAGCCTCGCTGTGCCTCCCTGCTCTTCCGCGGGGCCGGGAGAGGACGCGTGTCTGACCAGGAGCGCGAAGGCGCCGGGAAGGGCAGGAAGGGTCTGAGCAGTGGTGACAACAAGGCCGGGAGGCGGCAGGTCGAGGAGAGCCCAGCCCGGGCCGCGCGGCCTCGGGGCGGCCGCCTGGAGGGGGAGAGGCCGGCGGACCCGGCCTGGCGCCCGCGCGGCGTCGCTGCGCCCTCCCTGCGCCCTCCCCTCCGCTCCCCTCGGCTCCCCGCCCCGCGCCGCGCCGGAGCCGGGGGAGGAGCAGGGCTTCTTTCCGGCCGCGGTGGGCGCTCGGCCCCGCCGACCGGACGGCAGTGAATCCCCGGGCGGGGCCTCGCGGGCGTCCCCGAAGAGAAAGACAGAAGAGTTGCTCTTCCCTCCTCCCAGGTTAACTCAATGGTCCTAATTATTGACTCATTCACTGACTCCCCGAACAGGGCGATAAAGGCCCCCTTACACCACTTTCTTGAAAGGTTGGGGGGCGGGGGGGGGGTGGTAAACTCCACGGTCATTGCCGGAGACCGTTCCCAAGCGCTGCCGCCCCCGAGCAGCTGCTGAAATGCCTCAGCCTCCCACGTCTCGGCCTGGCCGGCTGCCGCCGCAGGCGCATTCCTGGCAGGTCCAGGAGTCAAGAAAAATCCGCCAGAACAAGCCGTGCCTCGCTGCTCTCGGGTTACCAGCAGGTGGAAGGTGGGGCCGCCTCTGATCGAAATGGCTTTGACAGACGGCCGGCCGGAGTTCAAGGATGTTTCCCGCTCGGCAGGCGGGGCTGCGGGGCTTCCCAGGACCCGGGTCCCTCCCGGCGGAGAGGAGCTCTCCTTTCCACAAACCCGGTGCTCCTTCTCCTCTCCGAGCTCTCGCCCAGCCCGCTGCCCTGCACGGCGAAAGAGAGCGTCCTGCCGGTCCCCCTCCTTTCCTCTGCGCTGAAAATAGTTCCAAGGGAAGCCAGAGGTCACGGGGATGGCCCTTCCGGCCTAAAGCTGCCCGAGGCCTTGTGATCGTGTTCGCATCTTCTCAAAAACGTACTGTCGGCCAGGACACCGGTGGGCTTTGCTTTCCATTTTTACCTGGAAACTATGGAATTGAGTGTGAATACTGAATTCCGAGGGCCACTTGCCTCTGGGAACGAGCTGGGGTATGGTCTTCACGCCGCATCCGGTCCCGTGCAGGACAATGCTGTTTAAAGGCTTGATGATACTGACGCTGATTTACAGACTCAATAGCAGGAAGAATGTCACTAAACGACGACGACGGTGATCAGCAGCTTCCCCCTCAGTCTGCTTGACTCAAAGCGCCAGCTCCCCCTGTGTCTTTAGACAGTTTAGGGACTGGGTTCACAGGAGTTCTAAACTGGGCAAGCCATGGCTGGTGCAAAAGCAATTCTTACTCCTCTCGATTTTTTAAAAAAAAATCATCCTTGTGGTTTCTACTGTTCACCTTTCTACTTCCCTGAAACGCATAAGCTCGTGTGCGCACCAAAGGCCTCTGAGCGCCCGCGGCTGCTGTTCACGCCTGCGGTTCCTGCTGGGCCCCTGCGCCTCTCTGTCCGCGGCTGCCTCCTGGGCTCTGCTCGGGAGGGCTGCACACCCCAGCACCCCCGCAAACGCGGCGTGGGAGTGGGGGAGGCTCCCCGGAGGCTTGTTCCACACCGTTTCCCGCGGACCCCGGTAGGATTAGCCCAGCCCGCAGCGGCATCCCGGGTCACGGGCGCACGAGGATCAGCTTGCCTCCCTTCCCTGTTCCATTTCCTGCTAAGATTACTGCCAGGACACGTCACGAGCCTCGAGTCTTCGTCACAGTGGGCTCCCGGGGGGATGCACACTGAGACAGCGAGCCCAGCCGCCGGCAGGCAGGAGAAGCTGAGCGGGGTGGAACCGAGAAGGGCCCCAGAGCCACGAACACCTGCACAGCCTCGCCTGACCCGCGCTCTGCCTCTGGCTCCCGCGTCCCCCTGGCCTCCCTCCCCTCTGCTTCTGGAAGAAGCGTCTCAGCACCATCTTCTTGTGCCTGGGGGTGTGCCTCTCCGACTCTCCCCACTGCCTACCCAAACCAGCCTCCTCACCTTCTCTGGAAGGCCGGCCGCTAGGAGCACCCTTCCTGGAACAGCGGCGCATGTGCAGAAGGTACCAAGAACTTAGTGGTGGCTCCTGCTTGTCTGGGTCCACTTGACTTCTCCAACTCAACTGTAGGTTCTGGAGAGCTGGGGACCATGGCAAAGGTTTCTCATTTAGTTTAGTTTGGGGTTTTTTCTTGGTATCCCATGCCATGCCTAGTACAGTTCTGGCGATATATAGTGGGCACATAATCAGTATATATTCACTCAACATTCAACAAATACGCCTTGTGTCCACCGTCTTCTAGGTTCTGGGGATCTATTTCTCCCAGTTCAAATGCTAGTGTGGGCGACAGGTAATTAACAAAAGTTCATAACTAGTCACACGGTGTGTTAGAAAGTGTCAGCAGATCCACAGGGGGAGATGAGGCTGGGAAGACTGTGGGATTGCCAGGATGGGGGAGCAGGGCGGTTGCCTTTTTAAGCAGTTTCTGGGGAAGGTGCATTGAAGCGGTGACGTCTGAGCAGAGACTTGAAGCAGAGGGAGCAGCTCAACAGACATCTGGGCGAAGACTGGCAGGCAGAATGCACAGCAGGTGCCAAGACCCTGAGATGGGAGCAGGCCTGATTCACTCAAGGGACAGCAGAGAGTGGATGTAGAGTAAGCAGGGGTGACAGTCTTAGGAGGCTGGAGACACAGGGACCGGACCCTGAGGGCCTGTGGCCATTGCAGGGACTTGGGCTTTGGTTTCCAGTGAGATGAGGGCTTGAGAAGGTTTTGCTCCAAGAAGTGACATCATCTGACTCACATTTTAACAGGATCCTTCTGGCTGCTGTGCTGCCTGTAGACTCTAGGTGGACCGGGGGAAGCAGGGACAACCTTGAGGAGGGGAATTACACCCTCTTGGTGGGAGATGATGGTGGTGTGTCTGGATGTGTTATGAAGGTAGATCCGATCGGATTTTCTGTTGGATTGGATGTAGGGTGTGTTCACATCGATGCCTCGGTTAATGTGGTGTCCGTCAGGTTTTTCCACTGTAAAGTTATTCCTTTTCCCTTTGTAATCAATAGGTCATTTGTGAGGAGGTATTTCTAGATTATGAAAATATCCCCTGCCTCATGAAACTTTTACTTACCACTTTAAGCATTCATTGATGATTCTTGCTTGAATCAATTATTACTGTCATAGGTGTCAAATCCTGATTTTTCTAGCCCCACCATTCACTCTACATTTATGAGTTGGCACCCTATTGTGAGGAAGAGCTTTTTTTCCTCCCTAGATTACTTACTTATATGAGTGTGGACTCACACACTCTTATTTTACTCACTGAGTTATAATCTGTGAATATCATTATATATTTTGATGCTCAAAATGTCCCAGATTTGGCCAGTGGGAGCCCTTGCAGGTTGGCCCCCAGGTCATTCTGACATATCTCCACCATTCTTTGAGCACTTCCTTACTGTCTGTCACAGTAAGATGTTCCAGGTTCATGGTGCGCTTCCCTGCTCTATACCTGGAATCAACTATTTCTCCCAGAAGCCCTGGTTCCTTTTAGTGGAGAATGATATTTGGAGGCCAAGATCCTGGCATTCACCTTTAGAGGTTTTCTAGTCCTCCTTGCTACTGCTAAAATAAGAATTCTCATATCTTCATTTTAACTGTTAAACTTTACCCAAGTCCACAGAGAACAGAAAGAAACATGAAATATTAGAACCTGTCAAGCTTAAGGTGTTCTTCATCTTGAGATACAAAGTGACGACAATCATAAAATCCTAAGTTAAGTGTCTCTCCAAACCTGAACACGCTTTGTTGTACTTAGCGGAACACGGCGGAGTTAACATTCTGTACTCATCCTAGAAACGGTCACTATCTAGACACAATAGAACAGGTTTAAACATTTTTCCATGGAGGAGATCTAAATGTTCTTGGTTTTATTTTCTCCCTGAAAATGTTGCCTTAACAAACCTTTTATATTTCGACTAGCTGTGCAAAAATGTATAATATTTTACATTTTATAAATGTAAACTATAGAATATTTTACATCTCCCCTCGGGAGAAGGGAGCCTAGATGAGGCTGTGTATGTTCAGTGATGTCCTCCTTCACTATGGTGACCATTTGGCCACGTTGGTTTCCTCTGAACCTGTGTCTCGCTCTCTCTAGGTCCTAAGGTGTGGTGTAATAATTATACGCATAGCATTATCCAGTTCACAAGTTACTTTCAATATGCTCCCTCAGCCGACCTCACCGGAACCTGTTCCACTAGGCAAGGTCAGGGCCTGATCTGCACTTTACAGATGGGGAAAGTAACAGAGAGACACCAAATGACTTTCCTATGCACATAAATGGCAAATATGGACCCAAGCACTCTTTCTGACTAATATCTAGCTTGCGTCCCTCAGTGTTTTCAACCCTGACTATATCTTAGAATAAAAAAATGGACCCAGAGGATCTGCCTCCACGTGTAGGGTGGCAGGCCAGCCTTGGTGTTTTCACAAGCTCCCCAGCCGTTCTGGTGAGCAGCCAGGTTGAGAGCCGCTGTGCCGTACCGTGTGCACGTGGTTCTCCAGCAGGTCAGGGGACCGGCGAGTTCAGGCCTCACACGTGTGATCCACTGAACAAGGGAGTGACCGTGAGGGGCCCAAGCTCAATGAGGCTGGGGAAGAGGCTCTGAGGACTTTGCCTGATCCATGTGCCGAGTCAGCTGCTTCACTCTCTCTCTCAGATGGTGCCCAGGTGTTTGGTTAGAGCATTGGCGGTGGGGTTGGGGAGTGGGGTGCAGGGGGCATTACACCCCAGCTCTGGTGCCCCCAGAAAAAGGAGAGATGTCCTGTCCATATGGAGGATATCTGACCTTGACTAGAGCAGCACTAAGTATGAAGAAATTCTAAATATAAAGATAAAAGGAGCACGGAAATTGTTGCTTCTATTTCTCTCTGCTTTCTCCATCTTTTGTTATTCCTGCAAGCCACAAGCAAAGGATCTGTCCCTCCTTTGTTCTTCTTATTGCTCCAAACGCCTTTTCTTGCCTTTAGCATCTTCGCAGGTCTCAGTTCCGTCTGAAACTTTGCCCTTCCTCTGACTTATGTAGGTTTATGCCACTCTTTCTGTTACATTCCTTTTTGGTCAAGTCCCCCCACTTCCACATTTTTGTACAGCCTCTGAAAACATGAACTCATAGATGGGTTACTTCTATAACCACTTGGATTCTTTAGCTGTCTTCTCCCTTTTTCCCTCTTAGGTTCATTTGTGGTTATATTGCAAATATTTTCTTTCTACTTCACCTTTAGAACGTCTGGTCTTAGGGTCTGTATCTTTGTCTTGAGTCTGTAGACTTTCTTTTCCTAATTCTTGGGCCCCCTGGAGACTAGGAGTTGTGAACTGGGGCCCACAGGCTGAGTCTGGTCCTAGCTTAAACACAAGCTGGGATTTGGCCGATGTGTTATTTAAAGAACTTTGAGTTTGAGCTCCCCGTTTGCCCCCATGTCTTCCAGTCATCTTACTGTCTGACTGCCTCCTGCGTTCTCCTCGTTACCTGCCCGGGCTCTGTGGACACTGGAGCTGGTGAGCCTGCCTTAGGCTGTGCCTGGTGTTCTTTCCTCTGCAATGATTCGCCTGATTTCCTGCCCCTACGGCTGGCTGGTTTCAGCAGCCGACATCCCTCCCCGAAGCCCCCAGCCCTGTGGGGAGGCGTCCAGGCAGCAGCACAGCGGAGCTCTGCAGCACGGTCTCTGGGCCCTGGATGACCCTGCTCCTCCAGCTGTCGGCCGGGCCCTGACTCCCAGCCCACTTCCTGGAGTGGCTTGCATACCACATCCTGTTCTTGGCCATTATAAAATCTAAAATGACTGATCACCCTTCTCCAAGCTTCCCAAAATTTCTCCCTCATCAAATAGTTATTTCTTACTGGTCATCACTAAGTTCTCAGTGATCACTCACCTCACTGCGTCCGCTGGCTCCACAGCTCCACTCATGTGCATGAGGAGCTGTTTTGACAACAGGCTCCTCAAATGTGTCCTGATTTCCTCATGGAATGGTTGCATGGGTTTTGGCCCAATTTTGCTATGTCTGGAACTCTAATACTTTGAAAATTGGTTTGAATGATTATGCCAAACTTCTTTTCCAGAACCCTCAATTAACTAAACCATTCTATCAACCATTCCTTAAGCATCGCTCGTTGGCAAATTCCTGTGTTATTATCTTTAGCAAATAGTTTACAAATAAGAATATCCCAAAAGAAAAGCTCTGGCATCTTTTCCCGAATGGAAGGTGAAGCTAACATCTGGAGCAGCATCACAAGCCGACAGAACTTCACAAGCCTTAGTTGACGGCACTAGTAAACCGAAAGGGAAAGTCCGGGTGAGCTCCGGCCCCTGCGTACCAGCGGCAGGGACCGCTCCGCTGTCAGAGAATCTTTCTGGAGCCACGACTTCGAGTTTACATTGCAGAGAGAACCAGCGCTCCGTGCCAAAAGCAGTAAAATTGACAGAGTCAAAATGTTCCATCCTTTAAGGCAAACCAGTTCTAACTGGAGACCCAGGCCTCCTGGCTGCCGGTTGCTACAGGAAATTTTATTCACAGTGGAAGACGACAATACCTAAAAGACTAATAAAAAGAAGAACGAAAGTGGAGAGTTTCTCGGCACCTTTAATCACAGATATTTTCATTTTCTTCTTCGTGATTATGGCCTTGCGGTAAATCTGCTTAGTGCTAAGCCCTTGAAATGACACAGCTTGTTTGAGAGCCTCTGGGTGACAGCGCCTGAGAATGATGGAACATCGAGACGGCTGCGGTCCGGATCAGGCCCTTACGCGGCCTGTGCGGCTCCTGCGCAGGCCCGGGGGCCGAGCTCCTGCCCCAGGCTTGGCTGCCCCAGCGCGGCAGGTGGCACGTGCTGAGCCCGCAGAGCCCCGCCCTCCGGGCCCGGCGGGTGCATCAGACTGATCAGGCTGGGAGTGCACAGGGAGAAGGCTCAGGCAATTAGCGCTTCAGAAACTGTTACAGGGAATCAGGCCCAACGCCAAACTGATAGTGTCATCTGAACCTTTTCCTCCAGGCCGTCATTCCCTCCTCCTCTGGGGCCAGCTTGCCAGGCCCAGAGTTCTTTCAGTGCCTAGATGAAAGGAGGGGGGAAAAGTCATTGATACATCCTTTTGGAGAGTGAAGAAGAGTAGAGTGGGGGGTCAGGATTCAGGGCCCTTTCCTGTCCTCAGAGACAGAGTGGTCCACAGGCAGCATCCTCCAGCCATGCCATCACTTGCCCTCCCAAAGGACTCCTACACGTGCCAAAGCTCCCTGTCTTCAAAGTTCACGCAGGCTGAGTGCAACCGCGGTGGACCATCAGGGGAGTGTAAAGTGGCTTCCCCCACTGGACCGAAGGTGGGAGCGGGGGTCCTTCCTGCCTTAAGATGACACACTGCACAGCCCTGACCTCGTTTGCTTCACCTCCTCCTTTGTAAGGGGAAGATCATGACAGCCGCCTCTATGGATGTTGTGAAGGTAAAAAGAGTGAATGCTTGCGAACAGAGGTGAGTGCTCAGTCCATGGTGACTGTTAGTAGTAGCTGTAGTCCTGTGCGGTTCTCGCGTACGAGAAAGCCAGTCATTCCTAATCACCTCTGGACTACCGGTGAATTAAGTTGAACGTGGAAAATTCCCTGACACCCCAAGCTACTCCAGGAGCAGTACCTTTTATTCTCAAGAGAAGATATTTAGATGGCTAAGCTAAGAAGACATTTCCCCTACAGAATAGCTTTCTGATCATTTACAAACAAAAGATAAAATCTAAGACTCCCAGTCTGCCCGCCCCAGACTTTGTCATTGTTTTCCCTCATTCAAGTGCACATCTGGGTATATACGACAGGGGAGACATCCAAGCCCAGAGAGATCCAACGTTTCGTTTGTGGATGTGCTACAATCAAGATGTTAAATGAGACTTTTCTTTTTCAATTAGAGAATTTTCAGCAGACAAACACTGAAATGGTATTCAGAGTATTAGGTTGAATTTATCTAAGATTATTTGTTTCTTTGAACACTGCCCGTGGAACAGTGCAGAGAACAGGAGCTCATTGTCACACAGCTCATTATTTTCTTGGGTGAGCTAGAATGCAGGGCCTGTGGGTCCCTTGAATTGAGGACCCCACTTAAAGCCAAAGCCTATGGCAGCACATGAGACAATGTGTGTGAGTCCCTCCGACCCCTTGTCACCACCACCTCTATCAAATCAGAAAGGGCCACCAGTTTGCCTGCTTAGAGTCTGTCAGGAAGGTCGGGGTGAGAATCACAGACCCCATTTTATAGGGACAAAACTGAAATAGCTTTGAAAGTTCCCATAAATCAATGGATGGTGGGGGCAAGAATGAGCCCACCCAAAAGTCAGCTCCACAAAAGGAGGGTCTTGATTGTTGTGTTCACAGTGATGTCCCTGGCAGCTGGAGCACAAGGTGAAAGTCCGCTATTTGTTGAATGAATGTGTCACATTTGAGGTGGGAAAAAACTCATTTTTTGTTTATTGAAGATTATACTTAAAAGGAGTGAAAAGACAAACTACATCTAAGAGACTGTATTTGCCAGACAGAACAAATAAAGTTTTCTTATGAAGAATATCTTAAAACTTCTACAAAGCAATAAAAAATAATAATGAAAAGAAATAAATCAATTGACAACTGAGTGAAACATAAGAACAGGCATTTCACAAAGAAATGTAATGGCCAATGAGCATATGAAACAATGCGCAACTTTCAAGAGTCAGAGAAATGCAAATCAAGACCACAAAGGAGATATTGTTTCTACCCACTCAATTGGTAAAAATAATTATGTCTAATAATAACAAATATTGAAGAGTTTGCAGATGAAGGGGATCTCTTACACACTGAGGATTAGAATGGAAATTGGTGCAACCAATTTGAAACGCAACTTGGCATTATTTTGTAAGTTTAATATTTACCCATTTTAGCATTCAGCAATTCGCTCTTAGGTAAGAACTCCCCCAAACTCTTCACATATGTATCCAGAGACAAAAGAATGTACTTAGCAGCACCGTCCAAAATAGCAAAAAATAATTGGAAACAACACTAATGATCATTGACAAGAGAAGAGATCAATAAACTGTAGTGTTTTCAAACAATAGGACATTATACAGCAGTGACAATGAATGATACACACAACAACATGACCAATCTTCAGAACAATGTTGAATGAAGACCAAGTCTGAGAAGGCTACATATCATTTTTATGAAGTTCAACAACAGAAGAAACTAAACAATGTATTGTTCAAACATACAAAGGCATTTGATAAAACTGTAACCTAAAACATGAAGGGAAGGATAAACAAACTTCAGAGCAGTGGTGGTTTTGGGGCATGGGGGAGCAAGAGGGTGAGATGGGAGAGAACACAGGGAGATGTAAGGTGCAAATAATGGATTGGCAGTGAGTTCACAGGTGTCCAGAAGAGTAAAAAAGAAAACATTTTAAAAGAATGCTATTAACAGTAATTATGTCTTGTACATTTCCCATTTAAAGAGAATTATTATGAAATATTTTTTCATGTTTCCTAATCTGATTGCCTTCCAGACTTATAATCATAGAATAACTGTGTAGACACAGATTCATTTCAAAGAAAAAAATGTGAATTCTGGAAAATAACTGTCTGCAATGTATTGTGTTATCATGCTTGACTTATGAATGCTATTATTGATCTCTACATGGAATTTCCAAACCAGTGACCTTTATAAAAATATGCTATACTCTGGAAAGAAGTAAGAAATAAAGAGCAGGAGGGAGGGAAAGAAAAGACAATTCACAGAACAAACTTGAACAATAACCTTAATGGTCTTCTTCCATCCCTATAAATCAGCAAATCATTTTCCCACAGGCCAGACTGTTACAGTAGAATCTGGATTCGTTCTGCTCATTTTGGAGATGGTTACGAGAGCTCGGACTGGTGCCACGTTGTGCATTTGGAAGAATGATTGCATTATAAAACCCATTCCAAGCTTCCCACTGTTCCAACAATGGAAATAGTGAAGAATGTTTGGACTGACGTAAAATGTGAAGATGTAATTCCAACATCATTGAGGCTTTCTACCACTCAAACATTCCCCCAGAAAAGTCTCAGTCACCTGCCTAATTCTGTTCTGATGGTAGGTAAGAAAAAATCATTTTTCTTCTAATAGGACTTGTAGATGGGTTGTGGGATGTAGAACTGTGTTATGATTAATTAGAACACTCCTGAAACTCTAGGCGTGGCACCCAGCAGAAGATAACCAGCCTCTATAGAGCAGGCCGTGGGGCTTCTGTCTCCAGAGGTATGGCTGATAAGACACTGGAATGACCCTTTTAACTACAAACTAAAAGAGTCGATTAAATGTTGAAAAAACATCCCCCATTCGTTTAAATGCATTACTGAGCTGGCACTAAATTAAGGAAGGTGCAGAACCCCAAAGGAAGTGAAGTACGAGTCCTGGGAGGTACCGTCATACTAAATACCACTTATGCCCTGAAGGTGTGTGGCCAAACCCTGGGGATGCTGAGTTTCTGCTTTAATAGCTGCATAGGTTCAGAGCACAGAACATAAAGCATAGGGCGGCCCAAGGGAGAATCTAACAGGAGACCTCTGGCTATCTGGAACCCTCTAGGCTACAGTCCTGAGGTAAGGATGAATGAGAAGGGAACCTTGATATTCAGAAGGGGACAGAAAGGACGCTTGCCTCCACTTTGAACTGGAGGTGGGGAAAGTAAATCTGTCTGCTCCCCTCTGAGAATCTGTAGCCACAGGCCGGCAGTCTAAATCCATACTACCTGGGTGGTCCGGAGGAACTCAGGCTGAAAATCTAATTTAAAACGGTCCAGGGCTGGCCACTCTGAGAGGCAAGGGCAAATCCTCTCCAGAGGAACTTAACTTCAGATCAGACCTTAGAGAATTCCTGCAGGTAACTTTCCAAAACAATCAAGCAAACTTCACAAAATACTCAAGGAGAGGAGACATCCCAGGCAAAATTCACCAGAAACAACAGAAAACAGAAACAAATCCCCAAAGACTTTAGAAATTGACAATATCAGGCACAGAATAACTCATTTAATATGTCTAAAGTGAATATAATAATTGAAGTTGAAAACTCAATGAACTGCCCTTATAGCAGATTAGACACAGCTGCTGAGGAGAAAAAAGTGACTGGGAGAATGAAATTAATAAAATCTGGAGAGAAGAGGGGTGGGAAATGTGAAAGAGAGGGTAAGAGGCAAGAGGGATAAAGTGAGAAGATTTAACAAATGTCTAATTTGAGTTCCAGAGGAAGAAGATAGAGAGAATGTGGAAGGGGCACTGTTCAAAGAAAGAATTTTTCAGAGTTGTTGAAAGACTTCATCTCAGATGCAGCAAGCCCAGTGAATTTCAACCAGGAGGAATTTTGAAAAATCACAGTAAACCCAAAGAAAAATAGAAGATCCTAAAAGCAGCCAGAGAAAAAAGACAGATCACTTACAAAAGAAGAGCGATTAGACTGGCTGTTGATTTCCAAACAGTGACAACTGGAGCCAGGCAGAAGCCCGTCTGACTTTTATCCGTACTTGGACTTCACATAAATGGGGTCACGCAGTGTATAATCTTCTGCTTTTGTTCCTTTCTCTCAACATCATGTCTGTGAGGTTCATCCATGCTGTTACCATTAGCAGCAGTTCTCTTTTGAAGTGCTGTGCAGTATTCCATTTCGTGAATATACTATAATTTATGTATATTCATCATATTGCTGATGGGCGTTTGAACGGTCTCCAGCTTTTCACTATTTTGAATAAAGCTGCCGTGATTCTGTTCTTTTTTTAAAAAGAGTATTTCTTGTAATAAGTCTCCTGCAATATTGTGAATTCACTCTATGGAAAACTAATGATGATTAAAATGTTAACAAAACACCAAGTTCTTAACTGTCTTGATTTCCACACCCAGAAAGTTCAAACCCTTAATAAAATACTTCATTGCATGTTTGCTATGGTTTTTATGATTAATGTTTTTAAACTATTATTTCCCTTGAAAAAATTTCCCTTGAAATTTTTTGGCAAAAGCTAAGGTCTTATCCCCATGTGATTCCTGTTAGCTGGATGTGTGTGAAAAATCATGCTTTGTTCACTGGTCTAACAGCATTGTGCCACATTTTAAAAAAAAAGCTATTTCAACTTTATATCCTTCTCAAAGCAAATTTAAGAGTGTGCAAAATACATGTAAAGAAGGTAGTTGGTACTTGCTGGTTAATAGAAGCAGCAGAAAAAAGAAGTGTGTATCATACTTCTAAGTTTAGGTATTGTCTAAATAGCCACACTTTTGTAAAATCTCTACCATATGTTTTGCTATATTTGCAAACCACTTCTGGTTGCATGGCGTTTCCCCCCATCATGCTCTCAAAGTGTAGCTCACTTGTTGATAGGGAGATCATTAAAAGGGTGTCATGAGCACTGCAGCATGAGCCACTCCAGCCTCCGAAAGGCCAAGTATGCTGCACCCCGTGAAGAGAAAGCAAGGGAGCAAAGAGCTGACCCAGTGAAGGGCTTACTCGTCGGGTGCAGCATGCCCGTGATGCTCAGCCCAAGCTCCCACGCCACCATCTGCTACTCTCCTTGTCTTGCACTGGCCTAGATGGATTGGGTGAGATTTGGACTTAAATATAAAAATAACCCCCAAATTACTAAGCCTAATTTTCTCTTCTTTAAGGGTTAGAAATGCTAAATAGCAGAGCTTTGCAACTATAAGGTGGATTGTGCTGGCCTGTTTAAGTAGATAAAGTAAAAAACCAGAGCTTATAAAAAAATTCTGTAGTTGTCAGTTGCTTCATCAGAACTCATGTGTGGGTCTAAACGGTACCTGAGCTCAAAGATCATCCTGAATGTTGATGTGCAAATAAGAACTCCAAGTTTCATACATTTTTTTGCTAAAACTGCCTATTACTAGAGAGAAAGAGGGAAAGGAGAGAGGTGAGGAGGAACGGAAGACGAGAGAAATAGAGGGAGGGAGGGAGGGAGGGAGAGAGAGGATCTTTAGGCAGATGTTCCTCAAATGTTCACGCCCTTAAACTTTATCGTGTGTGTGTGTGTGTGTGTGTGTGTGTGTGTGTGTGTGTGTGTGTGGTTCCAAGTGGTTTCTAAACAGAGGACGCAAAGACTGCTGCGAAGTCCAGGGCAACTGGCCCTTATAACCTGCAATGAGTAAGTTGGGAAAAGAAGGGAGAAGGGGTGAGGTAATCAGGCTTCGAGCAGCCTGCAAGATAAAGGGGGTGGGGCCCAGCTGGGGGTGGGGTGACCTGGCCCTCTGTGTCCTTCCTGTGCCTGGAAGCCCTTCCCCACGGGGAGCGGGCCCTAGAGCCACCCTGCTGGGTTTGAGCCCTGGCTCCACCGTTATTAGCTGTAGAACCCGGGGAGACTCCTGTACCTCTCTGTGCCTCGTTTCTCACAAGGAAATTTGGGGAAACCAAAGCACCCACATCATATGGATTTTTGTGGATTAAGAGAGTGAGGGCATGTAAAACAGTCAACCCACTGCCTGGTACATTGTAAGTGCTCATTAAAGGTTAGCTATTCTAACTCTTTTTATACCCATTTTTATAAATGTTTGGGATTGCCTTGGTCTGAATGTTTGTGTCCCTCTCAAATTCATATGTCGAAATCCTAGCCCCTGATCTGACGGTATTGGGAGGTGAGGCCTTTGGGAGGTGACTGGGTCATGAGGGTGGAGCCCCATGAATGAGATGAGTGCCCTTATAAAAGGACCCCAGAGGTCTCCCTTGCCCCTTCCACCACGTGAGGACACGGCGCGAGTTAGCAGTCTGCAGCCTGGAAGAGGCCCTCCCCAGAGCCCGTCTCCAGAGCTGTGAGAAATACATTTCTGTTGTTTACAAGCCGCTCAGTCTGTGGTATTTTGTTCTAACAGCCTGAATAGACTAAGACACCCTTCCAAACCAACTTTATGCATCTTGCCTGCACTTTTCATAGCCTTCAGTGATGGGCCAGTGCTTGATGTGCTTGCCGCGGTGTGTTTCGTGTTGTCTTATCACCGTTCCTCAGTCATTCTCCCACAAGTGCCGGCTCCCTAACTGGTGTGTAAATGCAGCGATTATCCCTCAGGTTCCCTCCCAAGGTACCCGCCAGTTCTCCATTAAAACTACCAGGTCACCAACATGTAATAAGGTAAGACGTAAAGGAAAGTTGATATGAGTCAAACATTTCCAGGCTGCAACATAATCCACGTCATCAAGTGCTCGTGATGAGCGAAAGTCTCAAGGAACGAGTCAAGGTCCAGAAGAGACAGCCTCTACTTCACACACTGTATATGCTAGTAATCTGAAGTCGCAGTCTGAATAACCATCTAATTTAGAAAAGACCCTCAGCTAGGGCACGTTTTAGGGCAAGTTCTTGCCCAGCAGGCAATTTTATGGCTTTTTGAGAAACTCTTGAAAACTGGAGTTTCTGTGTAAGTCTGACACTGTGTTAACTGCACGACACAGAGAATAGCACTAGAAGTAAAAGCAGCCTGGAAAATGTCAGTGCCGTAGTCATGCTATTAAAGATCAGCACATCTCCTTGCTTTTATTTAGGAGGCTAACAATGGAGATTGTTAGCGTTAATAACGGAAGAACAGTAACCATGGGAACACAGCATCTATCAATTTTCACGGTAAAGAAAGCAACTCTTTCCACGGAATGTTTCGAGGAGCTCTGGCAAGTACGGCTGCCTCAAGATCTCTCGCCTATAGGTCTGAACTATTTTAAGCAATGGGACTTCTCTAAAAATAATGGCAACCCATTTAATAATAATGGAAATTTTCATTAAAAGTTAAAATATGCTTACTATAAAGAAATGCAAAAATGTGACGGCAACAGACCAAACCATCCTTAGTAAAGAAGGAGAGTAGCAGAGGGCAAAATCAATGTTCAGGTTGGGAGGGAAGGAAAAACGGACATGTGTTGAAAGTTTCCTCTTTGCAAAGTACTTGTTATCCTTCATTTAATCCTCGCCACCACCCTGTAAGTATATATCTCCAATTGCTAAAGAAATATGTGTTCATGATAGAAAAGTTAGAAAATACTGAAGTACCAGTAGGAAGGTGAGCATCACCATTCTTCCCACACAGAGAACCACTGTTCACAGTTTGGTGTGCCGCTGTCTTTCTCTTTGCGTATTGTTTTACATAATTGAGATAACAGATTCCTGTTTATCTTGAGCATTTTCCTTCATCGTTAAATATTCTTAGAACGTAAGCTCAATAAGAGCACGAAGTCGCCTCTGTTGGTTCACGTTGTTCCACCACTGCATGGGGCATAGTAAACAATTAGTGTTTGTTGATTGTATGTATGTGATGTTACATCATATCAACCATCCCTCTCTCATTTTAAACATTTTGAACGTTTTTTGTATTTTAAATATATAAACTTTTGTCAGAATTTCTGATTTTTCCTCAAGACCAATAGACGTGAAATTACTAGGTCAAAAGTTACAGACCTATCTCAGTTCATATACATATTCACACATTTCTTTCTAATAAATTTTAAGCATTATATGAAAGTCCCTATTTCATTCAGCTCTAATGGGCACTGCATAGTTTCTCTATAGACATTCTTCTAAATTTTACAGACAAAATAATTTCTTAATAGATGTTTTTGTTATCAATAAGCATTAACATGTTATTGATATAGTAGAATTATTTTCCTTATTATTACAAATGTTTCTCCACAATTAGTTTGGTGGGGAACCAATTTAGGTTGTGTTTTCCAATAACAAGGCTCTCAATTCTTATGTTGTCAAATATATCAAATATTGCCCTCAAAATTTTTTTCCTTGTTTCCATGCTTGGAAATTCCTTCTCCAAGAAGAAATAAAAAAGCATTAACTTTTGTTTTCTTTTGGTTTTTCATGGTTTCATTGTTACTTTTATTTCATTAATACACCTGGAATTTATTTGGGCGTGTGGTGTGAGGTGAGTATATCTCAATAAATAAAAATTGTTCCAGAATCATTTATTTAAAAATTCCTTCTCTTCTGCTTTAATTTGTCCTTTTTTCTTCATATGCCATATTTTTACATAACCTAGGGTTCTTTCAGTTTATTTACTTATATACTTATTTATTCTCTATTTATTCTCTCTTCTCATACCACTCCAATTATGTTTTTTTATTAAAAACATTTTCTTGTAGTATGGATACACATTTTAAAAAATCAGATTGCAGAGAAGGTGTTAATAATAAAAATTAACACCCCTCCATTCTTCCCTTTACTACAATAGTCCTGTTCATCAGACACAAATGCTTTTAACTATTTCTGTTTTAATTTTTTCTGGTATTAACTCTATGTTGCTAAATAATAAAGTCTTAGTCATTATCTATAGAATTCCATCTATGATAGATGAAGATTTAGCACATTTATACTGTTTTATCTCATTCCCCTCCTCTCGCAATATTTGCCAGTTTTATCACTGTGTTTTCCCTTTTTTGTTAGCTTTGTAAATTAAGTAAGTATCCAAACTTCTATATTCCTGTTCCATCAAATTTCAACAGTGTATCTTGATTCCTCACTTTGCAATACACGCATATTACTGCCTCTACACTTTCCTACAGTTTTGAACTTCTGCATTTGATAGATCTTACTTTACATTGTCAAAGCAGATGTTATGTACGTTTTGCCTTTACTGATAGTTAAATATTTTGAGGTTTGCCAAAGATCAATTCTAATATTGGAAATCAATAAACTGTTTATTATCATAGTTATACAATTATTCTTCATTCCACAGCCAGATTCCTTCTCCCCATTCCAAGATCACAGTGCCATTTGCCTTAAAAGAGAATATGCTAGCATCACGTAAAGTCAAATGGATTTTTTCTTAATTCTACCAGTTGCTCAAAATGATAATAAATGTTTGGTAGAATTCACTTGTAATGCCACATGGACATAGAGTTTTGTTTATGGGAAAGTTTTTAATTTCAGATTTAATATCTTTAGTAATTACAGGACTATTTTGATTTTCTATTTCTTCTCATATGCATTTTGAACAGTTGTATTTCTATAGAAATTTGTCCATTTTATCTCAGTTTTCATTTTTTTGGCATAAGTTTTGTACACAATATTCTGAAATACTAATTTTAATTTCTGAATTATCTGTAGTGATGTCCCCTTTTTCATTATAATAATGACTAGTGTCTATTTTCTTAATCAGTTTTGCTAGGTATTTATCAATTTAATTAACCTTTAAGAAGTAAAATTGTTGGATCCCAGGATATAAATCTATTCTACTTTTATTGATATGCCAAACAGTTTTCCAAAGTGGTTTCTATCAATTTACATACCCATCATCAGTATATGAGATTTCCAGTTGGTCCACATCCTTGCCAAAACCTGATATTGTCCGTCCTTTTCATTTTAGCCATGCAGGTGGATCTGTAAATGTATCCTATGATTAAATTTGCATTTACCTGATAACTAAGAATTTTGAGCACCTCTTCAACTGTTTATTTACCTTTTAGATATCTCCTTATTTTTTTGCAGGGAAAGATTGGCCCTGAGCTAACATCTGTTGCCAATCTTCCTCTTTTCTTTTCCTCCCCAAAGCCCTGGTGCATGGTTGTATATCCTAGTTGTAAGTCTTTCTAGTTCTTCCATGTGAGCTGTCACCACAGCATGGCACCTGGCAGATGTGTGGTGTGATTCCATGACCTGGAAGCGAACCCAGGCTGCCGAAGTGGTGGGAATGCTGAACTTTAACCACTAGGCCATCAGGGCTGGCTTGTAGATATCTTCTTTTATGAAGTACTTGTCTATATGTTTTGCCCATTTCTCTATTGGTTATCTGTCTTTCCTTATATGAGTTCTTTACATATTTTCAAATGTTTTTTGCACATTTACATGTGTCCACTTTAGGTTGTATGTATTGCAGACGTCATCTCCCAACTTCTGGGCTTGCCTTTCACTCTCTTAATGTTGTCTTTAGATCAACAGCTTCTTAATTTTGTGTAGTCCTATTTATCAATTATTATGCATTATTTGTTTTTTATGTCCTATTTATCCATTATGTTTAGTGTGCTTTTTTTTTGAGGAAGATTAGTCCTGAGCTAACATCTACTGCCAATCCTCCTCTTTTTGCTGAGGAAGACTGGCCCTGAGCTCACATCCATAGCCATCTTCCTCCACTTTATATGTGGGATGCCTACCACAGCATGGCTTGCCAAGTGGTGCCATGTCTGCACCCGGGATCCGGGCCTGTGAACCCCGGGCCGCCAAAGCAGAATGTGAGCACTTAACTGCTGTGCCACTGGGCTGGCCCCTGTTTAGTGCTTTTTAAAAGTCTTTCCCTACACCAACAGCATGAAGATATTTTTCTGTGATTTATTCCAGAAGTTTATTGGTTTTGCCTTCCACAGTTAGACATACAATCCACTTAGAATGGATTTGAGTATAATTTCTTTTTTTCAATATGAATATTCAATAGGTCCAATACCACTAATTGAAAAGACCATCTTTTTCTGATGCACGTCAGTATCATCTTGGTTATAAATCAAATGACTATAGATTTGGGTCTGTTTCTGCACTTCCTATTATGTGTCATTCTCAGTTTGTCTCATCTTGTGCAAATGGCACACGGACTTTATTACTATACTCTCACTATGAGTTTTGACATTTGACAGTGTAAGTTCTTCAAATTAGCTTTTCTTCAAAATTATCTTGGATATTTCTAGACTTTTGTGTTTCCATATAAATTTTAGAACCAGCTTGTGGATTTCCACAAAAAAAAAGTTTGCTGAAATTTTGATTGAGATTGCATTTACTCTATAGAGCATCTTGTGAAGACTTGATATCCCAACAGTATTAGTCTTCCAATCTCTAACCAGGGTCTAAATCTCCATTTATTTTAGTATCTTTAATTCATTTCCAAATATACAAAGACACAAAATATCTTAAGTAATTTTCGTGAATAAAAGTCTCGCACATTTTTCATTAGATGCATTCCTAAATATTTGCTATTTCTGATGCTATTATAAATGCTATATTTCATTTTTTTCATTTTATAATTTCTTGTTGTGAGTATATAGAAATAAAATATACTTTTGTATGGATCTTTTATCTAGTGTCCTTATTAAGTTAACTTATAAATGATAGTAGTTTGTAGGTTATTTTTAATGTTCTACATATAATGACAGTTCTGTGCTTTCTTTTCTAATCATTCTACTTTTTTCTTGCCTTATTGCAGTGACTAGGACCTCTATCACAATAAATAAAGATAACAATATTAGGCATCTTTGTCTCATTCCTGATCTAAGGAGGGAAACTTTTTTTTTTTTTTTTAATGTTATGATAGATTACAACCTTGTGAGATTTCAGTTGTACATTTTTGTTAGTCATGTTGTGGGTACACCACTTCCCCCTCTGTGCCCTCCCCCCACCCCTCCTTTTCCCTGGTAACCACCGATCAGATCTCCTTATCAATGTACTAACTTCCACCTATGAGTGGAGTCATATAGAGTTCATCTTTCTCTGACTGGCTTATTTCGCTTAACATAATACCCTCGAGGTCCATCCACATTGTTGTGAATGGGCCAATTTTGTCTTTTTTTATGGCTGAGTAGTATTCCATTGTGTATATATACCACATCTTCTTTATCCAATCATCAGTTTCTGGGCATGTAGGCTGGTTCCACGTCTTGGCTATTGTAAATAATGCTGCGATGAACATAGGGGTGCAACGGACTCTTGAGATTTCTGATATCAGGTTCTTAGGATAGATACCCAGTAATGGGATGGCTGGGTCATAGGGTATTTCTATTTTTAACTTTTTGAGAAATCTCCATACTGTTTTCCATAGTGGCTGTACCAGTTTGCATTCCCACCAACAGTGTATGAGGGTTCCTTTTTCTCCACATCCTCTCCAACATTTGTCGTTCTTGGTTTTGGATGTTTTTGCCAATCTAACGGGGGTAAGGTGATATCTTAGTGTAGTTTTGATTTGCATTTCCCTGATGATTAGCGATGATGAACATCTTTTCATGTGTCTATTGGCCATATTCATATCTTCTTTTGAGAAATGTCTGTTCATGTCCTCTGCCCATTTTTTGATCGGGTTGTTTGTTTTTTTGTTGCTAATCAGTGTGAGTTCTTTGTATATTATGGAGATTAACCCTTTGTCAGATAAGTGGCTTGTAAATATTGTTTCCCAATTAGTGAGCTGTTTTTTTGTTTCGATCCTGTTTTCCCTTGCCTTGAAGAAGCTCTTTAGTCTGATGAAGTCCCATTTGTTTATTCTTTCTATTGTTTCCCTCAACTGAGGAGTTACAGTGTCCAAAAAGATTCTTTTGAAACTGATGTCAAAGAGTGTACTGCCTATATTCTCTTCCAAAAGACTTATTGTCTCAGGCCTAATCTTTAGGTCTTTGATCCATTTTGAGTTTATTTTGGTGTGTGGTGAAAAAGAATGGTCAATTTTCAATCTTTTGCATGTGGCTGTCCAGTTTTCCCAGCACCATTTGTTGAAGAGACTTTCTTTTCTCCATTGTAGGCCCTCTGCTCCTTTGTCGAAGATTAGCTGTCCATAGATGTGTGGTTTTATCTCTGGGCTTTCAATTCTGTTCCATTGATCTGTGGACCTATTTTTGTACCAGTACCATGCTGTTTTGATCACTGTAGCTTTGTAGTATGTTTTGAAATCGGGGATTGTGATTCCGCTGGCTTTGTTTTTGCTCAGGATTGCTTTAGCAATTCGCGGTCTTTTGTTGCCCCATATGAATTTTAGGATTGTTTGTTCAATTTCTGTGAAGAATGTTCTTGGGATTCTGATTGGGATAGCATTGAATCTGTATATTGCTTTAGGTAGTATGGACGTTTTAACTATGTTTATTCTTCCAATCCATGTGCAAGGAATGTCTTTCCATCTCTTTATGTCATCGTCAATTTCTTTCAAGAAAGTCTTGTAGTTTTCATTGTATAGATCCTTCACTTCCTTGGTTAAGTTTATCCCAAGGTATTTTATTCTTTTCATTGCGATTGTGAATGGGATTGAGTTCTTGAGTTCTTTTTCTGTTAGTTCATTGTTAGTGTATAGAAATGCTACTGATTTATGCACGTTAATTTTATACCCTGCTACTTTGCTGTAGTTGTTGATTATTTCTAATAGTTTTTCTGTGGATTCTTTGGGGTTTTCTATATATAAGATCATGTCGTCTGCAAACAACGAGAGTTTTACTTCTTCGTTACCTATTTGGATTCCTTTTATTTCTTTTTCCTGCTGAATTGCTCTGGCCAGCACCTCCAGTACTATGTTGAATAGGAGTGGTGAAAGTGGGCACCCTTGTCTTGTTCCTGTCCTCAGAGGGATGGCTTTCAGTTTTTGTCCATTGAGTATGATGTTGGCTGTGGGTCTATCATATATGGCCTTTATTATGTTGAGGTACTTTCCTTCTATACCCATTTTACTGAGGGTTTTTATCATAAATGGGTGTTGGATCTTGTCGAATGCTTTCTCTGCATCTATTGAGATGATCATGTGGTTTTTGTTTTTCATTTTGTTGATGTAGTGTATCACGTTGATTGACTTGCGGATGTTGAACCATCCCTGTGTCCCTGGTATAAATCCCACTTGATCATGGTGTATAATCTTTTTGATGTATTGCTGTATTCGGTTTGCCAAAATTTTGTTGAGGATTTTTGCATCTATGTTCATCAGTGATATCGGCCTGTAGTTCTCCTTCTTTGTGTTGTCCTTGTCAGGTTTGGGGATCAGAGTGATGTTGGCTTCATAGAATGTGTTAGGGAGTTCTCCATCTTTCTCAATTTTCTGGAACAGTTTGAGGAGAATAGGTATTAAGTCTTCTTTGAATGTTTGGTAGAATTCTCCAGAGAAGCCGTCTGGTCCTGGACTCTTATTTTTGGGGAGGTTTTTGATTACCGTTTCTATTTCCTTACTTGTGATTGGCCTATTCAGATTCTCCATTTCTTCCTGATTCAGTTTGGGGAGATAGTAGGAGTCTAGGAATTTGTCCATTTCTTCCATTTGTTCAATTTGTTGGCATATAGTTTTTCATAGTGTTCTCTTATGATCTCTTGTATTTCATTGGTATCTGTTGTGATTTCTCCTCTGTCATTCCTAATTTTATTAATTTGCGATTTCTCTCTTCTTTTCTTGGTGAGTCTGGCTAGGGGTTTGTCAATTTTGTTAATTCTTTCGAAGAACCAACTCTTTGTTTCATTGATCCTTTCTATTGTCTTTTTTGTTTCAATATCATTTATTTCTGCTCTTATTTTTATTATT
Source organism: Equus caballus (assembly GCF_041296265.1). Classification (NCBI taxonomy): domain Eukaryota; kingdom Metazoa; phylum Chordata; class Mammalia; order Perissodactyla; family Equidae; genus Equus; species Equus caballus. The sequence continues at coordinate 17,945,614 of NC_091712.1, read as the reverse complement.
TCCCTCCTTCTACTGACTCTGGGCTTTGTTTGTTCTTCTTTTTCTAGTTCTGTTAGGTGTCGTTTGAGGTTGCTTATGTGAGCTTTTTCTTGTTTAGTGAGGTGAGCCTGTATTGCGATGAATTTCCCTCTTAGGACTGCTTTTGCTGCATCCCAAATGATTTGGTATGTCGTGTTCTCATTTTCATTAGTCTCTAAGGAGGGAAACTTTTGATATACCCAGCTTAGGTATGATGCTTGCTCTAAGTTTTTTGTACCTACTTGTTCAGCCAATTAAGGAACTTCCCTTCTGTATCCACTTTGCTAAATCTTTCCTTTCAACCATTTTTGGGGTTTGAGTTTTATCATATGCTGTTTTTGCATCTATTGACATGATAAGCAATTTCTCTCCTTTAGTCAGTTAATATGGTGAATTGCATTTTATTGATTTTTATAATGCTAAATTAAATTTGCATTCCTGGAATAAGTCCAACTTTTTGTGATGTGTTTTTGTTTTCATACATTGCTGGATTCAATTTGCTAATATTTTGCTTAGGATAATGCATTTACATTCTTTAAAAAAACCAGCCTATAACTCTCTTTCTTTGTACTGTTCTTGCCAGGCTTTGATATCAAGATTATGCTGGCCTCATTAAAATAAATTGGGAAGTATTCTTCCTTTTTGTTTCTTGAAAAGACTTTCTGTAAAAGCTGTGCTGTATCTTCCTTGAGGTTTGGAAATGTTCACAAATGAAGTCATCTGGACCTGGAGGTTTCTTGGTGGAAAGGCATTTAATTACGGATTTAAGTTTTAAATAGGTATTCAGATTTTCCATTTTTCTTTTTGTATAATTGTGGTTAATTTTATCTTATGAATTTGTCCATTTCATCAAAGTTTGTCAATTTCTTGCCTAAATATTTTTCTGCCTCATTATCTTTTCAATGTCTGTACAATCTGTAGGGACTTCCCTTTTTATTCTGATTCCTGTTATTGTTTATGTGGGCCTTCTTTATTTCTTTTTCAGTCTTCAAAGAACTAACAGTCTTTCAGGGAACCAAATTTCCCCTTTGTTGATTTTTCTCTATTGCACTTATGGTTTCTATTTTATTAATTTCTGCTCTTTATTATTTCCTTCTACTCACATTCTTGCATTTAATTTGCTGAGAATTTTTTTCCCTGATTTTTGAGATAGATAATGAGATCACTGTTTTTTAAACTTTCTTCTTTTTTAGCATATGGATTTAATGGTGGTAAATTTTTCTTTAAGCACAGCATTAGTAGCATTCCACATATTTTTGTATTACATATTCTTATTTTCATTCAGTGCAAAACATAATTTAGTTCTATTGGGATTTCTTTTTTGACCCAAGATTTATTTTAAAATAAATTGCTTAACTTCCAAATATTTGAAGATTTCCTAGTGGTTACTTTTGTTTTATTTTTAGTTTAATTTCACTGTGTAAGAGAATATGATTTCAATCCTTTGACATTGTTGAGAATTGTTTATGGCCTAGCAAATGATCAATTTCAGTAAAATTTGGCAAATTTGACCAGAAGAAAAGTATATCCTATCATTGTTAGGTACATTGTTAATTAGGTTAATTTTGTTAATCATATTGTTCACATTTCCTAATCCTCTTTTCAGTTGTATATAGTTATAAAATACATCTATTTAAAGCTTCATTTACATCATTATATTTTTCTGGTTTTGAATTTCTATTTGATCATTTTTTTTTAGCTTTAGTACTCTGGTAAAATTCTCCATCTTGATTTCAATGATATTCTAACATAATAATCTCCTTTTATTTTTAAATTCATGTCTGATAACTCCAATAGCTGAGTTATGTATTGGTTGTATTTTTTGGTATTCCTGGTATTTTATTTAATGATAGGCATTGTGATTTAAAAAATTTATGGCTTTGGATGTTATTATTTTTCTCCAAAGAGGCTCTCCCCTATCCTTTGTGAGACATCTAGAATGGGACCAGATGTGCTCAATCCAATCAGGAGGAATTGAGTTGACTTGAAGTGGAGTTGTAATATTTATAAGGCTTCTTTGACCTACAGGCTTGGGGTAGCCTCCAGGGACCCCATGTGAAAGCCTGGGTGTTTACTAGGGCCCTCCCCTTTTGGCAGATTATGAAATCCAACTTTCGTTTCCCAAGCATCTGTGATTGTCAAAAATTCCACTCTGTGTTTCAGTTATTTCTGCTTAGTTTCCTAGACTTTGTCCTGCACAGTTTAAGATTCATTAAATGCTTTACAGAGAAAACTGATGCCAAATGTTGAGCTTTCCTCAATGTCCCTTTCCTATGGGATATTGGTCTTTCAAGTCCTGGCCACTTCAGTGGGAGCATTAGTCAGCTACAGAAGACAAATTTACTCTATCGTTTGAAAGGAAAACTCAAAACTTTTAGAATGATTTTTCCATTTATTAATGATTTTCCTGTTTCATCACTACAAAGTTCTGAAGACTCAAGGTTCTTTTCATCTAACGTAACAAGTTCTAGAACATAGTTGGTTTAGTGTTTCTTTTAGAAAGCTTATTTAGCAGAGATTTATATCTTAACCACTACGAATCTCACGGACTATCTATTGTCAGGCAAACTGTTAACTTGGATTTAAAATCATTTTACTAAATTGTTATCTTTTTACTGATTATTTATGGCCAATTCACTTCCTATTAATCCCTACTCGGTTACATGGCTTTAGAGGTGCTTGATCTTAAAATTGGAAACAGAAGACTTGGAGTAGCTTTGGATTCTCTCAAAGTAAATTATTGCATGGATCTCACACCATCCAAATTTATTTTGGAACAAATGTCTTTTTAAATTAAGCTTTAATAACCCCAGGGAAAAAATGTTATGTTTTTGGCAATTCCTTCTTGTGAATTAAAAACTCAAATCAAGGGCCAGCGCTGATGGCCTAGTGGTTGAAGTTCAGTGCACTCTGCTTCAGCAGCCCAGTTTGGTTCAGAACCACATGACTCGTCTGTCAGTAGCCATGCAGTGGTGGTGGCTCACGTAGAAGAACTAGAAAGACCTACAACTAGAATATACCAACTACGTGCTGGAGCTCTGGGGAGAGAGAAAAAAAGAGGAAGATTGGTAACAGATGTTAGCTCAGGGAAAATCTTTCCTAGGGAAAAAAGAAAGCTTAAACAAACCTCAGATCAAAGCTTAGAACTGTCCCTCAGAGGCTGTGACTTTCCACTTGAAGAGTTGATAATATTTGTTAAAAACTGGAATACACAGAAGACTCAGGACTGGAAAAAAATCGACACTTTCTGAAATGTAGCCCAGCAGGGAGGGAACACACAAGAATCTGAACTAAGATTTTTTAAACCTTCAAGGTATGAATTTTAAAGTTTATTATACAGCTCCTTTTTTTTTTAAATGTAAAGATTTCATCAACACTCTCTTTTAGTGAATTTCAACATATTATTTATCAACTAATAAGTCATGGACTATTTTGTTCTTCTGTGTCCTATCATATAAAATTGTTTTGGAGAGAAATTTGATAAAAATCAAGTGTGGCTGAGTAACAAATGAATTCATTATATTGAAGGTGAATCCAGGCCCATATTTTAGAATAGGTAATTTAAACCAAACATGACACTATGAATATTAATGTTTGTTTTTCCTCAATGCTGGGACACAGAGTCATATTCTCAGGTCTTATTTTCCAGTTACAATAACATGAATAGATATTGATGTAGCCTATTATCTCAGCAATAACACATATTACAAGTGATTATTTATTAGCAGTAGAATGTTTCTCCAGGGCTTAATTTAGAATGATTGAAATGAGATAACAAATCTCAGTCTTGGAAGCGATCCTCTGTATAGTTATTGTTTAGGGAAATTTTTATTGCTTCACAGCAGTTTAAGATCCTTAATTGGCTTTAAAATGAAGGCATATGGTGCAATACCTAAGGTTTGGAAGGCTGATGTGAACGAGCACCTGCAGCACGAGAAGCCAGGCTTCTTGGCGTGGTTGGCAGGTTTCAGTTCAGAAGCAGAAGTGGTCATTTCTTTCCTGCTCAGTGATGTTCCCTGGACTTCTGGATATCCTGCTGCTCTAGCAGCTCCCACCATGCCCCAGGATTCTACCTGCAGATAGGAATGTTGGGCACGGGTGGGCTAACCCACCCAACTCTGCTCTTTCCTGATTAGAGGGCACTCAAACATCAGGGCTGGGCAGATGGGGCTGTGGTGGGTTATGGTGCAAAACGTGCCTGATCCAACGGGTTAGAGCAGGTTGTCCTGGAAGGTTTCAGCACTGAGTTAAATCCACTTTCGTCTTAACAAGCAACAGAAGAGTCTGATTCCTTCAAGATCTTATGACAGCAAGGCAAGCCCCTAGCCCTGAAAACGCAGAGGCAGGCAGGAGCTCAGGTGCACAAGCATAAGATAAGGATGCAGGTCTGGAACTTCTGTATCACAGGTGTGGCCTGATCAAAAAGCATAAGATAAGAATCCATTTACCAGATTTAGGAGTTCAAGGTCAGAGGGGGCACTAGAGCAAGGCTGACTTGATGCTGAACCCCCAAACTGAGACCTAAAGGCTTCCTCCATTCTCCATGACCAGAAATGGAACTGAACATAGGGCCTGGGGCAGAGCTTAGTCTCCAGGTCGTCATTACGTGGTCCCAGCTGTGGGACAGAAAGGCTTTAAGAGCAGAGAATTGCTTGGTCACTGCGTCCTTCTTTACTCTAGGGACTTTGTTCTGTAGACTTCTTTATTCCTTTCCAGGATTCTTAATTTTGGAGATAGATTGAGTTCCAGAGGCCGTTTTTGCCTTGATTACCAGGTACCATTCTTGTGACCCCTAATAGATGCTCAACAGAGTTGAAGCAGGGGCCAGGCATCCTCTTCCTGGCATGGTTGCAATTGGACCCAGGTCTTACAGATGGCCCCGGGGCCCTGGGTTTTTCCCTCTGAGCTTCCTTTGAATCTGCTGACTGAGGACTGAGTAATGGCTGGAAGTGTCTATGACTGAACTAAAATCTTCATGCTTCCAAAACACTAAAATAAATTTCCTTAATGGAACTGCTGGCTAGGGGGAAAATTATCTATAGAATTCTTACTTGTACTTCTATCCAAAGCTTTTTTCTCTGATCCAGGCTCTCAGTAGATTGCTTAATTCTTTGGAAAGGTGCTGAGCCAGCAGGTGGCCTTGATCAGCCCAGATCTACCTGTGCTGCAGCTGAGTGTTGCCTGCGTCTTACACACGCCCACGTCCTAGTAGATCGGCCCCTCAGGGCCACTCCTTCAGCTAAACACATTCTCTCTTGTTCAGCCTCATTAGTCCAGAATATCAGGATGGTGACTTGGCAAGCTGGGAGAGCCTGGGACCTGGAAACTAGGCACATGCAACACAGAAAATCATGTTCTTGTGGACGGGTAAGGATGAACTGAGAGTGAAGAGAAACCCAGCAGAAGAGCAGATTGATACTCAGATTATAGACCCCGAGGGTAGTCAGTCAAGAGGAGCATAATGTAGGGGGGGAAGGATGACCTTCAGGTTTTCACAAACCCTAAACACTTCCACTGACTATCCATTGATTCCTCCACCCCACATTTACTACAGCCTACGACGTGCTCCAGTGATGCACTAGACATGTGCCGAGCTCAAATTCGGTCAGCAGAGCCAGGTTTTCTAAGCGGAAGTCAGAATAGGATGAAATAAGGAAATTGTTATTTGTTATGTATTTACCACATACTAGGCACTTTCATACTGAGAATTTAATTTAATCCCCAAAACAATCCTACAGATAATATTATCCCTAGTCCTGAAGGATGGCAAAAAAAGCACATTTCATGAAAGTAGGATAAAGAGGCATAAAACTTGAGTGAAGAGAATCATCCGTGGGACACACATGAAGTACAACCTCTGAGTCCCTGCTCCCTTACCTGGGATAGTTTTACCTGTCAGGAGGATGGTTATAAGGAAGGGACTGCATTAAATGGCAAATATGAAAGTCCCTACCACAGGGTTTAACACCTGGAAAGTGGTTGTGAAGGGTGTGTCTTCTATTTTCCCATAAGATGTCTCACAAGAGGAGGATGTCCGAGAGTGCAGGATGGGGACTGGCCAGGACAACAGACAACAGTCCATGTGCTGGGAAAGCTGGCGTGTGTCATCCTGGTCACAGGCAACATGCCTCAGAAATCCAGAGCTCAGCCACCAATCCTGCAGGGCCCAGAAAACCAAGGCAGGAGTGAGAGGAAAGCAGGAGATGAGACATTAGCACAAAGCAGAAGCCTAGTCACTGGATCTAAGGCAGGAGCTTAGGGAAGGACTGGTCAGATGACAAGAGCATTGCTGCATTTCAGCAGGGCCTATACCATCAGCCCGTGACAAGAAGGAAGATGTGGTTAAAAGTCATTGCTCCCCTATTCCCATCTCCAGGTGTATGGTCTCAGATCCTCTTTCTGTGACCCACCAACTACTCAGCTGTTTCCTCGTCTCCAGCCTTGTTACTCAGATCCCAGGGGCTGACCCTCTATGTCTCTGATGCTTTCTTTTCCAAGCTGATGCCACCTAGGTTCACAGTAAGCTCCCTTGATGCTGAGTCATCCTAAGTAAAGGGCTCCTTGAACTTCCCAATGAGCACCAGACCTAGGAAGCCTCCTAGTAAGAGAAGTGGCCCCAGATGGGGCAGGAAGTTACTGCAGACACAGAGCACCAGGCACCTCCTTCAGGGATCCCCTACCCTTCACAGAACGTGCTTGGTCTCAGTCTGGGTCTCTGTCTCTGTGTCTCTCTTTCTCTTCCTCTGTCTCGCTCTCTCACGCACACCCACGGCCACGCACATGCACATGCACACCCATGATCTTAACAAGTCACGGATATGGTGTAATGTTTTCCAGGCCATATTGCTTCATAGCAGAAACTCTCCTTGCCCTTGGCTTCTGCATATTATGATTGTTTCCTGAATGAATGAAGATGACTCCAGCCTAGAGCTTAAAACTAGGACTCCCTCTGCCTCCTGTTCACTAATTATACCATAATTGGAGAACAGAGGAGAAAATTCGCTTTGTTTCTACATAATTCATGTAATAGGGCCTGGATTGCATAACAGAATTGTCACGTTTCTCACAGTTCGAACTCCTACCCAGACTCCATCCTGGGAAATTCTCTTCCATGAACACTAAGTTCACATTAATTTGTTGCATGAACCCATGTCCACAAAACATTAGCAGAAAAGTCTTTTAGATATGGAATCAGAAAGCATGTGAAGGCAGAGAAGAGGATGTGTCAATAACAAACTGAGCATGTGAGTGGGTAGATCCGGGGACGTAAACTATTAAAAAGTTACGAAGAATTCCCTTCTTCATTTACAATACCATTCGCTAGATCTCTGAATTCAAATTCTTCCACTCAATCATAGCTTAGCTAAAACTCTTCCCTGGTCATCTCTGTCATTAATAATTTCTTCCTTTCAGACTCCCACAGCCCCACTTCTGTTTCTCTCATATCGCACTCATTACTTTGTACTAGGGTAGATCCATGATCTGTGGGTCCTGAAGTTTAAACCATTTGGGCGGAGCCCTTTAGCAAAAATAATTGAAATTAGATGTGGAAATGAATGCTTATTTAGAATAAAGAAATCACACCAAAATAATTTTAATAAGTTAATGAATACAACAAATATTACAAAATCTAGACAAATAACATTTTCATTAAGTACCTGTTGGAGTTACTTAATTATAATATTTTCTATAGAGAAAATGAAAAGATAACTCAGTCATTCTTCTATAATGGTTTGTCACAATTTTTTCGTTGTTGATTGGAATGAACAAAACATACAACTTCACACATAGACATATGCCCTCTTTATAGTACTGATATCTCGTTGTGCCCAGATACCAATACATTCTTTTATTTTGTGCAATTACCAACAAAAAAGAAAACAAACATGTATGGTGTGTGTATAATTGTATAGCTATTTATGCTGTGTTACTGAGAGTACTCCTGACTTCAGAAACTTCTGTTTTGACTAGGTACTACTGAGAACCAAATCCTCTGTTTACAGTTTACGTGTCTGATTAAAAGAATTTTCCCCAGACTAGCTTCTGGCTCCACACTTCAAACCTTGTGTCTCCTCCAGGACCCACCTACTTCCTGTGCCGAGCACCACAGGGCATGTTCTTGTCATGATAAAGCTTCTGCTACGTACCCTCGTGCCATGGACGCCCAACACGTCAGCATCGGGGTGGTGAGACATTTCTAGAAATCACTCCCACACCAGTGCAGCTAGCAGTCAGTTCATTCTACAATGAAGGATTTGTAAGCTCTATGCGTATATTTCAATAAACTCAACTAAATGTGCCCTCAATACAACTTCTTCTTCGTTGGGTCTCAAAAATGTCCTTGGCCATTCCAACAGTGAGGAAAGCGAGGGGAAAGAGACACTTTAACTAATTGCAGCTTTAAAATAAATCGTATTTTTGTAAATTTTACCAAAATGTATGGCCACATAGGTATGTTCATAGGAGCACTGGGAGGGGCACATGTAAGAGACGGGCGCTGATCCCTTTACTTCAGGCTAAATCTGCCTCTGCTTTAACTTTGTATTATCATCATTTATGTGCTCATCTAATCCTGCCTTCTATGTTTGAGAGCATTTTTACATTTCCAGTTCTTGATACAGTTCTTTTCACATAGAAACAACTCAGTAGACTTTGATGAATTCACTGAGTAATTCACATACATTAATGGGTAAGTTAGAGTAACCTGACCTTCGTTCCGACGTGACTGAGTGTGCAGAGGAATTCCAGGCCGGCCACCTCAAGGCTGTGTCTTCTCCTTGGAGAGAGCACCTGTGAGTAGCTTTGGTCTTGAGTTTCTCTGGACCCCCAGGGTTTCTTCCACTGGTCTCAAGAAGATCAGAAACTTCTTGGTGAGGATTTCTGTAAGAATCATAATTCATTGGTTTAAATAATAAATTGTTATTATGATTTAAAATAACGAATACAGTAAGAGGTTGATTAATTAAATTGTGATAAATCTATAAAATGGAATACTATATTAAAATGCATGAGATAGAACTATAACTTTTGAAATGGAGAAACATCTAGGGTATATCATGAAGTGGGAAAAAATGCTCCACTCCAAAATCATCACCAGTTCACACCCTCCAGGCAGCATTTTCTCTTTCTAGCTTGCCTGCTCAAGAAAGCCCATTACCACTCACTCATCTGCGACCCCAATGGAACTTCCTGTCCATCGACCTCTCCACTTTCTCCTTGTCTTTCCCCATTTCTCTCCTCTCTAGCTTGGATTCCATGACCCATCATTTCAACTGTTCTCTTGCAAATACTCTAAACTCTCTTGGTGCTGGTACCTCTGCTTTTCTGCCCCCATTTTTTTTTATTGTGGTAAAATACACAAAACATAAAATTCACCATCTTAACTGTTCTTAAGTGTGTCATCAATGGCACTAAGTACATTCATGATTTTGCACAACTGTTACCATCATCCATCACCAGAACGCTTTCATCTTGCAGAACTGAATCACTGTCCCCATTAAACACTTGCTCCCTCAGCCCCTGGCAACCACTGTTCTACTTCCTGTCTCTATGATTTTGAGCACACTAAATACTTCATATATGTGGAATCATATAGTACGTGTCTTTTTGAGACTGGCTTATTTCCCTTAGCATAATGTCCCTCAAGGTTCAGCCATATTGTAGCATGTGTCAGAATTTCCTTCCTTTTCAAGACTGAGTAACAGACCATTGTGTGAATATACCACACTTTGCTTCTCCATTTACCTGTCAGTGGACACTTGGATTGCTTCCACGTGTTGGCTAAAATTTCTTTTTTTCTTTTACATTTTATTGATATTCCCATTTTGTTCGTGCATCATTTTCTCGACTTTCTCCTTGCCTTCCTTTAGTTTTTGAGCATCTTTAAGACAGTTGTTTTAAATCTTCATCTAGTAGGTCCACCATCTGCTCTTTGTCTGGGACAGTTTCTGCTGTTTATTTTTTTCTTTTGAATGGGCCATACTTTCCTGTTTCTTTGTATTTCTTGTGATTTAAAAAAAATGTTTAAAACTGGACATTTTCATCTGACAATGTGGTAACTGGGAAATCAGTCTCCTCCTTCCTAAGAGTTTGCTGATTTTCTTGTTTTGCTGCTTCTTCTTATTTTTTATTCTTGTAGGCTGTCTCCTGAGGACCAGCCTCAGGTGTAAACTTAAGGTCTTCTCAGGTTTTTTCTGAGCCTGTACCTTTCCCTGGGTATGCGTGGTGATTTTCTAATTTTCCTTGCATATACAGTTGCTTTTGAATAGCCTAGTCTCTAATGTCCAGCTCCTAAAAGGAGACAAAAAGAAAAATTAAGGGAGTAGGGGAAAGGCACTGGCCCTTTAAATGCTCTGGAAGTCACTTGGGGGGGGGGAGGGGCGGGGGGGGCGGTTTCCCACAGTGGCTGCTTGTCAATTTGTCTGCCCCTCTGTGATCAGAGGAAGCAATTATCAATCAGAGCACAGATCCCCAATATTTGGAGGACCGAGTCCTTATTGCCCACCCTGGTTCCTGAAAGCTATGCAAGCTGCTCCAGGAACACAAGCATGGCTGCTTGCCATGGGGTGGGGGCGGGGGATGAGTGGCTGCTACCATGCTAGGAGCTGAAATGCACTGGATGTAACCACAATTTACTGTCCAGGCCTTTCCCTGGAAGTGGCAAGCCTCCAACAGACTCCAGAGTTCCAAGAGAGTTACACTGGACAGATTCTGCCAATGCAATTGTTGTCTAGGTAGGGAGATAAATACCTGGTGCTTCCTACTTTGCCATCTTTCCAGAATCCTCTGTATCTTTGTTTATCAATTACACTTCCCTACCTGGCAAAATTCCGAGTTTGGACCCACTCAGTTGCTCTTCTACTTGCTTATAATCAGGCAGTTGAATCCCATTAGAGAAAACCATTTTACTGGATAGAATGCTGACTACCATAAAAATTGATGATCACCAAGCACAACTGGAACCTACATAATTCTAACCAGTCTTTCTCAAAAAAGCTGTATCCAATTCATCCTTATCTCTTTTTTTCCTTTTAAAAAATATGAAATATTTTAAACACTCTGCAGAACGTAAGCTCTTATGAGGCTGGAGAGTTTTGCCTACTCTGTCTAGTGCTCTGTCCCTACCTCTTAAAACAGTGTCTGGCACATGCTAGGTCCTCATTTGGAATGAATGGACACAGAAAAGTACACAGATTAAACTAGAAAACACACTTATACCCCCATGCGTTATCAAATTTTGACATAATACCATATTTGCTCCACATTTTTCTCTTAAGAAATTAAATATTACTGATAAAGTGGAAGCCCCGTATGTCCCCTTCCTGGATCCTATTCACCTCTCTCCATCCCCAATGGTAGTTGCTGTCAATAATTTGGTGTTTATCTTTCCTATGTGAGTTTTGGTACTTCACGACATATTTAGCGATCTCCATAATAATATACAGTATTGTTCTGAAGAATTATAAGCTTTATATAAATGGCATCATAATCTACACATCGTTCTACAACTTCTTTTCCTTCTACATTATGTTTTTAAGATTAATCCATGTTGATACCTGTGGCTGCAGTTGACTCATTTTAAGTAGTATAGTGTTTAGTTTTGATTATTTGTCTCACAATTTATCCATTCTCCTATTGATGATCATTCAAGTGATTTCCACATTTTTACCATTTCTAGCACAGCTACAGTGAACATTCCTGGGCAAGTGTGCTTGTGTGACAATCTGCAAGAGTCCCTCAGGAAGGATCTGCGTTTAGAGCCGGAATGCTGAGACACAGGTAAACAGAGTTTCACCTCAGCTAGACACTGTCAAATTATGCTCCAAATATTTTGTACAAATTAACATCCTCAACAGAAACGTGTGAGTTCTCCTTGCGCCACAACCAAGCCGCCATTTGCCATTATCAGGCTTTAAAGATTTTTCTAATCTCATGATGCGAAATGGCAAATTATTTTTTACTTTGCATTTCTCTGATTACTAGTAAAAGTTGAACAATTTTTCATGTTTATTAGTCATTAGGCAATCCTCTTCTATAAACTGCCATCTCATATAACTTTGCCTATTTTTTAAGCAAAGACTGTTTTTTTAAGAGCAGTTTAAGGTTCACAGTAAAATTGAGGGAAACGTACATAACATCTCACATACTCCCCTCCTCCACACACTCGTTATCAGCATCCCCCATCAAAGTGGTGCCTTTCTTACAGCTGATGAACCTACACTGGCACGTCATTATCACCCAGCGTCCATAGTTTATGCTATGGTTCTGTCTTAGTGTTGTATGTTTTATGGGTTTGGACAAATGTATGATGACATATATCCATCGTTATGGTGTCATACAGAGCATTTTCACTGCTCTAAAAATCTCTCTGCTCTGCCTATTCCTCCCTCCCTCCCCCCTAGGGACTTTCTTATTTTTTAGGAAGCTATTTCTCTTTCTCTCTTTAATTTGTAGGCACTCATTAGAAAATCTAGCACCTAATCCTTGTCAGCTACATGCATTGTAAAAATCTTCTTTCAGTCTGTGTTTTATCTTGTAGTATGTTTTTTATAAAGGAATTTTACATTTTAAAGGAGTCAAATTCATAAATTCTCTCTTTAATTGCTTTTGTATACTGTTTGAGAACTTTCTCTCCTCTCTCGTGTCTTAAAAGTATTCCTTTTTGCTATCTTCTAATTGTTTAAAATGCTGCTCAACACACTGAATTTTTAATCCTGCCTGGGAATGAGGTAAAAATTATATTTTATCTTTTTCTATATGGATAACTATTTTTTTCCACCACCATTTTATTACCCCATTGATCAAAAATGCAACTATTGACAAATATTAAATTTCCCTGTATGCCTGGAACTGAGTTCTGTATTATATTCCACTGGGTACCTCATCTATCTCTGTGCCAAAATTACATTGTATTAATTACTGTAATTACACAACAAGGATTGATCTCTTCCCCACCTTGTTCTTTAAAGGTTTTATGGCTATTTTTGTCCTCTTCTCTACATATGAATATTAAGCACATTTGTCAAGTTCTATATAAAACTCTGATAATATTTAAAATGGAAGTGGATTTTAAACTGAATTTATAAATTAATTTGGAAAGAATTACCATCTATATTATAGTGACACATTATTTTTATTTAAGACTACTCCATTTATTTTAGACTTCCATTACTTCAATAATACTTTATTTTCTTTTTAACTATCTAGTACATGCTGGATTCATCCTTAGGTAAATTATAGTTTTTGTTGTCATTGCAAAAGTATGTTTTTTGTATAGCTTTTCTAATAGATTACTAGGAACGTTATTGAGTATGCTGAGCTGTTATCCAGAACCTGGACCAACTTTCAAATCAGTCTTTGCATTTTATATTGGTTCATTATTAGATAAAATATTTTATCTGAGGTTTTATATGTATATAAACAGGCTTCATATCTTTATCTCCAATTCTCGTACCTCCTATGTTCGTATTTGTCTACTGGATTGTCTAGAACCTCTAGCACATTGTTGAATAGAAATGGTGATATGGAATATCTTTATCTTGTCCCTAACTTTAATGAGAATCCTTCTAAAGTCTCATCAATAAGCATGATTACTGTAGGTTTTGAACATCATGTAAAGAAACTTTCCTTCTATTCCTAGTTTGCTAATATTTTTAAATATCATGATGAATGTTGAATTTTTTTATCAAATGCTTTTCTGAGATAATCATAAAGCTTTTCTTAATCTCTTAATGTGGTATATTATATCAAAAGATTTCAGAATCCTTTCTGAAACCATCCTTCCATTCCTGAGATGAACCCAACTTGAACATAAACATTGCTGCATTTGATTTGCTGCTATATTATAATCTTTTGCTGCTGTGCACATAAACGAAATGGGCTTTCTTTTCTTATATTTTCCCTGATCTCAAGATTACACTAGGTTTTAAATGAGCCATGTGGCTTTTCTTCTTTTCCAAATCCTCAAAATAATGTGTATAAGTTGGAGATTATCTGTACCTTGAAGATATAATACTCACCTGTAAAATCATCAGCACTTGGTGTCTGGTGGGGAAGAGAGGTGTGATTACTGATTTAATCTCTTCAATGACTATTAGACTATTCTTGTTTAATTTTTCATTGATGTTTTTATTTTTTAAAAGAAATTATTTTTTTACCTAAGTGTTTAAATTTGGGGCATAAAAATGTCCAATAATTTGTTCATAGTGTCAGGGCATAAAAATTTTCCCTTCTTCCCTTTTAGATTCTTTGGCTGGTCTAATAATCAAATTGACATAAGATAGATTAACAGGAGAAAAAACAAATTTAATTTTGTATGTTTAGGAGCCCCAAAGATATGGGACTCAAGTTCAAGTCAAGCAGTTGAGCCTGATATGCCCTCCTAAGCTAAGGAATGGGATAGGGGCCTGGGGTTACAAAGAGAAGGAGAGTAATTCACAGGACAACAAGAAGAGCAGATGTTTTGTAATTAGATGTTTGTCTTGCCATACAGATCAGTCTTTCAGATAAAAAGTTATCGCTGGTAATAGCTTTCTTTCTGGGCCAGGCCCCCTATCTAAATTTTTTAGGTAGTTAAGGGAGAGGGAAAAGGTTATCTTGAGACTGCTGGGTCTTGTCTTCAGCTCAAAATGATCCAGCTCAAAATGATGCCACAGTGGCACATTTTGGAGTCACATATTCTGCTCCCCAAGTCTTGCCTTTGAAACTTCCCCCAAAAGTTTCACAGTCCAGAAGTTAAGTTGGTAGATTGCTCTATTTTATCGAACCAGTCTCTTGGTCTTGACAATAGCTCAGTTCAGTTAAACAGCTGTCTCATTTCAGGAGGCAGTGATGCATATGGGCTCCCAACGTAGGTCTATGGTGTAAGCACTCAGGTATTTAATAAGAGGCAGTTCTATGGAAACAAAAGAAAAACAATGATTAATGGTTGGGGCAGATTATAATCCCAGTTTCTGAGTTCTGGAGGTGGCTAGTCGAGAAGATTTCGAGATGTCTGGCTCAAAGCATCTTCAGATGGAGTGAGGGCAGGTGGTGGCAATCTGATAGATTTTCCTGGTTTGCAGGAAAGTCTCTGGTAATCTTTCTGAGTGGCTCACGCAGCAACAGGCATGAAGATTGTTCATACGTGAGCTGCTGTAGTGGTTTCTCTCGAGTTTATATCAAGTTGTCCAACTTTAGCTTGCATGGCTTTAGAAAAAGGAAAGTTTTAGTTCTCAGTGATTTTAAGACAGAAGGATAGGAATTGGAAACGTTAGTTTGCAGAGTTGTAGCCAAATTTTGGAGGAAAGTAGAAGAATTAAGGATCTAGTCCCATTTACAGGTAAAAAATAAAGTCTCAAAAACAATCAACAACACTAGAATGTGATATCCACAATGGTATATTACTGAAATATAATTTTTCTCTCTACAATCACCCCCATTTTTATCAAAAATAATCACAATAAGACCAATTTGTTCACAAATTAAGTCTTTTTTCAATAAACTTGACCTGATTAATTATAAAGGGCAGCAAGAATAGTGATCGACAATATAGAATCTCTTAATCTGCCTTACTGAAACATTTCATGGAATCTGCCTTACTGAAACAATTCAAGGAATCTCAGATTGAACTTTTAAAAGCCTCTTGAGGCTATGAAGTCAAGCCAAGATCTCACCATCAGACTCTGACTGAAATATCTATATATTTGGATGAATTCATCTATTCTTGAGGTCCCCAAAATATCCTGAGTTTCCTGAGCCTGCCAGAAAGTGACCTACCCTATTCACCTGGCAAGGCTGCTGGGAACCCTGTAGGCAAGGTACCAGGTTGATACTTCAAAGGGGCTTTATTAGCTCCATAAATTCAACCTCTTAGTTCTTTAAAGCTGTCTGGTCACATCTGAGCCTATGTACATCTTTCTCAAATAGGACATTCCAGTCAAAGCCCTGTAATACACTCAATGTTTCCAATTGCATCCCATTAAAAGGAAAACAGATCCTTATTGAACTTATGCAAATAACTCTATTGCCATGAAAATAATAATACTCATTAAGAGTTTCCAAAATCTGGAGGTACGAGGCAGGGAGAAAAAGATAAATGTTTCAATTCTGCTTACAAAGGTATAATTTACTAATTGCTGTAAGCCATAGTTAGCTTAAGAGGAAAAGTTTCCTTATATCTGGAAAACAAAACATTAAAGAACCAGCAATGTTTCAAACAAAAAGTCATTAAAAAATTATAATTTTTTATTATATATTATTATATATTATATATATAATATATTTTATATTTTTTATATAATATATAAATATATATTTATAATAGATTTATATATTATATATTACATATTTTATTTATATTATATATATATATATAATATATATTATATAACTGAGGAGGATTCCTCAGTTCATTCAGTCCCGTGTAATTAGTCTTTGTTCTGCTTGAATCTAGTTTTTCCCTTAGTTCTGGAAATTCTTATCCACTTCAGTTTTATGATCTTAATGTTATCAGCAAAGTCTTTTCCATGAATCTCTCTGAAGAAGAGACACTTTTTCAAGAGTATCAGAGTAAAACAATAACTCTCTGTAAATGACAAAGTCTTAAAATGCCCATTGTTAAAGATCTGATGAGAGTTCATTATAATGGAATTGACAAGGAAATTTGGTTATTTCTATGACACACAACATTTTAAAATAATTAGAATTACATTATTCTAATGTAGAATAATGATAATATTATACCAGGACATACTGGATTTCTAGACATTTCATACAATTTCTGGAACACTTATACTAATAACATATATCCACACAAATATAATCTAAAAAGGCTTAGCATCACTCGTTTGACAATGCTTTCCACGTAATTTAACACATCAAATATGCCTAATTAGTGCAAGAGCTCTCTTGTTATAAAGAGAGAGAACAAATCTTTTGAGATGTTTCAAGGGCCCTCTGAAAAATCCCAAAGTTAGTTTGAGGTTAAAAAAAACCACAACTTCATTTAGAATTTGATTTGGGGAAGTCTGTCAAAAATATCAAAAGGTTTGGACACAACTAAAGTGAGTCACAGGTCATGATGAAACAATACTTAATTATATATTTAACCAAAGTGGAAAAAGATTTTAAAGGAAGATACAAAAGATGATATAGTTGTAAGCAAAAATTAGCTTTTTTAATATTAAGAAGACTCAGTATTGGAGCCTGCACCGTGGCCGAGTTGTTAAGTTTGCGCGCTCTGCTGCAGGTGGCCCAGTGTTTTGTTGGTTCATATCCTGGGCGCAGACATGGCACTGCTCATCAAACCACACTGAGGCAGCGTCCCACATGCCACAACTAGAAGGACCCACAATGAAGAATATACAACTATGTACTGGGGGGCTTTGGGGAGAAAAAGGAAAAAAATAATTTAAAAAATCTTAAAAAAAAAAAAAAAGAAACCCAGTGCTTAAAAAAAAAAAGAAGACTCAGTATTCCTGGGCTGGCCCCATGGCTGAGTGGTTAGGGTCACGCGCTCCGCTTTTGTGGCGCAGGGTTTCGCTGGTTCAGATCCTGGGTGTGGACAGGGCATGACTTATCAAGCCATGCTGAGGCAGCGTCCCTCATGCCACAACTAGAAGGACCCACAACTAAAAATATACAACTATGTACTGGGGGACTTTGGGAGAAAAAGGAAATATAAAATCTTTTTTTCAAAAAAAGAGGACTCAGTATTCCTAAGTGATCAAAGATCTGATGATAAAGAAAACATGAAGCACAGGGAATTATTTTGATGAAACACAAAATCTTTGCTTTCTAGTCAAATTACTTAAAAAGTAAAGAAAAACCTTTCACAGTCTCAGGAGCAAACCCATAGTCCAATAAAACTTTGTCCTTTTATCAGATGAAAGAAAATCAAGTTTCAGTTTTACATCATTACACTATTAATATTTAAGCTTATTTTTAAAACCTTAATAATAATTCAATTTTTGTCCAATCTGACTACACAAGGTAAGATTCTCTCTCTTTCTCTCCTCCTACTTTTTGTTTAATTTGTCCTTTATTCTCCCCTTTCCCATTTTGAAATAACTAGTTTTACTTTAGGACAAATTTACTTTCTTTTCCCTTAAAAAATGCATCTTCATATCTCATACCTTTTCTTATCCCAAACCACATTGTACTTTCCTTGCATACAGAGTTGTTTTTCTTATTACTTCTCATAGTGTTAATCAAATATATTAATTAGAACTCTTAACCCTTAGAAACCTTAGTTTCTAGTGAAAACTAAGAAGTAAACCATTGTGAACTGTGTTTTACTTTAGCATTATGTGGGCTTGCCAAATTTATAAATACTTTTTATGATTTCTAGAAACATATGCTTTCTCAATAGTAAATTTTTCAATGTGGCATGAGCCATGCTTACTAACAGATGAAAATTTATTTGGTTCTTCTATAATAAGTAGCCAAGATTGGACAAATCTATGTTCAGCAATTCATGTTTCAGTATTTTACCTTATTTGGAAATGATCTGGATAGTCAATGAATTTAATTTAACTCATCATTTAATGTAACTTAGCAAAACTTACCAAAATTATTTGGGGAGACTATTGAAAAGGTTCATCTAGAAACTTTTGATCCTACCTACACCTATTTAATTTACTTGTCCTTAAAAATTAGACTACCCAAAAAACTTTATGATTTATTGGACAAAGTCAGCCATCACCCTAAGTGATTTTTCTGGATGACAAATTTTGTAACAGAGATAACAAACTTATTTGATTATTAAACCCAGGTAGAATAAAAGTTATATTTAATGCTGATAACTCTAAAGACATGCCTTAAACTAGCTTTTATTTACTAAATATTAATCTTAGATCGTGTGAACTTGAAAAACACTTGGGCTAGTTTCAATTATATTTCTGAGAGTTTAATATAGGTAAGTGCTTAAAATTTTTAAGCCAATTAAATAGAGCTCTTTTATAAACTAATTTTGGCAATACCACCTGGAGTAAAAATGTATCACACATCTACAACATACATATATAGACACACGTAAACATACAGACACAGACAGACTTTATAGCTACTATTTTTAAAATGGAATTACTTCCCTAAAGTTGACATTTTAAAGAGATCACCTAGATAAGGGTTCCTGGAGGGATCAAGTAGAACATTTATATCTCAAAGGCACAGAGAAAGAATGCAAATTCCTGCAGAAGGATTTTGGTTTCCCAAGGCCAATATTTACAAGTGTTTTGAGATAAATAGGGGAGGTTTTGGAATTGGTAAAAGGAGTAAAGCAGATTTTGGACTGCCTTTAGAGCTGCATTTCTAGTTTTGCAAAGATTTGTAAGATAAGGACAGTTGCTCTCAATTCCTCAAAGAGTTGGGCTGTAGTCTAAATGATATCATAGTTTGATCCAGCCATAAATCCTTTTACAAGGGCTTTAGACGGTTTTTCTTCCTCTCTGGGTTATGGTTTTATTTTACCTTATGGGAGAAGGCCTGAACAAATTTTCTATCATGCTCTGCAGTTTTCAGCAAGGACAAACAGTAAATATTTCTGGAATCATTGAACAACTCCCCTGGGGTGTAAGAGGGGTCCTCAAGGAGGGTGCAGAGGATACCACCCTCCCAAGATCCGGAGGAATGGCTTAGAGGCCTGGAACTTCAAAAGGAAGGAGAATAACTCACAGGACAATAAGAAGAACATGTGTTTGGTAACTAGACGTTTGCTCTGCCGTACAGATAGGTTTTTCAGATAAAAAGTTCTCTCTGGTAATAGCTTTCTTTCTGGGCCAGGCCCCCTATCTAAATTTTTTTAAGTGTCAAAGGAGAGGTAAAAATTTTTCTTGAGTCCACTGGGTCTTGATCGCCTTCAGCTCAAAATGATTCACATGCCAAAGTGGCACATTTTGGAGTCATATATTTTGTTCTCCTCGATAGAAACCACTTAGAGTTTTAAAAATGTCTGTCTGTAGTAAAGCCCCTTATTTGGATGCTAACGTAAATCTGTACCTTTAGTCTTTTTTCTTGATTATTTTCTTTTCTTTAGTTTTTTCAAATAATTAGTTGTTTTGTTTATCTTCTCTACTGTTTATTTTTTATTTGATTAATTTCTATTCTTTATCTGTTTTCTTTTAGATTTATTTTACTATTCTTTTTCCAGCTTCTTAATTTAATCACTAGCTTATCTTTAATATATTTTTCTTAATAAAGTCATTTCGTGGTACAAATTCATCTCTAAGTACCATAACTGTAGGTGCCATGGAGTGCATTCATTGCTGTTCAGTGCTAAATGTAATTTCTAGTGTGATTTCCTCTTTAACCTATGTTATTTAAGTTTCCAAGCATATTTTTCCTATCCTTACATTGTTGATTTCTAACTTGATTTCATTCTGGTTGGAGAATTTTTCCATATGTTCACAATTCCTTGAAATTTATTGTTTGCTTTATTTAGTACATGATCAATGTTTGGAAATATTCTATGGTTCTTGAAAAGAAAATGTATTTTCTATGCAAGGAAGATGTAGCCTTCTATATAAAACTATTAGATCAAGCATATTAATTTTGTATTTTATAAGAGAAAAGTGACTGGTCCACATTGTTTTGAAGCAACGGTAAATTCTACAGCATTGTGGGAGGGAACAAATCACGCAGTAAATATGGAGCAGGTTCTGAAATAAGGCTGCAGAGCAACGCTTACAGGCAACTTTTAGGTTTTATTATTTTATACATTATGTGGTTAGCTATATTTAACAATTTAAACTTTATTTTGAAACTTACGCTATAGCACTAAAACAGAATTCCAATAAACCATCTGAAGAAAGCATGTGGTTTGGAAAGTTTCTGAACCTCAATCAGCCTTGGAAATGTGTCTCTTTGTCTGTAATACACAGTGCAAACCTTTATATAGCTTGAGCGGTAGGCAGCAGGACTCCCCCTAACCCTCCAAAGATGTCCACATGCCAATCCTGGACCCTGTGAATATGTCACCTTACCTACCAAAAGGGACTTGGAGGACACAATTGCGTTAAGGATTTGAGATGGGGAGATGATTCTGATTATCTGAGTGGGCCCAAAGTAATCACAAGGGTCCTTAGAAAAGAAAAGGGCAAGAGGGTCAGAGAGAGATTTGGAAGTGCTATGCAGCTGGCTTTGAAGATGGAGGAAGGTGGCCACGAACCAAGGAATGCAAGTGGCCTCTAGAAGCAGGGAAAGGCAGAGAAGTGGCTTCTTCCTGGGAGCCTCCAGAAGGAACAGAGCCCTGCTGACACCCTGATTTCAGCCAAGCGGAACCCATTTCAATCAGTAATGTTTTTTTCACATCTTATTCTTCTTATGGATTATTACAATTTAATATTTCCCACCATATCTTCTATTTTTCTTACTAATTTTTGTCTGCTTGATCTATTAATTTCTAATAGAGGTTTATTAAAATCTTCCACTGTGATTGTAGATTTGTCAATTTATCCTTGTAATTCTGTCAATTTTTGTGGCTGACGACACATCTTTGATTGGCTTCCTTCTCTTCCCTTTCTCATGTCTCCACTTCCCTATGGGTGTTCCTGGGATCACCTCCCAGATAAACTACCTGCACTTGAATCCTTGCCTCCAGGTCTGCCAACAGGCTTTCCTTTGGTTAATATATTCATAGATGTATCTTTCCCACCCTTTATTATCAATCTCATATGTGTTTTTTAAGCCTCTTCTCTTGTGAGAAGCATATAGCTGGCTCTAAAACAAAGTTCAACCTGAAAATTTTTGTCTGTTAAAAGTTTAATCCAGAGGTTGGTCAACTACTCTCAAAGGCCAGTTCTGTCCTGGAATCTGTTTTTGTATGGCTTGCAAGCTAAGAGTGGTTTTTAGGTTTTTAATGAATTGCAGAAGCTGTATGCGACCTGTGACACCTAAACTATTAATCATCTGGTCCTTTACAGAAAAAGTTTGCCAACTCCTGATTTAATCGACTCATATTTCTTATGATTGCTGATATATTGTATATATTACTAACATTTGTAATCTTAATTTACTATCATTTCCTTTGTGATTTTCTCCTTTTCTGTCTTCTGTTGGATTAATAAAGTTTTTGATCTTTCTGTTTCTCTCTTTACTTGTTTGGAAGCTATAGATTCTCTTCTTTTGGTGATTACCATTAAAATCTTAAAATATATTCCCACCTATACATTTTTTTAAAGCAAAGTCTAAAGTTGTCCAGCATTTTAACTGCCTCCCACTGAATACTTCATATTATTATTTAGAGCTTCAGGGTTTTTTTTAATTTAACAATTTTTTTTTTTTTGAGGAAGATTAGCCCTGAGCTAACATCTGCTGCCAATCCTCCTCTTTTTGCTGAGGAAGATTGGCCCTAACTAACATCCATGCCCATCTTCCTCTACTGTATATGTGGGACACCTGTCACAGCATGGCTTGACAAACATTGCGTAGGTCCACACCCGGGATCCAAACCAGCGAACCCCAGGCCACAGAAGCAGAACATATGAACTTAACCACTGTGCAACCAGGCCAACCCCCTGGAGCTTCAGTTTTATCTTTTATAACACCATAAGCTTTTCTAATAGTCAGTAGTCACTATCTTTTATTTCTATAAACATCTTGCATTTCACACTTTTCCTCTGGGTTCATTTTTTTAAGTATATTCTATAGTGAAAGTCTATGATTGGTTGATTGTCTAAATCTTTGTAATGATGGAAATGTCTACTTAAGCACTTTTAACAGTTCTTCAGAGGGTAAAATGCTAGACTGAGAGTTAATCTCTCTCAGGCCGTGAAGACATTACTGTCTCCTCACGCCCACTGCAACAGTGACAGGACTGCCGTCACTCTCCTGAGTGCTCCTTTGCTCGGAGTCTCTCTTATCTCCTACAGCTTTTCATAGTTTTCTCTTTATTCTTGATGTTCTTCAATTTCACTATGTTGTACACTAAATAAGTTGTACAACTATTCATCCTGCTTGCTACTAGTGTGCTTCTAACCTGAGGATTCATGCTATCCTATAATTCTGGAAAATCTCAGCTGCTCTTTCTTCAAATTTTGTTTCTCCATCCCCTTTCCTGTCACTCCTATTAGGCACATACTGGAGGACGTGTGTCGCTCCCTATCAAAATCCCCACTACTGCCCACAGGGCTGTGTGGATAATGCTTCTCCCTCATTCCAAATGGAAACCTAAGAAAAAACATAAATAGCGAAGGGTTTAACTGTTATTTTCTTAAAGCAAAATCCTAATTCAGAAATGCACTGAGTCACATTATTTAAACCAGGGG
The DNA here is from genome assembly GCF_041296265.1 of Equus caballus. Classification (NCBI taxonomy): domain Eukaryota; kingdom Metazoa; phylum Chordata; class Mammalia; order Perissodactyla; family Equidae; genus Equus; species Equus caballus. The sequence goes on along the minus strand of NC_091712.1, from coordinate 17,922,353 downwards.
AATTTAGACTATAAGAATATTACAAAATCCTGTTTATTATACTACAAGGCTAAAAATATAATCACACATTGAACTTAATAAACTAAAAATCAGAAAGATTCTTGAAAACTGAAATTTATGTGACAATAACATTACTACCTAAGTCTATGATTTCAAGCTAGTGTGAATTCTCTAAGTTTTGAATCCTCAAGTCATTCAAAAACTTGTTGATACATGTTTACAATATAATGGCATGCATCTATGCTATTGTGTATGTGTGTATATATATATATTACAATCCTACAATAAAATAATACCCTCCAGCAGTCTTACTTGCTTAAGTTTTCTACATAACAGTTGTTATCTTGTAACAATTTTCTACATAACAATGATCACTGTCTGATATATTATCTATCTGTTTTCTTCCTCTAAAATATAAACTCCATGAAGGTGGACGCTTAGTCTCTGTGGGTCATTACTGTATCGTCTAGAACATTTCCTTGCACATGTAGTTACTTTAATATTTGTTGAGTGAATGGTAAGTTCACATATCTTTATATGTTCCAGATCTTAATTTGAGTTTAAAATTGGTTAAGAGAGACGTGTGGATAAAAATATGTAAGATAGGAGCATTGTAGGTATGCTGTGGTTCCAGATGGATCACAGAGACTGAGGATGGGGAGTGTGACTAAAGAAGGTATAACGAACTGGGCAATGCCACCAGTCAGAGGACAGTGCACTTATTCTGGTCCCAGCCTAGGTTAATTGTGGAAAGACAGGAGAACAAGAAGGCTAGCCAAAAGGTTGAGAGTTTACCAACTTGTCCAGGATTAAGCCTTATGTCTAGCTACAAGCACATAAAGAATCTGGTAGATGCTGCTCGACAGAAACAAAGTGCATAGGGTACATCCTTTGACAGATCCCAATTACATTCAAACTCCTTAATGTGGCAGACAAAGTCCTTCACGTGCCGGTCTCTACAACGATCGTCCTCTGTCATCACTCCACTGTTGTTCTACTCCCTGCGCCATCCCTTGTGAACCAGTCACACTTCTCTGAATGGGCTTTTGCTTGTTGCTTTTCTTCTGCACAAAATACTTTACCTTCTCTCTTTCCCCTTGTTCCCCCTTAAGTCTCCTGCCTATCTCCTACTTTTCTTTTAGTCTTTGCTTAAACATGGGCACTCACGGGAAGTGTTTTCTGCTCCCCAAGATCAGGTATAGCACCTTTCTGATGTGTCCCCAATACATCCACTTATCCCTATGTAGTATTCATCATACAGTTTTGAAATTGCCACTTTTCATGGTTATCTACCTAACCAGGCAGACTGATCCTCAAAGACAGGGACTGGGTTATGTTCACAGGTGTATTCCAGCACCTAGCACAACTGACACACAGAGGGTAGTCGGTGAATGGTTACTGAATAAATTATGAGTAAAGGAGTGACAAATGAATTAACGTGAACAGGTCGAGGAGGTAGTTTAATCATAGGCAGCCTGAGACATGGTTAGACAGTTGGTTAAGTCTCCAACCCACCAAAGAATGGTATGTGTTAAGCTCAGAATCAAGGGAGCCTTAGGGGAGACTGGGAGGCCATGGTATCACAGCTGAGTTGTGTTAAGCAGGTTACATCAAAGGCAGGTAAAGGCTTTAGCAAGGTAAAACCATCAAGGAGCCAGTTGTTGTTACATGCTGTCAAGTTGGCTCCAACTCCTGGCCACCCTGTGAATGAGGGAAGTCCACAATGTCCTTTCCTCAGCAGCCCTGCTCAGCTTCTGTAGACTCAAGCCTATGGCTTCCTTTATGGGCTCATCCATCTCATATTTGCTCTTCCTCTTTTCCTGCTGCATCTGCTTTTCCCAGCATCACTGTCATTTCCAAAGACTCCTACCTTCTCATGATGTGCCCAAAGTAGGACAGCCTCAGTTTTATCATTTTTGCTTCCTCCAATTGTTCAGGCTTAATTTGCTCTAGGACCCACTTGTTCCTCTTTCTGGCAGTCTAGGGTATCCATAGAGCTCTCCTCCAATACCATTTTTCAAATGAGTCCATTTTTTTTCCTGCCAGCCTTCTTCACTGTCCAGCTTTCACACCTGTACGTAGTAATTGGGAATATGAGCATGTGGGTAATCTTGGCCTTAGTCTCTAATGACACTTCCTTATACTTGATGATCTTTCCTAATTCTTCCATTGCTGCTTTCCAAGTCTCTGTCTTCTCTTGGTTTCTTGGCTGAAGTCTCCATAGCCAGAGTTGGTCTATGGAAATTCCAGCCTTTCCTTTCTGTTGCTTTCCCCAACTCTTGCCATGGCTATCCCTTATTTAAGATGACCCCAGACAGCAAATTCCCTCCTACTTTTTCTCTTTTCTACAACACCAGCTCTCTACATCTTATCTGTGAAATCTTAGGCACTGACTGGTGAGGAAGGAGTCATGGATATTTTAACTACAGGATGTTCTCAGAAACTCTGGCATTATGGCCCACAAAAAGCTATCCACTCTGCTACTAGTCAGATGGGTGTGGGTTTCATCCATCACTAAGCAGAGAATCAGAGAGCCTCCCAGGAGGACACAAAATCAGCCAGAGAGAGGCTCTGAGGTGTTGAAGAGGGAAGTGCCTGCTATAATTTCAGTGGGTTGGATCTGCTCTTTAATGACGCAAAAATCATATGTATACATTTTCCATCAATTGGAGTCTATTATTTCTCTTTTGAGCCAGCTGTTCTCTAGGCTTTGTTCCCTACACTGGAAGGGAGCCCTTTAAGTATTGTATATTTTCAATCCTAAGACTTCAGGAATCTATATTGATACTTTAATAAACGGACTTGTTTCTCCTCCAAGAACCCTTCTGTGACAAAGGTATGTTTGTGTATTGCCTAATGCACTCATAATAAATATATACAGCCGTAAAGCAGAGCAAGAGTTCTGGGAGCCTGTTATTTACAATAATTGTAGATTGTGAGTGGACATTTTAAAGAGAAGCTTACAAGTTAGTTGTACTTTCTGGTAGTAATTACCGCCCACAAACATGACTCACTTCGGCAGTTTAAATGCAAGAGTTGGGTGTCCCAAAGTCAACAGTCTTATAAATAAATCTCTGAATCATGAACTGAATGTATAAGTGTTTAAATACTTCTGATCTCAAAGACAGCTTTAGATGTAAGATTCATGCACTAAAATACCTCAAGGAAAAGCTAAAACGAAGATTCAGGAAGTCTCTGTGCGCCGGGGTGAAGCTTTCCACACTGTGGAAGTCACCATCCTCTCGGGAAGACCCAAATTCCAGCAACCAGAGGGGTAAGTGCCTGTTTTCTTCAATCCAGGAAGAGAGGCTGCTGTTTGTCCTAATGCAGCCCATTTGTTTTGTTTCTAATAGCGCTCACGGGGCAGACTTTCATGGTGATACATGGCAACATCAATGCTTTTGGGTGGGACTGCCCAGGAGTCCCAAGGTAATAGAACATATAACTGCAGAAATGTGGCTGTGTCAGCTAGGCGTGCTGAAGAAAGAACAATCCATGCCAGAGGAGACACTCACTTTTTTGGAATGCTCACTCAAAGATGTTGTGTAGCTCAATGAGCTTTGACTTTCTAATCAGGGAAACATTTTTTTTTAACATTAAAAAAGCACACTTTGAAAGTATTAACAGAAATTTAGGTGCTGACATCACCCACCCACTAGATTCTTTTTTCTTTTTTTTTTTTTTGGTGAAGTCCTGAAGTTTTATTTGTGTCTGGTTAAAAATGGAACTACATTAGAAGTCTCTGTTCTCTTCCCATTATATCCATGTATTCCAGCATGTGATATTAATCATCCACATGGGTCTAAGAGTAAAATTTATAGTCAGAGTTCTATCTTCTATGTTTAAAATATTAAATCACACGTCAATATACATACAGCTCTTTTTTTCCTGTTCAACATTGCCATGTGGAAGCCAACCTATCACTGAATCCTGTAGAATTTTCAATGTCAAAAGAGAACTGCTTCTGCTGAAATGTCTTTTCCAGCATTTTTCTGAATCTGATGTCTGTTTTGTTGCTAGTCATTTTCGTATCTTCAGCTGCTCCTGTTGCATTCCCATCTCTTGGCAGGATCTAGAGAAATACAGGGTTTCTCTGTGGCCAAGGGGAAAGATGCCTGCCAAGAAGGCTGAACTTCTAGTGAAGTCCACTAAATACTACAAAATGGACTAAGCACAGTAAATAATAATGTTGGTGCACACAAATGAATAGCCAATGGCGATGGCATTCTTTGGAGAAATCCGATATCATATAATAACACAAGTACATCTAGACATGGAAGAGCACAGGAAAAGACCTCCAAAGGGCATGCAGTAATTCCGTGGTTAGACAAGGACCAACTCAAAGCTCAGAGCATCCCAGAATAATCATGACAAAGAACTGGTATGGGTTGCATGCATTAGGTCACCTGTGTATAGTTCAGCATCAGAAGCCAGAAACTTTCCACCTGGCTCTAACTAAAAGTTCTTTGAACAAGAGTGGAAAACCAGGCCCACACAGTCTACTCTCTTGAATGCAAAATGATAACCTTTGACTCTCAGACTCATAGCATGTCCAAAGATGAGGCAAATTCCCTCTATAGATCCACTAGAGATGCTTACAGTGCCTAGGATATTATTTCTGGTCCCAGGAGAGTTTAAGTTTTTTTTTTTTTGGGGGGGGGGGGGTTGTAGCCTGCAGGACAGCCATTACATGCCCATCCTCAAACCACTTTCTTTTTTTTGAGGAAGATTAGCCCTGAGCTAACTACTGCCAATCCTCCTCTTTTTGCTGAGGAAGACTGGCCCTGAGCTAACATCCATACCCACCTTCCTCTACTTTATACGTGGGATGCCTACTACAGCATGGCTTTTGCCACGCGGGGCCATGTCCACACCCAGGACCCGAAGCAGCGAACCCTGGGCCACAGAGAAGCGGAAGGTGTGCACTTAACCGGTGCACCACTGGGCCGGGCCCACAAACCACTTTTTTTTAACAAGAGTAACTGACTGCTAAGGATGGAGTTCTGAAGGACCTTAATAAGCATCTGGGGTGAAGACAAGTTGCCTTAAGGCAGATCAGAAGTGACTGGGGCGAGGGCAGAGGATGCTAACTGACCCTCAATCCTAGGCTCCTCTTCCAGGGAACAAGCGAGGTCTTTTCCCCAAAGGTAGTAGCAAATCTGCTGACTTTAAAAATAATCCTTGGGGCCGGCTCCGTGGCCGAGTGGTTAAGTTTGCGTGCTCCGCTGCGGCGGCCCAGGGTTCGGATCCTGGGCGCGGACAGGCACCACTTGTCAGGCTCTGTTGAGGCGGCTTCCTGCATTCCACAACTAGAAGGACCTGCAACTAAGATATACAACTATGTACAGGGGGGTTTGGGAAGATAAAGCAGAAAAAAAAAAAAAGAAGATTGGCAACAGTTGTTAGCTCAGGTGCCAATCTTTAAAAAAAAATAATAATAATCCTTAATTTCTGCATTTTCTCTTTAACTAAGGTAGGCTACCTCACAAGGACTTGTGGTCACATCAGGAGGCAGCATTTCTTCATTGAGAGTTCCCCTTTCCTCCCTTTATAATACAGTTTTTTGTTAACTTAATCTTAATGGAGACAAATCAAAGGGAACACGCCTTTAGGAATAAATGGGATAACTCTCTTCTGGAAATGTTACTGCTATGTTCCAGAATGGGAAAACCAGGTAATATTAGATGTTCTTATCCCAAATTTACATTCTCTCAAGATCTCTTCAGATGCTCGTAGCCTCATCTACGTGGTTCTGGTCCCAGCTTCACCGACTCTCCTGTGTTGGCTTTGTCTGGGCTCCGTCCAGGGCTTCTGTCTGATACCTGGGCATGACACTCCTTGGGACGCGCTGGGCGGCACTGGGTTATGCTCACGCCTGAAGTGTGTGGAATGGATTCCCAGTGGGGTGAAACTTGAACGGATGAGATATAAGGGTTAGTGGGCAGAAACATTCCCCTCATCCCCTTGGATTGGCTGGCTTGAGATGCTGTTCATACGTACGTCTCAGAGGGCAGTACCATGCCACTGATGCATCAGGAGTGCAGAGCAGCAGGGAACTAGGAGCCACGGTCTTGTACTGGCTCTCTGTCCCTCCTTGCCTCACCTCTGTCCCTCACAGTGCCCCTTGGGGTTGCATTCCCTAATAAGCTTAAGTCCTTTGTCTTGGCTTCTACTTTCTGGAGAAGCCAGGCTAAGACACACTTTTACAGGAAAAATATTACTCTCTAGTTCACTTGGGAGAATAAATCATCACAAACAGTTTAATTCTTTTATTAAACATAAAACACGACAGAGGACTAGCCCAGTCAAATATTAACACATATTATAAAACTGCAATGGTTAAATCAGTGTGCTGTTTATGCAAAAAGAAGTAGGCAGAAAATGCTATTAAACAGAGAGACTCAGAATTAGATGCCTCCTATGTGTCTGGCCCAATACTATGCACTCTACATGAATCCTCTCACTTAATCCTCACAACAGCCCTGCCTGGTAGGTACCATTTCTGTTAACATTTTCTAAGTTAAAACAGACAAACCGGAGGCCTAGAACCTTTTCCAAATTCACCCAACTAGTATGTTGCAGAGATAGGATTTGAACTTTTTAATGATAAAAAAAAATAGTGATATTTAGTGAAAAATAAATATACAAAATTATACATATAATCCATGGATGATAAAATGTTAAAATGCATAGATTAAAAAGATTAGAAGAAAATAAATCAAGAGTCCTATTATTTTTGTTTCCAGATTGGGACCAAGGAGAACTTTTCTGTTTTTTGTAACTTTTTGGACTGTGGCAGACGCAGTGCTGTATGTTCACTAACCACTTCACTCTCGTTCTGGGCACACAAGAAGACCACGTTCCAGGCCTCCCTCTCGGGCCGGTCATGTGACCCGTCCTGGCCATTGGAATATGGGCAGCAGCGTGCGTGCCACTTGTAAGCCTGGCCCTGGCTGGCTGCAGGGGATCTAGCAGATGATTCCAAGATCCCAAAGGACTCCATGGTCTCAGAAAACAGTGGAGCTGTGAGAGGAAAGAGGCTAGAACCCTAGCTGCTGCTAGAGGAGCAACCCAACCAGCAGGATTGTGACGTAAATGAGAAATAAATCTTTTACTGTTTGTTTGTCAGTTAAGCTACAGAGATTTGGGGTTGTTTGAATAATAGTCATTTTAATGATCTTAACAAATACATGTACTTGCCATTTTTTAAAAAAAATAAAACAATTCAAACAAAACAAAGCAATGTTAATTTTTTGGCTCAAGAATTCCAAATTTAGTCAGTGATTTTTTTTTTCTTAGCTCTCTTGAAATTCTATGAACCCCACTCAAGGCACTAATACCTACAGCAGCAGTTGCAATAACAATCATAACTCACTCACTTTAGGTGTAGAGCTTCCGGCATTTTGGTAATCGTACACAGTCATGTAACCACAATCCAGGTCTACAACATGTTCATCACCCTCCAGTTTCCTGTGCCCTTTTGCGGGGATCGCCACCCCAGGACCCGACCTCAGCAACCACCAGCCTGCCACGCCGTGTTCTGCCTCTCCCAGAGTTTCACACGGATGGAATCACGCAGCGCCTAACCTTTTGTGTTGACTTCTTTTGCTTTACCTAATTTTTTGAGATTCATCCACGTTGTTGCATATATTAATATTTTGACCCCCTTAATTGCTGAGTCCCCCTTCTTGTCAGTAATGGTGTTCCCTAAGTTCTAGTTGGGTGCCCACTGCCCAGTTAGAGACTACATTCCTCAGGTGTGGCTGCAAAACTCAATTCACTCCAATGAGGAGTGGGCATTGCCAGGTCACCTCCTTAACGGCAAGTTGCTTGCCCTGAATTTCTCCTTCCTGTTGGCTGGAAAATTTGAAGACTGGAGCAATCTCGGAAGACACATGTTTAGGGTGGCAGAACTCAACCCCCTGGAAACACTCACCTGTGGACTGTAAAGGGGAAATAGATATATTTCCAGCTTGTTTAAGCCACTGTATTTTGGCTCTCTTTGTTACATCAGCTAAGTAATTAGCCTCACAAAGGTACTCCCATGAAGCAGGCGCTATACTTGACTCCTTTTTGTAACCTCACCATGACTTAGCTCAGTGGTTTATATTGAATAAACTTTCAATAGCTATTTATTGGGATGAATATTGAATAAATTACTGAATGCATTCCTTATAAGTTAGCCCTGAAAGAAATATTTTAAAACTTAAAATCCCACATAACTTTTAGTTTTTAAATGACATCAAATGAGATTATGTCCTGCCAGGTTTGGCCTCAACACATACCTAAAATTAAAGTTGGTAATGCGAAACGTGCACAAAATGAAATGACTCTTAAACACGGTACATATGTAATAAAGCTTTATTTTTTTCAGTTTTTAAAATATCATAAAATTGTAAAATAATACCAAGATAAATTACAGATATATTATGGAGGATAAATTATGGATTAATCATTTAAACTGATTTTACATCCAAATTTATACATTTTTCTTTCCAAGAAAAGTTATCAACTTCCAAATCAGCTAAAACACTGCCATGACAATTAACCGGAAATATGTGTTTCACAAAAGGTAAACAATATGAATTGATTGAAACAAAGAGCTTGATCGCCCACTGAAACAAACCTGATTCCTTGCTGACAAAATCTGGTCAAAACGATTTGTACATCCATCCGGCATTCCTTGGAAAAATTAGCTGTGTGAAAAAACATAATTACTTTAAAAATGTTATTTAACTCATCTATAGTCACTGTAATTAACTTAAAGACCTAGGTCAACTTTTTTACAGCAGAAGAATCAACAGAATTTCATGTTCTTTCACAAATATGATTTTTAAAAGGTGGTGTCACTGCTCATGACGAAATTACTTCTACTTTGATGTCATTCCTTCTGATATTAAAGCTTCAGTGAAAAGCCTGTTTTTTAAACGCAAAACCAAAGAAATACAAAGTCTACCTGTCAATACGCACACACTGCTTCAGGGCTTACACTGCTGTGAAGTGTCCATGTCTTGTTTATGCCAGAGGAGCAGAGCAAGCGCCAGTCCGTCTGTTAGGAAATCCTACAAAGACCTCGCTCCACTCAGCTCTGGGGCGCAGTTATTTCTTAAGGTCAAACTAATCCTTAGCAACTATAATTGTGTGTTCTTACCACCAATTTACTTATTAAAGTTAAGTACTTCTTAGAGTTAATTCTAACTCTAAAAAATAATTTATCTGAGCAAATCAATCTCCTTCCCCAATGGATGCTGTTTTAAATGTAATGATTGATTAGCATCCTTTGAGTTTAATAAACTATAAATGACATGCCTGCATTGCACTCACATTGATATCTCAAACTGCCTACCATCTTTCATTTAGGATAATGAAAAGTCACTTAAGGGCATTTACATGGTTGGCATGTAAATTTAAAGTAGCTATCCATCACGAAAATACATGAAATTATTAAAATGGCATTTCATTGTACTTAAAATAGTTCTTCTAATGTGAATTTTAAGTAGAAAGTGAGTTAAATACATTCTCCAAATAATTTCTCCTTAAAAGCCTTAACAAACTGTTATTTGCAGAAGAATTTCAACAAATAATGATTATTTGCCCTGCAATTAAAACTAGAATGGCTGTTTGACATTTAGAATTCAAAATGGAAAGTTCTTTTTCTCCCCTGACTACCTTTGGGATTGCATTTTTCTTAATATTATATTTTCCTGTGAAGGACTCAGCTAGTTTTCTGACTTTAGGTCACAGAGCCTTGGGAAACAATTGTTTAATTTAATAAATTACAGTAAAAAGGGTTTGCTTGAGGATCTCCACTTGCCTTTGATTCCACTTGCCCCTCAGGTGGGGAGGAGGAAGAGGAGTATCGGTTGGAAGGGTGGGAATAATGAAGATATGCCAACAAGGTCAAGGTGAAAACATCCATCTTCTGTGTCGTCTAAGGCAATGGTCCTTTTGAGCTGGCTGAGAGGGACAAATTGTCCCAGGGGTAGTACACACCACCTGGAACTGACAAAAGGGATTAAGAATGATGATGGGTGGCTGTTGACTCTCACACTGTCATCTGTGTATCTTTGTAGAACCAGATGCTTTCTTTGATTGACCAGATTAATTCCAGGCTCAAAGAGCAAAAGAACCAAAGAAGAGAGCCATAGGACATGAGAAGTGAAAGGAACTGCGGATGTTACTGTCCTAATGTGCAGAAGCCCAGACATTTCACACGGCTTGCCTAGATCTCACAGAGAGCAAGTGGCTGAGCTGGAAATCCAAGTGCCATGACCCCCAGTCCATATCCTTGTATGCTACACAATGTTCATAATGTGGTCCCAATCCTCAGGCTCTGTCTTCCTTCTGCATTCACGCCAAGAGCAGCAGGGCCAGTGGAGAGATGAGAACTAGACATAATCACTGCATGCTTTGCTCCCTGGCTCAGGCCTTCTGACAATGGTTGTTCTGGACTTTCACACACTCACCTCTCCTTCCCCAAATCTCCTACTTCCTTTCTTCTTTACTGTCCCACTTCTAGGCACCCAAGTATCCTTGGTTGGGTGCAGAAATCTTGGGGTCCATGAAAAGATTATGTGTAAAGATTACTGCCACTAAGTGGCTTTAGAAATATTCACCTATGCATGTTATAATGACTTTGAGAATAAAATAAATCAATCTGCAGGCATTTCAGCCAAAAATTTCCTCCAGTTAGGAGGGTCAGTTCTCAACCACTGCTATGACAGGTCTTTATGAATATGGCACTCCAGGAGCCCATTCCGCCCCGCCCCCCCAATTCCCACTGCAGTAGGGTTGCCTTGTTGAGACTTGCACTGGGCTTTCCACCAACAGGTGTGCCCACCTTTATCAGTGTGTAAATCATACGAAATAAACATCTTTTCTTATTAATAAATATACATGGTAATCAGTCATATTAAAAATGAGATTGCCTGAAAAAACGAGATTGTTTAATACCAGTGTTCCAATGACCACTCTACTTGGGTTATCTATAGTACTCCTCTCCCCATACTGGACTTTTAGAAGTAATTTTGTTTATAGAATCCTTCCTCTATGTGAGCATTATTTAAAATATTTTTCATATAAAACTCATACTTTGCAATAACTTCATGGCATAGGTTTGATATTCTCCCACTTTACAGATGAGGAAACTGAATCGCAGAGCTTAGGTCCAATCATTTGCGTACTGCCACACACCTAGTAACTAACAGAGACAGGATCTGAACAGGGGGAGCCTGGCTCTATGCCTGTTTCCTCCTAACCATGATATACCACCTCTCCAAAGGTCAGCTAGTCTGCAACAGTGCTGTGTGTGTGCATAGTGCACACGCATTATGATATAGTAAAAAGAGCATAAATTTTAAAGTCAACACAAGACTAGCTCAGCTCCTCTTCTATAAGCTATGTAGCGTTGGACAAGTTCTAAATTACTTAGCTTCGTCACCTATAAAGTGAGAACAGAAATGACTACCTCACTAAGTTGAGGAATTCAGTGACAAATGTATGGAAGGGTCCAGATGTGCACGACTCCTAGAAGGCACCCAATCTAAGTTAGCACTTTCTCTTCCCTCTGGTTCTGACCCAACTATTTAATGTGGCTGACCCGGTCAGCCCATGCTTGGTAACCTTGAGATGAGAGGACTTAGAACACAGTGGGGAAATGATGTACTTCCTTTCAGCCTGATTCGTTAGCTTCCAGACTCTTAGGTGTTTCATTAGTGTCAAAAACGTGAAAGCAGCCTGAGGAACTGGCTTCTCAAGGAGAAAAGTATGAGGTAGGTAAGGAAACAGATTGACTAGTATTTAAAATTTTGTTGTATATTTTTGTTTCCTGTATTTTCATAGTCTCAATATCTTAAATTGTTTGTCCTGGGCATTTTCTTTTCTAGGACATATGCTCAAAATCACAAGAATAACACAGCCCATCCCCTCCTTCAGTGTTTGTACTTTTTTCCATTTGTTAAAAATCTTAAGAGGTTTTGAATGGTGAGAAAGGCAATGATCTTTTTCAGCTCAAGCTAATTTACATTATCTCTAGTTCAAAGGCTGTTTAATGCAACGGACCTGTCCAAAAGTATGTCCAAGTTTATAAAAAAAAACCACTTCCAGTTCCAAAATTAGAGGTGAAACCTACTGTAGCCAGCTCTGCTGAGCATTCCACACTCCTCGGCACAGGATGGAGCTGGGGGGCAGGGCGACGTGCGAGGATCTGGAAGGTATTCAGCACTCATAGCTTTTGGCCACAATAGGAGGATATGTCAGGAGAGCTTCAAGGGACTGAACTCTAAGGGACTGACCGGGAAAATGTATTTACTGCCTGTACAATCACAATTGGAAACTTTTCTTCTTGGAAAGTGTCACAAAGAATGCGGATGGCCAATCAGTTCACTTCTTCTGGAGAGGACACCATGTCTTCCTTGTTTTTACACATGCTGCATGCATCAGCGAGCAATGCTCTCAATGCACCACCAACTGGAAATCATCACAGCCTTAGGTGAGACAAACCCTAGCCTTTCCACGACGTCACAGAATAGCATATGTGGAACATGCATTGCTCCAGTCCCTCCTCCACACAGCGAGTGTTTAACGTATTTGGGGCAGAGTGTTGTCTCTGGGGTCCTTGAACGTCTTCAAGGAAGTCCACAGTCTCTAGTGTTTGGTGATTCAACACTGACCTTGCGCACCATTGTTTTAGAATGGGAGAGCAAGTTGTACCCAGGGGTAGAAAAAAGGATACGGAAGGAAAGACAGGAAGACCTTCAGTGGGAGGGCAGCAGCAGAGAAAGAGCACAGACTTCAGAGCCAGACAAGGCGGTTCCAGTTCTGCCACTTGCTAGCTCAGTCACCTGTACAAGTACTTTTCCTCTCTGAGCCTCGCTTCCTCACCTGTAAAATGGGGACAGTACTAGTCCTACACAAATTGGATCACAAATAATGATAAAAACAGGTAACTATCATTTATCGGGCACTTTTTTACATACAGTGTTTGGTCCAAGCACTCCATGTGTTCTTCCTCACTTAATACTCACAGCAGGACTAAGGGGTGGACTCTCCTGTGATCCGGGTCTCACAGTGAGGAAGCTGATGCACAGCAGCTGTGATGGCAGCCTTTACTACTTAGAGCCACCATGCCGACACTCTTGGGATTTAAAAGCATTAACATCTAACAATAAAAGGAAGTAAAACCAGTAAGAATTGCTTTACTTTAAAAAAATATTGTAAAAGCAAGATTTCTATAGGAAAACCCTGAGTAGGAGTAAGATAAATCATTCTTTAGATTTACACTTGATCTCGGCCCCTTTGCCTTTTCCTCCAAAATGATAGGTGGCCATGAAAACCATTTGCCATAAATGAGGCTTATGGTCTAAACAGCTCTATAAAGATGGGATTAGAAAGTGAAATTGTGGGGCCGGCCCCGTGGCCCAGTGATTAAGTTCGCACGCTCTGCTTCAGCGGCCCAGGGTTTCACCGGTTCAGATCCTGGGAGCGGACATGGCACCACTCAACAGGCCACGCTGAGGCGGCATCCCACATGCCACAGCTAGAACCCACAATTAAAACTATGCAACTATGTACTGGGGGTATTTGGGGAGAAAAAGCAGAAAAAAAAAAATTGGCAACAGTTAGCTCAGGTGCCAATCTTTAAAAAAAAAAAAAAAAGAAAAAAGTGAAGTTGTTTACAAGTCCTAGAGAGAACAGAGAAAATACATGGGGGAAAGTAAAAACAAATAATTCCCCTAAAATGCCCAAAAATGAAAAGATAAAAATTTCCACATTGAAAGGGGCTAGCGCAATGAACTAGACCCACACCAAGTCACATGATAAGTGAAATTCATAACATCAGAAAGAAGTGAAGATTCTAAAATCTTCCCCAAAAGGACAAACAAGCAAAGAAAATTTGCTTGCAACTGTCAGGTGTCAAATAGCATCAGATTTCCCCACAACCGCACAGAAAACCAGACAACGGTGGAGAATTGTCTTCAAAAGTTTGAGGCAAAATTATTTCCAACATAAAACATTACACCCAAATTATCAATTATTTTTGATATTTTATGATATTCACAGGCTCAAAAATTTTACCTCCTATGTGTACTCTTTCTCAGGAAACTACTGGAGAATCTGCTCCTCAAAAAAGCGGAAGTAAAAGAAGAAAAAGGAAGACTTGAGATACAGGAAATAGAGGATTTAGGAGACTAAGGAAATTCCCAGGAGTTAACGAAAGGATGTTCCAGAAGGACAGCTGTGCGGCAGCCCTGGACAGCAAGCCCACATTTGAACAAGAAGATTGAAAGCCATGGGAGAGAAATCTCCAGAGAGCGGAAAATGGCACTGATTGATTTGCTGTGTTTAGCTTTCGGGAAAAGTTATTTTTCAGTTGTTTGACAGATATGTTACAATATTGGAAAAAAATATATAGCGATAGATACACAGGAACTAAGCAAATAAAAATATAAACAAGGCAATTATTAGTTCTAGGAAGAATAAAAACTTGTATGAAAAAGGAAACAAAGTGTACTACCTGGACGAGCAGTAGAAAAGATTTATGTCATCCTACTAACGTAAACAATGACTGCTGATAGAGCCAAAAATGGAAATTTCACTCTACTGGGAAGACGGGAGAGACCGAGTGGAGAGGGAGGGGTAAGACAACTACAGCCGCACCTACCATCGTATCAAGTTGACACTGTCTAGAATTCATAAACCAAGGAACTGTAGCCTAAGTATATTGATTACAATGTGGAAAAGCACATAAAAGAAGTGAACTCCGCTGCCTCTGGTTGTCGGTTTGGGAGGTAAAGAGAAACAGTAAGGGGAGTGTTGTTTTTCAACAAGACTTACAGGGTTGTTTGTTGTTGCTGAGAAGTAACTGACATATAACATTATATTAGTTCCAGATGTATTGGCTTTAAGGTTTTTTAATCTCAAAATATGTAAATATGTTCATGTACTACCTTGCAAATGAAAAAATAAAAATAACAAACACATTTAAAAAGGGCTCATCTCGAGAAGGCAACTTCATCAGAGATGTCACTAACTTTAAGCAGCTGCTTTGAGAACCATGTTGAGTGATTCCAATCTGAGGGTTAAAGATCACAATTTTGCTCTTTAAAAAAAAATCCTGAATTTAGGAAGCTAATTCTAATGCCCCAAAACTGAGAGAGAAGAAGCAAAAGAATTAAGGATGAGAGAGATTCAATAAGAGGAAGAGAAGTGAGGAGGGGAAAGTGAAAGAGCAAATAAGTTAGAAAAAAGAAGTTGAAAAGGAAGTAAGCCTTGAAAGCTGAGGAGCTGTGGGAAGGCTCACGTGTTCAGTAGAAACTGGGAAAGCAGACAGACTTCCAGGGACCTGCGCTGGTCATGCACACGTACAAACAGGAAGCACTTGGAAGGGAAGATTTAACGCAGGCAAATAAAGCATTTTTTAAAAACTTACTGGTAATTGATTTGAAACTAGTTGCTAAAAATATTTTTTTTCCTTTGAGCCTTAGAAAGGAGATCCATGAAACTATTTACCTAAAAGAGAGAATAGAACTGATACATTTTTTTTTTTTTTTTTTTAAAGATTTTATTTTTTCCTTTTTCTCCCCAAAGCCCCCCCGGTACATAGTTGTGTATTCTTCGTTGTGGGTTCTTCTAGTTGTGGCATGTGGGACGCTGCCTCAGCGTGGTCTGATGAGCAGTGCCATGTCCGCGCCCAGGATTCGAACCAACGAAACACTGGGCTGCCTGCAGCGGAGTGCGCGAACTTAACCACTCGGCCACGGGGCCAGCCCCTAGAACTGATACATTTTTGAGAGAGAAAAAGAACATTTCCAAAGAGGCCGAAGGCTCTTCGCAGAGTGTGAGCAGGACTCCCAGGCGGGAGCACGGTATTCCTGGGGGCAAAGGAAGATCCGGGAAAACGGCTACTTAGAAATATAGGGTTCTTTTTTGTTTTTTCCTTAATAGGAAGCAAGTTTTGACTCTGAATTAATACTCCTTTCCTTCTTCTATACTTTAATAACTATCTGTGCTACATAAATTTCCAAATGTTCTGAGTTTCTGGGTAAAATTATATTTAAGGTCTCATTTCCAATCATCCAACACAGTCTGAAATTTGAAAGCTTGTGCAACACTATGGAAACTACTGGTCACAGGCAGATCATTCTAAAGCAGAAGTTGCCATTTTGGTGCCACCATTATTTATGGCACCAGAAATTCGAAGCCCTTTAAACCATGTGAAAAGAAGAAAAATGCATTAGCTTTTCTATGAGGCAAGTGTAGACACTGATTATTCCACCATTTATATAGTGATTTATTTTCTAATCATTTCTAATTGTATTTATAAGAATTCTAGGAACATAAGTAGCCCTGGTCTGGAGTACTCTTTCTTGCCCTGAAGTTCTGGGCCTGTGCCACAGTTCCTGTCCTGTGAAAGGAAGAGCAGGACTAGACTCTTTCCTAGAGTTCTCTTTGCTCCTGGCTCCCTACACCCAGCTTTTGCCTCACCATTGTTCTTTGCCTGCTGGCCAGCTGGCTCAGAGAGGTTGTTTCGGCCAACACCCTGGTAGGGGCTAATTATTGCAAAATGTACCACATAAACTAATTGATTTTAGTTTAATGATTGAAAATAAACATGAATATAGAAAACATATAAAAATGTATTTCCTTTAGATACACACCCATACAGAGACACACTCTGTGGAATACGTTTCTACTTTAGAAAATCTCTGGTTACAAATTGAGAAGTTTGGATTAAATTTTGTAAACTTGGTTAGCAAGTAATCTACACAGTTGAGTTATGACTGAAACCCAGGCCACATTCGTGCTGGGAATTGGTTCTCATTAAAATAGCCAATGGTCCTCCTATGTCATAGCGGATGTTCAGGCAAGTCAGTCAGTTTTATTTTTCCACCGTGGGAAGATCTCTCTAATAAAGTGATAGAAAAAGTACATTCATTCCACAAACATTTGAGCGCCATGTGCTAGGTGGGTGCTGAGGATTCAGTAGTAGGCCAGAAGACATGGGAAGCCCTACCCTCATGAAACCCCCCTTGGGGAGGAAGAAGCAAGAGAAGGAAGGTCAAGGCAAAGATTTCTTTTTACAGAAAAATACTTCTTAGTCCATTCTGTAAGATGTTTTTCATAAAATATGAGAAGTTTATATAGATATTTGCTGTGTAAAATATTTCTGGATTTGGAAAACTTCAGGTTGGAGATTAGTTGGAGATTAATTTATGTGGTTAAAATTTCACTAAAGTATAATGAAATTAAGTTATTTAACAACTCAACGATACCATAGATTTGACTATGGAGCAAACACACGGAGTGCTTAGATTTCACTTCCTACACATGCAGAGCCTACACACAGTGTTATCTTATACCCTGCTCCTTATCATAACATGGTTCTACTTAAATGCAGCAAGATCTCCACTTCTGGAACATGTGTTGATATAATTTCAGTGCTAACGTCTGAGGTTAATCAACTACCACCACCTTAGGAAATGTCACATCCATTACATGAGCTTTCTCCACTCACTCCCACATAGCAGCAGCAGCAATAAGAACAAAAAGGACAATAAACCCACAGTCGTGACAATTATTCAGATTTTAAAAAGTGAGTAGAGGGGTGGGAAGAAATGGGCAAAGAATCACCCAATTAATTCAGTTGGCTTACATACAGAATTACTCCTCTATTTCCCCTTGCTAGGCAAATGACAACATGAAGGAGAAGAAAATGAAAGGGTGGACAGCCAAGGAGTCATAGTCAGCATGGGAGAGTTCCTGGCACGGTCACTTTGGGAATCGATGTTCCTTCTCAGTTCCTCATCAGCTGAGGATTAAGACAGCTAGTGGAACATGGTTAGGCTAGTTTTTGTTTTGCTTTTAACCAAAGTGGAGAATAGAGGGAATTACTCATGGCACAGCACTAAAATAAAAGACCAGTGAGGCAGCAGTTCTCCACCTTGAGTGTGCATCAGAATTTCCAGCAGGGCCCATTAAAACACAGACTGCTGGGCCCCCAGCATCTCTGATACAGTAGGTCTGGAATGGGACCTGAGAACATGCATTGCTAACATGTGCTAAGTGACACCGATACTAACAGTCCAGGGATCACATTTTGACAACCTTTTGGGTGAGATATACAGAAAAGATACAGAAAAGGGCAGGGGAATATGGTAGGCAGAATTCTAAAATGGCCTGTGTTATCTTCGTTCGTGCCCCTCCCCTGAATACAGGTGGAATCTGTAAATGATGGGATATCACTACCACGACTAAGTTACTAATAAGTCGACTTTGAGTAACCAAAAGAGAGATTGTCCTGGTGGGTCTTACCTAATCAGGTGAGCCTTTAAAGAAAAGTGAAGAGTCAGAAAAATATGCTCCAGCTGGCCTAGAAGAAAGCAACATCCATATTGTGAACTGCCTTTGAGGGCCATGTGTCACCTATATTTAATTGGACAAATATTTATTAACTGACTAGTATTTGTAAGACTCTAGTGGGCCCTACTATAGATTTAAAAGAAAAGTCACAGCTCTATTCCTCAAAGGGCTGATTGTCTAATAAGAGTAATAATACAAGAACACAAACAATTTTTCTTCAAGGAAGATCATAATAAAAGTCCTGAGAGAGACATAAGCAAAGTGTTATAACAGTTTAAAGGAAGAACAGGTCACATCTGGCTGGGAATAGAAAAAATATTTAATAGAGAAAGAGGCATGGGAGAGAGTACTAAAAAATATGTAAGGTTACCACAGACAGAAAGAGTGGAAACAGAAGAGCACAGGGGCTGGGAAAAATGGGAGGGTACATTCCAGGGAGACAGACCCAATAAGCAGCGGCTGAGAGGTATGCAACACACAGGGCGTATCTGCAGAACTGCAAGCAGTCTGTGCAGCCAGAGTGTACATCCCCACAGGGCAGCGGGGAGGACGAGGCCAGAAGAGTAAGCTGTAAAGGCTTCTAAATGTTCAGGAAGGATCAGTAACTGGGAGAAGCAGTGGGAAGCGGTGATGGGGGCTGTCTGCAGAAGCCAGTGGGCTAGAACTGACTGGCTGGATGTTAAGTTGATGACTTACCAGCCTCAAATTCCTCCTTTTCTGCTAACAAGTCCAGAGCCTTATATTACCCTGAGTTTAAACATAAAGACATGTTTGGGGATATTAAGAATAGGAACGATATGAGGCACAGGATTCTATTACACTTAGAAAGATAACCTTCATAGCAAATGGGAAACCTCTCATGTAGTTCTCTAGCTGTTTGCATGTACTAAAAACAGCTCATCCTAACCTTCATTACTCATTCTTAACTCTAGCTTGGTGTCTATATCCCAGTAGCTTATCCTTCAGAGCCAATATGGTCTTCATTTAGAGGCATTTTATCTCCTTGGCTTTTCCTTTCTAAGGACAGAAAATTCTCACTCTGCTGTTCTGATACTGGTCATTAGAAATGCGGCTGTCTCTGTGAGTCAGCAGAATTCCATGTCTTTCTGATAATGTCAGATGTTTCTCTGTCCCTAATCCTAGGAGGTATCGCATGGAAGAAAAGAAATAACACAGTTTCTGTATGTTGTAGCACCTCCTTTCTGCAACATACAGAGCTTTTCTTATGTTATTTGTAATTTCAAAAACATATTTTGAAAGGCCTTGTTTAGATTACTAACATTAAAAAGATAATATTTCCTTTAAGTCAGAATTACTTCCAGACTCCTTCCAAATTACATATAACTTATTGGACGTAAAGTGCTTAATATTTAAGTAATAGTGTTACTTGACCTCACTCAACAACACATAGAAAACTTGGATCCTTCAAAACATGGTTTAATGTGAAAAAATCAACCTCCATTTTAGGATATGAGGGAGTACTTTAGAGCACACCAGTGCTCTCACTGAGAAAAAAACAGAGAATGAGATGCACAAAACATCTATTTAATGCATCAAGGACCTAGTGAGGCAACCAGGAAGAAGTGAGGCCAAGTTTCTGAAGATTCTGGAGAAGAGACAACCATGGGAAGAAGAGCTGAGAATCTGAAGCTGCTTTTTCTCTAGAAAAATTGGCCAATGCTGCATCCTAGAATCTGGGAACGTGTGGACAGAGGGCTACTGGGGAGAAACTCCAGCAGAGTTTTGGGTCGTCTTGCAGCATTAGAGATAACAAAATTAGAGATCTGCAGGCTGGTACTCGACTGAGAGGGACTGCTGAGAGTTTGGCTTAGCTACTCCATGGCAGTGCTGCCTCAGCACACCTTTTGTTTGGCCACGTGGCCCACAGGGACCTTAAACTGACACTAGCCCCCCAAGCAAGCACATACCCTAGATAATGGCCCCTGGAGTCACAAGCAACTGTGAGTTCCTGATACGACTTCCCCAACAGCCCTGTGATCAGCAGTCTCCCCTTTCCCCTAGGGCCTTCTTCCTTGTGCACCTTTTAGAGCTTATCAAAACCCTGCTCTTTTTGGTTTGAACTGACCGATCTGGCCTTAGCCTGGGAACCCCAAAGCACTCTGCCCACAGACACTAATAAACGCACGTACCCAGGTCCTGCCTCTCTCTCTGCTTGCACCTTTACTTGACCTCTCCTCTCCGTGTGGCTCCTCGAGGTATGCCATGTACTTCCTCCAGGTCCTGTGAGTAATAAACTTCTCTATTCCAATTTCTCTTACGGTCCTTTGTTGAACTGTGGCTCACCATCCAGCACCCCGTGCTTCTCTTAGCAAACGTTAATTTAACGAAGTCATAACGGGAAGACACAGCACTAGAGCTGGCACATGTAGGTTCTCCCCAGGATCGCTCTTGAATTCTGAATGAGAAGGGAAACTAAGAACCCAAGACAAAAAGACCAGAAAAAGAAGATCTGAGTTTTTGAGTGAGGAAAGAAAAAAAATAATAAAGTGGAGGACTAGACAGAAGGAGAGGCTCCAGTGAACACAGCAGGCCCCCATCTGAAAGCCCAGGAGAGCTATGCACTGGAGAGGTAATTGAAGCCTTACCCCCTGTGAACAAAGCTTAGTCCTTGACTGGATTTAGGGTGATCAGTCTTCTCTCTACCCGCCCAGCAGAGAAAAAGGTGAATCCTCTCTGAAGAAAGATTACATGATCTGGAGCCTCTGTAATTTTTTAATACATAACGTCTAGAATTAATCAAAAATTACTTAGCAGCCAAGAAAACAATTATAAAACCAAAACTCAAGAGATAAAAAAAACTTCTATATGATTTGGTGATTGGACTTCGCAGAAAAGAACTTCGAAATAATTATGATTAACATGCTCAATGAAACAGAAGAAAAGGACAAATATACTAAAATATTGAAAAAGCAATAACTGAAATGAAAAACTCAACATATGGATTTAACAACAGATTATATACAAGAGACTAAAGGAAGAGTTAGCTCAAAGCAGGTCAATGTGAAACATCAATACTAAAGAACAGAGTGAAAAATGAGGGGGAGATATGAATATGAAATACATGTGACGCACAGTGAAAAGGTCCAAAAAACATGTAATTGGAGTCCCAGGAGGAGCAGGAAGAGAGACTAAAACTGAAGCAATATTCAAAGAGATAAAGATGACTATTCCAAAAGATGAAAGACATCAAAATACAAATCAATAAGCTCTGTAAACCCCAAAAAGGAAAAATACAAAAAAGGATAAATATAAATATTCCTAGCACACCAGAATAAAACTGCTAAAAAAAAAGAAAGAAAGGAAGAAAGGAAAGAAAAGAAAAAACCCTTCAAAGCAGCCAGAGAAAATTTTTACCTTAAGAGGATCGAAGATTGCTTGATAACTTCTGAAGAGAAATAACGGAAACGACAAAACAATAGTATGGCTTAACTAAGAGTGCCGCAAGATCCTAACTGCCAAACTAGAACTGCACTCCCTCAAAGTCCTTCAGAAGTGGTGGTGATATAAAGGCTGTTTAGAAAACGAAAAACTGACATTGAGATAATTTGTTTCCAGTAGACCAAGAGAAGGAAAATAATCACAGATGAAAACACCAAATATCAGTAAGTCATGAAGAGTTTGAGAAAGGGTCAACATTTTAAGTAAATATAATTAAACGCTGACTGTGCAAAATGATGATAGTGATGATTACGATGATGATGATAATGTCTTACAGAGTTTAAACTATATGAAGAACTAAAATGCATATAAGAACAAGTAAAAACGCAGGAGAAGGAGAAATAGAATTAAAAAGTTACTAGCATTACCTGGGAAGTTTTAAAAGTAATAATTCATATTAGCTTGGAATAAATCAAGGATATAAACTGCAATCTCTAGGATAGTCACTAAAGAAGAGCTAAAGAATGACTAACAAGTTAACATACAGAAACAAAATAATAAAACACTGACTAATACAACAGTAGGCAAGAAAGGGAGAGAAAGAACATCATAAATAAGGTAAGTCAAATAGAAAAAAATAGGAAGAGGATAGATTTAAACCCAACAACGTCAGTAGTTACAATAAATGTAAATGGACTAAGTATTCTAAGTAAAAGCCTAAGATTGTCAGAGCAGGTAAAAACAAAGACAATTCAACTCTATTCCAATTATGAGAGATACATTTTATATATAAGGACACAGGTTAAACGTGGATGCAAAACTCCTAAACCACATAATAGCAAGTCAAATTCAGCTATATGTAAAAATTATAATACATTCTAAGTGGAGTTTATTACAGGAATGCAAGGGTAGTACTTAAAAATCAGTTCATGTAATTTACCTCACTACAGAGGAAAAAGGAGAACAAAATGATATTGTAATTTCAATAGATTCAGAAAAAGCATCTGATAATGTTGAACAGGAAGATCCAGCTACAAATCCCCAGTAAAGATTCCCACTGAGTGGAGGACAGGAAAGATCCTAACAGTGCCAATCACCAGAGGTAGGAGCCCACAGACTCTGGCCCACTGCACCATCTACAGGTTGGGAGTCACTGAGGACTTGACACATCAGGTGCTGCTTGGAATAATGCTTTACTCACAGAAAGGAGACTATACTCAGCAAGATCAGTGTCTGTAGTTTGTGCTGACCTCCCATGGCCAGTATGTCCATCCTAATAGCCAACACAGGGCTATCAACTGCACGCACCCCTCTTTGCGTAGGTGAAGACCTCGTTTCCTTCCCAGGGAGGGGTCGGAGATATTGGTGGGGTTATCCAGGTGCCATATGACACACAAGGAAGTTCACTGTGTACCCAGAACAGTGGAAAGGTTTCTTTAATAAAAAAGAAGAATCTAGGTCCAAGCGACAGCTTGGAATCCAGCTTCCAGATAGGGGAATGTTCCAGGCCTAGAGCGCTGATTGGGCAATCCAGGAGGGGCAGCAGGTCCAGTGACG
Organism: Equus caballus; assembly: GCF_041296265.1. Taxonomy (NCBI): domain Eukaryota; kingdom Metazoa; phylum Chordata; class Mammalia; order Perissodactyla; family Equidae; genus Equus; species Equus caballus. The sequence continues at coordinate 17,899,037 of NC_091712.1, read as the reverse complement.
GCTGCTTCCCCAACAGACAAAATTCAATACTCACTCATGATATAAACTCTTGGCAACAAGGAATAAAAGGGAATTTCACTAAATTGATGAATGAGTATTTACCAAAAAACCCCAAAATTTACAGCAACTGTAATGGCGAACTATTGAAAGCTCTCTCCCTGATACTGAAAATGAGACAAGGATGTCCAATACTATCATTTCTATTCAACACTGTATTGGAGATTCTAGTTAGTTCAATAAGGCAAGAAAAATTAAAGATATTTGTAATACTATACCTGACTAATAAATAGAATATAACAAGAACTGGGAATCACAATTAAAAGACAACTGATATAAACTTAAACAATAATTTTTAGAGGAATATACATAAAGGAAAAGAAGTAGCAGGCTTCAGGCAGCGCTTGATCCAGTGGCTCAAGAATGTTACCAAGCATTCAGTTTCTTTCAGTCTCTCCACTCTACCTTCTACAGTGTCAACTTCATCCAAAGGCTGGCTCTCATTGTGCTCAAAAGATGGTTGTCAACAGCTTCAGTGGCTACCTGCTTTCTCAGCTAGGGACAGAGAAATAGAGGGAGATTGAGATTGAAATTGTTCAGGTATTCCAAGCAAGAGACCTGAGATTTATCCTGATTAGGCTGATTTGGGAAACATGTTCACTTCTTAACAAGGCCCAGAGTGTAGATTGCATTGATTAATTTAGCTTGATCATGTACTCCATGCCTTGAATTTGGGGGAGAATTCAATATCTCAGATCCACGTGGATCCCCAAAGAGAGATAAGAATTGTTGAGAAGTACGTAATGCAGAGGTGCTCAAACTTCCTCTCTTCACCTGCCCTTAGGGCTTCAAGAATTTCACGGTGGCTCCAGGTCAAAAGAAATATTCAACAGGTCCTTTTTACTCCTTTAATTAAGCAGTCAGGTCCAAACAACTTAATGTACTATCCAACAAATGTTACAGTGTCTCTCTCGAAAATTTAAAATATCTCACATGCCCTCTGTGAGATCTCTCTGGTGCCCCAGGGCACATCAGTACAGTGTGGGAACTCTGGTAATAATGGTTGCTGGGGAGGCAACCACACATAGCCACTGAGTTCCTAACTTAACTATCATGAAAAAGCACAATTATTTTGGAACAAAGGATAGAAACTTTCAAAAAGGAGAAACTAAGGAGGCATAGTTGCAGACACTATTTACCAACATCACATTTTGAATATCCATTGCCTTTAACAAGACCACAGAATATTGAGGAGGGACCGAGCTTAGGGAAGGGGCAGAAAAGAAATGACAAAACTTCAACCCTTCCTACTCCCCACTGAGCTAAGAGCTTTGAAAGATGATACTTCCTGTGCTTGCATTTGAAACTCCAAGATCTGGTAGAGTATCCTTGGCTCTCTTCTACACTGGCTCCTATGCAGATCTGAGCTCTGAACCAAGATAATTAAACAACTTTGTAGATTTGTGATCAAATCAAAGAACTGGATTAATGGCAAATAAGGTAGCAAAAATACAGAGACAAAAATAAGAGAGTATTTAATAGCTCTTATTTTAAAGGTTATGGTTTTTAATACTAAAATAAAAATTTACCTATAGCTAACTAAGGTAATTCAGATTTCAGTGGATCTTTCTGCCACTTGCTAGTACGATATGCTAGGTCTCTACAAACCTGCCCCAGGTGTTTCTGCGAGTCCCTAAGGCTGTCTCATGTGAGCTCACTAACAAATCTAGTCAATTTTCACCAAGAAGGGGGAGTAAATGAGGAGAACTTATCATCATTCATGGTTTTAATCCTTTCTTTGCTCTAAGTACCCCCTCCACTACTTATCACCACATCCCCTGGGCACTGCTGTGCCCACTGGGAATAGCCAGGCCTGCCAGCCTATCAGGCACCACCACATTTTATGTGCATGACTGAAAAGTGTTGTCAACTCCTTCAGATACCATCTTGTCTACAGTACACAGCTGCATGGTTTCCTATGAGAAGAGGTAGAGATTTAATCATAAGATTACAGAACACTCCCTCCCACCCCCCCATCCCCCCACCTTACCAGCACATCAACAAGGCTCTAGGATAATAACACTGGTTTACAACTGAGAGGGCAGCAAGACACAGAATCTATTTAGGAAGGAGTTCTTAGGGAAACATAAAGACAACTGGGAGGGAAAAAAAACCACCAAAAAACCACACACAAAAACAGAAAACTTCAGAGAAAACTGAAGCCTCTGACACAGCTCCAGCAAACATGAAACATAGCTCAGCTCCTGGCCAGATTAACATAACACCTCACGCTAAAAGCCTGACTGCCTCAGTTCCTATTACCAGGTGTATCATACCTGGCTTTCAGCAAAAAATTACAAGGCAAGTCAAGGTTAAGACAGCCTTCTTACAAATGATACATACCATAGAAAGATCTGCCCTTGTCCAGCTCCTCTTCCCAATGGCAGGGGGAAATCTTATGACCAAACAACACTGTGTGCTCCAAAGGGGGTGAAGACAGAAAAGGTGTGGAACCCTGGGTTTCACAAATTTAGAACCAAGTGAAGCTCCAGCCCTAGTGAAATGGTTAAGGGTAGGGGCTCTGTAGCCATATTATCTGGGTTTGAACATGGGCTCTACTACTTACCAGCTGCTACCTTGCTTATTAGCATTTCTACATTTCCTATTCCCAAGCTGTAAAATGACGCTTACTGTACCATCCACCCAACAGGGCTGTTATGACAGGTAGTAATACAAACTGGACACTTGTAAGTGCACCAAACACATAATAAGCACTCAAATATTAGCTACGATTATCCACAAAGGCTAGAAATCATTCAGGTATTTAGATTTCCACCATGTCTCTTGTCCTCTTACTATTAACAATGTGGTATTATGGCAAAGAAAGATCTTATTTTGATGCTTGGTGTAAATAAATAACAAAGAACCAAGGTACTAATTTTCCAGCTGTAAAGAAGAAACTGTATTTGTTCCTTTATAAATTCAACTATTTTTAGAGCACATTAATACACACAGTGTCCACTGCTTCATTTCTAAGAGGCTGTGATGTCTTCAATTCCTGGTGTTAAACTGAGAATCACTATCAGCAGTAGGTACAGACTTAAATGATCAACAATACTCCATTAGGAAAAATCCTCAATTCTTAGAACAGCATGACTCAAGGATGATGGCTTTTCAGAGTAAATGTGGCCTAGTCCTAAGAAGACTTTTTAATTTTAAGGAATCTAACTGAAATATTTTACTTGGCTATTAGTATTATAAATTGGTGCTTTAATTACATTGTATTGCAATTTCTGTTTGTGAAGACTGGTTGTAGTTTTGTTTAAGTTGTTTGTCCATTCTCTACCTGACATTTAAATAGGCCCTAGGGCTGTGGGCTTGGGGCAGCAGCAAATATCTCCCATATGTCTTCCTTTCTACTAAAACCCTACACTACTAACATTTAATATATTCTACCTGCCTTAAAAGACTCATTGATTCCCATTTTGGTGCCTTACTTTTATTCTCGACAAAATTAGTTTTCTTGATATGATGCAGTATCCAATTCTTAATGACTATTCACAAAAGTAAAGTATGGTTCAAGTTACTTTCAATATAAAAAAATATTTTGACTCTTAACCCAGCAATTCCTATACATATAGCCTCTCAAATACCTAAAGATACACACGCACACATACAAGTTTGTTTTAAAATTTTTGTAATCATAAAAAAACTGGAAATAATCTAAATAGCTATTAGTAGGAGAAAGGCTAAATAAATTGTAAAACTTCCCTATCTTGGAATATTATACAATATTATAATTAAGATTAATTATATATAATCATTATTATATATAATTATACATAATTATTATAATATTATAATTAAGATAATATTATTAAAAAGAATGATACAGGCATTATCTAGATTTAAAAGAATGATGTAGATATTTATGCACTGATATGCAAATATGTAAATATGCTGAAACAATACTGATAAAAAAATAAAGTTTCAGAGGAATTGAAGTCAAACTCTGTAAAAAACAAATAAAACATCATACTAGCATACACATTAAGAATGTATGGAATGATACAAAAAGCAATCTGTTCACATGCTTAATCCTGGGAAGTAGAGATGGGGGAAGGAAAGGGTAAAGAGGAATTTGCTTTCCACTCTACAGTCTTGTGAGTTTGAATACATTGTGACATTTACTGTATAAAAATAAATAAATAGAATAACTTCAAACATACATTTTAGGTATAAAAATAAGTCACAAAATAATATATGTTATGATCAGATTTCATTTTTTAAAAACTATATATATTTAACATGTATTGATAAATGCAGGCGCAGACTAGTATCTGGAGCCACAGAACAATATATTAATTTGAAATTTAAAAATTATTTGAGAAAGTGTTTACTTGAAAAAGTACCTCTTAAAATTTTATTTGTTCAACACGCTTGCTAACTCAAAATATCCAGTCATTTTTTTAGGTCAAGAGCATGATTTCCTGAGGTGCTATTTATTAGTTCACATAATGCCTTGCCCAACAACTGTAGGATACTGTAACAGAAATAAATCAATTGACGAAATAGGTAAAAATAGTACCTAATAAGTAACAGTTGCTATACTGCAATGGAGATTTTAAAAAATCGTATAAAAATTATTAAAGTACAACAGTGAAATGTATTTCACTGTTGAAATATATTTATATATTATATATAAATATTAAAGTGAAAATATAAGCTCAACGAATTATCACAAAGTGAACACCTCTATAACCACCACCCAGGCCAAGCAATAGAACATTACTAGTACCCCAAAAACCCCCTCTTGGTCCCTCTCCATTTCTAAGTCCTCCCTCCTCCTGAAAGATAATCAATATTCTGATTTTCATCACTATAGATTAGTTTCACCTACTTTTGAAATTTATATAAATGGGATAACAATGGTTAGTTCATCTTCATTGCTTGAACGGACATTTTACAACGTTTTTTAATGTCTATGCACAATTCTTGCACATGTATTTTGGTGCATGTGCACACATGTATGCATTTCCATCAAGGAGTGGAATTACTGGGTCATAAGGTCTGAATCTGGTCAGTTTTAGGAAATAATACAAAACAGTTTTCTAAATTACCAGTACCAATTTACATTCCTACCAGCAATAAGGACTCCCCACTGCTCCATAAACTCCGTGCGTACTACTGTCAGGCTTCTCTCTCTCAGCCACTCTGCTGAGTTTGAAGTGATATTTCTTTGTGATTTTAATCTCTATTCCCTTGCAGATTAACGATGTTACCTTTTCGTATCTCTATTGGCCATTTAGATATTCTCTTTTGTCAAGAGTCTGTTCCAGTCTCCTGCCCACTTGTCTTTTGGTTATCTTTTTCTTATTGATCTGTGAGAATTCTTCACATATTCTGGATGTGAGCTCTTTTTTGGTAATACAGGTTGCAAATATTGTCTTTTAATCTGTGGCTTTAATTTTTACTTTCTTAATGATCTTTGAGTCATAGAAGTTCCTAATTTTAATATAGTCTATTTAATGTGATGTTTCAATAATCATTTTCTTTTTAGATAGTGATTTTTGTTTTCTGTTTAAGAAATCTTTGCCTATTCTAATGCCCTGAAAATCATCCTGATTTTCTGGAAGGTTTAATGTTTAACATTTCATATTTGTATCTACAGTCTGCTTGTGATGGATTTTTGTGTATGTTATGAAGTAAGGGTCTAGTTTCATCTTTTACCATATGGATAGCCAATTGACTCAATACCATTTATTGAAAGAATGCTACCTGTCATAAATCAAGAGTTTGTACACGTATATGAATCAGTTTTAAAATCTCTTACCTGATCTATTGGTCTTTTTCTTAATCCTTTTGCCAATTCACACTCTTAATTACTTTGTTTTACAATAAATCATGATATTTGATAGATGAATACCTCCATACTTCTTTTTCTTAAGACTCTTTCCTATTCTTGGCCCTTTGCATTTCCATATAAATTTTAGAATCAGCTTGTCAGTTTTCATAAAAACCTGCTACAATTTTTATTTGGTTTGTTTGAATATATTCATTACATTAAGTTCATTGACTTTAGGGAGAACTAACATCTTTACAATACCAAGTTTTCCAATGCATACATATTTATTAAGGTCTTCTTTGCTTTTGATAGTGTTTTATGGTTTTCTGTGTAGAGTTGTATTTCTTTTATTAAGTTTATTCCTAGGCATTCGATGCTTTTTAAAACTATTCTATATGGTATTTTGAAGTTTTTTTTCTTTTCCTAAGTCTTACTTGCTGCTGCTATGAAGAAATACAACTGATTTTTGTATACTGATTGTGTACTCAGCCTTCTTGCCAATGCTCTAATTCTAAATATTTACCTGAAGATTCTTTTGGATTTTCTTTGATCCAATTATACCACCTGTGAACAATTAACTTTATTCTTTTACTTTCCAACTCTTATAGGTTTCAAGTCTTTTTCTTGTTTTATTGCACTGGTTAGGACTTTCATTACAACATTGACTGAATATGCTGACACTGGGCACCATTATCTCACCCCGATCTTAGTGAGAAGGTTTTCATCATTTCACCAATAAACACAATGTTTAAGGTTTTTTTTATAGGTACTCTTTATCAGATTAATTTATTTCTATTCCTAGTTTTTCCTAAGAGTTATTTTTAAAACCACAAATGAATGCTGAATTTTATCAAACGCTTTTTCTGCATCTACTGAGATATAATTTTTCTTCTCCAATCTGTTAATATGGTATTATAATGTTGAATAACTCTTGCATTCTCAGATTCATTTAACAGTCATATGTCCTATTACATTTTGGACAAAGGCACCCAATAGGCCCTTTAGCAAAACAACTTGGGCCTTATCCAGTTTCCTTCTGTACCCTTCTCTGTCTCTTTCTCCTTCTCTGTCTCTGTATGTTTCTCTCATTCATCACTGTCCCCCCTCTCCCCCCCAACATGGGGCTTGACACCCAAGGGGTCATAGTAGATACTAGCACTTAATAGACACTAAACAAACACTTATCAACAGCATTTAGATGCTTTCACGTTCATTAGACAGTCTGCATATACATCACAGAACTCTGTTAGATCTTTTTCTTTTTAGTCCCATAACTGTTTATATCAAATTTTAGGAAATAGCCCAGCAAAATGAAGTACACATTTAGAATTCCTTTTAATAAGGGCATTTAAAAATTATACTATGATTTAGGTATGATGTTTCTATGAGAATATTCTGATTAGGATTCTGGAGAGTCTACTAATTACGTAGATTTAGGAATAGGCTTTAGAATCTGAGAGACCGTGGTTCTAACCCATGCTCTAAGGCAAGAACATGCCTGGCACATCCAAGGAACACTGAGGAGGTCGCTATGGTAGAACGAAGAATGGGGACTGTAGGAGGTAAGGTCGGAGAGCTGGATGTGGGCAGATCACACAGACCTTGAAGGCTATTGTAAGGACTCTGAACTTAACTTGAGAGAGGAAGCCACTGGAGGGTTTCAGCAAAGATCAGAACCTAACTGCATCTATGACATGCTCTGACTTGTGTTTTAACAGGATAACTCTGGCTGCTCTATGTGAAGAGGTTGAAGGGCAACAAAGGAAGAAACAGAGAAACTCAGTGAGGGAGATTATAATAGTCCAGGTGAGTGATAGTGGTGGTTGGGCCCAGATGGTGGCGTGGGAACTGATGAAAAGTGGTCAAATTCTGGATGTATTTTGGAAGTAGAACATACGAATTTTCTGAAAAATTGAACAAAGAGTTTAAGGAAAAGGGGAGTCAAGATGAACTCCAAGGTTTTGGCCTGAGCCTTTAGAATGATGGAACTGCTACTGTGTGCAATAAGAGACTGAGATTGCAGGAGCAGGCTGGGGAGAGGGATTGATACCAGAAGCTCAGTTTGGGGCAGTTTAAGTTTGCAATGTCTATTGGCCACCCAAATGGAGACGCCAAATAAGCCCATAGTTTACGGATTAGGTCTTGGCTGGAGACATTTATTTGGGAGCCACTGGCATAGAGATGGGAATGAAAACCAAGAAAACAGATAAGATCACTTAGGAAAGGCATGTAGACAGAGAAGGAAAGACATCCATGGACTGACCCCTGGCATTTAATATTTAGAGATGGGGGACAGGAGGACCAACAAGTAAGACAAACTGAAAAGGAGTAGCTTGAAAAGTATGGGGGAAACCAGGCAAGTATTGTGTCCTACAGGCCAAGTGCAGAGGATTTCACGAAGGACAGAGGATCAGCTGTGAGGACTTGCTATCACAAGGTATATGGGGACTGAGAACCAACCACCGGACCTAACAATATTATCGCACATTGCATTACTGAAGGGGATGCTGATGCAGAATAGAGGAGGTAATTTCAGTCCTTGAGAGGATGAGAGGCTGTGGGATTCAGTATACAAGGAGAGGGGCTCACTTTCCCTTATTGCCAGTTAAGGAGAAAACCAGAAGAAAATCCAAAAATGCAAAAGTAGTAAGTCATCTGAGCAATAAGGAATAATATCCTAATAAATCTGTGAAAATCTGGATGAGGTTATAAGTCTCCTCCTGGGGAGTTATTTCAATCTTTAGATACATGCCATCAATAATATAATGCTTTTCACCTGGGAGTGGGGTAGGGCACGCCTGTTGGATAATGTTAAATTTCATTCCATTATTCAATATGCAATTAAACTTGTTTACCAATTGCTCAGTGGAGTGAGCACACATCCATCCACACACAAATCCCTCTAAGAAGATTTTTGAACAGCAAGGAAAAAAGACTTTAGATTTCAAGGATAGTAAATTTTTTTTATTGTCACTGTTTTATAAAGCAAACTGTGACAGGTCATTCTTCTACAAGCTTAGTTAATGACCAAGTTGGAAAGAGAGACCTGAGGCAAAGCCTACAGCAGTTAATGTTCCAGACACTCATTAATATACAGTAAAAGACTAAAATGACCCAGGGTTTAGCAATTCTACTTCTGTAATGATATGAGTATTGAAACTGGAATATTTCAAAAATTTGAATTCTAAAATTTTGGCTTGATCCATAAATTACATACAAAGTAGTAAAAAACTGTGAAATATTAATTTTTTAAAATATCCAGTTTGAGATCTTTTTCATTCTTAAAGAAATCATGAATTAAGAATTACTGTACAAGAGATAGCTTCATTTTTTAAAAATTCTACAGTTCATATCCTGAGTGTAACATTAAAAATAAGCCAACTAAAATTCTTACTCATAGTTGGTTGCTTCCTTTATTGGAGATTACAACAGTCCTGTTCCTACCCTCTTGAGATGAAAAGGAAGGGTGAGATGAGGTGAACTGAGCTGCTGGCTGGGGCACAGAAACAGCAACATGGAGCAAGAGGAAAGATGCTTAGTCATTAAATGACGAGCACTTACCTAGACAACACAATATCTAGATTTGGTAAGCTCTATTAAATATTTTTCCAGTTTTCATAACAAAACCAAGTCGCTTAAACAATTTAGATGTTTGCTTTTCTAAGAAGAGTGTATTATTCATCTCAGCCCCAAGCACTGTGCCCTCCACCCCCTACCCCTACTAGGTTAGTGACCTTGGTAAAATAACTTCTCTGAGCCTTAGTTTCCAAAGACTCTTCCTGACATTACTGCGTTTTTATGAGGATCAAGTGAAATTTTAAGCAGTAAAGAGCCCAAAGCTCTTTGAACTATTAGTATTGTAGTTTAACAACAGTACATTAGTTTCCTAATTCCTAATGATCTATCAAGGCTTAAGAAAAGGAGGCATAAGTTCCAATATCTATGTGGTCTTGAACTTCAGTGTCACTGATAATATAGTCGAATAAAGAGCTAAGTAAAAGATACATGAAGCCAAAGGTCCCTAGCCTATCTCTAAGTTAGTAAATACCTTTATATTCTTCAGGCCCCTGTGCAAACAGATGAGCTGTACATATTCATTTGCGGTAGTTAAAGAAATTATTCCTCTTTTCCTAAACGTACAAACATAAACAATGACACCATCACTAACACTGACAGAAAGAATGTAAATGTTTTATGACTAAAACTGCACATATGTTCAGTTATTTTGTTTTAAAACAGTAGTGAAATAGTATTTAACAAAATGAAAAACAAAAGTAAGGTAAATAAAGGGAACAGGTGTTAGGGATTCAGTTAATGGGAGATATCACAGATTTTGTTTATTATAGTATTCATAAAAAACTATATATTTTTTATAAGAACTCCACAACTTACTACCGCTATGACACCTGCTTTGAACCAAACAAGAATTAGAGTACTTAATTTACAAACAATCATTTACTGGACACATCCTTCGTGCCTAGCTGCACTGACATCCTCCTCAATATAGTAGTGTGCACTTTTCTGAGAACGTTACAGAGCACTGGAATTTTGTTTTCTAAAAAGAGGAAACCATGATTCCTCTGCACCTCCAATCACTCCTTCCATAGCATTTATTCCTCTTCTAACATATAATTTGCTTATTTACTGTATTTGTTGCTTATTAATTGTCTCTTTCCACTAGAAGATAAATTCTGCTGAGGGGTTTTTCTCTATCTGGTTCCTTGATGTATCCTAAGAACTTAGAACTGTGCCTGACACACAGAAGCAGATCAATAAATAATTGTCAAATTAATGAATAAATGGATTCTTCTTAAGTGTCCCTCTTTAAAAAGATTAGTCACTCTCCCTTGGTTCCAAGCTAGGTTTATAAGGTTAAACGGCATGTTTTGACATCTTTGGCTTAATATTTGATCTCAATTTTGTCTTACTTAGGTACACAGCTCTATCCAGTTTTCTAGAAACAATCCAGCAATATCTTCTGTAATGATCTTACCACATGGACCTTCCCTGCTACTGAAAAAACAATAACTCTTATGCCCTAAACCAATAGTGGGCTCCACCCAGAAATTCCTTAAGTAATCCTTCTATTTCACTACAATTTTTTTTGCGCTCAGATCTTTGTTAATGACTTGGATGACTTTTAAAAGGTATTCTCTGTTGACATTTCTTTGTGGAAAATTGTTATTACTTGTATCTATATTTACATTCTTTCCAGCTTTTTTTCTTGGATAGTGACTAAGCCCTTTTCTTTTTATCATTGTCATCATTTTCCTCAGATATCCAGTTAATATATTGTTTATCTCATTTTACCCTTTAAAATTCTCAATCACTACATCTTATGCATATGTCTGCGTGTCTTTGTAAAACTATCTTTATTCTTGTCAAAATTAGTCTTAGTTCTGAGACACATTTACTTTACAACTTTTAAACATTTTTACTTTTACCTTTAAAACTTTTTTGGTAGGCTTCTGAATTCCTGCTACTCAACAACCATTTGTTTTTGACTACAGACAGTCCTGGTTTGAAAAAATAGGTTATCATGATGTTGTAATATACCTTTTTGCCATTTTGCCCTGCTGCTTAAATTTCCTTCTATGACAATGACTGCACCACCTCTATTGCTACCATTTCTTAATTTTTCTATTGTCTAATTTAAAATGTGCATGTTGAAGGCACAATACCTTGAGAGTTTCACAAATTAATTTTATATCTGGTTGGCAATTTACTTTAGTCCAAAAGGAACAACTACTGTTGTGACCTCTTGGCTCCACATACTACATTAACATAAAAACTTTTAAATTATGCTTCAAAAGAATCTTTTTATTATGTTTGTGGGTTATGCTAGCAACAATGTAATATTAGACTCCCTCCCAGCTCTTAGTCTTCCCCATTAGAGGCATTCACTATGGAAGATAGACTCTTGAACTTTTCTGTCTCCCATCATTCCAAAGATGCACTGTCACATGTCCTCATGCTCACAGACAATCTAGATCTCTTCCTATTCCAGAGCTACTAAATTCTAACTCAAAACTTAAGTTGTTTTGGATGGATATCTATCAATTTCTGACTGCTATTTTCCTTTTCTGTTTTTGCCTAGTTATGTTAAAGATGTTTGCTAAAATAATCAATCTCTTCTTCCTTGGCTCTCAGAACTCAGGCATACTAACACCATATGGAATGGTATTAAACTATGATGGCTAATCCCTGGTAGCTCATTTAAAAAGGGCAATCACCTTTTCAGCTTTTTTGTCTCCTATCAGGTTAAGTTCCGGTTAAGCACTCTGAGACAAATTGTGATCTCCTTCTGTGTCAGCTTCCGATTAGGACTCTCTCACTATACCAGCCATAGATGGTAGTTCTCTCTTGTAGAAGATACTTAAAATATATGTATTTTCCAGATATACTCATCACTATAACAGGAATTGTTAGCCATGGCCTCTGTCATAAGAGAGGTTATAATAGAGCACAAGAGATAAAACATAGAACAATTGATTATGAAAGAAGGATGACAAAAACTTGAGGCGAGTGGTCAGAGCCTAGGGGAATCAAGGAGGAATAAAGAGCAGAGGAGGACAGACGCGGGGTGGGGAGAAAAAGGCCCTTCTGAAACACGTGCGAAGGAGGGAAGGTTTTGCGTTCATGGAACCGCTCAACCAGAGAAGAGGGAGTATAGAGAGAATTGTAAGTCTTTCAAGTTTTGTATATGAGAAAAATTTTGGAAATATGGAACATGTAACAAATCACTAAAATATTTCTACTCATAATGCTTTTTCTGATACAACATTTTCTTTTCACTTTAGAATCTCATCTTGGCACAGCCCTGGATGTGACTTTATGTTTACTGAGTACAAGAGAATTTAAACTGGGTTCGTAGGTATGATCTGGGTTTGAGCCCCAGTCTAAACTATACCAACTGTGTGACTGTAGCCTCTTTAAATCTGCTTCTACACACGATGGAAATAATATCTATTAGTGCTGTAATGAAGCTCAAATAAAATCATGTGATAGTGGATTATAAAGGCTTTACAAATGGGGCATTCTCTATTAAAACTGGTAAGTGTGCATTAACGCACACAGGATATTTCCTTCCTTCCTTTTACTTCTTTTTTATTTTAGAATCTAAAGACAGGGGATACATGATTCACCATTTTATTGTGGAAAGAAGCTGTCATTCTTTATCTGGACCATGGCAGTAATGATTCTCTAGTTAGATCTAAATGACTGAATTGCAAGGTGAGCTGTATTGGTGACTAACTCATTTTCTCTCACCTCCAGCACCCTCTTTTCCCAAGATCAAGCAATTTTCCTGTGTAATGAACTGTATCTGTTATCAAGTGGCCTGGAAATTAAGAGGTCCAAAGACTCTCCCAAGTCCTCGTTTCCCACATTGTATTAGGATGTGATTTGCTGCTACATTACTGATCTATGTTTCCCTAGACCATAAAAAGGAGAAATGCAAAAATGAATGGAACTATAGAACAATTCTATATATTGGGGGAAAGTGTCAATCAATTTTGAATTATTCAAGGGAGGGTTTTCTAGCTAATAGGTTGTCAAATTCTTCACACCAAATGCTTGTGTCTGGTTGATAGCCTTTTGGTCAGCTTGATGCTGACCAGTAATGGAAAGGGAGCAGATGCGACAAGGACAAGCTTTAAACCAACATCAACCACCAAAAGTGGATTTTAGGGATCTGATTTATGTCTGTAACATACCCAAAGTCTGGAGAAAGTGAGTTCAAAGGAGGACAAAAAATAAGTAAACTAGGTAATAAGGAAAAATATTCAGGCCATACATTTTCTTAATTTATTATGACTTCTATAGCCACAGCAAATAAAATAAAACAGAGAAGAACTAACCAATTTATTCGATCATCCCGAGACGAATTATATTTTTTCTCATATAGTCAATGTTTGTAATCGTTTTCTTCTAGCAGACAATTTCTGAGTAATTTCTTCTACTAGCCATTTCTGCTATTTATAAAGTTTGTGCTGCACATTTCATGTCTTATATTCACATATTATTTTTTTGGCATTTATTAAAAACGTTACCAGATAGCTACGGAAATTACCTGCCAGAAAATCTTTCATATTATTATGTTATTTGAAAAACAGTAACAGATATTTGTTGGTGACTTTACCAGTCAAAAGCACAATCTCAAACGGGTAGAATCAGGAAATAAGTTGAGCTACTGAAGAAAAAAGATACTTATTTAACGACAGGAATTAATTCAATGTACTTAAAATGACTAAATTACAACATTAAAATAATATAAACTGTCAGTTGTAAGAAACAGCAAAACATATTAAATAATGTTGATTCCAAATGTGCACGTGTTACACTATTTTAACTAGGCATGACTTTACATGCAACTAAAATATTGCTACAGAAGGTAAAATAAAATTATCTAAACCTCTACAGCAATAACACAAACAACATTAAAGCTAGGAATAAAACAACAACTTGGTTCTTCGTGGGCATTTTTTATGGTCTGTAGGAACATTTTAGAAAGTAACCTAGAAAGAAAAACGTGATTAAATTTAATCGAATTTGACAGTTAATAGAACACCTTGGCCAAAATCTAGGCAGACAATTTCAGAGATAAAACTGGTCATAAAGCCAAAGCCAGTCCTTTGCAAAAAACTTCAGATATAAAAACCAAATATTTTTCAAAACTTTATCAGGGCAGACTTAACATAACAGTCCAATACTTGATACAGAACTTCAGTTCACACCTCTTTTAACTCTGCCTTTTCTGTCTGTTTTTGTACCTGTTTGTTTTTGACATTTTCACTGTTTAAAAACACCTCCAGAAGGTGAACAAAGAAATTAAAAATACTCAACTTATGCTACTGAAATGAGTTAATATTATAGAGACCCTAATAAAATACCTGAGCGCTAATTTTTCAAAATTCATTAACATTTGACTTTAGGAATAATTTTTATATTGATATAGAAGATTTGTACTGTAAAACTTCAAAATTCTGTCTTTCAAAATAACTTGATCTCATGTGATACTCACCAAAACCCTGTGAACACGTATGGGATTTTGGCTTATGAAAGGAAAATTAAGTTTGATTCTGCAGAGAACAAACTCCAGCTCAGAGAAGTTAGGTGATTTATCCAAGTTACATGTACAGTAGAGAGTTGAATGTGGACTCTCAAATCTCATTCATTCATCTTTTGCTAATATTAAGCTTTTTCCAGTCTGTAACTGTCCTCTGCCAGATGAAGACAGTCTTGATAGAAGAGAGACGAAAAGCCACCTGAGATTAAGAATTTATCATAGAAAATCTGCAAAATGGGAAATTGGCCAGAATTGTATGGTTTGGACATGGATCAAAAGTAAAAACGTTGTCTAAGAGAGATTTGTAACTTTTCAGATCATGCTATGCCTATGCTCATTAGCAGGGCTAAGAGTTGATTGTATTTCTACCTTACAGCTTTAAATGGAATCACTTACCATGATTTTCTTGTTTACAAGCACCACCCTGTAGTGAGTAACCTTACACCCAGAACTTTTTTCAGGAGGATTAGCCCTTTGGATCCATTACTAAAAATTACTATTATTCATGTTTTTGACAAGATAAATGTGTTCATCCTACCAAAATTCAAAAGGTACAAAGATACTCAGCAAAGTAAGTCTTTCTCTCTCTTCTGTACTTCAGCCTCCCAGAACCCCTCCCCAGAGGCAAACATTGCTACCATATGCCCCGCCACAGACAATCTACGCACTTACACATGTGTAAGTGTATGTAATTGTGCATATATACATTTATACATATGTATGTATAGATATATATTTATACATTTGTGTGTGTGTATATATAATAAATGGTAGCAAACTATATACACTATTATTTACCTTGCCTTTTTACCTGACTTTACTTTTTTATCTTTGAGAGCTTTTCAGATCAGCTGCTTTATTCTTTTCAAATGATTGCACAGAATTCCTAGGAAGTCCTTTGGATTACTCTCCAATTTTTGTGATAGTCAAGTATGCTTACTCAAGAATTCCAAAACTGCTAACCTTTGCTAGCACATAAGAGGGATCCTCGTAGTTAACTGCAAGGTTATTTTATAAGAGCAAGGAAGAATTTACAACTTACAAAAATTCTAAACACTGTTAATCAGACATTAATTTAAAAAATCCAGTGATAAGCTTAACTGGAATCTAAATGAAATTCAAACTGTTCTTTCACTAACAAGGGAGTTTTAAATAAATAAATACACACATACACGCGCTTTTTTTTGTAACACTAGGCACGAAAGAGCTTGAATAGGTCTCGAGATCTAGAGCCGGAATAATTATTGGTTTAATCCAGTATGGAATTTATTACATATTTATACATGTTCATCATTAGTCTATTTAAGTGTTTTCCTATATACATATGTTTCAAATCAGTGTAAAGAGGCTACCAATTTTCAAAAATTTTTAATCATGGTGAGACAAACTCATGTTTCTAGTGGCATCATATATTGGTACAATGCTTTTCAAAAGCAAGCTGAAAACATGTTTAAAAAGATATAACCATGTTCATTTTCATTGACTAAATAATTCCACTTTCGAGAATATTTCCCCAGGAAATGCTCAAAAACCAGACAAGCAAAAACTATACCACAACAGTGTTCATCCTTCACAAAACAAAAAAACTGGAAGTTTTTAAATTTAAATATTCAATGATAAGTAACTGGTTTAGTAAACTACAGTATACTGATTTGAGGAATTTTACAATCAAGTAAAAAAATTCAAGTATAAAGGAAACATTTGTGTTATGTTAAGCAAAAACAGCATAATACTAAACTATATGTAGTTCTCATATGTACATGGCAACAACTAGGCACTATTATAACTATACAAACTATATATGTGTAAAAAGGCTGAATAATACTAGTGTTGGGGTAGGAACAGGGAGGGTTGTCTTTACTCTAAGCGTTGTGTAATGTTACAGTGGACACCCCTAAGTGTCTCCTCAGACTTCTTCTGAGTTGATCGCACCTTCATGCACAGGAGGAGGTCCTGAAAGAAAGTGAAAGAGATGCACACAGATACAGAGTTAAGAAATGGAGTAGGGTTGCCTGCACATCTAAAGGTGCTCCAACTCCTCATTTGTGACACCTGGCTGTTCTCCTACTCTTGGATTCTATGGGGAAAAAAACCCAAAAACTTACATGCTTATTATAAATTTCTACCTTTTTTGCTTGGGCTGGTTTGAACTGGTGTCTGTTTACATACAAACCAAGAAATGAAACTAAGACAGTTTTAATACTTCTTTCATAATCTTTAACTTGTATTTTTAAAAAGTGCTACATGCCATCTAATTGAATTGCAAATAGTTATTTACCCTAGTATAGCAAGTTTACTTGTTGTGTAAACAATTCCTTAGACAATATAGCTAACATAAGCCAAGAGTATTTCTAGACAACATAACAAATATTCCAACTAATGTTAAACAAACAACATGTTAATACCATTTCTTCTTTTTGCCCTTTAATTAGAATCATTTCAACTCTGCCTGAAGTGACATTTTCAGGGCTAAAAATTATATTTTAGCCTTGAAGAGAAAAGCAGTGTGTAGGAATTACAGTGGATTATGTTCTTAATATCTGACTCTGATCATTGCTGGAGAAGTTGCTTTTGTTGTTTTTATTACCTATCATTTACTGTTTACCACATGCCAGGCACTATGTAAACACTTCACACACAATAGCTCATTTGCTCTTGACAAAGCCCCAGTGCTGGAATGATTCACAAATGGCAGGAGCTTTCCCTCTTTTCCATAATTATTGAGTGTGCTTCCCATTAGACAGGCATTGCTTTCGGAGGGAAATACAAAGATGAAAAGTTCAGACTAGGAGAGGAGACAGATGTAAAACATACTGTAGAAGTGATAAATGCTACAACAGTGATGTACAAGGTGCTCTGAAGGATGTGAGGGAATCACTAGCTATGTGGAGCTGGTTGTCTGATTCCCAAGAATCCCGATGCAACTGGAGAAGTGCTGAGATAATTTGAAACCCAGGGAAAGAAAACTAATCTGCTGTCTTGGAAATATGTAAGGTAACCTGGAAGACAGCAGAATCTGAATGGGGAGGATGTTAGTTTTTATGCTGTAGTAAACATAATAGTGGGAAAAAAGAGCAAGTATTAAAGGATACAATGGAGAATCTTTCTTAATAATCACTTATTTATATATTTATATACTTTTGAGGGCCTACCACATACTAAGGCAGTATTAGGAGCTGGAAAGACCACTACAAGAATGTGTTAACTGGAAACAATTTTATTAATATTGTAAACATTGGCAATATTTGTTAGCTTTAATTGCTTAAATTTGAAGAACAGTATTACACTACTTGTTGACATCATCTGGACACATTCTTCTTCATCTGTGCTTCATTTAGATAGCCACATCTTCTATTTGTACTGCTTTTCCTTGCTGAGTTATGCCTTTATAAATGATTACTAAGAAAAAAAACTTTTAAAATTCTCTTAATGCTTGCTGTTCTGCTCATTTTTCCTTTTCCATCATAGAATACTAATCAGCATCTCGTATAATGTGGACACTCAACTTTCTTTGGGTTTTTTTTTTTTTTTTAAAGATTTTATTTTTCCTTTTTCTCCCCAAAGCCCCCCGGTACATAGTTGTATATTCTTCGTTGTGGGTCCTTCTAGTTGTGGCATGTGGGACGCTGCCTCAGCGTGGTCTGATGAGCAGTGCCATGTCCGCGCCCAGGATTCGAACCAACGAAACACTGGGCCACCTGCAGTGGAGCGCGCGATCTTAACCACTCGGCCACGGGGCCAGCCCCTCAACTTTCTTTTTAAAAGCCTTTCATGGCTTACAATTTCTTTCAATAGAAGGTCCCAAATCCTTAGCATCTTCATGTGGTCTGCTTCCTGCTTACCTACTTTTGCAGCCTTATCTGGAAGATGTATTCCTCTTAGTCCATGTTTTCATTCTATTGGATTTGCTCCCCAAAAGAATTGTACTTTCATCTGGAGATTTCTGCACACGCTGTGACTGTTGCCTTTAACACTCTTCCCTCCATTCTTCTTCTGACAAATTTCATCACTTCTCCAAGAAAGACTTCCTTGACTCCAGGTTAGCATAGATGTCTCTCCTATGTATACTATATCTCCTGGACATTTGTGTAACAGCCTCTTGGCCAATCTGTTTCTTCCACAAACCTGCAAGCTTCTTGAGGTCAGGGATTGTATTAGGTATTTATAGCCTCATACAGTATCTGTCACATAGAATATGCTCAAGAATATTACTTGAATAAATGAACCAAAGAATAATGATTAAAACTACTATGTGGCAAAAAGCTAAATCTTATATAAAAATTAATGATCAATTAGCATAATGCTTTAAAGCTGCTTATAAAGATGAACAAAAAATGTTCAGTAAGTCAACAATCAATGAAAACATACTTCTCAATCATGAAACTTAAAAGCTTATATATTTTAGTAGGGAGAATAGTGGTCACCAAAGACGTCCATGCCCTAATCTCCAGGACCTGTGGATATGTTGGGTTATATGGCAAATGGCAATTAAGGTTGCAGATGGAATTAAGCTGGCTAATCTGCTGACCTCGAAATAGGGAGATATCCTGAATTATCCAGGCGGACATCAGTTAATCTCAAAAGCCCTTACAAATGGAAGAGGGAGGGAGAACTGGAGAACTAGCAAGCTGGCAGGGGGAGGACTCTGCTTAACGCCGCTGGCTTTGAAGACGGAGGAAGAGGCCCATGAGTCAGAGTGAGGGTGGCCTTTAGAAGCTGGAAAAGTCAAGGAAATGGGCTCTCCCCTAGAGCCTCCAGGAGGAGCCTAATTCTGCCAAAAGCTTGATTTTAGCCTGGTGAGACCCATTTTGGACTTCTAACTTCCAGAACTGTAAGCCTATATTTGTGCTATTTTAAGCCACTAAGTTTGTGGTAATTTTTTACAGCAGTGATAGGAAACTAATATACATACCCACAAAGAACAGGGTTGCATAGGACAGAAAACTTCAGATCCTGTTGGATTAAAGGAGATATAAGTTTCTCTCTCTATAAGAGAGATCTGGAGGTAGGAAGTCCAGGGCTGGTTATGGTATCCTATAGTGTCAAGGACTCAGGCTCCTTCAATCTTGTTGCTCTGCCTTCCTTAACTTTAAGGAGCTCTAGCCAGCAGGTCTGATTCTAAGCAGCAGGAAGAAGGAAAAGAATGGTGAACCACCTTCTTTGGAAGACTTCTTCAACGCTGCACACATCACTTCCACTTATATCTCACTGGCTAGAAGTGAGCAGCACAGTAACACCTAGGTACATGCAAGGACCATTCAGGTGGCCAGGTGATAACAGTGGAGGGTCCTATTACTAAAAAGGGAAGAAACATATTGAAGACAACTAGCTAGCTCCACTTTAATACTGCAGTATTGTGATTCCCCCCTCCCTCATTGTTTTAAGTATATAAAAGCAGTCTCTCCTAGATTTTAGATTAATTAGGGTAGGGGCCTTCATTCCACAAATAGTTCTTGAATACTATGTAATAGACTCTGACATATTTCTAAGTACTTGCTGGATTTTGCACGTACATACATTGGAACATAAGTATATACTTGGTCAATGAGTGACATAAGACATTTATTTATATCATATTCAAACTCCAGTGTTGTAATTAGTGGAAATAGAATTCTTAGTTGATAAGAAATAAAGTGAAAAAATACATTTTATTTCTATATGTGTATTACTCAGGGACCTGGCAGGAAACAGACGGCACCCTCAAAGGGTAAACTGAAGACAGTCTGATGAAGAGACTATTTACAGAGATGTGGGCAGGCTTAAGGGAACAAGTCAGAGATAAAGTACCCAAGGACTTGCAACAGGAAGAAATCATTACCATTCCTAGGCCTAAAGGGACAAAGGGAAGAAGCAGTTTGTGGAACTTGCCAAGATCTACAGCCATGGACAGGCTTGTCTGACTGGAGCCATGGCCTTAGGTAGAGGAATGAAGCTACTGCCAAAAGCCACAGACAGGCAGGAGGGAGTGCAGGGAAAGGTGAAATAAATATCCTGACCTCTCTCTCTTTCCTTTCTCTGATCATTTGCCAATGCCTCCAAATTGGCTGAAACCAAACAGACACCAGGGCAAAGAAGCCTGGGTGATGTGGTCCACAGAAATCAGCCTTTCAGATCACGGAAAGGCAGAGAACGGATTTTGAGGGACAGACAATAACTAACATAACATGAAAAAGCAAAGCACTTTACCAAGTAGGAATGATTTAAAAAACATTAAACAAAAAGAGAAAAGAATTGACATGACCAGAGCTATGTCAGATCTGGGACAAAGACAGACAGAGGAAAAGAATGATTAAAAAGCAAAACAGTAGAAAGGGACCCAATGTGTGAGCTATTTATGTAAGTATGATAAGGCGAGTAAGCAAAGAAATAGAGGCATGAGATGAAAGAACAAGAAGAGTCTGACCAGGGATCTTAAGGTTGTGGGTATATTTGAACACAGGGTATCTCTTATTCCCAACTTTTTCATGTGAGTTTAACACAGTGGCAGAATATCTAAAACCTGTTATTGCCTGCAAATATTTCAAATACATATATACCCGAGGGACTGAACAGTTGCAGTGATTGTAACTGAGGACCCACGGAATATAGAAGGCCAGGACTGTAGGTCAAAGAAACAGCCATACTGTAAGAGAACCAGTCAGTCGCTAAAAGTCAACATGCCAGAGGAAAGAAATACATGGAGATAAAAGGGAAAAAACAGCAGTAGAAACCAGGTACCAGACTTCTGATATCATGGTAAATACTGAAAATTCACTCAAAGCCAAAATATGCATGTCGCGCTCTCTCTAGTACAAATTACCTACGTATAGTGGTTAAATATGGGGAAAAAAAGCTACTCATGTTCATAAGAGATAGCAATATTAGCAACCAGAATCTATCTTCTGTAGAGCTAGGCTGTGAAAGCAATCTGTTTTAATTATTGTGATTTTATGGAAAAAAAAGTTTTACTTTTTGGATGCCAGCCCTAGTGGTCTAGTGGTTAAGATCTGGTGCTCTCATCAGTGTGGCCTGTTAGGCAACCACACCACCCGTCAGTTGGGTGTCATACTGTGATGGCTGCATGTCGCTGTGATGCTGAAAGCTCTGCCAACAGTATTTCCAATACCAGCAGGGTCACCCATGGTTTCAGTGGAGCTTCCAGACTAGACAGACTAGGAAGAAGGACCTGGCCACTTACTTCCGAAAACACTGACCACGAAAACCCTGTGAATAGGAGCAGAGCATGTCTGATGAAGTGCTGGAAGGTGAGAGGATGGTGCAGAAAGGGGGGCGGGGTCCTGCTCTGCTGTCCACAGGGCGCTAGGAGTTGGAATCCACTCCACGGCACTAACAACAAACTTTTGGATATTCATTAACATCCTTCAACATCACTCTCCACATTTACTTATACTTACATCTCCTTATATTAGACATGTTCCTGAAAAGTTGCCCCCAAAATAAAAAGCTCCACGTCTTAACATTTTATTGACTTATATTAAAAATAGCAGCCTTATTCCCTAGAGGGGGTAAAACCATGTAGTAGTGCAATATATTACAAAATCACACGGAGGTTTGAGGAAACACTTGTCCCTACTATTACCTCCTGGAGGCTTTGTTAGAAGAGTTGGTGTGGGTCCTAAAGACTGTCGGTTCTGCGCCACCCCATAGTCCTGTTTTCTTGCTGACTCAGGGATTGTAGAATCTGGTGAAACTGCAGATAGTGAAATGACCATTGCTCTCTTTTGTGTCACTGTGAACCACATACTCAGAGTTACTATTGAGCCAAGGACTGAGAGGCAACTTCACAGGATTCGAAATATATGGATAATACGTATCAAATTTATTTTTTTCCTTTAAAGCTCTAAGATCAAAATTACATGTTCATGTAATTAATTTAATTAACATAAATAGGTTATCCTTCCATGAAAATAATCAGCTTTTCATTTACTTATTTTTTGGTGAGGAAGATTTGCCCTGAGCTAACATCTGGGCTAATCTTCCTCTACATTGTACGTGGGTCGCCGCCACAGCATGGCTGACAAGTGGTGTAGGCCCACACTTGGGTTCCGAACCAATGAACCCGGGCCGCCAAAGCGGAGCACACTGAACTTAACCACCAGGCCATGGGGCCGGCCCCTCAACTTTTTATTTGAGGAAGATTACAGAATCATATTCTAAGTTATAATTCTCAAATGTGTTCAGGAAGTGAAGTACATGGAAATCATATGCTCCATGTGGAACAACAATGAAATAGCTACATTTTAAACTAAAAATGATTTTATGTCAAATTTTATCCTAACATACATAAATCTTCTATGAAAAGCAAATAGGTGCAAAGGGTTCATGAAAAATTTATAGAAAAAACCCTCAATATTGAAAATATTCTACCCATTTACATTTCCCCCTAAATTTAGAAAAGATTATAGTAATTCATTTTTAGCAGAATACCTCTCCTTCGGCATATGTAATCCTAGCGCTCCCTAGAAGCAGTGCTAACATTTCACTGACATTAAAAATAGGAGCATACATTGAAAATACATGATGGCACTACAATTAACAAAAACCAACAATACAGGATACATGTTAAACTCTTATTAGTATCCCTACCATGTTTGATTTAAATAAATCTAAATTTTAATAAATGTACTCCTTTGCTAAATTTATTCTAAAGATTTTTTCCAATTCTTTAGTTACATTTAAGAGGTAAGAAGCAATCTTCACACATGCATCAGGTTTAAAGCAGAAATTTATTCTGAGATGTACTTTGTCTTTCCCTCCAGTCCCTCCAGATTTCAATAATTTTGGAAACATTACAGCAGATAAAGTATATTAATCAAATATTGAGTTTATAACATATATAATTATTACAGCTTTAAAAAATTAAATTTTATATTAGATTTGGGATATCAATATTTCCTGTGCAAATTTTAGAAACAGAAATGAGCAGAGGGGCTGGCCCAGTGGCACAGTGGTTAAATGCACACGTTCCGCTTTGGCGGCCCGGGGTTCGCTGGTTTGGATCCCGGGTGCGGACATGGCACTGCTTGTCAAGCCATGCTGTGGCAGGCGTCCCACGTATAAAGTGGAGGAAGATGGGCACATATGTTAGCTCAGGGCCAGTCTTCCTCAGCAAAAAGAGGAGGACTGGCAGTAGTTAGTCCAGGGCTAATCTTCCTCAAAAAACAAAACAAAAAAAAAACCAAATGAGCAGAATTAATCATTTGGGGAAAAGGATTACGGACTATTTAAAATGAAGAACAATTAATCTCAAAATAAAGCAAGATGTAAGTCACAGTGAACAGCTTTTACATCCATGATTTCAACTGCTCCTAAGAACTAATGTGATGAAAGCAGATAAACAATCCTTACTTTATAGCCAAGAACAGATTCAGGAAAGGTCAACAATATTAACTGATTTAAGAAATATTTATTTACTGAGCATCTACTATGTGACTAAGTACTCTGCTAGGTGATGAGGGCACAGAAATGAACAAGCCAAAAAAAAAAGGTACCTTTCCACAGAGTTAAATAAAGTCTGGCCCAAGGTAACTAAACCATAACCACAAAAGTAAGGAAGCAAATGATTTCTACTTGGTTTGTCCTTTCATTTTTTTCTCTTGGACTTCAAGGTTAGGATGAACACTAAAGAAAGTTTCGTAGGGAGGGACAGGACAGGCACTTCAGAAAGAGAAAATCGCACGTGTGATACTTCCTAAGTAAAACGTGTGCTAGAAGTAGAAAGCATTTTTTTTCCTTTCTGATTGGAAATTAGGGTTGCTGTAAAAAAGATATATGTGTGGCTGGGGGGAGGGCGGGACACTGGCAAAGGATAAAACCTATAACCTGAATCAGAAGGCATCTGAAGAACATGACACAGCTATTAAGAGTGTAGGAAAAAAATTACCACTTGAACCAAGCAAAGCATGGACACCGTTGTGGTTCTGCCATGCACAAGTTCAGTTAACACAGTACTGAGACAAGCGAGAGCTGCCTGCACTTAAAACGATCATTAGGAATAACGATTCTAGTCTTGGCACTGAGGAGAGCAGACACAGACATAATGTATAGCACAGAATATTTACAGTCACACTTCATGCACCAATAAATAATGCATTCACTTCTCAAAATGCCAAAGCTAACGTGGGAGAGAAAATTTTCATCTATATTCAGGATTAAACTTTCTAATTTTAAATTACCAGACTTCAGGTGTAAATTTATTTCAGTTGAAAGGTTTGAGGAGATTATTAATTAACCTTCCAAAATTCTGGAGAGTATTTAAAAGATTATTTTAGCACGATAAAGACTCTTGCCATAGGTATAACAAAAATTATAGGCATAAATTTATTGAGCACCTACTGTGTGACAGCACTGTGCTGGGCGACTTACTATGTTATGTCTAATACGCTATATGTCATGTTTCAGTTTTCTCAATTTGTCTACCAATAACTCCCACATTGTTAATTTATAACTGTTATTTGAAATACAGCTCAGTTCACGTATTCCATAAAGTTGGTCCCAAAGACATTTCCTCATTGGAAGGGGGTGGGGGGAATCTAAATCCTACTGAATACTGAAGACTTGACTTCCTTGGTATTTGTGGTGTTATCTATGTGGTCTTTCAGAAATCCCCAAACTCGCGCAAAGTCAGGGACTCGAGATGCGATCAGCAATCCATCAGTCTCAAAGCCCGCGTCCGTGGGCGTCGTTTCTCGCCTTAAGGTCCTCTACAGCGACAACCGCCCATCTAGGCGTCAGTCACGGCCTGTTAACACCTTCACGCCGAGTCTCCAGCCCCGCCGGCCTCTGCGCTCTGCCCTACGGGCGCGAAGGGCGAGGGGCGGCGGGGCGCGGGAGGCCGAGGTGACAGCAGGTGAGAGGCAGCGCGGATGAGGAAGTGAGACGGGGACAGTATGGCTATTACTCATTCCGCTTTACCGCCCAGGCTGCTGGCAAGCGGAACTTGCCGCCCTGCTTTGGGTCCAGCTGAAGTTCTACCTAACTGAAGTCACTTCCCAGCCCGGGTCGCCGGGGGAAACCCGCGCGTCCGGGGAAGGGAAGGGCGTCAGGTAGCGCTCCCGTGACGTGCGTGGCCTCGCCGTTCCCGATCTCGCCCTGCCCTAATACTGGGACGCCCGGGGAGCCACACACGACCCTCTCCGGGGCCCCGGGGCGCAGCCCAACCTGAGGACGAGGGCGGACAGGTGGCTCCGGGCTCTCGGAGGGGCAGCTCTGAGGGCACAGGGTCCCAGGGCGAAGGAGCCAGACCCCACGCGCCCCAGGCGGCCGCGGCGGGTGTGGCCAGTTCAGAGGCGGAACGCCGCGAAGTCTTCCTACTTTACCTTTCTCCCTCCGGCGGCCTGTCGTCCCGCGGGCCACGTCCCCACAGTCTCCCAGTGCCCCCCTCCCTGTCCCCCGACACCTGAAGGGAACTTTTTCCTCTCCCCCCGGATTCAAACTCAGCTGCTTCTACGGTTGCCGCAAACCGTGCTCTCCCTAGCAACAAGGTTCCGGCCGTAGAGCGAGCGGCTCTAGGTGTAAGGAAGGTGATGTCGTAAAGCCGCGAGTGTCGTAAACCAGGTGCGGTGGGGAGGGGGGAGGGGTGGAGGCGGAGGGGTGGGGGGGAAGGGGGAGGGAGGGGGAGGAGGTGACTCGAGCATTTAGACACAAGCGAGAGGATCATGGCGGATGGCCCCAGGTGTAAGCGCAGAAAGCAGGCGAACCCGCGGCGCAATAACGGTGAGTGGCGGAGGGGACCGGGGAGCGGCGGAGTCAGGGGGAGCCGGGCAGCCGTGGCGCCCCCGGGGGTGAGGGGGGCGAGCCGGGCCGGGGGCGGCCGGGGCAGGGACGGGCAAAGTGGAGTGGGAAAGTAGAAAGTAGTGCTCCTGCCCCCCTCCGCTGCCGCCGCGGCCGGAGCCGCGCCGCGGCCGCTCGCTCTCCCTGAACCGTTATGTCTCTTACCTGGTCTCTCTCCGCCTAGCGGCTCCTGCCGCCCCTGCCGCCTCCCTGGACCGTTAGCCGCCGCCGCCGCCGCCGCATCCCCGGCGCAGGGCGGGCGGCCCGGACGCGGCCGGCCACTTTTCTGGTCTCGGGTGGAGCGGCTGTTGCTTCTTTTCGCACTTTTCCCCACTCTTTCGCCCTCGGCGCCTCCCCGCTCCCCCTCCTCCCCAGCCCGCTGCGGCCGGCTCCCCGGGCGGGCGCCGAGGCCCCGGAGCCGCGGAACTAACTTGTGCCCGGCGCTGACCGTGCAAAGTGGCTTCCGCGCGCCGCCGCCCCGGCCGGCCGGCGCCGTCGCTCGGGCCCCGCGCCTCGGGCCGGGCGGGCCGGCCGGGCTGCGAGCGCGCGGCGGCGGCGGGCGGGCGGGACGCGGCGGCCGTGGGCTGCGTGTCGTCCGTGCGCGCGTGTGCGCGGTGCGCGCCGCGGGCGGACGGGCTCGGCCGGCGGCGGTAAAGTTGTGACCGGCCGGCGAGGCGCGCTCGCGGACTGGGGATTAGCGGCGCGGAGGCGCGGGTCCCTCCGCGCCCCTCCTCCCCGCGCGCGGGTCCCGAGCCCCGGGCCCCCGGCCTGGGGCGCCGAGGCGAGCCCCGCGAGGAGGTCCCCGCGGTGCGGGAGCTGGCGCGGAGACGGGGCGGGAGCGGCCGGGGCCGTGTGGATGGCGGCGAGCTGGGCACGGCGGTGTGTGGAGTTACCTGGGCTCACAGACGGGGAAGCACCACCGACAGAGCCCCTCCCAGGGGAAGACCCCGTCTCCGCGCCGGGCTGGGGTTCTGTGCCTACGCCTCTCTTTCGGTTTTGGGGAAGTTGTTACCTGGGCCGGACGCTCGGAGCGCTGAAGCCGGATAATGGAGCTTGGATGGCGCTCTCGGTCTCGGGTGGGAGGAGGGTGGGGGAGGGGGCGGACGGACCGACGGACGCGCGGGTCCGCTGCTCGCGCCGCAGCTGCGGTGTTTATTGATTTGTGCTGATGTGCCGGGGACATGCACACCCCTCTGCCTGGCGTGAGAGTTAAAAAAAAAGAAAAAATAAGAGAGAGCGCGAGAGAGCGAGACCCGAACATGTGGTTGTTGTTGCACAGTCGCCTTTTCCAGTTTGGAGAGACGTTGTAAGTTGATTGTATTTCTGCTTATCTCCGGGGCGATTCTGTGCTTTCTCTCTCTCTTGTTCAGCAGTGAAATGTCTGCTGATTGTTATTGTCTGGACAGTTCCTGTGGCGAGAGGGGCGAGACTTCTCCGCCCGGGGGCGGCGGGAGCGCGGGGAGAGGCCCCCGCCCGGCCGGCCGGGTACCTGTTTGTATAATAATGGGCGGCAACGGCCCTGCCGCTGGCTGCAGCGAGGCTATATAAGGAATTACGCGTACATTTCGGACCAAGGGGCTCCTTTTGGTTCCTGCGTTCTTTAAAAAACGAGGTTTTAAGAGTAGGGCAATGAATGCGCCTATAGTGGGATGGCTGCATCTTCCAGAAAATGAGGAAATGTGTGTTTAAGTAAAAACTCGCGCGCGCTCCCCCCGCCCCACCCCCTGTTCCCGGGTTCCCATTCTCCCTCCCCTCTGGGATGCGCAACGCGAGGTTTTGTAACCTTTCCTGGCAATTTTAGATTTTGTGTGGGATTTCCTGTCTAGAAGCAGATACGAAGATTTTAAGCTGTTTCAAGATGTTTCCTTCCAGTCGTAAACATATTTTTAATATATTTGAGCCGACATTAAAATCACTGTTTTCATGAATGATTTTAGATATTCGAATAAACATCTTCATTTTAAAGATGTCACTTAGTTATGATTGATAACTAATATTTGGTATTCTCATTGTGGAGAGATGACTTGTTACAGCAAGGAGCGGAGCATAGGCTATTGCAATTTTAATTTCCTGTTTTAGCGTCAAATAGTGTGTATTCTATATTGAGCTGTTGCCGCCGTTGCTGATGTGGCTTTATGAAAGGTAAGTTGGTTCAGAAAGGGCTTTTCGCCTTTTACCTTATTCAAAATGTTCATAGCCAGAGAAAGGGGCTTTTCTTGTTGCTGACGACATGTGTATGACATGTGAGTCTGAACCACCCAGCGTCTGTGCAGCTGCTGTAAACATGTTTACCTGAACAGGAAAGAATGGATTTTTCTCCTAAAGATCCTGTGATATGAATATTATACTCATAAGGCATATCAACAGATGACTTAAGGGGAAAACAGCTATCCTGAAAGGTACTTGAAATCAACAGGAAAAAGAGGTTCTCGATCGCTGCAGCAAATGGCAACTTGTGCAGGTAGAAAAAAGATGGTGTTTAGTTTTCTCCTGCATGTATGTCAGCCCCCTCCTGTCTGCTGCTTTCATTCTCAAGGGAGGGATTTATTTACCACGCTTGCTGTCAGTGTTTTTCCTTTGTGTTTAATATTAGAAAAACAGATTTGGGGCTGTTTAGCACAAAATGTCTTGTCTGCAGTATGCATTACTCTCAGAAAACAAAAGGTGTTTAAGATAGCACGGCACTACTACAGGTATCTTCCATTTTCATCACTTTTGGCTCTCTCCTTGTATTTCTTTTTGTTCTCAAATGCATTTCATCCATTGCTGATGATTACAGCGTTGCTATTTGATTAAGCCTTATAATTTGCAGATTAAAAATGAAGTTATATGCCATTGTGTTGTGAAACCTCAGGGAAGGTCCTGGTTAATATTTCTTAGCAACGCAATCATGTTTAAGTTGCAGTTTTTTGGAGAGAATTGCTTGGAAAAAAATGTTAACTCTTAAATCTTTTAAATGAAGGAATAAATGATGTGAACAGTGGGAGATAGTCATAGAGATACTTTATGCTGTTATTTGTATGCAAATCATTTTTTTGTTCATTTTAACATGATATGCAGATTTTACTGCTAAGCCTCCAGTAAAATATTTTAATTTCCTTTCTGGAATATATCTGCAGAGTAGGATATTAATGGGAGAATCAAGTAAAGTAACTTGACAGGGGTAAACCAATTGAGTAACGTTTGGCCAAAGCATCAAACCTTATGTAGTAACTTTATGGTAATGTTAGTCATCTGTAAAGGAGTGGCATTTGAATTGCTGAAATCAATTTTTACCATTTATAATGTAATGCTTTGTTTGTTGTATTTTAAAAATCTTCTCATTTTCCACATCTATTCTCTGTGTGGTTGTCTTATGTATTTATTTTTTTGGAGACATGTATTCTATCTGCTAAAGACCACATGCTGATTAATTCACTTTAGATGGAATAGTAGGTACATATCTTTCTGTCATTTGCACCGTTTACGCTTGCTGTCTTTGGAAACCACCAGTAGAGGATGCTAACAAAAGTGATTACTGGTGTAGTAGTACATTAAGTTGCTCTGTCTCCTGTTGATTGGGACCTCTGTGTTGATAGGGACCTTCAGTATAATTCTCAGTCTTACTGTTATTTAAAACTAGCCCCGGGTAAATTAGGCATTAGTATTTTCTAGTATGCTAAAACTGGAAAGAAGTGGGAATGTTTTAACTTGAACAATTTTATTAATTTGAGCTTTTTAAATATTGACATTGAGATTGCTATCAATTTGGTCTCACTTTAGACGAGTTGTATTATGGCTTTTTAACAAAAAGTTTTGTTTTATGTTGTTAGGTTTGGAGAAGAATGTATAATGATTGGCCCACATTTATTTTGCATATTTACTATACTTTTTAACCTCCTTTTTTATTCATAGTAAGATCTCTGAAAATACATGTTTTTAGATGTTAAAAGATGTAAATATGGTAAGAAACACTGCAGTTAATTGATTGGTATTAGTGTAATTATTTTCCCATAACTTATGCAGACTTAAAGTATACATGAGCTGACAGACTACGCTAAAGAAAATGTTAACCAGCAGTCACTCACATGTTAGTGATTTTTAGATTTTATCTTTTCCTTCTCCTTCTAGTTAAGAATCAGGATCAGCTAGTGTGTAAATTTTAAATTTAGAATTGTAAATTAAGAAATGTAAGTTTGTTTTGAGGCTTTAAATGCAGTGAAAAATTCTCTATAGTTGGTTAATTATTGTTTGCTTGTATTCAAAGAACTCTTAGTTTTCAACAAACTGTAAATTGATATAACTTTTACACATAAATAATTGCATGAAACTCAATGAATTCAGTTGTTTCTTTTTGGTTTATGCCCATATAATTAAGTTAATATCACTGTAAACTTTTGGAAGCCTTTCATTGGTCAAATGTTAGAAGTATTTATTTCCCTAATCATTTTTAGTGGTGTTTCTCTAAATGCCCCAATACCAGTACCATAATGCAATAGTAATACTGCTTATCTTGAACTAGGTAGGAAATACCTGAATTATCAGGTAAGCTTGTGTGAATTTCTCATTTTAGGATGTCCTCTGTGTGTGTGAGTGTGTGTGTGTGTGTGTAAATATAGTTTTACGTTTCCTGACAGATGTTTCTTGAATTTGATGTTCTCCTAATTCCTAGAGCTCAGTAGTGAATAGGTGTGATTCACTTAGTTTTTTATGAGCTGAGGAACTTTACCACACAGCCATGACATATATAATTGTAGCATGGAGCAAAACTTAAAATATCTTATAAATTGAAAGCATCAATCGCTTGCTAAGATGACCCTGATATAAAAGCATATGAAATATTTGGTTAGTACTTTTTTCTTTCTTTCTCTAGTATCCAGTATTTCCCTATGTTTACAGTTTTAGTAGTTTTGAAGCATGTGGTGAGAAAGTTCTGTCAAATTAGAAATGATATTTTTAAAATAACAGAATAATTATTTCTCATAGTTGTGTTTTTATTTTTTCCCCCGTTTTGCTTTCTCCTGTAAAAATCACTTCTAAGCATGTGATTAGAGCCAGATGTAAACACAGATGCAATATCATGTGGAATTACATTGTTAGCTACTCTTAACTACCTGTATTGAATTGCAGTACAGGAGAAGAAAAATCATGTAGATGTTGGAAAAAGACGTACATTAGTGTACAAAAGTGCAGTAGGAGGTTAGAGGACTTGAGGAAATTGTAGAAATAGGATTTAGGGTTGAAAAAGGTTCCTCAATCTTGGAAGCTTGGTCACTAATTTATGGGGAAATGTATGTGCATTTCTAATAGAGATATAAGGTAAAATAAAAGTTCGTTGTTGAAAGAAAATTTTAAAAAATTTAAAGTAGAAAAGTGTCCTGATTAGGAAATATAATAAAATGGTTTTTAAAAAGGCTACATGTTGTACATATTACTAGCTAAATAATCATTGAACTAGCTGTAAGTTAAAAGAAAATAAATAGAGATAGACATAGTAGAAAAAGTTTTGTGGCATCCCCAGTTAAAATTAAATCTGATCTATTATACAGGCATTGCTATAGGAAATAACCTTTCCTTTGGATGGAAATCCAAAGTTTTGAAAATTATATTCCTAAAGGAAGCATTCTTAGCACATCAATTTTATCAAATAAAAAATTTTATTATAGTGTGATCATGGCTAAATTTTAACCTGGATGCAGGTGGGTTATGCTGCTTTTTAACCCGAAACTGGCTTGCTTGAAAATATGGCAATGTCCTACCAACTTTGCTACTTAGCTAGCAAAACGCTCTCTAATAGGTAAAATTTGCTTTAAGATGGTTTTCAGAGAAAAAAATTTAATGTTTCCAGTTCACTTCATTAATTTTGTTAAAATGTGTTTTGGAGAGGCTGGCCCCGTGGCCGAGTGGTTAAGTTCGTGTGCTCCGCTGCAGGCGGCCCAGTGTTTTGTTGGTTCGAATCCTGGGCGCGGACATGACACTGCTCATCAAACCACGCTGAGGCAGCGTCCCACATGCCACAACTGGAAGGACCCACAACGAAGAATATACAACTATGTACTGGGGGGTTTTGTGGAGAAAAAAGGAAAAAATAAAATCTTTAAAAAAAAATGTGTTTTGGAGTACATCAGTTTAGGTGTAGATAAATTGAAAGATTCTGAAAGGAAAAGCAAAAAAAGCTGAGTTCAAGTCTATACTTGTATTATAGCTATGAAATTTTCTTGATTTTTCACTCTCTAAGAAGTTATTTCCCTCTCATTTTTTCTTCAA
Source organism: Equus caballus (assembly GCF_041296265.1). Taxonomy (NCBI): domain Eukaryota; kingdom Metazoa; phylum Chordata; class Mammalia; order Perissodactyla; family Equidae; genus Equus; species Equus caballus. Next base: position 17,866,110 of record NC_091712.1, on the reverse strand, counting down.
ACATCATCCTGTTGTTTAATACATGTCCTCTATATTCATCAGGATTACGTTTGTCCGTTCATATACACATTTCTCTTCATAATCAACTTTATGTATTTACTGAGACTTGATATGTGGAGTTTGAGGTCTAAACTGTGGCTCTTGGTAGAAGACCTTATAGTATGGCAACCTGAGAAAACCTTCATCATCTCTTTTGCAGTAACAGCGACATCTGTGCTGGAATTAGTAGTAACGGATGTTTTGTGACCTCTTAATTCCCAATCACCCCCTCACCCCTCCCCCATCCATATTTAAAATGAAATGTGAATGGAAGATAAATATGGGAATGATGTCAATTTCTCATGTTTATTGTTGCATTCTAAGAATATTAAAAGTCCTCTATTTTTAAAAAAATATTCTAATTTCGATTTTTTTAGTATTTTAAATATTGTAATTTCAGTTTTTTAGATATTTTAAATATTCTGATTTCAATTTTTTTATAAATGGCAGCAGCAGCATTCTTTAGATATCTCAGTTACTACACATGTTCACCAATGTAGAATATTCTAACTTCCCTCATTCTTAAGGTGTTTATATCCATTTAATCCACAGTTCTAATTGAATGTTTTTTTTGTCAAGTGTTGAGTGTGACTAGTTTGTTTATTAAACAACTCTTCATTCTCTTGGAGTATTACATTTTGAATATGGAAGGGACTTTTAGAGAGAATTTTTTATCTGAAAACTGATACAGATAAGCTGAAATTTAGGGTGTTCAAGTAGCAGCGCTGCAAGAGACTTTAGCATGTGTTTGGGAAGGGGTGATAGTGACATGTGGAATAGCATACGGCAAAATCCTTCCAGGAGTGGCTTTCTGAACCTGGGCTTACAGTAACCTTACTCTGCCTGACAGACTTGAAAAAGCTATGAAAATCACCGTATCTCTTTAATGTTTTCTCCTTTCTACTCCAAAAAACTGAGTTACTGTTCACTCCTCTTGCTACATCACTTTTCTAAATCTCTTTTGATACTCTTGTTTTTTACTTTTTTGGGGGTGGAGAGGAGGGAGGGAATAATTTCATATGAATAAATATTAATTAAGAAAAAAATGAAATAATTTTGGAGCTGCAGGGATTTGTGAGAATGATTCAAATCCATTTGTGCAGTTAAGCAACCAGATTCAAAGAGGTAAAAGGACTTTGCCAAGTCCCTGTGACTGTTAGCTTGGACTAGGTTACAGCTTTTCAGGTTTGTGGCTCAGTATTCCTTTCAGTAGAGCATGTTGAGCATATTTATCTATGATGGTAACAAGTAAGAACTGTATGTTATAAATTTTCAAATTTATCATAGTTAAAACCAAAACGTATTGTGTAGAATGCCATCATCTCAGAAAAAGGGATTTCTAATCTATTTGCATAAATCTTTCAAATTTAATAATTGATGTGACTGTATCACTTAAAACATTTCAGATGCAATGTTTAGATTCAGTTTAGTGTGCTTAGAGGCGGACTCTCATTATTTGGATTGTAATTTTTCCTCTTCATTCCCAATCTCAACTCCCATTCACTCTGTCCTTCCTAACCCTGACTTGCACCCAATCTAATGTGTTTTATATATGTAATTGGTCATATCTCTAACCTTGTAAAATTATGTAGTTTTTTTGTGTTTTGCATCTACATAATTGCTATTTTGCTATATATTTTACTTCACTCAGCATTGCTTGGAATCTGTTCATGTTGCTGTATGTACATATAGTTCATTGCTTCTAACCGTGCAGTATTTCATGGTTTGCATCTAGCACAGATTACTTATCACTTCCCCTAATGATGGATACCCAGGTTGACTCCAACTCTTGGGTACAAATAATTATGTAATAAACATCTTCCTACATGTTGCGTGGCTGTGGAAGACTTTCTCTGGGGACGTGTATCCAGGCATGATGTTGCTGAGTTATAGGTTAGTCACATATTTAATATCACTAAATTCTGCCAGATTATTTCTAAAGTGGCTACACCAATTTTTACACTCGCCAGCCTATAAAAATGCTGTTTTCTCACGTTTCTGCCAGCTTTTTGTATCATACAACATCCTGCATTTTGCTAATTTGATAGTTGTTAAGTAGAATCTCATGGTTGCTTTAATATATGCTTTTCTGTTTACCAAAGAGGTTGATCCTTTCTTCATATCCTTGCTAGCCGTTTGGGTTTCCCTTTCCATGTCTGGCCTGTTCATATCCTCTGCCTTTCTTTTTGGTTGGTTTTCCACTTCTTGTTGATCTCCCAGAGTTCCTTGTGTATTTGAGATGGTAAACCGTTTGTGGTTTTAGACATGGCAAGTATTTCCCCAATGTGTCAATCATCTGTTGACTTTGACTGTGGTACAGGAATTCTTAATTTTAATGTATTTAAATCTGTCGAATTTTTGACTTCGTGGGTACTAAGAAGTCCTTCCTAATTCATAAATTGCAAGATATTTTCCTAGATTTTCTTCTAATAGTTTTGTAATTTTACCTTTCATGTTGAGGTCTTTAATGCATCCGGGGTTCACCTGTTGAATATAGCATTTCTTTCTTAAGAGGAGCAAACATAGTGGTTAAGAGTTGGGATTGATCCTGTAATTTACTAGCTGAGTCACGTTGGCCAAGCTACTTAGTTTCCCTATGATTGAATTTCCCCATATGTAAAATGGGGATGATAATCTTAGAGTTGAGAAGGTTAAATGAGACATATGAAGCATTGTGCCTAGTACATGTTTTAAGTATTCAAGAAATGTTTATTTAACATTTTACTTATATTATTAGATTATTTGTTTTAAATACATTTTGCATCGACTGACAATTTCTTATTCTCTTGTCCAGTATTAACTCTAGCTAATATAACTGCCATTTAAAAGGATGTTATTATAAAAATATACATTGAAGCTTCATCTTAGTGCTATTTGTCACATGCCTTTTAGCTTGAGGAAGGCTGTCTTGGACTCTTTTTAAGGGGCAATATACAGTATTGAGAGAGATGTCGCTAGATTACTTTTATTTATAATATTGACAGAGACTTCAAGGATAATGTCCTAGACTGTTATTCTATTGGATAAAACAACCCAAGCCCAAGAAAGCTAAACTTTATATTCTATATTTGAATAGGCTAAGGAGTGTGGAGTCCATAGCTTTTCATACACTCATTTGGTTTGTAATGTATTTAAGAAGATGGTTGTATTATTATGTTCTTAGGGTACAGATTAGGGCAATCCTAAGACAAAAGTTAAAATCATACCCTGTTCTCTGTGTGTGTGTGTTTTAATAAACTCTATTGAGGTGTAATTTGCATAGACCATTATGTGTGTACATTTCAGTGTGTTTTGATATACACCTGTTTAACCACCACCACAACATCAAGATATAGAACATTTCCGTCATCCCGAAAAAGTTCCCTTGTAGCTCATCTCAGTCATTCCTCCCCACCTCTGGCCCAAGCAACCAGTGATCTGTTTTTGATCACTAGAGATTAGATTTACTGTTCTGTACTCTTTTTGTCTGCCTTCTTCAGCATAATGTTTTTAAGATTTATTCATCTTACTGCATGCATCAGTAGTTCATTCCTTTTATATTGCTGAGTAGTATTCCATTGCATGAATATATCACAATTTGTTTATCCATTCTCCTACAATGGACTTACTATTTGGGTTTCTGATTCTTTGCTATAGAATAAAGCTTCTGTGAACACACATACAAATTTTTGTGTGGATATATGAGTACATTTCTTTTGAGTAAATACTCAGGATTAGAATTGCTGGGTGATATCAAAAGTGTATGTTTAACTTTGTAAGAAACTGCTAAACTGGTTTCTAAAGTGCTTGTAAAATTTTACATTTCTACCAGCAATGTATGAAAGTTCTAGTTGCTCCAATCATTGTAAACATTTCTCCATATTTTTAATTTTAGCTATGCCAGTAGGTATATGGTAGTATTCTTTTGGTTTTAATTTGGATTTCATGGATACCGATGTGTTTGAGTATCTCTTGATGTACTTATTGGCTATTTGTATATTTTGTTTTATGAAATGTCTATTCTGGTCATTTGTCCATTTTTAATTGGGTTGCTTGTCTTTTTATTTTTGAGTTGTAAGAGTTCTTTATATGTGCTGGATCCAAGTTCTTTGTTGGATATAGATATTGAAATGTTTTTCTCCCTTTCTCTGGCTTGTCTTTTACGTTTCTTAATGATAGCTTTGAAGTGCAAAAGTTTTCAATTTTGATGATGTCTAATTTATAATTTTATTCTTTTAGGCTTTGTGCTTTTTGTGTTGTAAGAAATCTTTGCCCACTCCAAGAAGATTTGCGTCTATGGGAATTTTTTTAGAAGTTTATAGCTTTAACATTTAGGTCTATGATGCATTTCAGGTTAATTTTTTTCTGTACTCTGTTTTGATCGTCTGCAAGCCTGCTGAGGTAGCCTTGAGTAGTTTGCAAGAGACAAAAACTTGATCCTACTCATCAAAATTCAGTATGAGGATTTCTATTTGAGTTTTTAAAAAATATTTTTTAGGACCCAGTTATGAACCAAACCTCAAGATTGTAAAGGAACACAAATCATACTTTCCTAGTTTCATACATTTTTTAACTGAGAGCAATTGCATTGTGCCTAGTCAATGTTTTCAAAATTTTCCATGTCCTTGACACATTTTTAATTCACAGAGACATACTTCAGTAAGGCTAAAGTTTCAGAGAAAGAGACCCAAAGAGCGGCCAGAGTTAAGCAGAATATGGATGTTATTCTTATGGTCTCTTATTTCCTACCTGGTTTTAATGAGTTTAGCACTATACCAATTCTTTTTCACTTTCCATAGGTTTTATCTTTACATGGGGAATTTGCTTAAACCTACCATTTATCTTGAGTTCATTAAAGGACATAATTTTATCCTTTTGATATGAAAATTTCTTTAGCTGACTCTTCCTCGCATGAGGATTCCACCCTGCTGTTCAGCTGAAGCTGCAGTGATAAAGGTCTCCAGTGACCTCCAATTCCCATGAACCTTTCTTAGGTTTTAGCCGATTTGGCTTCCCTGTATTTGATATTGTTGAATCTCCTGGACAAGTTTGCTTCCTTAGGTTACATATTATTACTGTTTTCTTATTTTCTCATCTGTTCCCATTCTTCTTTTGTAGAGCCTCTTTCTCTTTGGCATTACCCAGGGCTGCTTCTCTTCCCACTCAGTATGCTCTGTCTAGAAGTCTGACTCAACCCAACTCTCTTAGTTTTAGTTCTCACCTTATGCTGATGTTTTCAAAATTTTTGCCTCTTGCCCAGAACTAGACTGAGCTCCTAATATGTAGATACAGTTCTCTGTGCAACTTCTCCACCTATATATTGCACAGGATTCTCAAACTTCAGGTGTCTAAGGTTGAACTACTTCCATTTCCCACCTAGGTGTTGCTTCTGTGTTTGCGATCTTGTTAGTGCCACCACCAATGTCTTACACTCCCAAGTTAAAACCTAGGGTTAACTTCCCCTCTCATAACCTGATGATCCCCAAATCTGTCAATTCTATATCCTGAGTATCTGTCAAATCAGACTTTTCCTCTTCATTTCTATTCCTGTTGCCTTAGGATCCTCCTTTTTCACTCAGACTCTTACACTAGCCTGTTGTTTCTCCTCACTCTTCTCTATCATGCAGACTGCTGCCAAAATTATCTTTGTAAGACAGAGTCTGGGCCGGCCCCGTGGCATGGTGGTTAAGTTCACGCACTCCGTTTCAGCGGCCCGGGGTTCGCGGATTTGTGTTCCAGGCATGGACCCAGCACTGCTCATCAGGCCACGCTGTGGTGGCATCCCACATAAAGTGTAGGAAGATTGGCACACATGTGAGCTCACTGACAGTCTTACACACACACACACACACACACAAGTCTGATTCAGTTATTCTGCCGATTAAATTCTTCCCTGGATTTTAAAAAATTTACTGGATAAGTTAAACTTTACTGCATAAGACCAGGATCCCCAGCATGACATACAGGCCCGGATGCATGATCCTGCACTTGCTCCTTCTTCCACCGTAGTGCTGGCCACCCTTCACCTCCTGCCTGCTGCCTATGCGTTCCTGTCGCTGCAAACTGCTTTCCCCCCATACCTTTGAATATACTTTTGTTCCCTGTACCTGAAATATGCTTCCTTTCCTGCTACTCTATACTTTCTGGTATATTTTCAAAGGTGGACAAGAATTCATCTCAGATATTTCTTTTTCCAAAATGCTTTCCCTAATCCCTTTCCTATTTGTCAGAGAGAGTAATTATCTTCTCTTCTGTTACACCTGTGAATTTGTCTTTTCTGTTCTGTTGTGCTTGTTCTCCTGTATGTTTGTTCGTATGTTATCTTCCCTACCTGACAATGGTTTCCTTCAGAACGGAGACTGTCCTACTCATCTTGGTACGCCAGTAGGTGGTGGTAGTCGTTGTAGTAATAGCACGGCACTTGTAGCACCTACTGAGTTTCTGTTACTTACTGTATGCCACGTACTTTTCTAAATGCTTTACATTTATTAGCTCATTTGATTCTCACAATAATCCTGTTACTGTTTTTAGACCCTTTTTACAGATGAGGAAACAGGCAAAGAGAGATTAAGTAATTTACCCAAGGTCGCACAGCTTATAAGCAGTAGAACAGGAATTTGAATCCATTTAGTCTGGCTTGAGATCTGTGCTCCTAGCCACTGCCCTTTATTGCTTCTCAGCACCCCTGGCACATAGTGGGTATTCAGTCCTTAACTGAATGAATGATTAATCCTGAGAGAAGAATTTTGCTGCTCTGCTTCCCTCTGCCACGGAGGTTATTTGAAAGACTTAGTAAGATGTACTTAGGCTTTGTTTCCTTATACTTCATGAATATTTAAAAGCATATACATCTGAGTTGGTTATATATTATTTGTAAATTGAGAGTTTTTTCAGTTCGTGTTTCTTAGATTGGTGATTTTTTAAGTTAAAATATTACTTCCTTTAACTTTTCCCCATATAAGGTAACTTACATCAAATAAAGCACTCTCCTCTTACCTTGGCATAAATTAGTGTTATGCCAGTCACCTTGGTTAATGCTTCATCTTGTTGATTTTTACCTACATACTTTACCGCTCTCATTTTGTTATGGCTAAAGAAAAAGTGTTTAGTTACTTTGAAGTTGATTTCATATACATTTATTTACTTAATTTATCTTTTTCACATCCTAAAAATTGTATGTGTCACTGGACTAACTCCCATGTAATTCTTATTTTTAAGATGGTATTTTTCTATCTGACTTTTCTGTTTCTTTTTATCACCTGTTCCTTTAAAATCTATTATAACTAACTTGTCTTATTTTTGTTTTTATAGGTCTCACTTTTTTATACTCCATTTAGCTCTGTGTCTGGCTTGAACATTCTAGATACTGATGCCTAATTCCTTCTGATCTGCTATCCTTAGATGCATTTATAGAAAGAGCATTCATTGATCTGGGAGATAGAAGTCTTAGATTCTAATATTAAACCTGCCTTTAACTGGCCTATGAAATTGGGGAAATAATTCCATTTATTTGGGTCTAAGTTTGTTCATCTGTAGAATGACTATGATGGATTACTGTGTACTAGGCGATGAGACTCTGAAGATGAAAGATTTAGTTAGCATCTTGCCCTAAAGAGCTTATAGAATAGTAGGGAAGAAAAAATAGGAAAACAAACCTTTAGAATATAGTTAGGTAACTGATGTGATATTCTGTCCTACATATATAGAGGTTGTGGCCAAGTCTTAAAGGATTTGTGTGGGTTATCTTAGTAAAGATGTGGAAAATAATATGCCAGACAGGGGAGTTGCGTGTGAAAAGCATGAGACATGCATACACACGTTGTGGGACCTCCAGGTCACGTTTGGTGCAACTCTGTAGGGTGAGTGGAGGAATGGCTAGAGTTGAGGCTGGAGAATTAGGTAGGAAGCAAATGAAAAACAATTTATATTGCCATGTTTGGATTTTATCTTGGAAGTAGTGGAGAATTAGCAAAGGTCTTGCAGCAGGTAGTGACATATTTATGTCATTCATCATTTTATCTTCTTTACATATTAAATGTTAAATGATTAAAAATTCAAGAATATGTATGCTTGCTTTACTAGTAGTGGGAAAAGCTATAAAAGTAAAAGCTGATTTGTCCTGCTTTCCTGAGTTTTAGCTCATATAAACTCTAATGCTGGTAGATTAACATAATAATTGCTCTAAAATGGTGCTGTCACGACTACTGCTTCTGCTATCATCATCAATGTCAGTAAACGGCTTACTTTACTAGAAGGAGAAGTGCCCTTGGTTAGAGTTGGTTGCTAAAATCTATGCATCAAGTTGGCTGTGTATTTCTGAGCTCTGCACTATCATGAGAAACTGTATTTTTATTTTTTCTTCAAATCAATAAATCACAACCCATACAAATGTGTTTTGGACTTATAGTCCTATGGAGTAATGGTTTTACTGCCATTGATTATGGTTCTCCAAAGGTGTAAAATCCTCTGTGTTTATTGCTACTAGATAATTTTCCAGATTGTTTCTGGCACTTATTAATGGTTCTGTGTAGAGCTCCATCTTGTGAACCTGTCATGTGTGCTTTGATAGCAGTTCTCTACCAGCGATATTTCATAAAGTACAATTAGATGGTCCTTGCCATTCTTTCAGCTGGCCTGATCCAGTCCCTGCTTGCCTGTGATAAATGAGGCTAATAAGTGAGCTGGCTATTTTATTGTCTACATTGAAAGAACTAGGCATCTCTAAAACTTTCAGCTTCTAAATAAAATAAAACTTTATTTACCTGAATGTTCCTCATTCAAAATAGCTGTAGGCCTGGTATATGTGTTTCTTATCGAACAAAAAAAATTCAAGCTTTTTTTGAAAGTTACGCTGTATGCTACAAGATAGATTAAAACTATTGCCTTTTTTAGACCAAGTGCTGGGGAAACACACTTTATCATGTTTCAACTGCTAAGTTAATGATTCTTATGTAAAAAAATAGCCTTATTTGTATATCAGATTTCTAAATATTTCACGTGACCTAATTTATATGTTAATTAAGGGGCTTTTGTGCTGTTTGTGTTATATGCTGTTTGTTTTTTAATCAGAACTTCAAAACTTAACTAACCTCATTTTACTAGTATTCATTTATACCTTATTAAAAGCTTAACTTGCCTTATGTACCACATATGACAACGGTAAAACTTAATTTTTATAAAATGCTATAGACTTTTAACTTTTATCATGTTAGATTAATTTTTTGATGGGGTGCATCCTCATCTTTTTTTTTCCATAATAGATAGGTATGCGGTTTTACTGTACCAACTTAAAAAATAGTTTAGGGCTGTAAGGCAGATCTGACAATCCATTCTTTGACTTTGAATATATGATTCAGCATATGGGGACAGAGGCAAGGTGTTAGCTGTTTGAAGGTTTCACAGCCACACTAACCCCCATCTTGCTCATGTTCACCTGAGTTGTAAAGAGCCTGGGGATTGCCCTTTGTCCTTACTGTGTTTGGTTGAGTCAGCAGTCAGGTAACAGTAGTGGTCCTACTTCCACTATTATGTTCTCTGAGTTTCTGGTCACCATAGTCTCACAGATGAGGAAAGCGGTTGCAGATGGAAGATCTAAGATGTAAGAAGGATAAGAACACAGGAAATGGTAAATATAGGTAGGTACAGACAAACACTGTACAAAGCTTAGAAGGAGGGTAAAATTATTGATTACCTATAGACTTTGGTAAGTTATGTATTCATGTTAAAATTTCTGAGATAAGGAATAAAAATCTAGAAATAGTGTGTATATCTTCCAAACTACTAGAGAGGGAAATAGAATGAGAAAAAATAATCTAAATAAAACACAAGGAAGGGGGCTGGCCTGGTGTTGTAGTGGTTAAATTTGTGCGCTCTGCTTGGGCGGCCTGGGGTTCACCAGTTCGGATCACAAGTGCCGACCTATGCACTGCTTCTGAGGCCATGCTATGGCAGGGGTCCCACAGATAAAGTAGAGGAAGATGGGCACAGATTGTTAGCTCAGGGCCAATCTTCCTCAAAAAAAAAAAAAACAGACAAGGAAAGAGAAGAAAAACATAGAAAATAGATGATTAGTAGAAAGCACAAAATAAGATAGTAGTGATAAATGCAGCTATATTAGTAATTACAGTGTATATAAATTGACAAAATGCCCCAGTTAACAGAAGCTGTCAGATTGGATAAAATAATAAAATCTAGTTACATGCTCTTTACAAGAAATATAGCTTTAAAAAGATATAGAAAACTTGAAAATAAAAAGAGTGAAAAAAGATATGCCTGATAATACTTACTAAAGAAAGATTGTGTTGTGTGGCTATATTGACATCATGTAAAGTTGACTTTGGGGGGGGGAAAACTATCCTAAAGAGTGAGGGTCACTAAATAATGATAAAATAGTAGAAGGAATGATAATTTTAAATTGGTATGTACTTGATAATATACTTTCAAAATATAGTATTCAGAAAATAGATAAGACCACAGAAGAAATAGGCAAATCTATCAGCATTGTGAGTTATTTAAAATAATCTTTCCTAATAAATGTTGCTGCAAGCAGAGAAAAATCAACAAAAATATAGAAGATTTTAGTAACAGCATTTACAAGCTTGCTGTACTGGACAGTTATGGAACACTACATCTCAGAATTCTTTTAAAAATTCTTTAAAAAATTCTTTTAAAGCACACAAGGAACATTTACAAAATTCGGTAACATTCTGGTCTGATACAGCCAGCTCTAACAAATTTCAGTGGACTGGTATCATGTTACATTCTCTGTTTACAGTGTCATTAACTCTAAGCAATACCATAATTTCCCTATATGTTTGGAAATTAAGATGTATTATTTACAAATAATTTGTGGGTCAGAGGAAAACTTGTAAGGTATATGAGAAAATATTTATAATTTAACAATAAAATACTGTAAATTGGAACTTGTGTGATATAGCTAAAGTGATACTTTATGGAAATTTATAGACCTTAATACTTACATTACGGGAATAAATGCTGAAAAATAATAATTGCATTCTTAAGAATTAAAATAAAAATAAAAGAATGCTCCACCAATTAAAGTAAAAAGGAAATAAAAATAAATTAATGAAATATAAAACAAAGGTAAATCAGAGAGGAAACAATACAGCTAAGAATATATTATTTAAAAAGATTAATAAAATTGAAAACTGCTGACAAGATTAATCAAGGGAAAAGAGAAGTCACAAAGCAGTATCTGGAATGAAAAAGGGGATGTTACTACACATGTTTCAGGAATGGTTATCTTTATGCTAATATAGTTGAAAGCTTACATCAAATGAACAAAGTCCTAGAAAAATACAGCTCTTATTGGTTTGAGAAAGAATGGATAATTGATTAGTCTTAAAATATAAAGGAAAAATATTCTCACAAAGAAAACTAACAGCTCCACACAGATTGCTAGCAAGTTCTACAAAGCATCCAAGGGATAATAGCAAGATAGTCATTAAGGAAACTTGATCTATAGTGGCAGTAGGATTGCCAGTTAGTGGAGACAGGATGCCTCTTTCAGTAGTTAGGGTAGTTGGTTAATTAAATGGAAAAAATTGAGTTGAACCACTACCTCATGTTATTTAGAGAAATCAGGCTGGATTATAGATCTGAATCTACAGGTAAGGGAAGGGTATAGTTAAGGTAAAACTATAACAATTTCTAAAGAAATAGAGTAGAATGTTTTCATGACTAAATAAGATAAAAATACATAAAACATAGAGCAACAGATTGGCAAATATGACTATATCAAAATTAATAATTTCTTTTTGCCAGTAGATACCATAAAGACAGTGGGGATTAGTATTCAGCACGTATAAAGATCTGCCACACAGTGAAATAAAGACAAACAACAGAAAACTGGGCAAAGATCTTGAATATGCTCTTCATAAAAGAATAAAATTTTTTGGCCAATAAGCGTAATATAAGATATTCAGCCTCATGAGTAATCAGGGAAATGCGTATTAAAACCACAATGAGAAGACATTTTGCACCTCCTAGATTTCAAAAATTAAGAGCCAAATGGTGTTGCTGTTTGTGTGAATATGGAGTAGCTGGAGCACTTAGTCAGTGCTGGTGGCAATGTTAATTGACATGTCCACTAGAAAATAATTTATCATCAGTAAATAAAGTTGAAGATGCACATACACTATGATCCAATATCTCCATTCCTAAATGTGTCTTAGAGAAGCCTGTATACAGAGATATCAGGTGATGTATATAGCTGTCTATACAGTACTGTTCATAATAACATGACAACTACAAAAATCTCAAATATCTGTCAACAGTAGGGATGACCAGAGGTATATTCTTACAGGGGAATGCTCTACAGTGCTGAAAATGAATGAATTATACCTATGCTCAACAACTGGGATCATGTCAGGAATACAATGTTGGAACAAAACAAATCGCAGAAGAATATACAGCATGGTTCCATTTATATAAAATTCAAGAACATACAAAATGAAGTAATACATTGTTTAGGGATACAAAATATAGTACAACTCTAAAGGGAATGGCAAATAGAAGATTTAAGGATGAATGAATAAAACATGAGTTTGGGGAGAGACACATAGTAGGTGTAAGAGGTATGGGTAAAGTTTTCTCTTTTTTAAAAAATACTGGATGGTGAGTATTCAAATATTTATTCTTTATACCTTAAATTTATTTTATAGAATTATTTATTTCATATTTAATATTAATAATTACTGATAACTAATGACAGTTACTAATAATCAATATTCTGTTGAAAATAGTAACTGGAAAAAGAAAAGTGAATCATTTTGGGGAGAGTGCAGTATTTGCTATGTATTTCCTATGTATGTATATTTAATCTTTGCGAATTCTCAAACATAGTCAGTTTTCTTTGGATATCCTTAGTTTTTTAATACTATCTTTGTATTTAATGGAGCATAATAATTTCTACCCCTGGTTGTGAGATACTCCAAATTTATTCATTTATTTCAAGGGGTACAGATGATGTTAATTCTTTCACATTTTTCTAAGCACTAAATTTACACGTTTTTCTACTTTCATATGTTTTCTGTTTATTGACCATATTTTAAGAAGTTTGAGAAAGGCACTGTCTTACCTTATTTTTTCTAACTTAAAACATATATGATGTCTTTTATTCTTACAGTTGTATATGTGGATATAACATTTTCTTTCAGGATATTACCGTTTTGTTTTATTTATTTAGCAAACAGTAGTGTTTATGCGTCAAGCACTATTCTAAGCATTTAAAAAATATTAACTCATGTAATCTGCATTAAAACCTATGAGGAAGATATTGTTACCCTCATTTTATTGGTAAGGAAACTGAGGCACAGAGAGGTGGTTGCCTAAGGTCACATAGCTGTAAGTGGAGCCTGTATTCAAACTTAATTAGCCTGGCTCCATACTGTGCATTTAACTACTAAGCTATAAAGACAATGTGAAGTAAATCTCCACGGGGAATATGCCATCTTTTTCAATATTCTTTAATAAATAGGGTACTATTTTGGAAGGTTGCCAGCATATTGTCAGACTATGATGAAATGATTATATAAATCCCTTTCTTTTTTCTAAGAATGTAAAAGGTAGTATTAGTAAATAATGTCTTTCTAGACATTGCTTAAATTTACTGAGTGAAATTTGTCTCCATACATTCATGACATGAGAAAAGTAGATAGATGAAAGTACCTGTTCATCTAGTTGCAGATATGATCATATGCATAAATGTGTTAGTGACCTTTCTTCTTCTGAAGATGAGTTGATGGAGTTATAATTTAAAATCAAAAAGTTTAACATAGCTTGTATCAACTAGGGAAAGCAGTATTTGATTTGGGGATGTTGACATTTTACTTTTGGGAAATTCTTATAGTAAAATAGACTGTGACTAGAGAATATGGGGTAATTGTGATTGGTGAAGATGCTAGTAGTAATATTTGAAAGTGAGGCACCAGGATTAAAGAGAGAAGAAGCAGATAAAATTTTTTTTTTTTTTTTTTGGTGAGGAAGCTTGTTCCTTAGCTTACATCTGTTACCAGTCTTCCTCCTGTGCCAGTCTTCCTCCATTTTGTATATGGGATGCCACCACAGCATGGCTCGATGAGTGGTGCCTAGGTATACACCCAGGATCCAAACCTGGGAACCCCCTGCTGCAAGGCAGAGCAAGTGAACTTAACCACTATGGCCACGGGGCTGAGTTGCAGACAGATTCTTTAGAGCAATGGTTCTTTACCCATTGAGGGTCACACTCTTGAGAATTTGATGTTGGCTTCCAGAAATTTCCGTATAAAATCAGAAGTTTTTTAACTGCATGAAAGTCTTCCCATGAGTCAACCCTAGACCCAGTTCCCATTTAGAGCCTTTACTGTAGCGCTTCCTCAGCCGCCTCATCCTGTAGCTCTGTGCTCATGATGGACGTTGTCTCTAAGAATTGCAGCTTTCCTTTGTGTTGCTTTTTGTTAGCTACTTCAAATAGCTTAATTTTCAGTGACACATGGTTTTATCAGGCAAAACACATGACTGTTATTGGTTTTTCCTTTAGAGTTGAAGCTATGTATATACCCTAAATTCACGTTCAGAGATTCTTCAAAAAGACAATATTTCCTACTTAAGTTACTTGAGTGGCCTGTTTTTATTGTAAGATTAAGCACATATGTAGCATATGGTAAGCAGTGACTTACTTCTAAATAAGAAGGAAAGCCCTTGCAGTGGAATAAGGACATTTAATTTTTAAGACCACATATAAGACCACGTACAGCAATTTATAGCTCTGACCATCAGATAATTTGGGATGTTCACAAAGAATTCTGGGTAATTATGACAGTGTCTCATCCACATCTGGTATTTGTTTTGCTCACTTCTCTACTGGGGAGACTAGATCATAGTAATATATGGTATTTTATAGTATTTTAGATTAATCCGTTGCAACACAGCACAGGAAAGTAAATTATACCCCATCAGATTTTGGGATATAACCTTCATAAAATGTTTCCCAGAAAGTGAGAAATATTTCTTGATTATGTCTTTTAAATTAATGCAAAAGGGCTAAGTTACTCCATAATTTATTTGTATATGTTAATTTAAGGACCATAGGAATTTGCATGAAGTTTTTTCCCTTTAATAATTGGGTCAAATGAGTCCTCTTGGATGATTATATTATTTAATCTCTGGCTTCAAGTCTCCATGTTGTTACTCCCTTCCCCTACCAAGCACATCCTGCTTTTGGCACAGCATATCTTTCTTTCAGATGTCAAAACACTTAGGGATACATTCTATAAATTATTAACTTACACTTTTGGTACAGACTTGAAACCAGTTGGAGGATAAACTACAGCAATTTCAGTCTGGTTTTTGTTGAATGGAGCTGCAGCTAATCTTTAAGACCCATTGATAACATTTTAGTAATAGCACTTGATATTCAGAAAAGAAAAATAAGTCACCTAGCTTTTCATTTTCAGTTTTATATAATTTTACAGCTTGGTACTTGATGGTTTACCTGCTATTCTTGGTATGAGATGAGATAGTATAATGTAACAAACATTTAATGATTGCCCACTGTGTTGCAGGCACGGTGCTAATTGCAAGGGATACATTGATGGATAAAGCTGCGGTTCTGCGCTTACAGAGCTCGCAGTCAGATGATGGATGGAGTCACAAAAAAAGATACTTGTAATACAGTCACTATAATATGGAGAAATGGAAAGAATGGCCAAAGAAAGCATTACAGAAAGAGATAATGTCTGAACTGAATATTAAAGGATCAGAGAGAGAGAGAGAGAGTGTGTGTGTGTGTGTATGTGTATATGAGAATTGAGGTGAGGGGGACAGAGGAGAGTGGGAGCAGAGGACCGTGTGTGTGTGTGTGTGTATGTGAGAGAATTGAGGTGAGGGGGACAGAAGAGAATGGGGACAGAGGACCATCCTGGGGAGAACAGGCACAGGCACATTGGTTAGAAACACCATGACGCGTTCTGGAAGTACAAGCAGATGTGTATTGGTAGGAGTGTGAATAAGGGATGGAGAGTGATGGAGAGGTATAGAACCAGATCATGGAAAGTTTTTTATGCTGTTTTTAGGAGCTCAAACTTCATCTCTTATTCTGTGCTTTGGGAAGCCATTGAAGAGTTTTAAGCAGGGGCCTGATTTGATTATAGTTAAGTTTAATAAGTTACTTTGGTAGCTGTTGTGGATGAGAAATTTGAACAGAAAAAGTTTGGAGGCAGGGAGACCATTTGGGAAGTAGTTGGCCTAATGAGAGCTGATGAAGGCCTAAACTCGGGCTGTGTTAATAGAAATGGAGAAGAGGGAACAGAGTTCAGACTCAGCATTTGTTGTTGGTAAATGAGAAATTCAGTAGGACTTGATGCTTGGAAATGGCCGGGGGGAGAAGAAAACAAGTTTAACTCCACAGTTTCTAGCTGGGGCGACTGCATAGATGGTGATGACATCAAACAGGATACGTGAGCAGAATACATGAGTAAGGATCAATGTAGAAGCTAAGGAAGTCAGTTTTGGATATTTTAAGTTGGAGATGGTAGTAAAATAACCAGTCGGGGGTGTCTAACAAGGCAATTGACTTTTTGAATCTGATGCTGTGGGATGTGACTGGGGCTCCTGGGCTGGAAAAATCAGTATGTAAAGAGGTGATTGAAACCGCAGGACCATATAGGGAGTGTATGTGGGCTGAGGAGAAAAAAAAAGAGGGCAGAAGACAGGATCTTGGGGAGCATCAGTGTTTCAGAGTCAAGAAGAGAAAAAAGAAGGCCTACAAAGTTGAGAAGGAACTAACCAAGAACAAATGAAATAATCAGTGAGCTGACCTGTGTATCCTACTGAGACTGGAAGCTACACATTTTCGATGGAACAAATCAATATGGTTGTGATTTCCTTAGATGTCCTCTCTAGCCTAAGTGAGTGATGGAGATCAGAATGTAGCATTAATCTAGGCTTGAGGTTTTACCAGGCTGGGCCAGTGAAAAGTTATGAGTTTAGGGAAACTAATGTGTTGAAGTTAGAGCAGTTTAGATGATCAGCTGTGGCAAATGTTGCATGTTATATGCTGTGCATTATTCTTTATGTCTATTAACTCATTTAATCCTCATAACAATGGCGGAAGATTACAGAAGATTCTAGAATGTAAATTCCATGAGGGCAGGGAAGTATGTTTGTTGTCTGTTGTATTTTCGGTGCCTGACATGTATAATGGGCTCAAATACTTGTTGAGTAAAGTGAATATGAAGTGAATATGAAGTAGGTATTATTATTCCCAGTTTACAGGTGTGGACACTGGGCAAGGAGAGATTAAGAAATTTATGCTATTTAGTGGCAGAGCTAGTAGGGAAGGAAGTGAGCCCAGGAGAGGGAGCTGATGAAAAATTGAGGGACTCTAAGACTGCAGATCTCCATGAAGTGTGGTAGAAACGAAGGTGTGAGACACAGAAGAGGAGGAGGTATGGTCAGAGAGTAAAATGTTACAGTTTACAATTTTTTAAGGTGGAGTTGTTCTGGGCGATGACCGAGGGTCAAGTCTTAGGAATGGAATGGAGATGAGGATTTTCATTGTTGAAGCTCTGTGGGCATCGGTGTAGATATTGACAGATATTGACAGATTCTAAGATCATAATAGAAGTTTGGATAGAGGGGAAGATTATGATGCGGTCCTCAATAAATGAGCTATGATGTGGAGATGTATAGATGAGGAACGATAGGGAGTGGACTGGATGAATGTCATTTTCTTTCTTTAAGTCCCAGCTTTTTAACAAAGGTTGAGGTTAGATCTGGTTTGCTGAAAAGACAGGAATAAACTGGGTTTGCTGAACATGATTTCTTTTTCCGTCCTGGATATGGATAGTCTTGTTGGAAAGCTTCAAAAGTACTCAATATAAATGCAAGAATTTTAAATTTTGCCTGATATTCCAGCTGTACTTAAGGTATAAATTCTTAAATGTTACGCTTCTCCCCTGCAAAAAAATCTACCTCCTTTTTTTTATATAGCAGTAGGGAAAAAGTTTTGTTTGTAGCAGCACAGCTCACCTATTTTGTTTGGTAGCTGTTGAGTACACATCCCAAGGATGATAAGAAGGAAACACACTTGCTCTTTGAAGCCTTCAGCCGCTGCCCTGTGTTGCCATGTGTTCCTGGTTCCCTGGCTGACCTGTTTATCTGTCCTCCCCCCCAAGTCTCTTTTTGAATGCTTTTGTTTCAAGATGCTTTTGAGAGCTTTATTTCTGCATTACATTGTGTCACAGAAAAAAGTAAAGCTCATTTTAGCCCTAAATTATAGTTAACATTTTAAGTTGAATTTTTAGAATGTTTCAGTAACCTAAGCAATCAATCCTGGTTCATTTTTAGAGGATTATTTAATCTGATATTTTATTTGATTTAAAATGTTCTAATTTCTTTTCAGATATTTTGATAGCATTGTAATTTCTGTCCTGAATATTTCCCTTCAGAAAAAATGTAAAAATCAAGTAATTTATTATAAGATTGTGTTAAACCTAAAATTTCATTATTTATCATATCAATTGAAAGCATAGCTTTTGATTTATGGAATTTTTCATTTTGTGGTTGTGTAATTATGCCCACTTATCCTTTTGTTTGTGTGTGTGTGTGTCTTTCCCACAAATGAGTATCACCCTATGAATCCCTCTCAGGAAATTCAAAGTTAATCATACATGTTTATATAATTAAAAGGTTGGAGGAGATGATTTCCAAAGGTGCCTTTTAGAGATCTGTACTATGATTTTGTGGGTCTCTCTGCTCTGCCCGCTTTAGATCTTAGCAAGTGGCAGCTGAAATACTGCTACATGACCTTTGACACAGAACCCGTGAGTGCCCCAAGTATGACTTCACTTTCACCGCCTTCTTTGTAAACCTAAATGCTTGTCAAATCAGATGTGCGTTTAGATCTTTTTACTGAATGTGCCTTGAGGAGGAGAACAAAGCTTGGGGTCAGGTTGGTGAAATCTCCGCATTTATCTTTTTCTATAATCGAGGTTTGTTGGGGGATGGGGTGATGACAGTTCCTTCTGAAGAGAAAGCCTGTAGGTGGACTTGCTGTCTTCTCCACGCTCTTCCTTGCAGCCTCACTGGCCCGCTGGTTTCCATATGTTAACGTAAAACAGGCTAGGTGGGTTGCTGGTTGGTGTTTGTGCTTCCCATTTGATCCAAGTACCTCTGTGATTTAATAGGCACGTAAACTGACAAATTAAATCAAGGCAGTATATTGGAAGTATGTCACTTTTCCTTTATCAATAAACTGGATTATATTGCCTCACAGTAGTTAATATGATAAGAAGTTTTTCATGTGTTCAAGTGTGTGTATAGTATATATCAAGAGATCATTTGTGTGTTTTTCTGTGTAAATTTTTGTAAATCTGGTAATTTTGCCAATTTATCAACTCTTAAGTATAACATACTTAAATATACTTATTTAATATTTAAATAGTATTTTAATTTTACAATAATGAAAACTGAAAATTCTTGAATCTTATTTATTTCAACTTTCTGATTTATGTTCTGGTAATCAGTTTGAAAATTAGGAATATGCTTAGGCTCATGTGACTTAGAAGCAGAAGCTACTGTGTCCTTACTGGGTGTAGTGCCTGAGAAGCTGCAAGCAGTCAGGAGTTGTTAACATATGGGAAAGTTGTAGGGGACCCTGTGACAGAAGAACTACTAGTTACCTTTGCAGTTTGTTCCCTGTAGTTCAGCCACCTTATTTCAGAAGAAAGACTTTGTTCAGTGACTTGTGGAAGTCTCTGACCTTCCTACAAACACGAATTATGGGACATTTCTTGCTCACTTGGGTATTTCAAATAGTTCAGGCTTATTTCTAGGACCTGGGTAGTTGTTTTTCAAGAAGACTTAATAGCAGAGACTTAGCAGCAGAAGCATATGAGAGTTGTTGCCATACAGAAACCTTAGACCCAAAATAAAGGTAGAACGATGTGAGTTTAGTACTTAAATTTGAATGAGCAATACCTTTTCTGAGATGTTTTATCAGTTACCCTTAACAATTTACTTAAATTTTATGGGTTTGGAAGTAATAATATTTCTTTTGGCAAAAATAAATAAATTGAACTTCTGTATATCCATTTTCTTTTCTCTTTTTGAGGTGGGTAAAACGTTCTAATGTTCTTCTCTATTATGTCTGTATAAGTCAAGAACAGACCACTTGTTGAGGAGAGTACTGAAATAGTAACTAAAATAGAAAAAATCCCGTTAGAAAAAAAATGTTTTTATCACTGTCTTTTTATCTGGTTATTCTTTATTGTGTAAAGGGAGCTCAGTAAATCTTGTCAACTTACACATAAGACCTATTTCTGTCTTAGAGGGATAACTGTACATGCTCAGTGATGCCAATGGTCACATCTTTCTCTGTAGATTGCAGAATAAATAAATGTTATCAGACCTTTGAGTCTTAAATAGTATGCATATCCTTTGCCTATTTTTCTGCATGCCTGTTTATGATAGATGCACAAAATATCTTTCCATCCTCAGACAATACTTCTGCTAATTCAGCCTTTTCTTTGGGGTTGAGATTAGACAAGATTCAGATTTTTAAGAGTGTGAGTTTTTCTTTTTTTTTTTTTTTTGAGGAAGATCAGCCCTGAACTAACATGTGCTACCAACCTTCCTCTTTTTGCTGAGGAAGACTGGCCCTGAGGTAACATCCATGTCCATCTTCCTCTACTTTGTACGTGGGATGCCTACCACAGCATGGCTTGCCAAGCAGTGCCATGTCCACACCCGGGATCCGAACCGGCAAACCCAGGACCACTGAAGCAGAATGCGTGCACTTAGCTGCTGCGCCACCGGGCTGGCCAGCCCCAGAGTGTGAGTTTTGAAAGGCCTCTCTAAGTGTCAAGGATTGTTGGAGCTTTGATAAGTGAGATTTAGTGCTTTGAAAGAGAACTTGGAAAAAAAATTCTCAAAATACTTGGAAGGTATTTATCCCAATTCTTCTAAGTAAATGCAGTTCAGCTTTGGATAAGGAGGATCTTGAGGTTTTATTTGGGGTTTAGGAAACTCGTTTTATTTCCACTCTAAAGTGATTATCAGGGCAGGTCTTTATCCCCTATAAAGTCCCCCTAAAGAAAAGAAAAGGAATTGTGCAATGCCAATTTTAAAAAATTAAAGCAAATATATTTCTTAGAGAAAGATAATTCTCTCTTTCCCATAATCTCTTCTTTAAAATAAGATTCCTCTCTTATTTCTGTCAGTCTTAATGTAATAGAATGTTGCTCAATGAAGAGCTAAGGATTCATTTGGTTGCAAACATTCGTTTTGCATACGTTCATGAGTTGTTTAACTTGTCCGCCTCCACACACTCACCCTACCACTTAATACAGGACAATCCCTTTTATAAAACTATGTACTTTATATAACTCTCGTAAACACTTCAAATTGCACTGTTACAGTTCTTTTAGTGGATATACCATCTCTTCTTATTATTGGATGTATGTTATTAAAACAGTTTTTTCATATTATAAATACATGACATGATTATTTGTATATAAAGCTTGTCTGACAGTTTATTCTAGGTTTGAGTCCTAGGAGTAGAATTATTGGGCAAACCCTTTTAAGCTTCACGGTACCTATTGCTAAAGTACTTTACAGAAGGCTTTATCAATTTATACTCTCCATTGTGAATTCCGGGATGTTTTTGGGAGGTTGATGAGGACATGTAGCAGACAGCACCAGATGGTCCCTGGAGATGTGGCTTGCAGTCTCTGCTATGCCACATGCTAATTGTAGATATCTGGGTTAATAACATAACTTGTGTGGACCTCGGTTTCCTCACCATAAACTTAGGCAAATTCTTGGTACTGTCTCAGTTCTAATTCTGGTTCTGTTTGAAAAAGGGTTTAAACAAGGAGGATCAGTGCTGATCTCTTACCAAGTGATTTGTCTGGAAGGAAGGCTGAAGCAAGGAGAATCAAAGGTACCTAGAGGAGGGAGGAAGCTAGCTAAATGAACAAGACATCTGGTTTACTCTTTGGGTATTTTATCTGAAGAAAATAGAGTCCAGTCAAATTATGTCACATAGAAGCTTCTGTTGAGACTTAAGGATTTTCAAACAGTTTTAAATAGAGAGTGAAAGTATAAGGAGTCATATACGTAACTTTTCAAAAAAAGTTGTATTCTCTGTGGGTTATAGGTTACACATGACTCAGTCTAAGGAAAAAAGAGTTTGTTAAAGATTCAGACATTTACTCAAAAGGCAAAGTATTTTCATATTTTTTGACTAAATTGTGTTGTGGTTAGAAAGAGGCAAAAATTCTGCATCATCTCAAATGTGTAAGAAAAGGTGACCTGGGCGTAGATTAAACCTGGTTATTTCTCTTTTCAAGAAGCAAATACCTTATCTCTGCCTTCATTCAGAGAAGACTTCATCTCAATTAATCATTTAGGCGACCAGACGTCGCTAGTGGTTGTGAGAGAGACCTGACTCTGGTCTGTCTGTGCTTGTCAAGAGCCAGGGCCACCTTCCAGAGGCCGATGTGAAATCCATCTTAATGGCACCATATCTCCAGGGTAGAAAGGCTTTCTTGGACCAGTTTAAGATATTTAACTATTAAACAGACACAAATAATAGTAATAATAAAAAGGTTGGTAAATGAGCATTTTTGTAATTAGCTTCCTAAATTAAGAATAGCAAAAAATAGTTTGTTATTCCTAATATCCTGTGATGGAAGTTATTAGCTGATTTTTTTGTTTAAAAAATTGACACCTTTGGTCTGATTTATAAAATTTATAAATTAGAAATGTAAAGTGTATAAAATATAATTTACAGTGTTAACAATGTTTTCAAGTAGGAAAAAATTGAAAGTTTGCTGAATACTGATAGTTTTTAAACTTTATTAGTCTTTGAGTTTACTATTTGGAGTTCCCTAATAGATTGTTAGAGTTAGAAATAGTGAGTTCACTGCTTAACTGAATAAATAATTCATATGGCACAAAAGCGGCTTTTTCTTTTTCTCCAGTTTCTTTCCCCCCATTATATTCACTTTCTCTCTTTTAAAAGGATCCTTTACAGCCAGAGAGTAACTTTGTGTGAATGTGCAAGAGCTTAGGCATAGTTGCACCCTCAGTGTTAAATTAGTATCTGGGGTCACCTAAGAAAATGAAGAATCTGTCTTAAATGTATACTCTCCGGTAGCAACTGAAAAGACATCTAGTCGTTTTCAATTGTTCGATCTTACCTTATGGTAAAGTTGCCTTGGGAATTTCTTTTAGCAAAGCAATTTTTCATTTTGGATATAGTATCTTTCACAATGTCTGCCTCAAAACAAAATTGGGTTTTAAAATTGAGTAAAATCATTGAATTTCTTCTAGTTTTTCAGAAACGTTTTTACTGTGTTAAATGATATTGTCAGAGTTAGTGTGGTTAAACATGAGAACTTTTCTTGTTCTTTACATGGTATTAGAATTTTTTATTTTTCTAATTATGAAGATTATATTAAATACTTATGTGAAACTCCACTTTTTCTACCTTTTGTTACAGCACCAAAGTAGGAATTATGCCAGATTATTTTCTCTCTGCTCTTTAAGTCGTATGAGACTCAGTGTTTTATTGGATCAAAGCAATTGTCTCTCTAGCCCAGTAATCTCTTTGACAATGACACCACTGGAGATGATGATGATCTTTCATAAATCAACTGCATCCTTACTTTTTGTAATAAATTAGGATCTGCTTTCCTTAAGAGATTATCTAAAACTATTTCTTGAAATTAGTGTGTATCCAGCACATTTCATGGTGTAACAATACTTTTACATTTATGTAACAAATTTAAAGTAAGACACTAGATTGTAATCCAGATTTCTATCAACTGGGAATATTTATGAGTCGATATTTTGCTGCTTCTCCAGCGTACTGATACTTCACCAATATAATATTTATCCTTGAAGAAGTTTTTAGATGAGGTAAACTATTATGTTTAGTATAATTTAGTGTTGTGTATTTTACTGTGTGTTATTCTTCAAATGACAGTAATCTATAATATATAGGCTAATAAATCTGATCTAGATGCTCTCTTTTGCTGTAACCAAACTATGCTGTTACCTATTTGCCTGTTTTGAGCTTCAAGTGATGCCGTCTTATTTTCTTACTTTAAGACTTAGTGATTCAGTCAATATTAACCTTATCCATAAATAGTCACTGTGAGTTTTTGACACTTTGTGGTTTTAAGTGCTGAACCATGTTTTTTTTTTATCTAAACCAAGCGTAACCCTTAGTAATTCTTAAAACTTAGCTTTTACTCTGGTTTTTCACAATTCTCTTTCAGTAGTCACAGAAACCAAATATTTTTGGTTTTTATTGGTCTTTTCAGTGCTGACACTGGTATTGCTGAAATACATTTCTAAGGAGGACAGTGAATATTTCACTTACCAATTGCTGCATAACAAACCACCCTAAGGTTTAGTGGCTTAAAACAACTGTAATTTATTATTTCTCATCATTTTGAGGGTTGACTGGGTGAGACTTCTGTGTCCTGTGGCCTAGGTTGGGGTGCTAGGAAGGCAGGACAGTCCAGCAGTCCAAAGTGGCCTCACTCACGTAATTGGCAATGGACACAGGTTGCCGGCTGGGAGCACAGCTGGGGCTGGCCCGGGGGTCCTTGGTTCGTAAGTGTGTTTCCCTGTGAGGGTACCTGGGCTTCCTCACGGTGTGTTAGCCGGACTCCAAGAAGGAACGCTCCCAAGGCAAAGGCAGAAGCTGCAGCTCTTCTAGGGCCTGATTCTGGTCTCCCCAGAGTCTCTTCTGCCCATTCTGTTAGTCAGAACAAACCACAAGACCAGCCCAGATCAAGGGGAGAGAAAACACTGCGGCTTCACTTCCTGATGGGGTAGATCACACTGTAAAGGAGTAAATGGGATGAGATACATTGTTGCAGCATCTTTAGAAACTCAAACTACCACAGGGAAATAGCATTTTTTGCTGAATGTAGATGTTTGACCACATTTCACAAACTGGCATAGTTAGGCACATGAGGATTCGAATGCTGACTGTACACTCGACTCACTTAAAAGCTATCAGCTGTTATTTTCTCAGCTGTGTCATAGTAATGCCAGCCTCATGGATGATTTGGCCGTTAAATGAGATGATTTATTTGAAAGTACACAGCATAGTGCTGGAGATTTGGTTACTTCCCTCCCCTCCCTTTCCTATGTGTTTCATGTTTGATTAATATATATATATGTGATGATAGTACTTAAAAGTATGTTTTTAATTACAAATCATAATTCCTCTAAAGTTTTATCAGGCATTTTGACAGTTCCAATCTGAATAATATAATAGTCTTATAATCTATAGGTCTTCTAATCTAGACATCTACCTCATGCAAAAATTTTTTGTGTGTTGCTCTATATAGGCTGTTTACAATATAGTGAGCTGTTGGTTGGTAAAAATGTTTAAACAGGTTGGCTGACTTTTTTTATTTATCGTAGTTTTGCATTCTACTCTGTCTTCCATTTTCCAGAAAAGTCTTGTGACTTTCCTAAGCGATCTTCTTAGGTCATCTTCCAAAAGTTGTTTATGATATAATTTATCATCTGATCTAACTTGCCATAGGAATTAACAAACTGAGTCAGAGAAAGAAGTATGAAGAGATATGTAATTGTCCAATTGTCATTTATAAGGAGAGGGCTAGAGATAGGATATTTTCTTCATTTAAAAAGCATAGTACTGGGTGCTGGCCCCGTGGCCTAGTGGTTAAGTTTGGTGCACTCCGCTTGGGCAGCCCTTGTTCGGATCCCAGACATGAACCTACACCACTAGTCAGCTCTGCTGTAGCAGTGACCCACATACAAAAATAGAAGAAGATTGGCACAGATGTTAGTTCAGGGCTAATCTTCCTCAAGCGAAAAAAAAGAAAGAAGGAGTATTGGCAACAGATGTTAGTTCAAGGCCAATCTTCCTCAGAAAAAGAAAAAAAAAAAAGGAAAAAAGCATGGTACTTACAGTCAAATGTTTGATTCTGTTTGAGTCAGCTGTTGTTTATTCTAGTCTCAGTAATCGCCAGTGCCACCAACCTGTCATGTCATTATGGAGTTTTGGTCACCAGGTAAGCCAGTCATAGAAAACCAGCATTACTTTAGAAAAATAAATGAAAGCACATGTCATGCTTTGCTCTTGAAGATTAGACTGAAGAGGATATTGATTTGGCTTTAAACAATATCTACAAAGACAAAACCAAATAAAATAATTACATTAAACATAACAGACAATTGAAAGAATGGAAACAGACATGAGAAAGAATTTTGGATAGTAACGATTATATATTAGAATAGGTTTCCCAAGAGAATGTTTTAAGGAATTGAATATGTCACAGTGTTATGGATTATGTGGGAAATGCTGAAAGTAAGAATAGGGAAAAAGAAGTGGAGTTAGTCAAGTCTGTTTGAAAGTTATGGGGAATGTTTCATTCCTCTAAAAAAAATCAGTGACATTGGAATCCTGTTTCATCTTATTTTTATGCATTGACTTTATAAGTGATTTTGGGAAGAAGGCTTTAAGGTTATGTAAAGCAGGGTTTTTTGTACACAGCACACAATGGGCACTTTAAAATTACCTATCTGTATATCACTTACTTGGCAGAGCATGTTCATGCATATTACTGTATGTTCTTGATTCTAAGAGATCCTCAATTGTAAAACACATCCATCAATTTAGTAACTTTTTCCCTCTCTTTTTGGGAAAATCAAACACATTTCTTAGGGGAGGGAGGAGCACTCTATCTAAGGATTATTCTGAATTACTTTTATCCATTGGCATTGTAGCCACATGCTGCTCTTGCATTTTTAAAATTCATAGCATAATTCTGAGGCATATCTAGGAATTACTTTGGCTTTGTTTCTATTTCCTGTTCAATTAAACTTGTAGCTTTGTTCTTTTACTAATTCTATTACATGTCACTAGAAGTTAAGTAACTTCGCTTGGAATTCATCCAGAACAATGTAACAGACAGGGGTTTGGTGCCCGTTCAGAATTATTACTTAGTGAACCTTCACTAGACGCAGATTAGCCACATGTCACAGGCGGTTCTGCACACGGAATAACTTTCTGTTTCAGTGCTGCGTTATAGTGATCTTTAGAAAGACATTTCAAGAGGTAATTATGGTTTTAACATTAAGTTAAAACTCAACTGTATATGATTCTGTTAATGCAGGTAACTGAAATGACAGATAAAGGTATATTCTTAGTCATGTCTAAGTTCACACCTGGATAGGCAGTGACAAGATATTATAAGATGTGTAATGAATGGCAACCTTCTTTGGAGATCTACTGTAAGACTACTCTTGATTTGAAAAATGTTAAAGTGAAAAAAATATGCGTTTTAGAGTTGAGAAAATAGACTGTTTTTTTGCCTCCCAATGACTACATAGGGAAAACAGAGCAGACGTTGGATAGTGTTCTTATTAAGTGTAACATATTATTAAGGTAAAGAATTTGAATGTTTGAGACTCAAGGTCACTCAATAAATAGTAAATCTGGAATTACAAACCAGGTCTTTGAGACTTTCAGATATGTATACTGTCTACTGTACTATGCTACCTTTTCAACAATCCAAAGCTCTGGATTAACTTCAGTCTAATGAGATTCATTCATTCACCAAATATTTGTTAAATGTTGTTATTGTTTGCCAGGCATTATGTTAAGTGATATTGTAAGACAGTAAACAAGACAGTTAAGATCTGTGTCCTCATGAAACCCAACAACTTTGGAAAAGACTGAAACTAAACAAATAATTACATCTGAGATGAACATTAAAGGAGAAATTACAGCGTGATATAAGAGTATATAACAGGCAAACCTAACCTGGCCAGGAATGGTGGGGCAGTGTTGATGGTCAAGTCAGAGAAGGGCAAGAGAAATAACTTTTGAGCTAAGAAGGAAAGAAGCAGTATGAATCAAAGAGCACTGCAGGTAGCAGAAATAGCATGTACAAAAGCAAAAGGAAGAACTGAAAGGCTTTCAGTGTGGCTAAGCATTGAGAAGAGGGAGAAATAAAGCTGGAGAGAGATGCAGGAGAAATCTGTGATCTTGTTCAGGATTTTGGCCTTTATCCTAAAGGATATTGGGAAGCCATGAAAAGGTTTTAAGCAGAGGTGTGACATGACTAAATTTTCATTGGAAAGACTGCAGTGAATGTGGACACCTGTTGTTAGAAGCTGTTTCTGTAGACCAGGTTGGAGATAATGGACACAGCAGTTGAGTTGGAGAGAAGGGGATAGATTTGAAATTTGAGAGGTAGACAAAGCCTAGGGATTTGACATAAATATAAAACTAGTATTGCTAGTGTTCCATCTGTAGAATTCGGTTGCAAGATCATCTCTAGAATCCTTTCAGTAACTTGTGCTTAGTGTTAGGAAGTGACTATATTATAGAGTATAATTTAGAAAGCATTGTTCCATAAAAAATAACTTGTGAATTGAGCTGGTTGCTGCTGTTGTTTGTTTGATTCCATTATATAATATAGGGAGAACTTATTTTCAAAAGAGAATTTGGCATCTTAATTTATATGGTGCAGCATGTAAGTAATTTCGTACATGCTGATGCATGATGCATGATGTCTACACGTATAGGGCATGTTATTTTGTTCACACCACTTATTAATCAATGTCAGATTTGAAAGGTGATTGAGTATTTAGGATTTTCCTGTTCTTGGTTGATTGGTTGAAACTTAGATGGGGAATTTAAACCATTTTACTTCAAATAGCATTCTATTAAGGAACACGTTTTCCTTATTATAATAAGAATGTATTGGTTCTAGAAACAGGCTCCTGGTTAAATTAGAAGATTCAAGAGGAAAAGGTTTTAGAAGCATATGTCCCTGAATGCCTTATGAATTACTTTATTTTCTTAACCAACAGTGTTTTTTGTTTATTTATGGCTATTATTAGTCTGTTGTATCAGAGATAGCATAGTCAGTTATCTGTAAGGGCTTTGATTATGAAGAATTAAGCCATTTAGGGAAATAATATGGACACTGGGATTCTAGAGAATTTATGCTTGTCTAAGTGGAGAAGGGGACAGCTAATAATTCTGTTCTACCTGATTGTGGCCCTGTGATTGCTGCCAAAGTTTTCACTTTTTCAAAAGGATCCCAAAATACAGATTTTTATGTGAGTTGGTGACTAATTCAAATGTTTTAAAAACACTCTGACCATCACTACAGGGCAAAGTATGCCCATGGAATATATTTAGCACACAGGCCTCCTTTTTACAGCCTCTGCTTCATAGAGGTCTTCAATCACTATATAAAGCTAAAAGATCAAAATAATTTTTAAAAGGCAAATAAATGTCAAAAGAAAGAAGAAAGAAAGGGACAAAAGGAAGAAGAAACGAGATATTTTTTCTAAGTACAAAACTAAACATCTAGATTGCATTTTTAATTTAAACTTCATTCAAACAGGAATTCACTGTCCCCAGAATAATTTTTATATTCTTCAGAGCATACTTCTAGCAACTTCAATTCTCTGAATGTACACAACTGGAAACTCAGAGTGGAATGGGAGTGTGTAGGGTGGAGGGAGCTAATGAGCTATAGATGATAGTCTAGTGGCTCTGTCTTCAACAGTTGGGAGTAAAGTACAGCAGAAACTAGACACAGTTGATATCAGAGAGAAATTAGAGAGTAAGAACATAGCAATCTGAGTGTATCATGGATCCATGAAGGTGTTACTGTATTAAAAGCATAATTTGACTTTTATATTAATGATGAAGACGTCAGATTGTTTGGTACACTCTGATGTTTTAAATACTCCCCTCCCAATTACACATATAATATACAATCGTTGTAGGCAATTAAGAAAATATAGAAAAATAATATATAGCACCTTTCTTTAAAAGCCAGGAAGAGGTAAAATAGATTTTATAATTTTCTAAAAGCATTTAAATAGATCTTGGCACTTATTAATTTCCTAATAGCTAATTAGTTTCCAAATTAGTCTAATTTTGGCTTACATAAAATGAATATTAATTGGCTCACATAAGAAAGTACCAGAAGTAAGACATACATTAAGGTTAGTTAAGCCAATGGCTCGGGGCCAGCCCGGTGACGCAGCAGTTAAGTGCGCACGTTCCACTTCTCAGCGGACTGGGGTTTGCCAGTTTGGATCCTGGGTGTGGACATGGAACCACTTGGCAAAAGCCATGCTGTGGTAGGTGTCCCACATATAAAGTAGAGGAAGATGGGCTTAGATGTTAGCTCAGAACCAGTCTTCCTCAGCAAAAAGAGGAGGATTGGCAGCAGTTAGCTCAGGGCTAATCTTCCTCAAAAACAAAAAAAACCCAGTGGCTCAGTGATGCCTTCAAGGACTCAAAAGTTTGTCTTTGTACTCTACTTTTTCTCCTCACTGTGGCCTTTCTGCCAACACTGTAATTACCGAATGGCTGCCAACTGCAATCAGGTTTATGTTTCCTCCTTCAGATCCAAAGGGAGAAGAATTAACTTCTCCTAGCCTTCTCATGAGCAATTTAGTTTGTTTTTTTTTTTCCATAAGCAGTTGCCCTCCACCCCCACCCTCAGCTTTCTTCTCATTGGTCTCAATTTGTCTAATTCTGAAATATCTAAACTAATCATTGGCAAGGGGGAATGGATTTACCATAATAATGGATTAGGCTACTTGTGATCTACCCTTGTAGCTCAGGGTTAGTCAGCTTCCCCTGAGGCACACTGACTACTAGGAGAGATGTGGATATAGAAATCAAATCATGGATCATTAGGAAGGAGGAAGCTTTGGATAGGCTCTCAGCATGGTCCGCTACAGGTGCATTAAGGAGTAGGTATTATCTGAAATGTTTACTTACGTGAAACAGCCTCTCAAGCTTCGCCTCTCAAGCCAGGGAAGTGTGAGGTGAGTCCCTGGAGAATCTGCCCTCTGTCTCCTGTGTTCTAGCACCCTCATTAGCAAAAGTTTACAGCTTCTAAATTGAAGATTTTTTCCTAAAAATTCTTGTCACTCGACACCTCTCTGTAGAATAAACTATGTGGGTCATAAATGGAACAAAGTTAGTTTAGGAAAATAACATTTCCTTAAATAAGCTTTATTTATTTTTTATTTTTGCTGAGGAAGATTTGCCGTAAGCTAACATCTGTGCCAAACTTCTTCTATTTTGTATGTGAGCCAGAAAGTGATGTGGGTCTGAGCCTGGGAACTGAACCCCGGCTGCCGGAGTGGAGCGTGCTAAACTTAACCACTAGGCCACTGGAGCTGGCCAAACTTTATTTTTTGTAAATGTATATTCTTCTTCTCTTCAGAGGATTTTTTTGTACCATAATCTCTGTAGTAATACCAATAGTGTCATCATTGTTATCTGACTATAAAGATGAAGTAATTTATGGGATTACTTACAAAGCAAAAATAATTATTTTTAAAGATTTAAAAATCTTTGTGTAGAAAGCAATAATTATATATTTTAAGTACCTGTCATTTTGACTAATATTTAACCAGTTGACCGTATAGCTCATTTCTTTCAGTTTTCAGATTTCTAAGTATTAGCCAGGTATTTTAGTATCTGGGTCACATAGTCATTACAAACAAATCTAGGCCAGAATGGTTCATGCTTCTCAGATGCCAGCTTAGTTTTCTATTTGACCATGCTCTGACTTTTCATTATTTGATTCCCTTTCAATTAAACTTTGTTTACTTATTTTTGCACAGTGTTATGTTAGTTCTTTGTATAAAACTGGTCTTCCTGTGTGTTTTCCCCTAAATCAAGGTAACAGAGCAAATAAATCACTAAGCGCTTAGCTGCTGTGTTTTAGAATTGTTGCTGTACAAAGGGTCACACGTGTTGCCTTCCCTACTGCAGTGCTGATTATTGTGTGAAACCTGGTTTAAAATGCTGGAGAAACTGTATTTTGGCACAGGAGCTGTAACATTTCTTAGAGATTCAACATGTATGTAATTGGGTATTGAGAACCTGAAAATTCCTAAAGTCCCTATGAAAATTTTAAATGTAGACTTGTTCCATCTTGTCATAGTAGATGATAGAGCCTTTTTCTGCAAGTAAAGTGAGAAGTCTTAAGTGTTATGATACAGAGATAAGGGAAGGGGGAGGGAGGGAGGAGAGGAGGAAATTGGAACAGCAAAAATTTCAACTTCATTTCTGAAGTAGTGTAGGCTGTAAAATTCTATTTTGAAATACTTTTTTAACTTTGAAAGGGATAGAGTTTACTGGCAGCTTGTGTTAATACAGAGCCCATAGTTTTTCTTTTCTTACAATTAAGAGGTTTATACCTTTTGGAATTTCTAATATTTTTTTCCACTAAATTTATAATGCTTGGTTTCGCACTACTGTGTCCTGCTTTGAAAGTATAAAATGATAGTGTGTATACTTCTTGAAGTTGTCTAGATAAATTAATAATTTATTCATCTAGTATCATTGGGTGTTCAATTAATAAAGTTTCTGCATAATAAATGCTTACCTTCTTTGATTGCTAGAACATTTCATCTCAATGATTCTTATAAAATATCTTAGAAAGCCTTATGTAGTTTAATGATTCTGGATTGTTGATGAATATTTGTTATTATAGTGTCTTCAGGGGCTACTGAGGTATGTCATATAGGGCCATTCATCCTTACGAGAAACAAGAGTCAATAACGGTCATTGCTTTGAGTTTTTGTAAATAGTGCTTCTATTTTTCAAAGTTTGATATTAATTTATGAGTAGTCCTGTAATGCACAGAAGGGCATCTGTGAATAAAGTAAGAGACAGAAGGTTCTTAATAGGTTTGAAGAGCACTTCAGTGAGCAAAGTACTTGGACTTTATGATGTTTACTTTTATGTCCCTTAGTGCCTCCCCTCCACCCCACGAGCCCACCCTGATGCCTGAGCCATATTTTCAAGCATGGTACTTGGCAGTGTTCCAGATAGTTATTTTAAGAAGGATGGGCTAGATAAACAGTGATGGGGCTGATAACTGGGTCATTTCATAGCTCTGGAATCTGTCGTAAGTTCACAGCTGTGAAATGGGCATGCTATAGCTATCTCTCAGGGTTTTGAGTGAGCAGTAAAAATAATGGATTTTAAATCTGGTGTAGGAGATATTTTAACAAATGCCAGTTCCCTTTCCCTATGTTTTAAGATGTTACCCACTTACTTTGAACATGACATATAGTATGATACTATAAGGATTGATGAGATGGTATCCCTAAAATATGGTAGCTGTAAGATCTCTGTGATTATTCAGAAATTGTATATGACAATATTTTTGATTAATTTGGTTGATCATATGAATAAAATGTGGAATATTTTTGAAGACTGAAAATACGAATTCAGGTGCGAGAAAAATATTTTTAAATGAAATGTGAAAAACATATTTTTCAGCCAATAGTACTAAATCGTGTTAAAATATTTTATTAATATCTCAAAAGCGTTCATAACCTAGTGAGTACTATTTTTTTAATGCAGAGGTACATGTTAATCTAGAAACCATGTATATGATTTAAAAACCCTCGGAGGGCTCAGACCATCTGCTGTTTGTGTTCACTAGTGTCAGAGCAACAATGCCCCTGTTGCAGTGAGCTTCAGGAACTCGACACAGTACTGCATGGGTGCCCTGGTAAATCACACGCTTACTGTTATGAAGTTGCATAATTGTCCACAGCTTTTAGTAATCCAAGTACAGATCGGTTATAGGATATCCTTCTTTTAATAAGTGCACTAAATACACATCTAGTGTCATTGATTTTTGATAGACCAGAGGGGAAAAACAAAAAAACCTCTGCCTTGATGCCCTCTGCCTTTAAGGAGCTGTCTCACAGTCATGTGTATGAACTACTGGAGTGACAAGTCCACACCCGTGAGGGAATGGAATTCTACAAAAATTTCCGATTAAAAACTCTCTGAAATGGCTGGGGAGGGGTGTGTGGAGGCAGAGTTTGAATAAGAATCAAAGGTATGATTGTGATTTTAAATTGTCTTATGTTTAAGAAGAATGATTTGAAATTTAAAGGTAAGTCCAGTCTAACAAAGCAAGGATTTTCATTTTCAAAGGAAATAAATGAGCTTTGTTTATTATTGATATTTGTTCACAAGTACTTGATATGGTTATTTGTACTAAATGTAGCAAAGCTTTATTATTGATCCTTTTTTTGGGACAGGCTGAATTTGTGAATATTTTATGTTGTAAACTGTATTAAAACACATTTGTATGCTCTACTAAGTATTGGGAACAGAATCTTCAATTTAAACTCTAGGTTATCATCATTAATAGGCATTCCATGTATTAAACTATTTTGCCTTCTCTTTCTTCCTCAGTACCTTTAAGGCCTTTGATGTATCATAAAGAAAAGGCACTCGTGAGCTGCTTGGCTCTAGGAAAAGAGAGCTGATTGACCTGGGGATGTTTGCGCTTTCCCACTTCCGAGTCTTTGCTCAAACTGCTCTCTACCTCTGCTACCACAGATTAGTTCTTGTCCCCTGCTCTAAGCACTCTAAGACTACCCCGAAGCCCACTTTTGACGGTTTCTTCTCTCTGCCATCTCCTTCGTCCTGAATTACCAAGGCAGAATAGAAAGTTGCCGGAAAAAACACGCTTAAAACTTAAATCATCTTTGATACCTGTTTTGTTCCTCACAGCCAATTGATTAATTAAAATAATCCTTTAGATTCCTGTCCCTGTGCATTTTCAAAGCCAGAATTAGACTCTCACAACATACCCCATTATGTGTATTATTGCCAAAACAATCTTTCTGAAGTACTAATTAGGTTTGGGTTTTTTTTTTTTGAGGAAGATTAGCCCTGAGCTAACGTCCTCTGCCAATCCTCCTCCTTTTGCTGAGGAAGATTGGCCCTGAGCTAACATCTGTGCTCATCTTCCTCTATTTTATGTGCAGGATGCCTGCCACAGCATGGCTTGATAAGCGGTGGGTAGGTCTGTGCCAGGGATCTAAACTGGTGAACCCTGGGTCATGGAAGCAGAATGCGCGAACTTTACTGTGCCACCAGGCTGGCCCCACTCATTAGGTTTTTGAGCAGAGAGAGTGATATGGTCATCCTTCCACGATGCAGTGTCGGTACTGTGCAATATATGTACTATCCTGAAATAATCTCTGAGTTTCTGCTTTCTGTTCACACTGTTTTCTTTTACTTTAAATGCACTTTCTCTCTACCTAGAAAAAACTTAGTTATTATAAGGTCTACCAAAGATCTTTTCTCTTTTGTGAAGTCTTCCCTATCAGCCTTAACTAAAATCACTTCTCTGAGCTCCTAGCTCATGCTACTCATTGAGCTGGAATAAGACTCTGTGCTACTGAGAAAAAGGTGAGAGGTTATTTTCCCAGTGAGATTCCAATAGAGTTTCATATCTTATGCTTCTATCCCCTTTAATACTGGGCAGAGCATACCACATGTAGGAGTATGCAAATATTTGATAATTGGTTTACTCAGGAGAATTTTTTGTAAAATTTCTTGCTACTCTCTACCCGAGAAGGAATGAAGTGTATAAGCTTCTTTACCTTTGTTGAATCTGGAACCCCTTACTTATTTCTGTGTCCCTGTTTACTCTTGAGTAGTCGGGTCTTGGGAAATAATGACTGGCTTTGGGGATAGGTTGTGTGTATTTTGGATAAGGAAGTAAAGCTGTTGTTGGACATTTAAAACTGCAGTTTTTTCTCTCAAGGTGTTTTGCTTCCTGTTGCTGTATTCGTAAGGTCATATTGGTACAAGCAGTGTCTTGTATATTTATTTCCTTTCTCTGTAATACAGTATTTTCAAACTTCGGTGTGATAGTGAATTAGAATCTCTGGGAGTGTGGTCTAGGACTCTGCATTTTTACTAAGACTCACTTCAGTTGCTTGCAAAGGTGGTGGTGGTGATGGTAGTGATAGTGGTGATGACAATGATTGTGATAGCTCTGCTTTTGAAGGCTTATGGTGTGCCTGGTGTACCTTATAGGCAGTTTACAACTATGGACTTACCTGATCTTCACACAAAGTCTATGTGGTAAGATGCTGTTCTTATCTTCATTTTTCAGATGGAGAAACTGAAGCAGAGATAAATTAAATGGCTTATCCCCAAAATAACTTTCTTATAAACATTGTAAAAATCTGTGAAAAGGATGAGGAATATTTCTTTAGCTGATTTTAAAAATACCACTTGTGAAATGATTGCTGTGAATAATGTGAATGATATGAATAAGCTGGTTCTTCTTAGATATATTGGCATAGAAATATGCTAACTTTATATAGAATACTTCAGCGACTAGACCTAAATACAGATTGCTTTTAGGAAGCCAGTCACAGTCTAGGTGAAAAACTAGGCATGTACACACAAACTTAGCACATTGAGGAAAGCCTTGAAATACTACAATTTCTAATAAATTCACATGATTTTAAGAAGACTGCTCTTTACTATTTATTTACACATGCATACATATACATATACACGTACATACATATATACTTACACATGAAGATACATATTTTCCATATAT
Source organism: Equus caballus (assembly GCF_041296265.1). Classification (NCBI taxonomy): domain Eukaryota; kingdom Metazoa; phylum Chordata; class Mammalia; order Perissodactyla; family Equidae; genus Equus; species Equus caballus. The sequence continues at coordinate 17,829,646 of NC_091712.1, read as the reverse complement.
ATGTAATATATACATATATAATGTATTGAGAGGTTACTTTGTGACCAAATGAATATTAGTAAAACTACTTAAGCATATATTTTTTGCTTTTATTGCATAAGATAAACCTTGATTTTACATGCTAAAATATTTTATTGTATTTTTTAATATCAAATGATAAGAATATTTTATACCCTTTGGCTCTTGGGCTCTGGACAGTGCAGTGGTGGGTAGGGGAATGTGTGGTGGTTGTGGTGGTGGTAGGGTGGAACTAACTTGTTTAGGGTCATTGCCTGCTTAAAAGAGTTTTAGTGTATGATTTAGGTGTTGCCTAATGAGTGCTCTGCCTTTTGAGACTGGTTGAACTCAAAAGCGTGTTATGTTTTACCAGAAGCATCTTATGAGTTATGAGTGAATAGACAATGAAAACTCAAGTGAGTTAGCGGCCAACTTTTATCTTTACAACTAAGTCTAAGCAGTGTTTCTACTCTTTTATATTTCTCATTTACAAATTTTCTGAACTTCTCTTGCTGCCCGTTTATATACAGTTGGGATGAGTTACATCACCTGAAGTAGTCAAGATAAGACTTTTTAGTTCTAATGCTGTCCATGTGGGGTACCTAAATTGCTACACAATTCTGTGAAAAACCAGATAAAATAGGGTGGCAGGAAGTGAAAGAAAAATAGATGTGATGCATTGAAAATTCTGGGAAATTGCCCTTTTTATAGAAAGTTTTGATAAAATTTTGTATGTTCCTCAAATTCACGTTCTTCGTCTGTAAGAGTTGGGTGTAAGACTGAATGCCTGGCTTAAAGCTTATGAAGAGGGAGGTCTCTGGGTTAAATTACACTTTTCTCTCCCTAACTTTATGAATTGGTTCTTTGCGTTTTCTGGGGCTAATGATCTGAATGTTTGAGATTTAGTAAGGAGGTAAGAAGTTGAAATCTTCTTAATAAAATTATATCTCTTTCTTAGGCATAACTATTTCTTTCCTTGATTATATAGTAAAAGATGTGTTTATTCTTAAGGGGTCTTGACTTTGCTGCTGACTAGCAGTGTGACTTTGGGCAAATAATGTCATATTACTAGACCTGTTTCTTCATTTATAAAATGAGGGGTAGGATTAAATTCTAAAACTCTTATAATTGGATTAGCAGAATATATTTAAGATTATATACAAACACGTAAACACATTGGCAGGTCACTTGCTGCTCCTCATTGCTGGAATGTGAAAGTAGTTTTGTTGTTTTAGGTGCATTATTGATGATGTTATCCACACCACGAGGATAATTCTGTGCTTTTTGATTTGTGATTTGTTAGTCTGATAGTGACTTTTCAGGATTGTGTCTCTTGTATTAAAAATTAAATTACTGCCATGATGATTGTAGTCATTAGGATGAGTGATATGAAGAAATTTAGAATTATTTCTCTTATACCGAAAGCCTGATTTTTTAAAATGTATGTATCTCCATGTTCTGTGATTTTATTTGGCTAAGGAATTTATCTTTGGTCTTCCAGAGTGAGGACATGGATACTTCCATAGCCATTTCCTATGTTTAATTAATTTTTATTTTGTGGGTTTCATCAGGTTGAATAAGAATAAAGTGCTTGTGTATTTTCTGCTTTAAAAATGCTTCTTGATATAAAGTCTTCTCAGATCAGCCCCACATGTGACAGACCTATTCAAACAATTTAAGCTGCCGCAATGTATTTGTTTCTTTCTTGGAAATCTAGCCATTTGTATGTCTTTATGAGCTGTTTTCTCCTCCCCCCGCCCCCATGTTAAATTTTAGATTGTAAGCTCCTTGAGAAAGGAGTTTAACCTTTTCTTTGTATCTCTTAGTACCTAGGAAAGAACTCTGTTAGTCTCTAAATAGTTTATAAATGTTATTACTATTGAGGATTTTGGATTAAAATTATTGGATAGAATGGGATAGCCTGTTTCTAGGATATCAGACTGTTTGGGGTCAGTGTGATTAACTCAAGACATAGTTTTGTTAAGCTATACACTTGGTTCTGAAGTCAGTTTCTCTTGATGTAACCATAAATTGATTATTCACCTTATATTCCTTCTTATATGATACCTTGGTTTGAGGTTATTGATAGGGGAAAGGCTGTCAGAGTATGGGTTGGATAGATGTGCATGTATGTGCACATGTACTCGTGTGTTTATGGACCAGAGAGTGGGCACTTGACTATATGAGAATTTGGGGTACATGTTACGTTTAGCATTCTAATCTGAATCTTACATAACTAGCTTAGTTATGTAAGATTCATTATATGCATTTAATTTTAGACCTATAATAGTTGACATTCAGAAACAATTTTCAATCAATGGTAAACATGATACCTTAGGAAGATAAGGATGTGTTTTCCTTTCCTTTCATGTTTTCATTTTAGCTTTACTCTACTGTACATTTGCCAAAGACTTAAATTGTCAAGGATAAATAACTATTGAAATGGGCCAACTTATAGCTGGGCAGAAATGGTATTGGGCCTCTGAGGCATATCTTAACATATGAGAACAATTTAATATGCCTGGTATTTGAGAAGAATCAAAACAGAGACTGTAAAACTCAGCAATCATAAAGCCTAATGGTCAAAATTCATATTTAATTGACAGGCTCTACAAAGGTTAGCTATAATAATAAATAATTAAGAGGCAAAGAGCCTAAATTGGTACAGAAAAGGGGCAGAGTTCTTTCTGCACTAGAATTAGAAGTTGGTAACTGTGAATTTTGTTTTCTCCATACAAAGACTGACTTTGGCAGCCGGAGCATCTCTCTCCAGTGTAACTTTGACTTCTTGGAGTATGTACTACTACAAGCAGTTGATGACTTATAAGTGTTTTATGAGTATAGATGATCTTGTCAAAGTGTTTCCAAATATTGCAATTAGTTTTAAAATGGAGTCTGTGTTTGACAGAACTTAAATTTGTGACTCTTTAATTTACAGATACATCATTAAATGAATACCATCTTTATCATGTATTAATTTGGGTTACAGAATAATTGAGGGAACTTTTTTAGAAGCAATTGAAGTTTACTTAAAACTATTCTCTGAAGATATTAGAATTTGAGACTTTTTTTTGGTCCCAACATTTCCTCTTAAACATAGTGTTACAGCTGCTTGGAAGGAAGTAAATCAAAGTCACTCACTTTATTTTCCGACTTAGAGTCGTTGCTCATTATCAGTTGGTGGGTGTGGAAACAACTTAATAAAGTTTGGGTAATTTAGTTTCAGTTTAAATTCTCAACTGGCAATTGGCCGAAAACTCCCATCTGAAGACGTGAGCATCCAAAAGTCATTTTGCGATTTGGCTACTGTCTGCTTGACATAGGAAGGCCCTATCAAGAGAACTAATGGAGTGACTGTCAAAGGAAAATCAATGGTGAGTTTTCACTTAAATTATACCGTATGTGTGTGTGTATGTGTGTGTGTAAAGCATACCAGTTTATTAAATTTGAATTAAAATTTTAGAACTTTTAAAATCTAGGACATAATTAATGCCAAATGTTTGAATTTATATGTCTGTGACTTACATTTGGAATAGAATGAATGCAAATAATGGTTTTATAGATAAGAGATTTTATATGCTTAATGTTGATAAGAAAATAGTAATAAAAGTGTGAAAAATCAGCAAACAGTTCATGTCTAGTTTAACAAATTCAGGGTTTTTTGTAGTTCAACTGTAGTTAATTGTCTTTAAAAATAGCATGTTATAAATATTGCTTGAGTAAAGTTTAACTTTAAAAAAAAATTTATCCCAAACTGAATTTATGTTAGTTTCATAGATGCTTCCTCCTTAAAGTAAATGTCATAAATTTTTCAATAAAGTAGTCTGTTGATTCCTGTTTTGTTTTTTACTTCCATTGTAAAATAATAGGGGGAAAAAGAAAGCAAGTATAATGTCATGCAATAATATTCACCTAGTTTAACATTAGGCCTTTAAAAATATGTAATTTCTGTGTTGATCAAATGGGATAATGCATATGACAGATTTTTTTCATTGTTATGTTCCAAATAGTTATCATTTTCATTTAACCTTAAGACAAAAAAAGATATATATATATATATATCATTGCTACTATACTTCCATGGAAAATATTAAATTCTCAAGATTAGATGTTTGTATAGCCAAATAATGTGGAGTCGTTATTTGTAATATAGCACAGTATCACATTTTGGTGGTAAAAGCAGACATCTCTCCCCTGCCTTACACATGTTTGCATTGAGAAAATAATTCAAATTTGGCTACATTTTTATGTGCTTCAAGTAGCCTTAAACTTAATATTTTCATCCTCATTGTATTTGGTTCCTACATACTCCTTTATTCAGACATCCGTGTCGTATCAGCTCCACGATTAGTTATGTTAACTTTGGACAGGAGTGGAAGAAGTAGCTTAACAGTTGGAATCTCAAATCACTGCTTATCAGCACTTAGTCTAGTGTCTCCATGGACGTAGTAGGTTTGTGGTTGCTAGATATTGGGTGATGAAGGTCAGACATTAATGATAGATTGTTATTCTGTTGTCAAACTTAGAATTTTTGAGATTTACATAGTTTGAGTAATTTTTCTTGCTCAATTAGAGATGTCAAAATGATGTTAATTGAATATGACCGTGTTCTTAACTGTTTTCTAGAGCTTAATAACAAACAGATCAGGAATAGCACGTATGACGTACACCTTGCACAGCACGTCATCGTGTCAGCCTTCAGACGTTGACAGTGAACTAAGTACTCTAGAGGGCAACATCTGTCCTTCAGTCCATCCATCTAATAATTCAAATTTTTGTAGACTGTCTGCTATGTGTTATCATTTCAGCTAGGTGCTGAAGATAAAATGGTGAATTAAAAACAGGGATACTTCCTACCTGCTCTTGAACTCCCAGTGTAGATGGCAGTTACAGTGTAGATAAAATTACAAAGACAAATGTAAAATTGCGACTGGAACCAATACTCTGGAAAGGTATAGGTTACTATGAGAGTAGAAGCAATATGGTTGCGTAGACCCACACAGTTATTTCTTAAATTGAGTTGATAACTTGCTTTTTGGAATTTTTAAGTTTATAATTCTATTAAATGAGTATCTTCTAAGCAAGATGTGCAGAAAGACTAAATTCTAACCATGGTAAAATACGATTTTTATGCTGCTGTTCTATTTTCTTAGATTCTTAAGAATTTATAAGAAAGCCTTGTCAAAGTAGTGTTCTTATGTGAGACTTTCCCTTATGGGAGAGGATTCTCATAGGATCCTTTAACATTTCAGGATTGAATGCAATGAATGAGGACCATGATTTCTTCAGCTGAGTTCGTTAATTAAAGGATGTCAACCATAAACGAACTGCTGTCCTCCCCTTAGCAACTGTTCCGTTCTAGCACCAAGCAGTACGGGAGTTTATTCATCACTCATTTTATATCATTGAGTTGTTACATGCATTTTTTAGTGGTAGTATGGTTTCCTCAATCAACTTTTATCCCTTTTTGAAATAAAATAATGTAAAATTTTTCTTTTATAAATTTATTCTAAAGCATACATATTTACTAAATTTTTGAAAATAAAATGGTAGAGCATTTGGCTGCCTAAATGTTTACACGTTTTCAGTAGGACAGAGAATCTCATCTAGTGATGTTTGAAAAATAATGGTTAGTTTTCGTATGTTAAATCTGTCAACATTTTAAAAAATTATCATCAAAATCTAGCTTTTCTTTATTCAGCTGATAATATAAACACATTGAATTAGAGTATACAATCTAATATGAAACTAAAATCAGAAACTAAAATTTAAAAAATCTACTTTTATAATAAAAGTGACCTTTCCCTAACTTACTGCTAAAATATATAAGCGATTTATAGAAAATAAATGTCTTTTTCAAATAGCAAAAATCCAAATTAAGTCCATTGTTAACTTTTTCCTCAAAATTATTACGTTGAATTTAATCTCTACAGTGACTTTTAAATTTAGTTTTTCCTAGATAGGCCCAGGAGGAGGTCACCAACCTCACTTTCAAGTGTTCTGATTTGAAGCTCTTAGCTCAGTTACCTAGGCAGTTCCGCTTGTCAGTGCTGGGAGAGAGATATTCTCCCCACCCCTCAGAAGGAGTGTCCTGAGGGAAATGTTCCTTGCTGGTAACATGTCTTGCAATGCCATGACATTTCATTTCCTTGACAGCTCTTTTTGGTTCTATGCAGCTAGCTTTGATTGGTTCATGATGTCAGCTGGAGAACTGGGCATTTAGCCACACAAAGATATTTAAAACACATAGATGTGTAAACATCACAGATGAAATGTGATACATAGCATTTCTTTTACTGAAATGAATGAAACATGATTCTTGTTTCCAAGCAAACAAAGGTCCACCAATAGTCATCAATTTTTAACTATATAACTTTTCAGTATAGCAAACAAGGCAGTATCTCATTGGACGTGTATGTTGTAATATAATGGCTTCTGTTTTGAAATTTGGGGCTACTACTGTCAGAAGAAATGGTGATTAACAATGGCATGGAATTGGAAGTTTGATTAAGGAAAATTTTAATAAATTTATTGTTTATAGGTTGTGGGAAGGAAAAGAACGTTTTCAGTTCACTATAAGGAAGTACCTTTTAAATGCAGAAAATAAAATGGAGTGCCTTTCAAAATCCATTCTTTTAGGAATCTATGATTGAAGTTTATAAAGAGGGAATTCTTGCTTGATATAAGTTACAGGGATTATTTGAAGGAAATTTGTGATACAGCTTAAAAATTTGAATATATTCATAATAATTAAATATATAAAATCTTATATGGAATAGATGTTACTAGCGATATTAAGCTACTACTTACTGTAGGATCTTTGTTAAACAAACTTAAGAGGTAAAAGAGCACATCCCATTCTTTCATTCATTCTGTAAATCCTTATTGACAGCCTGCTCTGTGTCAGTCACTGCCCTAGGCCGTGGAGGCCTAGTCATGAGTAACATTGATGTGACAAGTTATAGTCTGTCAGGACATTAAACAACAGTCACAATAAAGTATAGTGGTTTGTAACATTATAAAAACAAAGCAGTCCTTTCTTAAGGATACCTTGAGAATTGATCTGTAGCATGCTAATAATTTAATCAGTCTACTTTCCTCATGAACTGAGGTTGTCTATTCTAACATATAAATTAGACACAAATTCTTAGAGAATGGTCTTAGAAATTAGTAGAGACTGAAATAGACTTGTTTTTTGTATAGCTTATTTAAAGCAAAAAATCGCCATGAAAAGATAAGTTTCTGAGTATCAAGAAATGTGAATATGAGCAGAACAAACTCATAATGCCAATCATGTATGTTATACATTGTACAGATCATTTAATAAAATTGTATGAAGCAGTTTTATATTAAAAATTTCCAAGCTGTGTGGTTAATAAGTTGGCTCTAGAGTCATACTGACTGGGTTTGAGTATTAGCTCTGACACAAGTTTTGCAATCTTGGGAAAGTTGTATAACTCCTCTGTGCTTCAGTTTCCTCATCTGTACAATGGGGATGATAAAAGTACATGCGTGATAAAAAAATTGTTATTTGATACATATACAATGCCTAGAACAGTACCTAGCCCATAGAAAGTGCTTACAGAGGGGACTCCGTGTGTTGTTGTAGTTAACAACAACAGTAACAATAGTGATAATAATTTCCTCATGTCAGAAATGTCCTAGCTAATGCACAGAGTTGGGCCAACTGAAATAACTGCAGAATGATGCTTCAGATATAAATATCTTACACTACAAAGAGCTGTTATCTTTATTAATGCTAAACAAAATGCCAGTGAAATTCTCACCCAAGCTTTGGGCCCTCTCTAGCAGCAATATTGCAGTCACTCAGTGGCCTCCATAGTTTTCATCTCCAGGATCAAGATTATCTCAGCATTTAACCCAAGACTAAGTCTATCCCAGGCATCATAGAACTGATTCTTCTCATCTAGAAGAGGAAGTAGCAACGATCATCTCTTATTTACTCCCTGGAAGATAAGCCTAAACCAGATTAGAGAAAATTAGGGAAGGAAATGACTAGGTTGATACTAAATATTCTTTTCCCTGAAGAAATCTCAACAAAGGATTCCTTCCTGTAATAGTCTGCACTGTATTTGTAATATTTGTAAATTTAATCATATATAGCAATACTTGATACTTAATAGGAAATAAATTGTTTCCTTGTTAAGATAGTCATATATTACATTAGCTACTTCTATATATAATTTATGAAAATATTTTTAAATTTGTAAAAATATTTTTTTTATGTAGGCATTTACTGTATCTTTTAGTTTGGTATCCTAGCAAAATATTTTAAGAGTTAAATAATTTTTGCTAAGTAATTCTTATTGGAAAACAATTTCAGGGTGAAATTTAATTTGACGCTTTCTTTGAGCTATAATCCTGTGGCTTAAGTCTACATTTGTAAAAAGAGAATTTATATATTTGTGGATTAATTCAATTTAATTGTAATAAGTGTAAGTACTTTAATGAATTGTTTTCAGATGAAATATTTGAATTAAATCTAAAATAGGTATTTCATAATCAAGTGTCTTCATTTTTGTTTGCAATACAGAAAGATTTCTTTCATTGTAAAATTCCAAATGAAAGAAAATTATTTGAATACTACATGTGGTTTCCCATGGCCACAACTAGTTCGCATAGAATCAGTCAACAATTGTCTACTGAAAACTTACTAGCTATCTAGTACTTACTAATAATAGTGTCATGGTAGTCTAAAAAAATTATGCTATCACTCTACTTAGGCCCTAGAAAGACTAGAACCATGGAAAGAACACAGACATGAAACAGAAAATCTGAGATATAGTTTCTGCTCTGTCACTAAAAAATGCAGGGATCTTAGAAACATGAACCTATTGAAATTATGAGGCCATCTTAGCATCTCAGTCTCCTTATTACATATATATACGTGTGTATCTCATAGGTATGTGTGTGTATATGCTTGCATATATATGTACACATTTATGTACATCCCAAATAATTACTTCAAATTGAAATGAAAAGCTAAGAATTCATAAAGTTTTTTAATGTCTAAATATCCTGAGTAAAGAATTCTGTTCTGGGGCCAGCCTGGTGGCGTAGGGGTTAAGTTCGCACACCCCGCTTTGGTGGCCCAGGGTTCACCAATTTGGATCCTGCTCATTAAGCCATGCTGAGTTGGTGTCCCACATAGAAGAACTAGAAGGATGTACAACTAGGGTATACAACTATGCACTGGGGCTTCGGGGAGAGGAAAAGAAAAGAGGAAGATTGGCAACAGATGTTAGCTCAGGGCCAATCTTCTTCATCGCCCCCCCCAAAAAAGAATTATGTTCTACAGGATATTTTACATGATGCCTTCAAGTGAAAATACATTACTGATTTTCACATATACTATTTCGGGACTTCTCAAATATTCCAATATAAATTATGTTTTGTTCTTTCACAAGGGGAATGTAGAATTTCTTTAGTCTGCCTGATTTAAAACTGATTTCCTTGTTATGTGTTTAAATTTTTTTTTCCTATTAAACATTTTCAACAGATACCAAAGTATTTTTTTGTGTCTTTGGACTAACTCTTTATAAACCCGTTTTAATTTGCCTAATTTCAAACTGATTTCTTTGTTACGTGGTTAAATTTTTTTTCTAATAAGTATTTTCAACAGATACCAAGTTTTTTTTTTAAAACCTTTGGACTATCTCTACATGACCCAGTTTTAAATAGCTGCAGCAGCATTACCAACTCTGCCATTTGCAACACTGTAGTACATATCTAGTTTTGCAAATAGATCATCAGTTCTCATTAATTTACTAATTCATTAAAAAGTAGACTATAACATTCTAAGGGAAAAGAAAACAAGACTGATTTATATATACATATATGTTGGTTTGCTTTACCAAATGATGTCACTGAACACTGTTCGCTCCTACTAAAGAAGAGAGAAGTATTTGGGAGCTGCTAATTGAAGCACCACTATCTTATCCAGTTCTGCACCAGTGTGGTGGAGGTCTGTGCCCTGGTAGGTTTCAAGTCAAGTGAATATTAAGTGGAAAATGCTATATATATCTACTAGCCATAAGAAATTAGTTGGTATGCCTATTGAACTACTAGATGCTACTATAGTCATAATTAGAATAATTTTTATATAAAAAATCAGAGTTAAAATAGATGCCTTTATAGGCTTAATAGAAGATTTAAGAACACCTATATTGTGAGCTACCACATTTTAAATGTTAAAAGTGTTACAAGGGCATTGAATCTGAACATTTTTTGGACAAGGATACTATTTAAATTTACAAATTATTTGGAGGAAATATTAACATGCAATCATATGAAGTAAGATTGAATTTTATAAGAAAATAACATAAAAATAACTTTGTTTTTGAGAATTTGCTTACTCTGTTATCATGTAGAAAAAGTCTTATACATCATTAAGCAATCATTAATACAGTGAAAGTGAAGTAAAGAACCAGCAAAAATAACCTCTCTGACTGCTGTGAAAATAGCATGACAAGTAGACAGTCCCATCGTAACGCTGTAGAGTACTTTCAGTGAGGAGGGGGGAAATGATGACTGACTGGTGCCCTTCGGTGGACTTGCATGTGCTGGAATATGCAAAGGGCATGGAGAAGTCTTTCAGGTTTAAATGTATTTTTGCCATATACTTTACCCATTAGAAACTCATTTAAATTTTTAAGAGGAGCAGATAAATCCAGATATCTCCATGGATGTTAGACTTCTATCTGTCATTCACTTGAATGCTTGAGTACACTATTTTATAGTACAGTGAGGCTGTAACACACTACCACCTATTACTTAGACCAATCAGTATCATTCAGAGAAGAGAATATCAGTTGGTTAAGTAAGGAGTCATTTGAATCATGGGACAGTTTTTGAAAATGCAGATCCAAGTAATATGTACCATTAAAATCAGAATACGGCATGAGTTTATTGAGATATGAAGGAGTTAAGATAGCAAAGTGAAATAATTTGCTTTGCATTGGTTCAGTGTGCCCTACGAACTGTCATATCTCTTCTTTGTTTTGGCGGTACAAATTATTTTATTTCTCTGAAACTTTGCGTCCTAAAGTATCGTTGGACTAGAATTCACAAAATTTTTTTCTTTCCTAATATACATATACACAGGAACAAGATATGCATGTTAAGTTTAATTTTAAAATGGGTCTTTTAAAATGTGGACATGTCTGTGCCAGTCACAGAGCATTCTGTCCTATCTTTTGCATCTCTGCTTTATATAGGTTGTGAATGTTTGCTGTGTAGTAGAGTAGTACATACTAGTTCTATTTTTACTTACACTAGAATATATGTGGCTTAATAGATGATGTTCCAGGGTCCTAAATTTAAAAAAATTACTGTGAACAACTTCAAACATATACAAAAGAAGAGACACTAGTATAATAAACTCCCTGTATGTATGGCCCAGATTCAACAAGTAGCAAAATTTTGCCACATTTGCTTCATCTATTTTCTCCTTTTTTTCTCAACTATTTGAAAGCAGATCCCAGACATCAAATCTTTTTACTCCTGCATTCTTAATTTTACATCTCTTAAAAAACAAGATATTTTTCTCATATAACTATAATATCTTTATCACATCGACCAAAATTAACAATAATTATTTATCACCTGATGTTATATCTCTATTCGGTTTCCCCTGCTTTTGATTCAGAATGGCGTTTTACATATGGATGGTTCCTTCAGAGCCCAAGCAAGATCCAAATTGCATTTGGTTATTAGGACTGTTGTATAATTCAAGTGTCTTTTCTTCCCCACCACCTATTTACCTCCCTCCTTCCTCCCCTGCTTCTTCCCTTCCTCTTTCTTTCCCTTCTGTTCATGGCTTATTTAAAAAACTGGGTGAGCTTTCCCATAGAATAGCCCCCGTTCTGGATTTTGCTATTGGCTTCCCCAGTTAATTTATTCCTCTAACCTCTAAATTTCCTGTAAATTAGAAGTTAGCTCCAAATGCTAATTATTCAGGTTAAGCTTTGATTTTGGTGTTGGGGAGGGTGGCTAGGAATGCTTCATACAGGGGGCTGTTCCTTCCTGCTGCTTCACACCAAGGAGCATATAAGGTCTGCTGTCACACGCTCAGTGATGCTCAAGTTGGTCAGTGGTGACAGCCCAATCTCTCCGTTGAGAGTTTCCCATCAACCTTTCCTTCATGGTTTCATCCATTGTTCAGATTGTTCTCTGAACCAGTTCTCTCATTAGGGTTTGCAAGATAATGAATTTTTTAATCTGCCACCCCTTCCACAGTTATTAGTGGAAATTCTTCTATAACGGAGAAGTTTCCCTCATTTACTTTGGCTTTTTGATTTCCCTGGAATAGTTCATCCTAGAAAGAAAGCTGGTGCTTTTAATACCATAAATATCTTTAATATCTAATTTAATATCCAAGATTAACTTTAGATGTGAGGAACACATAGCACTTAAGTACTCATGTAATTGTAGGGTTTTTATAGAATAACGACATTTCTTATTTGATTTTCATGACACAGTCAGTATTAGGATAACTTTATATAGACAGCATATCCAGTGTTGCTCATCTAGGAGCTGGCGGACTTTTCCCAGTTCTCCGTGGTCAAATACCCTGCTGTGTGATGAGTCACAGGTGATAAGCTGAGCCTCAAGGAACAGGATACTTCATTAAGTCAGCAAGCTGAACAGTGTCATCTAGCAGAGCAGTAGCATAGAAGTAGGAATTACTTCATATTGCTAGAGTCTTAAACTTAAATTCAGGAATAAAACAATCACCATTTTTATTATTAGGTTATTTAACAGTCACCGCTAATTCCATTTGTTAATGAACAAAACCTGAAGAAGAAGAAATAAAACCAAAATATTTCATTTTAGATGACATGATTGTTTTGGAAAATCTGTGGCAGTTAGCTTTAAAACCATTTATAAATAATAAAAATTTAGTAAAGCCCTGGATATACTCTATACCAGCTGAAAAATATATAATGGGGCAAAACCCTACTCGGAAGTGTAACAAACAAAATATAATACTTAGCAATAAATTTGAGAAAGGTGTTAGACCTTTAGAAAGAAATCATTAACATATTGAAAACATTTGAAGATTCAAATAAATGGAGGGAAACTATTTCTGAATCATGAGAAGATTGGCAAATTATATGACTAAAAGTGATTTATAGATTTTTTTAAGTTTACTTCTAACTTTCAAAATTCTTAGTGGTTTATTTTATTTTACAGTGATTCTACAATGAGGGGAAGTCTCACCCAGAAACTTTTTAAAGCAGTCTAAAACAGTGATAGTGACGTACGTATAGGTGTGTAATCTGGATACCAGGAGAGACCTCTCTGCCCTGTGGAGATTTAGATATAAATTTTTCTGGAACCCCTGACTTCCTGGTCAGTGAGAGTCAAGAGAAATGTCCTTCATCCTGTGACTTATGCGAATTCCTGTGCCTGACTTATCATCTCATATTTCTCTGCCTCTGCTTGCATGCCACCCCGATTTCTGCCAGTGTCAATACAGATGTGAAACCAGCCCTTTACTAGTTTCACATATTTAGCATTTTGTGAGTTTAGAAACTCTGAACAGGTGATATAAGCAGCAAATTTTTTTCTTAGTCTTCGAGCAAAACATTACTGTCCACATCCATGCCCCACTTGTAGTCTCACACTTTCCAAGTTAATACAGTTGCCTTATTAAGAGGAATTCTGAACAGTAAACTTTTTTCCATCTTGTAAAACATGGATTACTGGAGCATTATGAGGAATCCAAAATTAGTCCTATCTATATACAACAACTTACATATGATAAAATATTCTTTCCTAAAGGAGAGGCCACTTAAAGGATATTCATTCAATGGTATTAAGTAGTGGTATTCAGTGGTATAACTATGAGACTGATTAGACAATAAAATGTTTTATCCATATTTTATACAACCATAAGGAATTTAAAAAGCATAGAAAATACCTTTACATCTCATATTTGAAGCATTAGTAAAACTTACCAAAGTAAAGATGTACTTGAATGTTTAATTAGATATTTAATTATTTAATTATAGAATATTTGATTATAATATTTTAGACAAGTATTATAATCAAAAGAATTTGTATGAAATATTAAATGAATCACAGAAGATTGTGGAAAATATTTGCATCAAAAGTTACAAAGATATTGCAGAATATACAGATTTAGACATCAAGATCCTGATATATAAATGAGAAAAAATATGAAGATTAGGAATATGAAAATAAGGAAATATGAACAGTAAAGAAATGTGAGGAAAGATATTTACCCATGCACTTATCACAAAATTACAAATTAAAATGACTTTAAGATACAGTTTTTTCATTGTATTTAAAGGAGCTAAATTTTTTTAGAAGAAATCTCATATTGACAAGGTAAGCAGTGAAGCCAAACTTTTTTGGCCAGTAATACAGGAATATATGCCGAGAGTCACAGTAATGTTCAGATATTTCACTAGTAGGAATTTCAGAAATAAATATGCTAATTATAAATCATATATATAGAAAGATGCCCAAGTTGAGACTAATTATAGAACATTAATGTAAAATATTATATTGTCTTTAAATGGTTATTTTTGAAGACTCTAGAACAGCTATCCAACAGAACTTTCTGTGTTGATGGTAATATTCTATAATTTGCACTGTCCAGTGTGGTAGCCATTAGCCACATGTGGCTACTGAGCGCTTGAAATGTGGGTCAGGCAACTGAGGAACTGAATTTTTTATTTTACTTAACATTATTTAAATGTAAATACTCATGTGGGTATTAGCACAGTTCTGGAAATATGAAGTGTTAGGTGTAAGTGAAAATAGTAAGTTTATATGTCATGATTACAAGTATGTAAATACCTATATATACATATGGAAAGTGATATTCACAATTAAAATATTTGTGTTAGGATCAAAGGAAATGGGTGATTTTTTTAAGAATGCTCATTAACAGATAAGTGAAAATAATCCAGCACTCCAGCACTGTGCTGTTCGATATGGTGGCCAATAGCCCCATGTGGCAATTTTAATTTAAATTTAGTAAAATTTAAAATGCAGTCTGTCTGTCACACTCACCACCTTTCAAGTGCTCATAGCCACACATGGCTAATGTTTACCATTTGGACAGAACGGATATAGAACATTTCTACCACTGCCAAAAATTCTATTGTAGAGTGCTGCAGAGAGAACTGATGAAAGGAATATACTGGAACAAGTCATTGATGATTTATTAGTAATTTCTAAGGGCACAAATGAATTAAAACTGAAAATTGGATTCAGTAAAAACGTGTAAGGAACAATATTATAAGACACTATGCTTGTAACACTCCATAAAGTATGGGCAGTGGACTAGTGCTGGTTATATTAGTTCATGACTAAATGCTTACTATCGATTTGGGTACTTGTTTAGAAACTTCCATAGCAATGTGAGATTTCTGTCATCCCAGAGCATCAGCTCTGTTATCTCATCGAAGGGTAGACTGGTCTGGTTATTAACAAAGCTGCCTGGAGAGGTCTGTGTAGTCTGAGCTGAGTATTCGTTCTGAGCAGTCGTCCAAGAGCATGGGTCACAATGTGGTCTTTCACTACAGACAGTATGAGAAACCTTTGTCAAGATGAAACAGAGAACGTAGATTGCTCAGGGCAGTTTCGTAAGGAGCTTAAATTAGTTGGTAGTATAGCTTAATAATCTGTACTTGCAATTGAAATTAAAAATTGAACATTAAATCACTGAATGTACTAATCTTAGACTTCATCTTTCCTGCTAGTGGAAATGAAGCAAAAGATCCATTATCCACCAGTGTGAATCAGGACTTGAGAGGAGTTCCTAGTCAGGGTCTCTATCTGGGGAACTTGTTTCCTCTCTTCACCCTCCTGGGCCTAGGAGATTCAAGCAGCTAGCGGAATCTTTTCCATTCAGCAAAATTTCAACTTTGTGTTTTCCTTTACCCCTTTTGGCTCCTTTGACATATTGTTACTCTTAGTTCTTTGTAACTATTTTCACTCCTTCCACCCAAAGTTAGTTTCAAAGGTTTGCAAGATGTCCAAAATAGGAAAATGGTTCTAAATTAAGTGAGCTTCTAAAGTTTTTTTTAAAATCTTCCTTTTTTCACATTTAAGCCTGATTCCCTGATACAGTTATTTGTGAAATGTAAAAAGCTTTTTACTACTGTAATCAAGGCATAATCTATCAGCTAAAGCATTGTTTTAATGATTTGGAGTAAGCGTAAGTCCTAAATTTACTGCCTGTTTTCCTATCGTAGTTTTGGCTATACATTAAATGGTTGCCTATACCCTGAAATAAAATACTCTGTATTCACTGTCCAGTTTATTTTGAGGACTAGTTCCACGTCTGTGGAATCTGGGGTCAAGCGGAATCAAGTACTTTGTAATAGTTCTTTCTTCTGATTCTAGTGGCCTTGCATTTTGGATTAAAAAACACATACATATTAATTCCTTTATCAATATGATTGATTTATCTGTCACTGATTTCAGCATTTCTTCTTTTTCTCTCTAATTTATTAAATTTGCAAAGAGTTGGAAAACACTTGAAGGAAATCACTTTTTATTTTTAGTACTAGTCTATATGTTACAGAAAAACAAATAATAGTATTCAGCATTTCTTGTTTAAATTTTGTGTTTTTTCAGACTGAACAAAATGTACATATTTGCTTAAAATACATATGAAAACCTAACTGATAGAACGGCATCTTCTGATTTCAGTGTAATATTATGATAATAATTTACTTAGACAGAATTATAGATACAGATAACCATATTATCACTTGGTTTATGTAGACCTACTCTTCAAAAAGATGAAAAATAATTAATACTAAAATATTAAGACATGGTACTTTTTATCCATATTAATACTTTTATTCTTATATTTGGTAATATATTTTTAAGATACAGTATATGATTTCCTGATCTTAACAAAGTATTCCATTTCTTTTCAGGAGTTTGGGTTGTAATAATATCTTTATAGCATTTTCTCATGATATAGCACTTTAAAAACATTATATTCCTAAGTTATTTAATACATGATTAGAGGTCGATATTGTTAATATTAATTTTATGGAACACATTTTCAAACTCCTCAGAACATTTGAAGGCTTCTAATTCTTTCAGTTTATACAAGTTTCAACCTTGAGAATGTTGACTAGTTAGTTAATATTCTTTCTATTTATCAAATATTTTTTCATTGCTTACTATGCACTGGAAACTATTTAAGGCTCTGCAGAAAATCAGTATTAAAAAATCCTTTTCCTCGGGGAGCATATGTACTTGTAGACTTCTTCATATATGATCTCTGGCATTTAACACAACTCAAAGGGCTGCTTTTCTATCAGTTGTCAGGAAATGCATATGTCATTATTTGGAAGTATAGAGGCAGGACAGAATTTCTTCTGGCGTTGTTAAAGTCATTGCTTTACAATGAGTTTAGCTTTACTAATTTTTTAAAAATGGAATTTATAACTATCATCATTTGGCAACCAAGAATTTTTCCATATTTTTCTCAACTTCCCAACTGATAGTTCAGTGCTGGGGGAAAAGTTGAACTAGTCACTTAAGGTTTTGGTTTTAAGGAGTAATATTTGAATCATGCAGTAGTCTTTGGAGAAGATACTTTTTTTTTTAAAGAAAAGTGTGATTTTTGGAACACTGATTTTATCTAATTTATTTTCTTCAGAAGCTACATTTTTTAGTATGAATAAACTTGAACTAAGTGGTGTGATCTCAGTATAATATTTTGCTCTTCTCTCATCCTTCAGGAAAATCTTAAACTTCCACCAAAGAAGATTAAAAAGAGGTCCCTCCTGCACCAGGAAAGATCTGCAGATCTTTTTCAGTGTTCTTGGAGGTGTGGGGTGTGAGAGCTTATCAGTTTGTGTCAGCCACCTTGTTCTCTAAAGGTAAGCACTATGTAGTGAGTGCACGCTCCTGGGCCCAGACTCCTGATGCAGGACTGGTTTTGGAATGCTCCATTTAGAGTTTGAGACCATCAGACTTTCTCATAGAAAAATGGCCTAGGCAGTCACTTGTGGGCAGGATATCACACACATCCATCAAGAGATGGTTTCTGTCGTTTAGAAGTGAAGCTTGACCTAGAGCAGTACAGGTGTTTTTTGTTTTGTTTTGTTTTTAAATCCTAGTTAGTAAACCTTGTCTTCCAGTTCAGTCCACATCTAAATCAGTTTAATAACTGCTGTGATTGATCCCTCATCAAGAACTCTTCTTGGATGTCTTGAGATTTGTGTTCAAGAATTTTGAAACAATGACAGAATTTAAGCAGTCTGGTGACTTAATACCTTAAGTTGATAAAACCAGCTTTGAAGAATTGCTTTTCAAGATATTTTTGACGTTGTCTCTTACTTTTACTTCAGAGAATGTCCCTCAAACCATTTTTAAATCTGTATTAGGCTTCAGATAGTATGGAAGCAAGGCCTTCTTAATCTTTAGTAGGCATATGATCATAAAATTTCTTGTCAGATCCTAGTTGAAAAAAATATCACTTAAAGTCAGCAGTTTTTTTCCTATCCACAACTTTTTCCTGTTTTCAGGAAATGAAGAATATGTACGTTAGTTCCACCAGGGAAACCTTATGAAGGGTAAATAAATTAATGTCTCAGCTTTGCTAACTCTAACATCAGAAGACCTTATTGTTCTCTTGCATAATTTATTGACACCTCTCCAAACGACCAATCCTAAAGTAAATTGTCATTTAGGTATCATTCATTGACCAAGAAGAAGAACAGGGGCATGTTGATTTTGAGAATGTCATCAAGATTAAAAGTAGGTTAGTATTAGATAAGATTAACTTTGGCTGCCACCAAGAGACTAAGTGTGTAACAAAACCTTTCAGATGGTAATCAGCAGGATGCTGCGATGTGGACAGTGAGGGCTTAGGGTACTGATGAGGGAATTAAACCCTTCCATCTCCAGTTTCATTCCTACTTTCTTCTTCAAGCTCCTAAAGTGATCTTGGGAACTTTAGTTCTGCAAAATGGAAACTTCTCATGAACCATGAAATTGGAGAGAAATCTGGTAGCCTTATCTTATGGTGAATTTTATTCTCTTTTCAAAACAATTGTTCTTCCTATATGTGTATAATAAAAGAGATTAAGAAGGAAAAACAACCTTTGTCTTTGCTGATAGAAAGAGAAAAAATACAAGTTAGACCTTTTTTTGAAAAAACCTTGGGAACCAGTTTACTTTTTTGTATGTAAATAGTTGGGGAGTTAGAACTAGTCTTGCTTATTGTAACTGCAGGCAACTTTAAAAGATTTAGATCTTCAAAGTAGATATGATATAGGTTATGTTAGTGAAAAGATTTAGATCTTCAAAGTAGATATGATATAGGTTATGTTAGTGAAGAAATAGAGATTAGACTACTGAGTAATTCAAGATAATCTCTCTATATAATTTTCTTTGAATTCTCATTTGTGAGTATATTAAATAGTTTTAACCTTTATAATAGCGTGGAACATAACAGATGAATGCATTAATAACTCTTTGCACCAGTTGAGAAGAAAATTTGAATTAAAAGCCAAACCTACTAAAAATGTAAAGTGGGATGTAAGAACAACTAAACAAGTTATTATTTCTTAGCTAAACTAAAATTTTATTATAACTGAAGTTTTTTTAACCTAAAAAACTCCTCGTCTTTTTAAAAATGAGCTTTGTTGTACAATAGAATTAACAATGTATTTTGTAAAAAGAAAATTTACTTCACCATTCTAGAACTAGTGTTCTAATTTCAAATCAGTTATGTAGCATGAATATATAAAAGTGGGGACAACTGAGATCTTGTCTTCGGTATCTAGAGTATCAAAAATAAGATCTTTTGGGGGCAGCCCCATGGTCTAGGGGTTCAGCTTACTCCGCTTCACCGGCCCATGTTCAGTTCCTAGGCGTGGACCTACACCATGTCAGTGGCCATGCTGTGGCAGCATCCCACATACAAAATAGAGGAAGATTGGCACAGATGTTAGCTCAGGGTGAATCTTCCTCAGCAACAAATAAATAAATAATATATTTTCCCAATACTTGTTATTAATAACTTATATCACCTCAATTCATATTAGGCAACAAAATAAACTGTTGTTCTATGATTTTGATAATATATAGGAGTGAAAACCCAACATAATGGTACTGAGAGATTCTTCCATTGGAACTAGGATCTGGGAGAAGATTTTATTTATATGTATACATACACATATATACATAGTAGTGTTTGTTCTTCTGAATATAGTAAGAATGATTTGTCAAAGATCAAGTTTCTGATTTGTCTTTCATAAGTATTTGTATGCTATATGTCTTGTTTTTGTTTTTAAAGGGACACAGACAATCCATGGAAACAGTCCCTACTACAAATTTCGTTTTGCTGCTATGATCAATGCTCCCTGCCTACTCTAATAGCTAGAGGGAGGTGAGAGAGGCAGCCCTGTGTTTACCAATGTTGACTTTTTAGAGAAGGAACCACAAGGCACTTCTAGCCCAGTCCTCTCCTTGGAGCCATCTAGACCAGGACTGTTCAGTAAAATTATAATGCAAGCCACAAAGACAGGCTTCATACATAATTTTAAGGGGTGTTTTTGGTACCACATTAAAAAAGGAAGAAGAAACAGGCAAAATTAATTTTAATTACATTTTATATAACCTAATATATCTCAAATGTTATTACAACATGTACCCACTATAAACATTTATGAGATGTTTTACTTTTTTTCATAGTAAGCTTTCAAAATCTGGTGTGTATTTTATAGTTAGAGAACATTTTGTATTGGACTAGCTACATGTCAAGTGCTCGGTAGTCACACGTGGCTAGTGGCTCCCATATTAGACAGTGCAGATCTAGACCAAGAGTGGAGCTTCCATTTTAGCGTCATCCATGCTGAGGTTCATTGAGCTCCCCTGGTTTAGAATTTCCAGATTTAGCAGAAGACAAAAACAAAACAGGATGCCCAGTTTAATATGAATTTCAGGTGAATAAATAATTGTTCAGTGTAATTATATCCCATGCTATATTTGGGACATACTTATGAAAAATTGTTTACCTGAAATGCAACTGAGTGTCCTGTATTTTATCTGGCAATCCTGCCCTGGCTCAACTGAGTGGAAGGCATCATCAGGCTGCTGAGAAACTTGCAGGATGAGAGGATAGAGAATCTCTTTCTCTGCAGAGGACTTTGATAACCCTTTGAAAATCAGAGTGCAATCCAGAAACTATCTGTAGCCCATTTCTTCCTAAATCTCTGAGATGTTTAAGACAGAAGAGGGGCTTAAATGACAAGGACTCAGTCATTACATATTTAAACATTTTAAATCTAAATTACTACATTAAGCTATAAGATTTATGAAACTTTATAAATTGAATTATTAGTAATTTGAGTTTATAAAATATAAATTGTCTAACAGCATGTTACTTGTATCACATCTTATGAAAAACAGTTCACCCTTGGTGATAATCCCAGCAGGTTTTAGGGTCCTGGCTGTTTCAAGTTATTTTCCTCCCGTTGGCTACCACTGCAGCTGTCACATAACTCTCAAGTTGGCAAGCATTAACACAAAATATTAGGTTGCTAAAAGCCAGGATAAGGCTTACTTTACATTACAAGTATTCAAGTACTTGTAGTTCAGTTCTCTGGTTGACCATTGGATCCTGACTCAGTCACCAACCAGTCAGTTCTTATTCCAGTTTCCCCCCTAAGGGCTTCTTTTACAGAGGAACAGCTTTCCATTCTTATTCTTTAACAATTTTTAATGTTTGAATATTAGTACCGTTTTTGAAGTATGTAAAAACTTCATTAGTAGTGGATCTATCCCCCTTAAGCTCTAGCTCTAGAGAAGAGACCATTTATAATTTGTGTTCTCTAAGGACAGTAATTACACCAGCTCCACACTCCCTCTCAGAGGGAACGCTTGCCTTCAAGAGGTGAATGACTTAGGTGACAGTTCCGCTTCATTACCAGCTAGGCAGGTAGATCCAGCTGCCGGTGCGGTTTGGCAGTTTAGCAGTTCAGTTTAAGCTATGGCGCATTCCAAATCCATTCATGCTTAGGAGAATGTACCCAAGAGTGTGGATATGTTTATAATTACTGCATTTCCTTCAGAGAACAAGAATTACAGGTAAGTTGGTTTTATTTCCCAGTAATCCAACAGCTATTTTTAAATAAGAAATTTAAGGATCTGAAAGTATTCCCCTTCCCCCAAAACAATCTCCTAAAAGATCTTGTGTGTAGCCTGTATTATATAATATTTTTCTTCCTCAATCTAAGGAGGACTTGAATCTGGTAGTGGTGGTGGGGTTGGGAGGAGACAACTAATTGTCGTTTGAAAGCCGTGAATATCACACATTTCCATGTCTAGAAATAGCCTAGGTTTATGTAAGAGTCTTATTTTGCCTAACTTCTAACGTCTAAGGTATGCATTATTTTGTCAAATTAACACCTTCATCTATATATAGACGAGGCATTCAGTCTTTTCAAGCTAATATCTCTAACAACGAGAAAATTAATTGTGTTTGGGTTTTCACTTTCATTCTCAAGACTGACTTCCTTTTCTTTAAAGCCTTTAACCTTATTTCCGAAACCAAAATTTAAAGCTCCAAAATACCTTAAATATAATTTAGCTCCCTTTTTACCCACTGAAATTTGGATGAGCTTTGGAGGACCTGTGAATCCCCTGAAGATATAAATATAAATATATCCGTAAATCTCGAATTTTTTATGTTTGTGTTTTTTGCTGAGAAGAGTGTCCATAATTTTCATCATATTCTTGAAGGGTTTTGTAACAAAAAATTTGGTTACTAACCACTGATCTAGTCTAACGTCATTACTTTACTGATAAAGAAACTGAGGTTCAAAGAATCTAAGTTTCTTGCCTTCATTCATTTGAAATTTAATACTTGTAAAAATTAAAGTTTATTTCTAAAAAACATTATACCTGTTTTTAGAAGGAAAAAGCTTTAATGTGGATTAATTGAACTTCAGAATACCAGCCTAAATGGGAGGAGTTAATTAGCTAACGGTTTCTTCTGTTCTACCCTTTGACTGGAGTCTTTACCAGATGTTAAAAGAATGGCCCCTCAATAAAGTATGAGACTATGTGATAAACTTTTGAAGAGGGATTAAAGAAAAAATGAACTGTTGTAATTTAAATCCTATTTTGCTCTTTTCAAATCCTTTTCTCCAAAAAGAGTAACTAAAAGTCAGGAAAATACGTGAATAATATTATTTTATCTTATTTCCAGAGTATTAAAAAAGCAGTTAATTGCCTTAATAAACATCACACTGAGCATTGTTGGGACTCCTTCTGGTTCTGAACCTTAGTTAAAGAAATTCTATAGTAAACTATACATGCTTCAGGTTGTTTTTCGGTGATGGAGTATTTTAAGGTCATTCTTTTTTATCGTAAGATGCTTTTAATATTACAGTAGTACTTTAGAAATGGTAAGTAAGCTAGTTCTATATTAATTAAGGAAACTAATACTTCTTTCTCGAAATAAAGCCAATATCTTTTTTTTCTTTTCCTGGTGCTAACCAATAAAATCTGCCTAATTCAAGATTTAATGAATTTATACCATTAATTGAATGTCAGAATAAAAAGAAACTTGTGAGATGATACATAGAAAGCAATTATTTCCCAAAAGGAATAGATAAAAGTAAGACAACTTTGGACACTACGTATGTTTTTAATTTAAATTTAATTATACTTCAGTGTTCTAAAATGTATAGTGTAAAGTTCATTATGGAAAATGGCATTGATTTCCAAAATAAGTTCCAGTTTTGTTTTTTTTCCCCTTTGGGTATTATCCCTCAAGGTGATTATCACTCATGCTCTTCTGTCTTTATGGAAGGTAACGTTTTAAGTGAGCCACATTTTGTTTTTTTCCAGGAACAACAGTTTACAAATGCCACTAAATAGGCTACCTATGTTAACTTTCCATGGGTAATTCAAACAAATAAAAAGTTATATTTTTACTTTTTATTCATCAAATTATTTTATGTTTGAAATAGAAAAGCTTAAATTCTTGTTAGGGACATTTGCAGATATTTATAGTGTTTTTGTAAGTTGAGGTAGATGTTAAATATCCTCTTTGTATTCAAAGAAACTGAAACAATTAATGACTTACTCACTCAATTCACTAAATCAGTGGTGGACCCTTGGTTTTCATGGCAGATTAAAAATAATATGTCATCTGAATGTAGATGAATAGAAATGTATTTATGATCAATATTTTTTTTTTTTTTTTTTTTTTTTTTTGCTGAGGAAGATTCACCCTGAGCTAACATCCATGCCAGTCTTCCCCTGTTTTGTATGTGAGTCTCTGCCACAGCATGGCTACCAACGAGTGATATAGGCCTGTGCCTGGGAACCAAAACCAGGCCACCGAAGCAGAGTGCACCAAACTTACTTACTGGGCCACAGGGCCAGCCCCTATGATCAATTTTATTTCAGAATTTTATCACCGTAGATTATTGTTTAAAATAGAATTTTTAAATAAACTTAAGAACCATTAAAAGTGACTTCTCTTTGTATGCCTACATGCATGGCTTATGTCTTTCTGTTTATAAACAATTTAGCATTTAATTCTTATTTCCTTTCAGTTTGTGTATCAAAAACTCTTTTAGCAGTTATACTGTTTTTACTGCAGTAGATAGACTTTGAAACTTTGCCACAACTACCTGCCATATGCTCATTTAAGTGAAAGAAGCCAGACACAAATTATGATTTTGAGATTCATCCATATTATTGAGTGTGGTTGCTGATCATTCTCATGGCTGTATAATGTTCCATCATATAAATGTACCACCAGATCTGCATTTTTATGAGATTGCCACATCTGCCCTATGAAGGATAGAAAGATATGAAGTCAGTAAGCTTCACAGTAAGTCTGGAAGAGAGATAATGGGGTCTGAGATAGTGTGGTGACATGAGGATGAAGAGAAGTGGGAATATTACAGAGAGATTTATGAGTTAGTATTTGTAGAGCATGGGGATTAATTAGATGAGGGAATAAGGAATACAGAGACACCAAGGATAACTCATAAGTTTCTGGCTTGGGCAGAGTGCACGGTGATGCCCTTTATTAAGTCCAAACACTGGAGAGGAATGGATTGTTTGAATTTTAGTGATAGAGGGGGATAATGAATTCAGTATCTGATATATCTGAGGTACCTGTGAAACGTGGCACAGGTCTGTTTTACACAACTAAATAACTGTTTATTAACTAATGAATGCATGACTTTACATTCATTAGTAACAGTGTGCTAACAGAGCTCTTCTACATGTGGAAAGTTGTAAATCTTGCCTTTCTCCTCACTATCTGTTTTTACCTCTAAATCTCATGAGAGAAATTTTCTAAATGTTTGTGAGAGTTGTTTTGTCACATCTTGTGTTTTTTCTTTTGTATATATGTGTGTTGTTTACTTTCCCTAAAGTAGTACTAACTTAATATGCAAGCAGAGTTGCGTCTTCCCATATACGTGATATGAAAGGCGTTGTCATGCCTTCATACTTTAAAAATTGTGTTTCCGTTATAGTCTTCCCTTAAATTAGCACAATAATCACACCTTAAAATGAGTTTATTTATATGAAACGATTGACCTGGCTACTTGGAAAGACTTTTAAAGTGACTGAAATAAATGTTCATTAAATTTTATTGGGGGAAAGGAAAAAAGCTAAGAATGGGTTAAGACCTGCAACCTGAGCACAAGCCTAGACAGGGAGTCACAAGGAGAGCCCTGGGTGTCAGAGAGCTGGATGGAAGCTGATTTTAAAGGGATATAATGCCAAAGCGGGGATGGGAACTGTCAGCAAGGAACTGTGCCTGCCATACGATGCTGCGTAAGACTGGTTGTACCCTTGGGAAATTCTGGGGGAAGAAGAATAGGACTTATAGCACTGAATAAAACAAACGTCTAGGACACAGTGGAATGCTGAGCAAACTTAGCAGTTTACCCGGTTTACACCAATCTGTTATGATTCGGGGCTATATTTAGACCACAAAAGTTGAACTGAAGTCATGTCCATGAGAAACAAACTAAGCAATCATGATCATGATTTTCAGTTGATAGAGTTTTACCTAGCTTTAGGCTCTGTCACTTCTCAGGTAGTAAAGTTTTTAAAATAAATGCTCCATTTCATTTTGTTGAGTTTTGGGGTTTTTTTTTTTTTTTCAAATTTCTACGTATAATCAGCATTTACATAGTAAAATCAAACCAGTACTTTCAGAAGCCACTAAAGTCAATTCATTTGTTTAACATATACTTATGAAATATATCTCATATTTATAATAGTGTTATAGACTAAGATGATGATGCAAAGAGGTATTTCTGCTTTTTGTTACTGATACAATAGTTGGGAGACTCAGAACATACAAAAGCAGTGTGATAATACATATTATTACAGGATTAAGTGATTGAATAGTGTTGAAATAGCAATGAATCCAAGGGAAAGAAGTTATCAGCTATGATATGTAGAAGAAATGATGGAGATGGTGGAATTTAATTTGGATCTTGTTGGATGGGTAGGATTTGAATAGGTGTGGCTAGAGCCTTGCAGGCAAGGGTACCATCATGAGAACAGATGCAGAAGAAAACATGGCATGTATTGGGCACAGTGAGAAACTGGCCAGACGGCAGCAGAAGGCACAAGCTGGAGTGGGGAGAGAGAAGGGTTTCAGTAAGGACTGACCAAAGCTGCTTAAAGCTTTGAATTACTCAAAAAGTCACCAGCCGTAAGAACATGGATTATTGTCTTGATTTTTAGATGACCTGTAACTACTATTTTACTTTACTTGTCATCATGTGGTAATTGTTTACTTTTTTTTATTTTGTGATAATTATTTAGATTTTTATCTTTTTAGAAACCTAATGTGAAATAACCTGAAGGAGGGAAGTGATTGCACTTTTAAGTTTAGAGAATGTTCACCTGAGATCTGTGGATTGGCCTCAGGGAGTCTGGATCTCTCTGAAATTAAGATAAAAGTTGGATGTATGTCTTTTCTGGAAGAAGAGTCCATTGCCTCCTTTATGTATATATTTTTTTAATATAGGAAATAAAAATAGGAAAATGAGAACATATTAAATGTTATAATGCTTTTCTCTTCTCTCACTGTTTACTGGTACAATATTTAAGAGATAATCCTGAAGTATAACAATTGGATTGATTATGAGATAGTGGCCAGAGATAGTGGCTATTTCATGAATTCCGTAAAAGTCCTTTCAGTAGAAGGACAACTAAATTGTTTTTTTTAGTTACAGGCATATTGCTGTGTGTGCTATTTCAAGAAATTTCTTCCTATTTTGGACAAACATATATCTCCTTTATACAGAATATAAAACATTTAAGTAAATGTTGAACTTTAATGCTGAAGTATACTCATCTGAATCATGTTTAATCTTTTATCCAACTGTTTAAAGCAGGAGTAGAAAAATCATAGCCCGTGGGCCAAATCTAGTCCTCTTCCTGTTTTTATATGACCTACAGGCTCAGAATTGTTTTTACATTTTAAAATTGTGAAAAAAAACGAAAAAGGATTGTAAGGGATTAGGATTCTAACAAAGAAGGAGAGGAAGATGTAACAGATCACCTGTGACCCATGAATCCTAAAGTACTCACTGTCTGGCCCTTGTCTTTTTTGCCAGCCTTTGGTTTAAAGTAGTTGAATTTTTAAGCTTTCCCAAATACATGTGTTATTTTACAAGGGATATATTACTTGTAGATGGATACTTTTGAAGTTGCATATATATTTGTATAATTCTAGCAAAGTTGATTAGATACAACTTTTCTAAGTTGTATTAGATCTTTTTCCATACTGGGTATTCAGCTAATAGTTCAGCTTTCTAAATTCTGGAGTTGGAAGTATATGAAAAAATTGTGGACTTCATGATCCAATTCAAAGAAGTATGTGACTATAAAAGTAGATTTTGTTCTTCATGAATGTATAATGCAGCAACCACAATACCGATCAATTGATAAGTATTAAAATATAAGCTTTATATTTAATATAAAAATATAATCTTTACTTTTAGAGATACTACTTACCTAAAGCAAATGTATTGTATAAAGGCAAAAGGAAATATACATTTAACTGATAAAGTGTTGGGCAAGGCACTTGCTGAAAAGTACATTATTCATTGGTTTATTCAACGTTTATACTTATTTTTGGAACTGTTTAACAGGTTTTTGACTTCTTCTATTATGTTATTAATGTATGAGATACTGGGATTCTAAGTTTCAGATATTGAAATACTCTTATTAGTGGAGAATTATTATATGTCGTAATTAGTGAGTCTCAAAAAATTGGGGCAATTCTGATTCCTCCTGCATCATTAATTTTTCCTTCACTACTAGATCTTTTCTATCAACATGCGAAAAATGCTGACTTTTTTCTCCTGTCTTAAAAAACCTTCTTGTTCCCAGTTCTCCCTCCAGTTACTGCACTATGTCTTTCCATTTACAGCTAATGTCTTTGAAAGAGTTGTTCATGCTTTCTGAATTCTGTTTCTGTAACCCCTGCCACTCCAAGAAAATTGCCCTTCTTACTGACCACCATGCTGGCCATTTCTCAGTCCTCTTCTTACTTGATCTGGAAGCAGCATTGAACACTTTCTTTTTTTGGCTTTCAGATACTACGCCCTTCTAATTTTTCCTGCTGCCTCTCTGGCTGCTACTTTCAGTCTCCTTTGCTGATTCCTGCTCTCTTCTCCAACCTCTCAATGCTCCAACATTTAGAATTTGGACCTCCTTTCTGTTCACATTTACTCTCTTGGGGAGCTCATCCAGTGCCGTGGCTTTAGATGACCATCCATTTGCTGATGAGCAGAAGTCATTTCGTGTTCTCAGAATGTAACTTAGTAAACTAAACTCCTTATCTTCCCCCGACCTAAACTTCCTTCTGAATTTTCCTCATCTCAATAAATAGCAGCTGCATGCTGGTGATCAGCCTTGGTGTCATCCTTGATTCCTGGCTTTCTTTCCACCTCGCATCTGATAATTCCCCACAACTCTGTCACCATAGTCTCTTGTCTGGACTCTTAAAATGTATCCAAAATCCAGTCACTGATCGCCATTTCCACGGCTACATCTCTGAGCCAAGTTACCTTAATGTCTTGCCTCTGTTATTATTATTATTGCAAAAGTCTCCTATAACTGGTCTTCCTGTTTCTGCCCTTGATTTACTTTGGTCTATTCTTAATACGGCAGGTAGAGTAGTAATTGTATTAAAATATTAGTCATGTTATGTCACTCCCTGGGTGAAAATCCTCCATTGACTTCTTTCTCATCTCAGTCGGAATAAAAGCCAAAGTCCAAGAAATAGCCTATCAGGCTCTGTCCTCTAGGCCCTTGTTATTCCAGGACCTCAACTACTTTTCTCCCCTCACTCACTCGCTCTGGTCATATTGGCTTGTTTGCTGTTCTTGGAACATGCCAGGCAAGTTCTTGCTTCAGAGGATTTGAACTGACTGTTCTCTCGGCCTGTAACACACTTTCCCTGTTATCTGCATAACCCGTTACCTCATCAATTTGGGTTTTTTTACTCAAATGTCAGCTTAGTGAGGCTTTCTTTTACCTCTCAATCTGAAATTACAAATTTCCCTTACTCCACCCCAATTCTTCCTCCTTTGGTTCTTATAAGCCCCGTTACCATCTACCATCCCATATATTTTACTTACTTTTCCTGTTTTTTTTCTGCCTTCTTCCTCTAGAATAGAAAGGCAGGGATTTTGTTTGCTTTATTCATTTGCTGTGTCCTCAGCACATGGAAGTCTAGTGCCTAGTTCATGTTACATACTCAGTATTTGCTGAATGAATGAATGCTGTTTAAAAAAATAGTCAACACAAAAAATTTAAAAATGATTCAGGGATTTTGAGAGCCCTTAGATCATTTAATAAATGTTTAAATATTTCAGTAAACAACATGCATGAGACTAACGGTATTAGAAATATGACTGTATATAATGATGTTACAACATGTAGAACTTGCTTCTTTGAACAAGTCCTTGGCTTTGACTGTTTACATATTCAATTTTGTAAGTATGGAATACTGAAAAAAATGTCATTTGAAATTAAATGTCATCAGTATTTGAGTATGCTATAATGTGGCTATTTTTTAAGAGAGCCTTTTTTTGTTGTTAAAAATATTGGTCATTTTAAGAATTTTTTTAGTTTTTAAAACTTTTTATTTTGAAATAATTTAGATTTACAGAATATTTGCAAAGATAGAACAGAGACTCTGCCCTTCAGGATCCTTGTTTAATGTTGCATAAGTTTACAAGCTCCAAAAAGCACGAAATGAAAACTGTTTGAGCCTACCAATATAGCTTTTGTTAAGGTTATTGCTTTTTAAAATTATTTTTTAAAGAACCACCATAAAACCACCAGATAACTACTGTTTTTAAATTTAAATACTGTTTTTTAAATTTCCATATGTATTTTCTGTGTTGACTACATGCGTAACTATTCTAAATAACTGCAGCCATAATATGCATTTCATTTTTTTCTTAATTATGACACCCATTTTTCCATGTTTCGTTATAGTCTTCATCATTGTATTTTTAAATGACTAATAATAGACCATATTGCTAATAATCATTATTAATAAACTATTCTCCTCCTGTTGGAAGTTGCCATCCAGTGTAGTGGCAGTAAGAATAGAAAAGAAAGTATAAATATAAGCAGTAGGATTTGTCTTTCTATTAAATGTAGGATAAAGAGGATGTAAAATAACTATTTGTCCAAGACTGCTCCGAAGTATCCTGAGTGGCTAAGGAACAGTGATCCTAGGAAAAGAATAGAGGATCAGGAAGAGCTGTGCAAGTGGAAGGAGAGGATATTCTTGGAATGATGAGTTCAGTTTAAGAGGAAGCCTCACTGAGTAGACAGAGTGCTGAACTGAGCAGCAGGAAAGTTGGGTTAGTCACGAGGGGCCCTGGACAGCTGTTCACTTTTCTGGCTTTTGGTTGTCTCGTCTGTAAAATAAGTGTTGGACTACTAGATTATTGCTGAAGTGTCTTCCCACTCAGGAACCATTGCTGTCCTTTGTTTTATTTAAAATTCATTATATTTCTTCTGACTGTTTTCTAGTGACTCTAAAACTTTGGTTTATAATGAAAAGAGGATAGAACGCTCAATCCTGAGTCTGTTGGAGATTAAACTTCCTTTAATACTAAAACACTTGACTTGACACAGGAAGTGCAGAACTGCCATTTCATTTTATCTTTCTCTGCCAGAAACAACTTCTCCTAGATCAAAATTTAGAATAAGGAAGATTGGATTTAAGGCCAACTTGGAAAAAACATTCTAGAATTTTCTTTAATACATACTTTTGGGGTTCTTATTATTAACTACCTGACATCTCAATAAAATATTTGGGAAAAAAGCAATGCAATACAAATAGGATAATGTTTATGTAAGTGTATATATATATATATATATAATAAATGTAATATAGTTTAGGGGAGGCAATATGATATAGAGGAAAAGAGCAGTCTTTGGAATAAGTCAGCTTGTGTTCAAATATCAGTTTTACTGCTTTACTGGCTGTGTAACCTTAGGCAAATTAAAGTGAAAAGTTAGATTTTTGAGGATGATTTAGTTTCTTTCTGTGTAAAATTGGAATAGTAATACTGAATTTGCAGAGTTGTCATGAGGATTAGAAAGAATGTGAAGTACTGGCTACATAGCCTGATGTTCAGTAAACAGTAACCTTTGTCAATTATCAGTAACAGTTATTGTTGTT
Source organism: Equus caballus (assembly GCF_041296265.1). Classification (NCBI taxonomy): domain Eukaryota; kingdom Metazoa; phylum Chordata; class Mammalia; order Perissodactyla; family Equidae; genus Equus; species Equus caballus. The sequence goes on along the minus strand of NC_091712.1, from coordinate 17,797,911 downwards.
ACAGTGTGCGCTTAGTTAATACTTTCTCAAACTTTGTCTGTATTAAACACTTATTCTATGTTCCTGTCCTGTAATTAGGATCGTGTGTGCGTGTGTGTGTGTGAGAGAGACCGTGAGATTTCTGATATTCAGCTTTTCAGCAGCTTAAATGATTTGGCAAAACTAAAGAATTATTTTAAAAGTTCTAATTCTAGAGCTTCGGCATATTCAAGTCTGAAATGGAATAGTGTTCATTTTTAAAGAAATGTTTCCTCCATGTGAATGCCTGTCGTGTGCTGCTCTCATAAAAATACTTGTTAGATTCAGACCAGAGTCCAATAAAATCACTGAAATATACTTCTTATGGAGTGTAGGTCATATAATGCAAAATGCTTTATGATAGGAATCAGGAGAGGTAATTTTCTTCTTCTTAAAGATTACTGGTCATATTTTATAATGTTATGACAATATGTTACCATATGGTGTACAAATTTATTTTCTGATGCCTGAGCCAGAAGAGCCGCTCTGGGTATTTAACTGGAGAAAGGTTCCTGTGGTTCCCAGTGTCCTCTTTTGGGAATTTTATTTGTTCAAGGATCTCAAGAAGATAGATGTGCTTCATTGGCTTGATTTATACGGTTTAAAGGAGACCTAGAAAATTCTTTATTCAAATGCAAATGGAGGAAGGGAGAGTACCAAGTGAGGGAACAATGATTATAGAGACATATCATGAGCTTCAAAACTAAGAAGAAAAGATGAATGAAAATGACTTTATGGTTTATCAAGAAAGACGTTAATCAGGAAGGCAAAATAGGAAAAGATGAAAAATAGGAAGGAAATTAAAAAAAGTCCCTACTACCTTGAATATATATTTTATGAGCAGAAAGATTTGTTTACGTTCAAAAGAAAAGATAATAGAAAACTGACTAATAAAAACACATAAAGATACAAATATTGTTACCACCAAATGGTCTGGACCTGTTTTATGCTGGAATTGACTCGAGCTGCAGTAAGATCGCTGTTTTCAGATGGATGACTTTGATCTTGGTGTCCTTAAGGAACAGGCGTATTGCTTTCTCTTTTATGTTGCGTTTTGTTCCTGGTATGCTCAGCAGGTATTGTGCACTTGGGATTTCTCAATTTATAAAATATATTATACAATTGTTAGTTAAAGCATTTTTGGTGGTTCTTCTTTTAAAATTCTCTAACCTGTTGTTGACCAAGACATTACATTCAATGACAGTTGCTCACATATAGTTTGATTCCATTATTGCTAAGAAGAGTAGATTTTATATATTTGTAGAATTGACTTCTTGTTTCGGCTAAGCTGCACTTAAACTGTTCATTTTGTCTGACACTTTATCAATTAAAAAAATACATGAAATTTGGAGAGTTTTATTTCAAATAACTTAGGATGTATTTCGAAGACATTTTAAGCCACTAGTTCTTAAGCTTTAGCTGTATCAGAGTGACCGGGAGGACTTGTTTGAACGGAGATTAATGGACCCTTCCACCACTGCTTCTGACATAGTGTGCCTGAGATGAGGCCTCAGGACGTCCAAGAGATTTCTAACAAGTTCCCAGGCGGTGCTGATGCTGTTGCTCTGGGGACCATGCTTTGAGAACCACTGTACTGAACTAACAACAGAGTGACTTGACTTCACGCCCCAAACAGTTAAAAACTAGTAATGTTTCAATTGCAGGCAGTAAGGGGAATTTTCTAACTCTCTCTTACTGAGTGATAGCAGAGAGACAAATAATGACCTTGTTCCAGGTACTTGGAAATAATTTCTTCTATTATTTAAACACTGAAATCACTCCTTTGTTTAAAGAATTATTTGTGTAAAATTAGATTGACTTTCCCTTCTGTTTCTTGCATTTAAAAGTAGCATTATTTCTGAGACTGATGTAAAAGTAATCATTTTTAAAGTGTCTTATTTCAGATTGGTAACTTGCTAGATCTGACAAAATAACAGAAACAGCGTGCTATGTAATCTTGCTTACACTACTTCCTTTAAAAATTCTCAATATTGAGGGGCTGGCCCCGTGGCCGAGTGGTTAAGTTCGCGCGCTCCGCTGCAGGCGGCCCAGTGTTTCGTTGGTTCGAATCCTGGGCGCGGACATGGCACTGCTCATCAGACCACGCTGAGGCAGCGTCCCACATGCCACAACTAGAAGAACCCACAACGAAGAATACACAACTATGTACCGGGGGGGCTTTGGGGAGAAAAAGGAAAAAATAAAAAAAGGCTAATTACTAAAAAACAAAAAAACAAAAACAAACAAACAAAAAATTCTCAATATTGTGAGTATTTAAGATTGTTTACTAGAATATTATTTATATTACATATTCAGTTCGGCTTTTATAAAATTTCTTTAAGCTTTTCAAAAATAATTTAAAACTAGAAACTTCTTAACATCTCATGCTTTTAACTAAAAACAGATTGATAATGCTAATGATATGGTAAAACTGTCATGTTTTTGCGGAAATCATATTTTATTTTGTGAAATAATAAAAATACCTTTTAAAATAGATGGAGAAAATATGAAAGGGAGATTGCTGCTGAAAATTCATGTAGTCATTAAAGGATAAACTATGTAACTATTGACTATGAACTGTTGACTGGGCTACATTTATTATAGTAAATTTCTGATTAAGTTAAAAAAGATTCAGTATATTTGTCCTTTTGGATATTTAAAAATAGGAAGTCACATTCTTTTTAAGAGCAGGAACAATGTTTTAAATAAATTCATTTTGTGAATACAGTTATATTTGAAGAGTGTATCTTAAGACAATCAATTGTTGCGTCTCTGATTGCTGTGTACTCTTCCTTTTCTACAACCTTTTTATTTTGTACTCTTCTTAAAGCCCATTTCTTGATAGTGACTGTCTTTATTGTTTCAGAAAGAACAAATTACTTGTCAATAATAAATGCACGCTTCTGCTTATTTGCAGAATGAATGTATACATTCTTTTACTTGCCTATATACAGCATTTATCTTTGCAAGTATTAATTTACTAAAAAAGTTACCAAGTTTGTGGTCTTTAAGTCATTTTTTAAAATTTTGTTAACTGACTGATACTCTAGTTAAAAGCAAACTGCATACTTCCTACTTGAGGGGACTCGTTTTTACCTTTGTAGGAAAAAAGTAACATACTGGGTCATATTTTAAGTTTACATCTGCTTGCTTTCAAGTATTAATTAGTTTGCGCTTTGTGTTTGTCTAGTTTTCTATCAAGTTGATCTTTTTATGCATTTACTAGATCCTGTTCTTATTCTGTAAAGGCTAGGTTACAATTAAAATAACTTGGAGACCATTGGGAGGTATTGTGTTAAACTGTGGACCTTGCATTTCTTCATGTTCAGACTGCATCTCTGTTTATTATTTCAATCTGAAGCTAGTACTATCAGAGTGTGAATGTGGTCCCTGCCAGTAAGCCATGTGGTGGCTAAGATAGGTGAAGGCAGAGTGGCTGACTTGAAAGGAAGTCAGTCTTCAACAGTAGACTGGGCGAGTACGTGAAACAAAGTCAAGGTCACATAGGGAAAAGAGCAGGCTGGCTTCATGGGCATGTGACCTGTGCAGTCACACAGGGCCCACCGCACTGAAGTGCCCTGCACTTGGTTTAATGCTCTGCTGTTGCATCTTAAAATTCTTAATAATTTGCAAATAGGAGTCCCTGCACTTTCATTTTACACTGGATCTCCTAAATTATGTAGCTGACCCTAAATAGATAAATAACAAGAGAAAATGAAGCAAGGATTTCTTGTGTCCCCTTGGTTCTTCATTTCTTTTCCCAGAGTAGCCAGAATGGGACTTATTTTTAAAAGGATGACTTATAGATGTTGAAAACTTGTGGAAAATTAGCCTAATTTGAAGGCGATTGTGTGTGTATGCACGTATGTACTTCGGTCACTTACCAAAAAAATGAATGGGGGAAGGTAGGAGCTTGTAAAATTTTTTTTATAAAAGTATCAAAGTTGGTCAAACTAGGGGCCAGCCTGGTGGCGCAGTGGTTAAGTTCGCACGTTCCACTTCAGCAGCCCGGGGTTCACCGGTTCAGATCCCGGGTGCAGACATGACACTGCTGGGCAAGCCATGCTGTGGTAGGCGTCCCACATATAAAGTAGAGTTGGATGGGCACAGATGTTAGCTCAGGGCCAGTCTTCCTCAGCAAAAAGAGGAGGATTGGCAGCAATGTTAGCTCAGGGCTAATCTTCCTGAAAGAAAAAAAAAGATGGTGAAGCTTCCAGTAGAGACTTGACTGAGAAAATATATAAGATACACAGTTTGAGAAGTAAACACAAGTGGAACTACAGAATTTTATTCCTGAGTTAACCTACTATGTGTTCATGCAAACCACAATAGTGTTTTCTTCATCCATAAAGCCTCATGCTTTATATTCAATTATTTGTTATTAATAGTTGAATTAATTATTTGCTCATTATTTCCTCCTAATATTGTTGTTATTATCTCTAATATGGTAATTATTTCTTGCCTTCACAGTGCTTTTAGAGTTTGTTTTTAAAAGATTTTGAAAATTAAAATTTAGAAATTCAAAATCTCAAACATTGTGGTTTTTAAGGAACCCTGTCAGTGTCTGTCTTTCATTTGATAGCTGCATAGTACCCACCTATTTACATTGGAAGCTTTTGTTTGTATCACACCTAGACTCTTTTTCCAGATCTCTTCCTTGCTCAAGTTGCCTAATTTCATTTACTGCATAGCCAAGCTAAAACATAAAACCAAACATTTTTACATTCTTTCACGTGAGAGTTCGTTTATTCTAATAAACTGTGGGATAAGAGGTAGGGGAGGGGATTGCCTAAGTACATAAGAATCCTTGCAAACCTTAGTGAGCCAATATAAGATTTTCTGAAATTTGTAATTCCACTTTACAGGTATCAGGCAGAATTCAGTATATTTGAACCATATGATATAGAATAATACCCTACTTTCATTTAGAAGCAAAATTTAGAAAAAGAGCAGGGAGAAATAACTGAGAAGACTACTTGTTCCTCTGCAGATTACTAAAAGTATATGCCCACTTTTATAAGTATCTAATAATATAATAGAGAACTAACTTGTTATAACTAGAGAAGGAGGGAATACCAAAATTTTCATTGTAAGAGGACACCACTTGTGGAATTTCTGTTTTAAAATTGATAAAATACATTTCTTTAAGACTCTTATGTAATTCTAAGCACTCATTAGCTCCATTTTAGGTCTCCTTGGCTTCAGTACAAAGTGTGCTGGCGCTTAGGAAGGTCTCTCCTGGGTTTCTCAAGTATTCTGAAAGAGCTCTCAGGAAACATCAGGCTGAAGGTTTCAACAGGGGGTGCTGCTCTCAGCCCAGGGCAGGTATTGAAACCCTTCTGTATTCTGGAAGTGTAACTAAGAAAGAGGACCCGAACTTAAAGCCAGCTGACTTACCCGACAGTTTCTCCCATTGCAAGAGGACATTTTTGAAGAGTCATATAGTTAGTCATTTTTGAAAGCCAGAAACTCTAAATTATGGACAAGAATGATTTTATTTCATTTGTTTTTATTTTTATTTATTTATTTTTTGTGTATGAGGAAGATTGGCCCTGAGCTAACATCTGTTGCCAGTCTTTATCTTTTTGCTGAGGAAAATTGTCCCTGAGCTAACATCTTGCCAGTCTTCCTCTGTTTCATGTGGGATGCCACCACAGCATGGCTTGAGGAGTGGTGTGAGGTCCGCCCCCGGGATCTGGACCTGCGAAGCCCAGGCTGCCAAGGCAGAGTGCATGAACTTAACCACTACACCACTGGCCTGGCCCCTTATTTCATTTATTTTTATCAAGAATGATAAGATTATGTATTTAGGTCATATGGAAAATAAACTACATTGGAAGCATTAGTTCTACACCTAGTTTTGCGTGACATTGTACAAGGTAGAATGTAAAAATGAAGTTAAATGTCTGGTCATCAGAGGCCTAAAATAGACAATATCAACATAGACATAGAAGATATACAAGCAACTGAGCAAGCAGCACAAATCAAAGAATATATGGATAGAGTAGTAAGTGCATTTTGGGCTTTGCAGGCACTAAACCCTTGTTTCCGTTGGAATGGTCTAGGAGTGATTGTGTCTTTTGCTTTAGCCTGGAAAGACTTGACAAGATGTTGTGTAGATGATGGGAGAAATTGCTTTTGACAAGCTGCAGTGAAAAAGGAAGGGAGTGTGTGATTACAGATAGAGAGGCAGCGAAGCACTGGCCTCGCGAATCAGAGACCGTAGACTTGTGGTGATGTAAAAGTAGAAAGCAAAACCTGTTGGCAAAAGGACTGAACACATTTGTCAAAAGAAAGGAAAGGGACAAACAAGTATAAAAGATGAGGATAAAGCTTATGCATAGTCAGGCTGGTGAGTTCAGGGATGATATTGTTCACTAATAGGCATTTCAGTGGGTTTTCCTTCAGGGCAGAAAGCTTGAAAGAGACAAAATACAGTCTCTAATTAAGGCTACCTGTGAAATTTTCGACTGCTATTAGGAATTCAGAGATGGTTTGTACCTTTTAAAATTGAGATTTGTTTATAGCTTAATTTTGTTCATAGACTGAACATCTTCATAATTTTCTAGCAAGTAAAATAAACTTGATATTCATAAACGTAAAAGGTAGAACGTCTTGGTCTGTGTGCCAGCCTGTGTTTCCAGCTGCCTCTCCGACAGCCCTGTTGGTTGCCTGCTACTGCATCAAGCACGCCCATTGCCATACGCTTCTCCCTGCCGTAGCCTGGCAGAGCCCTGCCCCCTTCCAGACTTCCTTTTCCTTTTAGCAGCATTGTCCAAGGACTTCAAACTGGAAGTCATTTTTTATTTTCTCTTTCTCTTTAGCCTTTTCCATCCTAGATACGATTTTTGCAAGTTTCCTAATCTGTCTGTGCCTCAGTTTTTTGATATATCACACATGGAGGGTAAAACTGGATTGCCACTTTCAGAATTAAATGAGCTAATGTTTGAAAGCACTCACTATAGTGCATGGCACATAATAGTTGAGCGTTAGTCAAGGAAATGTTATTTGGTTTTCCTCTCTTCTCAACTGGACATAGTAACTCTACTGAAAAGGTGATGATTTAGAGAAAAAAATTAAATGCACTGTGGCGTTTGCCCGAATTTTGGTTTGTATGTATATAATGGATTACATATGAATTTTTTCTCAATAGATATGTTATCGAGTGTTTTCTCTTTACCTTAGTTGTTTTGTTGTTTTAAAAGATTAATCGGGGCATAACAAAATACAGCATCACTGTCCTACAGAGGACCCATAAAATCATATCTTAAAATAAGTTTGAAAATTAGTGAGAGGGATTGTTACATGAGATAGATTATACTTTGTTCTAATTTTAGTTATGAAATTATTTGCTTCTAAAACTAAGGCATTGTCTCTAATTCCATATCTCCATTGATGACTTAGTGACTTTAGAGGTTGCAAATTAATGTTTTCTGATCAAGATATCCTTGTCATGTGTAGCATCATATTGGACACTTCATAATGTTCATACCACGCCTTTAACCTGTCATAACTATCCCTTTCAAAATTCCTCAGAAAAGTAAAATTGTGTCCTCACTTCGTTATAAATAGTAGCCTTGTCAGCTAGACTTTTTGATACATTAAATAGAGATGATCACATATCTGAAAGAATGATAAAAGCATTGTGTGTATGTTATAAAGCTTAACCATTGATGAAAGTTTGGGACTGAAACAACGTGAGCGGATCAGCTTCATTCAAACAAGATTATTGAGAAACAGGAATCACAGATTTCATCCAATCCAGTTTTATCAGTTCTACATTATTTCTTATTCAAAATCATTCACTATCCCCTTTGCCCGCCTCCATCACCCTTACTTTACAAAAGACTTTGACCTGGGAGGCATTGCTGATGGTGAAATGCAATGCCCTTAAGTCTCTCCTTGGAATACAAAGTCTATGTTTCCAATATAATTAGTTGTTCAAGAGGGAAAGCATGATTTCTGTGAAAAGATAGTATAGTCCTATGAAAGTAGATTTGTTTTACCTTGCTTGTTTAATTCTGGAAACTTAAATGTCAGAAAGTCCTTAAGAACCACTGGAATTATACAAATATATTTTAAAAATTTACATTTCTGAGGAAACACTAGGAATATTTGGCCCATATATATTGTATAAAATAAGCTAGGATACCGCAGTAATCCTGGCTGCTGTTGCTACTGCTAGTACTATGGTGACTACTACTACTGGTACAGAAAAAGGCCTCTCTGATCATGGGGGTGAGGGGAACGTCATTGTAGATGGTGGGATCACATATCTTTTAAAGTCTTTTTGCTTACCTTTAATTTTTCTCAAATGAAAGTTGGATTCTTCTGTACTCTAAAATTTTTTTATTTTAAAAAGTAACGTATTGCCCATCATATTGGACTTGTTTAAATCATCAGTTGGTTTTAATTATGTAATTCGTTTCTGACATTAATAGAGCCCTTTACCATTTACTTAATACTTTGACATACTTTGGCAATTTTGCAAAATTACTGTTTGAGGGATTCTAAATACAGAAAAGTGAAAATTTTATTTGAATGTGTAAAACCTGCATTTGGGATATTTGTTGCCTTTTTTGCCTATTCAAGGCTAATCTAGAAACACTAATATTGATTGGTTATTCTGTTTCATAGCCCTTTATAAGTTATTATTAACAACAAATGTTAATTTCTCTTCCATTGTGAACAATAACAAAAAAGTTATACAGAATTACCCAGTATTTTCAGAGCCACCCAAGCTGACACTCAAAACTTTAGGAGAGCTTCAGAACAGGAGATCATTGTTAATCAAGGCTGGACTTATTTGTAATAATTTTAGATGTAAGTGTTAATGTTTTGTTGGTTTTCTGCTCCACCTTATCATTGCTAGTATAAAAATGTGTTGAAATGTTGGAATTATTTCCTCTGTTTTAGTTTATGTCCTATGCGGAAGTGTGATTATCTGAGGAGTGATGTTTTTCCAGATTTTAAATATGGAATACTGTATACTGTTAACACATGGTTATAAAGACTCTTCACTAAATATTTTTGTTCTGCATTGGTTATAATTTAATATTTCATATATTTGGGAAAGAAGAAAGATAATTTAGTTTTAAGTATATTTATAAGTGAGCTCTTAATCTTTTTCTCTTTTTGTGACGTAGACTTCTAAGCCAAAATTGATATAATATGTTGAGCATTTTCATTTTACTACTGTCACACAAAATAAAATAGCCTCCACTGCAACAAGCAAGCTGGCCACTGTCCTCCGTTGCCAAACATGGTCAGCCCAGCTCCTGCTATCAGTCTGTTTTCACTCCTCTGTTGTGCCAATGGTCAACTCCCATAGCTGTGCACACACTCTGCTGGTCCTGCCCCCACACAAGTTCTTTCAGCCAGCCACCACTACTGCACACATCCGTCCATGGCTCCATCTGGCCCCTGCCACCACCATGGCTCCCACTCCTAAGTGTGTACCTAGGGATGACCTCCACAGCAGAACAATCACACACAGCTGGCTTTGGCCCCTTTTTCCATATGCATGCTTGCAGCCTGCAGTGCCACTCACACAGTCACATTAGCTCCTGCCTACCCAAACACTCTCACTACTGGACCTGAAGGCACTGCCAAGGACCCTACCAGCCCTCACAGCCACTGCTGATCCCCTCAACTGTCACCATCCAGGACCATGTAGTTGTTGATGCCAAGGACCCCAGTTCCCATGCCACTGCCCACCCACCACCTGTAGCTGCCATAAGCCTCAGCACTTGGCACCCCAGTACAAGTAGACCTGGTGCAACACTGCACTCTTGCGCACCCTTCAGGTGGCATCCACATACCTGCACTCTGCACCCCCTCACAGATGAAGGTCTTTCCTTATGGAAGCCACTTTATGAAATGTGGAAAATTTGACTGCTTCTTCAGATGTACAGACGCCAATGCAAGGAAACAAGGAACACCAAGAATCAGGGATACATGACACCACCAAAGGAACTCAATAACCTTCTGATAACCTCCCCCCAAAGAAATGGAGATCCACGAATTGCCTGAGAAAAAATCAAAATAATTGTCCTAAAGAAGCTGAGTGAGCTACAGTAGGACATAGATTAGCAGTTTAATGAAGAAAACAATATAAGAGCAAAATTGAGAAGTTCAACAAAGAGATAAGAAAAATATAAAAGAGCAAAATAGAAATTCTGGAGTGGAAGCATACAATGCCTGAGCTAAAAACTGTAATTCAGAGCTTCAACAGCAGACTCAATCAAGCAGAAGAAAGAATCAATGAACTTGAAGACAAGTCATTTGAAATTATCAGGTTGGAGGGAAAAAAAGAAGGAAAAAGAGTGAAAAAAGCCTATAGATTTATGGGATGCTATTAAATGAACTGATATACATGTTGTGGGGTTCTCAGAAGGAGAAGAGAGAGAGAAAGGGGCAGAGAGCTTGTTTAAAGAAATAATAACTTCCCAGAGAAATGGGAACTTCCCAAATCTGGGGAGGGAAATAGATATCAAGATATCATATATAGATATATGGATATAAAATAGACTCAAGAGGCCCATAGTACCCCAAGTAGATTGAACATAAAAAGATCTACATCAAGAAACATTCAATTAAACTGTCAAAATTCAAAGACAGAATTTTGAAAGCAGCAAGAGAAAAGCGACTCATCACATACAAAGGAACCCCCCCCCCCCCCCCCATGAGACTACCAGTGGATTTCTCAACAGACACTTTGCAGGCCAGGAGAGAGTGAGATGATATATTTCAAAGTACTGAAAGGAAAAAAACTGCCAACCAAGAACACTATACCCTGCAAAGCTATCCTTTAAAATGAAGAGGAGATAAAGTCTTTCTCAGACAAAGAAAAACTAAGGAAGTTTGTCACCACTAGACCTACCTTAGGGAATTCTTAAGGGAATTTTTCAGATGGAATTGAAACGTGCTACATAGCAACATGAAAACATATGAAAGTTTATAAATCTCACTAGTAAAGGTAAATATAGAGACAAATACAGAATAATATAACACTGTAATGGCAGTGTGCAAATTACCTGTAACCATAATATAAAAATTAAAAGACAAAAGTATTAAGAATAACTATAACCATAAAAATTGGATAATGGATTTATAGTATAAAAAGAAGTAAACTCTGACTTCAAGAACACAAAATGTGTGGGGAGTAAAAGCATAGAGTTTTTGTATAAAGTTGAACGTAAGTTGTTATCAGATTAAAATAGGTGGTTATAAATACAGGAAGCTTTATATGAGCCTCATGGTAACCACAAAGGAAACACTTATAGTAGATACAGAAAAGAGAAAGAGAAAGGGATAAAACCAGATCACCACCAAAAAAAATAAAATAACAAAAAAGACAACAGGAGAGGAAGAGAGGAACAAAAAGAACTGCAAGACACACAGAAACAGCAGATTACTAATTACTTTAAATATAAATGTGACTCCCCAATCAAAAGGCATGGAGTGGCTGAGTGGATTAAAAAAACTAGTGATAGGCTGAGTACAAGAGACTCGCTTTAGATATAAAGACACATAGGCTGCAAGTAAAGGGATAGGAAAAAATATTCCATAGAAATGGTAACCAAAAGAGACCAGGGGTGGCTATACTCAGACAAAATACACTTTAAGTCAGAAATTGTCACTATAGACAAGGTCATTATATAATGGTACCAACTCAACAGGAAGGTATAACAGTTGGAAATACATATGCACCCAACATCAGAACACCTAAATATGTAAAAAAAAATATTGACAAATTTAAAGGGGAGAAATTAACAGCAATAGAATAATAGTAGGAGACTTCAGTATCCCACTTTCAATAATGGATAGAACATGCAGGCAGAAAATCAATAAGGAAACAGCTGACTAGAACAACACTATAGACCAAATGGACCTAGCAGACATTTATAGGACTTTCCACAAAATAGCAGAATGTGCATTCTTCTCAAGAACACATGGAACATTCTCTAGAATGGACCACACATTAGGTCACAAAACATGTCTTAACAAGTCAGCTGAGCTTTGACAAGGGTTGTCAGAATGCACAGTGGGGAAAGGAGAGTCTCTTCAACAAATTGATCTGGGAAAACTGGTTATCTACATGCAGAAGAAGTAAATTGGACCTCCAGCTCACACTATCCACAAAAGTCAACTCAAAATGGATTAAAACTTAAATGTAAGGCCTGAAACTGTAAAACTCCTAGAAGAGAACACAGGGGAAATGTTTCTTTACATTGGTCTTGGCAATAATTTTTTGGATATGACACCAAAAGCACAGGCAACAAAAGCAAAAAATAGACAAGTGGAATTCCATCAAACTAAAAAGCAAACTAAATAGCAAAGGAAATTAATCCAACAAAATGAAAAGGCAACCTAAAGAATGGGAAAAAGTCTTTGCAAACCACATATCCAGTAAGGGATTAATATCCAAAACATATAAGGAATTCATGCAGCTCAATACCAAAAATTCAAATAACTCAATTTAGAAAGGACAAAGCCTAATAGGCACGTCTCAAAAGAAAAAGTTCACATGGCTAAAAAGTATATGAAAAGGTACACGTCGTCTCTAATCATGAGGGAAATGCAAATCAAAACCAAGAGGTATCACGTCATACCTGTCAGGATGGCTGTTATCAAAAAGAGAAAAGATAACAAGTGTTGGTGAGTATGTGGAGAAAAGGGTACCCTTCTACACTGTTGGTGGGAATGCAAATCGATACAGCTATTATGGGAAATGGTATGGATATTGCTCAAAAAATTAAAAATAAACTGCCATGTGATGAAGCAATTTGTGGTTGTTAGTCTCCTAGGCTTTTATTTATTCAGTAAGTATGTACTAAGTATTCTTAATACTGGTGATATTTCTCTGAGCAAAATACGCAATGATAAGGTAAATGGCAAGGGATAAAGCTGGAGAGGGGAGGCCGAGGCCAGATTATGGAAAGCCAAGTTAAGGACTTTGGCTCTTATCCTCAGTGTAATGAAAAGCCATTAAAAGGTTTTGAACAGAGGGGTAAAATAAGGTGATATTTTTTAAAAAGATTACTCTGGCTGATGTGTGGAAATGGACTAAGAGAACGGCTAGAATGAATATGGAGACATCAGTTAGGAAACTATTGCTGGAGTCTTATTCTGGCATCTGGCACATAGTCGGAACTCAAGTAGTATTTGTGAATTAGCTGGTTGATGACTATGTCACTGTCTCTGTTTTAACCTCTCAAATTATTCATATTTTAACTATGAGTTAAATTGAATGTTTTCAAGAAGTCATAAAGAGTGGTACCAATTTTCGCTAATTTTTCCTCATAAAATTTCAGATATTTTTAACTGTTTCTTAACTTGACCAGTGTGATGGTCATTCATTCATTCATTCATTCAACAAGTATTTGGATGCTTAAAAAATGCCATGTACTGGCTGGGAGCTGAGGATATAGAATCTGTGAATAAGAAGGGCATGATATCTGCCATCACTTAACTTCTAGTCTGGCTAGCCAGATCTGAGCAAAGCAAGCGGTATATTGGCCTCATGCCTGCTAAATGATATGTGTGAACTTCGTCTGTCCCCATTTCAGTATCTGGAATGTCCTAGATGAACCATGAGACCCTCTTATCAATTAAACTACTTCTTTCTTGTACCTCCTCTTGGTTCTAATTTATACTACAGTGTTTCTACTTTGATTATCTTTGCTGAAAATACAGCCCCTCATAAGTCCTAACACATGTATCCGGGACCTGACAACCTAAAGATTGAATTCCAGTTCTCCTTCACTCTTAGAAGAGCTGGAACCTTGCTTAACAAATTATCTTTCTATTGCTGCATAATAAAGTACCACAAATTTAGTGGTTTAAATAACACAAATTTATTATCTCACATTTTCTGTGGGTAAGGAGTCCAGACACAGCTTAACTGGGTCCTTCACTCAATGCTGCAATTAAGGTATCAGCTAGGCTGCATCCTCACATGTAGCTCAGGGTCCTCTTCCAAGCTCATTCATATTATTGACAGAATTCATTTTCTATGCTTGTAGGAAGGCTGCCCCTTTCTATGGGAGTTTATAACATGGTTCTTTGGTTCTTCAAGGACGGTAGATGAGAGAGTGTTTGCTGCTTTGAGTCTCTGAGCTCAGAAGAGGCCTACACCCTCTTTTAAAGGTTTTGCCTGATTAAATCAGGCCCACTCAGGATAATCTCTTAGCTGATTAGGGACCTTCATTACATCTGCAAAATCCCTTCACATTCATCATATAACTTAACATTATAATAGTAATATCCAATCATCTTCACAGCTCCCATCCACACTCAGGAGGGTTTTATACAAAGGCGTGGATCGTTGGGAGTTGGTCATCTTAGAATTCTGCCTGCCTCACGTACCTCTTTGTGAAATCTCTCACATCTTTTGGCTTCCAACAAGGCATGCTTTTCTTAGTTTCTCCATATCTTTCATGGTTCCTCCTCTATTCCATAAATATTGAGGTTCCTCAGAACATCGCATTGACTAGCCAATTTGTTTCTTGGTCCTATATTCTTTTTCACTGGCTGAGGACCAATTTCCTTCTAAAAATAAAACTAAGAGCAGATTTCTTTCCTCCAGTTACTTCCTGAAGAACACAAACTCATCAGATAATGAATAAAACAAAAGCAATCTATTATACCACCTCCTGCCGTTCTTGGATCCATTTAGGGGAAAAGAGTCAGATTCCTAGCCTAGGGGAGCATGACTAGTTACAGCTCCAGCCAGTCAAGGTGGGATAAGCTGTGCATGGATGGTGGAGAGATTCCTGAGGATGCTTGGGAAAACGTTACCAGATCAGAGGATAGACAGTTGTGTCAGTGGGTTCTAGAAGATGCAGCCAAAATAGCATGGAGGAGTATTGTCTTGTTATGCCAGAGTATCTTAGAAGAGTGTGGGTGTGGTCATGGCTTTTACTGAGAGGGCCCAGACGTGAATGGGTTGGGGGCAACCATGTAACCCACCAGTGGTTTCAAATTATATTGCTAAAAACAATTACATTCTTATAATTTAAGTGTAGCATTCACACCTGAATTTAACCCTCTGTCCTCTACCAAAATTGAGTATCTTGCATATAACTTAAGGCCTTCAGTTTTCTGCAGTCTCCCTAATTTAGGAATAGCTTGGTGGAATTTGCTTGGAGGAAGCAGTTCCCTTTCCTCTTTTTGAAATGACCTTCATCTCTTTTTATCTGATTGGTTTATCCATTAAAAACCAGCTTAGGAAAAAAGCTGAGACATTACCTCCTTACTAAAGTGTTTTTCTTTCTAGAAACCTGTCCCCAGTGTCCATCCTTGAGAAATTCTTCTTTTCTCTGTTCTTTACGAGGTTGTAGGTGTTTATATCAATTAAAACAATTATAATGTATTATAAATTATTTATTTACATATTTGTTTTCCCTACTAGTGAGATCCTTGGTGATACAAATTGATCTGTTCATTTTCTTGACAGTGCCTGACATATGACAAAAGCTCAATAAATGTTTTAAATAATCAATCATTGCACCAATCCAAATCATAACATTTCCACCCCCTTGACTTCATGACCATATCTGATTCCCTCAGATTCAGACACTGACCCTGATAAACCTGTTTTTCCTTTGCTACCTGGATATATATTTGAACTACTAGCCACATTTTCTTTAGCTAGTTTGGTTACTCTGACCTAGAGTTCTCTTTTTTCCCCCCTCTACTGATCAACAGTTTTGAAATCGTAAGACCAGTCTTCCGAAAAGATGTTATGACTAGGGCAAAGCCTTTTTGTCTTGAAGCCGTGTAAGTCACTCCATAAAGTATAGGAAAAGCAAAGTTCTTGGCATAGGGTGCAGCAGTAGCTGAGGATCTTCATTATGTTTCACATTTGAGTGAACTTCTGAGGCTATGAAATAGAAGAATAGAAACTATCATCCCAGCATCCTTAAGTTTGGGATATAGACCAAAAAAGGTCTTCAGAAATCCCCATTTTGAAATGTACACTACATTTTTAAGGTTGTAAGTGCAAAATAGTTTTAAGGTTGTATAATATTGGAACTATTAGGAGAATAATTTTGTATTCACACTTAACAGAGAGCTAAATCAGAGATAGTATCTTCAGATTATCATCTCCTCTGAAGATCCTTGTATGTTTAACTGTTGAAAAGTAGCATTAAAGATGGTAGAGTTGCGGCTGGCCCCGTGGCTGAGTGGTTTAAGTTCACGTGCTCCGCTGCAGGCGGCCCAGTGTTTCGTTGGTTCGAATCCTGGGCGCGGACATGGCACTGCTCATCAAACCACCCTGAGGCAGCGTCCCACATGCCACAACGAGAAGGACCCACAACGAAGACTATACAACTATGTACCAGGGGGCTTTGGGGAGAAAAAGGAAAATATAAAATCTTTAAAAAATAAAAAAATAAGAAGATGATGGAGTTGCATCATTAGAAATATGGCCTTGGATGAACATTGCTTCCCTATCCTAAATATACTTTTCAGTATGAGAATTCTATGAAATATTGATGACTGTAGCATAGGAGTATAGAATTAAGAGAGTTTGAGATGGATGAAAACGTTGCCTTAATTTCAGAAACCTTTATGTAGCTCTTCTTCTGGATTATGGGCAGAAGTTAGTTTCATGGTTTTCTCTGTGGTTAACCATTTTCTATTGGTTACAGAAGACACCCTACCTTATCAGAAGACACCTAACTGTTCTATTTTTAATTTTTGAGGAACATCCATACTGTTTTCCATAGTGGTTGCACCAATTTGCATTCCACAATACCACTTCTAGGTTATTTATCTGAAGAAAATGAAAATACTAATTCAAAAAGATATATTCATGCTTATGTTCATTGCAGCATTATTTACAATAGCCAAGATATGGAAGCAACCTAAGTGTCCATCAGTAGATTAATGGATAAAGATGTGGTATAGTGGTATAAGTATACAGTGGAGTATTACTTAGCCATAAAAAAGAATGAAATTGTCCGATTTGCAACAACATGGATGAATCTAGAGTGCGTTATGCTAAGTGAAATAGGCCAGACGCAGGAAGAGAATACCTTATGATTTAACTTATATGTGGAATATAAAAAAAAAAAATGAACAAACAAAACAAAACAGAAACAGACTCATAGATACAGAGAACAAATTGGTGGTTGCCAGAATGGAGGAGGGAGGGAAGAAAGGGTGAAATAGGTGAAGGGGATCAAGAGATAAGTCATAGGGATGTAATGTACAGCATAGATAATACAGTCAAAATATTGTAATGACTTTGATGACAGATGATTACTGTTCTTATCAGGGTAATCATTTGGTAATGTAAGTAAATGTTGAATCAGTACATTGTACACCTGAAACGAATACAATATGGTATATCAACCATATTCAATAAAAGAAGAAGATATCTAACTGACTACAATTAACTAAAAGTTTTTGTTTAAGAAACAATCTTTTATGCATGGAAAATAGAGTCCAGGAGGTGACTAACTTTTTAAGGTGCAAGAAATAGTGTTTTTAAACTAACAGTTCTAAAACCAGGTGAAGGAAATGAATGATTCAGTAAAAATTGGGACATACATGTGATTTTTTAAGAGATTAGAAAACTTGTTAATATTATGCATGCTTTTTTCAAATTATTCTGATAACAAAGATTTATGCAGTAGTTTTACTCCCAGAAGGCTTTGTTACTATATAATGTAAATGCATAAGGTTCAGTGTTTAAGGAATTAGGTAGTCACAGACCTCTCATTTATCTCTTCCCAAAATGTGATGTTTTATATTTTGAGTTATCTATAAGCAGGCATACTTATAGGAAGAAATGGAAAAATGGGGAAGAGTTAATTATGTAGCAAGTTTGTTCATCCAGAAAACTTTAGAATGTTTTGTGTGAAAACTTCATGGGCAGTGTTAAAATTAGTCAATTAAAAGCAAATCTAATTATGGTTACTTGGTATCAGCTATTCTTCAAGCCCAGTCTTAGATTCTTTTAGTCTTAAAGTTTTTAAATGAGGAATTTTAGTAGTATGCTACTCTCATTTCAACAGGTGATTATTGAAGCTGTCATAATTGTAGACAACTACTCTGGAATAATGGAGATAGTTTAGATTTTTATAGGAGACTTTATAATGATTGATTGTTATAAAGGACACTGTGTACAAAGCCAAATTATTACTTTTGGTTTTTTTGTTAGTGTTGTTTTGTTTCTTTGTTTTATTTTGGTTGGTTGGTTTCAGCTTATTATTTTAGATAATTACCTTCTAAGTGGTACTTTATGTTTTATTATCAATTTTAATTTAATTTTTTTCTAAAAAATATTCTGCCACTCCATTAAAATGTTTTGTCTTCTTCTCTAACACATTTACATAAATTCATGTTGAAGAAATAGATTTAGATTATCAGCTATATGGAGTAATTAATAGCCAATGGCATCATCAATGAGACTATATTATGCTGAGTGAAGTAAGTCAGACAGAAAGACACTGTATGATCTCACTTATATGTGGAATCTAAAACAAACAAACCAAACGCATAGAAAAAGAGGTCAGACTTGTGGTTACGGGGGGGACGGGGGGAGGGGTTGGAAGACAGTAATCAAAAGGTACAAACTTACAGTTAAAGATAAATAAGTGTTAGGGATGTAACGTAGAACATGATGGCTATAGCTAATACTGCTATGTGATATATGTATAGGAAGATTGTTAAGAGAGAAAATCCTGAGTTCCAATCACCAGGAGGAAATATTTTTTCCTTTGTTCTTCTTTCTTTTCTTTTTATTGTATCTGTATGAGAACATGGATGTTAGCTGAACCTATCGTGGTAATCATTCACAATATATGTAAATCAAACCATCATGCTGTATGCTTTAAACTTATATAGTGATATATGTCATTTATTTCTCAATAAAACTGGGAAAAGAAAGGAAAAAGAATTTCCTTGTGGACCAGCCTTTTCATCATGACTTTGCATGGCATTGTTTCAGGCAGATCAATGAATTGATTATTATATTTTACTTTCATTATACCATGAATAATGCCCAAGGTCCAGTAATGTGAAATTTATTGGGGAGGGTGTTTTTTTTAAGCGCTTGTATTTAAATGGTGCTGCATTTTGTTCCACTGAATCCATACAGAGTGCATACTTGACATGGTTAATAAAAGGTTTTGTTAGCTTTCTTTATATTGAACATTTGTGCAATACACAGTACTGTTGTGCATTAAGATTTGAATTCCTTATATACAAGAATATTTACTACCTTCTTTGTTTCATTTCAGAATGACCTTATTTAAAAATGTATGAGGCTATTTATAATCGACTCTGTGGCAGTGATTAAAGAGGTGTGAATAATAGGTTATTGGAACTTGACAGCTCCTGATTTGCTAACCTAGTGTTAGAACATTTATGCTGCTCAGATATACTTTATTTCTCTAAGGTGAGAATTTCTCTTTTGACAAGTGGATCACTGGCGTTATATATTCCATAGGTTTTTCTCTTTAAAGCACTTTACCAAATCTTAGTATTTTATTGGTTTATTTTATGGTTTAAACCTTCTTCAGCCTAATGAATCAACATTTTATGCTTAATGATAACTTTAGTATGTAAGCTTAGTATGGGTTATCAAACAGTCACTATAGACAGACAGTGGATCCTTAAGCATAGCATTGGCTTTCTATCTGAAGGTTTTCTGTAAGAAAAATGCAATACAGCTTTCATTTTTTTTAAACCCCTTTCTTACAGAAAACCCCTTTCTTACAGAAAATTTGAAAACATTTGGTAGGTTGATATTTAGCAATTGTTACTTTGGAAGGAATGTCAATACTCCTGAAGAAATTTGGGATAGCACGATATATCCGAAAAAGGAAGAGTTGTATACTTGGTATTTCAGTAAAACTTTATTAATTTTAAATGCAAAGATCAGAAAAACATGAATTTGAATTAGTCATATTTAGATTAGACAATATTTTTGTTTAAGAATAAAAGGAAATGTAGGGAAGTTTTTAAAATTTCAAGTAAATTTTGAGTGATTTTGAGTAAACCAGTAATTAGTCTAATGATTTTTCACTGTTCATTATCATAGATTCAGATCACTTTGTCACTTGGTACCACTCTAAAGTACACTCAAGATTTATTGCTAAAATGCATTCTTATATTACAACTCGGTCACCGTCACCAGTCGGGAGGTTAGGTTTCCAAAAAGAATGAGGTTGGCAAAACTGCAGCAGAGAAAGTCAAGCCTCGGAGAAAACAAAGGTTAGGGAAATAGTAATAAAAATTATTGTGTAGTTATTCCACAATAAATCCGAGAAATCTTTATTCTAAAAAGAAAATTTAAATAAACCACATTTCTCAGCACGGCAAACTTCCTCCACTGAATAACTCCTAACTTGACCCGCTGGCCTCCGTTGTGATATGTAGCCTCAGAGTCTCCCCACAATTTTGAATCATGTAAATTGTACCGTGGTACTTTGGAGAGAACCCCAGAGACCTGTTTCTAATGCTTACTTTCCTAATTACTCTTTGTGAATTTGAGTAGTGTGCTTAACTTCACTAAGCTTCATATGCCTTTTCCTTAAAAAGTGACGTTAATACCAACTCTGCCAGTCTCACAGTATTGTCCTGAGGATGTTCTGGTTAAAGTGCTTTGTAATTTGTAAATTGTGATAGTGTTGTAGGGTTTGGAGATGATGTTATTTTACTCCATGTAAACTTGAATATTCAAGCTGAATACAAAACATGTGACCTAGAGAAAACACGACTCTTCACCCCCACCTGCACCCCCAGAGTGACTCAGGTTGACCGCTGCTCTTAGTTATGAGATACTTTGGAAAAACAGGACAGTTTGGGGAGCTCCCTATGGATATTCAGTGACTTCTAGTTCATCTTGACCTCTGAAACACTTATTCTGAAAGACAGTTTTATGTCTGTAACTTCACTCCAAAATGTCTTAGTATTCCTAAGACATTTTGATTATAGAGTCGGTCTACCTTTATAACCCTGGAGTAGTACAAGAGAACCCTGGTGCTGTTTAGGTTTTACAACTGGGGACGTCCTCTGTTCTGACTATTCCTAGTGCACAAGCTAATCCCACCTGTATCCTGTTTGTGAGTAATTGGATGGATGCCTGGAAACTCTAATGCCAGATTGTATAGCACGTCTATAACAGAAATCTCTAGTTTGAGTGTTTATTTACCTTCTCCCGAAACAAACACCTCTTGTAGGTGAATCTCAGTACTCAAAAAGGCAATATTAAATAATAAGATAGATCCTTAGTTTCAGCTCCATAGTCATGCTTTAGATAGCATGGATGGAAGACATATCAAGTAGAAACACAGGGCTGTAATCCTTCTGTATAACTGAGAAAATACGTTTTGAATTGTACACCTCTTCCTATGAATGAAGAACAGATCTTTCTGGGAAAAGAAAGAATTTCTTAATTATCTAAATTGTTAAGAATAGGAGAATACCATTTATATGATTGTAGTCTCTTGCTATTGAGTTTTCTTTACAAAGTGTCACAATGTATGGTTAAAACACAGATGCACATAGATGTGTACAACCTTGTCTTAATTCAGAAAAGAATTCTCTTGTTACATCTCAAGGATGTCTGTAATAGTGCCGCCATTTACTACAGCATTGCAGTTAAGGGCTCAAGCTCTGAAATCAACATCCTGAGTATAAATGCTAAATCCATCACTTACTAAGGAATTCTAAGGGGTATGATAGAAATAAAACCTCCTTTCTGTCTAGTTGCTATATTCTCACCCATAATTAGGGTATTAATAATAAAGATTGTTTCGGTTGTAAGTTTCAGAAATCCAACTCAATCAGTAGGCATAAGCCAAAAAGAGGGAGGAGGGCAGAGAATGACTTTATTGCTTCATATTACTGAAAAGTACAAGAGGTGATGGCTTCAGATATTGATTGATCCAGGGATGTATCATCAAGACTCAATCTCAATCTTTCTTTCTTTCTCAGTCTCTCTCTCTCACACAATTCCTCCTCCTCCTTCTGAGATATAAGAACTT
This sequence comes from Equus caballus, assembly GCF_041296265.1. Classification (NCBI taxonomy): domain Eukaryota; kingdom Metazoa; phylum Chordata; class Mammalia; order Perissodactyla; family Equidae; genus Equus; species Equus caballus. The sequence goes on along the minus strand of NC_091712.1, from coordinate 17,775,886 downwards.
GGATTGGGAGCTTTAAGTCAGTGACTCTTCAGGAATACTATAGACAGAATTCTTACTTGAGTGAGGAATCTCATAGTATTCTGTTTTTGATGCTCTTAGTATGTAATTGCATATGAATTTGAAATCTAAACCTTTTAATTTTCTTATTTAAATTTCTAAATGATGTTTGAAATAATATGCTATTTAAAATCGCTTACTGTATCAGCTATAGGTTACTAGAATGAATCAAGATGAAAAGCTTGTAAATATGTTTGTGTCCTGGAGAAGCTCTGTATGTGTGTATGATGTGTAGGGTCATTTATTAATCAGTTACTTTGTGTCATTTACTGCACTAAGCAGTTTACTTAAGTTGCCTAATTTAATCCTCAAAACATTATTTTATAAGTGGTTACTATTAGTCATGTTATATGTAAGGAAACCAGGACTTAGAAAGGAAAGTTGCCCGAGAACGACCAGCCATTGAGTGTTTGATGCATAATTGGAACTCACATCAGCCTGACTCCAAAGCCTCTGTTACATTGTTAAATTATACCTTTATGGCTTTTATTGATAAGTGCCTCCTTGTGCAAGCCAAATACTACCTTTTAATATATTATCTTAGATTGCTAATATTTACAGATAGGACTTGCACTTACTAAAAATTGTCTCTTTTTCCCAATTTAATAATTGTTTAAATAATCATATGACTTTATCTAGAAAATTTCCTAATTTTGCCATGTTAAAATTTAAAAAAACAATTGGAACAATAAAATCTGATGTTACTTTTTAAAAAATTTCTACCACTGCAAATATACTATAAAATTTTTACCCTTAGCTGTGGGTTAATATTACTTGAAAGATAAATTGCTGCACAGCCACACGTACAATTTATATGGAAAATAAAGCAGCTTATAAAAATATGTTAGCCTTTCTAGTTACAGAAACATTGTTTAGAATAAATTTATATAGCAAGAAAAAATTGAAAATAGAAGCTTTAGAAGCTAGTGTAATATAAAGTTTACAGTTTACGAAAAGTACTTCATTTAAATAGCAGTTATTTTTGTTTGCTTTTATTGGAGTGCCTACTTCATGCTATACAAATAGAATATTATTTTATGGATCATGTTTTTGCTTCCCTCACCGAAAAAGCAGATTTAAGAAGAAGTGTTTTTTTCTTTTTCCAAAAAGAATCTGTAGGGGTGTATGGAGGAAGTGATGCATAGTCCTAAATTGGCGGAGGGCTTTTGTGTATATACGAGCAGCTAATCTCTCACTTAGTTCCAGGTACATATCTTGGTTGTTGTCCAGAAGAGTACCTGGCCAGAAGCCCACATATCTCTCCTGTTTTCTCCTTCCTATAAATGTGGTCTTGCCTGCCAGGGAGCATTGTCTTAAACTAAACTGGAAACAAGCAGCAGTGTTCATTACACTATAAATCTCTAAGTACTATATGAGGAGTAAATAGAGGGCAAATAGAAGACTATAGGCCAGTGCTAGCTTTTTGGGATCCCAAAGTACTTTGCAATGATCTTGTTATGTAAAAATCTCAGAAATGTATTTAAACAAAATGTACTTTTAATTTTAACAAGCTTTTACAAATTCCATTTACTACTTTTAGTAGGATATAAGAATTGTCAAATCAAAATAGTAAGTGCTAAAATTTCAAAAAGTCAGGAATCCTATAAAGCTATACAGGAAATAAAATCATTCTGTAAACCCCAGGTGATACTAACTCATTCAAAATGAATTTAATCATTTTATTGTTTACAGATTTAGTGTAACTTTTGAAACATTGCTTTCAACCACATGTACAGAAGTGTTTGGAAAACTTGAAATTCGTAATTAGTAGTCCATGATTATGAACTATAAGACCTATTTAGTATAACCAATAGATAATAAGAAGAAAAATCATCTTTAAATCCTTATTTATGAAAATGTGAAGTAAAACAATGTAAACATTAAACTGTTGACAAAGTAGTTTATTATAAACATATAAGAACAAAAAATTGGAGGCCCAGTGCTTAGAAATTTGCATAGGAATATATTAAAATATGAAATATAATAAACATAATCATATGGTGCCTGTCTTATATGAAACCCTCATTAGATGTTTATTGAGTTATTATTCAGTTCAGCAAGTGTCTTATTCAGCATATTTATTCCTAGCAATATATATATAAGACATTTTATGGGATACAATATGATATCATATATACATAATAACTTCATGTCATATATACATAGATACAGATATCAGTGTTCTGGTCCCTGCCCTCAAAGGTATATATGCTTTTTAAGGAGTTAAAACAGTTAGGATAAAATACTGAAAGCAGTATACCAGTGATACTTAGTAAAATACTAATTAACTGTCTCCAAAATATGGCATAGACCAGTACTGTCCAGTAGAACTCTGATGATAGAAATGTTCTATATGAATTTTATGTCATAACCACTAGCCACATTTGGTTATTGAGCACTAGAAATGTGTCTAGTATGAATGAGGACCTGAAATTTATATTTTATTTACAATTTTAATTAACTGTAATGTGAATAGACGCATGTGACTAGTGGCTGCCTCATTAAACAGCACAATTCTCAAGTTTTTGATCTCAGGATCCATCTACACTCTTAAAACTGTTTGAAGACCACGAAGTGCTTTTGACTTATGTGGGTTATATTTATCAATATTTACTGTATTCACAATTAAAACTGAGAAAATTTTAAAGTATTTATTAATTGATCCTTAATAATAATAAAAACAGCCGGGTTCTCATATCTGCTTCTGCATTCAATCTGTTGTAATTTGTTTTGGTTCAAGTATATTAGAACCTAGCCTCAGACCATATGTAGTGGAATTAACCTTCTCAGATAATTATGGGTATTCTTCATTTACTACACTGACACTCATCAAGTAGCAGGTCTTAAAGTTTAGTGGCAATGTGGACTATGAAACCATATAATGAACTTTGTAGTCTGTTACATTAAAATCCATTGGTTTGTCTTGAACTTTAAATGGATCTTTTACCCACTCATGAATTCATAACATTATGTGCCAGTCATTTGGAATATATTGGTTCACTGAGTTGTATAGATGTTTCAGATGTTGACATATTTCATTTTACCATATCAGAAAAATCACCAGTATTATTAGTGTCAGTCTCTTCAGAAAAGTCTTTAAAACTGGGAAACTGAAACTCAGAGTGGCAGTTACACATTTTCCAAAATTCTAATTTATACCTGAAAGCTCAGATTTTATCATTGGCAACAAATTTGGTCTTTTATTTTCCTTGAAGTGACAGCCTTACTTGGTTTATTTTTCAGAAAATGACTGCCAAATACTCAACTCTGTAAAACCATTGTTAGTCAGTTGTTCTTTCAAGTAAAATTGTTATTCCATAAAAAAAAGCAGCTAGTTCAGCTGGCAACTCAAAACAATGGCATGTTTTGATGTCTGGCAGAAGTGGTTTATGTGTACATCTCATTTTGTCACACAGAACATTGAAAAGACTGTACCAAAAGGTGAAGATTTAATAAAATAATTTTTACTGCTTCATCAGGGACATTCTTAAGTAAAATTGGCTTTTTTCTTTTTTACTGGAAATGAGTGGCAGTGAAGGAAACACAGATACAGTCTGTTGCCACTGTCTTGAATTATGCTAAGGTACCAAGTTTTACCCACCATTGCCTTTGTGTCAGTGCAAATGTCAAAAGAATGAAAAAGATAAATTATGTAACCTCTTAGGGTTATTATAAAAATGGTTTTGATCTTGCTAGTGTAGACAGTAAGGGAGGAGAGAAATTACAGTTAGCTAGTATAAGTGGGGGAAGGCTTCCTCATAGAGATCAATGTAATATGGATGCTTTGCTTTGTTTCTTCCCTGTTCCCTGCTTTTTCCTATAAAAAAATAAAAGTAAGTAGGAGATCATTTAACAGGTTAAAAATTGTTTAACCATGTTTGTTAGTATTTTACTTTTTCTTTCTTTTTTTTTAAGATTTTATTTTTCCTTTTTTTCCCAAAGCTCCCTGGTACATAGTTGTGTATTTTTAGTTGTGAGTCCTTCTAGTTGTGGCATGTGGGATACCACCTCATCAGGGCTTGATGAGCGGTGCCATGTCTGCGCCCAGGATTGGAACTGGCGAAACCCTGGGCCGCCGAAGCAGAACACGTGAACTTAACCACTCAGCCATGGGGCCGGCCCCTGTATTTTACTTTTTAATCATTCATTGATTCAGCAAGTACTTATTGAGTACCTACTTTATGTAAGTTATTTTTATTGTTGAAAAATGGGAAGTATATAGTGTTTATGATAATGACCATGCTCTGTGCTAGGCACTGTGTTTATGTGCTTTTAAATGCATTAGTTTAATCTTCATGGCAACCTCAGGAGGTAGATTTTTAGCGAAACTCACTGGATTTTGTGCCAGGCTCACAATTTTTTGTGTAACTAGACAAATTACTTAGCTTCTTTGGGTTTCAGTTTTCTCAAGTGTAAACTATGGAACGAGACTTATTTGCAAATCCTTTCCAGGTTTAAAATTCATTAATTTAACATACATTTCACAGCAATATAATCCTTTCTTGATACATTATCAGAATACTCCACACTTTATTAGGAAGCCATAAAAACAATTACAAAATCATTAACATAAACTTTTTGAAACCTTTTAATGTCCCTTTCACTTTAAAATTCATTGATTCTACACATCTTTCACAGCACTTAATCTTTTATTGACATATTATCAGAACACTTTACACTTGACCAAAGACCTAATGATAAGCATGTGAACATAATGAAAACGTGAAGGGACATGGGCACTATTGCAGAGAGACGTAATTAATGATAAAGGAGAACAAAGGTTAGAACAAGAGTAAGAAAAAGTCAAGAACATCACCAAAACAGTAGTGTTTTAATTTGTTCATTAGTTTAACAAAGTGAATTAATGTGTCTCTGATGCTTGAACTTAGACTACCAGAGTGAACAAGACAATGTCCTTGCCCTCACAGAGCTTACATTTTAGTGGGGAAGTATAGTGGGTAGAATAATGGCCTCCCAAAGATGCCCACGTCCTAGTCCCCAGAACCTGTGAATATGTTGCATTACATGACAAAGCAGAATTAAAGTAGCAGAATAAATTAGGGTGGCTAACAACTGGCCTTAAAATAGGGAGATTATTTTAGGTTGTCTCATTGGGCCCAATGTTAGGGTCTTTAAAAGTGGAAGCAGGAGGCAGAAGAAGGATTAGTGTCAGAGTAATGTGATATGAGAAAGTCTCAACTGGCCATGGCTGGCTTTGAACATGGAAGGGGGCCATGTGCCAAGGAGTACATTTAGCCTCTAGAAGCTGGAAAAGGCAAGAAAATAGGCTCTCCTAGAGCCTCCAGAAGGACACAGCTCTGCCAACACCTTGATTTTAGCCCATTGAGACCTGTCTTGGACTTGTGATCTCAAGAACTGTAAAATAACAAATGCGTGTTATTTTAAGCCTCTTGAGTTGGTGGTATTTGTTACAGCAGCAATGGAAAACTAATATAGAGAGAAAGAAAATAAGTAACTAAACAAGATAATTACAGGTTGAATGCTTTGAAGGAAGTAAGCAGGATGATCTGAGTAAAGGGTGGAGCATGTTACATCAGGTGGTCATGGAAGGGTTCTTTGAAGCTATGGCATTGAAGTGGAGACATGAGGAAAAGAAAGAGCCAGCCATGCTAATAGCTGGGAACAGAACATTCCCGGCAGAGGGAAAGGCAAGGACAAGAGCTTAGAGTGGAGAAAGGATTGTCACATACAAAGAAGAAGATCATTTAGTGAGAATGTGTAAGAATAGTGGAGACGAAGATGAGGTCCCGAACATGCAGAGCCTTGTAGGCCACGAGAAAACACGGAAAAGCCATTGAAGGCTTTCAAAAGGGAGAATGGCATAGTTTGCTTTATGTTTTGAAAAGAACACTCTGGCTGCTATGTGGTAAATGACGACAAGGGAACCCACTGTAGTAGTCCAGAGAGGAGATGACAGTTGGAAATAGAGTAGTGGCATTGGAGATGGAGAGGTAGAACTGACAGGATTTGTTGATGGGTTGGATGTGAGTTCTGAAAAATTAGTAGGAATTTGGCAGTAGAGGAGAAAGGCAAAGGGGAAGCATGAAAGTACAGTGATTTCTAGAGAATGGAATGTATTGGGCAGACTGGTAGGAGGTAAAGATAAAGAGATAATTGAGGTCATACTGGTCACAGTTTAGAGACCTTTATTTGCCGTGCATAGGAGTTTGGAATTCATGGTATATGCATTGGAGAGCCATCAGAATTTTAAACCAAAAGAATAAAGCAATCTCTGAACTGAGGCTTTGTGGCTATATATGTCCTCCCTCCTTTCTCATTCTGATATAAAGACAAATAATAAGGATATTTAAAATTTTATTTTCTTAGATTCTGAGAAGTTCAGAAAGATTTGATTACGTACTTTCCAATGAAATGTTTAATGATTCATTGTGAATCCCTTTTTTTCTGTTTTGTTTGTTTTTGAGGATTCTTTTGCTCATTTGTTGGCTCTGATATTCTGCTTGCTTTGAAGAGGCAGTGTACATAGGTTCAGAGCATGGTCTCCAGAGCCACATGGCTTGGGCTGGCATCCTGGCTCCAGTACCAGCTGGTCTACTTTTGGCAAGTTATGTAACCTCTCCAAGTCTCAGTTTCCTCATTTACAAAATGAGAATAATAATGATTCTTCATGTGGCTCTTGTAAGGATTAATTGATTCAATGCATTTAAGCACTGAATACTTAGTAAGTACTTCAAGTACTTCATGGGGCAGAGTTGGAGCAGGGTTGGTGCAGATCTACATAAGTGGCGTTTATTGATTTAACTTCTTTTTTTACCAGTAGTAGAAATTTGATGGGTCATAATTTCTTTAAAATATTTTAAACATACCCTTTTCTCTGTTTTTGTATATAGTATTAAAGTTTCCATTTATGTGTGTTTTTCCAAGAAAGTTCACTTCTTTTGCCACTAAGTCCATTTACTCTCTAAGGTAAAATTTACATGAAAATGTGAGTGTGATGAGTTCACATGATCTTCTGATTTATTGGATATTATTTATTTTCTGAATAGGTTCTGTCCAAAGATGAAATCATTCCAATTGCTTCTCAGATGAATCAAGTAAACCAAAACACCGGTAGTGCTTGGTACTAGAATTCAAATCCATTTAACTTCCCAGAAACATATTTCCAATTTAAAAAAAGTACTCAAAATTTAATTTCTGCAGCACATAAGCAGGGTACAAAAGAAAGATTAGAGGGGGTGATGTCAGCAACATGGCCGAGTGAGCTGTTCCCTTCATCTCTCCCTCTTTTGAACTACAACTAAATGGGTACTCACTGACCAATGGAGGAAGCCCACACAGCACAGCAGGATGCCTGAGAGACACACGCAGCTATATATCTGAGGGTAGATGGACTGGTCCCTTGGGAAGTGGCGGAGATAGGTGAGCACAACCTGCTCTCCCCTGATAGCCCTGTGCACACACGCAAATGCTTACCAACCTGGTGCAAGCTCCTGGAAAGTGGGAACACACAGTGGGGTGACTGTAAGAGGAGGAGACGGTAACCCTTAGCCTGCACTCATGGCCTCTCTCCAGGTGGAGAGAGGGAGCCCACCAGGCCCCTGTGCTGTAAAGGAGCAGGCGTAGTCCGGTCCCAGCAGGGAAGCCCAGCCCTCCAAGCTCTGTGGCCCCACGGACTGCAGATGGTAAACAGAGACCTCAGCAGATTTCCGCACTGGGGCAAACACTTTCCAGGCTCATGCAAGCACTTAGAGTGCAGCTGCACTCCCAAAGAGGGAACGGGTGGACAGCTGCAGGAATAGGTGCAGCAGTTTTGAACCCACATGCACTCACTTTCCTGGCAGGGAGGGGGAGCCCACTGTGCCCCAGGGCCGTCAAGGACCAGCCATAGCTCAGGTCCCAATGAGGAAGCCCTGCCCACCAAGCACAGAGGCCCCACAGACTGCAGATTGTAAACATGGACCTCAGCAGACTTCCATGCCAGGGCAAACACTTTGCAGGGATACGTGAGTGCTCACAGGGCAGCTGCACTCCCAAAAAGGGAACGTGTCTCCGGCACTGCAGGAACAGGCAGGGTAGCTTTGAGCCTACTGGTGATCACTTTCTGGGGGGGGAGGGGGAGCTCAGAGCACCGCTGAGGCACTAAAGAGTGGCCCTAGCCTAGTGAGGAAGCTCCACCTGACAAGGACAGTCCACACAAGTGCCTGAACACATTCCCAGGCTGAGGAAAGCACCCGTAATATCCCCACAGCTTCCAGCAGATGGGGTGGGGCCAGAAACACTGCTCCTGCTCCCCTCTGGCAGTAACAAGGGGAATCTGCATCCTAAGAATACCACAAATGCCCCAACAAAAGATTAGTTCATCAAACACCATGAGAAACTCCAGCAACAATTCAGTCCAGAAGGAAAATGGCAGTTCTCCAGAAACCAACAGTGAAGACACAGAAATATAGAATCTAAATGACAGAGAATTCAAAATAGCCAGCACAAGGAAACTCAGTGACTTACAAGAAAACACGGAAAGACAATTCAAGGAGCACAGCAATAAAATGAATCTCTTCACCAAAGAGATTGAAACTATTAAAAAAAAATCAAGCAGAAATTCTGGATATGAAAAACAAAAATCTAGAATCATTAAGAAATAGAATTGATCTTATGGAGGAGAGAATTAATCTTCTTGAGGATAAAAATGTAGAAATTCTGCAGTTGGAGGAGGAGACAGAACTAAGATTTTTTTAAAAAAAGAAGGGATTTTTTGAGAAATATCCCTTTGAGAAAGGGAAAGAAAGCATCAAAAGTAGTGATAAACACTTCAGCTTAGCCACAAACTCACAAAATTGAAAACAGAACAATATGTAACAGCAGTTAGTCAGAAGGGAGAGGAAAGAGAAAGGATAAGAGACTATAAGAAAATGGACTATCTCATTTCCAGTATCTTTCATACAATCCTCACGGTAACCACTAAACAAAAAATCAGAGCAGAGCCACAATTCACAAAAAGAGAACTGAGAAATCCCTCTCAGAAAACTAACAAAATGAAATGGCAGTCAGAAATACAAAAGAAGAAAAACAGTGGAAACATAGAACAACCAGAAAACAAGAGGTAAAGTGGCAGCATTAAGCCCTCTTACAACAATAATCTCTCTAAATGTAAATGGACTGAACTCTCCACTCAAAAGACACAGAGTAGTTGGATGGATTAAAAAACAAGACCCATGGCCAGCCCCGTGGCCCAGTAGTTAAGTTCGTGCACTCTGCTTCAGCGGCCTGGGGTTTCACTGGTTCAGATCCTGGGCACGGACATGGCACCACTCATCAAGCCATGATGAGGTGTCATCCCACATGCCAGAACTAGAAGGACCCACAACTAAAAATAATACAGCTGTGTACTGGGGGCGCTTTGGAGAGAAAAAGGAAAAATAAAATCTTTTAAAAAAAAAAAACAAAAAACAAGACCCAACAATATGCTGCCTCCAGGAAATACACCTCAGCTACAAAGACAAACATAGGCTTAGAGGGAAGGGATGAAAGACGATACTCCAAGCTAATGGCCAACAAAAGAAAGCAGGTGTTACCATACTTTTATCAGACAAAGCAGACTTCAAGTTAGAAAAGACGATGAGAGACAAAGGGGGTAGTATTTAAATGATAAAAGAGATATTCCACCAAGAGGACATAACGATTGTTAATATGTATCCACCTAACACAGGGTTACCAAGGTACATAAAGCAACTATTAACAGACCTAAAGGGAGAAGTTAACATCAACACAATAATGGTAGGGGACCTCAACACCCTGCTTACTTCAATGGACAGATCATCCAGACAAAAAGTCAACAAGGAAATAGTAGATTTAAATGGAAGACTTGACCAGATGGACTTAATAGACATATATAGAACATTCCATCCAGAAACAGCAGAATATACATTCTTCTCAAGTGCCCATGGAACATTCTAAAAGATAGACCATATGTTGGGTAACAAGGCAAGCCTCAATAAATTCAAGAGGATTGAAATCATCCCACCCATCTTCTCTGACCACAATGCTATGAAGCTAGAAATCCACCACAAGAACAAAACTGGGAAAGTTTGAACAACCACTGGATCATTGAAGAAATCAAAGTGGAAATTAAAAAATACTTGGAGACAAACAAAAATGAAAGTCCAACATATCAACTCTTATGGGATGCAGCAAAAGCAGTCATAAGAGGGAACTTGGTAGCAATACAGGCCCACCTCAACAAGCAAGAAAAATCTCAAATAATCTTAAAATGCACCTAACAGAGCTAGAAAAAGAACAGACAAAGCCCAAAGTCAGCAGAAAGAGGGAAATAATAAAAATTAGTGCAGAAATAAATGAAATAGAGACTAAAAAAAACAGTAAAAAGGATTAAAGAAACTAAGAGCTGGTTCTTTGAGAAGATAAACAAAATTGACAAACCCTTAGCCAGACTCACCAAGAAAAAAAGAAAGAAGAATCAAATAAAATTGGAAATGAAAGAGGAGAAATTACAACTGATACTGCAGAAATACAAAGGATTATAAGAGAATACTATGAAAAACTATATGCCCACAAATTTGATAACCTAGAAGAAATGGATGAATTCCTAGACTCATACAACCTCCCAAAACTGAATCAAAAAGAAGCAGAGAATCTGAACAGACCAGTCACAAGTACAGAGATTGAAACAGTAATCAAAAGCCTCCCAAAAAGCAAAAGTCCAGGACCAGATGGCTTCTCTGGAGAATTCTGCCAAACATTCAAAGATTTAGTACCTATTCTTCTCAAACTATTCCCCAAAATTGAAGAAGATGGAACACTTCCTAACACATTCTGTGAGGCCGACATCACCCTGATACCAAAACCAGACAAGGACAACATGAAGAAGGAAAACCACAGGCCGATATCACTGATGAACTTCGATGCAAAAATCCTCAACAAAATGTTGGCAAACCACATACAGCAATACATTAAAAGAATCATACACCATGATCAAGTGGGATTCATTCCAGGGATGCAGGGATGGTTCAACATCCGCAAATCAGTCAATGTGATACAGCACATTAACAAAATGGGGAATAAAAAATCACATGATCATCTCAATAGATGCAGAGAAAGCATTTGACAAGATTCAACATCCATTTATGATAAAAACTCAATAAAATGGGTATTGAAGGAAAGTACCTCAAAATAATAAAGGCTATATATGATGAACCCACAGCTAACGTCATATTTAATTGCCAAAAAACTGAAAGCCATCCCTCTGAGAACAGGAACAAAACAAGGATGCCCACTCTTGCCACTCCTATTCAACATAGTACTGGAGGTATTGGCCAGAGCAATTGGGCAGGAAAAAGAAATAAAAGGAATCCAAATTGGAAAGGAAGAAGTGAAACTTGCATTATTTGCAGATGATGTGATTCTATATATAGAAAGCCCTAAAGAATCCACCAGAAAGCTACTAGAAATAATCAACAACTACAGCAAAGTTGCAGGTACAAAATCAATTGTAAAAAACCAGTTGCATTCCTATACACTAACAGTGAACAAGCAGGAAAAAAAATCAAGAATACAACCCCATTTACAATTGCAACCAAAAGAATAAACTTAACCAAAGAGGTGAAAGACCTGTACACTGAAAACTGTAAGTCATTACTGAAAGAAATTGAGGAAGACATAAAGAAATGGAAGGATATTCCATATTCATGGGTCAGAAGAATAAACATAGTCAAAATATCCATACTACCTAAAGCAATCTGCAGATTCAATTCAATCCCAATCAGAATCTCAGTGACATTCTTCACAGAGATAGAACAAAGAATCCAAAAATTTATATGGAACAACAGAAAACCCAGAATAGCCAAAGCAATCCTGAGAAAAAAGAACAAAGCTGGAGGTGTCACAATCCCTGACTTCAAAACATACTACAAAGCTATAGTAATCAAAACAGCAAGAACTGGCACAAAAACAAACAGATCAATGGATCAGAATTGAAAGCCCAGAAATAAAACCACACATCTATGGACAGTTAATCTTTAACAAAGGAGCCAAGAACATACAATGGAGAAAGGAAAGTCTCTTCAATAAATGATGTTGGGAAAACTGGACAGCTACATGCAAAAGAATGAAAGTAGATCATTATCTTGCTCCATACACAAAAATTAACTCCAAATGGATTAAAGATTTGAATGTAAGCACTGAAACCATAAAAATCCTGGAAGAAAATATACGCAGTACGCTCTTTGACCTTGGTCTTAGCCACATCTTTTCAAATACCATGTCTTCTGAGGTAAGGGAAACAAAAGAAAAAGTTAACAAATGGGACCACATCAGACTAAAAAGCTTCTACAAAGAAAAGGAAACCATCAGCGAAATGGAAAGACAACCCACCAACTGGGAGAAAATATTTGCAAATCATTTATCAGACAAGGGGTTGATATCCAAAGTATATAAAGAACTCACACAACTCAAAAACAACAAAAAACAATCTGATCAAAAAGTGAGCAAAGGATATGAACAGACATTTTTCAAAGTAAGATATACAGATGGACAACAGGCACCTGAAGAGATGCTCAACATCACTAATCATTAGGGAAATGCAAATCAAAACTACAATGAGATATCACCTTACACCAGTCAGAATGGCTGTAATTATCAAGACCCCAAAACAACAAATGTTGGAGAGGATGTGGAAAAAGGGAACGCTTATACACTGCTGGTGGGAATGCAAACTGGTGCAGCCACTATGGAAAAAAACAGTATGGAGATTCCTCAAAAAACTAAAAACAGAAATATCTTATGACCCAGCTGTCCCACTACTGGGTATCTACCCAAATAACTTTAAATCAACAATCCAAAGTAACATTTTTACCCCTATGTTCATTGCAGCACTATTCACAATAGCCAAGACATGGAAATAATCCAAATGCCCATCGTCTGATGATTGGATAAAGAAGATGTGGTATATATATACAATGGAATACTACTCAGTCATAAAAAAAAGACAAAATCATCCCATTTGCAACAACATGGATGGACCTGGAGGGTATTATGCTAAGTGAAACCAGCCAGACAGAAAAAGACAAACACCATGTGATTTCAGTTATATGCGGAATATAAACAAACACATGGACAAAGAAAATAGTTCAGTGGTTACCAGCGGAAGGGGGGTGGAGGGTGGGAACAGGGGGTAAAGGGGAGCACTTATGTGGTGACAGACAAGAAATAACGGAGAACTGAAATTTCACAATGATGTAAACTACTATGAATCTCACTTAAAAAAAAGGGTTAGATAGGGAACAAGGAGGTAGGGAATCCTGTAGTATTTATTTTCTACATCACTCTTAATTTAGCATTTAATTATTTACTGTCACATTTCTCTATATAATATTTAATGTATTTCACCCATATTTTATAACTTGCACGTGTGTCAGAAGCAGAGACTGTATAATGTCTTCATTCTACCTTGTGAAGCACTTAGGTCAGAGAAACTATTCATGCTAATATGATAACTCACAAGCTTGTAACATCTTGTACTGTGTATAAGGTCTCAATAAAACTAAACTTTAATTACCTGTAAGTTTTGTTTTTCATGCTTCACTAAGGAATAAATTCAAATTCAAATACTATTAGTATTATCCTTGTTCTTCCATGTCTAACCAATAGAGGAATAGAGGACTTTCTTTACAAAGCTAGACTCAGGAATTAGTACCCCACATTGAAATTTGGTCTGCAGGAAAGCTTCCAAAGAGAGGGTCCCCTTCACAGCCTGTTTCTGTTTACTTCTCTTACACTTTCCTTCCCCATTGTGAACACTGGTGGCCAGCACATAGCTAACAGTTTTAAATTATACACACTGTAGTACTAACTTAAAGGAACCTGAGAATGAAAGGAATTAGGATAACATTTTTGTCCTCTTCCTTCCCCTTATATTTCACAATGAGTTCAGCTACGAATCAGTGAGTCTCAAAACCAGTCAGGGAAAAAGGTACCTTCTGGGATTGGTAAATGACAAAATATTTCTTAAAACTTTTTTTGTAAGTTGAGAAAAGCTTAGAATTATGCCAACTCCTATAGCAGAAGCTCTCAAACATCTGATTGTGTGTGTAGGTATACGTGTGTTGCTCTACCTGTATTTGGGGGCTATTAGTCGCCTTTGACAAGGGAAAGCATATGCTCACCACAAGGCCTTCCTCTAGGGCATCTGTGCAGTACGTTTGCAGCCACCCTCAGCACTGACAAGAAGGAGCAGAGGTCACTTGTCTTGTTTGCAAGTATTACCTTCCTTTTCATTTTACATAACTTCATACTTTATATAGCGTGAATGGAAAAAGTGAATGTTATTCATGCTTTAAAACAGACTGCCAGGACTGGCCCAGTGGCATAGTGATTAAGTTTGCACACTCCACTTCGGCAGCCCAGGCTTCACCAGTTCAGATCCTGGGCACAGACCTACACACTGTTCATCAGTCCATGCTGTGGCAGCGTCTGATGTCCAAAAAAATAGAGGAATATTGACACAGATGTTAGCTCAGCAACAGCCTTCCTCGCCAAATAAATAAAATAAAACAGCTGTCTTTCATACATAAGAAAAATAGAGTTTATTGTCTTCTATGAGAACTTAAATTGTTCATTTCAAAATCCACAAGACGTATATTTACAACAGAGTATCTATTTTATTCTTGTGTCATTTTAACCTTTAATTATTTTTAAAACTTCAGTATATTGATGTTTCTAATTATACCTCCTATATATTGTTATCAAAATTCAAATAATATAAAAATATTTTTTAAATGTTCCCTCCGATCCCAGTTCAATTTTCTAAAGTTCACCACTAACAACAGTATTTTGAATATTATTTCAGACTTTTTCCCTCCAAATGTAAAATTTATCTTTAAAAAAATTTTTAAGTAATATAAACATTTAAACAGTATAGAAGGAATAAAATAGAAAAAACAAGTCAGTCTTTCATCACCTCATTTCTTCATTTGTATGTCTTTCTAGACATTACCGTTTATTATTCAGGTACATATGTGTATACTGTGTGTCTTCATTTTCTGCAAGAATGGGATCAAATTATTTTAGAGGACTCCTGCCTATATCAGTACAAAGGGATATATCTTGGGTGGCTATTTAGGTTGTTTGTAATTAAAAAAAGTTTGCAGATAAACATATGTATGTATATTTGCAATGATGTGTAAGTTAATTTGTAGGATAGATGCCAAGAAATTGCTGAGTCAACAGGTAAACGTTTAAATTTTGATAAGCATTGCTGAATTAACACAACGACATGTGAGAGTGTACTCATTTCCTTAACCCTTATATGTACCATGTGTTACTGGGACCTTTTTGGGGGCCAATTTATTAAGCAAACATCATTTATTGAGCAGTTATTACTTATGGACAGTGTTCTACATGCAGGGGGCCCAGCAGTGAACAAAACAGAAAAAAATCCTGCCCATGTGGAATTTATATTCTAGTGAGAAGAGACAAGAAAGAAATAATAAAATATTATGGCAGTTAGTGGTAAGTATTTTAAAAAGAAATCACAGGAGGGAGTGGGGTGTGCTCTTATGGTGGGGGAGGTCTATAAGTTTAAGTAGAGTAGTCATAAGTGGCCTCAGTAAGGAGTGAAGTTGAGCTGTGCATGAGGAGCATTCCAGGTGGAGCAACATGAAGCACAAAAGCCTTGAGGCAAAAGGCCAGTGTATCCGGAATGGAGTGAGCAAGTGTAAAGTGGAAGGCGAAGTGTGAGAGAGAATGGATGAGTGGGAGCCAGCTCATGAAGGTCATTTGGATTATAGTGAATAAGGTGGGAAGCTATTAGATGGTTTGAGCCGAGGAGTGACACGATCACTCTAATACTTTAGAAGGACTGCTTTGGCTGCTTATTGAGAACTGACTATAGGAAGGCAAAGGTGGAGGCAAGAAGACCTGGTAGGAGCCAATTACAATATTCTGGGTGAGATATGATGGTGACTTAGAGCAAGGAGGTTGTGGGGTGGGGGGTAGGGGAGTAGTTAGTGGTAAGTGGTCAAAGCTAAATAAATTTTACAGTATTTCTCTCTAGATTAGATGTGGGGTCTGAGAGAGAAAACGGAGTCAAAACTGACATGAAGATTTTTGGCCTGAGCAACTGGAAGATATCGAGGAGGCAATTGGGTATGCAAGTCTGGAGCTCAGAGAAATTTGGGCCGGTATATAAAGCAGGCAGTCATCAAATGGTATTGAGAGTCATGAGACACATTGAGGTCCGGGAGATGGAGGAAAGAAACGAAAACCAGCAGTCAGTGACTTAGGAGGAAAACCAAGGGAGTCAAAAGAAGAGATTGTTTAGAAAAGGAGCGAGTGATAGATCATGGCAAATACTGCTAGTAGGTCAAATAAGATGACTGATAATTGTCATTGGATTTAACAATGTAAAGATCCTTCACAAACGTGGCATAAACAATTTTGTGACTGGAATAGGTTTAAGAGGGTATAGGAAGAAACAAATTGGAGACAAGTGTGGGCAACTTTTTCAAGAAGCTTTGCAGTAAAGGACGACTGAGGTATAGAATTTGGAAAAATAAGATTTAATCAGAATAAGGGTTTAGCCAGAATAGGGGTTTTGAAGTCAGAGAAAGGCAAGAAAGTTGAGAGTGTATTTAAGAAGTGATGATAACAATATAGGATTAAAGCAGATATTTCTTTAATTAGTGAGGATGAGCATCTTGGTACAGTTTAATGGCCTTTCATGTGTTATTGTTTTTTTAATATGAATTGCCTTTGCATATTTTTACTAGGTAGTTCATCTTTTTTCTCATGGATATTTAAGAACTCTCTGTATAATAAAGAAATCAGCCTTTGGTAACGTGTATTGCAGATTTTTTTCAGTCTGTCATTTGTCTTTTACCTGAATTTTTTTCTATTTACAGTCATGGGTTTCAAGTCATGCTTTCAACAGCCTTCCTTGTTCCAAGTCTGTAGAAGGATTTGCCTATACTTTCTTCTGTTGCTTTTATGGTTTCATTATTTTTAATTGAAGTCTTCGGTTCCTGTAGATTTCGTTTGGTTGAAGTTGTGAGGTGGGAATCTGATTAGCAAGAGTATCATATGTTCGAGGGATCTGGATTCTGTTCCAGTCCGTTGATTGTCTCCTATCCCAGTACCGGTATAAATCTGTTTCCTTTTCTGTAGCTTTGAGATACATTTTCTATCTGATATGGCTAGTCTATGTT
This sequence comes from Equus caballus, assembly GCF_041296265.1. Classification (NCBI taxonomy): domain Eukaryota; kingdom Metazoa; phylum Chordata; class Mammalia; order Perissodactyla; family Equidae; genus Equus; species Equus caballus. Next base: position 17,758,631 of record NC_091712.1, on the reverse strand, counting down.
TTCCTGCCACCACCATCACTATTATTTTTCTGAATTTTCTTTAATAATTTTGTGTTTATTTTCCAAGAAAATAATAATACCATAAAAATAATAATACCAGCAATATGTATTGAGCATTTATGTGCAATACTATGTTAAGTTTTTTGCATATAATTATTTTCATCATTATGACAACCCTATTAAGGACATACTATTATTCTTCCCATCATAGAGATAAGCCAACTGAGGCGTGAGAATATTAAGTAGCATGCCCAGGGTGACGTGGCTGTACATGGTGAGCTGTGACTTGAACCTGGCAGTCTGACTCCTGAGACTGTGCTCTTAGCTCTCTGTATAAACTTGAGAGTCATTTGGTCTAAATAATTTAGATTTAGAATTTAAAATATCACGTTAGTATTTGGATCAGAATTCTGTTGAATTTATAGATTTTTTTTAGGTAGAATTGACATCTTTACAACATGAAATCCTTCTATCCAAAAACGAGTTGTATCTTTTCGTTTATTCAAATCTTCTTTTATGGCCCTCAATAGAATGCTAAAGTTTTCTTTATATAGGTCCTGCATGTTTCTGTTTTTGCCTTCATGTGTTATCTTTTGAGTTGCTATTATTAATAGAATTTTTCTTATGTTTTTAGCAGGTTATTGTTGGTTTATTGGAAAGCTATTGATTTTTCCTGTTGAATTCATAATTAGTCATTTACCAGATTTTCTAATCGCTAATAGTTTTTTCAGTGATTTTTCTTGAATTTTCCATAAACATCATCATATCACCTGCAAGTAATAATTTTGCTCTCTTTTCCAGTATTTGTGCTTTTTCTTTTGTTCTTTTTAGAAATTAGCTTGTTCTTTTAGAGTACTGTTAACTAATAATGACAACAGTAAATGTCTTTATCTTATAAATATCTGTGATGCATAATCATTTATTATGATACTGACTTCATAAATATGATTTTTATGAAAAAGTATCTATCAGCAAAGAATAGGGAATTTTATCAAATGCCTTTCAGTGTCTATAGAAGTCATATGGCTTCTCCTTTACTGTGTTAATATAATGAACTCTTTTATACATTTCCTAATGTTGAATAATACTCACTTTATTCTTTTAATGTACTACTGGATTTCATATTTTATTTAGGATTTTTTTATTAATGATCACAGTAAGACTGAGTTTATGAGAGTGTGTGTGTGTGTCTGTGTGTGTGCATGTGCATGTGTGTGTTCTTCCTCAGATTTTAGTTGACTGTTCTTATGCTGTCTTCATAGAAAGAATTTAGACTCTGTTCACTTTCTTCTCTCTTTAAAAAGCAGCAGAATTAATAGTCCTTTGAAGATCGGAAGAAATTCACTTGGGAAAACATCTGGTACTTTTTGGGTGATTAATTATTTGATATCTTCCTAAATTTATTTTATGCTCTGTCTGCCTTTGCTGTCTCTTCTGTAATTTTATAAATTCTATAAAATAATAAATATAGTTAAAATCATTTATATTTTCATAGAAAGTTATTTCATCTAGGTTTTCACATTTATTTGCTTGGATTTGTGCAAAATATTTATAAAGTCTCTTAAATTCCTTTATTGTTCTAGTTACATATCTATTTGCATTTTAATATTAAATATTTGTGCCTCACAACTTTTTCTAGGATCAAGTGGGCTAGCGATTTATGTTTTATTTTACTGATATTTTTTCTTTTTTTTTTTTGATGCAGAAGTTGGCCCTGAGCTAACATCTGTTGCCAGTCTTCCTCTTTTTGCTTGAGGAAGATTGTCCCTGAGCTAATGTCTGTGCCAATCGCCCTCTTTTTGCTTGAGGAAGATTGTCCCTGAGCTAACATCTGTGCCGATCCTCTATTTTTTGTATGTGGGGTGCCACCACAGCATAGCTTGATGAGCGATGTGTAGGTCCACACCCAGGATCCTACCCTGCAACCATGGGCTGCCAAAATGGAGCGTGCAACTTAACCACTACACTACCGGTCCAGCCCCTATTTTATTGATTTTTTTAAACATCTGGCTTTTGGATTGATTTATCAATTATAGGTATTCTCTACTTTTGGACTCCATAATTTCTACATTTGTGCTTTTAATTCCATCTTCACACTTAACTTGGGTTTTGTTCTACTGCCTGTATTCCATAAGTAACAAGTCATAGAAATTAAAAACCATCTTTTTTAAACATGCAGATTTTACCTATGAAGAAAATATTAATTATTGATTATTTAGTGTGAGTTATTTTAGTCCAGATACTTTTCTCACACACACTAAAGAACCACCTGTTTCTGGGACTGAATTTAGTTTAGTCTGCTGAGAACTTCTCTGTTTAACTGTTTCATCTGCCTCTTTGTGAGTTGTACTAACACTAGCTGAAATAAGCTCACTGAATGAGGGGGAGTTTTGGTAAGGCAGAGAAACGGAAAGGCAGTTTTGGATGGCTCTTGCTGGGGGCAAACAGACACAGGACCTATGGAGAATGGGAGAAAGGCCAGCATAAGAACCGAGAGAATACCCACGACAATCCCATAAATACCGAGTCATTTTTGTGTAATGAGCAGGGAGAAAATCAGAGCTGGGCTTCTGTGCATGGCAGCAGCCCTCTCCCTGCCTTTGCCTATCAGTTTCCATTCTATTAATAGCTTGTGCTATCTGAAGGCAGCAAAAGCCACCAACCCTTTTGCGGGGATAAATTTCAGAATCACTGACTTTCATTGAAGTTATGTTTTTCAAATTATTTTGAAAATGTAAAAAGAGCTTATGATTATTGTTCAATTTAATAGACACCTTAAATTAAGAAAGATTTTATCTGCAGGGGGATTAAAAAACTTCCCCCCAAAATGTGCTGAACCATGAGTATTTATTAAAACCTAACATGTTCATAGTTCTTGGAGCACTCTTAAAATCATCATGATGCCTATTTCTAGAAGACTTAAATTTAAATTAGATAACATATGCATTGTATATAATAAATAATATTACTTATATGTTATATTAAATATGCATATTATTACATCATTACCTTTATTATACAGTAAAATACATATAGGTAGTAAGTTAATATTATCTGTAAATTAGGTCAAAAACCGGATTAACAAATATTTACAGTATGTACTGAGCATACTACTTATGGACAACATAAGCTCCTGTTCCTGAGGTAGTAGTATTTGCAGAAGTTTTCTCTTAGCCTATGAGTTGTCAAATGACCTGTCCTTTCCATTTTGTTTGCTGATTTACCTGTTTCTTGTCTAGTTATCATTGCAGTTTTATCTTCATTTTCCTGAATTGTTAATCACACTTAAGTATACTGACATTTCTTCCCTGAGAATAAAGGAAGTATAGCCCCATGTTCACTTCAACAAATACTTCTATACCTACTATGTAGGAGGCAGCGTGCCAGGGACTCTCTTCAGGATACAAACAATATATTAAGTGATGATGTTACTTTTGTCCCAACTGATGTTAAAGAATAATGGAAATACTTGCTTAGTGTGTCCACCTTCATCTTCATATTTTACAGCACTCATGCCTAAATTGTGTTGTTCGCAACATAGTGCTAACATTTCTAAAATATTCTGTTACTTACTCGAATTATAATCCCTTACTCTGGAGAACATGACTTGAAGCGTATCAGTTTTTCTAGGTTTTCTTGAGTTGTAACCGTGGGTTAGTCTGATGTATATGGAGCAGTGTGTTAGAAGGAATCTGATAGTTTTTAGGGATCAGTCTCACTGTCTTTCCTAAGAAAAATTATATCTTTCTTTTCTACCAAGCAGTGAGTCTGTGTTTGGGAGTTTGGTAGAAATGAGTGGGACGTAGTTAAGCATATATTAGTGGAATGATGTGAGCAGAACCTTCTCTGGAAAGAAAAATGCCTTTGTGCGCCTGAAAACATAGCAAAACAAGGCCTGAGCCTGTGCCTTTAATGGACACATGCCACAGCAACCACCTGCCAGGAGTCCGAGACCTGCAAGTTAAATCTTCCTCTCCGCCTCCCGCCCGGCCTCAGTCTCTTTCCCTGCTTGGGCCTAAGCTGCTAGTCAGAGCCCCACACACAGTATATGGTAGGTGTTTTACTTAGAGAGCATTTAGATGATCTTGCTCTTATCTTATGGACTGAAGGTGAGGTTGTATTGACCTTTTTCTGAATTGTGTTCCTCTAATTTATCTAGTTCTTTCATTATAATTGTACATTACCTACGAAACATGTTTACATGGAAGTTTAGTGTGTTTGATGTGGTGTTACGTGCAATCGATGCTGAAAATAACACGCTATGTGGAAGTCTTTTAAAGGTGTATTGACTATAATTGATGATATTAATCCATGGTATACTGTTTCTCATATTATTATAGAGCCTAATGGTTAAAATTCTTTAGCCATTTGAAAATGTTTTTAGAGGGAAATTGTTAAGTATGGAATTATAGGGCCCCAGAATAGGCTAGACACAAAAATAGAAGTTTAAGAAAATTTATTCATTAGTGCAACAATTTTCACTCAGGAGGGTTTATACATAGTGGTTAAAGTATATGGGCTTTGGAATCAGGCAGACCAGGATTTGAGTCCAGCTCTATAACTTAATAGCTATATAACCCCAGACAAGTTACTCAGCTACTCTTTTTCTGTTGTTTGTCTATAAAAAGGAGATATAATCGTACCTACTTCTTAGGAGTCATAAAGATTCAATGAGATGATGATGATGATGATGATGATGATGATGATGATGACGATAGTAGCAAACACTTCTATAGCCTTTACTGTGTGCCAGACACTGATCTAAGTGCAACGCATCTTTAAGTCACTCGTTCGATCCTCACAGCCTCCCTATGCAGCAGACACTGTTATATCTGGCATTAACTGTTAGCAAGTAATACCAACAAGAACTACATCAAGAAGTCAGTGTGTCCCTGACAGTGAACCACATTCTCGTGACAATGAGAATGCATTGAAAATGTTACCATTTTCTATTGAAATTTAAATTCATATTGTGTTATAAATTATATTTAAAGATTTTAAAAACTGTTTACCTTTTCTATTTTCCTTTATCTTTGCTTTCTTGAAGTTTTTATTGTTTTAATTAAAACTCAGAACCAAGAGGTGATGATCACCTGTGATTAAGAATATACCACTCTTGGGGCTGGCCCCGTGGCCGAGTGGTTAAGTTCGCGCGCTCCGCTGCAGGCGGCCCAGTGTTTCGTTAGTTCGAATCCTGGGCGCGGACATGGCACTGCTCATCAGACCACGCTGAGGCAGCGTCCCACATGCCACAACTAGAAGAACCCACAACGAAGAATACACAACTATGTACCGGGGGGCTTTGGGGAGAAAAAGGAAAAAATAAAATCTTTAAAAAAAAAAAAAAGAATATACCACTCTTTAGACAAACTATATTTTGTTATATTTTTTAGCCAAAGGTTAAATAGTGTGGCAGTATGGAGATAGATGGGCAGACAGTTGAGGTAACTGACACTGTCATTGGCTACTAGAATTTAACAAGGGCCTGCCTTATTCTCTGTGCTTTTGGTGCTGGTGCTCTATTTTTAAAATTAACTCTGCAGCTCCATGAAAGGATAGATCCAGAAACACAGGATGCTTGCCTGTTATCTAAGTTACGATAATCAATATAAGCGATTTTTACTGCTTTTTCTCTCAGCTAAGTGACTGTGAAGCAGAAGACAGTGAAAAGCCCTGGAAAATAGTTATTGTTTGTTCTTCCATTTGAGCCAATAAAATCTGTTGCCTTTTTGGATTTTTCAAGTTTTATACCACATATTCAAAACATGCTTTGGGAATACTCACTAGATTACTATAAAATATATGCCGTCTCTCTGTTTTGTGTATTTGACTTACAATCTTCCGTACCACAATGGCAGTATACTGGGGGACAAGAAGGAGTTTTGCTAGAGTGCTAGAAAGGGACAGGTATTCCTGAAGAGTACTTTGGGCTATGGTTGACTCAGGCAGAATAAAACACCTGCAGCTCAGGGTAAAAAGAACTTAGCAAAAACTATGAAGCATGCAAGTGAATATTTGAACCATAATGTATAAATGTCTTAAAGCTCAATTATTGGAAAATTTTCAAACCCAAAATATTCTAAATATAAATGTGTTAAATATACGATCTAGGGTTAACCAAGCAACCTATGACAACTAACAAAATTGATAATGACAAAGCTAAACTCCAGTTTTACATCATTAAAAGGCAAGAATAGGACCAATGTAAAATCATGGCCAACTCAAGATTCTGAAAAAGCATTAAAACCTCCTTTCACAAGATAGTAGGAATTTCAATTCTCCATGCATGTCCAAGCATAGTGAGAGCTTTGCACTAAGCCAGATCTGACATGGTGGCCAGATCTATTGGAATACATAATTAAGTAATCCTCAGCTGTATTTTAATTTTAGCTTATGGCATATAAATGACTTTATATACCATACCAACTTTAAATGACTTTAATGAGTCATTCAGTAGGTTACTGATAAGGAGCCCTTGAGAGTAAAAATGAAAGTTAATAGCATTGTGCATCATTTGCCAGCAAGATTCCTCATTCAGAAAGAAAAAAAAAATACACACACACACACATATTTGCATCTTACTCTCAGTTAAAAACTCATCAGGAAACCCTTGTTCCAACTATGGACCAACCTTTGAAAATCATTCCCGTTACCCACACACACAATTTCACAATTTACTCTGCTCATAGTGTGGCTAGAGTACAAGGAATTCCCCTTGTTTCCATACCTATCTACTTAATAAGTTTTCCTTTTGATTCAGCAGTTCCACCCCTACTAATATATCTGACAAGTGTATTTAAGGAATGACCAAAGACATATTTACCAAAAAATGTGTTATGACGTTGTTGCTAATCCTTAAAAACTGGAAACAAACTGAATTTTATCCATAGGTGATTGATTAAATTATTTCTGTACAGTGAAATGCTGTGTAGCCATCAGAGGAAAATGAGAAAGCTCCACATATACTGACATAGAAAAGTTTCCAAGATATGTTACTAAGTGCCAAAAAAACTAAGTGGCAAACAGTATAATGTGATCCCATATGTGTGTATTTGAATATACATACATAGATTTACATATAGGATTTATATTAAATATAAGATATATATGTGTGCAAGGTGAGGTCTATGTTATAATTAAATAGGATAAGGTATATAAAATGTTTAGTGTCATGCCTACCTAGTGCATAAATTAATAAATTTTGCTGTTATTATCTTTAAAGAAGGAGTTAAGGGGAAAACTGGGGAAGCTTGTACTAATTTTATATGTTTTTTACTGTCTGAATTTTTTTAACAATGAACGTGTATTTGAAAATGGTTTGCTCTTGGGAAAAGATCTGGAAAAATGTATTCACACTAAAGTATTAATGACACAAGACAATATTTTTCTTCTGACACAAGATTTTGAAGAATTCCTAATGTGGGCAAAAGGGTAACTCCAGTAATTTTTAGACAGAGGGGTCTTCCCAAGGTCTATCAAAGCAGTTTTGGAGATATGGGCTATTCTCACCTTGACATATACGTCCATACTTTGGATTGTATTTATTCCTTCATGTTCTCAGAGATGTGTGTGTGTGTACTTATGTGGGAAGGGGGATGTGTATGCATATCGTTTAAGCACTTACGTGATTTTCTTCTTTCAAGAATGGTTGGAAAATTTAAGGAAGAAATGGAAAGAGTAACTGAAAGTAACTATTGCTCAGTTATCTAAACAAAGCAGAGCTTCCTTTTTCTCCTTTCCTCTCATTCTTATCTTATCAAGTAAGAATCACCTGGAAATAGTTGAAAAGAGGTATTTCAGTGACCATATCCAATGAGGCACTAAGAAATTTATCCCAAGTGATTATTACAAGGACTCTGAAGGAAAATGTTAACTATGCCATATTATTTGTTTTAGAGATTTTTATTACCAACTGTTACTCATGTTTCTAGGAGCTGTAGTAATTCAATAATTATATATCTTTATAAAAGCTACTATTAAGTTTTATTGAAGCTCCTCTAAAAATATGGAACAGGTGCCCATTTGAAAACTTCTAAATGTCAGTTATTTTTCTCAGAATGACGTAGTTGCATACCAACATTACTTAAATCATGCCTTAATTATGTACAAATTTAGCTAAATTGGTTGATTATTTCTAAAGTCAGTGTGGGATTAATATGAAATGCATGGACCTAATTGACAACTTGAAAATGCTTTTCTTATGGTAAATTTGATGATCTATTGCTATTTTATTAGCAGAGATAGACTCTTTTCTTACATTATAATGCTGTAAAGATTTGAAGCCCTAATTATACATAAGCGGTATCATATGGAATAAACTCATTATGATTGAGGAGAATGTTTAATGTAGTGTTTAAGATCACAGAATATGGAACCATACCACTAGGGTTCAGATCCTGGCCCTGAGGCTTCCTAGCTGAATGATTGTAGACAAGTTACTTACCTTCCTTGTGTCTTGGTTTCCACTTCTGTAAAACAGGGATACAAGTAGTAAATGATACTCTATTTCATAGGGTTGCTATAAGATTGCTGTAAGAATTAAATGAATTACTGTTTATAAAGTACTTGTAGATACAGTAAGTACAGTAGGCCCTCTGTATCGGTGAGTTTCACATTCGCAGATTCAACCAACCGCAGAACCCACAGATACGGAGGGCCGACTGTATTCATTGTACTACGCCATTGTATTTGAGTATCCGCGGATTTTGGTATCCCTGGGATATCCTGCAGCAAGTCCACTGCGGACACCAAGGGACAACTGTGTTCAATAAGTGTACTAGTATTATTTGCCATTTTGGCCATCTCTTATCTAGTAAGTGCCATGTGTGTTGTCAGATAAATTAGTTGCCTACATATTATGGTCTAAAATAAAATGTTATTGAGTTATAATCTATTTCAAGTACTTTTTAAAGTTTCTATTTTACTTAAGTGTAAAAACTGATTTTTATACTAGTTGATTTTGATTATTTCTTTCTTGTTTGTATTACAGTTACAAATTATAATACTGTGGTAGAAACAAATTCCGATTCAGATGATGAAGACAAACTCCATATTGTGGAAGAAGACAGTATTACAGATGCAGCAGATTGTGAAGGTGGTGTGCCAGAAGATGACCTGCCAGCAGACCAGACAGTGTTACCAGGGAGCAGTGAAAGAGAAGGGAATGCTAACAGCTGCTGGGAGGATGACGGTAAGTGTAATTTTTTTTGTAATAGTCTATCCTCTTGATTCTTTTTAAAATATATATTAACCGAAAAGATAAATTAGATGAAAAGTTTTAAATAAACATTAAATTTGTCTATTAATCTATAGAAGGTGCCCTTCTACTTACCTTCTGTATGAAGCAGTATAATACAGTTATTTTAACCATTTGTACCAGGCATATAATATATTGAATTTTAGTAGTTGTTTTAACCAGATGAACTTTCTGTAATCTGTTGATATAATTGAACCTACCTTTAATTTCATATTGTGACCGTAAAAGAAGAATCCACTTAGAAACCAACAAATTATCTTTTTGTACAATAAAATTAGAATATAATTCAATGTCCAAAAAATCCCAAAAACGGGTAAATCATGGGAGTATTTTTAGTGTTTGTAAGTCTCTCTCTCTCTTTATATATATAAATATATATATACACACACGCAAACACACACAAACACAGACTTACGGGATTCTCGTATATGTTTGAATCCTATAAGTACTGTGATTATTTCGGTTTAAATTTTTACTCAGCTAAAATTTTTACTTTCGCTGAAGTGAAGTAAGGTTGAATGGAAGGAGCAGTGAAAATAAGGAGCTGCTCTACTTACTGCCCTTTCAGTGAGTAAACATGGAATGTTTAACCTTTTTCCTCATGTGTCAAATGAAGAAATTGGACTATAGTCTTTTCTTCCAGCTCTAAAATTCCTCTTTTCTACTTTTCCTAATAAACTAATTAAATTATTTGGCCTGTCTTGTCAGGGTTTAAGCAACAGTGGTATAAAAACAAAGGATGTTGAAGTGGCAGGTGTTGTGAATTGTATTGGGGATCAGGAACCAGGGGCATCAGCAGAGGCAAAGAGGAGCATGCAAAAGGTCAAATTCAAGGTCAGTCAAAGGAGAGGCTGCCCAGCAAGAGTTCACCTTCAGGGAGCTCATCTAAACAAGATATCAAAACTCAGGCTAGACAATCTAGGGAAATGGGTCAGGTATGCAGGTCAGAGAATCTAGATAACCAAAGATAGAAGCTTAGGAACAAGTCCAAGCAGGAGGAACTGGGTAGCAGTAGTTAGGATTTCTATAACGGGGCAAATTTTATAGCTAACAAAGGACTTTTGATATCATGTAATCAGCCCCCTCATTTTATAGCATTGTTCATTTGTCCATTCAGCAAACTCTGCAGGAATGGGGTTGCAAACTTACGTAAGACTGTCTCTGTATGAAAAGTGCTTATAACTTAATGAGTGAAAGAGGGAAATAAGTCACAAATACATTATAATTTGATGTAGGTGTAAATTCAGTTATGTGGAAGCGTCAAGGAGGAACATCCAAATCAGAGAAAGGAGGAGAAGTCCTAGAAGAATTTCTTAGTGAAACAGTGTTGGTCTTGAGTTATAAAGGACCAATAGAGGTTAATTAGGCAAAGGACAGGGAACAGAAGGTGCTTCAAGAAGAATAAGTAACATGAGTGAAGCCACAGAGGTTTGAATAAACGGTGTTTGCAGAAAATGAGATCAGAGAAGTAAACAAGGGAAAGAATAGGAAGGGCTTTGCATGTGAAGTCAAGGAATCTGAATTTTATCCTGGAAGCTGTGAGAAGAACATCATTGATGTGTACTTTAGAAATAAGTCTAGTAACAACATGGAAAAAGAATTTTAGAGGGAAAGAGTCTAGAGGTAGGAGGTAGTGCCTTCAGTAAGGAGACTGTAAGAATTCAAGCAATGGTGAGTGTTTTTGAACTAAAGAAGTGACTCTTGGAATGGGAATAAAAGGGAAAGAGTTCACAGAAATGTAGGAGGTAGAATATATAAAGTTTGGTTGATTCTCTGTGGAAGGTAACTGACAGGGAAGGACTGACATAACTCCCACATTTCTGAAAGTAGAACCCAGAGGAGTTAACATGCTTATTTATTACCACAGCTGGTTAATGGCAGGGGTATTAACCTGTTAGACTTTAATACTGAGCGCAAGACTTTTGGGAGCAAAGGTTTCTTACATATTTTCTGTCTGTGGCCACAATTGATCCATCGGTGTAGTTCATCCAAAATCTTAATATGGGGGCAGGAAGGAAGTTATTTGTCTGGAAAAGGGGGAGATAAGGAGAATGAGATAGATGGAGGGAAAAAGAAAGATGAAACATCAATGAAGAGGTTCTATTTCTGGAAATATGGTGAGATAGATTATTTAGATTAACTCTCTTACTGAAAATAACTAATGATGCTAGATTTAAAAATAAATAAATCTTCTTGAAAGCTTTTCAGAGCTAACTAGATAGTAAGACTTTAACAGATCAAAATATAGCTGAAGACAGGAACCCATAGAGGTAAGCAGAACACAGCATAGAAGACTCTTTGCCTTGAGAACATTTGCCTAGCCAGGGTAATGTGAGCTGTGGCTTTCAGACCTCCAGGAGACACAAAGCCTAGGACCACCAAAGAGTCTAATAGCAGATCCTCCCCTAGTATGACTCACGTCTGGGCCTCAGGAGGATGCAGTAAAAGCAAACCCTCTGCCATCCCTTCCATCCTCAGGAGGTAACAGAGTGGCCTGACGAGGGGTTGAGGGAATGGAGGATTGTCTCTAAGCAGTAGTAACCACAAGCTGTCTTGCATTGATTTATAGCTCAAATTCTCATTATTGGGTAGCCTGATAAATCTCAAGCCATAACTGAGTTTAAAGTGGAACTGCTGCTGATATCCATAGGCCCCGAGCAGAAGCAAATACAAATCTTTTGGAGGAAAAGACCTTCATCATAGCACTACACAAGTCTCCCAAATAATTTAACAAGAAGACAGCAACATGAGTGAGAATTAGCAGAGACAAAAGGAAGCAGAACTGGCCTATAAAGACTTTAATTACTGGAGTTATCTGATACAGATTATAAAATGACTTTGTCATGTTTAAAGAAAAAATAGACAAGCTTGAAATTATCTGCTCTGATAGAATAAAATATAACCAACAGATCTCAAGAAGAACCAAATGGAACTTCTAAAAATGAAAAAAATAGAGTAATAGAAATTCAAATTCAAAGGATGAGTTTAACAGCAAAGTAAACAGAGTTGAAGGAAGAATTAATGAATTGGAAGATAAGGGAAAATTACACTAAATGCAACTCAGAGAGACAGAGATAGGAAAATATGAAAAACAAGATAAGAGTCATAAAGGATAGAGTGAGAAGGTGCAATATATGTCTTAATTCTAGGAGAAGAGAGAATAGAGAAGCAGCAATATATGGCAATACAGTGGCTGAGATTTTTTTCAGAATTGATAGAGTACACTAGACCACAGAGGCAAGAAGCCCAACAAATCTTAAGAAGGATAAATAAATCTACCCCTAGTCACATTATGGTGAAATTGCAGAACATCTAAGACAAAAAGAAAACTCTTAAAAGTAGACCCTAAAAAATCAGATTATATTTAAGAGAGTGGCAGATAAACTGACAGATGAATTCTCAGTAACAACAAGCGAAGCCAGACATAGTAAAAAGATGTATGCTGGTACAGAATTATATACTTAGCAAAATATCTCTTAAGAAAGGAAATGGAATAAGGTAACAATTTCAGACAAGTTTCAGGCAATGGAAACAGAAAATTTGTTATCAGTAGACTCAGTGAAGGAAATTCTAAAGGATGCATTTTAGATATAGGAGGAAAGAACTCGTTGATAAAAGTTCTGAGATGTAAAAAGAGCAGAGAAAATGGCAAATATGTGGTAAAGATAGATAAACACATAGTATTTCCCAAATACTAACAGAAAAAGTGGGTGTAGCTAAATTAATTTTAGGTGATATCAACTTTAAGGCTGAAAGCATTATTATAAATAATAGGGTCACTTTATAATGATGAAAGATTAAATTCTCTAATAAGATATTTTAAATGTGTTTGTACCTAATAACAAGGCCTCAAAAATATATAAAGAAAAAATATGCAGTCTACAAAGAGAAAAAGACAAATCTACAGTCATTGTGGAAGATTTAACATACCTGTTAGTCATTGATGGAATAATCACACAAAACTAATGAGAATATATATTTGAAAATATGCGTAAGATATATAGACAATGTACTTAGTATTTGCAAAATAAATATTCTTTCAAGCCATAGGGAATATTTATAAAAATTGAACATACACAGGATTATAAAGCAAATCTCAACAAATTTCAACAAATTGTGGTCGAGGAACACAATACAATTAAACTAGAAAATAATAGGATAAATAAAAAATTATATTTGGAAATTTTAAGAAACACTTTGTAATGTATGTTTACATGTCAGTAAAGTAATCATAATGGAAATGAGGAAATACTTTGAACTTTGAATGATAAAAATATTACATATCAAAATTTGTAGGAAGTGGTTAAAGCAGTTTCTAAAGGCATATTTATTTATTTATTTTTTAAAGATTGGCTCCTGTGCTAACATCTGTTGCCAATATTTTTTTTCTTTTTCTTCTTCTCCCCAAAACCCCCCAGTACCTAGTTGTATATTGTAGTTGTGAGTGCCTCTGGTTGTGCTATGTGGGACACTGCCGCAACATGACCTGATGTGCGGTGCCATGTCCGTGCCCAAGATCCAAACCAGCGAAACCCTGGGCCACCAAAGCGGAGCGCACAAACTTAACCACTCGGCTATGGGGCCAGACCCTAGAGGCAAATTTAAAGCCTTAAATACATATTTTAGTAAAGGTTCTGGCTAAAAGTTAATGAGCTAAGCATCTATCTCAAGAACTTAGAAAAAGAACAGCAAACTGAGCTTTTTGAAAGTAAAAAAACAAAAGTAATATAAAATTGAAAATAAACATACAGTACAAAAGATCATCGTAAGCAAAACTTTATTCTTTGAACACTATTAACAAATCTTTGACAAGATTGATCAGGAAAAAAAGAGAGAAAACAAATAGCCAAAATCAAGAACAAAAAAGAGGACATAACTACAGAGGCTACAGATATTGACAAGGTAATAGGGGATAATGTGAACAAATGTATGCCAATAAATTTGAAAATGTGAATAAGATATTAGGTATTCTCAACCAAACTGGTTCAAGAAGAATTGGAAAACATGAATAGTCCTATAACCTCTAAAGAAATTGAATTGCTGGTCAAAAATCACAAAGGTGGCGTGAAGATACAGAGCGACTGAAACTCTCACACATTGCTCATAGGATTGCAAATGGTATGGTCACCCTGGAAAACAGTTTGACGGTTTATTATAAAGTTAAATATACATTTAAGATATGATGCAGCAATCCCATTCTCCTGGGTATATTCCCCCGGGAAATAAAAATTTAGGTTCTCATGAAAACTTGTATGCTAATGTGTATACAAGCTCTATTCATAATTGCCAAAATCTGGAAAAAAAGCGGTTGTCCTTCAACAGGTGAAACAATGAGGAAACTGGTACATCGGTACAGTGGAATACTACTTAGCAATAAGAAGGAAAAACTGTTGATATAAGCAACAACTTAAATGAATCTCAAAAGCATTATGCTGAGTGGAAGAAGCCAGTCTCAAAAGGTTACATACTATGTGATTCCTTTTATATAATGTTTTCAAAAAGACAAAATATATGCTGGATAACAAGTCGGGTTGCTGGGGACTAGAAGAGGAGAGTGTGATGACAAAGGGACAGCACAAGGGAGGTCGGGGGCTTATGGAACTGTTCTGTGTCCTGATTTTGGTGATAGTTACATGATTCTATACATGTGTTAAAATTCATAGAACCATACACCAAATGAAAAAACAGTAAATTTTCTGTATAGTAATTTATATAGGTGTATATGTGTCTGTATGTATATATATATATTTTTTTTCACTCCTGCAAAGAAAACTCTAGCCCCAATGGTGTCACTGGTAAGTTCTTTTAAACATTCAAGGAGCTAATAATTCCAGTTTTAGACAACTCTTCTAAAGAATAGTATAAGAGGGAAGATTCCCTAACTCTTTAAGTGAGGCTACCATAATCTGATGCTAAAACAGATAAATGTAAGAAAGAAAAATTACAGGCTTTCTCAGAACACAGACACAGAAATCCCAAACAAAATATTAGCTATATAATATATGTGTATGTACATGTGTGAAATGCAAGGTCAGAATAACATTTAAACCAACAAAAATACCACTTTAACAGAGTTTAAGAATAATGAAATATTCGTCTCAACAGACACAGAAAAAACATTTAGTAAAATACCTATGAATGTATATCATAAAAGCTAACAAACTAGGAATAGAGAGTACTTCTTCCTTGATCTGATAAAGTGTGTCTATCTAAAATCTATCATAGACATCGTACTTAATGTTAAATGTTGAAAACTTTTCCTTTGCGACCAGGAATAAGGTAATGGTATCCATTATCACCACTTTCATCAGCCTTGTATTGGAGGTGCTACCCAGTGCAGTAAGACAAGAAAATAATTCAATAAAGGTAAGAATTAGAAAGGAAAAAGCAAAACTCCTGTTATTTATAGATGATAGGGCTGTATATAAAAAAAAGAATTATAGATAAATTATTAGAACTAATAAGAGTATTTGACAGGTTTTCTGGATTCAAAGCATATATGAAATTTAAAGTCATTCTTAACATCAGTAAGAGTTACAAAACAAAAATAGATGTGTAAGACTACAGGAAAAAATTAAAAACTTTTTTTAAAGGTCTTACCTAATGCCTCAATAAGTGGAGAAGTATATCATTTCATGGATTAGAAGACTCTATTTTTTTTTTTAGCTGAACTCCAGATATGATTTGGAATTCACTAGTTTTTCCATTAACATCTCTTGATCTGGATCCAACCCAGGGCTCCACATTGCACTCAGTTATGTCTCCTTAGTCTTCTCTGGTCCATGATAGTTTGTCAGTCTTTCCTTGTTTTTCATGTTCTTGACACTTTTGAGGAATACCTTCTGGTATTTTGTAGAACATTCCTCGATTTGGATTTGTCTGATATTTTCCTCATGATTGATTGAGGGTATGAGATTTTGCAAAGAATAACACAGTGGTAAAGTACCTTCTCATTGCTTCATATCCAGGAGTATGTGATAGCCACATGACATCACTGTGATTTTTAACCTGACATATGAGGAACAGCCAGGAGGCTCCTGAGCAGAACAAGTGAGGGAGAGATTAGTAGAAATGAAGCCAGAGAAGTAATAGAATGCCAGAGCATTTAAAAGTCTTATGAGCTGCTGGAAACACTTTTAGTTTTATTGAAATGAGACATTAGAAGAATTTGAATAGAGAAGTATTATAATTTTATTTTCACTTTAGAAGGATCACTCTGGCTTCTCTATTGAGAATAAACTATAGAGGGCAGGGGTAGGAGCAGAAAGAGCAATAAAGAGTTCTTAAAATAATCTAGTGTGGCAGCTTGAATCAGGGTAATAGCAGTAGAGATTATGCCTATGACTCCATTGTTTCTTCCATTTTGTTGTTAGGTTTGGAGGGAGTGTAATTATGAGTCACTCATCTCTCTTTTTTTAAAAAAAATATTATTATTATTATTATTATTTTTGCTGGGAAAGATTCGTCTTGAGCTAACATCTGTTGCCAGTCTTCCTCGTTTTCTTTTTTTCCTCCCCAAAACCCAGTACATAGTTGTATATTCTAGTTGTAAGTCCTTCTGGTTCTTCTATGTGAGCTGCCACCACAGCATGGCTGCTGACAGACAAGTGCTGTGGTTCCGTGACCAGGAATCGAATCCAGGCCAGCGAAGAAGTAAGAGCACCGAACTTTAGCCACTAGGCCATCATGGCTGGCTTGACACCTGTCACTCTTAATCTTGTTAGAACACATCTCACTTGTATCTGCTTTTGATTCTAATTTTGTCTTGTCTGTTTCCCTCCTGTCATCTAGAAATGAGATAAGTAGGGCCAAGGACAGACCCAGTGGCATGACACTAGCTTTTTCTTCTATTGTCATCATTCTATAAACCACTACTTTTTAAATAAATTTATTTAATCCATCTATATCTTCAAAATTAAATATCATAAGATCATGTCTCCTCGTAATAATGTCAAAAATGGATGTGACTTTTTTTCATTGAACCCATCCTGGATGCTAGTGATCAGTGTTCTTTTTTTTTTCCTTTTTTAAGTGTGCACACACACGCAATACCTTTATAATATATTCTAGAAAACATTCTCAGGATAGAAATTAGATATCTCTGATCTGTAGTTTACAAAATGAGGTCAAAGGTAGAATATGCAAATTAAATGACATTTTCCCATCTCTCCTAATCTCCACTGTTCCTCAAAGATCGTCACCAGGTCAGTGATTTATTTTCAAAGGCTTTTATGTTTTCTGAAAATATTTTATATGAGCCAGGAGACCAAGTGTTTGTATCTAACCCAAGTTTTGATTCTCTTTTGCTTCTTGAACTTCATGCTTTCTAGAAGAGGAGATCAGAACTAATTCTTGGGGCTGGCCTGGTGGCATAGCGGTTAAGTTCGAGCGCTCTGCTTCTGTGGCCCTGGGTTCGCTGGGTTGGATCCTGGATGCGGACCTGCACACTGCTCATCAGGCCGTGCTTTGGCAGCATCCTACATAGAAGAAGTAGAAGGACTTACAACTAGGATATACAACTATGTACTGGGGCTTTGGGGAGAAAAAAAAAGAGGAGATTGGCAACCGATGTTAGCTCAGGGCTCATCTTCCTCACCAAAAAGCATACCTAAAAAAAAAAACAACTTAATTCTTGTAGTTCCTGGTTGCCAGTAGGATTTGAGTCCAAACTCTTAAACATGACAGACAAGGCCCTTTACAGTCCGGCTCCACATTGTCTTCCCAGACCTGGTTTTGTACCACTTCCTTTGTCCATACTCTTTCATTCCTCTAAATCTTTGCATATCCTATTTCATCTACCTTGCATGTCCTTCTCTTCATTTTCTGTCACCTCCTCTGTAAACCATTGCCTGACATCCATAGACATATAGTGAATAAGGGGTCTGCAAAGCTACTGTTGTGCATAGCTTTTACACATTGTAATGTGATTGACTGACCACTCTGTTCCACTAAAAGAATTCTTGAGGGTAGGGACCTCATCTTACTGATCTCTATCTTTTACCATTAATGCCTATACATATTAGATGCTCAAAAAATCTTCTACAGGTAAGGGAATGAGTTAAGATGTTTTCCTTTTTTATTTTTAATCTTCATCAGTTATATCATCAATTTCAAAAAAAAAAATTAGTTTTTCCCGTCCTTGCTTTCCTTAGCATTTTGAGAGCTTCAGTTCTTTATCTGTTTTTATCTTCCTGACACTATTTGGACCTTACATTGTCTAAACTCCTATATCCATCCTTGGTTATGACAAGCTTGCTGCTCTTTGTAAATAGAGTTTTAAAATCTGAGCTAACTGGAAGCTCCATCTATGTGACACTTTTCTTTGTTTCTTTTCTTAAGAAACATTTCTTATATAAAATATGAATAGAGATTAATGAGTTTTCTTGGCCCATGTGTAAGGCATCTAGGAAGTAGTAAAATAATATAATCACTTAATGCTTTATCAACTGTTTTAAAAAGAATGTAGAGACTTCTGCTTCTAGAAAGATGGGAGTAGATATACTTTTCCCTATTCTTCCTGCTAAGTACAGCCAAAAACCTCTGGGCATTACATAAAAAACAAATATCAAAAATTCTAAAAGGTGGAGAGAAAGAAGACAGGCTGGGGACCTCTGGACCCAAGGAACAACACGGCAGTGAGTTCCTGGGTTTTCTTTTAGCTTATGCACCCCTCATAGATCAGACTGGGTGCTGGAGAAGCCAACACCCAAAAACCTCTCCAGGTGCACACATACACACAAAAAAGCCTGATGAAAGCCTGCTATCTTCAGCTAAAGGACCAGAAAAGACGCAGCCTAGTAAGACAGAAAACTTTTAGACAATGACTGCTCTACTCCAGCCAAATGCAACAGAAAAAAACTGGAGCCCCACTCCCCATCCTCACCAGCAGAGGCTGACTGGGGAGCCTTTGACTTCCACCTTCACTGAAATGAGGCACCCAGACTCCCACCGTCGTGGTGTTGGAGAAGGCCAAGTAGGGAGCCAGGACTTTGATCTCCACCAAGCAGTAACAAGACTCTCCCCTTGGGCCCGTGTGTTAGTGGCAACCACATGGGGAGCCTGGACTTCCATATCACCGCTACGTCGTGGTGACAAGGCCTCACGCCCCCTCCTTGCTAGGGTGTGTTGCAGCAAGCCTAATGGAGAGTCAAGGCTTTCACACGGTCCAGGTGTAACAAGGCCACCTCTCCTCCACCCACAGTGTCAGCAGAAGCTTCATAGGGAACAGTAACGAGGCGCCCTTGTACCTCTTGACCAGTGTGGTATCAGCAGAGGCCTGGGGCGGGGCCTGAGCTCCCAACCCTGCTTAGCAGTAGTGAGGCACTCAAGCAGGGACAGAAGCTGAGAGACAAACCTGGACTTGTACCCCCAGTTGCCAGTAGTGGGACAGTGCCTTCCTTCTCCTTGGAAGCCTGCTAAAACAAAATACTTAAATAAGATCCACTGTCTCTGCTGCCTTACATAATAACTAAAATGTCCAAGTTTCATTAAAAAATCATCAGTCATACCAAGAACCGGGAAAATTTCAACTGAATTAGAAAAGACAATCAACAGATACCAACACTGAGGTGACAAAGATATTAGAATTATCTAACATGGTTTTTCGTGGATTGCAGTCATGATAAAAATGCTTCAACAAGCAATTATGAATGTGCTTCAAACTAAAAAATACAAAGTCTTGACAAAAAATGGAAAATATAAAGAAACAACAAATCAAAAATGTAAAACTGAAAAATATAATAGCTAAAATTAAAAAAAACTTTAATAGATAGGCTGACTAGAAGAATGGAAGGACAGAAGAAAGAATCGGTGAAGTTGGAGATATAACAATAGAATTCACCCAGTATGGGGGCTGGCCCCGTGGCCGAGGGTTTAAGTTTGCGCACTCTGCTGCAGGCGGCTCAGTGTTTTGTTGGTTCGAATCCTGGGCGCAGACATGGCACTGCTCATCAAGCCACGCTGAGGTGGCGTCCCATATGCCACAACTAGAAGGATCCACAACGAAGAATATGCAACTATGTACTGGGGGGCTTTGGGGAGAAAAAAGGAAAAAAATAAAATCTTTTTTAAAAAGCAGGGGAGGTCCTTATTTAAAAAAAAAAAAAAAGAATTCACCCAGTGTGAACAACAGGAGAAAAGTAGACTGGATAAACAGAGTCTGAGCCACCTGTTAGGATCTAATGTTTATGTCATCAAAGTTCAAGGAGAAGAACAGAAAGAGAATAGAGCTGGAAAAGTATTCAAAGAAATAATGGCTGAAATTTTCCAAAATTTGGCAAAAGACATACACCTACACCCCAAACAGGATAAACTCAAAGAAAGTCACACCAATACACATCATAGTCAAACTCCTGAAAACTAAAGACAAAATAAAAATCTTGAAAGCAGAGAGAGAGAGAGAAGTAATGACTTTACCTATAGGGGAAAAACAGTTTGAATGACAGCAACTTCTCATAAGAAACCATGGAGGCCACCCAGAAATGGGACCCTTTTCAAATGCTGAATGAAAAGAATTATCAACCTAGAATTCTATATGCAAAAAAAATATCCTTTAAGAATGAGGAAGAAATCAGGACATTTTCAAATGAAGGAACACTGAGAGAGTTTGTCACCAGCAAACCTACCCTAATTGAAGGGCTGAAAGTTCTCCAAACAGGAAGGAAATGATAAAAAGAAGGAATCTTGGAACATCAGGAAGGAAGAAAGAACAATGGAAAGAATAAAAATATGGGTATATGCAATAGAAATTACTTCTCTTCTAGAGTTTTCTCAATTATGTCTGATGATGAAGCAAAAAATATTATGAGTAGATAAAATTAATGAAATGTATAGTGAATACCAGTACTTTCTAATTTATATTGTATACAACCTCCCTAAAAAGTTGTAGTTGACCATATCTTATGGTAAATTTAATACCCAAGTCATAGGGTATATAGAATTGTACATTAATTCCTACCTTAACATAACTGTTTTCATTTGAGCCATTATTGTTCAACATGCATTATATTATAGAGAACATTCTCAGACATTGAAAACTAGTTAAAACTCCTATAAAGAAAAAAACCTCCACTTGAAGATCAATTCTTTTCATAGATAAATTACATTTCTAAACATACATTAAGTGCTAATTCGAGGCTTTACCTTACCAATTAAAAAAAAATTAAAGGTTTATGTGTGTCACACCATGTTCAAAACAATCTTGCCTGACCAAGTAAAACAAACCAATAAACACAAAACTGTGCTCCTTTGATAAACAATTTTGACTAAAGTAGAAAATCAGTATCATACTGAAAACTACAAATCAAGATAATTCTGGCAGTCTCACCAGTTAAAAAGTATCCTTTCCCATTGCTAGAGTTGAAAATGTCTGTGAAAATGTGTACAGCAGATTTGTAACACTGCTCACTGATTCATGGCAACCAGGACTTCTTGCTGGAATACTGATTCAGAATCCTCAGTAAATTAATTTAAATTCGTGAATACCGAGGTTAGTAACTCAGTAGTTCATTTACCTGGTTAGCATTAAGTGTCCATTAGTCTTGAAATCAAGTGAAAGTTTATGTAACAAGGCTTCACATCCAGAGAACTTCAGTCCTTAAATTGTTTTATGGTTCCTCAAGATGATCTTTCTGGCTGAGTTTGAAAAATTATCTGCCAGATTGGACATGGTTGTCAAATCAACCAGATCCTGAAGTGAAAACAGAAAACTTGAGTTCCCACAAGAGGAGCGTGCTCTGAGGGGCACTCCACCTATGTGGAGAGCTCCACTGTACTCACACTTTTCGGGGTCTGTTCTCTGATGAGACCCGTCTGCACTGCTGTTCTTGTGTTCTTTACTTTTTTGTAGGTCTTGTTAAGAAACTACTACCCAATGTAAAAAATAAGGAAAAAAACTGTAAGATTTCTTGATCATATCACAATTATAACTTCAAGAAGACATAAATAAGTAAAATTTCCTCCTATTGAAAAAAGAGATTAGCAGTGTTTTGCTTAGAAAGTGGAGTAGCTGCAACTTAGGTTTTCAGAGGGAAGTTGAGAAGGCCAATTGCTCAGTGAAGACTTTCTTGTGTAGTTACTTGAGGATGAGCAAGAAATAGTGAAGTGGAGGCCCTTTAACATTACTGAGCTAAAGGAAGCCACTCCAGCTGTACCAATTAGTTACTTCACAGATTTTTAAGCAAAAGGGAAACAAGAAAGAAGCAAGTGGGCAGACATGTAGCTGTGCTAGAGACCAGCACATGAAACTGATATCACAGATCTGTAGCATGGTGTAAATCAAGGGTCTCGAGTGTATGGGAAAATGTAATATGCTATTGAAATGGCAATTACCTTATCAGTAACTTTTAAAAAGCTATTCCTATTTGTGAATGAAATCTCAAGTTAGAATCAGTTTCTAGAAAAAGGATTATATGGAAGAAGCAGTATTTTTACTGTAGATACTAAGTAAACTAGGACATATTCACCTTCAAAAATAAGCAAAATTCCCTGGTTAATTAAGTCCTATTGTCTTCAAATACTATCAACTTTAAATTTTCTTTGTAGGGAAGATATTATAACTTGGCAGTGTTCCAGCATATCTATACTCATCTTACGGGAGCTTCTTGTGGTTCAGCCAAAAACTCTCATGCTTGTGTCAGTTAAACGTTTTTAAATATATACACTCTTACTTTTGAGACACCTGTTTTATAGGCCCTTCATACTTTTAGTTTTTAAAAAATATATAAAACTAATCTGGTAATTTAAAATATTGTTTAATATGTTAACTTTTTCTTAATGTTTTAAAAAATGATCCCAGGTAATAATGACTGAAACATTTTTCTGACGTGAAGTTTTTAAAACTCTAGAAATGTATATTTTTACAGAAATGCTAAGGCAATGAATACTTCTTTATAATAAAAATATTTAAAATTCTGATCTTACAGTTCATAGCAATAAGGCTTTCTTGGGCACAAGTTATAATAAAATACGGTGAGTAATCTGTGCCAGGAATACATCAATCAGTGTCTAACTCAGCACTGGCCAGACTGCGCTCGTCTCTCAAGATTCGGTTTCCCTGCCGGAGGTGGTGTGTGGCGCAGTAGACGCTCAGCACACGCCTCTGGTCTTCATTCCACCACTGTGTCTCTTGCGTTTCACTTTTGCATCTGTAAAGTGAAAAGCCGGGGCCAGATGGCCCAGAGGGGTTTTTTAGCTCTACTTATAAGAAGATTCAATTCCATTTCCACTAAATATGCGGCGCTGATGTCTCAGTATCTCTGCATATCTCAGTATTAAGAGGCAGCACTAGTGAAGGGGTTTGGGCTTTCCCCCCAGCGATGAACCTCAGTTGTACACCCTGCCCTCTTTAAAATCCCAGTCAAACAGGTTTGCTACCCAGAGTGAAGTGTGTACAGTTCTTTTTATTATTAGCCTGATAGTATATATTCAAAATAGTGCTTTCCAAAGTTACTTAGGTTATTTCTCGTCTTCCTCACCCCCTTCAATATGTTATGTATTAATAATACAGTTAGATTCATTTGTTACTGTTTGCATTCCATTCTTCATTCTCCCTGTCTGGTGAGTACTTAAATTATTTATTTTTTGTGTATGGGGAACACAGCCATGGTTGTGTAGGTAAGCTACAAAAAGGTATACTCAAGAGAAGTCACACACACACCCCCCCCCCCGCCCCACCCTGTGGCTACTGCCCTATTTCCATTTTCCCTCTAGTTAACAAATGTGTCTCTCACAGAGATATGGGTTGTTCTGAAAGTACTTTATGTACATACTTGGAATGAACAAATAAGTAAATATCTTGAGAATAATGAGACCCAGATTTCTCACAGTCAGAGAAAGAAGTTACAAATAAGGGATAAGGAGAAGACTAGAATAAACACTGTGGTGTTCAACTGGAATCGAAGGTTTATCAGTATGAACTCATGGCTCTTAATACATGTAAAGATAGATAGATACAAAAATATGCATGGTGTATATGCAGGTGTTGGTGTACATACATATATTTCCTAGCTCTGTCTGCTGAGAAGGCATGGAACCACTGTGACACCCAGCAGCAATGAGCAGACCTAGTGCCCAGATCTGGGATTCAAACACTATTCTCCAATAGAAGATACTCAGGGTTCCTTGCAGAAATGGCTGATTCTAGAACTGAAGTAGGGAAGATATAAGATAAGCTTGGAACAATAAGAAAGTACTTATAAGAAAAAGGGCGAAGTCATGCCAGAAGGACACAAGAGCCAACTTGAAGGATCTCGCAATGACCATCTAGAACAGCTTTAGCTGCAAAATAAGTAATGATAGTACTGGGTTGTGATCTATAGAGTAAAATAAATATCCATGCATCCGTATTGACATAAATACTTAAATAAATACATAGGGGAGAAGGGTAGGTCCTTCCTTAGAATTCCAATTATAAATTAAGGAGTAATTGGGGAAATGGAAAATCACTGTTAGGCAAACACCATGGTAATAATTATTGCAGGCTAGAACCATCAATGGATGCTAAAATTGGTGGGTGAAAGTATAATGAGAAAAAAGGATATTTGCATAATCTCAAAATATTTCCCCACCAGATAATTACTAATGATAAAGACAGACATAAGAACTAGTATTCAGAAACCTGACAGATGCCACCAAAGTTAATGTCACCAGGAAGAAGTCATAGTGACATCATATTCTACTAGTGACACACATTGGCAAAGCCACATCACTTCAGTGGTGTTCTTGCTCAAAATAAATTTCCTCAACCCAGTCAGAAAACATCAGAGAAATCAAATTTAGAGACATCCTACAAAATAAGGGACCACTACTCTTCAAAAGTGTCGATGTCAAGGTCATAAAAAACAAGGACTAAAGCAACTTATCAAAGACTGATTGGATTGTCAAATTTTGGAGGAGGCTATGAAGACATAACTAAATGCAATGTGAGATCCTGAATTGGTCTCTGAACCAGAAAAAAAAAATGAAGTTAGTGGGAAAACTGGCAAAAGTTAAATAAGGTCTGACATTAGTTAACAGTATTGTATTAAATGTTAGTATAATTGTTTTCGTAGTAGGACTGTGATGTAAGATGTTCTTTTTAAGGGAAGCTGGTTGAAGGGTACACAGGAAGTTGTAATATTTTTTACACTTGTCTGTAAGTCTAAAATTATTTTAATTTAAAAGTTTTTTAAAATCCTCATGAAAATGAAGCCAAAACCGCCTTTTCTTGGTGGTTAGTGTATCTGAAAAAAAATTTGGAGCTTTCAAAAATATTTTTCTTAATAAACAGTAATAGAATAAAAGGAAGAATATCAAAATATAATAATTCAGCTTACAAGACGTATTCCTAGATCTCTGGCTTTTGTCCCATCCCTTCGGCTGTCTAGCAGAATGTCTGATATCTACTCCCCGAAGGACTCAGGCAAGGCCTTTATATTCCTCTTGGTCTGCCTCCCTGTTGCAGGGTGTCACCTTACTTTCCCGCCATTTCAGAGCTGGTCGCAATACCTTCAACTTTGGGGGCAAAGATGAATCCGGATAATTCTTCCTTTCATTAAGACTTTTCTGTTCAGGTCTAGTTTGGATTTTGAGAGAACATGCATCTTTAAAAGAAAAAACTGGAGGACTGGGAAGGCTGACACAATAAGTGAACATTCAGTTGCAATTTCAACTTTTACATATTGGCTAAGAAAAATAGTACTGAGTGAATGTACCTGTACGAGCCTAGTGCCAATTGCTTTCCCATACATTATTTCTTTTCATTTTTACAACAACTCTGTGAGATAGATGTTAGCTCCATTTTATAAATAAGAAAACTGCGGCTCAGAAAGGTTAAATATCTTGCCAAGATGACACATTAAATATGGAAAGCCAAGATTCAAACCCAAGTCTATTTGACTCCAAAGCATGCTACTGTTCTCTTTTAATTATAGGTCCAAGAGAAAAAAATATATATACATGGAATATAACATCCATAGGTGAAGTATATGCAGAGAGCAATAGGGAGGTAATTTCCTCACACTATCAGGGCCCATCCACATAGATCTCTTCTTTTGTGGTGCTTCTCTTAGCACTGAACTCTTCTCTGTTTCGTGCTCCTCTTTCTAATTGACTCATCACCTCCAAGTTTTAATTTTATTTTAAATTTCTGTTTGTATTTTTTATAATTTAAAATTAAAATTAAAACCTTCAAATACCTTATTTTCATAGGCAAATTATATATCCCTCTAGATTGTAAACATCTTGAGAACAGTTACCATGTCATGCAGTCTTTTTGAATTTCCCACAGCCTCCAGCAAGGCTAGGATCCAGTGATTACTAGATGATGAGTCTTTTCCAGTTCATAGATTCTGATAAAACTAAATCAGCAAAAAGGAAACAATATTGAACTCTACGTAGCAATCTTCTTAGCCAGCAAATAGCTGTTCTTCTCCTTGCTCTAAAATTATTTAACCACTTGATTGGTTTTCTATTTCTGCCATAACAAGTTACCACAACACTTAATAGCTTAAACAACACAAATTTGTTATCTTACTGCTCTGTAGGTCATCAGTCATCGCAGATCTCACTGAGCTAAAATCTAGGTGTTGACAGAACTGCATTTCCTTCTGGGAGATTCTAGGAGAGGATCCATTTTCTTGCTTGAGTGTTGGCAAAATTCACTTCCTTTTGGTTGTAGGACCAAGGACCCCACAGAACAGTTCCATCACCAAAGAACTCCTTCATACCACCGCTTTTTAGTCACACCTCCTCCCGCCGCAAACCCTAGCCACCATTATCTATTCTTTGTCGCTGTAGTTTTGTCTTTTGAGAATGTCATATGGATGAAATCATACACTATGAAACATTTTGTATCTGGCTTCTCTCAGGAAGCATGCCTTTAAGATTCATTCAAGTTGCTGCATATATCAATAGTTTGACTCTTTACTGATGAGTAGTGTTCCGTTGTATGGATACACCACAGTTTATTTATCCATTCGCCTGTTGAAGGACGTTTGAATTGTTTCCAGTTTATGGAGAGTATGAATAAAGCTGCTATAAACATTAGTGTATGTGTGTTTTTTTGTGAACATGGTTTTCATTTCTGTAGGGTAAATACCTGAAAGTGGTACTGTTGACTCATACATTAAGTGTATGTGTAATGTTTTAAGAAAATGCCAAACTGTTTTCCCGAGTGGCTGTACCATCCCATCAGTAATAAATGAAAGGTCCAGTTTCTCCACGTCCTCACCAGTATTTGATTTTATCAGTTATCTTTTTACGTCATCCCTTCTAATAGGTGTTGCTTTCATTTGCATTTCCCTAATGGCTAGTGAAGTTGAACATCTTTTCATGTGCTTATTTGCCACCTCTATATCCTCTTCCATGAAGTGTCTGTTCATATCTTTTATGCGTTTTCTAATCAGGTTGTTTTATTATTATTAAGTTTTGAGTGTGCCTTATAGTTGTAGCAAATATTTTCTCCCAGTCTGTAGCTTGTCTTTTCATTCTCTAATCCTAGTTTTTCACAGAGCAAAAGTTTTAGTTTTTGATGAGGTCCATTTTATCAATTTTTCCTTTTATGGATCATGCTTTTGGTGTTATGTCCAAAAACTCTTTGCTTAATTCCAGATCACCAGAATTTTATCCTTTGTGCCCTTCACTTTTTTATTAGATCTATGATCCGTTTTGAGTTAATTTGTTCTAAGATACAAGGTTGAGGTAAGGTTCATTATTTTAGATATGGATGTCCAGTTCCAACACCTTTGAAAAGATTATCCTTTCTCTATTGAATTGCGTTTGCACCTCTGTCAGAAATTAATTGTCCATGTTTGTGGGGATCTGTTTCTGGATTCTGTCTATCTATGTGTCTGTCCCTTTGCCAGTACCACATCATCTTGATTACTGTAACTTTATAGTAAGTCTTAAAATTAGGTAATGTTTTTCCTCCAACTTTTTCCTTTTAGAAATTTTTTTGACTATTATAGTTCCTATGCCTTTCCATGTGAATTTTAGAATAACCTTATCTATATTAAAAAAAAAAACCCTGCTGGGATTTTGACTTAAATTGTGTTAAATCTGTAGATCAATTTTGGGAGACCTAGCATCTTTATTATGTTGAGGAATCTTCCAGTTAATGAACATGGTATGTCTCTCCATTTATTTAGATCTTCTTTGATTTTTTTGTGCTTCTGAGAAAACCTATCTTTATTTTATCTGGTTTATTGACATATATTTGACATATAAAATTGTGTAAGTTTAAGATGTACAATGTGATGATTAATGTTTATATTATGAAATGATTGCCACAATAAGGTTAACACATCCATTACCTCACTTAGTTAACATTTGTGTGTGGTGAGAGCATTTAAGATCTAGTCTCTTAGAACTTTTAAGTGTACAATACAATATTGGTAACTACATTTTCCATGCCACACATTAGATCCCCAGAATTTATTCACCTTATAACTAGAAGTTTGTATCCTTTAAACACCATCTCTCATTTCCCCCACCCCCAGCCCCTGGTAACCACCTATCTACTTTCTGTTTCTGTGAGTTGTTTTTTAAGATTCTGCGTATAAGTGAGATCATACATTATTTGTCTTTATCTATTGGATTAATTTAACTTAGCATAATCCCTCAAGGTTCATCCATGTTGTTGCAAATGGCAGGATTTGCTTCTTTTTTATAGCTGAATAATATTCCATTGTGTATATATACCACATTTTCTTTATCCATTCATCCACCAATGGACACTTTGGTTGTTTGCATGTCTTGGCTATTGTAAATAATTCAATAAACCTAGGAGTGGAAATACTTCTTCAAGATAGTAATTTCTTTTCCTTTGGATATATACCCAGAAGTAGGATTGCTGGGTCATATGGTAGTTCTCTATTTTTAATTTTCTTGAGGAACCTCCATACTGTTTTGCATAATGCTGTACCAATTTAGTTTCCCATCAACAGTGCACAAGGATTCCCTTTTCTCCACATCCTCACCAGCACTTGTAATCTCACCTTTTTGACAATAGCCATTCTAACAGGTGTCAGCTAGATATCTCATTGTGATTTTGATTTGCATTTTTCTGTTGGTGAGATTTTTCTGTTTCTGTTAAACACCTTTTCCTTTACCTGTTGGCCATTCATGTATCTTCTTTGGAAAAATGTCTATTCAGATCCTTTGTCCATTTTTAAATCAGTTTGGTTTTTCGCTATCAAGTTGTATGTGTTCATTGTGTATTTTGAATATTAATCCCTTTTCAGACATATGGTTTGCAAATATTTTCTCCCATTCCATAGGTGGTCTTTTCATTTTGTTGATCATTTCTTTTGTTGTACAGAAGCTTTTTATTTTGATGTAGCCCTACTTGTTTTTTATTTTGTTGCTTGTGCTTTTGGTGTCATATCCAAAAAATCATTGCCAAGACCAATGTCAAGGAGTTTTTCGCCTGTGTTTTCTTCTAGAATTTTTACTCTTTTATGTCTTACATCTAAGTGTTTAATCCATTTCGAGTTAATTTTTATGAGTGGTATAAGATAGGAGTCCAGTTTCATTCACTTGCATGTGAATATCCAGTTTACCCAGCATCATTTATTCAAGAACCTTTTTTTTCTCCATTGAGTATTCTTGGCTCCCTTGTCAAATATTAGTTGGCCATATATGCATAGGTTTATTTCTGGGCTCTTGACTCTGTTCCATTGGTGTATGAGTCTGTTTTTATGCCAATACCATACTGTTTTGATTATTATAGCTTTGCTGTATGGTTTGAAATCAGGAAGTGTGATGCCTCCAGCTTTGTTCTTCTTTCTCGAGATTGCTTTGGCTATTCGGGATGTTTTGTGATTCCATAAAAATTTTAGGATTGTTTTTTCTATTTTTGTAAAAACTACCATTGGAATTTTGATAGAGATTACATTGAATCTATAGATGGCTCTGAGTAATCTGGACATTTTAGCAATATTATTTCTTCCAACCCATGAACACAGGATATTTTTCCATTTATTTGTATTTTCTTCAATTTCTTTTGAAGAAGTTTAACCTCCTTGGTTAAATTTATTCCTAAGTATTTTATTGTTTTTGATGGTATTTTAAATGAGATTGTTTTCTTTATTTCTGTTTCAGCTAATGCATTGTAGTGTATAGAAATGCAGCTGATTTTTGGATGTTGATTTTTATCCTGCATAGGTCTTCTTTGATTTCTTACATCACTGTTTTCTGCTTTCAAAATACTGATCCTGAACCTGCATGTTTCTCTTTTGGAGGGAGAAAATATTGTGAATGTTTTGTTTCTAGTTTAGTTTCCATTTGTGCAGGGCTATCATATACTGATGTGATTGATTTTGTATGTTGACCTTGTAGCTTGTGGACTTGCTAGTTCTGGGAATTTTTTGTAGATTCCTTGGAATTTCTATGTAGGCAATCTTCTCCTCAAATAGAAGCAGTTTATTTCTTCCTTTCTAATCTGTGTACTTTTATTTATTTTTATTGACTTATTATGTCAGCAGTGGTGAGAGTGGACGTTTTCCTTTTTCCCTGTCTTAAAGGGAAAGTATTCATCTTTTCCCTTTAAGTATAATGTTAACCATAGGTTTGTTATAGATGCCTTTTATTAAATTAAGTTTCTATACCTAGTCTGCTGAGAATTTTCATCATGAACAGATGTTGAATTTTTTTTGCATGCTTTTTCTGCATCAATTGATGTGATCATGTGGTTTTGCTTCTTTGTTAATACAGGAAATGCATTAATGATTTTTCAAATATTGCACAGCTTGGCTTCCCTGGAAAGCCCCACTTAGTCATTTTCTTTTTCTGTGTTGCTGAATTTGACTTGGTGATATTTTGTTGAAGATTTTTGTGTTAATATTCATGAGGGATATTGGTCTGTAGTTTTCTCTCTTTTTTTTGTAGTATTGTTATACGGTTTGCTGTCAGGGTATTGCTGGCCTCATAAAGTGAGTTGGAAAGTGTTCCTTTCTCTTATTTTCTTGATAAGGTTGTTTAAATTTAGCGCTATTTGTCCCTTAAATGCCTGGTAGAATTTGCAAATGATACCATCTTGGCCTGGAGTTTTGTTTTGCTTTGTTTGGGGAGGTTTTAAACTACAAATTTAATTTTTTAAGCAATTATAAGAATATTCAGGTTAGCTGTTTCGTCTTAGATGAATTTTTGTAGTTTCTAGTTTTTGAGGAACTGGTCCATTTCAAAGTTTTTGAATTTATGTGTGTAGAGATGTTCACCTTCCAGGACTGCTTTGAGGAAAATAGCTAGCAATTACTAGCACTGTGCTGTGTGCCTGGTGCAGTACTAAGCACAGACTATTAATTAACTAATTTAGTCCTCACCATTACCCTCAGAGGGTGCTGTTATTACCCTCCACATTTACATTATGTAAACATTTATATACTGCCTCACACATTTCTTAATGGACATATAAAATTTTCCTTTTAAGTGTAAGTAGTTACATACAATCTAATTTCTGGTATATTAAAAACATTGATTTTTTAACATCACTCTTATATGTGAAATCCATAGCAATTTAATACCTACTATCATTTTTTTAAAAAATATGAATAATCTCGTCTTTGAGAAATATATATCATGATATTTACTCCTTGAATTCATAGTATTCCCTTATTATCCTTTTAATATCTGCTGGCTCTGTAGTGATATTCTCTTTTAATTCCTGATATTAGTAATTTATGGATTCCCTGTTTTTTTGTCAGTCTTACTAAAGGTTTGTCAATTTTATTGATCTTTTCAAAGAACTAACTTTTTGTTTCATTGTCTTTCTGTTTTTAATTTTATCAATTTTTACTCAATTCTCCCTTACTTCTGCTTTCTCTGGGTTTATTTTGCTCCTGTTTTTCTATTTTTTAACACAGAAGCTTAGAATTTTGATTTGAGACCTTCTTTTCTAACAAGCATTTAATACTATAAATTTCCCTTTAAGCACTGTTTTAGATACATCCCACAAATTTTGATGTGCTATTTTTCGTTTTCCTCTTGGACCCATGCATTCTTTAGAAATGTGTTAATTTCTGAAGTGTTTGGAGATTTTCTGCTATTGATATCTAATTTAAATTCATTATGGTCAAAAAACATAATTTGTATGATTTCATTTCTTTTAAATTTGTTGAGTTTTGTTGTGTGATCCTGGATATGGTCTGTCTTCATGAATGTTCTATATGCACTTGAAAAGAATGTGTATTCTGCTGTTGTTGGGTGAAGTATTCTATAAATGCCAATTGTAGCTGGTAGTTGTTAGTGCTGCCTAACTCCATATCCTTGCTAACTTTCTGCCCGCTTGTTCTGCCAATTAACATGAGAGGAATATTCACCTCTCCAGTTATCATCATGGCTTTGCTTCTACTTTCTGTCAGCAACGTATTTTGAAGCTCTGTTGCTAGATGCATACACGTTTAAGATTGTTATGTCTTCTTGGTGAATTAACCTTCTTATCATTGTACAATGTTTCTCTCTATCTCTGGTCATTTTCTTACCTCCAAAGTCTACTTCATCTGCTATGAAAATAGTCACCCTAGCTTTCTTTTGATTAGTGTTTGCATGCTTTACTTTTTCCCATTCTTTTACTTTTAACCTATCTATAGCATTATATTTCAAATAACTTTTTTTGGAGAGAGCTATAGATGGAGCTTGGTTTTTAAATCTGTTCTGACAGTCTGTCCCTTAATTGGCTTGTTTAGACCATTTATATTTAATGTAATTTTTGATAATTGGATTTAGGTTTACCATCATCTTATTTGTTTTTTCTTTTGTTTTCTTCATTCTTCTGTTTCTCCTTTCCTACCTTCTTTTGGATTATTTGAATCTGTTTTAGTATTCCATTTTCATTTATTTATTTCATTCTACTTCCTTATGGTGTCCTTGATTTAAATGATAAATCTGCTGTCTTTAAGTCATTGTTCCCTTATATTTATGTATCTTTTTCTCTGGCTCTTTTCAGGATTTTTTTTAACTTTAGTTTTCAGAGTTTGATGGATGGTCTGGGCCTGGATTTTTTTAGCTTTATCCTGTTTGAGAGTAAGTTAACTTCTTGAATCTGTTGGTTTGTGTCTTTTGTTAAATGTGGAAAGTTTGTAGACATTATTCTTCAGATATTTTTTCTGCATCATACTCCCTCTTCTCCTTCTGGTGCTCCAGTGACAGGAATGGTAGACATTTTTTATTGTCCCACACACCTCTGAGACTTTATTTTTTTTTTAATCTTTTTACTCTCTATTGTTCAAATTGAATAGTTTTCATTGACTTACTGTCAAGGTCACTGATCTTTCCTCTTTCATCTCCGTTTTGGTGTTGAGCCCATCCAGTGATTTTTTTAAAAGTTTTTGTTACTGTATTTTTAGTTCTAAAATTTCCTTTTGGTTCTTATTTACATCTTCTCTTTGCTGATGAGAATTTGCTGAGACTTTCTATCTTTCCATTCTTTTCAAGAGTGTTTACTCTTACTTCTTGGAGCACTTTTGTAATAGCTGGCTTAAAGTTTTTGTGTTATAATTTCAACCTCTGTGTCTTCTCTGTATTGCAATCTTTTGATCATCTTTTCCTGTAGAAGTTGAGAGTTTTCTGGTTCTTCATATGCAAAGTAATTTTGGATTGTATCATGGACATTTTGAGTCTTATGTTATGAGACTCTTGGTCTTACTTAAATCCTGTAGAGAATTTTTATATTTTTGGCTTAGCAGGCAACTTACTCAGTTGTATCAGGCTGTAAGTTCTAGCCAGCTTTCTTGGGGTTGTGATTCAAATATCAGTTTAGTTTTCAAAGCCTTTGCAATGCTTTTCAGATCTTTGTCACACAGTGGCCAGCTTTATTTCATACTTCAGTTCTCAAAGTTTATGGTCAGATGCACACCTGAGAAGTTTTGGCATGAGCCCAGGAGTTCACAGACAACGCTTATGGGGTCACTTTCCTGTGCACCTCCCTTTCCATGATCTCCCCAGTACTTTCACTGCCTTGGGACTCCCCTCTCAGTATTTCATCCAGAAATCTGGGACTTTATTTGCCATACTTTGCCGCATACTTCCTGCAACTATGACTGCAGGAAGAAGAGCTGCAAGAAGATAGGAGGAGAAAGAACTCGATGGAAGTTTGTACTGTCCTCTTGGGGCCACGGCTTCTCTGATGGAGAAGAAGTCTTAGGTACCTTTAAGTCCTTGCTGTCACCATGATCTCTGCCACTACCTTGCAGTGACCTTGGGGCTGGGACACAAGTGAATAGAGGGGAAAAGATAAGTATTTTTCCCTTCTCTGAGCCCCTTCCTGATCCTTGAGCCCAAACTAGACAGTCTTTCCTAGAGCCCTCTCCACTGTGCCCAAGGCCCACTTCTAGGTTTTAGGCTGCCTTGAATCCAGGCCAGGAGGTGGAAGGAATCACTTCCAATTCAGTGGTACTTTGAATTCCTGTCACGTCGTCTTCCCTAGTCTGCCTGCTGTGATTGCCTTTCAGTCTTCAGATCGTTGCTCCATGCATTCTCCCCAGGCTTTTTTAGCTGCGTTCAGTGAGACACACAGAATAGTTTGTGCTTACTCCATCTTAACCAAAGCTGACCTCAGGTATATTTTCTTACCTTTGTCCAAGTTAAAAGGTATTCATAGAGGTTGCAAATTATATTTACTGTGACTCTGCTGGACAATAACACCAAAAATATATGCATGTATATATGTAGAAACTAAAGGATACAAATGAGAAAAATGAAGCTGTCTAGTACACAGTGGAGCAAACATTTCATCCCTAATTAAAGTTTGAACACTTTATGTTTGAATTCAGGAATGTATTGGCATTTGGTTTTTGGATGATACTCCTTTAGCAGGTACAGTAGGGGGAATAGTAGAGAGCAGGGTCAGGAAAGACTGACAGAATGAGAGAGGTGTGAACTGATCTTTAAAGAATCAGATTAGTAGAAGTTATTTAGGTGGAATGGGTAATGGCATTTGAGGCAGAGGGCACAACCTGAGAAAACGCAGGTATAAATATGCATGGTGTGTGTGTGGATGTGTGTCATAGAGGAACAGGCAAAAGCAGGAAAGGAAACTCGGATTCAGTTACCACTTACTGTTCCTTATTAGAGACTGCTATAAAAATAGTCCCACAAACACATTAGAAATGTTAGAAACACATTGGTGTGAATTTCAAAATTGCAAGTTTTAGAATTTAGAACATGTGTT
The DNA here is from genome assembly GCF_041296265.1 of Equus caballus. NCBI lineage: Eukaryota > Metazoa > Chordata > Mammalia > Perissodactyla > Equidae > Equus > Equus caballus. The sequence goes on along the minus strand of NC_091712.1, from coordinate 17,723,232 downwards.
AAATAATCGTTCCTGTACATTGAACTGTTCTATCCTGCCATTTATACTAAGTCTTCTGGATTTTTAATGAAAATGAATTGCATTTGCCATCGTCGTTTTTACTTACTAGCAATTTCATTTTATGGCAAGGTGAACAAGTACTATCTCTTTTGATCTAAATTTGTGATAATTGTCTTTGGCTTGTTTTTTAATTAAACTTTTAATTTGAGATAATTATAGATTCACAAATAAATCACAAATAGTTTAGATTCATAAATAATACAGAGGTCCTGTGTACCTTTGACCCGGTTTCCCCCAGTGGTAACAGCTTGCAAAACTATAGGACGATATCACAGCCAGAATATGGACATTGGTATAGGCAAGACACAAAACAATTCCATCACCACAGGGCTCCCTAGGTGCCTTTTATACCCACCCTCCCCTCTTTTCCCCTCCACTCCATCCCTAACCTTGGCAACCACTAGTCTGTTCTCCATTTTTGTAATTTTGTCATTTCAAGAATGTGATATAAATGGAATCACAGAGTATGTAAATTTTGGATTGGCTTTTATCACTCTCCATAATTTCTTGGAGATTCATCTAAATTGTTGCATGTATCAATAGTTGGTCCCTTTTTATTGCTGAGTAGTATTTCATGACTTATTTTTCAGCTATATTTTGCCATTACTTGAAAAAGAAAGTCTTGTTACGCTGGAGTTTTTCTCATTTATATATTTTCTTTGGAATTTAGACTAAAATCAAAAGCCTTAGGAGCATTCTAGTTTTCTTTTCTAAATTCCATTTAGGTCAGTCAACCATAATATGTTGACATTATTAAGTCTTAGAGGAGAGAAAATCTTATGTGCAAGTACATTCTACTACTTTACTCCCCTTATCTTGCCTAATCTAGAAGTGAGATCAGAACACATGAGGGAGAATACTGCTTGAAAAATACAGTGTTCCAATACACTGTCCTGCTGGCCACGATGAAGCAGGAAGGAGCCTGTGCCTGGCTGCGCTGCAGTGAAAGAAGTGTGTTCGCATCACAGGCCAGCACTCAGATCTTTTCTGTCTTCCTCAGTCAACATGATTCTAGTTGCTGAACCAAAATTCCAGCCCCAATAATGAGAGAAAGAATGGAGATTTCCAGTTTTTAAATTGTGGTAGATAAGTCTGGGACCACATTCTGAGTATAAGTGCTCATTTAAGGAGGCTAGATTTTATCAGAGGCAGAAATGAAGAAATACAGAAGTGAATAAATAATTTAATCGAATTGCAGTCAGTTTTTAAATTAGGTATGATAAATTTAGAAGAAAAATTAGTGGTGTCCAAAATATCATTTTAAATTTTAATACCAATGTTATCTTACACCTTAGCAAGTAATAATTCTGGCTGCTTTGATTTTCATTTGTGGAGAAATAAAGGGCATAGATATACAATAGTAAATAACTATATTACTATCGTATAATTACCCAATTGGCATACTGTTTATTATTTTAGTTTAAGTAATTAGCTTTGGAGAGTGAGAAAAAAAGGATGTTAGACATGGTCAGACACTTCACAAACCCTGGTGTTTATCCCACAGTATTATACACAGTTTACCAGGGATTTTTAAAGTGTCATTTGGCTGATGGCAAGTATAAAATGAGAATTCTTCAGCAGAGGTTAATGTCATCATTATCTACTTTAGACAGTGTTTTCTTATGCTGATTTAAAGAGCTTTGTGCATATTTTAACTATTTTTCACATAGTGATTATCTTTAAATACTAATATAAAAGTTAATGAATGAAGAAAGTCTGCCGAATAAATGTATCCAATAATCCAAGGCACTTAAAGACATACATGCTCTACTATGAGCAAAGACTTTGCTTGGTTAGCGCTCCATCTCTCCATTCAGTTATCAAACTTAGGGGAACTCTAACTCAAGATTTGGACTGACATATTCAGTGGGATTTGATTGGGGCGCAGATAACTACATGATGTTTTATATGACTTTTTAAGTATTCCATTCATAATTACGATATATACTCTGCTACTACCTTTTAAAACAGTTTTTAACTGCATATCTTTCGTATGTTCTTAATAAACTGTTATAAGTAAAATGTATTTGAATGTGTAAAACTGACTTTCTGCTTGCCAAATAATATGCATATTTACTCTGAGTTTATTCGAGATAGACTGCTTCAGCCACAGTAAACATGTAGGTGGCAATGGAGGATAATAGACATCTAAAAACATTTAGCAGTACCACTGTTATTATTTATTACTATTTATCAGAGTTAGAGTGATGAATAGAGGGAAAGAAAGAGTCAAGAGCCTTAGGTGTATACTCGCACGCTGCCCTGTGCTCCGGTCTGCTGTCTAGTGTGCTGGGCCCCTGGTTAGACAGGCAGGGCCGGTGGAGAGCGGGGTAGAGCCTTCAGACCTGCACTCACATCCCGCCTCTACCACCTGGCAGCTGTGTGCCCTTGAGCCTTTAACCCCCTCAAGCCTCAAGTTTTGTTTTAGTTTTGTTTTTAACTTATAAAACAGGTTGTTATAGAGGTTAAAGGAAATAAGTTTATAAAGCATCTGGCACAGTGCCTAGAACATAAAAATTTGTGCTGTGGAGAAGAAATGAAAAGAGGAATCCTACTACCTATGGGTAGAGCTCCTCACCTAAAAAGTACTAACCTCCCAGAATACTTATCATTCTAGTATATGTATAATTCCAGAATTATATGTAAATCTGCACTAATTGCTTCTCTATGGTATCTTTGTGAGTTTGGTAAAACTCTTTGGTTAACTCTCTTTAAGGTCCTTTACTTGTCACGGGCACATTACTATACTTATAAAAGGGAAAAAAATGAAATATAATCTAAAAGTTTCCTTTTTGTTTCTAGAAGTTAAAACGTTTGTGACACATGAATCTAGTTTAATCCTTTGTTCTTTGATTCTAGCAGGAAAGGAAGGACAAGAAACCCTGGGGCCTGAAGCTCAGGCAGGTGAAGCAGGATGTCCAGGTAGTCTCTTGCCGTTTTCTTTCCTCTGTGGTCTTTGAACAAGGTCTTTTGTGTCACTGACTTTTGCATTTGTGAGAGCTGAGTTTAGTTTATTTCCTCCTCTTTTATCTTGCCCTCCTTAAGTGTTGAAGTACCTAGGCATGTGAGGTGCTGTATAAAAAGTTAGTTTATATTCTTTAAAGATAATGTAAACTTACATATCCATAGAATACAGCAGATTGTCCATTCTATAAGGATGACAAGCATATGTACAGAAATTCAAAAAATAAATGTTTGAATGGTGATTTGAACTTCTACCAAATTTTTTACCAAAGTTATAGAAATGCAGATCTAAGTATTCTGAGTTTCATCATCAGTTACCCAGATCTGCATTGGATTGCCCACAAGACGGAAAGCAGAAGAGAGAAGAATAAGCAAATATAATGGGTAATCTATCAACCAGTTGAGAATCATCAATATTGATGAGTTGAGTGAGCATGTCACAGCAAACAAAAGAATCAAAATTTTTTCTTGTAATTTCTGTGATTGAAAAAGGCCAAAATGAAGTTGAATTATAGTAAAGAAGGAAATTTGCTTCTAGGTGGCTAAAAATACATTCTCACTGAGACTTATTCCTCTGTAAGGGATTCAAATCAGATTTAAGAAGCAAGAGAGTAAGTGGAAAACTTCAATCCAGATCTTATGTATGATACTACCAGGCACTTTTCATTGTGTCGCATAAAATTCTTAGAATGCAAACATCAAAATTCCAAAGTATTAAACATTTCTTCAAAATACTGTACTTAAAAGCAGTGTAATTGTAGTTTGTATATTCAACCATAAATTAGATATTTCCATCATATAGTTTTAATTTTCTTGTCTTCTTTGGTTTAACATTTATAGGGGTTTTTTTATTTGCAGTGTATTTTAGGAATGTGCATGAGTGTGTTTCATAGTAATGTGTCAAAAATAGACTTTCATCTATAATAAAAACATTAGCGGTCCCATACTTGTCAGTCAGTTCTGTAAAACAAGGAGTCAATCTTTGTGCTTTTATTAAAGGTGATTCCAAAATAATTAAATAATAATGAAATATGTGATAAATTTTGGTGCTGCAGCCTAAAATTTTATATTCAGTCTTTAACTTGCTGTGTTTAAATTGCATGAATAATGAATGCGGGTATGTTTGTTGTCAAATATTTGTGAACTTACACATTGTATAAATTATTTAAACTGGATATTTGTTATTAGTAAAATAGTGTTAATGAACACAAAAGAATGCTGTTTATTACTCTTTTACTTAATGTTAAACTTTGATGACAGTTATTACCAGAGTTACAGAAGATCATTTGCCCTTTTAGGCAAAATACTATCAAAAAAGACATTCACAGTTCTAAGTTTACGGTATTTTACCTCACAGTTTGCTCTTCACTACAAAAATAAATTAATTCTTTCAGTTTGAAGTACTGACTAGTACATAAATTGTCTACCAGAAAAAAAAGGCCTGCATCTAGAAAGTAGAGTAACCTTGTCCTGTTAAGGGAAGGTGCTGCTGGTGGAGATGTGCGTCTCCCCCGCCCGCAGCAGGATGGTCATCCCCACTGCATGTTCTCCCTGGAACGTGGCGGGTTAGGAGTAAGCAGACGTGTGAGGGAGCCTAGTCAGTGTAGTTTAAGGAATTCAGTGTGGAAATGAGTTTAAAACTTTTGAGCAGTTAAACTTTAAAATTATGTTTTGCCTTTGCTTCTGTTACTTCCTTGACTTCTAGAGAATAATGTGCTGACAAAGTAAACAAAAACATTGTGCAAAGGTCAGCATCATTAGTTTAGAACTTTGTCAGATCCTTTCTACAGCTGACTTCCTTTTGCAATTCACCAAGTTAGGAGAGCTGTAGTCTTGGCTTAGTATTCAGAGAGGGAAAAGTTCACCCAAAACATCCTTTGTCCCTTCTGAACATCCTTTTTTCGTTTATATAGTTAATAGTTTTACAAAGTTTCAAAAATGGAGGCTAAAGATAGGAAGAAGCCTAAGGATACTTTATTTTAAAGGAAATGAAATATTGATGGCTAAATAAAATGTTTTAGTCTTTATGTTAAATGTTTGTTACTCTATGCTTGCTGTCTCTAATTTGTGGTTGTAACCCTGTAATTCTATACTTTGACAGTCAGCTCTGAGTTTTATCATATTTAAAAGAAAACCGAATTATATGTTTCTGTGCATTTGCTTCTCTCTCTAGTATTTAAATACGTAAGTCTATCCATCTTAATACAAGGAATTTTGCTTTATAATTGACCTTTTCACAATGTTCACTTTCTAGTACTTTAAATCTTAAGTGTAAAACTGCAGCATCTCTGGGCTCAGCCTGGAACTGGCTTGGTAGATGCAGGTTCCTGGAGACAGTGTAGTCTAGTTGGAGAGAACTGAGGATTGGATACCAGACACCTAATACCAAATGGTCGGCTCTGATCATAATACTTCTTTACTGTGTGACTTTGGACAAGTTGTCTAACTTTCCTGACCCTAAATTTTTTATTAGGAAAAATTTTAATTGAGAAATTACATTGTTCTCCTTACAGGACTACTTTGAGGAAAATAGCTAACAATTACATAGCACTTACTATGTGCCTGGTGCAGTACTAAGCACAGACTACATTAATTAATTTAATCCTCACAACTACCCTAAGAAGCACTGTTACTGTCCTCCACATTTATATTATGTAAACTGACTATACTGCCTCACACATTTCTTAATGGACATAGGTGATTTTTTCTTTGTAAGTAGTTACATGCAGTCTAATTTCTGGTATATGAAAAACATTGACATTTTTAGCATCACTTTATATGTGAAATCCATAGCAATTTAATACCTATTATAATTCATTTTCTTAAAAATATGAATAAGTTCTTCCTTAAAAGTCAGAAATGTTCTCTCATAATGTTTTCTGCTTGAACTCATATTTCCATTCTACGTAGCCTGTAGAATTGATGCTAACAGTATATATATTCCCTGTTTGAAGATATTTTTGATCAACTGTCATTTCTTTACAAGAAAAACATGTATTGAAATTGAAATTTCTCTTTAATTTACAGAGACCACAGGCTCTTAAGATTTAAACAAAATGTATTGATTGATTTATCATATAATTATTAATACTACACAATTGATCATAGCATAAGTACAGTACAAATTTTAATAAATAATTATTAAAGAAAATATTACTGGAAATGAGATTACAGGAGCTGAAGTATTTTTCAATTAGGTCATATATCAGTAGTTTAATGTTTCTTATTTCTAGAAGAAAAAGTGTTCAGCATTAATTCTGTTTTTCTTTAGCACTGGGAAAGCCTTATTCTCATAAATAAAAAGATGGAATACATTTCTCTTATAACTGTGTTACTCAGTTCTTTACGCATCTTCAGAATTAAATGCAAAGAGTTATGGTTATCTAGCACTAAAAATATTTTTAATGTCCTGTCAACTGACACTTCTATTAAATGCTCCTTCAATTTTGTTGAAAGCAAAAATTCAAAGCCACCTCATTTGCTAAAGGGCTTGTTTCTCAATTATTAGAATCATTTACTCCCTCTTTTTCTGGGACTTATACCAAAAAGGCTTTACCAATACTTAATTATCAAAGGAGTAATGGTATCTATATTTGGCTTTTGTTATTTTTTTCCCCTCACCTAGAGGCAGTTTATTTAATGTATTCAGAAATGATTGGAGAAGTTGAAATGTTGTTGATTTCACTGCCTTTTGCCAATACATTTTTCATAATCCTTTTATCTTACCACATGAACTAACTGTATTTTCATCAGTACCTTAGAGTTACAAACTTAGTTCCTTCGGTTTCTGGAAAAGTTCTACCTAATAACCTAACTAGCAAAGCCAGCTATCATTGTCATACCAATCAGCCAAATCAGATTTTCTGTCAGAAAAAAGTGTGTCTTCATTTTTCTAATTCAAATAAATGTGCTAATATACATTTTGAGGAATTTTATGAAAATTTATTCTATGAGGAATATATAAATTCTATATAATGAGAATATATAAAGTATAAATAAATGCATCTTCTAAAAATAGATTATTCAATAATGAGAATAAGATTATAGAGATCTAATCTAATTTTTATATGTTATAAAAATCTTTGTCTCCAAATGATTACATTTAGAACCAGTCAGTGTATAATTAAGTTTATAACTTATCAAAGATGCAAGGTTCATGTATAAAATACGGACTATATAATTCTGAAAAGTGTATACTATTTAAAAACTCATTATTCCAGCAACCTGTATATATATGTATATATATATATATATATATATATATACACACATATATATGTATGTATAGTTACTAGGATATAGAAAATGTAAGCATTTTGTAAGTGGAGACTCTTTAGTTGAAATAAATATTTTATAATATGATTTGATAAAAACATTTTAACTATTTTGTGAAATCTACATGGAATCTATAAAAAATCATGCAATACAAATTTCATTCATGAGTTTTATCTGACTTAACTTGAAAATTTGAAGTTACATTGAAAATACTCAATGGCATTGACTTATACTGGTTTGGCTGTCCAAAAATGTTTATTGTTCCAGCCAATGACAGATCCGAGGAATGATTTTTGAGAATACTCTTTGCTTTGGTCTCATCAGGCTCCTTAAGAGCAATGAATTTCTTAGTAATAGTTAGGGGATGGAACAGGTAAGGTCATTAAAGGGAAATTACTCTCGCTCCCTGTGGCCATATCATTATATAGCTGATTTCAGAGCTTCCCAACTAGCACCAAAATATCCCCATTTCAATTGCCAGGCTTTACTCCTGATAGAAATCCATGTAAACAGAAAAGACTGGAAGGCCTGTGGTGGTTTTATGTTGCCTGGATTAGTCGATAAAAGAGGTTTCCCCCAATCAGTATTTTGAATTTTTTTCCTTTGGCCTCTTAGAGGTTGTTACACTCCAAGGCAATGCGCCGTATTAATGTACTAGATGGATGGAGGGAATATGTCTTTTCTCTTTGCTCTTTTAAGTTAAAGCAAAGCATACTGTGAAAAGCAGAGGATAGAGAGAAGAACTTTCAGGATTCTAAGAACATATGTGGAAGTTGAGAATCTGGAAATAGATTCCCTTAAAACCGACAGTACCAGCTTACCTCTTAAAAGTCTTCACTAACCCCTGGATCCAGGAACACCAGTTTGGTGACAATTCTCAGTATATAGCAGATGCTAAATAATTGATAGCTATTGTCCGTATTAAAAAGGCGGGGCAGGAAATGGTGAGTCACCATTATTACCATGTCATTGGCTCTAAGGTTTTAAACAGCACCCACCCTGGGGAGTTCAGTTACTTCTGTGCAGGAGATTTAACAAGGTTGTTTTTAATAACTGTTGAACAAAAAGATGCCCATGCATCACCATTTTAATTTGGCCCATTTCAGTCTTCTGGAAGTACAGTTTTACAGACTTAGAACTGACAGCTCAGCTGAAGTGTATAAAGAAGTCAGCCATGAGACAGTGGGAGCCATGCCAGCTCAGTCCAGTTAGCACCAGCGTGGAGTAGACGCTCTCCTCTGGATCCGGTGGAGGAGATGGAGGAAGAGCCTGGCGCAGCAATGCAGCTGCAAAAGCTCGGCAGCACTCTGGGCCGCCTCCTCACAGGGAGGACCTTCTGTTAGCTCCTGAGCCTTTTTTTTTTTTTTTTAAAGATTTTATTTTTCCTTTTTCCCCCAAAGCCCCCCAGTACATAGTTGTGTATTTTTAGTTGTGCGTCCTACTAGTTGTGGCATGTGGGATGCTACCTCAGCGTGGCCTGATGAGCGGTGCCATGTCCGCGCCCAGGATTCAAACCGGCGAAACACTGGGCCGCCAAAGCATAGAGCGGGAACTTAACCACTTGGCCATGGGGCTATACCACCCTGAACATGCCCCATCTTGTCTGATCTTGGAAGCTAAGCAGGGTTAGGCCTGGTTAGTACTTGGATGGGAGTCCTGAGCCTTTCTAACTTGAGAAAAAATGCCTCTGCCTTAATCCCACAGTTAAACATTTATTGAGACAAGAAGAGTAGCCTTGTTTGTGGATGAATACTAGAGGAGATAAGCAGCTTTATCAATTTGATACTCTCTTGCTAGAAATCTTTCTAACTATACATAACTATTAAGGCTATTCTCTAAGAAATCACTTAACTGAACTTCCAAGTGGTTTATATTGAGAAAGAATCAGATTTAAGTACAATCCTAAGTAAATAGGATGCACTAGGTTGCTAGGAAGGGCTAAGGTTTGAGACCTAAGGTTTTGTCTCTGCCTTTTTTCCTTGCTTCATGTTTGAGAACTTTAGAATTGTCAATTCTATTACTTTCTCTGTGTCTCATTTGTCAGTAAAACAGAATAAAAGTACAACTCTAAAAGGGATATTGTGAAAATTTCAGGATTTTTATAACACTTTAAATTTATAAAACAAAAAGACTTCTTAATAGATTATAACAGAATGAGTGAATTTTGTTTTTAATTTTCAGTAAACATCTTCTACAAATTCAAGAACAGCCATGTTTTCTCTCGAGATAAACAATTTCTTCTTTAGAGAAACTTTATAACAACTAGTTGATGAAATTGCTTTTTATAAAGTATGCATTTCTTTTAGTAAAAGATGATGAATGCGACTCAGATGCGGAAAATGAACAAAACCATGACCCTAATGTTGAGGAGTTCCTGCAACAACAAGACACTGCTGTCATCTACCCTGAGGCGCCCGAAGAGGACCAGAGGCAGGGCACGCCGGAAGCCAGCGGTCATGATGAAAATGGTAAACGGAGATTCTCGGTTTTCTTTTCATCTTTAAAGGATTATTCTTTCCATTGCTCTACTATGGGAAACTACTCTACTCTAGGGGACATTTTTGAAAACCAAAATTTATTGCAGTTGCCTGTAGAGAGTGATCTCTTTAATCAATGGAACATTGTCCAGGACAACAGTATAGTTTTAAATTAGTGTCTTCTCATATGTATAGTGGTAATGGTACTGCATGTGAAATGCTTAAAGCAGTGCCTGGACATTGATGTCCATTCACTTACGTGGCAGCCAGTAGTAGAGATGGGCACCAGGTTGACGCTCACTGCCCCTTAATTCTTTTCCACTATTCTGCTAGCAAGTGAAACACGGTTTTCTGGTTCAAAACATACTGATTTGGAGACAAATAGTTTTTTTCTGTCTGCTTTAGTCCACTCTTGATATGAACAGCCAGTGTATAAAGAGTGGTCAAATGCAATAATAATGTGTTCATATTCTCGTGAAAAGAAATAGGCTGTCATTCTGCCCTTCCATGCACTAGAAGCAGATGAAAATAGCATGCAGATACTCCTATAAGAAATTTTATGTGAGATCTGTACCAAAAAACTGAGAAGTTACTTGGAATGTTTAAGGATACTTGAAGTATTAAGATCCTAAATCTGTTTTTTTTTAATTGTGGTCACATTGGTTTATAACATTGTATAAATTTCAGGTGTACATCATTATATTTCAACTTCTATGTAGACTGCATCATATTCAGCATATTAGCAAATCAAATACCACATTACATTGAAAGAATCACACACCACGATCAAGTGGGTTTATTCCAAGGATGCAGGGATGGTTCAACATCCACAAATCAGTCATTGTGATACACCACATTAACTCTGTTTTGATTTTTCTAGGGTTCCCAGTTTAATGGGTAGATTTAGCTTAATATTCAAATAATAAACTTTTTCAAAAAACTTTTTTTTAAAGCAGTTTTAGACTCAGAACAAAACTAAGATAGAAGTACAGAGATTTCCCATATATCCCCTGCCCCTACACATACATGGCCTCCTCTGTCATCAGCATAACTCATCAGGGTGGTAAAGTGTTTTTTACCAAGGATGAAGTTACATTGACACATCACAATCACCCAAAGTCCATAGTTTCCCGTAGGGTTCACTCTTAGAGTTGCACATTCTGTGGGTTTGGACAAATTTATAATGACGTATATCCATCATTATAATATCGTACAGAATATTTTACTGCCCTAAAAATCCTCTGTGCTCTGCCATTCATCTCCTCCCCCACCCCTACCCCTGGCAACCACTATCTTTATGTCGCCATAGTTTTGCCTTTTCTAGACTCTCATATAGTTGGAATCCTACAGTATGTAGCCTTTTCAAATTGGTTTCTTTCACTTAGTAGTATGCATTTAAGGTTCCTCCATGTCTTTTCATGACTTGATAGCTCATTTCTTTTGTGCTGAGTAATAGTCCATTGTCTGGATGACCCACAGTTTATTTATCTGTTCACCTACTGAAGGACAGCTTAGTTGCCTCCCAGTTTTGGCAATTATGAATAAAGCTACTATAAACGTCCATGTGCAGATTTTTGTGTAGACGTAAGTTTTCAAATCCCTTGGGTAAATACCAGGAAGCATGATTGATGGATCATATGGTAAGAGTATATTTAGTTTTGTAAGAAACTGCCAAACTGTCTTCCAAAGTAGCTGTAACACTGTTGCATTCCTGTCAGCACTGAATGAGAGTTCCTGTGGCTCCACATCCTCACCAGCATTTTTGTTGTCAGTGTTCTGGATTTTGGCCATTCCAGTAGGTGTGTATCTTGTTGTTTTGATTTGCATTTCCCTGATGACATATGATGTCATCTTTTAGTACTTGTTTGCCATCTGTATATCTTTTTTGGTGAGATGTCTGTTAAGGTCTTTGGACCATTTTTTAATTGACTTGTTTGATTTCTTATTGTTGAGTTTTAAGAGTTCTTTGGCTATTTTGGATAGCAGTGCTTTTTCAGATGTGTCTTCTGCAAATATTTTCCCAGTCGGTGGCTGGTCTTCTGATTCTCTTGTTATTGTCTTTTGGAGAGCAGAAGTTTTTCATTTTAATGAACTCCAGCTTATCGATTATTTATTTCACTAATTGTCCTTTTGGTGTTGTATCTGAAAAGGCATCACAATACGCGAGATCATATAGGTCTTCTCCTGTTCTCTTCTCGGAATCTTAGAGTTTTGCATTTTACACTTAGGTCTGTGATCCATTTTCAGTTAATATTATGTCTGGATTCATTTTTTTTGCATGTGGATGTCCAGTTATTCCATTACCATTTGTTGTAAAGACTGTCTTTGCTCCATTTTATTGCCTTTGCTTCTTTGTCAAAGATCACTTGACTATATGGGGATCTTTTTCTGGGCTCTTTATTCTATTGCATTGACCCGTTTGTCTATTCTCTCACCAATGTCACACAGTTTTGATTGCTGTAGCTTTATAGTAAGCCTTGAAGTCAGATAGCATCAGTCCTCTAATCCCAACTCCTCTTCACCCTCAATATTGTGTTGACTATTCTGGGTCTTTTGCCTCTCCATACAAACTTTAGAGTGTTTGTCAATATTCATAAAATAACTCTCTTGGATTTTAATTGAGATTGTATTGAATCTGTAGGTCAAGTTAGGAAGAACTGACATCTTGACAATATTGAGTCGTCCTATCACGAACATGGACTCTCTCTCCCATTCATTTAGTTCTCTGATTTTGTTCATCAGAGTTTTGTAGCTTTCCTCATATAAATCTCATACATATTTTGACAGATTTATACCTAAGTATTTCAACTTTTTTTGCTAATTAAATGGTATTCTGTCAATCAACATTTAAATTTTTGAAGGAAATTGAGAAGGATGGTATAGAAAACAAAATAGATCCCACTGGAAAGAATCATCTGTATCTTCGTTAAATCAGGAATTAGCTGTGAAAAAGACCATAAAGAGAAGTTTCACTCTAGACTAGAAAGGATATTCTGTAACTAAATCAGTGACAGAGGAAATAGAGCTAGGGTACTCTAGAACCGCCACCTCCAGTGTGCCAAAAGGACACGTTTCTGAAGACTATAGGTTATTGTGTCTGGGGCACTGCATTTCAGCTTAATGCTTAGTGTTCTGTGATCTCTTTGCATGTTTGGAAAGTCCGTGGTTATTGGCGTTGTAATCCTTAAGGCCCTGCCGTTTCTATTTTCATGTCTGAGTTGTTTTCTTCTCTTAAACAAAATGTATTAACATCTCATCTGAAGAAGCAGTAGGTTACAATAAATATGAAAGGGAAATAGAAAATTTTGAAGTACATATGTATATAAATGTGAAATATTTATGTAACGAAAGGCTTTAAAAAGCCTCAGTGAAAGTAATGAAAACTAAAGAAATGTTCCGTTGTGTAGGTCAAATAAGGTTAAACCTTGTAAAGTCCGTAGTTACAAATCAACACAGTAAAATCTCATAAAAATTGAGGCCCTAAACATTCTGAATTAGTAAAACATTGGAGTTATAGAATATGTTTTTAATGTGGGTGTTCATTACTTTCAGGTATATAACGTAATTTAACTGCTAATAAAGTTTTTCACAGTAGATATTCTGTCACACCAGCAACATCTGTTTACATATAAAAAGTTATTTATCTTAAGTAGCTCTTAAGTTTTTAAAGTTTTAGTAAATTAATTTTACTAGATGTGCCCTCCTGCACTTCACAGTTTGTGAACAGGCAAACTTTACTCCAGCACATTGAATTATCACAAGTTCTGAATCAGTGGGGAACAAATAAAGGAGATTTTTCAGAGGTTTTATGTCAAGTAATACTGTCAGCCTGAAATGTTATGCTACCTACCAAAGGAAGTTTAGGATACAAAAATTAAAGAATTTTTTTTAAAGTAAGCATTTAAAGGGTCACAGATACATAAAGAAATTATAGACAGTTCAAAAAATGGTCATACATAGGTTGGTTTTTTTAGTAGTATTGAGTTGCTACCTTAAGTTTAATATAGGAGTTATAAAAAGAAACATTTTTTTCTTACATGGCAAGTCTTCATTGCTAAAAAGTGATTTTTTAAAAGACAAAAATCCAGTATTTGTTCAAAATAGAAACAGATTTTCACTTAACTTTTAAACCTGTTCATTCTATAACTTGCTTACTATGTCAAGTACTCAGATTTCCTTTTTTTGTGTTATGCTAGTGGCCTAAAAGAATAAGTTCATATCTCATATGTGTGAGAAAATTCAATATATACTGAATTATGGAAATAATAACTTGCTGTTAAAATATCATGAGCAGCCTGTCGTTTTACTAAATTATTAGTATTTTGTTTATTATTTGGAAGGCTTCATCCTGAAGGTGAAGAAGAAGATAGAACATAATGAGAGCAGACAGCTCCATGAGACTGTGGAGTATAAGCAGCTTGAGGACTGGAAATCCCATTGTGATTGTGCCAGTGATGGAACCCTGACGGTGGTGGATCTGACTTTCACCATCACAGCCTGCTAAAATCAATAGGATGGACTAGGCAGTCTGGCAAGGAGAATGTCCCAAATGTTGATTTCCTACTTTCCAGTACAAATAGGAAATTCATACAAGACAAAACATAACATTATTTCCAAAAAAATTTCCTCATATGGCTAAGCTAGTTCCCAAAGAAGTGAGTCATGTTAAAGTCATCGCCAACAGAAAACTCTCTGGTTCCAGTTAACTTGCTAGCTGATAATAAAGGATACCGTCATAAACTTTGGGGTTTTGGTGGTTTGATTTTATTCATGTATTTGATACATATTTCACCATATGGAACTAGCTATATAGAGTCAGGTGCTCAATCTCTTATTTGCAGCCTCGTCCTTGAGCAAGACGTTTAAATTATATGGACTTGAATTTCAATAAAGTTAATATATGTTTATGAAGCATTTGGAGATTCTTAGGAAATTTTCTCTGGTAGTCTGTTTTTCTATAAGAAATTCAAAATGAAGGTAGAAATGATGTTTACAATAAGATGTCACTTAGGAACTTATTTCTTTGAAGAAATAAATCACATATGGAAAACTACTGTTAAATAATATTAATTGGCAAAGTTGTATTACATTTTAGGATTGTTGGGCTTAGATGGTTACATATGTAAAAATATGGTTCATTCGGTGAACTCCAGTTTATCCGTAATGCCTTTGTTTTCTAAAGTATTCTGAAGATTCTGAAGAATCGTGCATGAGAAGTCTTTATGGGCCAGGCCTAGATCTGGCTCCCATTACTCCTTTCCGTCAGTACACATTCTTTTGGTGTGAACTCAGTCATATGGCCCCACCTAACCGCAAGGGAGTCTTGGAAACAGAGTCTGTGTACCACTTACTCTCTGATGACAATAACTTTATAAGTTGTTTTCAGATTTGAAAGATTGAACGTTACATAAATAATGATGACATTGTTACCAATAGAAAGATTCTTTTGTGGTGTTTTATGTCCCCTTTAATACAAGTGTAACCTACATTCTAATTTTACTTTTGTTTTCTTTATCTAATTAACCATGCAAATGAAGGGAAGAATTATTACTGTTTAACGAATGTTTTAAATTTAAAATACGTGATCTTTCTTTTTAAATTTATTTATTTTTTTTATTGCGGTCACATTGGTTTATAACATTATATAAATTTCAGGCTTCTGTATACACTATATGACCTTTCTTTTACAGGAACACCAGATGCATTTTCGCAGTTACTCACCTGCCCATATTGTGATAGAGGCTATAAACGCTTTACCTCTCTGAAAGAACACATTAAATATCGCCATGAAAAGAATGAAGATAACTTTAGTTGCTCCCTGTGCAGTTACACCTTTGCATACAGAACCCAACTTGAACGTCACATGACATCACATAAATCAGGAAGAGAGCAAGTAAGTGGAATGACTGAGAGGTCACCAACTTTCCAAACTTTGAGAACTCAACCCTCCGTGGAAGCCAAGCGTTTTAATATACTGAAAAATTAACAGGATGTGCTAAAGTGTCTTATCTGCAGCCTTAGAAAAATGAAAGTGATTATTTATTTGATTATCTGATCATTTCTGAGTTAAAAAGCACATATGAACATTATTTTAGAAGTAACTAAGTTCTTTTTCTTTTTCAGATAAGATTCCTTTCATCTCGATTTAATTATTTTGCTTATACTGTAACAAATGCTTTTCTTAAGTTCATAACTAGATTTCAGAATGCATTCTACTAAAATGTTCGGTGTAGGAAAAATAAATATTGTTTACATAAACTACATGACTTAGTACTGACCAAATTGAGAAGAAAATCAAATAACAATAAAGTTTAATTTTCTGTGATCCGGTGACTACATTATTTATTCTCAGTATAAGTTACTGTGTTCTTTTTCCTACAGTAAGGGAAGTTGCCTCTTCTAAGAATCTAGTCTGAACACTCAATTTTCATATGATTTATTTTACTTCTATGTCACTTCACCTCAATTTCTAGAAGTATAAAGTTACATCTAAACTGTTGGCTCTATACTTAAGATTTAAAGTCAAAGAAGCTTTTGTCACTTGTCCTTCTGTTATAAGGTACTGGTAACTATACACAATCCAATTAATATTGACTTAATTCTAACTTTAAAAATCAAATATATATTCAACTGCCCAGGGTATGTTAAGGGTATATGTTATGGTTGGGGCACATGTCCAGTTTCTTATATCAAAGGAGTGTCAGTACTTATAAACTGAATCTGTGAGAACTCTGCCCTATGTGTGTACCTAACATAAGTCGTACATCCCATAGAGAACAAGTTAGACCCTTTGCTAAGATGATGGTTAAACCAAAGAAAAAATTATAACAGAAACAGAATGATTGAACAGGGTCAACCTATCTTCTCAGGACCATGGCAAGAATACTCACAAAATAACAGAATAAATTGGGAGAGGCTAGCAATCAGGAAGTATCAGACCAAGATTTCCTGGGATAGGTTAGTAGTTAAGTTTGTGAAGGAGCACTTGAAATGGGAGAGGGCAGCAAAGAACGAAGAAGTTGATACGTAGAAGGAACTACTGAAGACAAACACCATCTATTTACCATCTGCCCCTGTAAGAACCTTGTCAGGGACAATACAGAAGGGTGCTTTTCCATCTTAGAGTCCCGACGTTACCACAGTCGAGACAAGCCTGGGGAAAAGAGCCTATTCCTGTGACGTTTGGGGAGCAGACCCATCCTGCAACTGCTGCCCCCATAGCCTCTCTATAGCAAGGGCTCTTGTCAAAGGAAAGGATCTCCACAGGACAGATAGGATTGATGGTGAAAGCAGGAGATGCCATTATAAAAACCAATTGTAGGATCTCCAATGAGCGTGAAAGCCACTTTTGTGGTGATTTTTCTGATGGGTACAAAGGCAGTAGGTTTTTTATATGAAGTGTGTGGTCATACTAAGGTCAGAAAGGATCTGTGATAAATGTGGAGACCAAGAATGTGAGGAAATAAAATTGGGAGGTCTTGGAAACGACTTCTGTTACGAGGCAGCAAACTAAAGGGTAGAATGTCTTACTTGTTAGCCTTTGAAAATCATGCCACAGCTTAAAGATAAGCATTTCCATGTCTTGTTAATTATTCATTCAACAAATATCCGAGTTTCTGTTAGGTATCAGGCCCTGGTTGTGTATCTGTGTTTCTGTTATGTATCTAGGTGTTAAAAGCACAATAGTGAAAAAGATGAGCAAAGTCCCTGACAGTAGGGGGCATACGTCAGTAGCTGATATAAAACAGATATAAAATATAAAAACAGGTAGTACTAAGAGGACAGAAAGTGATGAATGCTGCTATTTTTTTTTTTTTTACAAGATAGGGAGACCTTTCTGAGAATGGGGCATCTGAACTAAGAGCTGAATGAGATGAAGGAGCCCGTCTTGACATGTTTCGGGGAAGGGCATTCCAGTGAAAGGGCACAGAGTGAAACACACAAGGCCTTGAGGCAGAAGCCTCCCAGCATCACCAAGGAGCAGCAGGGCGGCCACCGTGAATAACGGGGAGAAGTATGGGTGAGGCCAGGGAGGTGTCGGCCAGATGACGTGGCCTGTGCAGGCCATGATGAAGACGGCTGATTGCATTCTAAAGTGTGATGGGGAAGCCTTTGAAAGGCGCTGAATTTTATCTTTTTTTTTTTTTCTTTTCTTTTTTGTATTTTTAAGGGAACACTGGCTGCTGGGTGTACAGATCAAGAGAAACAGGAATGGAAGCAAGGAGACCATTTAGAGGCTCTTGCTATAAGCCAGGCCAGAGGTGGGGTGGCTCTAAACCTGGTGGTGGTGACAGACATAATGAGGAATGCTGAATTCAGAATATATTCAGATGGCTTGCTGATGGATTGAGTAAGAGTGTAAGAGAAAGGGAGGAATCAAGGATTGCACCAAAATTCACGGCCTAAGCAATAATCAAATAAAATGAGGTGTGTTATTTACAAAGTTAGGAAACTCTGGAGGAGGAGCTGATTTTCAGGAGAGAAATTAAGAATTCAGTGTTAATCATGTTAACAGATGCCCATCGCTTTCCAATTGGCAATGTCGAAGAAGCAGTTGGCTGTAAGAGTCTGGAGGTGAAGGGAGAGGTCTAGAGATAAATTTGGGAGTTGTCACGATGTATTTGGTGTTTGAAGCCATGGTTTTGGATGAAGTAGGGCCTGTATGTAGGAAGTCCTCATTCTCTTTCTTTCCTGTATGAAAGACAAAAGGAGACTCCAGCTAGGGTGGGCATGAAGCAAGCGGTACTTGAGTTTAAGCCTTTGAAGGATGAGTAGAATCTTAAAAGTTATAATTAAGGGGACACATAGCCAAGAAAAAAGGAATCGTATAAACCAAAGCAAGGAAATAGAGAAGAGCAGTATATGTGCAAAACACTGAGACTCCCTAAGTGACTGAGGCATGGACTTCTTACAGAGAACTGGTAAAGAGTGATCCTGCAAACTCGGGCTGTAGGCTTGGAATCTGTAGACTCACAATCCATACTGAGAGGTCAGTGGGGAGCCTTGGGAGGCTTATGAGCAGGGTTTGATACAATTTAATTCAAGCAGTGCTTTCGTAAGATTAGTCTAATGGTGTAGAATACATTTAAATATATAAAAGTGGGTATTTGATAAACCAGACAGAAAGCAATTTTAATAATCTATATTTGGCTGAAAAAGATGGAAATATTTTTTAGAGTCATCAGATTAAAGTCCATTTTGGAAATATCAAATATCAGAGACAGGATGAAGTGCTGGCAAAGCCCCGCCTTTTCTTTGGTTCAGGAGACTTTGTTCTTCCATCAGTGACGGTGCTTTAGGCAGAGTCCTGAAGGTTCTTGACCTCGCTGAATTAGCATGTAGACGAGACCATCTCCAGTTCCTAGTCAAGGATATGTTATCTTATTTTTGCTAAATACTATATTTCTTAGTAAAGTGTGATTCTGGTACTTTAAATTGGCAAGTGGAGATTTTTCTCTGTCAAATTTCAGTTCCCACTACCACCCTCCTTTTTGGTAATAGTCCAAGGGTTAGATTTCTTTGAGTGCTACAATTTGAGGGCTTTAAAAAGCAAAATCATCACCAAAACATTACGTTTAGCTGATTGGATGTTCTTTTTCGAAAGCTTTTTCTGCTTTATAAATAAAATACCAATTCTTTCTTACAGAGACACGTGACGCAGTCTGGGGGTAATCGCAAGTTCAAGTGCACTGAATGTGGAAAAGCTTTCAAATACAAACACCATCTAAAAGAGCACTTAAGAATCCACAGTGGTAAACATTTGTTTTCTTTCTACACCTTGAATATCATAGCATATGTGGTAATAAATAAATATTATAATGTGATCTACACACATGATCAGAAACTCCTCGCTTTTCTTTTAGGATAAAGACTAATCTGGAGAAATTTTCTGTTTATAAGTTGGTATTTTTTTGGAGTCTTAATCTTTGATTAAAGTATATCAAGTTAATATAAAAAGACATACTCCAAATTTCCTAATCGGAATATAGCATGTTTTAACAAGAGGCACAACCTTAAAGTACTTGAGCTTCCTGATGAACGTTAATATCATTGCCTCTTTTGCACAGTTACCAAGGGAATGAGAAAGGGTATAGAGGTACGATTCCCACAAGGAAACAAGGAGAGGAAGACACTGTGTACATGAGAGAAGTAGAAATGGAGCCCCAGATGGGAGATGGTGAGGGGCACGTGGAGTTAGCCAGAGCGGCAGCGTGAGCGGGGAGAGAACTGTAGCGTTCATGAGAACTGAATAGAAAAATGTGTTGCCCCATCATTGCACCTTTCTATTCCACGTCATCTTCTAAATCGTATTTCTAAATCGTAAAATGAATAGTATTATATGATAACAATATTGTGTCTATTTTAGAAACTTATAGGCAAAGAGAGCCATGTTTTCATTTCTTCAGAGGCTCTGCTTGAACAGAACCTATAAAGACAACTTAGTAGCATCTTCCATTGCCCTGTGAAATCTGCTCGTCTCCTGATTAATTTTGATGTTACTTTGGATTTAAATAATCTTAACGAAAAAGAACTGTTAGCTAATGCATGGGAAATTATAGGTGTCTGCACACTGCTTATTTTGTGAAAACTATGGTATTGACATTTGTATTTTACAAACTCATCCTACAAAAAAAGTACAGTTGGGTAACTTTGTGAAGAAGGGTGGTTGGTGATGTCTATATTTTATCCTGGAAGTGTATTTCTACAAGTTTTACTGTAGTGTTCATTGGGAGCTAAATAATGTTAAAGTTACTACTTAAAAATGCTCAAACCAAGAGTCTTATGAAAACATTTTATTTTCGCATATCAATATTTCTGTCTTTTTGCAGCCTGCCACAGGAGTGTATTTCTTAGCTCCTGTGCAGTTTTCATCAATAATATATTTTTACCAACCTGCCTTCTGACCAGAGATGATTTGTGGTTGTTGATAAGAGATATAGCTCATTCAAGAGTTTTAAAAAATGTTGAGATTGGGGTGGAGGAGAAAATAAAGGAAAGCTTAGAGTAAGAATGATGTACAAAATGAATGTCACATGGTCGTATTATAGTCGTATAGGAAGATTTATCAGATCTACAGATGATACAAAATTGGGAAGCACAGATCATAGGAAAGATTAAAATGCAGATCTAGAAACAAGAAGTTGATGTTTAATCACAAAATCCTGCATTGATGTTCAAAAATCAGTATCATTCAAGTAGTAAGTAGGGTCTTCGGTACCTACAGAAAAATTTTGAGTTTGGATGGTCGGAGCTTTATATAAGTTAACAGTGTGCTGCTGTCGCTGCTTCAAAAGCTAATGCGAATTTAGGCCATGGCAGGGAACACAGAACCCCCACTGTGTGCCGCACTGCCCATTCATTATGTATTTGTATCTGCCTCATTCTTAAAATTACCTAATATATGAGGCTCGTACACATTTAATACGGGAAAAAAAATTAATTTAAAAATATATAAGAAAAATAAAGTTAAGAAAGTAAGGCTGGCATGAAATAAACATGAAAGAAAATGAATACTATGGAATCGCATGCACATCCTGGAGGTGAACCACAAATTAGACTCTGAGGCTGAGGAAGTGAAAAAACCACCATCAGTAACCGAGACCCAGAGTGTCTGTAAGTAACAAGCAATCCATTGCTGGCAAAAGCCCACCTCCTCCTGAGACGGAGTCCATAGAGAGAGTTGCTCCTTCAAGGCGTCATGAAGAGGAAAGAGCAGAATACAGTTCGTATCATACTCAGAAATACCCTTAAATAGTACTACGCAGAGCACGGGGGAGGGTTTTCTTTTTAAAATAAGATTCTTCAATAGAGGCCAGTGATATTTCACCACAGAGCAATTCAGAAAAAGCCTTGCTCCAGGGGGGCCGCTGGATCCACTCCAGGTATACAGGTCTCTGAAGGCTGGGTTCGTTCCAAGGAAAGATTTCCTAGTGGGGCCGCTCAGTGTCGTCCCAGGACTCGTACCAATCTGCAAGCTGTGTGTTACTGGTCCAGGAAGAGATACATACAGAAATGGAGATTAAGCATTTAGAAACTATTATACAAGACAGTGCTGTGACAGCTTTATTATATTTTACACAATATTAGTCCACAGTAGATTGGAAATTTTAAAAAAAAATGAAAAAACCAAAAGGTCCTTCACTACAGATAATTTTGAAAGTATTGTTTAGAGTATCTAATAATGGATGAACAGCATATCCTTCGGGAAACCTCTGTAATTTTTTTTTCTCAGCTGAGTTTTTAAAAGGTATTGAGGATCAGGGTCTTCAGTTATATGCCCTAAAATTACTTGGCTTGTTGCCTACTTCTGAGCCCATGAAATGAGCCCCGTGCAGAATCCTGTGTGTTATCCATCCCTTGAACTCTGCACTGGGAGCTGAGGACAAGGCCACCACACCTCCACTCAGAGGTGAGATTAAGGAGCACCTGCACATGACCACAGGGGCTGCAAGCCTCCCCAGAAGATGACTTGGGGTTTGTTCCATGGCCTTCTAGCGATTTTAGCCTGGAAAAGTTTTACATCAGATGCAACTAAACCCCCACCTCAGCCATTAAAAGTAATCTCAGCATTTATAGTGCATCTGACCTTGAGCAGCACAGTTTGCTGATGTAAGCTCCAGGCTCTAGGAGTGGCAAACACTAACCCAAGTGCATGAGTTAGGTGATGCACTCGTGTTACAAACCATAAAGCTAGGAAGTTAGACACTAGCGGTTTTCCAACAAACATAGTGGCTTTATAATAATTGTTCTTCAGACTTTCTTTCTAGAAATGATAAAATATTAGGGTAATTCCCAACAATAATGATAATGATAACTAGCCTTAACTGGACACTTAACTATGTACAGCCACATTCTAGTTATGTGTATGCATTAACTCTCACAGTGACCCTATAAGGAGGTGCCACTATTTCCTACTTTTCCACTCATGAGAAAATGGAGGCTCAGAGAGCTTAATTAACTTGTCCAAAGTCACTCAGCTAGTACATAGCAAAGCTGGGGCTCTGCTGTAGGCATCCTGACTCCAAAGCCTTTACCCACTGAACTCCTCTACCTCCCTGTGTGTAAAGATAAGAAGAATCTCTATTGGAGGTGCTTATTTTCCTAGAGCAAGAGAACCTAGAGAGCAAGAGAACAGCATGTAGCTCATCTAAAAATGTTATCAAATAATTAAAAATGTTAAAATAGAGATATACTAGAACATATCCCTTGTTTTACCTCTACTGGAAATTTTTATTGGATGCATTTGGGGTATTGAATCATACTTCAGGCATCCCAAAAGAAAGATTGATAAACTGGGGGATTTCCAGAGGTGAGTTAGCAAGTGGGTAAGAGCTCTGAAAACCATGTGCCATGAGGAATGTTTGAAGGACCTGGGTATGCTTAACCTGCACGAGGGAAATTTAAGGATGCACATGACAGCACCGCATCAGCTCAAAATTCTGTTAGAGAAGAAGAGTTGGACTGGTTCTGTGTGGGTCAGAAGGGCAAACTAGGACAGGCAAGTAGGCGTTCTGACAAGCTGGCTTTGGCTTTGCACTGAGCTCTGTCCAGTAGAAGAGCGTTTGAGGAGAATCACCAGTGTTGGTTGAGAGCACACCAAGAGTTCTGCTCCATTATCCCATGTAACTGCTGCAACACTCCAGTCAGGAGGCATCCACATTCATTTAACACACCAAGACACTGAAGCTTGAAAAGGTTAAGGAAACAGTATGTGAACCCACATCCATGGTCCTCAGCAGAGCCAGACGAGACGTTCTTCCACAGAGCTGTCCAGCGGGTAATAGCCTCCTTTTGATAACGGAGTTTAAGCAGAGACTGGCCAATGTCAAGGATGATGTCAGATGAACTTTCACTGAGAAGGAGGCTGTCCTAGAGGGTTTCTTGGATCCCCCCCAATTCTAATATTTAATTCCTCAAATAATCAGATTTCTAAGAAAATGTACCTCACTTTTTTAGACTTTACAACATTGAAGTTACATTGCTAGTAGAGCTTACATTGGTTTCTCCCTGCTTTTATTTTAATTCACCTTAATTCTTAAAAAGAAAGGAGGAGAGAAAGAGCAGTATTTTGATACTGAGTAGATAAGTCAGCATCACTACATTTCATAATTCTACAATTAGTGATTGTTCATCTAAAATAGGTTTAATGAGCATCTTTGTGACTTGCACGGTAATAGGTGCAAGGGGAAAATGGCGCACAGGACCCAGAGGTTCCTCCCATTGAAACTGAGAGTCTGAAATTAGTGAACTATAACTATAAATTAAAACTAAGGTGAAAAATCAGGGTTGTCTGAAAATATTCCATTTACCTCAGTGCTTCTCAAAATTTTCTACACCAACCATCAAGTATCCCTAACAGCCAAGAAGAAGAAATGCCTTGGCCTCCTGGAAGGTGTAGGGTGACACCTTGAAGGAGGTCTCTATGCGCAAGAAGTGTTTTTGACATGGTGTTTTTTCCTAACAAGTCACACCAATGTTGCATTTGTGCAACATAGTATAGTCTGTGGTTTAATATAAAAATAGTGTTTTAAATTACCATAACCACTGACACTAAAATTGAAACTCCAAGATGATTTGCATACCCACTAGAACGTTACTTTATATCTCCAGGAATACGTACATCCCAGTTTAATAAGCCAAGGCTTATAGCAATACTTTATGTTTAAAGTTTTCTTCCCATTGAGAAAGACATTTTCAAGGAAAACTTATGGATGTCGGAAGCAAAGGTATTCATACTTGTTAAGTCTTACGGGAGATTTTACTTACTTTTCTTTCCTCTAATAGTAATTTCTCCTCCAGATGGTAAGTAGAGTGAAATATAGAAAATTACATAAGTTGGTGAAACAGGATCAGAAACAAAATTACTTGACAGAGTAAGATCTCATTATTTTTCGTATTTGAGAATGATCTGCAGTTGTAAAGGTCAGCAGAAGTGTTGCACACACATGCTGAGATTTCCTTATTGGCTAGCATGGGTAGCTCAAATGAAGGTGGGCCTCGCGTTTATGACATCTGTGTAGGTTTTGAACTTAAAATGATGATTCTAAGTACAGTTATTTCACAAGCATACTTGGTAGCCTCTTTTTAAATTGATATTGCTTGTTTTAGGGAAAACGTGGATGCACAGAAATTTATGAATATAATTTTTTTTGTTTAGGAGAGAAGCCATATGAATGCCCAAACTGCAAGAAACGTTTTTCCCATTCTGGTTCCTATAGCTCACACATAAGCAGTAAGAAATGCATCAGCTTGATGCCCGTGAATGGGCGACCGAGAACAGGACTCAAGACGTCTCAGTGTTCCTCACCATCTCTTTCGGCATCACCAGGCAGTCCCACACGGCCACAGATACGGCAGAAGATAGAGAATAAACCCCTTCAAGAACAACTTTCTGTAAACCAAATTAAAACTGAACCTGTGGATTATGAATTCAAGCCCATAGTGGTTGCTTCAGGAATCAACTGTTCAACCCCTTTACAAAACGGGGTTTTTAGTGGTGGTGGCCCATTACAGGCAACCAGTTCTCCTCAGGGTGTGGTGCAAGCTGTTGTTCTGCCAACAGTTGGTTTGGTGTCTCCCATAAGTATCAATTTAAGTGATATTCAGAATGTACTTAAAGTGGCAGTAGACGGTAATGTAATACGGCAAGTTTTGGAGAATAATCAAGCCAATCTTGCATCCAAAGAACAAGAAACAATCAGTGCTTCATCCATACAGCAAAGTGGCCATTCTGTTATTTCAGCCATCAGTCTTCCTTTGGTTGATCAAGATGGAACAACCAAAATTATCATTAACTACAGTCTTGAGCAGCCTAGCCAACTTCAAGTTGTTCCTCAAAATTTAAAAAAAGAAAATCCAGTCCCCACA
This sequence comes from Equus caballus, assembly GCF_041296265.1. Taxonomy (NCBI): domain Eukaryota; kingdom Metazoa; phylum Chordata; class Mammalia; order Perissodactyla; family Equidae; genus Equus; species Equus caballus. The sequence continues at coordinate 17,697,589 of NC_091712.1, read as the reverse complement.
AACAGTTGCAAAAGTGAAAAGTTACCAGAAGATCTTACTGTTAAGTCTGAGAAGGACAAAAGCTTTGAAGGAGGAGTGAGTGACAGCACTTGCCTTCTGTGTGACGACTGTCCCGGAGACATCGATGCCCTTCCAGAGCTGAAGCACTATGGCCTCGAGCAGTCTGCGCAGCCTCCTCCGCTCCCCGCGCCCGACGCCGAGAAGGCCGAGTCCTCTGTTCCCTCGGGTTCTGGAGATGGCAGTTTGTCTCCCAGTCAGCCACCTTTAAAGAACCTCTTGTCCCTTCTAAAAGCATATTATGCTTTGAATGCACAACCAAGTGCAGAAGAGCTCTCGAAAATTGCTGATTCAGTAAACCTGCCGCTGGATGTAGTAAAAAAGTGGTTTGAAAAGATGCAAGCTGGACAGATTTCAGTGCAGTCTTCTGAACCGTCTTCTCCTGAACCAAGCAAAGGAAACATCCCTGCACAGAACGGTGATCAGCCTCAGTCGACAAGTGCAAATGAATCCCAGGACAGCACAACAAACCTCCAGAGTCCGCTGAAGATAACTGACTCTCCCATTCTCCCAGTGGGATTGGCCGCCAATGGTTCCAGAAGCCGCACGTCATCCCCGTCACCTCTAAACCTTTCCTCGTGCAGAAGTACACAGGGCTACTTGTACACAGCAGAAGGTGTGCAAGAAGAGCCGCAAGTAGAACCCCTGGATCTTTCACTACCAAAGCAACAGGGAGAATTACTGGAAAGGTCAACTATCACTAGTGTTTACCAGAACAGTGTTTATTCTGTCCAGGAAGAACCCTTGAACTTGTCTTGTGCAAAAAAGGAGCCACAAAAGGACAGTTGTGTTACAGACTCAGAACCAGTTGTAAATGTAATCCCACCAAGTGCCAACCCCATAAATATTGCTATTCCTACAGTCACTGCCCAGTTACCCACAATCGTGGCCATTGCTGACCAGAACAGTGTTCCGTGCTTGCGAGCACTAGCTGCCAATAAGCAGACTATTCTGATTCCCCAGGTGGCTTACACATACTCGACTACAGTCAGCCCTGCAGTCCAGGAGCCACCCTTGAAAGTGATCCAGCCAAATGGAAATCAGGTAAAAAAAAAAAAGGCTCCCATCTTAGATCTGTTTGGTAAAATGCTCGTTTGACTTATTTCAATGAATTTTTTCTAATAAGAATCAGTCACTATAGAGCCAAACAGGTACATATTGTCATTTTTGAAAGGAAATAGCTGAATGTTTGCTTTAACTTTTGTGACATCATGTATCCAGTTGGTTACTAATCCAAGGTATGGTCATCAGCTAAAGGTTAAAGTGTTATTCTGCCATGAAAAGTGATCAGTCTCAGCTAAGGACTTGACTCTTTGAAGCTAGAAAGAGAAGAGAAAAGAAAAATTGGAATATTCACTAATTAGATTTCTGTTTTTACACTTATATTCCCAATATTAGTATTGGTTTCTGCCTTGATTACGGTTATTAATAAATGGAAACATGTCTCCATTCACAGACACTTTGCACCAGGCCAACTTAGCTGTCACTTTTTGTGTTAACATCTCTGTTTATAAAAGGCTTTAATTAAACAAACAAGAATTAGGTATACAAAGAACTCCTCTAGTGAATATACTGATCATTTTATGAGCTGTAAGCTGAGCAGTGTTCAGTCATAATTAATATATATGAGGAAATATGGTTATGAATCTGTATATTCATTTTCCTCTTTCACTTTCCCCCAAAATCCATGATAGCTTTGGATGGAGCCATTTTGTGTGACCGTTGTGTGTCTCCTTGTCCAGCCTTTTCCTGTGTCACTAACCTTGATGTCTCCCCATTGTTTACATCAATTTCTGATTGAATCAAATGAATACTAGAGATGAATTTGATCTTTTATTCAAATATTTGCTATAAATAGGTGCAGTTAAAATAATTACAATATCCTGTTCAAAATACATTGCTGCTTTTTTTCCCCTTAAATATTGCTACCAATTGGGTTTCCTATAATTGTGATAACTCTTGAAGGGGATTTTCACATGACCAGTGAATTCATCTAGAATTTTAGTATATAGAACCCTTTGCACACCTGTGAATAATAAAAGGGAACCACTGACATTCCACTCAATCATATGACTGGATCAAATAGCAATGAAAGTGGAGTCTGGCTACTTTAGCTCCCATTGGCAGCTCACAAATGACCCAGACAAGTGGCCGTCCCTATTCTGCCTTACAAAGCCAGAAGAAATGTGAAAAACCTTTGAACTGTGAGAAAATTTGTGGAGTTGGAGGCAGTAGAGTGGAAGACGTTAGAAAAGACATGAGAGTCTTAGGGGATGCAGTTTCCTACAGGCCCCTGCAGGATGCTCCTGCCTCCACGAGAGCCTCCTGCCCGGTCTCCCTGAGGCAGCCAGACGTGCTTTTATTCCGCTGAAATTCTAAAGATTCATTTTGACTAGCAAGTGCTCTTGTTTAAAATTATAGACCCTCCTGTGTTGTTGTCCATCTTGCTCCTCAGAAAAGTGATAGAGCAAACCTCTTTTTTCAAGGAGACCACACAGTTTAGTTTGTTGAACTCTGAAGTTCTGGAAGATACATTTAAAGGCCACCTTTAAAAAATAGAATCTTAATTTGTGCTTAGTGAAACCCAGAATGAAAAAATCAAGGTAAATGTTGCAGGTAGAAATTAGTGATTATTTTAAAAACTCATAAGTTAAAACTTTCTGCAAATTTCTCATAAAGCAATGATTCACATGGAGCTAAATAAATCTGGTTACTACACAATTTACATACTTTCTCTTTGGTGTCCTTTCTTGTCAGTGCCAATGGACGATATGTTTTGTTACAGTTGTGACTGTCTCACCCCATCCTCACTTCTGTCTGTATCAGCTCTGCCTATCATGCAGCCTTGCTTGGAGCCCATGTGCCTGCTTGGGTCAAGGTGTTGAAAGTATAAGTCAAAGTAGTTCTTTAACCCATACTTTTATTTATGTCTCTTGTTTATCTTTTAATTTTATACTACATTTTCTCACTCCTTTTTTTCCCTTCAGGATGAAAGGCAAGACACTAGCTCAGAAGGAGTATCAAATGTAGAGGATCAGAATGACTCTGATTCCACACCACCCAAAAAGAAAATGCGGAAGACAGAAAATGGAATGTATGCCTGTGATTTGTGTGATAAGATATTCCAAAAGAGCAGCTCATTACTGAGACATAAATATGAACACACAGGTATGTCAATGAACCTGATGGTTTTTGAAAATGAATTAGAAGGTTTTTCCACAACCTGAAGTGAGGATTTTATTTGCTTCATGCCACCATTTTATTGCATAGTTGTGTTCTTATTTTGCAGGTAAAAGACCTCACGAGTGTGGAATCTGTAAAAAGGCATTTAAACACAAACATCATTTGATTGAACACATGCGATTACATTCTGGAGAAAAGCCCTATCAATGTGACAAATGTGGAAAGCGTTTCTCACACTCTGGGTCTTATTCTCAACACATGAATCATCGCTACTCCTATTGCAAGAGAGAAGCAGAAGAGCGCGACGGCGCGGAGCAGGAAGAGGCAGGACCGGAAGTCCTGACGAGCGAGCATGTTGGCGCTAGGGCCTCTCCCTCCCAGGTCGACTCGGATGAGAGAGAGAGTTTGACGAGGGAAGAAGATGAAGACAGTGAAAAGGAGGAAGAGGAGGAGGAGGATAAAGAGACGGAAGAACTGCAGGAAGAAAAAGAATGTGAAAAACCACAAGGGGAGGAGGAAGAGGAGGAGGAGGAGATGGAGGAAGAGGAGGCGGAAGAGGCGGAGAACGACGGGGAAGGAGCAAAGACTGAAGGTCTGACGCCGGAGCACGGCGCTGCCAAGCCCGCGAGCGGCCTGGACCACAAAGTCAGCGAGGATAGCGAGCAGGCGTCCGAAGAAAAAACAAATGAAGCCTAATTGTTTTTCTAGAAGGAAAATAAATTCTAATTGGGAATGAAGTTTGTTCTATATTATACATGCTTTTCATGGAAACACAGTAACCTGTATACTGTGATTTCTGTTCACTACTGTGTAAAGTAAAAATTTAAAAAAATATAAAATACAAAAAAAACAAAACCACACAAAAAAAAAATCCGGGTGTGCCTGAACCTCAGACCTAGTAATTTTTCATGCATTTTTCAAAGTTAGGAACAAGTTTGTAACATGAAGCAGATTAGAAAACTTTGTGACTCAGAAAGCAAAGATTTAACAGGTTAAAGGAAACTGGTTAATTAGGTAAGCATCTGGCATTGTTTCATTTTATCAGTATTAATTATCACTTTTATGTTGGTTTATTCTTAAGCTGTACAATTGGGAGAAATTTTATAATTTTTTATTGGTAAACATATGCTAAATCCGCTTCAGTATTTTATTATGTTTTTTAAAATGTGAGAACTTCTGCACTACAAAATTCCCTTCACCGAGAAGTATAATGCAGTTCCAAACCGTGCTACCTTTTATAAATTCAATCTAGAAGGTAGTAATTTCTGATCTTTAGACGTCATAGTAGAGCGTGTTATCATTTAAAGTGTATTGTTAGCCTTAAGAAAGCAGCCGATAGAAGAACTGAAGTTTCTTACTCATGTGGTTAAAAATGATGTTCAAAAGGTGTCGAGTTCTGACACAGGGACTAGCAGTGTTAATACTGGCAAGGACAGCGGAGTCATGAGAATCAGTGTTTGTAATGTGTTTGAGTATGTGGTAATAAACATGAAGGATATGATATGAAGCTTTGTATCTCCTTTGGCCTTAAGCAAGACCTGTGTGCTCTAAGTGCCATTTCGCAGTATTTTCCAGGCTCTAGCCCGCCTTCGTTCAGTGTGTGGCCTACAATAACTAGCATTTGTTGATTTGTTTGTTCTATCAAAATTCCAAAATAAAACTTAAAACCACTGACTCTGTCAGAGAAACCGAAACACTGGGACATTTCATCCTCTAATTCCTCAGTATTCGTTTTGTGTTAATTGACTTTCAGAATTTCTCTACAGCAATGAAAGGGAAATTTTCTAATCTGCTTTATCCATGTACTTGCATTTCAGACATGGACATGCCATTGTTATTTGGCTCATAACTGTTTCCAAATGTTAGTTATTATGGACCCAGTTTATTAACAACATTAGCTGATTTTTACCTATCAGTATTATTTTATTTCTTTTAGTTTATAGATCTGTGCAACATTTTTGTACTGTATGTCTTCAAACCTGGCAGTATTAATACCCTTCTTACTGACATATGTACTTTTAGTTTTAGAAAACTTTTATATTTATGTGTCTTATTTTTATATTTCTTTATTTATTACACAGTGTAGTGTATAATACTGTAGTTTGTATTAATACAATAATATATTTTAGTATGAAAATTTGGAAAGTTGATAAGATTTAAAGTAGAGATGCAATTGGTTCTCTTGCATTGAGATTTGATTTAACAGTGTTATGTTAACATTTATACTTGCCTTGGACTGTAGAACAGAATTTAAATGGGAATGTATTAGTTTTACAACTACAATCAAGTCATTTTACCTTTACCCAGTTTTTAATATAAAACTCTTAAATTTTGGAATTCACTGTGTGACTAATAGCATGATGCTCTGCAGTTTTATTAAGAGATTAGCTAACCATAACCCTCTCATTTCCTTAGTAAGCCAAATTAGGATAACCTTATATAAACAGTGTTGGGAACAACGTTTAACATTTTGTGCCAATTTGTTCCTGTATTCATGTATGTAAGTTACAAATCTGACTCTTCATTTTTAAGTTCCTTGTTACACCATGGTCATTTTCTAGTTTTTTACCAGACTCCCCCATCTCACAATAAAATGCATCAACAAGCCTGACCTGCTGTCATTCTTTTAATCATTATCAGGATTTTCTTTGGAAAACTTTCTGTGAAATGGGATAGTACACTGTCATCCTACACTTCATTTAGCTTGGGCTGAGTTTGGGTAACAAACTAAACGTTTTAAACATTTACCACTAAATTATGGATTTTCTTGTGGCTAAATGTTTCTGGGAAGGTCAGAGTTGACAACTACAGGCCTCCTCAGAGGTCTCCCCCTCTTCCTGAAACCCTTAACCCTCCACCCTTGACCCCATGACTTCTCATCCTCCCTCTGGGTCACTTCAGGGAAGCCTGGGTTTAGATGCCTGTCCTCTGCGTTCCCACAGCTCCTGGTGCCCTTCTTATCCCAGCTGTTATCCCCTCCCCACTGGGAGCAGGGACCTTGTCTGCCAAAGCCACTGTCACGTCCCCAGTGCCTAGCAGAGTGCCTAGCAGAGTGCCTAGCACTAGTAGATGCAACCGTTTTTTTTTTTTAATGAAAATATTACTTGCACGTTAACGGAGCTCAGCTATGTTTTTATTACTCTTTTGCTTCTAATGCCAGAATATATATGTTAAGTGATTCCAGCAATTTAATAATTTTCTAATTTGGATCCTATTAAACACTAGGCATAATAGAGAAATAGTCAATTATACCTTCTTTTTCTGTTACCTTACTGTTCTGATTTAAGAGTTGATTGCTAAGTGTCTTTCTGGCACTTAACCTCATGATGCCTGTGGGTATGACTGCGTCCAATAGGAGTGATAGGACCAATCCTAGTAGACACTGTTTATTTTAGGACTCCCTTATCTTTCTAGGGCCTCATGTTCCTGGGTGCTTGTTAACATCATGTCACTTCATAGCAGTTACTGAGAACAGCTATCCTGTAGACCAACTTACTGTATAGGGCTAGGAAATAAGAATAAATAACCCTGCCTTAGGAAACATTCATACTGTCATCAGTGTAATAGGAAGCTCAAAGAAGGCAGTGTTTGATACACATGGATAAATGACTAATAAAGGAATCTAGGCATTCTCGGGGAAGTTTTGAAAAGGAAAACACGTGAACCTTTTCCAGTATTCCCTCAAGTCACACAGCAGCAGTGCCGTATGTTATGTACTGGTGCCATTCACGGGTGCTTCACTGCTTTTATCAAAACTAATTTTCACGAAAGCCTTCAAAAACATGAAGACCACGTCCTGGGAACACATACACGTTAAGTAGCAGAATAAGTATTTGAACACAGGCCTACCTGATGCCAAGATCCATACTCTTAACTAGCCTATATCACATCTCATGGAAGAGTAGCTTACACTGTCTACATTTAAACTCAAGTCCAGCCTTAAAGAATCTGAGTAGAAAATGTGAGTAAGACTAATATATATTTCATAATATGGCGAAAAAGAAAAGGAAAGGCATGGGATTTTTCAGATATGTGTGCAAACTTAAAATTAGCCTTGAGAACATGAAATTGTAAACTTGGAACAGATCTTTTAAGATCAATGGGAGGATATATTAGGACATCAAAATATGGACTTTGTCCTTGAACCTAAAAAAAAGCAGAAGCTCCTCTGCTCTAATGAATGAATACATTCTGTTCAACAGCAGAATACACATTTTTTTCTGAACACATGGGACATTCATGAAAAGAAATCATAGGCCGTAAAACAATTCTCAATTGAAAAAAATTGCAAAGTGATTTCTCTGACTACAAAAGAATTAGATTAGAAATGAATAACATATATCTGAAAAATTCCCCCAAATTATTGGAAATTAGCACATTTCTAAGTAACCCATGGGTAAAAAAAAATTACAATTATAAAATATGAACAACTGAAACATATCAAAACTTGTAGTGTGCAGCAAAAGTGCATGTAGGAAAATCTGTAACATTAAATACTTATATAGAAAAGAATACAGGACTCAATCATTTAAGCTTTCACCTTAAGAAACTAGAAAAAAAAAATAAATTAAACCCAAACCAAGCAGAAAGGAGGCAATAATAAAAGAAATGAATGGCATAGAAAACAGGAAAACAATAGAATAAAACAATGAAATCAGAATCTGATTCTTTGGAAAGATTAAAGAAATTGATAAGCCTCTAGCCAGATCAAAGAAAGGAGACAAATTGCCAATAACAAGAATGAGAAAGGAGACATTCTTACAGATTCTATATAACAAAAGGGTAAATTATGAACTTTATGCCAATGAATTTGACAACTTTGATGAAAATAACTCATTTCATGAAAGACCCAAAACACCAAAACTCACTAAGTGAGAAATAGATAACCTGTAAAGTCCAATATCAAAGAAATTTCTAGTTAAAAATCTGCCCATAAAGAAAACTCCAGGCCCAGGTAATTTCACTGGAGAATTCTACCAAATATTTAAGGAAGGTATGATACCAATTCTACACAAACTCCTCCAGAAAATATAAGAAAATACTTCCCACCTTAGTCTGTGATGCTGGCATTAACCTGATATGAAAACCAGAAAATGATGTTACAAGCAACAAAAATTACACGCCAATATCCCTCATGAATGTAATGCAACAATCAACAAAATATTAGGAAATCAATTTGAACAATGTATCAAAAGGAAAATACATCATGACCAAGTGGGATTTATCTCAGGGTTGCAGAGTTGGTTTAGCATTCCAAAATCAATTAATGTAATGAATCGTATTTACAGAGCAAAAAGAAAACCAATCATCTCAATTTGTGTAGAAGAAGCATCTGACAAAATTCCATACCAAGGCATAAAAATTCTCAGCAACCGAAGAATAGAGGAAAAGTTCCTCAACCTGATAAAGGGCATCTATAAAAAACAGAGTTAATATCATATGTAATTGTGAAAAATTAAATGCTTTCCTCCTAAAGTTAGGAACAAAGAAAGAATGTCTGCTCTCACAGTTTTATTAAACATTGTACTGGAGGTTCCACTAGGTGCAACATGACAAGAAAAAGGAAGGAATGCAGATTGAGGAAAAAAAGAAGTAAAACTGTCTTTATTTGCTGACAGCTTGGTTGTCTATGTAGAAGACAAGGAAATTTACAAAAAGGAACTAGAAAAGGTGAGAGTGAGGTTACAGGATACAAGATCATTATACAAAACTCAATCATACTCTATAATAGTGGTAAAAAAAATGGAAATTTAAATTTAAAAAACAGTACCATCCAAAAATATTAAATATTCATGGATAATTGAACAAAATATGGGCAAAACTGTGCACTGAAAACTACAAAACATAGCTGAAAGAAATTAAAAATGTAAAGAAAATGAGATATTCCTTGTTTATGGCTCAGAAGGCTCAGTATCTTTAAGGTGTCAGTCCTCCCCTAATTTACTATTGATCCATTGCAATTCCAATGAAAACCTCAGCCACATAATCATAGAAATTGACACACTGATTCTACATTTATATGGAAATGTAAGGGATTTTAAGTGGGCAAAACAATTTCAAAGAAGAAGAAGGAAGTTGGAGGACTTATACTACCTGATTTCTAAAGTTATTGTAAAGCTACAGTAGTCAATACAGAGTTGTACCGGCATGAGAATAGACATAAAGATCAAGAAAACAGAATTAAGAGTTGAGAAAAGACCCACACTTTCATAGTGAATTGATTTTTGCAAAAGTTTCCAAAATAATTCAATGGTGATATCATCATCTTTTCAAATGTAGTGCTGGTCTAAGATATCTATAGGCAGGAAAATGAACTTGATCCTTACCTCACACCTACACAGAAATTGTTTCAAAATGGATTGTAGACCTAAATATAAAGGCTAAGCTTGTACATCTTCTAGAAGAAAACAAATTATTTGTGACCTTGGTTAGGCAAAGATTTCCTGGATAAGACACAAAAAGGATGAATCATAGAAGAAAAGAATTGATGAACTGAACTTCATAAAAATTTGAAACTTTTGCTCTCCAAATGATACTGTTAAGAAAATCAAAAGGGAGGACACAGACTGGGAGAAAGTATTTGCAAACATATATCAGTATACCCAAGAGAAATGAAAACATATGTCCACACAAAAACCTGTACCCAACGTTCATAAGCAGCATTATTTATAATAGCTAAAAAGTGGAAACAACCCCAATGTCCATCAACTGATTAGTAGATAAATGTGGTAGATCCATAAATAGAATATTTGACAGTAAAAAGGAGTGAAGTACTGATGCATGCTACAAAATGGATGGACCTCAAAAACCTAAGCTAAGTGAAAGGAGCCAGTCACAAAACACTAAATATTCTATTATTCCATTATTTGGAATGTCCAAAATAAGCAAATCTAAAGAGACAGGAAGTAGATTAGTGGTTGTCTAGGGCTGGTGGCAGTGAGAGAATGGATAGGGAGTGCGAATGGGTATGGGATTTTTGGAGCAGGTAATGAAAGCGTTCCAAATTAGATTGTGGTGATATTTGCACAACTCTGTAAATATACTATAAACCATGGAATTGCACATTTTAAGTGGGTAACTTTATGGTATATGAATTATATCTCAACAAAACAATATATATATACATTTTGAACATATAAAGAACTCACACACTCAATAAGGCAAACAACCCAGTTTTTTAAATTGGGCAAAATATTTGAACAGATACTTTACCAAAGAAAATATACAGATGGGAAATCACATGAAAAGACAATCAACATTATTAGTCATTAGGTAGAGGCAAATTAAAACTACAACATAGGAAGAGATGTCAGCAGCATGACAGAGTCAGTTGTTCCCTTTTCTCCTGCCTCTAAGTTACAACTAAACAGACATCCAGTAACCAACAAAGGATTCCCTACACAGCCCAACAGGATGCCTGAGAGATCCATGTAGCTATACATCTGAAGGTGGGTGAACTGGGTCCCCAAGAAGCAGTGGAACTAGGGGAACAGCTCCCTCTCCATCCCCAGCAGCAGCAATCCAGTTCACAGATCCTCACACAGTGGCCAGAATGACTGTGAGTGGAGGTGGAGACAGCCCAGCCCGTGAGTGAACAATTGTGGAGTAGCGGTGGCCCAGCCTGTGGGAGGGCTCACCATGCTGCAGCAGGCCCACCTGCACAAACGCTCCCCACCCAAGTGAGCATGACCCACCCACCAAGTGCAGTGGCCTGGCCCACACAAAGGCATCCTGCCACATGGCTGCAACCCAACCCACACAAATGCAGAGGAGCCTGACCAGCACAACTATGAGTAGATGGTGCAAGAACAGAAAAACAGCTCCTGCCCCCACCCCCAGCAGTGGCAGGTGGAATCTGTGACCAGAAGCAACAGGAACCACAGCAGAACCAGTGACCCATACCCCTTGATGGCAACCCTGACACCAGCTCCACCCACAGCAGGGGCTATATACAAGTCCCTGGGTCCTCAGGCTCCTGCTAGTGACAGTGACACCCATGAAACCACCACCCCTGGCAGCATGGCAGTGGTGCAACCAGCACCCCAAGACAACCTGGGAACAGCAGCACAAATGGTGCACAGGAGGCAGCATCCGAACCCATGGAAAGCCAGTGGAGGAACACAGGACCCAGGTGACCAGAACTGAAGCAACCCAAGCTGTACCTAAATAAGAAAAGGTGATTACTACCAAAAATGCTCCAATGGAGGATCAATTCATCATACGTGAAAACTACAGTAACACTTCAGAACAGAAGGAAAATGACAACTCTCCAGGAACCAAATATAAAGTCACAGAAGATTACAATCTAACTGACAGAGAATTCAAAGTAGCTATCGTAAAGAAACTCAATGAGTTAGAAGAAAACTCAGAAAGACAATTCAGTGAGCTCAGAAATAAAATTAATGAACAGAAGGAATACTTCACCAAAGAGACTGAAGCTCTAAAAAACAATTCTGGATATGAAGAACACAATTAATAAGATTTAAAAAATCATGTAGAAAACATAAAAAATAGAACAGACCTTGTGGACGAGAGAATTAGTGACCTTGAAGCTAGAAACCTAGAAATGCTTCCAGTGGAGGAGAAGAAATGCTTCAGGTGGAGAAGAACTAAGATTTTTTTTAAATTAAGAAATTCTTCAAGAAATATCCAACTCAGATAGAAAAAGTAATATAAGGATTACAGGTATCCAGAGGGAGAAGAGAAGGAGAAAGGAGCAAAGAGTTTGTTCAAAGAAATAATAGCTGAAAACTTCCCAAACTTGGAGAAGAAACTAGACATAGAAGTACATGAACACAGTACAACTCCTAATTACATCAATGCAAAAAGACTTTCTTCAAGGCGTGTAATATTAAAACTGTCAAAAGTCAATGACAAACAAAAGATACTAAAGGCACTGAGAGAGAAGAAAATAACCTACAAAGGAACCCCCATCAGGCTTTCAGCAGATTTCTCAGCATAAACCTTACAGGCTAGGAAAGAATAGAATGATATATTCAAAATACTGAAAAACAAAAACAAAAACAAATTTTGCTGGATAGAGAATACTTTATCCAGATAAACACTTGTTTCCCAGATAAACAAAAGCTGAGGGAGTTCGTGGCCACTAGACCTCCCTTATAAGGAATGATGGAGGAGGCCTCCTACCTGAAACAGAAAGGCAAAGGTTTACAAAGCTTTGAGCAAGGAGATAAATAAACAGACAAAATCAGAAAATTGCAACAATTTATTAGAATAGGTTAGCAAACAATTACAAAAGATAAAGGGAAAAAAGCATCAAAAATAACTATAAGCACTTCAATTTAGCACAAACTCATGACCCAAGAAAAAGAAGAATTTGTGACAATAAAACATAAAGGGAGAAGAGGAACCTACTTAGGCTAATAGAGATAAGAGGCTATCAAAAAATCTCATGCTATCTCATCTATGAGATCTTTCACTCAAACCTCATGGTAACTACAAAACAAAAAATCAGAGCAAATTAACAAAGCATAAATAAAGAGAAAGCCATCACAGAAAACCACCAAACTGAAATGGCAGTCAGAAATACAAGGGAAAAGAAACAACTGGAAAACAAGAGATAAAATCACAGTATTTAGCCCTCATATAGAAATAATAACTCTAAATGTAAAAGGATTGAATTCAATCAAAAGACACAGAGTGGCAGGATAGATTAAAAAACAAGACCCAACAATATGCTACCTCCAGGAAATGCATCTCAGCTCTAAAGACAAATATAGGTTCAGAGTGAAGGGATAGGAGATGATACTTCAAACAAATGGCAAGCAAGAGAAAGCAAGAGTAGCCATACTTATATCAGACAAAGCAGACTTCAAGATAGAAAAGATAATGAGAGACAAAGATGGGCATTATATAATGATAAAAGGGACATTCCACCAAGAAGACATAACAATAATATATATGCACCTAACATAGGAACACCAAAGTATATGAAGCAACTATTAACAGACCTAAAGGGAGAAATTGACAGCAACACAATAACAGTAGAGGATCTGAACACCCCACTTACATCAATGCATAGATCATCCAGACAGAAAATCCACAAGGAAACACTGGCCTTAAATGAAACATTAGACCAGATGGATTTAAGAGATATATAGAACATTCCATCAAAAAACAGCAGAATACATATTCTTCTCAAGTGTACATGAAACATTCTCAAAGATAGATCATATGTTGGGAAACTTGCAAACCTCAAAAAATTTAAGAAGATTGAAATCATATCCAGCATCATTTCTGACCAAAATGCTGTGAAACTAGAAAAAAACTACAAGAAAAAAGCTTGGAACATCACAAATGTGTAGAGGCTAAACAATGTGCTACTGAACAACCATTAGATCAATGAGAAATCAAAGGAGAAATAAAAAAATACCTAGAGACAAATGAAAATGAAAACACAACACACAAACTCTAATGGGATGCAGCAAAAGTAGTAGTAAGAGGGAAACTTATAGCAATACAATCCTACCTCAACAAACAAGAAAAATCTCAACTATAAAATCTTGAACTACACCTAAAAGAACTAGAAAAAGAACAAAGGCCAAAGTCAGTAGAAGGAGGGAAATAATTAAAGAGCAGAAATAAATGAAAGAGAGACTAAAAAAACAATAGAAAGGATCGATGAAACCGAGAGCTGATTCTTTGAGAAGATAAACAAAACTGACACTCAGCCAGACTCACTAAGAAAAAAAGGAAGAAGACTCAAGTAAGTAAAATTAGAAATGAAAGAGGAGAAATTACAACAGATACCACAAAAATAAAAGGATTGTAAGAGAATATTATGAAAAGCTATATGTCAACAAATTGCATAACCTAGAAGAAATGGCTAAATTCTTAGAACCATACAGCCTCCCAAAACTGAATCAAGAAGTAGAGATTCTGAATAGACCAATCACAAGCAAAGAGATTGAAACAGTAACCAAAAACCTCCAAAAAAAACCAAAAGCCTAGGGCCAGGTGGCTTCTCTGGTGAATTTTACCAAACATTCAAAGAAGATTTAATACCTACCTCTCTCGAACTATTCCAAAATATTGAAGAGAACAGGACATTTCCTAACTAATTCTGCAAGGCCAACCTTACCCTCATACCAAAACCCAACAAAGACGACACAAAAAAGGAAAATTACAGGCCAATAATGCTGATGAACATAGATGCAAAAATCCTCAACAAAATATTAGCAAATAGAATACAACAATACATTAAAAGGATTATATAACATGATCAAGTGGGATTGATTCCAGGGATGCAGGGATGGTTCAACATCCACAAATCAATCAACGTGATACACCACATTAACAAAATGAAGAATAAAAAATCACATGATCATCTCAATAGATGCAGAGAAAGCATTTGACAAGATCCAATACCCATTTATGATAAAAACTCTCAATAAAATGGGTATAGAAGGAAAATACCTCAACATAATAAAGGCCGTATATGACAAACACACAGCCAACATCATACTTGATGGTGAAAAACTGAAAGCCATTCCTCTGAGAACAGGAACAAGACAAGGATGCCCGTTCTCATTCAACATAGTACTGGAGGTATTGGCCAGAGCAATTGGGCAAGAAAAGGAAATAAAATGGATCCAAATTGGAAGGGAAGAAGTAAAACTCTCCCTGTTTGCAGATGACATGATTCTATATATAGAAAACCCTAAAGAATCCACCAGAAAACTATTAGAAATAATCAACAACTACAGCAAAGTTACAGGCTACAAAATCTACATACAAAAATTGGTTGCATTTCTATACACTAATAATGAACTAGCAGAAAGAGAATCTCCATAATTTAGGAGATTAATGCATTTAAAAGAATTATTAGTTTATGTCTTTGGGCGCACAATGTATAAAGGTGTAATTTTGTGACATCAACAACATAAAGAGGTGAAGACAGAGCTGTAAAGGAGTGGTTTTTATATGTTATTGAACTTAGGCTGGTGTAAATTCACATTAGAGTGTTAGAACTTTAGGATGTTAAATTTAACCCCCATGCTAACCACAAAGAAAATAGCTGTAGAATATATGTAAAAGGAAATGAGAAAGGAATTTAAACATTTCATTACAAAAGAATAAATTAAATGCAAAAGAAGACATGAATTCAGGAAATGAGGGGCAAAAAAGCTATAAGGAATATCAAAAACAAATAGCACAATGACAGAAGTAAGCCCCTCCTTATCAATAATTACTTTAAATGTAAATGGACTAAACTTTCAAATTAAAAGACAGAGATTGGCAGAATGTGTAAAAACACATGATCCAACCATATGCTATCTACAAGCCAATCACTTGAGATCCAAAGGCACAAATCAGTTGAAAGTGAAAGGATGAAAAAAGATATTCTGTGCAAATAGTAACTCAAAGAAGGGCTATAGTAGAGGGGCTATAGTAATATCAGACAAAATAGACTTTAAATCAAAAAGGGTTACAAGAGACAAAGACAGACATTATGTAATATAAAAGGTCTACTATAGCAAGATGATATGACAATTACAAACACTTACCTATCTAATGACAGACCATCAAAATATATGAAGCAAAAACGGACAGAATTGAAGGGGAAAAATAGACAGTTCTACGATAAAAGTTGGAGACGTCAATACCCCACTCACAGTAGTATGTAGAATAACCAGACAGAAGATAAGTAAGGAAATAGAGACTTAAACAATGCACTAAACCAATTAGATCTAACAGACATATACAGAACACTCTACCCAACCAATTCTTCTCAAGTGTACATGGGTCATTTTCCGGGATAGACCATATGTTAAGCCACAAATTAAGTTTCAATAGATTTTTAAAGACAGGTATCATACAAAGTATCTTCTCTGACCACAACAGGATGAAGTTAGAAATCAATAACAAAAAGATAACTGGAAAATTCACAAAATTATGGAAATTAAACAATGCATTCCTAAACAACCAATGGATCAAAGATGAAATCACAAGGGAAATTAGAAAATACTAAGAGAAGAATGAAAACAAAAATACAACATACCAAAACTTACAGGATGCAGTGAAAGTGGTGCTAAAAGGGAAATTTATAGTTATAAACATTTAACATTAAAAAACAAGAAAGACCTCAAATCAGCAACCTAACTCTACAACTTAAGAAACTAGAAAAATAAAAACAAACTAAATCCAAAGCTAGCAGAAGGAAGGAAATAATAAAGATTAGAGCAGAGGGAAATGAAATAGAGAATAGAAGAACAATAGAGAAAAACCAATGCAATCAAAAGTTGGCTCTTTGAAAGATCAACAAAATTGACAAACCATTAGCTAGATGGACTACGAAAAGAAGGGAGATGACTCAAATTGCTAAAATCAGAATTGAAAGTGAGGACATTACTACCAATTCTACAGAAATAAAAAGGATTATAAAAGAGTACAATGAACAATTGTACACCAACAAATTGGATAATCTAGATGAAAATGACAAATTTCTAGAAACTCAAAACCCACCAAGACTAAGTCACAGAGAAACAGAAAATCTGAATACACTATAACTAGCAAGGAGATTAAATCAATAATCAAAAATCTCCCAATAGGGGCCGGCTCCGTGGCAGAGTGGTTAGTTTGTGTGCTCCGCTGCGGCGGCCCAGGGTTTGGATCCTGGGCGCCGACATGGCACTACTCATCAGGCCACGTTGAGGTGGCGTCCCACATCCCACAACTAGAAGGACCTGCAACTAAAATATACAACTGTGTGCAGGGGGCAGTTTGGGGGGATAAAGCAGAAAAAAAAAAAAAGAAGGAAAAGGATTGGCAACAGTTGTTAGCCCAGGTGCCAATCTAAAAAGAAGAAAAAAAAAAAATCTCCCAATAAAGAAAAGTCCTTGACCTAGTGGTTTCACTAGTGAATGTGACCAAACATTTAAAGAATAACTAATACCAATTCTTCTCAAACTTTTCCAAAAAGCCACACTTCCTCGCTCATTCTATGAGTCCAGCATAACCCTGATACCAAAGCCAGACAAAAACGCTAGAAGAAAAGAAAACTACAAACCAATACCCCAATGGACATTGATGCAAAAATCCTCAACAAAATACTAGCAAACAGAATTCAGTAGCACGTTAAAAGGATTATACTCCATGACTAAGTAGGCTTTATTCCTGAAATGCAAGGATAATTCAACATACAAACATCAATCAATGTAATATGCCACATCAACAAAATGTAGGAAGAAACCACATGAGCATCTCACTTGATGTAGAAAAAGCATTCAACAAAATACAACACCCTTTCATAACAAAAACAACAAACTAGAAATAGAAGGAAACGATCTCAGCATAATAAAAGCCATATATGAAAACCCACAGCTAACCTCCTACTTCATGGTGAAATAGTGAAAGCTTTTCCTCTAAGATAAGGAAGAAGGCACGGATGCCGACTTTCACCACTTGTATTCAACATAGTACTGGAACAATTAGTTCCAGTTGTTGAGAACAATTAGGCAAGACAAAGAAATAAAAGGCATCCAAACTGGAAAGGAAGAAGGAAAACTATCTCTGTTTGCAGATGATAAAATGCTTAAGATGGTTGGGGCCTACCTGATGGTGTAGGGGTTAAGTTCTTGTGCTCAGCTTCAGCAGCCTGGGGGTCCCCAGTTGGGATCTCAGGTGCAGACCACGCTGTGGCAGGCATCCCACATATAAAAAACTAGAGGAAGAGGGGCATAGACGTTAGCTCAGGGCCAATCTTCCTCAGCAAGAAGAGGAGGGTTGGTGATGCATGTTAGCTCTGTTAGCTCATCTTCCTAAAAAAAAAAGGTTACGAAGGTGAATTTTATGTGTATTTTACGTAAACATTACATTACTCCTGAGTGATAGGAGTGTGTTTTGCTATTCATAACAAGCCCCTTTCAGACCAGACTTGTGTTTATGCTAATAAGGTGATTTAAGTTGGATCCTTAGGTAGTTTCAAGGGAGGGGCTGGTCATGCCAGAAAGACCGTGCACAAAATTAGAGGATTAGAACTCTCAGCCCCACCCCCTGACCTCTGGGAAGAGGAGTGGTCTGGAAATTGAGTTCAGTCACCAATGGCTAATGATGTAATCAGTCACGCTTATGTAATGAAGCCTCATTGAAAACTCTTGAATAAGAGTTTCTAGGAGCTTCTAGGTTGGTGAACATATCGATGTGTTGGGAGAGTAGCACGCCCAGAGGAGGCATGGAAACTCTGCACCCCACCCCCAATGCCCCATACCTTGCCCCTATGCATCTCTCCCATTTGGCTATTCCTGAGTTGTCTCCTTTGTAATAAACTGGTAATTGTAAGTAAAGGACTAGTCTGAGTTTCATGGGGCATTCTGGTGAAGCTACTGAATTTCGAACCTGAGGGAGGCGTGTGGAAAACCCTGACTTTATAACCAGCAGGGCAGAAGTGCAGATAACCTAGCATCTCATTAGGAGCTTATGTCTTAAATGGGAGCAGTCCTGTGGGACTGAGCCCTTAACTTTGGAGTCTGTGCTAACCCTGAGTAGTTAGTGTCAGGACTGAAATGAATTGTAGGACACCTAGTTGGTTTCACAGAATCAGAGAATTAGTTGTTGTTGGAATGACACAGCAATCCCATAACTACTCCTATTTTAAGGCTAAGGAAACTGGAACAAATAGATGTTAAGTGATTTGCCCAAGTGAGAGACAGGTGGGATTTTAGGCCAGTCTGCCTGAATCCAGAATCATGCCTATAATCTTTAACAGCTGTCCCCTGTCTTAAGTTCTAACCATAAATGAAACGCTCCCAGTGTTCCGTGGGCAATTCCATGCTTTCCTGCTCCTGCGTTCTTGCTCATGCTGCCCCTCTCTCCTGGAACACTCTTCTATCCCATCTCCATGTTCTAATACTACATCAAGGTGAAGCACCAATGCCAGCTCCTGCACCAAAATCTCCCCTAATTCCTTGCTATGGCAATGGGAATACACCTCATATACCTGCAATGACAGGGGTGTAACTGACCTCCAGACCCATGGCTTCACTCTGGATTTCATTGCCACATTTGTGCAGAGGCTACCTTGCCCATGGGCTGCTCCCAGCCAATGACGGAGTGTGATAGGAACACTCAGGCAGGCTTGTTCTTTGGAGGCTCAGGACAACTCTGGCGCCGGCTTTGTCTCGAGGACTCCCAATGGCCTGACTGAATCTTCCTTGGGCTGCCCACACTTCTACCCAACCCTCTCTCCATCTTTCCTTCACTCAGGGTTGGGCTCGCATGGTGGCTTGATGGCTCTCCCAGGTTGTCTCAGCTTCTTCTTCATTTTATCATAGCTGGTACCTTCTAATCAAATCCTTGCACATTTACACCTGTCTTGGAATCCACTCCTTAAAGGACCCAGACTGACACATTCCCTGGGTTGAAATAATATTTTCCGTTCTCCTGAGGCTCCATAGCATCTTATCATTACCTCTCGCATGGAACATAACATAGTCCACCTTGGACTACCATTACTGTCTTGTTTCCTCTACTAAACTTTAAGCTTCTCTCAAGGCTCTGAGTCATTATTTTATCCTTCTCTACATTTAGTAGAGGGTCAATAAATGTTTGTTGACTAAGTGGATAAGTAAATAAGGATATAAGAACAGGGAACACAGTATAGCAGGGAAACATTTCTCAAAGTGTGCTCTCCAGGATGTTAATAAGTGTTATTTGGGGGGTGGTGGGGCTGGGAAGAATTCCAAGGTCAAACAAGTTTAGGAACTGCTAAGCTGAACAAAAATTGATGGATATCTTTACTGTATGATTTCTCAGAGTATTTAAGGTGCTACTTTTGCTTTGTGACTTTCCACGAAGCATAGTCCTTATATGATCATAGGATTGGTGTTCTGAGGAAGCCAGTTTGGGAAACATAATTAGGAAGACCAAGTAAAGCTTCCAGGAGACGCGGTGCATCTAAGCTGATTCTGTAAGAATTGAAAGGACTTCAGTACGTCAAGATGGAAGAAAGAACAAGGACTTTCCAGCAGCATTGTGTGAACTACAGAGGCAGGAAGGCACAAGGCATGTTCAGGGAAGAGCATGTAGACTTTTTATCTAAAGGTTCCCCTAAGAGCCTGAAGGGCAGCGAGGCCAGGAAGGAAGGTCAGGAGGAGCTGTATTTCAGACTCTGATTTCAGCCTTTATCATATGATGCTATGAAGGTTTCTGCACCAGGAAATAACGGAATAAATGGTGACAAAGGGAATCACTAGTTTCAGTTAGAAAGGCATGCTGCATGTGTAATGGTTTGCCAAGAAGAATTCCATATGCTGCAAAACTAAATGAAGCAATCTCAGGTTTTATAACCAAGGCAATTTGTTTGTCGCTTTACTAAATCCATAGTCATAATCAGCCTTCTGTCAAGCTTAATGTTCTAGTTTGCAATAAGTGTCATGGGAAAGAATCTATTAAAACCTTATTAGGATGAACAAATTATTTCGCATCAACTTCTTTGGAATGGAAGCTATAAATCACATCCTTTCCATTTCTTGGCTTGTTTTTGGCTCAGATTTGTAGCCTCCACTGCCATATTTGGGGCAGATGAAGTTTGTAGTCTTTAAGGCAACCTGAATCCTATTCACTTCAAGAGACATTTAGTGCTTGTGGATATTATCTTTCAACTGGAAAGCTGGTGTACGGCGTGATGCAGACGGGCATGCCAGCACTTCCTCGGCAGGTGCAGTGCGACAGCATCGTGCGTTGTGCTGGGTTTGTGCTCTCAGGGATCACTGGTTGTTGCAGATTTGAAAACTTCCTAATCAGCACCTTTCACTCAAATTAAGTAAAAAGCAAATGTTATTTTATAAGTTTAAAATATATTGACCTTCAATAGTAAATAATGGGAAAGTTGAAAAATTTTACTCCAAATCTCATGTGTTCCCTTGGATTATATCATCCCAAAGAATCTTTATTCTTTCCTTGTGATGAGGATTTTTAAGACTTACTCCTAGCAACTTTCAAATATGCAGTACAGTATTGTTAACTATAGTCTTCACGCTGGACACTACATCCCCACCACTTACTTATTTTATGACTAGAATATGTAACTTTGACCTCTTGCACCCAAAGAATCATTTTAAATTTAAATTATTTTTCATTTTAAACTGCAACATTACTGTTTTAATTATTTCAAATCAATGTAGGAACAATGTCAAACTCTTCCAAAGACAATATTGTCAGGGCACTTGTAGTGAGCGAGAGAGGAGTGTTTCCTGACGGTGTCTTTAGTCTTTGAAGGTTTCCTTCTCAGGATTCAAATAAGATTTACAACTTCCTATTTGTCTTTTGGTTTTTTCCAACTTTAATGCATGTCCTTTTTAGTTTATAACCTAGGACTTTTTCTCAAAACTTCTGTGTCCAAACATAAGCAACCCTACCATTTCAGACTTGACTACAGAAATCTCTGAATATATTAGTTTCGCCTTTCTCATCGCTCAGTCACACTGGCTCCCCGCCCCAGGACCTTTCTTCTTGCTGTTCCCTCTATATGAAATGCTGTTCCTTCTCCTCCTCACCAGGTTAACTCCTATCACTTACTCAGAGAGACCTTCCTTGACTGTCGTAATTGAGTCCGTTCTTCTCGTGTCACCTCTCACAGCCTCTCCTCACTCTTAGAACTCACCACAGTTGTGATTGTCTTGTTTATGTGATTATTTGATAGTGGCCTGAGTTCCCCCAGACCCTAATCTCCCTGAGATAAAGGGTGTGGTATATCTTTTCTATCCTACAGTACGTGAAATTACATTTAATGTATATAATTTAAACCCTTTAAAATGACTCCCAGGAAGTCGTCGGGTTTGGAAGAGTCCCAAAGAAAACTGAAAAAAGAACAAGAACTACCAAACAGTGGGAAAGGCTTTGCTGATTTTAAAGAGGCTTGGATCTGTGTTGGGTAGTGGAAACAAATCAGAAGATGAATCTGTCTAGTCAGGTAGACGTAGCTCTAGCTCAACTGCTCAAGAAAAAAGATGGTGCAAATCAAATAGATGCTGAAGCAAGGGAGGATCAACCACGACACAGCAGAGATAGAAGAATCATAGAAATATTGAGAACTCAGCCTTAACAAATGTAGAAAATCTAGACAAAATGAATAAATTTCTAAAAAAATATAAAACACAAAATAATAGCACAAGAAGAAAGAAAAGGCCAATAATTATTAGGGAAATTAAATTAAAGGTTCCCAAATGTACCAAGACCTAAAGGGTATTGCTATGAACTGAATGTGTGTGTCCCTCCCAAATTCGTATGTGGAAGGCTAACCCACAAGGCGATGGTATTAGGAGGTGGGGCCTTTGGGAGGTGCTTAGGTCATGAGGGTGGAGCCCCATGAATGGGATTAGTGCCTTTATAAAAGAGACCCCAGAGAGCTCTCTCACTCTCTTTCTGCCACGTGGAGGGCACAGCAAGAAAGCAGCTGTCTATGAACCAGGAAGCAGACTCTCATCAGACAGTGAATCTACTGGCACCTGGATCTTGGACTTCCCAGCCTCCAGAACTGGGAGAAATAAATGTTTGCTGTTTATGTCACCCAGTCTATGGTATTTTTGTTATAGCAGCCTGAACTGACTGACAGGTGTTATGGGTGCATTCTACCAAACTTTCAAAGAATAGATAATCCCTCTCGTGTGCTTGATTTTGACATTGGATAAGGAGAGTACGAGAAAAGTAACAATTCTTTCTTCTTATGAACCCTAAACAAAATATTGGCTAACCAAGTCCAATGGGTATTCATAATGCAGCAGCATCAAGAAAAGTTTACCCTGGAAATTCAAGCATGAGTTAGCATCATAAAAGCAATCTCATTAAGGGCTAAGGTACTAAGAATTAAAGGCCAAAAATCATATTATTATGACAATATATGCAGAAAAATACTGGGTTACATTCAACACTTATTGATGATTTTTATTTTTTTAAAAAACCTCAAAAAGCTAAGAATATAAGAGTACTGTCTTATTTTGACAAAATCTAAATACCAAGAAAATCAACATACTTAGCCAACAAAAACACCACACTTAATGTGGAAACCTAAATATTCCCTAAAGATTGGAAACGTCTACCATCATCATTACTACTTAATGCAAATCTGGAGGTACTGCCAATCACTCTGAGACAAGAAAAGGTAATAAGAGCTAAAATAACTCAAAGAAAAGAGATAAAACTGTCTTTACTAGCAGATTTGATAATCTACATAGATAATCCAACAGGACCATTAGATGAATCATTATAGTAAGACAGTTCATCAATATTGCAAGGTAACATAACTCACAAAAGTTCATATCATCATGCTTTACCTATGATAGCCAACTTAGAAATAAAATAGAAAAGAAGATACCATTCACAATAGTTACAAAGACAATAATGTACCTAGGACTTAATCTAGTAAATAATGTAAAACAAAATAAATATTATTGATTGACACAAAAGAAAATCCAAGTAAGTGGTGAGATATACTATGTTCATGGATGGATGATTTAACATTATAAAGTCAATTATTCTCTAGTTAATCTATAAATGGAGTGCAATGACTAACAAAATTTCAGCTGGGTTATTTGAGGGGTTCAGAGACCATGCTATAAAATGTCAATGGAAAAATTAAAATGCACAAATAGGAAAGTCAATTTTGAAAAGAAGAGGAAAGGGTTGGGAAATCCATGCTATTGGATATTGACACAACCCAAAACTAGAGTAATAAAAATTTGGTGGTGGTACAGATATATGCCAATAGACAAAGGGAGCAGAAAAGAGAGCTCAGAAACAGATATAATTGATCCTAATTACTTGTGGATTACATATTTGTGAATTTGCCTACTCACTGAAATTTATTTGTAACCCCCAAATCAATATTCACAGCCCATGAGCAGTCACTTGGGAACTTGCACAGAGTGGTGAAAATTTTGAGTCGCTGGACGTGCACTGCCCTGCCTGAAGTCAAACAAGGCAACATTCTGCCTTCTTGTTTCAGGTTTTATATCGTAGTCAAGCATCATTTTATGGTCTATTTAGTGCCATGTTTTTCACATTTCTGTACTTCTTGTTGGGGAGTTTGGTGTTTAAATGGCCCCCAAGCATAGTGCTGAAGTACTGTCTAATGTTCCTAAGTAAGAAAGCTGTGATGTGCCTTATGGAAAAAAATACATGTGTTTGATAAGCTTCCTTCAGGGGTGAGTTACAGCGCTGTTGGCTGTGAGTTCAGTGTTAAGGAATCAACAGTACAGTCCATCAAACAGAGCCCCTGCTGAGCTCTGTCCCTGGAGCACGCCCCAAGGGTCACTGTGGGAATCCGGCTCCCCTCATCCCCACACCCCCTTCAACCCACTCCCTAACACGCACGCACACGCGCTGCCCTTTATCTTTCTCCCTTTCTCCTTCTCTGCTGCCCAAACCTTTCTCCAGGAAGTCCAGCTCCTGCTCCATCTCAGAGGGAATCAGAACTGAGCTCCTGAGGAAAGCTTGGGAACCAAGACCATGGTCAATATTGTACCAGCCACCTCATGGGTCATTCAAGCTTTTGTGGGCTGACTCAAGACCCCAAATTACCACCAAGCAGAGATTTGTTTCTACAGAGAAATAACCAAGTTAATAAAGAGCATTCAGAGCACACCGTCGTCCTAAGCTGAGGACTGTCTGTATGTTTCCCTGGAACAGCTTGCTCCCTCTGTGGTTTCAAAGCAGCTAGGGATGTAGGCATGTCTAGCAGAGGGCCAGTCCCCCCATCCCAGCTCTGCTGGTCCTGAGGACAGATGTTGCAAAGCCGAGCATCAGCCCAGACAGATTGTGAAGCCGGTGGAGATGGTGGCCTTTTCTTTCTGCTCCCTCACCCCCTCGGTGGCCCCTACCTCTTCCCTCTGGTGTTCCCACCCTGGTGCTTTCTCTACACTCACCATACGGAACCTCTCTTGGAAAGTCTGCCAACTCTTCCGTACCGTGCCACAAAGCCTGGTGAGAGTGAAGAAAGGATGTCTCCTCGGACCTGCTCTACTAAGGAAAGAGGTCAGCCCATGTCAAAGCCTCTCACGTCACCACTGCAGGAGTGCGCTTCAGAGGGAGGGGCGGGGGAGGCTGCCTGTGCATCTGGAACCTTCACTCCACTAAACTGATGCATAAAGGAGTCTCTGCCCCCACCCGCCCACTGGCCCCCTCCTCAGCCTTGGCATCCTTCCTGGTACCAAAGACTGCCCACGAGGCTGCAGACGCCAAGGCCACTGGTGACACAAGGGTCCCAACCCGGCTGTCACAACCCATTAAAATGAGCTGGGTCTCATCAGCACACGGTTTTAAATTGTCTGAATGATCTCATGGAAGCATCCCAGCCTCCTACGAGGTTGCTAAGTTTTGCAGACCAGAGCATCTGTCTCCATAAAAACACCAACTTCTCACGTGTGGGGAGAACACTGGCCTGAACCTCCTGGCTCTGGGGTAAACATCTAGCCTTGGAGGAGCGACAACATCTTCTCCTGTTGGTTTTAATGTAGAGTTAAGGGTTGTGTTTCAGCACTCTGCCAGGGGTCTGCAGCAGGACCCTCACCGCCATCCTGTTGATCAGCAGCTCGCTGGGGAAGTTGGTCAGTGCCCGGCTTGAACTGCTCAGGGGCTCCCCGGGGCCCTCAAGATGAAGTGCAAACCCTCAAGCCACATCTGATGCTCCTGCTGGGTCCCCTCCCTGCCGCACAGTATCTTGGCCCCCAGCCAGCCTGTCACGCCCCAAATGCCCTCATCCTCTGGCCTAAAATGCCCCTCTTCCCTCCCACCCATCCTTCCCAGCCTGGAGGAAACCTCCTCATTCCTCAATTGTTTCTCTCCCCTGAAGTGGGCTCACTTAGCTGCTGCATCCTTTGCCCTCTAGGGAACTTAACACAGACACCCAGGCTGGGCCTACTCACTGTCCGCCTGCTGGACTGCCAGCCCCAAATGGTGTCAGGAAATGGTACCACAAGCCAGTGTCTTTCGTTGTGTCCTCAGATGAAAGGACCTGCTTGCTGAACAGATCTTCAGAAATAGGTCCAACTCTCGCCTGCCTGCGATGACTTATGTGTAACCTACCGGAGGCAGGGGGACAGCCAAGATGAGTCGTGATGGTTGGACCAAATCCGTATCAAACCACACGGAGCAGATGGTAACCATGATCCGACTTAAAGGAACAAGTGCCCTTCCTTTAATCTCAAGTGTGAGCGCCCACAATGGACAATCCCAAGAAGCTTCCTTTCCCCTTAGATCCTCATTTAGCAGCACGGTCCTGGGCCTTTCATCCTCGTGTTTGTCAACTGTTCAGGAAGTCCAGGCACACCTGACTGAGGGGCAGGACTAGAGCCCCGTGGGAGAGCCTGTCCCTGTGAGAAGGCTGATAAGAGCCACGGGCATCCTGGCCATGTACACACGGCACAGAAGAGCTCCCGGGGATTTCGAAATGAAACCACTGCACGAGCCATGAGCCACACTCAGGATGGTAACAGGGGCTTCCCCTGCGCTCCAAGGGGCTTCCAGCTTGCTATGGATGACCCATGATGGGGGACAATTTCAGAATGTCTGTGTTTGGGCTGACCCTGGGCCCACATGGTGGCGCAGTTCAGCAAAGGCCTCAAGACTTTCCAGCCAGGACAGGGCTCAGGAGAAGCAGCTGCCGCTGCTGGCACCCCCGTTCCAGTCACGGAGGTTTTGGGGCACACTGCTGTCCCCCGCAGCCCTGTCCACTGGCATGGCCAAAGCTGGCTGGAGCTCTGCGTGGTCTAGTGAACCCCAGAGGCTGGGGCTAGTCCAAGGAGGGAGGCACCGCGTCTGAAACTTCAAGGCGGTGTAGAGTGGAGTCAGCATGACCTTAACAAGTCACTTATCCTCTCCAGACCACAATGTCGTCTTTGCTCGGCAATGGGGAGGATGACAGACTTTAAAAGGAAATGTAAAAGCATAAATGAAAGCAATTTAAAATCAGCAGCATGACAGAAACGTAAACTACTTTCTGAGGTCCCTTCCGGTCCTGAGCCATACATGTGTGTGAAATCCTGACTCAGAAGGGCCAGTGGCTTGGTGACTTGGCAGAGGGGGCATGGGCAGCGCAGGCGGAGGAAGGAGCTGGACGGCGAAAGGCCGTCTTCCCAATGATGCAGCACATAGTGGTCACAGGGCCAACACAGGCACGTGGAGAGATGTGAGCATGTCACACGTGTGGTCCTTAGTGTTTGAGACACCTTCTCAGGAGGGTGGGGTACTTTCCTATCCTCTCACGCACTCCTAAGATCCAAGTCTGTCATAGATCTTTTTAGCATGGCAAACTATAGCAACCCCAGAAACCGCCACACTGTGGCTGCTGGTAACCGTGGAGGACTGCAGGGTGGCCACCATGCTCAGAGCACAGGAACACGGTGGACACTTGGCTTGTTTGTCTCTCATAGCAAGACAGTCACAGAGGGGACCTCCAAATGTCCCAGCACGGAGGGCAGTCCCACTGTCGCTATGGAGAGCCAAAGGGCAGACAAGCCAAGAACTGAGGCTCTGAGAACGCCGTCACAGTGGTCCTGCGGTCGGGGGAAGGCTGAGCTCCTGAGAAGGTGGCACGGCCATCTATCTGGCCAGGCTGTTCTCTTCCGGAGCCTGACCCCGGCAAACACTGCTCTTGAGGGACGCTTCGCAGCTCAGTGTCTGTCCCCAGCGAGGACTGCGGTCAGACAGCGAGCTGTCTCAGGTGGAGAGGAGAGACTTCAGGGAGGGGCTGTGGCCGTGGGTAGGGCGCAGCAGGGGAAGGAAGTGAGGCTGTGGACACCTGCCCACAGCCCACACACCGGGCTATATGGGCAGAAAGGCCCAGAAAGTCCTTAGCCCCGTGGAAGGAGACTCTCCCTCTTGTTTTTGTGTTTTGGGGCCTTTTCCCTCAAACTCTTTGAAAGAGTTGACTGAGTTTGTCCAGATCTTGACCTCTCCCAGCACACGTCATAAGCCTGGTTTGTACCTCATATCCTGTCTTGCAAAGCCTGTGTGCTCGTTCTTTCCTGCTTGCTGACTTCTTCCAGCTACGTCCCTGAGGGCTGCCTGCTCTCACAGAGCCCCTCAGGGGCCAGGACTAAAAGGGGAACTTGGCCACCCGGGGTGTGTGTCTCCATTTCTCTCAGTCATTTCCCCTGGGGGACAAACCTAGAAAGATGGATGGCTGTCGCTGGCTCACGGGCAGAGATGTCAGGGTCCCCGTGGGGCTCACAGTGGTTTGATCCCTCAGCCTCCCTCCTTCGATTTATCCAGAAAAAGTGCTTTCCTGTCCATCTGTAGAATGATGATACAAATGTAACATTTCATCCACGTCAGCTCCCGGAGGCCTCTGCTTTAGACTGACTTTAATGCTGAAGGAACAGGACGCAATCCATTTAGGGGACCAGGAACATCTCAAAAATGTCTTTTCTTCCTGTCCAGCTGCGCCATGAAGATATTTACACAAAATGAGATAAGATAATAACGTTTTTTGAGAACCCTGATTCCCCTGCTCTGTGCCACAGAATGAAATTAGCTCAATTTAATTACACATAGCAAATGGCTGTGCTCATGTCTGTGGCGTAGAGCAACCCCAAGAGACTCTGTAGGCTCCCTGACTCAACCCCTCGCCTCCGCTACCCCAGCCCCGAGACCCCCATCGGGACTGACGCGTCTCCCTCAGGGCCCTCTCCAAAAGGGACTGAGCTCTGGTCCAGGCTTCCCCGCTGTTTGTTGATCTTGGTAACTGTTGCTAGGGCCAGCCAGCGGATTTCAGTCTCCTGGAGCAGAACTGCCACTACAGAAATAAAGAGCCCCAGACGCCTTCCAGGCTGAGGGCTCCCAGTCCACTGCCCCAAAGCACAGGGCCTCCACTGAGCACAGCTGCTCACTTGGTACAACCTGCAGCCTCCTCGTCCAGCGTGGCCCAGCCCTGGGAAGCCATCTAATGCCGGAATCTTCCAGAAGCCTGCCCGGAGGCGGAGGCCGTGCCTAGGGACCCCTCCTGCTCCGGCTGCAGCCACTCTTGGATCTCCTATCACGAAAGACATTGGGTTCTTGGGCATAGTCATTCCTGGCCTGTGGCCTATCTGTGAATTCAGGGTCTGTCTGCATTTGCCCAGTAATATTTCTCTAGCACTTTCTGGGTCAGGCCCTGCATAGATGTGGGGATTCAGAAATAAGAAGACACAGTCACTGGCGCGCAGGGAGCTCCAACCACCCAAAGGACAGGATGGGCCGCCGATCCCATCCCACAGCCATCCAGGGCCACCCTGGAGGGCTTCACTGCCCTCTTTTTCCAAGCTCAGAAATATCTTTAGATGCAGCAGCTTTCTGAGTTACTGAGCAAAACACACAAGACAGCTGCTGGCCTCTGGCTTCAGCCTGCAGAGCATGAAGTCAGCACTTCCTAAAATGTGAGGAAAACAACAGCTAAATATAAGCTCCTGAGTAACAAAGTGTAGGTTGACAGGAATGAGGTGTCCCCAGACAGTGAAAGCCACTTGCGGGCGAGGCACGGGAGCGGTGGGGCCGGCTCCCCGTCCAGCTCCACAGGCTGGGCTGATGGCACAGGCAGGCTGAGAAAAGCTGAGGAATTGACAGTAACCCGTTAGAGCCCAAGAGAGGAAGGCAGTTTCTTGAATTGGACTTATTCAGAGTCAACAACTTTGATTTGTCTGTGGACAATGACAGCAGTTATTTTGATAGAAGACACAAGATGCGCCGGATGCCCAGAGACAGAAGAAACTGCCTTCCTCTCTCTGGCTGTGTGGGTCATTTGCTCTCGTTGGCTGTGAGTAAAGCCGCTTGGACAATGGTGGGTTTAAGTCCTGTGTCCAGGACATAATTGCATGTCTGGGGGAGGTGAGGGTGGGGGTGGGTTGCATCCTTCCAGGAGGTAGAAATGTTGCAAGCGGAGATTCCAGGAATCCAGGAAGCATCAAGTGATTTCTGAAGGGAGCCTGACCCAGAGTTCGTCACCTCTCCTTGGCCTCGCTGAACACCCCCAAAAGCAAAACAGGATGCCCTGCAAAGTGCTGAACATGCAAAAGAATGGGCTTGCCTTTCCCCAGGCCCTCCTCTTTCTCTGCTGAGACAGAAAGGAACACAGACAGGGGGAGGGGGAAGGAGGCGGGCCCTTGGCAGTGGAGGGGAAGCTAGGGTTTGGGGGGTGCTCAGTGCTCCACTTTGGCTCCAGAAGGCTGAGACGACTAGAGGAAACAATACGCCAAGACAGGCCGGCCCCCTCCCTCCGTGGGCAGTGTGAGGGGAGTGATGTTTACCACTGCCCGGCCCTGCGCCTCCCTCGGGCCGGCTGGCCGCGTCCTGCCCTGCGTGCAGGGAAGACCGGGAGGAAGAGGAGAAGCAGGAGGGAGCAGCGCCCGCTTCTCCCCACTGCAGCCCCGGACCCGCCTTCGCTCCCCCAGGGGTCTCAGGCCCGTGTGGCCGCCAGGGCTTCCAGGCTGCACGCTGGGCCGAGCAAAGGCTGCCTCCAGCCCAGAGGCGGAGACGCTGGCTGCGTGCAGGGCAGCGAGCTCGGGGCCTGGGCAGTGGGTTCCACTCCCCAGGCCTGCCCCAACCTTTCTTGGTGAACTCGGCCAGGTCACGCCGCTCCCTGAGCCTCAGTTTCCTCGTCCAGACGCCGGGGAATTGGGCTTTTAGGTCTGTTCCATGAAAAGTGGGTGAAGCCCGCGTCTCGCCTGAGCCCCTGGGCCCTGCCCTGCTGGTCTTCTGTCCAGCTTCCCCAGGCCGGGTGGCAGGCACTGTGATCTCATCTGCTTCTCAGACAGAGAAAGGGGAGAGGCCAGCATTCTTTCCTGCCCGGAGCAGATAGAACGAAGCACATTTGGCTACTAGACCAGGGAACGGGCTCCTGGAAATCGTGCTGTCTTCTCTCCACCCCTCTTCACACCTCTCCTCTTGCTTCCAACAGAAAGGGGCAGCGCCGTCAAGGGCCACAGTCATGCTCATTGGCTGCTGATGGGCCTGTGAATTACGACGATCTTTTCAGAAAGTGGCCACATGGAACCTATTGCGCTCCTAATTGTACATACCCTCCTTAAGTACCCTACAGAAAGAAATACCTAAGGATATGTGTACAAGGTTGTTTCCTGCAACATTATTTACAGTGACAATAAAAGGAAATAACCCGTGTATTCAACTGGGGGATGGTAGAAGAAATTACAGTGCATCCCGCTATGAAACCCATACTGTGAGCTATTATGCGGTTATTAAAAAGAACAGGTTAGAATCACCTATAGTTACCAATAAACAAATTCATTATGTATTGGAAACAAGCAAAATTGCAGAAAATATTTTATTTCTAAAATACAGATCTCATTAAAAAAATTAAAAGCGGCGGAAAGACAGAAAAGTTTGTATATTTTTGAATGACTCTCAAGAAGGGGGAGAAAGATTATACAACAAGCTGTTAATGCTAGTTGGGCATAGAGTTTTTCTTTATGTATCATTGTATTGCTTGAGGTGTTGGAAGCAAGTAATTTGAAACGTAAAAATATCAATGTAATAGAAAAGTTTAACAAAAAAATGTCGGAGGCGGCTTGCTGTGCGCTCGATAGTCATTCACTCCTTCTTGCACAATAATAGATCCGTCAATATTTAGCTGGGTTTGTGGCCACATTTCTCTGCCTTCCCGTCGCCAGGTGAAGGAGAGGTGTGCCCAGCGTCCCCTTAAGGAAGGGTTCTTGCCTCTCCTTCCGGCGTCCTCCCACCTGCTTTGGGGACATGGACGTGATGACTGCAGCTCCTCTTGCACCTTGAGGCTCAGAAGCATGTCCTCGGGACGGCCCAGCAGGCGGCCTGGAGGGCCTGGTTAGGGGTGACCCAAGAGACATGACCCTGCCGTGAAGGGTCTTGTTTAAGCCTCTGTTATTTAGGGTCTTACAGGCAGCCAAATAAATCCTCCCTAATATAAGAAAGAGAAAAATTCGACTCCTTTCTGGCCCGCCAAGCTTCTGCTGTGATGCTGTGCCCTGGGCCAGATGGGAGCACATCCAGGAACTTGACATTCTGGCAGGGAGCAGGACGTGTCCTGCAGGCGAGAGAGAAGCCTGAAGCCCAGAGCTGCTGAGAGGTCCACTAAGGGTCACACAGCGAGTGGCGGGCACATGGGGCCTGGGATGAAGGATTCTGCCTTCTGGACCAGCGCCTGGGCCTCAGCTGTGCTGCCTTCAGTTCCTGCCGCATGAGCTCCTGGAGGAGAGGCCTCATGACCCCAGGAACGTCCAGAAACGGTTCTGGGCATGAAGAGGCTGCTCTGTCCTCCCAGGGCGAGCCACGATTGGGCTGAGGGGCCTGCCCAAGGTCTGCACCTCTTTTGTGCCTCTCTTCCCTTCCTTCTCGGGACCGAGCTAAGCATTTTACCAGCAGTTCAATGCCTTGACCTCTGAGGCAGGACTTTCTGGAAGGCAAGGCAGTCTGAGGTGACCTTTGCAAAAACAGGTTTAGCTCCTCTCTGTCAGGCCCTCCACTGCCGTGGCCGAGGCACGGCCTCTTCCGGGGAAAGGTACTGACTGGGACGCTGGAGGGAAAAGTGTCACTCCCTGCTCAGGAGTGCTCTCCACTGTCTCTGTGGTGTCTGGAGTGATGTGAAAGAAAGGAGAGGCAGCTTTCTTTTCGTCAGACGAACCAAGGCCCAGAACCCAGAATCCCACTGCCTTGCCTGTCTTAGTCAGGGAATGTGACCTCATAACTCCAATTGCCAACATTTTCTCACTGACTTGGGTTTGTGTCAAACTTCCAAATTCTCTGGAAAGAATCTGATTAACCTAGTGCCATCTGGTCCCCAAGGATCCCATGTCTGCCCCATGTGGACTGCGAGGCTGCTCTTTGAGCTCTACAGAGGAAGACAGAGGAAATGTCCAGTTCCACCAAGGCAGCAGCCCCCTGGAACCGCAGGGCAGCGCTGTGCCCCCTCAGCTCCAGACAGAGAACGAAGAACGCCAGCGCGCGCTTTCCTCCTCTCTTACCACTGGCAGCTTCACGGAGGGCACTGCGTGGGCAAAATGGGGTTCCGGTCTGCCCTTCAAGCATAGAATAAAAATTCAATCATTTGTATCCAACTCATTTGATGTTCAGGACCATTTAAACAGGGGCTGTGCTGTTTACCGTTGCACCACGTCTCTCTCTCAAAACACAAACTAATAATATAAAGAAGACTGAGATAACGTTTGGTCTATTTTAAAAAATAAGCTCTCATTTGAATATCAGCAACTAATATGCTAATTACAAAGTGTGCTTATCTAATCATAAGAGCAAATCTAACAAGAATTCATTAACCATTGCATCTTCTTTTAATGGCTTGAAAGTATTGACAGAACTTATTTTGGAATCTTTTTTATTTGGCTTTATCTCTGATGTGAGACTGGCCCCCGTCCCCCTCCTGCCGCCCCCTCCCCCAGTTAGCCGGGTTACTGGGACTAAGACTGCACCTTGAGAACGTTACCCCTAGAGGTTCCGTTCGAAAATCGGGGCCTGGGTGTGTTTGCGGGTGGGAAGAGCAAAGCTGGACTTCTACAACATCTCATTGCATAGGGAACTGCCATGCTGGCCTCCACGCATCAACACAGTTTGCCTTTCTATGTGTTCACACTCCCGAATTTTAGACAGGTCAGTTCACGACGAGAAAGCACACACCATGTGAACATGGCCCATTGCAACCCAACAGCTCAGGGCTCTGGGTTCCAAGGTAAAGGTGGAAAGTACATCAGACTCCTTTAAGGATGCTCCATTCCCCACTGTGGTTTATGAGCCAAACCCAGTCTGTATTAGTTTTCTAAGTTGCATAACAAGTCACCACAAACTTAATGGCTTAAAACAATACGCATTTATTATTTCACAGTTTCCGTGAGTCAGGAGTCTGAACTGAGTCCTCTCACAAGTTCAGGGTCTCACAAACCTTCAGTCAAGGTGTCAGCTGAGCTGCTTTCTCATCTGGAGGCTTGACTGGAGAAGGATATGCTTCCAGGCTCATTCACGTTGTTGGCAGACTTTATTTCCTTCTGACCATAGGGCTGAGGGCCCAGCTATGTGCTGGCTGTTGGCTGGAGGCCACGTGGGGTCCTAGAGGCTGCCCGCAGTTCCTTGACATGGCAGCTTCTACAACATGGCTGCGTCTTCCATTAAGCTCATAAGGAGAGTCTCTAGTCCCAGTTTGCCAGGACAGAGTCTTATATAATGTAACTGAATCATGGGAGTGACATTCCATTACCTGTGTCATTTTCTGTTAGAAAGAAGCACGGGCCCTGCTCACTCAATGGGAGATTATACAAGGTCATGGACACCAAGAGGTGGGGGTCACAGAGGCCACCCTATAGTCTCTCTACCATGCAGCCTTTAGGACTTGTTTTTGAGCAACGTCCACAAAAATACTCCTATAGCATTTTCAGAAAAGATCTCACTAGGAAAAAAGAGACAGGTCTAGTGAGAAGATATTATTCTAGAGCCCACAGGCTCAGCACTAGTCAGCAGGGCCCCCAAACTCACCTTCCCCCCAGCCCTGCTCAGGGCATTCTGGTTTCAGTGGAGGGGAGTGGCTGGAGTGGATGAAGGCCTTGGCCTCTTTCTCATACAAAGAAATATAGACCATTAGAGCTCAAGAGACACTCATTAGCATCTACTTCAGTCTCCTCATTTTGAAAATTTTGCAAATAGCAAAACTCAGGCCCCAGGAGGTTAAGTGACTGGTCCTGAATGACACGGGCAGCTGTGGGCAGATGTGCCCCTGGAAGCATGTTTCAGTCAACGAGCTTTAGAGGACTCCTACAGTGGTCCAGGCTCATGCTGGACAGGGGGGACCCAGAGATGAAACAGACTCAGGTCCTGGCTGGAGGAGTCGCTGTCCTGGGCCCCCAATTAGCCCCTTACACTACGTTGAGCCCCTGCTTTGTCTTTTAAGAACATAGCGGTACTGGCTTCAACTGCGTCTTAACAAGACATTCCAGGGAACACCATTGCAAAAACATTCTCTGGAAGCCTCACAACATGGCCAGGCGGTGGGAACAACATGGCTAGGAAGTGTGGGAAACACAGAGGTACAGGGCATGAGGCTCACGGTCCAGCCAGGAAGACTACGCTAAGAGCGACACCATGGGTCCACAGACAGAGTGTGGTTTTCCTGTTTGAGGGAGGAAATGACTTGTCAGCATTAGGGAGTTCTGGGAGAGCTTCTTGAAAGACATGGAGTTCAAGAGAGCCCAGGAGGCTGGATTAGGATTGAGACAGGATAGGGGAGAAGGGAGGCAGCATGGGGTTGTCTTTTGGGGACACTACGTGGCAGCAGTGGGAATAGTGGGGGGTCGTGATGGAAGGGTAAATTGGAATCAGATTATAAATTGGAAAGAATTTAGATATTTTACCTTGTAGGCAGTGGGGAAACACTGAGATATCATAAATGGATAACAACATTATCAAAGCCTTACTTTGGGACAAATAATCTAGCCATGTAGACAGAATTATTGTTTATTTCCTAATTTATAACCTATCTCATCCCAAACACCACTCAAGGCGTTGGATATTCAGATTGCACTAAAAAGGGAGGAAGTTAGGAAGAACAGTTAAGAAGCTACTACATGAACTTTATTTTGTAGTAAAATATACAAAACATAAAATTTATTTATTTTTGGTGAGGAAGATTGCCCCTGAGCTAACATCTGTGTCAATCTTCCTCTTTTTTGTATGCCACCATAGCATGGCTTAATGAGTGGTGTGTAGGTTGGCACCCAGGATCCAAATCTGAAAACCCTGGGCTGCTGAAGCAGAGCGCATGAACTTAACCACTACGCCACCCAGCCAGCCCCAAAATCTATCATTTTTAAGCGTACAATTCAGTGGCACCAAGTGTATCCACAATGTTGTACAACTACCACCACTCCGTTTCCAGACATTTTTATCATCCCAAATGGAAATTCATTACCCAGTAAACCATAACTCCCATTCCACCCTCCCTCCAGCTTCTGACAACCACTGTTCTACTTTCCGTCTCTATGAATTTAACTTCTCTAAGTACGTCATCTAAGTGGAATCATACAGTATTTGTCTTTTTGTATCTGGATTATTTTACTTAGTATAATGTTTTCAAGGTTCATCCATGTTGTATCATGTATTAGAATTTCATTCTCTTCTTTAGTATGGTAAAATATACATAACCTAAAATTTCCCCTTTTAACAATTTTCAGGTGTGCAGTTCAGTGGCATCAAGTACCTTCACATTGTGGTGCAAGCATCACCACCGCCCATCTTCAGAGCTTTTCCTCTTCTCAGCAGAAATTCTGTACCCATTAGACAATAAGTCCGCATTCTCCCGGCCCCTGGAAACTGCATTTCATTTTCTCTCTCTCTGAGTCTGACTACTCTAGGTACCTCATATCAGTAGACTCATACAATATTTGCCTTTTTGTGTCTGCCCTGTTTCACTTAGCATAATGTCCTCGAGGTTCATTCAAATTGTAGCATGTGTCAACATTTCATTTGTTTTTAAGGCTGAATACGATTCCATTGTATGTATATACCACATTTTTTTAATCCATTTATCTGTCAATGGACATTTGGGTTGCTTCCTTCCACCTTTTGATTTTTGTAAATAATGTAGCTATTAACATTGTTGTGCAAGTATCTGTTCAAATCCCTGCTTTCAATTCTTTTGGATATAAATCTAGGAGTGAAATTGCTGGATTATATGGTAATTCTATGTTTAACTTTTTGAGGAACCGCCAAACTGTTTTCCAAAATGGCTGCACCATTTTGCATTCCCATTCGCAATGCACAAGGGTTCCAATTTCTCCCATCCTCTCTAACACTTGCTACTTTCCTCTCTTTTTGGTAACAGCCATCCTAATGGGTATGAAGTGGTATCTCAGTGCAGTTTAGATTTGCATTTCCCTAACGACTAATGATATTGAGCATCTTTTTGTGTGCTTATTGGCTATTTGTATATCTTTTTTGGAGAAATGTCTTTTCATGTCCTTTGCTCATTTTTAAATGTTTGCTTGCTTTTGTTGTTAAATTGTAGACTTTCATGATATATTTTGCATGTTAATCCCTTATCAGATATATAATTTGCAAATATTTTCTCCCATTCTGTGGGTTGTCTTTTCACTTTGTTGATTATTTCCTTTAATGAGCAGGAGTTTTAAAGTTTGATGTAGTTGCATTTGTCTATTTTTGTTTATGTTGCCTGTACTTTTGACGTCATATCCAAGAAATCTTGCCAAATCCAGTGTTATGAAGGTATTGTCCCGTGGTTTCTTCCAAGAGTTTTATTGTTTTAGGTCTTTCATTTAGATCTTTGATCCATTTTGAGTTAATTTTTTGTACGCAGTGTAAGGTAAGGGCCCAACTTCATTCTTTTGCATATGAGCATCTACTTTTTTCAGCAGCATTTGTTGAACAGACTGTCCTTTCCTCCATTGAACGGTCTTGGCACTCTTGTTGAAAATCAATTGACCATATATACCAGGGTTTTTTTCTAGCCTTCCTATTCTACTCCATCGGTCTGTATGTCTGTGTTTATGCCGGTACCTCATTGTTGTGACTACAGTAGCTTTATAGAAAGTTTTGACCTCAAGAAGTGAAAGTCATCCAACTTTGTTCTTCTTTTTTAAGATTTCTTTTGATATTTGGGGTCCCTTGAGATTCCATATGAATTTTGGGATGAATTTTTCTGTTTCTGTAAAGATAATTGTTGATATTTGACAGAGATTGCATTGAATCTGTAGGTCCCTTTGGGTAGTATTTGCATCTTAACAACATTAAGTCTTCCCGTCCATGAAAATGGATGTCGTTCCGTTTATTTATGTCTTCATTAATTTCTTTCAGCAATGTTTTGTAGTTTTCAATCTACAAGTATTTTGCCTCCTTGGTTAAATTTTCCCACGTATTTTATTGTTTTTTATATTATTGTAAATGGAATAGTTTTCTTTAAATCCTTTTTGTTTGTTCATTGTTATTGCATAGAAATGCAACTGATTTTTGAGTGTTGATTTTGAATCCTGCAATTTTGCTGAACTCATTTATTAGCTCTAATAGTTTTGCGGAATTTTTAGGATTTTTCACATATAAAATCATGTCATCTTCAAATACAGATAATTTACTTCTTCCTTTCCAGTTTGGATGCCTTTTGTTTCTTTTTCTTACCTAATTGCTTTACTGGGACTTCCAACACTGGATTGAATAGAAGTGGTGAGAATGGGCATCCTTGTTTTGTTCCTGATCTTAAACAAAAGCTTTCAGTCTTTCACCATGATCTTAGCTGAGGTTTTTTCCTATAGCATTTACCACGTTGAGGAAGTTTCCTTCTATTCCTAGTTTATTGAGTTTTTTTTTTTTTTTTATCATGAAAGGATGTTGAATTTGTCAAATGCATTTTCTGCATTAGTTGAAATAATCATGGGGTTCTTTTTCCTTTTCATTCTGTTCGTGTGATACATGATATTGATTAATTTGTGTATGTTGTACCATCTTTGTATTCCAGGGATAAATCTCACTTGGTCATGGTGTATAATCCTTTTAATATGTTATTGAATTTGGTTTGCCAGTATTTTGAAGAGGGTTTTGGGATCAATATTATAAGCAATATTTCTCTATAGTTTTCTTGTAGTGTCTTTGTCTGGCTTTAATATCAGGGTAATGCTGACATCGTAAAATGAGTTGGAGAGTGTTCCCTCCTCTTCAGTTTTGGAAGAGTTTGAGAAGGATTGGTGCTAATTCTTCTTCTAATAGTTGGTAGAATGCACCAGTGAAGCCATCTGGTCCAGGGCTTTTATTTGACAGGAGGTTTTGATTACTGATTCCATCTCTGACCAGCTATAGATCTGTTCAGATTCCCTCATTTTTTTTATGATTTCACTTTGGTAGATAACATGTTTCTAGAAATTTGTCCATTTCATATAGGTTATCCCATTTGTTGGTTTTCATTTGTTCATAGTGTTCTCTTATAATCGTTTTTGTTTCTGTAAAATCAGTAGTAATGTTCCCACTTTCATTTCTGATTTTACTAATTTGGCTTATTAATTTTTTTCTTAGTCAATTCAGCTAAAATTTTGTTGATCCTTTCAAGTAACCAACTCTTTATTTTGTTAATTTTCTCCATTGTTTTTCTATTCTCTATTCTATGTATCTTTGATCTAATCTTTATTATTTCCTTCTTTCTGCTAGCTTTGGGTTTAGTTTGCTTCTTCTTTTTCTGGTTCCTGATAGCATAAATGTGATTGTTGATTTGAGATCTGTCTTCCTTTCTAATGCATATTTTACAGCTATGAATTTCCTTTTCAGTACTGATTTCACTGTATCCCATAAGTTTTGTTATGTTGCAGTTTTGTTTCCATTTGTCTCAAGTAATTTTCTAATTTCCTTTGTGGTTGCTTCTTTGACCCATTGGTTTTTTTAGTGTGTTTTTTAATTTCCATTTATTTGTGGATCTTTCAGTTTCCCTTCTGTTATTGATTTTTAGTTCCATTCCATTGTGATCAGAAAAGTGGTGACTTTGTATGATCTCAATCTTTTTAAATTTATTAAGATGTGTTTTGTAGTTTAACATATAGTCTACCCTGGAGAATGTTCCATGTGCATTTGAGAAAAATGTGTATTCTGCTGTCATTGGGTGGAGAATTCTGTATATGTCTGTTAGATCCAATTGGTTTATATTGTTATTGAAGTCCTATACTTCCTTGCTGATCTTCTATCTGGTTGTTCTATCCGTTATTGAAAATGAGGCATCAAAGTCTTCTACTGTTATTGTAGAGCTGTCTATTTCTCCCTTCAATATGTCAATATTTGCTTCATATATTTGGGGCTCTGATGCTTGGTTCATATATGTTTATAATTGTATATCTTCTTTATGAATTGACTTATTTATCAGCATATAGTATTGTGGGTTTTTTGTCCCTTGTAACAGTTTGTGACTTAAAGTCTATTTTGTCTGAGGATAGTATAGCCACCCCAGTTCTCTTTTGTTTACTATGTGCATGGAATATTTTTTCCATTCTTTCACTTTCAACCTATTTGTATCTTTAAATCCAAAATGAGTACCTTGTGGACAGCATATAGTTGGGGCATGTTTTTGTAAATCCATTTTGTCCATCTATGCCTTTTTATTGGAGAGTTTAATCCATTCACATTTAAAGTAATTACTGACAAGAAAATACGTAATTCTGCCATTTTGTTATTTGTATTGTTTATATCGTATAGCTTTTTTTATGTCCTTTATTTCCTCCATTAATGCCTTCTTCTATGTTTATTAATTTTTTTGTAGTGTCATGTTTTGAATACCTTCATGTTTCCGTTTTTGTATATTTATAGGTATTTTCTTTGTGGTTACCATGGGGATTACTTATAACATCCTGTAGTTAAAACACTCTAATTTGAAATGATGGCAAATTAACTTCATTCACATACAAAAACTACTCATACAGCTCCATCCCTTCTCCTTAGGTTACTGATGTCACAAATTACATCTTTATACATTGTGTCCCCAATAACACAATTATAATTATTTTTATGCACTTGCCTTTTAAATATTATAGATTATTATTAAATTAAATATTTAAGATAAAGATTAATATTATAGAAAATTATAATTTTATAAAAATAAAAGTGGAGTTGCAAACCAAAATTATAATAATATTGGATTTTATATTTACCCATATATTTACCTCTACCAGAGATCAAATCACTTCCAGCTACTGTCTAGCAGCCTTTTATTTCAACCTGAAGATCTCCCTTCAGAATTTCTTGTAGAGCAGGTCTAATGGTAATGAACTCCCTCAGCTTTTGTTTCTCTGAGAATATCTTAATTTCTCTCTCATTTTTGAAGGACAGTTTTGGCAGATATAGAATTCTTGATTGACAGGGGTTTTTTTCTTTCAGCATTTAAGATAAATTATACCATTGTCTTATGGCCACCATGGCTTCTGATGAGAAATCAGCTGATAATTTTATTGAGGATCCCTTATACATGATGAGTTACTTTTCTCTTGCTATTTTCAAGATTGTCTCTTTGTTTTTGGCTGTCGACATTTTGATTATGTTTCTCTTTGTGGGTCTTTTTAGGTTTATCTTCCTTGAAGTTTATTTAGCTTTTTGGATTTGTAGATTCATGTCCATCCTCAAATTTGGAGAGTTTTCAACCTATTTCTCCATATAATCATTCTACCTCTTTCTCTGTCTTTTCTCCTTCTGGAACTCCTATAATGCATAAGTTGGTCCACTTAATGGTGTTCCACAAGTTCCTTATGTTCTGTTCCCTTTTCTTTATTTTTTTTTATTGAGATCATAATAGTTTATAACATTGTGAAATTTCAGTTGTACATTATTATTTGTCCATCACCATATATATGTGCCCCTTTAGCCTTTATGCCCACCCCCCAACCCCCTTCCCCTCTGGTAACCACTAATCTGTTCTCTTTTTCCATGTGTTTGTTTATCTTCCACATATGAGTGAAATCATATGGTGTTTGTCTTTCTCTGTCTGGCTTATTTTGTTTAACATATTACCCTCAAGGTGCAAATGGGATGATTTTTGTCTTTTTCTATGGCTGAGTAGTATTCCATTGTGTATGTATATGTATGTGTATATATATATATATGTATATATGTATATGTATGTGTATATATATATATATGTATATATATATATATATCACTTCTTCTTTATCCATTCATCAGTTGATGGGCACTTGGGTTGCTTCCATGTCTTGGCTATTGTGAATAATGCTGTAATGAACATAGGGCTGCATAAGTCTCTTTGAATTGTTGATTTCAAGGTCTTGGGTAAATAACCAGTGGTGGGATAGCTCGGTTGTATGGTATTTCTACTTTTAATTTCTTGAGAAATCTCCATACTGTTTCCCATAGTGGCTGCACCAGTTTGCATTCCCATCAGCAGTGTATGAGGGTTCCCTTTTCTCCACATCTTCTCCAGCATTTGTCGTTTTTTGTCTTGGTGATCATAGCCATTCTAATGGGTGTAAAGTGATATCTTAGTGTAGCTTTGATTTGCATTTCCCTGATGATTATAGGCATGATGATGATAGGCATCTTTTCATATGCCTATTGTCCCTCTGTACGTCTTCTTTGAAAATATGTTCATATCTTCTGCCCATTTTTTTTTATCAAGTTGTGTTTTTTTTGTTGTTGAGTTGTGTGAATTCTTTATATATTTTGAAGATTAATCCCTTGTTGGATATATGATTTATGGATATTTTTTCCCAGTTGGTGGGTTGCCCTTTTGTTTTGTTCCTGCTTTCCTTTACCATGCAAAAGCTCTTTAGTCTGATGTAGTCCCATTTGTTATTTTTTCTTTTGTTTCTCTTGCCCGAGTAGACATGGTATTCAAAAAAATCCTTCTAAGCCCGACAAAGTCAAAGAGTGTACTGCATATATTTTCTTCTAGGAGTTTTATAGTTTTACATTTTACCTTCAAGTCTTTAATTCATTTTGAGTTATTTTTTGTGTATGGTGAAAGATATGGTCTCCTTTCATTCCTTTGTATGTGGCTGTACAGTTTTCCCAGCACCATTTATTGAAGAGACTTTCCTTTCTCCATTGTATGTTCTTAGCTCCTTTGTTGAAGATTAGCTGTCCCTAGATGTGTGGTTTTATTTCTGGGCTTTCAGATATGTTCTGTTGATCTGTTTGTCTGTTTTTGTACCAGTACCATGCTGTTTTGATTCCTGTAGCTTTGTAGTATATTTTGAAGTCAGGGATTGTGATGCCTCCAGCTTTGTTCTATTTTCTCAGGATTGCCTTAGCTATTCGGGGTCTTTTCTTGCCCCATATGAATTTTAACATTCTTTGTTCTATTTCTGTGAAGAATTTCATTGGAATTCTGGTTGAGATTGCACTGAATCTGTATATTGCTTTAGGTACCATGGACATTTTAACTATGTTTATTCT
Source organism: Equus caballus (assembly GCF_041296265.1). Classification (NCBI taxonomy): domain Eukaryota; kingdom Metazoa; phylum Chordata; class Mammalia; order Perissodactyla; family Equidae; genus Equus; species Equus caballus. The sequence continues at coordinate 17,654,485 of NC_091712.1, read as the reverse complement.
TCCAATCCATGTGCATGGAATATGTTTCCATCTCTTTATGTCTTTATGATTTCTTTCAATAACGTCTTCTAGTTTTCATTATATAGGTCTTTCACCTCTTTGGTTAAATTTATTCCTAGATATTTTATTCATTTTGTTGTGATTGTAAATGGGATTGTATTTTTGAGTTCTCTTTCTGTTAGTTTGTTATTAGTGTATGGAAATGCAACTGATGTTTCTATGTTGATTTTGTACCCTGCAACTTTGCTGTAGTTGTTGATTATTTTGAATAGTTTTACAATGGAGTATTTAGGGTTTTCTATATATAAAATCATGTCTTTGGGAAACAGCAAGAGTTTCACTTCTTCCTTGCAAATTTAGATACCTTTTCTTGCCTAACTGCTCTGGCCAAAACCTCCAGAAGTATGTTGAATAAGAGTGATAAGATTGGGTACATTTGTCCTGTTCTTGTTCTCAGAAAGATGGCTATCAGTTTTTCCCCATTGAGTATAATGGTGGCTGTGGGTTTGTCATATATGGCCTTTATTATGTTGAGGTACTTTCCTTCTATACCCATTTTGATGAGAGTTTTTATCATAAATGGGTGTTGAATCTTGTCATATGCTTTCTCTGCATCTTTTGAGATGATCATATAGTCTTTATTCCTCATTTTGTTAATGTGATATATCACATTGATTGATTGGCAGATGTTGAACCATCCCTGCATCCCTGGAATAAATCTCACTTGATCATGGTGTATGATCCTTTTAATGTATTGCTGTATTTGGGTTGCCAATATTTTGTTGAGGATTTTTGCATCTATGTTCATTGGCAATATTGGCCTGCAATTTTCCTTCTTTGTGTTGCCCTTGTCTGGCTCTGGGATCAGGGTGATGTTGGCCTAATAAAACCTATTAGGAAGTCTTCCTTCTTCTTAGACATTTCAGAATAGTTTGAGAAAGATAGATATTAAATCTTCTTTGAATGTTTGGTAGGATTCTCCAGAGAAGCCATCTGGTCCTGGACTTTTGTGTTTTGGGAGATTTTTGACTGCTATTTCAATCTCTTTACTTGTTATTGGTTTATTTAGATTCTCTATTTCTTCTTGATTCAGTTTTGGGAGGTTGTAAGAATGAGAATTTATCCATTTCTTCTAGATTGTCCAATTTGTCGGCATATAGCTTTTCATAGCATTCTCTTATAATCCTTTGTATTTCTGTGATATCTGTTGTAATTTCTCCTCTTTCATTTCTAATTTTATTTATTTGAGCCTTCTTTCTTCTTTGCTAAGTAAGTCTAGATAAGGGTTTGTCAATTTTGTTTATCTGTTCAAAGAACCAGCTCTTAGTTTCATTCATCCTTTCTGCTGTTTTTCTCGTTGTTGTTGTTTCAATTTCATTGATTTCTGCTCTAATTTTTATTATTTATCTCCTTCTGCTGACTTTGGGCTTTGTTTGTTCATCTTTTTCTATTTCTGTTAGATGTAGTTTAAGCTTGCTTATTTGAGATTTTTCTTTGTTAAGGTAAGCCTGTGTTGCTATGAATTTCGCTCTTAGGACAGATTTTACTGGATCCCATATGACTTGGTATGATGCATTTTCATTTTCATTTGTCTCCAGATATTTTTTGATTTCTCCTTTAATTTCTTCATTGATCTATTGGTTGTTTAGCAGCATGTTGTGTACTGTCCATATATTTGTCACTTTCCCAGCATTTTTCTTGTAGTCAATTTCTACTTTCTTTCACATTACGATCAGAAAAGGTGCTTGATATGATTTCAATCTTCTTAAATTTATTGAGGCTTGCCTTGGTTCCCAACCTATGGTTTATCTTTGAGAATGTTCCATGTGCACTTGAGAAGAATGTATATTCTGCTGTTTTTGGATGGAGTGTGCTATAAACGTCTATTAAGTCCATCTGGTCTAGTTTTTCATTTAATTCTACTATTTCCTTGTTGACTTTCTGTCTGGATGATCTATCAGTTGATGTAAGTGGGGTGTTAAGGTCCCTTACTATTATTGTATTCCTGTGAATATCTCCTTTCAGGTCTGTTAATAGTTGCTTTATATACTTTGGTGCTCCTGTGTTGGGTGCATATATATTTATAAGTGTTATGTCCTCTTGGTGGAGTGTCCCTTTTATCATTACATACTGCCCCTCTTTGTCTCTCATTGCCTTTTTAATCTTGAAGTCTACTTTGTCTGATATAAGTATGGCAACACCTGCTTTCTTTTGTTTGCTATTAGCTTGGAGTATTGTCTTTCATCCCTTCACTCTGAGCCTGTGTTTGTCTTTAGAGCTGAGATGTGTTTCATGGAGGCAGCATATTGTTGGGTCTTGTTTTTTAATCCATCTAGCCACTCTGCCTTTTCATTGGAGAATTCAATCCATTTACATTTAGAGTGGCTATTGATATATGAGGGCTTAATGCTGCCATTTTATCACTTGTGTTCCAGTTGTTCTGTATTTCCCTTGTTTTTTGTCCCTTGTATTTTCATCTGCCAATTCAGTTTGGTGATTCATTATGAAGGTTCTCTCATTATTTATCATTTGTTTCTCTGTTCTGAATTTTCGTTTAGTGGTTACCATGAGGTTTGTATAGAAGATCTCGTAGATGAGACAGTTCATTTTCTGATAGCCTCTTACTTCCTTAGTCAGAGCAGGTTCCATCCCTTTCCACTTCCTCATCTAAGTTATTGTTATCAAAACTTATTCCATTTTGTGTTGTGAGTTTGATTAAAATGACATGATTATAGTTTTTTTATGTTTTCCTTTCCTTTATCTTTAATGTTATAATTAAGTGTTTGCTAACCTGTTCTGATAGAGAGCTGAAATTTCCTGATTTTTTCTGCCTATTTATCTCTTTGCTGAAGGCTTTGTAAACCCTTTCTTTTATTTTCAGGTATGAGGGCCTTCTTGATCATTTATTTTAGGGAGGGTCTTGTGCCGATGAATCCTCTCAGCTTTTGTTTATCTGGGAAAGTTTTTATTTCTCTGTCATATCTGAAGAATATTTTTGCTGGATAGAGTATTCTTGGCTGAAAATTTTTGTCTTTGACAATTTTGAATATATCTTTCCTCCCTCTCCAGCCTGTAAGGTTTCTGCTGAGAAATCCACTGAAACCCAGATAGGGGTTCCTCTGTAGGTTATTTTCTTCTGCCTTACTGCCCTTCATATTTTTTTTAACATTGACTTTTGCCTATTTTACTTCTATATGCCTTAGAGAAGGTCTTTTTGCATTGATGTAGTTAGGAGTTCTATTAGCTTCTTTTACTTGCATGTCCAGTTTCTTCCCCAGGTTTGGGACGTTCTCAGCTATTATTTCTTTGAACAAGCTCTCTGCTCCTTTCTCCCTCTCTTTTCCCTCAGAATACCTACAATCCTTATGTTACATTTCCTAATTGAGTTGAATGTTTCTCGGAGAATTTCTTCATTTCATTTTAGCTTCAGTTCTCTCTCCTCTTCCATCTGAAGCATTTCTATATATCTGTCCTCTAAAGTGCTAGAGGACATAATATCAGCTATGTCATTCAAGGACTCCAGATTTTTCTTTATCTCATGCCATTCATTGTGTTTTGCATCTCCAACATTTCTGATTGGTTTTTCTTTATAGTTTCAATCTCTTTTGTGAAGAATTCCCTCTATTCATTAATTTGATTCCTAATTTCATTGAACTGTTTTTCTGAGTTTTCTTGTAACTTGTTGGGTTTTTTTATGATAGCTATTTTGTGTTGTCTGTCATTTAGATTGTAAATTTCTGTGCCTTCAGGAGTGATTTCTGGGTGCATGTCATGTTCCCTCTGGTCTGGAGTATTAATATACCTCTTCATTCTATTTGATGAGGTGGATTTGTGCCTTCACATAGTGGTAGTATCTGGTCGCAGATTCCACCTGCTGCTACTGGAGGGGGGCGGCGACAGAAGCTGTGTTTTTGAGCCCACTGCAATCCCTGGCAGCTGTGCTCATCCTTTAGAAGCTATGCTTACAGAGCTTATCTGTGTTTGTCCACTTGCTGCCACTACTTTACAAACATTCTGCATAGGCGCTCTGGTGGGGGTCCCTGCTCTAGCCGACTGGCTGAGCTGGTAAGCCAGGCACAGGGAAGGGCGCTTTCTTTCATGTTTGCAATCCTGGGTGCGCTCACTGTCTGCCCTCCTGAGTTGCTCAGCTTGGTGAATATTTCCCCACAATTGCTTGGCCTTCTCGGCATGGAGGTTTCCCACAGGCTGGGAGGCAACTTGGAGAGTGAAGGTGTTCCCACAGAGGACTGCCCCCTGACCCCTACTCTCAGAGCTGTGTGTGGTCCCATACCCTAGGTCACTGCCATTGGGAGAGGGAGATGAGATCCCCGTACCTCCTTCCACTGCCTGCCAGAGGGTCCAGCACCTCCACCTTCAGATGTATGGCTGTGTGGGTCTCTCAGACATCTACTGTGTTGTGTGAATGTCCTCTGTTAGTTTATGAATTTTATTTCATTGTATCTTGGTGGGGAGAGTCGAAGGGAAGAGCTCACTCTGCCATGATGCTGACACCTAAATCTCTTTATTCTTTTTTCCCCTGCTCCTTAGACTCAATACTTTCAATTGCCCTATCTTCAAGTTCAGAGATCCTTTTTTCTGCTTGCTCCAATCTGCTGTTGAACCCCTCTAGTGAATTTTTAATTTATCTTGTTGTAATTTTCAGCTCCAGAATTTGTTTCCTTTTTATAATTTCTCTTTATTGATATTCTCAGTTTGTTCATATATTGTTTCCTTGAGTTCATTTAGTTCTTTGTCTATGTTTTCCTTTAGCTCTTTAAGTATATTTAAGAGAGGTGGTTTGAAGGCTTTGTCTAGTAATTCTTATACTTGGGCTTCCTCAGGGACAGCTTCTGTCAATTAATTTTGTCCCTTTGAATGAGCCATGTGTTCCTGTTTCTTTGTGTTCTTTGTGATTTGTTGTTGTTGTTGTTGTTGAAAACTGGGCACTTGGCTATTATAACATAGTAACTCTGGAAATCAGATACTCCTTCTCTGCCTTCCTCGAGGTTTTCTGGTTTTCCCTTTCTTTCTTTTTGGTGATGGTTGTTATTTAAGGCTGTAGAGCACATTTGTTTTGAAATTTTTCCAAACTATTTTTGCAAAGGCTGTATGCCTTGTCATGTGTAATCACTGAAGTTTCTATTCCTTTAGCTCATGTTCAGCTAGAGTTTTGACAGAGATTTCCTGAAATGCCAGCAGCTAAAATGAACAAACAAAATACCAGAAAAATAATCCCAAATGAAAGAACAGCCACTTCTAGTCTTTGCAAACTGGCTTTGTCCTTGAGACGTCCCCTCATCATTTAGCTAGGCTTTCTCTGAGCCTAGGGATCAGCCCAATGTGAAGGCTTAAGTTCTCAGGATTTTTCTGAACATGCATCTTTCCTGGGCATGCACATGTGTTTCTAAATTCCCCTGTACATGTGACTATTTTTAATGTCTGAATTTCCCAAAGCATATCACCTCAGCTTATGATGCCAGCCATAGATGGTCTGCTATATGTCTCCACCTGAAGTCTCTTGCCCCGGGTATCTGTGGGTTTGTAGTCATCTTGTAGCTTTCACAAGCAGAGCCCACTGCTTTTCCCACCTGCATTCTAAGTTACGTGGAACAGGGCCTAGTGCCTTTCATCAGTCCTTCAGGTATCCCCCAGACAACTTAGAACAGATATACATAATAATTTGCAAACAAGGTCTGCTTTACTCCCTCTGGTTTGAGGGGGAGAACTGGGTACTGGGCTGGCCCTGATCAAGACCAAAATCACCACTCTTCTGGGAGGAGTGAGGTGAGCTGGAGCAAGGGTGAGTAAAAATACTATAATTTTTTTATGGATATTCCTTCCCCTTTTTTGTGAGGAAGATTGGCCCTGAACTAACATCTCTTGCCAACCTTCCTCTTTTTTTGGCTTGAGGAAGACTGTTGCAGAGCTAACATCTGTGCCATTCTTCCTCTATTTTATGAGGCATGCCACCACAGGTGGCTTGACAAGCAGTGCTAGGTCCACGCTCAAGATCCAAACCTGCAAACCCCAGGCTGCTGAAGCAGAACATGTGAACTTAACCACTATGCCACCGGGCTAGCCCCTTTCTGGATTTTTCTTGATTGAACCTTTACCTGGTTGCTATCAACCTTTGACTATTTTCAAGAATTCCTACAAAGTTGTTTAAGCCAGCTTCCAGGATTTTTTCTTTTCTTTTCTTTTTGATGTTTCTGCAGGGAAATGAGAACTTAGAGCTTCCTAGTCCACCAGTTTGCTGATGTCACTCTCTGCTATGTGACTCTGGACACAGGTGCTGAGGACTCAAATCATGCAGGACAGCTGTCATGCAAATAGAAAGCAAAAGCTAAATTCATTATTGAATTCAACAACTATTTATTAAATACTTACTATATGCAAGTCACAGTTGCAGGTGCTGGCACCTAGAGCAGCAATGAAAAGGGAGATGAGATATTTTTATTCACATATTAGTTAATATAATAAAGATTTATTGAGCACCATCCATACACCAAGTACTGATCATACAGTGATAAATAATATAATCACCCTCTCTGTGCTGCCACAGAGCTTAGAACTTAATTTAAGTACGTATTAGTTCATGCTAAACCATTAAAAAGTACAAATTGGGTGTGTTACTGCCAAACTACTAGAGGAGACAAAATGGAAGGAAATTTGTACCCAAAAATACAGGAAAGGGAGAGGGGTGAGAAAGAAGGGAGGAGGTGTAGAGAAGTAGCACTGTAGTGAGGAGATGCAGGCAACTAAAGAGTCAATTACAGTACCACGTGATGAGCGATGTGATGAGGAAGCACAGGTGTTATGGGAGTCTGGAGGCCAGGGGGCAGGAGGGCTCCTCAGGGGCAAGTACAACCAGGCAGATCCTTAAAGATGAACAAGAGGGAATCAGATGAGAGGGGGTAAAGCTGTTCTAGGCAGACTAAAACATATGTACAAAAACGTTGAGTCACAAGAGAGTATGGCATATTCAAGTAACTAAAAGAAGTCCATTGGGGCCAGATGTCTGAGGCTGTAAACGGTGAAGGATGAGCCAAGAAAGATGAGTAGAACCAAAGTCATACAGGATATTGTAAACCATATATAGATGTTTGAAATTATCATAAGAGCATTGGAGAGCCACTGAAGGGTTGATAAAGGAAGTGACATGAAAAGGAGATTTTAGAAAAATCAATTTGGCTGTCTTGCAGATAATAAACTAGAGGTCAGTTAGGACCTGTTGCAGTAACACAGACAGTAGATGGTGGTGATATCAACTTGAGTAGTGATAGTGAGACAGGAAAAAGTGAAAGGAATAATTAGGAGATTGAATACATATTTTGGAGGTTGATTTGATTGGACTGAGAATTGAAGAAAAAGAAGACAAACATGATTCCCAGATTTCTAGCTTGACCAACTGGTGGATTGAGGTGCTATTTACTGAAACAGTCTTGGGAGTTGTTGGTGTCCTGCCCGGATCACTTTACAGGCCAGTCACCCATCTGCCAACTACCAGAAAATTGCCTTCAGCCAAATAGGATCCAGGAGCTGCCTCATGCAGTTGATGCCCACCCAATATGGGGTACAAAAGGCTGGCTCCTTCGCTTCTGGGTTAGCACAAGTCCTCCCGAGAGCACCCCCTCAGCAAATCTCAGGAGCCCAAATCACTGTATCAGATTCTGCGTTTAGGAAAAATACCCTCAGACAGTTGGTACCAACACTACTCTTCAGAGCAAATTCTAAAGATGAGATTCTGGAGTTGATCACTTGCCTACTAGCGGGCAATGAGGACTCCGTCGTTGTGGTAGAGTGGGAGTATTGAAAGACCTTGGCCTGATGTGGCAGTGCAGTTGCTGAGACTTTCACCCGTGTGCGCTGAAAGGGGATACAGGTTGCAGGAGATGTACTGCTTTGTGCGATGTCTATGGAACTTGAGAGGTAGGGGACAAACAGTAATTATAAGGACTGTGGGATTGGTGGCTATTGCTGGACATCATTGATGTGTTGAAGAGAGAAAATGACGATCTCAGGACAATCTGCAAAGCAAAACATGAGAAACAGAGGCCTCCTTGGCAATGTTAAACAAACAAACAAAAAACAAACAAACAAACAAAGAAAACCCATCTCCTGTAGCCAGAGGCAGACGAAGCTGGGAACCAAACTGAAGACTTTCAGAAAAGCAAATCTCTTACATCAAAGTCAGGGCCTGATATAGATTGAGACGGCCTGAGTGGGACTGAGGTGTGGCATGGGTTCACTTGAGAACCTTGAACTTCCCAGATTCCCGGCCCCGACTGTTGTAACAATGTTGCTCCTTTGCCTCTGTCCTAGGGCCTACCGGCCAGCCATGGAGAAGGAAAACAGCCTGAGCTTGGCTCATGAGGCATTGGCTTGATATGTGGACACAAGCCAGAAGTAGACTGATCCCGCACTAGCCCCCTCAGGGTGAGAGACCTAAAAGAGACCAATGAGGGGACACCTTCCCAATGGCTGGAGATTTATGCAGTCATCTGTTTATCTCGATCTTCTGTTTTGTGTGAACAGAGAAGTGGTTCAAAGACTCATGGCCAAGGTCTTAAAAAGAGAAAGATTGGAAGATCTAGGACAAGAAATATGGAGGAGAGATTTGTGGATGTATCCGTGGGAATGGGCACACATGTGGGGATCTTGGTACCTCATATTCATGCCCACCAGGGAGCATCCACTGTAGAGGAAGGGCTAAGCAACCAGTGATGGGATGACTCAGACAGTAGATGTCAGCCAGTTTCTGTCTCTGGCCACCCTAGTGCTTCCTAACAGGCTCGAGAACGGAGTAGTCATGCTGGGACAGATGGAGGCTACGCATTGGTCCAACAGCACAGAGCCAGTTTCCAGATCTGAGTCAGTTGTCAGACCCACATCCATCAACTAAAAGAAAGGCTGGCTCAGTAATGATACCTCAGTTCTACTTGCTGCGGCTGATCTAGCTCTTATCACTGCTATATGTTTGACCTGCGTAGCCATTCTGAGCCCCTGATATGGTAAAACTTCTGAGGAGGACTAATTAGCTATTTGGTGGCAAGTTGATTACATCAGACCCTTTCACACTGAAAAAGGCAAGGAATCATTCTGACTAAGATTAACACACATTCTAGGCATGAGTTTGCCTTTCCTTCCTGCAGGGCCTTAGCCAACACCACCATCTGAGGGCTCCCAAAATGACTGACCTATTGGCATCAGATCTCAAATGATGTCACTTCGACTACGGGACCCACTTTATGACACAGGAAGTGCAGTAGTGGACACACGACCATAGAGTCCACTCTTACCACACACCACTTCACACAGCAGGTGCCAACCTTAGAGAAGGATGCAGTGGCCTCTTGAAGGCACAGTGAAGGCCACCAGCTTGCAGATGACCCCAGTGAGGATGAGAGCACCTTCCTTCAGGATTTAGTATAGATGCTATACTAATTGCCATTATTTGATACCCCAGTAAGTAGAATAGACGCATCTGGAACCAAGAGTTGGAAATAGGAGTGCCCTCCTTCGCCCTCACCCTAAGTGACCTACTTGGAGGGATTTGTGTTTCCTGTTCTTGCAACTTTAGACTATGTTGGTCCAGAGGTACTAGTTCCCAATGAGGCGATCCTTCCCCCAGGGGACATAATAAGAGTCCCACTAAACCTAAAGCTACAGCTGCCTCCTGGTCACTTTGTGCTACTCATGCCAGCAAACCAGCATTTAAAGAAAGGAGTTACCATTATGGAAGGGGCTGGGTTATATAACAGAGGTAAAGAAGACCGTGTTTGGCACTCAGGTAATTCACTGGAAATGCCTGTTGGTACTCCCACTCCCAATTTTAACTATAAATAGACAAGAACAGCAGCAACTGTGATCTTATAATATCCAAATATATAATATATATTTCAGCTATCCAAATGCCAGCAAGCTTAAGAAGCAAGAAGAGCTGATGTTTCATTTGGAGTCCCAAGGCAGGAGGAGACGGCTGTCCCAGCTGCACAGTCAGGCGGCAGGAGCTCCCTCTCACCGCAGAGGGGCAGCCTTTTCACTCTCTTCATGTCTTCAGTGATTGGATGGGACTCATCCACATTAGGAAGAGAATCTGCTTTACTTGCTGTGTTCAAATGTTCATCCCATTCCGAAATACCCTCACAGACACACCCAGAATACTATTTGATCTCATATTTGGGCACCCTGTGGCCTGGTCAAATTGACACATAAAATTAACCATCCTAGTCACCTAGCTAGTAAGTGGTGGATCCGGGCTCAGAACTCCACAGTACAACAGATATGGAGATCTCGAGTTAAGGAGAAGCATCCAGGCTAGAGAGAGACCGGGGAGTCATCAACATGCTGGTGGTGACTGATGCCACAGGGGTAAATGAGATGACCAGGGGGAATACGTGGTTTGAAAAGAGAAGAAGGCCTCAAAAGCTGCGGATTACCAGCATTCAAAGTGTCTGAGCCAGAGATGTAGAAGGAAATCCAAACTAAGGAGAAAGCGTCATGAGGAGGAGGGGCTCGTGATGGGGTAAATGGGGCACATGTATGGGGATGGCCACAAAGTGTCCTGGGGACTGAATAACCTTGGTGAGGGCCAATCCAGGGGAGGAAGAAGCTAGATTGCAGTGATGGAGGAACCAAAGAGAAGAGAGTAGGTCAAGTTAGTAGCTGGGTACATGTTTTAAAAGGAGTTTCTCTGTGAAGGGGAGGCCGGAGAAGGCCGGGAGCTGGAGGAGACATTGGGGAAAGTTTGTCAGTTTGTTTTTAATGGAGAGACTTCATAATTCTGAGCTACTGGGACTTGGGACAAGCCTGGCTACCAGTCATTCCATGAAGGGAATCTCCGAGAAATGGGATAAGCCTAAGATTTGAGTCCGAGTCCTGCTCTGCCGCTCACTCAGGCAGATGATTTTGTCTTTCCAGGCCTCATTTGTGTAACAGCCTGCTTCAAAATACTGTTGAGGTTGTCAGAAATGCATGTGAAGGCACTCTACCAATAGTAATCGTTATTTCCTAATAAGAGAGGCAGAGGAGGTGACTGAGTGGAAGACGCTTCCAAGCTTTTCAAGCCGGAGAGTCTGGGAAACAGCGGTGCGGATGACGCAATCAGGGAACTCCTGGCAGGAAAAGCTTTGGAGAAGGAAGAATGACAAGCTTGGTCCGTGCAGGCCAACTCTAGGGTCGTGGCAGGAAAAGTGGAAAGACTTAGCAGATATGCGGAGTCAGGGACCAGATGCAGGAGAGAAGTCAGGGATGGGGAGAGCGCTTGCCTGCCGCAGCCCGAAGGTGAGCAGAAGTCAACACGGGGCTGTGCAATGTTTGGCAGAGTCACTGCCGCGCGTTTAGCAATTACTTTGTGTCAGACCCTTTACCTACAATATCTGCAAACTTCACGATTTTCTGCATTTGACAGTTGAGAAAATTGAGGCTCAGAGAAGTCATCCAACTAATAAATGATGCAGCCCAGAATCAAAAACAGTCACTCTGGCTTCCAAACCTGCATTCTTTCCACTACCTCATGCTGCTCCAAAGGATGGAGTCTTGGGGGAAAACTATGTTTAGGAGACAAAAGGAAACAGCTCATTGGACAGAAGAACATTGAGAAGGTGCGATGTTACGGATGCCAAGAGAGGATAGAGTTTCAAGATGGCAAAACTGGCAGACAGTGCCAGATACTGTAAAGAGACTCAGGATGAGAACTGAGGGCGGCTGCTAGATTTGGTGAGCAGAGGGTTACTAGTAACTGTGGATGGTGGAGGGGCCATGTTCTAAAAACAAAGGTGCCTGCAGGGGAGCGGGACGCGCCCTCGCGTGCCCCCCGCAGCGGTGCCGCTCACAGCGGTCAATTCAAGCAGCGTCTGATGGTGACTGCACACGGCCGGTCAGGGAGGTAATAGCCCAAGCCCTCGTCCTCACGCAGCTCACAACTTAACTGGGGACACTAGCTTTCAAATATGACAAAACACACATGGAAGGGAATACGTGTCTGCCCCAAGATTCCTCCCACCACCCTGACTTCTGTCAACTTCCGGATGGGTGGGACCTGAGCTCCTGAGAGACAGCTGGGCCAGCCATCTGTGTGGCATCTGTATGTGACTGCAGGGGGAGCCGCTGAGGGACACTGACCACCCAGACGGGCTGTGCAGCTGGAGAAGAGCAAAGGATGCAGGACCGAACCTTAAGTAGCATCAGCATTTAGGGGCTAGGCAGAAAAAAGTGGACCTCCACTGACACTGAGAGGGAGTGGCCAGAGAGGAAGGACAGACAAGACTGTAGGAAGGGAAGTCGTCAACCGAGGTCCCTCATTCCGGTGTCTCATTTCCCCCGGGACCAGTGGGGGCGCTTCTTCATTCCCTTCACCTGCTCAGTCCTCTTCTTAACAACCATCTCGCTCCGCTTGCCTTGGCGGCTCACTTCTTTCCCAGATTCAGCCTCATTCCCACCTCATTTTCTACAATTCACAGGCCTGTGAATGCGGTCCATGTGAGGGAAGCAAGGCTCTGGACTCTTCACTCCTGTCCCACTTCCATCCTGCCGCCTCTCACCTGCCGCAGGTCAGAGAAGGACAAGCAGAATCCTGCTGCTGGACCAGCCTTGGGATCAGGCACCTCTGAGAAGCACTCAGCCGCCACCATGCCTGAAATGCTAGCATTATCATCAGCTCCATTGGTGAAGTACTATTCTCCCCTTTGGTTCCTGTCTTAAAATATAAATGTGCCTGGGAAGTAACAGATTTTGTCTCCGGCACTCTAGAGCAAACGACTGGAAGACTGCTTTGACATGTCTTGGAGAATTAAACAACTCAGGAGCCTTGGGCAGCTGAAGTTGGCACCAAGAGATGGTTTAGGAAACAGAGAGGGAAGGTGGAGGGGCTGACGAAAACCTTAACCCATTATGAAAATTGCCCTGATGAACCCCATCCCTTGGCTTGCATCTGGGGGACGGAGCAGTAATTCATTTGTAGCTGAGGCTGCAGGTGCTCCAGCCGTATCCCCTTGGCCTACCTCAGAATTTACCTGTGACATTTTCCAAAAGCCAGTGGGGAAAGTCAGGAGAGCTGGAGAGTGAACACCCTGCAGGAACTAACTGGGCTCAACTCTGAGAAGCGTTCTCCGTGGTGTCTCAGAGGGTCCCCATGGGGTTGGGGCCCAGGTGCCCACAGCAGTAACTTATTCATTAGTGCACTTTTTATTGCTCACTCCTCAGAGGGCTTCTTGAATCACCTCTGAAAAAAACTATTCATAGCCAAATTCTTGCTTCAGGTTTTGCTTTGAGGGGAATACAAACCTAGTCACCGTACACAATGGACTTTTCCTTGTTATTTCCAGTACCGGTGGAAGAGAAAATAAAGCCCACTGGCTCCTAGAAATACCCCACAGACCCAGAATTTAGAAATGTGCATCAAAATTTTAAATACCCACATCCTTTGACCCAGTAATTCTGCTTCTAGAAGTTTACCTTAAGAAAACTCGCAGACTGTGTGCAAAAATGTATGTACTAGAAGAATGTCTATCACAAGGTAGAAGAGTAAAATTCGGAAAGCAACTTAAACTTCCAGCAACAGCAAATTGGTAAATAATTTATAGTAATCCTCTTTACCATTAGAAATAATATTTTTCTCCATCTTTCCATGTCTGCGGTAAGTTAACTGAAAATGCAGATGACGAAACACCACGCGCAGTGTTATCTACTGTTGTGAATGCCACATCCATAGAAGGCATGTGCAGGAAGAATCTGGAAGGACGACAAGGAAATGTTCACACTGGTTATCTGTGGGTGGAAGGATGGGGACTGTGAACGACTTTTAATTCCTTATTTACACATTTTTGAAGTGAAAAAAATATATACTGTTTTCTGATTAAAACAACTGTTAAAACTTCAAAGAAGTTGTAAAAAGAAATCACTGGCCTCGGCCACAGCACTGCATTCGTGGCTAAAACTCTTGTCCTCAGGACAGGCACTGCCGGCCTCCCCACGCGGGCCGTCCCCCTCAGGCCAGCCCAACGCTCGGCAGTGGCTGCTCTCCGCAAGTAGCGACTACATCTGCTAACTCGCCGCAAAGGGAGAGCACCGCGCGTCACGTGTCCCGCATGTGTGGCCCCATCTGACTCAGGAAACGGACGCAGCCGGGCATCCATGCTTGTCAGGCTCAGTGGCCTGCCCCCGCCCCATGTCTCTGTACACCATCCGCCCTCCCCCCGGCTGCCTGGAGCCCCAGCTGGCACTCGGCAGGTCCCTTTCCAATTTGCTGCACTTTGGGGAGCTCGTTATTCCCACGGGAAGCACTCGTTGCCATGGCGATGTGAGCCTCCCCACCCGAGACCTGCCCAGGAGGCCGACCGCTCGGTGCGCAGCCCCGCCCCGCCGCCTCCCCGGCCACGCGGAGGCCACGGCGGCCCGCCCGGCCCTGGGGGAGAAAGGTTTTAGACTCCAGATTCTTTGGGCTTGAGGGAAGGAGGGGACATTAATTAAGGACACACGTAAGAGGGAAGGGGAAGGAAGCCAAAAGGACAAGAAGGTTATTTACAAGCCCCCTGGCCACTCTGCCCTTTCCTCCCACCACCGGGACCCCTCAGTCAAATGCTGTCCCCGGGTCTGGAGCGTTTGGGCGGGGATGTCGGATGCTCTGCTTTCCTCTCAACGTCTTCCAAGAACCCTGGGGCATGTTTTAAAGTTTCTGGAACGAAGCACCCTGGAAGGAAGCTTGAACCTCTGCTGCCCTTTCAGCCTGCGACTGAAAGAAGAGAGGAGCGCGGGGGCGGGAGGAGGTCGCGGAGACCGGCCAGCCCTGGGCCGGCGGGTGGAAGGGCGGCGAGGCTTCCTGCGCCGGGGCCGCAGCGCGCGGCCGGATCCGCGTCCCCGCCCCGCAGGAGGCGGTGCGGAGCCCGCGGGGCTGGGGGCGGGCACGTGCGCCCGCCCGACGCTGGCCCCGCCCCGTCACCCCAGGCACCGCCCGCCCCTCTAAGGCCTCGGGGCTCCCTCGGTGCCTCCCGCCCTCTGCAGTGCCCAGGTCGCAGACCGCAGCGTTCATGTCTCCTGTTACTCACCCCAGGGTGGCTGCCCGGGGAGAAGCTCCAAGTGTATCACCGACTGGCCTGGAAACCCTTTCATCTCTGCTCCATCAGCAGCAGCTCTTTGATTATTTGCGTCTCATGGCTTTGGAGCCTCCAACCCGTACCAAGCTGTAAATCCCTGGGTGCCTGCTGGCAGAGCCAGGACACGTGTGCACCCAGGTGCACCCCCTCTCCGCGGCCTTCTTCCCTCCTCCTGCTGCCTCCACATCCCTCAAGCCTTAGGGACTTGTGGTTGCAACGAACCTTGGATTTTTCCAAGAGTCTTTTTCCCTCCAGCCTCTCTGCACACCCACCCGCTCCGCCACCTGACGTTTTCCTTCAAGCACACCCTCCACCCCTCACTGTCCACAGACACACACAGGCCTCCTCCCTTCCCTCCATCACCGGCCCACTGAGAAGTCAGCTCACCCGAGAGGCAAGAGCACAGACAGCAGGCAGACAGCTGCCCGCTCAGCCCAGAGGAAGGGCTGCACCCAGCAGCAGGCCCGTGTGGAAACAGGGCTTTTGACAAGCCAGGCATCGTATTTCATGAGTGAGCCAAATGTAGAAAGGATTAGCTGTTTCACTCAATAAGCCACATCTGTAGTTACATTCAGCCTGGGATAAAATTACCCTGGTTATTAATCCTTTTGCTTTAGGGTATAAGCTGATCACCAGCTGGGGTCAGGAAAAAGTCCTGCCCCATCCCCACCTGCCCCATCTCCTGTGGTGCTTGGTGCACGTTTAGGTCGACAAACCAAGTTCAAGGCTACCAGCGGAGGCCAATCCTAGACAGAACAGCTCCAGCCTGTTCTAGAGAGGACATCCACTCAATCACGTGAGAATGTAATGAGAAGCTACTTTGGGCAAGACATCGTTGGTCTCCACTGTGGTGGAAACATAGAGGAAACGCCAAGAAAAGCTGAAATGGGTGGTCAGAAATTGCGCATAGTTTCTAGGACTTCCTGCCCTGAGGCGCCCTGGGTGTATCAGATGGCCTCAGTGAATCCAGTTTGGGGACCTGCAGTATTTCCAAGCCTGCTGCCAGCAAGGAACAGAGCAGCTGCCTCTAGCCTCGGCTTCTGGGGCCGCTCCCTACAGTGAGCCAGCAGGACAGGCCACGGTAGCTTTGCTCCCTTCTCTGATCTCTTTAGACCCCAAATCTGCAGGCACTGGAGACATCTAGGAGTCCGCGTTTCCCTTTGTGGGACCAAGAGGAGAGAAGCAGGTTGAGAACCAGGGCCAACTCTTTCCAGATCATCAGGTCTGGGGCTACGACACACGGGGAAGTGACATGCCTGAAAGGCCATATTCCCAGTCACTTCAGACCTGGCTGCGTATGGGCTGACCAAGCAATTCAGCATCCAAATTATGGCCTCTCAATAATAAAAAGAGGGGCCATTGATAATTTCATGGAAATTTCCTGAGCAAACCAGATGTGTCCACCTTACCTGAGGGGTCATCTCCCCTGGGAAGGGCCATGATGAGAGGCACCACTCAGACACAACAGTGCGTTACTTCCTCCCCGATGGCTTCTCTGAGCTCATCAGCCCCAGGCCCCTTCTCTGGACAGGTCTGTGGCTACCTCCACCCTTCCCCTCTCCATTAAGCATCTGTCTTTCCACTTTCCAACCTCCGGTCAGTCCAACTGTCTGTTTTATTGGTGCTATGCTGGGAGACAATAGAGATTGTCATCAATAATGTTTGTTAAGTGACTAAATCTCAGTTGACCCCATGACACTAATTATACTTTCAACCCTTCAATGTTTCTCAGTGTTGCTCAGTTGTTCTGTTGGCTTTCTCATTTCACATGGTAGCATTCCAAACCTTTCATAGGCTGAACCTCCGTCTGCCCCCAATTCTTGGCAGAAGCCCTATCTTCTCCAAGAACAAAAAAATAAAAATAAAACAAACTTGAGATGTGACCCTCTCAAACTTTTTAAACTCTCCTCCACCTCCAAACTACATGTATTGATGGATGCTCCTCTTCGATGAAAATGGCCCCTCTTTGTACTCCACCTGTGCCATCCGCATGGGTGCTGGCATGTGCTTTTGTGGGACCTCCTTCCCACAGCCTAGCCACTGTTTATTGACCCACAGTTGGGCTCCTAAAAACTCAAGACAAACCAGTGAGAATCTTTCCCCAGAATTTCGTGTTTGGGGCAAAGAGAGTCAGCCCAGTCTCTCTCCCATGACTGCAGCTGCCGGCCCTGTTTCCCCATCAGGACCTGCAGGGCTGAGAGAAGAGTGGAGCAGATTCAGAGACGATCTGAGAGCAACCTAGAGAGAGCCCTGGTTGCAGATGTTCCTGAGGCCCAGCCAAGCCTTTTTTTTTCTTACTTAACTGGTTTAAATTTGTTTCTCTCACTTGCAATCAAAGTCCTCTTACGTAATGCATTATAACATCAATATTTACCTGCTTCTCGGAGGGAAGAGTTCCCCTCCTCCTGCCTCTGGCTAATTCCTCCTCCCCCACTCTTGATTCAGTCCCCACGCTGCCCATCCTTGTTTTATCACTTGTACCACTTCTCTTGAATCTTCAGTTATTTCAGTTACAGACGGTCCCTACATGTGATGGTTCAACTTACGATTGTTCAATTTAAGATGGTGTGAAAGCAATCCACACTGAGTAGAAACTGTACTTCCAATTTTGAATTTTGCTCTTCTCCTGGCTGGCATTATGAGGTATCACCCTCTCTCAGGATGCTGGGCAGTGGCAGCCACAGCTCCCGGTCAGCCCCGCGATCACGAGGTGAACAACTGATATGCTGACAACCGTTCTGTACCCACACAGCCATCCTGTTTGTCACTTTCAGTACAGTAGTCAGTTACATGAGATGTGCAACACTTTATTATAAAGTAGGCTCTGTGTGAGATGATCTTGCCCAACTGCAAGCTGATGTAAGTGTCTGAGGCTAAGCTAGGATGTTCAGTAGGTTAAATGTATTAAATGCATTTTTCGACCTGTGATATTTTCAGGATCTTTTAAACTTATGGTGGTTTTATCAGGATATAACCCCACTATAAGTCGAGGAAGATCTGTACAAATATGCTCAGCTTCCTATCCAAAAACCAAACAAACCGAGGCTTGCTCTCATCTCTGTCCCTGCTCAAGCTTCTGCCCCCTTCTCTTCTGCTCTCACCACCTCTGCTTTTCTCTCTTCTGTCTTAATACCCAATCTACTTCTGCAGTCTGGCTCTCTTTCATCTTCCCTCTGCCAGCCTAAATAAGGAGGTAAACTGAGGCAAGTTCAAACTACCAGAAATTGACTTTATTTGTGAATAGCAGAGGAATTGCCATCAAGGAAAAACATGCTGTGGGAAGCTACAGGCAAGTCTCGCGAGCGTTGGGAGTGGGCTGTATTAATGGGCAATGAGTGCAAAGAGGGGGACGTCCGGCCAGAGCCCAAGCAGTCAGTTCACTGGCTTGAAGATGGGAGGGATTCTTGGCAGATGGTCGTTGGTCAAGAGAGAGGCCTCAGTCTTCTGTAAATTAGGAATTTATGGGAAATCAGTCTCGGTTCTTAAATTCCATTCTTCTGAGGGCACATGCGTGAGCTTCTCCATTTCATAGCTTCTGGTTCCGTTTTAGGTTGAAATCCTTTCATACCTCTTTCCTCGTGAGCAGTGCACCGCAGACTATGCCCACTTCCTAGCGTTCAGGCTGCTCGTCTGCCGCATCTGGTATCAGCAACCACCGCCTCTGTCTTGAAACTCGCACTTCTCTTGGTGGTTCTCCTGGTTCTGCTCTAACACACAGAAGTTTGACCTGCAGAAGCTGTACCGTAGTCTAAAGGTACTAGGGTTCTAAAGCTCCAGACTTTTCTAAGCTTCCTCTTACCCCATAAAAATGCAGCTGGTCTGTGCCTGCTCTCCTGGCCCACTGCAAAGTGAGGGCCAGCGACTCATCTAAGGAAATCACTGGAACTAAGGTGTTAATGGGTGAGCTGTTTCGCCATTTTGATGGTAACTCTCAAAGACTTAGCTCTGTGTCTATCAAATGTGGATTACAGTGGAAGAGGATAGTGGGGAGCAGGGATGGGGATAGAAGAGGGGGCTAGGGATATATTCTTGAGGGTCTAAGAGTTTTTTGACATTTAGTTTTGTATTTTCACTTTCGTGTTAATCAGTGCTTGGTTGTGTGTTTTAATTTGCTGTTCCATTAGCACCAGGTAATCACCAACTTCTGGGGCAGTATTTCTAAAGTGGAATGCATTCTCAATGTTTCGGAGAATTTCTGCTTCTAAAGGGAGGCTCTTTGTTCCTCAGATTGGGAAGTACTGACCCAAGGAATCAGCACCCTTGAAGTGTGAGTGCTGTCCGTGTACCCAGCAGCACCCAAGGGAGAGACAGAAAGGTGAGACCAGAGTCCTGCCCTCAAAGCTCCTGGGCTCACTAGGAAAACAACACAGGAACACTTAGAGAGTTAAATACAAGCAAGAAGCAACCTTATGAGACGTGTCACAAAGTGGTGTATTATCACGTGATGCGGACAACGCTTTCTACCCGAGGTCAGAGGCGAGAGAGCGTGCCCTGTACGGGAATAGTCACTGGAGGCCTCTGTGCGGGGGTCTGGTGGTGCTGTGGTCCGGGAACTGAGCAGGACCTTAGATGAAGAGTAAGAGACATGTAGCCAGAGAAGAAAGAGAGAGACATTCTAGGCCCAAAGGAAGTCCAAGAGCCTGCGAAGTCCTGAGCCTGGGATCAAGGTCAGACTGGACCGAATGGAGCCTTCTCATGGGGACACAGCGGACAGTGCTTGGTTACCCTCTATCACACTGAGCACATACACGGGCCATCAGCAGAGCGAGGACACCAACAATTTTTGTTCAAGAATTTATTATTTGATATTTTTTAAAAAGCATTCAGAAGACATTATTGGAAAAATCAGAACAAAGCTGGACTTCCCTACTCTTCTGTTATGGTTTTAATAATGTCGTACATTTATTTCTATGGAGGCTGGAGGTGAGACTGCACTGTCACCTCAGTGCCTAGGTCCTCTGACGGTCCAATGCTGCTCCTCAGGAGAAAGTAAAGTTGGGGCCATATTTTGGGAGACTGACTTCCAAGTGAGGCAGCCAGACTCTGCATGTCTTGATGCGCAAAGGGTTCAAGGGCAGTGACTACCTCAAAGTCTCTGTCTCTAGAGCTCAGTGTTTCTGAGGTTACACCCCTGGTCTAGTACCGGGTCTCAGATCCCTTACGGCATAGCGTGTGTTTACAAGGCTGCTGACCTGAGGGTTTTCTTTATGCGGGGACCACGTCTCTTTGTTTCAGTACCATTGCCGATTGACATTGGTTGGAAGAGATAACATCCCCTTGAACGCAAAGTCTCCCTTGCAGAATATCCCGTAACACAACTGGAGCTGTTTGTTGCTTTCACCAACTTGACAGTCTGGAGACAATATTGACGCTGTTTATACGGCTTTTCATTCCTCCAGGTTACTGGACACTACTGTGCTGTTGTCACCTGTACCCACACTGTGCTTGGGACAGTGAAGATCTACAGGATGATGCCCCGAGTCATAGATATCTGAAATGAGGGAATGAGTGCTTAAATGAACAGTTAAGGAGGAGTCACGCTAAGGAAAGGTGTTCCAAAATTGGCATTGAGAGGGAAGTTGGAATACATGACTACGAAGGCCTCCTCCAACCCCTAAGACCTCTCCTTACGCTGAGGACAGCCCAGGGAGGACATCCAGTTTTCCGATAGCCTCTCCAGAGCCCAGCTTTCTGCCCTTTCCCTAGAGCTTTCTCAGAGAGATCCCACCACCTTCCTAGTAGGATATTTCAGTTTCTTCAAGCCTCTGGGAAAAAAGTTCTTTCTAATGGCCAACTCAGCTCCCTCGGACTTCCATCTGTCTGGTTGTTTAATGGAAACGGCTCTTCTCAGAGTCAGGGTGAGACTGTTGCTGATTAAAGTCCACACAAGGACTTGGTGGGGAGGAGGGGGGAGGCGTTTACAGAAACACCATTCAGGGTGATGGGGCTCGGCAGGAGGTTGAGGAGAGCCCAGGGATTCGCTCAGAAAGAGCAATACACAGACACAGCAGATCTCCAGGCCAGCGTGGCTGCCCAGGGCACGGCCCTGAAGGAAGGAGGAGTGCGTGAGTTATCTGGCCTCTTGATGCACGGGCCCTGCACACGCTCTGGGGAAGACGGGAGGAAACTGGCCTCAGATTAATCACTCGTGCCATCACTGAATGGAGGGTGTGTGGAGCCTGTGGGAGGCAGAGGGACAACAGGGTCACAGAGGCAGAGAGGGAAATGGAGAGTAATCGGACCATGATTAGAAACAAAGGGGGGCAAAGGTAACGCTGAGACCCATCTTTTTTAGGCTGATTTGCACAAAGGTGTGACAACTGAAGTAGCCCAGGAAGGAAGGGATGGTGGAGGTCCCTCTTGGGAAGGGCCCTGCCTGACGTGTGGCCAACGGCGGGCGCCCCACAGGTAACCCCAAACCCAAGAAGGAGGGTTTCAGAGACAAAAGGAGGGAGGTACCGCCAAATGGGGCGAGGAAAGGAGACGAGAACCAATGAAAGCAGCCTCCTTCAGGCTTCTAGGGGGGCTAAAGCAGTGTGCAACTCCCAGGCTTTCCAAGAATTTGATCAACTGCTCACCATTAGTGGGATCTAAGTCCTTCTCTGCCCCCAAATTACTATGGGGCGTGTGTGTGTGTGTGTTTAAATAAAAAAATTATTTTTGCTTGAGAAATGTTTGATTGTGTATGTCCAGCATTTAACATATGTACATCATAAGTGTTTGTTGAATGAATAATAAACAGCTAACATTTATTGCACTCCTACTATGTCAGGCAATAGACTAAATGCTTTACATGAATAACCCACATAATCATCGTATGAGGCCTTTTAAAAATTCCTCTTTTATGGGTGAAAAAACCCGAGGCTCAAATAAGTAAAGGATCTTGCTCAGCTAGTACGTGACATATGTTGGATGGAAGGAAGGAAGGGAGAGAGAGAGGAAAGGAGCAAGAGAGGAAGGGAGGAAAGGAAGAACATCTTAAGAAAGGGCTTTGAGAAGTCTCAGAGAATTTCTTTGGAAATCGTTCGTCTTAACACAAATGTTAAAGCACACAGACCCACTTTAATTCCTCTTTACCACCAGGCGTTGAGTCCTGTGAAGAGCTGTGAAAACCAGCACAGCCTCACGTGGGACAGGAAGGAAATAAACAACAGGGCAGGCTTTTAAATGACCGTAGAAAATACGACACAAGCAGTCCTGGTTGTTTGGGTTGCCGATTGCTGCAGCCTCTAGTTCCAGCGTGTAGACAATGGGACAGGACAGAGAGATGCTCGTGCTCTCATTGTCCAGCTTGCTGATCGTTGAGAAATGATTCTGTGAACCTCATACAAGCAAGTTTTATTCAGAATAATAACAATGAAAACTGTTGAGGGCCTGAAGGGAAACATGAATAGGAAAATAACGGTTGGATGACCTCACAGAAGTGCACACTGAGTGGTCTGCCTCAGGCACAGATAGGCAGGACACAAGTTTGACTCTGAGCCTCCTAGTGGCCTAAGCAATGAAGGAAACAATCAGTTGCAAGATCCATCGCGTCCACAGGACAAAACCAAAGCCCTGGTTTAGAGGAAGCACAGCTTTTTCTGGTGCTGAAACATTAGATGTTTTTGTCTTGGCAACATCCCCAACAGCACCCTGCAGTTTCATGTTTTGTCCTTGGGCTCCATGTTGGCCACTTCGGAGCTGCAGCAGCAGCAACGGCAGCATCTTCCAAGGGCAGGATCTCAAAGGCATCATGAGACCCTGATGGACAGAAGGGGCCTTTGTTGCTACTCCCATTCCTGCCACTTCCTCGGAGCCAAACCCCAGCAGAAGAGGAGCCACAGTGGGCTTCAAAATGCCACCCGGGGGGTGACACTTGGAGGTCTGGTTGCCAAGAAGGAGCTGCAGCTGCCAGGGCTGGAGCCGGCAGACCCCACCCAGGGACTGGAAGGATCCAGTGACCTGGGAGAAAGCCCTGAACACACTAGAGAATAACCCAGGGAGAGAACGGATAGAAGGCAGCAGAATGCCTCTGAGGTACGGTGATGCCCCTTATCTACGGGGCATAGTGCCAAGAGCCGCAGCGGATGCCTGAAATCACGGATAGTACCAAACCCTATATACACTGTTTTTTCCTATACATACATCCCTATGATAAAGTTTACAAATTAAGAACAGTAAGAGATGAACAATAGCTGGAAATAATATAGGACAATTATAGCAATATAGTGTAATAAAATTGATGTCGATGTGGTCTCTCTCTCTCAAAATCTTCTTGTACTGCACTCACCCGTCTCCTTGTGATGCTGTGAGATGATACAGTGCGTACGTGGTGAGACACAGTGAGGGGAGTGAGGTAGGCATTGTGACTTAGCATTTTTTCCGACCACAGTCGACTCCCCGTGACTGAAGCTGTGGAAAGCGAAACTGCGGATAAAGGGGGACGACTGTACCAGAAAACACAAATTAAGGGAAAACAGCAGCCCCACGGCTGTCGTCACAGCTTCTTCCTGGAGGGCACTGGGACGAGAAACGCAATCCCTCAGCAGCAGCTTCCGTGGTGAGGTCCTGGCCCATCTTTCAGAGCTGCCGGCTGGGGGCCCTCAGGTGTTAAAGATCAGATTGGACTTTGATTCCACTCACGTGGGCTGAACGTTTTTTATGTACCCAGGACTGCTGGCTGAGCCACATGTACCAGCTCAATTCCTCCCCAGTGACCCTTCCGGGGTGGACGTTTTGATTATTCACCTTTTCAGAATAGGAAACCGAGGCTCAGGAGGGAGGGGCCTGAGAATGGCATCCCGGCCATTCCTGCTGCTGCTCCTGTCGCGGAGCCGCTGATGCAGGGACGCCGGAGCCGTCAATCTCTCCGTTTCCCAGGGCGGTGAAGACAAGCTTGGCTCCGACTCCCTTTTACAGCACTCTGCCAGTTCAAAAGGAAACAGACTTGGCAAGTCATAAACAGACTCCTCCCGCCCAAACAAAAAAACTAGATCGTGAGATCATGAAAATGTCCTTAACTACGATGCCAGAGTAACGGACTTGGCCCCTTCCACCTCCCCTCCTTCCTCCGGCCCAAGTGTGGACGAAGCCTTCCGGTGCCCCGCTCCTGGGATGAGGGCCTCAGAGACGCTCACAGCACAGCCCCTGCGCTCACCACCTCACGCTCCCTTGGGAAGACAGACAAGCAGTCAGGGATCTCGGAGCAGAACGAAGGGCTGGCACGGGGAGCTGTGGGGCCGCAGAGAAGGGCCCCCATGGCAGGCAGGAGCGTAGAGAGAAGGCTTCATCTGCCTGAGAAGCTAAACGTGAAAAAGGTGGAGGTGAAGAAGGATAGAGATGCTGAGGTTAGCGTGTTAGACGGGGCCCGGGAGGGTGATGCAGCAGAAGTAACCCGAGGTGGGGTGGGGGCCCGGGAGTTTTGGCTTGTTCCCCATAGGGGGCGATTTTGTCTAGAGACGAAATGTCTACGGATACTTTTGATTAGGGGGGCGGGGATGGGAGGGTGCTGCTGGCATCTCCTGGGAAGAGGCCAGAGATGCTGCTAATAATCCTACAATGCACAGGCCGGTCCCCCACAGCAAAGAATTGTCCAGCTGAGCATGTCCAAAGTCGAGAACCTTTGTCCTAGGGTCATGAGGAGCCACCGAAGGCTCTAGGTAGGGCAGTAAACTGGCTAGAGATGTGTTCTTATATCCCTTTTCCGTATTAGAGAAGTTAGGAACTGCTGTTGCTTCCAAGTGGCGTGCGGCTGAGGTGGCAGCTGGAGTCAGGGAGCTGAAGGCCTGGGACGGTAAGACTTCACCCGAGGGAGCATGAGACCGTGGCAAGTCCTGAGCCAGGTGTCAGCGGTCCTGGCTTAACCTTAGCTCCTCCGGCCACGGGCTGGGTGACCCGGGCAGGTGTGAGAACTCCCTGAGCCTCTCTTTCCTCGTCAGGAAAATGGGATGTGAGAACGTACGCTGTTCTTGACTCGGTCCTGTGTTGCTGTGCTGATCAAATGTGATGATATTTGTGAAAGAGCTTTGTGAAGTGAAAAGAAATGCGGATGAAGGATATCATGTACTAAAAAGAGCATTTTTAAACAATTACATAACCATTGTATGCTAATTATATTAAAGTACAAAATATGGTTAAGTAAAAAGAGGAAAATAACACTCATCCATCATTTTATTATCCAGAAATAACACTATTAACATTTAGGTGGATATTTTTAGCTTTCTAGACTTGTGTGTGTGTGTGTTTATAGGTATATGTGTATGTGTCTCATTGTTTTGGTAAAAAATGGGACCATGCTTTCCCCACAAATATGTGTCGCAAATAACATCCCATGTCAATAAAATGTTTCTATGCTATTATTTTGACAAATAGTGTCCTCTGTTGTTAGTTGTGTCATTTCAAATTTTCCACATTTACAAACAAACACTGCTGGGAGTTACAGCTCCTTCTTGGGTTTCATTCATTTAAAACAGAAGGCCTGGTGCTGAGCAACCCCTCGCCGCAGGGCACACAGCAGAGCCAGCTCCTGCCCCGGCCTGTACCCCTACTCCTGTTCATGGGAACGTTTGTGTGGATCCTGGAGTGTCAGGCAAGTGAAGAGCAATAAATACGTCCCACTTGGAAGGAAGACTTGACTGTGCCTTTGTCATCGTGACTTTGCTTCTGGCTGAGGAACTAGCGGGAGGTGAACAGGCGGCCCACCCCGAGAGGCACCTGGTGCATTTCAGATGGTGCCAGAAATGCCCCCTGAAACCCATCTCAGCGGCCTCAGCTGAGGCCCTTCTCCAAAGCTCAGCCAACTGGGAAGGGAGGGCCTGCTTTACTCCAACGGTCAAGCCAATGACTCAGAAACTGCAAGGACATAGTGACCTGTGGCTTCCCTCACCTGGAGAGGCTGAGCTGAGCCAGTGGGGGTGGTGGACTCGCACTGACTCACCATCACTGCCTGGCCCAGTTTCCCCTGCAGCGGACAGCGCAGGGTTGAAAGATGGCGGCCCTAGTCTGTGGTGCTGGACTAATGTGAGAAACATGAAACCCGTGGCTCCTCTCTCCCAGAGACAAGTTCAAAATGTGGTCACGGTCATATTATAGTACTGTTTGGAGCAGTGAAAAGACAGAAATCACCTGAATGTCCAAACAGAATCATCCATTGTACCTCTATTTCCCGGAACAGTAACCTCTCGTTTTAAATGATAACTGTTAAGACTATACAACAACGTCTAAAATTCTTATGACAAAATGTTAAGTGAGAAAAGGAGGGCACAAATTTGTATCGAGAATAAAACTACTATATTTTAAATTAGCATTTGCATATGAAAAAGCACAAGCAGAAATACTCCCCAAATGAGATCATGAGGGGATTTTTCCCCCTTCTTATCTGTTTACTAAAATGCTGTGTAACGTGGTTATGATTACTTTCATAGTGAACACGTCTGTACGTGTGTGTGTGCATGTGTGTGCACGCATGTGTAAATAGGGTACAAGTGTCCTGGGCCCTTTCTTCACACTGAGGGTAGGTGGAGGAACGGGAGAAGGGAAGGGAGCATCTGGGTTTAGCAAATGCTGGTCACTCAGTTGGGAAGGCCACTGGGAGTCACAGTAAGGGGTGTCTCTGTCCCCAAGTAGCCTGCTTATGCTGCTCTTGGGGATCATGCCTGGGCTGACATCCCCAATACTGGAATTTTCTCCCTAGAGAGATAGCTCTGAGGCAGATACGGAACTTAATCCCCAGCTGGGCTCCGTGACATTCAGTGGATAAACCACTCCAATTTCACACACACTGCTGGGACCTGCAAGTTCTAACTTCCTGTGGCCCTGAGCATCCACTAGAGGCTCTGGTGGTCCCGGACACATGGCCCCAGACCTTGTCGAAAGAATCTTCTGACGGTGGTGTTCTGCTTGCTGGCTGATCCCTTGGCTGAGTCTATTGGGCTCCGGAATTTTCCTGGTCACTTGCACACAACTGCATGGGAGGCCCAAGAGGCTGCGCCAACTCCCAAAGGTAGACTCTGTGCAGGCCGGCCCTGGGGTGGACAGGGTGGATGGGGAAGCCCTCGTCCCTTTGCTGCAGCTTTGGTTGGCAGCTCTGGAAGGGAGAAAGGGACTCCCAGCCTCCAGCTGCCACCTCGAGGCCAGCCCCGTCACGTAGCCATGAGGTTGGCTCTGGGGTGCCGGGTCAGGCAGTGGGGCCCTGGAGCCCTCGCTGCCTCTGTCTCCTCCCCTCCTCCCCCTCTAGGCCTCTCTGTGGCTCCCACCCGGGGTCCCTGCGTGCCTCTGCTCTTCCCTCTCTGTTCTTTGCCTCGGGCCATCGTGTCTTGCTGATTGTCAGCTCCCATACCCTGTCGTTCACTCTCTTGGTCTCTTTTTCTCCCTCTGAGTGTCTTCACTTTGTCTCTATCACCAGCCTCGGCTCCCATCATCCCCTCTGGGGACCCAGCCCCCACCCTGCTGGAGCTGGCAAGGCTGACCCTGCTCCATGTATCAGGGGCCAGCTGCTCAGGCTTCTCCCTGTCATGCTCCTCCCCTCCTCCCCCCAGCGCTCCAAGGCACCGAGGGCTCTGCCAGGCTTCGAAGCAGGCCGCAGAAGGGCACGGCAGGAGGAGGCTGCCATGCCATGGGCTCCCCCGCCGGGCTGCAAAGGGAGACGTGGGGGCAGCGGCCTCTCACACCCTGTCCCCTTTCTGCACTTGATTTTCATACCCACACCATGGCCTGGGGTAACACTCCAGATCCGAATTCATCCCTCCTCACAAGGCCTCCCCGGGAAAGAAAGTGAGAGGAGAGAGAGAGCATAAGATGAAGTGGAGGGAGAAAGAGGGAGGAGACAGGGCCAAGGGACAAGGAGAGGGCAGAGGGAGAAAGGAAAATGATTTCGCATCTGTGGAAAGAAAGATCCTTCCTGGCCTGGGTTTTGGCACGAAGCTCCCCTCCCCTGGGTGTTTGACAGAAATGAGGTCACAGGGAGAGGAGAAGAAAGGAAAATGTCCTCCGCCGAAGTGTCCCAGGTTTGTGTCCCTTGGTGGCTCTAAATGGCATGAGCATTTGCTGGAGGAGGTGCTCTGGAGAGGGTGACGCTGCAGGCCCGGAGAGGCCAGGCCGCAGCGCCCGGGGCTCCAGGCCCCGAGGCCTGGACGCTGGAGCACAGGCGGCGTGTGCTATTCTTGCCACACGTCAGAACTGTGTTCCCTTTGAAGTGGTTGGCTGCACAGCTGTTTGAAAATCCCCTGGTACTTGGAGACAAACGACCCAGTCAGGCTGTGCGAGCAGGCCCGTCCTGGCGCCGGGCGAGAGGTGTGACTGCTGCGGCCGTGGCCCCATCCTCAGCCCATCCATCACACGGTGGAACTCCTGAGGGGCCCCTGACTCTCTGACCATATTGTTTACGTTAGAATGTGATTGGGAAACTTCTGGAAGAAAGAGGGGTGCAGAAAACACCCTTGGCAATTGGGCCAGATGAGCCACCTCACCAGTGTGGAGGCAGAACCACCTGAGGGTGGTGGGCTGAGCCACTCTGCCAGACTGTCCCTGAGGAGATGCTAGAACACAGGAGCCACCTCCAAGGGGAAGAGGAGGAGAGCCCCCTGCGGGCCTGTCACAGTGTGGTTTCCCGTGGGCTAACACCCCCCCGCACACTCAGAAATCATGTGAATTCAGCCACAGGCACCTGCTGACAGGAAAATATTTTTCATTTTTACCTCAGACTCTCACAGCCAAGATGGCTTTGCGCAGCACAGGGAGGGAGGGTGACGCTGTGCACTGGCCAGGACAGCTGGGGAGTGTCAGGAAGGCCCGAACAGAGGAACAGGGGGAGGAGGCCCGGCGAGGTGGGGGCACCCAGCTGCTGCAGCTGCCAGGCTGGGCTAACAGAGGCGGCTGCACCTGTCTCGTCTTGAGAGAAAGACTGCGAGTTACGGCTGTTTAGCTCTAACACGCCCCATTAAATATTCCTGGAATCCAAATGCAAAAAGAAAAAATAAACCACTTTGAAGTCCCAGGCAAGGGGTGATCTGGTGGGGTGGGGTCCAGGTGCAGCTGGACCGTCTGGGCCAGGAGGGTTCCTCCCAGGGCCACATCGGGCTGGGGACAGACGAGGGTGCCACAGCTGGTAGGGCACGACGCCGTCCCTCCCCAGCCCTTTAATGGGGTGTGTCTGGCATCAGCTGGATCTGCAGGAAGTAGGAGAGAAGGGTCGTGTCTCGGGGTGCAGCTGCCACCTATGTTGGAGGGGAAGGGAGAGCCTTCGGCCCTGGGGGGACCAGGCAGGGCGCCTTCCTCAGAGCTCTGGCCATCCTGGGTCTCTAATGAAGCAAACGCAGACATGGTTCTCACAAGGCGCTCACCGCCCTAAATGCTGTAAACGCATTAACTCGCTCAGTCCTCACACAGCAAGGAAGCAGAGGGCTAGGATCTGAACCCAGTCTGACCCCTGTGTCCCTGCTCTTGACCTGGAAGCCCCACTGTCTCTTTAGTGGCATTTTAAAACTGATAATTCTGCTCAAGAGGGCTTGACACACCACACCCTGCCCACACTGGCTCTCACGCCCTGGAAGGTTCCCCAAAGTCTGGGACTGGCTTTCTCCTAGGGTCAGAGCCCTGCTGACCACCTGGACACCCTTCCCGGCCCGAGGCCTGAGGAATCCCCCCGGAGCCTGGTTCCTGTGCTGGCCCTCGCCTCCAGAAACAGAAGAGCTTTACGAAGCTCCATTGCCCTTAAAAAGTGAATGCGGGAAAGGTGTCTGGGGCACCCCATGGGCTCGTCCCAGGACTTATTGCAGTTCACGAACAACCGAGGTCTTCATTTCCCTAAGAGGACTGTGAGGTGCCCGCAGCCCCGAAGGGTGAGGAGGAGCTGGAGGGTGAGGTGATGGCTCCTCTTAGCCATCTGGAAGCCAGACACCACCCCTACACGTCCTTGAGGCTGCCTCCTGCCCCTGCGGCCAGAGCTCGTCCTCCCTCACGGGAACCCTGGGAAAAGGCCTCCTCAACACGAATGCACCCGCACTGTTTGCTGGCAACGTCCGTATTTCTGAACTCTCTGGAATACAGCCTCCCTTCTCCAAGTGACTCATCCAGGCTCCCTCCTCACTATTACCAAGAATATCTTTCCAGAACACAATCAGATTAAGTCTGTCCCCTGATTAAAACTATTTTAAATCTGATGGGGCCAGCCGCCCACAGGATACAGCCCCAATGTCTTACGAGGACATGTGAGGCCCTCCCCAGTCCGGCCCAGGCTGCTGGCCTCTGCCTACTTGGTCTAGTCAAAGCAGGGGCCATCATTGTCTGCAGGCATCGGTTATGCTGCTTTCCCTGCTCAGTGACTCCTCAGCCTGGTATACAGCTCCTACTCATCCCTCAAAGCCCCATTCAAACATGTCCTTCCAGGGCTACACTCAACCACCTCTCTCTAGGGACAAAAAAAAAGCAGCATAACTTTCTGCACATACATCTGTCATATCCCCTGGTGTCATGTGCTCCCCACTAGGTGTCATGTCTCCGCCCTGCTGCTTAAGAAAAGGTGGCTTCATCTTTGTATTTCCAGCACACGGTACCAACACTGCTGTTACAGTGCAGGTATTTGGGAGAGAGAAACACACTGAGCCAATTAATATCCCTTAACCCAACAATATGAAAGCATTTCTTTAGTTAGCTCTAGCAGAGAAAACATTCAGAGGATCGACTACTGCCCATGAGAGTTTTGGTGTGACAGAGAGGAGACCTGCACTCTGCAAGGGTCTTGCCCAAGGAGGCCAGAGAGGCAGGTACAGGGTCTGAGGCCCCTGAGGGGCTGGAGGCAGCTGGCGACCTTAAGGGCTTTGCAGATGAGTGAAAAGCAAGCTTTCTGGGCTCGTGGCTTCCCCAGACCAGCCTTGCCCAAAGGAACTTATTCTGCCTCCTGACTCATCTACCCTAGACTGCCGTTCCCACTGAGGCTTAATCCTGGCCACTGACGCCCCCCTGCGGACTGCTCAGAAAGCAGCCCTCAGTGCTGGACCCCCTCAGCCCATCACAGGTGACTCCAGGTCATCACCATCCGCATCTTCCTCCGTGGGCAGCAGCTCCCCTCCCTCTGCTCTGGAGGTCATTGCAGCTGCCTAGCTGGAACGCCGTGGTGCCATCGGAAATACTGGCTTTGGAACCAAATCAATCTGAGCTTCAATTCTGACTCAGCCAAGTCTCAGTTTCCTTATTTGCAAAGAGGTGGTCACAAACCATCCCTGCAGGCAGGGGTGAGAAGTAGAGATAATGCACGGAGAATCTCCACTGGCAAACAGCAGAGCTCAACACACGGCAGCTCTGGGGCCCAATGGCAGCTCTGGGGCCCAATGGCCACCTCACTCTTCCCTTCATATTAGCGGCAGTTAATTAGGATGTTAAGCTCATGGGCTCTTAAGCAGCAGCTTCTAAGGGATACATGAGGTCACCTGTGAGCCACTGCAACCATGGCATGAACAGGCAGAATGGTCAGCAGCCCTGAACAGAGCAGGGTACAAGACCATTTTCTAGAAAAAATAAAGTTATACATGCAAATGAATATGCCTAGAAAACATCTAGAAGGCTACATCTCAAAATATTAATAGTCATGGGCCTATGAGAGTTTTATCCTTTTTGTTATGTATTTATCTACTTTTTCCCCCTCAATGAGCATGCTCTGAGTAAGAATAAGAAAAAAAGTTAAACCACATGTGGCGGAAACCTGCATGCAATATGGGCCTTAAATTCAAAGCACAATCTGGGATTTGCGTGTCAGAGAATCGTGGTTTACAACTGCAGATGGCCACGGGCTCCATGTGGAAGGAATTAGGGTAGTTGAGCATGTCCCCACCCTAGGAAAGTCCCCAGTGGAGAGAAGGCCAGTGCTACTCCCACAGGACAGGCTTCCCCATGGCTACCGCATAATCATGGGGTTTGGTAAGTTTGACAGCGTTATCACTTAAAATAAATTATCCATTAGCTATATAGTATTTGGGATTTCTATTTTTGAAATGAAATTACATTTTTAAAACATTTGGTGAGCTTTATGTTTAAAAGAACACTCTAGGAAACATTTTGTAAAGCAAAGCCATTTCTGCGGTTCAAACTCTCACTTCCTTGAATCTTTCTATTTTATAAATTTGCATTTTAGTTGGTTTTCTTGCAGCAAGAAAGGCCTCCACATACTAATGAAAACTGAGTCTATCAGGAGAAATGCTGCCACGTTTATTTCAGGATAAACCTCTGACGCCGTGCCTCCTCCTTTGGCGTCGACATGCTGGAATGCGCCACAGTGAGGGAGGCGATGGCATTTCTGCATCTATGAAAAGCATATGAAGCCATTTTATGGGCTAGTTTCTCATGAGGTCTGCTTAGAGTCAGGGCAATAGACTACATGAACTCCTGACAGCCTTTGCGGTTCTGCAAGTCTATCAGATTTTCCGTAAAGATTTTTTTTTTTATTTTTGTATTTCCTCATCCCTCCTTGAAGAAGAGATCAGAGAAACATTGGGCCTGAATCATTTTAACACAAAAATCAGCCATGTGGAGGTGTCCATGATTCAAAATAAGAGTCATAAATAGTAATAAAATTAATCTCTTCAAGAGGCAAAGTCATCCTCAATCTAGGACTATCAAAAATCTATTTACAAATGGAAATTTTGCAGTGTAAAGTAGTTTTAGGGTTGGTTAGTTCAATTGTGCGATTACATCATCAATAACTTGGATTCTCTCAGGTTCTCTACTCTGCTATCTCTGACATTTTGTTCTTCTCCTCATGGTCACAGGATGGCTGCCAAAATTTAGGAAGCATCCAGTCCTCAGGCAGAAACATCCATGAGCCTATTCCTAAATCAAACACTGATGAGAAGAATGGACTTAGCACGATTGGCTTAAATGAATTGTCAGTCCCTCCTGGGGCTGAGAAAGAGGGCCTCCTCATTCATAAGGATGGTCCTGACACTGGGACAAAATCAGGATTTGTAAGAAGGAAGAAGGAAAGACTAGATGGTCAGTAGGCTACTACCAAGAGCTGTCACTAAAATGGACCCGAGATTTATAATTTACAACACTAGAGACTAGAAGACAACAGAGAAATTAACTTACAATTCTAGATGAAAAATATTTCAAACCTGAAAATCTATACCCAGCCAAACTATTAACCAAATAGGTGATAAAAATAAAGAGATAAAAATAAAAATAAACTATACAGTTTCAAGTAGGAAGGAATCAGAAAGTTTATCTTCCATGAATCTTTCTAAAAATTAATAAAGCATTTGAAGATGTATTCCATCACAGCAAATAGGAATCCAAGAAAGAGGAATATTTGTGATCCAGGAAAAGTGAAACTACCCCAGGAGTACAATAAAAATAAATCTTAGCTTGAAACTCTGCAACAGGCCTGGAAAACAGTAGGTCCAAATTAAAATGAGGTGTATCAAAGGCCACCACCATGCATGTCTTCAACATGCAAGTGGATTCCAATATGCAATTGCATGATTAGGAACCTAAGAATTCTTAATCAGATAAAAGCATATGCTTCTTCTGTCAACAGCAACAACAAATAAAACAGCTAGAAATCCCAGGGAAAACAAATAGCCATACAACATTATGGTACAAATAGAAGGCAGAATAAAAAGTGGCATGACATTGAGCAAACGATTGTAATTGTAGAAAGAATCCATTTGGCCATGAGGTTTACAAAGTTTTCTTTCCAGTGGTCCAGTGTAGTGGAATAGGAATACATTTCCTTTGCAATGGATCTAGTCATACCTTTTTTTTTTTTTTTTTGAGGAAGTTTAGCCCTGAGCTAACTACTGCCAATCCTCCTCTTTTTGCTGAGGAAGACTGGCCCTGAGCTAACATCCATACCCATCTTCCTCTACTTTCTACGTGGGACACCTGCCACAGCATGGCTTTTGCCAAGTGGTGCCATGTCCACACCCGGGATCTGAACTGGTGAACCCTGGGCTGCTAAGAGCAGACCACGCGCACTTAACCGCTGCACTACCGGGCCTGCCCCTAGTGATACTTTTTTGAGGTTCATCAGTAGATGATATTTATATAACTGTAATTTTAAAATGCTGGGTTTTGGTTTACAGTTTTTATTATCAGTCTATAGATAAAGTGGGAAAGATTAATTACAGTCACAGAACCAAATGTCAACGTTACAAGTCTTGAAGACGTGTAAAAGTAATGTTGTAGTTGACGGAGATTGAGAAGGTTGAAGAAAAAAAGTAAAGAAAAATAAGGGTGTGCTAATTTCCATGTATTTGAGGAAGGGAGTTAATAAATATGGTCTGAATTTCATGGATTTAGAAATAAAGACTTAACAATGCCCAAACTAGCAGAAATGAACACTCCAATGCCCAAACTGTGGCCTCCAAATACCATTTTCTACTAAAAGGAAGCAGAACTCCTTGGAGAACTGGTTAATCCAGTCCTGGGCAGCAAATGCGTCACATGAGTCTGGAACATCTCCTCACACTAGAAAAGGAGGAAGGTACCAAAGACCCTTGGAATCAGGTCAAGAGGATTGAGGAGCAAATTTGAAGAGGCTTTCATTGGTCAAAGACAGGACAATTTGAACATCAATAAGAATTGAAATGCAATGGCTTGAAACACACCAAAAATGGGCTGA
This sequence comes from Equus caballus, assembly GCF_041296265.1. Lineage (NCBI taxonomy): Eukaryota > Metazoa > Chordata > Mammalia > Perissodactyla > Equidae > Equus > Equus caballus. The sequence goes on along the minus strand of NC_091712.1, from coordinate 17,619,799 downwards.
TCATGGGGCCAGCCCAGTGGTGCAGTGGTTAAGTTCACACGTTCCACTTTGCGGCCTGGAGTTCGCCAGTTCGGATCCCGGGTGCCGACATGGCACCTCTTGGCAAGCCACGCTGTGGCAGGCGTCCCACATATAAAGTAGAGGAAGATGGGCATGGATGTTAGCTCAGGGCCAGTCTCCCTCAGCAAAAAGAGGAGGATTGGCAGCAGATGTTAACTCAGGGCTAATCTTCCTGAAAAAAAAGAAGGCAAATTTTATCTTAGCTATATTTTACCAGAATAATGAAAAGAATGAAATTCTGATACATGATGCAACATGGATGAACCTTGAAAACATTAAGCTAGGTGGATTAATCCAGATACAAAAAGACAAATACTGTATGATTCCACTTAGATGAGGTACTGAGAGCAGGCAAATTCAGAGACAGAGAGTGGAATGGTGGTTACCAGAGCCTGGGGAGATGGGGTAACGGGGAGTTATTGTTCACTGGATTTCTGTTTGGGATCACGAAAAGGTTCTAGAAAAGGATAGTGGAGATAGTCGCACAATATTGTGAATGTAATTAATGTCACTGAACTGTACACTTAAAATGGTTAAAATGGTAAATTTTGCATTACGTGTATTTTACCACCATAAAAAAGTAGTACATGCACAAGTTAAAAGCATCACACAATACAAAATAGTAGAAAACTAGAAGAGAACACCTCCCTTCCTCGTAGTAAATGCTTTAAGTGTTTCTAGTGGTTATCTCTGCAGTTCTAAATCGCCTCTGGGTATCTCTGTGCCTGGATCCTCCCAGTGTAGACAGAGTCGGGTCAAGGATGGATGAGGGACTGAGAGTATTTTCACTAATTCTGCCTCTATCTCCTGATTTTTTATATTTACATTATACTTCTGGATTTTCTAGTGGTTAATTTTTAGCTCTAAATAACACACTTAAGCGTCTTCTAAAGCTTTTTTAATACAGATATTTTCTTTTCTTTTTTATCTGCCCAAAGCCCCGGTACATAGCTGTGTATCCTAGTTGTTAGTCCTTTCAGTTCTTCCATGTAGGATGCCACCACAGCGTGGCTTGATGAGCAATGTGTAGGTCTGCGCCCAGGATCCAAACTGGTGAACCCTGGGCTGCCGAAGTGGAGTGTGCTAACTTAATCACTCTGCCACTGGGCTGGCCCCAGGATATTTTCAAATATATACAAAAGTAGCAAGAAGAATATAATAAGGCCCTGTATACCTAGCACCTAGCTTCTCTTATGAACCCAGAGTCAATCTTGCTTCTTCCATAATCCCACTCATTTCCCTCTACACACTATTTTGAAACAAATCTTAGACATTGTATCATTTTATCTGTATTTTAGTACGTATTTCTTAAAAATAAGGATTCAAAAAAAACAAAACATAACCGCAATACCATTACTACACTTAAAAAATGAACAATAATTCCTTGATAATCAGTTAATGTTGACATTTTAGTCTAATTTTTTTCAGTTTATTCAAATCAGGATCCAAATGAGTCCTTATATTGCAATTGGTTGACATGTCTCTGAATCTATAGGTTTCTCACTCCTCTTTGTCTTCCCTTTGCAATGTAATTTGTTGAAGAAACTGGGTGGTTTGACTTGTACAGTTTCCGCCGTCTGGCTTTTGATGATTGTCTCTCCGTTGTGTCATTTCGCATGTTTTTCCATCTCTTGCGTTCCCTGTAGATTGGTAATTAGACCTAGGGACTTGCTCTGATTGAGATTTGATTTTCTGGCAAGGACATTTCATACACAGTTTTGTTAATTTTCACCAGGCAGTACATCAGGTCTACTTTTATGCTTTTAAGATAATTCCAGCAGCCATTGATGACCGTCGCCCAGATCCTTTAACTCATTAGGAGTCGTGATGGTCTCATAGTTCTTTCCTTCTTCACTTGATAGTTGGAATGCTTCTATAAAAAGAAATTTCCCCTTGACTATTTGATTATCCTAAGATACATAAAAAGCAGAAAGAATTTGACTCTTTTAATTACTTTAAAATTTATTTAATACCAGTTTTGAAGATGAATTGATTTTCTAGCATCCTCAAATGGTTACTATTGAATTTCTTTTTCTTTTAGGATCATGATGAACCAGCGAACCCCGGGCCACTGAAGCAGAATGTGCACACTTACCCTCTGCGCCACCGGGCCAGCCCCTAAAATTTACCATTTTAATAGTTTTTTTTTAACTTACTTGTGAACTTCTTTTTTTTAAAGATTGGCACCTAACAACTGTTGCCAATCTTCTTTTTTCCTTCCCTTCTTCTTCTCCCCAAAGCCCCCCAGTACATAGTTGTACATTCTAGTTGTGCCTCTGGTTGTGCTATGTGGGATGCCACCTCAGCATGGCCTGATGAGCGGTGCCATGTCTGTGCCCAGGATCCAACTGGCGAAACCCTGGGCCACCAACGCAGAGCATGTGAACTTAACCACTTGGCCACGGGCCGGCCCCCCATTTTAATAGTTTTTAGGCGTACAGTTCAGCGGCATTAAGCACATTCACATTGTGGTGCAACCGTCACCACCATCAATCTACTTCATCTTCTCAAACAGAAATTCTGTACCCATTACAAGAACTTCCCATTCCTCTGGCTCCTGGCATCTGGAAACCACATTTCATTTTCTCTCTGAGTCCGTCTACTCTAGGTACCTCATATCAGTAGACTCATACAATATTTGTCTTTTTCTGTCTGTCTTATTTCATTTAGCATAATGTCCTCAAGGTTCGTTCATCTTGTAATCTGTCAAAATTTCATTTCTTTTTAAGGCTGAATACGATTCCATTGTATGTATATACCACATGTTTTTTCTACCCATTCATCTGTTGATGGACAGTTTGGTTGTTTCCACCTTTTGATTATTGTGAAGAATGTTGTTATTAACATTATCGTGCAAGCATCTGTTCAAGTCCCTGCTTTCAGTTTTTTGGGTATGTATCTTGGAGTGAAATTGCTGGATCCTATGGTAATTCTATGTGTAACTTTTTGAGGAACTTCCAAACTGTCTTCCACAGCATTTTATATTTTCACCAGCAATGCACAAAGGCTGAAATTTCTCCACATCCTCGCCAACACTTGCTATTTTCTTTTTTTTTGATACTAGCCATCCTAATGGGTGTGAAGGGTCTCTTTGTGATTTTGATTTGCACTTCCCTAATGATCAGGGGTGTTGCAGATCTTTTCATGTGCTTATTGGTCATTTGTATATCTTCTTTGCATATCCTCTTTGGAGAAATGTTTGTTCAAGTCCATTTTTGAATCGGGTTGTCTATTTTTTGTTGTTGATTTGTAGGAGTTCTTTATATATTCTAGATATTAATCCCTTATCAAATATATAACTTGCAAATATTTTATCCTTCTCCATGGTTTGCCTTTTCACTCTGTTGATCATGTCCTTTGATCTACAATAGTTTTAACTTTTAGGAAGTCCAGTTCATTTACTTTTTCTTTTGTTGACTGTGCTTTTGGTATCATATTCAAGAAATTATTGCCAAATCCAATGTCATGAAGCTTCTTCTCTGTTTTCTTCTAAGAATTTTACAGTTTTAGCTCTTGGGTCTTTGATCTATTTTGAGTTAATTTTTGCATTTGATGTAAGATAAGAGTGCATATATTATTTTTAAAGTTTAAAAATAAACATTTATGAAAATAAGATGTAAAATTACTTTTAATGTTGTAAATAATTCAACAGGATGATGATGATCTTTTAAAAATTACCCCTGAATTGTTACTTTTTTTAATTCTCAGAAACTCATATCTTTGAAAATCACATTGTTCTACCTTTTCCTCCTTAAGTTTTGCAATGGCCTTTGGTTGAATTGTATTGGAAAATAACTACTGACTTCAAGGTCAACAATGACTCTTCCCCACAGTGCTCTGGAAAACCTCATGCCTTGACAGAAAGAAGCAGGTAGTTTCCAGCCTGTTTTCTTCCAGGAAAGTGCTGCTCCTCATTTGGTTCGTGAGGAGGGACAAGAATAAATTCTCTAAGTCTAGTGAATTGCGCACAGTAGGTGATTAGTAAAGTCTGTTCAATGTTTGTCAAACCAACAATGTTGGTTTGTTGACTATGAAATTCCTGGAACTGAGCACAAATCCCAACAACCATGGTGCTAGCTGGTGAGCAGCCAATCCGTGTGCCAGAATGCACACAAAGAAGACAGACATGAGACCAGCATCTGCTGGGCCTTCTCTGGCAGATCTCCCAGCTCAGGGAATGAGTGACTCTGTAAGTCTGTCCAAAGTTACAATTCTCTCCTCCCCCTTGAAGTCTCTGAGCCTGGGATTTAGGGTGATCTGACACTAAGAAGATAGCAGCTGCCCTCATGTTAGCACCATACATACAAGGCCTTTTCTGAGAAACTATCACCTATCCACAGACCTGCCCTGTGAAATGCAACAACAGCTCCCTTTTGGTGAGCATTTAATTGATTCTGTGTTACTATGTCATCTGATTCTAAGAATAAGCTGGGAAGGCAGACGCTTTTAGTCCCATTTTACAGACGAGCATACTGAGGATTAATCAGCGTATTTAAGGTTGCATAGGTAGAATTCAAACTCAAGTTGGTCTGAAGACTCTTTTCTGACCCATCCCAGTATATAGACAGTTCCTGATTTCTAGCTTTCGTTTCACTGCTCTCATCTTCCAACACTGTCAGATTATCTCATAGAAGAGCAATTCCCAAAGGCTACTCCTTGGTTTATCCTATATTCACTCCTTGGTTTATCTTGCAGGGCCTCCTCCACTCAAGCAGCAACGAGGGAAGCAAGGCCATAAAAGTTCTTCAATCTATAAAACCCTCTCTGCTTCTGTTGCCCCCCTTCGCTCTCATCCTTCAGGCTGCTCTTGATAACGGGAGATGGTGAAGAACAGAAAGAAAATGAAAAAGATTCAAGAGACCCTGTTCCCAAGTGCTGCCAGCTGAAGTCCCTTAGTAATGCCTTCAAAAACTCAGAAGATGCAATAACTGCCTTGGAGAAGACTGATCAATGGGCTCATTATGGAAGCCTCTGCTTGCTTGCAGGGCAACTTACTAGAGGAAAGAGAGGGTGTCCATTCAACTCTCCCTGAAACAGCTTTTCAAAAGAAACATAGGAATCATCCCTAAAAGTTCTTAATTTCTGAGAAAGCAAATACAATTACAAAGGAACTATACATTTTGTTTGTGATAGCCCGAAAGAATGGTTTTCGGAGGTCAAATTTATAATATGACAGAGTTCTATTTTGTTGGCCACTTATTCTTTAGATTATATGCCAGCTCTTTGTACACCAATATGGCAAGTACTTTGAGGCCGAAAGGAAGGCAGCAATAAACAAAAGATGAGAGACTGAGGGTTTCAGCTTTTATTGCTGCCTGGCTAGGTGACTTTGGGCAAGCCACTTAAGATCACTGGACATTATTTTTAACTCATCCATTCAGTCTCTCATTCATTAAGACAGTCAAGTACTTATTGGGAACCCTCTGTTCTGAAATGTACTGTGAGATTTTAAGTTATGGAGGTGACACAAAGAGGCCAATGCTACTGAAAGAAGAATTTATTACCTACGTTTCCCAAGAGAAGGCACACACCATTCCAAGCAGGGCCACAGAGGAAGCATCAGAATGGTCAGGAGGCAGGAGACAGGAGCAAGGGAAAAGCCTGAGTCAGAGCTGTCATTGGAGCTCCTGCAGGAAAGGCAAGGCAAGGTAGGGTACAGAGGTTGGGATTGACTTGATTGAATAATTCCAGTGGGCTTGGGCAGTAGAGGTGGTCTCTAGTTGCCTGGTATCTGGCCCTGGGATGATTTATGGTAGAGGAAATATTGGTTTGATGTGTGAGAGTTAAATAAGGAAGTGGTTGGAGCTGTTGACTTGGGATTGTTTGGTTTGCACATGAAAGATGTGCTTCTGGCCAAGTCCCTTGCCAGCTCTAAGAATTGGCTAGTCCTGGGGAGGGCAGTCACTCTTGGGGTCTGTAAGACTCCCAAATGCTAGAGTATGAAGAATGCACAAAATTTAAAAATATAGTTAATAGGAATGACATCGGCAAGATGGCAGAATAAGAGTTTCCAGCACTTGTCTCTCACAGAAACATCAGTTTGAACAACTGTCCACACAGAAAAATACCTTCTTGAGAGCTAAGGAGTCCAGGCAAGACTTTGCAGTCCCTGAGTAGATAACGGAAATAAGAAAAGATGCATTGAAGAGGGTAGGAAGGACAGTTTCACATTACCCATGTGCTATGGTCTGAATGTTTGTATTCTCTCAAAATTTATATGTTGAAATCTGATGTCCACTGTGACGGTATTCGGAGGTGGGGACTTTGGGAGGCAGAGCCCTCATGAATGAGATTAGTACCTTTATAAAAGAGAGCCAAGAAACCTCCCTTCCCCCTTCCACCATGTGCAGACATGTGGAGGAGTCAGTATCCTGAAATGCAGGAGACAGCCTTCACCAGAACCCAACCATGCTGGCACCCTGATCTTGGAGTTGTAGCCTTCAGAACAGTGAGAAATAAATTTCTGTGTTTATAATTTACTTGGTGCATAGTATTTTGTTATAGCAGCCTGAATAGACTAAGACACCTCACCACCCTTCCCCCAACCCCCTGTAGCACAACATGGAAAAAGATACCCACTGCATGGAGGAAGGAGAACGAAAATGAAGTAAGCACCCATCTTTGCCATGGACCACAGCATCAAGCCTATCCCAGTGAACCCTGGCATCAGGCTGGCCTGTGTGGCTCCAGGGTCCAGGCCTACCCTTTATGCCAGGCCTGCCCCTGTGGACCCAGGCTCCAGGTCAGCCCCCATGGACTCAGGCTCAAAGCCTACCACCGTGGGTTCAGGCTCCAGGCCAACTCCAGCACAAGGCCTACCTCCATGGACCCAGGCATGAGTCCTGCCCCAGTGGATCTTAGTGCTAGGCCGGCCCCCACAGACTCAGGACCAGGTCCATCCCTATGGACCCAGGCATCAGGCCCATCCCAGTGCCAGGTTATCCCCTGAGGACTTGGGCTCAAAGCCTCCACCTCACCAGCATCAGGCAGGCCCCTGTAGACCCAGGTTCCAGGACCATCCCTATGGACTCCAGCACCAGGCCAGACCCCATGGACTCAGGATCCAGGCCCACACCCATGGACCCACTCTATTGGTCCAAAGCAGTGTACTCAGTCTCCAGGTGCACCCCTGTGGACCCAGGCACCAGGCCCACCTACCCACTGACCCAGGCACAAGACCAGCCCCCCTGAGGACTCTAGCAGCAAGCTAGCCCTTGGACCCCATCAACTGGCCCGCCCAGAATCTCTACACAGGCTGATTGTTGAAGAACTTCCCCTGCCAAAGCCAGTCTGAAAAGACTGGAAGAGGTGGCTACTGCTTTAAATGCACAGACATCAACACAAGGCAATAAGGATCATGAACAATAGAGAAACATGAAATCACCAAAGGAACAACATAAAGCACTAGTAACTAATCCTGAAGTAACAAAAATCTATGACCTGCCTGACAAACCATTTAAAATGATCATCTTACAGAAGCTCAGTGAGCTACAAGAGAACACAGTTAACAACGAACAAAATCAGGAAAGCAATACATGAACAAAATGAGAAGTTCAACAAAGAGATAGGAACCACAAAAAAGACCCAATTTTTGGAGCTGAAGAACACAGTGATTGAACTGAAAAATTCAATAGAGAGCTTCAACAGCAGACTCAACCAAGCAGAAGAAAGAATCAGTGAGTTCAAAGACTTGTCACTGGAAATTACCCAGTCAGAATAACAAAAAGAAAAAAGAATGAAAGAGAGTGGAGAAAGCCTACAGGAATTATAGGACACCATCAGAGAACCAATATATGCATTACTAAAGTCCTAGAAGCAGCAGAGAAAAAGAAAGTGACAGAAAGCTTATTTAAAGAAATAACGACAGAAAGCTTCCCAAATCTGGAGAGAGAAATGAACATCTAGATCCATGAAGGCCAAAGAACTCCAAATAGAGTAAACTCAAAGATCTCATGACCAAAACACATTATAATCAAATTCTCGTAAGTCAAAGACAACAAAGAGAGAATTTTGAAAGAAGCAAGAGAAAAGCAACTTGTCACATACAAGGAAACCCCATAAGATTATCAGTGGATCTCTCATCAGAAACCTTGCAGGCCAGGAGAGAGTGGGAGGATGTATCAAAGCATTGAAAGAAAAAACTGGCAACCAAGATTACTACACCCAGCAAAGCTGTCCTTCAGAGCTGAAAAAGAGATAAAGACTTTCACAGACCAAAAAAAAAAAAAAAAAAAAAAAAAGCTGAAGAAGTTCATCACCAGTAGACCCGAATAGACCTGCATTACAATAAATGCTAGAGGGTGTTCTCTAAGTTGAAATGAAAGGACATTAACAACGTGAAAACATGTGAAAGTATAAACCTTACTGTAAAAGCAAGTAAGAATACAGACAAATTCAAATACTCTAGGAGTGGTTCTTAAATCACTTTTAATTCTATATAAAAGTTAAAATGCAAAGTATTTTTAAAAACCTGTAGCTACAATAATTTTTAATGTAAATACAATATTAAAAGATATAAATTGTGGTGTCAAACATAAAATGTGGGAGGAGGAGAAGTAAAAATGGAGTTGTTGTAAGCAGTCAAAATTAAGTTGTTATTAGCTTAAAACAGACTGCTATAACTATAAGATGTTTCATGTAACCTCATGGTAATCACAAAGAAAAAAACCTATAGTAAATATACAAAAGGTAAAGAAAAAGAAATCAAGGCATACCACTACAAAAACAAATCAAATCAAAAGGAAGACAGCAAGAGAGGAAGAATGGAACTACAAAGCAATAAAAAAAATGAACAAAATGGCAATAGTAAGTCCTTACCTATCAATAATTACTTTAAATGTAAATGGATTATATTCTTCAGTCAGAAGACACGGAGTAGCTGAATGGATTAAAAAACACAATTCTATTACAGTCATGTATCACTTAATGACATGGACACGCTCTAAGAAATGTGTCTTTAGGCAATGTTGTCATTGTGCAAACATCATAGGGTATACTTAAATAAACCTAGATGGTATACTTTACTACACACCTAGCCTATATGCTACTAAACTTATGGGACCACCATCATGTATGTGGTCCATTGTTGACTGAAATGTCATTATGTAGTGCATGGCTGTATATGCTGCTTACAAAAGACTCCCTTTAGCCTTAAGTACACACATAGGCTGAAAGTAAGGGATAGAAGAAGATGTTGTGTGCAAATGGTAACCAGAACAGGGCAGGAGTGGCTAGACTTATACTAAGATAAAATAGACTTCAAGTCAAAAACCGTCACAAGAGATAAAGAAGCTCATTATATAATGATAAAGGTGTTAATTCATTAAAAGGATATAACCATTGTAAATATACATGTATTTGACATTGGACTACCTGAAAAAACAAATCAAATATTAAAAGAACTTAAGGGACAAACAGATAGCAATATAATAATAGAAAGGGACTGAATTCAATACCTTACTTCAACAATGGATAGATTACCAAGACATAAAATCAATAATGAAACATTGGACTTGAACTATACTTTAGACCAAAAGGATCTAAAAGATGTAAACAGAACATTCCATTCAACAGCAGTAGAATTCACATTCTTTTCAAGTGCACACACAACATTCTCCAGGGCAGATCATACATTAGGCCACAAAAAATGTCTTAACAAATTTAAGAAAGTTGAAATCATACCAAGTATCTTTTTCAACCACAATGGTATGACACCAGAAATCAATAACAAGAGGAAATTGGAAAATTTCCAAATATGTGGAAATCAACAGCAGGCTCCTGAATAATCAATGGGTCAAAGAAGAAATCAAAAGGGAAATCAAAACTATCTTGAAAGAAACAAAAATGGAACACAACATACAGAAATTTATGAGTTGCAGTAAAAGCACCTCTAACATGGAAGTTTATAGAGACAAATGCTCACATTAAGAAAATAGAAAGATCTCAAATAAACAACCTAACTTTATACCTCAAGGAACTAGAAAAAGAAAAACTAACTTAGCCCAAAGTTAGCAGAGAGAAGGAAACAATAAAGACCAGAGCAGAAATAAATGAAATAGAGACTAGAAAAAGAATAGAAAAGATTAATGAAACTAAGAGTGGTTTTGGGGAAAAGATAAAAAAACTGACAAATCTTTAGCCAGACTAAGAAAAAAGAAAGAAGACTCAAATAAAATTATAAATTAATGAGGAAATATTACAATTGATAGCACAGAAATATTATGGATCATAAGAGACTACTACAAACAATTTTGTGTCGACAAATTGGATAATCTAGAGAAATGGATAAATTTCTAGATCTTACAACCTATCAAGACTTTTTCATGAAGAAATAGGAAATCTGAACAAACCAATTATGAGTAAGGAGATTGAATCAGTAATCAAAAACCTCTCAATAAAAAAAGTTCAGGACCTGATGGCTTTATTGACCAATTTTACTAAACATTTAAGGAACAATTAATGCCAATCCTTCTCAAATTCTTCAAAAAAATGGAGGAGGAGGGAACACTCCCAAACTAATTTTGTGAGGCCAGTATTACACTCATATCAAAGGCAGACAAGGACACTATCAGAAAAGAAAATTACAGACAATATCCCTGATGAACCTAGATGCAAAAATCCTCAAAAAAGACTAACAGGGGCCAGCCCAGTAGCGCAGTGGTTAAGTTTGCACATTCCACTTCGCGGTGGCCCCGGGTTCGCCAGTTCAGATCCCAGGTGTGGACATGGCACCGCTTGGCACGCCACGCTGTGGTAGGCATCCCACATATAAAGTAGAGGAAGATGGGCACGGTTGTTAGCTCAGGGCCAGGCTTCCTCAGCAAAAAAGAGGAAGACTGGCAATAGTTAGCTCAGGGCTAATCTTCCCCGCCCCCTAAAAAATACTAACAAACCAAATTCAATAGCACATTAAAAGGACCATACAGCATGAGCAAGTGGGATTTATCCATGGAATGTACAAATGTTTCAACATACACAAATCAACAAATGCGATACACCATATTAATAGAATGAAGGATAAAAATCATATGATAATCTCAATAGATGCATAAAAAGCATTTGACAAAATTCAACATCCTTTCATGATAAAAAGACGAAAACTCTCAACAAATTAGGTATAGAAAGAATGTACCTCCACATAATAAAGGTCATATATGACAACCCACAGCTAACATCATATTCAATGGTGAAAAGTTGAAAGCTTTTCCTCTAAGATCAGGAACAAGACTAGGATGCCCACCCTCACCACTCCTATTCAACACAGTACTGGAAGTTCTACCCAGAGAAATCAAGCAATAAAAAGAAATAAAAGTCATCCAAAGTGGAAAGGAAGAAGTAAAATTGTCTGTGTTTGCAGATAACATGATCTTGTATATAGAAAACCCTAAGGATTCCACCAAAAAACTGTTAAAACTAATAACCAAATTCAGTAAATTTGCAGGTTGCAAAATCAATGAAGAAAAAAATCAGTTGTGTTTCTATACATCTATGAACTATTCAAAAAAGAAATTAAGAAAATCTCATTTACAATAGCGTCAAAAAAATTAAAACACTTAGGAATAAATATAACCAAGGAAATGAAAGATCTGTACAATGAAAACTATGAAACATTGATGAATTAAAGAAGATACAAATAAATGGAAAGATATCCCATGTCCATGGATTGGAAGAATTAATTAAAATGCTAAAATGTTCACACTACTCAGAGTGATCTACCAATTCAATGTAATCCCTATCAAAATTCCAATTGCATTTTTCACAGAAATAGAAATATCAATCCTAAAATTCATATGGAACCACAAAAGATCCCAAATAGTCAAAGCAATCTTGAGCACCAAAAACAAAGCTCGAGGCAACATACTTCCTGATTTCAAAATATACTACAAAGCTATAATAACTCAAACAGTATGGTACTAGCATAAAAACAGACATTTAGACCAATGGAACAGAATAGCCCAGAAATAAATCTACGTATTTATGGTCAATTGATCTTCAACAAAGGTGCCATGCCAAGGACACACAATGAGGATAGGATAGTCTCTTCAACAAATGGTGTTTGAACACTGGATACCAACAGGCAGAGAATGAAATTGGGCTCTTGTTTCACGTTCTATACAAAAATCAACTCAAACAGATTAAAGACTTAAACATAAGACCTGAAACTGTAAAACTACCAGGAGAAAATACAGGGAAAAAGCTTACTGGCCTTGGTCTGGACAATGATATTTTGGATACGACCAAAAAGTACCGGCAAGAAAAGCAAAAATAAACAAATGAGATTACATCAAACGAGAAAGTTTCTGCACAAGAAGGAAACGATCAACAGAGTGGAGAGACAACCTACGGAATAAGAGGAAATATTTGTAAGCCATACATCTGATAAGGGGTTAATATCCAAAATACATAAGGAACTCAAACAACTCAATAGCAAGAAAAAAAAATGACCTGGTTGAAAAGTGGGCAAAGGACCTGAATAGATGTTTCTCAAAAGACAATATACAAATAGCCAAAAGGCACATGAAAAAATGCTCGACATCACTAATCATTAGGGAAATGCAAATCAAAACCAAAAAAAAGATGTCACCTTACATCTGTTAGTATTGCTATTATCAAAAGACAAACGATAAGTGTTGGAGAGGATGTGGAGAGAAGGAAGCCTTTGTATACTGTTGATGGGAATGTAAACTGCTACAGCCATTGATGAAAATAGCGTGGAGGTTCCTCAGAGAATTTAAAATAGAACTACCATATGATCCAGCAATCCCACTTCTGGGTATATGTCCAAAGAAATAAAATCACTATCTTGAAAAGATATCTGCGCCCCTATGTTCATTCCAGCATTCACAATAGCCAAGATATGGAAACAATGCAAGTGTTCATTGATGGATGAATGGATGAAAAAGATGTGAGGTTTATATACTATCTATAGTATATATATACACACACAATGGCATATATATATACACTATATATGTACACACACAATTGAATATACGTGTATACACACAATGGAATATATATACTATATCTATCTATCTATCTACCTATATTTGATGGAATAATTATTCAGCCACAAAAAAGAAGGAAATCCTGTCATGTGATAACATAGATGAACCTGGAGAACACTATGCTAAGTGAAATAAACCAGGCACAGAAAGACAAATACTGCATGATCTCACTTATATGTGGAATCTAAAAAAGTCAAACCTGTCAAATCAGGAAGTAGGATGTTGGTTGCCGTGGGCTGGCGGGTGGGTGGTAGGGAAATGGGGAGATACTGGTCAAAGGGTACGAAGTTTCAGTTATGCAAGATGAATGTGTTCTGGAGACGACCAGCATCACCAACGTCAGCATGGTGACTATGGTTGATCATACCGTATTGTATACTTGAAATTTGCTAAGAGGGAATCTTAAATGTTCTTATCACACACACAAAAGCGGTAACTATATGAAGGGTGGATGTGTTAATTAGCTTGCTTGTGGTAATCGTTTCCCAGCATATATCAAAATACCACATTGTACACCTTAAATTCATACATTTTTTTGTCAATCAAATCTCAATAAAGCTGGGGAGAAAAAAATAAAATATAGTTAATATAATTGGCCCAGTGACGAATGAATGCCAAATAGAGAAAGGCAGAATGTAAGAAAACACAATAAGAACCCTTTTCTATATCTTACTCTTTGTGCTAGGTCCTGAAATGTAGTGGTGAGCAAAACCATCACGGTTATCTTCATGGAACATTCCATCTAATTGTAAAATACAGAGGTCAGATTAGGTGATCTCTAAATTCCGTAACTCATTGCCTCAATATTTACATGGTGGGTGCATCAGGCCCATGAGTTATTTGCAAAGTTATTGCTAAGTCCTTGGTCGGGATGCACCCCTTAATTATAACACTGTTTCAGCAGGGAGAAACGCGTTCTTTAAGCAACGAGCTTTGTACTGGTCTCCAGGACTGCCCTGTGGAAACAGTGCTGGTGGTGTCCCTCAGCCACACACGTGTGCTCTTCCCAGACTCAGAGCTGCAGAGGAGGGGGCAGGTCTGTGCCCCGTAACCCATTCGTGAGGGCAGGCGGAAGGGAGAGCTCCGGGCCCGGCACAGTGCCTCTCGGCGGCTGATTTTACTGGTCATACTCCAGAGACCAGAGGGTGGCCCTGCCCCACCGCATGCCAGAGGCCCAGAATCTCCCTGGCGATGACTCCAGGGATGCTGAAAACTGGCGTTGAAACCGGCAGGAGATGGCAGGAGTAAAAAGATTCCATGCCTCAGTCAGGAAGACGGGAGAGCCACAGTGCAGCTTCTTTCTTTCTATCCGTTTCACCTCCTCGATGTGTCGCAAATCTATCCTTTTTCTTTCTTTCATTCACAGTCATTTCAACCCAAAGCCACCATCAGCTCTTTCCTGGACTGCTCCAGGGGTCCCCTCCCCGGGCTCCCTGTCCCCATGCCCCCTCCTACAGTCCCTTTCCAGCTGATTTCTTCTTTGATCATGAGTTATTTAGAAGTGTCTTAACATTTCCATGTACATGGAAAGTCTGGGCATTTTCTCCTGTCAGTTTTTCTCATTTCAGGGCACGGTACGGAGAGACCGCGGCCCGGACGTCACTGAAGCGCCAGTATTTCTCAGGGTGTGTTGGCAGGCTCTTATGTGATCACGTTTTGAAAATACTTCATGCATGCTTGAAGAAGAAAATTTGTTTTTTAATTGTTAGGTAAAGTGTTCTCTCTCTATATCTACTAACGCTGTTGTTGAAATCTATTGTTATCTATTTTTTTTTTTTTTTTGACACTTTGATCTGCCAGTTTGTGAGGGAAATACTTTAAATTCTCCCACTATTAGTACGGGTGTCTCAGCTTTTCCTCATGACTGTCGGCTTTTTATTTAATATCTGAAGGCTTGTTGTCAGGTGAATATAGATGGATAAAGATTCCAGATTGTTCTATTTTTCGGGTGAACTGTACCCCTTAGCACTGGGTGACGATAATCTCTGAAGGTCTGTCCTTTAAGAGAAGGCTGCACTGTGCCCGCTGCCAGCCTGCTCTGCCTCTGTGTCTGCACTTTGCTCCCCTTCCTAATGCTTCCTGATGTTGGTTGCCCAGAATGCCCCAGAGACCGGGACGACCTCTGCTCTGCTCTGCCCCAGAGGGTGGGGCGAATACAGTGACAAACCAACAAACCCAAACAGGTACACGAGTAGTATTTTCAGGTGTTTTAAAATATAGTGTATTGATAATGACGTGTCAATGTAGGTTCATCAGTTGTAACAAAGTACCACTGCAGTGGGGGATGTTGATTTGGGGGAGGCTGTGCACGTGGTGGGGAAGAGAATATTTTGGAGCTCTCTGTACCTTCCGTTCAATGTTGCTGTGAACCTAAAATTGCTCTGAAAAATACAAATAAAATATGGTGTATTAATAGAAAATCCGAGGTACAATAAGCCCAATAGGTCAGGAGACGGTTGCCAGTGAAATGATAGTTTGTGACAATTCTTGAGAGGAAGGGCATGGCATGCCATGGGAGGCCACAGGGGCCACACAGGGAGGCAGCAGTCAGAAGGCAGAGGGAGTGAGGAGAAACCTGGGCAAGAGCCTTTATCATGGTGTGCGTGGGAGGGAACAGGAAGGAGAAGCAAGCAGTTTAGGACTGGGGAGTCGGGACAACTTCCGCAGGCTCTGAGCCATAGGGGCTGTCCTAGCTGTGGGTCCCTGGCCCTGGGGTGATCAGGGCAGGGGGAGAGCAGCCCGGAGTGTGGGAGCCTGAGAGATGAGGTGGGCGGGGGTGTGGGCTTGCTTGGTTCGTTTGTATCTGAACTTGTAGGCAAGCGGTTTGCTGTCTCTAGGATTGGCTAACCCTGGGACAGGCAGTCCCTCCGGGTCAGCAAGACCCCAGCTGTCAAAGCATCAGAATGCAGGAAAAAAGACAAGGTTAACGGAGGATGGCCCTCGCTATATGCGGGGCACTGTTCTGGGGCTTTGTGTCACCTAAGCCCCAACAACTCCAGGAGATTAGTGACACTATTATCCTCCCTTTAGAGATGAGGAAACAGGCCCAGAGACACGAAGCAACTTTCCCAAGGTCACAGAGCTAGTAAAGAGTAACATCTGGTCTGCCTCCTAAAGCAGTTTTCTAAGTAGTTTCCAAAGAAGCTCCAATATTAACTCTACTAAAGGACGCGTGTGACTCGCAGAGCAGTTCTTGGCCCTTGACCTTGAAGGCCTGGGTGCTCCCTGCCGGCTTCCTGATCTTCAATGTCTGGGCACTCTCTAGTCTCCCTGGGCCCCGTATAACTTGGGCCCTGCTCCTGGTTTCTTACCAGGGACCCAACCCCACACCCAAGGGCCTGCCCAAGCAAGATTTCCCAGAGCAATGAGGTGGTGATCCCCATGGTCAAACAGAGAACCAAATGGTCAAGGTCATAGGCTTCTGAGGCCATCATCACCAAGCTGCTGTCCGGCAAGATTCCCTAAGCCACACTCGTCCCACCCCTCTACTCACCCCGCTCAGAGCAGTGCTGACTGGCCTTTTAGGATTCCACCTCGAGCTCCGTGCAGGGCCCACAGTGCCATCGGCCTTGGGCACTGTGGATTTTACAGCCATCCACTTCTCCCTTACCCCCTCAGGCCCCCTCCTCCCTATCCACCCACAGGGACGGCCTAGAGCAGGGTTCCCCCAGCCACCCCCACCACAGGCCCGGCCCCGCCCCCGAGCAAGTAGGTGGCTTCACAAAGCATTCAGTCTCAGATGCCACAGCTGAGGCTCTGAAATATGTGCCAGACTGGCTCCTGGGCCACTCAGACCCTGGCAGTGGCTCATTAGCCAGTGCTGCACCACAGGGCCATTCTCCGAAGTCTAGAAAGGCCTGGGTGAGGAGAAACCTGGCAGCAGTAAGAAGGAATGTAAGCATTTACAACATCGGTCCCTATCTGCCACTCCCACTGCTCCAGATGCTGAAGATGCCTCTCCACAGCCCACCGTCCTCTTCAGCAGTCAGGACATGCTCTGTCCACTCTCTGCCCTTCCCAACCCAGTTCAAACATCTTCCTGGGAGGTACAAATCCCATCTTTGGGGCCTAACCTAAGTTGCCTGATTTTCAGTGATGTACCTGGAAGAGACCTTGGAGATAACAGAACTGAACTCTTTGGTTTGATAAACAAGGGAGGTGAGGTATGGAGAGTGTGAAGGCCGGCTGGTGCAAGGTAGGAGATGGAGTGCGTAGCACACACACACAGATGCACAGATACACAGTCACGCACACAGACGCACAAACACACAGACCGCCCACACAGACACACACAGGATGCTGGTAGAACTGGTGAACTCAAGCAGCTCTGTGCGTTGCACTGGTGTTAGTCTCCTGGTTTTGATAGTCTACTGGAGTTACGCACAACGTCACCACTGAGGGAGGCTGAGCTAAGGGAATGCAGGAGCTCTCTGTACATTTTTTTGCAACTTCCTGTGAATCTATAATTATTTCAAAATAAAAAGATTTTTTTAAAAGTCGCCTGAAGAACTTTTAAAATATGCCAATGCCTGTACCTCAAACCAGAACATTTGAGTTAGAATCTCTGGGGGGCGGGGGTGGTGGTCAGGCTAATAAATAAATATATATACATTATTTTATTTTACTGAGGTAACATTGGAAACTAGACTTTTGGTGGTAAACATGATGTAGTAAATATATGTATATTTTAAAGCTTCTCAGTGAGAATAACAGGCGGCCAGAGTTGAGAACCACTGTGCTAGGGTCCGTAAGACGACATGTGGATGGTAATGTGGCCTTGGGACTTCAGGCCTCCCCGTTCCTCATCTGGAGCATCCCCTTGAAATTGCCATCTGGGGCTCCCTCTGCCTCTCTAGCCACCAAGGGAGAAGAACACTGGAACCACCTGGCTGGAGAGAGGGAGAGTCAGCTGTGCTACACCCTGAGGAGCCCAAGGGGCAAGTGGCCTTGGGACTCTCATTGGGACATCACGTAGACCTTGGCTAGGAATGTGGTGATGTTGCAGGTGGCCGCATGGTCGTTCAAGGGGCTCTGTAAGTTGCAAGGCCAACAGAGGCCCAGCTAGCCTGAGGTGAGAGACACACAGGATGAGGAGTTCTCTTCAGCCACAGGCTCACTCTGTGATGCAGGGCTTCCCACCTGAGGGAGACTCGGAGCCATGACACGTGGGTGCCGAAGGGCATGGTGAGTGACCTCCTTCTTTGCCCACCCAGCATGGCACTCCCGGTCTGTTGGGCACTTCTGTCATCACACAGTTGGGAGCACCCTGATTTGGCAGTTTTGCTCCATCTGCTTCTGAGGCGTCTCACCTATGCCATGTTGTCTTTGACTCACATACCAGTCCCAGGTCTGTGGCCTGTGCTGAGGGTGGCAGCAATGGTATCCCTTCACATGAGCAGCACGAGCCCTAGCAATGCGTCTAGGAAAGCACTGACTTGGGCTACTTTCCTCAAAAGGCAGCTGAAGGCCCTGGGCTCGTCCTGCAGCCTGTCCAGTATGTCCTTCCTCGCCCCAAAAGGCACGCTTTCTGGGTCCAGGCAGGTGGGACTACAGCACTGGGCCTGCTCTGTGAGGGCCTGTGTCTGGGCTGTGCCCACCACAAGCAGACCCTGCACAAGGGTTTGAGTGTGAGTGGTTTCTCACAGAAGTGATCTCAGGCAGCACTAATAGAGAAGAGGAACGTGAGCCCAGGAAGGGAAAGAACCACCATGCTGCACGTTGCTGGGCTTGTAGCCAAGGAATGGGCTCCCGGGACTCCACTCCCATTCGGCCTTGGCTGCTGGTTACTCTCGGCATGAACACCTTGGCACCTCAAGCCTGCCTTGCAAGTCCCCCCCAAATTCCTGACCTACAGAAATAGTGAGAGATAATAAATGATTATTGTCATTTTAAGCCACTAAGTGTTGGAGTGATTTGTTACACAACAATAGATAACCAATACGTTTGGGATCAGTGTTTCCAAAAGCCCTCAATAAATCTGAATGTTCTCCGTCTCCAGGTGTATGTATTCTGGAAAGAGCTATAGGCTCTTTTGGGGGAAGGATTAGAGGATTGACTACTCTCTATACACTTGCTAGTGTGGCAGGTCCTTCCTCAAGGAAAACTGGCCTCCACTTTGATTGGTCTCTGGGTCTGAGAATAAACTCAGTCGCAGACATCAGACAGAGATGGCTGCTCCCACAGGTGCGGTTGCCATCAACTGTCTGCTCAATCTCTCGTGATCTCATTTGGTAAGCAAGGAACTCCATGGTCTATTTGCCATCCCACAGATCTCTGGGGTCGGTGTCCCCAGTGGCCATTCAGTTCTTGCCATCTGTTATGCTAATTACTTGCCCTTGATGTGTAAGTGCTGCTGTCTGGACAAGACCTGCCAGGACTTTTTACCTCCACCATCTTTACAACCAAATTGGGGGCTGGCTTTCAGCGTCTCCCTCAGTCTAGGAGATGAGGAACTCTTTAAGTACTTCAATGGAGGCCTCTGGCTTTCACGTTGTGCCCTGAGTTGATAATTGCCTGGCCTGAGCCTGTCATCTCCTTTCTTCTGGGTTTCTCTGGCAGTTAGAACCAATCCTTAAAATGGTTGTTGCCCCTAGATCTTCCATCACCAGAGCTATTCCACAAGCCCCTGCAGCTGCCCTTCCACCTGTAGCCCGTCTCAATCCACAGCAGGTAAAAGCCTTGGTGAGTGTGAGCCTACAGCACCCTGGGAGTGATCACCACCAGCCAGCAAGTGACACAACTCCAGAATCTAATCCTGAGGTTCTGCTTCTGAAGCCTCTCCTGGCACCAGTGGGGTCTTAGGCTGGTTCCCCCACAAGCAGACCTAGGCACAAAGATTTGGATGCATGTGATTTATTTGGCAGGTAGGCCAGGACACACCAACATGGGAGTGGGAAGTGAGACAGGGACTGGAAGGAAAATAGTAAAGGGATGTGCATAGCAATCTACCACTGCGGGCAAGCTGGGCTCCATCTTGTTGAGGATCTCTGGGAAATGGTGTGAGACAGGCTTCAGGGGTCCTCACCTGGTGATAAACGCTGAGGCACGTATCCTCCAACTCCCACTCCGTCCTGGGGGGGTCACCCCGGCCTCCCCCACAGGCAGCTGAGGGAAAGTCCTCGGGCAGAGAGTTGCAGGTGTTCGTAGTAGGTGCTGTCAGCACAGACTAGAACCAGCGCAGTGCTAAAAGATGGGGCAGGACAATGATAGCATCTGCTACCACTTGCATATTCATTTAGCTGAGCTGAGCCATATGTCAGCCTGGAACGGGACACATGAGCAAGTCAACCCAAGATGGGTGTTGTGTAAAGGTATCAACTGAAGATGGCCCTTGATCAGGTGCCAGAGAGTGTGTTCTCCAAGGAAATAAGGACCAGCACAGGTAAACTGTCTGAAACATCGAATACTAAAAACGCTGAGCAGTGTCCCAGGCCAAGGGGGGCTACAGTGGTGGCCCTGCGCATTTGGGTACTTTACTTGTGAAGAAGAATGTCAGAGAATTCCCAGAGAAAAGTAGGAAGAGTATCAAACAGGCAAATTCATTCCTGGCATTACCAAGGACCAGCCTTGAGTGGAAGAAGATGGTTAAGCTGATAAATTAGCTTTTATGAGCAGCTCCGCACTTAATCACATCAGCTGAGCACACGACTTGGCGAGGTCCCATCAGAAAAGAAACCAATTTGCATACAACAAAAGCCAGTAGCTGTCCCCGCACAGCATCAAAACAACTGCTCATTTCAGGAAATTTACCGAAAATATCAATTGGTTCAGTAGAAAAAACAAATAAACAAAAACGATAGCTAAACTCTATTGGCAATATACCAAACAGCCAGTGATTGTGCCTAAGGAGAGGATTTTTCACTTTTCCATCAGCTTTCTCGACATCGGCTGACCTGGACTACACTGGCTAGTGTTAACTCCGGCCTGCCTCCTGGCACAGTCTGCCACAGGAAGAGCCAGCTTCGGTGTGGAACAAGCCAACGGGTAAACGGTTGCCATGAATGAAGCACCAAAGAGAGGTCAAGGCCAAGGAGAGAGAATCCTGGGTGATCCTCCTTCACTGTCTTTGGTCCTGAAGATAGAGCACTAGAAAGTCATGATTTCTGGAACACAGTTCTCCCAGGAGATATGACTAATCCCTTGAATCATACCCACAAAGGTACTGGCAAGACAGGCCATACAATTTGTGGGGCCCAGTGCAAAATTAAAATAAGGGGCCCCTTGTTCAAAAAGTGTTAAGAATTTCAAGATGGCAACAGCAGATCATTAATGCAAGCAGGGGCCCTGTATGAATGCACAGGTCTCATGCCCATGAAGCCAGCCTGAGTACTGGGCAACGAGGTAGGGTGCAGAGAGCACCAGGCTGGGAGTCAGTAGCACCAAATTTGGTCCTCACTCTGCTATGTGCTTGCTGTGCAACTATGGGTGAGCACTTAGCTTCTCTGGGTTGTCTGAAAACCCAAGATGAAAACAAAGATACGAGGAAAATTCAAGGCTTCAAATCTAGTTTACTATACATAAAAATCAATCTCTTAGGAATCAATATTTCCATAAATATGTACTTACTTAGCCCTGAGACAGCTTTATTTTCAACCAACATCCATTCCTTACCTGCCTCCCGCCAGCCACTATGCCAGCCTCTGGGGATGACGATTTGGGATATTCAGTTCCTCAAGGGATCCATACTCTCCAAGTCCCCATGCCCAGAGGTGGGACTGCAATGTTAGCAAGTAGAGTGATATCCACCAGTGGTGCCTTTCAAAGGTGCTGCCCTGAAACATTCTAACCTCAAAAGCTGCCCTTCTGGAACTGCCTTTGCAGTCAATATTAAACCAGCAAGAACGTCAAGCCCACTGCATTCCAGTCGCTCCTAACTTCCGACCACTTACTATAGTACCTAGCTTGACTATCCATATTCTTTGAGAGTTTTAACTCAGAATGATTTTGGACCATTTCAAATATTTAAATCACTCTCAGAGAATTTTTTAAAACATAAAATGTGTTTGTTTTACATTTTGAAAACTAAATTTTATATGTATTTCCTTTGCTCATGGGACAATAGAAGTATTATTTTTATCCCCATTTTATGTATGAGATTTTGTCTCTACTAAAAATAGCCAAAAGAATACACACTTAGACCTGGAATCAATTCTTAAAAAAATGCCAAAAATGTTTTGAGAAATGGCAACATCAGAGGAAGTCTCTAACGTCTTAAGGGGATAACTTCAAAGGGGGACGAACCACTGACAGCGGTTCTGGTTGACTAAAATAGTTGCATCATTTGAATCACACTCACGAGTTAACAATCCGCGAGGCGTGGGCACACTGAAATGCACCGGGACAGTTGTTTGGGACAGTAGAATTCTTCCTTCAAGTGACGTCTTACGCAGAAGTCCAATATGTTACATAAAACTGGGGCCTCGTCCCTCTGGCTGCTCCCCACCCCTTCTTCTCCCACTGGCCCTGGTCCTTGGAACCCTAGGGCCCTCATAGCACAGTCAGAAAATCATTAGAGAATTGGAGCAAACTGTAGAAAAATTAGTTCTCAAATGTTATATTTGGCTAAGGAGAGTGGCTTGCTGAGTCAGAGAGGAAAAAAGGCAGACAATTAACGCAGAGAAGCAATAATTAGCTAATGGTAAAAATGCAACCAATTAAAATAAGATTAATCATATTTTGAAGATTAATCATATTTACATTCCTGAAACATAAAAAGTATAGATGAAATTCGTTTGAAAATATGCACAAACATTCCCACCCATGCGTGTGCTACAGCAGGGGTCATATCAGAGGTAATTTTGTGATTCCCCTCAACAACCATGGTTCACATTAAAAACAGTGCACACAGCTCATGGCAATTTGTGAAGAGAAAAACAATTTCCTGCTCTCCACAATCCTCAGGAGTGGGGCGCGTGGGGCAGGCGCCTTGCAGCACAGCCCCGACAGATACCCGTGGGTACTAGAGGTTCCTTCTGTGAGTGTCTTTTTCAGTGGAGTGGGGAGTCTGTGAAACTCTACTTCACCCAGGGCTTCAGAGGCCTCACCACCTCCTCCCAACCAGGCATTTGAGTCCCTGAAGAGAAGCATTCTTTAATAGACTTTTATGAAAACACTGGCATTTCGGATAGACTGGGAGTAGAAATCAAGACCCAAGAAACCTTCAGAGACATACACATGCAATTAGGACTAGGAGATTAATTTGAAAGAGCGTCCCAGTTGGGGTCGGGGTGGGGAGTGAGGGCAGAATCGTTTAATTCTTGGAACTTGGCCCAGGAGCAAAACTGTTGGCTTTCTAATTTGCCTGCAATACCTTTCTGAGCCCAGATGATAAAATAATGCAAATAAGAGCAACAGCATTGAGTACTCACCTTGTGCTAAGGTGCCTACTATGCACAGCTTCCTTTAATCTTCACAAGTCTTCACATGACCCAGACACTTAGTCCCATGCACTATTAGCCGAGGAGCCTGAGACCTGGCAGGACTGCGTAACCTATCAGAGTCCCACTAGCGGCAGGGCTGCCATGCTAACCCAGTTCTTCCCATTCCTAGATCTGTGCTCTAGGCCTCTGCACATGCTGCTTGCTACGCTGGACCGCGGACTCTGAAGTTTTGTCTGTTTTATTGTGGAAAATGGAGAGCAGCCGAGTAGAAAGTCTCCCTGACTTCTTAGTCCCGAGACCCCTTAAACCCCAGACACAAAGATGCAGTGCTCGGGCCTGGAGCAGACCGCCAGCCCACCCAACCTCGGTCACAGACCTTCTCCTCCTCTGCATCCACAGGGACCCAGAGAAGCATGTGAGGGGCAAGCGGGCATGGTGGCCCCGGAGGGGAGCTACAGTGGGCCTCACCAGTCTTCTCTCCAGCCCCCAGGCCCCCTCCCTTCTAGCTATTTACCTCATGGCTCTTCCCAGAACACGCTGCAAAGCAAATAGCCACGGAATTTCCTATGAACGCATGGGTTTTACCGCTCTTTTCCTGCTTTAGGGATTTCGAGTACGTTTATATGGTTCTTGTAAATACTAAAGATAAGGCATGGAATGCAACCGTTATCCCCTCCCTCCCTTCCTCCAATTTTTAGTCCTCTTAATACAGGAACGGGCCAGTCTCCACCCGTAACAGCTGAATGCGCCGCCGTAAAAACCTGGAAACATCCAAACCATGCTGCCAACACCCTCAGAAACCCAGACTTTCCACAGGGAGCAGAGGATGCTCTGCATTCTCCTTTTAGGTGAAAAAAATAAAAAGGGGCAGGAAAAATAGTTAAACAAAACATTCATTCCTGTTCAAAGAACAGAAAAGAAATTAATAGCAGCTTTCGGGCTTCGGGTCAAAGCGATATTGCGAGTTCCCCTTTGAACCTCGCCCTGCCCTCCGAGCCTGGCAGTTAGATGTGGATTTTTTTTCTCTGCACAAAAAAGTCAGGGCCACAAGTGGAACCAAAATAAACATATCCCAGGACTAGAAATTGAACAGACACCCAGTGGTGAGTGCTGATGTCGCGTCTGTGGGGCTCCGTCGTGGAAGGAAGCGGACGGGAAGCTTCCCTTTCCAGCAGGGAGCCGGAGCCCGGCTCCCAAGGGAGTTAGGCAGGAGGCACAGCAGGGCTGGCATCATAACTCGTCCTCACAGCTCGGGAAGGAGCAGCGACAGGCTTCACCTGGTGAACTATCACCGACGAAGGAGCCCCAAGTCAGGCATGCAGGCCGTCTGAGGCCTCGGGCAGAGGCCACCACAGAACCAGGGAGAAATCAGGAACAATGCCCAATCCTGGGGGCCAGCGAAAGAAGGTTCTAAAGGACACTGAAATGTGGATCTAAGAAAGTGCTCCCACAAATTCCGTAATCAGCAGAGACCCCTGCTCTGTGAATGCCTGTGATAGCAGCGATCTCAAAGTGAATGCAAAATAAGCATGTTTAAGCACTTGAAGATACAAAGGAAGGCCAGCCAAAAACAGTCACAGGACTTTATGAAACAAAACTAGAAAGCAATGAAACAAGAAGAGAAAGATAGGAAAAGAACCGATTAGAAATCATGGAAAAGAGGAACAGAATACTTGAAACAGCAGTTTGTACGGTACAGTCTCAGGTTAGTACACAGGCATCAATCCCTCGCTCACAATTTCACGTCCAGAATGTGAGTCAAGATGTTTGGTCACCAAGAGGAGTCTCAGATGTGTGTGAGAGAGAGATACAGGGAGAGAGAGGGGCTGGGGTGGCAGAGGGGAGGGGAGGGCCAGGGGCGGAAGCAGGGAAGAGGCGAAGGCTTTGAGGTAGGCCCTGGAGCCTGCCCCGCTACCGGCACTGTGACCTCCTGGAGCTTCATGCCTGTCCTGGACTACACGCTAACAATGACCCCTGCAGGGCTGTGGTGAAGATGGTAGATGTTTTATATGTTTTACCCTTAGTAAAAGCAACTTATCAAGGAAGGAAAGCATGTCGACACTTTCTTAAAAGATCGTATTTCTAATAAAAACGGTCGTAGTAGCTTACAGCCACCCCTTTGTCTCGGCGTCGCTATGCTCTGGATATTCTGGAATATTCTGGATATTCACGGAAATGTCCTGCAGCCAGGTCGTGCTGACTCCTCCCAGCAGAGGCTCCTCCAGGGACCGCCCCGAGCTCTTCCCTTCCCTTTCGGAGCCCCCCTTCCTCGGGCTTGAGTCAGTCAGAATCGGGTGGCCACGCTGCGGTTTCATTTGCTCACTTGACAGGAGAAACATGTTCCAAAATGACTTAATCCTTTTACTCTCCAGAGGCTTCCTTCTAAGTGCTCCCTCTTGATTCAATAAGAACTTATCTGTGTTAATAAACGTCTCTGTCTGCTCCAGCCTTGGAGGTTCTTTCTCCTGGCCTGCCCCGTCATCTGATCCACCAGGGGCCTGCTGCGCCCCCTGCCCATCAGCGGACAGTCTGCCACCTGATCCACCAGGGGCCTGCTGCACCCCCCGCCCGTCAGCGGAGAGACTGCCTGGCTCACTGTGGGGAAGTGCTCCTCTCCAGTAGTTGATGCTCTCTCCTCCCTGGAAAATAGAGATGCCTGATTGAATAAAACACGGAAGAATTAGATCTTCCAGCATAAACAGAAACAGAAACAACTGTACATGATTGCCTGGGGCGGGTCAGCAACCTTAGGGAGGGCAGGGTGCACATGAAGAATTCCACATACCCAGGGTGGGCTTGGCGTCAGAGGCAAACAACCTTAATGTGAGGAGATAACAGATTTCTCTTCTTTCTTCATTTACCTGCAACTTTTAAAAAATTATAAAATATTTCAAACACCAGAGATAACAGACGTTAGCATTTTGCCAAATTAGATCAGGTCAACCGAACTCTCTAAGAAATAAAATGTTATAGACATGACTAAAATTCCACCCCAAAACTTCCCCTGCACTCTCCCCAGAGAGCTACTGTCTTGAAGCTAACATGCGTTTTTTTTTTTCCAATGATAAAAATAATAAGAATAAGAAGTTCTCATATATTGCGGTATATTATACAGGGAAGCCATTGTGGTTCAAATCCGATTTGGTCTGAAGCTTGTTTTTCCCAGAGCAGCCTGACTTATGGCCCACCAAACGTGCAGTGCACATGTTTCTGACCTTCTCCGGAAGCAAAGAATGCACTCTTTAAAGACAGGGATGTGATGTCTCTCTTTCTCTGACTCCAATACCAGTACTTCTTTGAAGAGAAGCTTTTCTTCCCAGGGAACGAAGGTCAAGTTGACCTGCTGTGTATGTGCTAAACTTTGGCAAAACATGTCCTTGTGACTTTGGGGAGAAAAAATTGTATTCATGTCGTGCTTGATGTATGTTCTTTGTTCTGAAACGGTATATAACTATGCAGTAAACAACGCTTCGCTGGAGTGTTTTCTTCCCTGGGGAAGAGAGTGCTTCCGGGCCCGTCTGCACATCAGTTCAATAAATATCACTCTTTCTTATCTAGAGATTGGTTATTGATTATTTGTGTCAACACTACATATCCATGAGGTAGCCATAAACTTTGTACCTTTATGTGTTTTAAAACTTTCATGAGTGGTATCCATACCCTGTTGCATCCTGCTTTTTTCACTTAGTGTAATGTTTTCCTGATTTCACTCATTTATTTTTGCCGCAAATAGTCACATGGTGCCAAACAACAAACCATGTACTGTTTTAGGTGCTGGGGTGATAGGACTGGAAAAAAAAAAAGGACAAAAACAAGCCTCTACCCTTGTGAGACAGACAATGGAAAAGATAAATAAGTAAAATATATACTATGGTATATATGAAATATAGTATATATGAAAAATATCCTATGGCAGTGTTAAGTGCTAAGGAGAACGTTTAAGGAAGAAAAGGAGGTAGGTAAGTGGGTATGTGGGGTGGGAGTAAGCTTAGCAGCTTAGACAGATGATGTGTTTCAGGTTCAACACCATGAGGGATTATCCCTGGTGAAGTGACAACTCTCCCGAAGAGGGCTGACTGCTTTGCATATCTTTGCTCACCGCTCCTTTGGGATTGCTGAGTCATAGTGCATGCAAATCTTCAAACACAGGTGCACCCCACTTCCCTCCAATGTATAATCCCACCAGCAGGGTATGAGGATTTCCATTTTGCCACGCCCTTGCCAGTTCTTATCAGACTTCTAAATTTTGCCTTTCTGAATGGTATAAGGGATTACTTGTTGCCATTTTAATTTTTATTTCCCATATTATTACTATTATTACTATGGCTGAAATCTCCATATTGGCCACTTTGGTTTCCTTTCTGGAACTGTCTGTTTGCATCCTTTGCTCATTTTTCTATGGGGGTGTTTGTCTTAATTTTATTCATTTATATGATTCCTTTCTGTGGTGTGGATTAGTCCTTTGTTACTTATGGGGGTTGCAGGTACATTATTCCTCTCTGTGGCTGGTCTCTTTACTCTGTCTATGGCATCATTTGTGACGCAGGATTAACACAAACCTCATCAAATGATCAAGCCTGTCTTTTGTCGTTTGTGCATTTTGTTTCTTTAGAACAGTTTCCTTACCCTAACATCATAAAAGTATTCTGTTATGTTTTCTTCCAAAAGTTTTACAGCTTTTCATACAAGTCTATAATTGGTGCATAAAGTAAGATAAAAACCCACTTTTCTGTTTCTCTATAGAGATAAATTGTCCCAGCACTGTTTACTGAGTGGTCCATGTCTTCTCTGTTGATTGGTAATGAGACGTCTGTCAAATGCCAAGTTACCAAATACAGGACATGTTTCTGAATTGATAATCTGTCCTGCTGGCCTACTCACCTATCCTTCACCAGTTCTACCTTATTTATCATCACAGCTTTATAGTAAGTCTTGGTATCTACAATAACTCCCCACTCTCCCTGCCACTAGTCTTCCACAAAACCACTTTTGCTGTTCGTGGCCTTGTCTACTCTGTAGTAATAATTTAAGGATTAATTTGGAAAATTCCCAGTCAGAAGTGGAACTGCATTGCATTTATAAATTAATGTAGGAGAACTATTAACCTTACAATATTGAGCTTTTCCATCATGACGATCTCTCTTCACTTCTTTAGGTTTTGTTTGATGTCTTTTGGTAAATTTTATAATTTTTTATAGAGACATTTTTGTCACATTTTATCTTACTGCTATTTTTAGTTGCTATAGAAAATATGTCTGTAAATGAATTTACTAACAGTTTATTGCTGATGTATAGAAGAACCATTAGGTTTTGTATACAGGTCTTATATCTAGCCGCCTTGCTGAATTCTCCCATTGGTCTATCTGCAGTTTAGTTAATAGTCTAAATAGTTTAGATACTTATACTTATCTAATAGTCTATCTGCAGGTAAGCATATTACCTTGAAATATTACCAGTTAGGACTTTTTCTTTTCCAATCATCATAGTTCTTTTTCTTATTGCTAGAACTTCAAGATTAATATTAAACAGAAGTTGTGATGGTTGATATCCTTATCTTGATCCTAACTTAAAAAGTAGTGCTTCCAATGGTTTACCAGTAAGTATGTTTACTGTAGATTTTTGGTAGATTATTAGGTTAAGAAGGTTCCCTTTTATTCCTAGTTTACTAAGAAGTTTTACTGTAAACACTTCTGTGTCATTATGTTGTAGGTATAATTCTTGTAAACAGCACAGAACAGGATTTTTAAAAATCCAGTCTGAGCTCCTATATTATAACTGGAGGTAAAATACATTAAAATGTATCACAATTAATAAAATATTTGGATTTACTTTTATCACTCATTTTTCATTATATTCATTCTCATTTGAGACAAACAAAAGCTGAGAGAATTCATTGCCAGCACACCTGCACCACAAGAAGTATTAAAGCAACTTCTTCAGGCAGAAGGAAAATGAAACCAGATGGCAATTTGGATGCACAAAGGAATGAAGCAGGCCATATAGTAAATACATGGGTAAATATAAAAGGTATTTTCTCACATTTTAAATTTATTTAATTGATTAAAATAAAAGTAATAACAATATGTTGTGTGGTTTATAACATATGTAGGACAATTTAGAACAGTAACAGCATAAAGGATGGAAAAGGGAAACCTAAGTGTACTGTTGAATATTTCCTACACCATTTATGAAGTGATTTAATATTATTTAAAGATAGACAGTTACAAGTTAATGACATACACTGTAAATACTAGATCAACCACTAAAAAAATTTTTTTAATTTAATTTAAAAAGGCATACACCATTAACCAATAGTGGAGATAAGATGGAATCATTAAAAATACTTAATCCAGGGGCTAGCCCTTTGGCCTAATGGTTAAATTTGGCACTCTCTGCTTTAGTGGTCTGGGGAACTGATTCCCAGGCGTTGGCTCTACACCACTTGTTGGCGGCTGTGCTGTGGCAGCAACCCACAAACAAAATAGAGGAAGTCTGGCACAGATGTTAGCTCAGGGTGAATCTTCCTCAGCAAAACCCCACTTAATCCAAAAGAAAACAGATAAAGAGAAAAAAGAAACATAAAAAAGATGGAACAAATAGAGAAGATGCAGTAAGATGATAGATTTAAATCCAATGACGTAATTAAATACATTAAATGTATATGGTGTAAACACTGCCATTAAAAGGCAGAGATTGCTATATTGGGGTGGGGGAGGAACCAAGACCCAACCATATGCTGTCTACAAAAAGTCCACTCTATGTATATAGACACAGATAGGTTAAAAGTAAAAGGATAGAAAAGATACTCCATGCAAACAGTAATCAAAAGTAAGCTAGAGTGGCTATGTTATTATCAAATAGGGTAGATTTCAGAGGAAGAACTATTATCAGAGATTTTATGAGGTAAAGAGGGACATTTCATAATGATAAGGAAGTCAATTCATCATGAGGGTATAATAAAACTAAATATGAGTGCACCATTAGCACAGCCTCAAAATACATGAAGCAAAAACTAGTAGAATTGGAAAGAAAAATGGATAAGTACACAATTATAGTGGGAGATTGCAACAATCCTTTCTAAGTAATTGTTAGAACAAATAGAAAATCAGTAATTATCTAGAGTACCTGACAACACTATCA
Source organism: Equus caballus (assembly GCF_041296265.1). Classification (NCBI taxonomy): domain Eukaryota; kingdom Metazoa; phylum Chordata; class Mammalia; order Perissodactyla; family Equidae; genus Equus; species Equus caballus. Next base: position 17,589,213 of record NC_091712.1, on the reverse strand, counting down.
ACCAACATGAACTAACTGATCATTTGGAGAATACTCATCCAACAATAGCAAGATTGCACATTCTTTTAAAGGGTAACAGATCGTCCACCAAGAGAAGCCAAATTATGGGCCATAACATAAGTCTCAACAAATTTAGAAGGATTGGAATCATGCAAACTTCATTATCTGAGCACAATGTAATTGCACACAACTAAAATTAGTAACAGAAATATATTTGGAATATGCTCAAATGTTCAAAACTTAAAGAACACACATTTAAATAACCCGTAAGTCAAATAAAAAATATTTTGAACTGAATGAAAATGAAAACATAACAAAATTCAGGGGATACAGCCAAAGCAGTGCTTAGAGGGAAATTTATAGCATTAAATGATTATATTAGGAAAGAAAGGTCTCAAATCAGTTCACTAAGTGTCCACCTTAAGAAAGCAAAAACAAGAGCAAATTAAATCTAAAGTAAGCTAAGAAAGAAAGAAAGAATAAAAGAGCAGACATCAATGAAATAGAAATAAAAGGAAAATTTAAAAACAATGAAGAAAATCAATGAAACCAAAGCTGATTATTTGAAAAGATCAATAAACTGGTAAGCATTCAGCCAAACTGATCAGGGGGAAAAAATCTGATGGGCATTCCCAGCTTGGTTTCTGGCCCCTCTCCTCCATCTTAAAAGCTATCAATGGTGGATCAAGTCCTTGTCACATCGCATCTCTCTAACCCATCTTCCATCATTATATGTCTCTCTCTGACCACAACAAGGAAAGGTTCTCCATTTTAAAAGACTCACATGATTAGATTGAGCCTACCCAAAAAATCCAGGATAATCTCTCCATCTTAACATCTGTACCCTTAATTGTACCTGCCTTCTCCAGGATTAATCAGATTTTCCTTATTTCCCTCCCCCCTCAACAGTGGTTTAGAACTTATATAATCCAATTTTACTATTTTGATATTTATTCAAAATTTTAACAGTCATATTGATTTAACAAGGTCTAAAGTCAATTGACAGCTTTAACCTCCAGTGGGACAACACAAGAATCTTAAAATTCCTTCACTCTAACCTCCCTATCCTATCTTACCCATTACTGTGATCTACTATTTCAATTCATCTTGTTGTCATAGTCCCCAAATCAGTCATTATTATTGGTGTTCTTTTATACAGCCAATGCTTCTTTAGATCTACCCACATGTTTTCTGATTTATTTTCTCAACTTTGCTGCTTGCATCCTACCTTCTTTCTATTTCGTCCTTCTTAGATATATTTTTGGTAATTCTTTTAATGAAGGTCTGTGAGTGGCAAATTCTCTACAATATTTGTTAATCAAAACTGTCTTTATTTTTTCCCTCACTCTTGATTAATATTATAACTCTAAGAAGATGTTACTGTATTATCTTCTGATCTCTATTGTTGATATTGAGAAATCTACTGTCATTCTAATTGTTGTTACTTTGTGTGGGATCTCTTATCCCTCTTTGCTTTGCAGATTTTCTCTTTTTGTTTAGAGTTTAACAGTTTCACCAGGAAGTGTCTAGGCATGGATCCTTTTTATACTTACCCAGCTCGGGGTTCCTTGGGATTCTTTCATTCAAGAGTTCATGTCTTTAATCATTTCAGAATTATCATCCATTTTCCTTCAATTATTTGCTCTAAATCTTTCTCTCTATTATCTCCTTCTGGAACTCTTACTACATTTGTGTTAGACTTTTTCATTATCTTAAACTCTCTTTCATATTTTCTGTCTTATTTCTCTCTGCTGTAGTTTAGGTAATATCAATATCTTTAATCTCCTCAAGTGTGCTGATGTGGTGTGTAATCCACCCAATTGAGTTTTTCATTCTTTTCTAGAACGTCTATTTAGTTATTTTTCAAACTTTCTTTTCTTTATTTATAGTGTCTTGATCTTTCCTCCAGAGTTTCATTCCTTCTATAATGTTTTAAAGCATTTTTTCTCTCCCCAAAGCCCCAGTACATAGTTGTATATCCTAGTTGTAGGTCACGCTAGTTCTTCTATGTGGGATGCCACCACAGCATGGCTTGATGAGCGGTGCTAAGTCCACACCCAGGATCCAAACCGGCAAACCCCTGGCCACCAAAGCAGAGCACACGAACTTAACCACTGAGCCATATGGCTGGCCCCTAAGGCATTTTTAACATAATTTTTTCCCCTCTCTGATTGTGCTTCTATTATCTCAAGTTCATGGGACTTGAGTCTTACTGTTTGTTGTGTCTGCTGACTCTTGCTCACAGTGAATTATTTCATTGTATGTTTTCTAATTTTTTAAACTCATGAGCTCATCTTTAATGGGGCTTATTTACTCAGAAAATACAGTGAGGCCTGTGTTGTTGGCATGTCACTGGGGTGATTCAGGATTGCAAGCATTCCAAGGGTATCCGCTTTGGGACAGATCATTATGTTTATTTCTCAACTGGGAGTTTCCTGAGCCTTGCGGAGATATTTGCATGTTTTCTGAGTAGATGAAAGTCATGTTTGGGACCCAAAACCCAAGGGCAAGCCCAGGGCTTAATTTTCTCTGGGGAGACTATTTCCCTAAACTCAAGCTGAGACAGTTTCCTTGTCTTCTCCCTGTGCCAAAGACAGATTTCTTCTAATCCCCCTTCCACTGAGAGTTCAACTCTTCAAAAGTCCTGACTTAGACCACTCAGGAGTCCAAGATCTTGTCCCCTGTCTTCAAATGGGTGTTAAAACCCAAGCCCCTAGGTTAACTGAGACCAAAAATAAACTCCCAGGTCAGTTCATGGGCATATCGCTCTGATTTTCAGTCTCCTCCTCCTTTCAGATACTCGTGATCTCAGCTACAGAATTTTCAAGGGTTAGGTGTATCCAGAATTTCTGTGTGTTGTGGCAGGCGAGATTTCAAGTTTCTTAGTCCAACATCTTTCTGGAACTAGAAATCTCCTTCTCCATTTATTTGCGTGGCTTCCTCCCAAGAAACATAATTTCAGAATAATCTGTGACTATTTACACAGCTCCAAAACACATTAGTTGACATATTCTGCCAATAATCCAGATGTTTTGTCTACACAATGCCAAATATCCAGATGTGTGTGTCAATTCATCTGCTATTTCAAAATATGATAAACTTACATTATTAAGCATGTTGTTATTTCACAAATTCAGGGATCCTGGGGTTATAATCCTGTCCCTTGTTTGCAGAGACTAATTATGTTAGAGTACATAACTTGCATTCTCCCACATAGATTTATAATGTTGTGATTTCCTTCCTTGTTGTTGTTATTCTTGTTTTTTTCACAATACAGAATTGAGGTCAATAAGTATTTATAAAACTCTTGGCCAAGAGTGAAAAGAATGAAAAACCACTCTGTCCTTTGGAGATACCAAAATCTAGTTACATTTATTTATTAATTTCTTCATTTAATACTTTTTTATTGAGCACACACCATGTTCCTGGCCAAATAGTGATGAACAAGAACAGAGCCCCTGCCCTCGTGATGTGGACCATTGAGTGGGACACAGACAAACAATCACACAAGTACTATATAATAAAAACTGTAATAAATGCTAAAAGTAGAAGTGTTGTGACAGAGTGTCATACACAGTCTCAGCTCAGTCCGGGAAAGTCAGGGGAGGCCTGTCTTAGGAGTGACCTAAGCTGTGACCTGAAGGATACAGGCAAAGAGTGAAGAAAAGAAAGTTCCAGAGAGAGGATTGATGGGAGTATCTATGGGAGGGCCTGAGACTGAAGAAACTTGGAGGCCTAAGGCCCACGAAGATTGTCAATGTAGCTGGGAGAGTCAGCAGGAGGCTGGTGTGAAAGTAAGGCTAGAGAAAGAAGCAGATGTCTAGTCAGGTCTGAATAGCACAGGGTTCGGATTTGGGATTTCCTTCTAAGTGCAATAACTCGCTACTGAAGTGTTTGAGCACAGGAATGATGGGAGAAGATCCCTGGCTGCTGGGTGGGAGAGGGTTGGAGAAGGGTAACTTGGAAGGAAACAGGTGAGTCAAGCGGTCAGTCTAGGTAAGAGGGAACGGTGGTGTAGCATGAGGAGGTGACAGTGGCGATAGAGAGAAACAGTTGAACATGATACCTGTTTGAGGGCTGTAATTTGGTGATGGAGATGGGTAGTGAGGGAGAGGAGAGTATCAAGGCTGACTCTGGCAATGTGACTGGGGATATGGAGGTGCCATTTACCAAGATAGGGAAGCCTGGAGAAGAACCACATTTCTGGGGAAAAATAGTTCATCTGGGGACATGTTAACTTTGAGATGTCTATGAGACATACCATTTGAGATGTCAAATGGACAGTGGGATATAGATGTCTGGAGTTCAGAAGAGGTGAGTGAAGGTATAAATGTGGGAGTCAATGGCATGTAATTGGTATATAAAACCGTGGAAATGGTTAAGATTCTGTAGAGAGAAACTGTAGACCAAAAGAGGGCTGGAGCTTTGGTCAGGTAGAAGACAAGGAATCTATTCAAAAAAATAAATAAATAAATCAGCTAGGAGTATCCAGAGTGGGAAGAAGTTTGGTGTCATGAAATCCAAAAGAAGAGAGGGTTTAAGGATGAAAAAGGGGTCAACTGAGTCGAATACTTCTAACGGGTCAAGTGAGATAAAATCTCAGTGGCCATTGGGTAGTGTGAATGCCATGGGTGAGTCTAGCAAAAGCATTTTGGTAAAGAGAACGAGGAAGAAGGCAGAATGAACTGGGTTCAAGTTGTCCTTGGGAAAAGAGGAGGCAGAGGAAGGATGTGTGGTCAAGTCTCCCAGGATGAGGCAAAGGGGGGCTGTGGAGATAAGACTCAACTCAGGAAACATGAGAGGGAGGAGAATACGAGTTTATCATGACAAATTTGGGGAAATGCGATTCAAACTGAGGCCGGAATAGGTCGGGGAGAACTTCCTGCTGACGAGATTTGGCCCTCGGGTGACGGGCAGGATTTGGATAAATAGGGAGAGGAGGAGGCATTTGTGCCTGGGAACCAGTGCAAACGAAAGCACAGGAACAGAGGTGGTCAGAGGATGAGAGGGCCGAGGAGAGAGCATTGTAGACGGCTTATGCCTGAAAGAACTGAAAAATAAAACTGGACTGGAAGGGTTGAGTGTAGGTATTTTTTTATCTGCCTACTCCTGAGAAACACACTCCTCACGTTTAGATGAGCCTCCCCTGCATTCCACTCCCTTCATGAGACCAGAGAGGGGCTGCCGTCACAGAACCCGCTCCCACCACCAGGGGCGTTTAGAGCCACGTCAGGCCAGTCAGACACCCTCCTACCCAATCCCCTCAACTCCCACCTCTGCCAAGGGCCCTTGTGGGCAGGAGCTACAGAAATGCTCTCGTGAAGAGAATGAAATCAGCCTTCGGAGAGCAGTAGAGACAAAAGAGAGGCAGTGGGCACACTTCACGGCACCCAAGGCCACCTGGGGCCCACCCACACCCCTGTCCTTCCCGTGGTTTGAGTATGTGAAGCTTCCTAACACATTCTCTCTCCCTTAGCCCTCAGCTGGTTCTAGTGAGTATCACTTGCCACCAAGAGTTTTGAGCACACGATGAGATGGCACCAGAGAACAGGAATGGCCATTGTGGGGCTGAGTCGTGGGCTGAGACGCAGTTGTCTGCCCAGCCACCTAGGAGGTTAGAGGAACCCCTACCAGGAACCAGACAAACACCCCACATCTTCGAAATAGTCCATCCTCATTTGTTAGTAACAGTTTTTGAAATCTCTAACTTTTGCTGGTTAATAAATTATGGTTAATTTCATTGATATTGTTTTGAGATGACATCAAAACTCTTTTCTCTGAAGCCTCAAAGATTAGTTTATCAGAACCAAGACACCAAGACTCACTGATCTGAGCAGGCATAAAAGCTCTTAAGAACAGAGGAACATAGATGCTGCTGGTGAAATAGCTCGTGTCTTTCAGCCACAGGCTGAGGGTCTGCTGCCGTAAGCCCACAGAGGGGACTACGCTGCCGGTTCATGGTGCAATGGAGGGAAGAAGATGGTGGCAAGATCAGCTCCCTTGCCAAAGAAACGACAAGGAAACATTTCCCAGCCTCACAGGCTTTGTAGCCCATTCTTTTCTCGGGTTTTGATGCCTTATTTGGATTGCAAATGTGCACACACAGCAAAGGGTCCCTGCTGGCTGACATGTCAGGCAGCATTTGTTATTCCAGTTCACTTTTATGAAGAGGCCACAATAACTCTGGTTCTTATTAAGGGTCTATGAAAGCTGATTTCGTGCATGTGGGGCTCCCATAGCCCATCCAAGCTCCCCGAATTCACAATATACCCAAGGGGTAAACCCAAGGGCCAGGCGTCTTTGGAGAGCCACACTTCATAGGGACACTGTAAATGTCAACTGTTGAAGCCAGCTCCCCCTATAAAGAGATACAGTACCTCAAAGATTTCATAACTTGGAAAACATTCCTGAGATAGTATGTGAAGAATTCAGGTTATAAAACTGTGTGTATAGAGTAATCCCATTTTTATAAATAAACATATGCATATGACTATACATGTGGGCGGGGGTGTGTACATACATTTAAAAGATCCTAAAGTGATACACACCAAATGTTAACAATGGTTATCTTGAAGGAAAAAGGAAAGGGGCTTGTAGGTGACTTAGTTCCTTTTCTTTACTTAACCGCATTTTCCAATTTTTCTACGATAAGCACATATTACTTGGATAATTTTTTAATGTTATATTTGAAATGAGTATCCAGCAGTTTTCTTACAAACAAGTACTGCACGCCCACAGTTGTAGGGTTTTTTGGTGGGGGAGGTGTGTATGTTGTTTGTTGCTGTATTGTTTGATCGCAGTGTCCCAGTGGGACACGAGGTGCCCAAACAGCGTCTGATAACACCATATTACCCACAGAAAACCACACAAAGGATAGTTCTCCGGGTTGTCGTTCTCACTTAACTAACCATAAATAAACCCACTAGATAATAGCTGGCTGGCCCTAGGGCATGTAATCCCGCCCTAATCAGTCTTTTATACTCAGTCCAGATAACTACACGCTCACCACTTGCTGCCTGAAGTAGAGTAGAAACCTCTTAATCACAGTGCTGCCACAGGCCACCTTTCAGCCCTGGGAGGTGGACTCCCCAGCTACGCCGGGATGCCATCTTGACTATAAATACTTACTAGTAGTTCCTAAAAGGTCTTGCATGCCCACATTCAACCTGTTGGCTCTATCCTAAGACCCTCAGAATTTGAAAAACCTTAAACGGATTTTTTTCTCAGTTGAGCTATAACTGAACACTGTGGCAGAAGCACAGGCACGCACACGACCATGTATCTGTTACACGTGTACGAAAGTATACGTGTCTACCTAGTGCCTAAGAGCATGGATTTTGGAGTCAAATATTCTTCAGTTGATGAGCTTTAGTTACACGATCTTATTTATCAAAATAACCCTATAAGGGCAGTAATATTATCCGCTATCCTACGGATGGGAAAACTGAGGCTCACAGAAGTTAAGGAACTTGGTCAAAGTCACGCAGAGTGTAAGCGAAAGTTGGAAATCAAGCCCACATTTACCCAGTTCTGGAGCCTGTGTTTTCATCTCCTGTCAGGTTACATCCACCGTTCCTACAAGGACGTGACTCTGTGGGGATATGTGCATCTTCAGGATCTATGTCACCAAGTTGTTTGAGATGACTGTGGTTTTGTTCCCCAGCAAAGTCTTCCAAGGAACAGATTAGACTATCTTTCCCTTTTTCTTGTACTTTCCAGAAGTGTGCTGCGTGCCTACACACACACACAGTCTTCATGACATAACCTCTTACAACGGGACTAATGGGGGTTTCAGATCCTGCTGAGGCTGCAGGAAAGCCTCTTCTAGGAGCAGCACAAGTCAGGGCTCACTTGCTGCAGTTATGAGGAATCAAAATCTCCTTCAGAGTCTTAGTTGAGGCATTGTCTTGTTTGTTAGGATGGTGAAGGGCTCAGAAATCTTTCCTAAACCTCCTTGCAAACAACCGTCAGAGACGCCCGTGGAGAGGTTGAGGAGCAGCCATTTCAAAGGGGCTCTAAGAGGTCCAGTGATTTGGCGTCCCTGCCCTCAGTCTACTTCACAGGATGGTTGTGAAGGTCTCCGAAGCTTTCCTAGGAGGATGGATTTTGACATAACATAGTGTGTAACGCTAGTTGGAGATATCATCACTTCCTGGTAGAAGCTGGCCACCATGGCGGCCATTTTGTAGGGTCTATCAAAGCTCCTAAAGGACAAAACCATCCAGAGCCCACAAACAAGGGAGAAAGTGTGTGAGGGCAGAGAGGCTGGAAGGGAGTCTTTAGGACACAGAATTCCTCATCTGAAAAATGGGGATAATCATATATAAGTGTGTGGATGCATCCCGCATAGGGCCTGATGCACAGTGAATCTTCCAAGAATCTCCAGTAGAGCAAATCTAACTTGATTTTTAAAACTTAATATCAATCTCAAGACCCAAATATTAGCCTGGCCAGCTGCCCCTCCTGCCAGCAGGTTTACTTGTACAAACAAATCATGTTCCCCTAGTAAGGAGGATCAAGCTGACACACGCCATTGTTCAGAAGGCAATTATCGTAATGAGGGAAAGCAAACCGAATGCAGGGCTAATCCAGCTGCTATGTTGATAAAGCACAATAAAGGTGGCCGCTGTGGAGCACGCCGCAGAGTTAATTGGCACTTTTCTCCACCAGCCTGATGCTGCGTACACCACAACTGCCCTCAGAACTAAACCGGAGCTAATTACTCATGTTAATTACCCAGCCCTGGGTCAGCTCCCAAGGCTGTTTAAAGGTAGCCACGGGCTAAGCACACAGACCCCTCCTCTGAGCCGTGTGGAGGCTGAGTTTGGGTGCCTAAGACTTTGTGACCAGTTCTCAGCACCTTTAAGACACGTTCTCTGCACAGATGAAAATAATTCTGTAGATGAGCACAGCAACATCCCCATATCCTCGTTCTTGTCTTCTACGATTCCCCAGCCCCAAATATTTTTCCCGCTTTTCTTCTCTCTGAACATCACATTATATCTGTGAAAACTTCAGCAAAAGTAAGTTAATAAATTAAATTAATAATTAATAAACTAAAAGGCGATATGCTGTATGATTCCATTTGTATAACATTCTGGAAAAGGCAAACTAGAGACAGAGGACAGAGCAGTGGTTTCCAGGGGTGGGAGTGGGGGGCGGGGCTGACTACAAAGGGAATTTGGGGTGATAGACCTCTTCCTATATGACGTGGGGGTAGATCCGCAATACTAAGCATTTGTCAAACTGCACGCTACGAGGAGCGAATTTCACTGTATTTTACTATAAGTAACTTAAATTTAAAAAGAGAACAATAAAACTTGCTCTCTCACTGACAGTTTTTCTTGCTAATTTGTCTTTGTTACTAGAAATTGCTAAGATATCTTTTTCTAACAATGGAAATCTTTGAAAATCTAGCAAAAACAGAGAGCGGGGAAGCATTGCTTGTTTCACTAATTTGTAATAAATGCCTTGTACCTATTGTTTTTGAAATGATTGAGCAGGTGTGGATTTTTTTTTCCCCTGGGAATGCTAAACTAGTTTCTACAGAAACAGAGCATAGCAAAGGCTTGAACAGTTTTCCAGTGAGATCAGTCAAGTCTTAATCTCCATGACGCCAAAATACTTGGCTGCAGAGTGGAAAATTCAGTCAATTACCAGCTGTTTTGTCTCTGTGTGTCCCCCAATCTATGTGACTGTTCGGAGACAGGTTTCAGATTGTTTGGCTGGTGCCAAGGAGACGCCATCAGAGTTGGCAGCTTTCCCCAATAACAAATTTTCTTTACACTTCCTCAACTCCCTTCACTGGGACAGCTACAGCCTGAAGTTCTTTGTCATCTCATTTCAACAACAGTTGCTTCAAAAAGACAAATCAGGGACTGTATGGTGAGTTATAATATGCATCTTTCTTCTCTTCTCCTTGGAGCCCTCAGAGCAACTCCTCAAAAGGCTGATGCAACTTAGGTAGCTTTAAATATCACAAAGGTCTCTCATTATCACAGCAACCTGAAAACTTACAACATTTCCAAAATAATCACACCAGAACTGATAGACAGTTTTGCATTCATTTGTAATGTTAAGTACTTCATCAACAAGTTAAATATGCTTCAGGTTCGCCAGAATGATGACAACATCTGAACAGTTTTCTATCACTTAAGTGGAGTTGGTCTGATTAGGGCTGACAGATGTATATAAGAAAGCAAATCGCTTTACCTACACGCTTTTTTTTTTCTTGTTGGGAATATGATAATGCGATAAAATTAGATCTTAAGATGCTTGCATGTTTACGTCTTTAAAATTATATGCATACCTTTGTGGCAGAAGCAAAAGGGGAGAGAATAGTCTCAGAGATGGATTCCTACTGCATCTGTTATCTGTCCGCGGTGTGGAGGGGAGTTACATCATGGAGGTAAACCCCAAAACTCGGTTTGTAGAGCCACAAACTCTCAGGTTGGCAGAGGCCTTAAGAGTGGCTCTGATTAGCTTTTCTTGAGTGCAGGGACAAAAGAACACTCAACTTAGTTCAAGAAATTGAAGTTTATTGTAAGAGAACACATGAACTGGATCTAAAGCTGAATAACTATAAGGAACCAGGACAGCTCTGGGGACCAGCAACTCGAAATGTCTCTCTCAGGCCACATGCTTTCTCTCTCAAGGTCTCTCTGCCCCTCTCTGTTCACACGCTCCCTCTCATCTCTCTTCAAATGAACTCCTTCTTTTAGTTGCCTCATACTTTCAATTTGCTCATGGTCCTTCATGATTTTTCAGGCCTCTCCTTAGCATCAAAACTACTGCCAACTTGCTGGTTCACACTGTGCTTCTTAGTTTTAAAAGCTGAGAGAGAAAACTTGATTGGCTCAGCACATTTTTCCATGCCAGGCCTAATTATGTGTCACAGTCAGCCTGTGAATTAACAGCCCCGGGATCAGGTGTCAACCCAAATTGCTCAGTCCAAGGTGGAGTAACGTGGTACAAAACACAGGCATCTTGGCAGCAGAGGCTCTGAGTGGGCAGTTCCCATTGAAAAGGGAGGGCTGACCAGGCTGCAGAGTTGCTGTGCCTTTGTCTACTGGCTGAGTCCTCTGCAGTAGGGGCTTCCAGCTCCAGCGCCCGCAGTAGCCAGACAGATGAGGGAAAGGAGCGAAATTGGCCTGGGCCAGAGCGCGCGTTGGGAAAGACTTTGGGACACTAAAGAACACAGTCTGGTGTAAAGGGGACAAGAAAACTAGCTCCAGCTGATTGGTTGACATGCAGAAAGGAGGGCCTAGTGTCCGCAGATCTTCCAATTTTTCAACAGAATTCAGAAATCTGATATTTTATGTAAAATCTCCCAAGCTTTAATGTTAGCTCAAACTTTTTAAACAACGTGGGTCAACCAAAACATTCCCATGCTTCCTCCAACTGATGACCCTCAGTCTCCAGTTCCTTCTGAACCCCCAGCAGTGAGGAAGACGTCACCGTCTTTACAGAAGCCCAGTCCATCTTCCAGCAGCTCTGGTCATTTAAAACTCCTTTGTATATTTGAATCTAAATCTTACCTGAAGACAGCTGCCGCAGCACACCTACTTCTTATTCTGTCTCTTCAGAAGTGGTTCACTCCCCCATCCTGCTGGCCCTGCTCAGAACACACTGATGCCTCCCTCAGGTTGCGGTGTTTAGGACCAGAGGTCAGACCACCACACAGAGTGTCACAGGACTGTTTCACTTGTCTCACTTGAGACATTATACTTCTATTAAGGTAATTTAAGCAACTTTTGTTGGCAAGTTCATACTCTTGATCCAAACTGTGTTTAAAGTAAACTGAAGAGCTTAGGGTGTTTCGTGTGTTTCTTTTTCACATGCACACTTACTAAACCTGACTTTTATCACCCTGCCCTTGAGAAGTTGGGTTCTCGGGACCTGGGTACGTTCATTGTTCCTATTAAATCCTGTCTTGTTAGATTTCACCCCGCCTATCACATCTCATTTAGGTCCTTCTGTTGTTGCTGTTGCCCAAACTATTAACTTGTCTGCATACAACCATCATTTACTTATGATTTATACTCCAAAAAACAATACCAAAAAGCATACCAGCATATCAGTCTGCTTTTTACATTTGCTTCTCTTTCTCTCTTAGATATGTTGTCATTATAGTGTCAAAATTTCACTTTTACTCTGAGACGTCTTTTAATAATTCTTCCCTTTTACTGATCTGACCATAGGACTTTATCTCTTTCCTTGGAAGATTTGAAACCTATATTTCTAACTTCCAGGGCACAGATCCGGCACTCCCCTTCCTGGGTGTGGCGTAGTCAAAGACGGCCAGGTCATTTTCTCTTCAGGTTCTCATGACGTCTGCATCTCTAATCAATTGTTCTTTGTTGAACAGAATTAGGTCCACGGCAACAGTCCCTCATTACTCCTTCTGGCTTCTGAGAATTAAAACAGTCAGCATGATCTGCTTCTAGCTATGATGGAGTGGATGATATCAGATTAATCCCCAATGAGAACAACTACAAAAGCTGGATGAAATACAAAGACCAACTGTTGGAAGGCACTGGAGAACAACCAAAGCATCCAGGGCCCCACAGGGTCCAAGATCCTGAAGACACAGGAAATCCATTGAAATGGGCCTGGTAGTCTGTGCGCAGCTTCCCCGCGAGGCATTTGCTGACTTCTAAGTTGTGTGTATACAGGCCTAATGTCACAGGTTGGGTTCCCTGAGAGAGAGAGATTAGGAAGCATTATGCTCACTAGGGGGTGTTTTAGGATCAACCTATGTGGAAAGGAGAGGAATGAAGTAGGACTGTGTTGCAGGCTCAGCCTGTCCCGACCCCACAGGGAGCTCTAAAGCTAGCAGAACGCTTCAAAATTGTCCTGAGTTGCTGCAGAGGGTGCAGGCTGCCCCTAAAAGGAGGTGGACCTCAGGAGAAGCAATTTTCTTCAGCAGAGGCAATCCCCAAAGAGGGCTGATGATTGAAGACTGCCTCCTGACAAGACTCCCGACAGTTGGGGAGAATAAGCCTTTCATTCCTGGAGGGGGATTTGGCCAGTCCGCCACAGCATCCATCACACCTAGAGACTGAGAAACCAAGCAGGAATCAGCCTCCAAGGGGTTAAAAAAGCTAAGCATTAACTTCAGTAGTCTTATGGTGCCAGAGACACAGAAATTGGAGTTCAGGTTGTGCCATGAAGGAAGGACACTAATAAACACCCAAGCATTCAGTCGAGAACTTGCAAGAGAAAACCTGAAATAGGCAACTAGCTTTTGACTAGATGAAGATGATCAAATACTCTACCAGCCTCCCAGAAGAAAATTAAATCCTCTCTGAAAGAAGGTAACATCATCCAAACTCTCTATGATTTTTCATTCACAATGTCCAACATTCAATGAAAAAATTACCAGACACATGAGGAGACAGCAACAAATGGAACAAAACAAAGCAGAAAGAGATAAAATAGAAATACTGAGGTGATCTGGATGTTAGAGTTAACAGACACGGAATTCTAAATAGCTGTGATCAACAGTTCAAGGAAAAAAATGGAAAAGATGGAGAATTTCACTGAAGAACTGGAATCTATAAGAAGGAATCAAATGGAACTCCTAAAACTGAAAAACACAATCACAGAAATTAAGAATTCAGTTGTTTGAACAATGCTATTACACAGCAGAAGACAGGTTCAGTGACTTGAAAGAGGAATGAGTAAAAAACCTCCAGGGAGAAGCAGCACAGAGGGGGAAAAATGCTCTTTTAAGCTTAACAGATATATAGGAACCAGTAAACATGTCTAAAATACAAGAAATTGGAGTCCTAAATGGACAGATAGGAGGAAATAGAGAAGAAGCAGTATTTGAAGAAATAGAAGCTGAAACATTTTCAGAGCTGACAGAGTTAAGAAGCTTGGGTTATGCCACTTTGGAAGATGCCTGTGGGGCTGGGTGCTGAGTCCTTCAACAGCTGTTAGTATAAGATGCACCTCTCAGGAGAGCGTTAGTCCCAGGTCATCACACTACTCCCCACTTCCTCCTTATAACGATGTCATCAGCAGATGAGGAGACTAAGGCTGGAACTTAATTTCTCATCCAAGGTCACCAGCCACTGTAGCTGGGACTGAACTCAGATCTGCTGGACTTCAGTCCTCTGCTACGAACCACTCTGCTGTCCCCCTTCTTGGAGTGGCACGTTTATTAGTTTTATTCCTGATACGTTGCTTAGATAATCCCTACAGAGAAAACAAGACTTCTAATGGGGGCAGGCAGGCTTGGGGAAGACAACTCCAGGAAATATTCTGGAGGACAGGAACACCTGGCTGGGTGCCCCAGGGGCAAGTAGGAGGCCCCAAGAGGGTGACAGTTGAGGAAAGACAGCAGCAGATGGGAGGAGATTCCAGAGGAGAGATGGAGGCCCATGCATTTGATCCTTTCAATGTTTTTGGGTTTTTTTCTGACAGCTGGTCTTGTGTTCAGGAAGAAGAAACTCGTTTCTGCCTTCGCCTCCCTGCTGCATGACCCCCTCATCCTTCCAGCACTCAGAACTCTGCTACGGTCTAGTTCAGCCACATTATGGCTTAAATAGGCTTAAATGAGTTGACCTGGGAGACACCCTCCACTCTAACACAGCTTCCATAGGGACATGTGTTCTGATTCCAACGGCCCACTTACAAGTGACCTATGAACACATCAGTCTTAAGTCAGCATCTGCCTGTACATGAGAAGTATTAGTACCAGATGATAACTTCAGTCTCATTGCAAAGCTGACACGATTAACTACCAAAGGAGCGTGGGAAACCAAAGGCATTGGATTCTAAAGAGACAGAGAGAGAATCTTGCAGGTTGCAGGGGGTAGGAGATTTCCCTGAAGGCCAAGGGAGTGTCGGGTCAGCTATGAAACATGGGGGGGTTCTGACAGACCCAATAAAGGACAGCAAAGAAGAGCAGCTGTGCAGGTACAAGACTGAGAGGGGCAAGGGGCTCGCTGTCACCTCTGGGGAGCTTAGGCGTGGTCCTCTGCAGGCCGCGGGGCACTGTCTTCCCTGGTTTCTGATCAGACATGGGGGTGGGGCTCTGACTGAGCCTGGCACACCATAGGCAGCAGTTTGCTTTGCTGTTGAGCATGTGGTAGAGGCTGCCATGGCCTCCTGGGCCCTCCTCCACGCCTGCCCCGGGAGCCTGGCTCCTTCTGCCCGCTCACCACAGCCAAGACTCCTGCTCATGTTGGTCCAGTTCCAGAAATATTTATGAGGCCTGGTCAGGCGCCAGCCCGTGCCCTACACACTGAGGAGATGGAGGACAGTAAATGGCAGCCATACCTTCCAGTCTCCTGGGAAGAGGATGGCAGGGTGGGAGGTGCCCTACCAGCTGAGCATCAGGGCCAGTACAGCCAGGGGAGCTGCTGGAGAGAAAAGGAACGAGAGGGAGGGAACGTTACATGAGGGAAGCCCAGAGTTTCAGAGCGCAGGAGCCTGGGGACAGGAGCCCTGCCCCTCCTCCACTTGGCCTTTCTCACCCACCTCCTGAGGAAAGACGCAGGGCAGTGGTTCAGCTCCCACGCTCGAGAGAGGGGAGCACTGCCAGGCAGAGTCTAGCTTCTCACCCAGGAATTTAAGTTTCACGTCCTACACTTACCAGCTTTTTCTAAGTCTGTTTCCTCGTCTTTAAAGTGGAGATGACAGTAGAGTCGGTTCTGCCACGATATGACATATGTCTTCCTAAAAAACACTGCTCTCTGCAAAATCCCACAATAAAAACTGCAGGGCTTATGGAGAAAATGGGGTTAGAGGCATGACACCCAAGAACTTTGTCAGTGATGTGTAAAGTAAGATAGGAACCTAATAAAAACAGTAGCGTGGATTAACACACATTCAATGGCTAAGAAATACATGACTGACTGCTACAAATAAGCGTGGCACTCCACCTTGTGGGAACGGGCGTGGCTCTGTGAGTTACTGTGAAGTCTGGAGGGGGTACCTGCATTGGGGGAAGAGCGGGACACCAGATGCCAGGGGGCTCCTGGTCCGTGGGGAGCCGAGGGGCAGGTGGGTGTGTGAGGTGCAGCCTCCTGCATTCGCCCAGTTTTGTGTGGGTGGGACAGAATCACACGGAAGCAAATGCAAAATTCACGTTATGCTTAAATTGCTCCCTAATATGTCAATTATTTTGGAATAAATTCTCATTTTTAAACAAGTGTTACAGCAGAACTGGCTGCACTAACTACCTCATGGGGGGATGTCATGAGGACTAAACTGGATAATTCATCTGAGTGTTGAACCCAGTGTCTCATAAGTAGTAAATAATTGTTGTTAGTGTAATGAATATACATCAAATTATTATATTTCCAAAAATCAAAAAGTGAATCAATGAATGCAAGAGTGGCCGGCTGTGGAGTAGGGAGTGGGGGGCGGGGGGATTTATCTCGGGGAAGAGAAACTTCCTTGAGGAGTCCTAGCAGCAGGCTGTGCTGTGTCCTGGGACCAGAAGGACAGCTCGCAGGCTCCTGCCCTGTTAATATGAGAATGGTCCAGGGACACATCTACCCACCATCCCACAGGCCTTGCTGCCTCGAATTTATCTGTTGTAGATCAGGAATTTGGCAGGGCTCGGCCAGGTGATTCTTCATCAACAGAGCTGACTCCGTGTTACTCAGCTAGCAGACGGGCTGGTCTGGAGGGTCCATGACTCCGTCATTCACACTTCTGTTGCCTTCGCGGGGATGGCTGGGACTGCCAGTCAGCCCCCACACGTACCTCCCCAGGAGAGTCAGACTGCTTTTGGGTTCCAAGGGCCAGGAAGTGGATATTGCAAGGCTCCTTCTTACCTGACCTTGGAAGTCCCAGAACATCATTTCTGCTGCATTCTATTGGTCAAGCCAGTTAGCCCATCCCAGATTCAAGGGCAGAAGAGTTGGAGTCTAACTTTCCATGGGAAGAGTGGCAAAGACCCTGGGGCCACCTTTGATCTACCACACTGCCCTTGAAAACTCAGCTCCAGCACCGTTGCCAGAACATGTGGGTGGAGCCTTCTGCTGTGGTCAGCCCTCCTTGGGTGCTCCCACCATTTACTGTGCTTATTTCTGCCATAATATGTGGCACTCTGTGCTGCACACATTGGTTCACCTAATGTTGTCCGGGGGCTGCAGCCTCCTATGGAGTAGGGACTAGGTGTCATTCCAGGCTAGGATCTGGAGTGTTCTTTTATGGTGTCTGGCAGTTGAAAGGCCCTTAATAAAGCTTGAGTAAATGGATGAACGAATAAACTAACAAACAAAAAAGGACCACATCTCCTTCTTGTTCAAAGATTCTGGTGCCTCAAGAGCAGGAACCACGGCTATTCCCCTTGTGGTCACAGCTCATAGTACAGTGCCCCCGACACTTAGTCAATACTTAATCACCGTTTGTTGGAGACCCAAACACATATGTCTGCACACTGGGCCCCGCTCTCCAGCTGGGGGGAGAGGCCTGTGCTGTGGTCCAGCAGGATGAGGAGCAGATTTTCAGCCGTAGCCTGAAGCTGAGGCACGTTGAGCTGAAATCAAGCCCTGAGCGCCGGGACCTCCGGTACCAGTGGGTGGGGGTGGGCGGGGCCAGGAATTACAGCAGGTCGTTACTGTGAGACCAAGAGAAAGGGACAAAGGAAAACCGGACTACGGGGTGAGGGGCAAAGATGACCTAGAAGTCAGCTCTCCTGCTGCCGGAGGGTGTCCCGGAGAGCAGTGAGCATGCGCACACACAGGGTGCCGATGTTGACCAAACTGTTCCACGAAGACCTGCCTGTTCACGCTGGCTACACCCAGCACAAAAGAAAAACAGCTCGGGGTTTCGGGGTTCGGTTCGAGTGAGAAGCTTTGGAAAGAGGAACTGGCCACAGAAAAGGAGCATTTAGCAACGTGGGAGCTGTTAGTTACCGTGAGCAGTAAACCAGGTGTTGACTGGGTGACTATTTTAAGTCTAATTTAATTTAGCACTTGGATCAGGTGAGTGCTATTTATAAGGCGAGATACGACTGAGGCCCGGGTGTTGGAGCCGGCGGGAGCCCCTGCAGCCTGTGGCTGTCGCGCAGTCAGCGCAGCTCCCAGGTCGGGCTCTGCCGCAGGAGGCCCGGCCCTGCCGCAGACCGTCGGCCAGCGCCGAGCGCTCCGAAGCCCTCAGCCCGCAGCTAACAGCTCTGCTGGAGCTCTTGAATGAAGCCTCAGCCCCTGCTCTGCTGAGGCCTCTGCGTGGCTACAAGACGCGGGGCACAGAATGCGCTGCGAGACCCAGGCTTTGTCCTGCTTGGCCTAACCCTTCAGGAGAGACGAGATGAAATGGTTCGTCCCGGCTGGGTGACCCCCCTTCCTCACACAGGCCTTTGGTATCTTCCACTGGACACAAAGAACTGTCACACAGCCCCCTGAATGGAGCCGGGACCGAGCTGAGCTTTGTGACAGCCCGGCGTGCCTGGAAACCTGTGCTTCGGCTCCCCAGGCAGGCCCAGGTTGCCTGTGGGGACTTTTTCCAGAACAAATTGAAGATGTCCCCTCTGACTTGAGAGGCAGCCGCTGTGACCAGAGCCCAGCAGAGCAGAGCCACAGGCCTGGCGGGAGGAGGGCCGAGGCCTGCAGAATCCCACCAGCCACGAGCTGCCCACCAGGCAGCCAGGGGCCAGCAGGCCAGCAGCAGCCTCAGCAGAGGACGATTTCTTCAAAGAGAACCAAATGACACACAAATCAGAGTGGAGCGTGCAAACCAGCCAGCTCTGCTGGAGATGGCAGGGTGGCTTGGGGCTGGGTTCCTGAGAGCCAGGCTGTGGGAGATGCGGTGGAGACGCAGGGGTCCAGTTGAGCCCTCCTGGAGCAGCAGTAAATCTGGAGGCTAGCTAAGAGCTCACCCTCACCCCCACTCTGCAGGTAGAGACCTGGGACGCTGACCAGATGGACACAGGCACGTCCAGAGGGAACTCAGCACCACACGCAATGCTGGCGTCGTAAACAAGGCTAGCACAGCCAGCGTCTGGAACAGGCTGAGCGGGGCCCACCGCCTGGCAGACAGCGTATCATTTCCTGAGCCTCCCTGGCGAGGTGCCCACCCCTCCCATTAGCGCCGTCCCTCCCAGCCTGGCAAGGAGATGGTGACACATTCTAAATTGGACCTGTCCCTTTTCTGTTTGTGAGATGTGAGACTGCTCACAGGGGACCCAGCCCCACATTCTGATTGAGGGTCTGCCCAGGATTCCAGGCCCAGATAGCCAGGTGTGGATGAGCTGGGACCGGGCCTCGGGAGGGTCCAGTGCTGCTTCAGTTGTCCCAGGGCAGGGGGGACAGGGAAAGGTTGGAGGCAGAGCAATTCCAACTGAAGCTTTTCTCTTGCCCAGGAAAAGGCAAGCCCCTGACGCGTGTTTTTCCTTTGTCATCTTTAATTCATTACCTGGCGGAGATGAAACTGGAGGCCTATGTTTTTTGAAGGGTTTTTTCTTTGTCATCAAATGGTGGTAAGTGGCCTGCCTTTCTGAGTGCACGCATACAATTCCCAGTTCCCAAAGTGGCACCATGGCGTGACCAATTCTGGCTCCCTGAGGGCCGGGGACACAGCTTTGCTGTTTGGAAATGTCGGCCTGGTCTCCTCGGCTTCCCTCCTGTCCCCATTGCTTCGGAAAAGCGGGCCTGGGAGGAAGCCTGGGCCATCCAGGGCCTGCTGACCTTCTCAGAAAGGGTCCTTAGCCGCGGACACGCAGCCCCGCTTTTGCTGTTTGCCTGGTTTCCAATGTCTGCTCCTAATGGGGAGAGTGGTCCTCTCTGCTTCCTGAAAGCAGGAGTAGGAGGAGGGGGGGGAGCGGGGGCGGCAGAGAGGCCATCCAAAGCCACCATTCTCTCCCCTCCGGAGGCGCGGGCCAGTCACCCTCCCGACCAGCATTTACCTCCAGGCAGAATGTCCTGACCACTTGCTCACATCCGTTCTCTCCTGCTGTCTTTGTGACAGTATTTCTAACTGTCACAAGGTGTGATGCACACACCTTGCTCTCGGAGAGATTTATGGAGACCAGTGGCTTCTTTTTCCCTCGGTGGGAATGGCTGGCCCGGAGCTCTCTGAGCTGTTCCTATAAAGCTGTCGGGACCTTCACTGAACAATGATCCTGTATATTGGCAGGCCCCACCCCCTTCCTCACAGCTCTCTTCCCCAAAGAAAGCCTCTTTTCTCTCTTTCTCTCATCTTTTGAGTTCATACCTCAGGGGGGCTGTAAATGGGCCCCTGGGCCTGAGACACGGATCAATGGGAGTTAACGAATTCAGAGTAAGAGAGTGGCGTGTGTGTGTGTGTGTGTGTGTGTGTGTGTGTGTGTGTGTGAGAGAGAGAGAGAGAGAGAGACAGACAGAGACAGAGAGACAGCGACAGCAGCAGAGACTGTGCACACATCGTGTAATCACGTCTTGCTCCTTTGGACTATTTAAACATTTATACAAAAAAAGTTAGAATAATAGATCCATGCTAACATTATATATCAACAGTAATTTAAACAATAATGAATCCAACATGGCTATTAAGAAATGTCCTGGGGCCGGCTCCAGGGCCGAGTGGTTAAGTTCGTGTGCTCCTCTGTGGCGGCCCAGGGTTCGGATCCTGGGCACGGACACAGCACCGCTCATCAGGCCACGTTGAGGCGGCGTCCCATATCCCACACTAGAAGGACCTGCAACTAAGATATACAACTGTGTACAGGGGCAGTTTGGGGAAATAAATCAGAAAAAGAAAAAAAAAAGATTGGCAACAGTTGTTAGCCCAGGTGCCAATCTTTAAAAAAAAAATAAAAAAAAGAAATGTCCTCAGGCCAGGGGCCGGTCGGGTGGTGCAGTGGTTAAGTTCGCCGGGTGGTGCAGTGGTTAAGTTCGCACGTTCTGCTTTGCTGGCCCAGGGTTCACTGGTTCAGATCCCAGGTCCAGACATGGCACCACTTGGCAAGCCATGCTGTGGTAGGCATCCCACATAGAAAGTAGAGGAAGATGGTCATGGATGTTAGCTCAGGGCCAGTCTTCCTCAGCAAAAAGAGGAGGACTGGCAGTAGTTAGCTCAGGGCTAATCTTCTTTAAAAAAAAATATATAAAAAAAAGAAAATACATCTTTAAAAAAAAAAAAAGAAAGAAATGTCCTCAGGCCAAAAACTGCTAATGCGTATGCAGCTCACTATGTGCCAGGAACTGTTCCGAGCACTTTATATACATGAACGTGGGTTAAGTAACCTCACCACAATCCCACAAGGTTAGTACTGTTACTATTTACCCCACTTTACACTGAGGAACCTAGAAAGTGTAAGCTGTTGAGGATCTTTGGGGTAGTTTGGCAGAGCAGGGTTGTGACATCTGGACTGTCTAAGTGACTTGCCATGTGCTTAACTGAAATTCTCATTTTTTCAAGGGTCCTACGCTGATTGAAGCCCTTGGAACATCACTGTGAAAGGGCTGCCATGTTGTGAATGACCAGAGGAAGATAAGGGACTAGAGTAAGTGACAGTTGTTAAAGGCTTGCTCCAAAGTGGGTTGTCAACAGGAAAAAGAGTCCCATGGTCACTGAAGACTAGGAAATGCTCAGTTTCTTTATTGCAGGACTTCTCAGAGGATTTAACGTACTAATGTGCACTGTGACTCTTTTAGAAGGAAACAGAAAATGAAGCATTTCCTCAGCTTGTTAGACCACTTTGTGAGGAGACACTCATGGGACCAGAATTCCATGGAATACACTTTGGGAAACCCTTAGTGTCTGACCTAATCAATCTTTCCACTTTTAAGGTGACCGTTGGCCCAATGTGGCCTGGACCTTGAAGCATCTCTGGTTGCCTCTTAGCTGTCTGGTTGTCTGGAGAGACCTAAGGAGGATTTGGATCTGCCATTTGGAGACAGCAGCATGGGGGAATCTCAGCACCTGCTCTGTCTTGTGAGTCCCCTCCCCACACCCTTACTTCGGGCCACTGTGCCTAGAAGAGAGGTGCTGGTTATCAACGGTCCCCAGCAGCAAAGTGCCAGGCTCCGCTTTTTCTCTACACAGCGCCCCCACCAGCAAAGGGATGACAAGCGCATTGATTTCCTTAGATTAGGGGCCCCTACGATTCAAGAACTTCACGTGTGTTTACAGCAGAGCCTGTCTGTGTGAACACCAGCCGTGCTTCCCCACAAGGAGCAGCACTATTGGGGAATTGCTGGCCATGAACTCCAGGATACTCAGCTACTTCACTGGGAGGGTCATTCATGGCAGGCAGGCAGTGCAAGAGAGTGAGGCCAAAAGGACCCCACCGGGAGCTGCATAACTTCTGGGCTGGCAGGAAGAAAACTTGAATGGGGGCGTCTCACTGCCAGCAGCTCCATAAAACACTTATGTACACGAGTGTACTTTGAAGCCCTCCCCAAAACCAGTCATCGGCCATCTCACAGAAGCTGCCTTTGGAATGCTCTCACACCCGACCTCTTCTTATTGCTTCTCCAGGTACACAATTATCCCCTTTGACCAAGGTAAGTGGTCTTCTTGCTTCTCTTCTTGCTCAACTCCTGGAGCCACTGCCAGATTAATCTTCCTAAAACATTATTTTCACCATGTTTACTTTTATCCTTAAAAACTTTGAATGTCAGTTTGAATATGACTCAAAACTGTCCATTCTATGTTATTCCCACTCTTCTGCTGCATGGGGGCCCTGATCCAGCCAAGTATTACTCCTCTCTCATATTTGCTATCCATTGAAAAGTCTGGGTGCATTCCTGGTCAGTCAACTTTGGTTATGTCCATTTCCAGCCTCAAGCATCCTTCCAAGAGTGATGTCAGCAGGAATGATGGAGTGAAGTTCTCTGAAAATCGTCTCTTCCATAAAAGCAATGAGAACAAATGGCAAAAATCAATAGAATCAATTTTTTCAGAACTAGGAAAATTAACCAAAGGCTGGCAGCGATTGGGAAGCTGAAAAAAATGTCATTTACCGGAAAAAATGACAGAATCTCAGTAAGAACAGCGAGCTCTATGGTGTTTTAACTTGCCTCCTTCTCATCCCCACTCCCCAGTTCCACGGTAGCCTTGAGAACCTACAGCCTGCAATCTCAATGCAAAGCAGCAGCTGGCAGGAAGGTCAAGGCCGCATTCCCACACCTATCTGTTCGTACCCTGGAAGACCCCACTTGCAAGACTTGTCTCTACTTGGCCTGACCTTGACCTGAGCTCGCCCAGTGCAAACCATCTTTTCCTTTGCCTCCTTGGTGT
Organism: Equus caballus; assembly: GCF_041296265.1. Lineage (NCBI taxonomy): Eukaryota > Metazoa > Chordata > Mammalia > Perissodactyla > Equidae > Equus > Equus caballus. The sequence continues at coordinate 17,566,029 of NC_091712.1, read as the reverse complement.
TCCTTGAACAGCCAGGCACACTCTCATCTCAGGGCCATTACTGCTGCCTGGAGCGTCCTCGCTTTCACTCCCTACCTCCTTCAAGTCCTGGCTCAACCGTCACCTTCTCAGAGAGGCGCTCCCAGACCACACTGTTGTAATTTGCAACCCCACCCATGGGAAACTCCTATTTCCCTTCCCTGCTTCATTTGTCTCCAGAGCACTCGTCACTTCCTAACACGCTATATATTTCATTTATTTATTAGGCTTGTCATATGTCTCTCCCACTGGAATGTAAGCCAACATGAAGGTGGGCTTTTGTTTCCTTTCGTGCTCTATCTCCAGCACCTAGAACAGTGCCAGGCACAAAATTAGTGCTCAGTATATGTTTATTAAAAGAATAAATGAATGAAAGTTTGGAAAAGAACATTGGCAGAAATGCTGCACTATCTTGTTAAGTTTAGCCTGAAGGTGCTTGGTAATTAACTATAATACTAAAAAGAGACTGGAACTTATTTGCAGGTGAAACTGGTCTCTGGGTCCTAAATGAACTCTTCCAGGCCTAAAACCAATATTCTGCTTCCATCAGCACCTCCATGCTGGGCACACAACACATTTTTGTTGATTTATTTGAGCCCAAAGTTTGGCCTTTCTCCAGGAATTTATAAGAATACAGAAGTCCTCAGGAATCCTTGTGACCCATTGAAGGAAGAGATTATGTCTAAAGGAAGGTGACTTGTTTTTGTTTTGGTTTGATTTGACAAACAATCCCTTCAGAAGTGATACCCTAAATAAACGGGTTCCCTTGGAGGACAGCCTGCATTCCAGCAAGAATGCTATAACTTTGCTTCTAGAAAAATTTTCATAGTGAGTAGGATATTTCTGTAAAATCTTACACAACGGCAAATTTTTACTTTTGGAAGGAGGGCTTGATTTTGCAAATGACTCAAAGTCCCTAAAAACAAAATCTAGTGAGTCAAATGGCTGAGCAGTTTGGAACCCCCTGAACGGGTCGACGTGTGATGGGAGTTGAAGGTTGAGCGCTCACTGCTTTGCGGTCTCTGCTCCCATCTTGGTGGTCTGTGCCCTGAGCCGCTGCTGCCGCTGGAGCGCTGGCAGCAGTCAAGCCTAATCTTTCTCCTTGTACCTTGGGGTAGAGGGTTCCTTGGGACGATGAGGGACACAGAGGTGGGGATGACACCCTGACACCAGGTGGGCTTTGAGGGAGCAAAGGGTGGCAAGTTCTCTCCACGAGCCTCAGCAAGAGCTGTTGGCGGACAATCAAAGGAAAGCTTTTTGTATTTTGAATAAAAAAACCACAGTGTTTTTCAGATGCCAATAACTTCCTGGTTTGTCCTGCATAGTTCAAAGAAACGAGCTCGGGCCATGTCTGTGTGTGGTTGACCATACTGCTGGGGACAGACAAGCTGACCCAGTACCCACCGTGATCCCACCTCCTTCTGCATTTTTCAACCGTGCTCTGTATTTCCAAGATCCCATAGTCTTCTCCAAAAGACACTGAGTGCTGAGTGGGAATGCTGGGGAAATGGCTTCCCAGGAGACAATAGAAACTGTCCCAAAACTATAGTGAGCAGAGGAGTGCTAAGACTTTCTGTTTCTCCCTTCTCAGACTTTCTTTTTTTTTTTTTCCTTAAAGATTGGCACCTGAGCTAACAACCATTGCCAATCTTTTTTTTTTTTCTGCTTTTTTCTCCCCGAATCCCCCCAGTATATAGTTGTATATTTTAGTTGTGGGTCCTTCTAGTTGTGGCATGTGGGACGCCACCTCAATGTGGCCTGATGAGCGGTGCCGTGTCTGCGCCCAGAATCTGAACCGGTGAAACCCTGGGCCGCCAAAGCAGAGCGTGCAAACTTAATCACTCGGCCACAGGGCCAGCCCCAAGACTTTCTTTTCTTAAAAGATTAGGTTTCCAGACCAAGATGGAGTAGACACACTTCTATCTGTTCCTCTTGTTGAGTATAAATAACCCTAGAATTAATATGTATTTAGATTTAATAATAAATATAAATATATTTATTAAAATAGTTATATAAATATTTAATATAAATATTGGCAATATAAATATTTAAAATATTTATTAAGCTAAATATAGCTATATATTTACGTATATATCTCTCTCAAACATAAGAAGACTCTGAAAGGTGTGGAAAGGCAGACCAGCCAGGGACCTCAGGAGTCCAGGAATGACATGACAGTGGGTCCCCTGTGTGTTTTTTCGCCTTCTCTATCTCAGATGGATGCTAGAGAAACTGGCAACCTGGAACACCCATGGGAATAGTAAAAAAATAAAATAAAATAAACCCAAGAAAAGCCTGCTCTCCCTAGGCAAAGGACTAGGGAAGGGGCAACCTAACAAGATGGAAAACTTTAGAGCATAAGCACCCTACCCCCTGCCAAGCACCAAGAAAAAAACTGTAGTCATGCTAACAACCCACCAGCAAAGGCTGCTCCTGCCCACTAGGGTGATGTCAGAGAAGACTGAGTGGGATCCGGGACATTCAGTCCCACCCAGTCGTTGTAAACCCCCCTCCCAGGGCCAGTGGAGACCATGCAAGGCCCCTGGACTTCCATGCCCACCCAGCAGAAAGGAGGTGCCCCCTCCCCTTCCCCCAGTGTCAGAGAAGGTGGATGGGAAGCAGAGTTTTCGCCACCATCCAGTGGGACAGAGTTCTGCTCTGCCCTGGCCCATGCAGTTCAGTGACAGCTTGCTAGAAAAGCAGATTTTAACAAAATACAGAGTCTCGTAATACCCAGGTTCAGGATACAAACAAAGTCACTCACCACACCAGGAATGAGGAAAATCACAGTGAGTAAGAGAAGACATTCAACAGACACCAACACCAAGATGCTACAGATCTGAGAACTATCTGACAAGGAATTTAAAGCAGCCATCATAAAAATGCTCCAACAAGTAACTGCAAACACAGTGTAGAAAAGAAAGTTTCAGCCAAGAACTAAAAGACGGAAAGGAGCGCCAAATGGAAATTTTAAGACTGAAAAATATAACCCAAATTTAAAAACTTAGTGGATGGGCTCAGGGACAGAAAGGAAAGGATAAATAAACTTGAAGATAGAACAAGAGAAATTATCCCATCTGAACCAGAGAGAAAATAGACTGAAAACACCAAAAACCAAATGAGGAGAGTCTCAGGGACCTGTGGGACTAGGATATAAGATCTAAGACACATGTCATCAGAGTCCCAGAAGGAGAGGAGAGGGGAGGAGGGCTGAGAAGGCATTAGAAAAAATATGGCTGGATATTTCCCCAAATTTAGCACAAGACTTAGCTTACAGATCCAAGGAGCTGAGTAAACCCAAAACAGGACAAGCCCAAAGAAAAGCACACCAAGACACATCGCAGACAAACTTCTAAAAACTGAAGACAAATTCTTGAAAGTAGTAAGAGAGAGATGATATCTTACCCTCAGAGGAAAAACAATTTGAACAACAGTGGATTTCTCATCAGAAATCATGGAGGCCAGAAGGAAGCAGCACAACATTTTCCAAAGGTAAAAAAATAAGTCAACCCTGAATTCTGTATCCAGTGAAAATATCCTTTATGAGTAAAGAGGACATCAAGACATTTTAAGATGAAGGAAAACTAAGAGACCCTGTGGCCTGCAGACATATCCTAAAACGGAAAGAAAATGGTAAAAAAAAAAAAAAAAAAAAGATTCTTAGAACATCTGGAAGGAAGAAAGAACAATGAAAAGAATATAAATAAGATAACTCCAATAGACTTCTTATCTTGAGTTTTCTAAATTGTGTTTGCTTGAAGCAAAAGTTATAACGTTGCTCAACATGGTTCTAAACGTATGTTGAGGAAATAATTATAAACAAGGGAGAGTAAAAGAATTTAAAAAGAGGTAAGGTCTCAGCACTTTATTCAAACTGGTAAAATGTGCACAGCAGCAGACTATTGTAAGCTATGTATGCATAATGTGATACCTAGAGCAACCCCTAAACATCTGTGCAGAGAGAGACACTCGGAAACACTAGAAAAATCAAAATGGAATTCCAAGAAATGTTCAAGTACCAAAAGTAAGACAGGAAAACAAAAACAGAAAAATAAAGGGAACAAACAAAAAATAAGAAGGCAGACTTAGGCCCTAACGTACCAATAATTACATTAAAGATAAATAGTCTGATTCTATTTATGTAACATTTTCAAAATGGCAAAATGAAAGAGATGGAGAACAGATCAGTGGTCTCCAAGAGATAAGAAGGGTGTGGGGAGGGGAAGGAGGAAGACCTTTGTCATGACAGAATAGTTCTGCGTCGTGATTGCAGTGACCGTAACACAAATGTACGCATATGACAAAATGGCACTGATGTCTCACACGATGGTACCAAAGACAATCTACTGATTTTCCTATTATCCTGTTGTTATGTAAGATGTTACCTCTGGGGGACACTGGATAAATGGCACATGGAACCTCTCTACTATCTCCACAACTTCCTGTGAGTCTATAATTGCTTCAAAATAAAAAGCTAAAAGGAAAGAGATGAAGTCTGAATGTAGCTGCCCGGTGTCTGATATCCTCTGGGGTAGCGTTCTGTGTCGGAACTGCGGCGAAACTCAGCGTTGCGCTCTCTCTCTCTTTCCCTTTCCCTCTCTCTCTCCCCCCACACACGCTTGCTCCTCATGGACTTGCAAGTTAGACAGAAACTCTCATTTTAAAAGTTCTAGCAGTTTCAGTCTTCTGAGGAGATACAAGTTACCTTGGGACAAAATGTTCCTTTTTCCTGGAAAAAAAATCACCACTCTGGACCAATGGCAGTCAAATAAGAAGCTGTGGAGAGATGTGAACGTAGTAATCTGGGAAAGACCAGGAAGCGAAGGCTTCTCTCAAGCAGTGTGAGTTGACTGTGTGTGTTTGTAGCACGGCGTCCTTGTTTTCTTTGGAGAAATGTCCCAAGTTTCCGGATTTAGACTACATTGTGCCTGTGTAGAACCTGGCGTTCTTATGGCACCAAGTATGTTCTTTAAGCAGACATTTCCAAGAAGGATGGAGCTGGATGGAAAAGAGTGTAGAAAGACGCGCAGGCCTCTTACTCCCCTCGCCGTGGAGGAGAGACAGAGAACAGGAAGTCTGGGTTAGACTCGCTGTCTCACACGCAATGCTATTTACGACCGAAGAGTCCAGCATGTCCTGACCTGGAATGATCCGTTCCGTGGGAACACAGTGGCTGGGAACGTGGGCTCCGCAGCCAAACTGCCTGGATTCCAATGTCAGCCTCAACTCCCACTTGTTGTGAGATCATGGGTAAGTCACCTAACTTGCCTGTGGCTCAGTTTCCTCAACTGTCAAATGGGGATAATACCAGTAACTCCCTCCTAGAGTTGTTGGGAGCATTCAAAGAGTTAATGCTGGACAGCACTTAGAATAGTCCCTGGCACATAGTAAGCATTAAGTACGTTTTGCAATTTTATGATCACTCCAGTGTACTGGGATTGTCTTTCTGGAGGTCAAAGGACAAGGACGCATCTTTGTGTGTGCCCTGAGAAGATTTCAATTTGGGGGCAAGAAATGAGACTGGAGTGAGGAAGTATATTGGAGGCCTCCAATCTGCCTTCCCCGGACCTTACAGCATGGAGACAGCCACCTGTCAGCTTCCAGTGATGGGGACACATTTTCCCTAGCTACTTGGACCCGGCCAGTGAGCTAGGGCAGAGGGTTGGGAAAGGGGCCCTGGGGCCATGTTTGGGTCTGTGGGCTCTGAGAGCAGCTACTTTTGAGAGAAGTTATGAAGTACTTTCTTTGTTGTGTGTCGCTCCGTGATTGCTCAGGCAGCTGCCCCTTCTGCTACCGGAAGTTGGCCATTCCCATCCACAGCGTCACTTGAGAAATGAGTCCTACTGTTTCTCTCTCTCACACTCTTTCTCTCCCTTGTAGACTTTCTCTGGCACCCCAGGGTTCCTGGCCTTTCCATAATGGCCACCTTTTCCATCGTCCTCCATCTGAGGGGCTTAGACCCGAAAAGAGGGAAGAGCAGTCCCCTCCTGCTTCATGGGGCCACACTGCCCTGTCCACCTCACCAGACCGAGGCCCTGGACTCTATTCCATATGAGAAATTCTTCACTGAATGGTGGGGACAATTCTAAAGGTAATATCACTGGGAGAGCAACAAAGGTGGGAGCTTTGCCCACGTGGACTTTTCCTGTGTCTCAGGAGAGAAGACGGTCCCCCATCTTCATCAAGGGCTGTCCTGGATCCTCCCTCCACTGACTCCTGGGCTCTGTGGCCCTGAGGTTTGTAACTTCCTCAGCATATACACACCCCTGAAACCACATTTGTTTTATTGTGAGCTACCAGAGAAAGCCACAGTGGCTCGGACTGAATTCTGTTTATTCCAGTGGCCCTCCTGCTGGATATCTGTTGTTTCTGCCCGTCCCACATCTGTCCTTTTTCCCCTTCTCTGAAACCGCCCCCAGATTTTCCGCTGGGAACCCACCCTCCCCACAATCCCGGTCCCCTTCCTTGGATCAACGAGAAGACTTCTGGGGAGTTGTGGACAAGGTTTTGCTCTTAAAAAGAGATGCAAGAAAGAGCTTGAAGTCCTGATTTCAGCAGTCTCGAAATCAGGTGGTGTTGCTCTTTTTCAAAGTTGTTTGGCTATTCTAGCTTCTTTGCATTTCCATATGAATTTTAGAATCAACTGGCAGTTTCTCCATCAAAACTACTGGGATTTTGGTAGGAGTTGCCTTAAATCTACAGATAGGTCAATTTGAGGAAAACTGACGTCTTCACAACATTGAGCGTACTGGCCCATGACAAGGTATATTTCCCAATTTATTTGGGTCTTCTTTAATTTCTGTCAGTAATGTTATGTAGTTTTCAGTGTACAGATCTTGCATATCTTTTATCAAATTTATTCCTATTTCATATTTTTGATGATATTGTAAAGGATAATATTTTTTCTTAATTCTAGTTTTTGATTGTTTATTGGTGGTATATAGAAATAAAATTGATTTTTGTATATTGATATTGTATCCTGCAGGCTTATAATAATTCACTTATTAGTGGATTGCATCGCTTATAGATGATCATATTGTCTGCGAGTAAAGACAGCTTTGCTTCTCCCTCTCCAATCTGAATGTCTTTTATTTCTTAATCTTTCCTAGCTTCCTGGTTAGAACCTCCAGTACAATGTTGAATAGAAGTTGTGAGAGCTGACATTTGTCTTATTTCTGATCTTAGGAGAAGAAAAGCATTTTGCCTTTCACCATTAATTATGACGCTCGGTACACATTTTTTGCAGATGCCTTATTAGGTTGAGAAAGTTCCCTTCTACCACTAGTTTCCTATGGGTTTTTGTTTGTTTGTTTGTTTTTAATCAGGAACGAATGTTGAATTTTGTTAAATGCTTTTTCTATAGGCATTGAGATAATCATTAATTTCTTCTTTGAATCATTGGTTAGTTATAAATGTGTTGTTTAATTTATAATTATTTGGAGATGTTCCAAATATCTGTCTGTTATTGATTTGTAATTTACTTCTACCATTGCCAAAGAATACACATTATATGACTTGAATCTTTTTAAATGTATTGAGACTTGTTTTATGGACCAGAGTATAATGAATTTGGTAAATCTTCATGTGCACTTGCAAAGAATGTGTATTCTGCTGCTGTTGATCTGTAAACGTCAGTGATCTGTAAACGTCAGTCGGGTCAGGTGGGCTGATGGAGTTGTCCAGGTCTTCTACACCCTTGCTAATCTTCTGTCCACGTGTTCTCTTAATCATTGAGAGAGTGGTGTTGAAATCTCTAACTGTAATTGTGGATTTGTCTATTTCTTCTGGCAGTTTATCAGTTTTTGCTTCATGTATTTTGAAGGTCTGTTATTCAGTGCAGACATCTTTAGAACTGTTATGTCCTCTTGATTAATTGATCCCTTTATCTTTATGAAATGACATCTTTTTATGCCTGAAAATAGTTTGTTCTGTACTCTACTTTGTCTGATATTAATATCCTCTCGCCAGCTTTCTTTTGATTAGTAGTTAGCATCATTTTTATATATAGTATATCTTTTATGTATCTTTTTTCATCCTTTTACTTTTAGCCTCCTTGTGTCTTCGCATTGAAATTGCATTTTTTGCAGGCAGAACACAGTCTGCTCCAGGTTCCCTTCCTCGGCTTCCTCACGGCACATAATGACGAGCAGCGTGCCTCTACCACCCGGGCCTCCCTTCACAGCTATGGGGACTAGGTGGAGGCAGCCGTTGGGACTGGCGGAGGGTGTGCAGAGAAAAGTTTCAGGTCACACTGCCACAAATAATATCTTATGACTTAGGTCACATCCCAGCACCCCACCTATCAGCTGTGTGACCTTGGGCAAGCTCCTTAACCACTCTGAGAATAATGTTGGCCTGCCAGAGTTATAAATAATCTGTACATAACTCCTTCCCCAGGGTCTGGAGCTCCTTTAGTGACAGATACCATCATCACTATTATTACTTTTATATTAATGTATACAGCATACAAACGCATATATTTACATTACAAATCAGCCTCTTAAGTGAGCACAAAACAGCAATCATACATTTTTTTTAATTAACTTGCTGTGCTAGGGAGCTAATAAAAGGAATGAAATGAACATCTTTTTCAAAGCGCCTGTCATAAATTAAGCATCTAGGTGAGTGCCTCTCTCCAAGGCTACAAATACTCCTGCCCCAACCCCTGTGGGTGAGCAGGCTGGATGGAGCGGGCAGTGCGCAAATTCTCTGCCGCTCCGCCCTCGTGCCCTCCTCCGGCAGAGCCTGCTCAGGGCGCTTCTCTGCAGGTGTGGGACTATGACTCCAACCTTGCAGAACCTTGACAAGGAGCAAGGTCTGGGGATTTCCTCAGGCACTGCCAGGGGGTCTTCTCCCTCTGACATACTAATTCCTGCCTCTTCCTGTAAAGATAATTCACGCTCCTCGGCAGCACAGTGTAATGCACAACGCTGGGTGCCAGGAGTCTCCCGCAGTCTTCAGCAGGGCCGCAGCGTCAAGCGCCACTAGATTAATCCAGCTTTTTTTTAAAGCCAAAGGTCTTTCCCATGAATAACCTGGCGAGTATTTGAGCTTCATTATAATTTCCCTCTAATGGAGTTTGGGGAAATGAAATAGGAGTTATTAGCCAGATTTATAAGACTGTCTCCTGAGAAAATGGGGATGGAGGGGCGCTGACTGGGCAGACGAGGCACACTGGTTAACGACCCAGCCAAGGAGAGAGAGCAGGCCCCCAGTTTGCAAGGACAAAAAATATCCTTACCTGACAACCACTTTTTCCGTGCTCCCGGTTGCGGGGCGGGGGGCACTTTTATAACCTGAGGACGCACTGCAGACACATCCCCAGCACTCTCCTCTCCACGTCTCCCAAACCCGGCCCTGCCATCCTACTTCTCCGTATTTATCCGGATCTGGAAGAGATGTTAGCGCTCCTGTGTTCATTACAGCCAAGATGTGGAAATAACCTAAATGCCCGCTGACAGAGGAATGGATCAAGAAAATGGGGTACGGGCTGGCCCCGTGGCCAAGTGGTTAAGTTCGTGAGCTCCGCTGCAGGCAGCCCAATGTTTCGTTGGTTCGAATCCTGGGCACGGACATGACACTACTCATCAAACCACGCTGAGGCAGCGTCCCACATGCCACAACTAGAAGGACCCACAACAAAGAGTATACAACTATGTACAAGGGGCTTTGGGGAGAAAAAGGAAAAAAATAAAATCTTTAAAAAAAACTATGATTAAAAAAAAAAGAAAAGAAAATGGAGTATACACAATGGAATACTATTCAGACTTTAAAAAGAAAGCAATTCTGCAACATGGGACAACACGGACAAACTTTGAGGATATTATGATAGGTGAAATAGGCCAGTCACAGAAAAACATGATTCCACTTATATGAGGTATCTAAAATTAAAAGCAAATTCATAGAATTAAAGAGTGGAAAGGTGGTTGCCAGGGGCTGGAAAAAGGGGGAAATGGGGAGTCACTAAATGACAGGCATAAATGTTCAGTCAAGCAAGATGAAAGAGCTCTGGAGATCTGCTCTGCAACCATTGTACCTTATCAACAATAACGTGTTATACACTTAAAACTTTGTTAAGAGGGTAGATCTCGTGCGAGGTGTTCTTACCACAGCAAAATGAATTTTTTTTTTAAAGATTTTATTTTTTTCCTTTTTCTCCCCAAAGCCCCCTGGTACATAGTTGTATATTCTTCGCTGTGGGTCCTTCTAGTTGTGGCATGTGGGACACCACCTCAGCGTGGTTTGATGAGCAGTGCCATGTCCGTGCCCAGGATTCGAACCAACGAAACACTGGGCCGCCTGCAGCGGAACGCACGAAATTAACCACTCGGCCACAGGGCCAGCCCTGCAAAATGAATTTTTTAAAATAATAATATATATAAAGTTAAACATTAAAAAATATAATCCTACCCTACGAGACCATCCTGTTAGTAATGCAAGTGGAGTGTGCAGGAACACATTCTCCTGTTGGTATTTGGAAGACAGAAACCACTTCTTCTAAGTGCAGACACACCTTCCAGAGAGAGGGCATCTTGGATGGGAAGATGGCTGGCCAAGGCTCCTGAAGGAGGAGGGAGCAAATTCCCTCCAAATGGAGTCGAGAGCCTTGACTGCTGTCTGGGGAGAAACAGTCCTGGTGAGGCATGAGCATGGGGCCCCCCAAGGACATGCCCAGGACCCTGAGCGCCCTGGGAAGATGAGGGGAGCCCAGGAGAGGGCAAGGAAAACAGGGCCTGTTTGGAGGCCCACGCAGGAGCTGTTTTCTGCTTGTGTGAGAGATAGCAAGTGCCTCTTCGATGTCTTAGCACTGCTCTTAGGTTACAAGGAGCTCAGGGCAGAGATTTAGGCCGTGAACCACAGTGGCCCCGACACTCTTGCTCAGGAACTGTATTAGTCAGCTAGGGCTGCCGTGACAAAGGACCACAGGCCGGCGGCTTCAACAGCAGGAGTTATTGCCTCACGGTTCTGAGGGCTGGAAGTCCGGATCCCGGTGTCGGTGGGGTTCGTTCCTTCTGAGGCCTCGCTCTCGGCCCGTAGATGGCTGTCTTTGCCCTGCGTCTTCACACAGTCCTCCCTCTGTGTGCGTCTGTGTCCCAGCCAAGTTTCTTATAAGGACATATGTGTCATACGGGATGAGGATCCACCCCCAATGACCTCATTTTAACTGAAATACCCTTTCAAAGACCCTGTCTCCAAATATCTCACACTCTGAAGTATTGGGCGTTAGGACGTCAACAGGCGAATTTTGAGGGAACACAATTCAGCCCACAACTTTTCGAATTTTTGTGATTCTCTCTAACGTAAAGCCACAAGGTTACCGTTTGTCAAGTATTCACTGAGCTGCTTATGCATCACGTCACTTTCACTTAATCTTCAGAACGTACCTGTGAGGTAAGTTGCATTAGTATCCATGCCTTATAGATGAGGAAACAGGCACAGAGGCAGTTAAGCGACTCACCCGGTTTGGATGCGGGATTGAACACAGGCCGCCTGCTACCGGAGCCTGCACTTCTGACCACTACCCCATGCTGCCTCTACTCCTGAGTTTGTTACAGAAAAATGTGCAAACTATAGAAGAGAAAGAGGAAAATACAGGTCACCCACAATCCCCTGGTGACACGGCTTTCCTGTCCTGCTTCCCCCTTCACACAGGCTAACGTCTATGGTGCAGCGCGGCTGGTGGCAGGCCAAAGGAGAACTACAGAGCCTTAAAGACGCACCTACAGAACCTCCCAGGGCGTGGGGCAATGTTAACCATACGGTGCTGGCTGTAAAAAGCTGGCTTCTTATCAGTATGTGCAGCATGAGGCCAATTTAAAAAAAGAAAGTCAACGCCAGAATGCTCATGGTAGCTCTCCGGCCTGCAGGACTCCAGGTGACCCTGATTTTCCTCCTCTGTCACCCATATTTATTTCCTGCACGTCTCAAAGGTGCCATAATGAGTGTGCGGATAAAACGAGCTCTGTGAGCAGAAAGAAAAACAAATGTCATAGGAGCAGAATTCCGCTGTGCCCACTCCCAGCGCCCCAGGCCCACTTCACTCACGTCGGCTCAGCTCTGGACGATTCCTCCACACGCATTTGGAAAGGAAAACAAAGGCAGCAGACGCAGTCTGTGAGGAAATCTATTGGAAACAACATCCTGAGTGAGAAAAGCGACAAAAGAACCACCTCCCTAAAGGCAGCCCGAGGTGGCCATTCAAATAGTAAAAATGACGCAGGGGATGAAAACAAAGTCCCAGCTTTCAATCGGAGTTTCCTGAGCCAGTGAAACGGTGAGCGCGGAAGAGGAAGCCTGTGTCCCCCGCCCCCAGGGGCCCTAGGCTGCCACCTACGCCAAGACCCTGAGGGCGGGAGACCTCCATCTGGTCACCCCAGGTGCCCCGCGTGCCCCAGCAGAACCAGGCCAACGCTCCGCTTCCCTCCCAGCCACCTGGGGGGCCCCTGCCACGCTTTCCGTTCAGGGAGCAGGGTGGCATTTGGATGGGGACCAGGGCAAGCCGGCGTGGGGGCTGGGCACGTGTCCCACCTCGGGCCACCTGCTTCCTGCCGGGCTGCGCAGCCGGGAGCCAGCCAGGCAGACACAATGGGCAGGACCCACGTCAGATTCTTAGGGAAAAAAATTCCTCTTTGTGGACCGAGAGATCAGCACAGGATATCTATAAGCGTTTAAAGAAAAGCCCGGTCTGCAGCACCCCCTCCCCAAGCACTTCCGAAATGTCGCGCAACACGCCCGCCTCTTTAAATATCAGAACCCAGAATAAGTGTGCGCGCAGCACTTCCCCCGGCAACCGGGTCCGCGGCCGCCAGCTGAGTCAGAGCGCCCAGCGCACAGCAGTGCCCAGAGCGGCGAGTCCGGGCTGACGGTGAGGCGGCGGCGCCTGCCCAGGACCGGCCCACCCGGCTCCCGCGCCCTTAGCCACGGCGCCACCCTGCCCTCGCCTTTTGGGCCACCTCAAATGAGATGCAGAGTCCGGAGAGGTGAAAGGACTTGCCCTAAGTTACACAACTTGCTCCTGGCAGAGCAGGAGCTAAAACCTGGCCCCCGCACTGTCCCCATCCTCCTGCTCTGTCCCTGGCCCCGTGGACATCTGGCCCTGACATCCTTCTTGTGGGTGTCCTGAGACAGTGCAGGCGATTGCTCTGCGTTGAGGTTGTGGACTGTGCTTTAAGATCCTTAAAAATAGGTTCAGACAGGCGTTTCTCTTCAGCATCTTGGATTTCTATGTAGTTGGACTATATCTACGGTTTGTTTTTATTTTTCATAAGAAAAAAATGTTTGGCTTCTGACAAATATAGCTTCTACCAGACCTCAAGATGTGCATACAGGCGGAGCTGACCTGGTTGAAATGGGGGCAAAACCAGGTCGCCTATAGCCCCCAGCCCCTCTGTACACCAGCTACCCCAACTGCCCCCGCCTCTCGTGCCCTGAAGACATATCCTAGACTCGGGGCTCTGAGCTGGTCTGCAAAGCACTGGACCAGTTAGTGTCTCATGGACTGACACCCCTGGGAATCCCCGATTCACCATCACGTGAGTCTGGATTATGGAGGGAACATCCGAGGGCTCTACTCCATCCTGCTCTGCAGTCTGGCAGCAGATAAGGAGAAGAGACCTGACGGATGCACCTGGACTTATACGCAGCCAGCGGGTAGCAGTGAAATGCAGTGGGCCCAAGCCCAGCACAAGTCATTCATTCTCTCCTTGTTCCAACAAAAATTTCTGAGCACTTACCGTGTGCTGGCCCCAGTGTTAGGCACAGCAAGTTATATCCAGAAAAGTAATTCATGATCATATCCTTAAGGAGGTTTGTGTTCTAACAAAATCAGACATATAAATGCAAAGAAAATTAATTATAAACACTTCAGGTACAATTTTTTTCAGAGATTCATGAGCAGGAGCTACCCTTTGCAGCAAGAGTGATCATCAAAGGCTTCATGGCAGAACTGGCATTTGAAGAAGTATGGTTTTTGGCAGGAGGAGCTGGGAGAGGAGGGCACTCCAGAATGAGGAAGCAGCATGTGCAAAGGCCCTGAGGCCTTCTGGTCAGCCTGGCTGTACAACTCCAGGAAGTGCATTTGTGGAGTCTATCAAGTGAGGGGTACTCCCCGCTCCCGGAACTGGCCACATGGCGGCCTGCTGGAAAGCTCAGATGGGTTCAGGAATTTCCTGAGCATGACCAGACAGTAGGAGGGATCTGGATGTAGCAGTAGAAACACCAGGTGCAAAGGTAGGTTGGAACCAGAGTGTGAAGGACTCGCACTCCACTTTGCATATGGTGGGCAGTCACTAAGGGTTCTCGGGCAGGTAAGTGACGATAGAGTGAAACTTGAGGAAGCTGAGCCTAGCAGCAGTGGGAGTGCAATAGAAGGGCAGGGAAGCATGCTGGGACAGTGGTCAAAATTACTGCCACAGTGAAAGGGACAGGTGACGGGACCAGCTGTGGGTGGAGGCAGTGGGGATGGAGAACAGGAGATAGAGGCAAGAGATAAAATGTCCCAGGAAGATCAGCCGGACTGGGCAAACCACTGGCTCTGGAGGTCAAGGGAGAGGAGAAGTCAGAGGGGACAGCGGGCCTGGTCTGGGAGTCTGGGGAGCAGTGGCTGCCTTTTGCACACTTTGGGAAGACAGCAGGGGTGCCCAGGGCTGGGTGGGCACCTGGGAAGCACGATTTTAGGCCTGGAGGGTTTGGGGCATTGGACAGAGAGCGCGTCCCAGTGCCAGCTCAGCCCCCAGCAGGGCCTCCCTACTCTCTGCACAGGCCTGGAGGAAGAAGCTCTTGGTGGTGATTGTGACAGGTCTGGCTTTGGGCGAGGGTTGTCGAGTTTAATAATATCCACCTGCATTGCTTCCATCTGATTCTTTCCCCCTCCCGTTCTCCTGAGGCACAGGGCTCCCAGGTGAGGAAAGCTGAAAATGAGACCCCCTTAATGGCCAGCAAGGGTGACAATTAGAAGGGCAGGAGCGGGGCTCCCCTGGCCCCACATCTTCCAGCTGAGCCTGCTTGTCTGAGTAAACAGCAACCAAAATAGTCACAGTTGCTTGCCACTTGGAATATTATTATCTGAACAGTTGGTGGATATGAACTGTTTTTAAAACAAGCAATCAAAACAAACCCAGGAGAACATCTGCCAGGCCTGTGAGTCGCCGAGGAAGGAAACCGGTGACCCAGCCACCCCTCCATCAGGTGTCCTCCCGCCAAGGGAAAGGTCCCAAAGATGGCCCATGGGGGAGGAGGCAGAAGCTGAGCGAGGGCGGGTCTGGCGTGCAGACTCTGAGCGGGAGGCAGAAATACCCGTTCTGAGAACAATGAGGCTCAGGTGACGCCCCACAGCCAGCGAGGGGAGGACCCCGCGACGGGAGCGATCACTTGAGAGCCCGGGTAAATCTTGAGCGAAAACAGCAGGTGTTATTTATAGCCGTGGGTTGAAATCCGTGTTATTTATTATGCTGCTTATAACAATAAATCGTAGGTGGCCCTTCCTTCCTTCCCTGGGCAGCCCCGTGTGGAAAGGTTTTTGTGTGCAGACTTCTCGGCTTTGTTTAGCTTATTTTCCTTTTCAAAACCTTTAGTTAATGAGGACAAGGATAAGGAATGTTTATTATTGGAAACCCTGGATGGGCCGTGGCACCTGAACTTCCCGGAGGGGAGGGCCAGCAGAGCGAGGTGGCGGGGCTGTGTCCCGGCCGGGCTCCTCCCCTGTGTTGACCTGGGGCCCGGGAACAGCTTTCAAAACAAACGTCTCGCACCGTCCTAGGGGCTGCGTCCCGGGCTCTGCGTGAGCCGCTTTCTCAGAGTCGGGCCGAGGTTTCCGCAGGCAGAACGCCTCCCGCCCCTGCCCTCCCGCAGCCCCCAGTAAGACTGACACGTGCTCCCTGACTCTCGGCGTGCGGTCCCCGTTGTGTTGGTGGCTCCTGTGACCGCGAACTGCACCCCACGATTTAAGACTGAGCGCGCAGGGTGGAAGTTTGCAGTGACAAGTTCAATCAGGGAGCGACCCTGGCAGGGCCTCGGGGCTGCAGGGCTCAGGCCTCGTTCTCTGATCAGTTTTACTAGTAGGAACCCGGCCGTTGTGATGAGACACGTGACTCGCCCGGCGAGCGCGCCCAATGCGGGCGGGAGGTGAGCGAGGCCCGCGCACAGGCCCGGCTCCTGGAGCTGGCCTCCCCGCCTGCCCGCGGGGTGCTGCCCCCCGGCCCCGAGCCGCCCTCCCCCTTCCAGGACGGGGGCCGGGCTCTGGCCAGAGCTGGGGACCGGCCTTGGGGACGCCGGGGACAGGCGGCCTCCTGCGGGGAGAACCTCCTCTCGGCGAGCGAAGACTCTGGGCGCCTGGGAGAGGCCGGGACGGTGCCTCCTTCAGGAGCCGCTGCCGCGGGGGGAGGGACCCACAGGCCGAGGCAGCGGGACGGCAGGGGAAGGAGCAGGCCCGGGAGGAAAGCCAGAGAGGCGCGGGTGGGTGTCGGGAGAGGGGACACAGAGCGGGGGACCCTTCTGGCGGGCGGGGTATACAGTTACTGAAGCCGTGAGCCTGAGGGGCGGCGGAGGACACGGAGGAAAAGAGGGTCTCCAGGACCTCTGGTGCTTAGGAGAGCCTTGGCCCGATGAACTCTGGGACTGGTGTCAGGAGGACGGAGCTTTTTTTTTTTTTTTTCTTTTTTTGAGGAAGATTAGCCCTGAGTTAACATCTGCTGCCAATCCTCCTCTTTTTGCTGATGAAGACTGGCCCTGAGCTAACATCCGTGCCCATCTTCCTCTACTTTATATGTGGGACGCCTGCCACAGCATGGCCTGCCAAGCAGTGCCATGTCCACACCGGGATCGGAATCCTTGAACCCCAGGCAGTCAAAGCGGAAAGTCCGCACTTAACCACTGTGCTACCAGGCCCTCTGGGAGGACGGTTCTTAAGAAAACCAGGCGCTGCCCGGGGCCTGGAGCTGCTCACACAGCCTGACCACTGCATCTTGAGGGAGAAAAGCTCAAGTCCCAACAACTTCCCCTCCAAGCGCCTGAGCAAGGCCCTGGTCTCCAGTGAGGAACGAGGAAGTTTGGGCGCTCCCAGCCATTTAAGGGAAGCCGTGAAATTGAGGAAAATACAGGACGGTGCCTTTTTTCCCATCTTTTTTTTTTTTTTGGCATGGTTGTAAGACTTTCCTACCAAATTGGTAAAAAGACTAAATCGAATGTGGAGCAATGACAAGCAGCAGCATGGACGAATCTCAGACAATGTGAGTGAAAGAAGCCAGAGACGAATGAGGACATTCGGTAGGATTCCAATTATACAAAGTTCAAGAGCAGGCAAAACGAAACTAATCCGCAGGGACGGAGTCGGAAGAGTGGTCACTGTGGACGTACTACTGGGAAGGACACAAGGAGCCTTCTGGGTGCTGGAATGTTCTGTGTCTTGGTCTCGGGGTGGTTACACAGCGTAGAAAGTCATAAGCTGTGCGCGTAAGCCCTGTGCTCTCCCCGCGTGTCAGTGACCCTCGGCAGACGTGTATTTAAAGTGGAATATGCCTTACGTAACGTGCATTTGCTTCCTGTTACTGCTGTAACAAATTACCACCAATTTAGTCGCTTAAAACAACACGAATCTGTTAACTTACAGGAGGTCAGAAGTTTCCCATCAAGGCGTCAGCAGGGCTGGTTCCTTCTGGAGGCTTCAGGGAGAATCTGTTTCCTCACCTTTTACGGCTTCTAGAAGCCGCCTTCATTCCTTGGCTCTTGGCCCCTCCTCAGATCGCTCCAGCCTCTTGCTTCTGTCATCACATCTGCTACTCCTGTGTCTTTTACTCTCTGCTCTCCCTCTTGTAAGGACCCTTGTGATAACTTTGTGCCCACACAGATAATCCAGAATAATCTCTCCATCTCAAAATTCTTAACTTAATCACATCTGCAAAGTCTCTTTTGCCACATAAGGTACCATATTCACAGTTCTGGGCATGAGGACACAGCCCATCACAATAAGATTACCTGAAGGTCAGGTTCCTTGTGTAGAGAGGGTGCCCCTGTCCAGACCAAGTCAGACCTACAAACGTGTTAGGACAATGAATCCTGGCTGCTGTTGGAACACAAACTCCAAAATCTCCGTGGCTTTCTACAGTAAGCAGGGGTTTTTAGCCTAGGTCCCACGTCTCCAGAGGAGCCTTAGGAGGAATTCAGGGGACCTGTGAGCTTAGCTGGGAAAAACTTACATCTTTATTTTCTCTAAATTTAGGACTTTCTTCAATAATAAATATAGTCAATAAATCATATTAGTATTTGGCAGTACCTGTGATGTTATCACCAATAGAAATCAAAGACATTGGGGCCGGCTCCGTGGCCAAATGGTTAAATTTGCGCGCTCCGCTGCAGCGGCCCCGGGTTCGGATCCTGGGCGTGGACATGGCACCGCTCGTCAGGCCACGTTGAGGCGGCGTCCCATTTCCCATAACTAGAAGGACCTGCAACTAAGATATACAACTATGTACCAGGGGGGTTTGGGAAATAAAGCAGAAAAAAAAAAAAGAAAGATTGGCAACAGTTGTTAGCCCAGGTGCCAATCCTTAAAAAAAGAAAAAAAAAGAAATCAAAGATATTTTCACATCAAGTTACAATGTTGAATCTATATCAGAATATCACTTACATTCATCACTGCTTCAAAAGGATGGTGGTTACTAAATTTCCCCTATTACTTCTTACTTAATAATGGATTAATAAAGAGACATATTAAATTATCAAGATTTTTATATTTTATTAACTGTATTTGAGTACAAATTTTAATCTAGTATTCTATTTTATCCATTTATAACACTTCTGAGAAGGAGTCTCCAGGCTTCACCAAGTTGAAGGAGTGGTCCCGGGTGAGCACACATGCACACACAAAATAGGGTAAAGTGCCCTGAACCCTGGGTTTCCATTTTGCTCCTGTAAGTGCTGAAGCAGGCTGGGTGGCCCTCCTGCACTGCACGGCCCCATCTGGAACACGTGACCTGCAAGTGACCCCTTGGGGCCCCCAAAGCTGAGCCCTTCCCCCAGCCTCTCTGCAGGAACTGAGGATTTCTCCTCCATAACCTTGGGGCATACTTACCTGGCAGGGGAGAGACCATGATCACAACCTTGGGGCAGAGGTTCTCCAGAGAATTTTTTATGTAACACATACCCAATTCGTAATTTGGGCGACAACACTAGTCTCCTAGGTTTCTTCAGAGTCAGGACAGGGAGGGCTGACAGGCTCGTCTAAATGCTTGACCAGCTCCATCACTCTTCTAAGCTAATTCTATCACCACCCTCATTGGTTCCCCCGGATGAAGCTAGAACTGCTCACTCTGTTCTCCCTGCCCATGAGGGAAGCAAGACTCTCCAGCTTGTTGCCGCTCCTCCTCTGCGGTTGTTGCTGTTTCTCTCTGAGTCTCACTGGTACATTCAGTCTGGATACCCTGACACCGTGAGCGCTGACACACCCAGGCCTCCTGCCCACAGCCGTCTCCCTGGTCCGGCTTCCTTCTCCCTGAGTACACAAGCTTGAGGTATTTGTTCATGCTTTAGACTTTCCAGACTGACTTGCCACTGGCCCATCACTGAGCTCGTTCTGGGCTGCCCCACCACCCTTCCAGTGTGACTCAGACCTTATCTTCCAGTCTCAGTTCCTCTCCACCCAACCTTTTCCCTCTCTCTCCCATCACACCTGGACAGCATCCCTCTGCCCAGACATTGCCCCACGCCTACACCTTTGACCCCAAGATGCCCTTCCATTAAAGCAGGTGGTCCTGCCTCATCCGGATCTGGCTGCCCATCCATTTGAGGGGAGGGAGTGGAGACTCCACGGGGCCATTCATCTTCATTCTCTTCTTTGAACTCTTCTTCCAGATTCTCCTTTCTCGTAAAGGCCTGCAGTCCTTCAGTGGAACCAGCGAAAGGATGCTCTCCCCTCACAACTATTGACTCCAGGATCCCAATGGTTTGGGTCATTCTGCTCTGTCCAAACTGTCCTCTTTTTTCCTTTCGTCGCCCTGTGCTGCTCCCAGTGCTCCCTGGGGAGTGTGCGGAGGCTCACGGAGCCAGCCCCTAACGCTTGTCTGCGACCTTGGGGTGCCACGTTCACCCAGGCTTAGGAAGTATGAAGGATTCTTAGACGGATACCGGATGTTGTGCTGTCTCACACGAGGCCACCTGGGTGTTGGCCTCTCCCCTTTTGGAGCGCACAGAGCACTCGCTTCTCTGAAAGCTCACTAATGGAGCCTCCTGGGCTCCCACTCCCAGTGCCAGCCACCCCATGGTGCTGCCATGCGACAGATGGTCTATTGAGGTAACTGCTGCTCACGAGCTTTATTGCCTCTAAACCCAGCAGAAAATCCCCGCATGTCTAACAGCTGCTCCAGTACCCAGAGATGAATGTGCTCTGGAAGCAGAGCTGCCAGCACACGTCTCCCGGCCCATCTTTCACCTGCTCCCCGTGGCCAACCTGTGGCTTTGACAATGCATTTGTTAGCACACTTGAGAGTTCCCAGCTTTCGAGTCAGTTGTGTTTCCTTCCTTTCCTTGCTTGAGGCTCAGTGTGACTTCCCCACCTAGACGTTTTCCATGAGTTTGTTGCACTTTTCTGTGTGTCTTAATCGTTCGGAGTAAAGTCAGAGGCAGGGACATGAATCCACAACAGGCTGCAGGCTTCCCAGGACTGGCGGGTGTGGACACCTCTGCAGGAGAGGCTGAAGGACTGTGAGTTTCCGAGCTGAACATGCCAGAAAACGAAAAAGGGACTGTGCAAGTTTCCTAGGGCTGCCCCAACAAAGAACCACAAACTGAGTAGCTTAAAACAACAGAAACCGGGGCCAGCCCAGTGGCACAGCGGTTAAGTTCGCATGTTCCCCCTTGGCGGCCCAGGTTCGCTGGTTCAGATCCCAGGCACGGACAGATGCACCACTTATCAAGCCATGCTGTGGCAGGCGTCCCACATGTAAAGTAGAGGAAGATGGGCACAGATGTTAGCTCAGGGCCAGTCTTCCTCAGCAAAATGAGGAGGATTGGCAGCGGATGTTAGCTCAGGGCTAATCTTCCTCAAAAAAAAAAAAACACAAAAAACAGAAATTGTCTTAGTTCTGGAGGCCAGCCATCTGAAATCAAGGTGTGGGCAGGGCAGATTCCATTTGGAGCCCCCGGGAGAATCGGCTCCATGACTCTGTTGAAGCCTCGGGTGGTTGTCGGCAATCTTTGGTATGCCTTGGCTTGTGGCAGCGTCACCCCAGTCCCTGCCTCCATCCTCACGTGGTGTTGTGTCTGTGTGTCTGTGTCTGAGCTTCCCTCCTCTTTTAAGGAAGCCAGTCATACTGGACTTGGGGCCCAGCCTAATCCAGGATGAACCCATCTTAACTTGACGACATCTGCAAAGACTCTATTTCCAAATAAGGTCACATTCACAGATTCCGGGTGGGTTTGCATTCTGGGCAGACACTATTCAACTCAGTATAGTTAGGAAAGGAAAGAGAGGAGTAGAAAGAGAGAGAAAGAGAGAGTGGTGGGGGGAAGGTGAGCAAGGAGGCAGAAAAATGAGACCAAGATGACTGACAGAAAGGTGCCAGGCAAAGGGAAGAAAATAGGGGACAGGAAAAAAATGGGGTGGAAAGGCAACCCACATCTATTCTGTTTTTACCGGGTGCTGGGGTGTGCTGGAGTCTCAGTTCATTCCTTGGCTCATCAGATGTTTTTTGAAGCATTTTGATGCATCAGGACTGTCGTGAGCGCTGGTCACACGACAGAACAAAACCAAGAGCCGTTGCCGCCCTCGTGAGTCACGAATGTCGGCTCCCTTCGCTCTCACCGGCTCTGAGGGCACTGGCAAAGGTTGGCGAGCTGCTCAAGGCCCCGTGGCACGTAAGTGGTCGTTGGGACATTTGGATGAGAGGTTCCTGGGTTCACGTCCACACCCCTAAGAAGAGAAAGGCCTTGTGCTCCGAGAGGGTCATGGTCGAAAGTGCCCAATATTCACATGTTACTGGTACCAAGAAAATTCCCACGCTTCAGGAAGAGAGAAGGGTCCACCAACACGCACACCTCCTCCAGCGGCTCTCAGCCACCCTCTCCGGCAGAGCCTCCCCTGGAATGGCAGCAGCTGGTGGGCAGGGGCCCCACTGGCATCAAGTGGGTCCCTCCTGAAATAAGGAGCCAGAGCCCAGGCCCCAGCTGCAGAGCCAGCTGGAGGGTTTGAATATGGGTGAGCATATCAGGTGAACGCATGTCCCTTCCCTCACCCGACCTGGCCCCAAGCCTCTGCCTCCCACACATTGAGCCCCCAGCACCCTGAGTCAAGATCTCCAAACCCCAGCTGAAGCAGGAGGGACGTGTGGCAATGTTGTGAGGCCTGTCTCCCTCATGCCCTGTGCCATCTGCCAGCCTAGGCTGGCTCTGTGCCCACCCCACGATGCTGTGTGCACCCTAGCTCTGCCCCGCTTTGCTCCCCATTCTAGCTCGCTGGTTGGCTGCAGGTTTTCCTGGACTTTTCGGGATAGGCTCCCTGCCTGGCCCAGAAATCAGCCTCCTCCGTAGGTCTCTGCTTCCTTCCTGGCCTTCCTCTCATCCCTGCTGAGACATTTCCCTTCTTGAGGGCCCTAGTGACCCATCCCCTGGGTTTACAGTGCCCGACAACCATGCGGGACAGATTTGGTCCGACTGTCCCTCAGAACCTCCAATTCAAAGACCTTAAACTCATCTTCTATCCCCGGACCTGCCAGTCCCCGGGTTCGGCACCTGGTGACTGGTCCAGATCCACCCTGCCGGCCAGCTGGGAGCCTGAGGGTCATCGCTGGCTCCTGCCTTCCCCACCTGCCCAGCTGCTCCAGCACCAGCCCTGCCTTCTGGATGTCTCTCCATCTCCACTGCCCCTCCCTCCGTCCAGGCGGCATCTTGCCTGGACTCCCACTATCACCTCCTAATCGGTGCCCCTCCAGTCCTTCCTGTACAGTATCCACGACGAGGCTTTGGAAATACGCATCTGATTATTTCATCCTAACCAACTCTTACACATTCTGAGACTTTAGAAACCTTTTCCAGGCTTCCCTTTGCCAACAGGCTTTTCTCAGTCTGGTTCCAGCCCACCTGGTAAAACCTTGAGCCTATACTCCTCCCCAGATCCCCCCACACGCATGCACACCCGTGTACACACACTTGCACGTGCGTGTCCATACAGGCACACATGCACATACACTCCTGCACGCTGTGCTCTAGCCACGCCCGTCTCTTCATTCCCGCGTGCAATTATTTACAGAGTGCCAACTACCTGCACTTGGGACACATCACTGACGCTTGTTACCATTTCTTAAACATGTCACATACACGTTGTCTGTGCTTTTCCTCCTATTATTCCCTTTGCTGGGAACATCTTCCTCTCTGTCCGCCTGAAGTCCCATCACGTTTCTTTAGAACTTGGCTCAACAGCGCCCCCTTGGTGACGCCGTGCCTGCTTCCCAGGCGGAGTGATCCTTGGATGCATCTCTTACACTCCTGCCCCGGGTGGAAACCGCGGCCCCTGCGGGGTGGGGTGGCGCAGGAGGCACTAATCTTCCGCATGCCGTGGCCTGTACAGGGGCCCGGTGTGCTTGCTGCAGGAGCGAGTGAATGATGTCCCAGCAATCGGCACTCTCAAGACTTCTCTGTCACCCCCAGGAAGCCCCAAGGGCCACCAAGCTGTGCATGGCCAGAGGCAGCACAGTCTTGGTGCCCATCAGGCCCCAACCGTGGCTGGGTGGCGTCCCCAGGAATGCAGGAGCTGCCCTGTCTCCTCCTGCTGCTGCTGAAACTCACCTCTTACAAACCCAGGGAGAGCTGGCCTCCCTCCGAACATCCTTACACTTGGTTAGAGAAATGGAAAACAAGCCAAAGTTAGGCCCCTGAGGTGGACATCACTGAGCCCACCGTCTGAGGTCTTACTAGTCTCTCCCGGGTCCTGGGGCCTGGCTCGCTCCCAGTAGGTGACTGGACTTCTCTGGGGTCGGGGACAAGGAACCGGAGCACAGGGCGGTCCCGATTTCCCCGGGGGTTTCACACTCTCCCGCCTTCCCTCTTGGCGGCAACCTTGCAGTCAAGGATTCAGGGACTTCTATTTCTTGGAGGAGTCTGACTTGGCTTAGAGGGTTTCTTTCTTTCCACTTTAATGAACCGAGTATTTGGGAAATTAGCTCACAGAGTCATGCCACCAACACGAAATTAGGGCCATCTGTACAGATAAAACAGTCAGGGGCTTTTGTGCCGCAGCGGCCGAACTGTGTAGCTCATTCAGTCTCAGAGGGCGCACTTCGTCCCGGAGTTTCTTTTTTTCCCCCAACACAGAAGAAGCCTCAGTCAGCGCGTAGGAAGCAGGAAGGAACCCGTTGTTTTAAATAGCAGACAGCAGAGAATTGACTCATTATGGTCTGTTCATTCAGCAGTGACAGCCAGAAGGCAGCCCGCTCAGCCCCCACGTTCCCAAGAGGCGGGTCAAGGGGCACGACCAGGGTTTTCTCACCCAGAGTCTGGACGAATCCAGTGCAAGCCCTTTTGAAGGGAACTGGTGAAGCCCCCGGTTTCTACCTTGCAGGGACTTTACGGTATTAGCATCTTAAAAAAAAAAAAAAAGACAAAAACAAAACTCCGGTAAAAACCTACAAGAATACCTGGAAGTCAGACAGCGTCCTGTGTTTTCCTTCCCTATCCTGATTGACTCTGAGTATGGCAAACACACGTTCAAGCCTCCTTTCTTATCTTGGCAACTGTCTATTTTCACTTTTCTGGGCTTGAGAGCCTTTGGTTCAGGGTCGTAAGGCAGCAGGAAGGAGTGACATCTGCCGGGACAGAGGAACCCCCCGCCACCGCCGC
This sequence comes from Equus caballus, assembly GCF_041296265.1. Lineage (NCBI taxonomy): Eukaryota > Metazoa > Chordata > Mammalia > Perissodactyla > Equidae > Equus > Equus caballus. The sequence continues at coordinate 17,541,189 of NC_091712.1, read as the reverse complement.
CGCCCCCTCGCCCCCGCCACCCCCTCCCCTCCCCCCCCCTCGCCCCCGCCACCCCCTCCCCTCCCCCCCCCCGCCCCCGCCAGAAGGCAGTTTCGTGCTGTGTAAGGGGCCCCCACAGGGCTACGGGGCTCAGAAGCCCAAGGGTTAATCTGTCTCCAATCCATCATTGTGACAGCCAAGCTCACAAATTAGTCCTGCCCACAGCTCTCCTGACCTCTGGATTTAATTTTTTTTAAGTGCGTTGTGTTGCTTTTGATGTTCAGATTGGAGTCCAGGTGTCATGACGGAGCCTAAGGGGGATGAGTGTAAGGCCGGCATGTACGGCAGCTCACATCTGCCCTACGACATTCGTGTCTTCTTTGTGAAAGTAGACCCAGGGTCACCTAATTTCCAACAGATAAGCCTGGGGGCCTTGAAACTGACCCGCCTAAATTTTCCTTCCAAGCCTCTCCAGCTGGAAACACCACAGCCTCCTGGCTCACGTCCTCTCGTGTCCTTCTCTGCTCTTTTCAGACAACTGCAGCTCCCCGAGAAAGGGCCCCGGATGTCGCACCCTCCAATCCAGGCAATGTCTTTCACAGCTCATAGGGCCATCTGGGCCCATGTTTGGACCCAAAACTGATGGTGACTCCTGTGACCAACAGGAGTGATCAAAACATCCTCTTTGGATCATTAACTCTACTCCAAGTGTTAGTGCAACCCTGGACGCTCCTGGCAGCAGAGTGTGTAGCACCTTCAAGTGGAAATCTTTATCTGTCCTGGGTCCTTTCCAGAATATGCCAAACAATCAGAGTTCTCAGTGTGCTCAGGAGGTGGCCTGGAATCCTGGAGATTGAGGATGGGGAGAGCCTTCCCGTTTTCATTTTCTCCAAAGCCATTTTGTATGCCTACAGGTGTCAGTATAAGCCAAAGAATGGGTCTTGGCACAGATGAAAAGTGAGAGTAGGCATACAATTTATTGTCTAAATCTGCACACTATTGAGAGTGAAAAGGAGAGCTATTAATAATTATGCCAAAACAAGTGTAGACGGTGACTGTCCCAGGCAAACTGGGACATACGGTCACCCTGTGAACTGTGAGCTCTAAATTGGTGCCATCTCCAATGCTGGGCATTCATTTGGTTTCTTTAAAAAAAAAAAAAAACAGTCTTTGTAAGGGTTCGTCAATTTTATTAATCTTTTCAAAGCTTCGATGTTTTCTCTTTAATACCATACCCAAGTGACCCTGGGTCCAACAGGGTGGAGGGCGTTGAGGAGGGTTAGGAAGGCAGCTGTTAGCAACCATGCCGATCTGAAGCCACGTGAAGATGGGGAGTGGGGAGAAAGACGATTAGTTCATCCCAGAAAAAGGTGGCTCAGCTACAGACTTGAGGAAAACCAGGCTCCTTTTCTTGTCTGAGCTGCTAGCTGCTCTCAGCAACGTAACTGAATTCTGCCGACTTCCTCTCCAGCTGCAAAAGACAGCAGAGTCCTGAGTCCTGAGATTGGAATTCCAAGTCCACTGTCCTCCCTCCAGCCTCTGTGAAGTCTACCGGAAGACAGACAGGTCCACAACACTCACCTGTCCTTGGCTTCCTGTCGAAGGTCCAGGCAGAACGTGTCCTCCTTCATCCTTTCTAGCAGACGCAGTGCCAGATCCACTGCTCTAGAGCTTTTCTCCACCTTGAGCGAGGCTAGGGGATCAGACGCCATCTCCCTCTAGGCTCCCCGTTTAACCCAGCCGACCAGCAATTTTGCAAAAGACAACGTCCTCTATTTTCAGAGTCAAAGCTATCTGAAATAATCATATTTTAAATTTTTTTCCCTCAGACACCAAAGAATCAAAATTTCTTTATTTTTGTGGACAACTGCTTCATTCACTTAAAAAAAGTTATTCCCTTCTAGGGTAGAAACACTCAACTGGACTATAAAATAGTATTCTATAACACTCCTTACCCTTAACCTCTAGGCAAAAATTATATTAAAATTACATTGAAATGATCCAGAATGGTTGCAAAGGTAAAATTATTCTCCCAGAAACATGGTACGCTGAATAGAGGATCCAAAATAACTCCTTTATATATTACAACATATTACCTAAAAGGGAAAAAAAAATCCTCTAATGTAACCTTAAAAAGAAAAAAGAACAAGCATATGTTTTGCATTCTCATATAACTAAATAACAGATGTGAACTTAAAATCAGTTTTCCTGTGGAGTCAGTTCTCTTGTATCACTCTTTCATTTTTCATGGGTTAAGTTATTGTTGGTGGTGGACTTCACAGTGTTTTACTAAACTGTGATCTCCCCAAAGGTGAGGATTTTGCTTTGTTCGTATGTTTGTTTCCAGGAAAGTTTTCAATAAATATTTGATAAATATGTAAATAAAAAGTCATAGTAAGCATCAAATTATGACAATAAATATAAATGGCTTAAATTTCTCCAACACCTCAGATTAAATTGCAAAGCAAAATGTAAAAATTTTCTGCTTATGAGTTGTACCCAAAACAAAAGAAATGGCCCCAAAATTCTAAATATTAAAAATATTGTGGTAGCCCAAATTAATAAGAAATATGAGCACAGAGAAAAGAGAACTGGCAACATTAATATAGCAGAAGAAGTAGAATTTAAGACAAATCATTAAATCAAAATAATAATTTTATATTGTCAAAGGCAAAATCAACTGAATTTACCAGAGAATTATTTATTTTTGTGGATTTTCATTTGTTTGCTTGTTTAGAGGTGTGCCAAAGAGCCATTTGGGGGTTTATTTATTCAATCTATTGCTTTCTAAGCAAAACAATTTGAATATTTATTTACCAAATAGGCAACAAATTACATAGCATAAAAAATCTAGAAATACATAAAATATTTACACAAACACAATTACTGTGGGATGTTTTAATGGATCTGTGATGTACCAATGGTGGATGAAGTAAGTCGGAAGATTTGAACAATAATAATGAGTTCTAGGGGCCGGCCTGGTGGCACAGCAGTTAAGTTTGCACATTCTGCTTTGGCAGCCCAGGGTTCACTGGTTCAGATTCTGGATGCAGACATGGCACTGTTTGGCAAGCCATGTTGTGGCAGACATCCCACATATAAAATAGAGGAAGATGAGCATGGATGTTAGCTCAGGGCCAGGCTTCCTCAGAAAAAAGAGGAGGATTGGCAGCAGATGTTACCTCAGGGCTAGTCTTCCTCAAAAAAAAAAAAAAAGGAATTCTATTGTGTTGAGTTATGCTTCTGATTAGGATGTAAAAAGTTGCAAGAGATTCTCACTCTGACCCTAACAATCAAACAACTCAAATAAGCTACAAAAATCGTAGTTTTTTGGAACACGTCAGAGAGCTGAGGATGTAAAGTAACCTGAGTGAACTCAACCACCAAAAGTGACAGGCTATTTGAAGGAGAAAAGACACCTACAGCTGCTCTCACCCATGGTCTCTGGTAAAGTGTCAGAAGGAGGAAGAATCTTCCATAGTGTGAATAAGGAGAAGCCAGCTGAAGCTCTAAAAACCTTTTAAAAACCATGTGTTAACCAGCATGATAGAATAGAATTGCATGAATCTCAGCAACTGAGTCAGGCTGTTCCCATCCACCAAAGCTCTTCCACACATTTCACTGAGTTCTCAGGAGCAGTATGCCAAAGGCCGAGAGGCAGGGCAGGAAAGCTGGGAGAGATACTGCCTGAAGTATGTGGGTCCCCCACCAAGTTCAAAGCAGCCAATCTATCAAGCTAGGGGAACAGAACAGCAAAGCTCCCAACAGTCAATATGAGGTACCCTGGACTTTCAATTGCCAAGAGATGAAGGCAGGAAGGGTAGCTGAGAGAAATTGCTCCAGAAATTCCAGGAAGGTAGGTACAGAAAGCCTGGGGTACGAGCAGAGAGCAAAGAGAACTCACAACTCAAAATGCAGGTAGTTAGCCGACAAGCAGAGGGCAGGATCTCCCATGGTTCAGAAAACTGGCAGCTCAGCTGTAAGAACAAAGAATTCTCTGGAATCTTACCAGTACTCAGACCCCCAGGGCCCAGAGAAGGGAAAGTCCTGATTATACTCTCAAAACATTTGCATCTACTGGTCAACTAAATGAAAATAAAGCTGCAATAAAACCCAGACCCAATCACACAAATTTTAACTCAGCCACTCATCTCTAGTACCCCTTACTGGAGATAAATATAATTTACTTTGCTCTCTATTATTATTTTATACAAAATGGATGGCATATAAAAAGTTAGAAGACACATGAAGAATCAAGAAAATATGATTTATGGTCAAGAGAAGACATAGTCAATAGAAGCAGAGAAATCATCTATGAACCAGATTTTGGAACTATCAGACAGGGAATTTTAAAATAACTGTTATAGAGATGCTTAAGGATCTAAAAGAAAGGTGGAAACACACAGGAAGAGATGAGATGGGGAATTTCTAGAGACATGGAAGCTATAATAGAATCAAATGGGAATGCTAGAAATAAAAAGCACAATATTGTAAATGAAGGACTCAACTGATGGCCCTTAATGGCAGACTGGACTCAGGAAAGGAAAGAATCAGTAAATTTACAGGCAGGGCAATAGAAATTTTCCAAATTGCAACAAAGAGGAAAAAATGAGTATAAAGAACAAAACAAAGAATTTGAGATCTGTGAGACAATACTAAGTATCAAAAATTTTTAATGTATGTGTAATTGGAGTCCCAGAAGGAGAGGGCAGAAAGAATGGGCAGAAGAATATTTGAGCAGATGATGGCTAGACTTCCAACCCCACAAATCCAAGAAACTCACAAATCTCAAGCAGGATGAGTTAACAGAAAACCACACCTATGCACATCATGATCAAACTACTGGAAATCAGATTTGAAGGCAAATCTTTAGCGCATGCAGAGAAAAACGATATACTGTTTCTCATCAGAAACAATGGAGATCAAAGGGCAATGGAAGGATAACTTTTTTTAAAGTGCTGAAAGAAAAAAGATGTAAACCTAAAATTCTATAATAAAAACAAAATTGCCTCCAAAATGAAGGCAAAATGAAGATATTTTCAGACACACAAAAACTTACGTCATCTCCAGCATACTTGAATTGCAAGGAATGCTAAAAGATTTTTTTAGACTGAAAGAGTTACGTCTTTCTCAAGGGAAACAACACACCAGACAGAACAGACAGAACCAAGGTCTGCATGAAGGAATGAACAGCAACAGGAAGGGTAAATATCAGTGCAAATAGTTAATATAAACGACTTCATCTTTGTAGTCGTGTGTGTATGTGCATGCATATGTGCAATATTTTAAAATAATTTTTAAAACATTATTGACTATTTAAACCAACAATAATAATAATATGTATTGTGGGTTTTATAGCATGACATTGATAACACAAAATATGGGATGGAGTAAATGGAATTCTTATACAGCTTGTGAAGTAGTATATTATTAGAAGCTAGACCGTGAGCAACCAATAAAAGAAATATCACAAAGTGGAATAGCTAAAAAGCCAACACAGGAAACAAAATGGAATACCAAAAAAATGCAGTTCACCCATCCCCACAAAGAAGGCGGGAAATGAGGGGCGGGGAGGACAGGGGTTATTGGTCAAGGGGTACAAAGCTTCACTTACGGAAGATAAGTAAGTCCTAGAGATCTACTGCATAGCATAGAGCTTATAGTTAATAATGATGTATTATGTACTTCAAAACTTGCTAAGAGTGTAGATCTTATGTTAATTGTGCTTATCACACACACACACAAAAAGAAAACAAAAGGGGGCAGGAAGAAACTTTTGGAAGTGATGGATAGGTTTATGGCATTGATTGTGATGATCATTTCACAGAAGTATACATATCTATCTCCAAACTCATCAAGTGTGTACATTAAATACGTACAGCTTTTTGTATGCCAATCATACTTCAATAAAGTGGGGGTTTTTTTAAAGGAAGGAATAAAGAACTAAAGAGAAGAATAATAACCAATTCAACTGGGAGAACTGAGTCTAATCATATAAAAGTTACATTGAATATAAGTGGGCCAGACTTTCCAATTAAGGGTCAGAGCTTGACTGACTGGATACAAAAGCATGATGAAATACATGCTGTTAAGTACAAAGACACAGACAGGTTGAAAGTAAAAGGATGGAAAAAACATACCATGCAAATTTTAAGCATGAGAAAATTGGTATGGCAATATGATTATCAAACAAAGTAGATTTTAAGTCAAACAATATTACTAGAGATGAAGGGAGTCACTTCCTAATAACAAAAGGATTAATTCGTCAAGGAGACATGTGTATGCAACTCATAACAGATCTTCAAAGTATATTTTAAAAATCAAAAGGACTAAAGGAAGAAATCAAGCCAAGTGAAAGTTTTTTTAATATCCTTCTTTCAATAATTGATAGGAAAAATACTAGTAAAAATATCAATGATTTGAACAACATAATCAACTAGCTTCACCCAGTTAACATTTATAGAACACAGCTTCCGACTTCTTGCTATATTCTTGCTAAGGCACATGAAACATTTACCAAAATAGACTGTAGGCCGAGTGGCAAAATAATTCTCCACGAAAATCAAAGGATTGAAATAAAACACGGTGTATTTTCTGACCACATGGTATTATGTTAAATTATTTCATGGCTCCAAAAACCCAAAATGCACATTCTTTTCAAGTATACATGAAGCAGTTATAAAATTGTTGAAATGCTAATTAACAGAAACAAATCTCTTCCTGATAAAATTTTGGTCGGAAATTTGTCAGTCCCTCTTCTCTGATCTCAAATGACAAGAATGAAAAATCAGTACTTTAGACAAAAGCAATGAATTTTAAAATCCTAATCACTTGGATATTGAAAACTACTCTTCAAAGTAACAATGATTTAAGAAGAAAATTGAGAATATAATGGCAGGATATTGTGAAAAAAAACAGCAAATGAGACCACTATTGAAAACAATTGGGTTCAAAGAGGAGTTAAAGTGGGGGGGAGGGATGAACAGCCAGAGCACAGAGGATTTTTAGGGCAGTGAGAATACTCTGTGTGATACTGTAATGGTGCATACATGCCATTGCACATTTGTCCCAACCCACAGAACGTACACCACCAGGAGTGAACCCTAAGGGAAACTATGGACTCTGGGTGATGACGACGTGTCAGTGTAGGTTCTTCAATTGTACCATTATGGTGGGGGATGTTGATATGAGGGAGGCGCTGCGTGTGTTGGGGCAGTGGGTATATGGGAACTCTCTGTACCTTCTGCTCAATTTTACTGTGAACCTAAAATTGCTCTAAAAAATAAAGTCTACTATCTATTTTAAAAAATAAAAAATAAATTTAAAAAAGGAAATAAACTAATGGGGCTCGCCCCGTGGCCGAGTGGTTACGTTCGCGCGCTCCGCTGCAGGCGGCCCAGTGTTTCGTCGGTTCAAATCCTGGGCGCGGGCATGGCACTGCTCGTCAGACCACGCTGAGGCAGCGTCCCACATGCCACAACTAGAGGAACCCACAACGAAGAATACACAACTATGTACCGGGGGGCTTTGGGGAGAAAAAGGAAAAAAGAAAAGAAAAAAAAAAAAAAGAAAAAAAAAAAGGAAATAAACTAAAAAGTGAACATAAAAGCAGAAAAAATAAATTAGATATTAGAAAAATGAATTGAATAAGTAAACTAAAAAGCTGGTTCTTTGACAAGAAAGAAAATTGATAAACATTTGGCAAATATAATAAAGTTTCAACAACAAAAAATTAAAAATAAAGTGATAAACATCAGAGATAAAAGGATAAAGGAGATTAAAACTGTACACAATTTTATGGTAATAAATTTGGAAATCTCCACGAAAAAATGCTTTTCCTAGTAAATAGAAGTAACCAATGCTTGCGCAATGCAAATCAGTGCAACAAGATGTAGAAAGCTTGGAAACGACAAGACCTGAGAAAGTTAGGCGGGAATCACCTTCAAAGTAGATTCGGCAATGATGGATTTCCTGGTGGATTTCTTTAAACTGATTAACTCCTATGTTACGTAAACTTTTTAAGAAGGTACAGAAAAATGGAAGGAAAGTTATTTAATTTATTTAATAAATCGCATAGCCCTGACGCCAAAATCTAATGGAGATGAAAGTCAAAAGGCAAGGGAAGGGACGAGAATCTTGGGCACAGGCCATGCAGAGTTGGAGAGAGCCAGGCGGACCATCTAGATTGCTGATCTCGCTGTGCTGGGCAGACAGAGGAAATGTCGAGATCAAACCCGCAGGGTGGACACAGACAGACAGGAGTCACTTCCATTTCTTAGAATTTCCGTATTAAAAAAAAAATTAAGAAATGCCAAAAAAAGTTTTCAAATATAATAAACACTTTAAATACTTACAAAAATAAAAATAAATACAACTATATTAGAGCATCACGTGGAGATCATACCAAGAGCAAATGGGAAAGCTTTGATGAAGATCCTTCTAGCAACACTCCACACCCCACATACACTTTGTGATGACAGGCTAATGCTGAGAGGGAGGTTTACAAGGGGAAATGGGAGTAGAAACTCCAACCCTTTCCGGAAACAACTCTTTTTATGTTTCCACCTCCTGAGTGTGAGGCATACCATGAAGGGTGTACGGGTGCCAACATCATTATCATTTAGGAGGAAATATTATCAGAACAAAACAGCGTTCATATGATCAACCTCATTATACGCCATTACTTCAAAAGTTCTAATCATGAAATCTGCAGGAGGTGTTGCCAACCTACTCTTGACGTCAGGCACCCATCTCTGGCAGGGAATACCCTCCAGTCCTCAGCTTCTCCTTCCCACGTCTGTAGAAGGCCCAGGGCCAGGTCTGGATGGGCCAAGCACAGGCTCGTGTTAAGCCCAGAGCTCCTGCTGCCTTCTTCCCCAGGCCCTGTGCTTATTCTGTCCCACGGCTCCTGACTCACTTGTCATTTTTTATAACGTTTACTCTCAGGTGCCTCTTTGTCTTATTTGGCAAACTGGCCTCCTTTACAGCTGCGTGAGGCCATGTGACTGGGTTCTGGCCAATTGGATATTAACAGTAATGGTGCGTGCAATTTCTAGATGTCACTAAAGGAGGAGGTAGGCCTGCATCTTCCCCGTTACTCCTTCCTGCTGGCTAGAATGCAGACATAAGGGCTATGCTGAAGCAGCCATCTTGGACCATGAGGTAAACTTTAGAAATAGCGCCCACTACGGTGGAGCGATAAGATATAAGGAGCCCAGGGAGCCAGCTAAGCTTAGGGTGAGCACAGGTCCCCCGAAGGCTGTGTGAACCTGAGGCATCCAAAGAGGAGAAGAGATTGGCAGGTGGAGGCCCAGCATTGGCCTCCTCAGGGGAAAGTCTGCCCCTTCCCTCTGGGGGAGCTGAGCAGCCCAGAGGTATTTGGGTTCCTCTTTGTTAAGTTTCCTGCCAGCAAAGGCTGGGGTGAGACCCTGACCCTCCTGAGGTAGCGATACCAGGTGTCACCTGCACGGCATAACCAGATGCCGTTCTGCTTTGTATTAGCAGAGCCCCTCCTCATGTCACCTTGTAGAAAGACGCTGGAGAAACGATGGTGTTAAGCCAGGTAGAATTATCACCCCTTCTTGCCTGTATCCTAGACTAGTTTAATAACTGTCTTTGTAGGTCTTCGAGCTCCTTGCGACTGCTGTCAGGTAACTCCTTTGGCTCTACGTGCAAGAGAATCAAATACAGATAAGCCTCAGGAACCCACGTGGGAATTGTCAATGTAGGACAGACGTGCCTGAAAATTCCTTTTAGATAAGGAGCACAGTTCATGGGAAATATAGTGGTGTAGGAACCCCTGGCTGACCTCCTCAGGAGCACATCCTCCCAGCCTTGGACCCCAAGCTCCCGGCCTCCACACTCTCAGGGGGTCCCTCGAGGCAGAAGCTCTGTGGCTCTGTGTCCTCTGAGGAGGACTTGGGGGCTGCAGCTGCACCGACCTCCCCCAAACCATGATGGAATCCTGGAAGGAAGAGCAAGAAGAGTCCAGAGCAAGTGAAGAGAAATGAGGAGGAGCCCGGCCAACTGAACAATACACCTGGGAGACCCTTCTGAGTCTTCCCTGAAAACTCCCCCAACTGTATTTCCTACTCAAAGGTAAGAAGTGGGCAGTATAGTGTAGTGGTGGCCCACCTGTCAGCTAAAGCTTCTGGCCACTTCAGATCTAGATAAGGTTGGCTTAAATTTCTTTCCCATGACTCGTGGATGTCCAGAGCATTCCTAGAGATTTCATATGCTCATTTGGGGGCTTAAGTTGTCACGGTCATCTCTGCCTCCACTCCTGATATCTTGGATTCACATTATGCCAACCAAGATCTGAAAGTCACACCATCCTTGATTTGCACACGCCTTGGGTGACATTAGAGATACTTGCCCATCATGGCACAGGCAGTGACAATAGACACCTGCTGTTAACAATAGGGGGGAGCCCACCACCGTGAAGCTGACGAACAGGAGCCCTGCCAACAGTCCACACAGGCACACATCCGCACAGCCTCAAAAGGACAGTGTGCCTCACAAACTGCTGAAGGCCGCGAGGAGAGGTCACCATATGACTTTAGATTATCAGACATTCTTACTCTAAAAGTCATTTTGGCCACAAGCGCAAGAGGGCGTCCTCCTCACTTGCTCTTCACTCGTGTCAGATACCATTAGTTGTCTACCTAACAGCCATCTCCCGCCTTTTCCTTGCTAAAGAAAGCTCATTTTTATTCACGCATGGAGTCCATGCTCTCCAAAGGTGAGCCATCCCACAGAACCAGAGGATGAACCACGATGGGCCTGAGTGGCCATGACAATCCCACTGCCCTTTGCCAGGTGGGTCTAAGCGTCGGCACATGCAATCAGAGACATCAGATCTAGCCAGTGGTCTGGGGAAGTCTCTCAGAAGCCAGAAAATATTTTCCTTCTTGGTAAAAATTAAAAGACACGAAAGGAAAACCTCACTCCCACTCCTCCTTTTGCCCTGCCTTTGAACGCAGCTGCGTGAGGACCCGCTGTCCAGAGTTACAGACGTCGCACCACCAGGCGGGGAAGTCCCCAAGCTGAGGACAGCAGAGCAGATCCAGAACCACCGACCTGGGGATCTCTCCTCGTATGAGATAATTTAACCTCCCCTGTTCCAGCCACTTTTAGAGAGAGCTTCTGCTTCTTATAACAAAAGCTTGACAACACACAGCCTTTCTCTCCCTTCTCTGTTCCTCCCAAGCTGAGATAAAATTCTCCTCGTGCTCTCCTGCAGTGCGATTTAAACAGCTCTTTTATTGCTTGGGTCTCTGCCAAAACCATGCCTTTCATAGTCGCATCTCATCTCCCAAAGAGCTTAGTCAAGATATTTTCCCAAACAAAGAAAAGTCCTTCCCTAAAAAGAATTCTGGTGCTGGCCCTGAATGGGCTTTTTGTCCAAAAAAGTCAGGGCAGATTCCATTCAGGCATCTCCAAGAGATAACAACCTCTACAAATCCTGGGCTGCCCTGGCTGTCCTCTGTGGACTTCACTCTAGGCTTCACATCTTAATCCTCTTAGAACCCAGAGAAATTCCTTACTGGTTCGGTCTCAGGAAACCCACGCTCCAACCCTGGGGCGGCCCCTTCCAGGCCTTGGTTCCTGGAGGAGTCAGGCCTTGGCGCGGAGGCCTCTGCCACTCTCACCCCAACCTTTCTTCCCAGCCTTTGCCTCCCGGCTCTCCTGTTGACATATCCTCCACTCCAAGCAAACTCAACTCATTCCCTCTCCCCATTCTCCCAACCCACAGTCCTCCTCACACAACAGTGCCCTCTCTCCTCCTATTTCTCCTGTTTTCCTCAATTCCTAATATCCCACATACACCCATCCTTGCCCATCTCCATTCCAAGAGCCTGTCTGATATGCAACAGACACTTCTGCAGCCCCTACTAGCGCCAGGCGCTGGACCAGGCTGGGCAACCAGATGTAATGAAGACAAACCCAGCTTCTCAGCTCATGGAGCTAACACTCTGACAGGGAAAATGGACATTAAACAAATGATTACGTAAACAGTTAAGTACAATTGTCATAAGTGCATTTCATGTCTCATCAGAGAGATGGGGTGGGGGGACGGCCCCCCTCCCCACTCCTTCTCAGGGAGACGGGGTGCACCATGATATAGGAAGGAACACACGCAGCAGGAGACATTGGTTTCAAACTCTGGCTCTGGCTCTTTCATTTGAGGAGGCAGGAGCAAGTGACAATTTCTCCAAGCCTCAGTTTCTTCATCTGTAAATTAGGGGTAAGAACATTTTCCTGGAAGGACTGTTGTGAAGATTGAAGTATCTAAAACACCAGCGTAGGACCTTGATATGATGATTATCGTAACAGAATGTTAAATTGGAAGTTTCCACCAAGGCACCAAGCTATAACAAAAGCTACATTATAACAGAGATCCCCCACCCTTGCAGAATTTTAAAGTTGATATCTAAAAACTGGTTACACAACCTTGAATCCCCTCATTCACGTCAAGTCAAGAGAGTGAAGATGAAGAGAGAATTTTCTAAGGAGGATTTTGAGAACTGTTGGGTGCTGTGGGTCCCATTTTCATCCTACAGGCAGCTTAGGATTTGTGCTCAGAAAAGTCATGGGACCCACCGAAATTTTTTCACTCAGGACAGAAGGAGGATACCCGCTGTGAGCAAGTTTAGAGGGACAGTGGGAGACCGACGTCAGACTGTTTTTGTGAGCAGACCTGAGTCCTGCCCATCGTCACAATGGAAGCAAGATTACGACTGCGGGCAGGCACCAACCTCTGTGCTTGGGGAGGTGATGGAATGATGGTGTGTCTCCTTCACATCCTCCACATTAATCCCTGGGCTGTGAGGGTCTCAGCAATTGCCCTAAGCCCCACGTACCAGAGCTGAGCAGTGCTAGGACTTTTGTTTTTGGGGAGAGGGGAGATAATTTTAAGCCAAAGCATGATCCCTGGATCCAAGTGAGTGGGGCTGGCCCCCTCCTTCCGCTCCCAAACTTCTCGAGCTCAGGTGGTCTTCTGAGATGCTTCCTTTCCCCTTTCAAGGCTGTCTTCGACAACAATTCTAACTCATTACCTTCCTATTCATGCCCCGAAGGGTGGAACTGGAGTCCTCACGGACTCTTCCTTATCCATCTGCCTGCTACTGTCATCAGTTCCCTTAATGGGGGACACCAATTAAGCTAAATATAAAGGTCAAAGGCTAAATACTGATTTGAATACAATAAATATAAGTGATGCTGGTAGAAACAGCTAAGTGACCACCAAAGATCTGTGCTGTCCTTTCATGATGACAAGCGGTTACTGCGAAGTGGTTACCGAGTAAGGAATTATGTCTCCCAAACGCCTCTGCACCTAGACTCATCAGTTCTTACAAAAGGAAGGAGCAGGTCTGCTACGTGTTTCCTCCAGGCTAAAGTGGTTAAGAAACCAGGGCACCTGCCCAATGGTCTTCTTCCCCATATGCTGGCAGAATTAGAGGACTCTAAGTAGTCAGGGAAAGGCAGAGCCACAAGACGGAAGGAGCCTGGGTCCCTAATGACCACTTGAAAGCTCACTGCATTAGTTTCCTAGGACTGCCATAACAAAGTGCCATTAACTGGGAGACTTACAATTACAGAAATTTATCCTCTCACAGGTCTGGAGGCCAGAAGTCCAAAATAAAGACATTCTCTCCTAAAGCTCTAGAGGAGAATCCTTCTTTGTCATTTCAAGCCTCCAGTAGCTCCAGGCCTTCCTTGGCTTGTGGCTGCATAGTTTCAATCTCTGCCTCCATCTTCATATAGCCCTCTCCTCTGTGTCTTCTCCACTCCTGTCTCTTATGAGGACTTATCATTGGATTTAAGGCCCACTCAGCAAATCCAGGATGATCTCATCTTGAGATCCTTACCTAACTCAATAACATCTGCAAAGACCTCTTCTCCAAATAAGGTCACATTGACAGACACCAGAGGACTTCAGCATACCTTTCTGGAGGCCACCCTTCAGCTCACGACAGTCACCTACAAAAATGGCCACATTGGATGACAATGTGAGAAGTAAACTTTTACTGTGATAAGCCACAGGAAAGTCAGGATTTACATGTTTCAGCAACAAGTATTGTATTAACCAAGACAGTAACTGCTCCTGAATCTTTTCCCAGAGGTGGGTTTGGCGGGCTCAGTAGACATGCAGAGAATACAGAATACCTGAGAGTGATGTGGGAGGAGAGGGAGGAAGGGCAAGATAGCCGATGGAGGCAGTGGGGCATGGAGAGAGGCTGGAGAGCCAAAGGAACAGTTGAGGCTGCTGAACCCCTTCAAAAGAACTTACCATTTGTTGATTCATTCATTCTTTCTTTCTTTCATTCACTATATATTTATTGAGTGCATACCATATGCCAGGCTGGGTGTTATGGACACAGCAATGAACAAAAGAGAGGATGTCCCTCTCTACATGCAGCTTACATTCTAAATGGGTAGCCAGGTAACCACAAAAATCATAAAACAACCAAACTGGCAAAATACCTACAAATTATGATGACTTCCCTGAGGGAAGCAAAGGCTGTTGACATTTAAGTGCATTCCTAGAGACCAGTAAGGAGCTCCCCATTCCAAGACTGAGAGGAATAGTGTTCTGGGCTCAAAGCAGGAAAGGGTTTATGGATTTGAGGAACTGAGAGTAAACCCAGCACAGCAGCCAAAAGGACGGGGCAGAAGGTGAATTAAGAGGGGCAGCAGGCGCCAGGTCACCAATGGCCTTGCAGCCTTGGCAAGGGGTTCTAACTTGAGCCTAAGTGCGGTGGGCGGTGCTGGAAGGGTTTGAAGCAGTCAGGTAGTCTGACTGTTCTTGCTCTGATAGGAGAGGATGGGCTGGAAGTGGGTGAGTCTGGAGGGGGAGACCAATTGGTCTGTTTGTCCAGGCCAGTGAATGGCGCCCTGTGTTCAGCAGTGGGCGTGGAGAAGGAGAGAAATGGAATATTCAAGACGTATTTTGGAAGTAGAAACAAAAGGCCTTGGTTGACAGATTGAATGCGGAGAAACCACAAAGACATTTGTCCTAAGCTTGACTCTTGCGCGTATATATCCCCAGGAAAGTTAGAAGCTGAACTCAGGTCAGCTAAATGTTGAGCAGTTTTGCAACAGAAGAGGGTGAGTGTACAACATCCCTACAAACATTCACGAAGCACTAATGGTATACAGGTGCTGTGCTGGGCACACAGGAATAAACCCCAAACCCTCCGAGACTTGAGCACAGCGGAGTTCTCAAAGGAGAATCCGCCTGTGGAGGAGATCACCTGGTCTGGGAGACTAAACTTCGTCCCACTGAGGTTCACCTTCCTCAGGCATCACCACACCCTTCCCTTACAAATCCCAAATCTTTGCCTGAGGACTTCCGTCTCCACCATTATAAGACCAGATTGCCTGAACACTTTCCCACTGGAAAACACAAATAATTCTGGGGAAAATATAACAAACACTTATAAAAAAGGACAGTAAGGGAAATCCCCAAAGGCATAAAATGAAGAGAAAGCAAAGCCATACTGGCTAGCTGGAACCCGTGCTTTACCTCATCCATGGAGGTTGGCCCGCCGTGGAAACCCAAGGACTTGAGTAGTTAATGGCCACACAGCAACAGGCGCTGCAGCCTCAGGCCTGAGGAAGGGAGGGAGTTGGAACTAAAACCCCCACAAAGGTGGAAACTTCGAAAGGAAAGGGTGAACCAGAAAAAAATCAGTCCACTGGCAAAAGGGAACTACAAGGAAGCTGGTCCTAGCCTTTGGGTGGAAAAAAAAAATCTCCTTAGAGATTTTTTTCTATTGAAAAGAATAACCTCATAATGACCTAAGAACTCCAAGCCAAGAATTTAATATGAAAAGGGGGTCCTAGAATGGTGATCCCCCTTTGTTGTCCGACAGAAACAAATGCAAAACTGCTCTAAGGGGCCCCAGCGGGCCAGAGGGCAGGGCACCTGATCTAAATGACAACATATATGAAAACACAATTCTCAATAGCAAGATTAGAACCCCAAAACTATAAGTATACTACAAATAATTAAAGCATAAAAGAAGGAACTATGTAACATGAAAAAAAACCTTTCCACAGAAAAAGAATGTACAATCTCAATAGTAGTGAAAGAAATGTAAATTAGAGCAACAGCAAGATGCCCTGTTTTGGGGAACAATTATCAAAGAGTAGATGACTGGTGATACACAGGTTCTGAAAGTCTGGATAACTGGGCCCTGTCATCTTGCTAGTAGGGCACGCCTGGTGTCTTACCTTGGTGTCACTGAAGCAGAGCCTGAGATGGCTGGCTTGGAGGTGACCCCAGCAATCAGGAGGGTGGAACATGGGGTTGGAAACAGAGAAGAAGAGAAGCCGGTCTGATGAGGTGTTATCCAGTCGCCCTGTGGTGGGTGACTGGTGCTCAATCCTGCAGGCACCTCTGAGGAGGCTCCTGAAATGTGTCCTAGAAGTTCCCATCCCAGGCATGAAGAGGAAGCGGTCACCATTGGCCCCCATCGCCTTGGCTCAAAGTGGCCTCACAGGCATTAATGCTTCCAGATTGCACACCTGGGAGCTGGTCCACACCAAGGCTTCAGAAAAGTCCCAGGACAGGAATCTAGAGGCCCAGGGGAGGCTCTGTCAGTATACACCTGCACATAGCTGATCAAAGTGATGGAGGGAAGAAGAGGAAGGGGCCAAGTGGACTGAAGAGGGGCACGGGATGCCCCCCTGACACCCCTACCACACCCTTCATCTCAGGAATTACCCTTCAGAGCATCCATCTAGGGAAATTATCCAAATGCAGGGTGGGATGTGTCTTCAACTATTTCTGAGGAAAGAAGGAAGGGAGAAAGGGAAGGAAGGAGGGAGGGAAGGAGGGAGGAAGAGAGCAAAGAAAGTGTCTTTATTTACTCCATCAATCTTTCCTACTCAACCATATTTTCCCCACTGCCTTGGGGAAAGAAGTTACTGCTGAAATGCAAAGAGACAGACAAATAGCTAATGCTCAGCTCTTCCCTTCCAGCGGCCTTAATAGATTAGGGTTGATTTAAGGGATTTTTCTCAAGACTAATTTTACCTATACTCAATTTTTGTTTTATGCTTTGATTTTAAAGCCTAACCATAGTATAAGATGAGCTCCACTATACAAAGATTTATGCACAAAGATATTAACTGAAGCAGTGTACATCATAGCACAAAAAATTGGAAAAAAATCTAAGCTAATTGTCCAAAAAGAATGTATTGATTAAGTGAATGATGGTTCATTCTGGCAACCAATCATCATGCAGCCATTAAAAATGATGTTTACAAAGAGTTTTTAATGACTCGGAAAAACACTCACAGTATAATGTTGAGGAAAAAAGCAAGATACAAAATTACATATACAGTGCGATCTAAATCATGTAAAAATGTGTAGCAAAAGAGCTGGAGCAAAGCATGGCGTATCAAAATCTGCCTGAATGGTGGGGATCTTGTGGTGCTTTCTTTCCTTACATTCACGTGTGCTTTCAGTTTCCAAACATGAGTAAATACTGCTTCCATAATCAGGAAAAGAAAAGCACATGTGTGCACCAGGGGTGCTGCGGGGGCCGTGGGACACCTCCAGGTTCCGGTGTCCCAGACCATGCGACCCTCCAGCGCGGAGCCCTCCCGCGTGCCTTTGAGCGGACCCGAAGCCCTCCACTGCGCCTGCGTGGTTGCCGGGCCTGTCCCACCACCCCTCGTGGCTTGTGGTACCCACCGCATTGTCTGTCCAAGAGCTCGATGTGAGAGCCGTAAGGGGGCCAGACTGCTGTTGTGCTCTCCAGCTGTGACTTACAGAACAGTGCCACGCCACTCAGAGTAAAAGTACTCATGACTCTCGTTCCGGTCTCTGTATTAAGACGGTGTCTCATTCGACATTCATCCACACTTGGATGAAATTCGGACCAGCCCCTCTCCTGACAAAGGAGACAGCCTCGATTATACCGACCGAGCAGGAGAAGGCTTGGAGGGTGTCTGGCGTTTCACTGGTTCAAGTTATCCTGGAGGGAGCAACCCTGGGGGTTGGGCTTTGGAATCAGATGGGTGCTCACTAGTTACACAGCTATGGTGGGTGGGATAATGGTCCCCCAAAGACGTTCACATCCTAAGCCCCACACCTGTGAATGTGTTACCTTCCATAGCAAAAGGGACCTTGCAGATGAGATTAAATTAAGGGTTTTGAGCTGGGGAAACTATCTTGGATTATTCAGGAGGGCCCAATGTGATCACAAGGGTCCTTCTAAGAGGGAGGCAGGCGGGTCAGAGTCAGAGGAGGAGATGTGACGACAGAAGTGAAAGTCAGGGAGAGAGAGTTGAAGATGCTACCCTGCTGGTTTGAAGTTGGAGGAAGGGGCCCTAGCCGAGCGGGCTGTGGTCTCTAGAAGCTGAGAAAGACAAAGCAACAGTTCTCCTCAGAGCCTCCCGGAGGCTGCAGGCCTGCTGACACCTTGACGTTAGACCTCTGACCTCCAGAACCATGAGAGAATAACTCCGTGTGGTTTTAAGCTGCTAAGTGTGTGGTAATTTGTTACCACAGCAGTAAGAGACTGACACAACAGCCATGGACAAGTGCATTTCCTCATCTATAGAGAGGGTCATCATTTGTATCATTCATCATGCTCATTTGCTCATTTGTTATGAACATCAAACCCAATGTTGTACACACCATGCTTACTAATATGCATAATGAGCATTCAACAAGCTATAGTTGTTCTTTCTCACTGCTTAGCATGTCACCTTTTACCTGCATAGCACTTTATAGAGCATTCAAAAAACATTCAATATGGAATTAAGCTAACCAGTAAGGTAGGGAGGGTAGCTGTTACATAATGTCCCTATGGAGGCTCAGGGAAGCCAAGTGAATTGCTCAAGGTCACAAAGCTACTTAGTGGCAAGCAGAATCAAAATGTTTCACTTTTGACCCTTAGCTGGGTGCATCAATCACTCCACTTGTGCTTCTCACCCAGGGCGTCTGTTAAATGTGCAGACGCATGTACCCACCCCTCAAGAAGCTCTGATTCAGGCAGGCGGTGCCCAGGAATCTGCATTTTGTCAAACTCCCTAGTTATTCCACACAGGCTGGTCTAGTGACCCCACAGCAAGAAGTGCTGCCCCGCCCGGTGTCACCAGACAGCTGTCGAGCTACCGAATGTTTCCATCCGCTTCCACTCCTTTGAGGAAATGGGAAGGCACAGATGCCCTATCGTGTTGTTAATTTTTTATTTTGAAATTTTTCAAACAGACAGAAAAAGATTAAATCGATGGCCACCCATATACCCACCATCCAGAGTAAAGAAGCAGTAGCATTATGGCATATTTGTTGTATATATATAACAGCACCGTTTCCTTTTTGGCTGAACTGTCTTAAAGTATATTACAGACACCAGGTCATTTTTAAAGATTTTATTTTTTTTTCCTTTTTCTCCCCAAAGCCCCCCAGTACATAGTTGTATATTCTTCGTTGTGGGTCCTTCTAGTTGTGGCATGTGGGACGCTGCCTCAGCGTGGTTTGATGAGCAGTGCCATGTCTGCGCCCAGGATTCAAACCAATGAAACACTGGGCCGCCTGCAGCGGAGCATGCGAACTTAACTGCTCGGCCACAGGGACAGCCCCAACATCAGGACATTTTTAAAACTACATCTGAAAAATAAAGACATTTTCCTGCCATCCACAATAAATTACCATGCATAACACAGCAACTACTTTTCACCATCGTCTAATATCTGTTCATACTCAAATTTCCCCTAAATGTCTTAAATAGTGCCTTTTCTCTCAAATCAGGAAGTGTGCTCTATCAGTTTTGATGTGACTGGTCTAGCTCGGGCTTGAGGATTTCCAGGCTGATGTGCCGATGGGAGGCCCCTAGGTTGTCTGCACCCTGACACGCACATGAGTAAAAGGCTGGTTTTCCCCTGGAGCCCAGGCCTGACAACACTGCAGCCTCCCCTGCTCAGCTTCTTGCCCTTTTGAGCTGAGGATTGACAGTCACAGCACTCCTCTTCCAAAGTCCACAGATCCTCCTCTGTAACCTCTTCCTACATCTACAGCTCTTTTCCAGGTTCTGGTAACCACCAGACCTAGATAAGACAAGGATCCCAGCTCTTTGCAGCCCGAGGGTGCTACACCATACCCTGCTGATTTCCCTTAACTCTGCTCACAACTCTGTAAAAACCTCTTGCTAAACCCTCTTCAATTACCCCACTTCAGTGTGCCATCCCTTTCCCACTGGGACCTTGACTAATCAAGTAATCAGTGCTAGGGATGGCCCCGGAGGAAAATAATCTTCAAATGAAATTCCAGGATTGGATTGCTCACATATTTGAGATGTACAGGAATGATCCCCTTACCAGAAAGAAGTAGAATGCAGATAATCTATAAAATATGGTGGCATCATAGTTGCTCAAGTCATCATAGGTAGTGTCATTGGAAGAACACAAATGGAAGGCAGGATGTTGGCAGATCGAGCGGCTTGGCTATACAGACAGTGGTGATTACAGGTCTGTGGTTATGGGATGGCTTCTCTGACAGCCCCAGAGAGCATACACAGAGAAGGGGCAGATCTAAAGTCCTGAATGCCCAACTCAGAACACGGGTGGAAACCTAGAAAGCCTCAACACTAGCTTTGAGGGAATCACTGATCTCCTCTGGGACAGATTATAAAGGTGACAGACATGCAGAGTCAATGAACTTTTCAGCCCCACCAGATTTCTTATGCTTTCACTGTTTGCAAAAGAGGGACCCTGATTCATAGGTTGGGACATTGGACCAGACACAGATGTGGCTGCCAAGTCACCTCAAGACCGCGTTCCACACCCGTCATTGTCTGTAGGTCCCTAGTGAGAGTTATATCCTAGTATAGCTCAGTTGGAGAAGGACAAAGGCTGGTATAGGAGGGGAGAGCCCCTTCATAAAAAAGCTTGCAGGAAAACCAGCAGGAATCTGTGGAGCATATATGGGAAGGAGCTCAAAGGGTGCTGGATGGATAACACATAAAAAACACACAACTGAGGAGAATTTAATGATACAGGTGTGCTCACTCAAGATTCAGGAGTTCGTGTCCTGGCTCAAGCACCCGGGAATGGCATTCATAGCTATGCTGGAGAATGAAGCCTGGACTCCACAGACGCTGACAATTAATCAGGACTTTTCTAGAATTTTGAAGAAAAGGAAACTGAAGGCTCAGGAAGCTAGGAATGTTCAAGGGAATCTATTCTGTACAACATGCATAGCCACACCTTAACCACACTCCCCAGGAGGGCCAGAGGATTCTCCCTTCAGAAGGCCAGAGGAATTCCATTGTGAAGTGTTCACAGGCCTCCTTGGAAAGCTCTTCTTGGCTGTTTTCTGTAAGCAGGAAATGAAGTGGGAGAGGCTGCAATGGAATTAGGCTCCCTGATTTTTAATGGAAAAAATGGGATGTGTCTCAAAGACACAATGGACACAATTACCATAATGAGCTGTAGGACCAGAGTGGTATTTGAAACACCTGGGCCTGCAGGGATCTGTGGCACTGGCTAACCAATCATGGGGCCCTAGGACGGCAGTAGATGGACAGACTCTTAAGGTGCTGCTTGACATAAACAAGGCGATCAGGTGATAAATGCAATAGTGGCCCAAGTCTGTCTTACAGTGGGTCCAAGAGGGCTGAGGCACTATCCTGTGGTTATTTTCCCAGTCCCTGAATGTATAATAGTAATAAATATATTACCAACTCGCAGAATCTCACATGAGCTCCCTGACCCATGGAATGAAAGCCATCATGGGAAGAAGGGCCAAAGGGAACTCTCCCCTTCTAAGTGGAACTACCCCATCCCCCACTGTCAAGATAGTGAACCAAAGAAACATCATAACTCAGAGGGAATTGCACAGATTACTGTAACCATTAAATACTTAAAAGATGCAGGAGTGATTCCTACCACGTTAACATTGAACTCACTAGAGTATAGAGAATTCAGTCACGTGGTGATGCCAACTGCAGCTGCAGCTCCAGATGGGTATCTTTACTAGAACAAACCAAACACACCTCTGGCACCTGGTATGCAGCTATAATCTTAGAGAAGGCTTTTTTCTTAATTCCAAGCAGCAAAGCTGGTTGCCTTAACATGGCAGGGACAGCAGTACCCTTTCACCTGCGGCTTTATGCGAGGGCTGTATCAACTAGCTTGCTCTCTGTTGTACCATAGTCCACAAGAACATGATCATCTTCACATCTTAAAGAATATCACTGTATCTTATTGGTGACATTGTGCTAAGTGGACCACGTGAGCAGGAAGTGGCAAATATTTTAGATGCCTTGGTGAGACCCATGCATTTCAGGGGATAGGGAATAAACCCCATGGAATTTTAGAGGCATTCCATTTTGTGAAGTTTCTAGGGACCCAGGGGTCTGAAAGATGTCAGGAGTCAGTGACAAACTGCTACATCGTGCACTTCCTACCACAAAGAAAGAGATGCAGCGTTTGGTAGACCTGTGGGTTTCGGGGATAGCATATACCACTCTTGGCTATGCTGCTCTGACTCATTCAAGCTGCCAGCTTTGAGGGGTGCCAGATCGAGAAATCTCTGGTTGTGGTGCATCCTGCTCTGCCTCTGGGACTCCATGAACAAGCAGGCCCAGTGGCAGAGGAAGTGCCCTTGCTGCCATCAGCAAAGGTCAGTGCTGAGTTCCCAATATGTTATTATTCCCTGCGCTGAATAGCTAGTCACCTCGTGACAGGTTGATGACACTGAATCCCTTCTATCAAGGCAGGGGCAGTGACTTGTCCCTATATGAATAGATACATAGTCTGCGTATGTTTTTGCTTTCCCTGCTCCTAACTCCCTGCCAGCACCATCATTTCCCTATGGAATGCCTTATTCCTCACCATAGATTGCATTGCCTACAACCAGGAAACTCATTTTTTAAAATTGCGAAGAAAGTGCAGAAGAGGGTTTATTCCAATTAAATTAAACTCATGTGGTCTTTCCACCTGCCCTCTCATGCTGAAGTAGATGGCTTCATATTCTAGTGGAATGTTCCATTGAAGGCTCTGTTATTATGCCTGCTGGCAGACAACACTCTGCAAAGTTGGGGGGCTGTCCTACAGAATGCAGCACATTCCTTAAACCAGGAGCCAAAATATAGTGCCATCTCACCATAACCAGAACGCCCACATCTGGGAATCAAGAGTGGACATGGCAATGAGCTCTCACTACTGCACCCTTTTAAGGGATGTTTGCTTCTGATCCCTACAACTGTGGGCTCGGTGGGTTTGGAGGTCCTTGTGTGCAAGGGAAGAACCAGGAAACGTGGCCAAGGTTCTGTTAAATCGGAAGCTGAGACTGCCTTTTAACCATTTTCGGCTTCTCATTCTACTGATCCAACAAGCAGAAGAGGAAGCCACACTACTGACCAAGGTTTTGATCTGATGGCCAAGGAGGAATTGGGTTGCTGCTATGAAATGAGGGCAGAAAGGACTAGATGCAGAAGCCAGAAATTCACCAGCCACCATTGAGTTTTACCTAGTTTTAACTAGTCTTACCTAGTTTACTGGTCAGTGGAAAACTGAGACAACACAGTAAAGACACTAAGGACCACCAAGGACACAGATCATGAAGGTATGAGGGCAATGAACCCTGGTCAGTCGAGGTGCTGGCAAAGAGTAAGGGAATGAGAAGAAGGTGATAAAGGAAGGAAGCCATGACTATCATCGTGGGCCCATGACCTGGTATAGCAATGGGGATTGTAGTAGCTTTTATGCTAATTACTTGATTCCCTTTCCTCACTTTTACCCCCAAACCTTAGATGAAGAATATTCTGGCTAACATTTTAGATTTCAGGTCAGCAACCCACCATCATTCAGTAACTAATGGGACTTTGCGTGTCCTCCTGTTGAGGACATGAAGTCTTCCTCTGCGAAAGTGGCTGGTGAAGGGCAAAAGGGCTGAAAGGTGCTGGATATTCCCTTCTCCACAATGTGCTTGTGCCTGGAGGCTGGCCTCTGCAGACCACACCAATGGGCCCCTTGGTCTTCAGCATCCACTTGGGTTTGGCCATGAGGGGCACTGGCAGGAGACTGGAGGACAATGAGGCCACAGCATGCTTCCATTAGCTCCTTCCTACCGTGTCTCAGGCTGTCAGCAGCCGCATTCCTCCACCAAAGGTTACAGCCTCTGCCACACAGCGCTTCACCGCCCGGGTTCTGGTCCTTTCTCCTTCTCTTCAGGCACAGGGGTGGTCATGGCGCCCTATTCCCAGATGCTTCACTAACTGTTGCTGATTTCCCTTAACCCTGCCCGTATTTTTGTAACTTAAACTCTTCTCAATACTCCATTTGAATCGCCTGTCACAAACCTCCGGTACAGCCGGTTTACTCAGGCTGGTGTAGAGTGGATCTTTCCTCTCAGACTAGGGTTACTTCTAACCTGTTCTGCGTGGGCCTGATTCACAGTTCTTGAATCCATGATTCACCCATCTGTATCCAGCGTAAAGGTCTTCCGCCTCACATCTATTCAGACACCTTTTCACCAGCCTTCTGAATAGATAATCAGGAAGTTGTCCAACAAGGTTCTCCAAGTCTCTAACACTAGCTGGAGGGTGACAGTGGTCTGAATGTTTGTGTCCCCCCAAAATTCATATGTTGAAATCCCAGCCCCCGATGTGACAGTATTAGGAGGTGGGGCCTTTGGGAGGTGACTGGGTCGGGAGGGTGGAGCCTCATGAATGGGATTAGTGCCCTTATAAAAGGACCCCAGAGAGCTCTCTCCTCTCTTTCTGCCCTGTGAGGAGCAATGAGACGTCAGCAGTCCGCACCCTGGGAAAGGACCCTCACCAGAGCCCCACCGTGCTGGCACTCTGCTCTCAGACTTCCAGCCTCCAAAACTGTGAGAAATAAATTACTGTTGTTTATAAGCCACCTGGTCTACATTGCTTTGTTATAGCAGCCTGAATGGACTAAGGGTTCTAGAGCATTGGACTCTGCCACTAAAACATCTTAGCAAGAATGTCCCAAATGATAAGCAGACCGGAGTGCGGCACGTGAGTTCCAGAAATGCCATGTGAGACAACCCCTCACCCTCAGGGCAGCTGAGTAGGGTGTGAGCAGCTGGAGCGGCCTTGCCTAAGGCTCCTTGGAGGGCGGCAAGGGGGAGTGGAGTCTGATGGCATGCCCTGTGGTCCTGAAGGCAGCAGCACTGAGAGCAACACCCCACACCTGCGGCTCTGCCTCCACGACCAAGCCATGATCGTCGGCAGCCAGCCACCAAGTCTGCAGCTGCTGTTCACCAGCAAGGAGCCGAGGAGCTGCTGGGGGACTTTGGGTTCCATGTGCTCAAGGGGCATGTCCGGCAGCCCAGAGAAGGCCCGTGGGGTGGGCGGGGGCTCCCGGCAGACACAGCTCAGTCTCCAGCTTCACAGACCGGATACTTCTTCTGCGATTTTGGATGGTGGGCCTCTAACGTGTTCAAGCTAGCTGATGAAGCACTGCTCCAACAATGAGTGTCATTCTGCAAACTGGAACTTCTCTGTTCTGAAATAGTTGATATGAAATAAATCAATGTGGATTTAAATTCTAATCACATTATCACACACACACACAAAAATCAACATTAGTTACGACACAAAGAAAAGGAAGACTGGAGCACCCCATGGCTGAATGGTTAAGTTTGCCCGCTCCACTTCGGCGGCCCAGGGTTTCGCTCGTTCAGATCCTGGCTACGGACGTGGCACCGCTCATCAGGCCGTGTTGAGGCGGCATCCCACATAGCACAGCCAGAAGGATCTACAACTAGAATATACAACTATGTACTGAGGGGCTTTGGGGAGAAGGAAAATGAAAAAAAAGGAAGAAAAGGAAGATATATTAGAGTCCTTAAAAATAAATATGTAATAATATACATATATTAAAGACATTTACTAAATATATTTAAATATATATCTGTTTATATATAAATATATCACAAATGTAACTGTTGTAAATATTTGAATAGTGTGAAACATTGTCTTACATTTTGTCATCCACTACTACGAAAATATCTCCTCCATTTCCCCCAGTTTGCCATATAAATAGTACCATTTTCTGTGGGGCCATGTTGCAAACAGGCTGGGAGCAGGGCTCTAGGGTGTGGGCACGCTTCCTTCCCCTCTGATACCTGCGCCCCCACAGCGTATTAGCACAAACCACAACCAGCATTAAAGCCTGGCCCAGGCACCTGAATTAAAGGCCTCCCAAAACAGCCACGG